>NC_138859.1:14781557-17392440 GCF_965183815.1 Platalea leucorodia | reverse complement strand
TCAGAAAATCTAATGGTTCTCTTATGAAAGTGGCCAGACTAAATGTTCACAATGGCCTATACTGCAGAATTTGTGTCATTAACATGCATTAAATATTCAGAGGTTATGATCTATGAAAGACATTTGGAGTTGTTCCCTCAACCAGAGAATGATGAAGAGAAATAGTTAAATATAAGAGAACATTTTACATCCAAACTCAAGAACAGCTGAAAATGAAAATGTTCTTTTAAACTGGTATTAACCTCTGAGCCTTATTATATATTCTGGGTCATCATAATGTAAGAAATACTGACATACTGAAAAGGACAATTTTAATTTACTTTTCATTTTAAAGCCACAAAAGCTTTAATAATTGAATGCACTTCCTATATGTTACTCTAAATTCAATATTTATTAACAGAAGGTTTCACTGAGTTTTAGATTCCCTTTTAATGTGTTTCAAATTGAATGCCTTTCTGAAGCTATTTCTTCACTTTCTGTTTTTTCTTTGTATCTTAACCTAATCTTATTAACAAAGGCCCATTTAGAAAAAAAAGAAAAAAATAAAAGTCTGTGGCTGCACCTCTTCTTCCAGACAGCTATTTGAATTTCCAAAAAGATATGGGGGAAAGGAAACAGGAAGTAGAAACATTCATGGTGGATCTCTCACACGAGGAAAGAAAAGGAATGCTTCTTTAACTCGGATTTCACTTTCGAGGCAAAGAATGTAATAGATCAGCAGAGGGCAGGTTGAGCACAAAGAGGCAGGTCACAAGTCTGCTGGAGATATGAAAAGCAGGCAGCAACAGAAGTCTTAGTCACTGCCTTCTTACTGGAATAGTTTGTTTATTTTCAGACATTGAACTGAGATTTAAGACTGAGTAGCATATACCTATGTGTATATATTTTCTCTTACTGTGTTATTTTTTCTTTTGCTAAATTCAGAGCATCCAGATGCATTTGAGCCAGTCGCAAGCCAGGGAATGTCAAAAAAGCACCAATAAGTGAACACAGAACAGCCAGGAACAATTTGAAGGTTAGTTTAGACACAGGACCCCTAAAAGAAAAGAAAGGAAATAAGCCGGGGGGGGGGGGGGGGAAATCAGAGACTACTTTCAAATCAACAGTATCTAACATTTAATCAAATTAAAATAAAAAACAAGCAAGTCACCTATTTCTTTAATAAAAAGAATAAAAAGCTCTTCAATATAAGAAAACCAAAACTAAAGCTACTTCCTACAAAATGTTAAATTTGTTAGCAGAGAAAAAAAAAAAACAAAAAAGAATAATTTTATATTGCGATTAACAAGTTATTCAATAAAAATAGCTAGTGGAATGAATTCGATGATTATACTTTTAATAGAAGAACAGATACATCGTAAGTTTAACTGGTCAAAGGCAAATTTTTACTTTTATTTTTATTTTTATGTTATGCCATTCAAACTACCAAGAGACACCATCATCAACTCAATCACTGCTGTAAACAGCCAAAGCACTGTGAATGTTTAAAAGGAAATGGACACAAACAGAAAAATTAACACAGAAATTAGTTGTCCTGGTTTCAGCTGGGATAGAGTTAATTTTCTTCCTAGTAGCTGGTATAGTGCTGTGTTTTGGATTTAGGATGAGAATAATGTTGATAACACACTGATGTTTTAGTTGTTGCTAAGTAGTGCTCACACCAGTCAAGGACTTTTCAGCTTCCTGTGCTCTGCCAGGTGCACAAGAAGCTGGGAGGGGGCACAGCCAGGACAGCTGACCCAGACTGGCCAAAGGGCTATTCCATACCATCTGACATCATGCTCAGTACATAAGCTGGGGGAGGTGGCCGGGGGGCAGCGATCGCTGCTCCGGGACGGGCTGGGCATCGGTCGGCAGGTGGTAAGCAATTGTACAGTGTATCTCTTGCTTTGTATATTATTATTGTATTATTATATAATTATTATTATTACTACTACTATTCTATTTCATTTTACTTCAATTATTAAACTGTTCTTATCTCAACCCACGAGTTTTCTCCCTTTTACCCTTCCAATTCTCTCCCCCATCCCACCGTGGGTGGGGGAAGTGAGCGAGTGGCTGTGTGGTGCTTAGTTGCTGGCTGGGGATAAACCATGATATTAGTAAATTTGGAATAGTTTATGAAAAACAGAGCAAAGAAAGGTTAAGAAACACATGGGATTCAGTTGAAGGGTTTCTTTCTCATTAAATATCCATATCTATAAGTGACGCATTATTCTAAGTATATATTTGAAACTTCTTTTCCTCACAAATAAAAAAACAATCTATAATTCTTGTATAATACTTGAGAATTTCCAAACAAGAAATTCAAATTTGTATTCCCACAGTGATGACATACCCCATACAAGCATTTTGGATCACGTGTTTAAGACAAGGATTGTAACAGAATTCCATTTACAATATACAGAGGCTGTCTATGACAGTGACTGTATATATAAGTAGCATCACAAGCTATCAAACATTCCTTTGTCAGTCTATACAAAACTTGGATGTACTGTAGCAAGCAGATGTATTTGCCTAAGAGGAAAATACTATTATAGCCTGAAAACATGACTGAAAGCCAAAATTTACTCCTAATTCCAACTTTATTGCAGGCTCCATCTGTAGCTTTTGCACTCTCATCTTCCTGCATACCACAGGAACTGCAAAAAATACTTATCTCCTGTTTCAAGCAATCTTTTCAAAGCTGAAGGGACTGTTTAAGAATTACCATGAGAAAGACTTTTATAGTTTTTAACTATATTTTATGGACTGGAACAATTTTGGAATAAAAAGGGAATACACAAATGCAACTTAAGTTACTTTGTAAATATTGATGGATTATTTTCATTAATCCACCTCTTCACATTAATACAGAGATTATAAGTGCGTATAAGAGCAAAGCATGCAAGACAAAAGCTTGCTAAGAAAATCCAAGTGGTTCAGTTATAAATCCAACATAATGAAAACCAATGTATTTCCAGAAACTTACTGGGATTCCAAACCCTGCTTTTCGAGAAACTGCATAGCACTTTCTGAAAAATTTGAGAATCCTGCAGAGACATAAATTATATGTATTTTAGCACAGCACAAATATAAAATCTCTTTTTTTTGAAATAAAATGCTAGGTAACAGGACATATTTTAAACAAAATTTGTCTAGCATTATTATTATTATTATTATCAACAAATTATGTCTAGCATAGCTCTTTCATGTGCTAATTAGTATGCCACGATGCAATAGAACTCAGTTATTAACACAAACAGTCTTTGAAAACATCTCTGATATTTGTACATTTCATGAACATGAACAAAACATTCATTTTTAAGAAGGTAAGTAACTTTTTTTCAGTAGAGGAGCTTCACTTTACTATGCAAGGCAAAATGGGTGCCCTGGTTTCAGCTGGGATAGAGTTAATTTTCTTCCTAGTAGCTGGTATAGTGCTGTGTTTTGGATTTAGGATGAGAATAATGATGATAACACACTGATGTTTTAGTTGTTGCTAAGCAGTGCTTACACTAGTCAAGGACTTTTCAGCTTCCCGTGCTCTGCCAGGTGCACAAGAAGCTGGGAGGGGGCACAGCCAGGACAGCTGACCCAGACTGGCCAAAGGGCTATTCCATACCATATGACGTCATGCTCAGTACATAAGCTGGGGGAGGTGGCCGGGGGGCAGCGATCGCTGCTCCGGGACGGGCTGGGCATCGGTCAGCGGGTGGTGAGCAATTGCATTGTGCATATTATCATTACTGTTATTTCCTCTTCCTCTGCTGTCCTATTAAACTGTCTTTATCTCAACCCGCGGGTTTTACTTTTTTTTTTCCCCGATTGTCTCCCCCATCCCACCGTGGGGGGTGGGGGGAGGGTGAGCGAGCGGCTGTGTGGTGCTTAGTTGCCGACTGGGGTCAAAGCACAACACTGGGTTAAAAATAAAACTGGAAAGTAGATATAATTAACAAAGCAAACAACCTAGGTAAAGACTACACTATTTAAAACAAAGCAAGGAAAATATACAGGATATCCTTCAGAATCGACATTCCAAAGCAAGATTTCCTAAAAGTGTATTACATATAGTGTTCATTTAAATACAGATATTCTCAAAACCACCTAAAACGCTTAAAATTAATTTTTCAAGTAATGTAATCACTAGAGCTGTTGCAAACCCTGAAGAAAGGAGTTACCTGATTCGAGTCCAAACTCTAGATAGCTTTCTGTCACAATCAGGATTGCCATTGCTTTCACAAAGAAGAAGCAGCCAAAGGTGACACAGACTGATCTTTCACCTCCATCCTCTACTATGAAATAATGGGTGGTCAACGAAAACAGTATCTTACTATACAAGAAAAACGTCAAGGAAAATCAAGTTTGTAAAATAACTGTATTTATAAATTATAAAGCTGTATTTTGGTCATCTACACTAAGATACGCAAATGCTTTAAAAAGTAACGTGTGTTTGGCCAATTTGAGGTTAATTATGCTTTACAGTATTGTGGGAGTTTAATAAGCACAGGCACACAGTCACATAATGGGTAGTAAGGAATACGCTGTTCTGGAATATAATTTTGTTTTCATTTAGGCTTACTGATAGCCAAATGCAATGGTATTCACTATCGACCCGAGAATAATTAAACCAAAGTTTAAATGTAAATTTTACATACTTGTAAGAACGTACAGAAGTTACATCAAACCAAAAATAAGACAATTGTATCTTCAATGTAAAATATCAAGCTAGATGAAAAATATTTCATCAAACTACACAACAGTGAATGCAGGGAAGTGAATAAATAAATTTTTAACCACAGTGGAGTTATACATGTTCTGTCAGAATGCACAACCCCAAGTGGGTGTATTCAAGATTCTTCACTGCAAGAATCCAGAGTGCAAAGGCAAAAATATAGCACCATTCAAGTCACTGCATGCTTGTTGCTGAAATAATCTCAGTTAAAATACTTCCTCAGTCTTGACTTAACTATATGTGAATGCACATTTGTACACATGCATACATCCATACACACAAATACGTATATATAGTACATATATATGTATACTGTGTATATAGCATACACAACTTTTTGTTCCTTTGGGGAGAAAAAGGTAGAAAAGGTAGAAAACGTAGAAAAGGTGCTCCTCCTCACATAAGTCTCTCTTTTTTTCTGAAGAAAAACATAGACATTGAATTTTTTCTTCCCTCCTTGATTAAAGGCAAGACATTTTAGAAAACATGAGGTGAGAACAGAGAGGTTTGTTGCCCTTCAGTTTAGAAACAAACAAAAAACCCCACACAATAAGCATTTAATGCAAAAGCTGTTCTCTCAAATGTCTGCTGAGCTTTCCCAAGTAGTCTTACAAAAGCTTCCAGGTAGTTTTACAAAATCTGTATCCTTTCAATTAGATTTCCTTTTCTTAGTTTTCAGGACATCATGATTAGTGGAAGCAGCAAAAACTTAACTCTTTGCATAAGAGCAGAGAAGTTGTAAGAATTTTTATATATGTAAATAAATGTCAGAAAAGACAAAATATATTTTTTGCTTTAAAAACACCAAAAGATTCTCTCTGTCACTTAGAAATATTCAAACATCAGATAAAGTAACTTTGTGCTGGTTTTGGTGAGGGAGGGCAGGAAGCACAGGGCATACATACAAACAGCAGGGAATGGGATGCCCCAAGAAGCGCTTCTGTCAATAATGGGATAAAATTTCTTAAATATGAAAACTTCTCCTCACAGGAAGCATAGACCTGCCTTATAAGAAATAGTGACCAGTGGCATGGGATTGTTGCTTAGATTATTATGTGACTATTTACTAAGCAAAAAACGCATGAAAAGATGAAACTTGTGTTTCTCTACTTTTGCACGTATGTGTTCAAGATTTCTCAACAATCAAAGGTAATCAACTAACAGCACATTTAGTATTATCTAGGAAAGAAAAATCTATCCCGTTCTTATTTTGATAAAAAAGAGAGACTATATAGTCCAGTATTATATCTTAAGTCCTTTCCTCAATGCCATAAATATGAACATCTAAGAGGTTATCTGCTCTGTTATCAAGCTGTTTTAAAAATGTTTATTGAATATTCTCCTTTTTAGTGCCTTTCTAAACATAATTAGTTCCAAAATTATACAGTGGATTAAGATAATTTTTTTATAATACACTATCAATTCTTACTACTATGAGCTGCAGCCCATTATAATTGATTTTTTTTTTTCAAATGGCAGGCAATATCAAGTCTGTATTTAAATAAAGTACTTGGAGATCATTCCAGACATTACTTGCTTTAAATAACAAAAAAGGAAGACACAAAAAAGATTTCAAGTGTAAACTGTACCCATTTTTTCCACTGCACAATAACATAATAATTTATATTTGTACTTTTTAAAATATTGGAAGTATTTTAAGATGTAGATTATGTGAAAATCTATTTTAGGGTATCTATTTGATAAAAACATTTGAACTGTCATCAGTTAATCTCTCAAGAAACCATGTGATTATGCAATATTGCACTTCATTAAGCAGCACGCATTTAACATATGCATTGCTGTATTTCATCTATATGCAGAGAAGTACTCATATACGCACATTAGGGTGGCCTAACCACAGCATCTAACTTGACTCTTAAGTTTACAGTAATCAACTTAAACTCCCTTTATAGTTAACAGAAAGAACAGGTATCCCTAAAGGAAAACTTATCTCATCCTAAAAATGGGCACATAATAGGTCATACAGACTGTGTTCTGGAAAGGTCTGTTTCTCTGCACTGACCATTAAAAGAACATCAGGATGATTTTTAAACACTTAGAAGTTAGGCAAGATGACTCCCACCCTTATAAACATTTTAGTTTCTAGTAAAATACATAGAAATTTTGGATTCACAATTGAAAACCAAATAAACTCCTCTATATTATTTCTAATTGTATGTAGACAGGAAAAAAAAATAGTTTAAGGCTTCCAGAGATTATTTCAAGATCTGACGACTGACTTTCCCTAGATCAGCCTTCAATCAAGTTAAGGAAAGTCTGTTGCTTTCCTTTGCTATCCCATTGATATGACTACATATGAAGACATTTTTCAAATGTAGCCAGTAAAGTTTCCTAATCTACTAATGAAATCAGGTTACTTAATCAGCTTTTCAGATGACAGACAGCTTCCCAACTGAGAAATACCTTACTTTTCCTATACCACATTAATTTTCCTAAATACCTTGCCTTTGCAACAGAAAGGATCGTGTACAGCACTGTTTAAAGGTTTACAACAGATAAAAAATTAAAGAAGCTGACATATTTGTGTGTTGCACAAAGACAATGATTTAAAATGTCATTCAGTTGTTCTCAATGATGAATTTCAAATAGCTGCATAAGCAGAGTAGTTTAAATTAGACACGTGCTATTGTTAAGATGATAGATCATCTCTCGATGTTGTCCATCTTCACTCTATCCTCGTGCACCCCCTCCCGCCAATGAAGTGCTTTGTTATTTTACAAACTCATCCCTTTGCAAGTATGCTAGCTGCAACTGCTACATTTAAAATTGCAATCAACTATTTAATTCACTAATTTTGAATATTTTTTTCTGACAGAAGCCACCTTTCCAAATTTCAAAGTAATGGAAATCAGAAATCAGTGACTAGTGACTATTTGCAACAAGCTGTATAGCAAGAATAAAAAAAAAAAATTAGTAACCAGAACATGTGACCTACGACACAATGCGTTTTCACAAATGTCAAAGTTACTTTTGCAAGAAGTATTGCAAACCCTATTTTTAAGCCTAAATTCACGTTTAGCAGGTTGCGACCGATAATCTGTCTTTAGAAAAAAAAAAAAAAACAAAACAAAAAAAAAACCTCAACATTTTTGTTTTACAAAATCTTTTGCTACTTCTCTTCATGTACTGGAAACTGTTCAGTGTGTGCAGGCTATCACCATGAAAAGCCACCAATCAATTAACCCAGTATCCCATAGCCTTTCAAAAATATTAAATAGAGGGCAGGTGGTACAGCAGGTCTTCTAACTGCTGCCTCTAAGAAACATACTGTCATTGAATCTTCCTGAAAGTGTAAAGCAATTAAAAACTTTATTGTTCTGTTCTGCTAAAACAATAAGAGAGTTCTCTATACTGAAACTATTTATCTGCATTGCCAACTGTGAGGTAACCAAGAATAGTCTATATTGCAGTCAAAAGGAAAGAGGGAGACACACGCAGACATTCCTCCTCTAGCTTTACACTGGCTAGGTTAGGTTGATCAGTCAGTACCAATGCAGATACAGAAGCCTGGAGTTTAGCATGGGCTGCCACTTGAACATTTACCCAATCTGACAGATGAATTCTGCATCTTTCACTGAGGTATCTGCTAATGCAGCTGCACAAATATTTCTGCACATTAAATATATTTAAAGCTAGCTTAGTTGTGCCTAGCAGAATTGCCATCAATGTAATGCCAATATACTCTAACCATGGAACTCAAGTACTAAACTAATGTATTACTCCTTTTACATTAAAATTCTGTTAAAACACAAATGTATGGACTAGTTTCCTGTTTGGAATTTTTTTCTGAGTATCTACACTACCAACCTAAAAAAGCTACTAGTGGGTTACTGCACCGAAACAAAACATCTACCCCTAGAAAAAATGGTCGAAAAAATTTCCAATCAATCATCACTTCTATAAGCTTCTTTTGGCCGCTTTGCCAGCCAAGTCTCTAGTACAATCCAATACCTCTTAATATACAGGCATGAAACAGGGAAAAGCATCTGTCACCAAAACACAAAACTGTTCTAGAATTAATTCTTGACATATCACATTGGTTTCTTTAAATTTAAAATATGGGGGTGTACTGGTTTTGACTGGGATAGAGTTAATTTTCTTCATAGTAGCTAGTATGGGGCTATGTTTTGGATTTGTGATGAAAACAGTGTTGATAACACAGGGACGTTTTAGTTATTGCTGAACAGTGCTTACACAGAGTCAAGGCCTTCCTTATTTTGCTTTGCTTGCGCGCGCAGCTTTTGCTTTCCCTATTAAACTGTCTTCATCTCAACCCATGAGTTTTCTCACCTTTACCCTTCCGATTCTCCCCCCCATCCCACTGTGAGGGGGGTGAGCGAGTGGCTGCGTGGTGCTTAGTTGCTGGCCGAGGTTAAACCACAACAGGGGGGCAACCAAATATTTCGACAATTTAGGATGAATCATTTCTGGTCTTGACATACTGAGTTAGTAAATAGTTGTATGTTTTTAAGTATTTTCAGTATCCCAGAGGCCCAATGTCGAAACACAATAATGAACCAGATTTCTTCTGAAACCTCTTTTCACTCGCCTAGGTTACAGTGATCACAAGAATTGTTTCATTAATACTTCCGTATACCACTCCTTGCACCAACACCCCCCCAAAAAAACCCTGTAATGCCCAGAATAAGTTATGTTAACATATTTATAGAGATGTTAACTCTCTAATACAAAGTTCAGTTTAGATCGTGCTCCCTGGTACTGCAGTCTTCTGCATTGTCACTAACCCCTCAAACTGGACAGGACTAAACTACTTCATCCCATCTGCCCAGGAACCGCACAAACATTTAAGCAAGCCCTATTCAATATTAGGAAGCAGTGATTTCACAAGGATTTCTACAAAGCCACCTACTCTGTGGAGAAACCTCCAATAAAAACGAGGTCTCTCTCATGCCACAGAAAAAAACAGTAAATAAAAGTTGTAGGAAGCGGCAGAAAACCAGTTCCACCATTTATTTCCTTCGTATAACTATTAAATGACGGTTCAACTATCTATTAATGGATAAGTAATTATATTTTCCATTGTATTCTCTCTTTCAAACTACACAAAAACATAGACATTTTTTGAAGTGATTCATTAAAAACCCTAGAATTTAGACTCCACTGTTTGACAATGCATTCAAAACAAAAGGTAACACTTTTTATACAGGTTTCCAATTTCCCAGAATTTATTTGTGAAGGCTTAGTCCTGCATACAAGGTCATTCTTCTCCAGGCTTTCCCAAATTTGTGTACGTTTTTAGAAGTGCCACATGAATTTTAAACTTTGAGTTGTCTATTCTTCCTCTTACCCCAACAAACTACCAGAATTTCTTAAGAATTTTCCCTCTAAAGTATATTGTCTGCTACCAAAAACTCAAAAGAATATTGGTCCCTTAGCCAATACAAAAATCACACATGCTCAGGTAAAGAAATGCTAAAGCATGCAGTTAGCTGTTCACAGTTTATTAAATAAAACTTAGCTTTTGGCATATGATCTTTTGATTTTAATACTATTCTATGTGATCTTACAGCTCAGAAATGTCATGCCAATATACACACTAAATTTAGTTTTGACCTAGCACAACTTGTCCTCTTACAGTGAAAAATTACTTACTTGCTTCTGACAATGGACAAAAATCACCTGTCCATCTCCACAGAAGACCTTACATTTAAAATCCCATATATAATTATGGGATTTGATAATCTACATGAAGATATTTAAAGTGTGAAGCATGCTTCCTGCCAATGTTGCAAAGTAATTATCTTGTGGTTTCCTGTATGTCTCATAAGTTCTAATGTATAGAAACTGCAATATTTCCTCTCTGCCATACTTCCCTTTCAGTCATTTAAGAAAGCTAGTAAGAAAATATAGGCCAACGTGCTGCTAACACGCAGGATACTAGCTCTGTTTCCATCTTATCCAGCTGCAAATGGGCAATTGGATCTCAAATGTTTGAGCCAGATTAGGACAAGGCTGAAAATACTGATTTAGGCTCAATTCATTAAAAAAAAAGGCAGGTCAGAAAGAAAGAATCAGGAAAAGACCCTAATATCTATTTGCACAGCCATGCATCTCGATTCTTTTAGATTTCTGTATTTGGTTTTGCCTCTGAATTGATGACCAAATTAAAGCAGTGATTAGGAGTGCATTTAAATACCACTGTAAGAATGGAATGTTGCAGTCTATTTTCCTACATAATCCATGCCAATATATTAATTCACAACTTTGTCACCTAGAGTTGCAATTACTGTAGTATTATTTAAGTTGGTTACACCCAAGATTTATTTGAAAGATGAAGCAAATACAGGGCATTGTCATCAGTAAACTTAAGAGTGTATTATGGTTATACTATCTGAAAATTGTTTTTCCATTAATTATATTAACCTCCCTCTCATTCTCAAAATGGGAGTTGAAGGTGGTGGCTTGCACCTCTGATTTCTTAAGTAGCAGTTGCTTCTCTCTCTCTCCTTCCCTCTGCCGCGATTAAACTAGAAATCCTGACTTCATCCAACCAAATAAAAAAAAAAGGCTGCTTAGCAACATAGCTATAATATCATTAAAGGTGTCACCACCTGGTAGGTTAGAAAACCACCTTTTGGATTATCTGCTGACAGATAAGAGTCAATAGAGAAATAATTGGTCTGGAGGCAAGCTACTGCCAGTCGGTTATTTCATAATGCAAGTCAACTCCTCCATCTAAGTTATTACTCATTAAAAGGAAAATTCTGGATATCATTTATACTTCAGGCTACGTGGAAAAGGTATTACTGTCCTTATTGTAAAGGCAGCACACACTTCAGTAATTATCAAGCACAGACAAGCTTTAAGCATATCCAGAACTGTCAGTAAAAACTAACCAGAGTTCAAGGGGTTTACGTGACATCACTAGCTAGTGCTAACACCAAAAAAGATCACAATAAGAATCTCTATGGAAGAAGAGGCATTTCCACAGAGGAATCAATTTTGAATATTCAAGTGCTATATTAAGTCTAACTTAGCACTTTATCTGGTTATTAGCTGTTCAGGGAGCAAAGCAGTTGCACAAATTCATTTTCTGACTCACATCTCCATAACCTACTTTCTTCCAGGCCCTTATTACATTGCTTCATCACCTCTCACATCTTTAAAAGGCAACTTTCCTCCCCAAAGAGTAAGTCTGGATTGGTCTCTGAAAACCAGCTAATTACTACACAAGCATCAATGTCCGATACTGCTTTCTCCAGTACGTCACAGCTGCTTCTTTTTATGATTTGATATTGCTTGTTTCCTAAATACTCTGCTTTTGTTTCCTTCAGTTTCAGAGGGGAGTTCAGCTTTTCACAGAACTTTGAAAACATAGTACCACCTCAGCTCCTACAACTGTCTACACATTTTATTTTCACATAAACTTCATTATAAGTATCTTGAAGTTCTTCTAAAAATATGAATTCATGCATGCATCTTTGCAATAAATGATTGTATACAGTATTGTACTATTCAGCTAAGGAAGCATCAGACTAAACATATCAAAAGCAAAACGTGCACAGTAAACATTCTTCTCCCAACATTTAAATACTTCCTGGTACAAAAATCTCTTCCTGATTGCCCAGCTGGGCAAAACCAAATTAGTTTAGAACCATTACAGATGAGCACTAACTTTTTGTTCACATACATAAGATGCTTTCCATAAATAGTCTGGTATTAATATTTAAAAGCCATTGATATCAGCATATCCAAAGAGCATGTATAGCGTATATATTACCTGACAATGGCACTAGCATACACAATCCTTTTTCCAGATATTAAATCATAGAATCATAGAATGGTTGAGGTTGGAAGGGACCTCTGGAGGTCATCTGGTCCAACACCCCTGCTCAAACAGGGCCACCTAGAACCAGTTGCCCAGGACCATGTCCAGTCAACTTTTGAATATCTCCAAGGAGGGAGAGTCCACAACCTCCTTGGGCAACCTGTGCCAGTGCTCAGTCACCCTCACAGTAAAAAAGTGTTTCCTGATGTTCTGTGTGTCCTGATCTCTAGGGAACAGCTTCATGCAGCTCTAATCAATTATTAAATGTGCTTACTCTTGGTTTTTACAAGTGAGTTTAAAACCAGCATTTCACAGTAGTTTTGGAACTATATTTTACATCAAACAACACAATAAACTTGTCACCAAATTGCAAAAACTTCAAAGTTTCTTCCCTTGTTAAAATTTATCAAAATCCATTCCTTTGGATTCAGCAGGGACTAAGTAAACATTCGTGCCCAGATTCTCTGTTTACCTTACAAAGCCTCCATGTACATAGTGTGAAAATCTACATACATATATACATATATCAGTTATATACAGGAGAAAAGTAAGTGTGTCAGAACGTCTTGCCATTGCTAATTCACTTCAAGTACAAGGAAAAAGTAAGATGTCAGGGTTACAGGGCTATCCAAACAAAGGAGACAATGTTTTGTAAATATTATGTCTACGGCTGCCCTTGGAGTGTTATCAGGAGAGCTAATAAAACTGGCTAGCAGGCAGAGCTCAGCCTCTCCGAGCTACTGCCTGCAAGAGCCTTCGAATCTTATGTCTCTGTCTCTTGTCTTGGGCCTTCCCTGACAACTAGCTTGGAGAGATCTTCCCCACTGGGAATACTGGGTGAAGATGTCTGGTCCCCAAGCCCCTGCAGGTGCATCTGCAGAGGATGCTGCGGAAGCTCTGCAGTGGTGTATGGAGCGGATACAACAGCTTGAGTCACGGTACTCACAGGAACTGGGATCGTTACTGGGTGAGATAAGGGAAAAGACTCAAGCCTTGATAGAGCAGCTCTGTCGTCGTGTAGAGGCTCTAGAAAGGACAGGCTCTACTTCACCTCCTTCAGTCACCCTCACAGTAAAAAAGTGTTTCCTGATGTTCAGACAGAACCTCCTGCATTTCACTTTGTGCCCATTGCTTCTTGTCCTGTCACTGGGCACCACTGAAAAGAGCCTGGCTCCGTCTTCTTTGCACCCTCCCTTCAGGTATTTATATACATTGATGAGATCTCCCCCCCCCGGAGCCTTCTCTTCTCTTGGCTAAACAGTCCCAGCTCTCTCAGCGTTTCCTCATAAGAGAGATGCTCCAGACCCTTCATCATCTTCGTGGCCCTTCTCTGGACTCTCTCCAGTATGTCCAGGCCTCTCTTGTACTGGGGAGCCCAGAACTGGACACAGGGCTCCAGGTGTGGCCTCACCAGCGCTGAATAAAGTGGAAGGATCACCTCCCTCGACCTGCTGGCAATACTTTGTCTAATGCAGCCCAGGATACTATTAGCCTTGTTTGCAGCAAGGGCACATTGCTGGCTCATGTTCAACTTGGTGTCCACCAGGACCCCCAGGTCCTTTTCTGCCAAGCTGCTTTCAAGCTGGGCAGCCCCCAGCATGTGTACTGGTGCATGGGGTTATCCCTCCCCAGGTGCAGGACTTGGCACTTCCCCTTGTTGAACTGCACGAGGTTCCTGTCAGCCCAATTCTCCAGCTTGTCGAGGTCCCTCTAGATGGCAGCATGACCCCCTGGTGTATCAGCCACTCCTCCCAGTTTGGTGTCATCAGCAAACTGGCTGGGGGTACACTCTGCCCCATCATCCAGATCATTAATGAAGACGTTGAACAGGACTGGATCCAGTATTGATCCCTGGGGTACACCGCTAGTCACTGGCTTCCAACTAGACTGCTACTGATCACCATCCTCTAGGCCCAGCCATTCAGCCAGTTTTCAGTCCACCTCACCGTCTGCTCATCCTGCCCATACATTAACAGCTTATCTATGAGGATCTTATGGGACACAGGGTCAAAGGCCTTCCTGAAGTCCAGGTAGACAAATATCCACTGCTCTCCCTTCATCTACCAAGCCAGGCATTTCATTATAGAAGGTTATCAGGTTGGTCAAGCAAGACTTCCCCTTAGTGAAGCCATGCTGACTACTCCTGGTGATTTTCTTGTCCTTCATATGCCTGGAAATGGTTTCCAGGATTAGTTATTCCATCACCTTCCCAGGGATCGAGGTGAGGCTTACCGGCCTGTAGTTCCCTGGGTCCTCCTTCTTGCCCTTCTCGAAGACGGGAGTGACATTTGCCTTCTTCCGGTCTTCGGGCACTTCTCCCAACCGCCATGATCAATCAAAGATAATCGAGAGTGGCCTAGCAATGACATCTGCCAGCTCCCTCAGCAGTCGTGGGTGCATCCCATCAGGGCCCATGGACTTACATATGTCGGGTTTGCTTAAGTATTCCCTGACCTGATCCTCTCCCACCAAGGGTACATCTTCCTTGCTCCAGACTTTCCTTCTGGTCTCTTGGGCCTGGGATTCCTGAAGGCTGGTCTTCCTAGTAAAGACTAAGGCAAAGGCGGTGATAAATATATATTTATTTATTCTGCAAATCAACAATACACAGATTTCTATGAATTGAAGAATGATGTAAGCTATTTGGAACAGATAGAATTATTTTAAAAAACAGTAAAGGATACACTGCAAAGGCCAAGACAAGCAGACACCACACTACACTGATATTCATTTCTTGTGAGGGCTTCATGATACTGCAATAGGCTTCAGTCACCACATACACGACTGTAGCTGCAACAGTGAAATCCACCAGCCACTGATATTCAGGAAAATAATGCAATGCTGAAAAATACAAGTTTGCAAATCTTAAAAGTACAATGATATTTTTAAGGCAATTACCGACATATACAAAAAGGGATGACAATTAAAAATTATTTTCAAATAATTGAGGTCTAGATCCAATCTAGATCCAGATTATCCAAGTTAAGAGCCACTTATTTTTTCATTCAGCAACCTCTCCTTTTAACCTGAACTTCACTCTTCACCTCTGTTGCTTGATACTGGATTACCACTCAATAATTTATAAGGTTACAAGATTTTATTATTTTATCATCTCAGCTTTTATGCATTAACCTGCTAACTTAAAAAATCATGGCTAATTTAGATCTCAGAATCAAGATAAAAAATGGTTATCCACTGAAGTCTAGCTACAATGCTAGGTAAGAGTTTTGATTCTCTGTTTAAGATTAAAAGCTCATTGACAGTCATTTAATGTACTATATATAATTGCTTCCTCTTTTTCTTTAAAAAACCCAAACTTAAAACATTGATGGTTTGTTCTTCAAGATTTTGATAACACCTCTTGTATAGCAATAACTCATTGTGTAAACGCCATCCTAAACATTCTGGGGAACGTACTGTGTTCCATGCAGGTTGGGTGATTTAAAAAGAGAGAGTTTTTCTTTTTCCCATAGATGCTAGGAACTGCAAAGAACAGTTCTTGACAATGAAGTGCAGTCTGCCCCTCTGTATTGGGTTTGCGTGGCAAGGTTTTGGTAGTGGGGGGGCTACAGGGGTGGCTTCTGTGAGAAGCTGCTAGAAGCTTCCCCCATGTCCGACAAAGCCAATGCCAGCTGGCTCCAAGACGGACCCACTGCTGGCCAACGCTGAGCCAATCAGCGATGGTGGTAGCGCCTCTGTGATAACATATTTAAGAAGGGGAAAAAACTGCCGCGCAACAGCAGCCGGAAGAGAGGAGTGAGAATATGTGAGAGAAATAACTATGCAGACACCAAGGTCAGTGAAGAAGGAGGGGGAGGAGGTGCTCCAGGCGCCGGAGCAGAGATTCCCCTGCAGCCCGTGGTGAAGACCACGATGACACAGGTTGTCCCCCTGCAGCCCATGGAGGTTAATGGTGGAGCAGATATCCACCTGCAGCCCGTGGAGGACCCCACACCGGAGCAGGTGGATGCTCCCGAAGGAGGCTGTAACCCCGTGGAGAGCCCACGCTGGAGCAGGCTCCTGGCAGGACCTGTGACCCCGTGGAGAGAGGAGCCCACGCTGGAGAAGGTTTGCTGGCAGGACCTGTGACCCCGTGGAGAGAGGAGCCCACGCTGGAGAAGGTTTGCTGGCAGGACCTGTGACCCCGTGGAGAGAGGAGCCCACGCTGGAGAAGGTTTGCTGGCAGGACCTGTGACCCCGTGGAGAGAGGAGCCCACGCTGGAGAAGGTTTGCTGGCAGGACTTGTGACCCCGTGGGGGACCCACGCTGGAGCAGTTCGTGAAGAACTGCAGCCCATGGGAAAGACCCATGTTGGAGAAGTTCGTGGAGGACTGTCTCCTGTGGGAGGGACCCCATGCTGGAGCAGGGGAAGAGTGTGAGGAGGAAGGAGCAGCAGAGATAACGTGTGATGAACTGACCGCAATCCCCATTCCCCGTCCCCCTGCGCCGCTTGGAGGGGGGAGGAGGTAGAAAAATCGGGAGTGAAGTTGAGCCTGGGAGGAAGGGAGGGGTGGGGGGAAGGTGTTTTAAAATTTGGTTTTATTTCTCATTATCCTACTCTGATTTGATTGGTAATAAATTAAATTAATTTCCCCCAAGTTGAGTCTGGTTTTGCCCGTGACGGTAATTGCTGAGTGATCTCCCTGTCCTTATCTCGACCCACGAGCCTTTCATTATATTTTTTCTCTCCCCTGTCCAGCTGAGGAGGGGGAGTGATAGAGTGGCTTGGTGGGCACCTGGTGGCTAGCCAAGGTCAACCCACCACACCCTCTCAAACACCTTCCTACATCAATGAGGTTAAAAAGTCACAGAATATTACTGAACATTTGACTACAAGGTATCTGATGTCAAAAACATGAAATTGGTTGAACTCAGTTATTTCAATGAAAGTCTGATATTTATTTTGAAATAACTATTTGGTTAGATTTAACATATATTTGCATATATAACTTTTTAAAGATACTTAAACCCTACACTGTATCAGTATCTATAAACTGATGCTTGTTTTATTCTCGGGGAGACCCATTAATGCTATTACTTGAAGCAAATAACACTAATTGAAAATTGTGAATGCTTTGCTTACATGCCAGTTTTTAAAAGCTGTGCATTTCTGTTACAGGTCTTTTCAGCACTGTCCTGGATAATTTAAGCTGCAACATCTCCTGCTCAGCACTATGCTTGCTTGCTTGCTTGCTTGCTTGCTTGCTTTCTATATTTATGCATACAATGCATGCATATAAAAATGTGGCTAGGAGGAAAATACGTATCACATGTATACATATCCATATATGACTTTTATGTAACAGAAAAATTGGTTATGTTTAAGGAGTCAAAAATTAGCATTTATAAAAAAGCCTATTAACTTTCAAAACAAATGCTGTGTATTTCTGCAGTGTTACTTTTGGTTTCTAAATATTTTACTTCAAAATTTCAGATGTGTGGGTGAAAGAACTAGGTTTCAATGCTACAGTACATTTCCTATTTTAGAAGAGCAGAAAGTGTGTTTCAACATCTGCCAGTTATTTTCTTGTACAAAGCTATTTTTATGTCTGTTTCAAATACACTGAGTGATGTGATCCTTTTGGTGTTGTCTCATATTGCTAGGGATGCCTAATGCAGCAATAGATGTGCTTTATGCTGGATTTTACCTGCTCATCCTTTTTTCTAATACTGCTATTAAGATGTCACCCATGGAACAACAAAAGAGACTTAGCCCTAATTTTTGCTTTCTCACTTTCTTTCTTTATAATCAGTTGTACTGTTATTCTTTCATTAACTATTGAAAAAAGATATTCCAGTATTTATTGCAAATAAACACTCGATAGAAAACAACATCAGGATATATTTGATATAATATGTTTTTGTTTGCATCCACTTATTCTTACCTATAGTGTCCCTTTCAGTCACAGACTTTGTTTCCAGATGAAGACCAATGTCTTTTGGAATGGTTAGGGGCTTGTTTTCAATATGACCATTATATTTTCTGTAAAAAAAAAAAAAAAAGTAAATAAAATACACACAGATATAACAAAACTAACTTGTTCGTTATATAATAGCATTTCAAATTTAAGTAGTATGCAGACCATTTTTTCCCCCACGTACAAACATTTTCATCTAGCTAGGTAAAAGCATTAATTCAAGTTCAAATAAGCACGTATCTTGAGAAACAACCAGGTATGTCAATAATTATTAGCTTTACCTTGCAAGCCTCTGAAATACTACTGTGGTTACACATACAGGTCTAAATGTCATCTATATGTTATGTCCTGAGTATGTATTAGGACAGGATCTGGTGGGCACCATCTACTCCAGCACACCGGTTTCCTCTGAAAGGAAGCTTCACGGTTCAGACAGGAAGGAAGCTATAGGGTGTGTTATGAAAATTCCCTTTCCTAACTATTATATCAATCAGTCTTTATAGTATGAAAGTGTATTAACTTTGTTAATAAATATATTAGTTCACATTATACGCTGTGATGTAATGAGGTAGTGGAATTTTACTGGAGACTTTGGTATTGTTCACGCTTAAGTAAAACAAACTAAAGGACAGCCCAGCCCTGGAAATAAGGACTTTGCTTCTTGGAAGCTTAGAGCTATCCATGAAGGATAAAGGTTACCCCTGGACAACCAAGATAACACCAGCATCCTAGCCCCTCTGACACGCCTTTGAAACCCTCCCAGCGTCGCCTGGCATCACAGATGAGTAACTATAGCAAGACTGACTCCAGGGACATCTGGATCAATAGACAAGCAGCAAGAATGCTGCAGAAATATAGTTGCTTTGCAAAATTTTCCTATGATTAGTAATCGGTAGTGTGGGTGTTAGTGATTAGTCAAATCGTGTTGTACCTGAATGTTTGAAGGGTATAAGAACCCCGTGTAAAACCACATCCAGGGTGCCCCAATTTGGCTGGGACACTTCATGCACATGAATAAATATTTACCCTTATAATTCTATACTTTGCGTCCTAGCCTCTCTCCTCAGTTGGCACGGGCCAGTTATGAATTTTTGTGGCAGGTGTTCCAATTGGTTCCCCCAGCCTTAACAGTTTATTGATATGAGTACAGGTACAGTACAGAACATATCCACCCTGCCACAGAAATACACTGAAGAAAATCAAAGCTAATTTGAGACTTTTCAGTTGAGGTCTAGGCCAGTAGACTAAAAGACAGCAGTGTTAAAGTCTTTGGATTGAAAGTAAGTAAGTGAGTAATACATACTTGGGAGTGTTAATTTATTGATCATTCACCGGAAATAACAAGCAATAATTGATCTCAGAAGATAACCAAAGTTGTTAGGAAAAAAATAAATATCAAATTTTCAAAATAGCGTTGGGTCCTTTTGTCACAATAGGGTGGCTTAGCAAGTATGTCACCTGAGCTGGACTAACCTAGATCCTTGAAAGATCTATCCTACTAGCCATCAAGCAAAGACAAATTTAAGATAGCTTTCTAATCTAAAAGGAAATGTAAAAATATCATATTTATTTCAATTCATATCCTGCTTATGAAAATAAGCCCCCCAAAAATGTATCACTGTATTAGTAATCCTAGAAAACTAATACAATTTAAAAAGCAATAACCCAGCATGCTCTCTTTGGGCAAAGCAGCAAAGTTAAGTACATTGTGATGCAGAGGCAGGGTTCAAAGCTGTGTTCCAGGTTTTAACCACTCCTGCACAGCAATATACAGAAGCTTCATAAAGAATCACACAAAGAGCCATTTACTCCTATCATACTAGGTAGCTATTTGCTTATACAAAGGGAAAGAATAAGGCAAGCAAAGGTTGATCCTCCTCGCACTGCTAAAACCCTTCCTGGCTTCCAGCATTAAGCAACTTGGGGATAACCTGAGCCAGGGATTGCAACCTCTGAAACCATCATTTTTAATAAGTGACATGAATTTGTTGAATACCTTTCTGAACCAGTCTGAGATCTGTTGACCTTCAAAGTATCTTGTAGCAGCAAGTTCCACAATTTGTGTCCCAAATTAAAAAGTGCTTAAACCTACTCTAATTTAATTCAGCATCTCCTTGTATAACATGGCAGTAAGTTTATTACTCCCTATCCACCTTCTTGCAAAGTGGATACATACCTCTAGCAAAACCATCCCCTCAATCAGTTCCTAGACTAGTAAATCTTAGCCTACTCCTCCTTGTGTGGAAGCCTTACTTCTAGTCATCATTGTTGACCTTTTCTAGTTCTACTAAATAGTCTTCGAAATACGGTACAAACAAAAGTACGTCTTATAATATAGAATATGAAGTTAGATTATGTTTTCCAGTTGGGATGGTGCTTTTCCCGGTGATCGCGCGAAGGCCAGCTTTCTTTTGTCCCGTTCGGGTTTTTTAACCCCCTGCTCAGTCTGCGCCAGAGGGGGCAGAGTGGGGCAGAGTACACCACGGATTTCCTGCGCATGTCGTCGGAGCTGAATTGGAGGGAGGATGACCTTTTGTTACCCCTCTATATTCATGGCCTGGCCGGCGATGTTCGTACAGAGGTAGCCCGAAAGCTGGCGCCGGAAGATTTTGCAGGTTGCCACTAAACGTGCTTCTGAAGCGGAGCAGCTTTTGCGCTTGCCCGGTTCTGCTCCGGTTTCGGGCCCCCGCTCCCTCCCGGCGTCCCCCCTGCTTGGCGGGGGGGCAGGCACCATGCTGGCGGTGCCAGGGGTGGGGCCCGTGTGGCCGGGACGGGAGCTCGGACCGCGGTGGCTCCTCCCCGAATCCGCCCTGCCCGCCTCCGCCCTGCTGCTCGCGGCGGGGTGGAACCCATTGCAAATCAGGGCAGGGTTTGCCCAGTCCCCCTCTCCCCCTGCTGAGGACTCTGCCGAGACGACGGTCGATTTGGCTACCTTTGGGAACAGTTAGGATTTTCCACCGTTTTCTGAACTGTCCCTTTCAGCGCCCGGTATTGTGGGGTCGAGAAACAGCTCCGGCCAGCGCGGGAAGGGAGGTCGCCGCCGGCGTAGATGGGGCGAGCCCAGGTGCCCTGCTCCTCACGGTGTCAGTCTCGCTTCCGCTCCCGGACGGCAGAGCGGTCGCTGCTGAGGCCCTGGTGGACTCTGGCTCTTGTAGGAATATGATTTCTGCAGAGTCTAAAAAAGGCTCGTGCGCCATTAGAGCGCCGATCTGTCCCTTGCCCTGTTTTTGCTACTGACGGTTTTTGCTAAACTCGCCGGCAGTGGTCCCACTGAGTGGCAGACCCCGCTCCTGCAGCTCTCCGTCGCCCCAGGATGCTGGGAGTTTATTTCTTTTTCTGTCCGCTCTATGCCCTTCTATCCAATCATCCTGGGTACGCCTTGGTTAGTCCGGCACGATCCGGTGGTCGATTGGGCACAGAGACGAATTTACCTTCCTGTGGGTGAATGGGTGAAGTGCGGGGAGTGCTGCTGCCTCCCCCCTCCCGCCGCAGCCGGTGGGGTACAGCGCCCTCTCCCGGCGCCGGTTGCTGACCAGGGTTCCGAGCAGGCCCTAGTGCCCACCGGGTGTCCCGTGCCGGCAGCGCCAACTCCCCCGAGCCACCTGCTGGCCTGTTGGGGGCGCTGCCGCCAGAATTTAGGGACTTTTTGGACGTTTTTGAGCAAAAGCGAGCAGAGACATTAACCGCCCCCCCCCCCCCCATCGGGTGTATGATTGTTCCATCGAGCTGTTCCCAGACGCTCCTCTCCCTTTGGGCCATATCTGTCCTCTGTCACAGCCAGACATGGTGGCCTTGAAGGCTTATACTGAGGATGGTTCAGCCTGGGGTTTTATTCAATACTCCCCTCCCTTGGTGCCACTATAATTTTTGTAAAGAAGGATGGAAGCTTGAGGCCATGTGTGGAGTATCAGGGATTGAATAATATTGCCATCAAGAACCCAGTACCCCCTGCCCCTCACTCCTGAGTTGTTGGAGCATTTACAGGGGGCATGCTGGTTTACTTAAAGTGGCTTATAATCTTATTTGTGTTCATCAGGGCAACAAGTGGAAAACGGCCTTTTTTTGCATGTATGGCCATTTTGAGTATCGTGTGACACCTTTTGGTCTGTGTAATGCCCCTGCTACCTTTCAGGGCTTTGTCAACGATGTTTTCTGTGACTTGCTGGACAGTTATGTCATTGCACATCTGGATGACATTTTAGTTTACTCGAGGACGTGGGAGGAACATGTTGTTCATGTTCGAGAGGTTCTCTCCCACCTTTGGCGTCACTGCCTTTATGCAAAGCTGGAGAAGTATGCCTTCCCCCAACAGCGTATAGACTTCCTGGGTTACTCAATTGCCCCCGAGGGCGTGAGCATGGACATGAAAAAGATTGATGCCTTTCTTTGTTGGCAGTCTCCCTTGACGGTGTGTGGTGTGTGCAGCGCTTTTTGGGCTTTGCTAATTTTTATCGGCGTTTTACTTGGAATTTTGCTCAAAAGGTTGCTCCGCTCACAGCACTGACTCATAAGGGTGTCCCTTTTCAGCGGACACACGAGGTTCAGGGGGCCTTTGACGACTTGAAGCAGGCGTTTATGACAGTCCCGGTTTTGGCCCACCTGGATACAAGTCATCCTTTTGTGTTGGAGGCAGATGCTTCTGCCCATGCCATCAGGGCAGTACTTTCTCAGTGTGGTTCACTGGATGGACAGCTTCATCCTTGTGCCTATTTTTCCTGCCAGATGACTGCTGCAGAGAGGAATTACGATGCCTGGGATGAAGAGTTGTTGGCCATCGGGGAGGCATGTGCTGAGTGGAGGCACCTTCTTGTGGGTCCTGCTGAGCCCCCTTTGGTTCTGACTGACCATCAAAATCTGGAATATTTTAGGAACCTGAAGTGCCTCTCTCCCAGTTGGCTTGTTGGGCAACTTTTCGCTCTCAGTTTCCATTTACTGTCACCTACAGGCTGGGTAAACAGAATGGCAGGGCAGATGCCCTGTCACGTCAGGAAGCCTCAGCGGGAGATGCTGAGGCAGATCTGCTCTCCTGTCATTTTTCTCTCTGCAAAATTTTTTTGCGGCTGTGCCAGCCAATACCTTGGTTCTGTGCATCAGGTGATGGCCGGTGATCCTTTGGCCATGCAGTTTTGGGCAGGGGATACTTCACAGAATCTGCAGGAGAAGGATGGTTGTCTGTATCACGATGAGCAGCTGTATATCCCTGCCGACCCACTGTGCACACAAGGTCCTTCAGCACTGTCATGGCACACTGACAGCAGGGCACGGTGGTCATCAGAAGACTGCATCAAGTCACACAGAGCTACTGGTGGCCTATGGTGCATGCTGATATCGCAAGCTACGTTCAGACTTGCGATGTCCATGCCAGGGCCAAGAGACTGATGTAGAGGCTACGGGGACTATTACAACCCTTACAAACTCCTGAGCGGCCATGGCAAATTATTTCAATGGATTTTATTGTGGACTTGCCTGTGTCTCGGGGGCATACAGCAAGCGGTGCTTGCGGTGGTGGACTTGTTTACGAAGGTGGCTATTTTTGTTCCACTAAAGAGGCTGCCCATGGCCCCTCAGACTGTACACTTGGTTTTGCAGCTACTGCTTCACTGTCATGGTCTGCCGGATAGCGTGGTGACAGATGAAGGGGCCCAGTTTACTGCTCAGTTCTTGAGGCAGCTTATGTGCCTGCTGGGGGTCCAACTCCGTCTTTCCACCCTTTATCACCCACAGTCTAATGGTCAGATGGAGCAGGTAAACCAGATCCTGGAGCAGTATCTCCACTGTTATATTAATAAACATCAAGATGACTGGGTCTCTCTGTTACTGTTGGCAGAATTTGCACATAACAGCAGTGTCCACTCTTCCACGCAGCAGACCCCTTTTTACGCACAGTACGGTTTTCATCCCTGTGACCACCCAGCTACTCCAGTGGCTGTCCAGGGGTTTTCTCCTGAGGACTCCCTTGAGCGGTTGCAGTATATGCATTTGGTTCTTCAAGAGCAGCTGGAAAAAGCAAAGGCTGCTTACAAAGACTATGCAGATAGTCATTGGCGACCAGCGCCGGACTTTGTGGTTGGGGACTATGTTTGGTTGTCCAGTGAACATGTTTGTTCTGTGCATCCTTCTTCTAAGTTGGACCACCGTTACCTGGGCCTGTATAAAATCCTGAAAGGGTTAAAGCCAAGATAGACAAAGCCACTGCATCAAAATGCCTCCTGAAAGCCTAGGGGCAAGGAGTATATTTAAATATCTTAGTCACTTAACTAAACAAAAGAAAGGCCTTTGTGATTTAGAGAGTAGTTAGAATGGTTGTAAGATAAGGGGGCTCCGGGATAATCCCATCTCAGACAACGGGGCCTTGGGAGAACAAATGCACGGAAGATAGGAGGTCACAAAAGAATGACAACAGCAGCCTTGAAGGACACCCTTTACTGAGTTTGCGCAGAAGCAAAGGTCAATCAGCGAACACAGTGAAGAAGACTACGAGCCTTCATCTGAAGACCCCCAAAGACCACCTGAAGACCACCATGGGAGACGACTGCGCATGCGGATCGGACATTTGCATATGTTAATAAGTTCCAGGAAATCTCATGTTTATGTAAATGAATTCTCGGAAATCCTGTGAATATGTAGGATTTTATAGTATATAATCTCTGAAAGTCTACCAGATCGGTGGAGCACTTATGGTGGAGAATCCCCAGTGCTGCCCAGCGCTGCAATAAAGAATACCTGCTTAATAGTAACTTCGTTGCTATTGAGTTTCATTTCAGGGACTCTCTGAATACTCCGTTTCTCCCTTGGGGGAATTCAGACTGTGAGGAGAAGCATCCGTGAATTTTTGTATCAGCACCATGCTCTTGTTTTTGCTGTGCATGTTGAAGATTGGTGTGGGTTTTTTCAGTTTGCTGTGCTTTGCCGTAATGAGTGATGTTTTGCCTGGAAGATTGGTTATTAAAACACTGTCCTTGAGTGCTATCTGGTATTTGGGTTCTGTAGTGAAGCCATTACTGTACTTTGGGTACCACCTCATGGAGACAATTAGCAATTATACCTCTTCCTCTGAGAGGTTTTTTATGGAGGAAATACAGGATGGCACCTTCACTGCCCTCTTCTATGATGTTTCCTCCTTCATTACAACAACTTTTCATTATCTTGAGCATCCTTGGGTAGTTAAGATATATCCATTGATAGTTCTTGGGAATTTTGTTTCAGTTTTACCTAAGGTTAATAAGCAGCTCAAGAATATCATCCAGAGATCTCCTCCAAGGCTGGATAGTTATGAGTGGCAGGGTGTGTGGGAGAGTATGGGCAAGTACCTAGGAAAATGGGCACCTCCAGTGTTTTGGAACTTCACCCCCGAACAAGCGTAGAATCCTGAAAAACTAGTAAAGTATTTGGAAAAAGTATGTTGTCACCCTGGCAACTCCAGAGAGACACAGATCACTGCAATGTGCTGGGGCCTGGCCCATGCCTACCGAGCCCTATTCAACACTATTCAGTACCCTCAAGGGGAAGAGAAGGTCTCTGGATCGGACGACAAAATGACGGCCCCCGTGGCTGCGCCGGCCCCTGCCACAGGCACTGCGGCTGCGCCAGCCCCCGCGATAGGCGCTGCGGCTGAACCAGAGAACCAACCCGTGCCAGTGTCACTTGCCCCTATACAGAAGAAAAAATACACAAGGAAATCAGCTCGTTTAGTAAGGGACGAAGATGAACCAGGGCCATCAGGAGAACTGGAGGAGGAAGAGGCAGAACCCATAAATGAGATGGTAACCACCCAATCCCTGTCCCTGAGTGAGCTGCGAAATATGCGAAAAGAATTCGGTCATCGTCCAGGTGAGCACATCATCACCTGGCTGCTCCGATGCTGAGATAATGGGGCCAGTAGCCTGGAATTAGAGGGTAGGGAAGCCAAGCAGCTGGGATCCCTTTCTAGGGAAGGGGGCATTGACAAAGCGATTGGAAAAGGGGCACAAGCCCTCAGCCTCTGGAGGCGACTCCTGTCAGGTGTGAAGGAAAAGTATCCCTCCAAGGAAGATGTTATATGTCACCCAGGCAAGTGGACCACCATGGAGAGAGGTATCCAGCACCTGAGGGAATTAGCTGTGCTGGAAGTGATTTATAATGACCTGGACAACGAGCAGTTATCCAAAGATCCAGATGAAGTCCAATGCACACGACCCATGTGGCGGAAGTTTGTACGGAGCGCACCATCATCAAACGCAAACTCATTGGCAGTAATGACCTGGAAAGATGAAGAGGGACCAACGGTGGATGAAATGGCTGGCCAACTCCGACAATACGAAGAGTCTCTCTTCCTCCCTACAGGCCTGTGTCTCGGCTGTGGAGAAACTGTCCCAGAAGGTCCAGCAACACGAAGAGGATATATCCTACTCCTCACCTGTACGGACCAGTATCTCAGCCATTAGGAGTAAGCGTCCCTCTGTTCAAGAGAGAAGATATAGTGGATACACACCATGGGCCACCCTGTGGTTTTATCTGCGTGACCACGGGGAGGACATGAGGAAGTGGGATGGAAAATCTACCTCGACCCTAGAGGCACGGGTACGTGAGTTGCAAGGAAAAACAATCACAAAAGGTGGTTCTCCCAGGAGAGTTGCAGCTCCAGTTTCCAGCGAGCAGTTCCCCAGACAGAGCAGAAGGGCTGATTTTGTTTCTGATCTTAATAAAGGGGTTTTTGATTCGCATTTACAAGAAGTGAGTAACGAATGCTATGACCAGGACTAGAGGGGCCCTGCCTCCAGCCAGGTGGAGGAGAGGGACAACCGGGTGTACTGGACTGTGTGGATTCGATGGCCTGGCACATCAGCCCCACAGGAGTAGAAGGCTTTAGTAGACACCAGTGCACAGTGTACCCTCATGCCATCAGGCTATAAAGGGGCAGAACCCATCTGTATTTCTGGAGTGACAGGGGGATCCCAAGAGCTGACTGTATTGGAGGCTGAAGTGAGCCTAAGTGGGAAGGAGTGGCAGAAGCACCCCATTGTGACTGGCCCAGAGGCTCCGTGCATCCTTGGCATAGACGACCTCAGGAGAGGGTATTTCAAGGACCCAAAAGGGTATCAGTGGGCTTTTGGTATAGCTGCCTTGGAGACAGAGGAAATTAAACAGCTGTCTACCCTGCCCGGTCTCTCGAAGGACCCTTCTGTTGTGGGGTTGCTGAGGGTCAAAGAACAACAGGTACCAGTTGCTACCACAGCAGTGCACCGGCGGCAATATCGCACCAAAAGAGACTCCCTGATTCCCATCCATAAGCTGATTCGTCAACTGGAGAGCCGAGGAGTGATCAGCAAGACACACTCACCCTTTAACAGTCCCATATGGCCAGTGCGAAAGTCTAATGGAGAGTGGAGACTAAGAGTAGACTATCGGGGCCTCAATGAAGTCACGCCGCCTCTGAGTGCTGCTGTGCCAGACATGTTAGAACTTCAATATGAATTGGAGTCAAAGGCAGCCAAGAGGTATGCCACCATTGATATCGCTAATGCCTTTTTCTCAATCCCTTTGGCAGCAGAGTGCAGGCCACAGTTTGCTTTCACTTGGAGGGGCGTCCAGTACACCTGGAATCGACTGCCCCAGGGGTGGAAACACAGCCCCACCATTTGCCACGGACTGATCCAGACTGCATTGGAACAGGGTGGGGCTCCGGAACACCTGCAATACATTCATGACATCATCGTGTGGGGCAACACAGCAGCAGAAGTTTTTGAGAAAGGGAAGAAAATAGTCCAAATCCTTCTGGAGGCCGGCTTTGCCATAAAACAAAGTAAGGTCAAGGGACCTGCACAAGAGATCCAGTTTTTAGGAATAAAATGGCAAGATGGGCATCGTCAGATCCCAATGGATGTAATCAACAAAATCACAGCCATGTCCCCACCAGCCAGCAAAAAGGAAGCACAAGCTTTCTTGGGCATTGTGGGTTTTTGGAGAATGCATATTCCAAATTACAGTCTGATCATAAGCCCTCTCTATCAAGTGACCCGGAAGAAGAATGATTTCAAATGGGGCCCTGAGCAACGACAAGCCTTTGAACAAATTAAACGGGAGATAGTTCATGCAGTAGCCCTTGGGCCAGTCCGGGCAGGACAAGATGTAAAAAATGTGCTCTACACTGCAGCCGGGGAGAATGGCCCTACCTGGAGCCTCTGGCAGAAAGCACCGGGGAAGACTCGAGGTCGACCCCTAGGGTTTTGGAGTCGGGGATACAGAGGATCCGAGGCCCGCTATACTCCAACTGAAAAAGAGATATTGGCAGCATATGAAGGGGTTCGAGCTGCTTCAGAAGTAATTGGTACTGAAGCACAGCTCCTCCTGGCACCCTGACTGCTGGTGCTGGGCTGGATGTTCAAAGGGAGGGTCCCCTCTACACATCATGCAACTGATGCTACGTGGAGTAAGTGGGTCGCACTGATCACACAACGGGCTCGAATAGGAAACCCCAGTCGCCCAGGAATCTTGGAAGTGATCATGGACTGGCCAGAAGGCAAAGATTTTGGAATATCGCCAGAGGAGGAGAAGGTGATGCGTGCCGAGGAGGCCCCACCATATAATAATCTGCCGGAAAATGAGAAGCAATATGCCCTGTTCCCTGATGGGTCCTGTCGTCTTGTGGGGAAGCATCGGAGGTGGAAAGCTGCTGTACGGAGTCCTGTACGACAAGTTGCAGAAACTGCTGAAGGAGAAGGTGAATCGAGTCAGTTTGCAGAGGTGAAAGCCATCCAGCTGGCTTTAGATATTGCTGAACGAGAAAAGTGGCCAATGCTCTGTCTCTATACTGACTCATGGATGGTGGCAAATGCCCTGTGGGGGCGGTTACAGCAATGGAAGCAGAGCAACTGGCAGCGCAGAGGCAAACCCATCTGGGCTGCCGCATTGTGGCAAGATATTGCTGCCCAGATAGAGAACCTGGTTGTAAAAGTACGTCACATAGATGCTCACATACCCAAGAGTCAGGCCACTGAAGAACATCAAAACAATCAGCAGGTGGATCAGGCTGTTAAGATTGAAGTGGCTCAGGTGGATCTGGACTGGCAACATAAGGGTGGATTGTTTCTAGCTTGGTGGGCCCATGACACCTCAGGCCATCAAGGAAGAGATGCAACATGCAAATGGGCTTGTGATCGAGGGGTGGACCTGACCATGGACACTATTGCACAGGTTATCCATGAATGCGAAACATGCGCTGCAATCAAGCGAGCCAAGCGGTTCAAGCCTCTCTGCTATGGAGGACGATGGCTGAAATATAAATATGGGGAGGCCTGGCAGATTGATTATATCACACTCCCACAAACGCGCCAAGGCAAGCGCCATGTGCTTACAATGGTGGAAGCAACCACCGGATGGCTGGAAACATATCCTCTGCCCCATGCCACTGCCCGGAACACCGTCCTGGGTCTTGAAAAGCAAGTCCTATGGCGACATGGCACCCCAGAAAGAATTGAGTCAAACAACGGAACTCATTTCTGAAACAGCCTCATAGACACCTGGGCCAAAGAGCATGGCATTGAGTGGGTATATCACATCCCCTATCATGCACCAGCCTCTGGGAAAATAGAACGATACAATGGACTGTTAAAGACTACACTGAAAGCAATGGGCGGTGGAACGTTCAAACATTGGGATACACATTTAGCAAAGGCCACCTGCTTAGTCAACACTAGGGGATCTGCCAGTCGAGCTGGCCCTGCCCAATCAAGACTTTTACGTACTGTAGAAGGGGATAAAGTCCCTGTAGTGCACATAAAAAATATGCTGGGGAAGACAGTCTGGGTTACTCCCGCCTTAGGCAAAGGTAAACCCATTCGTGGGATTGCTTCTGCTCAGGGACCTGGGTGCACTTGGTGGGTGATGTGGGAGGATGGGGAAGTCCGATGTGTACCTCAAGGAGACTTGATTTTGGATGAAAATAGCCAATGAACTGAATTATATAATGTTTGTTGCTATATAATACTGTATGTCATCACTTCTGTGATTACTATATGACATATCAACAGTATACAGTAAGCATCACCCAAATTAATGAAGAATGAACTCTGAGGAAACCAAGCGAAGTGCAGAGGTGATAGAACTAGAACTGGCTTCAGCATGCTACAATCCAACACCACACACTACCTCTCCTGCCCAGAAAGACCGTTATGACAGATGAATCCCAAAGTCATAAACTAAACGAACTCAACAAACGTTCTAGAGGGATAGCATATAGACTAAGGGAATGATACTCGTGTATTGTATCAAAGGAAAGGAAGGGGGTGGTCGTTAATGAGGATGTGTTGGATAATGTGGGACCTGGGCATGACGTAAATATTATGGAATAAGGGGTGGATACTGTCCTGGTTTCAGCTGGGATAGAGTTAATTTTCTTCTTGATAGCCGGTATGGGGCTGTGTTTTGGATTTAGGATGAGAACAATGTCGATGATGATACACTGATGTTTTGGTTCTTGCTAAGTAGTTGCTAAGTGGTGCTCACACTGGTCAAGGACTTTTCAGCTTCCCATGCTCTGCCGGGTGCACAAGAAGCTGGGGGGGGGGCACAGCCAGGACAGCTGACCCAGACTGGCCAAGGGGCTATTCCATACCACATGACGTCATGCTCAGTATATGAGCGGGGGGGAGTTGGCCGGGGGAGGGGCAACGATCGCTGCTTGGGGGACGTGCTGGGCATCGGTCGGCGGGTGGTGAGCAATTGTAGAGTGTATCGCTTGCTTTGTATTACTATTGTACTATTATCACTTGTTTTTATTATTATTGTTATTATTACTATTACTACTGTTCTAGTTTTATTTTACTGTAGTTATTAAACTGTTCTTATCTCAACCCACGAGTTTTCCCCTTTTGCCCTTCCGATTCTCTCCCCCGTCCCACTAAGGGGGGAGTGAGCAAGCGGCTGCGTGGTGCTTAGTTGCCAGCTGGGGTTAAACCACGACAAAGGCTCATATTGGTGAAACACGTAACTTAAAGCTATAGTTATGTAACTGAAGTTATTTTAAATATGAATAAATATCACTGGTTAAATGCACAGTTATAAATTGTAATACTATTAACTATTTTGCTTAAATTTGTTACAGAAAATTTGGATAAAATGTTTTTCTGAATATTAAAGAATATTGTGACAAACGTGTAATACTGAAGCATTATATATTAAAGAAAAGGCTTAATTTTTTAGCCCAACATTTGGCAAATAAGGTTGCTACCCATGTAGCTTAAGTAAGAAATTGAAAAAAAAAATGCCTTGATTTTATGATAAACAGGTTATATGTGCAGTTTATGAATTAACACAAAAGTTAGATATTAAGAATTTTAAGAGAGCAGTTTATATTGTAATAAAAAAAAAAAGACCAAAGGAAACCACCTATGTCACCAAAAAGCAAGTTACTGGGTATTTGTTTTAAACATAGCCAATTCGGAAATCTTGCATAGATTACATAGCAAGCTCCACCACCTCAGGATCAGTCTTGGTTCTTGCCCCAATTACACTTCTGGTGAGGCTGTTCCAGAGCTTCGTGACTGAAGATCAGAAATCTGTTTCCAGCTTAAGTTGATTGATAGACAGCTATCCTATCCTTCTCGGACTCTTTTTGCTAGGTTAAACAAGGCAAGCTCTTTTAGCCTCCTCTTGCAAGATAGTCTTTCTGTTTCCTGGATCATCCTAGCAGTCCTTCTCCTCACCTGTTTGAGTCTGAATTCATTTTTCTTGAACATGAGTGATCAGAACTGTACACAGTAATCCAGATAAAGTTCTACATCAGTGGCCTTGTGCAACAGGATTAACACTTCCCTCTCTCTTTACTGGAAATACCTCACCTAATATATCCTAGGAGCACATTTACCTTTTTCACAGCTGCATAAGAGTGGCGGCTCACAGTAATCCTGTGTTCAACTAATATGCTCAAATCTTTCTCATCTTGCTTCAAGATGAAGAGCTTCAATCGTATATAAGATTTCCTATTCTCAGTCTTCATCTAAATGAATAGATTCATTAAGAAAATTATTGCCATCAAATTAGCAATGTCACAGACCACTTTTGGAGACTGTGAATTACCTAGTTCTGTACAATTTGGGCATGCTAAGCTCTCTGCTAAACCAAAAGAACACAGTTCAGTACAGAGCTGTGGCAATCAAAGCAAGCAGGGCAATCATATGCAAGAAGTTTTAGACACACAAAACCAAAAGTTTGCCAGTGAAGTTGTTATATGGATTAAAAAAAAACAAAACACCAAAAACTTAAAACAAGTTTTTACCTATCTTTTTTGCTCTTGCCTCTTTGTTTCCCTGCAAAAAGTCTTAGATCTTCTTCAGTAGGATGCTGATACCATTGTAAACTAAAGAAAAAAAAACACTCAAGTAAAACAATGTCAGAATGAGCAATTCAGAGTGCTTTTTAAAAAGAAAACTATATATCGTCACATATACATACACACATTAAACCATGTTTTGCAGCACCTAACCAAAATACCTTTGTGTTAAAGTACCAACACTGTCTCAACTGATCAATTACAGATAAACTTCAGTTCTCTTCAGCATAAAAGACACGTGCTCATCATTAGAAAGGTTTGCAACTATCAACGCACCATTCAAGTGAAAGCACTTGTGCTTCTTAAAACACCAAATTTTCAAGCTGTCATCAACCACAGCAGAAAAGGCAGTACCTATATTGGAAAAAGGTCACTATATCATTACAATTACCTATGAGAATGATGTTCTAAATGATTTTATTAAGGATAACTACTCTTCTCAAAAAAGAGTAATTTTAAAAAATCTGCAACAGCTATTATGGAATAACCATAACCAGTCTTTTTTCTTACACAGACCAGATCTTAACATCTACATTCCTGTCCTAAAAAACACCACAGTGATATCTTCAACTCTTACTAGAAAGAAGAAAAAATGAACAGCACAGCTTACAAAAGCATAGATATTTGTAAATTAAAGGTATTTAACCGTAGCGTAGAAAAATATTTGTACATTGGGTTTACATGGGGAGGTTTTGGTAGCGGGGCGGGCAGGTCTGCAGGGGTGGCATCTGTGAGAAGACACCAGAAGCTGCCCCCATGTCAGACAGAGCCAGTTCCAACTGGCTCCAAAACGGACCCACCACTGGCCACAGCCAAGCCAATCAGCAATGTTGGTAGCGTCTCTGTGATATCATATTTAAGAAAGGGTAAAAAACACTGTGCAGCAGCTGTGAGAGAGAAGTGAGAAAAAAAATGAGGGCAACGATCCTGCAGACACCAAGGTCAGGGAAGAAAGAGGGGGAGGAGGTGCTCCAGGCACCGGAGCAGAGATTCCCCTGCAGCCCATGGTGAAGACCACAGTGAAGCAGGTTGTCCCCCTGCAGCCCATGGAGGTCCACACCGGAGCACATATCCACATTGCAGCCCGTGGGGGACCCCTAACCGCAGCAGGTGGACGTACCCTGAAGGAAGCTGCAGCCCGTGGAGAGCCCACACTAAAGCAGATTTTCCTGAAGGTCTGTAGTCCGTGGTAGGGACCCCATGCTGGAGAAGGGGAAAAGCGTGAGGAGGAAGGAGCGGCAGAGATAAACTGTTATGATCTGACCGCAACCCCCATTCCCCATCCCCCTGTGCCGTTCAGGGTGGGGGAAGGCACATAGAATGGCTTGGGTTGGAAGGGACCTTTAAAGGTCATCTAGTCCGACCCCCTGCCATGGGCAGGCACATCTTCAACTAGATCAGGTTGCTCAAAACCCCATCCAACCTGACCTTGAATGTTTCCACAGATGGGGCATCTACCACCTCTCTGGGCAACCTGTTCCAGTGTTTTACCACCCTCATTGTAAAAAAAATTATTCCTAATGTCCAAGCTAGATCTACCCTCTTTCAGTTTAAAACCGTTGCCCCTTGTCCTGTCACTACAGGCCCTGGTAAAAAGTCTCTCTCCATCTTTCTTATAAGCCCCCTTTAAGTATTGAAAGGCCGCAATAAGGCCTCCCCAGAGCCTTCTCTTCTCCAGGCTGAACAACCCCAACTCTCTCAGCCTTTCCTCATAGGAGAGGTGTTCCAGCCCTCTGATCATTCTCGTGGCCCTCCTCTGGACCTGCTCTAACAGGTCCATGTCTGTCTTGTACTGGGGACCCCAGAGCTGGATGCAGTACTCCATATGGGGTCTCACGAGAGTGAAGTACAGGGGGAGATTCACCTCCCTCAACCTGCTGGCCATGCTTCTTTTGATGCAGCCCAGGATACGGTTGGCTTTCTGGGCTGCAAGCACATATTGCCGGCTCACATCCAATTTTTCATCCCCCAGTATTCCCAAATCCTTCTCTGCAGGGCTGCTCTCAGTCCATTCATCCCCCAGTCTGTATTGATATTGGGGATTGTCCAGACCCAGATGCAGGCCCTTGCACTTGGCCTTGTTGAACTTCATGAGGTTCACATGGCCCCACTCCTCAAGCCTGTCCAGGTCCCTCTGGATGGCATCCCTTCCCTCAGGCATGTCAACTGCACCACTCAGCTTGGTGTCTTTGACACTAAACTAAACTTTAGTGGGGGATGGGAAGGTTGAAAGGAAGAACAATGGTGGGACAAAAATGCAATGCATGCTTTAGGAGAAACTCCCAATTTTGGAAGTTTGATTGCTGGTATAATGAAGTGTTTAACAGGCACTTGCACAGAGCTCATTGATATCATCTTAAAATAATTTAAAAATTAGTATAATGGATAAGTAAGAGTTCAAGCTGGCAATGCTATAAAGAACACAATGTGTTTAATAGGGGTTTCCACATAGTCTGTATCAGTAGGTGCTATTGTGCTAAATATTTGACTGATGCTGGAATTTGTTCAACAGAAAAGAAGTTTAGTACAAGCTAATAATATACTACAGAAATTATTAACATTGAATGTTACAAGTTTCCCCTGAAGGAATTCACTGCCAGTTCAAACACTAAAAAAAACAAAAACAATCCACCACAAAAAAAAAAAAAAAGAAACCCACAATTGAATGTACATATACAGGCATCTTGAAATGAACTGGTCACTTAAAGTTCCTGGCTTTTCTGTTTTTGAATGGTGATGTGTTTATCCGCCCTCCACAAATGGGAGGGCTCTCTCACGTAGATATTTCAGACAACCTCACTTAGAAAAGCCTCTCAACCTTTTGCAAAAAAAGTAGAGATTTGATATTCTGAAAATTTCAACAATTATAAAAGACAGCATATTACTTTCTAATCAGACAGTGTGTTTCTCTTCCTGGAAAAAAAGAGAAAGTGTCTATGTTTTTGGTTTTTTTTTAATACTTAAGATACTGATTTATATTTAAAACAGCTGGTGGTTTTAGTTATTATGGATACAGCCACACATGGAATGCTCCCCTTGCAACTCATGTATTTGATCTATTGTTATGAAGTAGCATATTGACATTTATACTAACCCTGTCCTATGAAGTATTAAAAAAGAATTTTTAGTAAGTACCTAAGCACTCTTTATATGCAAGGCTAATCAGCAGACAGATTACTAAAAATACTGAGGCAGTGCAGAGAAAAAAAATCCTTCTGTTCTTGCAGTGTCTTATATTCAATTTAGCTTTTTAATATTAAAATATGTGGCTTATGCCTTTAAAAAGATAAGAGCCAGACGGCAGCTAACTTTGACCGATACGATTAAAGCAACAAACTTAAGTCTGTTCTTTTACAGCAACACTGTCTTACACTTCAAGAATTCAAGAATAGCAGATGAATTATTTTTCAAAAAAAAGTGTAATTTACATTAGTTCGCTTTACTTTTTCTACTCTAATGCGCAATTGTGTTACCATATTCAAACACAGTGCAGCAACTTTTTCTTATCTTACCTGCCACTACAGAGAAGCCAACGAGCAAAAGAGTAGTGAGGTATGATCTTCTGTATGACACTAGCCATTACCATGGTAACCACCAGCTGTACACCTATCACACCCTGCAGAGGAATAAGTTAATAACAAGTCAGTGTGTTTAAAAAAAAAAGGCACTGAAGTACTTTTTTAAAAAAAAAAAACATTTTAAAAACACCTTCATATAGTAGGGATAATATTTTTGGTTCTTTTTAAACCGCAGGGGAAGAAAAACAATACTGCGTCAGTTTTCAAGAAATCCCCTGGAACTTGCTATAATAATCCAAAAAGAAAAGGCACTGCCAAATCACAAGGATAGTAACGTATGTATTTGAGCCATCAGATAGTACAAGAGCTTCTCCATTTAACAGATGTTAAGCCACATGATGGCATGACATTTCACAAGACCTTATACATTAAAATTACATCACTGATTACGATCTTGCTTTTGGTGGTCTCTTCAATTCTGACATGACTTAACAGCTGACACTGCACAAACCTACTGGGAATTAACAATGATTTATAAAATTTGCATTTATGACTTGAAATTTCAGCTTTCTATTTACATGCAACATTTTCATGCTTAAAACATCACAAGAAAAAAACAAAACCAAAAAAAATGTAGACATACAAGTGAAATTTACCAAAATATGCAAGTTAAAAAGCACCAAAGATCAAACAAATAAATAACTTCTCTTTTTTTGAACTGATCTGTTTTTCAAAATACTCTCTCATGAAAAGGAGCATATGCACATTTTCAATCAGCACACAAAACACCACATTTAAGTAGTGGCATAAGAATGTCTATATGCATATTTATTCTTAAACATCGATCTTTGGATATTGCTAGTTACTAACAATATCTTAAAGACACAATATATCCCTTTGTATTTCTAAAGTTCAGAATTATACTTCTGTATTGGGTCTGGCTGGGATGGAGTTAACTTTCCCCATAGCAGCCCTCATAGTGCTATGCTCTGTATTTGTAGCTAGAAAGGTGTTGATAACACACCAATGTTTTGACATCAAGGCTGTCTCTCCAACTCCCCCACCCCCAAAGGCCAGTAGGCTGAGGTTGGGAGGGGACATAGCTAGGACAGCTGACTCAAACTGACCAAAAAGAGATATTCCATACCATATGATGTCATGCTCAGCAATAAAAGCTAAGAGAAAGGGGGGGGCGGGGGGGGGGGGCATTCGTTATTAAGGCGTTTGTCTTGCAAAGCAACCGCTACCTGTACTTCGGCCCTACTTCTCAGGAAGTGGCTGGACATCACCTGCTGATGGGAAGTAGAGAATAACACTTTTTGCTTTGCTATGCTTCTGCACACATCCTTTGCTTTTCTTTATTAAACTGCCTTTATCTCGACCCATGAGTTTTTCATCTTATTTTCTCCCCCTGTCCCACTGAGGAGGGGGAGTGATAGAGTGGCTGGGTCAACCCACAGTAAGCAGAAGCACAGGGAAGACATAGGCCCATTGCTAAACAGGACAGGGAAACTAGTCGCTAATAATGCTGACGAGGCAGAGGTTCTCAATACCTTCTTTGCCTCTGTCTTGACCGGCGTAGCTGGACCCCAGATCACAGGATCAAGTAGCTATGACAACACACGTGTCGACCTACCAGTAATGGAGGAAGGGCTGGTCTGCAGCCTCTTGCAAGGGCTCAACCCACATAAATCTATGGGCCCGGACAGAATCCACACCAGGGTGTTAAAGAGAAGTGGCTGACATCATTTCAAGGCCACTATCTATAATCTTTGAAAAGTCTGCTGGCTTATGTTCAGCCGGCTGTCAACCAACACCCCCAGGTCCTTTTCCGCCAAGCAGCTCTCCAGCCACTCTTCCCCAAGCAGTACACCTTGAAGCATCTGTGGCTGTGGATAAGTCCATGCTGCAGCAGGTACATCTTGAAGCATCAGTGACTGTGCATGAGGTCATGCTGGAGCACCTCAAAGCCTGTGGCCATGGGTAAGGCCATGACAGAGCAGGTACGCCCCTGAAGGGACTGCAGCCATGGGTAGGGCCATGTTGGAACAGGTTTACTTCTGAAGAGACTGTGGCTGTGGGTAAGGCCATGCTGGAGCAAGTATATCTCTGAAGGCATTGTGGCCCATGGAGAAGGCCATGCTGGAACAGGTGCACCTCTAAGCGACTGTGGCTGTGGATAAGTCTATGCCACAGCAGGTATACCCCTGGAGAGACTGTGGCTCATAGATAAGGCTCCACTTCGAGCAGGTACTCCCCTAAGGGACTGCAGTCTGTGGATAAGTCCAAGCCGGAGCAGGGGCAAGGGGAGGAGTTCATTGCAATATTAAACCCTATGGTCTGGTCCAAAGGGACCAGGGGTGGAGACTGCAATGGAAATACCTTTAAATTGTTGTAACCCATGATCTGAGTTGCATGTTATGGGAATTACTATAGCAGGAACCACCTGAACCAATGGAGGACAAGCCTTACAAGAAGCAGTGCAAGTGCAGCAGTGACCCGACCTGAGCTGGCTTTGGTGCCAAATAACTCCACGTGACACACCACCTCTCCTGTCCTGAGTGACCACCATAACAGATGGAGCCCAAAGTCATGGACTAAATGAACTCAATGGACATTTCATGGGCATTTTATGGACATTTTATAGGGGTGGTCCATAGACTAAGGGAATGATACCTGTGTATTTATCAAAGGATGGGAAGGGGGGGGGGGGGTGGTTAATGAGGATGTACTGGATAGCGTGGTACCTGAGCACGATGTACATAGTATGGAATAAGGGGTGGAGAATGTGCTGGGTTTGGCTGGGATAGAGTTAATTTTCTTTAGAGTAACTAGTATGGGGCTACGCTTTGGATTTGTGCTGAAAACAGTGTGGATAATACAGAGATGTTTTTGTTATTGATGAGCAGTGCTTACACAGAGTCAAGACCTTTTTGCTTCTCACACCACCCTGCCAGCAAGTAGGTTATTGTGCACAAAAAGTTAGGAGGGGATGCAGCTGGGATAGCTGACCCCAACTGACCAAAGGGATATTCCATACCATATGAAATCATGCTCAGCATATAAAGCTAGGGGAAGAAGAAGGAAGGGGGGGACAGAACGGACGACAACATTCAGAGTGATGGCATTTGTCTTCCCAAGTAACCATTATGCATAATGAAGCCCTGCTTTCCTGGAGATAGCTGAACACCCCACCTGCCACTGGGAAGTAGTAAATGAATTCCTTGCTTTGCTTGCACATGGGGCTTTTGCTTTACCTGTCAAACTGTCTTTTTCTCAACCCACGAGTTTTCTCCCTTTTACCCTTCCGATTCCCTCCCCCATCCCACCGGGGGGGAAGTGAGCGAGCAGATGTGTGGCGCTTAGTTGCTGGCTGCCACGACATTACAACACTAGAACATAGTATAAGGGTATGTGGAGGGACACTGTCTGCTCCTTTAAGGGTATCTGGCCAAAGGAGCCATAAACAAGAACATACAGACCAAAAGATAATGAAAGTTGTGATGAGAACAAACCTGGTCAGTCACACTAATTGGCAAGGATATGTGGAATGTGAGAAATTTTATTTTTTTCAGTTGGGAGGATAAGGGAAGGGAGGGGGACAAACACAGAGACATAAAACCTGACAAACTAGCATTAACAAAAACAATAACCAGAAACAAACCTGGTCAGTCACGCTAATTGTTGGGCTAGCAAGAAACTGCAGGCAAACCTGGGACTTTGTAACTGATAAGTATGCAAATCTGAGGGTCCAGGATTTTGGGGGTGGGGGTGGGGGTGTGTGTGTCAGTGGAACTATGCCAGCTGATGAGGGAATATGTAGGGGAAGGAGAAACAAGGAAGAACAAAGAAGGGGGGGGGGGGGGGGAAGACAGAAAAGGTTATAAAAGGGGATAGTTTCATCCAAAATGGGTCAGTCAGTATGCTTGTCTAGCTGAGCCCTGCACCTGATCTCTGCAGCCTGTCCCATCTTCTTATTAAATCTTTTCTTAACTATCTCTGCATAATCTCACTCTATCCCATGTGCACGTGTACTGCAAGGACCAAGTGCCAGCCACTGGTAAGACCTGTGTGTGTGTGTGAGTGAAATTTGGTGCCAACTACTGGAGTCAGACCAAGGGTGTAGTCACCCCATGGCCTGTGGTGTCAGCTACTGGAACAGGGTCTCAGTGCCAGCTACTGGAGTGAGTGGGGGTCTCCGACTCCAGCCACTGGGGCAGGAATGGGGTGTGTGTGTGTCCTGAAAACCAGCTACTAAGGGGGACCACCATGAGGAGAGTGCTGCGTGCTTGCTAGCAAGCGACAAGCTGGACTAGCTGTCGAGTAGGGGACCTGTGAATCGGGTAAGAGGGCCCAGGATTCAGGCAGGGGTACCAGACAGACAGAGGAGCTGTGTCAGTACTCGAGGGATCCACAAATGTGTGTGTGCTTTCACTAGTGAACTATCTCTACCAGCTGAAGAGGAGGAAGGGGATTTGTCTGTCTATGCTTATGTTTTACATGAGTCCTATATGTAGGTGCTGTTGAAAGCAGTGCCTTGTCTGTGGCAGTCTGTGTAACCAGCCACGTGTCATGCGTGTATGTCTGTCTCTGGGCTACCTGCTCAGCTTTGCTACTGGTTGAACATGCCAATGGGAAAGCAGCAGCCACATCCCTCAGCCTGGGCAGAGACCCTGGGTCCCCAAGCACACTAGGCTGGGCTCCAGCAGCCAGTCAGGAGGGAGTCCTGGGCCAGAGTGGCTGAGGAAGGCAGCCCCACTCTTAACATCCCTTAACACACAGTATTTTTTTCATACACAGCAACAAAATACAGGGTTCATTTTAATTCAGGCTCTGTCTAGATCAAGTCTCCTATACACTTTTAAGGTTTCCTGTTACCACTAATATCAGTTTAGCTCCACAAGCACTAATTTCAGGAACATAAATGCAGATTAGATATTGGTACCTACCGATATTTTATATTGTCTATTTGACACACTAGATTAGAGGACACAGAGTTTAGAATCTAGCCAGAAATCCACAACTTAAAAGTTCTTAAAAGTACTTCTTCCTAAAGGACATTTTTCTTTACATCATGAACTGATTTAAACAGCATGCAGAGCAAAGATAACCAAGGCAAAGAGTCTTATGCCAAGACATCACATTAGCCTCTCCTCAATTTTACTTTGCCTGAGGTTATTCTCCCAGACCTGTAATACAGCACGTCATGTTTTTCATAGAATCATAGAACCGTTAAGGTTGGAAAAGACCCTTAAGATCATCAAGTCCAACCGTTAACCTATCACTGCCAAGTCCATCACTATACCATGTCCTCAAGCACCACATCTATCTGTCCTTTAAATACCTCCAGGGATGGGGACTCAACCACTTCCCTGGGCAGCCTGTTCCAATGCTTGACTACCCTTTCGGTGAAGAAGTTTTTCCTAATATCCAACCTAAACTTCCCCTGGCGCAGCTTGAGGCAGTTTCCTCTCGTCCTACCGCTTGTTACTAGGGAGAAGAGACTGACCCCCACCTCGCTACAACCTCCTTTCAGGTAGTTGTAGAGAGTGATAATGTCTCCCCTCAGCCTCCTCTTCTCCAGACTAAACAACCCCAGCTCCCTCAGCTGCTCCTCATAAGACTTGTGCTCTAGACCCTTCACCAGCTTCGTTGCCCTTCTCTGGACACAGTCCAGCACCTCAATGTCCTTCTTGTAGTGAGGGGCCCAAAACTGAACACAGTACTCGAGGTGCGGCCTCACCAATGCCGAGTACAGGGGCACTATCACCTCCCTGGTCCTGCTGGCCACACTATTCCTGATACAGGCCAGGATGCCATTGGCCCTCTTGGCCACCTGAGCATACTGCTGGCTCATGTTCAGGCGGCTGTCAACCAACACCCCCAGGTCCTTTTCTGCCAGGCAGCTCTCCAGCCACTCCTCCCCCAGCCTGTAGCGTTGCATGGGGTTGTTGTGACCCAAGTGCAGGACCCAGCACTTAGCCTTGTTGAACCTCATACAATTGGCCCCGGCCCAATGATCCAGCCTGCCCAGGTCCCTCTGCAGGGCCTTCCTCGATGATCTTAAGGGTCTTTTCCAACCTTAACGATTCTATGACTCTATGATTCCTATCCTCCAGCAGATCAACACTTCCACCCAACTTGGTGTCATCTGCAAACTTACTGAGGGTGCACTCAATCCCCTCATCCAGATCATCAATGAAGATGTTGAACAGGACCGGCCCCAACACTGAGCCCTGGGGAACACCACTCGTGACCGGCCGCCAACTGGATTTGACTCCATTCACCACCACTCTCTGGGCTCGGCCGTCCAGTCAGTTTTTAACCCAGTGTAGAGTGCACTTATCCAAGCCATGAGCAGCCAGCTTCTCCAGGAGAATGCTGTGGGAGACAGTGTCAAAGGCCTTACTAAAGTCCAAGTAGACAACATCCACAGCCTTCCCCTCATCTACTAAGCGGGTCACCTTGCCATAGAAGGAGACCAGGTTAGTGAAGCAGGACCTCCCTTTCATAAACCCATGCTGACTGGGCCTGATCCCCTGGTTGTCCCGCACGTGCCACATAATGGCACTCAAGATGATCTGCTCCATGACCTTCCTTGGCACCAAGGTCAGGCTGACAGGCCTGTAGTTTCCCCCATCCTCCAAACATTCACTGTATCACATACCCAGATCTTGCAAATAATTCAACACCTAGTTTTAAACAGGACTTTGAAACTACTTGCTCACTAATAATAACTATCTCCACCACTGCAAGATGACAGACTTGATCTGAAGTCAACAGTTGTATGCACCAGAATTACTCAGAATGGTACAGCAGCAATATAAATGCGTGCCTGAAAAAACAGTTACTAGAATCCAATTTACAACTTCACTTTCAGAAATGCAGTGCCAACTACTTACTTTCTGATGTAACAAGTCCTGTGTAAAAATCTTGGTTTTACAAGTGCATTCTAGTATCCTATAGATGTATTCTAGAGATATTAATTCAGGACACATCTTTTTTTTTTTTTTAATAGTAGCACACAACCATACTAAAAAGGCTGTGAATTTTCAAGTGAGAAATGGAAAAGCTTTTGTATTAGCAACAATCAGCAAGGTCTCTAGGAGAATCTAACAAATACTTATCTGGTACAGTCGGAAAAGTATAATGGCATTTGTAAAGTCTAGAAGCTAAATGAATACAACATATTTGAAATGCCATTTAATCAGTAACAAGTTATTGCTCTTGCCATTAGACTGGACTTTACACGCAAAACCTTTCCTCCATATATGTATGCGCATGATCAAGCTTCACTTGGAAAAACAAGACAGTACTTAGCTGAAATGCAAATGTAATTCAAAATTGGCTACTACATTATATAAAATATTGTATGGGATTGCCAAAGAAAAGAGAGCTCACTGTATTAAGTCTTAAAATGAATACTTTCTGTGAAAAGACTACTTTTACAAAACACCTAGAGTCAGAATGATATCTGATACAGTTGACAATCTGATAGTTAAAGGCTCTAAGGCAGTTACAAATCTTACTGTTTGTAAGCATCAAATATCCATAAAGCTAGCTTTGGAAAAAGACATCTACATCAGGAGGCCTCTTCAAAATTTTGAGGTGTTTTGTTTTCATAACCAAGTTGTCCTAAATTTGTTTCTTGCTTCCTACCACTGTTTAAAGCACAGCAGAGAAGAAAAAAAGATGCATAAAGTGGCATCAAGAACACACAAGGAATTCAGGACTACCATCAAACTGCTCATCTTCATGAGCCTTTCCCACCTGAAGGTCACTTCTTTGTTGACCAGTGTCTTTCCACATGTTCAAAGGAGGGTCATGAACTGCTAGATGGAAGCAGTCAACAGTAGCACAACTCCCTTTGAGATAAGGTGTTTTGTTTAAAAAGAAAATTACCTTACAGTCAATCAACTGCATTTTAACAGATAGAGTCCTGCTTCTTTTTTCACTGAGGCTCTCTACACATAAATATTATAGAACTCTCTGCTAGTGACTATTAAACAAATCAATTTATTGCTGTAGAAATCTCATGACCAGAACAAAGGCGTTTTTAAAATCACAACTATCATTACCACTGAAGCAACCAATATATATTAGTGTTCTGCATAATGGACATTAAATATATTATTAAATTACAAGTAGAACTAGTCCAAAGAATCTGGTCTATGACAATAAAAAAAACCCAAACAATATGAGGTTATAATATTATTATTACAAGATTTTAAAAATCCAGTTTACCCATATTTCCCCAATTAACACATGAACAAGAACTATGGAAGTTATCACTCTCCAGAATATTTCCTTTTTAAATAGAAAGTTCTGCCATTACAAAGATCATTCTAAATATAAAGAGAGAATAGTCTTTAATGCCTCTGCTGAACAGTCTAAACATGGCCTTCGGAAGTATTAGGATGTCTGTGTAGAATTTAAATTTGTGAGCATAATAACTACATAGATGAGTCCCAATGGCCACAACTTGAAAGAGTGTAGCCAGCAAATTATGTTGTTAATTTAATTTATAAACCTCTTAATGCAAAAGAAACTGATGAACATTTCATTCTACTCTTAATTTGGAACTGGAGAATACAGCCTTCAAACAGCATAAGAGTAGACCATCAGAGATAATCTTTTAATTTTCCTTATATCACGGAATCACATGCAAGGATTATTTGTCCATACTTCTAACAACTAGTAAAGAAAATTGATTCTGATTTTTCAAGCCCATCAGGCAACAGAAACAAGCATTTGGGGTTTTTTTTGTTGCGTTTTTTTTTTTTAAATAAGGATCTACATTGAGTGGTGTCATGGTTTAACCCCAGTCGGCAGCTAAGCACCACACAGCCGCTCACTCACCCTCCCCTGCCCCCCCCCCCCCTTCTTTACTTCATACCTGACAGGAGTCGCCTCCAGAGGCTGAGGACTTGTGCCCCTTTTCCAATTGCTTTGTCAATGCCCCCTTCCCTAGAAAGGGATCCCAGCTGTTTGGCTTCCTTACCCTCTAATTCCAGGCTACTGGCCCCATTATCCCAGCATCGGAGCAGCCAGGTGACGATGTGCTCACCTGGACGACAACTGAAAGCTTTTTGCATATCTCACAGCTCACTCAGGGACAGGGATTGGATGGTTTCCGTCTCATTTACAACTTCTTCTTCTTCCTCTTCCTCCTCCTCTCCTTGTGATGGCCCTGCTTTTTCATCATCCCTTTCTAAACGAGCTGACTTCTGCCTCCAAGATTTCTTCTTGTGTATAGGGATGACTGATACCAGCACAGGTTGGTTCTCTGGTTCAGCTGCAGTGCCTCTTGCAGGAGTTGGAGTAGCCGCAGTGCCTGTTGCGGGCTTGATCTCTGGAATGTATTCTTAAATAGTTGTTTAACCCTAAGCAAGACCTGACACACATTCAGGAGACATAGCAATAGGAACATGCTGGTTTGAACGTCCCAAGGATATTAAAAATTCTCAAGAACTATTGTAATTAGCCTAGAGAAGAAGGGGAAGATGGAAGAAGGCGTCTTCCCCGTAGGCTGGCTCTCCGATGAGAAAAATTAAAAAGTGTAATTACTAATAATTTCCGATAGATGGCTCCCGAAGTAGAGAGGTGACGGCAATGCTGAGTACAAATACGAGATTGATCTCATGACCAGTAATTTTATCATACCATAAGCCAGCGTTACACAGTACAGCAAAGCAACAACCTTAATCCATTTCCCAGCACATAAATACTGACAAACAGTATATATGGCAAGTAAGGTGTTACATAACACAACTCTGAGAGCAAATACCACAACTCTGAGAACAAGTAAATCAACACTGTGACCAGTAATTACTAAACTCATTTAATGAATGCTTATAACAAATTTGTTTTAACATGCTCTGGTCAGATCTGTCGTTATCTCAACCCTTCAAGCTCCACATTGGGTGCCAAAAAGGACTGTCGTGGTTTAACACCAGTCAGCAACTAAGCACCACACAGCCGCTCGCTCACCCTCCCCCCACCCCCCACAGTGGGATGAGGAAGAGAATTGGGGAGAAAAAACAAGTAAAACCCACGGATTGAGATAAAGACAGTTTAATAGGACAGCAGAGGAAGAAAATAATAATAATGATAAAAGAATATAGAAAACAAGTGATGCACAATGCAATTGCTCACCACCCACTGACCGATGCCCAGCTCATCCCCAAGCAGCAATCGCTGCCCCCCAGCCAACTCCCCCCAGCTTATGTACTGAGCATGACGTCATATGGTATGGAATAGCCCTTTGGCCAGTCTGGGTCAGCTGTCCTGGCTGTGCCCACTCCCAGCTTCTCGTGCACCTGGCAGAGCATGGGATGCTGAGAAGTCCTTGACTGGTGTAAGCACTACTTAACACACTGATGTTTTAGTTGTTGCTATCAACATTATTCTCATCCTAAATCCAAAATACAGCACTATACCAGCTACTAGGAAGGAAATTAACTCTATCCCAGCTGAAACCAGGACAAGTGGACAAGCTATTTACCCACAACCTTCCAAAGCCAGTTTCAAGTATGGTGCTCAATGACAGCACCCATGGAATCCTACAAACAGTACAAGTATTTGAAAATCTTTTGATTCAATATTCTAACCCCTATAGAAAAAAAACATGGAAGGAAGAAGAAAAAAACACAAACCACCCAACAGCTACACATTTCTTTGCAGGTTCCTAAACATACATAAGTAACAGATATGCAAGTAGAATCAGGTCATTAAAGTATTTAAAAATCAGAATGTCATAATATTTAAAATCTGGTTTTACTCAAAGCAGAACTGTAAAGCGTAGTCCCTAAGCAAGACTTTCATCATTTGAACAACACTAGCATCACCACAGCTAAAATGACATATTGGCATTTATATCCATATGGAATGGAAATATATGTATTAATGTCACATATAAAGTATGCCTTTTATACCAGTATAAATGTAGTCCTAGGGTGCCCCATATGTCATATCTGGCAACTATATTAAATGCAGACTCAGTCAACCCTGGTGTTGCAAGTTATAATTAAGACCTAAATACAGAGTTCAACATATCTTTATAGTGAAGGAGGTGAGCTCATAAAATACTCATGCCTCCGCTATTTAAACTAGAGATATCCAAAAAGCTTACGTCATTAGTAGCAATTACACCAGTCAAGCTTCGTTCTTCTCTGTTTCTGTCTGTATTACAAACAGCTCATTTACAGGGAGTTATGCCAGGTGCAATAGTTAGTGTCTATGCTAAGACATCTATTAAAAAAAGTCACCTGAAGCCAGATTTCTCATAAATCCAATGCATTTGCATGCTTCCAGAGCATATACTATAGTTCTGAAAACAAACTAGTAGTAATGTTAATGCAAACATTTGGTAAAGCTTTTTAGATACATTTAAGAAAACAGCTAACTCAAATCATTAAATGCTCTATTCTTTCTTGGCTATATAGAGTGTGAATATACATATATGAAAATATGCATGTTTCTATTTTAAAAAGTGCATTTTAAACCTGATACAGACCATGAAATACAGCAATTTTGTCTACTCCTGACTGGAAAAGAAACAAATTTGAAAATAACCACTGCGACATAAAAACATATCAGTATAAAGTTATTGCAAGATTGAAAACAGAACAGTATTTCCCCAACAAGTACTAGTAACAGAGACCAGCTATAACACTTTTGTTGAGTGGGTTGGGGGTTTTTTTGCTTCCCCTCTGCTCCAGTCATCCCCAAAACCAAGCCCTAAGCTACAAGAGAGCAGAGAAGCGAAGAGGGCTCCTACCCCCGGTTCAGTACGAAGCCGAGAGAGAGAGCGCGATCCATAAGCGCCTCTCACCCATCCACCTCCTCCCAGTGGAGAAGTTACATCCCCAGAGACTCAGCCCCGCAGCCACAAGCCTCCTCCCAGCCCCTGCGAAGTCCGAGTCCCCCAACTGGCCCACACACAGGGACTGTCCTCTCTCTCACCATGATACTCAAGCCGTTCTCATCCGCCGTTGCTCCAGCCGCTCGGCCTCACCCTCCTCCAAGCACATAAATCCGCCGCTCCGCACCACCTCCACCGTGGCAGCCAAGCGCTCGCTAAACACCCACCGCGCACCGGCTCCCACTTGGCTCACATCTCACCTCACAGAGGTCACACCAGGACCCCACCAGCCAGAGACCCAACTAAGCTGCCCTCCCAACTGCCTGCGCAGACGGGACCGTAGCGCGCCAAGGCTGCTCAATATTAGCCAACTCTACCCCTGCCGTTCCGTCCCCACGTACGGAGGGTAACTAGACGACGAAAGGCACCCATCAGGGAACAAAGTAAGTCTCCAGTGCTCTCCCCATCAGGCGCAGCAACGGTAGCTGATTCTGCGCAGGGCGGTAGCGTGACCCTAACCACGTGACATAGGAGATCACCAGAATACTGACCTCGCAAGGGTGAGCAGGGTGCTCCCCAGCCCCACTGAGAAAGAGCTCTAGGAGCCAGCTCGCCCCGGCCCGCCCCGGCCCCGGCCCGGTCCGCCCCATGGCCGACTGTAACAGTGGCCCAGGAGGGGTGTGCGGGGCGGGCCAGTGTCCTGCAGGGCAAGCAGGCAGGCGGTCAGGGGGTGCTCGGGAGAAAAAGGGCAACAGAATCAGTCCCGGGGAAGGAAGTGTCTGCTGAGAGACAAACGCTAGCCTGGCGGGGGTTGAATTGAAGCTGCAGATCAGCAGCTTGCATGGAGGAGTGAAGAGGAGGCTGCTACCGGTAGCAGCTTCAGCCATAGGGCATAACGGCACCTCCACGCATGCGCTCTGGCACAACCCGGGGAGGCTGGGTGGAATGGCCGAGGTGCATACACAGAGACGCCGGGGCCTCCTCTTGCGTCTCGGGTGCGGCCCGGTGGGGTAGGAGTGGGATGTGCCGGGCACCTGTGTGTGCTGCTGAGAGTGGTGATGGTTTCTTCCTCTGGCAAGGCGGTTGGTGGCAGGTGTTTGTCCCTGCAGTGAGGACTCTTTCAGGGGACCCGCGGTGGTGTGCACAGGCAGCAGGGCAGCTAGGCTTGGCACTGCTCTGTTTCCTTGCCTCGGCCAACCCTGGCCCTGTCGCCCCACCGGCCCTGTTAGCTTTCTTTTCCTGCCTGGGGGAACTCTCCTGTTATGCCTGCAGCGGCACGGTTTCGATCTGGAAGCCCTGGAAGCTTTAGTTGTGAGTGATCGGTTCGCCCCCATGAGCCACATTTTGCTTCTTGAAACCAGTCCCTTCTCCATCTGTAGCCCCGGGATGGCTGGGGTTTGAACCCTTACACGGTCCCCTGCATGGCTCCTCTCCGTGGTGATCTCGAGCTAGTGATTGCAGGTGGCACTAAGGCTGAAACACTGCTCCAGGAGCTCCTATGCACTCTCTTCTAGTGAATGATGAATAGACATGGTAATTAAAGATAATCACCTTTTTCCCTAACCTCTGTTAGGGTATTGTGAAGCCTTCGGAAAAGCCTAGCCAGCCAGCAGCCTGAAGGGATCACTGCCCACCAGCAAGAGATGCATTGGACACACCACTTCCCAGGTTCAAAAGCACCCTAGCCTACCAATGCTAGTGTCCTGTGCTGCATACACAAAAAACAGTGCTGTCTGCCAATGTGGAGCTACTGTGCACGTTGATGCTTAGACAAAGACCTTCCTTTTACTTGAGAGAATTCAAATGGTCTAGAAATAGCCTCTTAAAGAAGTGCCTGCAGATTAATTTTGACTTCCACCCTGAGCACGAGAACAAGCATGCCTGTTGTATCATGGTACTACACCTGCATGAGCATAAAAGGATGTATGCTACTGGCATTTCACCTGGAAAAAAATTACTATGTTTCTGCCTTTAAGCAGCTCTTCAAGGCAAAAAATATTCACCCCAATCCACTTTTATATATAATCAACATCATAACAGAACATGCCTTGATACAAGTTCCACCATCCCAAAAGAACAATTTAAAATTGTATCTATAACTGAAATAACAAAATATTTTTCTTGTAAATCCTACTTCTTTAAATATACCAACACATTACTTCGTGTGTGAACTGGAAACTGAAACACAAGAATTCTGCTTGAACAGAGAAATAGTATTTTTGGTATTTTGGCTAACTTTACCTGCCTTTCAGAGAATCCCAAGAGAGAGAGGTTAAGAGTGAATCTAAATTTCACACCACACACAAATACTTAGGAAAAGATAATTTAATAGCAACAACTGTCATGGAGACATATAAACTATGACATTCTGACATTTTTAATTGTTCCTTTGAAATACATAGCAGCTAAAAGAAAAAACTGACAAAAAGCATTCAACATTACAATAATAAAACATAGAGAAATAGAGACAATAGACTTCAAAGGAAATCTGCTCAGATACAAGAGATTATAGTACCAAGGGTGAAGACAAGATGGGTTTGACCTATTTGAATCATTTTATTTTAGTCAGCAAATCTTGGGCCTCCCAATTTATTAACACTATGATATTTGTGGCAAATGTAGCATGGTAGAGCAGAGCACTACCAATTTAAAAAAATTAAAAATTCTAAAAGTATTCTATTTAAACCATTAATCATATATTCATGGCATACAGAGAATACCAAAGAAAATAAGTAAGTTCTTAAAATAGAGTTATAACTGAACAACATTAATCTTGTTTCTAGTATAAGAAGTATAAGAACAATAAGAGATCTGATACATTTGGAAAGCGACAATTTGAGACACATTTAGAACTTCTGAATTTAAAACTCTCAAAATATGTATATATTTTGCAGGAAACTCATAATTTACTTATGGAACTCTTTGCTATGAGGTTTCATTGCTGGTAAGAATTTGGTGGTATTTAATAAAAAATATGCAATTGAAATTGATAACAAGCATGGCTATTAACTAAAATAAAAAGGAGAGAAAAGTTGTTGTAATCACTAAGCAAAATGGATTTTTTAAAAGGACTTATATGGGCTCAGTAGGACCTTTACAGCAAGCAAGCTAAAGAAGATTGTACCATGCATTATTAAATACCATTGATAAAAAAACATCTCGCTTATACAAGTCTCCCTAGAACCTCTGATGTTGCACAACTGGCAAATTTTAAGAAACCCATTAGATTAGACATAGCCTTGTTAACACTGCCACCTGGATACAAGGCTAGATTAAGCAACACACATATGCCTCATTCTTTAGGAAATAGGCAAGACTTCCCAAAAATACCCAGCCATTTCATAGACTGTCAAATGTAGTCTCATTTTTCAGCTGCTTTCATGCCCTTCGGTTCTCTTTATTCCATATCAATAAACTCTCTTTTCCTTTAAGTTACCATTTCCTCCACAATGATTCTTTGACCTCTACAGGAAAAATATCAACATGTTACATGGAATCCTGTGGTGGGTTAACATTGGCTGGATGCCAGGTGTTTATCAAGCTGCTCTATCACTCCCCCTGCTCAGCTGGACAGGGGAGAGAAAACATAATGAAAGGCTCCTGGGTCAAGATAAGGACAGGGAGAGATCATTCACCAATTACCATCACAGGCAAAACAGACTCAACTCGGGGAAATTAATTTAATTTATTGCAAATCAAAGGTCAGAATCTTAAAATACCTTCCCCCCACCCCTCCCTTCTTCCCAGGCTCAACTTCACTCCCAAATTATCTACCTCCTCCCCGCTCTGAGCGGCGCAGGGGGACGGGGAATGGGGGTTGCAGTCAGTTCATCATGTGTTGTCTCTGCCACTCCTTCCTCCTCACACTCTTCCCCTGCTCCAGCATGAGGTCCCTCCCACAGGAGACAGTCCTCCACGAACTTCTCCAACGTGGGTCCTTCCCACAGGCTGCAGTTCTTCATGAACTGCTCCAGCATGGGTCCTTTCCACAGCGTGCAGTCCTTCAGGAATGGACTGCTCTAGTGTGGGTCCCCCACAGGGTCACAGGTCCTGCCAGAAAACCTGCTCCTGCATGGGATCCCCTCCACGGGGTCACAGGTACTGCCAGGAGCATGCTCCTGCGTGGGCTCTCCACGGGCTGCAGCCTCCTTCAGGTGCATACACCTGCTCTGGCCTGGGGTCCTCCACGGGCTGCAGGTGGATATCTGCTCCACCGTGGACCTCCGTGGGCTGCAGGGGGACAACCTGCTTCACCATGGTCTTCACCATGGGCTGCATGGGAATCTCTGCTCCGGCGCCTGGAGTACCTCCTCTCCTTCCTTCTTCACTGACCTTGGTGTCTGCATAGTTGTTTCTCTCAGTTGTTTTTCCCCTTCTTAAATATGTTATCACAGAGGCGCTACCAACTTTGCTGATTGGCTCAGCTTTAGCCAGTGGTGGGTCTGTCTTGGAGCCAGCCAGAACTGGCTCTATTGGACATGGGGGCAGCTTCTGGCATTTTCTCACAGAAGCCACCCCTGTAGCCCCCCTGCTACCAAATTCTTGCCACGTAAACCAAATACAATGATGTCCTTGGTTCCACTGCCTGTTCATTTCCTTCTTACACTTTAGTTTGACCAGGAGGTCTTTACTGATCCATGCTGGTCTCGGGCCTTCCTCGCCTGATTTCTTACAAGTGGGAATCGAGAGCTCTTGTGCTCTAAGAAAAATGTCCTTAAAGAGCTGCCAGCTCTGTTCTGCTCCTTTGTTCCTGAGGGCGGTTTCCCCAGGGGTCCCATCCACTAATTCCTTAAACAACTGAAAGTTCGCTCTCCTAAAATTCAGGGTCTTTACTCTTTGCCTGGCCCATATCCCTCAAGATTGTGAATTCCATCAGGGCATGGTCACTGCAGCCCAGGCTGCCACCAATCTTGACCTCTCTAATTAGTTCATCTGTGTTGGTAAACAACAGGTCTAGTAATGCTTGTCCTCTGGTTGTGCTATCATCTGGATTAAAAAATTATCCTCAACGCACTCCAAGAGTCTCCTGGACTGCTTACAGCTTGCTGTGCTGCTTTTCCAGCAGATGTCAGGGGGATTGAAGTCCCCCAGCAGGATCAGGGCCTGACAGCATGTCGCTTCCCATAGTTGAAGTAAGAACGCTTCGTCAACAGGCTCCCCTTGATCAAGAGGCCTGTAGCAAACACCAACCACAAAGTTTCCTTTGTTGGCTTGGCCCCTAATTTTTACCCATGTGGTGGGTTGACCTTGGCTAGACGCCAGGTGCCACCAAGCTGCTCTATCACTCCCCTCCTCAGCAGGATGGGGAAGGGGAGAAATGAGATGGGAAAAAAAAACCCTCGTGGGTAAAGATAAAGGCAGTTTAATAAAAGCAAAAGCAAAAGCTGCATGTGGAAAGAAAAGGAAAACAAAGATTTTATTCTCTACTTCCCATCAGCAGGCGATGTCCAGCTACTTCCTGGGAAGCAGGGCTTCAGTACGTGTAGCAGTTGCTCTGGAAGACAAACATAGTGAATAATGAATGCCTCCTCCTCCTCCTCCTTTCTCTTAGATTTTATTGCTGAGCGGATGTCATATGGTATGGAATATCCCTTTGGTCAGTTTGGGTCAGCTGTCCTGGCTATGTCCCCTCCCAAGATCTTGCCCACCCCCAGCCTACTGGTGAGAAGGGAAATGTTGGAGAGACAGCCTTGATGCTGTGTGAGCACTGCTCAGCAGTAGCCAAAAAACTGGTGTGTTATCAACACCTTTCTAGCTACCAATACAAAGCACAGCACTATGAGGGCTGATATGGGGAAAATTAACTCCATCTCAGCCAGACCCAATACAACCCATAAACTCTAATCAGTCATGCCCTTTTCAATTATGCCCTTTTAGTTCTCTGAGTTTAAGAAGGAATAATAAAATATAATATAAAAAATATTTACAAAATTTATTTACAAAATTTATTTACAAAATTTAAAAAATAAAATATACTGCTGGCATACTTTTTCATATAGAGGTACTTCCTCTAAAATTATTGTATTAACAGTCTGTAATATTATGGAGTATAGGAAAACTAACACATATTGGAAATAAGCATGTTTTTCATTCTTAAGCATTTTAGCCTTTTTTCCTAAGGAATTAAACTGTTTGCAATCACTCTGTGTTTGTGTGTGTGTGTGTGTGTCAGTCCAATACTCTCTGACTGGGTTCTTTTAGATATTCCATGTGTGGAAGGTGTAATGTTTAATATCAGATTTACTTATCTGAAGATAGTTGATGTTACATGGCATTTCTGATTTAGCAGAATGATACAAAATATACTGCATAACACAATACAAATGTAAGTTACACTTAGCAAAATATAGCAATTGCAATACATAGTTCAATCACAGTACCAATGTGGTTTCCATTACCAGTCTCTATAATATGCTCACCGTCACAACACTGGGCATCCCCAATTGCTGGGAAGGAATATGTGGGTTGAAGCCAGCTCAAGCCCATTGCTCTCTTCAAAATTCTTTTGTTAGTTTTTCAGTTTTTATACTCTGTGTTGGGCTGAGCCACGTATTCACTCCCCCTGTGCTGGTCTGGCTAACTCAGGGAGACGTTCATACTCTTTTAATGAACTCAGGGAGAAACATTTACACCACCAGTTGATCCACTCACTGACCTGTTTGTCTAAAACAAAGGCCATCCTCAGGTCTGGTTGCCTTTGTGGTGAGATAAAGTCAGCTTCTTTGCAACAGCTGTGGTCAGTCACACCTTGCATTATTCTGAGCTTCACAGGCACTTCGCCCTTGCCCACCTCCACTGAGCCTTCTTCCATTGTAGGGGTTTCTTGGTCAGTCACAGTGTGTGTGCATGATAGTTTCTTAGTGTCCTCACCTAGATACTTTAGAACTTGTTGGCCAATTCCAAACAAATCTATCTATCTCACACGTATTAAGTTCCTACAAGTTCCATGAAACTGTGAAGCCGGTGTAAAGAAACCTTCATTATTGCTACCAGCAAGGGTAAGGCTACAATGTGAACTCACCCCTTATTAAAATCTACATGGAAGAGTACATGATAAGTGCAGGCAAAGCATCAGCTGGCCCTTATTCAGACATTAGTAAATCCAAGTACAAGACACAAATACAAATGAAAGCAAGTTTCATTAGCTCTGCTGCTAATGTGATATTTGTACTCACATAAATTTGAGTCTGTCATTTAATAGCACACTGAAAAAGAAAGTTTCCTGTTTAAAAATATTTTTTTAGAATTTATTCACTCTTTCATGCAATAATCTGAGAGCTGTTCTTCACAAATGTTGAAAGAGCAAATCTATGTCTGGCCTTGCAGATGCGCAGAAGTTTTCCCAAATATATATGGGAAAATGCTGTCACTGGATTCTTGATGAAGACTTTGAGAATGGGTGTCTAAATTTAGGACTTCAGATTTAGACTTCAGCGAATACTTCCAAGTTGAATAAAAACCAGGCCACTTAGGTGACAAAAAATAGATTTATCAAAATGATTTTATGTACCTCTTGTGCAAATGATGGTCTTCAGGCAAAAGAACTGTATCAAGCAAGCCCTTCCCTTCCCTCCCCTTCCCTTCCATCTCCTCTATTCCAGGTAAATAGAGAAACGGACCTTTGCATAAGTTGAGAGAGATGTTTCCAGCATGCCTGTGGCATGAGAGCACTGGCAAAAGAAAGTGTGTTTTCTCAATTGCAACCCAAGTACTATGACCATTTATGTCAAATGAGAAATAAGCTAAGTCTGAGACTTCAAAATCATGAACCTGTTAGTGTCAAAAGCCAGATAAGAAAATTTTTCCTTCAGGTGTCTTCATTTCCTGGCATGTATATACATCTACATCCTTCATTGGTATAATTCTCTTGGAAAATAATAGGTTAATAGCAATTCTCTAATCAAAAGTGCATATGCCAATTTACCACTGAAGCATTCTAATAGGGTTTTTCTATTGAAAGAATTCACTGACTATGAGGAGGAAAAGAACTAAGTCAATGTTTAAATAGCCCCTTTGTTTTCAAAATGCTTCTCTATTCATTGAAACTTTTTGAGGTTTTTTTCCCCCTTTTTGCATGTTTTATAAAAATTTCAAAACATTTCTCTTTGTTTGTCTATGGAGAAAAAATAAAAACTAAGTTCCCTACAAAAATGTTTGATCTCAACTTAGTGGCTGAACAAGGAGACATCCGTAATGGGATATTAGTTTAGAAGTGGTTTGCAAATAGCAACATCAGTTAGATACAAGTGTTAACAAGCTCAAAAGACACACAAAAAGTATTTTAGCTATGAAAATAAGCAATCATAATTGTGAATACATATGTATTTACATGTGCTTAATCCAATCTACCCATATGAATTCCAAAAGATTGTAGAAGACATGGGGAATGTGAACTCCACCCCCAGTAACCCACTAGTAGCAGACAGAATTATGTCAATATTAAATTAGGGGGAAATGGTGATTAAGCTATCTTTTCCCTCTTCAAATCTCTGTTCAAATCACATCAGCAATACTTTCAGTCCAGTATACTCATTTTCCATTTCAGTCTTCTGTATGTGGCATCTTTGGGAGCATAAACATTGCAGAGACACTTCTGCTAAGGTCTCTTGGACTCAGGAGAATTTTTTAAATGGACCATAATTTAGAAACATTGTAAACAATGTTGGCTCTCTTAGTAAGTAATATCTTATTTGGAAACCATATTGTAATACACATAAGGGAATTAGAACATTTTGCCTTTGGACATGACCGGGAACATGTAGCTGAGACATTTTCTCACACCACTTTTAATTCTATTTTCTTCTTTCTGTCCCTGTCTCCTGAGTGTTTTTGATCTCTGCTATATCTGCATGAATGCTTATGTAGCACTTATGAGTCGTGCATCACTTAAAAAAAAAAACAAACCTGATGTAAGTTTTTTTAGCAACAGCACTTTCCTGATGCTTCCATTATGCTAAAAAATACAATCACTTTAGACTTCATTCTTCCATGTATCTTTAATTCTAATGTCCTGAAAAAGCAAGAAAAGACCAAATAGCTATCATTACAAATCAAACAGTAGCCCTGGGAATTTAGTCACAATCTCTTGTGGGCAGCAAGATCTTTAAACTCTCTCCTTCTCTCTTTTTCTGTCATACTCAATCATCATTCTGGTATAATTTTTAAAAATTAATTTTCTATAAGAAAATGGATACAAACAGAGCAAGTGACAGCATGAATGTTAGACTTAACACAGGAGAAGTAAGTATGACATGATGCCCTTTTGATATGTCTATTCAATATTTACTGTCAACTTCAACTAGCATTTATATAATATGAATCTTTTAAAACAAACTCATTACTACATCCAAGTACTTACTTGGGTAAATATGTTACAACATACAATATGATAATTTTCCAATTTTTATATTAACTTCAGCTAAGGTATTTTGGTATACAAATAAGATAAATTCAAGATGCAAGAGAACCTGCCCTGGAACAAGGTAATAGTTGTGTGAAATACTGAAGTGTGAGCATATAAGGGTCATGGCTGTACTGTCAAACTAAAGTAGATATCCAGAAGAAAGATGAAGTTATAAATACTGAAGATTCTAGTGTATACCTAAAGTGATCTTATGTTCTGGCATCTCTTTTTTCCCTCTTGTCCAGGACTGAATTTTTGCGACAGGCCAAAAAATGGACTGATGTACATAGGCTTTTAGGCAGTCATTGGCACCAAGTATTACATCCCCTTCTACATATCTGTCCCTATCAGCTCTGCTAGGAGGTTCCCTATTTGTTTGTTAGCCCTGAGCTAGCACCTTTGAATATGGAAAGCAATATAAGAACCAGATCATTCTGTCTTTTTCCTACTGTCTAGCAACTTATGTCTTGCTAAGCTTTTATTATGCGTACTCTGGTAAATATTCCTCTCTGTGCTTGACCCACAAGGAAAATTCAGTTTGGTACAGGTTCTAACCACAGAGGCTGACTTTTTAGCTTTAGCTGTAAGACTAGTGTTTAATTTTAGAAGCTCTCAGTTCAATAGCCTGTGTTGGCCAAAACTATAACTCTCAAAATAGAATATGATATTGTTATCTAGAAATTTTGCATTTAGTATGTATCATTGAGCCATTTCAACATTAGATCATCTTCATGTATTGATTATTAGCTTTTTTAAGTTACATATTGCTTTTTTTGTTTGTTTTGTTTTGTTCACCTACCTGGTTTGTTTGTTCAGTCTATACCGAATGGACATCCTGACTCATAAAATATAATAGATGTGATAGCTCATAGGATATATGAACACAATAATATGTAGGGAACGTGTTACGAAATCACCTACACAAGATGATAGCTCTAAGGAGCATGAGCAAAGGTTGAGCTTTATTAAAATAGGTGAGTTAACAACAGATGCTGCAATAATCTTTTCAAGGAAACTCACTGATCAGGAGCAACCTCTTGAAGAGGGAAGGAATTTATCTAATTTACAATCTATTGACTAGTCCTATAAAACTGTTAGCCAAACACATCTCAGATTATGCAGGAAAGAGTTGCCTATTGTGGTGGGTTGACCTTGGCTGGATGCCAGGTGCCTACCAAAACTGCTCTATCATTCCCCCTCCTCAGCTGGACAGGGGAGAGAAAGTATAATGAAAAGCTCGTGGGTTGAGATAAGGACAGGGAGAGATCATTCACCAATTACCATCACGGGCAAAACAGACTCAACTTGGGAAAAATTAATTTAATTTATTATTAATCAAATCAGAGTAGGACAATGAGAAATAAAACTGAATCTTAAAACACCTTCCCCACACCCCTTCCTTCTTCCCAGGCTCAACTTCACTCCCGAATTCTCTACCTCTTCCCCCCGAGCAGTGCAGGGGGATGGTGAATGGGGGTTGCGGTAAGTTCATCATGCGTTGTCTCTGCCGCTCCTTCCTCCTTAGGGGGAGGACTCCTCACACTCTTCTCCTGCTCCAGTGTGGGGTCCCTCCCACGGGAGACAGTCCTCCACAAACTTCTCCAAAGTGAGTCCTTCCCATGGGCTACAGTTCTTCATGGACTGCTCCAGCATGGGTCCCTTCCATGGGGTGCAGTCCTTCAGGAACAGACTGCTCCAGAGTGGGTCCCCCACGGGGTCACAGGTCCTGCCAGAAGCCTGCTCCAGCACAGGCTCTGCACTGGGTCACAGCCTCCTTCAGGCACATCCACCTGCTCTGGCGTGGGGTCCTCCATGGGCTGCAGGTGGATATCTGCTCCACTGTGGACCTCCATGGGCTGCAGGGGGACAGCCTGCCTCACCAGGGTCTTCACCACGGGCTACAGGGGAATCTCTGCTCTGGTGTCTGGAGCACCTCCTCCCCCTCCTTCTTCACTGACCTTATTGTCTGCAGAGTTGTTCCTCTCACATGTTCTCACTCCTCTCTCTGGCTGCTGTGTTTTCTGCAAGTTTTTTCCCCTTCTTAAATATGTTATCACAGAGGTGCTACCACCGTTGCTGATTAGCTCAACCTTGGCCAGCGGTGGGTCTGTCTTGGAGCCACCTGGCATTGGCTCTATCGGTCATAGGGGCAACTTCTAGCATCTTCTCACAGAAGCCACCCCTGTAGCTCCCCCGCTACGTAAACCTTGCCACACAAACCCAATACACCTATATATATGGTCAAATGGATTTAAGAAGTTGCTACTGGCTGGTGACCCTCTTGCTATAAAGATTATTTGCATATACTATGTTGTTTCCTCTATTTTGATACAGTTAAAGCCTTTGTGCCATTTTCTTTACAACTTCCAACTGTGGAGCTACTGTCACATCATCTCTAAATTACTCAGGTTTTATGGCTCACTGTATTTTTAAATTTCATAAGTTAGTGTATCATTTTGATAATGTGTAAAACTCCCATTTTAAGTCTTTGAAGATTATCAGTTGCAAATAAAGGGAATGCTTTTAAAAGCAGGAGAAGACTAAATTAGAGTAGAATATAATTTGACTGGTGGAAAATTCAAAGTAATTACCCTTTAAAATAAGTCTTTGCTGTTATTTTCACAAATTCTAATTAGTTTCTAAGAAGGTTACTGAAAATTCAAGTATCCTTTGATTCAAATCTTATGCGTTTACCTGTGAAGAACTGAGAAAACAACACAAAATTACAGAGATATAGATGCATAGATATTGGAAGTGGAACAGTTGCAAGCTCCTCATTCTGTTCTCACAATGCGTAGCAAACTCATAGATCAAATTAACCTAAGAAACTCTATCTGTAATTTTAAATGCAGTAAAAGATTTTGTCTTTGGGGTTTCTCTGCTGCTTAACTGCACTTATCTACAAAAAGAGACCCAGAAAATCTTCCTGCTGAAAAACCCTAAGACAAAGGGGATTTTGCAGTGAAACAAGGTTTGTGGGATCTCTTTTTAAGACCCCTGGAAGAGGGTTGAGATGGAGACATAGTTAAAGCACCTACTCTGAGATACTGCCAAGAGCTGCAGGGGTTCACAGCACCCATGTTGAGCAGAGCAACCCCATGATTGCCTCAAAGCCAAAGTGCTGCAGCTGCCTTGTCCCTTTTTAGCACATACAGCCTTAAAGCTGGTCTCTAGGTATACTGATTTGCAGGATTTAGTCCTGCTTCTGAATGGGCAGAGTTTTCTTTCCTTCTGCAGCGTGTACCATTCCAGTGCAAAGAGCAACACTGGTGTTTGAAGACTAATCCATTAGGAAGGCCCATCTACTAACATCGCAAACTGTCTTCTGGTGTGGTGGGATGGCCCTGGCTGGATGCTAGGTGCCCACCAAAGCTGCTCTATCACTCCCTCTCCTCAACTGGACAGGGGAGAGAAAAATATAATGAAAAGCTCATGGGTCTAGATAAGAACAGGGAGAGATCATTCACCAATTACCATCACGGGCAAAACAGACTCAACTTGGGAAAAATTAATTTAATTTATTATTAATCAAATCAGAATAGGACAATAAGAAAAAAGAACAAATCTTAAAACACCTTCCCCCCACCCCTCCCTTCTTCCCAGGCTCAACTTTATTCCCAAGTTCTCTACCTCCTCCCCCTGAGCGGCACAGGGGGACGGTGAATGGGGGTTGTGGTCAGTTCATCATGCGTTCGTTGTCTCTGCCACTCCTTCCTCCTTAGGGGGAGGACTCCTCACACTCTTCTCCTGCTCCAGTGTGGGGTCCCTCCCACGGGAGACAGTCCTCCACAAACTTCTCCAAAGTGAGTCCTTCCCATGGGCTACAGTTCTTCACGGACTGCTCCAGCATGGGTCCCTTCCATGGGGTGCAGTCCTTCAGGAACAGACTGCTCCAGAGTGGGTCCCCCACGGGGTCACAGGTCTTGCCAGCAAATCTGCTCCAGCATGGGCTTCTCTGTCTCCATGGGTCCACAGGTCCTGCCAGGAGCCTGCTCCAGTGTGGGCTCTCCATGGGGTTGCAGCCTCCTTTGGGCATCCACTTGCTCCGGCACGGGGTCCTCCAAGGGCTGCAGGTGGATATCTGCTCCACTGTTAACCACCATGGGCTGCAGGGGGACAGCCTGCCTCATCATGGTCTTCACCACGGGCTGCAGGGGAATCTCTGCTCCAGCACCTGGAGCACCTCCTCCCCTTCCTTCTTCAGTGACCTTGGTGTCTGCAGGGTTGTTTCTCTCACATATTCTCACTTCTTTCTCTGGCTGCAATTGCTGTTGCGCAGAACTTTTTTCCCCTTCTTAAATATGTTATCACAGAGGCGCTACCACCATCACTGATTGGCTCAGCTTTGGTCAGCAGCGGGTCCGTCTTGGAGCCTGCTGGCACTGGCTCTATTGGACACAGGGACAGCTTCTAGCATCTTCTCACAGAAGCCACCCCTGTAGCCCCCCCCGCTACCAAAACCTTGCCATGCAAACCCAATACATCTGGAAAAGAAAATGAGCCCTTTGAGGTTCATTTGCAGCCCATTTTTTTGCCATCCTTAAATCATGAGTTTCCCCCCTCGTTCCCAGCTGCACATGGAAGAGCAAAGGCACAGACCCACGGGCAGGGAGTGCCTCCCTGCTGCACGGGTGCTGCAGGAGGAGACGGCTTGGAGGGGCTTGGGGAGGGGGTGGTCATGGGGCCCGCAGGGGAGTGGAGAGAGCAGGGCAGGGCCATGGAGCCCTCCATGGGCACGGCAGCCAGGGCTGCATGGCATGGCACAGAGCCTCCAAAGGGGATTATTGAACCAGGGACATAGTTGAAGCAGATTACAAGAATCATTAAGAAGCGTTTCTTGACAATAACACTGTGCACGAATTGCATCATCAGGATGCCAGGGTCCCTGAGGCTCTGGTGATCTTAGTCTGCTAAGAGGTGTTTTAAGGAAATGTAAAGAATTAAGGAGGGTGTAGGTGCTTTGCCAAGACAAATGTTTGCCTCAAAAATGCCTTATATCAGCCTTGATTAAACTGTGTGAGGATAGTGCTGTTTCAGTACTAGAAGAAAGTGGATATTGTGAGCAAATTGACTGTCATACATGATTTGACAAATTCTGATTTGTTTTTAGGAAAATGTCTGTTAATCCTATTAGGGGAAGGGAGGGAGAGAGGCATGAGTGAGCAAGAATCAGTTATGTGGCTGGAGCAGCTGTAAAAAATTGGGTTCCAGTTGGATCTGATTTACTGTCACACTTTTTGGTGATGGTTCCCAAATTCTGTGAATTGTGGTGTCATGTGGGTAAGGGCATGAAATAGGGGGCAGCGGCAGCAAGTGCCCCTGGCCAAAGACTGCTCTCCTAGCTGGAGAGGGAGAGGGAAAGGGAAAGTTGGTGTTTCTTTCAGCAAATTGCAAGATTGCAGGATTTAACTCTCCTGCTGGGCTGTGCCCATTCTGTGGACAATGACTAACTTGGAGCCCTTGTTCTGGCCTGAGCTACAAATGTCTGCATTCTTATCTATGTCTTTATTTCTAGAAACACAGGAGGGATGGGACACAGTTTGCACTACCTAAGGCCACTTTGCAGAACCAAATATTATCTGCATCAGAATTTCAGCACCATGTCAGCATTGCTGGGGTTGCAGCTTTGCCCTGTCTATGAGGGTTTATGCTATCCTACTGCAAAGGCTAATATTTCCCTTACATTAGCCTGTTTTGTATTTATATATGTTGATTGTTTGAGGAATGCAGTCTTTAGTTTTTTACATCTCTCTCACACCCTTAATCACTTTTAGGCAACGTTAATATTTGGGAGCTTTCTGAAAAGGCAATTACGGCAATACCCAAAGTTTGGGGGCAGGTAGTGGGGAGATTTTCTAAGAGTGTTGCTTTGGGGTTTTCCTGAGAGATGGGAGGAAGAAATGAGTGGGTGGGTGAAGGACACCACAAGCCTGTCTCTTTTTTCAGATAGATGTTCAAAAGGTAAATTAGAAACTGCCTCCAAGGCACAGCCAGAGTGGTTGCATGAACATGAGACAGGTGCATTGAAAACCATGGCAGAGGACTGCAGCACTGGTGTGAGTCAAACCTGTACAATACCCACAGGTAGGGCCCAAACACACACACCTGCCCACACACACTCGCATGCATGGACACACATGCACAACTGTGTGTGGGTATAAGCACTGGGGGGGAGGGGCAGAAGGGCATCCCACTTCAGAGCCAAACCAGCTGGTCAGGTGGGAGAACAGATAACAATTGGCTCGAAGAGATAATTGGCCTGTCTCCTCCGTGGCTAAGCAACCCCTCCCGTGGGGGAAGGCGATGGGGAAGAGCCCTGAAGAGCAGGGGAGGGGCACGGAGTCCAGCTGGGGCATTGTCGGGGGCAGAGCCCGAGGGACAGGACGGCCCAAGGACGGCACCTGCATTTTGCCCACGTTTTCCCACTGTGGATGTGCCTGTGGAAATGAATAGACACTGAAATAGTCCTTAGGAAATGTCCTTGAGAAAAGAAACCACCCATGCTTTACGTATAATCATTGGTTGCCCATCTTCTTCATACATATTCAAATATTACTTTAATTATTGCTAGTGCAAACTTTTATTCAAGTTCAGGGGTTATTTTTCATTTATTTTACCACCAACCACGAAGACCTACCTACATTTTGTACACCCCCAGACTGATGGATCTCCCTGTTTTTTCGTTTTGTTTGGCAAAAGACTGATTTTGAACCAGGGGGACATTACACTTGCCTTGTCAGTTACTGTGATTTGAAAGTAAGTCAGTGCAGTGCTTTAGCCTGCCCTCAGTAATCAGGCTTTAGACTCGAAAAGCTTTGATTGTAGGAGTTGCCTTATTTGCATTGATGAGGATGAACCAGCTGCTGGAGCATACAGAACTGCACCTGACACAATCACTGAGTTCAGGATTAGCACAGGGAATCAAGAATTCACTGTGCTATATGGCAATTTCAGCCCTACATTAGAGTCAGTCATGCAAAATGACCCAAATTTGCAATGAGCACAATTAGCAATCCAAAGATGCATGTTAATTTAAGGTCTGACATTTTCTAGTATTTTACTTATTAAATATAACAATTATGTGCAGCTTAGTATTCAAAGCTGAGGAAGAATATCTGAGCTTTTTCCTCCCCCATGAGCCCTTCCCACAACATCCTGACTATAGTCCCTTATATTTAGGACAGGCAAGAAGATTTGTACTCTGTAATCCAATTTTTTTTAATTTGTTCATTGTTTACAATAATAAAATAGAAGGAATTTATTTTTCCTTTTTTTCCCCCCAATAAGTGTTCATGTCCAATTTATAGGACAAAACACTGCTCTGTTATCCCCCCCCATCTTCAAAACATATGCATGCCTAAATCACTCACATTTCATCTCCATGGTAGGGGGACGTTTCACCAAAGTTAAACTGCTTAGGTTAGAATCTAGCAAAGTAGTTTCCCTCTGCACCCCCCAAGGTTGTTGAATTTATAATAGAAATCAAAATCAGGGATCTATTTTCCCATGTCTTTTGTGCATATAGGTACTGAAATTCTCACCTATGCTTTGAAAAACATTTTGCAAAAAATGGAATAAATGATAATTTGAAGCAAAAGCATGCAGTTCAAAAGCTAAAGCTCCCATTGGAGAACAGAAAATTTAATGAGCTTTTAATGGAATGCAGTGCTCAGAGTAGTAAATTATTTGTTAGTTGATGATGCAATCAGCATGCTGATTAAGGTTGCTTGTTTTTTTACTAAACATTAAATGAATGAAAAAGGTTAGTCCTTGTTCTGCTTGGGGGGTTTTCATGAAGCAAATGGACATTCAGAATAGAGATTGTCAATAAGGTGAGTGTGTCATTTGAATATGGTGATAAAATACTTCTGATAAATATTTAAAAGCATTTTAAATCCACAGTATTCACATTGTGTATAGTGAACTCTGTTTAAAGAAACAACGGGCCTAAAAAGGCCATCCATGAATTCCTATTTCTCTCTAGGAAGACTGATATATTTTATTTGGTAATTTTTTAGTATTACCTTCAGAATGCACATTTGGATGTAAATGTAAGCAAATTACAGAATTTGGAGAGTAAATCTACAAGAGGAAATAAAAACTATTTAAAGGAGAAATAACTATTCACTGACTAGATTAGAAGTATAATTAAAGCTCTTCTAAATCTACCCGCGATATTTATGCACTTAAAATTAGGTATTTTTAATGTTAAAACTTGTGGGGTTTTTTGTTTTGTTTTTGTTTTATGAAGGGAAATCCCATCATCTTTACCCTGGAACGAGATTCCTTTTTACTTGAGTGGACTTGAAGAAAAGCAACAAAACAAAACTCCAGTAGCATTAACATCACAATAGGGAGGATGGTTATTGGTTTTTTATGTATGTTGACTGTAAATATTTAGTCTATTGAATCATTAAACAAGTCTTGGATTGCACAGATCAATCCACATATTGACTGAGTATGGGTCTGTTTTAAGACAATGTTTATCATTTTGGTTGCCTGTCTGCTTTGATTTATAGATTTATGAGAGACAGAAAGGCAAATTAAAAAAAAAAGAATTATTATAGGCTTGAAGCTTTGTGTTTTATTTTAACAACTATAGAGTTCCTCTTCTATAAATCCCAACTGGTTAAATCATCCCGTCATTCACTCACAATGATCAGATACCTTTTAAATTTGATAAATAACTATCTATCTGTGTGTTTTAACTATTCCTGTTTATGACCCAAGAGGTTAAAAGCCTTTGACTGGCATTTGACTTCTGACCTCATATAAATGTTATCTTATCAGTTCCTGCTTGTTAACTTGTATTGAGTGCTTGTCCCTGATGGCTTTTAGATAAAGAGGTTTTATTATATTTCCTATTGAAACTAAACCATTTGCTTTGTTCTTCATCTGTAGTCTCAGCCCACCTTGTAACCTAACAATTTTGCTGAATAGACTAAAATCCAAACTATTTACAGTTTATATGAAACCTTATTTCTGTCTAAACTACCTAGATTGAATCTAATGTTTTGTAATATAGTTTGTTTGGTTTTATTAAGCTTCCAATTCATGATTATAAATCCAATGTTAAACATTACCTTTATTTTAATGCTATCATTTTTAATAATTGTAGATTTCAGGCCAAGAAGAGAGGAGTTAATAAGATCATACAAAGAAATATTTTTCTTGCTCAAATCTCAAAAGCTTTTCTAAAGAAAGCCTAAAGATGTTTTAAATATTCTGATATATAATTCACACTGCATTTTCCCATCTGCTAAAATAATGTAGTTGTTACATGCATCTATCCTAATTCTGCTTTTCATATTGTTCTCTTTTGTCTTACATATTCTTCCATATCTTACTGCCTTTCTCATGCACTCAGACTTGTAGATATTAGCATGATGACTAACATGTGCAGTAGGCATTGCTTCAGACATATATATGCATATATAATGTGTATGTGTGTATATATATAATGTTTGCTTGTATTTATATAAGCCTAAACGTGCTTAATACATTTTATTAGTTTGCAGATGTGCTAGGAGAAAGCAATTTGCTAAAAACCATTTTACATTAATTTTATTATAGAAATTTTACTATAATCATAGAGAAAGAATGAAAAGGTAGCCATCTTGTTGGTGTTATCTTGCACTTTTTCTCCTTGGTTCTTTTCCACACAGTCTTTCTTTTGCTGTGATATTACCTTTTACCTTAATCAGCCTCAAAGATAGTACTTGATATGTAAAAACATAATCTCATAATTCCATATACTAGAAAATAGTTGCATTTCCCTTTGGCATTCAGGCAGTCACTGTCTACTGGTTACAAGCAAACGATATCTGCCTTTATATAATAGGTGAGTATATAGTAAATACTCAAACATATGAATGAAACATATTTTTTCCATTGTATGGTTCTCTGTTGAAATGTATTTACAAAAAGCAAATATGTAAGCAAAATATTATTCTTGTGAATGAGATTAATTTGTCTGCAAGCTAGCATGCAGGTATACCATTCAGGAATGACAAAAAACTGCTGGATGCTCCCTTTTCCAAATTAACTTAATGCTGTCTAATATTGCTGATATGTATTGAAAGACTTATTTACTGTTTAAATTGTTTATATTATCTCTGGAAAAACCTTAAGAGCATTAGTTCCTGTTAATGCCGATTCTATTTCAATGTGTTGATCAAAAGGAATATTTCATACAATTCCTAACTTTGTACTAAAACTATTGTCTAATGATCATCTCAAAAAATATTTTTTCCCTACAAATTCTGTTTACTATATAAGTTAATAACTACACGACTTACTATTATACAATTTCTGCATTGTTATAGCTTCTTTTTAAAGAAAGAAAACAAAACTCTAGAGCTCAAAATTCTATCACCAGGGAGTGAAGTTATTTGTCAATGAAATAAATGCCGTCAGTAGCATCGTCATTAGCATACAGACTGTTTGGTTCAAAATTAGCAGTTGCAGAGGTTATTGATTATGCCACTATTGGCAATTTACCAACAAGCTTTCAATAGTATGTAGTAGAATGTAGTGGGGTTTTATTTGTTTGAAAACTTGCAGGAAAATTGAAAACTTTTTCCCTTTAAAAAACGTCTCAAAATGTAAAACAAAATAGCAACCCTAATTAGTGTGTGTTTGCTCAGCTCTTTGTAAATGCAAAGCCCGTCGGAAGTGTTAAGTGTTATTAATAAATCTGAGGACATGGCTAATTCGTGATTCTGTTTTTTCAGAATAATATCCCCCCCACATATATCCGGTCAAAGAAAGAAATAAGTCCTCTTTCTTTTCTTGCAAATTAGCATAAACGAAACTTTTGTTTGTCTTGTTTTCGGAGAATCTTTTAAAAGCTTTATAGACAACAATTGACGAGATTCATTTCCAAAAGGGAAAATAATTGCGGATTAGGAGGAAAACAATTATCACCGCTCAACTCTGCCTCCCGACCCCGAAATAAACCACTTTCCAGTGTGTATCAATACAGGAATCGACAAAAAGGAATCTCCGTGCTTATTTATCAGATAAGCCTGAACCTATGACACAAAAAAAAAAAAATCCTCTTTTAATAAAACTTAACCCTGAAAAAAAGTATGTGCATGTGTGCCTTCGTTGGTCGGGGGGGACAGTATTTTTATTTCCAATGTAAGCAAATTAGTCTCACATCTAATTTTTTTATCTACCGTTGTTACGCGATGAGAAAAAGTTACTCCGTCCCAGGGACGCCATGGCAGAAGTGGAGCTCTGCGGAGGCGGAAGCGCCCCCTCCCCTACCCCCCCCCCCCCCCCCCCCCCGCCAGCGCGGGTAGGCAGCACGGCGGCGGGTTCCGCGGAGCTGCACTCTACCAGTCCAGACTACCTCTGCCGTAATCTTGCGTGCCTGCCTTTTCCTCGTCAGCTGTCGTACGGATTTATAAGGGAGGCTTTCTTCTTTCCTGAATAAGAGCAGATCACATCCTCTAACAGATTGATTTCCTTGTGTATAAAACTAATTTTTCTCCTCTTAATGGTATTATCGATGATATTCTGCAGAATTATATGAATATATTTCTTTGTGTCCAGACTTCAAATCTGAGACCTTGTGAACTGTTTTAGTTCAACTCCCTCATGTCCTTGCCCTCAGCTATAGGCGGCAAAGCCGGATTCTTCTCAGGTAATTCACCGTCCTGCCCAAGAGATACACGTGGCTTCTGCAGGAAGCTCACCAGAAACAGTGGGGCTGCGGGATTGTAGTATTTCACAGGCGGGGGGGGGGGGGGGGGGGCTATCGTATGCCCTTTATCTCGAAGTACCCTAAATCAGACCTAAATTGCTTCTCCGGTGAAAAGGGAGGCAGGTAGCTTTAGAGTCTGCTGAGACATGTAAATCTTGTCCTGGGCTTTTTTCAGAGCAGGGGTGGGGGATTGAACCTTTGGCTCTCAGTAACTCCCAGACTATAGCATTAATGCCCTGGGCCTCCTGAGTGCTAACATTCTCCCACCCTTCCCAAACACCTCCAGCACGGGAAAAGTCAAGTTCGGAGAACTCCCGATTTTCATTTTGTAGTCAAAACCAAATACATTTGGGCTATTATGGTAGGACAGCTTCCTTCTTAAAAAGATTATTTGAACTACAAAGGCATTCATTTAGGACTTGTGATGTTGCAGAAAGGGCCTGCTAAAAATTAGCAGCTTGTCCTAGTATTTGGAGAACAAGAGTGACAACTTATTGGCAGTTCTCAAGGAATCATTTATATTTCACGCTCCAGCAGGCAGCTGATTTGAAATTGTCTGTTAGCATAACAAAGACTCTGAGCCTGTGAACTTCAGAAACCTTTCGACCTCTTAGCTGCTGCGATGAATAGCCCCCAGCCCTGCCTATAGAGATCTTCCAAAGCTTCCCTGTTCGTGGATAAATTGTTAATCAGGGTAATTTAATATAGTTTTCAATATGCCTCATCTCTTATTGAGCAAGGTATTCACAGATCTCGCCCTCTCCCAAAAGAAAAGTTCTCCTTTATTCAAGCGCGTGTGGGGCAGCTGCAGAGTGCCTTCCCCAGCCCCGCTCCCTCAGCCCGGAGGACGCTGCGCTGCGCCGAGCAGCGTTGCGCGGGGCTGGAGATGACCCGTGCCCAGTACCCACCCCCTTCCCAGGGCCCGACCCCCCCCCGGCCCAGCCTCCAAGCAGCCACAGCACAGCATCCCCAACCCCCGCCCCGACGCTCCTTTTAACCCACTGACCCGAGCCCTAGTGGAGCGTTATAGCCCTGGAGGCGAAGCCCGCCCCTGCGCGCAGGGAGAAGCGGTGCACCCGCCGCACCCTCGGGACAGCCCAGGGAGAGCAAGATGTCTCGCCTTCCCCTCCCCCCCGCCGTGGGGCGGCCTCTTTGTGGCTGCCAGCTTGGCCGGTGACCTTACATTAAACCTTCACTTGATTTTTGTCCTTATTTATATATATCTTCATTTAGTCCTTGTAGTTCTCCGTGGGCGACATCTAGGTTTTAATACTGCAGCGCGTGAGCTGTGGTTCAGCCTGTTACTTCCAACGCATTTCTGGGCAGAGTTGGGGGCGGTATCTTTCCCCAGCACACACTCCCCTCCTGTTACTTGAGTTTCCTCTCTGTCCTTTCCATCACTCAGCCTGCAAAAGTTGCTGGAACCAAAGTTTCTATAGTGAAAACTTAAGGAATGAGAGGCACTAGTGTTTGGGGGGAGATGTTTTTTGGGTTTAATGTATGCCTAGTATTTGGGTTATTGGCATACTTTAGACTTCTGGCTACTATTTGTCAGAACTGCAAGATTGGGGGAAGAACTGCAGATGGGGGAAGAATTCTAGATTATTTGCTTACAACATTGGTAAAATGGTCATGCAAAGATATGCTCCAGATACTGCCCCACTGTGAGACAGTGTGGCTTTTTCCATTGACATGAATTGCAGTATATGTGGACTCTCAATGTGTAATATAAATAGCTATCATTCTGCTTTGAGAGTCACTCTTTAGTTAGTCAAGATAATATTTCTTTAAAATATTTAAAATCATGTTTCACTCCTATTTATATCTAAAGGTCTTGAAATAAATTGTTCTTGAAATAAAAGAACAAAAGAGCAAAAAAGATAACACATAACTTTAAATATGGTTAAATTACAAACATATTTTCTGTATTTTACTTTCCTAAAGTAGGGATTTTGCTTCTTTGCATTTTATTTGCACATTTTGACTTCTATGTTTGTGTCTGTGGACATCTGTGATACAAACAATATTCTTAATTCCTTTTTTTTTTCTTTGAAGCTCCGAATTTGTGCTTGATTTCCTTGATAAAATGTTCATAGATTATTACAGGTTTTTCATAGATTTTTACAAAATAAGTTTTTTGAACAAGTTTTAATCAAGATAAGTTTAAGCTTCTAGTATTTATCAAATATTTTTTGAACTATCAAAAAAATCCAAATAAATAAGATGATAGCCTCTTTACAGAAATTAAAGAAATAGCCTCTGGTTCCTTTTAATTGTGAGAGGGTAAAATGCAGCATTTTTCCTTGCTTTTTGCTCATTAACACTTTTTTCTTTTTTTATTACATTTTTTCCTTCATTAGAATTTATGTTTCATAGCTATCATTACACTTTCACATCTCTGAGTTTCTGTTAAATTTTCTTTGAGTGGTTAATAAACATACAGAAAAAGATGTCTTTGCTCTGTGCCCATGCAAAACTATATTTTCAGGATTTTTTTTCTCAAATTATTTTTAGTTTCTTAATTAAAATCATTGTATTTTGTTTGAAAATCAAATTAATTCCATTTTGATTAAAGAATGATGTGTTTTTTCCTTCCATCAATTAAAGAACAGGGGGGTTGTGCATTAGGAGATATTTGCTTAGGTTGTTGTTTCAAAGCTGCTTCCATCTAATGGTACAGTTTGGGCCTATTGTATTGAAAAAAGGATCTATATTTGGGATGTTGTTTGACAGGAGGAATGAACACAGACACCAGAACAATTATATTACAGTCCCTTTGGAATGCCAGCACCAAATTTAGCCAGACTGACGGGGCACTGTCTAGACAATCCTTTTTGTGTATCATCAGCTGTTTTTTCCCTGCTTTATTGTCCAGCTTCAATATATGACTGGAACCTGCATATGGAGCCCAAACATAACCATTCCTGCAGCCATACTTTGCTGTAAAAAACAAATCACACCCCCCCCCCCCAAGTTAGTTATAAAACAGAAAAGCAAATAAACTATGCTTTTGCACAAAATATGTGTGTACATATGTATGCACACATATGTTTACAGATAACTATTCTATAATTAAAAATGCAGTTCAGTAGAATTATCACTTGAGCTCACCAGTGGATGCATAATCTTGGCTGTGGCTCTATTTTTTTGTGGGGAGGAAGTTGGGGGGGTGATTTTGAAGGGAGTGCTGTTTTACAGAAGATATGTAGATGAGGGTAGAAATGTTGCTCTCTTTTCATGTGCTCTGCCTCTTCCCAAAAGAGAATTGAAAATATATAAAACAAGCAGGTTTTGTGAAGAGGCAATTAGGAACTATTGTACATGTAAATTAAAACCTTTCATTTTTGAAAAGGGCAAAGGATAAAAAGAAGGAATATTTATCAAATGTTTACACTGTAATTTGCAGTACACACTGTTCAGCTTTTCACTTACTGAACCTAATATTGAACGGGAATTAAGCCTGTTCTAAAGACTCATAGGACTGCAGGCCGTTTCCATTTTTTTTAAAGTAAAAAGCATAAGAAAACTATGATAAAGAAATTGCTACAAAACTTAACTGTATCAATTAATATGCATCATGCCACTCTGTCACAAGGGGATGTTTTTTGCCACTAATACCTAAAAGTATCTTAGCAAGAAACAGCCACTGATAACAAAAAAACCCCACAACCCTCTCAATATATTACGCTGAAGAAGTTTTAGGAACTGCACTGCACACAGTCTGGGAAAAATCTGTGGAAAGCAGATATGTGCAGTGAACTTTCTAGGCCTGTACCTTCACTATCTGAAAATGGCACTCGGTAGGCAGTCCCTGAGATGATTTTGTTTGGCCTTGGCAAGATGCCTGCTACTTATCACACTGAGCAATAATGGCTCGTTTTTCACTCATCTTACCCATCTCTACCCATTTTTTCCTTTTTTAAAATTGTAAGCTCTTTGGGGAAAGGGCTATCTTTTGTATTTTGTTTATTCTGGTCATGATTAGACAGGGGCACTGGTAATAATGGACTTGTTTGTTTACATGCTTAATTGCAAATTTACTTGCTTCCTGTCAAGGATATCATTGCCATGGTCCTTCTGCACTTTTTTAGACCACCTTCTTTTGGAGTGTACAAGTCCTTGGAAATATGCTATATGGAACCATTCTGTACTGAAATTGATAGTGCTACTTATAAAGTAGCACAAGAAGTCAGCTATTATGGTTTTATAATTGAGTCTCATGCTCTTCTGGTCTGTAGTCTGAAAAGCCTAATAATTACTAATACATATAATAGGTCATACTGTGGAATCACTGCTGTGCTTTCATGACCTGGCACAAAGAGATGGAAAGGAGCAGAAATCTTTATGACAGCATCTATAATTCCTAGAATGAAGGGCATTTGTTGTACAGCATGTTTCTCACTCTCTGTGTGTTTGCAGGTGTCCCTTCATGCTATAGTTTTGATAATGGCCTTGCAGAGCTCAAGAGCTATATCAGATGACTCGGAAGTAGGCATATAGAAATGATGACTTCTTAACAAATAAATGTTTATGGAGGGAAGTGGAGGCCTGATATGATCTGATAGAAAAATCCAGCAAAAGTGACTTTTGCAAATGGAGCACCACAAGATTAAAATAATCATCTTAACTGGAATTAACCTACAAGACTCTGGTTAGATCCTAATAATCATCAATTCATGATCTCCTCTTACTAGTAATAGTAATGTGACTCTGAGATTAGTTATGCTGTTCCTGTAAAGCAAATAAAATCTTTGCTTGCTTTCTCTTTTTTTCTCCTTCCTCTCCCTCCACTCCCCCACCCACTGCAAAGATGACACCTCTGAGGTTAAAATTAAAAGTATAAAAAAGCACTTATATCTTAGCTATATGAACTATTCTTGACCTGTCGCTAAATAGAAGACTCCAGTTTTCCAAGCCAAGATTTCCCAGCCCTTCCTGCTTCCTCAAGGTCTAGCACAAAGCCTTCTGCTTTGGGCACATAGGTTCTGATCCATTTATGTAGGGTGTTAAAGAAAAAAGAGTTTGTTTCCTGGTTTTGGTGAACATAGAAGGTTGTAAAAACCTGCAGAGTGATTTACTGTTTATTCCTTGCATGTCAGGTGAGTTAAATGGTTGTAGAATTATGATTGTAATTATATGACTTGGCAGCTAGAAGAAGAAAAGCCGATGTACAATATGGCATGGTTCAGAGTGACTGATAGCTGTCACTGTAGATGCTGGGATGGATACCACTATGTGTACTACTGATGCAGAGCCAGCTTGATTCTGCAAAAGGGATCATGAAGAAAATCAGCTTTAGTGCAGACTAACTGCAGCTACCAAATGGTGGGAAGGGCACCAGAGAACCTTACTAGTTGGCACAGTTGGATCAACTTTGTTGAGTATGAAGAACATTCATCTGCCTACTGGACAGTAAATGTTTATGGCTTGACACCATTGCCCCAGCCACAGCCAAAGACACAGCTCAAGGCTGTTCAGTGCTGTAATATGAGGAAAGGTGGGAAAACTCATAGGCAGAATTGTCCTGGGAGCTGCACATTATTTATATGTGAATGCCAATTGAAAGTGCTACACACACTATTCTGATTAAAATCATTCACAGAATCATAGAATATTTTATGTTAGAAAGCACCTCTGGAGGCCATGTTGTCCAACCCTGTGCTCAGAGCAGTTAGATCAGGCTGCTCACAACCATGTCCAGCCGAGCTTTGAATAGCTCCAAGGATGGAGATGTTAGTACCTTTCTGGGCAACCTGTGCCAGTGTTTGCTCACCTTCATGGTAAAAAAAAATAATAAATATATCTGTATATATAATCAGAATTTCCTATGTTCCAGTTTGTGTTCACTGCCTCTTATCCTATCACTGATGTACAACTGGCTGACACAATACCCACTATACATATGTGTTGCATGACATGTCTGTATGTGCAGAATGCTGTGGTCATGCAATGTTTCTTCTCTGGGGAAGTCACGAGTAAGGTATACTTCTCTTGGGAGCACAGCAGTATGTGGCCATGATGCAGCTATCTGAGGAGCTAGATGCACCAGTTGAGGGTGTCTGGCATAGCCAGACCACTTGCTGCACTGGCCAAGGATGGAGAGCTAGGTGATGGATATTCCCCACGTAGGTCTTGTCTGTGTAGCACCTTGCGCAGCCCAAAGTACTGGTGTTTGTGGAGCGCTTGTTGCAGGGTGAGGAGAGGGGGTAATGTCAGCGCAAGCTGTGTAACCTGGTACCAGACGTAGTGGCTTGCTGCTCCACACATCCTAACAGATCTGCTACAGGGAGTACTGTTTTTTAAAGGTAATGGTTTCCATTGCCATATAATCAGGTATCAAATTGAGACTATAATTAAGAAACTATAACACAGACTTCAAAAGTTCAGCTATCATACCAATGGGCATAATACAAATGCCTAGAAAAAAATATATTAGGAAGCATTGCTTTAATAAAATGCTCAGAAACCTTCACAAGAATTAATCTGAGTTGAAGAGTGCGTGTATAATATGCCCCCTTTTCATATGATGATGCTTTAATGTGACAATACTGGAGTTATGAGAGTAGGCATGATTCTCCATCTTTGTTTTCCTATTACCAAGCAGCAATTGTCTCTCCTTTCTTTCTCTCTTCCTTTCTTCTTTCTCATTCCTAAAATAATCCTTTCAAATCATCACAGCTAAAAGTTTTTATCAAGCTGGACTCTTAGTCTGTCATAATTTTGTTTTATCAAATCATGCCATTTAAGTCAGAATAAAACTATTTAAATCAATTTCTTGTAATCTTGCGTTATTTATAGATAAAATTATTTACATGTTTGTGAGCTATCTGCTGTGGGCACAGTATTACTGGAGGTTTTTCTTTGGGGATTACAACACCATTTAAGTTTATTTTCTTGTTTTCCACAACATGTTTTGATCTCCTAAAGAAAATAACTTATTCTCTCCATCTTTTTCCTTTTCCTTAAGATAAAATGTCCACTTTAGACTAGAGTTATTTGAGAGTAATGTAATTTATCAATTTGCTTGTTTGGAACTAGAATTGAATTTGTGTTTGGAAAGCATATGCCAAAATAGCTCCTTTCTTTTTCTACTGTGGTGAAAGAAATTCAGGAGATTTTTATCTAAAAATCCTACATCCAATACTGATTATTTGGGCCAAAGTCTGTTCATCATCACACTAATATAAAGTTGGCTTATTTCTATTGAAGTCAATAAAATTACATCTGGGTAAAAATGGTGCAAGTAAAATAAAATTAGATGTATACATTTGCAATAGCTATTCTGTATGAATGAAATGGTTGCCATGCGAGCTGTTCATACTCAGTAAGTCAGATCTGAATTTGACCCTCTGTGTTTCCTTACACTGAGTTGAGCTCAGCTGTGTTTTGTTTAGATGTAAACAGTTGCATATCTAAAATAACAAAGAACTATGAATAAATATCATGGCTTTTCTAACCAGAGTTACCAATCATACACAGCGTTCTATTAGGGAAAAAATATTTCCAAGTAATTTAGCTGAAGAGATACCACCATCCAGACTCCAAGTGTTGGCAGTACTGTAGGAAAATGGCTAGCTAATTGCTATGCCAAGAAGTGAACTTCGCCAGCTATCCTCTGTCCACAATTGCATCCTGTATTGCCTCTGGAACAGATTAAATGGAAATGCCGCCCCAGATCAGACTAGAGTAAGCCCAGGTGGGACCCAGAAACTGGGCCATGAGGCTAGTCGCAAGCTGAGAGCAGAACCCTTAGCCTGCCAGGAGCCAGCAGCCGCCTTACACACAGGCATGCTTGAACCATCACAGCGAGAGGACTGAGTAAAAAGGGACAAACAACCAGATAAAACTCCTGAAACCTAGCTCAGATCCTGGCAATAGTCTGGAGGAGCCTTATCTCTGTACACTCTGACCTGGGCTGCTGTTCAGGGTTGAATCCAGAACTGCTGGTTCATCTTTTTTTTTTCACTGAAGGGGAAATTCAAATTTTAAGTGCTCAGCAATGGTAATTCCTGACCAAGGAATGATCTGGCCTGGAGGGCAAGAAGGCCTAACTGCAGAAGGGGTTAAACTGTCTGGAAGCAGGAATACCAGAGAGAGAACTACTTCCTGTAAAGGAGTGAAGTTTCCTTTTGTGATGAGATAAGAAAGGAGCATTGTCTTGTAGCCATCCTGGGCCAAATTTGGGAAGCAGAGCTGAGCTGGGGGATGGACCCAGTGCCCAGCTGAGGTGCCCCATGCCAACACTCACATGACTGGTGTTGGCGCAAGTGTATATAAGGAATCAGCTCATGACACATCTTGACAGACTCCTTGTAGAATCGCTTATGGTGGTAGGATTCTGTCCAATGCATTGTTCATTAAACACACAATCATGTGTTTAATTCACCTCAAGTGATACAATAAAAATTACTCCACATAATTTACTGCCATCATGGCAAAGGTATATGAAGTATTTATTTCTGACAGCATCACTAAAGCAATGCTCCGTTATTCATTAGCCTCTGCCTACCAAGGACTTGAGCCTGAAGGGCCTTGTGCCTCGAGAGAGGCACTCATCTCCAAGCCTGTGATACCTGCAGGCTGCCAGACTCACAGGCTTGGGCCTCCGTGGCCTCTCCTGGTGAGAGGGACGCAGTCAGTACCTAAAAGCTATTTCCAATCTGCATGCTGCCTTCTCAATGGAAGAATTAATTTTTCCTGCTCTAGGACTGTCCTGGTTTCAGCTGGGATAGAGTTAATTTTCTTCCTAGTAGCTGGTATAGTGCTGTGTTTTGGATTTAGGATGAGAATAATGTTGATAACACACTGATGTTTTAGTTGTTGCTGAGTAGCGCTTATACTAGTCAAGGACTTTTCAGCTTCCCATGCTCTGCCAGGTGCACAAGAAGCTGGGAGGGGGCACAGCCAGGACAGCTGACCCAGACTGGCCAAAGGGCTATTCCATACCATATGACATCATGCTCAGTATATAAACTGGGGAGAGTTGGCCAGGGGGCAGCGACCACTGCTCGGGAACTGACTGAGCATCGGTCAGCGGGTGGTGAGCAATTGCATTGTGCATCAATTGTTTTGTATATTCTTTTATCATTATTATTATTTTCCCTTCCTTTTTCTGTCCTATTAAATTGTCTTTATCTTAACCCACAAGTTTTACCTTTTTTCCGATTCTCTCCCCCATCCCACTGGGGGGGAGTGAGCGAACAGCTGTGTGGTGCTTAGCTGCCCGCCAGGTTAAACCACAACAGTCCTTTTTGGCGCCCAACGTGGGGCACAAAGGGTTGAGATAATGACAGATCTGACTGGAGCGTGCTAAGGCAAATTTGTTATAAGCGTTCATTATATTGGTTTAATAGTCACTGGCCACAATGTTGATTTATTTGCTCTCAGAGTTGTTGTGCTTGTTCTCAGAGTTGTGTTATGTAATACCTTGCTTGCTGTATATGTTCCCTGTTGTGCTGTTTATCACCTCTGGGGGCTGGATTAAGGTTATCATTTTGCTGTACTGTGTAACACTGGCTTATGATATGATAAAATTACTGGTCATGAGACTAATCTGTTATTTGTAGTCAGCATTGCCGTCATCTCCATACTTCAGGAACCATCTCTCAGAAACTATTAATAATTACGCTCTTTACCTTTTCTCCTCAGAGAGCCAATTTATGGGGGAGACAAGGGGGGGACACTTTGCCCCACTCCTTCACCTTCTCCTTCTCCTCCAGGCTAGTTACAACAGCTCTTGAGAATTTTGAATATCCTCGGGATGTTCAAATCAGCATGTTCCTATTGCTATGTCTCCTGAATGTGTGTCAGGTCTTGCTTAGGGTTAAACAACTATTTAAGAATGCCATCCAGAGATCTACCCCCGCGACAGGCACTGTGGCTACTCAGGCACTGGCGACAGGCACTGCATTTACTCCAACCCTCATGACAGGCACTGTGGCTGCTCCAACCCTGGTGGCCGGCACTGCCAATACTCCAACCCCCGCAACAGGTATTGCAGCTGAACCAGAGAACCAACCCGTGCCAGTATCAGTTGCCCCTGTACACAAGAAAAAATACAGAAGAAAATCAGCTCATTTAGGAAGGGACGAAGATGAACCAGGGCCATCATGAGAACAGGAGGAGGAAGAGGCAGAACATATAAATGAGATGGTAACCACCCGATCCCTGTCCCTGAGTGAGCTGTGAGATATGCGAAAAGAATTCAGTTGTCATCCAGGTGAGCACATCGTCACCTGGCTGCTCCGATGCTGGGATAATGGGGCCAGTAGCCTGGAATTAGAGGGTAAGGAAGCCAAACAGCTGGGATCCCTTTCTAGGGAAGGGGGCATTGACAAAGCGATTGGAAAAGGGGCACAAGCCCTCAGCCTCTGGAGGCGACTCCTGTCAGGTGTGAAGGAAAGGTGTGCGTTCAAGGAAGATGTTATATGTCACCCAGGCAAGTGGACCACCATGGAGAGAGGTATCCAGTACCTGAGGGAATTAGCCATGCTGGAGGTGATTTATAATGACCTGGACAACGAGCAGTTATCCAAAGATCCAGATGAAGTCCAATGCACACGACTCATGTGGTGGAAGTTTGTACGGAGCGCACCATCGTCGCATGCAAACTCATTGGCAGTAATGACATGGAAAGACTGAGAGGAACAGACAGTGGATGAATTGGCTGGCCAACTCCAACAAAACGAAGAAAGTCTCTCTGCACCTCAGCTGTCGAAAAACTGTCTGAAAAACTGTCCTGGGAGTTCCAGCAACTCAAAGAGGATATGTCCTACTCTCCACCTGTACAGACCAGTATCTCAGCCATTAGGAATAAGCGTCCCTCTGTTCAAGAGAGAAGATATAGTGGATATGGGCCACCCTGTGGTTTTATCTGCATGATCATGGAGAGGACATAAGGAAGTGGGATGGAAAATCTACCTTGACCCTAGAGGCATGGGTATGTGAGTTGCAAGGAAAAACAATCACAAAAGGTGATTCTCCCAGGAAAATTGCTGCTCCAGTTTCCAGCGAGCAGTTCCCCAGACAGAGCAGAAGGGCTGATTTTACTTCCGACCTTAATAAAGGGACTTCTGATTCGTATTTACAAGAAGTGAGTAACGAATACTATGACCAGAAATAGAGGGGCCCTGCCTCCAGCCAGGTGGAGGAAAGGGACAACCGGGTGTACTGGACTGTGTGGATTCGATGGCCTGGCACATCAGCCCCACAGGAGTAGAAAGCTTTAGTAGACTCCGGTGCTGTCTTGGTTTCAGCTGGGATAGAGTAAATTTTCTTCCTAGTAGCTGGTATAGTGCTGTGTTTTGGATTTAGGATGAGAATAATGTTGATAACACACTGATGTTTTAGTTGTTGCTAAGCAGTGCTTACACTAGTCAAGGACTTTTCAGCTTCCCATGCTCTGCCAGGTGCACAAGAAGCTGGGAGGGGGCACAGCCAGGACAGCTGACCCAGACTGGCCAAAGGGCTATTCCATACCATATATGATGTCATGCTCAGTATATAAACTGGAGGAGTTGGCTGGGGGGCAGCAATCGCTGCTCGGGGATGTGCTGGGCATTGGCTGGCGGGTGGTGAGCAATTGCATCATGGATCACTTGCTTTGTATATTATTATTTTATTATTATTTTATTATTACTATTGCTACTATTCTATTTCATTTTACTTCAGTTATTAAACTGTTCTTATCTCAACCCACAAGTTTTCTCACTTTTACCCTTCCGATTCTCTCCCCCATTCCACCGGGGGTGAGTGAGTGAGTGGCTGTGTGGTGCTTAGTTGCTGGCTGGGGTTAAACCACGACACTGTTGCTGAACAGTGCTTACACAGCATCAAGGCCTTCTCTTTCTCACTCGGTCTCTCCAGGGAGTAGGCTGAGGGTGGGCAAGAAGTTGGGAGGGGACACAGCCAGGACAGCTGACCCCAACTGACCAAAGGGATATTCCATACCATATGATGTCATGCTCAGCAATAAAACTGGGGGGGGAACATTTTTCCAAAGTAGCTGTTGCTTGGGGACTAGCTGGGCATCGATCTGCTAGTGGTGAATGATTGCTTTTGCATCACTTGTTTTTTCTTTTTTCCCCCTTCACTTGTTAAACTGCCTTTATCTCAGTCCCTGAGTTTTCTTGCTTTTCCCATTCCGATTCTCTCCCCCATCCTGCTGTGGGAGAGTGAGTGTGCAGCTGGTTGGGGGCTTACCTGCCAGCCAGGGTCAACCCACCACCAGGATGTTTTCTCAATTATGCATTCTGCACTGTTGAATTTGCTCCATTTTAAAAGGAGGGTAAAAAAGTAACTAACTACAGGGGAAAAAATAGACTAGACAGTCGACAATAATCCTGAATTAGCAGAGAAATGAGCTCACTATTTAAGTCTTTCCTACAGTTCACTGACTTTTCAGCCTCCTAAAGTAGGAACCTATATGGAACTCTGAAGGAGGAATGTAGGTGGAAAAGAAACAAATTTTGAGAGAGAGACAAATTCACTTCTTGCACCTGCCTTGGTTGCTAGCTTCAGGCAAAACATCTTTGACTGAGAATAAGTTTTTACAGTTTTATTTTAGAAACATTGCCTCCTGATTTTATTTTGCCCACCCTGCAGTACAAGGAACATGAAGACCCCCAGAATTGTTTGGGTTTTTTTTCTTGAATAAGAAATACTCGATCAAGAGCAATATTCGAACAATTGAGTTATTAATACATTAGACTGTGGTTTGATCTACCTTCTTCAGATAATCTGAGAAAAAGAAGCAATCAATTAATACATTAAGCCTACAAAAGCAGAACCTAATTTCAAATGCATAATACACGTACTCTCATAAACATGTTTTTACAATAGTATCAAGGTCTGCTTTAAATAGTTGAAGACTCCAACTCAGGAAAACAACCCTGTTTCAGGAAGAATACTTGCTTAGCTTTAAAAAAGTGCTTAAGCACCTGGAGAGTCAGTGGGATTAAGCAGATACTTCATAGACTCATAGAATTATAGAATATCTCAAGTTGGAAGGGACCCATAAGGATCATCAAGTCCAACTCCCTGCTCCTTGCAGGACTACTGAAAACTAAACCATATGACTAAGAAGGTTGTCCAGATGCTCCTTGAACTGTGACAGGGTTGGTGCCATGACCACTTCCCTGGGGAGCCTGTTCCAGTGACCGACTACCCTCTCAGTGAAGAAAAGTTACTTCAAGTAATGAATGTGGGCAAGATCTCTAGGTCTTGGCTGTGCTCTGCTCAGGCACTGCCTCCGAGACCTTCAGAGCTGAGGGCTCTCAGTGAATTTGGTGGGAGCTAGAGGGAGATGGGCCTGAGCTGCTAGGCAGATACCCAACGGGGTTGGTTATCACCATAACGAGATTTGCAATTCTCACCTCCAATATGGTTGGCCCTACTGCCCTGATTTTGGGGACAGTGTGGGGCACTTCAGAACTGGATTCACAACAGCCAGCACATTTTGTGGGGTATCTGTTTAAGCTATCAGTTGAAAATAGCACTAATTGGTGGGGTTGTCCCTCTCTCACAACATTGCGATGAGAGATACATATATGAGACACGTTTAGTACAATATGAGATACATTTTTATGTATTTAATATAATGAGATACATTTAATGTGTGGTGGGTTAACCTTGGCTGGATGTCAGGTGCCCACCAAACCGCTCTATCACTCCCCCTCCTCAACAGGACAGGGGAGAGAAAATATAACGAAAGGCTCATGGGTCGAGATAAGGACAGGGAGATCACTCAGCAATTACCATCACAGGCAAAACAGACTCGACTCAGGAAAATTAATTTAATTTATTACCAATCAAATCAGAGTAGGATAATGAGAAATAAGAACAAATCTTAAAACACCTTCCTCCCACCCCTCCCTTCTTCCCAGGCTCAACTTCACTCCCAATTTGCTACTTCCTCCCCCTGAGCGGCTCAGGGGGATGGGGAATGAGGGTTGCGGTCAGTTCATCACACGTTGTCTCTGCCGCTCCTTCCTCCTTACACTGTTCCCCTGCTCCTCCACGAACTTCTCCAACGTGGGTCCTTTCTATGGGCTGCAATTCTTCATTAACTGCTCCAGCATGGGTCCTTTCCATGGGGTGCAGTCCTTCAGGAACAGACTGCTCCAGTGTGGGTCCCCCGCGGGGCCACAGGTCCTGCCAGAAAACCTGCTCCAGTGTGGGCTCCTCTGTCTCCATGGGTCCACAGGTCCTGCCCAGGAGTCTGCTCCAGCACGGGTTCTCAATGGGGTCACAGCCTCCTTCTGGTGCATCCACCTGCTCCAGCATGGAGTCCTCCATGGGCTACAGTGTGGATATCTGCTCCACCATGGACCTCCATGGGCTGTAGGGGGACAACCTACTTCACCATGGTCTTCACCATGGACTGCAGGGGAATCTCTGCTCTGGTGCCTGGAGCACCTCCTCCCCCTCCTTCTTCACTGACCTTGGTGTTTGCAGAGTTGTTTCTCTCACATATTCTCACTCCTCTCTCTTCTGGCTGCTGCTGCACAGCATTTTTTACCTTTTCTTAAATATGTCATCATAGAGGTTCTGCTACCGTCGCTGATTGATTGGCTCAGCTTTGGCCAGCGGCGGGTCCATCTTGGAGCCAGCTGGCATTGGCTTTATCGGACATGGGGGAAGCTTCTGGCATCTTCTCACAGAAGCCACCCCTGTAGCCCCTCCTGCTACCAAAACCTTGCCACGCAAACCCAATACATAATGAAATACAGGAGTTAACAGATAAAATATATAAACAATCCTGAAGCAATAATTTAATGTGTCCCCTCGATCACCTAACCTTCCTGCTACCTATTGATCCATTTCCTTGAGGATTTGTTAAAAAAAATACCCCCCCCCCATTTAAAAACAAATACCAGAAAATGATTCCTTTTCCCCCAGATGTGAGTAGCATCTAGATATTCCAATTGAATATGCTCCAAAAACAGAGAAGAAATTTCATCTGTGGCATGTAAATTTTCTATATACCCAAATACATAATGATTTTGGTATCTGCCACCTTAATGCTGAGAGGCTAAAAAAAATGAGTTTTATGTCTGTTTAAAAAGGAGTTCTCTAAATGGATCCATCACATGCTTCTAGCTCTGAAAAAGCCCATTGTAAGACTTCCCAGGCATCAAATATTTGTATCCAGAGAAGTTATGTTTGGTACTTTTTGAGGTTTTCATTGCTCTTTCTAATCCTGCTGCCTTCCATGGCAGCCCTGCACTATCCATCTCCTCTGCTGGAGGGCTGGATATGACCTTGCTAGTAAAAGGGCTTCATACCATGCCTGAGGGACGCTCTGTCTTATTCTCCAGAAACACATTGTCCTCTTTGGGAAAGTGTTTGTACAGCACAAAAAAGTGGGAACGATAGTCCCTGCCAGTGCTGTGATTCCTATAAATGAAAATTAGTATAATGTTTTGTGTGACTCTGTGGGTAGATATATGTTTCTTATTGGGAATAAGTGTGTTTCAATATAGATATATAATGGTTGTTTAGCTGTCTATCACTCTGTTTCAGTGTCTCCATTTTTCTCTTTCTCTGCTGGAGTGTAATTTCACCTCTCTGCTTATACTATTACAGTTTCCATTTTATGTCTTTTTTTCTAAAAGTGCTTGAATTAGACTATTTGACATTTCCTTGTGCTAATGTGCTCTCATCCAGAGAGAATCCTATTTTGGAAAGAACATTAATATTTTATGATATAGAAAAACAGAACAGGTGTGACAGGCAAATACAGTAAATAGCAAGCAGCATTCTTCAGGATAAGCTTTAATCTGGCTATGACACTAGTCTTCCATGATGTGTGAATAAACAGGGTTATCGTGATTAATGGTAATTAATTGTACTGTCGTCATTGCTTATGTTTTATGTTGCCCTAGGCTCTGTGAAAGATGTCATATGAAGATGTTACACCTATCCAAGAAGTTTACAGGCTACAATGGACTTACTTTGGATTTACGGCATTTGGCCTAATGCAGATACATCCAGGAACTACAGTTTCAGCCATGTCTGCCATCCTCCTCAGGAATAAAATAGACCCTTGAGATGACTCTAGAATAATCCAAAAAGGAGATGCTCTGCAGCAACACACTGTAAGCATAGCAGAAAACCCCCATGGTGTTCTAAGACTCTCTAGCATCAAGTGTAATATAATGAGAGCTTCCTGCATGTAACTGAGAGTGAGATTGTGTCCAACTGTGACTCTATTGTTCACAAACTTAGAGTTCCTAGAAAGGGAATTTTATTGATTTAAAAAGCCAAATTCTAGTAACAGATCACACTCACGGAATACAGAATATGCACAGAAATCAGAGTTACTGTCATACAGTGTTGTGGTTTAACCCTGGCCAGCAGATAAGCCCCACACATCCTCTTGCTCACTCCCATGCAGTGGGATGGGAAGAGAATCGGAAGAGTAAAAGTGAGAAAACTCATGTGTTGAGATAAAGACAGTTTAATAGGGAAAGCAAAAGCCACATGCACAAGCAAAGCAAAACAAGGAATTAATTCACTACTTCCCATCGGCAGGCAGGTGTTTAGCCATCTCCAGGAAAGCAGGGCTCTATCACATGTAATGGTTACTTGGGAAGACAAACGCCATAACTCCAGAAGTCCCTCCTTCCTCCTTCTTCCCCCAGCATTTATTGCTGAGCATGATGTCATATGGTATGGAATATCACTTTGGTCAGTTGGGGTCAGCTGTCCCAGCTGTGTCCCCTCTCAACTTCTTGTGCACCCCCAGCCTACTTGCTGGTGGGGCAGTGTGAGAAGTAGAAAAGGCCTTGACTCTGTGTAAGCCCTGCTCAGCAATAACGAAAACATCTCTGTATTCTCAACACTGTTTTCAGCACAAATCCAAAGCGTAGCCCCATACTAGCTACTCTAAAGAAAATTAACTCTATCCCAGCCAAAACCAGTACACACAGGAAACAAGGATGGTATGTTCTTGCACAGTTTTAATTAATGTTTGATTAAAAAAAAAATAGTTGGGATAATTTCTTTTGAGCTCCTTCTCATGTTTGTGGAGCACAATAGAAAGGTGACTAGATGAAACCTTTGAGGAATGTTTACCATTTGAGATCTAGGTTAAGTTAAAAAAATGGAAATGACATGACTTATAGCAGTTTTGATTTATTTTATAGCAGGTCTGAAATTGTTTTGAACTTGTCATTGCTTTGGTAGGGAAAGTAAACATTAAGTAGAAGCAAGGTCAGTCACATATCAGCATTTGCATTTTTTATCATTGAATGTGTTTACCTGAATTATCATCTTGTAGCAGACATCTCTGTTTTGCTTTGATCTTGCACTACCAAAGGTATTTTACAAGAAACCATCATTAAAAAATCCTCACACAATTATGACAATTTCTGTAAAGCTCATCAAGTAATATAAAGTGCAAAGCTTTTAATTTTAATTTTAGTGTGCTGTGGTATAGGCTTAAAAAATAATGAAGCATTTTAAAGAATCCTTAGATGTTACTTCCCTCTAGTAGAGCAGCAGATGTGTGCTTAATGTGAAAGATGATGGCAAAATGTACTAGATTTCCTATCTAGCAGGAAGATTTATAGGATGGGTAAGATACCAAGTGACAAAACAATTATGCAGTTGAGTTAATAGGAATAAAACATTCTGTGAAGCTTGTGAGCTATTATTACAAATGCTTGTGCAAATATGGTTTAGTTCATTGTTACCTCATCAAATTATGTTTATGTACAGCGCCAAAGTACAGACTCTGCTTCCTTGTTTGAAATGCCATTAACTCAACCAGCTTTTTCATTTATATGAACAGATGTCCTGTGTTGTCAGAGAACAGGGGAAAACAAGTCTCTCATGTGAAACACAAATGGGCCAGAGAAAGGAGTCCCATTAGCAAAACAAAACAAAAGTCTACAAACATGAACAAAACGAAGTTTGTAATTAATTAATTGCCCAGTTTTGAATACTTAGCTGTTTTTTCAGAATTATTATAAAACTGAAGAGCAATGTACAAATATTTATGAATTAAGAGAGAACCCACACACATTATCCTTTTCCATTATGAAATATTATAGTGTAGTATAAAAGCAACAGATAAATTAAATTTAGTCATGCACTCACAGTAACAAGTATATATATAAAAAATATCTAATGTGCATTAGTAACAAAGATACTCCCATTCTTCATTATAAATGCCATGAGAGTATTTGCCTAACACTATTGTGAAAGTTGCTATCTCTAGCCTTTTTAAATGCATTCAAGCACTGGATTTCTTTAGGAAAGAAGAGCCCTGCTTGCAATGCAATAGCTCCACTGGAATCTGCAGCTAAATTACCAAGATCAGAGCTTGAACCATAAGTTGTACGTAACTTATAATCCTTAAAGTATAAAACATTTAGTCATATTGGAAATTGTGGGACTTCATAGATGACTTTTAAATTTACAACCCATCAGATGTCACCTTGACCAAAGGGAAATCAGAGGTGGGGATCATTTGGCCAAACATAGACATAATTTTAGGCGATAATTCTTCTCATGCTAAGGTAGGCATCTGAAATAAGCTGTATGAATCATGCTCTGAAAGTGCCTGTTAATGATGAGGACAGCCTGGGGTGACTAGCTCCACCTACTTTGCAGATGTCTGGTTCTGCCAGAGGAAGCCTGTCTTGAATGAGACTGTAACTGACCTTGTAGCACAGTCACAAATGGGTCCAAAGTGGGATTCATCTCCCTAAACTCCACCTATCTGGAGCTGAGGACTTCTAATAGTCCATGGAAGGAAACAAGAACTGCCGGACTGCAATTCACTGTCTCCAGAACTGTTTCAGACAGGATCTAGATGTGCCTCTCTCCCACCACTGTGCCTGGACAAGCAGCTCTGGAAAGACATATGTCCTTGAATGTTTGCAACAACATAGTCTGTTGAGAGGGGTTTTCTGTTTGTTTTGAAGTTGAACATTTTAATTATTTCTATATTCGATGCATGTTTTTAATATATTGTCCTGGTTTCAGCTGGGATAGGGTTAATTTTCTTTAGAGTAGCTAGTATGGGGCTATGTTTTGGGTTTAGGATGAGAATAATGTTGATAACACACTGATGTTCTAGTTGTTGCTAAGCAGTGCTTACACTAGTCAAGGACTTTTCAGCTTCTCGTGCTCTGCCAGGTGCACAAGAAGCTGGGAGGGGGCACAGCCAGGACAGCTGACCCAGACTGGCCAAAGTCCATATGACATCATGCTCAGCATATAAAGACAGGGGAAGAAGAAGGAAGGGGGGAACGTTCAGAGTTACGGCGTTTTGTCTTCCCAAGTAAACGTTACGCATGATGGAGCCCTGCTTTCCTGGAGATGGCTGAACACCTGCCTGCCAATGGGAAGTAGTGAATGAATTCCTTGTTTTGGTTTGCTTGCATGCACAACTTTTGCTTCACCTGTTAAACTGTCTTTATCTCAACCCACGAGTTTTCTCATTTTTACTCTTCCAATTCACTCCCCCATCCCACTGCAGGGGGAGTGAGTGAGCGCCTGTGTGGTGCTTAGTTGCTAGCTGGGGTTAAACCACGACAGTCCTTTTCGGTGCCCAACGTGGGGCTCAAAGGGTTCGAGATAATGACAGATTTAACCGGAATGTGCTAGATCGAATTTATAGCTGTTATTGCTGTTTAGCTATTAATCAGCAGGCTCCTGTGCTTGCCATGGGCTTGCTTGCCTTACCGTATATTAGAATCTAGTGCTCATTAGTGGCTGCTTTTTGCTTTTGCTGCTTGCAGTAATGCTGTACTGCTTATCATCTTACTCTGCTGTGCCTGGGACCATTTTGATAACAGCAATGGCCATGTGCCTAGGCTGGCAGATGGCCAGGGCATGGCTGCTGTTTCTGGGCTGCTGTTTCTGTGCTGCTGTACTGGACAGGCTGGAACTCCAGTGTGAACTCAAGTCGAAGGGACTGTGACCTGTGGATGAGTCCACGCAGGAGCAGGACACCCCGAAATGTCTGTGGCTCTGGATAAGCCCATGCCAGAGCAGGTATGTCTCGAAGCGTCTGTGGCCATGGTTATGTCTGTGCCACAGCAGGTATACTTCTGAAGGGATTGTGGCCCAAAGATAAGTCCACACTGGAGAATCATAGAATCATTAAGGTTGGAAAGGACCTCTGAGATCATCGAGTCCAACCTGTTAACCTAACTGCCTGGTCCACCTCTAAACCATGTCCCTAAGCACTACATCCACACGTTGTTTGAACACTTCCAGGGACTGTGTTCCAATGCCTAACCACTCTCTCCGTGAAGAATTTTTTCCTAATATCTAATCTAAATCTCCCCTGGCACAACTTGAGCCCATTTCCTCTCATCCTATCACTTGTTACTAGGGAGAAGAGACCAACCCCCGCCTCGCTACAACCTCCTTTCAGGTAGTTGTAGAGAGCAATAAGGTCTCCCCTCAGCCTCCTCTTCTCCAGACTAAACAACCCCAGTTCCCTCAGCCGCTCCTCATAAGACTTGTGCTCTAGACCCTTCATCAGCTTTGTTGCCCTTCTTTGGACACACTCCAGCACCTCGATGTCCTTCTTGTAGTGAGGGGCCCAAAGCTGAACACAGTATTCGAGGTGCGGCCTCACCAATGCTGAGTACAGGGGCACTATCACCTCCCTGGTCCTGCTGGCCACACTATTCCTGATACAAGCCAGGATGCCATTGGCCCTCTTGGCCACCTGAGCACACTGCTGGCTCAGCTGGCTGTCAACCAACACCCCCAGGTCCTTTTCCGCCAAGCAGCTCTCCAGCCACTCTTCCCCAAGCAGTACACCTTGAAGCATCTGTGGCTGTGGATAAGTCCATGCTGCAGCAGGTACATCTTGAAGCATCAGTGACTGTGCATGAGGTCATGCTGGAGCACCTCAAAGCCTGCAGCCATGGGTAGGGCCATGTTGGAACAGGTTTACTTCTGAAGAGACTGTGGCTGTGGGTAAGGCCATGCTGGAGCAAGTATATCTCTGAAGGCATTGTGGCCCATGGAGAAGGCCATGCTGGAACAGGTGCACCTCTAAGCGTATGTGGCTATGGATAAGTCTATGCCACAGCAGGTATACCCCTGGAGAGACTGTGGCTCATAGATAAGGCTCCACTTCGAGCAGGTACTCCCCTAAGGGACTGCAGTCTGTGGATAAGTCCAAGCCGGAGCAGGGGCAAGGGGAGGAGTTCATTGCAATATTAAACCCTATGGTCTGGTCCAAAGGGACCAGGGGTGGAGACTGCAATGGAAATACCTTTAAATTGTTGTAACCCATGATCTGAGTTGCATGTTATGGGAATTACTATAGCAGGAACCACCTGAACCAACGGAGGACAAGCCTTACAAGAAGCAGTACAAGTGCAGCAGTGACCCGACCTGAGCTGGCTTTGGTGCCAAATAACTCCACGCAACACACCACCTCTCCTGTCCTGAGTGACCACCATAACAGATGGAGCCCAAAGTCATGGACTAAATGAACTCAATGGACATTATGTGGATATTTTCAGACATTTACGGACATTTTACAGACATTTCACAGGGGTGGTCCATAGACTAAGGGAATGATACCTGTGTATTGTATCAAAGGATGGGAAGGGGGGTGGTGGTTAATGAGGATGTATTGGATAATGTGGGACCTGAGCATGACGTAAATGGTATGGAATAAGGGGTGGATACCCCCATGGCAAGCAGGGGTGCTAGCAATACTGCTTGTTTAAAATAAGAATATTTTAATATTTTGTAAATAAAGTACTTCTTGGTGGAGGAAAATATTCTACAATATTTTAACAGCTCCACACTTTTCCTATTTCCTCCATAAACACTGGCAGTTTAAAGATGCCAAAAAGCAATAGGTACATTTTAACAATTCCAGTGATTTGTGCTGGTTAGTGTTTTAATGTTTACTCTGTTTATTTTGTCCTGGCTCTGAAGTAGTAAAGCAAAGTCCGAGCCTGCAGAGCAATAGAGTTCATCTCAGGCAATTGCCTTCTATTGTACCTTTGGCCCAAACCACTGTTTATAGCCATGATTAATCATATTGACTGGATTTACTTGACCCACCCCTCATGGGAAGGATCTGCCATCTATTTTGTGTTAATAAGGTTGAAGGAACTTTGTAGTCAACTATTACCATCACAAAGGTTTGAGCACTGCGTTTTCCAAAAAAGTTATGGTACACAAATACATTCAGAGCTCTCGAAGTCATTTATATTACAACAATGAAAATGTTTAGGTTATAACTGTATGGACTTGAATGTTTTAAAAAATATTTACAACTATGTAGTGCTGTGCTATTTTTAATTCTTTCATCGCTACAGGACTGTGCTGCACAGAGGCTTAGTCTATGCCCATCACCATAATACCCAGATTAAAACAGATCAAGATCGAAAAAAGAACCTTTTCATCAACTGAACTTCATGAGAGGCCTAGAAATAGTAATTTAAAACACTAAAGATTTTAAATAGGTGTGGTGGGTCGACCTTGGCTGGACATCAGGTGCCCACCAAACCACTCTATCACTCCCTCTCCTCAACAGGACAGGGGAGAGAAAATATAACGAAAGGCTCATGGGTCTAGATAAGGACAAGGAGATCACTCAGCAATTACCGTCATGGGCAAAACAGACTCGACTTGGGGAAATTAGTTTAATTTATTGCCAATCAAATCAGAGTAGGGTAATGAGAAATAAAACCGAATCTTAAAACACCTTACCCCCACCCCTCCCTTCTTCTGAGGCTCAACTTCACTCCCGAATTTGCTACCTCCTCCCCCCAAGCGGCGCAGGGGGACAGGGAATGGGGGTTGCAGTCAGTTCATTACGTGTCATCTTTGCCGCTTCTTCCTCCTCACACTCTTCCCCTGCTCCAGTGTGGGGTCCCTCCCATGGGAGACAGTCCTCCGTGAACTTCTCCAACATGAGTCCTTCCCACGGGCTGCAGTTCTTCATTAACTGCTCCAGTATGGGTCCTTTCCATGGGTTGCAGTCCTTCAGGAACAGACTGCTCCAGCGTGGGTCCCCCACGGGGTCACAAGTCCTGCCAGCAAACCTGCTCCAGCATGGGCTCCTCTGTCTCCATGGGTCCACAGGTCCTGCCGGGAGCCTGCTCCAGCACACACTCTCCATGGGGTCACGGCCTCCTTCGGGCTCATATACCTGCTCCGGCGTGAGGTCCTCCATGGGCTGCTTGTGGATATCTGCTCCACTGTGGACATCCATAGGCTGCAGGGGGACAACCTACTTCACCATGGTCTTCACCACAGGCTGCAGGGGAATCTCTGCTCCGGCGCCTGGAGCACCTCCTCTCCCTCCTTCTTCACTGACCTTGGTGTCTGCATAGTTATTTCTCTCACATATTCTCACTCCTCTCCTCCAGCTGCAGTTGTGCAGCAGTTTTTTTTCCCCTTCTTAAATATGTGCCCTAGTTTTGGCTGGGATAGAGGCATGGGCCAGGTGATTATGTTATCACAGAAGTGCTACCACTGCCACTGCTTGGCTCAGCCTTGGCCGGCAGCGGGTCTATCAGATGTGGGGGAAGCTTCTAGCAGCTTCTCACAGAAGCCACCCCTGTAGCCCACCCACTATCAAAACCTTGCCTCACAAACCCAATACAGTAGGAGTCCAAACAAAAAGACATGCGTTTTATCAATGATGGTAGGTGTTTATTTTATTATAAAATTGGGAAAGACACATACATTAATTATATCACAAGTTAAATTGTATTGGTGGAAAAAGTGTTCTGAATAGCCAGCAGGGCACGATATGAAAGATGGTATAAGGGCTCTGTTACATACGTACATACACACACAGCTAATTTCACAGCTCAGTTTTATTATCATTGTTTTAGCAATTTTGACAAACATTTTAACTGCAAATATTGCTAAACTCCATTTTTATAAAATTAAGCTACGGTAGTGATAAAAATTACAGTTGAGCTGAAACTGCTTTAAATTATTTTTTCCATTTAATTTTATTTTTTCTTCAAAGTGCAACTATAATGTTATTGCTGAGCATAAGAAACAAGAGCATAAAAAAAATTAAAAAACAGTACTTTCGCAGAAAAGGCAAATATAAGTAATTCTCTAAGAACTCTTTAAAGAATGAAATATACATTACCGTACTTCATAGAAGCATACTGGTTTTTAATTTAAAATATGATTTATAAATATTATAAAATAGAGAAAGCATTATTTCAGTACTGATCTGTTAAATTTCATAGCTTTTCCCTGTTTATTTCCATCTCAAAATTATGACTGGCTGTAAATCAATCTGCTTCTGAAGTTTATATATGTTTAGAACGAAACATCATCTTTATCTTATTTGCCCATGTTGTAGGTTGAACCCAGCCAGAAGCTAAGTACCCACACAGCTGCTTGCTCATCCTGCCACCAATGGGACAGGGGAAAAAGAATAGGAAGAGCAAAAGGCAGAAAACTCGTTGATCAAGATAAAGGAAGTTTAATACATGAAGGAAAGCTGTAAAGCAAAATAATGAATTAATTCACTACTTCCTATTGGCAGGCAGATGTTTCCTGGAAACTACTTCCTGGAAAGCAGAGCCTCAGTATGCATAATGGTTACTTGGGAAGGCAAATGCCATAGCCACCAACGTCCCCCCTTTCCTCCTTTCCCTGAGCACGACATCATATGGTATGGAATATCTCTTTGGTCTGTTTGGATCAACAGTCCTAGCTGTGTCCCCTCCCAGCCTTTTGCCTACCCCTAACCTACTCCCTGGGGGGCAGAGTGGGAAAAAGAGACAGCCTTGATGCTGTGCAAGCACTGATCAGTAGTAGTCAAAACACTGGTGTGTTATCAACACTGTTTTATCCACAAATGCAAAGCACAGCACCATACAGGCTGCTATGAAGAAAATTCACTCCATCCCTGCCAGACCCAGTATGGTCCATTAGGCCTATGGTGTTGAAAGCAAGCGAGTGGGTAAACAAACAAGAATTTAATAGAAGAACTGCATTTTCAATCCACAGTACAATAAGTAAATGATGAAAGGGTCCCGTTCTCCAGCAGGGGCCGGGGGGGGGGATACGACACAGTGCTGGGCAGTGAGAGAGAGAGAGACAGTACAGGGTTCTTTCTGGAGCTCAATAAAAAAGGTCAAACAACAAATGGTTTAATATAATAGCTCATTTAATAAGATAGAATAAAAAGAGGAATACAAGCAGAATAGCATGGGAAAATCCATTTGGGGGTCCATCTGATGCTGCATGAACACGGGGTTCCGAGCATCTGAAGGGATGTCAGATTTACTTGCTATCTATATTCCTCTTTTTTTTTTCTATCTTTTTAAAAGAGATATTTTATTAAGCCATTTGTTGTCAGGACTTTCTTACTGAAAGTAGTCAATAGGATGGAGGGGGAGTGATAGAGTGGCTTGGTGGGCACCTGTTGGCCAGCCAAGGTCAACCCACCACACCATGGTCTTCTCCACAGGCTGCAGGGGAAATCTCTGCTCTGGCACCTGGAGCACCTCCTCCCCCTCCTTCTTCACTGGCCTTGGTGTCTGCAGGGTTGTTTCTCTCACATTTTTCTCATTCCTCTCTCTCAGAGCTGCTGTGCAGTGCTTTTTTATCCTTTCTTAAATATGTTATCACAGAGGCACTACCAACGTTGCTGGCTCAGATTTGGCCAGTGGTGGATCCTTCTTGGAGTCAGCTGGAACTGGCTGTGTCCAACATGGGGAAGCTTCTGGAATCTTCTCACAGAAGCCACCCCTGCAGCCCCCCTGCTACCAAAACATTGCCATATAAACTGAATACATTCCACTCCTTGCCTCTGTGAATCACATATTTAAGAATTGTCATTAAAATACACATTCATCACACAATCTACAATCTTTACAAACTTCACTTACATCAACAAAAGAATTCCTCACACCAAAATCAAAATCACATCATCACAACACCGACAAAGGTGAACAATTTACAGACACTCTACCCCTCATCTCTTTGGTCAGTTTGGGTCAGCTGTCCTGGCTATGTCCCCTCCCAACCTCTTGCCCACCCCCAGTCTACTGGCCTTTGGAGGTGGGGTGGGTTGGAGAGAGAGCCTTGATGCTGTGCCAGCACTGCCCAGCAGCAGCCAACACTGGTATGTTGTCAGCACTGTCCTAGCTAGAAATACAGAGCACAGCACTATCAGAGCTGCTATGGGGAAAGTTAACTCCATCCCAGCCAGACCCAATACACATGGTGAAGCAGATATCCACCCTGCAGCCTGTGGAAGACCCCACACCAGAGCAGGTGGATGTGCCTTGAAGGAATCTGTGACCAAATGGAAAGCCCATGCTGGAGCAGGCTCCTGGCAGGACCTGTGGCCCTACGGGGGACCCACACTGGAGCAGTCCATTCCTGAGGGACTGCACCCCATGGAAAGGACCCATGCTGGAGCAGTTTGTGAAGAACTGCAGTTTGTGGGAAGGACCCACATTGGAGAAGGTTGTGAAGGACTGTCTCCCGTGGGTGGGACCCCACGCTGGAGCAGGGGAAGAGTGTGAGGAGAAAGGAGTGGCAGAGACAACGCATGATGAACTGACCACAACCCCCATTCCCCATCCCCCTGTGCCACTCAGGGTAGGGGAAGGTGGTAGAAGAGTTGAGAGTGAAGTTCAGCCCGGGAAAAAGGGAGGGGTGGGGGGAAGGTGTTTTTAGTTTTATTTTTATTTCTCACTATCCTACTCTATTTTAAATTGGCAATAAATTAAATTAATTTCCCCAAGCCATGTCTGTTTTGCCCGTGATGGTAATTGGTGGGTGATCTCCCTGTCCTTATCTCAACCCACAAGCTTTTCGTGGTATTTTCTGCTCCTGTCCTGTTGAGGAGGGGGAGTGATAGAGTGGCTTGGTGGGCACCTGGTGGCCAGCCAAGATCAACCCACCACAGAAGTGAACTACATTTTCATTCTTTTTATTTTAAAAAAAGAAAGGAGCAGAATTCAGAATGATAAACTTTGACCCTGATGTCACATATTAATATCTCCAATTATTTTTTTATTCAGAAATTCATTTAATTCAAATATATTTCAGCAATTGGAAATGTCTAAGTGAAATGATACAATAGCTTTTGTTGAACTAATGGCCTCTTTCGCAGTAATGCTGGAACATCATTCAATTTTCAGCACAGATTAAGTGCTAACTCTATTTGAGTTTTCTTAGCACCTATTTAGCAGAATGTAGCCAGTGGCCAAGAGTACAGCCAGCCAACAGATGCCTCAAAGCTTTGTGTGGGTACTTTGTTTTGGAAGCTGCTCCATTTAGCTAATACTTCAGTATTAGTGGTACCTTCCTAATGATATTTCTGACACTGTCCAGTGAAGATTCAAGGGGATAATCAGTTCCTTTCAAGTCTAGTTAAAACTGGGTTCTTCTGGGAACTGCACTGAGCATATTCAGACTTCCTAATATGGGGACTGGTCTTTCCTAGCTGCCTAACATTTTACAACATACCCATCAATCAGACATGAAAAGATGAAGCGAGATGAGCATTCCTCTAATCCAGAGAGCAAAACTGAAATTATGACTTGTTTTCTCTCAGAATTCCATCTACTTATAACATTGGAGAGTCCCATAATTTACTGGGTTTTGTAAGTCCCTACCCCAGTAGGCAGCTAAGCCCCACACAGCTGCTCGCTCTCTCCCCCCACAGCGGGATAGGGGAGAGAATCAGAAGGGCAAACAAGCAAGAGCTTTTACTGCTGAGCGCGATGTCATATGGTATGGAATATCCCTTTAGTCAGTTGGGGTCAGCTGTCCCAGCTGTGTCCCCTCCCAACTTCTTGCTCACCCCCAGTCTACTCACTGGTGGGTTGGTGTGAGAAGTAGAAAAGACCTTGACTCTGTGTAAGCACTGCTCAGCAATAATGAAAACATCCCTGTATTATCAACACTGCTTTCATCACAAATCCAAAACAGCGCTATAGAGCTACTCTAAAGAAAATTAACTCTATCCCAGCCAAAACCAGTACAATCTCCACCCCTTATTCCATCAAATTTACATCATGCTCAGGTCTCACACTATCCAATACATCCTCATTGACCATGACCCCCTTAGTCTATGGGCCACCCCTGTAAAATGTCCTTAAAATGCCCATAAAATGTCCATTGAGTTAATTTAGTCCATGACTTGGGTTCCATCTGTTATGGTGGTCACTCAGGACAGGAGAGGCAATGTGTTACATGGAGTTACTGGGCACCAAAGCCAGCTCAGGTCGGGTCACTGCTGCACTTGTACTGCTTCTTGTAAGGCTTGTCCTCCATTGGTTCAGGTGGTTCCTGCTATAGTAATTCCCATAACATGCAACTCAGATCATGGGTTACAACAATTTAAAGGTATTTCCATTGCAGTCTCCACCTCTGGTCCCTTTGGACCAGGCCATAGGGTTTAATATTGCAATGAATTCCTCCCCTTGCCCCTGTTCCAGCGAGGATTTATCCACGTACAATAGTCCCTTAGGGATGTACCTGCTCCTCCATGGTCATAGCCACAGCCACAATCGCTTGGAGGTGTACCTGTTCCAGTGCGGCCTTATCCATGTCTACTGTCCTTTCAGGAGTGAACCAGCTCCAACATGGCCTTATCCATGGGCCACAGTCCCTTCAGGGTTGTACCTGCTGTGTCATGGACTTATCCACGGCCACAGATGCTTTGAGGTGTTCCAGCATGGCCTTGTGCACAGCCACTGATGCTTCAAGGTGTACCTGCTGTGACATGGACGTATCCATGGCCACAGACAATTCGAGGAGTACCTGCTCCCACGTGGACTCATCCACAGGTCACAGTCATTTCCACTCAAGTTCACACTGGAGTTCCAGCCTGTCCAGTTGTCGTGGTTTAACCCCAGCCAGCAACTAAGCACCACACAGCCGCTTGCTCACTCCTCCACCGACGGTGGGATGGGGGAGAGAATTGGAAGGGTAAAAGTGAGAAAACTCGTGGGTTGAGATAAGAACAGTTTAATAACTGAAGTAAAATAAAATAAAATAGTAGTAGTAGTAATAATAATATAATAATACAATAATAATATACAAAGCAAGTGATCCACGATGCAATTGCTCATCACCCGCCGACTGATGCCCAGCTCGTCCCCGAGCAGCGATTGTTGCCCCCCCGGCCAACTCCCACAGTTTATATACTGAGCATGACGTCATATGGTATGGAATAGCCCTTTGGCCAGTCTGGGTCAGCTGTCCTGGCTGTGCCCCCTCCCAGCTTCTTGTGCACCTGGCAGAGCATGGGAAGCTAAGAAGTCCTTGACTAGTGTAAGCACTGCTTAGCAACAACTAGAACATCAGTGTGTTATCAACATTATTCTCATCCTAAATCCAAAGCACAGCACTATACCAGCTACTAGGAAGAAAATTAACTCTATCCCAGATGAAACCAGGACACCAGTACAGCAGTTCAGGAACAGCAGCAAGTCCCTGGCCATCTGCCAGCCCAAGCACATGGCCATTGTTGTTATCAAAATGATCCCAGTAACAGCAGAGTAAGATGATAAGCAGTACAGCAAGCAGCAAAAGCAAAGAACAGCCACTAACGAGCACTAGACTCTAATATACAGTAAGGCAAGCAAGCCCCATGGCAAGCACAGAAGCCTGCCAATTAATAACTAAACAGCTATAACGGCTAAAAATTCAGTCTAGCACACTTGAAACAAATCTATCATCTGAAACCCTTCAAGCCCCACACGGGACACCAAAAAGGACTGTTGTGGTTCATCCACACACCTAAGCACCACATGGCCCCTTGCTCACTCTCCCACCCCACCCCCTGTGGGACGGGGAAAGAAGAATGGAAGAGTAAAAGCAAAATCCTCAAGGGTTGAGCTAAAAATTGTTTAATAAGCAAAGGAGAAGTGGAAGAAGAGAGAAACAAAACAAAACAAGTGATGCAAAGGTAATCACTCACCACTTCCTGTGGGTAGAGTGATGCCCAGCCAATTCCCAAGCAAAAGATGTCTAACCTCCCTAAAATCTCCCTCCTCTCTGTTTTATTAGTGAGCATGACATTATACAGTATGGAATATCTCTTTGGTTAGTTCAGGTCATCTGCCTGGTTGTGTCCCATCCCAGCCTATTGCCCACCCCCAGTCTATTCACTGGGGGGGTGTTACCGGAAAGCGGCAAAATAATTCTCTAAAACTTAATTTTGGAGTTTTAGAAAGCAGGCATTCTTTATTGCGGCGCTAGGCAGCACTGGGGATAATTCCACCATAAGTGCTCTGAAGGCTTGATAGACTTTCAGTAATTATATACTATGAAAATATACATATTCATAGGATTTCCGAGAATTCGTCTACATAAACATGAGATTTCCTGGAACTTATTAACATATGTAAATGTCCGATCCGCATGCGCAATCATCTTCCGTGGTGGTCTTCAGGTGGTCTTTGGGGGTCTTCAGATGAAGGCTCGTAGTCTTCTTCACTGTGTTCGCTGACTGACCTTTACTTCTGCGCAAACTCAGTTCTGGGATCACGTATACTATGTCCTTCAAGGTTTGTTTGTTCTGGTCTAATTGTCATCTTGCAACTTTCTTATCCTCATGGTTCCGCATATCTGCTCTCCCAAGGCCTAGCTGTCTAAAGGAGGGGATTCAGGAGCTTCTTATCTTACAGGTGTCTTAACTATTCTCAAAGATTTGCTTTTGTTTGGTAAAGGGGAGTATTCAGGAGCTTCTATCTATATTCACAGGTATCAGGGGCAGAGTGAAAAAGAGGCGGCCTTGATGCTATGCAAACATTGTTCAGCAATAGCTACAACATTAGTGTATTATCAGCATTGTTTTGTTGACAAATCTAAAACACAGCACAATATGAGCTGCTATGAAGAAAATTAACTCCATACCAGCCAAAACCATTACACTCCCATTAAGATCTAGAAGCAAAGTGCTCCCTTTTCCTACTAGCAGGAGTTGATTTTGCTAGAAAATTTTCTTCCTTCCCATCTTATATAGCTGTGGTGCAGTTTTATTCCATATACAGCTGTATAGCTTCAGCAGGGAAAGAAAACTGAATGTGCAGTACAAAAACTGGATACATTTTTCAGTAGTTTCACACAGCTCCAAGTGAATATCAGTAGAGAACAGACAGATGATGTGGGATTTGTTTTGGTATTGGCCAGTTGGTTTCAGTTAGGTAGCAGTATGTATTTCTTCTTTATAGAGTGTCTTGTTGCAAAATCCATTGTTTATGGTTCTTAAGAACACAGAGATATGGAACAGCTGCATTGCTCTAAACAGAGTACGGTGCCTGCAAACTTCAAGTAACATCATTGTTTTACAAACTACAGAGCTTCTTAAAAAGAAAGCCTCTGGGTAACTGTAAGTTATACTTAAATATGTTACAGAAAACTATATTTTAACTGTCGTGTTAAAACTGGTGGCTGGTTTTATTAACCTGTGATTGTAAACATCTGCCTGTTGAAACTCCATCTGCAATGCTTCTCTTATTTCATATACTATATTGTTCCAGATACTTATCAACCCCATATGCATCAGATGATTGATTTTTCAGTGGACTCATCCACATAACTTTTCTTGATTTGTTAAGGTTTCTGACACACCATTTATAATATTGAAATTTTTACACTTTCAGTGAAAAAACTTGAAACCAGAACTGAACCCCAACTTTTAAGTTTATCCTGATGCCAGGAGTCACAAGCTTTGTATGATTTCCACCTGAAACATGAAATGGATGAAATCTGGTATCTGCAAATGAAATGAAAACCCCAAATTAGAGAAGAAGAAATTATACAAGAAATAAAAGACTAGGTATACCCAGGAGAGTGGGCCTCAGGAATACCGGGAAAGGCTAAAAATGCTGAATTGGTTGTTGTTAAACTCAAAGAAGGAGCACGACCTGTTAAGGTAAAACAATACCCCTTGAAATTGGAAGATAGGGGAGGGGTAAGAAGTATTATAGAAGAGTTTATAAAATTTGGACTATTAATTGAATGCTCTTCAGAATATAACACTCCCATTCTGCCTGTCAAAAAGCCTGATGGCAAAACTTATCGATTGGTGCAAGATTTGTGGGCAATAAATCAAATAGTTGAAGATTTGTATCCAGTAGTGGCAAACCCATATACTCTGCTGACTAGTTTAAAGGAAACCTATGAATGGTTTACTGTGTTAGATTTAAAGGATGCATTCTTTTGTCTTACCTTGGCTCCAGAAAGCTGCAATTTATTTGCCTTTGAATGGGAAAACCCTGATACAGGACGGAAAACCCTGATACAGGATGAAAAACCCAACTGACCTGGACAGTGTTACCCCAAGGATTTAAAAACAGCCCTACCATTTTTGGGAATCAATTAGCTAAGGAATTAGAGACCTGGGAGAGGCCCCCAGGAAATGGAATTCTTTTGCAATATGTGGATGATATCTTAATAGCCACAGAAAAGGATGAAGAGTGTAAGGAATGGACTGTGAGCTTGTTGAATTTTCTGGGATTAAGTGGTTATCGAGTCTCATTACAGAAAGCCCAGATCTTGAAAAAAAAAAGAAGTAATATACCTGGGATTCGTGATTTCTAAGGGACACAGACAGCTCGGGAATGACCGAAAGGAAACCATCTGCAGGACCCCAGAACCAACCACCGTAAAAGATGCAAGCAGACCAGACTTGAAGGAGGAGCCGCTGGAGGAAGCCAACCGAAGGTGGTATACTGATGGGAGCAGTTTTATAAAGAATGGAGTTCGAATGACAGGATATGCTGGAACCACCACAGACCAACTGGTGGAAGCAAAGTCACTCCCTAAGGGCACATCTGCACAATGAGCTGAAATAATTGCTCTAGTGAGAGCATTGGAGCTGGCCGAAGGGCTGCGAACAGATTCAAAGTATGCCTTTGGTGTAGTCCATGCCCATGGAGCAATTTGGAAGGAACGAGGACTCTTGACTGCTCAAGGGAAAGGTATAAAACATGCTGATATAATTTTGCGACTTTTAGATGCTGTACAACTTCCGTCAGCAGTGGCAATTATGCACTGCAAAGGGCATCAGAAAGGTAACACTGACAGGGAAGTGGGAAATAAATTGGCTGATTACGAGGCAAGACGAGCTGTGGAACAAGGTGAGGTATTAAGTATAATTCCTGAAAAATCTTTGCCACTACCTGAGACAAACATATGATTTAGATCTTGGCGAAACCACCTCTGACAGTATCTTATGTGGACAACAATCTCAATTATATGAACCATGCTTATTAGAACATTCTGTTAACAGTTGGAAATGGATGATCCTGTCTCCTGATGCGTTTGAAATGTTTGTAGAAGTTAATGCCAGACGTGTGTGTTTAGTGACTAATAACTGATCGGTAGTTGAAGAATATCACCTAATCACTCCCTTTATGTGAAACATTCATTTTTCGCATATACAGAAGAACAAGTGGCAATGTTTTGGCATTATGAGAGCTTAAATACAGGTCGTGCCAGCATATCTCTGGAAAAATTAAACAAAATCTTGAACCAATCTCAGGAACTCAGAGAACATTTAAAGAAACGAAATAAGACACTAGCTGAGTCCATCATTAAAACAGTAATAACTAAGGACAAACTTGTTGGACTGTCTAGTCAAATTAAAGATGATACCGCCCATCATTGGTGGGATCTCTTTTTGGGATACTCACCCTCTGCAGAGAAAACTTTGAATGTTCTAGTCCACCCACTCTTGATATTATTGGTGTTTGTTATTATACTAACAGTTGTCAATTGCCTTTTGTGGTATAAGCTGAAGAAATTGGCTATGAGAATTTGGGCCTTGCCTAAGGTGATAAAATATGAAAACTTAAGACCTTTGTAAAGAAATTTACAAAGTTTAAAGAAAAGGGGGGAATGAAAGGGTTAAAGCCAAGATAGACAAAGCCACTGCATCAAAATGCCTCCTGAAAGAATTAAAGCCTAGGGGCAAGGAGTATATTTAAATATCTTAGTCACTTAACTAAACAAAAGGAAGGCCTTTGTGATTTAGAGAGTAGTTAGAATGGTTGTAAGATAAGGGGGCTCCGGGATAATCCCATCTCAGACAACTGGGCCTTGGGAGAACAAATGCACGGAAGATAGGAAGTCACAAAAGAAGGACTACAACAGCCTTGAAGGACACCATTTACGTGATCCTAGGACTGAGTTTGCGCAGAAGCAAAGGTCAATCAGCGAACACAGTGAAGAAGACTACGAGCCTTCATCTGAAGACCCCCAAAGACCACCTGAAGACCACCATGGGAGACGACTGCGCATGCGGATCGGACATTTGCATATGTTAATAAGTTCCAGGAAACCTCATGTTTATGTAAATGATTTCTCGGAAATCCTGTGAATATGTAGGATTTTATAGTATATAATCTCTGAAAGTCCACCAAATCGGTGGAGCACTTTATGGTGGAGAATCCCCAGTGCTGCCCAGCGCTGCAATAAAGAATACCTGCTTAACAGTAACTTCGTTGCTATTGAGTTTCATTTCAGGGACTCTCTGAATACTCCGTTTCTCCCTTGGGGAGATTCGGACTGTGAGGAGAAGCATCGGTGAATTTTTGTATCACAAATGTCAATGAGTCCAGTCTAACTTCCTAGCTTGTTACAGATCATAAGAACACCTAAATTCTGATTTGTTTGGGGTTTAATTCTGTGGAGAACTGACAAGAATTTTCTTTGGCTTTTAACTTTTTAATACCTGTCTACTGTAAAATAACAGTTTCCATCTTTATGCAGTATATACTTACTTGCTAACATCATTTAACCCAGGCTATGGAAAGTAAACATTTACTTCCCAGAAGTTGCTAAAATGCCATTACAGATTGCATTTAAATTTATACATGACATAAAAAGTAATTATGTTCATGTGAAATGATGATGATGATGATAATATCAAGCAGCAGATGTGTGAACATAAATGCCTGTCACCTGATTTTAAAAATCAGCTGAGCTAAATGGAAGCTTAAGTATCTTTCTTAGATCATTATTAACTCAATATAAATAATTCTTCAAATTCTATTCTCCATTTGAAGATATAGTAAATTATATTAGAATGTTGTTCACAGTGTTGATACTATAGCAGCATTGATATCATTACTTAAGAGGCAACTAACTAAGAAATGCACTAGGTATGAGGTTTATTAAAATGCATAAGCAGGAGTACAGTCTAAAATTTGGTACCTCCCATCAGACCATACAGGCACTTACCGTGCCTGTTCTCAACATAAAGTCCAGTATGGAACAGCCAAGTGTCTCCTTCACATTGTTGTGGTTTAACCCCAGCCAGCAACTAAGCACCACACAGCTGCTCGCTCGCTCACTCACCCCAGTGGGATGGGGGAGAGAATCAGAAGAGTAAAAGTGAGAAAACTCGTGGGCTGAGATAAAGACTGTTTAACAGGTAAAGCAGAAGTGGGGTGCGCAAGCAAAGCGAAGCAAAGCAAGGAATTCATTCACTACTTCCCATCGGCAGGCAGGCGTTCAGCCATCTCCAGGAAAGCAGGGCTCCATCATGCTCCATCATTCTTGTATCAGAAATAGTGTGGCCAGCAGGACCAGGGAGGTGATAGTGCCCCTGTACTCGGCACTGGTGAGGCCGCACCTCGAGTACTGTGTTCAGTTTTGGGCCCCTCACTACAAGAAGGACATCGAGGTGCTGGAGCGTGTCCAAAGAAGGGCAACGAAGTTAGTGAAGGGTCTAGAGAACAAGTCTTATGAGGAGCAGCTGAGGGAGCTGGGGTTGTTTAGTCTGGAGAAGAGGAGGCTGAGGGGAGACCTTATTGCTCTCTACAACCACCTGAAAGGAGGTTGTAGCGAGGTGGGGGTCGGTCTCTTCTCTCAAGTAACAAGGGATAGGACAAGAGGAAATGGCCTCAAGTTGTGCCGGGGAGGTTTAAATTGGATAGTAGGAAAAATTTCTTCACAAAAAGGGTTATCAAGTATTGGAACAGGCTGCCCAGGGAAGTGGTTGAGTCTCCATCCCTCAAGGTATTTAAAAGACGGGTAGATGTGGTGCTTAGGGACATGGTTTAGTGGTGGACTTGGCAGTGCTAGTTTTAAGGTTGGACTTGATGATCTTAAAGGTCTTTTCCAACCTAAACAATTCTATGATTCTATGCATAATGGTTACTTGGGAAGACAAAATGCCGTAACTCCCAATGTCCCTCCCTTCCTTCTTCTTCCCCCAGCTTTATATGATGAGCATGACATCATATGGTATGGAATATCCCTTTGGTCAGTTGGGATCAGCTGTCTCGGCTGTGTGCCCTTCCAACGTCTTGTGCACTCCCAGCCTACTCGCTGGTGGGGTGGTGTGAGAAGCAGAAAAGGCCTTGAGTCTGTGTAAGCACTGCTCAGCAGTAGCTAAAACATCAGTGTGTTATCCACACTGTTTTCATCATAAATCCAAAACATAGCCCCGCACAAGCTACTATGAAGAAATTTAACTCTATCCCAGCCAAAACCAGTACACAATTTGAACATGAGCCAGCAATGTGTCCTGGCTGCAAACAAGGCTAATGGTATCCTGGGCTGCATTAGACAAAGTATTGCCAGCAGGTCGAGGGAGGTGATCTTTCCCCTCTATTCAGTGCTGGTGAGGCCACACCTGGAGTCCCATGTCCAGTTCTGAGCTCTGGGTATGATATTCCATACCACATGATGCCACGCTCAGCAATAAAATCTGGGGGAAGAATAAGGAAGGGGGGGACGTTTGGAGTTATGGTGTTTGTCTTCCCAAGTAACCGTTACGCATGATGAAGCTCTGCTTTCCTGGAGATGGCTGAACACCTGCCTGCCGATGGAAAGTTAATGAATGAATTCCTTATTTTGCTTTTCTTGTGTGCACAGCTTTTACCTTACCTATTAAACTGTCTTTATCTCAGCCCATGAGTTTTCTCACTTGTACCCTTCTGATTCTCTCCCCCATCCCGCTGAGGTTAAACCACAACAACTTGGTGTCCACCTGGACCCCCAGGTCCTTTTCTGCAAAGCTGCTTTCCAGCTGGGTGGCCCCCAGCATATATTGATGCATGGGGTTGTTCTTCCCCAGGTGCAGGACTTTTAGCATTTGCCCTTGTTGAACTGCATGAGGTTCCTGTCAGCCCATTTCTCCAGCCTGTTGAGGTCCCTCTAGATGGCAGCATGACGCCCAGTGTATCAGCCACTCCTCCCAGTTTGGTGTCATCTGCAAATGGCTGGGGGTACACTCTGTCCCATCATCCAGATCGTTAACGAAGATGTTGAACAGGACTGGATCCAGTATTGACTCTTGGGGTACACCGCTAGTCACTGCCTGTACTGGGAGGCTTGTGGAAGACGTTGTATTCAAGGAGTTCGTGATCTTGAATAGGCCATGTCTGCTCTATTGTGCCTTGTACTTTGGGCTTGAGAAGCCTGTATGTTATTAACATAATCTCTAATTTATAATATCTTTGAGAAAGGTAAACTGTATGTGGATCAAGGGGTGGAATGTAGTAGTCCTGACTGGGAGACCATTGTACGTGGAGGAGTCAGTGATCAACATAGCAGTTAACCTGAGTAGGCTCAGGCCTTTGTTGTGCTGCACAAATTCCTTGGCAGCAGGATAACCTTATCCATCTCAGGTAGCTCCCCCTTTATACTGGTGATTACACCACCTGCATGGCATCACCTTTGTCTAAGAGTACATCAAGTACATCAAGAAGTTCTCATGTGAACATCCTTTAAGAAAAGAGTTGTTTTCTTCTAAGTAAATTACATAATAGTTCAAACAACCAGAAAGGAGGTGCTTCTTTCTATGGACAGAATCTGATCAGCATGCCGTGGGAAAATCCATCCAGGCTCCATCTGACACTCATGAATGCATTTTGCCCAGCATCTGAAAAGACGCAAGATTTACTTGCTATCTATATTCTTCTTCTGTCTTATTAAAACAGTTATCTTATTAAGCCATTTGTTGTCGTGCCTTTATTACTGAGATCCAGAAAGAATCCTGTACTGTCTCTCTCGCTCTCTCACCTCCCCCTCCCTTGCTGGTACCGAAAACTGGTCTCCAACTAGACTTCATGCCACTGATCAACACCCTTTAGGCCTGGCCATTCAGCCATTTTTCAGTCCACCTCACTGTCTACTCATCCAGCCCATACTTCATCATCTTCTCTATGAGGCTCTTACGGGAGACGGTGTCGAAAGCTTTACTCAAGTCAAGGTAGCCAGGCTGTATTGGGTTTGCATGGCAAGGTTGGGGGGTGTCTTCTGTGAGAAGATGCCAGAAGCTGTCCCCATGTCGGACACAGACAGTTCCAGCCAGCTCCAAGATGGACCCACTGCTGGCCAAAGCTGAGACAATCAGCGACATTGGTAGTGCATCTGCAATAACATATTTAAGAAGGGGAAAAACTGCTGCGCAGCTGCAGCTGTGAGAGATGAGTGAGAATATGTGAGAGAAACAACTATACAGACACCAAGGTCGGTGAAGAAGGAGGGGGAGGAGGTGCTCCAGGCGTCAGAGCAGAGATTCCCCTGCAGCCTGTGCTGAAGACCATGGTGAGGCAGGCTGTCCCCCTGCAGCCCATGGAGGTCCATGGAGAAGCAGATATCCACCTGCAGCCAATGGAGGACCCCACACCAGAGCAGGTGGATGTGCCTTGAAGGAAGCTGTGACCCCATGGAGAGCCCACGCTGGAGCAGGCTCCTGGCAGGAACTGCCGCCCCATGGAGGGGAGCCCACACTGGAGCAGGTTTTCTGGCAGGACCTGTGGCCCCACGGGGGACCCACACTGGAGCAGTCCATTCCTGAAGGACTGCACCCCATTGAAAGGACCCATGCTGGAGCAGTTCGTGAAAAACTGCAGCCCGTGGAAAGGACCCTCATTGGAGAAGGTTGTGAAGGCCTGTCTGGGGCCTGGAGCAGGGGAAGAGCATGAGGAGGAAGGAGTGGCAGAGACAACGTCTGATGAACTGACTGTAACCCCCATTCCCCGTCCCCCTGTGCTGCTCGGGGGGAGGAGTTAGAGAAGTCGCGAGTGAAGTTGAGCCTGGGAAGAAGTGAGGCGTGGGGGGAAGGTATTTTTAGATTTGTTCTAATTTCTCATTATCCTACTCTCTGTTTAATTGGCAATAAATTAAATTAATTTCCTGTTGTGGTTTAACCCCAGCCAGCAACTAAGCACCACACAGCCGCTCGCTCACTCCCCTCCCCCCCAGTGGGATGGGGGAGAGAACTGGAAGGGTGAAAGTCAGAAAACTCGTGGGTTGAGATAAGAACAGTTTAATAATTGAAGTAAAATGAAATAGAATAGTAATAATAATAATATTATAATAATAATATACAAAGCAAGTGATACATTGTGCAATTGCTCATCACCCGCTGACTGATGCCCAGCATGTCCTGAGCAGCGATCGCTGCCCCCTGCACAACTCCCCCAGTTTATATAGTGAGCATGACATCACATGGTATGGAATAGCCCTTTGGCCAGTTTGGGTCAGCTGTCCTGGCTGTGCCCCCTCCCAGCTTCTCACTGGCAGGGCATGAGAAGCTGAAAAGTCCTTGACTGGTGTAACCACTACTTAGCAACAACTAAAACATCAGTGTGTTATCAACATTATTCTCATCCTAAACCCAAAACACAGCACTATACCAGCTACTAGGAAGAAAAATCAACTCTATCCCAGCTGAAACCAGGACAGTATCCACCCCTTATTCCATACCATCTACGTCATGCCCAGGTCCTACACTTTCCAATACATTCCAATTAATCACTACCACTTTTCCAGTCTTTTGATATATATATACAGATAGATATAATTTCCTTAGTCTATAGGCTATCCCTCTAAAACATTCGCTGACTTCATTTAGTCCATAACAGTCTTTCAGGGCAGGAGAGGTAGTGTGTGGTGTTGGATTGTTGCATGCTGAAGTCAGTTCTGGTTCCATCACCGCTGCACTTTGCTCAGTTTCATCAAAGTTCATTCTTCATTAATTTGGGTGATTCTTACTTTATACTGTTGATTTGGCACATAGCAACCATAGAAGTGATGACATCCAGTATTATATAGCAACTAACGTAATACAATTCAGTTCATTGGCTATTTTCATCCAAAATCAAATCCCCTTGAGGTACACATCGGACTTCCCCATCCTCCCACATCACCCACCAAGTGCACCCAGGTCCTTGAGCAAAAGCAATTCCACGAATGGGTTTGCCTTTGCCTGAGGCAGGAGTAACCCAGACTGTCTTCCCCAACGTATTTTTATGTGCACTACAGGGACTTTATCCCCTTCTACAGTACGTAAAAGTCTTGATTGGGCAGGGCCAGCTCTTTTGGCAGATCCCCTAGTGTTGACTAAGCAGGTGGCCTTTGCTAAATGTGTATCCCAGTGTTTGCATGTCCCACCACCCATTGCTCTCAGTGTAGTCTTTAACAGTCCATTGTATCGTTTGATTTTCCCGGAGGCTGGTGAGTGATAGGGGATGTGATATACCCACTCAACGCCATGCCCTTTGGCCCAGGTGTCTATCAGGCTGTTTCGGAAATGAGTTCTGTTGTCGGACTCAATTCTTTCTGGGGTGCCATGTTGCAATAGGACTTGCTTTTCAAGATCCAGGACGGTGTTCCGGGCAGTGGCATGGGGCACAGGATATGTTTCCAGCCATCCGGTGGTTGCTTCCACCATTGTAAGCACATGGCGCTTGCCTTGGCGCGTTTGTGGGAGTGTGATACAATCAATCTGCCAGGCCTCCCCGTATTTATATTTCAGCCATCGTCCTCCATAACACAGAGGCTTTAACTGCTTGGCTCGCTTGATTGCAGCGCATGTTTCGCATTCATGGATAACCTGTGCAATAGTGTCCATGGTCAGGTCCACCCCTCGATCACAAGCCCATTTGCATGTTGCATCTCTTCCTTGATGGCCTGAGGTGTCATGGGCCCACCAAGCTAGAAACAATCCACCCTCATGTTGCCAGTCCAGATCCACCTGAGCCACTTCAATCTTAGCAGCCTGATCCACCTGCTGATTGTTTTGATGTTCTTCAGTGGCCTGACTCTTGGGTATGTGAGCATCTATGTGACGTACTTTTACAACCAGGTTCTCTATCTGGGCAGCAACATCTTGCCACAATGGGGCAGCCCAGATGGGTTTGCCTCTGCGCTGCCAGTTGCTCTGCTTCCATTGCTGTAACCACCCCCACAGGGCATTTGCCACCATCCATGAGTCAGTACAGAGATAGAGCATTGGCCACTTTTCTCGTTCAGCAATATCTAAAGCCAGCTGGATGGCTTTCACCTCTGCAAACTGACTCAATTCACCTTCTCCTTCAGCAGTTTCTGCAACTTGTCGTACAGGACTCCATACAGCAGACTTACACCTCCGATGCTTCCCCACAAGACGACAGGACCCATCAGGGAACGGGGCATATTGCTTCTCATTTTCTGGCAGTTTATTATACGGTGGGGCCTCCTCGGCACGCGTCACCTTCTCCTCCTCTGGCGATATTCCAAAATCTTTGCCTTCTGGCCAGTCCATGATCACTTCCAAGATTCCTGGGCGACTGGGGTTTCCTATTCGAGCCCGTTGTGTGATCAGGGCGACCCACTTACTCCACGTAGCATCAGTTGCATGATGTGTTCAGGGGACCCTCCCTTTGAACATCCAGCCCAGCACTGGCAGTCGGGGTGCCAGGAGGAGCTGTGCTTCAGTACCAACCACTTCCGAAGCGTCTCGAACCCCTTCATAGGCTGCCAATATCTCTTTTTCAGTTGGAGTATAGCGGGCCTCGGATCCTCTGTATCCCTGACTCCAAAACCCTAGGGGTCGACCTCGAGTCTTCCCCAGTGCTTTCTGCCAGAGGCTCCAGGTAGGGCCATTGTCCCCGGCTGCATCCATCTTGCCATTTTATTCCTAAAAACTGGATCTCCTGTGCAGGTCCCTTGACCTTACTTTGTTTTATGGCAAAGCCGGCCTCCAGAAGGATTTGGACTATTTGCTTCCCTTTCTCAAAAACTTCTGCTGCTGTGTTGCCCCACACGATGATGTCATCAATGTATTGCAGGTGTTCCGGAGCCCCACCCTGTTCCAATGCAGTCTGGATCAGTCCATGGCAAATGGTGGGGCTGTGTTTCCACCCCTGGGGCAGTCGATTCCAGGTGTACTGGACGCCCCTCCAAGTGAAAGCAAACTGTGGCCTGCACTCTGCTGCCAAAGGGATTGAGAAAAACGCATTAGCGGTCCAATTCATATTGAAGTTCTAGCATGTCTAGCACGGCAGCACTCAGTGGCAGCGTGACTTCATTCAGGCCCCAATAAGTAGTAATAATAATAATAATAATAACAACAACAACAACAACAACAACAGTAATAATAATAATAATATACTGTCGTGGTTTAACCCCAGCTAGCAACTAAGCGCCACGTAGCCGCTCTCTCACTCCCCCACAGTGGGATGGGGGAGAGAATCAGAAGAGTAAAAGTGAGAAAACTCGTGGGTTGAGATAAAGACAGTTTAATAGGTAAAGCAAAAGCTGCGCATGCAAACAAAACAAAGCAAGGAATTCATTCACTACTTCCCATCGGCAGGCAGGTGTTCAGCCATCCTCAGGAAAGCAGGGCTCCATCACGCATAACGGTTACTTGGGAAGACAAATGCCATCCCGCCAGATGTCCCCCCCTTCCTTCTTCTCCCCCTAGCTTATATACTGAGCATGATGCCATATGGTATGGAATAGCCCTTTGGCCAGTCTGGGTCAGCTGTCCTAGCTATGCTCCCTCCCAGCTTCTTATGCACCTGGCAGAACAGGAGAAGCTTGCCTAGAAGAAGTCCTTGCCTAGTGTAAGCACTACTTAGCAACAACTAAAACATCAGTGTGTTATCATCAACATTGTTCTTATCCTAAACCCAAAACACAGCACTGTACCAGCTACTAGGAAGAAAAATCAACTCTATCCCAGCTGAAACCAGGACACTTCCCCATGTCAAGCCTGTTTTGCTCATGACAGTAATTGCTGAGTGATGTCCCTGTCCTTATCTCGACCCATGAGCTGTTCGTCATGTTTTTCTGCCCCTGTCCTGTTGAGGTGGAGGAGTGATAGAGCGGCTCAGTGGGCACTTGGCTGCCAGCCAAGGTTAACCCACCACACTGGCATTTCATCACAGAAGTTTATCAGGTTGGTTAAGCACGACTTTCCCTTGGTGAAACCATGCTGACTACTCCTGGTGATTTTCTTGTCCTTTGTGTGCCTGGAAATGGTTTCCAGGATTAGTTTCCCCATCACCTTTGCAGGGATAGAGGTGAGGCTGAACAGTCTGTAGTTCCCTGGGTCCTCCTTCTTGTCTTTTTTGAAGATAGGAGTGACATTTGCTTTCCTCCAGTCTTCGGGTACTTCTCCCAGTGGCCGTGATCGATCAAAGATAATCAAGAGTGGCCTAGCAATGACATCAGCCATGTGTATGCATCCCATCAGGGTTCTATGACTGTAAGCTGTAAAATGTATGCTGAAAATGACCATTTTACATATTACCTTGTTAAAATAAGATTTTGTACTTGTTCAGATCTACAACTGCATAATTGCAACTAATAAGGTAAGTTTTAAAATTCTTTGTTGTTTTCTTGCTGTGTAAATGCTACAGATGTACATACAAAATAGCTAAATTAACATCTGGATACTCTGATAAATTTGTTTTGTTCTCTTTCCTTTTGAACACATAACAATATCAGCTGAGGTCTTTTAAAAGAATTTATCCAATGGAATGTTCTCAAATAGAGAAAAATATGCACTACTTACTTACTACGTTTTTTTTTTATTACCTATATATTGAAGTGCATAACAAAAGTTCCCACTAAACCATGTCAATAGGATGTATCTGAATAAAACTTAATAAGTTGCTCTAACTTAGTTGATAAGAGTGAGAAATACCACTATTTCAAAAGTATTCTTGCCTAAACACTCTGGTGACTGATATGCTGAGGAAACAATCAGGAAAAATATTTTGACCAGGACAGAATTGAAGGCCATGCAAGTTCTTCCTATAATTAATTTTTTCTAGACTTTGTTCACATCACTAATCAAAAATGTAAGTTTGTAACCTACTTCTTTGTCTTTGGCATGCCCACTGTCACTTTTAGACAACATGAAGAAAATTTACAACATTCTATGTATGTATAGCATAGCCAAACTTTTCCCCACTCCTGCAAATGGATTTTAATTCTGTACTGGGACTGGTTAGGACAGAGTTGATTTTCTTCATAGCAGCTCATATGGTGGTGTGTTTTAGATTTGTGAACAAAACGGTACTGATGATAACACACTAATGTTATAGCTTTTGCTGAAGAATGTTTGCACAGCATCAAGGCTGCCTGTTTCTCACTCTGCCCCCCCAATGAATAGACTGGGGGTGCGCAATAGGCTGGGAGGGGACACAACTGAGCAGATGACTCAAACTAACCAAAGAGGTATTCCATACCATATAACATCATGCTCAGCAATAAAAGGGACAAGAGGGGGGTTAAGGGAGGTTAGCCATCTTTTGCTCGGGAACTGGCTGGGCATTAGTCTACCCACAGGAAGTGGCAAATGATTGCCTTTGCATCACTTGTTTTATTACATTTATCCTTTTCTTATTAAACAATTACTTGTTTGTTTGTTTTATCTTGATCCCCAAGTTTTCTTGTTTTTATTGTTCCTTTTCTCTTCCTCCATCTCACTGGGGGTGGGAGGGAAGTGAGCAAGTGACTGTGTGGTGCTTATCTGCCAACTGGGGTTAACCCACAACAAATCCCTAAAACTGCTCAGTATTTATGTGTGCCTATATGTAGCAATATGTTGCAAGTAAGGGTGTCATTTATTCTTTAAGGTATTTGTTTTTAATGTAATGCCATTGTATTATTTCAATAAAATATTTTCCTTTTTATTGATAATAAAATTCAGTTTACAGTAGAATGTCTGCTGGAGAGTTGATCATTGTAACTGCTCTGAGGCCAGCGGCTCTGTACTGTTTGACTGTTGTAGCACCCTGAAAAGTAAACTTGTCCAACTCAGGCAAGGTATGCCCAGTTGCCAAGCATTTCAATCTACTATCATTTACAAATATTCACAGACTATTGTTTACTATTGTTGCGCAAAGACATTAAAGGATATTTGATTTCCGGATGAGTAAATATAACCGATAAGATTAACCCTTTCTGCAGTTAAACTTGCTATGCAATGAAGTATTGTTTGATAAACATTGCTGATAATAAAAGAATATATATCTATAGGGCGCACAAAAGAATTCTGGGCAATTTATCCATTCCATAAAAGCTTTAAAAATATCCCAGCTCAGCTGTAGGAAAGAAACAATACTCCAAAATGCTAATCCATTGGAACTCCACACTGTACTGAATAACAAAATCTACATGTGCCTGTTAAAGTGAAAACAAGACTACGAAAGCGGATTCTATCATAGTCACTCGCTAGAAAGTTGCTGCCAGTTTAGTTAGCAACCTCTACCTATTTCAGCTGTCTTTTCTCAAACCTGATGGCATTCTAAAATGTGTGAGCTTCATATTCTTGTTTAACCAGAATCACTCCCAAATCCGTCAGAGCCAAAAGATACATTTTCTTAAACTAGATCAAAAGAACTGGGAAGCAAACCCTCCAAGGGTTGATGATCACCCTGGTCAATCTACTTCTGACCATTTCTGAATGTTTAAATAATCTTTACATTCAGAGCCAGCAAATCCAAAATGACACTTGTGCTCAGAGAACAATCTGCATTTTACACAGACTGAACAAATTCTAATAAGGGACCTTACTGAAGTGGCAAGTAAGAGGAATTATTATTGTCTCTAGTTAGAACACTCACAGGTTGTAATATTCCTTATCTGCATCTAAGTGGCAACAGGTGTAGCGTTCTTCTCTGTAGTCCCCAAAAAAAGAAACACTGTAAAAATGAAACACTAACTGTAAAAATCAAAGAAATCGCTCTCAGTCTCTTTCATGTAACTACATTCTGGTCAATCAGCATAAATGAAGGAAATATCACAACAGTATTATCAGGTTGGTCTTATGACAAATAAGATTTGATCATCAAAGATAAATGAATAGTGAAAATACTAGTCTGTGAAACCAATGTTTTTGTATGAAATATTTACATTCTAATGTATGTCAGCTAGACCAATGGAACCAAAACTGTCATAAGTAGGTAGATCCCATTCTTATGTTCTTGTGTTATGGGGAAGATAGAGAGCTCTGCTTTGACTGTTTTTGGTTGTTTTTTTTTCTGGTTTATTTTAGGAGTTTTCTTTGACATTTCTGTACAAGAGCTTTATAGAAATATTTTGAGGAAAGCAGAACAGTGATGGCCTATGAAGCCTGACCTAAAAAAGAAGAAAGATTGCTCAAAGTAGAATTCTTGCACCATCATTTGGATGGGCGTTAGACACCAGTATCAAAGCTGGGATCCTGAAAAATATTGTTCATCTAACACCTGTAATCCATAGATGCCACACAGTTAAGTTAGCCTTACGTTCTGTGTAAGTGCCTCAGTCCTGTCAGATCTGGGAAGATCACCATGTATCTCACATGTGCCTGCCTGGCATCCATGGACTTGGCACTTCTTTGCCTAAGGAAGCTGGTCTGCTAAGTATTCCCAAAGCATTGCCAACTTAACCCAACAGTCTTGAATCCTACAAAATGAAGTGAAAGCTGCCACTTTCTTTTAAACCAATAACTGTAGGACTAGAGTCGCCTTCTTTTTAGTAAACTATTTGAGAATAACATTTATTCATACTGTGAGAGACTTATCTTACATTCCTTTCTCTGCTGAAGGTGCAAATTATCATCACTTAGATGGGTGCCTTTAGCACAACGCTCCACCTGACCTCACAAACTAAACAAATGTTAACCAAGAAAGCAATGAGAACAATTATATCCCCCCCCAAATTCACAGCTCTCTTTATGTGTATATGTAGACACACACCTGAACAAAATGCATGTAAACAATCCCTTTCCACTCTAAAGTATGATGATCAAAATAAGTCAACAACAGGACACCCGAACCTGTGTCTCTATTCTAACTGAAAAACACATATCTGCAGAAGCAGCTGATCAACATACAACTGTTGTTTTGTTGTGCAGAGGTGACCAATTTATAGTGTGTTGAGAAAGGGATAGAAAATGAGAGGAAACCCCACAGAGATAATTTATTTATTCTTATTATCCCTATTTTTGCATTTTATTTTGCTGTTATTCTGAAACCAAATAAGAAGGTACTCCATGTGGTTCCAAGGCTGTTATCTGTATAATTTCCATAGCTGCCACATCCTGATACTCATTTTCTAAGGTAGAATGAAGGGTTGGTCTCAGCTAAGGCTTACTGATTGTTTCAGGACTTCTTCATTTCTAATTTTAGTGAATCAACTGACAGTTACCAGTAAGAGACTTAATGTTAAAATAGAAAACTTTCTTTATCCTATATTAACTTCATACTTCAGACATTAGCTTAAATACTAACATATCTGGAAAATACAGTACACTTGGAGGAAATGTGACGTATTAAATCAAAATCTTTCCTCATTTAAATCTATGAATGGTAAGAAACCTATGCTAGAATTTGGCCATGTTATTTATTAAAATGTTAGAGGAAGATAAATATTGTTCTGGAGCCTATTCCTAGCTAAGAATCTCTTCCTTTATTGCACTGATTTGCTTCTGCAGAATTGATTTGCTTTAATTTTTCAAGGTGCTTTTCTAAATCTTAAAACCTCACAACCTTTGTCAAAGCAATGGTAATGTAATGTCTAAATTCCACCACATATATATAATTTGCATCTCAAGCATATCAATCTAACATATCAATAACATAGCAAACACAAATGTGCTGAGAGAATGCATGGATTTATAAATATAAATAGGCAATTACATTGCTAATCTGCTGTATCATATAACATTTTAAATCAAAGTATTTGGCATGAGAATGAAAAAGACTGAAGAACCTGAAGCACCTTTTAAGAAAAGATAAAAATTACAGTATGAACTTAATACTCTTTAAAACTGATATTCCTAACAATTCAGGCTTGACACTGTTGAATCCCTTTCCTGTATTATGAAGAACTCTAGGAGGAAATGAGGAAATGCAAAGTTTTATGTTTCCTGGTAAGTTCACAATTCAGTACTATTTACAATCAATAGATGAACCTAACTAAAGCATTGAAATAGCACAAATGTATTATGATTAACAACTATTGTATGCTCCCATAAACTTCATGTTTTATCTTTTGAAAAGCTTCTGCTATTTAATAAGATTTAGCCTCTTACTTTTAATCTCATATTGCAGTTGCAAGAAAAGAAAAAAAGTCCTGCTCTGACATGTTACAGTGTTGTCATGGATACACAGGTATTACTTATACCAGTAAATAAACAAGATTCTTAAAGAGTGCTTGGTAGGATTTACTAGCCCTGTAGTATTGTTAGCTGCACAGAGCTTTAAATAAGCAAATGGTTTGTAGTTTTAGAATAATATCCAGAGTTGCGTGGGAGCACACATACATTATATATCTATCTTTAAAAAATGAAAAGGTAAATGTTATACCATGTAACTTTACTGTCCTTACTTTTTAATTCAATTTATCTTTACCTCTTATTATTTAGAAAATATTTGTAAATTATTTGAAGGATCATTTTCTAATATGGTAGACAATTTGAGGTAGTCACCTACTAATTGCTTAAACAAATGTTTTATATCTATAGAATAATAGAATCATAGAATCATAGAATCATAGAATAGTTAAGGTTGGAAAAGACCCTTAAGATCATCCAGTCCAACCATTAACCTATCACTGCCAAGTCCACCACTAATCCATGTCCTCAAGCACCACGTCGACCCGTCTTTTAAATACCTCCAGGGATGGAGACTCAACCACTTCCCTGGGCAGCCTGTTCCAATGCCTGACTACCCTTTTGGTGAAGAAGTTTTTCCTAATATCCAACCTTAACCTCCCCTGGCGCAGCTTGAGGCCATTTCCTCTCGTCCTATCGCTTGTTACTAGGGAGAAGAGACCGACCCCCACCTCGCTACAACCTCCTTTCAGGTGGTTGTAGAGAGCAATAAGGTCTCCCCTCAGCCTCCTCTTCTCCAGACTAAACAACCCCAGCTCCCTCAGCTGCTCCTCATAAGACTTGTGCTCTAGACCATACACCAGCTTCATTCATTGCCCTTCTTTGGACACACTCCAGCACCTCAATGTCCTTCTTGTAGTGAGGGGCCCAAAACTGAACACAGTATTCGAGGTGCGGCCTCACCAGTGCCGAGTACAGGGGCACTATCACCTCCCTGGTTCTGCTGGCCACACTATTCCTGATACAAGCCAGGATGCCATTGGCCCTCTTGGCCACCTGAGCACACTGCTGGCTCATGTTCAGGCGGCTGTCAACCAACACCCCCAGGTCCTTTTCTGCCAGGCAGCTCTCCAGCCACTCCTCCCCCAGCCTGTAGCGTTGCATGGGGTTGTTGTGACCCAAGTGCAGGACCCAGCACTTAGCCTTGTTGAACCTCATGCAGTTGGCCCCGGCCCAACAATCCAGCCTGTCTAGGTCCCTCTGCAGGGCCTTCCTACCCTCCAGCAGATCAACACTTCCACCCAACTTGGTGTCATCTGCAAACTTACTGAGGGTGCACTCGATCCCCTCATCCATATCATCAATGAAGATGTTGAACAGGACCGGCCCCAGTACTGAGCCCTGGGGAACACCACTTGTGACTGGCCGCCAACTGGATTTAACTCCATTCACCACCACTCTCTGGGCTCGGCTGTCCAGCCAGTTTTTAACCCAGCGCAGAGTGCACCCATCCAAGCCGTGAGCAGCCAGCTTCTCCAGGAGAATGCTGTGGGAGACAGTGTCAAAGGCCTTACTAAAGTCCAGACAGACAACATCCACAGCCTTCCCTTCATCCACTAAGCGGGTCACCTTGTCATAGAAGGAGACCAGGTTAGTGAAACAGGATCTCCCTTTCTTATACCCATGCTGGTTGAGCCTGATCCCCCAGTTGTCCCGCATGTGCCACGTAATGGCATTCAAGATGATCTGCTCCATGACCTTCCCCGGCATCGAGGTCAGGCTGACAGGCCTGTACTTCCCCAGATCCTCCTTCCTACCCTTCTTGTAGATGGCGTCACGTTTGCTAGCTTCCAGTCATCTGGGACCTCCCCGGTTGACCAGGACTGCTGATAAATGATGGAGAGTGGCTTGGCCAGCTCCTCCGCCAGCTCCCTCAGTATCCTCGGGTGGATCCTGTCTGGCCCCATGGACTTGTGCGCATCCAGGTGGAGGAGCAGGTCAGTGACTGCCACCTCTTCGACAACCGGGGCTTCATTCTGCATCCTATCTCCATCTCCCAGCTCAGGGGCCTGAAAAACCCGAGGATGACTAGCTTGACTGTTAAAGACTGAGGCAAAGGAGGCATTAAGTACCTCAGCCTTCTCCTCATCCTTTCCCTCCGCATCCAACAAAGGATGGAGATTCTCCTTGGCCCTCCTTTTGTCGCTGATATATTTGTAAAAACACTTTTTGTCATCTTTAACAGCAGTGGCCAATTTAAGTTCTAGCTGGGCCTTTGCCTTTCTAATCTTCTCCCTGCATATCCTCACAACATCCTTGTAGTCCTCCTGAGTTGCCTGCCCCTTCTTCCAAAGGTGGTAAGCTCTCCTTTTTTTCCTGAGTTCCAGCCAAAGCTCTCTGTTCAGCCAGGCCGGTCTTCTCCCCCGCCTGCTCGTCTTACGGCACATGGGGACGGCCTGCTCCTGCGCCTTTGAGACTTCCCTCTTGAATAACATCCAGCCTTCCTGGACTCCTTTGCCCTTCAGGACTGCCTCCCAAGGGACTCTGTTAACCAGACTCCTAAGCAATCCAAAGTCGGCCCTTCTAAAGTTCAGGGTAGCGGTCTTGCTAACCCCCTTCCTTACTTCTCCAAGAATTGAAAACTCTATCATGTCGTGGTCGCTGAGCCCAAGACAGCCTCCGACCACCACATCACCCACCAGGCCTTCTCTGTTCATAAACAGCAGGTCCAGTGGGGCACCTCCCCTGGTTGGCTCGCTTACCAGCTGTGTCAGGAAGTTATCTTCTGCATACTCCAGGAACCTCCTAGACTTCTTTCTCTCTGCTGTGTTGTATTTCCAGCAGATATCTGGTAAATTGAAGTCTCCCATGAGAACAAGGGCTAGGGATTGTGAGACTTCAGCCAGCCGCTTGTAGAATGCTTCATCTGCTTCCTCATCATGGTTGGGTGGTCTATAACAGACTTCCACCAGGATATCTGCCTTCTTAGCCTTCCCTCTCATCTTTACCCATAAACACTCAACCTTATCATTACCATCATTGAGCTCTATACAATCAAAACACTCTAACGTACAAGGCTACCCCACCACCTCTCCTTCCTTGCCTATCCCTTCTAAAGAGCTTGTAGCTGTCCATTGCAGCACTCCAGTTGCGTGAGTCATCCCACCATGTTTCCTTGATGGCAACCACATCATAGTTTTCCTGCTGCGCAATGGCTTCCAGCTCCTCCTGCTTATTGCCCATGCTGCGTGCATTGGTGTAAATGCACTTCAGTTGGGCTATAGATCTCTTCTCCAACACAGGCATGGCACCCCTAGGCTCGTCCCTAGCAAGCCTGGTTTTATCCCCTTCCCCCTTCCAATCTAGTTTAAATATCTCATAGCTTTACACATATGAATAATAAAACACAGATTGTTTATTTTTATGGGAAAAAAGTAATTTTAACTTGACAACAGCGTTCAATAGTATTTTAGTTGTCTTTTCTAAAACAAAGTCCTCTCCATTTACAGACTATAAAGATGAAATTCAAGCAGTCTTGCTAGCATATGTCAACAGCTCCAACAGGCTTGACTTGAATCTAATAAATCAGCATCTTATGTTGATGAAGGGATATAGATTAAACACCCTAAGCTTAAGTTTCAAGAAGGGAAAGCACAGATTGTTAAGTGCTATGTTTAGTTCAGTATATTAAGCTTAGCAATAGTAAAAGTCTTATTCTTGGCTAGAGACTCCAATTTATCAGAGAAATGAAAACAGAATTATCAAATTAAATTGGGTAAAAATCTCAGGTTTAAAAGCTTTAAAACTATTAACCTTTTATATTTTTGAAACAAAACTTACTGAAAAATAACATAATTGTGTTTTATACAGAATTTATGAAAGTATATACAACTTTCTTTTCTTGTTCAAAAAGCCTGTATTGTATGATGATGTATTCAGGCACACATACAGTATGTATATGACTGGGATGTTCTGTTGGGTTTAATTGTTGGCATATCTTTGTTGATTAGCCTGAGTAAACCTAATTTAAGACCAGACAGAGCAAATAATTCACAATGAATAATTTATTTGATAAATTTAGTCATTTTTTTCATCTCTTGTCATATCTATGAGCAGATTGCAAGGTAGCTTTTTTTCCCTACTGTATGACTTTATTACTGATATTAAAAATCTGCATTGTACTCATCAGTTGTGATTGGCTGGAGAAGTCATATGTTGTTGTACCTGTTCTTTTCATTTTGGAGCTAAGGCTTCAAAGTTTTGAGTGATTGTTCTGGTTTCTGTCCAACATAGCATCTGTCTTCAAAGGTGACTGATGGGGACCAATCCTTGAGGATCTGAGCTAAAGCACCTTATTTTCAAGCATGCATATATTCCTGCTGAGCTCAAGAGTGTCCAGCATCTCCAAAGAATGAATCAAGGGCACTAAAAGTTTCTAGCAAACACACTTCTTTCCAGGATATAAAATTTGCTTTCCACAAATATTTTGCCATTGACAATCAACTGCTAAAATATTTACCAAAAGCGAGTACAGGAAGGGCATGAACTCAGCAAAAGCAGATTAATTTAGTGAATGAATGTTTGTGATTTTTGGTGTTTGTTTTTATTGTTTGCCCCTTGCTACTTAAGATACTGCATAATAAAGTCATATGGATTGCTTTTAAAATATATCCACACAGCTGTGTGAGCTCCCTGGGGCAAAAGCCTCTCTTCTCTGTTTAGAAAGTGCATAGCACACTGGGGTGCTCAAGGAAATAAATAATAAATAATTAGTGCAATCCAGACATCATTTATCTCATTAGTAATTCTTGAATGTAAAAGAAGTCACATTGCAGTTATATCTATAAGGATTATCAGTGCAAATAAATCTACAGGATCAAACCGAACAGTTGTAGGTCATGTGGGGCTGAAAAATATATCTTATGAGTCTCTAAGTTGTACGTAGCCTTATAAAACCAAAATATTTGGTGAAAGCAGCTGTGGCGTGCTTGCAGAAAAACAGCAGCAAATAGTGATTTATTAATTTATTTCCAAATTAAAGCTGAAACTGTGATTTCTTTTTTAAAGGGAAAGAAAAGAACAGAAGAAGAAAAAGAACACTGTGGTTCCCAAGAGAGAACAAGGCATCAGGATATCCTTCAGAAATTAATCTTTCTAGATTATTGCTCTGCAGGCCTAAATATGGGTAAGATTTCTGTCTTTTGTGAAATAATGTTGTTGTCAGTTAGCAGGCACAATTTTTCCTTCCTTAGTAAGTACTGTTTGAAAAGCTGTGCTTTAAACTATGAGTTCAGTGCTGAGAGAGTTAATTTAAATTTGATAACAAATGGCTCTGCTTTTGAAATGAATGTAGCCTGGCAACTTCAACTGAGACCCCTTCATAGGGCCTCAATTATGTATGCAGCTTCTTTGAGAAATAGTTTCACACATCTGACCCAAGGCCCACTATGTTGTTGCCATGAAATAAAACTGTATGTAGGCAATGTTTCATTTCTGTATAATCTTCACATTGGCAAACTTCACCCCCTCCCCCCACCTCGAGCACACATGCAAATACATTCAAAATCTCTTATTCTGAACCTGTTTCTTATATTGTCTCTATTGCTACTGGCTGAATAAAAATATAATACATATAATCTTTGTTCCAGTATGTAACCTGTGTGCTTATTTTTAAAGAATTTCAAGTCACGCTCCCAGGCTACCCTAATCAAAGCAGTAATGTGAAACCAGCGAGACAGACAACGGGTTAGGCACCCACACCATTTCTTTTTTTCTTTTTTTCTTTTTTTCTTTTTTTCTTTTTTCTTTTTTTCTTTTTTTCTTTTTTTCAAAATGGCTGCTTTGTCTCTGTGCATACACCAATAGCAAATGTCCTTCTGTTATTGTACAGCCAATTTGATGTGTGAAGTATTCATATGCTAATACTGGTACAGTTTCTTACTTTTTCACAGATAAATTGTAAAAATTGTTACAGACAGTGAATCACAAGAATAAACAGCTTTTATTTCATAAGCGATAAATTACTTTCCATTCAAATAACATGCAACACATGCTACTGACCATTATTGTTTCTATTCATTGTGAGTTTGCCTTCTGTTTTTCTTTTTTAGAACAGTTAGAAAATATTTAGCAGATATAGCCAGAGTTGACACAAATGATTGAATTTCCTTAATTTGCTTTGCAGTTTCATGATGTGAAGTTAATTTTTACTCAGTTTTCACAGGCAATGAAAGCTTTGTAATGGGTACAGACATTGTTCTCCTATATAGAGTGGTCATATTTTTAAAAGCACGATTTGAGGACTGGGATATTTCCTCTTTCATGTTAACAAAATATGATATAATATACATGACCAGAATCACATTATTTAAGAATGTTACTGGCTAAGGATTCCTTAAATATAACATAAAGCAGAAGAAAAACAAAATAATAGCCAACATCTTTTTTGTTGTTGTTGAAAAATCAACATTTATTCAAAATCTGAAAAGACTAGAAATTATAAATGGTTTGCATTTTTTATCTGAAGTAAAATAGGAGTGTTTTCATAGCACATATTTTATAAATTTAAAAAGACAAAGGTACTTAAATAATCAATATGACCAGATATTTGGCACTGATAAAATAAACTTGCTTATTAACCACAGACAGGTTTTTTACGACATAAAAATGGGTATGCTTTTCCACTGATTAAAAATGTGTGGTGTTATATAATGTAGTCAAGTATTATATTTGTGTCCTCCATTCAGACACAAAAATGCATGTATATAACTGTATTGTTCCAAATTCAGTCCATAAATGTAAAGAAATCTAGAGTTAAACCTATAATTCCAGATACACACTGTTAATTTAATTAACCACTGGCAGCTATCTCTGCCACTCCACTGAAGTTATTTGGGCCTCCACTTAAAGTCACTGCATCATGCCCTAGTCCAGGGAGGAGGGTGAGGTCAGTTACAAATAAATATACCTGGGAATTGTGTATGTTAGAACTTTTCCTTGCCTTTGTAGAGGTAGAAGTTAAAACTTGAATGCTAGCTAAATGAAAGCAACATCAGGTCATTGCAGACATACAGTAGCAAGAAGTTAGGCAGTGCAAAATGTAAAACCAAAAGAGCAACTCTACATTGAATGATTTCTTTGAATTACAAAACAGCATAAAATCCTACTAATACATAACACATTCAAGCAACTGTTTGCTGGAGGTTGGGGCAGCAAAGCTTGATGTAAAAAATATGTGAGCTTTCTTATTATAACTGTGCCTCATTAAGGTTGCATTAATCTTGGGGATCTGTTATTTAATCAGGGAATTTACAGGTTAGGGAAGGAGTTGATTCAGGTGATGCTTGAAGAGGGATGTTGCATGTCCTACTTTAAGTAAAAGTGTTAAATCGAAGGTCATGAAAATTGCAAAAGCAACAAGAGAAGTGGGGACCAAAGCCTTTGCTGACTAGCTGGCACGCCAGCCACCACTGTTCTACTCCATAACAAAGTAAAACATCATCCTCACAGAACGTCAGCACCCAGTAACTATCCTTGACAAAAAATGTGTGCTTCTGGAAAGATACTCACACACATACATTCAACTCTCCTAAAGTGCAAGCTCTTAGAGTTAGCTTTCCTGCTGTACGTACCTACACTGTGCATTTTTGAAATGCTACTAGTGTTGCTGATGTCCTCTCAGTTTTGCCTGGGAGAAGAGTAATTTTTTGCAAATTTCTTTTACAAAGTGATTGTGCCATTGCACTAGGATCTCTAACGGAAAAATTAATTAACCAGACTTCCCAGAATTTCCTCTGAGAATTTCTACAGATATTTGAAACAACTATGCTTGGAGTATGAAAGAAATGCCACAATGTGAGGGGCCTATTTTTTCTGAGAGAAAGAGGAGGAACCTCCCTCCATTACTTCTCAGGGGATATTCACATAGTTTGACATTAGGCATTTAATTGTCATACTTTAAATCAACCCCAGAGACATATAACTCTTTCCACTGACTATAGATCCAAAATATTCTGGTGGTTGTTGCATTGATTGACACCTGAGTCAGATGCCTCATGCAACCTTTTCTCCAGCATCCACCAACAATCAGCCCCAAAACCTCTGCCTCTTTTTTTCATGACACCTGAATTCCTCTTAAAGTCCCATTATTGTGTGTGTGTGTGTGTGTGTGCACGTTGCTTGGTCTGAGTCTATATGACTCATTTGTTATTATCAGCTCCTGATTTTATTGTAATTGCTGCACTTTTGGGGGGAGGGGGAGATGAGGAGATCTTCATGTTCAGGAAAAAAAAATAGGTTCTAGTCAGAAACTAGAATAAACTAATTGAGTTCACCCCCTAGGGCTCAGAAACCAGAAGAAAAAGAACCCAGTTATATATATTTTTTTTTTAATTTAAATCTGTTGCTGTTGTTATAATGTTGGGGGAATGAGGCTGTTCATACAGCTACTGTATGAGCACTGAATCAATCTACAGTAGTAACTGAATTCTTCCTGTGTCATTTGTTTTCAGATGAGCAGTCTAGAGCACAGCACCAAGGCCACATGGCACCTTTCTGAAGTATGGACCTCATGGCTGTGATGCCTCTTGCTTTAGTTATGAAGGTGACCAGTCTCAGCAGACAGTGCCTCACATCACAACCATTGTTCAGCTCAAAGTAAAAGCTGGAACCTGACTGGATGGGGAGCCTTAGCCTAAGGAGTAGATCTACCCCACCAGAACAATTGAGGTCAATTAATTACTGACTTTGGGACTGATCCCATGTCCCTACAATAGCCTGTAGTGGCTTCTGATGATTGTCTGTATTGGGTTTACATGGTGAGGTTTTGGTAGCGGGGGGGAGGCTACAGGGGTGGCTTCTGTGAGAAGACCCCAGAAGCTGTCCCCATGTCGGACACAGACAGTTCCAGCCAGCTCCAAGATGGACCCACTGCTGGCCAAAGCTGAGCCAATCAGCAATGGTGGTGGTGCCTCTGTGATAACATATTAAAGAAAGGGGAAAAACTGCTACAGAACAGCAGCTGGAAGAGAGGAGCGAGAATATGTGAGAGAAACAATTATACAGACACCAAAGTCAGTGAAGAAGGAGAGCGAGGAGGTGCTCCAGACACCAGAGCAGAGATTCCCCTGCAGCCTGTGGTGAAGACCATGGTGAAGCAGGTTGTCCCCCTGCAGGCCATGGAGGTCCACGGAAGAGCAGATGTCCACCCTGCAGCCCATGGAAGACCCCATGCTGGAGCAGGTAGATGTGCCTTGAAGGAAACTGTGACCCCATGGAGAGCCCACGCTGGAGCAGGCTCCTGGCAGGAACTGCCGCCCCATGGAGAGGAGCCCACACTGGAGCAGGTTTTCTGGCAGGACCTGTGGCCCCACGGGGGACCCACACTGGAGCAGTCCATTCCTGAAGGACTGCACCCCATTGAAAGGACCCATGCTGGAGCAGTTCGTGAAGAACTGCAGCCCGTGGAAAGGATCCACGTTGGAGAAGTTTGTGGAGGACTGTCTCCTGTGGGAGGGACCCCACGCTGGAGCACGGGAAGAGTGTGAGGAGGAAGGAGCAGCAGAGACGACGTCTGATGAACTGACTGTAACCCCCATTCCCTGTCCCCCTGCGCTGCTCGAGGGGAGGAGTTAGAGAAATCGGGAGTGAAGTTGAGCCCAGGAAGAAGGAAGGGGTGAGGGGAAGGTATTTTTAGATTTGTTCTTATTTCTCATTATCCTACTCTGTTTAATTGGCAAGAAATTAAATTAATTTCCCCACGTCGAGTCTGTTTTGTCTGTGACGGTAATTGATGAGTGATCTCCCTGTCCTTATCTTGACCCATTCGTCATGTTTTTCTGCCCCTGTCCTGTTGAGGTGGAGGAGTGATAGAGCTGCTTGGTGGGCACCTGGTAGCTAGCCAAAGTCAACCCACCACATTCTCCCAGCCTCAATGTCACATAGCTGTGGGTCTCACCCTGGGAGGAAGCAGACAGACTGCAATGTGTAATTAATAATTTTTACATGAAAAAGGCCATAATTAAGCATCAAAGTTAGCATTCCATTACAGTTGTTGTTGAACTTCACACCTTTTATGGTGTTGTGATAATCTCAGTATAGCAAATAGGTTCAACATAATATCAGTATTTAAGTTTACATTATGAAGACTAATTTCGAGAAAAAAAACTAACACATTTTCCCCCAAATTTTCTCTTTCTGGAGCTTAAGTTTATTATATTTCCTGCATTCTCTTCACATCTTAATTTCATTGTTTCTGTTTAATAAATAATATAGATGCAATCCTCTGTCCTTATTCATGGGTGGTGATGGAAAGGCAGAAGAGTGGATTATACGCCATTAACCTATTAATATAGCCATCTCTTTTTCCATTGCTTGCATATGGAGACTTTACCAAGCTGCAATGCAAACTAAACTTCATGAGCCCAATTGTCCAAGTTAAAGATACTGGAGCACAGAGAGGTGGTTTAAATCTAGTCGAATCTAAGATAAACCAGTCTACATAATTTTATTCAGTCTCTATTGGCATAAAGTCTGGGTGCTCACAAGCAGAGCAATCTATAACAAACTGTAAAAACATGTTGTAAGAATAATTAATATAATGTAATCTGTAAGTATGATACAGTATCTATAGATATTCAAATATTTATGAACTGGAGGTCATTGCTTATTTTCCTATAATTTTCTTATTCAAATTACTTCTAGATATTGGAGTGCTGTGGAACAAAAGGGAGAAGGGAAAGAAGAGAAATAATGTAATTTTGTTCTGTTTGTCTTGATCTGCTCTTATTTTTCCTATATGTACAGTGCGTATACTTTTCTCATCATAGAATACACAAGTCAATTGCAAATTCTATATATAAAAAATTCTTATTTACATTTAACTGCATTTCTTATTCCCTATATAATGGCACCTCAGAGGAATTTGAGGTGGAAAAAATAAATTAATATGAAAAATGGTAAAAGACTTCAGAAATCTACAACTTGATTAACTTTATCAGGTTTCATTAGAGATTTCAACTTTTCAACAGTGGTGTCAAAAATATCTGCCACAGATTGTGAACCTTTTAGGATACTGTGGTAGGTTGACCTTGGTTGGCTTCCAGGTGCCTACCAAGCCGCTCGCTCTATATATATGAAGAATAGGAGCAATGCAAGGAAATCACATCAAACTCATGCAGAAAAATCAAGAGGAGCTTCCCATCTTCTTCACCCTTTTTATTATTCACCTCAGTGATAATGAAATCAGGAGAAGCAAGCAAGAAAAATGACCAAAAGGAAAAAAAAGAATTAAGATGTTTCAATGAGACTATGTGTATATTTTCAGTCTTACTTCTTTAGCATTTTGAAGTGTTGTCAGAAAAACCATATAATTTTAATTCTTCATGTATTTATAAAATTATATGTTTTTCTTTAAAAAAAAATCTGAAATTTAATTTTTTCAGTAAAAATTTCAGTTCAACTACTCACTATCCAATAGTTATGATTAACTGACACATGGAACTATCTGGAAAAACTGAGTGGTTCTTCTACTGTCAGCAACTTTTTAAACTTGAGCACATGCTTACTATAAACAATCTAGATTTTGTCTTTCTGAAAAAGTCAGAGTTTTCTGCTTTTGACAATATAAAAATGGAGCTGCTCAGTCTACCCTGGCAATAGGCCTGTATAGTATAGATGCAGGTCAGTGTTCTAGTGCTCTAAACTTCTGTTCTCTGTAGTTACATTTTATCTCCTTTTCAATGACTTTTCTTATACAGCTGGTGAATATATGACATCAAATTAAGATTACAAATTATCTTGCTAGCTCTGCTATTTTTTTACTTAGGCCAAATAAGCCTGTTATCATAAACCTAACAAAAGACTGAAAAAACTGTAGTTCTCTAGGAGAGCCTAGCTGACCCTTGGAATTCTGTGGGGATGCATTACTCCCTTCAGTTGGTATCAGTTCCCAGACAAAAGACTTAAAAATATATTTTATGTATTTGTAGAGAAAAGGAGATAATTATTTCTTTCCTAGAAAATCTGTAATTTCAAATTTTATCTGTTTCATATTTTATTTTTCTCCCTGTTCTCTGGGCAAAATAACTCTCATTTCATTGGGTTGTATTTCAGAGATTTTTTTTTTATCCCTATCTTGTTATATTATTTCGCTGCATGCATTCAATGGGAATGGAAATTCTGCTTCCTGAAGTCAGTGAAGAGATTCAGGAATGCTGGGGATGGAGATGACAAATTCGCCAGAACTTTCGGACTGCATTTAGAGCTAAATGTGCCTTATTGTTTTCTTCTGTGTCCAATTTATATCAACAGCCTAGAGTAATCTGATACTACTGTAAGCACAATTATCCCACAGTGTAGAACTAACATATGAGCTTTTACATTCTCCTCATGAAGCAGAGAAAAGGGACAAAGGGACTGAATGAAGCGGACACTATCACAGACCTTTGACCCCTTAATAGCACTGAAGAATGGCAAGTTATAGGCTGCTGCAGCCAGGTTGGAGAGGACCGCGTCTGTATGTGGTTAGGGAATGCAAGGCTATCTTTGTGCAGCACTTGATCTGTTCTCTGTGGTTTAGCCATAGGCTGTAATGCGTAATTTCTCCATATTGACTATATCCATATAGATTTTGACTATAACCTAGTTTGTGATGTGATAATGTGGCTAACTCCCATGAATTAACTAGAGTTGAACAATATTTCATGACTTATTGAGAGAAGAGTGTTCTTGGAAAATAAGTGATTATGTGAAAACAAGAATTTTGGAAACAAACAGGAAAGACATTTCTATTTTTAAAATTTGATATTTTCTAGCCTTTATTGTTGCAACAAAAAGCTGGATAATGTGATCTGGATGCATTCTAATGGCTTAAACATTAGACAGAAAATAAATGGAACTCCACATTTATTATTCAAAAAAATCTCAAGAAAATCTGTTCTCATTAGATTCAGAAGGAGCTGATTCTTAATTTTTAAAAAGATATTCATAACCAGTGTTGAAATACTTTCTCCTCTCCACAATTTCCTAGAGACTAAAAGAGGATTTTCTCATTCTGCTGTATATTTTCAAGAAAAACTTCCCGAACTTGGGGGAAAAGATGACCTGATTTTAAAAGACTGTCCTTAGTTTGAATAGCCTCCCACCTCCTGAGAAAAGAAACCAATCAAAAGTACGAGTCTGAAATCTTCATCCTGATTCCTTCATCCTGATTCCTTCGAGAACCCCTCAAAGATAAGGTTAGGGATAAGGGAGAGAAAAAAAAAAAACATTTCAAACTAGATTTACTTGTGGTTTTAAAGCATTTTTATACTCACAATGTTAAGATTAAACATCAAAAGACAGAGATATCTTTATAGCCTCTGGGGATAGGACAGTACTGACTTTTCCTTAAAAACTAAACACTAAGACCCACAGGACCAGACCTCCTCTGCCCAATGACCTGGCCTGACCCACTCACTTAAGAGACTCTGGCTGTGACAGTGCTGTAAATAAAGAGAACTAACCAGTATTGTCCATGAGCAGTCTGTGGCTATCTTCCCCATACAAAATCAGGTCCAGGTTTCTCAGCCATGTAGGAAAACCTGAACTTTGTCACTCAGTAACAGTGGCCTGTAACAGATCAAAGGAAAATATGCAGTTAGGGCATAGCTCATAAGGGAGCCCTGAAGAGCTGAGATTGCTGTTCCTCCTGCCACAAAGAAGGTAAGAGGGACTGTGATTTTTGTTTCTTCAGCCCCAGTACTGACAGTCCTCAAGGACCAGGCCCTTTATCACACAAGCAGCAGACAGCCTGTCTTTCCAGGGTTCAGGCATAGGCAAAGCAGGCAGGAGTGGTTGCTGTTTGCCGCTCCAGCAGCCTCCTCCTCCTTTCCCTGACCTTTTATTGCTGAGCACAACACCAATACAGTACCTCAAGAGTAGCATGCAAATTAAGTTGTTGCTACACCATTAGTATAATTCACCTTCAGATTTCCTGCTGTAATACAACAAAGGAAAAGGAGAAGAAGGAATAGCAAAAAGAAATATGTTTCATGTAATTAAAACATTATCCTTCTGAGAGATTTTTAACTAGCTAAAGATGTTTCATTGATAAATTATACTTTTTTATTATTACTTTTATATCAATTCTTTTTCTGTTTGACAGAGAATTGGAAACAATATCAATCATCCAAAAATGTTATCTGACCAAAAAGGTTAGAAAATAAGTTGCTTTGTGGTATGCATGATCACTTATACACCTTTAAACTAAATACTTTTTCAGTTCTTATCAAATGTGACTAGCAGAAAAAATATAGAATTTATAAGAATATAAGAATTTCTAATATTAGTCTACTCACACAAACTTCAATGAAAAGCCGTTTTGAATAGAAAAGTGTAGTTTCTGTATATTTTACATAATAGAGAAATGCTGCTAGATCAAGAAACAAAAGCTGTAATTCATATCTGTGCTGGTGTTGGCTGGGATAGAGTTAATTTTCTTCATAGCAGCTAGTATGAGGTTATGTTTTGGATTTGTGATGAAAACAGTGTTGATAATACAGAGATATTTTCGTTATTGCTGAGCAGTGCTTACAGAGAGTCAAGGCCTTTTCTGCTTCTCACACCATCCCATCAGTGAGTAGGCTGGGGATGCACAAGAAGTTGGGAGGGGATACAGCTGAGACAGCTGACCCCAACTGACCAAAGGGATGTTCCATACCATATAATGTCATGCTTAGAATATAAAGCTGGGGGAAGAAGAAGGAAGGGGGGGACGTTTGGAGTTATGGTGTTTTGTCTCCCCAAGTGTCGTGGTTTAACCCCAGCTAGCAACTAAGCACCACACAGCTGCTCGCTCGCTCGCTCCCTCCCGGTGGGATAGGGGAGAGAATCGGAAGGGTAAAAGGGAGAAAACTCGTGGGTTGAGATAAGAACAGTTTAATCATTGAAGTAAAATAAAATAGAATAGTAGTAATAGTAGTAGTAGTAGTAATAATAATAATAATATAATACAATAATAATATATAAAACAAGTGATACCCTATACAATTGCTCACCACTTGCCAACCCATGCCCCAAGCAATGATCGCTGTGCCCCGGCCAACTCCCCCAGTTTATATACTGAGCATGATGTCATATGGTATGGAATAGCCCTTTGGCCAGTCTGGGTCAGCTGTCCTGGCTGTGCCCCCTCCCAGCTTCTTGTGCACCTGGCAGAACAGGAGAAGCTAAATAGTCCTTGACCATGAAGCAATTCTGTTATAACAAATGCAGACCTCACTGTATGCCCTGGCATGCATAGTTTACCTTGCAGCAAAAAACCAAATTGAGTTGTCTACCATATAGATGAAACTTCAGTTGCATTCTTTTTCCTTTAAGAACTGCTTGGAGGATGAAGAAAGAAGGGAAATTAAAAATATTCTTTTCTACATGACTTAAAGAGATATTGCACAATAAATATAATTTTTTTTGCAAGTTAAATATTATTGGAAGAAAGTATATTATGAAAGGAATGAAAAATATTTCAAGATTTGTTTGGTTTTTTGTCTGTACTGTTTTCATCTGGGATAGAGTTAATTTTCTTCATAGCAGCTAGTATGAGGTTATGTTTTGGATTTGTGATGAAAACAGTGTTGATAATACAGAGATATTTTCGTTATTGCTGAGCAGTGCTTACAGAGAGTCAAGGCCTTTTCTGCTTCTCACACCATCCCATCAGCGAGTAGGCTGGGGATGCACAAGAAGTTGGGAGGGGATACAGCTGAGACAGCTGACCCCAACTGACCAAAGGGATATTCCATACCACATGATGCCGTGCTCAGCAATAAAAGCTGGGGGAAGAAGGAGAAAGGGGGGGCATTTGGAGTTATGGCGTTTTGTCTTCCCAAGTAACTGTTATGTGTGATGAAGCCCTGCTTTCCTGGGGATGGCTGAACACCTGCCTGCCAATGGGAAGTAGTGAATGAATTCCTTGCTTTGCTTGTGCGCGTGGCTTTTGCTTTACCTATTAAACTGTCTTTATCTCAACCCATGAGTTTTCTCACTTTTACTCTTCCGATTCTCTCCCCCATCCCACCGGGGGGAGTGAGCGAGCGGCTATGCGGGGCTTAGCTGATGGCCAAGGTTAAACCACGACAGTCCTTTCTGGCATCACACGTGGGGCTCAAAGGGTTTGAGATAACGACAGATTTGATTGGACTGTGCTAGACCAAATTTATACCTGTTTAGCTATTAATTGGCAGGCTCCTGTACTTGCCATGGGGCTTGCTTGCCTTACTGTATATTAGAGTCTAGTGCTCGTTAGTAGCTGCTTTTTGCTTTGCTGCTTGCTGTACTGCTTATCATCTTACTCTGCTGTGCCTGGGAACATTCTGATAACAGCAGTGGCCATGTGCCTGGTCTGGCAGATGGCCAGGACATTGCTGCTGTTCCTGTGCTGCCGTACTGAACAGGCTGGAACTCCAGTGTGAACTCGAGTCGAAGGGACTCGAGACGTGGGAGCAGGTACACCTTGAAGTGTCTGTGGCCATGGATAAGTCCATGCTGTAGCAGGTACACCTTGAAGCATCAGTGGCTGTGCACAAGGCCATGCTGGAACACCTCGAAGCATCTGTGGCCGTGGATAAGTCCATGACACAGCAGGTACAACCCTGAAGGGACTGTGGCCCATGGATAAGGCCATGTTGGAGCTGGTTCACTCTTGAAAGGACTGTGGCCGTGGATAAGGCCGCACTGGAACAGATACACCTCCAAGCGACAGTGGCTGTGGCTATGACCATGTTGGAGCTGGTTCACTCTTGAAAGGACTGTGGCCATGGATAAGGCCGCACTGGAACAGGTACACCTCCAAGCGACTGTGGCTGTGGCTATGACCATGACCATGGCGGAACAGGTACACCCCTAAGGGACTATTGTACGTGGATAAATCCTCGCTGGAACAGGGGCAAGGGGAGGAGTTCATTGCAATATTAAACCCTATGGCCTGGTCCAAAGGGACCAGAGGTGGAGATTGTGATGGATATACCTTTAAACTGTTGTAACCCATGATTTGAGTTGCTGTCGTGGTTTAACCCCAGCCAGCAACTAAGCACCACGCAGCCGCTCGCTCACTCCCCACCAGTGGGATGGGGGAAGAATCAGAAGCGTAAAAGGGAGAAAACTCGTGGGTTGAGATAAAGACAGTTTAATAATTGAAGTAAAATAAATTAGAACAGTTGAATAGGCAAAGCAAAAACCGTGCACGCAAACAAAACAAAACAAGGAATTCATTCACTACTTCCCATCGGCAGGCAGGTGTTCAGCCATCCCCAGGAAAGCAGGGCTCCATCACGCGTAATGGTTACTTAGGAGGACAAACGCCATCATGCCCAACGTGCCCCCCCCCCCCTCCTTCTTCTTCCCCCAGCTTATATATACTGAGCATGACGTCATATGGTATGGAATAGCCCTTTGGCCAGTCTGGGTCAGCACTCCCCCTGGCTGTGCCCCCTCCCAGCTTCTTGTGCCCCCGGCAGAGCAGGGGAAGCTGAAAAGTCCTTGACCAGTGTGAGCGCCACTTAGCACCTATTTAGAGACAGCTTAGCACTACTTAGCAAGAACCAAAGCATCAGTGTATCGACATTGTTCTCATCCTAAACCCAAAACACAGCCCCATACCGGCTACCAAGATGAAAATTAACTCTATCCCAGCTGAAACCAGGACAGTTGCATATTATGGGAATTACTATAGCAGGAACCACCCAAATGAATGGAGGATGAGCCTCACAAGAAGGAGTGCAAGTGCAGCAGTGACCCAATCTGAGCTGGCTTTGGTGCCCAATAACTCTATGGGTCTATGCAACACACCACCTCTCCTGTCCTGAGTGACCACCATAACAGATGGAGCCCAAAGGTATAGACTGAATGAACTCAATGGACATTTCATGGACATTTTATCAGCATTTTATGGACATTTTACAAGGATAACCCATAGACTAAGGAAATGATATCTGTGTATTATATCAAAGGATGGGAAGGGGGGCGGTGGTTAATGAGGATGTATTGGATAGTGTGGTACCTGAGCATGACGTAAATGGTATGGAATAAGGGGTGGAGAATGCATTGGTTCTGACTGGGATAGAGTTAAATTTCTTCATAGTAGTTCATATGTTGATATATTTTGAATTTGTGCTGAAAACAGTGTTGATAACACAGGGATGTTTTAGTTATTGCTGAGCAGGGCTTACACAGTGCCAAGGTCTTTTCTGCCTATCACACTGCCCCACCAGCAAGTAGGCTGGGGGTGAGCAAGAAGTTGAGAGGGGACACAGCTGGGACAGCTGACCCCAACTGACTAAAGTGATATTCCATACCATATGACATCGTGCTCAGCAATAAATGCTGGGGGAAGAAGGAGGAAGGCTGTTGGGAGTTATGGCATTTGTCTTCCTTTCTGAGTCTTTTGTCCTCCCCATCACAATAGAAACAGGTTTCCTGCCACAATAATTCCCCTCAGTTTTCACTCACATCTTCTAAATAACTCCTCTACAGTATCCTCAGTTTCCTTTCACATTCTTTATAAAGCTTTGTTTTGCATTGTGTTCGGGCAAGAGGCAACATATGCTGACTCTGTCCATAAATGATGAAAGATTGGCTTCCATATTTTGCAAATGATATAAAGTGCTCCTTTTCTTTGCAGATGACTGTTTGCTTTAAGAGTTTGAAGGAATAAGATGCATCATATGACTGAGCTCCAACCCGCTGATTGGACGAGCCAGCAAGGGGCGGAGCCTGCACCCTGCAGCGTGGGTGATTTAAACAGGCTAAAACAATCATCCCACCTGATTGCAATGGATGCATATATTTTCCCAGCAGGCAGGTGTGTGGCAGTATGGTGGCCACCCAAAAGAAAAAAACAAAAAAAGCTTTGTCCTCTGCTTCTCCTGAGTTTCTAGCACCCAGTGGAATCAATGCAGCCACACAGACAGAGTTCCTGTCAAAGCATGCGACCACATAGGCTTCAGACTGTGCAGTGCATGTGAGGATATTCCTGGAGATGGAGGGTGATAGCAATCACACCTGTGGGAGGTGTGACCAGGTAGATGAACTGCTCTGCCTGGTGGCCGAGCTTCAGGAGGAGGTGGGCAGACTGAGGAGCATCTGAGAGCCTGAGAAGGAGATAGACCAATAGAGCTGTGCTCTGCCATCTCTGGTACAAACAAGCCAACTCAGCATGGCCACTACTGAGGACGGTCCAGGTTCTGTTTTGTGCCAGGAGGAAGGCAGCGTTACAAGGGATAGGGAGGAGTGGAAGCAGGTTACTGCATGGAGCTGTAAGAGGAACCCCTCCTTACCCTCTCAGCTACCTTTACAGAATAGGTACAAGGCTCTGGGTATGGTAGACAAAGCGCATGATGGGATAGATGAGGAGGAACCTATGCAAGTACTCTCACCAAGGTCAGATCAACCAACCCCTTGCAACAAGACCTGCATTAAGACCAGTGCCGAGAAGAAACAACGGTGAGTTATGGTCCCTGGTGACTTCCTCCTGAGCATAACAGAGGCACCCATTTGCAGTCCAGGCCCTCTTTTCAGGGAAGTTTGTTGCCTCCCTGGGGCCCAAATCAGGGATGTCACCAGATGACTGATGAGCTTAGTACAGCCTTTGGACTATTACCCACTCCTACTCTTTCATGTGGGTACTAATGATGTCGCAAGAAAAAGTCCAAGGTCGATCAAAAGAGATTTCAGGGTCCTGGGAAGAATGCTAAAAGATTCAGGAGCACAGGTAGTGTGGGGAAACACATCCTTGCTCATAAGCTGGCAGGACTGATTGAGAGGGCTTTAAACTAGAATAGATGGGGGAAGGGGATACCAACAGGAGAGCTGAAGGTAAGCCAAGGGGTGGCATGGCACTGCCTGGGGGTGGCAATGCTAATGGCAGCATTTACACTGCTCCTGGGAGCACGGAGGGCTTGGGAGCACGGAGGGCTTAGGAGCACATCTGAAATGCTTGTACACCAACGCACGCAGTACAAGAAACAAACAGGATGAACTGGAAACGTCCGTCAGCTCCCAGAGCTATGATGTCATCGATATTAGCGAGAGTTGGTGGAATGAGTCCCACGACTGGAGTGCTGGGATGGAGGGCTACAGGCTGTTCAGGGGGGATAGGCAGGGCAGGCGAGGCGGAGGTGTCGCACTGTATGTAAGGGAGAGGTGTGACTGTACAGCCCTTACAGTTAGGGATGATGTGGGTGAGAGCCTCTGCGTGGGGATTAGGGGGATGGAAAACAAAGCAGATGTCGTAGTGGGTGTCTACTACCGATCACCCAGCCAGGATGATAGCACTGATGAGTTATTCTATAGGCAATTAGGAGAAATCTCTGGATCGGTAGCCCTGGTCCTTATGGGAGATTTCAACTTCCCAGGCATCAACTGGGAATACCATACTGCTGTGACAAGCAAGTCTGGGAAATCCCTGAAGCTTGTGGAAGATAACTTCTTGACACAAGTACTCAGTGAGCCAACTAGGAAAGGTGCCCTCCTAGACTTGATGTTTGTGAATGGAGAAGGACTCGTGGGAGATGTGATGGTAGGTGGCTGTCTTGGCCAAAGCGATCACAAAATGGTTGAGTTTAAAATTTTCGGTGTAATCAGAAAAAAGGTCAGCAGAGTTGCTACCCTGGATTTCAGGAGAGCAAACTTTAAGCTACTCAGGGAGCTAGTTAACAGTGTCCCCTGGGAATCTCATGGATCTGAGGGTCCATGAGTGCTGGTCAGTCTTTAAGAACCACCTTTTAGAAGCACAGGAGCAGACAATCCCATTGTGCCACAAGTCAAGCAAGCAGGGCAGAAGACCAGCTTGGCTGAACAGGGAACTCCTCTTGAACTCATTAGGAAAAAGAAATGGTATGATCTCTGGAAGCAAGGTCAGGCTTTGCAGGAAGATTACAGAGCCCTGGTTCGCATATGCAGGGAGAAGACACAAAAGGCCAAAGCTCAACTAGAGTTGGAACTGGCCAGTGTTGTGTCAGACAACAAGAAAGGCTTTTTTTTAAGTATGTTAATAGCAAGAGGAGGTCTAAAGAAAACATTGGACCAATACTTGTTGAAGATGGTCACCTGACAAATAGGGGTGAAGAAAAAGCGGAGGCATTCAATGCTTTTTTTCCCCTCAGTCTTTAATAATACTGATTGACCTTGGGCTGCCCGGTCCCCTGAGCTGGAGGACCATGACTGCGGGAACAGTGGCTTTCCATTTGTGGACACCGAAATTGTAAGGGACCAGCTGTATCAGCTGAATGTTCACAAGTCCATGGGGCCTGATGGGATTCGTCCCAGAGTACTGAAGGAGCTAGCGGATGCTATGGCAAGACCCCTCTCAATCATCTACCCAAGGTCTTGGGAGTCTGGGGAGGTCCCCGCTGACTGGAAGCTAGCCAATGTTATTCCAATTTACAAGAAGGGCATGAGGGAAGACCCAGGAAACTACAGACCTGTTAGTCTAACCTCGGTTCCTGGAAAAATTATGGAGAAGATTATACTGGGTGCTATTGAAAGGCATTTAAAGGACAATGCAATCATCAGGCACAGTCAACATGGGTTCACAACAGGGAAAGTCCTGTTTAACTAATCTGATATCCTTCTACGATAAGGTCACTTGCCTGGTGGATGAAGGGAAGGCGGTGGATGTAGTTTTTCTGGATTTTAGTAAGGCTTCTGATACTGTCCCTCACAGCATCCTTCTGGACAAGTTGTCCAACTGTGGGATGAGCAGGTTCACGGTGCGCTGGGTGAAGAACTGGCTGAAGGGCAGGGCTCAAAGGGTTGTAGTGAATGGGGCTACATCTAGCTGGTGACCAGTCACCAGCAGTGTTCCTCAGGGCTCAATTCTAGGGCCAGTCCTGTTCAATATTTTCATCAACGATCTGGATGCAGGAGTTGAATGCACCATTAGCAAGTCTGCTGAGGATACCAAACTGGGAGGTGCTGTTGACTCTCTCGAGGGACAAGAGGCCTTGCAGAGGGATCTAGACAGATTGGAGCATTGGGCAATCATCAATGGCATGAAATTTAACAAGAACAAATGCTGGATTCTGTACCTGGGATGGAGTAATGCTGGGCAGAAGTATAAACTGAGAGGAGTGGCTGGAGAGCAGCCCTGCAGAAAGGGATCTGGGGGTGCTGGTCGACAGCAGGCTCAATATGAGCCAGCAGCATGCCCTGGCAGCCAAGAGGGCAAAACGCATCCTGGGGTGCATCAAACACAGTATAACCAGCCGGTCAAAAGAGGTGATTATCCCTCTGTATTTAGCATTGGTGCAGCCTCACCTTGAATACTGTGTGCAGTTCTGGGCCCCGCAATTTAAGAAGGATGTAAAGGTCCTTGAATACGTCCAGAGGAGGGCAACAAAGGTGGTGAAAGGGCTGGAAGGCATATCCTATGAGGAGAGGCTAAGGACTCTGTCTAGTTTGGAGAGAAGGAGGCTGAGGGGGAACCTCATTGCTCTCTACAGCTTCCTGAGGAGGGGAAGTGGAGAGGGAGGTGCTGATCTCTTCTCCCTGGGATCCAGTGACAGGACACATGGGAATGGTTCAAAGCTGTGCCAGGGGAGGTTTAGACTGGACATTAGGAAGCATTTCCTTACCGAGAGGTTGGTCAAGCGCTCGAACAGGCTTCCTAGAGAGGTGATTGATGCCCCAAGCCTGTCGCTGTTTAAGAGACATTTGGACAATGCCCTTAATACTATGCTTTAACTTTTGGTCAGCCCTGAAGTGGTCAGGCAGTTGGACTAGATGATCATTGTAGTTTCCTTCCAACTGAACTGTTCTATTCTAAATTTGAGAGTGAGAGAAAACAGGTATAGTTGAATTCTAGACAGAAAGCACTGACTCCTTACAGAGCAATTAAGAGAAATTGTCAGGAAGGGACCAAAAGCAATAATTAAAATAACATGATGTCACAGTTATCTGTGTCTGTGATATTAATGATACTTATGATTTATTGGTCTTTCTGATGACCTAAGCATTATGCAGGAATCCAGGGCAAAAATAAAAATCAGAAAATGGCAGATGGGGGCTTATTCTAGGGTAACCTTCCACATGACATTTTTATCTGTCATAACTCTTAGAGAGCCACAAATTAGAACTAAAAAATTGTTCTCTGGATACTTTCGTATACTTTGAACTGAAATGGGTTTTCTTCATAGCATTTGGCTTCTTTGTTCAACAGAGGCTGTTGCAGCTGAAACGAAGCACAAAATTTAATGCCAACACTTTCATAGCAGTCTTTCCTAAGACAATTAAATGTATTTGTTCACCAGCTTTGGCAGAATTTTAATCCATATATTTAATCTAGGTTCATCACAAGGTTGACAGCCCACAGATGAAACAAGTAGTGATCTGTAACTGGATAATAAAACAGAATACCTTGGAAATGTGTGAATGTGTAGATCTGGAATGAGAAAATTTAGCTTAAGATAAAAAGAACTAAAGGACTATAGAGACATGCTTCTTCCTTATAAAAGTGAGTCCTTACAGGTAGGATTATACCACTTCAAGGAGGCACATCAAGTTTGAGAACTTAGATGCACAGAGAGTGTGGGACTGCTACATATCATTGTAACCTTAAAGAGATGATAAAAGCTGCTGAAAATGGAGGACATGTGGGCCTATATGTCATCACCAAACTCAAAAAGAGGAAATGAATTGGAAGTCGGCTCTAAAGAACCAAAGCAAAAAAGGGACTGAGTCATGACCCACCAAAGGCATGGAACTCAAATGAAGAAAAGTTTCAAGGAGTATGGAAAAAGACAACCCTGGAGCACAGGTGGCAATACACAGGGAACAATAAAGAGTTTTTTCTGGATTCCAGCAAAAATATACTTGGATGAAAGAGAGAAATCGTGTGAACAAACAGGTTTCAGGGAAGAAGAATAGGTAGTGGAAAGAGGCAAGGAATACATTTCTGAAGTGCAAATGAGAGTCAGTGGAAACTATACAATGATGTGATCACTTTTTTGTCTCCCAAAAAAAGAAAGAACTAGATTCTGACTCTTACTCCTGATGAATGGTAACTTACAGAAGCAGCATTTCCTTAAAATCTTGAGCTAAGTTTCTACTCAACATGAGTAAACATGGCAGAATTAGACCTTTTTTCCCCACTAAAAGCAAGTAAAATTACTTCAGTATTTTCCTAATTTAATCTGTATATATGCAACTGCTGTACTGGTCAAAGAATCACAGAATGGTTGATGTTGGAAGAGACCTCTGGAGGTCATCTAGTCCAATCCCCCTGCTCAAGCAAGGCCACCTAGAGCCAGTTTCTCAGGATCACGTCCAGACAGTTTTGAATATCTCCAAGGATGGAGACTCTACAACCTCTCTGGGCAACCTGCTCCAGTGCTCAGTCACCCTCACAGTAAAGAAGTATTTCCTGATGTTCAGAGGGTGTTGTAGAAGTCACTTTCTAGCTCAAATAGAATCCAATACATAGTGTTAGGAGCAAGGCCTGTTGAAGCTTTAGACTGCAAGCCGTGAACTTTCACCTAGATACGCTGACTGTATGCTGAACTCTTACTTAGCTACATGAAGGAAGGCCCTGAAACCGGTGCAAACCAGGAAGATAAGATAGCCAAAACCATCAGCAGAAGCTGCAACTTTTCAAGATAAGAAAAGGAATGTCCTGCCTGGAGACAGGGAAAGGATCCAATAAGGAACAAGAAGACCCCAGACCCAAATATTGGACCAAACCATTGTGTGAGGGGAGGGGAACTTATACTGTAAGGGTATAATTGCCCAGGGATTTCTTTGTTTGCAGTCCCTCCTTGGAGGCACCCATCTTTGTGCGTAAATTCCACAAAGGTGGTGCATGGCCTGATCAGTGTAAATCGCACAAAGGTGGTCCATGGCTTGATCAGCATAAATCACACATAATTAAGGAAAAGAAATGGGAAATGCACACGGTGTAGAAAAGGGGACACCCTTGGCTGAGGTTTTACAGAATTGGGAGAAAATTTATGGTACAGCGGAATTATCTAAAAAGTGCGCAACCGAATTATGGCAAGATCAATGGCCGTTTATTACAAGAATGGCAGGAGGGAGCTCTTTAGAATTGTGGCCAACCTGGGGAACGTTCAATCCACACAAATTAATGTATTTGAGACACCGATTGGAGGATAGGTACCCATACCAGCTGGATTACTGGTATGTATGGCATGCTTGGTCTGGGGAGAGGAAACTTCCAGGACAAAAGTTAAAAAAAGAAAAAGGGGTGATTGTAGCAGTAGCAGAAGCTACCACACAAGAAACTCCTGTAAGTAGTTCAACCTCACCGTATCTGTCTCCTGCCTTCTTCTGATTCTCCTCCTGTTTACCCTCTGGCTGCCAGACTCTTTCCTATGACTATGACTCATGTTCCTAATCCTGCTGCTATGCAACCTGGGGCTCTGGGGAGACTGCGCCGGTATTAACCTTTTATAGGGACCAGCTATGGAAACCTAGTGACTTAGCATTGTGGGGAAGTAAGATGCCCTGCCTAAGGGAAGACGCCGAGAGGTGTGCCCAACTATTCTCAAATATATGTACAGAGTATAATCCGAATTGGAGTGACACTCATATATTATTAAGGGAACTTTTTTGCCCAGATGAAAGAGAGAAAATAATAAGTAAGGATGCAGAATTGGCTCAACAGATGGGAGGAAATAGAAACCCCTGGCCGGCAAATGATCCAAACTGGGACTATAATCACGCAGGGGATTGAGCTGTTTGTCAGACATGGCTCCGGAATTTAGTAGAAGACATTAGGGCATGTCGGGAACTAGGGGTGAATTGGACTAAAGTACAAGAATGCAGGCAGAGACCTGACGAGCATCCTAGTGATTTTTGGGGATGACTTCAACACACTCTTCTAAAATACGGAGGAATGCTGCTGCAGAATTTCAATGATGCGCTTGCGATCAGCATCTTTGTGGATCAGGCAGCCCCCGACGTACGAAATTATTTTAAAGAACACAAGCCCAGGTGGCAGGAGAGACTCTGCAAAAGATTTTGAGTATTGCTGTGTTTGTATATGATGGGCGAGAGGAAAAGCAAAAGGCTGAGCAAATTAAAGAAAGGAGAAAGACAAAAGAACAGGAGGCCAATTTACTGGCTGCTGCTTTAGCAGCTTTAGCAAGGAATTTGTAAGTGAGAAACAGGAGCCAAGGGGGAAGAAGACTAGATACAAGGTCTGAGCAAAGACCAGGAAGAGAAGAAAGGGGGATGGGAAGGAATGCTGGAATAGGAAGGAATGCTGGAAGAGTGTGTTATTATTGTGGGAACTTAGGGCATATACAGATGGAATGCCCATTCAGGCCATGGGAAAGGACAAGAGAAGGAAATTATCACCAGGGAGAATTGCCCCGGGAAGATTCGCACTCACAATGACTGGAGGAAAGAGACCCTGAGGATCTTGAGGGAGAAGTAGAAAGATTAGAAATTTTTAATATATGGGTAACCCAACTGGATCAGCAGAGACATATTATAGGTGAAGTTGAATTCCTGGTAGATATGGGTGCCACATTATCCCTTTTGAATTTTACCCCAAAAGGGTCTCAGTCCACAGACAGAGTTTTAATACCTGGAGTCATGGGACAAAGAGAGCAGATTTTAAGTAAACTCCTATTAGTAACCATAGGGAACAACAGTATATGGGGTCGATTTGTATTGGCAGAGGACTCCCCAATGTGCCTGTTTGTTAGGGAGAGATCTCTTGCAGGCTCTGGATGTAGAATTACACTTGTCACCTGAAGGAATAGATTTAATAGTCATGGGAATGACTGTAGTCACTGGAAGCCCAAATGATAAGCTAAAAATACCAGAAGCATTGAAATCAGTACCAACAAAGCTGTGGAGTAAAACTAGCATGGATGTAGGATTGCTAATTTCAGCTCAACCCATAAACATAAAAGCAAAGGAAGGAGACACCCCTCCGGCTGTGAAACAGTATCTGATTCCTCAAGAAGCTGAGAAGAGCATTCAAAAGCAAGTAGACCGGTATTTAGCCCAAGGGATTCTGAAAGTGTGCGTCATGTATAACACTCCTATACTCCCAATAAAAAAGAATAGATTAGATGAAGATGGGGACCAGGAATATAGTTTTGTACAAGATCTACAGGTAGCGAATCAGCACGTAGTGACTCCTCATCCAGTAGTGCCTGACCCTTCTACCATACTTTTACAAATACCACATTGGGCAAAATATTTTACTGTGATTGATCTAACCACTGCCTTCTTTAGCATCCCTTTAGATGAGGACAGCCAACCTTTGTTTGCCTTTATGTGGAAAGGACAACAATTAACCTGGACCTGTCTTCCACGAGGGTTTGCAGGGTCTCCTACTATTTTTTCCCGAATACTGAGAAATGATTTGAGAGACATAAAATTATCAGGCACATCAGCTCTTGTACAATATGTAGATGATTTGCTAATAGCGAGTAAAGATGAGGATGCCTGTATAAAAAACACTATACATCTATGTACTGCCTTAGCGGAGAAAGGTCATCGTGCATCTCTGTCCAAACTTCAGCTGTGTCAGAAGGAAGTTAAAGATTTAGGGTTTATCCTAAGGGAAGGGCAGCGAGTAATAGACCCAGAAAGAACAGAAGCTGTAATAAAGCTTCCGCGTCTGGTCACAAAGAAACAGTTGCGAGGGTTCCTCAGAGCTGTGGGATTTTGTCGACCATGAATTCCTGGGTTGGGAGAATTAACAAGATCACTGACAGAAGCAACAAGTAACGGGAAGGTAAAACCCATTGCATGGGGTCCAGAAAGGGAGCAAGCTTTTAAAACGATAAAAGGAGCTTTGGCATCAGCTCCCACTCTTGGACTCTCAGACTATACAAAACCCTTTAATTTGTATGTACATGAGCGAAAAAGGATAGCCAGTGGAGTAATAACGCAGAAACTAGGTTCGCATCATAGGCCAGTTGCCTGTTATTCAACTCAGCTGGATCCAGTGGTGGCAGGAGCACCAGCTTGTATTAAATCATCAGTGGCAGCAGCAGCTATATTGGAGAAAAGTCACCCACTTAGGACATTCAGTGACAGTTTATGTCCCACATGAAGTAGAAATACTACTGAAGCAATATGTGACCTAAGCATTATCACCACAATGGACACATAGGTATGAAATAATTCTCCTAGTGGCAGATAATGTTATTCTGAGGAGATGCAATACCCTGAATCCTGAGATGTTGTTATCATTGCCTGATGAAGGGGAAGAACATCATCAGTGTGAATGGGTAATGCTTACTTCTAGCAAACCAGGAACAGATTTAACTGATGTTCCTTTGCAGAATCCAGATTTGGCTTTGTTTGTAGATGGCTCATCCTACTATTTGCATGGACAACGATGGCCTGGGTACGACGTGGTCAGCCAAGGACAAATGATGGAAGCTGAACCACTCCCAGCAAGGCTGAGCGCACAAGGAGTGGAACTGATAGCTTTGATATGCGCAGCTCATCTAGGAAGGAGAAAACGAGTCAATATCTATGTGAACTCTTGGTATGCCTTTGGGGTGTGCCATGCGATAGGAATGCTATGGAAAGAATGAGGATATCTCACATCATCAGGGAAAAGGGTATCCAATGGAAAGGAAATACGCAATTTGCTGGAATCAGTCCAACTACCCAAAGAAATTGCTGTGATACATTGCTCAGGCCATACCAGGGACACTACAGAAATTAGTAAAGGAAACGCCTTAGCTGATGCAGCTGCGAAGGCTGCAGCCCGGCAACCTCTGAGAGAGTGTATGGTTGCAATCTCAATGGAAAATCAGAACGAATGGCCAAATTTAAGAGACCCCAAAAATACATATGAAAAGGACTCTTCAGCAGAGGAAAAGACACAATGGGAGAACTGGGAAGCAAAACAAGATGACAGCAGAATATGGATGATTGGAGGAAAACGGGTTTTGCCAAAGAAATATTTAATTACCATGGCCAGGTGGTTTCATGACAAAGCTCATGGAGGAGCAGAGGCAGTGGCTAACCAGGTACAAAAAATGTGGACAGCACCAGGAATTTATGCCGCCACAAAAAGGATCACCTGTAGCTGCCCAACCTGCCAAAAGTTTTCAAGTACCAAGCTGAGCTCAGAGTTAGGGGGACGACCATGGGCCTACTTCCCTTCTCAGGGATGACAAATAGATTACACAGATAGGCTATCCACCAGTGGATACAAACATTTAGTAGTTATAGTAGACCAATTGTCAGGTTGGGTAGAAGCTTTCTCCACAAGAGAAGGGGACACAGGGGGAGTAGTAAAAGCATTATTAAAGGAAATTATACCCAGATATGGAATTCCCAAATCAATTGAATCAGACAGGGGGACAGGTAGAAAGAATGAACAGAACCTTCAAAGAAAAGATAGCAAAAATACCCACAAACAGTGGTTTGAAGTGGCCGGACGCATTGCACTTAGCTCTATGGGATGTGCAAAATGCTCCATGACAACCCATAGGACTAACGCCAGCAGAAATTCTCTTTGGGAGACATTTGGCCATACCAGGGACTTATATCCCAGCTAAGACCAGCCTGTTGGATGGAGATGAATGATTGACCCAGTATGTTTTAAGTATGCAGAAACAGTTTGCAGACCATAAAAAATATTCTCAAATGGTGCCAGCTGGCACCACCTGAAGTACAGGTACATGATATACAGCCTGGGAATAAAGTTCTAATAAAGATATTTTCTCAAAAGTCTAAGCTAGAACCAAAATGGGAAGGGCCATATACTGTTTTACTATGCTCTTACTTTGCTGTTAAAGTTTCAGGAAAAGAAAATTGGATACACCACTCACATGTCGAGTGAGTGAGGGATAGCCAACCAGCTGACAAATAACTGATTTGTGAAGATCAGGGAGTAGCTGTTCCAGTCCCTTGGGAACCAGAAAGAGAGACTCTCATTTTCTGCTGTGAAACAGATACAGCTCAGGATTTAATTCTGGTAGAACTGACTAGGAGAAAAAAAATGACAGTGTCTTGATAAAACCAATTATTGTTTAACGCTAGACTCCAAGTGTTGTGTGTGGGAAAATCCTAGATTAAATGTTAATATGGTATTTGTCAGTGTAACTTGTGAAACTACTATGCCAATATTGACAACTGTCTCTCCAACCACTACATCGCCAACTTCAGTTTCCTTAAGAAGGAAGAAGCTGACCTCACTGATATCTAAAATTTGACCATATGCTATCAAAAATGTGGGTCAGCAACAAGTATTGTTTAATCCTTCATGGTCATTGAAACAAGTAGAGTTGTTAATGCAAGTAATTGTTTCCTCCATTAAACCGACCTGTGCACCTTTCCTAGATACGTCCTCCGCAGGGTGGCTAGCTTGGCTACATGGGTGAACTCTGTCCCCTGCCAAATGAACAAAAAGAGAAGTATGACTAACGTCCTCTCAGGATTAGGAGTAGGACTTGGGGTACTTAATGGTATAGATGCTGAGGTACTCGCAAACAAACTCAGTGCAACATCTAGCGAGTTGGACAAACTGGAACACCCCTTAGGATCCTCTCTAGTAGCACTAAGGATTAATCAATGGCTCTTATCTGATACAGTGCCCCAATGGGAGAAAATTAATGAAAAAGACCACCAGTTGATTGTAGATGCACTTGGAGTAGTCCAAAACAATATCTCAATAGCTCTTAGCTGTATACAGGCACAATTATGGATACAATATACAATAGCAGCAATTATAAGACAAGGTGAAGAAGGCACTTTACCCACTGAGATTCGAAAAGTAATATGGGATAATGCAATTGAATTTGAAAGAGAATTCCAGTTGTGGTGGTATTTAGCTAATTTCACTTATGACCCCATCAGTCAAAGAGTCACGGCTTTTGTTTTAACAATATACAATGCATCAGTACTTACTATATATCCCATCATAGCATTAGGGTTGAATCATGGAGGAACCATACTTTATCCAATAGAACACAGAGTATGGGCCCAACAAAAAGAGAATAAATGGCAAATGATTGACGTAGACGCAAGTACTGTATGAGAACAACAAGGGTTCATTTGTGAAAGTAACACCACTGAAGCACAAGATATATGTCTAGATACAGAACAAAATGTTTGTCAGTTTGAAATACATCGCAATGAAACAAAAAAAACTAAGCTTATATACATTGGGAAAAGATGTGTCTATATAAGAACTCTGTGTAAGTTTGTACTTGCAGATGTAGTGTGGTACGTACAGATAACGATTCAAATATTTGTATTTGTAACTTTACTACAATCATAGGATGTGACTTCCATTATTCAGCTCCTGTTACATCCCATCAGTTACTACAGTCAGGATATTCCTTATATCAAGACTTGTTACCCACTTCCATTGGAAAGAATCTGACAGTGGTAAGAAAATTGTTACACCATAGAGAACTGAAGCAGATGTTAAAGAAAGTAAAGGAAAATGGACAAAAGACCCTGATTACTGTCCACCATGATGCAGACGAGATCCACAGGGTCCTTGAAAGGGTGAAAAAGGAAGGTGACCATCATCAGTGGGAGTCCCTTTTTGGATGGTCACCTATCGCCACTGGAATACATAACCACATGTTAAATCACTTTCTAGCTCAAATAGAATCCAATACATAGTGTTAGGAGCAAGGCCTGTTGAAGCTTTAGACTGCAAGCCGTGAACTTTCACCTAGATACGCTGACTGTATGCTGAACTCTTACTTAGCTACATGAAGGAAGGCCCTGAAACCGGTGCAAACCAGGAAGATAAGATAGCCAAAACCATCAGCAGAAGCTGCAACTTTTCAAGATAAGAAAAGGAATGTCCTGCCTGGAGACAGGGAAAGGATCCAATAAGGAACAAGAAGACCCCAGACCCAAATATTACTATTGGACCAAACCATTGTGTGAGGGGAGGGGAACTTATACTGTAAGGGTATAATTGCCCAGGGATTTCTTTGTTTGCAGTCCCTCCCTGGAGGCACCCAGCTCGAGCTGCTCTTCACTGCTGTACCACTCAATAAATTTGCCTGGCATACGTGGTGTCGGAGATTCTGCTTCAGGGAAACCTAGGATCGAGCCTGAGGGGAGAGAAAGCGCCCAAGGGTGAGTGTGTGTGTGTGAGTGAGGAGTCGGAAAGGGGCACCCATCAGCTCAGTGGAGCTGCCCGCTGTGAAGGGACTCCGGTCCTAGCAGTTAAAGTCTCGGGTGGTGTGTGTGTGACTCCCTGAATGGTGTGTGAATGCTCAGGCAGCTGCTGCTCCTTTAACAGAGGGAACCTCCTGCGTTTCACTTTGTGCACGTTGCTGCTTGTCCTGTCACTGAGCACCACTGAAAAGAGCCTGGCTCCGTCTTCTTTGCACCCTCCCTTCAGGTATTTATATACATTGATGAGATCTCCCCCCCCGGAGCCTTCTCTTCTCTTGGCTAAACAGTCCCAGCTCTCTCAGCGTTTCCTCATAAGAGAGATGCTCCAGACCCTTCATCATCTTCGTGGCCCTTCTCTGGACTCTCTCCAGTATGTCCAGGCCTCTCTTGTACTGGGGAGCCCAGAACTGGACACAGGGCTCCAGGTGTGGCCTCACCAGCGCTGAATAAAGTGGAAGGATCACCTCCCTCGACCTGCTGGCAATACTTTGTCTAATGCAGCCCAGGATACTATTAGCCTTGTTTGCAGCAAGGGCACATTGCTGGCTCATGTTCAACTTGGTGTCCACCAGGACCCCCAGGTCCTTTTCTGCAAAGCTGCTTTCAAGCTGGGCGGCCCCCAGCATGTGTACTGGTGCATGGGGTTATCCCTCCCCAGGTGCAGGACTTGGCACTTCCCCTTGTTGAACTGCATGAGGTTCCTGTCAGCCCAATTCTCCAGCCTGTTGAGGCCCCTCTAGATGGCAGCATGACCCCCTGGCTTATCAGCTACTCCTCCCAGTTTGGTGTCATCAGCAAACTGGCTGGGGGTACACTCTGCCCCATCATCCAGATCATTAATGAAGACGTTGAACAGGACTGGATCCAGTATTGATCCCTGGGGTACACTGCTAGTGACTGGCCTCCAACTGGACTTCATGCCGCTGATCACCACCTTCTGGGCCCAGCCATTCAGACAGTTTTCAATCCACCTCGCTGTCTGCTCATCCTGCCCATACATTAACATCTTATCTATGAGGATCTTATGGGACACAGGGTCAAAGGCCTTCCTGAAGTCCAGGTAGACAAATATCCACCCCTCTCCCCTCATCTACCATGCCAGGCATTTCATCATAGAAGGTTATCAAGTTGCTCAAGCATGAAAAGTATGTGGTGTTTGGTAATGAATAGGGCTGTGCTGGGGAAACTATAAAAAGAGTTGGTACATAATAAAATCTCTCAAGATTGCTAGTGGAAGGTGAATGAACATTCTTCAAAGTGAGAAAAGATAGCTGAATCAAATCTGTGGCTCAGAAATTCACAATATAGCAGAAGATATATGATAAGGTACACTAGAGATACGAGCCTGAGATTCAGAGCTAAGGTCTACACGTTCTGGTCTAGACTTCTACAAGGATCAAGAATGTTTGGTCATGCTCTTGGGTCAGATCCATGTAATATTTTCAGCAAATTATGTAATATAATCTATCCCCAGCAATCACTTGAGACTATTGGTGAAAGGAGTTTTTTAATCTAAAATTCCAGTTACATAAAGCTCAGCTCTGTGAAATCTGTACATACACAGACTGTCTAGAGCTTAACGACAGTAATTATAAGGTTGAGTGCTTATGGGTAAAGATGAGAGGGAAGGCTAAGAAGGCAGATATCCTGGTGGGAGTCTGTTACAGACCACCCAACCAGGACGAGGAAACAGATGAAGTATTCTACAAGCGGTTGGCTGAAGTCTCACAATCCCTAGCCCTTGTTCTCATGGGAGACTTCAATTTACCAGATATCTGCTGGAAATACAACACAGCAGAGAGAAAGAAGTCTAGGAGGTTCCTGGAGTGTGCAGAAGATAACTTCCTGACACAGCTGGTAAGCGAGCCAACCAGGGGAGGTGCCCCACTGGACCTGCTGTTTACGAACAGAGAAGGCCTGGTGGGTGATGTGGTGGTCGGAGGCTGTCTTGGGCTCAGCGACCACGACATGATAGAGTTTTCAATTCTAGGAGAAGTAAGGAAGGGGGTTAGCAAGACCGCTACCCTGAACTTTAGAAGGGCCGACTTTGGATTGCTTAGGAGTCTGGTTAACAGAGTCCCTTGGGAGGCAGTCCTGAAGGGCAAAGGAGTCCAGGAAGGCTGGACGTTATTCAAGAGGGAAGTCTCAAAGGCGCAGGAGCAGGCCGTCCCCATGTGCCGTAAGACGAGCAGGCAGGGGAGAAGACCGGCCTGGCTGAACAGAGAGCTTTGGCTGGAACTCAGGAAAAAAAGGAGAGCCTACCGCCTTTGGAAGAAGTGGCAGGTGACTCAGGGGGATTACAAGGATGTTGTGAGGATATGCAGGGAGAAGATCAGAAAGGTGAAGGCACAGCTGGAACTTAAACTGGCCACCACCATTAAAGACAAGAAAAAAAGTTTTTACAAATATGTCAGCGACAAAAGGAGGGCCAGGGAGAATCTCCCTCCTTTGTTGGATGCAGAAGGTAACCTTGCCACGAAGGATGAGGAGAAGGCTGAGGTACTTAATGCCTCCTTTGCCTCAGTCTTTAACAGTCAAGCTAGTCATCCTCGGGTTTTTCAGGCCCCTGAGCTGGGAGATGGAGATAGGATGCAGAATGAAGTCCCAGTTGTTGAAGAGGTGGCAGTCAGTGACCTGCTCCTCCACCTGGATGCGCACAAGCCCATGGGGCCAGATGGGATCCACCCAAGGATACTGAGGGAGCTGGCAGAGGAGCTGGCCAAGCCACTCTCCATCATTTATCAGCAGTCCTGGTCAACCAGGGAGGTCCCAGATGACTGGAAGCTAGCAAACGTGACGCCCCTCTACAAGAAGGGTCGGAAGGAGGATCCGGGGAACTACAGGCCTGTCAGCCTGACCTCGGTGCCAGGGAAGGTCATGGAGCAGATCATTTTGAGTGCCATTACGCAGCAAGTGCGGGACAACCGAGGGATCGGGCCCAGCCAGCATGGGTATATGAAAGGGAGATCCTGCTTCACTAACCTGGTCTCCTTCTATGACAAGGTGACCCGCTTAGTGGATGAGGGGAAGGCTGTGGATGTTGTCTACTTGGACTTTAGTAAGGCCTTTGACACTGTCTCCCACAGCATTCTCATGGAGAAGCTGGCTGCTCACGGCTTGGATGGGTGCACTCTGCGCTGGGTTAAAAACTGGCTGGACGGCCGAGCCCAGAGAGTGGTGGTGAATGGAGTTAAATCCAGTTGGCGGCCAGTCACAAGTGGTGTTCCCCAGGGCTCAGTACTGGGGCCGGTCCTGTTCAACATCTTCATTGATGATCTGGATGAGGGGATTGAGTGCACCCTCAGTAAGTTTGCAGATGACACCAAGTTGGGTGGAAGTGTTGATCTGCTGGAGGGTAGGAAGGCCCTACAGAGGGACCTGGACAGGCTGGATCATTGGGCCGGGGCCAACTGTATGAGATTCAACAAGGCTAAGTGCCGAGTCCTGCACTTGGGTCACAACAACCCCATGCAATGCTACAGGCTTGGGGAAGAGTGGCTGGAGAGCTGCCTGGCGGAAAAGGACCTGGGGGTGTTGGTTGACAGCCGCCTGAACATGAGCCAGCAGTGTGCCCAGGTGGCCAAGAGGGCCAATGGCATCCTGGCTTGTATCAAGAATAGTGTGGCCAGCAGGACCAGGGAGGTGATAGTGCCCCTGTACTCGGCATTGGTGAGGCTGCACCTCGAGTACTGTGTTCAGTTTTGGGCCCCTCACTACAAGAAGGACATCGAGGTGCTGGAGTGTGTCCAAAGAAGGGCAACGAAGCTGGTGAAGGGTCTAGAGCACAAGTCTTATGAGGAGCAGCTGAGGGAGCTGGGGTTGTTTAGCCTGGAGAAGAGGAGGCTGAGGGGAGACCTTATTGCTCTCTACAACTACCTGAAAGGAGGTTGTAGCGAGGTGGGGGTCGGTCTCTTCTCCCTAGTAACGAGCGATAGGACGAGAGGAAATGGCCTCAAGCTGCGCCAGGGGAAGTTTAGGTTGGATATTAGGAAAAACTTCTTCACCGAAAGGGTGGTCAAGCATTGGAACAGGCTGCCCAGGGAAGTGGTTGAGTCTCCATCCCTGGATAGATGTGGTGCTGGAGGACATGGTATAGTGATGGACTTGGCAGTGATAGGTTAACGGTTGGACTTGATGATCTTAAGTGTCTTTTCCAACCTTGACGATTCTATGAGTCTATGATTCTATGAACTGAAAAGTGGAACAAATATGCTTTCGCAAGCCTCCTAACTGCAAAACCCTAACTATGCTGTGATTCTGCTTCCTTGAAAAGATACATTAGGATGCATGAACATGTTGATGCGCATGCTGACACATCCTCAAAAGGGTATGTCATTTGAGTTTTTAACCCCTCATGCCAGTTATTTACATAGTGCTGTCTGATATTATCAAGAGTGTGTATGTAGTCTGCGTATTTACTGAAATAAAAAAAATACGTAAGGCTTTTCAGATGCCTTTTAAAAAGGATTTCCCTTATGATATAAGATTTTACATATTTTGCAGTTAACTCAGAGTTCCAAATACAAAATGCGGCACTCAGGGACACGAGTTACATTTGTGACTCTAAGGAATTTGGGCTCCATAAACCAATGAATGGCCATCCTCATCCATATGCACTTTCGCATTTCTAATTTTCCAGGCTTATTTTCAATTATAGTCTCTTTTTAATAACTAGTTGTGGTGGGTTGACCTTGGCTGGCCACCAGGGCCCCACTAAGCCGTTCTATCGTTCCCCTTCCTCAAGAGGAAAGGGGGAGAAAATACGATGAAAGGCTCATGAGTTCAGATAAGGACAGGGAGATCACTCATCAGTTATCATCACGGGCAAAACAGACTTGACTCGGGGAAATTAATTTAATTTATTGCCAATTAATAATGGAGTAGGAAAGTGAGAAATAAGAACAAATGTAAAAATACCTTCCCCCCACCCCCTGCTTCTTCCCAGGCTCAACTTCACTCCTGAATCTTCTCTCTCCTTCCCCCTGAGCAGTGCAGGGGGATGGGGAATGGGGGTTGCGGTCAGTTCATAAAAATTCATCTCTGCTGCTCCTTCTTCCTCATACTCTTTCCCTGCTCCAGCGTGAGGTCCCACCCACAGGAGACCGTCCTTCACAAACTTCTCCAACGTGGGTCTTTCTCACAGGCTGCAGTTCTTGAAGAATTGCTCCAGCGTGGGTCCTTTCCGCAAGTAACATTCCTTCAGGATTGGCTTACTCCGGCGTGGGTCCCTCACGGGCCACAGGTCCTGCCAGAAAACCTGCTCCAGTGTGGACTCCTGTCCATGGGGCTGCAGCTCCTGCCAGGAGCCTGCTCCAGCATGGGCTCTCCACAGGGTCACAACTTCCTTCAGGGCACATCCACCTTCTCAGGCATGGGGTCCTCCATGGACTGCAGAGTGGATATCTGCTCCACTGTGGTCCTCCATGGTCTTCACCATGGGCTGCAGGGGAATCTGTGCTCTGGTGCCTGGAGCACCTCCTCCCCCTCCTTCTTCACTGACCTTGGTGTCAGCAGAGTTGTTTCTCTCACATAGTCTCACTCCTCTCTTCTGGCTGCTGTTGTGCAGCAGTTTGTACCCTTTCTTAAATATGTTATCACAGAGGCGCTATCACCATCACTGACTGGCTCAGCTTTGTCCAGCAGTGGGTCTGTCTTGGAGCCAGCTGAATCTGGCTCTATTGGGCATGGGGGAAGCTTCTGGCATCTTCTCACAGAAGCCCCCCCTGTAGTCTCCCCCAGCTACCAAAACCTTGCCCCATAAACCCAATACACTAATACAAATATTATTTAATACAAGTTACTGATATATATTTAAATTTGCATTATTTTATATTTATATATTTATATTTATATTATTTTATATAAAGATATTATTTTATATTAATTTCAATTAAATGTCAAAACAAAGTGAAATTGCTTGTAGAAAACCATGTAAGATTTTATTGAATGTAGTATATCTTTCAATTAAATGAATGTCAGACACTGATACAGCAAAAGAATCCCAGCTTTTTAATCCAACTTTTACTTCACTGAACATTAATATAATAGCACTTAAGAAAAATTCTATTAGCCCGATTCAAGTTTTGGATAATTTTTATTAAATTATATGTAATTCTGCTAAATTACATGAAGGTAAAAAAAAATCTCTGAAATATACAAAAGGAGCAAACCTGCTTGCAAAATGCTGCAACACACAGATATTGAGCAGAAATTTGATCTTTTGAGAGAATTTGATATGCAATTGTTTTTCCTAGCTAAGATTAAGAAATTTTCAATTAAAATCCGAAACTGAATCTGTGAAACTCTTTGTCTAACTAAAAGTTTTGGTTTCTGAAACAAAATTAACTGAATGAAAATTTTCCACAAGTGAAAAAGAAATGAAAATGTTCAAAGATACTTCTATTTTCTCAAAAGAATGCTTTGAGAAAATTTTGGGAGAAAAATTAAGGTGAAAATTTTAGCTTTTTCTAGAAAATAAACTTGATGAATTTATGGGCAACTTGACTAGTGTTTTCTTAAAGAATATGAAAAAAGAAGATAGATGATAAATGTATTTATTTCTTCATCTCATAAATTGCATGAAGTGATTTCAGCAAATGCTGAATTTAGATATTATGCTGATTTCAGAAACAATTCTTTTTTAAATTATATCCAATATGCAAATGGATAGGAACTACTTTCCTGGATTGGATAGATCAAATGCAGTATACAGCAGTTCATGAGTGGAACACCAATCACGTGCAAAGTATATCAATTAAACATTAAGTGTGTATGTGACGCATATGTAGAGCTATAGAATCATAATCATAAAATCATAGAATGGCTTGGGTTGGAAGGGACCTTTAAACATCATCCAACCCCCCTGCCATGGGCAGGGACATCTTTCACTAGATAAGGTTGCTCAAAGCCCCATCCAACCTGACCTTGAATGTTTCCAGGGATGGGGCATCCACAACTTTTCTGGGCAACCTGTTCCAGTGTCTCACCACCCTCATCATAAAAAATTCCTTCCTTATATCCAATCTACATCTACCCTCTTTTAGTTTAAAACCATTACCCCTTGTCCTATCTCCATCTTTCTTATAAGCCCCCTTTAAGTATTGAAAGGCTGCAATAAGGCCTCCCCAGAGCCTTCTCTTCTCCAGGACAAGCAACCCCAGCTCTCTCAGCCTTTCCTCATAGCAGAGGTGTTCCAGCCCTCTGATCATTCTCGTGGCCCTCCTCTGGACCTGCTCCAACAGGTCCATGTCTTTCTTCTCCCGGGGACCCCAGAGCTGGATGCAGTACTCCAGGTGGTCTCATGAGAGCAGAGGGGCAGAATCACCTCCCTCGACCTGCTGGCTATGCTTCTTTTGATGCAGCCCAGGATACGGTTGGCTTTCTGGGCTGCGAGCGCACATTGCCGGCTCATGTCCGGCTTTTCATCCACCAGTATCCCTGAGTCCTTCTCTGCAGGGCTGCTCTCAATCCCTTCATCCCCCAGCCTGTATTGATATTGGGGATTGTCCAGACCCAGATGCAGGCCCTTGCACGTGGCCTTGTTGAACTTCATGAGGTTCACATGGCCCCACTCCTCAAGCCTGTCCAGGTCCCTCTGAATGGCATCCTGTCCCTCAGGCATGTCAACTGCACCACTCAGCTTGGTGTCATCAGCAAACTTGCTGAGGGTGCACTCATCCTCCTTTATGGGAGTAGCAAAATAGACTGATATTCATTGTAAATTTTTGTTATCTAATATTTCTTTGAAATTTTCTTTTGTCTTTAAAAGTGTTTTCCCAAAATAAAAAATGAATCCTGTTGACCTGGCTGATGCTCATTCTGGTGTAAATCAAGCATAATTTCCACAAAGTGTAGTTATACCATAGTGAAACTGATGAAAGGAAGACTGAATCAGTGCTCGAAGTATTTTTTTTCTTTCTATATATGGAAAGGACATTTGTGGAAAACCAATAACTTCACATCAGTGAACACTAAAAGAAAAATAAAATATTTCCAAATGGGCTGTCTTTACAGTAATTCTGCAGAGAAAATAATCCATTCCAGTTTCAGTTTTAAGTTTCTCATTGGAATGAGAATTAATACAATAAATAAAAGCAGGTGGTTGTTGTTGTTGCTCTCCAGTCTGACTTACTTTACTAGAGTTGCTTCTCTGAGCTCATCCCTCAGTGCTATTGGTTAATAATCTTACAAGAGAAAGAATGTTAAGGCTTCTTTTTCAGTTTTGTATTTCTTTTTTTTTTAATATGTGCATAGTTCAACTAATTGAGAAATATCTTGAAAAATATTTTGGAGGGAAAACCAAACCAAAACAAATTATTGCTGAAATTATTTCCTCCCTCCCCCCCAAAGAAAAACCCCTCAGGCTCAGTGAAAGACTGAAAAAATGCACATGAATCAATTATGAAAAAAAAAAAAAGAATGTTTCTTTGAATGAAGAAAAGCTGATTGGAATTAAGATAGGCTTTGTTCATATCTGCAAGATACAAGGAGAGGACTTTATGTGGGACAGAAAAGGGGGATTTGGGACTGTTTGGCTGCTTAATGCTATAGTGCTTCAGAGCCCATGTGAAAATTTGCTGCTAGCTATTAATCATCATTGTGCCCCTGCAAAGAAGCTGTTACAATGATGACTATATGTCATTATATTCCCACTGTAAGTAACGAATCAGAGAGCTGGGAAAGTTGGATAAGAGCAGCTGGCAAACTTTTAAGTGGTGGAATCTATTTAAATAAATTTACATCACATTTGCTACTCTCTCTCGTATGGGAATCATACTTTAAAATGAAACAATATGCCGTGTTCATGGGCCCTGGTCTTTTATTCTCTTGTATCTAAGCTTGCTTTCCAGGTCAGCCTTTGCCAACGCTGACAGCACACTTTTCTCATAGCCTCTTCTTCTCATAGCCTTTAGTTGCTTTCAAGTTCAATTTAGCACAATGAAGTTGTTATGCATGACAGTTTGGAGAGCAGAATAGGTGGTGTCTGAGCCTGCTGTGCTGCTACAAAGTGGATCCATTCTCTGCAGGCTGGGTCAGTTACTCAGGTCTTGCTGGTGGGACACTGCAGTGGACTTCCAGATGTTCCCATCCCAATGAAAACAATTAGCTTCAAACTGCAAGAAGCCATGGGGTCACCCTCTCTTTCAGTGAGACTGCACCATTTAATATGCTGCAATGGATTTCAAATTCATGTTGATTTATCCTGTTGTACTCTTATGATCTTTATTTACAGATGTGTAAAGGAACAGGGAAAGTTTTAGTCTCACATGGTTCAAGAGTTTATTAGATATCTAAACCATTGTTTTATGTTTATTTTGTAAAAAATAGAGTTGAAACTTGTCAGGCTTAATTCCATTAGGCTAAACTGCCTAAAGGAGAGCCCTGGTGTTCCTAGAACAGAACCTGAAAGTGTCTCTTTTGCTAAGCATCACCAACAATCCAAACAATAAACAACCCTAAAACATTAAAGTTGTCAACAGTTCTCTGCTACAAGATTACCAAAAAAAGGTCAAATAATTTCCAACCTGCAAATTATTCAAGTTAAATATTAAAAATTATTTCATTCTGAGCCTATTTTGAGATATTACAAGCCACTTGCCTATACCAGGCATAGCTCAAAATGTCTGGTTGTGTTTATTGCTAACTATACTGTAGGACACTCAATTCAATAATACACTGCACTTGTTATTCCTATTGGATAAATATTTTTTATTTTTACGTAAACTTAGCTATTAATACAGCGATAGCTTTCTTTTTTCTTATCAGGCACTACTAGCATTAGTATGACAAAGCAGATCAGTTGTAGACTACTTGACTGTGTGCTGTAACAGATGTGTTCAGTTTCTTAGATTGCCCAATAAGAAAAGAATCAGTTATCTTGATTATGGATCTTGCTAATTACTGGGCAAACCCATCAAAAAATTCTCCTTCTAGATTAAAAATTAACTGAAAGAGTATTTCAGCAATCCTTCCATAAAAGACTGCACTATTAGAATAGTAAGCTGTTCCCACCCCCTTTGCCTCTTCCCTACCTATCTGCCCACCCCCCCTTTTTTCATCTGTAAGAACAAAATTATCTAAATCCCTTCTTTGTAAACTGCTTGGTTTCGCTGTGTGCTCTTGAAAGGTAAAATAAAATTATACCAGTGAGTATTTTATCTATTAAAAATTATTTCTGTTTTTCTAAAGAATCAGATAATGCCTAGTAATAATAATAATAATAATAATAATAATAATAATAATAATGCCAGAAATGTCTAGTTTTGAACAACACAAAATGTGTCTATTACAACTGAAAAATGCTACAATCTTGTCTAATTGCAGTTTGAGTTTCAAAAGGTTGATTTTATTACTGTTAATTAACTTTCCTCCAACAATATATGGGTAAGACTTGGTGTAATTAGCAGGCTATAGCAAAAAGAAAAATAACCAGTATTACATTTAAAGTCAGATATAGACTTCTTTTAGTCAAAAATGGGGGAGGGAATTAGAGTGCTTCGTTTATGATATAATTTACATCAGTGTGTCAAGACCACTAGAGCTATTCTTAATTGTTAAATACAGAACTCTGTCCTTCATCCACAAAAGGCCAAACATTATTTTTGCAATATTGCTGCAGCTAAACGCTTCCTTTATTAATTATTATCCTTACCTGTACAGAAGAATGATACATTACATTATGGTGTTTATTCCTTACTTAAAAAGCAGAAGTGTGGAAATGAATTGTGTCAGTGAGGAGCCAAATTTAACTATAGAAGAAAATGATGCATGAACCAGCCTTTAAAATTGCAAGAAGCCCCTTTGCTTGGTATATTTTATCCAAACGAGGGCTTTGTCATACTTCTTCAGACATCAGTGATGTAGGTCTCACTGATTTTATCAGTAGCAGATTTAGGTCTACAAAATGGAAAAAAGCTATTGGAATATAAGGTTTTTCAGGACAAAATGAAATATAAGAAAATAAAATAGGAATAAAGAAAACAGGAAAAAACAGAAGAATAATGTGGCCTTGAAAAACAGTTACCAGCTTTATCCCAAGACACAATCACTAGAAATCAGGAATGCCCTAAGCAAGAATGTACCATGGTCATGTCAGTCAAAAACTGGAGCCTAAATTTAGACCACTAAAAACAAAATGTTTAAATTATCTAAGTCAATGTTGTAGTAATTTTGTTGCAGTCATGATGGCATGGGTGCACGAGCCAAAGTTTACAGGAAGAGATAATATCTTTTATTAGTCTGAGAGCCTTAGGAAGAGTTCATGAAACTGAAAGTTTCCCTGTTTATTCAACATGTCAGTTGGTTTAATAAAAGATATTACCTCTCTTATAAACCTGTTTAGGGGCTTTTGAAAATTATACTACTAAATAACCTGATTTTCCAAAATGTTGGTTACTGCAACTCCTATTAAAACCAATAAGAACTGCTGTTTTTACTGCACCTTCAAAACAGGCTAATTTTAGGCTTTTGTTTTTGACTAACATGGCCTGGTGATTCATCTAGAAATACAGATACCAATATCAGAAAAACACCCACACATGTACTGTATAAGTAATGCTGTGGTTTTGGTAGTATATTTGTGTCTGCACAATGCATACAAAGTGGAGGAAAACTTATTATGCAATGTACTGGTTTTGGCTAGGATAGAGTTAATTTTCTTCATAGTAGCTTGTATGGGGCTCTATTTTGCATTTGTGCTGAAAGCAGTGTTGAGAATACAGGGATGTTTTTGTTACTGCTGAGCGGTGCTTACACAGAGTCAAGGCCTTTTCTGCTTCTCACACATCCCTGCCAGCAAGTAGGATGGGGGTACACAAGAAGTTGGGAGGGGATACAGCTGGGACAGCTGACCCCAACTGACCAAAGGGATATTCCATACCATATGACATCATGCTCAGCAATAAATGCTGGGGGAAGAAGGAGGAAGGGGGGACTTCTGGAGTTATGGTGTTTGTCTTCCCAAGTAACCATTATGTGTGATGAAGCCTTGCTTTCCTGGAGATGGCTAAACATCTGCCTGCCTATAGGAAGTAATGAATTAATTCCTTATTTTAGTTTGCTCGCGCGCACAGCTTTTGCTTTCGCTATGTCCTGGTTTCAGCTGGTTTCACTTTTACTCTTCTGATTCTCTCCCCCATCCCACTGCGGGGGAGTGAGCGAGCGGCTGCGTGGTGCTTAGCTGCCGGCTGGGGTTAAACCACGACACCCTATTAAACTGTCATTATCTCAACCTATGAGTTTTCTCACTTGTACCCTTCTGATTTTCTCCCCCATCCCACTGTGGGGGAGAGTGAGCAAGTGGCTGTGTGGGCTTAGCTGCCTACCAGGGTTAAACCATGACATGCTGATAACCTTGATGTACTACAGTGATGCTCTTTGCTGTTGTTCTTTTATTTTACAGTAACTTAGCACTGCTTTCTCTTTTCTTAATTCTCCTAACAAACATAACAGAAAGAGTAGTCATAGCAGATTTATCTGGGTCCAAGTCCAGATCAATATCGTGGTGCTGCCTAAATCATCTCCTACAAGCAGAGTCAGGTACACAATGTAGCTGGTACTTCCATCTCCTTGGGACTCAAGAGTAGTGTTCCTTGTGATGCAATTGAATTTTTTCTGTTGCCTGGCCAAAGTGTGTTTTGGGGTGGATATGAAGCATGAAATATTCCTTTGACAGTCTATTAATATCCTCACAAAAGGATGCTATTCCTACCTGGACTTTTAAGGTTCTGGGTTGCACTGTAACCCAGAAAACTGGAAACTATCTAGAAACACACAGTGTGCAGGTTAAACCCAAATGTCTGGCAAGACTGAGTTGCAGAACTTGACTAAAACATTCTAGAGCAATGGGAACTCAGTCAATGCACATATTCAGACAGGCATTCTTGCAAGCTGCAGGAAAGCCTTGGCTTCATCTATACATCAAGATGCATTGGTTTAAGGAAAACTGGTAGAAATGGAGAAATGGTGCAGTTAAACCTATTCAGTTACTCTGGTGTAATTTTATGTGAACTCAAAGTTTATGTACCTGTAAGCACATGGTAACAAACTTGTGAACCTTTGGCAGTATGACCATGACTGAATACAGGAACTGTTTCACTGTTTTGAACATACAAAAGAAGGATTATATAGACTAAATGGAATTAAATAGCCTCATTTTTATTTATAAGCATTTTAAAGGAACAATCTACCACCAGATACTATATCTCTAAGGAACAGCTGGTTTAGCTTTCGACTGCACTGGCTTTTGATAAGTTAAAGCCAGATCTCTATTTGAGTTGTAACACTTAAAGTAGTTAGGCCTTTGGCTACCACTTCTGTCCTGTTGTGGCTATGAAAAAGGCAAAAAGCCTGTCAGCTACAGCCATTTTTTTCTGTCCGCTCCTCAAGTAAGTTTCTCTTGACCTCTGCTAAGGCAGGTTACTAGACATCCCATCTGGTGATTTTAAAACCTACTAATTGACGCACTGAAGACTGAGTAGTTGGGATTGTGGCTTTCCACTCAAGATCCAGATTAAATGATAGAGCTTCAGGTGAGGTCTGGCTCATAAAGTCTAAGCCAACTGAATGTTATGTGAGACTCTCCACAGAGGATAGATCAATGATGTCCTACATGGTCACAACCATTACTTTCCTATCTTCCTGGGCTCGATCACACCACCAGGTGAATACCAGGTGGGGGGCACTTGTTTCATACTTTTACATGACAGTACATGTTTTCTTGTGTTGGGATGAGCTAGAAATGGTGTTTCACCTTATACTGGCAAAGATGCATGGCCTTCTACTTTTATCAAGCCAGTTCAGATAGTCAGTATGTAAGTGGAGATTGTTTTCAGCTGGTGCCCATTCATTGGTTTCTATCAAATTAGTTTGGTGGCCTCAGGCTGGTTCCCAATGGACATGTGTCTATATCACAGAACTATGGCAACAACTGACACTAATTGGCACCCCTGTTGGCTGTCTCAGCAACTTTGTAGCCTCTAGAGGTGGTCTTTCCTGATCAGATGAGACACACTGTCAGGGCAGCATGTGGGAAGTTTGCTCTGCTACAGCCTCTGCTACACTAGTTTTGTGACAAAGGAATGCAGCCTAGTACAGTGTACGAGAAAGCAGATGGGGAAATGTGGTGGGTTGGCCCTGGCTGGACACCAGGTGCCCAAAAAAGCCACTCTATCACTCCCCCTCCTCAACAGGACAGGGGAGAGAAAATATAATGAAAGGCTCGTGGATCGAGATAAGGACAGGGAGATATCACTCAGCAACTACTGTCACAGGCACAACAGACTCAACTCGGGGAAAATTTAATTTATTACCAATCAAATCAAAAGTAAGATAATGAGAAATTGAACTAAATCTTAAAACACCTTCCCCTCACTCCTCCCTTCTTCCCAGGCTCAACTTCACTCCCGATTGTCTCTACCTCCTCCCCCTGAGTGGCACAGGGGGACGGGGAATGGGGATTGCGGTCAGTTCATCACACGTTGTGTCTGCCGCTCCTTCCTCCTCACACTCTTCCCCTGCTCCAGTGTGGGGTCCCTCCCACAGGAGACAGTCCTCCATGAAATTCTCCAACATGGGTCCTTCCCACAGGCTACAGTTCTTCATGAACTGCTCCAGCGTGGGTCCCCCACAGGGTCACAAGTCCTGCCAGGAGCATGCCCCAGCATGGGCTTTCCACTGGGTAACAGCCTTCTTCAGGCACATCCACCTGCTCTGGCGTGGGGTCCTCGACGGGCTGCAGATGGATATCTGCTCCACCGTGGAACTCCGTGGGCTGCAGGGGGACAACCTGTGTCATCACGTTTAGTGACCTGCGACGCCACATAGACACACACAAGTCTACGGGACTGGATGGGATCCACTGAAGAGTACTGAGAGAGCTGGCGGAAGTGCTCACCAAGCCACTTTCAATCATCTATCAGCAGTCCTGGCTAACTGGGGAGGTCCCAGTCAACTGGAGGTTAGCAAATGTGATGCCCATCTACAAGAAGGGCCAGAATGAGGACCCGGGAAACTACAGGCCTATCAGCTTGTATTGCACAGCTTATCCGTGAATGTGAAACATGCGCTGCGATCAAGCAAGCCAAGCAGTTAAAGCTTCTCTGGTATGGAGGACGATGGTTGAAATATAAATATAGGGAGGCCTGGCAGATTGATTGTATCACACTCCCACAAACCTGCCAAGGCAAGCGCCATGCGCTTACAATGGTGGAAGCAACCACCGGATGGCTGGAAACATATCCCGTGCCCCATGCCACCACCCAGAACACTATCCTGGGCCTTGAAAGGCAAGTCCTATGGCAACATGGCACCCCAGAAAGAATTGAGTCCGACAACAGAACTCATTTCCGAAACAGCCTCATAGACACCTGGGCCAAAGGGCATGGCATTGAGTGGGTATATCACATCCCCTATCATGCACTAGCGTCCGGGAAAATCGAACAATACAATGGACTGTTAAAGACTACACTGAGAGCAATGGGTGGTGGGACATGCAAACACTGGGATACACATTTAGCAAAGGCCACTTGGTTAGTCAACATTAGGGGATCTGCCAATCGAGCTGGCCCTGCCCAATCAAGACTTTTATGTACTGTAGAGGGGGATAAAGTCCCTGTAGTGCACATAAAAAACATGCTGGGGAAGACAGTCTGGGTTACTCCTGCCTCAGGCAAAGGCAAACCCATTCGTGGGATTGCTTTTGCTCAAGGACCTGGGTGCACTTGGTGGGTGATGTGGGAGGATGGGGAAGTCCAATGTGTACCTCAAGGGGATTTGATTTTGGGTGAGAATGGCCAATGAACTGAATTGTATGATGTTAATTGCTATATAATACTGGATGTCATCACTTCTATGGTTGCTATATGCCATATCAACAGTATTACAGTAAGCATCACCCAGATTAATGAAGAATGAACTTTGAGGAAACCGAGCAAAGTGCAGTGGTGATGGAACCAGAACTGACTTCAGCATGCAACAATCCAACACCACACACCATCTCTCCTGCCCTGAAAGACTGTTATGATGGATGAAGCCCAAAGTCATGGACTGAATGAACTCAACAAACATTTTAGACGGATGGCTTATAGACTAAGGAAATTATATCTATGTATATATATAGATATATATATATCAAAAGACTGGAAAAGTGGTAGTGATTAATTGGTATGTACTGGAAAGTGTAAGACCTGGGCATGACGTAGATGGTCTGGAATAAGGGGTGGATACTGTCCTGGTTTCAGCTGGGATAGAGTTGATTTTTCTTCCTAGTAGCTGGTATAGTGCTGTGTTTTGGATTTAGGATGAGAATAATGTTGATAACACACTGATGTTTTAGTTGTTGCTAAGCAGTGCTTGCACTAGTCAAGGACTTTTCAGCTTCCCGTGCTCTGCCAGGTGCACAAGAAGCTGGGAGTGGGCACAGCCAGGACAGCTGACCCAGACTGGCCAAAGGGCTATTCCATACCATATGATGTCATGCTCAGTATATAAAATTGGGGAGTTGGACTGGGGGCAGCGATTGCTGCTCAGGGACGGCCTGGGCATCGGTCGGCAGGTGGTGAGCAATTGTATCGGGTATCACTTGCTTTGTATATTGTTATTGTATTATTATTATATTATATTTATTTATTATATTTATATTTATATTATGTTATGTTATGTTATGTTATGTTATGTTATGTTATGTTATGTTATGTTATGTTATGTTATGTTATATTATATTATATTATATTATATTATTATTGTCATTATTATTATTACTACTAGTACTACTACTACCGCTACTATCTCAACCCATGAGTTTTCTCACTTTTACCCTTCCAGTTCTCTCCCCCATCCCTCCTTGGGTTGGGGAGCAAGCGAGCAGCTGTGTGGTGCTTTGTTGCTGGCTGGGGTTAAACCACGACACAGCCTGACCTCAGTCCCAGGGAAGGTTATGGAGCAGATCATCCTGAGTGCCATCACACAGCATGTATGGGACAACCACGGAATCAGGCCCAGCCAGCATGGGTATATGAAAGGGAGGTCCTGCTTGACTAACCTGGTCTCCTTCTATGACAAGGTGACCCGCTTAGTGGATGAGGGAAAGACTGTGGATGTTGTCTACCTAGACTTTAGTAAAGCCTTTGACACAGTCTCCCACAGCATTCTCCTGTAGAAACTGACTGCTCATGGCTTATCTAAGTGCACTCTACACTGGGTTAAAAACTGTCTGGGTGTCCGAGCCCAGAGAGTGGTGGTGAATGGAGTTAAATCCAGTTGGCAGGCGGTCACGAGTGGTGTTCCCCAGGGCTCAGTATTGGGGCCAGTTCTGTTTAATATCTTTATCAATGATCTGGACGAGGGGATGGAGTGCGCCCTCAGGAAGTTTGCAGATGACACCAAGATGGGCAGGAGTGTTGATCTGCTGGAGGGTAGGAAGGCCCTACAGAGGGACCTGGACAGGCTGGATCGATGGGTCGAGGCCAACTGCATGAGGTTCAACAAGGCTAAGTGTCAGGTCCTGCACTTGGGTCACAACAACCCCATGCAATGCTACAGGCTTGGGGAAGAGTGGCTGGAGAGCTGCTTGGTGGAAAAGGACTTGGGGGTGTTGGTCAACAGCCAGCTGAATATGAGCCAGCAGTGTTCCCAGGTGGCCAAGAAGGCCAATCCTGGCTTGCATCAGAAATGGTGTGGCCGGCAGGACCAGGGAGGTGATCGTCCCCTTTTACTCGGCACTGGTGAGGCCGCACCTCGAGTACTGTGTTCAGTTTTGGGCCCCTCACTACAAGAAGGACATCGAGGTGCTGGAGTGTGTCCAAAGAAGGGCAACGAAGTTGGTGAAGGGTCTAGAGCACAAGTCTTATGAGGAGCAGCTGAGGGAGCTGGGGTTGTTTAGTCTGGAGAAGAGGAGGCTGAGGGGAGACCTTATTGCTCTCTACAACTACCTGAAAGGAGGTTGTAGCGAGGTGGGGGTCGGTCTCTTCTCCCTAGTAACAAGCGATAGGACGAGAGGAAACGGCCTCAAGTTGTGCCAGGGGAGGTTTAGGTTGGATATTAGGAAAAATTTCTTCACCGAAAGGGTGGTCAGGCACTGGAACAGGCTGCCCAGGGAAGTGGTAGAGTCCCTATCCCTGGAGGTATTTAAAAGAAGGGTAGATGTGGTGCTTGAGGACATGGTTTAGTGGTGGACTTGGCAGTGATAGGTTAACGGTTGGACTTGATGGTCTCAAAGGTCCTTTCCAACCTTAACGATTCTATGGTTCTATGATTCTGTGATCATGGTCTTTACCACGGGCTGCAGGGGAATCTCTGCTCTGGTGCCTGGAGCACCTTCTCCCTCTCCTTCTTCACTGACCTTGGTGTCTGCAGAGTCGTTTCTCTCACATATTCTCACTCCTCTCTTCTGGCTGCTGTTGCACACGTTTTTTTCCTGCTTCTTAAATATGTTATCACAGAGGTGCTACCACCGTCGCTGATGATTGGCTTGGCCTTGGCTAGCAGTGCGTCCGTCTTGGAGGTGGCTGGCATTGGCTCTATCGGACCTGGGGGAAGCTTCTAGCAGCTTCTCACAGAAGCCACCCCTGTGGCCCCCCACTCCCAAAACCTTGCCATGCAAAACCAATACAGCAAAACATACATAAGGAAATACCTTTATAAAGTAAAAACTGTATTTTTTAATAGAACATTTAGTGAGCAATAGCCTTTGATATACAATTAATACAGTTGCAAAGTTAACTGTGGTTGTGAGGTTTGACTGTACACATTTCAAGTTGTTATGAAGTATCAAGCCATACTCTAAAATTAATGTCTCCTAAAAAAATCAATTAATATAAATTTTCATCTGGCCTCATTCTGAAAACAGTAGTAAAAGGAGTTTTAAAGTTTATAACACCTAACACCAGGCCTAGTTTATTTTATCTTTTTATCCTCTGTACACTGGTTTCTCAAAATTAGAATTTTCAATACAAGAACTGCACTTACAGGAAAAGCACATTTGCAGAATAAAACATCTTGAGCTTTTTTTGTATTATTTTTATAAGAAAGCAGTTAATAAAGATGCACATTTGCTATTTTCTGTGTCAGCATACTTTACGACCACATCTTCGATAAGCACCATAACTTAGGTTGTATTCCACACAAATTTTGGCAAGTTCAATAGACTCATTAGTGGGTTTTTCTTTAGGGCCAAAGAAGCTCAAAGAGCCCCTAACAATGGAGCTAATCACTGTGTCTTCCCTGACCCAAGCTTATGTTTTCCCTTTTTTCACTAGACTATTTCTGAGCAATTGGATTTCTGTGGCACACTCAGAACAAATAAATATCTTTTTTCCTTGATTTCATGTTTTGTGTATATTTTTTTCTTTGCAACTGCCTGTATTTAAATTGGCATGGTAAATAGCAGGGTTCTTCAGGTAATCTTTCATTGGACACAAATAGCCTAGCATTAAAATGCAGATAATATTACCTCAATTAGAGAATGTTGTGCAAAGCTTTAAAATGACATAGCTAAATGTTTGGACTAAACAAGTAAGTCTATGTTGTTCAGAGTAGTGTTGGGCAAGTAGCAATTTCAATGGCTCCATTAATGAATAAAAGTTAGACTGCATCAACAGTCCTGAACAAGCATGTGGCTTGTGTGTACACGAAATGTAATGGTATCAATTGACTAGCTCTTTCTGGTTGCTGTAAAGTGCCCTTGAATGTGTCAATGTAGGGAAGACACATAGACAATGAAGCCATGACAGCTGAATGTCAGCCACAACCTTGAACCTAAACTGGTTTCACCATTTCAGTGATTCCATCTGCAGTGGAGACATGCACTGCAGCTGGATCTGCGGCATTGCATGTCATTTCCTCTGTTCAGACTCCAAGCATTTAACTGACAATTTCACCACATTGCTAGACCCTGCTAATAAGCATCAGGGAACATTCACTTAGTGATGTTGCTAACAACATCTTCAGCATTCTAATCAGACTGTTGCTGGCATTTGCAAAACAGAAAACACAAAGTAAAACAAAGCCAGTCACCACTGATAAAATGTAAGCATATAAGAATATGCAGCCAAAAAAGGCACAAGCTGCTCTGTTATGAAGCAATGTTTTTCTTGATTTGAGTGTTGCACTTAGAGACCTTATATGCTTTATTCATATAAATAACATGATTGGTTAAAACACTGTGAAGAAGAAATAATTGGTATTTGGCATACAATATTTTTTAATGAAAAACAAAAGAATTTTCCTAAAGATCAGCCTTGCAGATTAAATGTGCCTTTAACATTAATGGTATGCTATTATTGATATGCACACTATGCAGCAGAGACCTGCAAAACTCTTTGTGGCAAAGCACATTAGTATAGGCAAGCAATGGAATCCCTTTGCTTGAGGTAAGCAAGTTAGCATCCTTCTGAACAAAATGTACAAAACGTGTCATGGGGTACAAAGAAGAAACAAGAAAGAAGGGGTGTTGGTGGATGGCCAAGTTTCAGTCATGTATACTTTGGAAGACATTTGTTTTGTTCACTGATATTTAGTGAGATCAGAATTTCAGTGAACGCCATGAAGGAAGCCTGTGTTGCTGTGGAAGAAGATCTTCGCAGTTCACTGGGGGTGGGTGAGAGGAAGAAAGCTGGGTTTATTCTCAAACCCCATCTTGTACACTTAAATCCTGGGATGGGGAGCTAATATTGGAAAGATTTATCCTCTATGGAGGTTATGTTTCAGTCACTCTTATGTTCCCCTCACTTCTAGGAGGAATGTAGAGACAAATATCCATGTTGAGGAAGGCAGAATTAATTCTTCCTGTTCCCCGTCCCAATCTCATGTAGTTATGTTGACATAAGACGGCAAATTACTTTTCGTGGGCAGAGGGGATAATATATAAACAGCAAGGCTCTTTTGTTTGCATTGAACATTAGTTTATTGATAAATTGGTATCAGAAATAAATTTTTGTGACATAAACCATACATTTTTCTTTCTCAAGCATCCACCTAGGTGTGCCAAGCCCACTGACCAGTCGTACAGCATGTTTGTAAGGTTATAATTTAGGATGAACTGAAAACGCAGTCAGTTTTTGATGCATTGTGGCAATACTGTCTTAATTTGGTCCCATCCTTTACATATGGCAGACTAACTGGAGCCAGTTTTTGGCATAAATGAACACAACTTAAAATGAATTATAGGTCATGATCAATTTCTTGTTCGGACCAGGTCTTCTATAAATTAAGAACTAACTGGAAAATTTTTGCTGAATGTTACAGGGAGAAATCCAGCCTCCTGTTTGGCCCTGGAATAGCAGTAGACGGAAAGAAAATGGTATATTTCAGTGAAGCGCCAAAGCCAAAATCAAAAATGTTTTCCATTTTAGAAGCCTATTTCTGGCTACAATTTTTGCATTAAAAATGAAAAACCTGACTTAGTTAACAAACATTGTCTGTCTTCATTCTCAATTATACATTCTGGAAAAATGGATTAATGCTTTTCTAAATATTTTTAATTTTAAAATGCTGTTAGTATTTGAAAAAATATTTTAACAGATCATGATAAACTATATAAAATTTATTATTTAAAATATAAAAGAACAAAAATTTTTCATTTATAGGAGAAAATAAGTACCTTAAATTCTGATCTTTCATAAACAACATTAGCTGATTTACTTGCTGTTTTAATGCTAAGTGCTACAATAGTATGGTAGTTAAAAAAAATGAGTATTTGTTAAAAAATTATGTCATAAACGGATCGGTCAGAGTCTGTACTTTAAGGAAAGGAATTCAAGAATATTGTAGAACAAGCAAATTAGTGCAATAACTTCATACTGAGATGTAGATGACAAATATTTAGTCATACTGAAATCAAAATATAAAAAGCCATTGCTTTTCTAAGTGCATGGAGTAACAAGCCCGCCTGGTGCTTTTCTCCCTTATATAAACAACAAAATGAGTATAAGTAGGATGGCAGCAAGTGAAAACAGAAGAATTCCCCTAAAAGTCACGTAAGCAGCCTCCATAAAATGATAACAAGAAAAGTTTGAAGCTAGGAATTCATATTAGTCTTCATAGCAAACTTTCCTTGAAGATATCCACAGAATTCTGCAAAGATTTGCCAATTTATCAGCATTAACTTACATCCTCAGTTTCCGTGTTGTTTTCCAAATGGGCTTCTGCACTATCACAACATTAGGAAAGGTATATTTCTTTGTAAATGGAATGCCTTAGTTTTATATTTTTACCCAATAATAATTGCACTTTCAGTGTTAACACAAAAGTGAAATGAATAAAGCAAAATCAGTAAATTGTTTTAACTAGAGAGAAAGAAAATATTTCAATTAGCTTTATCTACTAGTAGGAAGTTCCAGAAAATAATAAGGAAGGTTATTTGTAGCATACCAGATATGGGTAAGAGCACCTCTCAACTCCCTAACACAAATGTCTTGTATCTCTTTTGCAGGTGCAGCAGGTACAGAGTGAGCTAAGCATAGGGAATAGACAAGGCCTCATCAACATACCTGAACTTTCTAGTAGGCACAGTGATACAGGGGTAAGGGATCATAGAATCACAGAATGTCCTGAGTTGGAAGGGACTCACAAGGATCATCGAGTCCAACTCCTGTCCCTGCATAGGACAATTCCAAAATTCACACCATATGTCTGAGGGCATTGTCCAAATGCTTCTTGAATATTGTCAGGCTTGGCGCCATGACTGCCTCCCTGGGGAGCCTGTTCCAATGCTCCACCACCCTTTGGGTGAAGAACCTTTTCCTAATGTCCAACCTAAACCTCCCCTGGCATATCTTCCTGCTGTTCCCTCGGGTTCTATCATTGGTCGCCAGGGAGAAGAGATCAGCGTCTGCCCCTCCTCTTCCCCTTATGAGGAAGCTGTAGACTGTGATGAGGTCTTCCCTCAGTCTCCTCTTCTCTAGGCTAAACAGACCAAGTGAATTGAGCTGCTGCTCGTACAGCTTCCCCTCTAAACCCTTCACCATCTTTGTGGCTCTCCTCTAGACACTCTCCAGTAGCTTCGTATCCTTTTTGTACTGTGGTGCCCAAAACTGCACACAGTACTCAAGATGAGGCCGCACCAGGGCTGAGTAGAGTGGGACAATCGCCTACCTCGACCGGCTAGCAATACAGTTAGAATCATAGAATCACAGAACCATCGAATTGTTTAGGTTAGAAAAGACCCTTAAGATCATCAAGTCCAACCGTTAACCTATCACTGCCAAGTCCACCACTAAACCATGTCCTCAAGCACCACGTCTACACGTCTTTTAAATACCTCCAGGGATGGGGACTCAACCACTTCCCTGGGTAGCCTGTTCCAATACCTGAATACCCTTTCAGTGAAGAAGTTTTTCCTAATATCCAACCTTAACCTCCCCTGGCGCAGCTTGAGGCCGTTTCCTCTCGTTCTATCGCTTGTTACTTGGGAGAAGAGACCGACCCCCACCTCGCTACAACCTCCTTTCAGGTAGTTGTAGAGAGCAATAAGGTCTCCCCTCAGCCTCCTCTTTTCCAGGCTAAACAACCCCAGCTCCCTCAGCCGCTCCTCATAAGACTTGTGCTCCAGACCCTTCACCAACTTCGTTGCCCTTCTTTGGACACACTCCAGCACCTCAATGTCCTTCTTGTAGTGAGGGGCCCAAAACTGAACACAGTACTCGAGGTGCGGCCTCACCAGTGCTGAGGACAGGGGCACTATCACCTCCCTGGTCCTGCTGGCCACACTATTCCTGATACAAGCCAGGATGCCATTGGCCCTCTTGGCCACCTGGGCACACTGTTGGCTCATGTTCAGGCGGCTGTCAACCAACACCCCCAGGTCCTTTTCTGCCAGGCAGCTCTCCAGTCACTCCTCCCCCAGCCTGTAGTGTTGCATGGGGTTCTTGTGACCCAAGTGCAGGACTCGGCACTTAGCCTTGTTGAACCTCATGCAGTTGGCCCCGGCCCAATGATCCAGCCTGTCCAGGTCCCTCTGTAGGGCCTTCCTACCCTCCAGCAGATCAACACTTCCACCCAACTTGTTGTCATCTGCAAACTTACTGAGGGCGCACTCCATCCCCTCGTCCAGATCATTGATAAAGATATTAAACAGAACTGGCCCCAATACTGAGCCCTGGGGAATACCACTCGTGACTGGCCGCCAACTGGATTTAACTCCATTCACCACCACTCTCTGGGCTCGGCTGTCCAGCCAGTTTTTAACCCAGCGCAGAGTGCACCCATCCAAGCCGTGAGCAGCCAGCTTCTCCAGGAGAATGCTGTGGGAGACAGTGTCAAAGGCCTTACTAAAGTCCAGACAGACAACATCCACAGCCTTCCCTTCATCCACTAAGCGGGTCACCTTGTCATAGAAGGAGACCAGATTAGTGAAACAGGACCTCCCTTTCATATACCCATGCTGGCTGGGCCTGATCCCCCAGTTGTCCCGCATGTGCCATGTAATGGCACTCAAGATGATCTGCTCCATGACCTTCCCCGGCATCGAGGTCAGGCTGACAGGCCTGTAGTTCCCCAGATCCTCCTTCCGACCCTTCTTGTAGATGGTGTCACATTAGCTAGCTTCCAGTCATCTGGGACCTCCCTGGTTGACCAGGACTGCTGATAAATGATGGAGAGTGGCTTGGCAGCTCCTCCGCCAGCTCCCTCAGTATCCTTGGGTGGATCCCATCTGGCCCCATGGACTTGTGGGCATCCAGGTGGAGGAGCAGGTCACTGACTGTTACCTCTTCAATTATTGGGGCTTCATTCTATTTCCTATCATCTCCATCTCCCAGCTCAGGGGCCTGAAAAACCCGAGGATGACTAGCTTGACTGTTAAAGACTGAGGCAAAGAAGGCATTAAGTACCTCAGCCTTCTCCTCATCCTTTGTGGCAATGTTTCCCTCCGCATCCAACAAAGGAGGGAGATTCTCCCTGGCCCTCCTTTTGTCGCTGATATATTTGTAAAAACATTTTTTGTTATCCTTCACTGCAGTGGCCAATTTAAGTTCTAGCTGGGCCTTTGCCTTTCTAATCTTGTCCCTGCATAACCTCACAACATCCTTGTACTCCTCCTGAGTCACCTGCCACTTCTTCCAAAGGCGGTAGGCTCTCCTTTTTTTCCTGAGTTCCAGCCAAAGCTCTCTGTTCAGCCAGGCCGGTCTTCTCCCCTGCCTGCTCGACTTGCGGCACATGGGGACGGCCTGCTCCTGCGCCTTTGAGATTTCCTCCGTGAATAATGTCCAGCCTTCCTGGACTCCTTTGCCCTTCAGGACTGCCTCCCAAGGGACTCTGTTAACCAGACTCCTAAGCAATCCAAAGTCGGCCCTTCTAAAGTTCAGGGTAGCGGTCTTGCTAACCCCCTTCCTTACTTCTCCAAGAATTGAAAACTCTATCATGTCGTGGTCGCTGAGCCCAAGACAGCCTCCGACCACCACATCACCCACCAGGCCTTCTCTGTTCGTAAACAGCAGGTCCAGTGGGGCACCTCCCCTGGTTGGCTCGCTTACCAGCTGTGTCAGGAAGTTATCTTCTGCACACTCCAGGAACCTCCTAGACTTCTTTCTCTCTGCTGTGTTGTATTTCCAGCAGATATCTGGTAAATTGAAGTCTCCCATGAGAACAAGGGCTAGGGATTGTGAGACTTCAGCCAACCGCTTGTAGAATACTTCATCTGTTTCCTCGTCCTGGTTGGGTGGTCTATAACAGACTCCCACCAGGATATCTGCCTTCTTAGCCTTCCCTCTCATCTTTACCCATAAACACTCAACCTTATCATAACCTTCACTGAGCTCTATACAACCAAAACACTCTCTAACGTACAAGGCTACCCCACCACCTCTTCTTCCTTGCCTATCCCTTGTGAAGAGAATTCTAGAGAATAAGTCTTATGAGGAGAGGCTGAGGGAGCTGGGGTTGTTTAGCCTGGAGAAGAGGAGGCTGAGGGGAGACCTTATCACTCTCTACAGCTACCTGAAAGGAGGTTGTAGCGAGGTGGGGGTCGGTCTCTTCTCCCAAGTAACAAGCGATAGGACGAGAGGAAACGGCCTCAAGTTGCGCCAGGGGAAGTTTAGGTTGGATATTAGGAAAAACTTCTTCACCGAAAGGGTGGTCAGGCACTGGAACAGGCTGCCCAGGGAAGTGGTAGAGTCCCTATCCCTGGAGGTATTTAAAAGACGTGTAGACATGATGCTTGAGGACATGGTTTAGTGGTGGACTTGGCAGTGATAGGTTAACGGTTGGACTTGATGATCTTAAGGGTCTTCCAACCTTAACAATTCTATGATTCTATGATTCTATCCTGGTTGGGTGGTCTGCAACTGGCTCCCACCATGATATCTGGCTTGTTGGCCTTCCCCTTGATTGTTACCCATAAACACTCAACCTATATCATAGTTTTCCAGCTGCACAACGGCTTCCAGATCCTCCTGTTTTTTGTCCGTGCTGCGTGCATTGGCATAGATGCATTTCAGTTGGGCTATTGATCCCACCACTTTTTTGGGGGGAAAAGCCCTAATTCGTACGTGACCATTCTCAGGCGCTTCCATGGTTTCCAACACATCCATAGCCCTTGCGTCTTTGCTGCCGCATGGCTCTCCATCCCCTACCTCCATTAAGATTGCAGACCAAAGGACCTTGCTAGCACAGCGTCCCTCAAACATTGGCGTGCCACCCCCAGGCTTATCTCTAGCAAGCCTGGTTTTATCTCTTTCCCCCTTCAAATCTAGTTTAAAGCTCTTTCAATGAGCCCTGCTAACTCCTGTGCAAAGATTCTTTTTTCCCTTTGAGACAGGCGTACCCCATCTGTCGCCAGCAGGCCTGGTGTCGTGTAGACCAACCCGTGATGAAAAAACCCCGAATTTCGCCAGAGACACCAGGCTCAGAGCCAGGTATTGATCTGCTGGCTCTTCCTGTGTCTTCCCTCATCATTCCCTGCAACTGGAAGGGTAGAGGAGAACACTACTTGTACTCCTGATCCCTTAACCAGTCGTCCCAAGGCCCTGAAGTGTCTCTTGATTGCCCTCGGACTTCTTGTTGCAACTTCATTGCTGCCTACCTGAAAAATCAATAACGGATAATAATCTGAGGGCCGTACCAGGGTAGGAAGTTTTCTCTTCACATCTTTAACCCATGCCCCAGGGAGGCAGCAGACTTCCCTAAGAAGTGGGTCCAGTCTGCATATTGGGCCTTCTTTTCCCCTCAGGAGAGAGTCTCCTATGACAATGACCCATCTTTTTTTCTTTATGGAAGTGGTTTTGATGCAGGGCGTAGGCCGACTTAACCTTGGCGACACCTCCAAGCTAGATGAACCATTGTCCTCATTATTGTTCAGTTCCACTCACAGAGCTTCATACCTGTTTTGCAAGGGCACCTGGGAATGTGGGGTAGTCACAGAGAAGATGCGCCTGCTGCGATGGGCAGGAACTTGTCGCCATTGCCCCCTATCCCTTAAGTCACCATGTTCAGCCAGGTGGAGAGAAGATAGGGAATCCTCCATACCATGCGTCCTGTCTGCCTGTCGGGCCTGTCCCAGGGAAGGTAGGGTGTGATTCCAGTAGTCTATCTCTCTCTCGGACTCCCTGATGCTTCTCAACCTATTCATCTCCTCCCGGAGCTCTGTCACTAAGCAGAGGAGTTCCTCTACCTGGGCACACCTCCCACAGGTGTGCTTACTACTGCTGCCATCTGGTACTGTCATAAGAGTAGGGCACGTCCTGCAGCCTGACACCTGGGTGGCAGTATGTTCCCACCGGAGCTCTGTCTGGGAAGCTGTGTCAGTCACAGTGGGTGCAGAGTTTAGAGAGGACGTGGCCTTCTGCTGGGTGGATACCATTGCTCCCTGGTTGAGCCAGCAGAGCTACAGAGCCCTTCCTGTGTGCCCTTCCATGCAAACTGCCACGCCAACTGCCACATCATGCCCTTGCTGACGCACCACACCCTGTTTGCCTGCCCTGGTCGCTAGCATTCCCTAGGTGCTTCTTTTATATGGAGGGGGAGGGGGAGGCTTGGCTGCCGTTGCTCCTGGCCCAGCCCAGGTCTCATCAGCCACTGTCTCATGAACTGTGGGCTCCTGTCCACTCTCTCGGCTCTCCCTGAGGTTTCTCCGGTTCAGGGCATTCCGTTGCGGATCGTGCCGGCCCTGGAGCTGCTCACCTCAGTGACTGAGTGCCTCTATATTCCTTCTAGGTTACCTGTCCCTGCTTCCACCTTCTGTATACTTCCTTTTTGTGTTTGAGCTTTGCTAGGAGCTCCTTGTTCATCTACACAGGCCTACTGTTCATTGGGATGGACTGCTCTTGAGCATGGAGGAGGTGATCCTTGAATATTAACCAGCTTTTTTGGGCTCCTCTTCCCTCTAGGGCCTTATCTTATGGGTCTCTTCCAAGCAGATCTTTGAAGAGGCCAGTGTCTGTTCTTCTCTCAAGTCCAAGGCTTTTTTGCCTTGTTCCCTTCTCTCAGGATTCTGAACTCCACCATCTCATGGTCACTGCAGCCAAGGCTGCCTTTGACCTACACGCCCCCAATGAGCCCTTCCTTGTTTGTATGAGGTCCAGCACAGCACCTCTCCTCGTTGGCTCCTCTATCATTTGGAAAAGGAAGTTGTCATTGATGCTTCCTGGATTGCTTATGCCCTGCTGTAGTGTCCCTCCAGCAGATATCGGGGTGGTTGAAGTCCCCCAGGAGGACCAGGACCTGCAAATGTGAGACTGCTTCTAGCTATCTTTGGAAGGCCTCATTCGCTTTTACTTTCTGATCAGGTGGCCTATAGCAGACACCCACTACAATGTCACCCATACAAGTCTGCTCTTTAATCCTTACCCATAAGCTCTCAACAGGCTCCTCATCCATCCTCAGGCAGAGCTCCATGCATTCCGGATGCTCTCAATTAAAGGGCAACTCTACCTCCTTGTCTTCCCAGCCTGTCCTTCCTAAGGAGCCTGTATCCCTCCATTGCAACACTCCAGTCATGCGAGCCACCCTACCACATCTCTGTGATCCCAACAAGATCATAGCCCTGCAACGGCACACAGATCTCCAAATCATCATGTTTATTCCCCATGCTGTGTGTGTTTGTGTACAGGCACTTGAGAGAGGCACCCCAGCATGTTAATTTCACAGAAAAGAAGTGCACAGCTATAAAAAAACATATACAATTATATGTAACATACAATATACACATATATAGAAAGATATATATAAAGGAGTGTACAAATATCTATAAATATATATATTAATTATTTATTTATTTATACATACACTATTTTATATATATATTCATATACATAGAATCATAGAATCATAGAATCGTCAAGGTTGGAAAAGACCCTTAAGATCATCCAGACCAATCATTAACCTAACACTGCCAAGTCCACCACTAAACCATGTCCCTAAGCACCACATCTACACGTCTTTTAAATACCTCCAGGGATGGGGACTCAACCACTTCCCTGGGCAGCCTGTTCTAATGCTTGACCACCCTTTCGGTGAAGAAGTTTTTCCTAATGTCTAACCTAAACCTCCCCTGGCGCAGCTTGAGGCCATTTCCTCTCATCCGATCACTCGTTACTAGGGAGAAGAGACCAACCCCTGCCTCACTACAACCTCCTTTCAGGTAGTTGTAGAGAGCAATAACGTCTCCCCTCAGCCTCCTCTTCTCCAGACTAAACAACCCCAGTTCCCTCAGCCGCTCCTCATAAGACTTGTGCTCCAGACCCTTCACCAGCTTCGTTGCCCTTCTTTGGACACACTCCAGCACCTCAGTGTCCTTCTTGTAGTGAGGGGCCCAAAACTGAACACAGTACTCGAGGTGCGGCCTCACCAGTGCTGAGTACAAGGGCATATATATGGGTGTCCTGGTTTCAGCTGGGATAATTTTCTTCTTAGTAGCTGGTATAGTGCTGTGTTTTGGATTTAGTATGAGAATAATGTTGATAACACACTGATGTTTTGGTGGTTGCGAAGTAGTGCTTACACCAGTCAAGGACTTTTCAGCTTCCCATGCTCTGTCAGGTGCACAAGAAGCTGGGAGGAGGCACAGCCAGGACAGCTGACCCAGACTGGCCAAAGGGCTATTCCATACCATATGACATCATGCTCAGTATATAAGCTGGGGGAAGAAGAAGGAAGGGGGGGACACACGTTCGGAGTGATGGCATTTGTCTTCCCAAGTAACCGTTACGCGTGATGGAGCCCTGCTTTCCTGGGGATGGCTGAACACCTGCCTGCCGATGGGAAGTAGTGAATGAATTCCTTGCTTTGCTTTGCTTTGCTTGCGTGCACAGCTTTTGCTTTACCTATTAAACTGTCTTTATCTCAACCCATGAGTTTTCTCACTTTTACTCTTCCGATTCTCTCCCCCATCTCACCGGGGGGGAGTGAGCGAGTGGCTGTGTGGTGCTTAGTTGCTGGCTGGGGTTAAACCATGACAATGGGCAAATATATATTTTCCCATGGTTGTGTGGGATCTTACAGCTACCTGTAAGACCATTGCGTAGTGCAGGCTAGTGCTGTATGTGTTTCCTTATCCTTAGGGAAATGCTGCAAAGCAGCAGAGGACTGAGCATGCTGTCAAGACTGTCCTGTTAGACAATGATTACTGCAAAAGCAGTGACACAGGCTTTGGGACACAGGCTGCAGCCCCATGCTCTTAGAGTCCATAGCTACTGCAGAAAGAACAAGCAGATCAGTAAGAGCAATGCGCGTATTGCAGAGCTGAAAGACCATGATTATCTTTTGGGCACAGAGGAGTGGCAGGCAGGATGGTGGTGATAAAAGGTCTGGTGGGGCTATTAGTTCTGGGGCCTTGGCTTACAGGCTAACAAAACAGAAAAAAATGTTACAAGAAAGTGCTAGTTAGGAAAATAAACAAATTTTGTGTTGCTGCAAGTGTTGTGTTGGCCCCTTCAATGCAAACTGCTTTTCTGAACCTGATGGGCCAGTAAACATCTCCCCCTAGGGTAGAAAATCTCCCCCTTCACTACATGAAGCTTATGAAATATTTGTTTGGGGTGTAGAGCAAATTTTTGACCATTTATGCCAGCTGTTTGAACCTGGTGATTATGTTCAGCTCTGTCTTGAAGCTGTCTCTTTATATTCTCCCACTATTAATTTAAGCAATATGAATGCAGAGATAATTTTAGACTGAATCGGTACTCTCCTGCAAAGTAAGAGAGCTGTATTTTGATCAGACTTTCCACCTGGCTATCATTACTGTAAAAGCTGTTGGGGGTGGGGTTCACAGAACCCTACAGTCTATCCCCCATTCCAAAATTATAGACAAAACCCAGAGCTATTTAATTGATCTAAGTAACAGTGATGATAATCTCTGTTTTGCTGGGAGTCTTACAGCACTTATAGCAGTGAGGGATCTGACATGCAGAACTGTTAAGCAGAGCAAAAGAGCTACATGACAAACTGGGGTCGCCTGTGCCACCCCATGCTGAGTATCATGCTGAGTGACATCCCCTTGTTTGAGGATCTGCTACATGTTACTATATGCATAATATATGTTTATACATATTTGTACACTCCTTTATATATATATTTCTATGTAGATATTGTATATAAATATATATATTTATAGCTGTGTGCTTCCTGGACCAAATGAAATGGACAGCCAGTCAGAGGGTGGTCTGAGATCCTGTGGGTATGACAGTGTCAAAAAATGGCAACCAGCCAATCACAAAGCAGTATGAAAACACATGGGGAATGACTCTGTCAAAAGTGGTGGTCTCCCTGTATGTAGTGAGAGGGGGCTTCCTTTTCTGACATACTTCTGGGTACACTGGTAGGGGCAGCTCGTCCTAGCAGCCAATTACAGGGCAGTATGAAAACACATGAGGCATGACATTGTCGAAAATGGTGCCTACCTGCCATAAAATGGTGGCTGAAACAACATGGCGGACCCTGTGTATTTAGAGGGAGGGGGCTTCCTGCTCTGATATCCTTCTGGGGTAAACAGGAAGCGGGTGACTGGTCCGGCCAGCCAATCACAGAGCTGCCTGGGAACACATGGGTATGACTATGTCAAGAAATGGCTGTCAGCCAATCACAGAGCAGTTTGAAAACATGGGGGTTATGACATTTAGCAAAATGGCAGCTTCCTGCCATAAAATGGTCCCCTATGTATGTAGGGGAAGGGGCTTCCTGATCTGATATCCTTCTGGGGTAAACTGGAAGGGGCAGCTGGTCAAGCCAGCCAATCACAACAGAGCATGTGAACAGAAGATAGGAGTGACTTCCAGGGAGAATGGAACATGTGGCTGCCTGCAGGGGGCAGGATTTCTGCTGGAAGCTGGGGGTGAGGCACCTGTCACTTCTTATCAGTGGTCCCTATAATACTGACAGGGCCATTGTTTTACTTTATCTGATTAAACATTGATCGTTTCTTCTCCCAAAGATGTTTGAGTCTAGTAAGAAGATGAGAATCAGGATTGTTTTTTCAATTGTGACATGCTGTGAACAGTTGCAAAAATCACAGTCAACATCTGTAATGAACTCTGTGACTGAAAACTTTGTGTGAGTTGAAATGTATTCACATGAATGCAAAAAATGTACTACTTTTAAGCTTACAATTCACATAAATGCTGGATGAATAGGAAATACTCAGAGTACTATGTTAATTCATACAGGGAGATGACTTTTTGCTCTTATGCAGTTCATTATCAAGGTTTTTTTTAACTAGTATAGTTTTTGGCAAAATAATGCAACTGACTGCTGACTTGAATATTTAATTTTATACTCACTCATGCAGAAGCACGCCAGCTACTGATACATAAAACCAATTTCTGGTATCACCTATCTCTTATCTCAGTCACTGACATGGCCGAACTTTACTTAGTTTATGAAATATGAATGGTCTGTTTGACTATAGATAAGTACATTCTTGTATCACTGAACAGTTCCTTTCCTAGCCTAGTGATTACAATTTAAACATTTTTAGACTGGGTTCTTTGGTACAATCCATGCTTTTACAGAAGCTACTAAGTATATTATAAACTTTTGTCATCCAGTGCTTTATTTTAATGTTATTTGAAACTTGGCAATATTTTGCTACTAAAGTTTTGCAGTAGAGAACACACAGTTGATGGGAGTTTTAGTATCTTCCATCCCACACAGAAAAGATATAGTACTTCTCGAGTCTGTGATTTGATGACATTCTGTAGGAAGCCAAAGATAACACAGACTTTTTTTTCTGCCAAATTACATTGAAAATCTTACTTCAAACCTCTTGTCCACAGAGAACCAAAACTTGAGTCTAGGAGTAGAGTGTAGCTACTAGATTTCATAGCTTCCTATATAAAAGACTTGCATCATACATATGTATTTTGCATTGAAATACCAAAGTTATTTTGCAGGTGTATTTCAGTAGTCTGCTTCCTTCTTTTATTTATTTGGTGTGCTTTGAGTATGACTTTGATGTTATTCTACTGCATGTATGGGGAATGGACGCAGTCAGATTTTTAAAGGAGTTTTGGTGACAACAGATAGACACACTATTGGAAGTTTGGTGCCTACATACCTGGCCCAAAGTCTCCATACATTTTTCACAATTCTGCATGGGCTGCCAGCAAGACTACTAGTACTTTAGGTTTAGCGCTAAAGGAAGACAATGTTTTTGAGAATCTTAGAATGCTTATCCTAGCGAAATTGGAACTAGATATTTGTGTGCCTGAATACAATTACTCAGAACTGTAGAATCTGGAGTTCTGAGAGGCTAGTGGCTTAAGTTTCTCTGTCCTTGCTGCCTGAAAGTGCAGAACTCAAATGCGAGTCAGCCACCATCCTATGTATGAAGTTCTCTGGTGATGGAACAATAAGATTATTTCAGACCAGAATCAGGGTGCAAATTATCACCTGGGTCATGTAAATAATCAAGGAAGTTAGAGCTCAAATATGAATTCAAGATTCAAGTTAACAGGACAGTTTCAGTGTAGCCAAAATATTTAGGTTTCTTTTATCCATGCATTTAAAAAATAGTTTATTCTAGTCTCTTAGGTTAGGTTAGGTAATAGGTAGTTTGGGACTTCAACTGGTAAAATAGTAGCAAGCACTGTACAAAAAAACTAAGCTAAACAGATACTGCTCACTCCTGCAAAATCCTCTTACAATTTACTCAAGCTCTAATCTGATTTTGTGTCCAGTAAATATATTTCTAAAAGAGATTTCTTGCATTAGCCTCCATTAATAAAAATGCCTATTAAATAATGCCTTAAAACGGGTATACTTACATTGAGGTAATGTGATGGTTTAACCCGTCAGCAACTAAGCACCACACAGCTGCTCGCTCACCCTCTGCCCCTCATGGTGGGATGGGGGAGACAATCGGAAAAACAAAAGTAAAACCCGCAGGTTGAGATAAAGACAGTTTAATAGGACAGCAGAGGAAAAAAAAAAAAAATTATAATACAATATATACAAAACAAGTGATGCACAATGCAATTGCTCACCACCCACTGACCAATGCCCAGCCAGTCCCTGAGCAGCAATCACTGCCCCCCAGCCAACTGCCCCCAGTTTATATACTGAGCATGACGTCATATGGTATGGAATAGCCCTTTGGCCAGTCTGGGTCAGCTGTCCTGGCTGTGGTCCCTCTCAGCTTCTTGTGCACCTTGCAGAGCACGGGAAGCTGAAAAATCCTTGACTGGTGTAAGCACTACTCAGCAAGAACCAAAACATCAGTGTGTCATCAACGTTATTCTCATCCTAAATCCAAAACACAGCACTATACCAGCTACTAGGAAGAAAATTCACTCTATCCCAGCTGAAACCAGGACAGGTAATAAACCTCAATCAGTCACTATGGCAAAGAGTAAATTCTCTTTTTATTCCCATTTCATAGGAAGAGAGATATACACAGAGGTAAAAGAGTTTACTTGAGGTCAAGTACAAGATATTATCAGAACTAGGGTTAAAACTAGCGGTTTTCCAGAGCTGTTCATATACTTAGACTACTTGATAGTCCTACTTCCTTTGTCCTTTTACTCTAATATAAATGAATTTGTTATGACAAGAATGTTAAAGAGGAAAATACCCAAAACATAAATGTGCAATTATTTTTGTGTCCTGCTATCTATAAAATGAATGATTAATTTTCTCTTGGTAGATAAGCACACGTTTGCATTAGTGTATTGCACACAGAATGAAAGAGGGAAGATTTTTTTCTTTGAAGTTATATTTAAACTATAAAAATGAGCATGCTTTACAACAAACATCTTTAATGCACTTAATAATGGGGCTCTGATGCAATGTAGTCTCCTGTCTAATCAAGTTCTGAGACGCATCACTGGAGTTGCATGGCTGCAAGTGCATGCACACTGAGCAACAAACCCAGTGTATAAGGGAAAAAATAACTGGATTACAAGAGTTTCAAGAAAACATGGTACAAGATTTAAACGTGGGAATATCAGATACTGCAAATAGATTTTAAAATAAGAAAAATTAATAACAATAATGGGAAAATGACTTTTTATATTTAATTTTTGAACTTGGATAGATTATTTTACATTTGTGTTCTAGAGAACAGATGTCCTTATTTCTCATAGAGACAAGAATCAGGGACAGATTTAAATGGAAGGAAAAATGAAATCGACATGTGTTAAAAATGACAAAAAAAAAAGATAATTGAGCATGCTAATTAGCATAGCTAACAACCTAAGTTATAATATCATAACCACTAAAACCAAGAAAAAATCATCTTAATCTAGAGAAACTCTATGAAATGTAACTTCAGTCTCAGTTTCTTTGTGCAGATGTGTTCTTGTTTAGGTTAAGCAAAAAGCTAAGAGCCACTGTTTTTCATTTCCCCAAATTACATGTCCACTTCTGACATCCATTCTGTCAGTTTGGACAATAGAAATAAAATCAGGATCAGTGGCTAGTGTAGATAGAATGTGGCTGAGTAGTGAAGGGCAAGATTCTTTCTACTGTGATGATGAATAATTTAAGCAATACTATTGATTCCCCTGTGAAGAAAGCTGGCAGATTCTCAGCCTAGACCAATGAAGAACAAAGATAATGTCCTTGTTTATTTTAAAAAGTGATTTTAGTCACAATAATTGCTGTTAATTTTAACAATACTTTGGTAATGCATATGAGCAGAAATTGAACTCAAGCCTGCACTTTTAAAAACACATCTATTACTCCATGCAGATAAGCTAGTGCAGACCTCAATTTATGCCTTAATTTTAAGTTTGCATCCCTCTGTTGAGGACATTCCCTGCATTGGACTTTGACACAAAAAGAAGAGACCCTAGACTTTATAAAAGCAAGTGTGAAATTGCTGCGGCTATTAAATGTGGCCATTTTTACTCATTAAAAAGCTTCTTCTGAACATAAATTAGGGAAAAAAAAAAAAAAAAAAAGGAGGAATTTCCCTTCTTATTCCCACCTAGTGGATGAAGGGAAGGTGGTGGATGTAGTTTTTCTGGATTCTAGTAAGGCTTTTGATACTGTCCCTCACAGCATCCTTCTGGACAAGTTGTCCAACTGTGGGATGAGCAGGTTCACGGTGCGCTGGGTGAAGAACTGGCTGAAGGGCAGGGCTCAAAAGGGTTGTGGTGAATGGGGCTACATCTGGCTGGTGATCGGTCACCAGCAGTGTTCCTCAGGGCTCAATTCTAGGGCCAGTCCTGTTCAATATTTTCATCAACGATCTGGATGCAGGAGTTGAATGCACCATTAGCAAGTCTGCTGAGGATACCAAACTGGGAGGTGCTGTTGACTCTCTCGAGGGACAAGAGGCCTTGCAGAGGGATCTAGACAGATTGGAGCATTGGGCAATCATCAATGGCATGAAATTTAACAAGAACAAATGCTGGATTCTGCACCTGGGATGGAGTAACACCAGGCACAAGTATAAATTGGGAGAGGAGTGGCTGGAGAGCAGCCCTGCAGAAAGGGATCTGGGGGTGCTGGTTGACAGCAGGCTCAATATGAGCCAGCAGTGTGCCCTGGCAGCCAAGAGGGCAAACCACATCCTGGGGTGCATCAAACACAGCATAACCAGCCAGTCAAAAGAGGTGATTATCCCTCTGTTTTCGGCACTGGTGTGGCCTCACCTTGAATACTGTGTGTAGTTCTGGGCCCCACACTTTAAGGATGTTACGGTCCTTCAATGTGTCCAGAGGAGGGCAACAAAGCTAGTGAAAGGGCTGGAAGGCATGTCCTATGAGGAGTAACTGAGGACTCTGAGTTTGTCTAGTTTGGAGAAAAGGAGGCTGAGGGGCTGTCGTGCTTTAACCCCAGCCAGCAACTAAGCATCACACAGCTGCTTGCTCACCCTCCACCCCCCACCACGGTGGGATGGGGGAGAGAATCGGAAGAGCAAAAGTGAGAAAACTCATGGGTTGAGATAAGAACAGTGTAATAATGCAGATAAAATAAACTAAAATAGTAGTAGTAGTAGTAGTAGTAGTAGTAGTAACAATAAAAATAACAACAATAATAATGATAATAATATACAAAGCAAGTGATGCATGATGCAATTGCTCACCACCCACTGACCAATGCTGAGTCAGTCCATGAGCAGCGTTACCTGCCCCCTGGCCAACTGCCCCAGTTTATATACTGAGCATGACATCATGTGATATGGAATAGCCCTTTGGCCAGTCTGGGTCAGCTGTCCTGGCTGTGCCCCCTACCAGCTTCTTGTGCACCTGGCAGAGCATGGGAAGCTGAAAAGTCCTTGACTACTGTAAGCACTGCTTAGCAACAACTAAAACATCAGTGTGTTATCAACATTATTCTCATCCTAAATCCAAAACACAGCACTATACCAGCTACTAGGAAGACTATTAACTCTATCCCAACCAAAACCAGGTCAGTGCCGTTATCAGTTGCCCCTATACACAAGAAAAAATACACAAGAAAATCAGCTCATTTAGTAAGGGATGAAGATGAACCAGGGCCATCACAAGAACAGGAGGAGGAAGAGGCAGAACCCACAAATGAGATGGTAACCACCCAATCCCTGACCCTGAGTGAGCTGCAAGATATGCGAAAAAATTTCAGTTTTTGTCCAGGCGAGCACATTGTCACCTGGCTGCTCCGATGCTGGGGTAACGGGGCCAGTAGCCTGGAATTAGAGGGTAGGGAAGCCAAGCAGCTGGGATCCCGTTCTAGGGAAGGGGGCATTGACAAAGCAATTGGAAAAGGGGCACAAGCCCTCAGCCTCTGGAGGCGACTCCTGTCAAGTGTGAAGGAAAGGTATCCCTTCAAGGAAGATTTTTTATGTCAGCCAGGCAAGTGGACCACCATGGAGAGAGGTATCCAGTACCTGAGGGAATTAGCCGTGCTGGAGGTGATTTATGGTGACCTGGACAACAAGCAGTTATCCAAAGATCCAGATAAAGTCAGGTGCACACTGCCTGTGTGGTGGAAGTTTGTACGGAGCGCATCATCGGCGCATGCCAACTCATTGGCAGTAATGACCTGGAAAGATGAAGAGGGACAGATGGTGGATGAATTGGCTGGCCAACTCCAACAATATGAAGAAAGTCTCTCTTCCTCCCTACGGGCCTGCGTCTCGGCTGTGGAGAAACTGCCTGACGTGCTAGCTGAGAAATTATCCCGGGAGTTCCAGCGATTCAAAGAGGACATGTCCTACTCCTCACCTGTACGGACCAGTATCTCAGCCATTGGGAGTAAGCATCCCTCTCTTCAAGAGAGAAGATATAGTGGATACACACCACGGGGCACCCTGTGGTTTTACCTGCGTGACCACAGAGAGGACATGAGGAAGTGGGATGGAAAATCTACCACGACCCTAGAGGCACGAGTACGTGAGTTGCAAGGAAAAACAATCACAAAAGGTGGTTCTCCCAGGAGAGTTGCAGCTCCAGTTTCCAGCGAGCAGTTCCCCAGACAGGGTAGAAGGGCTGATTTTGCTTCCAATCTCAATAAAGGGACTTCTGATTCGCATTTACAAGAAGCGAGTAATAAATACTATGACCAGGACTAGAGGGGCCCTGCCTCCAGCCAGGTGGAGGAAAGGGACAACCGGGTATACTGGACTGTGGATTCGATGGCCTGGCACATCAGCCCCACAGGAGTAGAAGGCTCTAGTGGACACCGTTGCACCGTGTACCCTAATGCCATCAAGCTATAAAGGGGCAGAACCCATCTGTATTTCTGGAGTGACAGGGGAATCCCACCAGCTAACTGTATTGGAGGCTGAAGTGAGCCTAACTGAGAATGAGTGGCAGAAGCACCCCGTTGTGACTGGTCCAGACGCCCCGTGCATCCTTGGCATAGACTACCTCAGGAGAGGGTATTTCAAGGACCCAAAAGGGTATCAGTGGGCTTTTGATATAGCTGCCTTGGAGACGGAGGAAATGAAACAGCTGTCTACCCTGCCCGGTCTCTCGAAGGACCCTTCTGTTGTGGGGTTGCTGAGGATCAAAGAACAACATGTGGAAAATCGCTACCACAGCAGTGCACCGGCAGAAATATCGCACCAAAAGAGACTCCCTGATTCCCATCCATAAGTTGATTCGTCAACTGGAGAGCTGTCCTGGTTTTAGTTGGGACAGAGTTAATTTTCTTGTGTACTTTTTCTTATGTATAGGGGCGAATGATACTGGCTTGGTTGCTGGCTGGGGTTAAACCATGACAAGAGCCAAGGAGTGATCAGCAAGACACACTCACCCTTTAACAGTCCCATATGGCCAGTGTGAAAGTCTAATGGAGAGTGGAGACTAAGAGTAGACTATCGGGGCCTCAATGAAGTCACGCCGCCACTGAGTGCTGCCGTGCTAGACATGCTAGAACTTCAATATGAACTGGAGTCAAAGGCAGCCAAGAGGTATGCCACCATTGACATTGCTAATGCGTTTTTCTCAATCCCTTTGGCAGCAGAGTGCAGGCCACAGTTTGCTTTCACTTGGAGGGGCGTCCAGTACACCTGGAATCGACTGCCCCAGGGGTGGAAACACAGCCCCACCATTTGCCATGGACTGATCCACACTACATTGGAACAGGGTGGGGCTCCGGAACACCTGCAATACATTCATGACATCATCGTGTGGGGTAACACAGCAGAAGAAGTTTTTGAGAAAGGGAAGCAAATAGTCCAAATCCTTCTGGAGTCCGGCTTTGCCATAAAACAAAGTAAGGTCAAGGGACCTGCACAGGAGATCCAGTTTTTAGGAATAAAATGGCAAGATGGGCATCGTCAGATCCCAATGGATGTGATCAACAAAATCACAGCCATGTCCCCACCAGCCAGCAAAAAGGAGACACAAGCTTTCTTGGGCATTGTGGGTTTTTGGAGAATGCATATTCCAAACTACAGTCTGATCGTAAGCCCTCTCTATCAAGTGACCCGGAAGAAGAACGATTTTAAATGGGGCCCTGAGCAACGACAAGCCTTTGAACAAATTAAATAGGAGATAGTCCATGCAGTAGCCCTTGGGCCAGTCCGGGCAGGACAAGATATTAAAAATGTGCTCTACACTGCAGCCGGGGAGAATGGTCCTACCTGGAGCCTCTGGCAGAAAGCACCAGGGGAGATTCGAGGTTGACCCCTAGGGTTTTGGAGTCGGGGATACAGAGGATCCGAGGCCCGCTATACTCCAACTGAAAAAGAGATATTGGCAGCCTATGAAGGGGTTCGAGACGCTTCGGAAGTGGTTGGTACTGAAGCACAGCTCCTCCTGGCACCCCGACTGCCAGTGCTGGGCTGGATGTTCAAAGGGAGGGTCCCCTGAACACATCATGCAACTGATGCTACGTGGAGTAAGTGGGTCGCCCTGATCACACAACGGGCTCGAATAGGAAACCCCAGTCGCCCAGGAATCTTGGAAGTGATCATGGACTGGCCAGAAGGCAAAGATTTCAGAATATCACCAGAGGAGGAGGTGACGCGTGCTGAGGAGGCCGCAGTGTATAATAAACTATCAGAAAATGAGAAGCAATATGCCCTGTTCCCTGATGGGTCCTGTCGTCTTGTGGGGAAGCATTGGAGGTGGAAAGCTGCTGTATGGAGTCCTGTACAACAAGTTGCAGAAACTGCTGAAGGAGAAGGTGAATTGAGTCAGTTTGCAGAGGTGAAAGCCATCCAGCTGGCTTTGGATATTGCTGAACGAGAAAAGTGGCCAATGCTCTGTCTCTATACTGACTCATGGATGGTGGCAAATGCCCTGTGGGGGCGGTTACAGCAATGGAAGCAGAGCAACTGGCAGCGCAGAGGCAAACCCATCTGGGCTGCCCCATTGTGGCAAGATATTGCTGCCCGGGTAGAGAACCTGGTTGTGAAAGTACATCACATAGATGCTCACGTACCCAAGAGTCGGGCCACTGAAGAACATCAAAACAATCAGCAGGTGGATCAGGCTGCTAAGATTAAAGTGGCTCAGGTGGATCTGGACTGGCAACATGAGGGTGGATTGTTTCTAGCTTGGTGGGCCCATGACACCTCAGGCCACCAAGGAAGAGATGCAACATACAGATGGGCTTGTGATCGAGGGGCGGACCTGACCATGGACACTATTGCACAGGTTATCCATGAATGCGAAACATGCGCTGCGATCAAGCAAGCCAAGCAGTTCAAGCCTCTCTGGTACGGAGGATGATGGCTGAAATATAAATATGGGGAGGCCTGGCAGATTGATTATATCATGCTCCCACAAACCCAAAAAGTCAATGAACTGAATTATATAATGTTACTTGCTGTATAATACTGTATGTCATCACTTCAATGATTACTATGTGCCATTTCAAAAGTATAAAGTAAGAATGACCCAGATTAATGAAGAATGAACTTTGAGGAAACCGAGGAAAGTGCAGAGGTAATAGAACCAGAAGTGGCTTCAGCATGCAATAATCCAACACCACACACCATCTCTCCTGCCCAGAAAGACCGTTATGACAGATGAAGCCTAAAGTCATGGACTGAATGAACTCAACAAACATTTTAGAGGGATGGCCCATAGACTAAGGGAATGATATCTGTGTGTATCAAAAGACTGGAAAAGTGGTGGTGATTAATTGGAATGTATTGGAAAGGTCAGGACCTGAGCATGACGTAGATGGTATGGAATAAGGGGTGGATACTGTCCTGGTTTCGGTTGGGATAGAGTTAATTTTCTTCCTAGTAGCTGGTATAGTGCTGTGTTTTGGATTTAGGATGAGAATAATGTTGATAACACACTGATGTTTTGGTTCTTGCTGAGCAGAGTTTACACTAGTCAAGGACTTTTCAGCATCCCATGCTCTGCCAGGTGCACAAGAAGCTGGGAGGGACCACAGCCAGGACAGCTGACCCAGACTAGCCCAAGGGCTATTCCATACCATATGACATCATGCTCAGTATATAAACTGGGGGGAGTTGGCTGGGGGGCAGTGGTTGCTGCTCGGGGACGAGCTGGGCATTGGTCAGTGGGTGGTGAGCAATTGTATAGTTTATCACTTGCTTTGTATATTATTATTGTATTATTATTATTATTATTATTATTATTATTATTATTATTATTATTGTTGTTACTACTACTACTACTAGTACTATTTTATTTTATTTTACTTCAGTTATTAAACTGTTCTTATCTCAACCCACGAGTTTTCTCACTTTTACCCTTCCAATTCTCTCCCCCATCCCACCGTCGGTGGAGGAGTGAGCAAGCGGCTGTGTGATGCTTAGTTGCTGGCTGGGGTTAAACCACAACAGCAGCCCAAATCTGAACACAGTACTCGAGGTGCAGCCACAGCAGTGCCGAGTAGAAGGGGATGATCATGGCCACACTATTTCTGATACAAGCCAGGATGCTATTGGTCTTCTTGGCCACCTGAGCACACTGCTGGCTCATGTTCAGGCGGCTGTTGACCAGCATCTCCAGGTCCTTTTCTGTCAGGCAGCTCTCCAGCCACTCTTCCCCAAGCCTGTAGCGTTGCATGGGGTTGTTGTGACCCAAGTGCAGGACCCGGCACTTAGCCTTGTTGAACCTCATGCAGTTGGCCTTGGCCCATCGATCCAGCCTGTCCAGATCCCTCTGTAGGGCCTTCCTACCCTCCAGAAGATCGACACTCCTACCCAACTTGGTGTCGTCTGCAAACTTCCTGAGGGTGCACGTGATCCCCTCGTCCAGATCATTGATAAAGATATTAAACAGAACTGGCCCCAATACTGAGCCCTGGGGAACACCACTTGTGACCGGTTGCCAACTGGATTTAACTCCATTCACCACAGCTCTTTGGGCCTGGCCATCCAGACAGTTTTAACCCAGCGAAGAGTACGCCCATCCCGGCCACGAGCAGCTAGTTTTTCCAGGAGAATGCTGTGGGGAACGGTGTCAAAGGCTTTACTAAAGTCCAGGCAGACAACATCCACAGCCTTTCCCTCATCCACTAAGCGGGTCACCTTGTCATAGAAGGAGACCAGGTTGGTCAAGCAGGACGTCCCTTTCATAAATCCATGCTGACTGGGCCTGATCCCCTGGTCATCCTCTATGTGCCGTGTGATGGCACTCAAGATGATCTGCTCCATAACCTTCCCTGGCACTGAGGTCAGGAGGACAAGCCTGTAGTTCCCCGGATCCTCCTTCTGTCCTTTCTTATAGACAGGCATCACATTTGCTAACCTCCAATGGACTGGGACCTCCCCAGTTATCCAGGACTGCTGATAAATGATGGAAAGCGGCATGGTGAGCACTTCCACCAGCTCCCTCAGTACCCTTGGGTGGATCCCGTCTGGCCCCATTGACTTGTGTGTGTCTACGTGGCATAGCAGGTTGCTAACCATTTCCCCTTGGATTATGGGGGCTTCATTCTGCTCCCTGTCCCTGTCTTCCAGCTCAGGGGGCTGGATACCCCAAGAACAACTGGTCTGACTATTGAAGACTGAGGCAAAGAGGGCATTAAGTACCTCAGCCTTTTCCTCGTCCCTTGTCACTATGTTTCCCCCTGCATCCAACAAAGGATGGAGATTCTCCTTAGCCCTCCTTTTGTTGCTAATGAATTTGTAGAATAATTTTTTCTTGTCTTTTATGGCAGTAGCCAGTTTAAGTTCCAGCTGGGCTTTGGCCCTTCTAATCCTCTCCCTGCATAACCTCACTACATCCTTGTAGTCCTCCTGCGTTGCCTGTCCCTTCTTCCAAAGGTCATAAACTCTCCCTTTTTTCCCCGAGTTCCAGCCAAAGCTCTCTGTTCAGCCAGGCCGGTTTTCTCCCCTGCTGGGTCATCTTTCGGCACATGGGGATGGCCTGCTCCTGCACCTTTAATATTTCTGTCTTGAAGAATGTCCAGCCTTCCTGGACTCCTTTGCCCTTCAGGATGGCCTCCCAAGGGACTCTGTCAACCAGGCTCCTGAACAGGCCAAAGTCTGCCCTCCAAAAGTCCAAGGTGGCAGTTCTGCTGATCCCCCTCCTTACTTCTCCAAAAATCGAAACCTCATCATTTCATGATTGCTATGCCCAAGACGGCCTCCAACGGTCACATCATCCACAAGTCCTTCTCTGTTCACAAACAACAGGTCCAGTGGGGCACCTTCCCTAGTTGGCTCACTCAACAACTGCATCAGGAAGTTATCTTCCACACACTCCAGGAACCTCCTAGACTGTTTCTGCTCTGCTGTATTGCAGTTCCAGCAGGCATCTGGTAAGTTGAAGTCCCCTATGAGAACAAGGGCTAGCGATTGTGAGACTTCTCCCAGCTGCTTATAGAATACTTCTTCTGCCTCTTCATCCTGGTTGGGTGGTCTGTACCAGACTCCCACCAGGATATCTGCCTTGTTGGCCTTCCCCCTGATTCTTACCCATAAACACTCAACCCTATCATCACCATCATTAAGCTCTAGACAGTCAAAACAGTCCCTAACGTACAGGGCTACCCCACCACCTCTCCTTCCTTGCCTATCCCTTCTGAAGAATTTATAGCCATCCATTGCAGAACTCCAGTTGTGCGAGACATCCCACCATGTTTCTGTGATTGCAACTATGTCATAGTTTTCCAGCTGCACAACAGCTTCCAGATCCTCCTGTTTTTTGTCCGTGCTGCGTGCATTGGCATAGATGCATTTCAGTTGGGCTATTGATCCCACCACTTTTTTGGGGGGAAAAGCCCTAATTCGTACGTGACCATTCTCAGGCGCTTCCATGGTTTCTAACACATCAGTAACCCTTGCGTCTTTGCTGCCGCATGGCTCTCCATCCCCTACCTCCATTAAGATTGCAGACCAAAGGACCTTGCTAGCACAGCGTCCCTCAAACATTGGCGTGCCACCCCCAGGCTTATCTCTAGCAAGCCTGGTTTTATCTCTTTCCCCCTTCAAATCTAGTTTAAAGCTCTTTCAATGAGCCCTGCTAACTCCTGTGCAAAGATTCTTTTTTCCCTTTGAGACAGGCGTACCCCATCTGTCGCCAGCAGGCCTGGTGTCGTGTAGACCAACCCGTGATGAAAAAAACCAAAATCTTGCCAGAGACACCAGGCTCAGAGCCAGGTATTGATCTGCTGGCTCTTCCTGTGTCTTCCCTCATCATTCCCTGCAACTGGAAGGGTAGAGGAGAACACTACTTGTACTCCTGATCCCTTAACCAGTCGTCCCAAGGCCCTGAAGTGTCTCTTGATTGCCCTCGGACTTCTTGTTGCAACTTCATTGCTGCCTACCTGAAAAATCAATAACGGATAATAATCTGAGGGCCGTACCAGGGTAGGAAGTTTTCTCTTCACATCTTTAACCCATGCCCCAGGGAGGCAGCAGACTTCCCTAAGAAGTGGGTCCAGTCTGCATATTGGGCCTTCTTTTCCCCTCAGGAGAGAGTCTCCTATGACAATGACCCATCTTTTTTTCTTTATGGAAGTGGTTTTGATGCAGGGCGTAGGCCGACTTAACCTTGGCGACACCTCCAAGCTAGATGAACCATTGTCCTCATTATTGTTCGATTCCACACTGTTATTGTTCAGTTACTTACAAAACAATAACTTACAAACTTTATCCACCTAAGGATTCTCATGGCAGTTTAAGGGCCCATTCTTGCCAAATCTTATAGGTGTGAGTAGCGTCTGTGAAATTCAAGATGACTTGCTTAGAAGAACGAATGCTTCCTGGGCCTATGTGCTCAGGGTTGACGTGACCCGAAGACCCAAACTAAGCCAGCTCTCACTGGATGGGAACACCACATACTGATGATAAAACAATAGGAGATTTTCCAAGCATATAACCACGGCCTCAGCATGTGACTAAATTCCCCCGACTGGTTATGCATCTCGCCCCTGTATTGAATTGGTTACACTATTTTGTTATTATGTGTGTGTCTTAAACTTACTGGCTTACACTCATGTGTAATACCTATTTAGAGAAGAGAAGAGAAGAGAAGAGAAGAGAAGAGAAGAGAAGAGAAGAGAAGAGAAGAGAGATGAGACAATTAAACTAGAATTGATGGGGGAAGGGGATACCAACAGGAGAGCTGAAGGTAAGCCAAGGGGTGGCATGGCACTGCCTGGGGGTGGAAATGCTAGTGGGAACATTTACACTGCTCCTGGGAGCACGGAGGGCTTAGGAGCACATCTGAAATGCTTGTACACCAACGCACGCAGTACAAGAAACAAACAGGATGAACTGAAAGCGTCCGTCAGCTCCCAGAGCTATGATGTCATCGATATTAGCGAGAGTTGGTGGAATGAGTCCCACGACTGGAGTGCTGGGATGGAGGGCTACAGGCTGTTCAGGGGGGATAGGCAGGGCAGGCGAGGTGGAGGTGTCGCACTGTATGTAAGGGAGAGGTGTGACTGTACAGCCCTTACAGTTAGGGATGATGTGGTTGAGAGTCTCTGGGCGAGGATTAGGGGGATGGAAAACAAAGCAGATGTCGTAGTGGGTGTCTACTACCGATCGCCCAGCCAGGATGATAGCACTGATGAGTTATTCTATAGGCAATTAGGAGAAATCTCTGGATCAGTAGCCCTGGTCCTTATGGGAGATTTCAACTTCCCAGGCATCAACTGGGAATACCATACTGCTGTGACAAGCAAGTCTGGGAAATTCCTGAAGCTTGTGGAAGATAACTTCTTGACACAAGTACTCAGTGAGCCAACTAGGACTTGCTATTTGTGAACAGAGAAGGACTCATGGGAGATGTGATGTTAGGTGGCTGTCTTGGCCAAAGCGATCACAAAATGGTTGAGTTTAAAATTTTCGGTGTAATCAGAAAAAAGGTCAGCAGAGTTGCTACCCTGGATTTCAGGAGAGCAAACTTTAAGCTACTCAGGGAGCTAGTTAACAGTGTCCCCTGGGAATCTGCTTTTGAGGGTTTAGGGGTCCATGAGTGCTGGTCAGTCTTTAAGAACCACCTTTTAGAAGCACAGGAGCAGACAATCCCATTGTGCCACAAGTCAAGCAAGCAGGGCAGAAGACCAGCTTGGCTGAACAGGGAACTCCTCTTGAACTCATTAGGAAAAAGAAATGGTATGATCTCTGGAAGCAAGGTCAGGCTTTGCAGGAAGATTACAGAGCCCTGGTTCGCATATGCAGGGAGAAGACATGAAAGGCCAAAAGTCAATTAGAGTTGGAACTGGCCAGTGTTGTGTCAGACAACAAGAAAGGCTTTTTTGAGTACGTTAATAGCAAGAGGAGGTCTAAGGAAAACATTGGACCGATACTTAGAACCATAGAATCATAGAATCGTTAAGGTTGGAAAAGACCCTTAAGATCATCCAGTCCAACCGTTAACCTATCACTGCCAAGTCCACCACTAAACCATGTCCTCCAGCACCACATCTACACGTCTTTTAAATACCTCCAGGGATGGGGACTCAACCACTTCCCTGGGCAGCCTGTTCCAATGCCTGACCACCCTTTCGGTGAAGAAGTTTTTCCTAATATCCAACCTAAACTTCCCCTGGCGCAACTTGAGGCCATTTCCTCTCGTCCTATCGCTTGTTACTAGGGAGAAGAGACCGACCCCCACCTCGCTACAACCTCCTTTCAGGTAGTTGTAGAGAGCAATAAGGTCTCCCCTCAGCCTCCTCTTCTCCAGACTAAACAACCCCAGCTCCCTCAGCCGCTCCTCATAAGACTTGTGCTCTAGACCCTTCACCAGCTTCCTTGCCCTTCTCTGGACACACTCCAGCACCTCAATGTCCTTCTTGAAGTGAGGGGCCCAAAACTGAACACAGTACTCGAGGTGCGGCACTATCACCTCCCTGGTCCTGCTGGCCACACTATTCCTGATACAAGCCAGGATGCCATTGGCCCTCTTGGCCACCTGAGCACACTGCTGGCTCATGTTCAGGCAGCTGTCAACCAACACCACCAGGTCCTTTTCAGCCAGGCAGCTCTCCAGCCACTCCTCCCCCAGCCTGTAGCGTTGCATGGGGTTGTTGTGACCCAAGTGCAGGACCCGGCACTTAGCCTTGTTGAACCTCATGCAGTTGGCCCCGGCCCAACGATCTAGCCTGTCCAGGTCCCTCTGCAGGGCCTTCCTACCCTCCAGCAGATTGACACTTCCACCCAACTTGGTGTCATCTGCAAACTTACTAAGGGTGCTACTACTCGATCCCCTCATCCAGATCATCAATGAAGATATTAAACAGGACCGGCCCCAGTACTGAGCCTTGGGGAACACCACTCGTGACTGGCCGCCAACTGGATTTGACTCCATTCACCACCACTCTCTGGGCTCGGCCATCCAGCCAGTTTTTAACCCAGCGCAGAGTGCACTTATCCAAGCCATGAGCAGCCAGCTTCTCCAGGAGAATGCTGTGGGAGACAGTGTCAAAGGCCTTACTAAAGTCCAGACAGACAACATCCACAGCCTTCCCCTCATCCACTAAGCGGGTCACCTTGTCATAGAAGGAGACCAGGTTAGTGAAACAGGATTTCCCTTTCATAAACCCATGCTGGCTGAGCCTGATCCCCGAGTTGTCCCGCATGTGCCGCATAATGGCATTCAAGATGACCTGCTCCATGACCTTCCCCGGCACCGAGGTCAGGCTGACAGGCCTGTAGTTCCCCAGATCCTCCTTCCGACCCTTCTTGTAGAGGGGCGTCACATTTGCTAGCTTCCAGTCATCTGGGACCTCCCCGGTTGACCAGGACTGCTGGTAAATGATGGAGAGTGGCTTGGCTAGCTCCTCTGCCAGCTCCCTCAGTATCCTTGGGTGGATCCCATCTGGCCCCATGGACTTGTGGGCATCCAGGTGGAGGAGCAGGTCACTGACTGCCACCTCTTCGACAACTGGGACTTCACTCTGCATCCTATCTCCATCTCCCAGCTCAGGGGCCTGAAAAACCCGAGGATGACTAGCTTGACTGTTAAAGACTGAGGCAAAGAAGGCATTAAGTACCTCTGCCTTCTCCTCATCCTTCATGGCAAGGTTACCTTCTGCATCCAACAAAGGAGGGAGATTCTTCCTGGCCCTCCTTTTGTTACTGACATATTTATAAAAACATTTTTTGTTGTGTTTAACGGCGGTGGCCAGTTTAAGTTCCAGCTGTGCCTTCGCCTTTCTAATCTTCTCCCTGCATATCCTCACAACATCCTTGTAATCCCCCTGAGTCACCTGCCACTTCTTCTAAAGGCGGTAGGCTCTCCTTTTTTTCTTGAGTTCCAGCCAAAGCTCCCTGTTCAGCCAGGCTGGTCTTCTCCCCTGCCTGCTCGACTTGCGGCACATGGGGACGGCCTGCTCCTGCGCCTTTGAGGTTTCCTCCTTGAATAACGTCCAGCCTTCCTGGACTCCTTTGCCCTTCAGGACTGCCTCCCAAGGGACTCTGTTAACCAGGCTCCTAAACAATCCAAAGTCAGCCCTTCTAAAGTTCAGGGTAGCGGTCTTGCTGACACCCTTCCTTACTTCTCCTAGAATTGAAAACTCTATCGTGTCGTGGTCGCTGAGCCCAAGACAGCCTCCGACCACCACATCACCCACCAGGCCTTCTCTGTTCGTAAACAGCAGGTCCAGTGGGGCACCTCCCCTGGTTGGCTCGCTTACCAGCTGTGTCAGGAAGTTATCTTCTGCACACTCCAGGAACCTCCTAGACTTCTTTCTCTCTGCTGTGTTGTATTTCCAGCAGATATCTGGTAAGTTGAAGTCTCCCATGAGAACAAGGGCTAGGGATTGTGAGACTTCAGCCAACCGCTTGTAGAATACTTCATCTGTTTCCTCGTCCTGGTTGGGTGGTCTGTAACAGACTCCCACCAGGATGTCTGCCTTGTTGGCCTTCCCCCTGATCTTTACCCATAAGCACTCAACCTTATCATTACTGTCGTTGAGCTCTAGACAGTCAAAACACTCCCTAACATACAGGGCTACCCCTCCCCCTCTCCTTCCTATCCTGTCCCTTCTAAAGAGCTTGTAGCCGTCCATTGCAGCACTCCAGTTGTGTGAGTCATCCCACCACGTTTCCGTGATGGCGACCACATCATAGTTTTCCTGCCGCACAATGGCTTCCAGCTCTTCCTGTTTATGGCCCGTGCTGCATGCATTGGTGTAAATGCACTTCAGTTGGGCTATAGATCTCTTCACCAACACAGGCATGGCACCCCTAGACTCATCCCTAGCAAGCCTGGTTTTATCCCCTTCCCCCCTTCGCACCTAGTTTAAAGCTCTCTCAATGAGGCCAGCTAATTCCTGGGCCAGGATCCTTTTCCCCCTTTGCGACAGGTGAACCCCATCTTTCTCCAGCAGGCCTGGTGCCATGTAAACTGCCCCATGGTCAAAAAACCCAAAATTCCGCCGCTGGCACCAGCCTCTGAGCCATGTGTTGATGAGGTGGGTCTTCCTGTTCCTTTCCATATGCCTCCCGGCTACTGATGGGATGGAGGAAAACACCACCTGTGCTCCTGATCCTTCAAGTAATCGCCCTAGTTCTCTAAAGTCCCTTTTGATTGTCTTGATGCCACTATCAGCTACCTCATCACTGCCGACTTGAACAACCACTAGTGGATAATAATCGGAAGCTTTCACCAGCCTGGGGAGCTTCCTGGTAACGTTTCTTATCCTTGCCCCAGGAAGGCAGCAGACTTCCCTATGGGAAGTTTTTGAAGATGGTCAACTGACAAATAGGGGTGAAGAAAAAGCGGAGGCATTCAATGCTTTTTTTCCCCTCCGTCTTTGATAATACTGATCGACCTTGGGCTGCCCGGTCCCCTGAGCTGGAGGACCACGAGTGTGGGAACAGTGCCTTTCCATTTGTGGACACCGAAATTGTAAGGGACCAGCTGTATCAGCTGAATGTTCACAAGTCCATGGGGCCTGATGGGATTCATCCCAGAGTACTGAAGGAGCTAGAGGATGCTACGGCAGGACCCCTCTCAATCATCTACCCAAGGTCTTGGGAGTCTGGGGAGGTCCCCTCTGACTGGAAGCTAGCCAATGTTATTCCAATTTACAAGAAGGGCATGAGGGAAGACCCAGGAAACTACAGACCTGTTAGTCTAACCTCGGTTCCTGGAAAAATTATGGAGAAGATTATACTGGGTGCTATTGAAAGGCATTTGAAGAAGAATGCAATCATCAGGCACAGTCAACATGGGTTCACAACAGGGAAAGTCCTGTTTAACTAATCTGATATCCTTCTACGATAAGGTCACCAGCCTGGTGGATAAATGGAAGGTGGTGGATGCAGTGATCTGGATTTTAGTAAGGCTTGGGATACTGTCCCTCACAGCATCCTTCTGGACAAGTTGTCCAACTGTGGGATGAGCAGGTATGCAGTGCACTGGGTGAAGAACTGGCTGAAGGGCAGGGCTCAAAAGGGTTGTGGTGAATGGGGCTACATCTGGCTGGTGATCGGTCACCAGCAGTGTTCCTCAGGGCTCAATTCTAGGGCCAGTCCTGTTCAATATTTTCATCAACGATCTGGATGCAGGAGTTGAATGCACCATTAGCAAGTCTGCTGCGGATACCAAACTGGGAGGTGCTGTTGACGCTCTTGAGGGGCAAGATGCCTTGCAGAGGGATTGTCGTGGTTTAACCCCAGCCAGCGACTATGCACCACACAGCCGCTCCCTCACTCACCCCCCCCCCCCAGTGGGGTAGGGGAGAAAATTGGAAGGGTGAAAGTCAGAAAAACTCGTGGGTTGAGATAAGAACATTTTAATAATTGAAGTAAAATGAAATAGAATAGTAGTAGTAGTAATAATAATAATATAATACAATAATAATATACAAAGCAAGTGATACATGACACAATTGCTCACCACCCACCGACGATGCTCAGCCCGTTCCCGAGCAGCGATCGCTTCCCCCCCGGCCAGCTCTCCTCAGTTTATATACTGAGCATGATGTCATATGGTATGGAATAGCCCTTTGGCCAGTCTGGGTCAGCTGTCCTGGCTGTGCCCCCTCCCAGCTTCTTGTGCACCTGGCAGAGCATGGGAAGCTGAAAAGTCCTTGACTGGTGTGAGCACTACTTAGCAACAACTAAACCATCAGTGTGTTATCAACATTATTCTCCTCATCCTAAATCCAAAGCACAGCACTATACCAGCTACTAGGAAGAAAATTAACTCTATCCCAGCTGAAACCAGGACAGTATCCACCCCTTATTCCATACCATATACGTCATGCCCAGGTCTTACACTTTCAAATACATTCCAATTAATCACTACCACTTTTCCAGTCTTGATATATTTTTATATATATATATATACACACACGCATATAGATATAGCTTTCCTAGTCTATAGGCTATCCCTCCACAAATGTTTGTTGAGTTCATTTAGTCTATGACTTTGGGCTTCATCCATCATAACAGTCTTTCAGGGCAGGAGAGATGGTGTGTGGTGTTGTATTATTGCATGCTGAAGCCACTTCTGGTTCCATCACCGCTGCACTTTGCTCGGTTTCCTCAAAGTTCATTCTTCATTAATCTGGGTGATTCTTACTGTAATACTGTTGATATGGCATATAGCAACCATAGTAGTGATGACATCCAGTATTACATAGCAACTAACATTATACAATTCAGTTCATTGGCTATTTTCACCCAAAATCAAATCCCCTTGAGGTACACATTGGACTTCCCCATCCTCCCACATCACCCACCAAGTGCACCCAGGTCCTTGAGCAAAAGCAATCCCACGAATGGGTTTACCTCTGCCTGAAGCAGGAGTAACCCAGACCGTCTTCCCTGTCATATTTTTTAGGTGGATTACAGGGACTTTATCCCCTTCTACAGTACATAAAAGTCTTGATTGGGCAGGGCCAGCTCGATTGGCAGATCCCCTAATGTTGACTAACCAAGTGGCCTTTGCTAAATGTGTATCCCAGTGTTTGAACGTCCCACCACCCATTGCTTTTAGTGTAGTCTTTAACAGTCCATTGTATCGTTCGATTTTCCCAGAGGCTGGTGCATGATAGGGGATGTGATATACCCACTCAATGCCATGCTCTTTGGCCCAGGTGTCTATGAGGCTGTTTCGGAAATGAGTTCCGTTGTTTGACTCAATTCTTTCTGGGGTGCCATGTCGCCATAGGACTTGCTTTTCAAGGCCCAGGATAGTGTTCCGGGCGATGGCATGGGGCACAGGATATGTTTCCAGCCATCCAGTGGTTGCTTCCACCATTGTAAGCGCATGGCACTTGCCTTGGCAGGTTTGTGGGAGTGTGATACAATCAATCTGCCAGGCCTCCCCATATTTATATTTCAACCATCATCCTCCATACCAGAGAGGCTTGAACTGCTTGGCTTGCTTGATCGCAGAGCATGTTTCGCATTCATGGATAACCTGTGCAATAGTGTCCATGGTCAGGTCCGCCCCTCGATCACAAGCCCATCTGTATGTTGCATCTCTTCCTTGGTGGCCTGAGGTGTCATGGGCCCACCAAGCTAGAAACAATCCACCCTTATGTTGCCAGTCCAGATCCACCTGAGCCACTTTAATCTTAGCAGCCTGATCCACCTGCTGATTGTTTTGATGTTCTTCAGCGGCCCAACTCTTGGGTACGTGAGCATCTATGTGATGTACTTTCACAACCAGGTTCTCTACCCGGGCAGCAATATCTTGCCACAATGGGGCAGCCCAGATGGGTTTGCCTCTGCGCTGCCAGTTGCTCTGCTTCCATTGCTGTAACCGCCCCCACAGGGCATTTGCCACCATCCATGAGTCAGTATAGAGACAGAGCATTGGCCACTTTTCTCGTTCAGCAATATCCAAAGCCAGCTGGATGGCTTTCACCTCTGCAAACTGACTCAATTCACCTTCTCCTTCAGCAGTTTCTGCAACTTGTTGTACAGGACTCCATACAGCAGCTTTCCACCTCCAATGCTTCCCCACAAGACGACAGGACCCATCAGGGAACAGGGCATATTGCTTCTCATTTTCTGATAGTTTATTATACACTGCGGCCTCCTCAGCACGCGTCACCTCCTCCTCTGGTGATATTCTGAAATCTTTGCCTTCTGGCCAGTCCATGATCACTTCCAAGATTCCTGGGCGACTGGGGTTTCCTATTCGAGCCCGTTGTGTGATCAGGGCGACCCACTTACTCCACGTAGCATCAGTTGCATGATGTGTTCAGGGGACCCTCCCTTTGAACATCCAGCCCAGCACTGGCAGTCGGGGTGCCAGGAGGAGCTGTGCTTCAGTACCAACCACTTCCGAAGCGTCTCGAACCCCTTCATATGCTGCCAATATCTCTTTTTCAGTTGGAGTATAGCGGGCCTCGGATCCTCTGTATCCCCAACTCCAAAACCCTAGGGGTCGACCTCGAATCTCCCCTGGTGCTTTCTGCCAGAGGCTCCAGGTAGGACCATTCTCCCCGGCTGCAGTGTAGAGCACATTTTTAATATCTTGTCCTGCCCGGACTGGCCCAAGGGCTACTGCATGGACTATCTCCTATTTAATTTGTTCAAAGGCTTGTCGTTGCTCAGGGCCCCATTTAAAATCGTTCTTCTTCCGGGTCACTTGATAGAGAGGGCTTACGATCAGACTGTAATTTGGAATATGCATTCTCCAAAAACCCACAATGCCCAAGAAAGCCTGTGTCTCCTTTTTGCTGGCTGGTGGGGACATGGCTGTGATTTTGTTGATCACATCCATTGGGATCTGACGACGCCCATCTTGCCATTTTATTCCTAAAAACTGGATCTCCTGTGCAGGTCCCTTGACCTTACTTTGTTTTATGGCAAAGCCGGACTCCAGAAGGATTTGGACTATTTGCTTCCCTTTCTCAAAAACTTCTTCTGCTGTGTTACCCCACACGATGATGTCATGAATGTATTGCAGGTGTTCCGGAGCCCCACCCTGTTCCAATGTAGTGTGGATCAGTCCATGGCAAATGGTGGGGCTGTGTTTCCACCCCTGGGGCAGTCGATTCCAGGTGTACTGGACGCCCCTCCAAGTGAAAGCAAACTGTGGCCTGCACTCTGCTGCCAAAGGGATTGAGAAAAACGCATTAGCAATGTCAATGGTGGCATACCTCTTGGCTGCCTTTGACTCCAGTTCATATTGAAGTTCTAGCATGTCTAGCACGGCAGCACTCAGTGGCGGCGTGACTTCATTGAGGCCCCGATAGTCTACTCTTAGTCTCCACTCTCCATTAGACTTTCACACTGGCCATATGGGACTGTTAAAGGGTGAGTGTGTCTTGCTGATCACTCCTTGGCTCTTGTCATGGTTTAACCCCAGCCAGCAACCAAGCCAGTATCATTCGCCCCTATACATAAGAAAAAGTACACAAGAAAATTAACTCTGTCCCAACTAAAACCAGGACAGCTCTCCAGTTGACGAATCAACTTATGGATGGGAATCAGGGAGTCTCTTTTGGTGCGATATTTCTGCCGGTGCACTGCTGTGGTAGCGATTTTCCACATGTTGTTCTTTGACCCCCAGCAACCCCACAATAGAAGGGTCCTTTGAGAGACCGGGCAGGGTAGATGGATGTTTCATTTCCTCTGTCTCCAAGGCAGCTATACCAAAAGCCCACTGATACCCTTTTGGGTCCTTGAAATACCCTCTCCTGAGGTAGTCTATGCCAAGGATGCACGGGGCGTCTGGGCCAGTCACAACGGGGTGCTTCTGCCACTCCTTCCCGGTTAAGCTCACTTCAGCCTCCAATACAGTCAGCTGGTGGGATCCCCCTGTCACTCCAGAAATACAGATGGGTTCTGCCCCTTCATAGCTTGATGGCATTAGGGTACACGGTGCACCGGTGTCTACTAAAGCCTTCTACTCCTGTGGGGCTGATGTGCCAGGCCATCGAATCCACACAGTCCAGTACACCCGGTTGTCCCTCTCCTCCACCTGGCTGGAGGCAGGGCCCCTCTAGTCCTGGTCATAGCATTCGTTACTCACTTCTTGTAAATGCAAATCAGAAGTCCCTTTATTGAGATCGGAAGCAAAATCAGCCCTTCTACCCTGTCTGGGGAACTGCTCCCTGGAAACTGGATCAGCAATTTTCCTGGAAGAACCACCTTTTGTGATTGTTTTTCCTTGCAACTCACGTACTCGTGCCTCTAGGGTCGAGGTAGATTTTCCATCCCACTTCCTCATGTCCTCTCCATGGTCACGCAGATAAAACCACAGGGTGGCCCATGGTGTGTATTCACTATATCTTCTCTCTTGAAGAGAGGGATGCTTACTCCCAATGGCTGACATACTGGTCCATGCAGGTGAGGAGTAGGACATATCCCCTTTGAATTGCTGGAACTCCCGGGATAATTTCTCAGCTAGCACGTCAGGCAGTTTCTCCACAGCCGAGACGCAGGCCCGTAGGGAGGAAGAGTGACTTTCTTCATATTGTCGGAGTTGGCCAGCCAATTCTTCCACTGTTGGTCCCTCCTCATCTTTCCAGGTCATTACTGCCAATGAGTTTGCGTTTGATGATGGTGCGCTCCGTACAAACTTCCGCCACACAGGGTCGTGTGCACTGGACTTCATCTGGATCTTTGGATAACTGCTCATTATCCAGGTCATTATAAATCACCTCCAGCACGGCTAATTCCCTCAGGTACTGGATACCTCTCTCCATGGTGGTCCACTTGCCTGGCTGACATAAAAAATCTTCCTTGAAGGGATACCTTTCCTTCACACTTGACAGGAGTCGCCTCCAGAGGCTGAGGGCTTTTGCCCCTTTTCCAATTGCTTTGTCAATGCCCCCTTCCCTAGAACGGGATCCCAGCTGCTTGGCTTCCCTACCCTCTAATTCCAGGCTACTGGCCCCGTTACCCCAGCATCGGAGCAGCCAGGTGATGATGTGCTCACCTGGACGACGACCGAAATCTTTTCGCATATCTTGCAGCTCACTCAGGGTCAGGGATTGGGTGGTTACCATCTCATTTGTGGGTTCTGCCTCTTCCTCCTCCTGTTCTTGTGATGGCCCTGGCTCATCTTCATCCCTTACTAAATGAGTTGATTTTCTTGTGTTTTTTTTTCTTGTGTATAGGGGCGACTGATACTGGTACGGATTGGTTCTCTGGTGTAGCCACAGCACCTGTTACCGGGACTGGCATAGCCACGAAGCCTGTCGCTGGGGCTGGCATAACTGCAGCGCCCGTCACAGGGGCTGGCGTATCGGCAGTGCTCGTCACTGGGGCTTGCATAACCACAGCGCCCGTCACAGGGGCTGGCATATCGGCAGTGCTCGTCACAGGGGCTGGCATAGCCGTAGTGTCTGTTGCTGGGGCTGGCATAGCCGCAGCCCCAGTCATTTTGTTGTCAGATCCAGAGACCTTCTCTTCCCCTTGAGGGTTCTGAATAGTGTTGAATAGGGCTCGGAAGGCATGGGCCAGGCCCCAGCACATTGCAGTGATTTGTGTCTCCCTAGAATTGTCAGGATGACAGCATACTTTCTCCAAATGTTCTACTAATTTTTCAGGATTCTGCACTTGTTCAGGGGTGAAATTCCAAAACACTGGAGGGGCCCACCGTCCTAGGTACTTGCCCATGCTCTCCCACACACCCTGCCACTCATAACTATCCAGCCTTGGGGCAGATCTCTGGATGATATTCTTAAACTGCTTATTAACCTTAGACAAAACTGAAACAATATTCCCAAGAACTACCAATAGATATATCTTAACTACCCAAGGACATTCAAGATACTGAAAAGTTGTTGTAACGAAGGAGGAAACATCATAGAAGAAGGCAGCGAAGGTGCCATTCTATATTTCCTCCATAAAAAATGTCTCAGAGGAAGAGGTATAATTGCTAATTGTCTCCATGAGGTGGTACCCAAAGTACAGTAATGGCTTCAGTACAGAACCCAAATACCAGATTAAGCTCAAGGTCAGTGTTTTAATAACAAATCTCCCAGGCAAAACATCACTAATCACGGCAGAGCACAGCAAACTGCAACACCCAACACCAATCTTTAACATGTACTGCAAAAACAAGAGCATGGTGCAAATCAGGTAGACTAATACCAAGAGCAGATGAATCAATATTATGACCAGCAACTGTTAACAGATACAAATTCCTTAATACACTCTGGTTAATCTGTTATTATCTCAAACCCTTCGTGCCCCATGTTGGGCGCCAAAAAGGACTGTCATGGTTTAACCCCAGTCAGCAGCCTAGCACCACACAGCCGCTAGCTCACTCACCCCACCCCAGTGGGATGGGGGAGAAAATTGGAAGGGTGAAAGTCAGAAAAACTCGTGGGTTGAGATAAGAACATTTTAATAATTGAAGTAAAATGAAATAGAATAGTAGTAGTAGTAATAATAATAATATAATACAATAATAATATACAAAGCAAGTGATACATGACACAATTGCTCACCACCCACCGACGATGCTCAGCCCGTTCCCGAGCAGCGATCGCTTCCCCCCCGGCCAGCTCTCCTCAGTTTATATACTGAGCATGATGTCATATGGTATGGAATAGCCCTTTGGCCAGTCTGGGTCAGCTGTCCTGGCTGTGCCCCCTCCCAGCTTCTTGTGCACCTGGCAGAGCATGGGAAGCTGAAAAGTCCTTGACTGGTGTGAGCACTACTTAGCAACAACTAAACCATCAGTGTGTTATCAACATTATTCTCCTCATCCTAAATCCAAAGCACAGCACTATACCAGCTACTAGGAAGAAAATTAACTCTATCCCAGCTGAAACCAGGACAGGGATCTAGATAGGTTGGAGCATTGGGCAATCATCAATGGCATGAAATTTAACAAGAACAAATGCTGGATTCTGCACCTGGGATGGAGTAACACCAGGCACAAGTATAAATTGGGAGAGGAGTGGCTGGAGAGCAGCCCTTCAGAAAGGGATCTGGGGGTGCTGGTTGACAGCAGGCTCAACATGAGCCATCAGTGTGCCCTGGCAGCCAAGAGGGCAAACCACATCCTGGGGTGCATCAAACACAGCATAACCAGCCAGTGAAAAGGGGTGATTATCCCTCTGTATTTGGCACTGGTGTGGCCTCACCTTGAATACTGTGTGCAGTTCTGGGCCCCACAATTTAAGAAGGATGTAAAGGTACTTGAATGGATACAGGGAAGGGCAACAAAGGTGGTGAAAGGGCTGGAAGGCATGTCCTATGAGGAGAGGCTAAGGACTCTGTCTAGTTTGGAGAGAAGGAGGCTGAGGGGTGACCTCATTGGTCTCTACAGCTTCCTGAGGAGGGGAAGTGGAGAGGGAGGTGCTGATCTCTTCTCCCTGGGATCCAGTGACAGGATGCGTGGGAATGGTTCAAAGCTGCACCAGATTTAGACTGGACATTAGGAAGCATTTCTTTACCGAGAGGGTGGTCAGACACTGGAATAGGCTTCCTAGAGAGGTGGTCGATGCCCCATGCCTGTCAGTGTTTAAGAGGCATTTGGACAATGCCCTTAATACTATGCTTTAACTTTTGGTCAGCCCTGAAGTGGTCAGGCAGTTGGACTAGATGATCATTGTAGGTCCCTTCCAACTGAAAATATAATATTCTGTGTATAGATGGAAGAGGTACAAAATTATTAATATCAACATTTTTGAACTATATGTTTATGGACTGAGAGTTGTCATTAACTGAATTGTTAGAAATGGAATTTTTGACAAAACAATTTGCTGGTTTATAGTTATGTGGTCATGGCAAGATATATAAAAAACATTTATAAAAACAAGACCTCATCAATATAATTCTCTCCTTATTAAAAAAAAAATAGGTAATGCAGTCCCTTCATTGCAGCTTTTTTTTAGGGACAAATGAATGCAAGTTTTAAAAAGGCCTAATTTTCTCCTTTGTATTTGTTTCTTCATTAAGCTCTAACTATGCTTTTGCCTTTGCATTGAATATTTGATGAGAAGATGGTATGACAGGCTTGGCTTCTCCCAATGCAGCTGGCACTGCTGAGGCCAAAAGCCTGAGTCTGTTGTAGTGGGATCATGAGAGATTCATTCAGAGCACAGTTTGCCTGTCAGTTTCCCATCCACCTCAGAGCACTCAGCTCCATCCCTGAATCCCCTTAATGAGAAGCGGAGGACAATACCAGTATTGTTGTTTCTATTTGGGATCTTGTGGAAAGAATAATTGCTGTTTACCCAAGCATTTGTACTACCCAAACTCTGTCGATAATTACATCTAAAGACTCTGATTAACTCTGCTCTCTGCTTCAGCACAAATAGCTGTTGAGCTAGACACATGACAACTTTTCTATCCCTCATAATCTTTTAGTTTACTGAACTCTCATAGTTTACTGAATATTGCTTAGGTATGTATTTGGTGCAGAAACAACAATGCACCTTAATTCACGCTCATCTATATCATGTGAACAAATGAGAAATTTGTGCTTTGGTCTGATGCTGGAAATGCAACAAAAAAAGGCAGTTCTGAAAAGTACTCCTCTGATTTCTTATTCCTGGTTTTCTTTACAACTGTTGGTAATAAAAAGAACCTTCTAATTAGCACTGGCATTTCTCAGCAATTTATCCTTATTAAATTTTTGTGGCTAAATATATAGCACAAAAATACTAATGAATTGTAAGCATCATAAGGATAGTGCTACGGACTTTGTTTTGTTTTTGTACACCAAGCAAACTGAAACTGTTGCTGAGCCTATTTCTAGGATGCTGGTAATAATTTTCGTCTCTCAAATCATTTGGTCTTTCCTCACCCTCCTCCCTTCATATCCCCCCATGCAGCCTGATGCTAGCACTATGCAAAACACCATCATGAATATGCATAATTATGGAGATTCATGGTAATTTTTCAGGGTTATCTGATGTGACATTTATAGGACAGCAGCATACATCAATTTAAATGAGAGTGACAAATATCTTATCCTTTTTATTTCTATTGTATTTTTAATATTTCCTTGGTCTCTCCTGGGAGCAGTGTAAACTGGTAGGAATTTGAATAAAATATTTTAAAAATCAGTTACTTTATTAGCATACTACTTTTTAAAGTTTCAGTTTTTTTATATACATGTAATATGTGTGCATGCATGTAAGATAGTCTGTCTTACCTTAAGATGAATTATTTACATGAAATGAATAGAAGTCTTTTTGTAGATATTTTACATGTTATTATGTTACCTACAAATAACAATGCAGAGTAAAATGTCTCTTATATTGGACTGATTTCTGAAAATTAATTTGATCTAATTACTTCAATAATCTGATCACCCACCTGATAGAATGATTTAGCAAGCTTCTCTTATTTTTATTTTAAGTGCAGACTTTTGAAACAATGACACTAAATTGTCTCTTGGCAACTATGACATACTGGAATTATGTTCTAGATCTGTTGCACATCCTAGAGATTTGGATATGATTTTCATTAAAGAAATTAATTGGGACATAGCCTAAGAATTTCCTATTTGCAATTATTACTAATAATGGATATCACATATGATCATTTTTGTTCTGTATATTTTAAGCAGCTAGCACATCAGCTAAACCTTCAAATTCATGACATGATTTCATTTGAAATCAGTGAAGTTACTTGCAGATGAAGGTATAATGCATTGTAAGACCTCAAAATATCAGTAGATATTCACCATATATTAGTTTGCAACAGTAAGATTGAGAAGTCTAGCTTTTTATAAAAAACAAATAAAATTGCCTGTTGCACTGCAAATACAGTATTACTGGATATTGTTATAGAGTTAATTAATTTGCAAAAACATATGTGTTATTTAGACTGCCACATGTCTCAAAATATTCACAAAAGAATGCATGCAATATCAGTCCTATATGAATCCTTCAGTCTTAACAGAAATTATTCTATAGTTATATACCTAAACCTAAAAAATATTGCAGGCAAAATTAAAGAGAAAGCACAATTTTAATTGTATATGTTCTTAGTCAAACTTACTGTCTGTTCATAAAATTTAAGAGTACACTTTATTGTGTCATAAATACATAAAAACATCACTGCATTTGCACTTATGAAAGAAGCCATAATTTTTGTTTTATTCATTAATATTTTACTGATGTAGTCTATAGAATTTTTTTAATGGACATAAGCCCAATCCTGTCCTTCATGTGTAACAATGTAGTGGAAGAGAAGCTCACTGAATGTCTTGTCTTTCGTTATTATATGAGATCTCAAATTTAATTGGTGAAATTAGCCAGAAAGTAATGAAACAATGGAATAAGTGGGAAAGCTTTGCTTTATATAACATAGGAGTGTTAAATCTAGCATTTTGCATTTATTTATTTCAAGAGACTGTATGTACATACAGTATAAACTTGACTGAAACACTACAAAAATAACTTACAACTGTGTTATAGCATATGAAGGAATAAAAAAACCTATACATACCCAAATGAATGGGTATGCACATGTGTGAATGTGTGTGTGGATGCATGTGCATCACACCTGAACAAAACAATATGGCTTTCAAGTATTATATTTTAAATAATAAAATTTATAATCTAGCAGAACATCCACGAAGACCAAATGAATGTCTTTCTACTTTTTTTTTTTTCAGAAAACATGGATATCCAAATACATAAATGTAGGAATTTTATCTGTTTACTTTGAATATGTATTTTGTATTCAGAAGTCATGGAAGGAGTGTCTAACATTTATCCTGTTCTGCTCTGTGTTCATAAAGGGTCCAAACCTGAACACCACTGAACACAAACTCTCGTGGTTTCGCACTAGTGAACTGAGAGCCGTCCCCTTGAAGATACTCAGTGCCTTACAGACATCGGACCAAAACAAACATTAGGACACAGTTCTTGGGCATGTGTAAATTGTCACATCCCATCTGAATGAAATATACTAGGAAAATTTACATCAGCTAGGGATTTGTCCCTATATATTTTCAGTACATTTTTTAATGATAGTATGTCCTAATTCTTGAAGAATCAGTCATTAAACTGAGCCTGCATTTGTTCTCTGTTTTCAATTTTCAGAGTAAGTTAAGTTTTAAAAGCTGTTCAGCAAAGACTAGAGATTTTGAAGTAATGTTTAAGTGGATATGCTTACTAAGGCCCTGATCCTGCAAGACACTAAGCAGCTCACAGAAGGTACTGACATCCTGTCAAAATTATTGGAAGAGCTACCTGGAGAGCAGTACCTTGAAAATTTGTAATATATTCCTTTAAATTAGTGACAAGTCAAAGCATTGTACTAGCTCTCATTAAAAGAGAAGGCTTAGTTTATTTAAAATTTTGCTATATTAGATTATGAGTTTTTATCAGTACCAGCTATCAAGACTTGAATGCTAAGCATCACCAAAATATTTTACGAATCTATTAGATGATGAAAATGAACTAGTGCTTTGTTATAAATTCACTACATGCAAACTCACATGTAACAGTTGCTCGTATTTTCCATACTGCTTGAAAAATACTACTTGATGCATACAGTAGGTAGAAAAATATATCTGTCTACATAAAGATAGAAAGGTTTAAAAATCTTTCTTATGTATTTATTGATAGCTTTTTTCAAAAGATTATTTTAATTAATTTTAAAAAACATGATCTATAATTTTATTTATGGAAAGTAAAATTCTGAAATTAAATAAGACACATTTTACAAATGCCACATAATAAGTGTTACAGATATTTTTCTTTTGAATTGTTGAGGAGCAAAATATAATAATTTGGTGGCAAACATCTGTTTAGTAATCATATAAGATAAATTCATAAGAAATACAGGAAAGATATTTATTTACTGTTAATGCTAAGCCAGCCTTTATTTATCTTAGAAGATTTTTCGTCTGTGAACGGAAAATAAACTTTCCTTCAAGATGTCTGTGAACTGAATAATAAATGTCAGGTCTAAATCCTGTATGAAAATCAGTTTGGTTTAAGCCTAGATATTCTTCAGCATGCAAATGAATACTGGAGGTTTGTCCTGGCCTGCTGTCATATGCCAATTTACAGACATTGGCACACTATATGTGTATATGTTCTCCTCTTGCCCCTCCCCCTCCAGACTTGGTCTCAGCTGCCTGCCTTTCACAGAAAACCACAAACTAAGGAAACATATCAGTAATAGTGCCCTGTAAATTAACTTGACATATTTGATGCAGAAAAAACCCTAAAAGCTTACAAAACACATTGAAAACAAAAGCCACTCAGGACCTGCACTACATATATTGTGTATTTAAGAGATCTGGAAGGTGGTTATTCTATTGTAAGCAACACACAGCCTTCATCTTCTTTGTTAAGACAATTCAGTCATTCTTTGTTAAAGCTGCAGTATTTGTCAAATAAATTAAAAAAAATGTATTTCCATAAAATAACAATCATAAAGCCAATTAACATCAAAAAAGGACATTGCTAATTATGGTCTTGGATTTATTTTGCATCTTTAAAATTCTAATATTTTTAAATATGCTATTATTAAAAGATAAGTTGGAACTATTAATAATAATTTACCAATAATAAGGTGTGCTACATAACTAAAATATAAATAATTTAATGTTACCATTTTATGATTGGCACTTGCCATGTTAAGCATGAGTTATGCAAACACTGTTGTATCTTGAAAATATTGTTAAAGTAGACATATAATTTTTCCCTTTACTTGAAAGCTACAAATCTTTTTTTCCCTCTTTTTTTGTAAAAAATACTTGAAGCAAATATGAACTATTGATGAAATATTAACCAATTCTTTGACTCTACTTGCAATATAGACAGCAATAGGATACAGAGAGACATAGCATACTTAAGCTACTAGACATGCAGAAATATTATGCTTTATTGTGTCTGCCTGTCCCCACCTCTCTTCCTCTCCCCCTTGCACGTCTCCCTTCCTCCTCCCTCCCTCCTTTGCTCTCTTTCACACACACACATGCACATGGGCACACTCAAACACTCTCTCCCCCCCGCCGCCCCCCCCTTCTCTGCAGAGCTGGCAATACTGCATCTCACCAATATCTCACCTTATGGTTTACAAGCATAGAAGTGTACTGGTAAAATGCATAATCTTAGCATTTCTGTTTCTTGATATCCATAGATTTATTGACAAGTCCTTGAATTCTACTTTTTTCCTGTTTCTATGGTTTATATTGCTTGCATGCTTATCTTCTTGTGGGCTTTTCAAATAAGAATCAAGATATAACTGGAAAAAATTCAAATAATGCAGTCTGAATTTCCATAACTTAGCTGGGCTTTTTAAAAGAGATAATTTTAAAAGGTTTATGGACTTATGGATATATGAAGAGTATTTTGATTGGGTTTTTTATTACTTCAACTACTTAAGGTTCTTTTTGTGTAAAATGGCTGTAATAAAAAGAATTTACATACACATACATGCCTGTGTGTATACAAATGCATTTGGAATGAAAAAGTTCATAAATCCTTGTCAATTGTGCTGATTAAACCCCATACTCTGACATTGGCAGTGTTAAGATTTTACAGAAAAGTTAAAATGCTAAAGGAAGTTATTCATTTTAGTTTTTCTTTTGGTAGCAACTAAAGAATGGATTTAACTAATTCAAAGGAAGTCATTCATATTAGCTAATTTTCACTTCTTTAAGAAAGCATTTCTGTAGAGCATTTTGTAATTTCCAAATGGACATTTTCATCTTGTAAACGGAAAGATATAGCGTATTTCAGCAATGATTTATTTTCTAAATATTTATTGACAAGGGCTTGATTCTGCAAGTTCTGGCACACAAGTAACTATCCTTACTTGAGTAAACCTCTTAATATCAAAGGGATTACTCATATGAGTAGTTTCTTGTAAGTGAATTTACTGAATCAGGCTCTAAAATAAAAAAATAATTTCAATATGCATTCTATCTATTATTTCAGTGTATTTTTTCTTTTTTTCCTTAAGAGGTTCACTTGTGAACAAATATTTGACATTAATTCTTTTCCAAGAGCTGATATGATTTAGTTTTATCAGGCTACAACAATAAAAATGACACTATATATACTGATCACGTATAATTCCTACATTTTTTCCCTTTTTTATTTGAAGTAACAAGATATTCCTCATAAATTCTCTGTAAGTAAAATACTATTGTTCTTAACATAGGCATGCACTTTATATTATTAAATTAGACTAATATCTTTCAAAAAGATGATAGTGAATTTGCAAACAGAAGCAAAACAGTTCACATCAAGATTATTCTGTCTGGGGTTTGGATTTTTATTTTGTAATTAAGTAAGTAAGTGTAGTGTTTTTGCAAGACTGCCTCAGTAGTAAAGCAATTTAGAGTGGAGGATATTTTTAGACTACATTCATTTTGAGGGGGAGGCCATGCAGTAAGATATACATGTATTTGTAATTCATATTGTTGCTGTGCTTCTGTTGTACTCTAAGCTTCCATCATGGCTGAGACATGGGGAGCTGGCATCCAGACAGTGCAGCAGGGCAAAAAGCCCACTCATTGAAAACACAGAAAATGGGGGTTCTCCCTCTCCTCCATTATCCCCACTAATTATTACCATGCTTGTTTATTTTAAAAATAAAGGTAAACTGCTGTAAGCTAGAAAGGTATATCTGGACGGTCTGTTAAAGAATGTTATTAAACCTTTTGGTCCAAAAAAGAGATCTTCTCATTCTGGTCTTTCAAGAGTCTCAGTCTACCCATTCAAAAAGATGACAGAAAAATGAACTTGAATGTGCAAGCATTAAACATTTAAATTCTCTACTCCTTGGTCATTATTCTGATAGCCATATTTTACCCCCTCCTCCACTATACTTTTGCTGATTTCACTTCATTTGCATGGCCTCATTATGCATATAGCCTTTGTTCTACTGATATAGAATACAGCACAGTGCAAAGCAAAACCTATATACAGAGATATTTTTTTTCTCTTTAAAATTGTTCCAGCCATCTGATATTAGGATTTAATTTATCAATATAATTCAACCTTAAATCAAATGTATGTTCCTGATTATGAAATAATAATGGATTTACAATTATTTAAGAAAATGAAAAGCCAATGTCTAAACTGCCTCCAAAAATCTTTTGATTTAGTAATACATTGAGGTTGTTTGTTGATATCTGTTTAAGCAAATATAGTGGCCATAGGTAACAGTTAAGAAGTACTATTATATTTATGACGAGTGAGATATCTGCTATATACCTATCTATATGGATCTTGATAAAGTGCTATTATAAAATATATTTTTGAATTGCACATATAAGCTTCAATATGGACAGCTAACCTTCAATTTCAAGGGCTGCTTCTTTCCGTGGATCTTAAAACAAAGAGACTGTATCCTATTATTAATTTCAGGTTTTTCTTCTACTGCACCAAGTATATTTTGATGTTATGGAAATTTGAGGCTGATTCATCCAGCTTTATAACACTGATTGCAGTGGATCTGCGAACCAGAGGGAATGTTTCAGAATCAGGTCCTTGGTTTCTATTCAAAAGTCGGTGATAGAAGGTTTAATGCAGCCCACTCAAAAGGGAATGGTAAACTCCCACTGACTGCAATGAGAATACAATTGGGTCCATGTTGACAAACATATAATTTCACACAATAAAAACATTTTCTTTGCTTTCAGCATTTTTAGGATGCAAAAGGAAGGAAGAATTTGGCTGCCTGAGCTTTATATTTCATGATACTAAGTACCTTCAGTTCTGTGTAATTCCTACATGGGACATTAAACATTTATTTAATTTCTAACATCCTGTGGAAATATGGAATTAATCAAATACAACCTCATTAAATTTCTTTCTAAACAAGAACGATTTTTAGTGGTGCTAAACTGATTGACCATGATCCAATACCACCATTATCACCTTCCTCCAAGAAACTGGAAGACAAAAAATTATTTCCTTTCTGAAAGGAGGATATCTCTCAAGCTAATCTTAAAGAATACAATCACATTCTCATCTCCATGTTTCAGAGCATCTCCTAGCAAAACTGGTTTACAACTCATTGATATGTTGTCACATAGATAAAATAGCTCCATAATTTAGAGGAGGAACCATAGAATCATAGAATCATTAAGGTTGGAAAAGACCCTTAAGATCATCCAGTCCAACCATTAACCTATCACTGCCAAGTCCATCACTATACCATGTCCTCAAGCACCACATCTACACGTCTTTTAAATACCTCCAGGGATGGAGACTCAACCACTTCCCTGGGCAGCCTGTTCCAATGCCTGACCACCCTTTCGGAGAAGAAGTTTTTCCTAATATCCAACCTAAACTTCCCCTGGCGCAGCTTGAGGCCGTTTCCTCTCGTTCTATCGCTTGTTACTTGGGAGAAGAGACCGACCCCCACCTCGCTACAACCTCCTTTCAGGTAGTTGTAGAGAGCAATAACGTCTCCCCTCAGCCTCCTCTTCTCCAGACTAAACAACCCCAGCTCCCTCAGCCGCTCCTCCTAAGACTTGTGCTCCAGACCCTTCACCAGCTTCGTTGCCCTTCTTTGGACTCGCTCCAGCACCTTGATGTCCTTCTTGTAGTGAGGGGCCCAAAGCTGAACACAGTACTCGAGGTGCGGCCTCACCAATGCCGAGTACATGGGCATTATCACCTCCCTGGTCCTGCTGGCCACACTATTCCTGATACAAGCCAGGATGCCATTGGCCCTCTTGGCCACCTGGGCACACTGCTGGCTCATGTTCAGGCAGCTGTCAACCAACACCCCCAGGTCCTTTTCAGCCAGGCAGCTCTCCAGCCACTCCTCCCCCAGCCTGTAGCGTTGCATGGGGTTCTTGTGACCCAAGTGCAGGACCCGGCACTTAGCCTTGTTGAATCTCATGCAGTTGGCCCCGACCCAATGATTCAGCCTGTCCAGGTCCCTCTGCAGGGCCTTCCTACCCTCCAGCAGATCGACACTTCCACCCAACTTGGTGTCATCTGCAAACTTCCTGAGGGTGCACTCGATCCCCTCATCCAGATCATCAGTGAAGATGTTGAACAGGACCAGCCCCAGTACTGAGCCCTGGGGAACACCACTCGTGACCGGCCGCCAACTGGATTTGACTCCATTCACCACCACTCTCTGGGCTCGGCCGTCCAGCCAGTTTTTAACCCAGCGCAGAGTGCACCCATCCAAGCCGTGAGCAGCCAGCTTCTCCAGGAGAATGCTGTGGGAGACAGTGTCAAAGGCCTTACTAAAGTCCAGACAGACAACATCCACAGCCTTCCCCTCATCCACTAAGCAGGTCACCTTGTCATAGAAGGAGACCGGGCTAGTGAAACAGGATCTCCCTTTCATATACCCATGCTGGCTGGGCCTGATTCCCCAGTTGTCCCGCACGTGCTGCGTAATGGCACTCAAGATGATCTGCTCCATGATCTTGTCGCCTTCCTTCTATTTTCTCCCCGTCCTGTGGGAGAAAGGAGTGAGTGAGCGGCTGTGTGGGTGTTTGGCTGTTGGCCAGGATCACCATAGTCCTTTTTGGTCCCCAATGTAGGGCTTAAGAGAATGACAGGCTTGATCGGAGCATATCACACTGCATTTATAGTTGTTCAGTTGTTAATTGGCAGGCTTCTGTGTTGGTCGCGGGGCTTGCTTACTTTCCTGTATAATAGAGTCCAGAGCTTGTTAGTGGCTGCTGTCAGCTTTTTCTGTTTGCTATACCACTTATTACTGTACTGTGCTGTGACTGAGAACATTTTTTATAACGACAGTGACCATGCGCTTGGGCTGGCATATGGCTGTAGCATTGCTGCCATTTCTGTGCTCCACGAACGACCTTGCAGCTTTTTTACAGAATCAGAAATTTGTATTTAGTATTATGGTGGGTTGACCTTGGCTGGCTGCCAGACGCCCACCCAGCTGCTCTCTCACTCCCTCCCCTCAACAGGACAGGGGGAGAAAATAAGATGGAAAAGTTCGTGGGTTGAGATAAAGACAGGGAGATCACTTATCAGTTACCATCACTAGTAAAACAGACTCGACTTGGGGAAAATTAATTTAATTTATTGCCAATTAAAAATAGATTCAGGTAGTGAGAAACGAAGACAAAACTAAAAAACACCTTCCCCCACCCTTCTTCCCAGGCTCAACTGCACTCCTTCATTCCCAACTCTTCTACATCCTCCCCACCCCAAGCAGCTCAGAGGGGATGGGGAATGGGGGTTGCGGTCAGTTCATAACACTTCATCTCTGTTGCTCCTTAATCCTCACACTTTCCTCCTGCTCCAGCATGGGGTCCTTCCCACAGGAGACAGTCCTTCAGGGAAAGACTGCTCCAGTATGGGTCCCCCATGGGCCACAGTTCCTCCCAGAAAACCTGCTCCTGTGTGGGCTCCTCTCTATGAGCCGCAGTTCCTGCTTCCAAAGCCTTGCCACTTAAACTCAATACATTAATGTTCAGCAATAAACTAGAGACTGATTTGACATCTGTAATTCATATGTAAATCCAAGGCAGCTGCTCTGAAATTAGTGGGATTTCTTCAGATTGATATCACTGTTGCTAAAAATAGAATCTGATGGTCTATCTTTAGATTACACATCCCTTTTTCTCCTCCAGGATGAACACGTTCAACTTTGCTGCATGGGCTCCTGAGTTTCTTATACATCCTCATGTAAACTGTGTAATCATATTATCCAGCATGGTTGGCTTGTTGTTAGGTGTGTGGAACCTGACTTGGTCCTGGCGTACAAGTAAACAACTAGTTGGTGATGTGACAAAGAAATGTGCCCTGAGCTGTTTGATACCTGGGTAGCAGGGTATGTGGGAAGATTTGGGCAGGTGCCTGGGACAGTTATCACCTCCAATAGCCTGGGATTTTATGCCTGAACAGGTGTGTAATCCTGTTGAATTGGTGCACCACTTGACAGAAGGGTGACTTGCTTACCCCTATGAGACCCAGCAACTCCTAGCATTGCTTTGGGGCTTGGTCTATGCCTATCAAGACTCTGTCCAGCACCATCAGAGGAGCAGGGGAAGGAGGGCCTCTGCATCTGAGGACAGCATGGCTGAGACAGAGACCCAAACCCCAGCTACGGTAATTTCCCAAGTAGTCAAAAGGAAACAATAGGCGTGGAGGTCGATGGGTCCATACAATCTGTCAGTAAGGTAGGAGGAGCAGGAGGAACCCCAGGTGCCCGCTGCATGGCACCCTATGGTTCCTCCCGTGTGACCAGGAGGAGGATATGTGGAAGTGGGATGGTGCGTCCACCTCAAAGCTATAAGCCTGCATATGTGAACTGCAGGGGAAGACATCTGCTAAGGCTGCCACTCCAGTTGCTATTGAGATATAGGAAGGCAAGCAGCAATCCTGCAGATGTAGAAGAAGGCCTGAGAATGCCTCTCCTCCTGATCTTGGTGATGGGACTTCTGGTCTGATACTGCAGGATTCAGATAGTAAATACTCTGACCAAGAAGAAAGGAAAGGAACAATAGGATTTCCTGGACTCTGTGGATTTGATGGTCTGGCACATCAGATCCACAGGAGTAGAAGGCTCTAGTGGACACTGGTACACAATGTACCCTAATGCCATCAAGGTACAAGGGAGCAGAACCCATCTGGATCTTCGGAGTGATGGGGGATCCCAGCAGTTGTCTCTGTTGGAGGCTGAGGTGAGCCTAACAGGTGACAAGTGGCAGAAGCATCATAGTGTGACCAGCCCAGAGGCCCTATGTATCCTTGGCATAGACTACCTCAGGAGAGGGTACTTCAAGGACCCGAAAAGGTATCAATGGGCTTTTGGTATAGCCACCATGGGTACAGAGAAGATTAAACAGCTGTCTACTTTGCCCAGCCTCTTGGGGGATCCCTCTGTTGTGGGGTTGCTGTGCATCAAAGAACAGCAGGTGCCAATTGCTACCAGGACAGTGCAGTGGCAGCAAAATCGCGCCAACCGAGACTCCTTGGTTCCCATCCATAAATTGATACATTGACTGGAGAGCCAAGGAGTGATTGGCAAGACTCACTAACCCTTTAGTAGTCCCATATGGCCGGTGTGAAAGTCTGATGGAGGGTGGAGGTCAACAGTGGACTACTGTGGTCTGAACAAAGTCACACTGCTGCGGAGTGCTGCCACACTGGACATGCTAGAACTCCAATATGAACTGGAGTTGAAGGTGGTTTTGCCATTAAAAAAAAAGCAAGGTCAAAGGACCTGCACAGGAGATTCAGTTCTTGGGAATAAAACGGCAAGAGGGATGTTCTCACATTCTCCCTTATGTGATCAATAAGATAACTACTATGTCCCCATCAGCTAACAAAAAAGAAACATAAGCCTTCTTAAGCATTGTGGGTTTCTGGAGAATGCATATTCTGGGTTACAGTTGGTGTGTGAGACCTCTCTATCAGGTGACCCAAAAGAAAAACTATTTCAACTGGGGCCCAAATCATCAGCAGGCCTTTGAACATATCAAACAGGACACAGCTCATGTGGTAGCCTTTGGTCCAGTCCAGTCAGGACCAGCTGTGAGAAACATGCTCTACACTGCAGCCAGAGACCATGGCCTCACCTGGAGCCTCTGTGGGAAAACACCCATAGAGACTCATGCTCAACCACTAGGGTTTTGGAGCCGGGGGTATCGAGGATCAGAAGCCCACTACACCCTGACTGAAAAAGAGATACTAGCAGCATATGAGGGGATTTGAGTGGCTTCAGAAGTTGTTGGTACAGAAGCACAGCTCCTCTTGGCACTACAATTGCCTGTGCTGCACTAGATGTCCAAAGAAAACATCCCCTGTACACATCACGCAACCAACGCTACATGGAGTAAGTGGGTAGCACTGCTACATGGAGTAAGTGGGTAGCACTGATCACGCAACAGGCTCGAATGGGGAACCCCAACTGCCCAGGAATCCTGGAAGAGATCATGGACTGGCCAGAAGGTAAAGATATTGGAGCATTGCCCAAGGAGGTGACTCATGCCCAAGAGGCACCACCATATAATAAGTTCTCAAAAGATGAAAGGCATTATGCTCTCTTTGCCGATGGATCCTGTAATGTTGTGGGAAAACACTGGAAGGGGAAAGCTGCTGTGTGGAGTCCCACACAACAAGTCATCAAAGCTGTTGAAGGAGAAGGCAAGTTGAGACAGTCTGCAGAAATGAAAGCCATGCAGCTGGCCCTAAGGATTGCCAAATGAGAGAAGTGGCCAGTACTCTATCTCTATACGGACTCATGGATGGTGGCAAATGCCCTATGGGGGTGGCTACAGCAGTGGAAGAAGACCAATTGGCAGCGCAGAGGTAAATCCATCTGGGATGCTGCATTGTGGCAAGACACCGCTGCTCGAGTAGATAACGCTGCTGTTAAAGGTAGATGCTCACATGCCCAAGAGCCACACAGCCAAAGAACATCAAAACAATGAGCAGGTAGACCAGGCTACCAGAACTGAAGTGGCTCAGGTGAACCTGGACTGAGAATGTAACGCTGAGCTATTTGTAGCTCAGTGGGCACATGAAACATCAGGACATCTAGAGAGAGATGCAACATACAAATGGGCTCATGATCAAGGGGTGAACCTGACCGTTAAAGGCATCACACGGATCATCCATGAATGTAAAACATGTGCCACAATCAAGCAAGCCACACGAGTAAATTCTCCCTGGAATAGAGGGCGGTGGCTGGGATATTGATATGGGAAGGCCTGGCGGATCACTGCTGTGAACCTGCTAAGGCAAGTGCTATGTGCTCACCATGGTGGAAGTGACTACTGGGTTTCTAGAAACATACCCTGTAAACCATGCCACCACCCAAAACACCATTTTGGGCCTTGAAAGGCAAGTTCTGTGGTGGCACAGTACCTCAAAAAGAATTGAGTTAGACAATGGGACTCATTTCTAAAACAACCTCATAGACTCCTGGGCCAAGAAACATGGCATTGATTGGATGTATCACATCCCCTATCGTGCACCAGCCTCCAGAAAGACTGAGCTATATAATGGACTGTTAAAAACTATTCTGAGAACATTAGGGGCTGGGGAATGGAAGCACTGGGGTGCAAATTTAGCAGAAGCCACTTGGCTGATTAACACCAGAGGATCTGCTAACCGACCTGGTCTTGCCCAAAGAAAGCCCCTACATACTGTGGGAGGAGATAAGGTTCATGTAGTGCCGGTAGAGAAGTGGCTGGGAAAGGCAGTCTGGATTGCTCTTCCCTTAGGAAAAGGCAAGCCCATTTGTGGGATTGTCTTCACTCAGGGACCTGGGTGCACCTGGTGGGTAATGCAGAAGGATGGGGAAATCCAGTGTGTACCTCAAGATTTAACCTTGGGGGAAAATAATCCAGCATTTGAGTTGTATGTTATAGAAAGTAATACATCAGGAACCACCTGAATCAACAGAGGATAAGCCTCATGAGGAACTAGGTGAGTGTGGTGGTGGCCCAACCCAAGCCAGTCTTGGCACACAGCAATCCAACATGCTGCTTCTCCTGCCCCAAGCAATCACCTTGACAGATGGGGCCCAAGTCATCAACTATTCTTATGGACATTTGGTTGGGGGGGCCCATGGAATGGGGGAATAATGTCTGTGTATATGTCAAGGGACAGGGGCTGGTGGTTAATGAGGATGTATAAACCTGATTGTTGGATGTAAAGATAGTTTAAGCATGTAGTATAAGTTACAAGTGTTGATAAGAAGGAACTTTGGCAATGAGCAATAGAATGGAAAGGAAAAGAAAGGTATAGGACAGAAGGATCATATGTAAGGCAGTGTGGGTTAGGTAAAAACGTGGAAAAATTTGACTAAGGTACAGAAATGAAACAATATATGAATGAGATGGTCAGAGGACACTTAGATGTATCAGATAATGTGGGACCTGAGCATGACACAAATGGTATGGAATAAGAGGTGGAGATTGTACTGGATCTGGCTGGGATGGAGTTAACTTTCTTTTCATGAGTTTTTTCACCTTCCTTCTATTTGCTTCCTGTCCCGCAGGAGAGAGGGGAGTGTATGGCTGTTGGCTGAGGTCAACCCACCACAGGGATACATGGACTGTATCCTCAACTGACTTATGGAAAACCTTGTTGCAAAAACACTGTCAGGTCATGAAGCAAAAGGTGCCTTGGCAGAACTCTAAGCCTCTGGAGGGCTGAGAATTCCAGTCTGTAACATGAGCTTTCCACCAGTAAACATCCTGCTTTAAATTGTTGAGTCATGCTTCAGAATTTCAAAAGTAAACTCATATTCCATAGTGAAATGTTTAACTTGAACAAATTGGGTAGTGCTACTACAAAACAAATAGTGAGTGTATTGTGTATATGTAGTAAGGTTTGGGGGGGGGGGGCTCTGCAGGAGTGGCCTCTGTGAGAAGAAGTCAGGGGCTGCCCTGTACCAGACACAACCAATTCCAGCTGACTTGGCAACAGACTCACCGCAGAGCAAAGTTTGGGGTGCTTCTGAGAAAATATATTTAAGAAAGGGCAAAAAATGACAGACGGAGAGAGAAGGAGGGAACAAAAGGAGTGAGAAACAGCAGAGGGAACACCAAGGTCAGAGAAGGAGGAAGAAGAGATGTTCCATGGAGCCGGAGCAAATATTCCCTGCAGCCCATGAAGAACCCATGCTGGAGCAGATTTTCCTGACAGGAACTGTGGCCTGTGGAGAACCCATGCTGGCACAGATTTTTTTCATGAAGGACTGCAGCCTGTGGGGAGAGCCTACGCTGGAGCAGAGGAAAAGTGTGAGAAGGAAGGAGCATCAGAGAGAGAAAAAATGTTATGTACTGAATCATAAACCTCCCTCCCCCAGTCTCTCCTGTGCTCAGAGGGGTAGAGGAGTCTGGAGTGAAGGAGTGAAGTTGAGCCTGGGAAACGTGGGGGAAAGGTGGTGCTTTAATTTTTGTCTTTTTGTTTCTCACTACCCGAATCTATTTTAATTGACAATAAATTAAATTAATTTTACCTAAGTTGAGTCTATTTTGCTTGCAACAGTAATTGGTAAGCAATTTCCCTGTCTTTTATCTCAACCCATGAGTTTTTTCATTCTTGGGATTTTTTTCCTATTTTCTTCCCTGTCCCGCTGAGGAGGGGCATGGAGTGAGCAGCTGGGTGGGAGTTTGGCTGTTAGCCAAGGTTAACCCACTGCAAGCTATAATAGATAAAGGGTTGTGCCCAAGGCTGTGTCATCTTTCCTTGCAGGAATTTGTAGGTGACTTAGCTAGAGTAGCTACTATACGTTATATGGCCCAGAGTGCAAGGATGTAGAGTAGAGAATTAACAAGAAATGCTAAAATAATATAAATATATATAAATATGTCTGTTTGCAAATTGATTTATCTTTGATATATTTGTTATAGCTACTTGATAAATAACTATAATAATAATTATTAATCTATAGCCTTATTTGTATATGTAAATAACATGGTATGTTTCTTGTCTCTGACTGAACTAATGCTACTGTTGGAATAAGGCTTTTAACATGGATGTTCATGAGTATGAATGAAATATTTTCTTTCCATGAGTATTTGGTAATATTTGTTTAAAATTTTCTGTTACAGTGACTGTTTCTTCCAGTGAACTACTTTCTTACAATATTCATGCACAAAAGAGTGGAGCAAATTGCAGTGAATCACTTAAAAATATGAACAAATATTTAACTGAAAATTGTACAAGGTATTCCACCAGCCTGTAATGCAAAAAGTAGGTAACAGCTGTAGGTACTGGAAGTAATCTTTGAAGCTTTTGAAGTTTGTAAACAGGGAGACAAATTTGGTTCATTTGGTTTGGTTTCCACATAGGGTAGATGGATTTCAGACTGAGTGTACCAAATTTATGCCAGAGCCTTTCACTAGTAAAGGATGGCAGTAGTGAGAACAGCTGTGTGAGGTGTGACCAAGTAGATGATCTGCTCAGCCTGGTGGCAGAGCTATGAGAGCAAGTAGAAAGGTTAAGAAGCACCAGAGAGTATGAGAAAGAGATAGACTGGTGGAACCAAGCTCTGCCCTCCCTGAGACAGAAACAGGAACAGCCACCAGAAAAAACCACAAGATCAAGGGGATCCTGTATCCCCCCCCCGACCAGGCAGAAGGCAGTAACTTAAAGGAAAGGAATGAATGGAGGCAAGTCCGCACTCAGGGCGGCAGGCGAACCCCTTCCTTGCCCACCTCGCCTTCCCAGGTGTCTCTATACAACAGGTATGAGGCTCTGGATGTGGAAGGCCAGTCAATGGATGATGTGGATGACAGTCCATCTACACCAGGGGCGTTGCCAAGGTCAGAAAGGCCTACCCCCCCCGTATCACGACCAAGTCCACAAGGAAGAAAAGACAGGTTACAGTTGTAAGCGATTCTCTTCTGAGGGGAACAGAGGGTCCGATAAGCCAGACAGACCCTCCTCTTCAGGAAGTCTGCCGTCTCCCTGGGGCCCGGGTTAAGGACATCACTAGGAAACTTCTTAGCCTGGTACAGCCCTCGGACTATTAACCATTGCTGCTCTTCCATGTGGGTGGCCATGAAACCGCAACGCATAGTCCAAGGGCAATCAAAAGAGACTTCAGGGCCTTGGGACAGTTGGTAAGGGGATCCGGGGCACAGGTAATTTTTTCCTCTATCCTTCCAGTTGCGGGCAGCGATATTGGAAGAAACAGATGGACCCAGTCTATTAATATATGGCTCCGTGGCTGGTGTCACTGTAACAATTTTGGGTTTTTCAATAATGGGATGGCCTACATGGCACAAGGCCTGCTGGCGTCAGATGGGATTCACCTTTCTCAAAGGGGGAAGAGGGTCTTTGCTCAGGAGCTAGCAGGGCTCATTGACAGAGCTTTAAACTAGACTTGAAGGGGGAAGGGGATAACATCAGGCTCGCCCGTGACAAGCCATGGGACAACATGCCAAGGTTTGAGGGACGGGGTGCTAGCGAGGGACCTCAGCCTGTTGCTGTGAGATGTGCTGGGTACACTGGAGCACACTTGAAATCTTACAGAGAGAAGCCAGGGGCTCCTGAGGTAATAGGAGCCAACAGGGAAACATTAGTGAAATACCTCAAAGGGATTAAGGTGTGTTCCTCTGAAAAGGTGACATGGCCAACAGCCCAGTTGAAGTGCCTCTACACCAATGCATGCAGCATGGGCAACAAACAGGAGGAGTTGGAAGCTACCGAGCTGCTAGAAAGCTATGACCTAGTTGCCATTACTGAAACTTGGTGGGACGCATTAAATTAAATTAATTTTCCCCAGGTTGAGTCTGTTCTGCCTGCACACTTGAATCACTATCAAGATTTATCTTTAGAAAATATTTGATTTGAAGATTTATCTTCAGGCAAAAGAAACACCTGGAATCAAATGACTATATAATCATAAAAATTTAGAGATGAAAAAAAGATCTAAAAGTTGATTTATTCAATCCTCTTAAGTAACCTACAATGGGTTCTGTAGAGCAGTGGTCTCCAAAGTGGGATGCATGCACCCCAGGAGATGAGCAAGATGATCCATTGGAGAAAAAATATTAAAACTTCTACTTATATTTATTTTTTATTTAAAAAAAAATAAGAAAGAAATTAAGCTTTACTAATATTTAATATACGGATTGACACTGGCGCCCTCACTCGGTCTATATGTCAGACGTGACATGTACGGTACACGATGTACCCTGAGGGAAGAGTGGGTGTTCCACAACGCAGAGGGGTTGACAGTGGCGCCCTCACTCGGTCTATATGTCAGACGTGACATGTACGGTACACGATGTACCCTGAGGGAAGAGTGGGTGTTCCACAACGCAGAGGGGTTGACAGTGGCGCCCTCACTCGTTCGTTTGCTTTCAGTGTATTGCAACGCAGTTCATGTGTGCCCGGTTAAGTGGATTTACGGATTATAGAATCTAGTTTTAACTAAGCTAACCCTCTCAAAATGGACAAGTGGCTTAAAAAGACTGAAGATAATACTGATAATGCAAGCACAAGGAACAAGAAAATGGCAGGGCTGACACTTCTCTTACTTCTAGTTTGAGTTCTTTGTTGAAGTAAAAATAATGACGACCTAATCAGATCTGACAAGAACTTGGCTCAAAAAAATTGAAATTATCAGTATCAAAGTAAACTGAACTTAGAAACAGACCTTTGAATCACTGCATCACAAAGTGTTAAACCAAGATTTTCAAAAATAATGAAGCATATTCAATCACATAGCTCTCACTTTAAAAAAAACATTATTAATAATAATATATTTTTGGGGAAAGCCAAAAGATTTTTTGTACTGTTATGTTAATAAATAAAATATTTTTTTAAAATTGCAAATATTGTTTATACCATCTTTATCTCATCCTTTTTTAATTTCTATTTTTGTGTATGATTTATAATGTACAGTACATGTATATAATTTATAAATAAATATACATATATTGGGGGTGCACACTCAAAAAATTTTTACTGATACATGATCATTTTGATACATTTACATGATAAAAAAAGTTTGGAGACCACTGCTCTAGAGTATTCTACACTCTAAATTTAAATGACTCAGACAATGGAGTCACCATTATTTCCTTTTAATCTATTCCAATCTACCTCTACAGCCTATCAACTCTTGTGCTCAGTTTCTTCTCATTTACTTTTCCTAGGTACACAGACCATCATTTCAGTACTGCTTTAATATTACATTCTATTTTCAGTTATATAACCAGGTTTTGGTTGATGTTACAGAAAACTCTGGACACGTACAATGAAGGAGCAGTTGACACTATGCAAGCCTTTGGAAGCTTGGATTACTCCCTACCTGAACATGAACATGCTTTTGATTACCAGTTAGCTCAGTTAGTTCTCTCAAGCTTTCCTCCTGAATCAATCCCTCCATTCTGTGTTACCAGTTTTCCTTTTTTCCATTTTGTGGTGGGTTAGGCTTGGCAAACAGCCAAACTCCCACCCAGCTGCTTACTCCCCCTCCTCAGTGGGATGGGGGAGAAAATAGGATGAAAAAGCTTGTGGACTGAGATAAAGACAGGGAGATTGCTTACCAATTACTGTTGCAGGCAGAACAGACTCAACCTGGGGAAAATTAATTTAATTTATTGCCAATTAAATTGAGAAGCAAAGATAAACATTAAAATAACACTTTTTCCTCCCCCCCTTCTCATGATCAATTTCACTCCGGACTCCTCTACCCCCCTCCCCCAGTGACACAGGGGGGATTGGGGGTGAGGTACATAGAGGTTTCTCTCCCTGATGCTCCTTCCTCCTCATGCTTTTCCCTGCTCGAGCGTGGGCTCTCCATTGGTTGCATTCCTTCAGGAAATATCCATCTGCTCCAGCATGAGTACTCCATGGGCTGCAGGGAATATTTGCTCCAGCACCGTGGAGCATGTCGTCTTCTCTGACTTTGGTGTTCCCTCTGCTGTTTGTCACTCGTTTTGTTCCCTCCTTCTCTCTCCGTCTGTCATTTTTTGCCCTTTCTTAAATATATTTTCACAGAGGCACCCCAAACTTTGCTGATTGGCTCAGCTTTGTCCTGCGGTGAGTCTGTTGCCAAATCAGCTGGAACTGGCTGCATCTGGCACAGGGCAGCCCCTGGCCTCTTCTCACAGAGGCCACCCCTGCAGCCCCCTTGCTGCCAAAACCTTGCCATGTACACCCAGTACACCTTTGAATCTCAACAATTTGACTCACTACAGCTTTTTGAACTACATGCTGTATTCTCAGTATTGTCTAATATTGCCATGTGGAAACTATCAGTTCCCAAAATGATGCTTTTATATATCCTGCATAAAAAACATTGCTGCTACTTTTTTAACAAATCATATTTTAACCTTCTATCCAATTTTCTGCCCACTTTCACCCTCAGGTCTCTTGCTATTACTTAGCATCTATTTCCATTGAATATATGTGTTTCAGATTTTTTTTTCTCTCAGGTATCCATTACCTTGTATATTTTTCCATGTTAAATCTTATATTTTGATTTCTAGACAATATTGCTAACCTGTCTTGGCTAGGTTTATTCTTTCTCTTTTTCCCACAAGCACTTACAGCATCTCCAAATACAGTAACTTGAGTTGTTTCATTTGTACTCTCCAAATTATTAGATTATAAATTTAGTATTCATAGAAACAGGTAATAAATGTTCCTAAAATCATTAAACAACATCCTTCTCTCTAAATTGGAGAGATATGGATTTGATGGATGGACTGTTCGGTGGATAAGGAATTGGCTGGATGGTTGCATCCAGAGAGTACTGGTCAAGGGCTCAATGTCCAGATGGAGATCAGTGACAAGAGGAGTCCCTCAGGGGTCCATATTGGGACCAGCACTGCTTAATATCTTCATCAATGACATCATAGACAGCAGGATCGAGTGCACCCTCAGCAAATTTGCAGATGATGCCAAGCTGAGTGGTGCAGTTGACACGCCTGAGGGACGGGATGCCATTCAGAGGGACCTGGACAAGCTCGAGAAGTCGGCCCATGCAAACCTCATGAGGTTCAACAAGGACAAGTGCAAGGTCCTGCACCTGGGTCTGGACAATCCCCAATATCAATACAGACTAGGGGATGAAGGGATTGAGAGCAGCCCTGAGGAGAAGGACTTGGGGGTACTGGTGGATGAAAAGCTGGACATGAGCCGGCAATGTGCGCTCGCAGCCCAGAAAGCCAACCGTATCCTGGGCTGCATCAAAAGAAGCGTGGCCAGCAGGTCAAGGGAGGTGATTCTGCCCCTCTACTCCGCTCTCGTGAGACTCCACCTGGAGTACTGCATCCAGCTCTGGGGTCCCCGGGAGAAGAAAGACATGGACCTGTTGGAGCAGGTCCAGAGGAGGGCCACGAGAATGATCAGAGGGATGGAACACCTCTCCTATGAGGAAAGGCTGAGAGAGTTGGGGTTGCTTGTCCTGGAGAAGAGAAGGCTCCTGGGAGACCTTATTGCAGCCTTTCAATACTTAAAGAGAGCTTATAAGAAAGATGGGGACAGACTTTTTAGCAGGGCCTGTTGCGACAGGACAAGGTGTAATGGTTTTAAACTAAAAGAAGGTAGATTCAGACTAGATATAAGGAAGATTTTTTTTATGATGAGGGTGGTGAAACACCAGAACAGATTGCCCAGAGAGGTGGTAGATGCCCCATCCCTGGAAACATTCAAGGTCAGGTTGGATGGGGCTCTGTGCAACCTGATCTAGTTGAAGATGTCCCTGCTCATTGCAGGGGTGGTTGGACTAGATGACCTTTAAAGGTCTCTTCCAACCCAAACTATTCTATGATTTCCAACCTTTTAAAAGCTTCACTGTGCATGATTCTCTTTTTCTCTTTAACCTAAACCATTCTATGACTCTAATTATATAAGCATTTTTGAAAAAATGACATTGTTCATTTGTAAATTTATTAGGGCATGAAAATTACATACTCCTTTGTTCATTTTTAGGTGAACTGCTCATATTACACCTGAGACTTCAACTATCCTCTGGTCTTTAACATTCTGTTTAATTAATGGCTAGTTAAATACAGGCTTGGGCTTGATTAAAAAAAAAAAAAAATACCAAAACCACAGGGATGAAGACACAGAAAGAACAGGTCAAAATCAGTCTGAAAAAATCAGGATACACAAACTTGTATCCATTAATGAGCAATTTCAATTTGCTGTATGATAGACCCAACCTAGTTCTTATTTATAGGAGCTGCCTCATTTAAACCAGGGAAACACCTTATGTAAGTAATGACTACCTGAATAACTGGGAACTTACAAGATTGGGCTCTATACATAAGTAATAGTTTGTACAATGTCTTTTGATTTGGCAGATATTTTGGCCTACATTCCTACAGATACTTTGGTGTATATTGTTCGCAAAAACACGGGTTAAATACACCAAAACTTAACTTTTCTTAGGTCAGCATGGAATAATATTATAAGCTAAATGTAACAAATTAAACATTTGTGTTAAATATAGTATATTATGTTTATCATGTGTACAGCAAGTGTGTGTATTTGTATACAGTACATTATTAGCAAAATGTGCTTAAGTGGCTGACTTTCATTTACATTAACTGGCATACCTTTTTTCCTTCAATGATATTCATAGAATCATAGAATAGAATCATAGAATGCTTTGGGATGGAAGGGACCTTTAAAGGTCATCTAGTCCAACCACCCCTGCAATGAGCAGGGACATCTACAACTAGATCAGGTTGCTCAGAGCCCCATCTAGCTTGTCCTTGAATGTTTCCAAGGATGGGGCATCTACCACCTCTCTGGGCAACCCATTCCAGTGTTTCACCACCCTCATTATAAAAAATTTTTTCCTATGTTTAGTCTAAATCTACCCTCCTTCAGTTTAAAACCATTACCCCTTGTCCTGTCGCAACAGGCCTTGCTAAAAAGACTATCCCCATCTTTCTTGTAGGCCCCCTTTAAGTATTGGAAGGCTGCAATAAGGTCTCCCCGCAGCCTTCCCTTCTCTTCTCCAGGCTGAACAAGCCCAGCTCTTTCAGCCCTTCCTCATAGCAGAGGTGTTCCATCCCTCTGATCATTCTCGTGGCCCTCCTCTGGACCTGCTCCAACAGGTCCATGTCCTTCCTGTGCTGAGGACCCCAGAGCTGGACACAGTACTCCAGGTGGGGTCTCACCAGAGCAGAGTAGAGGGGCAGAATCACCTCCCTCGACCTGCTGGCCACGCTTCTTTTGATGCAGCCCAGGATACAGTTGGCTTTCTGGGCTGCGAGCGCACATTGCCAGCTCATGTCCAGCTTTTCATCCACCAGTACCCCCAAGTCCTTCTCCTCAGGGCTGCTCTCAGTCCATTCATCCCCCAGCCTGTATTGACACTGGGGGTTGCCCTGACCCAGGTGCAGGACCTTGCACTTGGCCTTGTTGAACCTCATGAGGTTCACACAGGCCCATTTCTCCAGCTTGTCCAGGTCCTTCTGGATGGCATCCCATCCCTCAGGTGTGTCAACTGCACCACTCAGCTTGGTGTCCTCTGCAAACTTGCTGAGGGTGCACTCAATCCTGCTGTCTATGATGTCATTGATGAAGATATTAAACAGTACTGGTCCTAATATGGACCCCTGAGGGACCCCACTCGTCACTGATCTCCATCTGGACATCGAGCCATTGACCACTACCTTCTGGATATGACCATCCAGCCAGTTTGCTATGCACCCAACAGTCCGCCCATCAAATACATATCCTTCCAATTTAGAGAGAAGGATATTGCGGGGGACCATGTCAAAGGCCTTACAGAAGTCCAGATAGATGACATCCGTAGATCTTCCCTCGTCCACTGACGCAGTCACTCCATCATAGGAGGCCACTAGGTTGGTCTGGCAGGACTTGCCCTTGGTGAAGCCATGCTGGCTGTCTCAAATCACCTCCCTGTCCTCCATGTGCCTTAGCATAGCTTCTAGGAGGATCTATGCCATGATCTTCCCAGGCACAGAGGTGAGGCTGACAGGTCGGTAGTTCCCAGGGTCCTCCTTTCTACCCTTTTTAAAAATGGGTGCAATGTTTCCCTTTTTCCAGTCCCCAGGGACTTCACCTGACTGCCATGACTTTTCGAATATCATGGAGAGTGGCGTGGCAACCACATCAGCCAATTCCCTCAGGACTCTGGGATGCTTCTCATCGGGACCCATAGACTTATGTATGTTCAGGTTCCTCAGGTGGTCGCGAACCTGATCTTCATAGAATCATAGAATCGTTAAGGTTGGAAAAGACCCTTAAGATCATCCAGTCCAACCATTAACCTATCACTGCCAAGTCCACCACTAAACCATGTCCTCAAGCACCACATCTACCCATCTTTTAAATACCTCCAGGGATGGGGACTCAACCACTTCCCTGGGCAGCCTGTTCCAATGCCTGACTACCCTTTCGGTGAAGAAGTTTTTCCTAATATCCAACCTAAACTTCCCCTGGCGCAGCTTGAGGCCGTTTCCTCTCGTCCTACCGCTTGTTACTAGGGAGAAGAGACCGACCCCCACCTCGCTACAACCTCCTTTCAGGTAGTTGGAGAGAGCAATAAGGTCTCCCCTCAGCCTCCTCTTCTCCAGACTAAACAACCCCAGCTCCCTCAGCCGCTCCTCATAAGACTTGTGCTCTAGACCCTTCACCAGCTTCGTTGCCCTTCTTTGGACACGCTCCAGCCCCTCGATGTCCTTCTTGTAGTGAGGGGCCCAAAACTGAACACAGTACTCGAGGTGCGGCCTCACCAGTGCCAAGTACAGGGGCACTATCACCTCCCTGGTTCTGCTGGCCACACTATTCCTGATACAAGCCAGGATGCCATTGGCCCTCTTGGCCTCCTGAGCACACTGCTGGCTCATGTTCAGGTGGCTGTCAACCAACACCCCCAGGTCCTTTTCTGCCAGGCAGCTCTCCAACCACTCCTCCCCCAGCCTGTAGCGTTGCATGGGATTGTTGTGACCCAAGTGCAGGACCCGGCACTTAGCCTTGTTGAATCTCATGCAGTTGGCCCCGACCCAATGATTCAGCCTGTCCAGGTCCCTCTGCAGGGCCTTCCTACCCTCCAGCAGATCGACACTTCCACCCAACTTGGTGTCATCTGCAAACTTCCTGAGGGTGCACTCAATCCCCTCATCCAGATCATCAATGAAGATGTTGAACAGGACCGGCCCCAACACTGAGCCCTGGGGAACACCACTCGTGACCGGCCGCCAACTGGATTTGACTCCATTCACCACCACTCTCTGGGCTCGGCCGTCCAGCCAGTTTTTAACCCAGCGCAGAGTGCACTTATCCAAGCCGTGAGCAGCCTTCACTTACAGTGGGAGGACGTCTGTCTCCCTGATCCCCGTCAAATGGCCCATTGACTCACGAGGTGTGAGGAGAGAGGTTGCCAGTGAAGAACGAGGCAAAGAAGTTGTTGAGTACCTCAGCCTTCTCCTCGTCTGTTGTTACCAGCTTGCCACTTTTGCTCATCAGAGAGGGTACGCTTTCTTTAACCTTCCTTTTCTGGTTGACGTACCTGTAGAAGCCCTTCTTATTATTCTTTGCGTCCCTCGCCAGGTTCAGCTCCAGCCGAGCCTTGGCCTTCCTGATCCCATCCTTACACAACCAGGCAGTGTCCCTGTACTCTTCCCAAGATACCAGTCCCTGCTTCCACTCTCTGTGCAATATTCTATTTGTTGTGCAGATACTGAGAGGCATGGACAAAACTAATGAATATTTCTAAGCAAAAAACTGCTTCACAAATGTATCCCATTTATGTTAAAAATAGACTATTTCACCAGAGGAATTTTTGTTTCAGCATCATCTATCAACAGTGTTTAGAATAAGATCAGTATCTTTGAAATACAGCATTTACAACTCACCATTTGTCATTAAATGTAACTGTATGTGCAAGAAGTTTGTAATAATAGCCTTTAATTAAACTGGGGACTATTAGAGGGTTTCTGTTGCCCTTTGAAGTTCTTAATTATTAGTTGTATCCAGCCTTTTATGGCAGACTTAAGGTTAAGCTACATAATTAAAATAAACTTCCAAAAGAAATACGAAGACTTTACATGCTTTAATTAAATTTTTGAGTGTCAAGGTTTTAAAAATAATAACATATGCTTTGATTTTCTTATGATGGCATACTAGAATGCTACATACATTAGACAAAATATTGGTAGCTTTTTATGGGAATAATAGCTAAGCATGGTGCATGTAAATGACCTATTTTCTATGTATGAATGGTTAAACTGCTAATTAAATAGTTGGTATTCAAGTCTATGCTCGTCCATTGTTTAGTGACATACAAATTCAGCGATGTGTGCCAGCAGACATTTTAAGTTGAATGTTTTCTCCTCTATGCTCTTTGTCATGAAATGGTGGCACCATGATGAGAAAACTAGTGTAAGCAAAACACTGAAAAATGCTTTTAATAATGTTTTAACCATGTAGTGACACTAGTCTAGTTTTCTAATGAATTTTTAATTTCTTTCCTCTTGTAAGGATGTTATGAGTTACTGCTGATGCATATTAAATCATATACGTGAGTCATTTTCTCACTAAATTTGCATAAAATGGTTAAATGCTAATACATCAAATGAGGCTTACTATATATGGTACCAGTAAATATGCCTTCACAGGTTTTCTGCAATCAATATCCTGTATTTCATTAGCAACTAGATAAAGGTCTGTTGTGAAAAGGAAAAACTATTGTGTATACACTGCAAACATGATACCTATGATGTCTACATGATGATTAGAACCCAGTCTAGAATTAGAATTTGCATAAGATTAAAACTGAAGTTCCTTGACAAGCTGAGAGAGGCTGGGGTTGTTTAGTCTGGAGAAGTGAAGGCTCCTGGGAGACCTTATTGCAGCCTTTCAATACTTAAAGGGGGCTTATAAGAAAGATGGGGACAAACTTTTCAGCAGGGCCTTTTGCAATAGAACAAGGGGTAATGGTTTTAAACTAAAAGAAGGTAGATTCAGACTAGATATAAGGAAGAAATTTTTTATGATGAGGGTGGTGAAACACTGGAACAGGTTGCCCAGAGAGGTTGTAGATGCCCCATCCGTGGAAACATTCAAGGTCAGGTTGGACGGGGCTCTGAGCAACCTGATCTAGTTGAAGATGTTCCTGTCCATGGCAGGGGGGTTGGACTAGATGACCTTTAAAGGTCCTTTCCAACCCAAACCATTCTATGCTTCTATGAAGTACAGTTAAATGGCCTCCCTGAAAGCAGTCTAGTACTGCTAATAACCACCAGGCAGTTCACTGAGACTTTTCACATTTAGTACTGAATGCTAGGTTTAAAATACACATAGCCCATGATTTTAATTTTGCAATGTTTTATATATCTCTGACTCTCACTGCTAAATCTATAGCCACCAAAATCTTGACAGCTCCTCACTATTTCTCAGTGCAAGTTAAAAATGCTATTCTTATTGTTATATACACTCACCTCCCACTCACATTAATTGTTCCATTCTTGTATTCCTGTTAATAGAAATTATATATATATCAATCGACATATATTTGAATTGATAGCATGGTCACAATAAGAATGGCATCACTGTAACAATATTATTAATAAAAAATAATACTGCATTTAATGAAGGAAACTTGGGGCTTTGGGGTTTTTTTTGTTGGGGGGTGGGTTTTGGGGGGATTATTTGGGGTTTGGGTTTTTTTTACACATCTGGAACATTTTTGTACCTGATGCAAAAAAAGGACTATTTGAAAATAAATTTATGCTTTGCCCTACAGTTATTTTGAGTTAGTTTTGATAAATAATTAAGTAATGCATAATATATTATTTAGATGCAATGGTCTTAAGAATTTGAGTGGTATTTCAACTACAATTATAGTAATTAATTTATCAATGAAAAATTTACATAATCACACTTCAAAATCCAGTGGACTGGAGAGATATCAAAGACACCCAGGAACGTGCACAATGACTCTGGGCATTAGATTTACTTAATAATGTAGCTGTGTGCAAGATGTTATAATATCTAACATGACTATATTTGATTAATCATTTTTAAATTATGAAAGCATAAATATTGTTTTCTCTTTTTAGTTTCATTTTATGAAAAAGACAACTTTTAAATACAGAATAGGATTAGAATATTCTATAGCAAATAAGATATTATTCCTAGTAGAATGTAAGTGAATTTAAGTATAATTTACAATAAAATCTTTGAGTATCTCTTTTTCAACTATCAGAAGAAACATTGATTTTATTACCATAATACCATTAAATGGTTATTTGATTTTGTTTAGGTATTTTAGATTATCAAATTGGCAATCAATGGTAAACAACAATGCAGGAAAGAAATGGAAGTTTTCTGACTTGTCAGTGTAGACAGACTGGTGATAGAGGTAACTCACTCTTGTTAATTCAGTTGTACTACGAATCTTCCCTTAGCACATGAAGTCTTTTTGAGGCAAATGTGGTAGAGCTTATTGTTACTGGGAGTGTAGTGAATTTATTTCATGAAAGTGCACATGCAGATATAGATCATAGTTTTTTAAGGATTTAAACTTACATATGCATACACATACACACAAACAAGTTTGAGTGCATATGTCAATTCTGTTCACGTATGTTTCTAAAATAAAAAGAGAATCTACATAGCTGTCATATGAAAATAATTTATGCCATTTGAGAATTATGTGGATTTAGAGGAAGATATGAAATTAATATTCATATATTTCCAACAATATATTTATGGCTACTGGTAAAATATTGGTACCTCATAAAATCCTCAGTACTCAACTAAACAATAACCTATATAACATACACTTACATCAATTACAGCCATAGAAAAGGAGGTTTTAATGGTCTTTTTTGAAGCAAATATTTAATACAGAAAAATCAGTGAAGAATTAGCTCCAGTTCCATTTCAGTTGGTAGCACCACAAGGTTATACTTTTCTATGCACCTACAGAAAATTCTACAGTGCTTCAATAGAAATTGCTTTCTGTGACAGAAAACAGCTAAAGACAATAATTTATATTTCTACAAAGGAGTGTTAATTTTACATTTTTTATGTACCACAACTGTTGCTGAGGTGAGAAGAAATCACGCATGTACATTCTATCCTTATTGTGCAGGTTTTCTGTTACTGACTTCAGCTTTCTCATACAAGGTTATTGTGTTAGATTCCAATTACATTAAACCATTACCAATGATATCATGATAATGATATTATTTTATAACACCCCAAAATCTTGCTTCCTAAAGATAATATGCTACATGACAATGACAGCGGAGTATTTTTATGTTAATGTCCCTTTCAGAGAACTAACATTATTAACAGAATAAATGTAACTTATTTGAAAAGATGTCTCTTCCTTAAAAATTCTGATTTTAAAAAACAGCTGTATGCTACTTTGTCTTTGCACAGAGTTTATTTTGGAATTAAAATGACCCTGATCAGACCATACAGGTTCTTTACAAAGGGCCAAATGCTGGTACTATTCAAGTCCAAAGATAAACTGACCAAGCTTCGACCCAAAGCATGGGACATTTATTTTTCCCAAACAACTCTTCTTAGACTTTAAACAAGACAAATTACTGATCATTTCTCATAGTCATTCATTTATGAAGTTCGTTTTGACGTAGTTTCTATTTTCTCCATACTGATGCACAAACTGGAAATGGAAAGGCTAAACAGAAGGTGGTTCCTTACCTAAATCTTTTATATTGGCAGTTTCCTTAGTTTCTGTATCAGAGGAGGCTGGTGATCCTGCTCACTGATGTGACCTTACTCACATGGTTTTCAGCATCATCAAAGCCATAATAGTCTACAAAACATTAAGCAAATGAAGACAACCTGTGTTCTTATCACATTGCACTTTAGCATAAATATTTAAATAATCAGTATTTAGGATAAGTGAATAAATATCAGTTCATCATTACCTTCCAGTGTTACATGCCTCAGATTTTTGTAAGAGCTCAAGGAACTGAAAAAGATGATATCACAACAAGCAAGAAACCACCTATACCTGGAGGAAAAACTTTGATCTTACCCTGAACTCTATGCATCCCGTGATTGTCTACATTAAATACGTGTGTGTTTACCATTCTACTATAAATTATTTTACAAATACCTCTATTTAGGTGTAGCCCAGATGCAAAAAAATTCAAAGGCAAGAGGTTATAGATATAAAATTGAATAGCATTACAAACGGTTGGGGTAGCAAAAAATCATTTTCAAAATGCTACTTCTTATAAGATGCTGGAAATCTGCTACTGATGCAGTGAAGAACCAGCAGCATTTCCATTGTATCAAATATTACCTCAGAGTTAATTAAAGCAAAACAGTCTAGCATGGAGAAATTAGCCCTCATTATCAGCCTATGGCAGAGCCCTAGGAAAGAGCAATTCTGAGATCTGTTGGAACTGCTGCTGTTTACCTATGAAAGAAAAAACTTAGCAAGGCCTTGATGCTGGAGAGGCAACATTAGTCGTTAAGGTGCATTTTAGAAACACAACTTTACCCTGACTGTTGATAGAGCACTGAACTAGAAAAGGCAATAGCAGGCAGTTGGAACTGAGAGGGTGTGTCCCTGTCTGACCAGGTGTCCTTGTATCATACTTGCCCTTACTCCTCATCTTCCTTGACCTCCATGCAGGCAAAAAGGAAAGCAGCCATGCGCCATACCAAGGTGGATTTAGCTTCACCTTAAAGAACTGAAGAGTTAAGATGGTATCATTAGCTGCGCACAGTGTGATTTCTCTCTAATCCTTTCTGGAATTTACAACAAGTTTAAATGTCTGTGCATGATGTTATTAACTGGTTTTAGTAAGTACTTAAGACCCATAATTTTTTTATAAACAACCTCTGGTCAACTTCTTTCTACCGAGAGGGGAGAGCTCAGCCTTCTGACGACACGCCGGTCAGGAGGTAACTCCCCACGGCCCGGGAGGCTTTCCTGAGGCGCAAGGAGGGAAGGGGGGCAGGGAGCGGCTCCCAGCTTCCCCCCCCCCCCGCCACCATCGCTACGTTGAGATGACGCAAACTTGCACAAAGGCACGCCGGAACCGTTAACGGCCGCCAGTGTCCCCCTCGGGGCGCTGTTCGCGCGGTCCCCGCGGCCGGGCAGGGAGTTGCGCCAGGCGAGGAGCCACGAGGAAACTCTCAAGCCGAGGGACGGTCGCCCACCTGGAGAGTTTTCACTTTATTCACAGGAGGAGCTTTCCACATGCAAATGAAAGAACTTGACATAATGAAAAATCAGTATAATAATAACTCAATTACTTAGCAATATGATACCTGGTGGGAGGGGACTCGCTGCTTTTATAGCTTGTTCATGTGAGTCTGCAAATGCAAATGACTGCCTCTTAGTAAAGGAAGTGCTAATTAATAATAATAAATAACAACAATTAATAGCTGTAATTACTAATGCATACTATGTAGCCCGACAGATAGAAGAACCTAAATTATTAGTTGCAAGCACATATAACTATATATAAGTATATAAGCTAAATACATATGCACATAACTATATAGAATCATAGAATCATAGAATTGTTAAGGTTGGAAAAGACCCTTAAGATCATCCAGTCCCACCATTAACCTATCACTGCCAAGTCCATCACTATACCATGTCCTCAAGCACCACATCTACATGTCTTTTAAATACCTCCAGGGATGGAGACTCAACCACTTCCCTGGGCAGCCTGTTCCAGTGCCTGACCACCCTTTCGGTGAAGAAGTTTTTCCTAATATCCAACCTAAACTTCCCCTGGCGCAGCTTGAGGCCGTTTCCTCTTGTCCTATCACTCGTTACTAGGGAGAAGAGACCGACCCCCACCTCGCTACAACCTCCTTTCAGGTAGTTGGAGAGAGCAATAAGGTCTCCCCTCAGCCTCCTCTTCTCCATACTAAACAACCCCAGCTCCCTCAGCCGCTCCTCATAAGACTTGTGCTCTAGACCCTTCACCAGCTTCGTTGCCCTTCTCTGGACACAGTCCAGCACCTTGATGTCCTTCTTGTAGTGAGGGGCCCAAAACTGAACACAGTACTCGAGGTGCGGCCTCACCAGTGCCGAGTACAGGGGCACTATCACCTCCCTGGTCCTGCTGGCCACACTATTCCTGATACAAGCCAGGATGCCATTGGCCTTCTTGGCCACCTGAGCACACTGCTGGCTCATGTTCAGGCGGCTGTCAACCAACACCCCCAGGCCCTTTTCAGCCAGGCAGCTCTCCAGCCACTCCTCCCCCAGCCTGTAGCGTTGCATGGGGTTCTTGTGACCCAAGTGCAGGACCCGGCACTTAGCCTTGTTGAATCTCATGCAGTTGGCCCCGACCCAATGATTCAGCCTGTCCAGGTCCCTCTGCAGGGCCTTCCTACCCTCCAGCAGATCGACACTTCCACCCAACTTGGTGTCATCTGCAAACTTCCTGAGGGTGCACTCGATCCCCTCATCCAGATCATCAGTGAAGATGTTGAACAGGACCGGCCCCAACACTGAGCCCTGGGGAACACCACTCATGACCGGCCGCCAACTGGATTTGACTCCATTCACCACCACTCTCTGGGCTCGGCCGTCCAGCCAGTTTTTAACCCAGCGTAGAGTGCACCCATCCAAGCCGTGTGCAGCTAGTTTCTCCAGGAGAATGCTGTGGGAGACAGTGTCAAAGGCCTTACTAAAGTCCAAGTAGACAACATCCACAGCCTTCCCCTCATCCACTAAGCGGATCACCTTGTCATAGAAGGAGACCAGATTAGTGAAACAGGATCTCCCTTTCATAAACCTATGCTGGCTGGGCCTGATCCCCGAGTTGTCCCGCATGTGCCGCATAATGGCACTCAAGATGATCTGCTCCATGACCTTCCCCGGCACCGAGGTCAGGCTGACAGGCCTGTAGTTCCCCAGATCCTCCTTCCGACCCTTCTTGTAGAGGGGCGTCACATTTGCTAGCTTCCAGTCATCTGGGACCTCCCCGGTTGACCAGGACTGCTGAGAAATGATGGAGAGTGGCTTGGCCAGCTCCTCTGCCAGCTCCCTCAGTATCCTTGGGTGGATCCCATCTGGCCCCATGGGCTTGTGGGCATCCAGGTGGAGGAGCAGGTCAGTGACTGCCACCTCTTCGACAACTGGGACTTCACTCTGCATCCTATCTCCGTCTCCCAGCTCAGGGGCCTGAAAAACCCGAGGATGACTAGCTTGACTATTAAAGACTGAGGCAAAGAAGTCATTAAGTACCTCTGCCTTCTCCTCATCCTTCGTGGCAAGGTTACCTTCTGCATCTAACAAAGGAGAGAGATTCTCCCTGGCCCTCCTCGCTGATATATAAGACTATGGTGGGAAAAAGATCAGCAGCCATGGGGGCATGAGGGAGGGTGATCCCCGGCACAACTAACCTGGCCCAGCAGCCCTGCCGCAGCCGCTGGTCTCCGCTAATCAGCGCCCCAGTTGCGGGTGACATGCAACGCGGACTGTCATCTCGGCAGAGCAGCAGCCCTCGGCGGTGGGAGGTTGTGGAAGGTTGTGGGGGTTGTCTTCAGTCCTATGGGGGCCCCTCCCGCACACCCCTTGCTGCAGGTGACCAGGACAGCAAGCGGGTTCCAACACCAAGGTTTTGGCTCATCTCTGGTTGAACTCAGTTGGAAAAGCTGTTAAGGGTGAGGTGACCAGGACAGCAAGCAGGTTCCAACACCAAGGTTTTGGCTCATCTCTGGTTGAACTCAGTTGGAAAAGCTGTTAAGGGTGAGGTGCCCCCTCCATGGGAGGCCAGCAGCCTGGGTAACCCTCAAGCTTGCCAAGAGTGGCCAGGCCCCACACTGGGCAAGCTGGAGTAGGAGGGTGGCAGGCACAGGTCCCCTGCCAGCGCTGCCTGCAGCTTCCTCATTTTCTAGAAGGAAACCCTCATGCGTGGACTCTACAGGGCCAAAGCACAGGGCCTTTCCTTCTTTGAGGTCCCAAAGAATCTTTCTTCTCCCCTGCCCCATGTGTTTGTACACTGTAGACAACAGATTGGGGGAACAGGGCCAGAGCCCCTTCCTTGGCAAGCTACACTTTAATAATAGATTTCCCCAACTAATACTGTCAGATATGACACAAGATCAAGACCCAAATCTATGAAGACTAATGATAGCTATTTTATTGACCTTTTCTCCATCTGATCCAAAAGCAAATCACACTGTCTTCAACACATACGGGAGTGGGCAACCATGAATCCAATCTTTCTTTCAGTGGCAGTTCTTAGAACAAGAACTGCAAGATTTGGCTCATTAATAGTTTAGTCTTAATCATATTGAATTAGGTGGGAAATTGCATTACCTTTAATGACACAGACTGAACACCCCACTCCCCTTCCTTTCTTCTACTATATGTATGTATATAAATCTTCTAGACAACGCTCTGGTATGAGACTCGGTCCTGCTCCCAGCAAAGCTAATAGCACAGTTTCATCCAGATTAGACTCTGGCCCTTGCAGGTAATCTTCACACCTGCTTTACACCACACACTATAAATGTATAGGTCTATATATACATGTACATATGTATATAGCTAAATACATGTGACAGGTTCAAGAAAAACAGAATAGGTTATTGTTAGTAGACAACTGCAAAGCCAAAGGGCTCCTTTCTCCTTCTCCTTTCCCAGTCTCTCCCAGAAAGGTCCAGAGAAATGTATTAATTTTTGTCTCATGAATTTACCATTTAGTAGGGACATTTAATTGTCATAAGTCTGGCATTTTCTTTCCTCTAAATTAAAATAATGAAGGAGGTAAGGGCTAATTAATGTGCTCATCCCAGGGTGTGCAATCTATGAAAGTGTTGTGCATTTTAAAAATCTAAATGGACGTTTTCATTGTATGAGGCCAATCGTATGAGGTTCAACAAGGCCAAGTGCCAGGTCTTGCATTTGGGTCACAACAACCCCATGCAACACTACAGGCTTGGGGAAGAGTGGGTGGAGAGCTGCCCAGCGGAAAAGGACCTGGGGGTGTTGGTCGACAGCTGCCTGAACATGAGCCAGCAGTGTGCTCAGGAGGCCAAGAGGGCCAATGGCATCCTGGCTTGTATCAGGAATAGTGTGGCCAGCAGGACCAGGGAGGTGATAGTGCCCCTGTACTTGGCACTGGTGAGGCCGCACCTCGAGTACTGTGTTCAGTTTTGGGCCCCTCACTACAAGAAGGACATCAAGGTGCTGGAGCGAGTCCAAAGAAGGGCAACGAAGCTGGTGAAGGGTCTGGAGCACAAGTCTTATGAGGAGCAGCTGAGGGAGCTGGGGTTGTTTAGTCTGGAGAAGAGGAGGCTGAGGGGAGACCTTATTGCTCTCTACAACTACCTGAAAGGAGGTTGTAGCGAGGTGGGGGTCGGTCTCTTCTCCCTAGTAACAAGCGATAGGACGAGAGGAAATGGCCTCAAGCTGCGCCAGGTTTAGGTTAGACATTAGGAAAAATTTCTTCACTGAAAGGGTTCTCAAGCATTGGAACAGGCTGCCCAGGGAAGTGGTTGAGTCCCCATCCCTGGAGGTATTTAAAAGATGGGTAGATGTGGTGCTTAGGGACGTAGTTTAGTGGTGGACTTGGCAGTGCTAGGTTAACGGTTGGACTTGATGATCTTAAGGGTCTTTTACAACCTAAACAATTCTATGATTCTATGACTGTATCTCTGTGGGACTGCTACTTCACCCTCCCTTCTGGAGCTAGCCAACAGAAATGAGAAAACAACTTCTAATTCGTACAGGAAAGGCCAGATCTGCCCTAAAAGACAGCACACTCTTAAGTTCTTTATAAAATGAAATATTTCACATATTGAAATTGAAATATTTCACTTTTAATTGAAACAAGTAATTAATTTCTTCTATGTTAATGCATATTAATGTCAACTTTAGGAAGGGGTAGATGCATTCATGAATATGTCTATTCATACAACCAATTTCTGGACTGGTAAATATAGTTTCCCTAACTGCCATATTTTGTACAACACTCAGCTTTTGTTACTGTCAGTGCAACAGCCCCACTAGCACTATGACTTGCAGAAGGTTTACAGAGTTTTGACTTTTCTTTCTACCTGCCATGAATGGAATTTAAACGTGTTCTAGTGTCATTCTGCTCTTTGTACTTCAAGTCTGGATTATTCTAATTGCTATTATTGTTCTTAACTTACAATTTGTTACATAAGAAATTAAGAAAATACAACTTTTCTAACATACATTAACTTTTCACAAGCCACTCTGAGTGGTCTCTCTGTCAGTATTACACAATAGAATTGCAAATGTCAAATGCTGCAGATATTGTTCCTGCTTAGAAATTTACTAGGTAATGTGATTGGCACAGATGTATTATTCATCAAAAGTGTAGTTACTCATTGCTTTGCAGTTTTATGCTAAGAACTGTATGACATTTTATGAAACTAACAAAATCACAGTCAATTAGATTAAAAACACAGACGTTCCAATAAAATATATAACTAACTCCTTGTAATGCATTTGGCTGTTTCTTTTTCTTAGTCTGCATTGTGAGCAATGCCAATTGATATATGAATACTAAATATAGGACTAAACTGCATAGCACTTTTAATAGAAACAATTATCAAGCAAAAAAAAAGGGTAATAAAACCTGAGAGAACTGGAAACATTTCTTCTGGTACCTGGATCTACACTGAGATGTATTAATAGATTTTGCCAACACCTACAGAAATATATTACCCATTACTTTGTTTATCAACTTCAGCCTTATTTCTTCTAAATATTCAAGGGGAAATCTTTCCCTAAGCTCGACTTAGAAGCAACCTGTGTAATATGGAGTACACTTATTTATGTTTTATCAGTCCCAAGCTAGAGAGTTGGAATAATTGCAAGATACAAGCCTGCTGACACAGTTTATTTTCTTAATTACATAAGAAGCAGGTTTGTAACTTGAACTTCTCAGGAAACGATAAGCCAGCTCTACATGCTGAATTCAAGTTCCCATAAGAAAATTTAAAAGTTTATCTGACTAAAATAATTTGTAAATGAACTCATTTTTCTCCAATTCTTTTTGTATTTTGGGCATTGTAGACCTTAGCAATGATATTAGTTCTAGTGTGGGAAAATATTATAATTGAGATCTGGTAAGTTATTTGCGGATCTCAAGTTTTTCTTTACACTGTGCTGACATTTAGTACAGCCCCGGTGAGGAAAACAATACTGCCATTCATAGCTCTAGACCTAGATTTCAATTGACTTAAGCAGGCACAATGAAACTTGGTCATTCACTGGTTACCCATATTGTGTTCTCAAATTTTCTCTCAGCAAAAGTATAATGACTCAGTATTGCATGGTTGCATAGACAAGGGCCCAGAACAAGAGACACTAGTTTTGTCTGACGGTGTGAGAAAGTTGTGAAGGGATCTTTTCTTCCAGATGGTGTTAAATTCAGCTGCCTTTTTAACATTGGCCGTGCACCGCAATCTGCTGCTCCCTTTTCACAAAGAATAAGCCTGGGTTCCTACTAGTTAACATGCATACTCACACAATCTGCAACTTCACTCCAACTGTTTTACAATGGAGTGGTATGCTAAATAAACTTGATCTGTTTTTTCCCAGTGCTAAAACTAGCCTTCAAAGGACTGCTCAACCGATATTTACATTTCTTTTTATTTAAAGCTATATATTGTTTTATTTTTTTACAAGTTTTAAGGAAACAGCATTTTACAGATAGATAATTTTATAGAACATTATTTGCTACGTGAAGCAAACATAAACTTGGAGGGCATGCTACTACATTTTAACATGCTCTCTTTTCCCAAGTCAGATTTGCAGGACAAAAGGGAGAAGAAATGGGCCATTTTGCTTCTAAGCAATGAAGGAATAATAATAATAATATCAAATGTATTTTATTAATTGATAGTCATGTAACGTCAATAAGGTACAAATCAATTTAATATTACAATGGCTAACGCGATTATAATATTGATATTCTTCCTGGGTGTTTTTCTTAACAAATTTACATAAAAGACCAAGACGCAAGCAAAAGCTTAAGTAAATTGACTCCACTGAATGCCTAAGTAAACAATAGGTTTCCCCAGAAAACAGCTTATTGCCTTAATTGAAGCTCTTTGAGAAAGAGAACCACATACTTTGTAATGTAAATGTTAATTGTAGTAGACAATGGCTCTAGGTAAATAGCACCCCTGGACACTCAGTAAATGAAAGGCACACAGGCACTCAACGAAGAAAGACTGGTCGCACAAACAGTGCTTCAAATGTAAATAAACAAGGGGCTTCTCATCGGTCACTACAGTAGTAAAACTTTGGCACGTGTACAGCAGCTAAAGTGGGAATTTATGTAAATACAGTTTGTCTGGGGTACTAGCTGAATCTCAGTAAAAAAGCCACCGAGTAAGCCCTTTAGACTGAAAATCCTATAGAATATATTTGGAACTACAGGGAAGATGAGATGACTTTGGAGGCTAATTCTTTATTTTAAATCAACAATGCGTGTGGTGTTTCTAGGACCTGTTTGATGGTTCTCTGCTTCCTTCCTCTCAGAGTATGTGACGTAAAGGTAAATATTTCCATTATAAACCCCCAAACAATATTTTATGTGAGCCGAAGTAAAAATTGAAAAAAAAAAAACCACACCAAAACCACAAACAGACAAACAAAAAACCAGCCTGTGTAGGGTTAGCCCTTTAATTTATGAACGTTGAGAATTGTTCCCTTATCTCTGATCTTATTTTAATCTACCTTAGAGATGTTCAGTTTCTAAGATAGTATTATACACTAGTGTGCCTCTGGAAAGATGTTTAGGTCAAGTCCAAAGGAAAATGTTACCCTTAAAAATTAATCCTGATCAATTTTACTGTAAAAGGTGCCTAAACTGCAATAATTATAAAGATGAATAGCATCCAAACAAGTGTTTATTAAAAAACGTGAGATGTTTGCAAGGTCAACACATGATGTCTGCTATTTTTTCCATCAGGGAAGAGAGGCACAGTCTCCATAGCTGCACCTCCCGGGTTGCTTTGCCTCTGCCTTGCCTCTCCTAAATCATCCGCGAGACTCGGGCCACGGAAGAAAAGTGAAACTTGCTCCCGAGGAGCTTGTACCGAGGTTGCAGAATTAACAGAAAGAGACAGTGTGCAGCCACAGAGCAGTTGGTGTTCTCACTTGGGAGCCTGCAGATGGCCGTGGGTGGGAAATGCCTCCACTTACGGAGGCGATGAAGATGAGTATGGTATAGTGCACTTGATGTTTTTTTTTCATCTTCCAGCCCCCAGCAGGGCTGTCTGTCACGGGCTGCCGGGGCATGGAATTGCCACTTGCCCCGAGCGTGGGAATGGGAGCGCCCAGCCGTTCACATCTCCTGCACGCCGTTTAACGGAATCAATTAGGCAAGACAGACCGTCAGCTTCCCCACCCCCTTTCCATTTCTGTCAGGTCTATATACGTCCTAATTATTTCAGTTTGGGATGCCAGAGCTGTTTCCTGGATAGATCTGATCATCCTTAAACAAAAAGAGAGGAGGCGCACACGTGGATTTTTGGAGTAAATGTCACTTTCATTTCCAATGCTAGGCGCAGAGTAAGACACAGAACATTTTTAAACACTTTGACAAGGGGGGAGGCGATCTCGTCTCCATCATGTCTTTCTGCTTCAATAGCCTCCTCAGGGAAACCTTCTCGGAACACAGAAGCATCTGTGCTCGCATTTTGAATAGAAGAATAAAAATCAGCCATCGCTTTTTTCATCCTTGTGCAGCTCCACCGAGTTCTCAGTAGATATAAATTGTTAAGCTTGCCTACACTTCAGTGTAAACTTTTTTGAAACCCTGATTTCATATTATTTTAAATAAACCCCTCAATGCTTTGTCTAAGATGAATGCAGACTGATTTTTTTCCAGTTCAGTCCACACTGTATCATCACCACCACCAACAACCATCATCTTCATCCTAACCAACTACCAGCTTTATTTTTAAAGCCATTTCATTGCAATGAATAATTTTGCAAAATGAAACAGCATTTCCAAATACCTTTCTTAAAAAAAAATCGTCTCAGCCCAGTTAAACATTAACTGGTCTGGGTTTCTCTTTATTTATTTAACAGCAATAGTTGCACATGCACTGTTTACCATCAGTACCATTTCCTCGTTGCAGCATTTAGCATCTGACAACTTCATATTTTTGACTAAGTAAGTATGCCATTTAATTCCCTCCACTCCCACCTTTAGCTGTAAAAATGTTAGATTCAATAAGCATTCCTGACCTTTCTCAGGTGTTTTTTTACTGTCTCTCGCAGTAGTCTTTCATTTTCACATGGTGTACGATGATCTTGAAGGAGTTTTTACTTTCGGTTATCTAGCTTTATGAAAACCAAAACACTCATACAGCTAGATAACCAAAGATAACAACTCGCTTCCCTCAAAGCTGCTTTTTTTTTCCTTGCTAGAATCCAGATTTTTTTTTCTGATAGATGTGTAGTTTCCTCCAAGAGTACTAGTGCTGCTTTAAAATAGTCATCCTTTTACGCAGCTGTGACCTGATGTGCGTGTGCGTGCGCAGCTAATAACATCCATAAGAGATCTGTTGCCTTCAAAGTTTATTCCGAACTTTTTCTTTCAGCCAGTAATTTCCAGCAGCAATAGCCAACAATTCATCTGTTAATATCAGAAAATAAACCCAGCTATTAAGGTGCATCAAGCTATGATAAGACTGAAAAGCATCCATCCCTTCACAAGCCTTTATTTGCATTGTAAATTGCTTCAGTCTCACGAAAGACTCTTTAGACTCTATAAAGATGTAAAGCCATCAGCAATTTCCAGCGCAGTGTAAGGAGGAAAAAAAATCCCATTTCAGTAGAAAGTGACAAGATGATTCGAGGATCCAACTCCCGATCCTTTTAGATTATGCATGGTATAGAGCTTTTTACCAAATGGTGGCAGCTTGATTGAAAATATCTTGCATGTATATGTGTTTTAGGGGGGGAAGATTCTTGCTTTCTCAGGGCTCCTAGAGCGGGGAAGAAGATGCGGTCTTGCTGGCTTGCTGCTGCCCCTGGTCTGAAAGAAGGAGAAAAGGGGCATCATTGGAGGGCTTTCAGCGCCAAAATGTGGACCAGCCCGGCAAGGTCAAAGGTTCTGGACCGCGGGAGACCAAGGTAATGATGATGTCATGAGAAATTTCAAGTACACACGGTTATTGATATGCATGAGTGATCAGCTATCTGCCCCTGCCAGCGGCAGCGGCGGCAGCGACAGCCCGGGACTAAGCCCAACATTGCCTCCTCTACTGCTCCTGACTGCAGAAAAATCCACCTGCCGCCTTTACCTTCCTTCTTGCTAGCATAGGTCGCTCTAATATCCAAAGACTGGAAGAATTCTCTCTCTAAGGATAGATAAAAGCATTTCAGATCTGCGGAACGTCTTTGCCTGCATTTCTCTTTTGGCAGCCTCTGCTTGTGCAGAGAGATGTGAGGTACTTTGCTATAGCTTAAAGTAGGGCCTTGCTTTCTGAGACTGGGGATCAGATCTGTGTTACGCAGTGAGTCGATGTGTAATTACATTGACAATTTGCCCTGCTGTGATGTGTTTTTAATGGCTTCACAGCTCGGTCATGTTTTGTGTCTATAGTGATTTGCAGGTATTTACACCGGGATGACTGTGCAACGCATTTTCCTCTATATGTTTATTCGGAATGCTGCTAGCAGCAGGCTCTGGCTTGTCTCCAGTGTTTTCTATAGCATCTATTCTCTCTCTCTCTCCGTCCCTATTTCCCAGTGTGTGTGGGGTGGGGTGTGTGGGTGTGGTGTGTTAGAATGCAGCACAGGTGAACATTGCAGCAAATGGTGAAATGCCTTAATAAAAATGCTGATTTATTGTTTATTTTTATTAACCTCGTACTTAGAGTGAAGAAATGCATGTTTACATTACTCAAGAAATCGATGAAGGCAAGTCTTTCTAAACTGTTAGAATGCATTACGTACAGTTTTAGGATTTAAGTCTCTCAATTCACCCCTCCCCCACATTATACTCTGAATTATTTAACATTATAATTTGTATATAATTTTTCTAAGTCTAAAGTGCAAACAATAAAGGTCTCTCGACTATATGTGATACAATGAAACTCCAGACTGAGATCTACAATATTTACTGTTGAAATTAATAAATGTACTTCAACAGCTCATACATACCGTGGTTGGTATAAGATGCATATTGAAAAATTCAGCACAGACAGAATATGGACTGCTCTGCACTTCTAAAGGAATTACTACTTAAAATTCATGCTGCTACTATTCTTTTAAGGTGTAAAATAAAACATAATACATCATGCTTTATGTTCCTGTACAGTTATAGGGAATACATCTCAGTGCATTTAAATAGATTTATTTGTAAATTAAGCTGTTTGCATTGTTACTATTTTTAAGGTGAAATATTTAAATGCATGGAGTTAAACTGAAATTCTTGTTGTTCTATACTGACTGTATAGCCTGCTCACATAATAAAGCATATGTGTGCTTGTATGTACACAGGGGAACCATGTATACATGTGTAGGACTAAGTACATGTGTGTATATGTATTTGCATTTAAATATATATATAATATGTGGTTACACTGTAAAATTACAACTATATAAACCAGTCCATTTTTTATCATAGATTAATAATACAAAAGCATGAAAATGGGAAAGCAATATCATTTCTCAGACAAGGCCCAAAATTAATACTGCCACCAAGAAGTAACACATAAACATTACTAATGTGCCAAATCCTGAATTCAGTAGTGATATTATTAATGAGGCCATTCATTTGTGCTTTCAGATTATCAGCCTCTGAAACTGAGCGTTATTTTTTTAAATGCATGTTAGATACTCTGATATAAGGAAACACTGCAATTTGCCACCAGTGCTTGGTATATATGAGACGTATGAGCTAATTGTGCCAGTGCTCTTTTCAGATTATACAGTCTGGCATAAAATGGTTAGAATTCTTATAACACTGTACTATTCATTACTGTGCTTCTTCATTACTTCTCAGGCTGTTCAAGCACAACAAGGATGACAATTAGACATCTGATATATCTAAAGGCACATGATCATTTTGACATTATGTAAAATTCTAATGAGCTTCTCTGAATTGGCAGTTAGACAGAAAGATGTTTTTTCTTGCAATAGCTAGAGGCAGCAGTATTAGTGGTTAGGCATGTGTTACATACAATAGGTTTGTGAATTTATGCATTACATTGTCAGAGGCATGAAAATTCAGGTATTCCTTGCGTGTGTGTGTGTATGCCTATGCTTATATAGATATTTCTATATATAATACATGTTAACACAGACACATGTACACATTAATGCATGCATTAAAGCATGTCGCCATGTTACAGGATTTGCAGTTAAATGCAAGACATTTTATTGTAAATTAGTATGTTTCAAAGATGCAAAATATGCCTTTAAAACATCAAGCTCTGTTCTCAAGACCACCTTACTCACACACTGACTTAAGAAGTAACTGCAATACACCTGTCACATTTTGTTGATTAATCATTGGAGCCTCAGAAAGTCAAAAGAGCTAACATGACAATTATAACCTAGCTGTTCTTTAGCCATATTGCCAATTAAATTTTTTAACTCTCAGTCATCTAGTAGGGCCTTGAAATCGAAGGGTGCCCAGTAAGACTGCACAAAAATATTTGCTTATTGTGAATATCACAAAAAAAAATCTATACAGCAGTTGTTAATTTTTTCCAAAATCACTTTAGAATGATCTGCATATTGGAAGATATGGAATCCAAACATTTATTTTTTCCTCCTGCCTCCCTAATAAATTCCCATTAATGGCCTTTAAATTGGTATGTGATTGCCATGCTTGTTTTCTAATCTTTTTATAGGTCTCCAGATGGCTGTGATGTAAAGAAGAAACATCCTCCGTGGATTTTTTAAGAATAAACAGTCTCTATTTACTTTAAAGGGGAATACTTATGATTCTCTAATTACTACAGTCTTGTTCCAATGCCAGTATCCCCATCTTTTGTATGGAATACACATAGGAACCCTATTTAAACTGCTATGAAGTACATAACTGTATAACATTATATTAATCCTCTTTTCATACTAAATTAGGATAGAATTCACATAGATGTAAAACATGTCACACCAATACAATCCAGGCAAGTATTTCCTGCATAATATCCCTTTCCTTTCAGCCAGGTAAGTCACTTGACTGGCTTGCCTTCTAATAAAAGTGTCTTATAATTTCTTTTGTGGCCACAATTTAATTTTACAGGCAACTGCAGATTATATTTCTGTTATGCTGAACATATGGTATGCAAAGGGATATCTAATACAAATCCAAATTACAAAATAAGAAAAGGCAGACTATTGAGAATTCAAAATCTTGGGAAAAAAAAGAAAACCACACTCAGTAATTTCACATGGATACACTGCGTACTGTTAAAGAACATGTTCTATCATCTGACTTTTATTATTAAACGAAAAATTTAAAATACCATTTCTTGTCATGATTGTCATTTCCTGTGGTCTTCCTGGATTGATTAAATCTGAAAAATAGCCACAAAAAAAGGCAAAGGATCATAATTTAAACAATTTCACTGTTCTTGTTTGTGAAATGTATGTAAATAGATAAATGCATGTGTGTTCAGGAGGTGCTGTGTATATCAACATTTGGAGATTATTGAATAAATTACTAAAACGCTTGACTCCAGATTAAACAGGGAAATAACTAGCCACATTTCCTGCAGATGATCTAATATGACATAAAACAGATACGAGTAATGTACTCTGGTATCTGCAGGGTTAAATGTGGTAATTAATATTTACAGGACATAATTATGAACAATAAAAACAAATTCCATAATTATTTGTGGAGACCTATGATAAAAAAAGTTTAAGAATATTTGGGGCTGCTGAATAGAGATGCTGAAAACTACAGAGGCATATATAATATTTACATACTGTAAGCTGCCAGTTACTTAATAAAGGATGGAGGTTCCATCTACCCTTCAGTTCAAAACATGCAAAACACATTAAGCCAGTATTTTCCCGGTAGAATTTCCGTGTCTTTCAGATCACCAATGTCCTGAAATCAGGATCATTAGAAAGGCATGGCCTATATTTACAAAACTGTTATTATATCAAGAGTTGTATGTGTAAATAAATATAACAATCAAATCACTGTCATTGCATCATATCGATTACATCAGCCTTAGTTTAAAAGCATATTATTTCTTACAAAGTAACTGTGTTCTTCTATTTTATAGTAAGTTATTTCCCCCATTTCATGAATCCTGGGCTAGAGTTGTTCTTGGAGAGGTATGCTACTTGGTGAGTGGGTGGTTTGGTGGGTGGGTGAGAGGGAGGACTAAAATAGAAGCACCATTGTATAAGTCCCTTGCTTCAATTACGCTCTCTGCCTACCGGCGCCCCGGAGGGCCCGCGCCAGGGCTGGAGGTAGCCTGCGCCCCGGCGTCGGATAGCCCGGCCTGGCCCGCCGCCGGGGCAGTCCCGCGCCCCAGGCCCGACCCCGCGGCGGCCGGGACTGTGCCGTGCCACTCCGCAGCAGCCATTCCCGAACTCCCGGGGCAGCGGCACCTAGAGCCGCGGCATGGCGCAGGCCGCCTCCCCCTCCCCCCCCCCCCCCCCCCCCAAAAGGTGTGCGTTTTAGTCGGGCTGAGCCTATGCCAGACACATCGCAGCTGCCCCTGCCGCCCCGGCCAAGATTACAACCTCATGAAACATTTCTTAAATCATCCCCGCTCAAAGGGATACGTATTTTGATCAGGCTGCATTTTGGACAACCCAGTAAGTGATGGCTGCTTGCTTGAAGTGACCCACTAAGCACAGAGGCAGACGGATTTATTAACTACAGTGAATAATCTCCTCCACGTTGGCAATCTCAAAAATATGAGTTCGACTTTTTTTTTTTTTTTTTTTTGCAAAACAACTCGAAAATCTAGAGTCAACAGGAGTTAGTTCCCATATGCTAATTTAAAACCCGGTGAATGATTGTTCCTGTTTCTATACACCTTCGAAAGGTACCCAGGTACTGCTAAAAAAGCTTCCTCTCTGCATACTTAAACGTTATAGCTCTGCTTTTACTGGCAAACTGCTTGATAATTAAGAGTTCCCACACCTAACCACGCACAAGACCAACAAGTTTAGCATAAGACATACAAAATCAGCTAACCAATATAAGCCGTCGTGTTAACTCATGAAACCCTGCCTTGTTAATCAAATTTCCCTCGCGGTCGGCAGTGGAAGTTCCTGGAGCCCTACCAAGACGACCTGTTCTGTCTGACGCTGGGCGAGGCAGCCCCTACCCCTGAACCTGACACAGAGCTGCTAACCGAGCTCAGGTTCACATATACCCACTCCCTCAATCGGAAAACGCGGACGTGCAATGAAGTTCAGCTCTCTCCCTTTTATAAAGAATTCAGGTTCTGTATATCCCCCTCACGATACTTACATTTGTTCTTTATAAAATAAAGATTTGACCCCAGATCTAAATGGTTAGGTGAATCTCCAGTAGAAAACAAAGATTCCCACCACGGTCAAGACCCGTTTAAAGCACAGAAAGCAGGTTCTTTCATATCTCCAGAAATTCAGATCTTTCCCCTCGTCATCTCTATTTAAAAATGCCGTTTAGTTCCATGGTGTAATTCTTGCACGATTGGTTCTAAAATAGTTAGAAAGCTTTCATAAAAAAAAAAAATGGGGGGAGAGGAGAAAGGCAAAAGGGTGTGGGTTTTTTTTTTTTTTCTTTTTCGATATTGCTTCCTAAGCCCCAGAGTAAAAAGTGAAGTGTTGTATGTGAGGCTCTGCAAGTTTTTTGGAGGGGGTGGTCAAGGTCTAGTCCAGCCCTCTCTGCTGAGGAGGACGTGCTCTGAAATTCAACCAATTTTCCCAACGCTTTTGTTGCTGATGAACTGAAGCCCTTTTGTTCATTCATTGCCACGGTCTTTTCCCGTTCCTACTATATGTTATGCATTGCCAGAGATAATGAATTTACACCAAAACCTCTCATAGTCCCATTTTGACAGACGGAACAAATTAGAAATGCCTAGTCTAAAGAAGAGCAATGGCTACATTTTCCTAGAGAAGAAGGAAAGCGCACATTTCTTTGGAAACAAAAAAAAATTGCACCAAATAGTTGGGTTTTTCTAAGGTGTTTTCCTCCATCTAACTTCTGAAGAAGAGTTTCTTCTGGGTCTTGTTTTTGGGAGGTATTACCATTTTGTGTAACTTTTGTCAAAACTGATCAACCGCTCAACAACAATATAATAATAACAACAACAACAAAAAGAATCCCTTCCAATTCGTTATCATGAAACTTGTAGCTTGACCTCTCGTCAACACAGTGATTGCTGGAAGGAGGCTTTCTTAAAGTTTTGTGGTTTCCTTCTTTTCCTTCTCATTCAACGCTTCAGGTTCAAAAACAGTGGTACAGAAACAACATTTCGCCCATGAAAACGCCAGCTCGTTTTAGGGCGCAGGAGCCGAGCAAAGATCTGCATGGCGCGTTTGAAGAAGTTTGGGGGTGTGCCTGACCACGGGAGGTGTGTGGGGAAGGAGGGAGGTGGTGCACGGCAAGGTAGAGAGGCAGGACGGCTCTCTGGTATGTGCCCGGGAGGACGCAGCGATGGGGTTGTGCTCGCCGTTTGGGGTGGGCAGGAGGTGGGCTGGCGGGAGTGGTTGCAGGGCAGCGGTGCCGGCGGGCGAGCCTCGGAGGGGGTTCGGGGAGGGTCAGGGGTTTGGGAGTCTGCCAGACAGCCTGTCCCTGTCTGGGGCGACTTTGCACGACATCCGCACGTGTTGTTTTCCATAGAGTGCTGTGTTGTAGCCGTGTGGGCAGGTGTCAAGGAGTGTGAGCATGTGTGAAGAATGTGTCTGGAGGGGGTGTGTGCGAGGATTGGGAGAGGGGGAGAGGCAATACTAAAAAATGTATATATATACATATTATGCCATATGTGTATGTCGCATATATATATATTTTTATATATATATGTCATATGGGAGTCCCGTTCAGAGTGCGGCTCCAGGGAGAGGGTAGTCGGTCCGCAGAGGCGCGGATTTCTCGCTAACTACTGCCAGGGACACCAGTCCAGCCACCCAGTCCTGGCCGCGGCCCTTCACAGCCCCTGTCGCAGCCCAGCCGCACACAGCACCCATGGATCCTCCTGCCAACACAGCCCCTGGGGACAAGGCAGACCAACAGAACTCTATAAGAATAAAAATGCAATCTCATACTAAACTAACGAAATTCAGGGTAAACCCTGGCTACACAAAACTGCTGAGAGGATTTATAAGAGTCTGGATCAGTCTCTCAATCAGAAATACACTCGTGTTTCCATTCCCTGGCTTGGCCATTTAAGTTTAGTCAAGATGTTTGAATAGAGAAGCAGCGCGTGAGTGTGTGTGGGTGTGAGCGTGTGTGTGTGCATGTGTGTAGCTGCTAGCTTGCAGATGATTTGTTCTAAGAGTGACTGTGTCAAGTTCTAGAGAGATGCTCTGGATCATAACAAAACAAACAAACAAACATGAGAAAAAGAAAAACTTAGATCCTAATAAAAAAATATAATTCATTCATTTAATTCTACAGCCTCACCAGTAGAAATTCCCCTAGCGCTAAAAGTTCTCCAAATACCATTATAAACAGAGGTGTTTCTAAATGGAGAAAGGGTACAGGGAAAGATATAGAGGAGACAGCTTTAGAAAACTGCTCACATCTACCCTCTTCTACCTTGGTGTCAACAACAAAGCCAACTTTCTGCAGTCAGATATCCGAGAGTCCTTTAATACCGCTTCTTTTTTCCAAATGGGAGAAATCAGTGCAAAGACAGGAGAGTGGTTTTGACTTGCAGATCAGATCGGCTGGAGGAGCGAACGGCTTGCCTACAGCCTAGCGACTTTTCCATTTTCTGCCTCTTCTTCCTTAAACCGGCACTGATATCAGCGAATCCCTTACACCAAACCACTAACACTGTATCGATACAGTCATTCGAAATTATGATTTATCCGCACTGCATGTGTCGTGCAGTATTGGGGGGGATTTTTTGTGACTTGATCGGTGTTTTCTATTTCCCTCTCATCATCTGATGAAGAGGAGCGGCGGCGTTCCTGGGGACGGTGATAGCGCACCGCGAGGGTGGGCTTTGTTTTGCCACCGGGCGGGGAGAGAGGGCGGGCTAGCCGGGTTAATGTTTCTGTTAATGTTTATTTTATTGGGCAGGGGCTCTGATCAGTGTGGCAAAGAATGGAGCGAATGGAGCCAAGCAGCCAACGCAGCTGCGGACGGTGCCTACCGGCGGTCCGGCCACCTCCCCGCTGCGGCCGCCGCCTTGGCCTGGCCCGGCGCGGGCCGATGAGGCTCTGCTCGGCGCGGAGCGGCTCCGGCCCTGCGCCCCCGCCGCCGCCGCGTCCCCCATCCTCGCTTCACGTTCAAGGTTTAACCTCAAGCGAGGTCATGTTCATTGACGTCAGCTGGAGGTTTACTGTACGTCCGGCTACATTTACATACATTAAGGAAATTAGGGCATTAAAAAAATATGCAAATCCTACTGCTTGGAGAAGAAACTGAAGATTCCTGGAGCGATCGCCCCTTTTAATGAAGATCGCAATTAATGGAACAAACAATCCGTTCTCCCCTCGTCCCCCCGGTCAAACATCATAAACAACAACAAAAAAAACCCGAAATAACAAATATCAGTTAGGCACAGGAAGGCTGGGGCGCGTCGGCTTTGCGTCGGCCGGGGCCGGCTGCGACTCGGCACGGAAAAGAGCCCGGTTCAGAGCAGGCTGCTCCAGACGACTCCCTATGCATAATCAGGGCTTCACCGTTGCGCCATCCTCCTCCTCCTCCTCTTCCTCCTCCTCCTCCTCCTCCTTGCTTGTTGGTTCCAGCGTGTATTATTTTTAATACTTATGCATATGTAAAGCTATATTTGCATTTTTAATGAACCGAAAGTTAGAAGCTATCGCTTTTTCTGTGATCTTTCCTTCCTTTCTTTACCCCCCCTTTCTCCTCCCCCCCCCTTTGGCATGACTCTGCTGTGTATGAGCCTTTATATGCAGTTTCCTCCCTGCTTCTGTTTGTATAAGGTTACAAAATATGCACAAAGCTAATAAAACAAATAAAGGTGCACAACATGCTTATTGGGTCTTAAGAGGAGAGGCACATATCATTGCCATGTCCAGCTATAATACCAATAGGTCGAACCTGGAAATTTGATCGCCTAATTAATTTCATATTAGGAAAAAAATACTGTTTTAAGGTATAAGGCAATATAGATAATGTGTGTAATGGGGACTGATTCAAAGGATTTATAATATTTCATTGCAGAATTACGACCTATAAACGCACTTATATCTCTATTGATTTCAGGAATGTTTTATTTCAGAATATTATCTTAAAATGTGTAGACCCAGGTATGGAGTGCTTTCTCTAAGGAAGACATTTTGTACATTCTGTCTTAACTGCTACATTATTAAATGTATTACAATTCATGTTAACATGTAGTTTTAAACCAACTATCTAAGTCTTTACTGAAAAAGCATTTTTAAAGGTTATTTTAAATATTGTCATTATCATTACATTTTCTTTATCTGAAAATCCACAGACCTAGAATTAAATTTAAAAACAATATTAGCTCATTTCGATTTACCTTAATGGGGAAATTCTTGTTAAAAAAAAAAGAGTAGTTTAAACCTGATTAAAACCAGACGATTACTCTCTTTTTATATTTCAGAAAGATTATATTTTTAAACGAGTAATGTTTTCCATAAGAACAATGCCCACCCATACACACATTTTTTCTTAAAAAAAAAGTCTAAGTACATGCATAGATAATTAGTTACACTATGAATGACTTACCTGCATAAACGTACAAGGCAAAAATTACCTCCCCTCCAAGACTGCCATGCATATATATTTTTTAAAATAAAGATTAGAATGTCATACTCGATTTGTATTACTCAGTACCTATTTCACAACACGTATACTTTCTTTGGCTTGCTTATGGTATTTCCAGCGCTACCTCTTGCTCCAGTTGTACAAGCCCTACAGTAAAGTGTTCATATATGTCACCCAAGAAAAAGTGGTCAGATGGCTACCCGTAAAACATGAAAAAATCTCAGAAACGGATACTATCATCCATTAGATTAGTTCTTACCTTACCATATAAAGCAATAATTCATATAGAAAAGTACTTTTTTTACACATTTTTATGAATAGTGGTAGGACTACACATATGTGTGCAGGTGCCCATTTACGAGTGATGTTGGGGACTCTTAGCCCACGAAAGGAAACCTATTATTGCCACTGCTTTTAATTACCACATGTGAATCGCGCTCCTCTGTAGATCTGTAGTAACATATGCAGACAGACCCACAGACATGAGTGCCTAGCCCAAGTTCGGGTGTGTGCGCAGGTAGCAGACGACACAGAGGGAGAGCGGTGGGTGTGTGTAGGTGTTGGTGAGCGGGGGTATATGGATATGTTACATAATACCCCTCTGACCGCAGCACAAGTGTGCAGCGGTGCGACTGTCTCCCGCGGCAGCGCGGCCCTGGCCGCCTCCCTGCCCCCGGCTCCCTTGGTGGCGCAGGGCAATGATCCCACGCCCCGCCACTCCCCGTGCTGCCGCTGCTGCTTACCACCGCCGCCGCCTCGCTGCGCGCCGCCGTTGCCCTCGACAGCACCGTACCCGGCGGGACAGCACCCGGCGGGACGGGACGGAAGGCGCCGCCGCCGGTGCTCTGCCCCAGCTGGGCTGCCGCGGGAGCAGTGCCTGAGGGCCCCCCCCGCCAGCTCCCCTCCGCCTCTACCCCCGTCGCCGCAGCCACACACCTGCCCCCCCGCCCCGTATTACCATACGGAGGCTGGGTCGCCGCAAATCACAGAGGCAGCGGGCGACATTTGAATAAACCCTGCAGCCGGCAGCAGCGCCAGCTCCTGCAGCGGCAGGGCTCTGCGCGGGCCGCTTCCCCAGCCCGTCCGCCCCTCCCCCGCTCCCCCGCCCCTGCATGTGCCATAGGCATCGTGGGGACAGCTGTCTTGCCTCAGTCACTTGCCACTTTAACGCTAATTTGACGGCTAGAATATGAACAATAAATACCCCCCCAACTCGTTAGCTAATACTCAGCCTTTTAAAGCTAAAAATAAAGGCGCATACAACTCTCATATGATTTCAAAATGCCACTGAAGTGACGATTTCACGGATTTCAGACAGGGGAAAAAAGTAGCATTAATAATACTCAAATTTGGGGTAATCGTTACAGCTGATCGTTACAGATGAGAGAGGGCGTCGGGCTGAAAATAAATACATGAAATAGATCCCCTCCCTCGTCTTTTTTGCAACGCTTTTAATGGCTAGAATCATCTAAATATTCAACATTTTACACTTAGATTTTTCCCTCTCTTCAGCCCTCTCTATCTATCTTTTAATCAAACCGTACATAATCAGATCTGCGCCGATATGCTCTACCCGTGAATATACATGTTTTGGCATTATTTACAGATTGTTTTAGAAGAAGGGAGATACAGGTACAGAAAAACGTGTTTGGTTTTGGTTTTTTTTTTTCGCAAGATTTAAACCCTTGAACGAAAAACTGTAAAATGACACCCATGTAATTTTAGGTAGAATAACCGAAACTTGAAATGAGAAATAAATTGATTTTTTTTTTTTTGTAAGGAAAAGGCTGAATTTAGTGGGTTTTGCCTTCACAAAAATTCATAATTTGGACGTCCTTACACGTCCAGTGTGAATACACCTCATAATACACATCCTTTGGGAAAAAAAAATACAAAGCCATACCAATGTCTCTCTGATTAATAATGTCTCCCCTGATTAGAGGTAGAAAGCTAGAAACCAAGAGGAGCGGCAGGGGAAGAGGGGGCGAGGATTTTAATATTCATGAGTTTCATGCATATTTAAAATAACTGATAAATTGTTAGATTTCCGGGGAGGAGAGCGAAGGGGTGACGTACATTAGATACGTTTTAGTGAGCACTCAAAACGTTAACTTCAGCATCAATCTAGGATAAGTAGCCAATGCAGTTGAGATTCTATACACGAGATGTTTATGGCTTTTAGCACTAACAGAATTAGCCAAATTTTCCTGATGGCTTTTCTGTTCTATTTTCGTAATCAGTTTATAACTTGGCATAAAATAAGCAATCAATAAATTAAGGTTTGAAATGAACCGTTATTTCGCTGGTTTCCATAATAATTGGCTCACAGAGAAGGCTAAACCTGTTTTTGTTTCGGTTTGGATTATTTTTCCCTTTACATCATCTTAGATTGCCGGAGCCCACTTCTGATCTCCTGGCACAGACCAAGTGGAAAAGGTTGGCAGGGTGTGGGTGTCCCTCAACTCCATGACTCCTCGAAAGGGTGTTTCCTACCCAAAGTGCCCCCCTTGGCTCCGCTCTGTGGCCGGCTCTGTGGAAGCCTTGCGCGGCGGTGAGATCAGGAGGTGGATGCCGCCGCCCGAGGCCGGCTGCCTGCCGTCCAGGAGACCTGAGCCAGGCCGGGGTGTCCCAGACGGCGCAGCTGTCCAGCGCCCGCGGAGGCCACGTCCAGTAGAGAGACAGCGTCACCTACCGGTGTTCCGCACGGCCCCGGCGGGCGCGGGCGATCGGCTGGGCTAGGGCGCGAGGAAGGGCCACACCGCACCGCGCTCCCTTGCTCAACCTAGCGCAGCCTGGGGAGAGGACATCACGGCAGCGCTCCCCTCTGCGTGACCCGCTCTAGAGCAAGAATTCAGCCCTACTAGAGCGATCATTTCAGTGGGCAAAAATCAGCAAAATTCCAAGAAAAACCAAGTGTGTTTTTTAGTCTTTGCAACGCGCCTTCTGAAACAAGTGGGGATGCTGTCCTTTTCGCCTCCTTGGGACCGCAGCCCCCAGCTGCAGCGGCTGAAATCCCGCTTCCCCCTCGCATACACACGCTCCCTCCTCCAGATCTGGGCTGTACCCCACAAGAATTAGAGACCTGATCAGGATAATGATAAACGCCTCACTGCGAGCAAAGTCTTCCCAGAGACGCTCGTGAAGGACATGCTGAGCGCAGAGAGCGAAAGGCAGCACCTGTGTGTTCTCCCTGTCGCTACCATCTCACCCCAGCCTCTCTCCCCTTATTTATATTGTCTTACATACACCGGGAAAGTCAATATTCCACAAACGCATTTCAGCAGGAATAATCGCCACCTCCTCCGCGCTTTGTATTTTAATTGACAGGATCAAAAAATGGGCTCACTTTGTGGGTTCCTGTTTGAAGAAAAGCATGGCTTACAAACCGCGGGAAGGAGGACGACAATAATATCATAAGCAAGAGTATAATTTTAGTATTCGCCCCTGCGGAATGGCCCTATTCTTTATTTAATTTTTGTATTGATGCTGTGCGGAAAGAACTTTTTCTTGGAAACACTTTCTAGCTGATTGTATTACTCTTTACCTTACCCCTATTCTCGTTTCCTCTTTTTAATAATAAAAAAATCATCAAAATAAAAAGGCCATATTTATGTTACCAAAAGGCAGTTTTTACAAGTACAAATGGCAGTGAAGGAGCACTAATCGTGTTAGGTTTTTAGGAGGAAGGCACACATCCGACAAGTTGGAGGCTAAATTTGATTGGATTAACAGACACTTTCTGTTGTTGTTATTTTAGTAGTTCATTAGCCGGGTGTGCTTTGATAATTGATTTCTGAGATTTTATTTTAGGAATTTTGGTTTTTTCGTATCTCGATAGGCTTTTCTCAAAGGGCTATAGTTGGAGAAAAGAATAACTTTGTTTCGAAGAACATTTTTTGTGCATCTGCAGGAGTTTTTTTCTTCTTGCCCGAAAAAATAACGACGTGCAGTTCTTTTACAGTGAGGAAAGGGTGTGGCACAACTTGTGGTAACTACCTTTCAGAGGTTTTAACTTTCGTACCGTGAGCACAAATGCAGGGACGCAAAGTAGCTCTTCGAGTGCGTTTTCTAAATGTGCATTAAGGTAAATGAGCAAAACTTCGCTAAATCTCCCTGGTCATAAAACTTGAGAATAAATGAGTTCGTCGCTAGTAGCATCACAAGACCGAGAATTCATTCTTAGAAAATGTACGTCTACTAAAAGGAACCGATATATCATCTGAATAACGATTTCGCTTAGAGTGATGGAAAAATATAAATTAAAATCAACGAAAAATCAGCTTGCATCCTCAAGTACTGAAGAGGTTTTTAAATACTGGTTGATCACACCTAGTCCAAAATCAAGAATAAGACACAGCGCTAACATTTTCCTGGCTCTTTTTCTCCGAAGGGTATTGTTCTCTTCTTTTAGTAACTCCAGGAACTGCTGATGATCATTTTTACACTAAAATAATAGTAATGGGTATCTCTCATTTTGCCCTAGACACGCCGACGTCCTTCCATCCCATCCTGCCTCATCCCCCAAACCCAGAGAGAGCAGCAGGCCGGGCTGGCGGTCGCACACCTCCGTGCCGTGCCGGCAGGACGCACGAGCAGATCGACGGGGCGCCGGCTCTGAGGCTGACCAACGCCGCTGCTCGGACACGTTCCCACGCTCTAGGAGAACCCCCTGAGAGAGAATTGCAGCACCTTCATTAAAACCTTGCCATTTTGCTGAGAGCTGTGCGCATGCCTATTTGGCAAAAAGTGTCAGACATCTAATATATTTCTCTCTCGTGTCTGATAACATAAGGACTACTTATTTAACAAAACACCACAGGGTATTAGACAGTCCAAAAGCACAAAATCGTTATAGCCCTACAAGTGTGTGCGTGCCCCCCCCCCCCTTCTTTCCCAGCTTTTCAGTAGCAATGAATGAATCAAGAACTAGAGCAGCATACTCAAATACGAATGAATCGGGACATGTAAACCTATCATTGTCAAGTTGAAGAATCAAGTTGAAGAATCGTCAAGGCTGAGACGGCAGCCTATAGCGGTAGGCATATTGCAGAAAACCTGGGAATGGCTGGCAAAGGAGTGCAGTTTGCAGCCGACTAACAGACTCATAGAGTGGGATAAAAGGAAGGTCACCTACCTTTCCAGGGCGCCTCCCCTCACACTCCCAAAATTAAACTCAGTGAGAGTAGAAAGAAGTGTATCTATGGGCTTTTAAACCTGCATATTCATTATAAAAGACTTTCTTAAGCTAACCTACTCTGCCAACCTAAGCAGAACTTTTATTTCCTTCCACCTGTCTCCCTCACATACAGTACTATTTTCCCGATAGCATTTCCCTTTTTTCCAACTAATGGACAGATGGTCTTGGGAAAAGCAATTGTCAGCCTTATACACTCAGAGCAATCAAAAAACCAAACCCTCCCACTTCACCCTAGCCAGCAGCCCTAAGCCCTAATTTATTTTGATTATTTGTTAAAAGGCAGCCAGCTGGGAACTTGACAATGTGCTCGTACCCGATTTCTCTCTCTCACACACACACAAATGTGATGTGATACGAGCGTGTGTGCGTGTGTACGTATATGCTCTGCCCGAACTGGTGTGAATACCAATTTCCCTACAAGTGTTACCGCTTCCAGCTCAATGCAGCCCCCGATAGATGTGTGTGTGTTTAACAAACCAATAGGTAAGTCGCTATCAGGTGATCAAGCTTGTAATCCGATAGTCTTTGTTCGGTTAAATAAGATTTATCATTAAGAGTAAAAAAATAGGGAAAGAGGAGTAAGGACAAGACGGGGGGGGGGGGGGGGGGCACAGAGAAATCTCTCCCTGCTCAGGAGAAATGACCTCGCCAGCTCGCTCTGCTGCCGTCTGGGGTTACTGCGTCCGTCGCAACCCACTCAGCCCAGCATAAACTTTCAGAAGACTGAAGTGCCATAGAAAGTCAACGAGGGATCCGAGGAATCGCATGACGACAAGGTGTAAGGAGGCCGGCGTGGGGGGGAGCTGTCCCTGCTGATGCCCTGCCTCTCCCCCCCGAGCCCTCGGGAGGCTGTGGGCAGGGTCGCCCTCCCCGAACACCCTCCTGCCCCGTGGGTGACACAGCGTGGCCTCCTCCGGAGCCCAGCGGGGCATCGCCTGGCCTTACCAAGCCCCCGGCAAAGCCCGCGAGCCCCTGCGAGAGTGTGTGTGTGTGTGTGTGTAGGAGCGGCGAGGCTGCTGCGGTGCAGGGTGGCAGGGCTGCTCCGCGCCCCGGTACTTACCCCTGCGATGCCTGACATCGATCTGCTCCCGTCCGCAGCCCCTCAGCAAGGCACATACGTCACACACATCCTCGCAGAGATTAGTTGTGACTTTTCGAGCCCAACCCTGCTCATTCAACGGTAGGCAGGAGAGGAAAACATAAGGGGCGATGGAGGGAGAGGGGTGGCCACGGGTGCTGCCTCACACTGGACTGCAACGTGGCTCCCCTTTCCCCTTCGCTCTGGCATTTCCCACCCACTCACCTTCTTCTGCCCGGGATACAAATGGGCTGCCGGCTCCGGCGGGCATCGCCTCCCCTCCTTCCTGTTGCTATTTTTAATATTATTATTCCTAATGATACTAATAATTAATTTTAAAGATCTTTGCAAATGCAAACTGACAGCTGGGGCTGAGAAGCAAGAGTAGCTGTTTTAAACAATAGATTAGGATCACTAGGAGGTGTCTCCGCAGGGAATGGAGACTTTTTGCTTCGTCAAAGGTGAGGTCTGCTGCCTGCTTATCAGTACAGTAACTTCTTCAGTTCCCGACTAAATACAATAACGCAGGCCCTCGTGATTAATTATACAGGAGACTATGAATTGTGGTCCCTCGCTCTTTCGCACACATACTCGCAGCACACCTATATCTGTGAGAGGCTGGAGTTGGCGGGGGGCTGACCGTGGACCCAGTCGAAAGTTTCAATATTGGAGACACAGTAATCGTCCTTCTGATTTTCTTCGTTAAAATTTTATTTGGCGAATTGCAAATTTTTCCAAAAGGTTCATCGACACACGAAAATATGTTTGCATTTATATCCGTCAGAGATGCTGCAGAATAAAAATGCCCTAGTAGACCTCGTCTGAAATCAAATCCCCGCATTTGCAATTGTTACATATACAACAAATTGTTAACAATTTGCACACCAGAGATGGCATAATTCTAAGCCTCCTTTCCTTTGTAAGGCAAATGACGGCAAAATATGATTTGCCATATAATTAATTGGAGCAAAGAACAGTACATCAGCAAGACTGTGGTTTCTATAGGGTTATGTAAGTTTCATGTTTATACAGAGTGAAAAATAATAAACATTAATTAATTATGGCGAATTTGACAAAGTGTTTTGGGATGCTTTTACCTGATACATACTATATCCTAATAAAATAATTTCATGAAAGATCATATTAATGTCGTTGAAGTAAATTTAATAAATAAGAATTAAATTATATTTAAAAAATAGGTTGCACTACAATAAAAATGTCTTTGATGCTTTAGGATAAACAGCCCCCCCAATATATATTGAAAAAATCCTATATTTTGTTCAGAAACATAAAATTATCTATGATTTTGTATCGATTATGGTGTTATATAAAATGCTTAATATAATAAATAGAAACAGCTGAGTCAGACTAAGTAGAAAGTTACTATTATTTAAATTATCAAAATAAAATCCATCAAATAATGTTTTCCATTCTAATAAGCATAGAAATGTTTCTCTTCTAATTTACCTATTTTCAAAACATTAAAACATGTTAGAACTGATTTCCTTTCAAATAAGAAAAGTTAATATTAGAACAATTGTCTGCATATTTTTTCTATAACGTGCCATTACCTGAAGCACAGAAATACAAACACGCAAGCTCTGGAATTTGCTTATTTTTTTTTCTTACACTGTCTATAAACATTGCTATGTGATTACATGCACTCACTTTCTTGTATGGACCATCTAGTGTCTACATCTTTCAGAATGTATTCACACTCAGTTTAATCTTCTTTAAAGCAGTTACTAGATATATGATAATGTCAACATGCATATAGGTATACACGAAAATTGCTTTTGACCTTCAGAAATCAGCTAAGCCCTCTGGGCAAGTCAGTTCCAGTGACGATAGGCATGAGTTGCTGTCGAGCTCTAATAATTCAAGCGGAGAAAAAAGTGGATTATGAAGTACGGAATAATCACCAAATTGGTTCTAAAGCCATTAAAATAAGTGGAATTTATTTCAAAGGGGCAGAATTTGGCCCAGTTGGTTATAACGGTGTGTAGCTATTGGTATAAAAATGTAGTTCTCAAGCCCATCTCTTGTTAACCTTACAGACTTTATATACAAAGGTGAAAGCAAGCTATTCAGTAGTGTTTTCACAGCAATTTAAGGAGGGGAAAAAAACCTATCGAATTTAAAATTATTTACTCCCCAAATTCATTAGATTGTATAGCACCAACCTCTTGGCAAGACTTCTTCTAAAAATTATCTTTCATACAACTGCAGCTACTGGAAAAACAAATGGAGATAAAACATTTAAAATACTTCTTAATTATTCTGGCGAGGTGTAATGCTTTAATTCTATTTCCATCTTTTCTCTAATGACTTTCTCTCCTCAGAACTCTCCTTGCAAATAGTACACCTGCATTTGTGAGCAGAAAGTAGGCCACTCTGAAAATGATCTGGCCAAGCAATGAAAGTACCAAAGCCGGAATCACAGTCGTCAGTCAGTACATGCCTTGCCATAGGAGTGATGTGTCTATAAGACTCCCTATTGAAGCCACTGGAGAATTCAGCTTAAAAATAAAAAGACACACTTTGTCCTTCTCTTCACAAGACTAAATTGCTTGAAGTACACGATAAGTGTAAGATATATTATTTTTGCGTTAGTTATTTGAATAAATTAAGAAAGACTTTAGCTGCTCAATTCATACTCGCACAAAACTTCCATTAGGTCAGAGGATGCTTTTCCAAGGGAAGAACTGAATAGTCTTAAAAACCAAGATAGAAAGTTTGATGTATTCTTTGGAAGTTAAGTTTTAAAAAGTTTGAATGTGATGTCATTATAAAAATGCATTTAAGTAATAAAATGAGAACTTCTGAACATGCCTTGACCGTACGTGTTTGGCTTTCTTAAACTCTGCAAAATGAACAACTAGACTTATTGAATATCGAAGGAAACAATTTTTATCTTAAAGAGTATTTAAAGCTTTCAGGTGTATTGAACTTGGACCTGAGGGCAATGATCCACCTGGAGGATGTAATCAACGATTTGTAGGATCGAGCCCGCAAACCCACATTTAGATGTTATATGACACTGCGGGAATTTCATGTGTGTCTATAGATCTACAGATACCCATATAACGTGTAATATGCAATATAGTATGCATATAATCTCTATGATTACATATTATTAAACATAGATGCTATCACACAAACATGAAAATATATAATAAAAACTGAGCACCTGGATTATAAAATGCAAAACTATATTGAGAAAGGACTTCCTTTCAGAAGTTCCTGCTAAGTAAGGAAACCCATGCATTCTGCACTGTGAGCTTCTCTCGAGATACACTGTATCAGAAGTCAGAACTTGCTTATTTCTTCCTGGTCCAAGAAAAGGCCCTTTTTTTTCGCACACAGGTTCCCAAGCAACTCCGATAGGAAGAACCGCAGAATACACTGCTGAAAATGAGGTACATAACTTCCGGGGGTGGTGGTATCGTTTGTTTCGTTTGGTAAGAGCTTGGAGTGGCAAATCCAGGAGACAGAGCCATCCAGAGCAGATACCTGCACAAGAGAGCGCCCAGCTCCTTTCACGCTTGGCTTTCACTTGGATGTGTTGGGTCTGCGAGGCAGATCTTCCGAAACGGAGAAAACATCGTTTAACCAAGCTGCCTGTGCATGTGTGGTACATCCATCTCCATACACACATGCTGCAAAGAGCTTGTTAGATGCTATTGTCAAACCGTTTATACCTACATATTTATACCTCTATCTCACTGCCTCCAAGACTGAGAGGCAGAGGTATCAAAGAGTTAGGCTTAGCTTTGGAAATTTTAGCAGAGTGAAATGAATAACGTTAAGGAAACAAAAAATAAGCACTTTTAAAAGTTGGGTTAATATTGCTTTTTAAATTCTGACGCAAGAGTGTTTCTGCCTGATTTTTTGAGTTCCCAAGACCAGATCAATGTTTGACCCGTCTAAACACGTCTCTTCCTTTGGGGCAGTTAAATAATTATCTGCTCGGACAGGGACTTTCACTTTATGAAAACCTCCCACTTCAATTCCAGTAAATGCCTTGCACCAGACAACTCCTGAAGAAGCAAAAAGAGATCGATGCACTTATTAAAGAAAGAAGAAGAAGAAAAAGAAACAAACCCGTCAAACCAATCAGACCCATCTCTTAGATGACAGTCAAAACCAGCCCTGTACCTGGCTGCCGAGAAGGGCAGGAGACAAGCAGCACGACTGACTTCATGGGGAGCAGGCTTGTAGCCGCAGCGCTGGGGGGGGCGAAGAGGTGCAGGGATCTGGGCACGCCACAGGCCCTGCGGGGCCGCCCGGTGGGACCGGGGTTGCCCCGGCCGCACGTCTGGGGGCCTTCCCGGATAAAAGCCCCCCTACCCCTCCCCGACTCTCCACGCTCAGTTGTGAGCTTGCCCTGTACTGAGCCTCTTCGCTGACCCTGAAGTACAAACCATTCCCGAAAAGGACAAACTCCTGGGCGGCACGAAATGACCTGCCCGGGCGTGGGAAGCGGCACCACGCCGGGACTGTCATCCCGAGCGGCGGCTTGTTACCGCTTCCTCTACTCACACGGCCCTTACGCGCAGGGCAGCCTCCTCCCAGACCAACTTTAAGACACTTTTTGGACAGCTAGCTGAAGGAGCTCCCCCGAGAACAAACGGATTAAACGTCTCACCGAGCCCCCCAAGAACTCAGGAATACTGCACACACAGGCACCCACCGCACCGCACCGTACGCATGCACGCAGAGAACCTCTCTCTGCCGCCCCGCTGGCCCGGCCTGCCCCACCGGTGTCCCTGGGCGGGACCTGGGCACCACGCCGGGCCGCGGGGACTCTGCCAGCCGCGAATAGCTCTACGGCCGGGAGGGGCGACCCCCCCTTGCCAGGGCCGGGGCCCGGGCCGGTCTCCCCCGCCGCGGCCCTGAGGAGACATAGGCAAGCCACGACACTGTATCTTGCCCCGATCGCTCAGGTGCGCGCCTCCCACTTTGCAGGGTGTGACGGGCTGTAGCAAGTGGTGTGTACGGAGACGCGCACGCACCGGGACCAACTAAGCTACATGAGCCCAAGAACGGTCGCGGCGTTAATTACAACCATGCTAATTTGAGCGAGAAGCGGTGAGGGAGGCGTGGTGCAGTGTGGCGCTGCTGCCCCCTGGCGGAGCCGCGCAGTGCCTTGTCGTGCCGTGCCGTGCCGGGCGGGATCTGCTCCGCATCCGCGGAGCCTCGCAGTGCTGGTTGCGTCCTGCCGGCGCGCCGTGCAAGGGAATAAGCAACCTGCGGAGCCCCGCGCGGGGCAGCTCGAGCAGCGCAACCCCCGCAGAGAAGCGCGGGCGGCCCTCAGCCCGCAACACCAGGCAAAGTAATTTCTGCCCTAAAACGCCGGCCTGAACCCCGCGGTGCGGGGGCGGTACTGAGGGCAGGGGCAGCCTTTGGCCCCCGTACTCAGCCTCCACCTTCAGGCTTGGCCCAGGTCAGTGCAGCAGCGCGGCGGGGCAGGATGTACGCGTGGTCCGTAAGGGGACACGGCCATTCCACCCTTTGCAGAGGGGAGCCGAGGCCCCGGCACTTCCTCCCCGCGGGGCCGAGAGGCGCCCAGTGGCTGCTGGGGCGTCCTGGGACCTAGACGGGACCAAAGAAGAAACCATAAGAGGCTGGTATTAATGGTTCTTTGGATACGTAAACATAGCGGCATTTCCTCCCCCTTTTGTTTTTATTCATATTGTTTCACAAAGATAAGTATCATGCAGCTGCGGGACAAAGTGAAAACATTACTACTTCGTTTAAAGCTAAGCCTAGTTACCAGCTCTTTCTAAATATCAAACTTTGTACAAATAGCCCAGATTTACACCTTTTTACCCACTGTTTTAAGTGTTGGAGCTTCGTAAGACAGAAATAAATACGTGGAATAGATAAATATCAGAAAAGGCAGAGAAAAACAGGAACACTAAAGCAATACAAATAACGCAGGGGAAAAAACAAAAAGCACTCGGCAATATTCTGTGGAAAAAATTAAATCGAAATAAGTCTAAAACGTTAACTAAAGGAGGCATTTTGGTTCTTAAGAGTTGCCAGAAACTTAAGAAAAACATCGAGAAATGTGAAAATAAGAACAAGACAGGAGCACGAAGAGGGCGCAGGTACTTCCCACGGATGATGTTCACTCAAATCCCGCAAAGTCTTGCTGGCGCAGCAAGAATTCAAAGCTAAGAAGTATAAAAAAGGAAGAAACTTGGAAATCATGCTAAAAACATCCCTCAGCTGACTGCTGACATAAGTACTTGCCTGGAGCAGGGCGGACAGTGTGCGAAGAGGCGCGGCTGCCGGCGCGGCTCGCGGAGCGCCCCTGCGGCTGCGCCGGAAGCGCGGAGCCCTTGGCCACAAGTATTCAACCCATCGGGTAAAAGGGGGGATACGAGGAGTAAGGAATGGGAACAAAAGCATTTAGAGAATTTCACTGCGGGGAAATTAAACCAAGGCGAAAGGGATCACTGTCCGGAACCAAACGCAGTTGCGGAGACAATGAACCAACTGACTGATATGATGTAAAGAAACGCAGGGAGAGAAAGAAGTGAAACAGAAATGTGAAAAATCTCCCAGAGCGGAGGAAAGGGCAGCTTTCTCATTCCTTATTGTCTTTTATTTGTTGGATTTTTATCTTCTGTTCAACGCAAGTAGAGTTTCCATCAGTCGGGGCAGAGAGATACCGCGCACTCATACTCCCTCCGGGACTTTCGCGGAGGTCCCGGGTGAGGGCGCGGACTTTCCGCGGTACCCAGCGAGGCGAGGGGACCGCCAGCCACTGCGCCCGCAGCCGCTGCGCCCGTCGTGCGCTGCGGCACACGGCTCCCGGGCTCCCATACCTACAGGAGCTAAGCAATATCTGCTGCATTTACTCTATAGCTGTCGGTCTTCAGCAGAGAAACCAAACTTGCACTGAACTACAGGCAGCAAAGGAGATCTCCCTGCACGGGGCAGGGCGCAGAAGGCCGCGGAGCTGGGCGGCGTACGCGGAGGGCGGCTGGGTGTGCCTGCCTGCCTGCCTTCCTGTGCGCGCACAATTGCAGTGTAACTTGTTTTTATTTCCCCTCCCAGGACAAGTGATATTAGGATATCGGGAACTGCTGGCATAAGAGTTTTTGTGTGCGCTGATTCAGAGTGGCGAGACCCGGCAGCCTTTAACGCGGGCACGGAGTTAGAGGTGGGCAGTGCCCCGCAGAACAGACTCCCCGGGTCGTTTTGCTGGTCTGGGCAGCAGGCATTGCCGGAGCCTCGCCTGCCAGAAAGGCTGTGCGGGATCAAATCACCCCACACTTCGAGGGCAGCTGTGCTAGGATTGAATTTTGACGTGGACAAGGACCGGAATTTATATTTTCCTCAAACATTTGCTCGGGTTATTCGCCCTCGGGAGGGCTGGGGGGATGTTTGCTCCTGGCCAGCCTCACACCTTCTCTCCCCGAGCTCTGGGGCCTTTTCCCTCTTGCGTTCCCCGACGCAGTGGTGAGCTGAGATTTCATGTGGGCGGCTGGGGACATCCAAAGGGAGGGAGATCTTGGCCGAGGCTGGAGAAGGTCATCTGCCGTCAGCCCCCTTCCCCATCCCTGCCCTGTGTCAGAAAGTTATTCTTGGGAGCCAGCCCCAGCCAAAAGGGGAACCCATGTGGGTCCTGTTCACTCCAGAATTTCTCGAGCCTTGCTATATGCACCCCATTTAACTAGCAATATGTTTCCAAAGAATCAGCTCATCCCAGAGAGTGCCTTCACCAGCTAGTGCCCGCTTATGGCCAGGGCAGGATTTGTTGCAATGGCAGCACACAATTTGTTGAAATTTTTGTGAAAAAGTGAGGTTAAGTAACCAATTGAATGTAGCTCTCAAAATGTTGTACAGCAATTTAAAAAGGTGGGACTCAAAAGAGAAGTTGAAACCCTTGACCGGGCAGCTCTTTAAAGGTAATTACTAAAAACTCAAAGGGTCAATTTAATCTAGTCTGGTCTATAATCCTGTAAATTCTGTAACACCCCAGACAACTTCCAAGCACAAGGCTTTATTGTAACCTTAATTTATAAAGCAATAGCCCCCCCCCCCCCCCCCCCCCCCGCGATTTTTCACCCATTACAGATAGGGCAGAACCAGGTTTGGAAAAATAATGCCAGGAGATGTCTCACAATGAAAATTTGCTACTCAAATCCCCAGGCCAAATCCTCCCCACACAAAGAGGTGAGACTTTAAAGATTCAGCTCTCCATGCATTAGAGATGTCTAGATTATAATGTGGTCATCGGTCTTCCAGAATGGAGCTCTTTAACAAAACTTCCTGGGTAAATTCCCCTCACCCATTGCTTTTGTCACTGATCACCTACTCCTACTTTGATCAGCAAGCATAAGGAAAACTAATCCTTTAAGAGAAGGGAAATTCATATCTATTAATGGACTGAGATTAACTATACAAAATGTAACAGGCCCCTCTCAGTGACAGTTTTATTGCTATTGAGAGTAAAACACAGTTTGTGATATTAGCAGAAACCAGCAGCAGCTATTTCAGATGTCAGCTGTCTATTTCAAAGCTGTTATTCATTATGATTATGATTATGATTAAGAATCAGGGATCTTGTTTCTGCTGCCAGGTCCCTGCTTCCCACACCACCATTCTCCTTCTTTCCTTGTGATTACTCATTCCAAAATATGGGAATAAATATTTTTTCTTCATAAAATATTGGGTTTTTTGTTTGTTTTGTCAAAATTTTCAGTAGAAATTACTTTTCCTCAAAACTTCTAAGCATGAAAACCATTTTCTCCCTATTCAACAACTGAAATTCAGAAGTCAAGTAAAATAAAAAGGAAGCTCTAAATTATTGAAAAACAAAATCATCTTTCATTTGCCTAAGTATTGCTGCAATCAAGTTTATTTTCTGAACTAAACTCTTCTTCCTCCATGGCTATGGGTACAATAATCTTCCTTTGTGATTTCATGCTTAACAGTTGTTAAATACAACAGTTAGATGTTCAGTTACTTCTACTGAACTGTATCAAAGGCTCTATTGTATAATGTTGCCAGTTAGAAAATAGACAATTCATAAAACAGAATTAGAAGTCCATTCTCTCAGTTATAGGCTTTTGAAAGAGTAAGATCAAAATGGCTGGAAGTAACTTGTAGTAGTATTTTTTTTTTTTTTTCTGCTGTGTTTAGAACACTAGAGGTAAACGTTAGATACTAAATGTTATAATGCTATTATAGGGTTTGAACACCCCCCCCATTCTTAGATCTAGTTTTGACCATCCCAAAGTTTTCCAGATATTTATAAATTCCTTGTAAAACAAGCTATAGTCTGCAATTTAGACATTCACTTTCTCAGCCCAAGTTACTGCAAGACATAACAACATGACTGTTGTTATTATGTATTTAATAACCAAATAAATGAATACATTACAGGGGTGCAAAAATGAAATACCAAAAATACGTTTATGATTACTTTTCTTTGCATTCATTTCATTAAACCTTTATGTTTTGAACTATATAACTTTTACAAATCTTGAACAATACTGTGATGACATATTGTTTATTTTAGGATTAAAATGTAAAGCCATAGTGTATTAAACTTTGCTGCCCTATATAGATATAATGCTATGACTCTTCCTTATGGCATATTGACATCCTAAGAACTTTTTACTTTCTGAGCTAGAGGTCATCTTGTAAGGTCAGTGTTTCTCTTAATGCAGTAAGATCTCTTGATTTAGGGCATAACCAATTACAAGAATTCCACAAAATTTCCTAGAAACAAGATAGGATCTTTAATCCTTAAAATACAATCCAGAACACTCACTAGAGATGAGAAGTATGGACCAGTTTTTAATGATTTCAAAGTTAATATGTGCACTTTGAAAACATTTATGAGATTTTAAAATGTATTAGGCATACGTTTAGAAATTCATATTGTGTATTTATGATTTTGCAAAGTGGATGAAAGCAGCAGTTTATCTCTGAGGATGACATCCAACAGGAAAGTGAGAGTCTATCCAACAGGCTGACTTATAACACCTTATTTCAGCTATGAATGGGTGAATACTTTTGCCGACAGAATTAACTTCAGTGGCAGAAGGAGGTATTTTTAACAAAACTATGAGTAAGAAAATTGCGTTGCCTCTTCTACTCCCTCATATCTGATAGAGTTCAGAGTTACAAATAGGCCAGAAATCAGCATTTGGTCACTCTATGGAGTATCAGTTGAATATTCCTTTAAATATTAATTTTATTGCTGCACCAGATAAAATAATATCCATCAAATTTCCAGAAGAGATTAACTGAAACATCTACCTGTCTTTAGAAAATACAACTTTTTTCTTTTAAAAGCGTTTTTTCCACAACAAAACTGACAATCCTTTCAATCTCCTAAAAGCAACCATTTGCTTCCTTCACTGCCCCCAAAATCAACTCAGCCTTTAAAACTGGAGGAAAATAATGCAATTAAATACACAACAGCAACTAAACCATAAAATTATACTTGAAGTTTTTGCTCAGAAATGGAAAAGAGCCAGATATTAAAATAAAAAAAAATTCCATTTTTAGCAATTTTTCCCTAAGAAGAAATTCATGTACTGTGGTAATAGGCAGCAGTACTGGAACACAATACTGAGTTAAATAGGTTATTTTGATTTTTTTTTAGTAAAAGAAAAAAACTCATATTTACAGATAGGCACTTTTTCACATAGAAATTTCTTGCTATACATATTGTCCTTGTAGACTGACTTCGATATGTTAAAATGAGTCTAGTGTGAAGAACAGAGCCATTTAGGCATCCTTGAAGATTCCTTAATTTCTGCATTGAATAGTTTTATTCTTGGCAACAGAGCAATGGTCTTCCTTCACTAATGATGTGCTACAGTTGTGATTTGGAGGGACTGAATAGCAGGGGCTGATTTCTGGACTCAGTCTGTCCTTGGCATTTGCAGAGGCTTCCAACAGTGATGGCAACTAAGAGGAGGTCAGATGAAGAAGCAGACTGAGCAAGCTGTGGACATTTATTCTATTTGACAACAAAAATAAATTATCCAACTGAGTATGTCACACACTTTCCCCTAATACCTAGCAATTACTATTGTTTGTTACAAATGACAACTTGTAACCTGAAATCTTGGTTTGTTTGCAAATCTTTTTCATAAAACTGCCAAAAGAAGGAAGTGGTGTTTATTTGCCCTCGTTTTCTTCTGACATCCTTTTAAATTTTCTGTTCTCAGATGGCACTTGATGGTTGGGTTCTCAGATTAAGACTGTTAACATTCCCTTATAAAGCATTCCTTCTCTCAGCATATGGCACTTGCAATAAAAGCAGCTTTTTACTACTTCCCACCATACTGTAGTTATTAAAAACAACAACAATGACGGTGACAATGACTCCTCCCCCTAAATTGTCCAAACATTGGTTCGCACATTTGATACTGCTAGGTTATTATAACATGTTTATTTGGCATTCAACACTGGATTTTTTTTCCTGTTGCCCACAGCTTGCCTCAAAGATAGAGGTGACACAGACTTTGTTTCCCAAATAAATTACAAGCATCTGTCCTTTGTTCACTGTTCTGCCCTCTTATATGAAGTATCATGTTTCTTCAATGAACTGCTCACAACCTCCCTCCTCATCTTCATCTGTCCCCACTAATTAAGTCTACATTTGTCTTGTCTACTCTACTGACAGGTTTCTCCTTAATAAGTCTGTGACCTCTATTACACACTGCCTGATCTACCTCTGCCTTAAATACTATGGCCTGCCTTCTTTATAAATTCTTGTATTGGGTTTGCGTGGCAAGGTTTTGGTAGCTGGGGGAGACTACAGGGGTGGCTTCTTTGAGAAGATGCCAGAAGCTTCCCCCATGTCCAATAGAGCCAATGCCAGCTGGCTCCAAGACGGACCCACTGCTGGCCAAAGCTGAGCCAATCAGCAACGTTGGCAGAGCCTCTGTGATAACATATTTAAGAAGGGGAAAAAAATCTGCTGTGTAACAGCAGCTGGGAGAGAGGAGTGAGAATATGTGAGAGAAACAACTCTGCAGACACCAAGGTCAGTGAAGAAGGAGGGGGAGGAGGTGCTCCAGACACCAGATTCCCCTGCAGCCCATGGTGAAGACCAGGGTGAGGCAGGCTGTCCCCCTGCAGCCCATGGAGGTCCACAGTGGAGCAGATGTCCACCCTGCAGCCCTTGGAGGACTCCACGCTGGAGCAAGTGGATGTGCCCAAAGGAGGCTGTGACCCCATGGAGAGTCCGCGCTGGAGCAGGCCCCTGGCAGGACCTGTGAGCCCGTGGAGAGAGGAGCCCATGCTAGAGCAGGTTTTCTGGCAGGACTTGTGACCCTGCAGGGGACCCACACTGAAGCAGTCTGTTCCTGAAGGACTGCACCCCATGGAAGGGACCCACGCTGGAGCAGTTTGTAAAGAACTGCAGCCCGTGGGAAGGACCCATGTTGGAGAAGTTGGTGAAGGACTGTCTCCTGTGGGAGGGACCCCACACTGGAACAGGGGAAGAGTGTGAGGAGGAAGGAGAGGCAGAGACAACACATGATGAACTGACCACAACCCCCATTCCCCGTCCCCCTGTGCTGCTCAGGAGAAGGAGGCAGAGAAATTGGGAGTGAAGTTGAGCCGGGGAAGAAGGGAGGGGTGGGGGGAAGGTATTTTAAGATTTGTTCTTATTTCTCATTACCCTACTCTGACTTTTGGTTGGCAATCAATTAAATTAATTTTCCTGAGTTGAGTCTGTTTTGCCTGTGATGGCAATTGCTGAGTGATCTTCCTGTTCTTATCTCGACCTACAAGCCTTTTGTCATATTTTCTCTCCCCTGTCCAGCTCAGGAGTGGGCAGTGATAGAGCAGCTTTGGTAGGCACCTGGCATCCAGCCAAGGTCAACCCACCACAATTCTGTCTCTGAGGACACTACACTCTGGCTTCTAGCTCAGAGGACCTTTATTCAATATTTCTTTGCGGCTACAGTCACCCCCATGAGATCTTTTTTTTTTTCATTGCTAGCCCTGTTTGGTGTTCTCACACTGGCAGATAACCTGGGAAGTAAGGGTAAAGCAGTCATAATAGAAACAACTACCAGTTAATTAAGTTACATAAATTAGTGCTAAGACATTAGCAGTATCTTTAGTTGTAAAGTACCAGTATAATTAAACCACACTATCAATAACCTTTTTTTTTTCAGCAAAATAAGTGGAAAAACACTGCTCCTCATTAGTTGAAAACACAAGAATAATGGCAAATTTCTTTAGTGATATGTCATTAACATGATAAAAACTTACTGAATTGTGTGTATTGGAATAACAGAAACAGCACTGAGTCAGGTCTTGTTTTCTTGCAGTTTTTTACATTTATGTAGCATTTGGTTCTCCTTACAAAATGAAGATGAACAATAAGATCTTGGTTTATGATCATGAGATCAAAGATAGATAAAGAAGATAAAAACCACTTCATACAACCTTGCTTTGCATATTCTTGCTTCTTTATAAAGAAGAAGTATAGGAAGGATACATACTAAGTGTTAAAATTGCAACTCTCCGGTACAGTCATTGAAGGCACTCCACAATAATTTGCTTTTTTGAAGAACTGGTTGTTGGACACTAAAAACTATTCACTGTTCCTTGAAGTCCACTAATACCATTGTTTTCTCAAAGAAAATGTGCTTCCAGAATGTTAGTTGAGGTGATGCAAGCTGTATATTATGAGGCAAAATGCATGGCTTTCCTAGTATGTCCTAGAGTTGTTGGAAAATAATGGCAGCATCATGACTACCATCTTTTGAGTTGTCAGACAATGCAAAGAGCCATCTGCTTGTCATGTCACTAGAAGTTCTCTTAACATGATGTTCCCATTCTTCATCTTTTCAGTTGATTTATTGATGGCTGTTGCAGTTTCACCACATAGGAATTGCAACAGTCATGAATGCAAAGACTCTCAGTTGGTTTACTAAACAACAAATTTAGATAATAATTTGCAGGAGAGAGTAAAAATGTAGTCAAAGTTAATGGATGCCTTATCTAAAGTCTTCTTTAGAAAAACTTTCACTCTTTGCAGTAATTTCTTCAAAATCTAAACCTTCATGACTAGCAAAAACAGATATAGAGATTTATACTTCAGCCAGTATATCACCTATTATCTCTTTGTTTTATCACTGATTTCTGTAGACTGAAGAAAATTCTTTTGAAGAATTCTTTTTTTCCCCACTGTCTGTTGCTTATTTTCCAGTCTTCAACAAAATCTGAATTGTTGACACATTTCATTAGTTATTTATTGAACAACATACTCAGGCAATTTTACTTTTGCTTGCATGCTATGCTTTTGGGACCATATTTATTGTCTTCCATGGCAACAAATACACAAAAAAATCTTATTCATGGCACATTTGAAATGAGTAATTTTCTAAGACAGCATCATGCTCTCCATGAGCAAAAAATAATGTTTTGCTATGACACCTATCTGATTTTATACACAATCTTCTGGGTCTTCTCAGCCTCAGAACAAGGATGACACTAACTACAAATAGCAGAATAATGGCCATCAGAAAGTTCGGTATTCTTCCTGTGATAATTTGCTTTTCTGAAAGGATATCAGGTGTGTGACTGAAGCTATTTAGGACTATTTTTCACCAAGATCTTGAATTTTTGTGAACCAGAAAAAAAAAGGAATTAGCCAATATGTACAGGAAGACCATTTTGCCTTTAGGTGCAACTGTACTGGGTCTGTTTGGGATGGAGTTAACTTTCTTCATAGCAGCACATATGGTGCTGTGCTTTGCATTTGTGGGTAAAATAGTGTTGTTAACTGTTCTGCACCAGGGAGGGGGGGGGGTGAGAGAGAGATAGAGAGAGATGGTGCAGGGTTCTTTCTGGATCTCAATAAGAAAGGCCTGACAACAAATGGCTTTTAATAAGATAGAACAAAAAGAGGAATATAGACAGCGAATAAATATTATGTCCCTTCAAATGCTGGGAACCCTGTATTCGTGCAGCATTGGATGGACCCCGCATGGATTTTCCCATGGCATGCTGTGCAGATCACACTGTGCAGATCTCATCCGTGGAGAGACATTCCTCCTTTTTGGTTATTCGAGCTGTTATATATTTTTCTTACAAGAAAGCAATGCTATTCATAAAGGATGTTCGCATGATAACTTTTTGCTGTATTTTAAGATAAAGGCAAAGCCACACGGGTGGCGTAATTGCCAGTACCAAGTGGGAGCTGCCTGCAGGCTCCTCTGATACACTGAGGTGGCTGAGTTTATCCTGCGGCCAAGGAATTTGTGCAGCACAACACAGGCCTGAAGGCCAAGCTGTATGTGCAGCACAGCACAGCACAGTCCTGGGCCTTCTCAGGTTAACTGTTACATCGATCATTGACTCCTCCATGTAAAATGGTCTCTTGGTCAAGATCGCTACATTCCACCCCTTGATCCACATACAGTTTACCTTTCTCAAAGTTGTTATAAGTTACAGATTATATATTAATAACTGTGGGAATAAATGAGATGATTGTGTTTTACTTTGACGAGATGCAGCTGTGCTCTTGAGGCTTGTTACAAACAGGTTCACAGGAATGCAGCTGTGGCCTTGAGGCTTGTTACAAACAAGTCTGTGAAACTCAGAGGCAGAAAAATAAGGATGAGATTGGATACATCCCTGAAAGAGGAATTCGCGTGCACCAACTTGAAGAACCAATAAGTAATGCTGAAGAGACGCGTGGACGCAAGACAGTAACCAATGAAATAAGTTTTGCTTGCTCGTGAACACTACATCATATTATAAAAGGGATAGATTGTAAAAATAAAGTGTCTTCGCTTGTCTTCGCCTAAACTCATACGCGGAGTCCGTGATTAATTGCCACAAATAACATATGGGCTTCTCAAGCTCTAAGTACGTGGCCCTATGGAGCAGACATGGCCTGTTCAAAATCACGTACTCCTCAAATAGAATGTCTTCCGCAAGGCTCCCAATACAATAACACACCAGTGTTTTGTCTGTTGCTGAACAGTACTTGCACAGTGTCAAGGCTTTCTCTTTTTCCCACTCTGCCCCATCCGTCAAGTAAGCTGGGGGTGGGCAAGAAGTTGGGAGGGGACACAGCCAGGTCAGCTGACTTGAATTGGCCAAGGGAATATTCCATACTGTATGACATAGTGCTCAGCAATAAAAATTGGGGTAGCAGAAGAAGGGGGTGGGTTTTTTGACTTCCAAGGTAGCCATTGTTTGGAGACTGGCTGGGCATCGGACTGCTTGTGGGAGGTGGTGAGTGATTGCCTTTGCATCACTTGGTTTTTTTCCCTCTTTCCTTCACTTATTAAACTGCCTTTATCTTGACCCACAAGTTTTCTCGCTTTTGCTCTTCCTATTCTCTCTCTCATCCTGCTGGAGGGGCTAGGGGGAGTGAGAGAACGGCTATGTGGGTGCTTAGCTGCTGGCCGGAGTCAACCTACAACAACTCAAGAACGACAAGTCAGAATCTGGATACTGTCTAATGTTCATATGTTCTCAGGTCCACCTTTTAAAATGGAAGATGAAAAACTGGATGCCTAAAATTATTTGAACTCTGAGGAAAATAAAAGCCTAATTGTCAGAGACACAAATTTAAATTTGCCTATCAAAAAAGTAAAAAAAAAAAAGAATTGATTGCATGGCATAAGTAGCTTTACAGGGATAAAGGTACTTAAGGGATCTTTGTTGTATTAGAAAAAAGACAACACAAACAGATGAAAACTCGTATGTGTTAAAAATAGGCACATATTTTAAACAGACAGAAATTAACCATCTGTGCAAATGGCCAAGGAAAGGGAAAAGCTCTCTGTTTCTTGCTGTCCTGCCTTGAAGATATATTTTAGCATGTTATTAAGATCAGTGTAGGGGTTCATGTGAAAATCTGTGGCCCATAAAAAACAAGAAGTCATTTGAGATGATCTCAGGTTCATTCTGTTTGTATAACCTATGGACATCACTTAAATTACCTAACTTTAAACGCTTAATTTAGGAAGCTATGTCCTGTAGGGAGTCTAGAAAGAGAATAATTTCCTAATGTAGGTGGTTCCCAATGGGTTTGTAAAACAGGCACAGCATGGTGCTGATGTATACATTGCTAGCCCCTCAATTTCATGATCCTCAGCAGTTAGAAGCACTTGGGAAGGCAGTACTTATCTGGGCAGGGAGGGGAAGAGATGCACCTCAAAAATGTTTTTGGAATAGGTGTACTTGGGAGAAGCAGAGACCTGCTGTCCAAGAGGAAAGCAGTCCTGGAGCAGGTAGTATTTCAGGTGTGATGTCTGCGCTAAAGCAACTGAGGATGTGCTAATTGAAGGGATAAACTCTGCTCTGGGACAGGAGTAGATGTCAATAAGAACTGTTTGCCTGGTTGTCTGGATGCCAACTCCACAGCATAAATTGCTGGGACAGGGATGTCAGACAGTTGGCTTGTGAAGTTTATTTTAATCTGTTTCTGTTGTTTGAGAGGGAGAGGTGGCAGTCTGCTACAGGCAATGGGAGCCAAATGGGAGCCAAAGGATGATGACAAAACCTGGCAATGCAACAAGAATCCAGCTTTTTTTTGTGCAAAATCAAGATGCAAAATAATGTTCCTGTAAAAAAAAAAAAGTCCAGATGCCAAACCACACTCTCCTCTCTAGAATAAGCAAAATCAAAACATGCGTACACTCAGGGAAAAAAAAATGCTGTGTTTTCAGAGTACACACAACCATTAAAGAGGGATGCCTCTGCCTTTTTGAGTACCCTTTATTTTATGCGGACATGAAATAAAGAATTTCATGTAGTTGCCCCTTTCTTCTTCACTGAATCATTCACATTCAAAACATGATGTCCAAATTGTGGTCCACAGTTTGGAACTGAGTCTGTACAGTACCTAGGACAGCCTAGTAACTGGAACTAGTCTAAGAAACAGAATCAGCTTTTTTGGTAAGGAACTAGGGTATCTGCCTGGGGTCACTGGCTGCCAAAGAGCAAGATCAGAGGAAATCACTAAATGCCTTGGTGAGGGAAAGGGAGGGTCTTCCTGAAGCCTCTGTAAGTCTAATACTCTAGATCTCCAAAAGCGGGACAGAAAATCTATCTAGGAGAGTCTGGTACTTCTCTCTACTGACAAAATTAGCTTCCTTATAATCTAATATGTTGGAGAAATCTGCCACCCATTCAGAAGATGGGAAAAGGTCTGGCTAACAGTCTTTCTTCAGCAGCTATTCATAGATTGAAGAAGATTGATGTTAGTAAATCAGTGTGAGTGGGCAGCTCATACTCTCTCAGCTGTAAAAACTTTTATAAGAGAATAGATTGGAGAATAAAGATTGAGAAGGTTATATGGTCTACTGAAAAAATAGCCCTAGTTTAAGGAAGGTTTACTGTCTTTTACATAGTATTACCTTTTCATGCTTGGCAAATTAGCCAAACAATTATGAGGTGAATTGGTTCTCCATAGGATAAGATAAGATCTCATTTTTTCTTCTAGCTTCTGACTTGGGAAAAGTAATTTTTCAGTTAGTAAGGAAGTAAGTGGAGAGTGTTTTTACAACTTACTGCAGAACAAACCTTTAGATACAGCCTAATTAATGCTTGCCTGTGCACACACAGTGGCCTAGAAGTTGAGTCCAAATATCCTCAGTGTGTGATGAAAGCTTTGGCTGAGCAGAGCCTTGAGATGACACTGTCTAACTTTTCCTTACAGTGAGTGTTCCTAGCAATACTCACTGCTTCTATCTCTGAAGCAAGGTTTTCTTAAAATGTAAATTAGCAAACACAAGAAAACTTTTAAAATAGTAGAATCTGAGATCTGCCAGAGGAGACATTAAGTAAAAATATGGGAATTAACTCCTTTCTCTCCATCTGCCTTGCAGTTTTCCTCATCAGTCTTGCTTTCCAGTCCAGCAACCTTTGCTGTCTTCTTGCATTGTACAATCTTCAGACAATTTCCCCTAGGTTCCTAGGAAATATTCCTTCTCTCTCACTTCTTAGTCTCCTCTGAGGGTTCACTTCTTGCCATTATCAGTACCCCACTCCTGCTAGGAGTCTCAGCCAGCGCTTATATGGCACTCCAGAAACTCCCTGCTCAGTTTCCCCTAGGAAAGGCTCTATCTTCACATTTTTCCAGAGGACTTTGCCTGCCTAAATTTATAAGAGCCATGGCAAGGCAAACAATTGTTTGCCTTCCTCCCCAGATGCAGCCTTTCAAACAAAACATACTGCATGTGCACAGTAAAGTAAACTGAAAACAGATAAAACACCCCCTTCACAAGGTGTACCACTTCTAGAATATTTGATACAGCAGCAAAATGGAGACCCCAGTCAAATAAATAAACTTCTTCAAGAAAATGACTCCATTAAATAAAAATTTGTAAAGTCCTCAGAATTATAAATAGTTGATTAGAGTTTCCATGTGTCTTCCTTCAAGACCCTCATTCAGCTTTTGCTCAGCCTGTGATTTTCAATTAGAGCCTTCTTACATAGAAAGTATGTAAAATCAAATAAATTGTTAGCCCTGGGGAGGTGGAACACCTCCCTCATTATCCTTGCTCAAAGAAGGATTCTTGATCTGATCTGAGGAGGAAAAAATATACTTGCCTGGTTGGTACTCCCCAGCATGAACAATTAGACAGGAGAGGGACAGAAAGGATTAGATGGTGATAAAAGTTACTCTGGAGTAGCTGGGTGCATAGGGTCTGTAACTTCTCCACAAAACAAAGGAATGTAATTATAAAACACACATCTCTGCTCAGATCCTGTATCATTGCAGCTGTGTTTCATATCCACATGACATCTTCATTCAGACTCTAAAATTACAGACTGCTTTTGAGAGAGGGCTTGAGGACCTGGTCCCATGTAGATAATCACTGTGTCACTGGAGAGGTGTTTTGGTGACTATGAACTATGAAAGGCAATATTAAGTGCTCTCCAGATAGTCCCTTTTGGTTATATATGCTACTGCAGGCTCTTGCCTAGTGTTAACATGTTAATTTTTATGTATTTGAAGAAGTCCTGAGGTATAATTTCACTATGCCAGATCTCTGTGCTGTGAAAAAGTGCCCAGATAAGTATTAATCACTCTGCAATGGACAAGCCAAAAATGTTGAACACGGAAAGTATGATCCAAGTGCTGCTGAGCAGTTACATAGAGGAACAATCAAATTCTCATTTATGCAAAGATCTCCTTGAACTGGTGTATATTTCCACAAACCATTTCTTCGTGGTGAAGTTTTTTTTGCATATGTAGACACATGTTTAAACAGCATCATATAGACTCACCACTAATTCTCAGCTTAAATTTTCTGATTAAAATGATTTTGCACTGGAAATGTGTCCAAAGAAGGGAAACGAAAACTGGCTGCTCATGGCTTGGACGGGTGTATTCTTCGCTGGGTAAAAAACTGGCTGGATGGCCAGGCCCAAAGAGTTGTGGTGAATGGAGTCAAATCCAGTTGGCAGCCGGTCACAAGTGGTGTTTCCCAGGGGTCGGTATTGGGGCCAGTTCTGTTTAATATCTATCAACGATCTGGACGAGGGGATTGAGTGCACCCTCAGTAAGTTTGCAGATGACACCAAGTTGGCTAGGAGTGTTGATCTGCTGGAGGGTAGGAAGGGTCTAGAGAGGGATCTGCATAGGCTGGATCAATTGGCCTGATATGATATGAGGCTCAACAAGGCTAAGTGCTCGGTGCTGCACTTGGGTTGCAACAACCCCATGCAACACTACAGGCTTGGCTGGAAAGCTGCCTGGCGGAAAAGGACCTGAGGGTGTTGGTCGACAGCCAGCTGAATATGAGCTGGCAATGTGCCCAGGTGGCCAAGGCGGCCAATAGCATCCTGGGTTGTATCAGAAACAGTGTGGCCAGAAGGACTAGGGAAGTGATCGTCCCCCTGTACTCGGCACTGGTGAGGTCGCACCTCGAGTACTGTGTTCAGTTTTGGGCCCCTCACTACAAGGACATTGAGATGCTGGAGCGTGTCCAGAGAAGGGCAATGAAGCTGGTGAAGGGTCTAGAGAACAGGTCTTATGAGGAGCAGCTGAGGGAGCTGGGGTTGTTTAGTCTGGAGAAGAGGAGGCTGAGGGGAGACCTTATTGCTCTCTACAACTACCTGAAAGGAGGTTGTAGCGAGGTGGGGATCAGTCTCTTCTCCCAAGTAACAAGCGATAGGACAAGAGGAGATGGCCTCAAGTTGCACCAGGGGAGGTTTAGGTTCAATATTAGGAAAAACTTCTTCACCGAAAGGGTGGTCAGGCATTGGAACAGGCTGCCCAGGGCAGTGGTTGAGTCCCCATCCCTGGAGGTATTTAAAAGACGTGTAGATGTGGTGCTTAGGGACATGATTTAGTGGTGGACTTGGCAGTGGATGGTTGGACTTGATGATCTTAAGGGTCTTTTCCAACCTAAACAATTCTATGATTCTATGATTCTTACACACTGATATCGTCTCATTCCTGTACATTCACATTAATTCTATCAATCACTCATCCTTAACTGTACTCTTGCATCTGTAATTTATGCAGTTATTAATTTTTCCTGGCTGTTGCGGAATAAACAAACAGGTGCATGTTTACATTTAAGTCAATTGGGCGTGCCTCACAATATTGAAAAATTAAAGCCATACTAAATGGAAAGGCCTGACAGTCTTAGATTATAGAGTGCTTCATTTGTACTGTATTAATTTCTATTTCTGCAAAATGAATACACATAGTTGGAAAAAAATTATTTACAAGAAAAAAAAGGATGGTTACATTATGTGATATCTAGACATAAGAACTGCCATATGGGATAAGATCAAAAGTTCAATTATCTCGTTATCTTGTGCCTGACAGTGGCCTGTAGGGGATTTTTACAGGGAAGAACATAAGAAACATGTCACGTATGGAATTCTCCCCTAGAATATTTCTCATTTTTTCCAGCAGTAAATAGTGGAAAAACTTCCTTTCTTCCTTCAGTTGGGAGTTGTACCTGCACCATCATGCTTAATAGGACAAATGAAGCTATCTCCTGTGAACTGACACTTTATAAACTTACCTAGGCTTTTGGCTTCCACAACATTGCATGGCAGTGAGACCCACTACTTACTTATGTGCAATGTGGAAATACTACTTCCTTGTGAACCTGATGGATTCTTTGGGCATCCTTTGGTTCCTGTATTTTTTAGAAAGAGCGAGTAATTGCAGATCTACTGTCTCCATACCATTCACATTCATTTATTTTCCAAATTGAAGACTCTCATTTTATGTAATGTCTCCTTCAAAGGAGATCTGTCCCCAGATCATCTTATTCTATATTCTTTTTGAGGTAGAGTAACCTGTATTAGATCCAGGTTTTCTCACTGTAAGATCACATCTGCAAAAGATACCATAATGACATTTTCTAGTTTAGTTCTCAGTCCCTTTCAAAAAAAATTCCTAACATGGCATAAAAAGTTTCAAAAAAGTGACTTGGGCCTCCCTCAAGCATATGCAAATTTACTTCCAATGAGTAAATGCCAAATGTATTATACTTTCACAAGTTTATCTTTCAAGGTGTAGAGTGCTGCTGTGAGGCAACACCCACAGTGCAATTTCCTTCAAGTTTACATCTTAAGCTTTGCTGAGTAAAGGTTCAGTATCCTTAGCCTGAGAGAACCACTGAAAACCAGGCTACTTTCCCTTGGCTACTGAATATGAATTAAGCATACCTTGGCCTAAGAATGTAGATCAGGAAACTCTTTTCAGCTTTTGCAAGCTAAGTAATATGTAATACAGTAAATTTATAACAAAAGAAAGTTATGTTTTTCCTGATGAGTAAGAATCTCAGTTTTTATTTATAGAAAAATATCAAAGGGAAACAAAAGGGCTGCATTTCAAACACCACTCCTGTGACATATATTCAGATATTTAGCCACAGAAAGGTAGAAATTCATGTTTTTCTTAAAAATCTGAAATGCCTTCCTTTCTGATGACTTTCTCAGTGGTCTGCTTCCTGTGGTTCAGCCTTACAAAAAATTTTCTTAGAATGCAACCTGGTAAAAGCCTGATAGCTTTGTACAATGAGGTGACTAGCTTGGTGGATGAGAGGAGGGCAGTGGATGTTGTTTAACTCAACTTTAGTAAAGCCTTTGACGCTGTCTACTATCATCACAGACAAGATGACAAAGTATAGGCTAGATTAGTGGACAGCAAAGTGGATGGAAAACTGTCTGAATGACTGGGCCCAGAAGGTGGTGATCAGCGGCATGAAGTCCAGTTGGAGGCCAGTCACTAGCAGTGTACCCCAGGGGTCAATACTGGATCCAGTCCTGTTCAACATCTTCATTAATGATCTGGATGATGGGGCAGAGTGTACCCCCAGCCAGTTTGCTGATGACACAAAACTGGGAGGAGTGGCTGATACACCAGGGGGTCGTGCTGCCATCCAGAGGGACCTCAACAGGCTGGAGAAATGGGCTGACAGGAACCTCGTGCAGCTCAACAAAGGGAATTGCAAAGTCCTGCCCCTGAGGAGGAACAACCTCATGCAGCAATATATGCTGGGGGCCACCCAGCTGAAAAGCAGCTTTGCAGAAAAGGATTTGGGGACAGTGACAGGACAAGATGCAATAGGCACAAACTGAAACACAGGAGATTTTTGTCTGCAAGGGTGGTCAAACACTGGAACAGGTTGCTGTCACAACCTGAAGGGTTACCTGGCCTGTGGGTATGTAGAGATCGCAACCATGGGTTCATAGGATTCCATAATACACAAGGACATGGAGGCTTTTATCGTCTAAATTTCTGTACTTTATTACAGATTACCACACAAATCGCCACTAGCAAGTATACTACCACAAAAATTACCACTAGCAAGTATACTTATGATTAATAAAGTGAATATATATATCAAGCTATTACAAATTACTATCAGGAATCAATAATATAGCAACAATAAATATTATAGCAACAATCAATAATAGCAACAACCAAGTAGATGTATACTATTACAGGTTACTACAAACTTATCATTAGTGAAGCAAACTTATCAACAATATAATAGCAGATATACTTATGACAGATTATTGATATGGATATATAGTACTGGTATGAAGTGAATTAGGCAGATTTCAGAAGGGGCCAAACCTTCCCAGAGGGGAGGACAAACTGATCCCAGAGGGGGACCCAATCATCCCAGAGGTAGGAAGACAAACCAAACCAACCCCAGAAATGAGCCCAGAGGGGGACCAACAAAGTAACAGACAGAGTCTCACTTCAAACATGATCCATGTCACAGAGTCTGGAGTCAGCCAGGCATCCCTGGTGAGAGTCCAAGATATCATGGAAAGTTTGTGCAGAGTTCAACCTGTTTAGGAAAGGAAAAGTACATTCAGCACAGGAAGGTCTCAAAGAGAGAGGTTCCATTTTGGATAAAAATTAAGTCTTTTTTATATCATAGAGACATAAGAAGGCATAGGAAACCACCACTTTGAGCAGCCAATATATGCTGTTCATTTCTATTTTTCACCTGTAGCAGCCAATAGATGATGATGTTTTCTGTTTTCAGACCAACTTTTATTTTTCCAGACTGTTTTCCTGTTCTTGCAGTTAGAACAGCTAATGGCAGTTACCAATTCTTACTTTCTCAGGATGCTTTCCCATTTTTTTTCCAGACTATTTGTATTGGGCCTGTCTGGGATGGAGTTAATTTTCCCCATAGCAGCCCTCATAGTGCTGTGCTTTGTATTTGTCGCTAGAAAGGTGTTGATAACACACCAATGTTTTGGCTACTGCTGAGCAGTGCTCCCACAGCATCAAGGCTCTCTCTCCAACCCTCCCACCCCCAAAGGCCAGTAGGCTGTGGGTGGGCAAGATCTTGGGAGGGGACATAGCCAGGGCAGCTGACCCAAACTGACCAAAGGGACCAGATGACGTTGTGCTCAGCAATAAAAGCTAAGAGAAAGGAGGAGGAGGGAGGGCATTCATTATTAAGGTGTTTGTCTTCCAAAGCAACTGCTATGTGTACTGAGGCCCTACTTCCCAGGAAGTGGCTGGACATCGCCCGCTGATGGGAAGTAGAGAATAATTTTTTTGTTTGTTTCCTTTGCTTCCACGCACAGCCTTTGCTTTTCTTTATTAAACTGCCTTTATCTCGACCCATGAGTTCTTAATTTTATTTTCTCTCCCTGTCCTGCTGAGGAGGGGGAGTGATAGAGTGGCTTGGTGGGCACCTGGTGGTCAGCCAAGGTCAACCCACCACAGTCCTTTTTGGCGCCCAACGTGGGGCTCGAGACAATGGCAGTTTTGATTTGAGCGTGCTATAATTATAGTAGTTGTTAAGTGGCAAGCTTCTGTGAGGGTCACGGAGTTTGCTGGCTCCACTGCTTATCTCTTTATTTTGAGCTTGGAAACATGTTAATACAAACAATGGCTATGCACTTTGCCCTGGCATTGATGCCCTTACTGTGCTGGGGAGCTATCTTGTGGAGAGGATGAGGGAATACACCTCCCTCTTTCTATCCATGATTGATGTGGGTGGTTTTATTGCGCAGGCTCCCGAGGTCCTTGTTCACCCTTACGTGAGCTGTTCAATACTACTAATTAACACTGTTGGCTTATTGTTGGGTTTGTGGAATCTGGTGTCATCCTGGCATAAGAGAAGACAACTTTTGGGTGAGGCAATACTAAAATGTGCCCTGAGGCAGCTGGTCCCTGAGTGGCAGGATGTGTGGAAGGATTTGGGCAGGTGCCTAGGGCAGTTATCACTTCCCATAGCCTGGGATTTTACACCTGAACAGGCAAGTAATCCTGGTAAAATGACACGCCACCTAATAGAAAGGTGCCTTGCCTACCCCAATGAAAACCAGCAGCTTCTAGCACTGTACTGGGGCTTGGCCTGTGCCTACTGAGCCACAATTCAGTACTATCGGAGGACTGTGGTTAAGGCAGGGACCCAAATCACCTGGGAGAATACCATGATTGAGACCAGGATACAAACTACATCCAAGAACACGATAGTTGAAACAGGGACCCAAACCGCATCTGAGGACACCATGGTTGAGATAGATAGGGACCCAAACACCAACTACAGTAATTGCCCCAGTAATGAAAAAGAAACAGTGGACAAGGAGGTCAATGGGTTCATATCATCAATTAGTAAGAGAGGAGGAAGAGGAGGAAGGATTTGATCAGGAGGCCAGTCCTTCAGCAAAGAAATGGGAGGAAGAAGTGAGAGAAATCTGACAAGAGGCAGAAACTACCTGGTCCCGGACCTCAAAAGAACTTCAAGACATGCGGAAAGATTACAGCTGCCAGCCAGGTGAGCAGATTGCTGCCTGACTGCTCTGATGCTGGGATAGCAGGGACAACAGTCAGCAATTGGAAGGTAATGAAGCCCAACAGCTGTGATCCCTGGCTAGAAACCAGGGAATTGAGAGAGGAATTGGAAAAGAGGCAGCAATTGGCAGTCTCTGGAGACAGCTCCTCTCAAGTGTGAGGGCAAGATAACTGTTCAAGGAAGATCTTGTGAACTACCAAGGAAAGTGGACTACTGCGGATGGAGGCATCCAGTATCTGAGAGAATTAGCGGTGCTGGTAGTCATCTACATTGATCTAGACAATGAGGAGGTCTCCAAAGATCCAGATTATGTCTTGTGCATATGGGCCATGTGGAGGAAGGTGATTCAAAGTGCCCCAGCGTCATATTCTAACAGCTTGGCAACAATGTATTGCCTGGATATGAATACACCAACTGTGGAGAGAGCATCTTCCTGGCTCCAGAACTTTGAAGAAAATCTCTGTAACTCCTCATCCCTACGGGCCAGTGCCTTGGCTGTCAGGGGTGCCCCAAGGAGTCAGTCCTCTCCTGCCCCGGTCAGGGGGAAAGGGAGCCCCAGGCACATGCCACGTGGTGCACTCTGGTTCTTCCTGTGTGACCAGGGCAGGACATGAGGAAGTGGGATGGTGAACCCACCTATAAGCTGGAAGCCCATGTATGCGAACTGAGAGGGAAGACAGCTGTTAAGAAGGGGACACCCAAGAAGGCTGTCAGCTTAGTTGCTGTAGAGACACAAGAAGGCAATCAGCGATCTCCCAGACATAGAAGAAGGACTGAGATCACCTCCCTTGATCCTGGTGAGGGGACTTCTGGTCTGGCACTGCAAGGGTCAGACAGTGAATACTCTGACCAGGAACAGGAATAGAGGCTCCCTGCCTTCAGCCAGGAGGAGGAAAGGGATGACCAGGTATACTGGACTGTGTGGACTTGATGGACTGGCTCATCGGACCCACAGAAGTATAAGGCTTTGGTAGACACTGGTGCACAGTGTACGCTGGTGCCATCAGAGTATAAGGGCATGGAACCCATCTGGATCTCTGGAGTGACAGGGGGATCCCAATAATTGTCTTTATTGGAGGCTGAGGTGAGCTTAACAGAGGACAAGTGGGAAAAGCACCCCATTGTGACAGTCCAGGAGGCCCCTTGTATCCTTGGCATAGACTACCTCAGGAGAGGGTACTTCAAGGACCCAAAGGGGTACCGATGGGCTTTTGGTGTAGCCACCGTGAACAAAGAGAAGATTAAACAGCTATCATCTACCCTGCCTGGCCTCTTGGAAGATCCCTTCATTGTGGGATTGCTGCGAGTTGAAGAACAGCAGCTGCCGATTGCTACCAGGACGGTGCACTGGTGGCAATAACAAACCGAGACTCCCTGGCTCCCATCCATGAGCTGATTCATCAATTGGAGAGCCAAGGAGTGATCAGCAAGTCTCACTCACCCTTTAATAGTCTCATATGGCCAGTGCAAAAGTCTGATGGAGGGTGGCAGTTAACAGTAGACTATCGTGGCCTGAACGAAGTCACGCCTCCACTAAGTGCTGCCATACCAGACATGCTAGAGCTCCAAGATGAACTGGAGTCAAAGGCAGCCAAGTGGTATGCTATAACTGACATTGCCAATGTGGTTTTTTTTCAATTCCTTTGGCAGCAGAGTACAGGCCACAGTTTGCTTTCATGTGGAGGGGTGTCCAATACACCTGGAACCTGCTGACGCGGAAGTCACGGACACAGCACACGATCAATATGATCAAGCAAAATGTCGGTTTATTACATACACAGCTTAGTTAATATAGTTTCTTGCCTTCCTAATCATGCATAAACTTATCGCTAATTGGTTAACTATGTTTGGCAATATGCTGTTCATGCGCTACTAGCGATATTCTGATTCGTTCATAACAATAGTTCACACGCGCCACCCGCTTCTCCCATATTTTGTTTTCAACATTGCAAGCCAATAGTTTCTTCCTCTTAATCTGCTTGTTTCATGTCTTCCAAACCGCAGTCGACCTTCACAGCATCCTTGAATTCCTCTTGCGTTAAATGCAGATTAAGTCCACATATTCTGAGTCGGGGTTGCTCACTACATGTCCTTGGCTTTTCAGATATCCCACAAATCCCCCTTTTTGTTTTTGAGCAATCCAGACTCCATTCATCATACGCTCCACGGCTTTCATGAAATATTTAAAAACACATCTTAATATAAGTATAGTTAATAATAATCCCAATAATAATATAAACCCATGGATAATTAGATCTTTTCCCCAACCTGAAATGCCTAACCCAGCTAACCATGAATTAAAACCTGAAGAGCTAGTCTTTCTACAATTGTTTTATCTGCTGTCCAGAAATCTAAATCTGACTTACAATCCTTTGAATATTTTTCAATACTTCTTCAAGATCTGTGGGTTTGTTTTTTAATATTCAAAATCATTGACGTCGTTAGCTATATCTCTGCATGCATGCCTGATGGTGGAGGAGTTACAAACATACTCCCACTCTTTACCGCCAATCGGAGTCCCCACTAAACATGTCATAAATGGGTTGCCTGCATTTGCTGCCGCTAAACAGATTGAATCTTGCCCTGTTTTATTAGCTAGAGTTACCCAAACATTTGTACGTGGTTGTACTGAAATCCATGAGTGACCACTACCAATGATGGAGAGGAATGACGTGAGAAAACCTATCATGGTAACTCCTGTTGTGGTCCCGACTCTTCTCTCCATGGTTTCACCCAGCGGCTAGGCACCCACCTCGGACCTTCGTCTGTCAAAACACAAACATATCCTCGACCTGTCATCTTAATTTCTGCAGGACCCTTCCATTCTCCAGTTTTTAAGTCACGATATCGTACTTTTACCGATACTGAATCGATCTTCTGTATTCCCGATTGAAATGACATATGGTGTATAACAATTGGAGGAGATTCACGGTCCCCTGTTAACCGTAAATAATTTAAAACGTAAATCGCTTTTGCAAGACGTTCAGCAGGGGCTATTTCTCCCCCCTTTTGTTTTTGCAACAGCGATTTTAACGTAGCATGTGCGCGTTCTACGATCGCCTGTCCTGTAGGAGAGTGTGGTATGCCTGTGATTCTGCGAATGCCCCACAAGTGGCAGAAATGTTTGAATGTCTTAGAGATATATGCAGGACCATTATCTGTTTTTATCTCTTGAGGAATCCCCAAAGCAGCGATGGCTGCACACAGATGTTTTACAACATGTTTGGCTGTTTCCCCTGTTTGAGCAGTGGCCCAGATTGCATGCGAATAAGTATCAATGCTAACGTGTACATATTTTTGCCGTCCAAACTCTGTGATGTGGGTGACATCCATTTGCCATAACTGTAGGGCTCCCAGACCTCGAGGGTTGACCCCAAGACCTAAACCGAATCCTGATTTTTGGCAGGCAGGACAGGATTGGACGATGCCTCGGGCATCTGATAGTTTTAAATCAAATTGTAAATACTGTAAGCCCTTCAACTGGTACTTCTGATCTATAAGGGATGTCTTCAAAGTCCTGATTTTGTAAAAGCGGCAAAATTTTCGTGGAAGGATAGTTATTGGTTACAGTACCTGGATATTCGGCTAAAGCGATTTGAAACATTTCTGATGTTGCTAAAAGCCAATCTAAATAATTCTGTGCTATAGGTACAAACAGGGTTTCAGGTTCTTGTCCTGTCAGATCACAAATCCTTCTTCTACCTTTGATGATCATATTAGCTAATAATTCAGTCTGTGTACAGACGGTATTCTTTGGCTGATAGGATAAAAATACCCACTCTAAAATGTTGATGCGTGGGCTATCTATTTGGATTATCAGTCCTATGAAGTGTTTTCGGTTGGGTGATGAGTTAACAATTAATAATTGCAAAGGCAAATCACTAATTTTTCTTTGTACAACTGTTGTCAAAACCTTTTTTATAATGTGATCCAATGCCTGCTCTTGTTCCTTCGTCAGGCTTTGTCGTTCATCGGCTCTGGTTGAGGTTCCCAACAGAGGCATCAAGGGAGCTAGATCATCATTAGTTATTCCACTAACTGACCTTACCCACTGTAAATCTCCCATTAGTTTTTGAACATCTGAGAGCGTCTTAATGTCTGTTTTGAGTATGATCTTCTGTGGTCTGACTGTGCTCCCAGTAATTGTCCATCCTAAATATTGCCATGGATTTTGTCGTTGTACCTTTTCTGGAGCAATTTTAAGACCTTTCGGTTCTAAGGTTTCTATTAACCTTTGTAAAGTTCCTTCCACATCCATTTTTTCTCCAGCAATTAAGATATCATCCATATAGTGAAAAACTAGTAAAAATGGATGTTTCATTCGGAATGGTTGTAAGGCCCATGCTACAAAATTTTGACACAGAGTAGGTGAGTTTTTCATTCCTTGAGGTAGTACCACCCAATGGTATCTTTTTGCCGGTTCCTGTTTATTGATTGATGGTACTGTAAATGCAAATTTTTCTGCATCTTCAGGATGCAAAGGAATAGTAAAAAAACAATCCTTCAAATCAATGATGAGTAAGTCCCAATTTTCTGGGATCGTCACAGGGGAGGGTAATCCTGGCTGTAATGCCCCCATATTTTGCATTACAGCATTCACCGCTCGTAAATCATGCAACAATCGCCATTTTCCAGATTTTTTCGGGATGGTAAAAACGGGTGTGTTCCAAGGGCTTGTGGAAGGCACAATGTGACCTGCTTCTAACTGTTCTTTAACTAAATTTTGTAAAATATGCAGCCTCTCCTGTTTCAGCGGCCACTGGTCTACCCACACTGGCATTGTCGTAGTCCAGGTGAGTTTTAAGATGGGCTGCTCAACCATGGCCGCTCCTAAAAATGCTGGGTTACAAGTTTGGCTCCCATTTGGGATAATATATCCCGACCTATAAGAGCTACAGGCAAGTGCATTACATATGGCCTTGTGGTAACAGTGGTACCGTCTTCAAAATTGAATGCTATCAGTAATTTGCTAATCATCGTGCATTGTGCCCCCCCGACTCCCACAACACTGGTAGCTGCAGGTACCAGTGGCCAATGACGAGGCCATTTTGTGATAGGGACAATAGTTACATCTGCCCCCGTGTCAATTAACATTGACAGTACTAAAGATTGTCCATTAGGATGTCTTAATGTTACCCTTTCTTCAGGTTTTCCCTTGGCAATATCTATTGCTAATAACACATTTGGTACTCCTGTGGATCCAAAACCTCCATGCCCACGTACAATTGAATGCGCTTTAGGGACACACGCATGAAATGGTATTAATTGAGCTATTTTAGACTGTGCTGGTATTGTAAGTGGTAGCATTAAGGTATATACCATAATCTTTATGGTTCCACAGAAATCCGCATCGATGAGTCCTGGTACTATAAATATACCTTTTCGTGATATTGAAGAACGGCCTATGAGCAATGCACTCAACCCATGCCCTAGAGGTCCTTGTTGATCTGAATCAATTAATTTAACCTCAGACGTTGTTAAGGTTATGTCTACTGCTGTTGCCAGGTCCACTCCGGCGCTACCGGCTGTGGCGGCTGTGCAGCGGTCCAAGCACCCTGCACTTGTGTCTTCACGCGTGGGTGTGGCGCGCTCCGCGCCGTGTTTCCCGATTTTCGACACTCTTGGGTGTCGTGATTATCTTTTTTACAATTCGTACACCATTTTTCTTTCCGACCCTCAGTATTAATTGGACTCCTACATTCTTTTTTAAAACGGCCTAGTTTTCCACAATTAAAGCACTTCTTGTCCTTTTTTCCCCCTTGCTTTTTTGATACCAACGGCTTCACTGCTGCACCTACAGCTGCGGCCATAACCGTAGCCTTTTCTTGTTCTAACATTCGCTCAGCAGCCTCTAGCAACTGTCCTGTGCTGGATCCTCTTGGCAACACACTGAGTGCTCTTTTTGTTTTTTCATTAGCATTATCAAAAGCAAGCATATCTAAGAACTTTACTTTCATTCCCTCATCCATATCTGGATGAGCCATAATTGCAGCGTGCAAACGATCAATAAACTTGCCGTACGATTCAGTGGGTCCCTGCCTTACAGCGGTAAAAGCAGGTCTAATTTTCTCATCATGCACGTTAATAAGAGCTTTATAAGCTAACTCCTGACTCAATTGCAATGCCTCGGTAGCAAACTGCGCTTGCCAATCAGGTCGCGTAAAAGGCCCTGCGCCCATTAACATTTGAGCCTGGATTCCGAATAACGGATCGCCTTGTTGTCGAGGTATTGAAGCTGCCCTATCACAGGCAGTTTGCCAATGTTGGAAAAATTGTAGTTGTTGCGATGGTGGTAATAGCATCTGGACAATCATTCTAGAATCATAAGGAGTTAATAACTGTGCTGAAAAAATGTGCTGTAATATAGATTGAGTATATGGTGATTTTAAACCATATTGAGTAACAGCGCTTTTCGCTTCTTTCAGTATTTTCCAGTCCAGTGCTTCCCATACACCTCTCCCGTTATTATCAACTACAACAGGAAAAGCCATGGGTAAAACCTGTCCCTCTATCATGGCATCTCGGATAACACCTTTCCATCGCATTGACGGATCCCCAACTCCTCCCACCAACATCCCTTGCCCGGATACACACCCCCCCCCCCCCCCCCCGATGGTTGTTGTGGTGGCAAAGACAGAAAAGCACCAGTTTCCACCGGTGCCCTAGTTGGAGCAAAAACGTTGGGTGCTGACCGTCCTGGGTATAATGCGGACAGTGACGTTGGTGGGTTTTCTGGCGGGGCCGCCAATCGCGCTTCTAAAGTCTCCAGTCTTTTTATCAATTCCTGTAATTCAGCTTTCTCCGCTAGAACACCATTGTTTTCCTCCTCCTCTTCGCCACCTGGTGGCAAAGGAGGGTAAAGTGAGGTGGTCGCCACCGGTGAGGGAGGTCGATTTGGTGGATCGGCCTCATCATAACTCGGAGGGCGATCCGACTGTGGTACATCGGGCGATGGTGGAGTAGCCTCCGCAGCGTTTTTTTTCTGGTGACTGCACTTCGGTGGTGGTGGGAGCTGCAGTTGCAGTCCCTGCTAGGATCCGGACCCCTCCTGCAACGCGGGCCGGGGTCGCTGCAGGGATTGTCGGACCCGAAAACAACATACTGGTTGCAGAGGTGGGCCCGCCCCCTGAAGTCAAAGCCGCGAATGCCGATGCAGCGACTTGCCGCTCCTCCCCCATGCTTTTTAAAGTTTCATTAATCAGTCTCCACACAGTGGGGAATTTGCTCGCCTCTTTGGATCCTTTACTTATTTCTTCCCACAGTTCTGCCCCTATTTTCTCCCATGTCATAGCATCAAAGGCAACTCCAACCGTGGGGATCAAATCCTTTCCTTTTGCCCAGAGCAATAATGCTTTCAGAGTAGACGAGTCACAACTTATACCTCTCGTTGAGAGGATATGTTGGAGGAGCTTAACCACCGCTGACTCTTCTTTTGTCATGGTAGCCCCCATCTCCTCCCCGGCCGCTCACCTGATCAGGGTGAGATTCCACCTTTCGCGCTAGCGTTTCCCGAGTGCCGGGGCAGCACTCACCTTCGGCCGGCTTCCGCCCCCTGCGTTCTCGGTTTCGTCAGAAAATCCAACTCCGATCTGAGGGTCCCTGTTCGGGCGCCACCTGCTGACGCGGAAGTCACGGACACAGCACACGATCAATATGATCAAGCAAAATGTCGGTTTATTACATACACAGCTTAGTTAATATAGTTTCTTGCCTTCCTAATCATGCATAAACTTATCGCTAATTGGTTAGCTATGTTTGGCAATATGCTGTTCATGCGCTACTAGCAATATTCTGATTCGTTCATAACAATAGTTCACACGCACCGCCCGCTTCTCCCATATCTTGTTTTCAACATTGCAAGCCAATAGTTTCTTCCTCTTAATCTGCTTGTTTCATGTCTTCCAAACCGCAGTCGACCTTCGCATCATCCTTGAATTCCTCTTGCGTTAAATGCAGATTAAGTCCACATATTCTGAGCCTGGGTTGCTCACTACATGTCCTTGGCTTTTCAGATATCCCACAGGAATCGACTGCCCCAGGGGTGGAAGCACAGTCCTACTATTTGTCATGGACTAATCCAAACTGCACTGGAACAGGGTGATGCCCCTGAACATCTACAATACATTGACAACATCATCATGTGGGGCAACAAAGCAGAAGTGTTTGAGAAGGGAAAAAGAGTGATCCAGATTCTTCTGAAAGCTGTTTTTGCCATGAAAAGAAGCAAGGTCAAAGGACCTGCACAGGAGATCCAGTTCTTGGGAGTAAATTGGCAGGATGGACATCGTCATGTCCCTATGGATGCGATCAACAAGATAACAACTACGTTTCCACCAGCTAACAAGAAAGAAACACAAGCTTTCCTAGGCCTTGTGGGATTCTGGAGAATGCATATGCTAGGTTACAGTCAGCTTGTGAGCCCTCTCTATTGTGTGACCCAAAAGAAGAACTATGTTGAGTGGGACCTTGAGCAACAGCAAGCCTTTGAGAAGATCAAATGGGAGATAGCTCATGTGGTAGCTATTGGGCCTGTCCAGACAGGACCAGCTGTGCAAAATGTGCTCTACACTGCAGCTGGGGAGCATGGTCTCACCTGGAGCCTCTGGCAGGAAACACCAGGAGAAACCTGAGGTCAACCTCTAGGGTTTTGGAGCTGGGGGTATTGAGGATCAGAAGCCCACTACATCCTGACTGAAAAATTGATACTAGCAGCATGTGAGGGGGTTTGAGCCGCTTCAGAAGTTGTTGGTACATCTCCTCTTGGCACCACAATTGCCTGTACTACACTGGGATGTTCAAAGGAAACATCCCCTCTGTGCATCACACAATCAACACTACATGGAGTAAGCGGGCAGTGTTGATCGCGCAGTGGGCTCGAATGGGGAACCCCAACCATCCAGGAATTCCATCCAATTCTCTTCCATCAGGGAAGAGATTGTGGACTTTCCAGAAGGCAGAGATTTTGGAGCATTACCTGAAGAGGTGGCTCGTGCCCAAGAGGCACCACCATATAATGAGTTATCCGAGGATGAAAGGCGTTATGCTTTGTTTACTGATGGATCCTGTCCTGTGGTAGGAAACCATCGGAAGTGGAAAGCTGCTGTGTGGAGTCCCACACAACAAGTTGTTGAAGCCACTGAAGGAGAAGGTGAGTCAAGTCAGTTTGCAGAAGTGAAAGCCATGCAGCTGGCCCTAGAGATTGCTGAACAAGAAAACTGGCCAGTGCTCTCTCTCTGTACTGACTCCTGGATGGTAGCTAAAGCCCTGTGGGAGTGGCTACAGCAGTGGAAGCAGACCAATTGGCAATGCAGGGGTAAACCCATCTGGGCTGCTGCATTATGGCAAGACGTTGCTGCCTGAGTAGAAAACATGGCTCTAAAGATACGTCATGTAGATGCTCACATGCCCAAAAACCATGCCACCAAAGAACATTGAAACAATGAACAGGTAGACAAGGCTGTCAAAATTGAAGTGGCTCAGGTGGACCTGGACTGGGAGTGTAAGGGTGAGCTATTTCTAGCTCAATGGGCCCACGAAACATCAGGATATCTAGGGAGAGATGCAACATACAGATGGGCTCATGATCGAGGGGTGGACCTGACCATGGAGGCCATCACGCAGGTCACCTATGAATGTGAAACATGTGCTGCAATCAAGCGAGCCACACGAGTAAAGTCTCCCCGGAATAGAGAGCAGTGGCTGGGTTTTTGATATGGCGAGGCCTGGCAAAATGACTATGTTGGATCACTGCCACAAACATGCCAAGGCAAGCGCTACATACTCGCCATGGTGGAAGCAACTACCGGTTGGCTAGGGACATACCCTGTAAACCATGCCACTGCCTGAAACATCATCTTAGGCCTTGAAAGGCAAATTTTTGGCAACATGGTACCCCAGAAAGAATTGAGTCAGACAATGGGACTCATTTCCGAAATAAATAACCTCATAAACTCCTGGGCCAAGAAACACAGCATTGACTGGGTGTATCACATCCCCTATCACCCACAAACCGCCAGAAAGACTGAAGGATATAATGGACAGTTAAAGACTATGTTGAGAGCATTGGGCAATGGGGCATGGAAGCACTGAGATACAAATTTAGCAGAAGTCACTTGGCTGGTTAACAGCAGAGGATCTGCTAACCATCCTGGTCCTGCCCAAACAAAACCCCTACATACTGTGGGAGGAGATGAGGTCCCCGTCGTGCACATGGGGAAGTGGCTGGGGAAGGCGGTGTAGGTCTCTTCTCCCTTGGGAAAAGGCATACCCATTTGTGGGGTTGTCTTTGCTCAAGGACCTGGGTGTACTTGGTGGGTAATGTGGAGGGATGGGGACACCTAGTGTGTGCCTCAAGGAGATTTAACCTTGGGGGAAAATAATCTGTGATGTGAGTTGTATGTTGTAGGAAGTAATGTGGCAGGAATGACCTGAACCAACAAAGAGCGAGCTTCGCAAGGAACGACGCAAATGCAACGATGACCCAAACCAAGCTGGTGTTGGCGTCCAACAATCGAACACGCTGCTTCTCCTGTCCTGAGTGCCCATCTTGACAGATGGGGCCCAAGTCATAGCCTCTTCTTATGGACATCTGGAGGAGTGGCAGAGGCCCATGGAATGGGAGAATAATATCTATCTGTTAAAGGACAGGGTATAGTAGTTAATGAGAATGTATAAAGTGTATAAATCTGTATGTTGGGTATAAAGATGGTTTAAGTATGTAGCATAAGTTGTAAGTGCTGGGAAGAAGGGATTTCAGTAATGAGAATTAGATACAATGGGATGGTTCGAAGATATATAAATGTATGAAATTATGTGGGACCTGAGCATAGAATCATAGAATTGTTAAGGTTGGAAAAGACCCTTAAGATCATCAAGTCCAACCGTTAACCTAGCACTGCCAAGTCCACCGCTAAACCATGTCCTCAAGCACCACATCTACCTGTCTTTTAAATACCTCCAGGGATGGGGACTCAACCACTTCCCTGGGCAGCCTGTTACAATGCCTGACTACCCTTTTGGTGAAGAAGTTTTTCCTAATATCCAACCTAAACTTCCCCTGGCGCAGCTTGAGGCCGTTTCCTCTCGTCCTATCGCTTGTTACTAGGGAGAAGAGACCGACCCCCACCTCGCTACAACCTCCTTTCAGGTAGTTGTAGAGAGCGATAAGGTCTCCCCTCAGCCTCCTCTTCTCCAGGCTAAACAACCCCAGCTCCCTCAGCCGCTCCTCCTAAGACTTGTGCTCCAGACCCTTCACCAGCTTCGTTGCTCTTCTTTGTACATGCTCCAGCACCTCAATGTCCTTCTTGTAGTGAGGGGCCCAAAACTGAACGCAGTACTCGAGGTGCAGCCTCACCAGTGCCGAGTACAGGGGCACTATCACCTCCCTGGTCCTGCCGGCCACACCATTTCTGATACAAGCCAGGATGCTATTGGCCCTCTTAGCCACCTGAGCACACTGCTGGCTCATGTTCAGGCAGCTGTCAAACAACAACCCCAGGATGATGCAAATGGTATGGAATAAGGGGTGGAGATTGTATTGGGTCTGTCTGGGATGGAGTTACCTTTCCCCTTAGCAGCCTTCATAGTGCTGTGCTTTGTAGGTAGAAAGGTGCTGATTACACACCAATGTTTTGGCTACTGCTGAGCAGTGGTCCCACAGCATCAAGGCTGTCTCTCCACCCACCCCCACTCCCCCAAAGTCCAGTAGGTTGGGGGTGGGCAAGGGGTTGGGAGGGGACATAGCCAGGGCAGCTGACCCAAACTGACCAAAGATATACTCCATACCATATGACATTGTGCTCAGCAATAAAAGCTAAGAGAAAGGAGGAGGAGGGGCATTAGTTATTAAGGCATTTGTCTTCTGAAGCAACCGCTACGCACACTGAGGCCCTACTTCCCAGGAAGTGGCTGCACATCACCTGCTGATGGGAAGCAGAGAATAATTTTTTTTTTTTGTTTCCTTTGCTTCCATGCATGGCCTTTGCTTTTCTTTATTAAATTGCCTTTATCTCGACCCATGAGTTTTTCATTTTATTTTCTCTCCCTGTCCTGCTGAGGAGGGGGAGTGATAGAGTGGCTTGGTGGGCACCTGGTGGACAGCCAAGGTCAACCCACCACACTATTTTTCACCTTTTCAGATGATAAGTTGCCATTACAGTTCTTTGTGCTTATTGATGGTATCTCAGGATGTCTCCAGTTTCTAGGTACCTAGCTGTACTTCAGAGATGCCAGCTGCACTTTTCAAGGATGGTTCTTGTTCCCAGGCTCACAGTTCCCAGGCTGGCAGGCATTTTGTCTGTCAGAATTTTTCAGCAGACATTTTCTTCTATTCAGTAATTTTCCCCTTCTAACCAGGTTGCCTTTCTGGCTGCTCACAGTTGCCCAGAGAGGTTGTGGAGTCTTCATCCTTGGAGATATTCAAAAGCCATCTGGACATGGTCCTGGGCAACTGGCTCTAGGTGGCTGTGCTTGAGCAGATGGGTTGGATTAGATAATCTCAAGAGGTCCCTTTCAACTTAAATGATTCTGTGATTCTGTGAAAAACAATATCAGTTGCATTTCTACTGGCCGTTTTGGTGGTCTGATTGCTGCACCTTGGCTTGTCAACTGTTTGTAGTCTAGATTCTAGATGCTTTCTGCTTGTTTCCTCCCTTGAGTTTTGGTGATGCAACACACTGTAGTGGGTTGACCCTTGTTCATAATTCTGCTTGTAAAGTGAGAGTAATGGAGTTTCTCTAACTTTGTGGGATGATGTGTGGTGGGGCATTAACATTTGTGAGGCACTGAGATGCTCATGGTGTGTGACTGATCAATGAACCCTTACAATGGAAGAAGGCTCAGAGAAGATACGCAAGGATGATGAGCTCATGAACCTCAGAAAAGAATGTAGGAAGTGACCACAGCTATTATAAAGGAAGCTGAACTTATCTCAGCACCAAGGGGACCAAAGGGTGGCCTTTTTTGTAGATAAACGACTGTATCAGTTGAGTGGGTCAACTGGTTATGTGAATGGCCTTCCTAAAATAATCAATAGAAAGTATTATCTTCCAGAGCCAGCCAGATCAATATGGGGGAAGGGTATATGTGGCTCAGCCCAACAAAGAGTATAAAAATCAAACAGCCAACAAAATGAACTTTGAAGAGAGCAACAGGCTTGAGCTGGCTTCAACCCACGTATTCCTTCCCAGTGATTGGAGACACCCAGTGTTGTGATGGTGAGCATATAGAGACTGGTAATGGGAATGATATTTGTACTGTGATTCAACTGTATATTGCAGTGTTGATTCTTTTGTGTGTTACAGTGCAAAAAATTAAAAATGGAACATTATTTAAATTAATAAAAAATACACCATACACACTGTATCACTAAGAAAGCCAGTAACTTTACTGATTTGTCCACAAAATACAAATTGTACCTTATTTCCAGCAGGAGAATCTTTTGAACTTTTCCCATTTTTGTTCACTACAGACAGCTGAATTAAGTCACTTGAGATACACAGATGTGGTTTAACTTAGTTATCTTGTCATCTAGTGGCGACAAAGTCCAGCTTATGCCACTGTGAGCCTCTATTTTAATATTTGTTGCAAATGCTTGTGCATCCCCATTTATAAGCTATTTTATAATTACCATTGTTTTATGGAAACAAATCCCCAGGAAAAAGAAAGAAAAAAAGACAAAAGGATACAACAAACCATCTGAAGTAATCCAAGTGTAATGCCTGTGGTAACCCAAGTCTGACATTACTTATTCCATAAAAGACTCTGGTACTGCATTTTTTTAACGAGTTATTAAACTGACCTCTTTGAATCAAATTGAGGTATGGATCAGTCTGAGGTATGAGCAAGGACAGTAAAAATGCAACACCTGATTATGAAAATAATCAAAGGGATACTTTTGATGAAGAAAGTCTGTGGCTCAAAGCTTGGATTGTTCCACATCTTTGGTAAAAATATATTAGCAAAAGCCTTTTAGTACATCTACAGTCTGAAGCATTCTAACAGACACCAATGTTCCATCAGTCCTTCAAGACACCTATAGTGGCAGGAAATTAATGCCATATAACTGACGATACCACAGCAGATGGCACAAACAGGAACAGATGAAGTATGCCATGTTTAGGCAACATCCTTTATTGAGGTTTCAAGTGGCTTTTAAAAAATTGCAGAGCATTTACCTTCAAGGTGAAGGAAAAAGGAAACCAAACCAGCTTTGCTAGTACTATAAATAAAAGAGGGTATATGGGATAATACATACAATAAAAAAGGGTTGACATCCTTGAAAACAGTTTATGACTTCTTTTATTCTTATGTCAGCTTTACCTGAAAAAGACCTGAGGACAACAGATATTTTTTATGTTATTCATTAAAATTTGCTGAATTCCTCTTCTGGGAAAAATATAAGCCATTTTGTTATAAAACACAACTTTTGAAAAACATTAAAATGATAAAAACTTTACTGTGAATGACTCAATGCATACAATATACAGATTGTGCAGAATGGGTATGTCATATAACTGTCACCAGCAGTTAGACATTAACTGCCAACACCTTTTAATAGAGGTTAACTTACTTATAATAATACACTTCAAATGTTTGAACGTGCAATTAAGAATGTTGCCTAAAACATTATATAGCATGGGTTAAGGTCAAGTAAATGTTAATACTCTTTCAGGGCTCTGCCCCAAACTCTTTAAATACAAAAGAATCACACAATAAACCCAAATTACCTTTGCAAATAAAATAAATAGTAAGGTACACAAGGGAACAGAGAAAGGTAGACAGTTATAGTTTACAGAAAGTGACTTCACAGCAAATGTTGTGCTTCTTTTCATTAGACCAGTTTAGAAATATGCATTATCCCCCACTATCTTGCCACTGTATGTTAGTTGCCCTCAGTAGCAGGAACAAGAGGGATGACTGGCATCCATTTTCATGTGATTCCGTTCCGTTTGTGTTCATATAAAAATCCTTGAAAGACTTAATATAAATTGCCCTTTCACACTACTTTCTGCTTAGTTACTTGCAGTAATATATTACACTGCACCTCCTTTAAAAATGTTATCTTTCCTCTTTCATGTGTTGCTGAGGCAAATTGCAAGGTGAACTATTAATATGGCTAGTCTTCATATTTCAATAGACTGACTCCTCCACACCCTCACTGACAAGTTTCTACTATAATACTGATGAAGTTGTATTTTTTGTTGAAATGACAAGGTACATTTGTGATATATTTGCATATTTTTGACAGATCAAATTTTAAAATTCTCAGAAGAATATGAGTATAGGTTCTTCTGAAGGAGAAGAAAGTGTTTCTGAAAAGCTGTTTTGTGTTTTAAAATTAATGATGGGCCCCATTTTCACTTAAACCCCCCCACATGCATATCTTTTTACCCTGCAGACTGCTACATGAGAGAAGATGGATGCATTAGTAGCACAGTATTCTGCTTAAAGAGTTTCCAAATTATGCACTAGCCCCTGCATGGCTGAGAATACCTGTAAGACAGGATTATATAAGGGCATAAGGGAAAAACATAGGTCAGAATGCACACTGTAGTCTATTCATCATTTGCTAATACAGAGAGGTAGACTACTGTTGAGCAGTGCACAGCAACTGCATGTATAGATGGGAAATAGAGGATGTATTTCCCTTAACAAAATCTTCTGTGTTGATATTTAGCTATTGCAGCTATATCCTTCACCACAGTGTTAACGTATGTAAGTGAGAGTTGGAACGACTCTTGGAAAAAAGATAAATATTACCAGTTTTACTATGGCACTAACATTTTGCTTAAACACTGTTTTCCTCCAATAGAAGTTTAAACTGAAACAATTGAATATACCATCTTCTTCTAATAAACAAGAGGGATAAAGAGGAACTGGTCAGGCTATTTTAGTCAAAGGCAAAACATGAAGCAGGAGAAAATGTAGATGCCATATGCCGAAGCAAATCTTATTAGGGTGTAAATACACAGGGAGTGTTGTTCAATGACATTCCCACTGTGAGATAATGTGACCACAGAGGTCCATGAAAACAATGATGATGTAACGACCAATATTGTTTGTGTAAGATAAATTGACTTTTGAATGGTCCTTTAATTGATAACCTCTCTAAATTTTTTAAATCTGTGACAGAAGGGAGTTATCTATATAATAGGTGTGTTTGTGCCAATCCCTCACTTTTTACTCTGTCTACCACTTCTGGAAATATTCACTTGCACTCACATAACTGACAGCCATTAGAGCTGTACATCCAGTTCTAACAGGCAGAATACCAGCTTCATTTATGAGAAAGGGCCAATTCATGCCACTTACTTTGTCATTTTACCCATGGAAAACTACAAGATACACAGGATGTAAGTAATAGAAGGGCCCTTAACCTGTTACAATGAACAAAACAGCATGAAAGAACTAATCAGTATATACAGGCGATCACAGTTCACCCAATTGGTAAAATGTTGTATTAAAATGATTTAGGTTGTTACACCATGGGTAAATTCTAACTTTTTACAGATCTCTCTTTCAACAGATGACTTGGATCTGTAAAATGTATGCCCAGTAAAAGAAAACTGAAAGAAAAAAGTTAAATGTGCAACTGCACAAATATAATTCCCCCTCTATTAAGATAACAAAAATTTTTGCTATTACCATAATTATTATATATATTAGAAAGCTATACACAAGTATGCTAATTTTACAGATTTTTAAAAAAGATCCTTAATATTTTATATAATTAGAAATACACATTTCAAAAACAAAACTTCTGCAAAGAGAAAACAGTTATCTTGGTTAGCAAAGCATCGAGTTCTTCATGGCTTAGGGTAGTGCTTTCTATACAAAAAGTCCTCTGTTTTCTTCAGGACTGTTAAAAAGATTAGCAAAACTATCAAGGAAAAAAGAACACATTTTGGCTTAAAGAAACTACAAAAGCCACAAATGCTTTGCAAACTGTCTTTTTAATATGAAAATAAGCAAAATCTAATGTACATATTCTTATATTTTTTATTTAAGAAGTGATGCAGACCCAGAATTTTAAAAAATAAATATGTTTTCCCTTAAACTCAACATTTTTACAAGTATGGTCCTTTTTAAATGTCTTTGATCCTTTTTAACTGAGGGTCATACTCTAATGATATGCCTGTATGTTTGTGAGCATTTTAGGTATGTTAGGTGACTGAGTCTCTTCCTAGCACTGATTCATGGCCACCCAACTGCTGGGTCTGTCAAAACACCTGTACAATTTCTATATGTTGCATAACAGCTGCTTTCTTTCTCAGTAAAGATCTGCCACTTCTGGCAAATGTTTTCCTTTTGTCTATTTACATGTGAATAATGTTGAACCTGCAACATGACACTATCTATTGTAACATACATTTTGCAAGGGAGCACAACAGTGAATAGAAGTTAGTCTTAAAATCTATTTTATACAAGTGTTCTGTTGTACAACTCAGGTGCCAAGCTTATCTCAGCATTTCTGTTTATCCTTATACTGTATCACTGAGGCAATTTAAAAGTACTTTTACAAAACAGAGTACCTGACTTTTTTTTTCCACACACGGCACATAATGCATATTGACCTCCCTCCTCCATTAAGGTATAGCACACATGCACTACAAGAAAAAAAAAGTAATAAGGTTATCATGTTGCCCATCCTTCAGAGAGCCACATGCGCTTGACAGAGGGGCTTTCCTTTTCATCTGGTGAAGGTCTGGTGAGTCCAATGGGGGAGTGGCATTCATTCTGGTGATCTTCTCGGTCACTTCCATCATATGAACTGCTACAGCTGCTCAAACTGTCAACAGGAGATCTCCCTGCCTCATGGTGCATATGCTGTGGGTATCTTGAGGGTGTGTTGGTACGGTCTCTAGGAGGAAAAACAGGTTCTGACTTGATGTTGAGGCTTTGAGTAGAAGGCAGGGAGATATTTGTACTCTGAGATAAATGAGTGATAGTGCAAGCTCTGTAGGAGGAAAGGAAACCCAGTTACAGACTGAGGAGGCATGGAGCCCCTGGAAATGCACAAACACACAAAACATCAGTGTAAAGGCTCATGCAGTACTGGTGGATACTGAGAGAATGAGGACTGTTTACTAGGAGGTATTGCGAAAAAAAATCAGAGAGATGAAAACATCACAACAGACATGGTTCTCTTGAGTGGCTCTGGGATATGCCTTGGGACTGAAAGAAAGTCTTTCTCTTTCGTTCTCTCATAATGAATAATATATCAACATATCTGTCATAACAAATTTTGGAAGCTGAGCCTTTGCACTGTTGGAACCACCTGTAGGTTTCTTTATAACTAATGCTTGTGTGTGTGTATGCACTGGCTGAGACAGGGGAGGCATGGACTTTCTGCTGGGATTAATTTGATTAGTTCAAATGCACCAAACATTTTTATCACTGTTCATTTTGACATGAAACTTTAGATGCAAACTCCATAACAAAAATTTGGGCTCTGTACATGTTACACCTTTTGGAATGCAGTTAAATTTACTGGTCCTCTGATTAACATTAATAAATTACCACAGACAAGTAAGGTTTTAGATATGATTTTATGGTATAAATGTATGAACTCATAATTCACACCAGAATTTTTATGAATAAACTACCAAAGAGAAACTGAAAAGTAGTGGAAGGTATCAGAAGAGTATATTGATTTGCATGTAGGAGAACCCAACTCAGAGGATGCTGCAAACATCAGGAGAAACTGTTGCTCTAAAACTTTTAAAAAGATGATCTATATACCTATTCTAAGTTCATTTTCTTTTTGTGGGCAGGTAATAGCAGAAGAAAGCTGAAGTAGGTGGGGAGGAGAGTGAATATTGAGAATGCATTTTATGTAGGCAGGGCGAGCAGGAAGGGCGCTGAAGCTCTGCCAACTCAAAAGGTAAGTTCAGCCGGTGGTCATCACCCTCTCGGAAGGAGCTCAGCTATGGTCTCCACCCGGCAGAAAGCCATGTCCTCTATGACCACTAGAATGGATGTGTCAACCCAAACTGCGCTCCCAACAAACCATGCAGCCGTCCAGGTCTTGGGCTGCAGAGAATGCCAGAGCCTTTAACTGGTAACAGTTGGCAGTAGTGAGAACAGCTGTGTGAGGTGTGACCAAGTGGATGATCTGCTCAGCCTGGTGGCAGAGCTATGAGAGCAAGTAGAAAGGTTAAGAAGCATCAGGGAGGCTGAGAAAGAGATAGACTGGTGGAACCAAGCTCTGCCCTCCCTGAGACAGAAACAGGAACAGCCACCAGAACAAACCCAAGATCAAGGGGATCCTGTATCCTCCCCTGACCAGGCAGAAGGCAGTAACTTAAAGGAAAGGAATGAATGGAGGCAAGTCCGCACTCAGGGCGGCAGGCGAACCCCTTCCTTGCCCACCTCGCCTTCCCAGGTGTCTCTATACAACAGGTATGAGGCTCTGGATGTGGAAGGCCAGTCAATGGATGATGTGGATGACAGTCCATCTACACCAGGGGCGTTGCCAAGGTCAGAAAGGCCTACCCCCCCTGTATCACGACCAAGTCCACGAGGAAGAAAAGACAGGTTACAGTTGTAAGCGATTCTCTTCTGAGGGGAACAGAGGGTCCAATATGCCAGACAGACCCTCCCCTTAGGGAAGTCTGCTGCCTCCCTGGGGCCTGGGTTAAGGACATCACTAGGAAACTTCCTAGCCTGGTACGGCCCTCCGACTACTACCTGTTATTGATCTTCCATGTAGTTGGAGAGGAAGCTGCAACCCGTAGTCCAAAAGCAATCAAGAGAGACTTTAGGGCCTTGGGATGGTTGGTGAGGGAATCGGGAGCACAGGTTATTTTTTCCTCCCTCCTTCCAGTTGCGGGCAGGAACATTGAGAGGAACAGATGGATCCGGTCCATTAATACATGGCTCCGTGGCTGGTGTCACTATAACAATTTTGGGTTTTTGAACAATGGGATGGCCTACACGGCACCAGGCTTGCTGGCATCTGACGGGGTTCACCTTTCTCAAAGGGGAAGAAGGCCTTTGCTCAGGAGCTTGCGGGGCACATTGACAGGGCTTTAAACTAGATTTGAAGGGGGAGGGAGTCGATATCAGATTTGCCTGTGACAAGGGGTGGGATCGCACGCCATGGTTAGAGGGACGGGGTACTAGCGGGGGATGGGATGCTAGCGGGGGCCCTCAGCCTGTTGATCTGAGGTGTGCTGGAGACACTGCAGCACGGTCGAAGTCTTATGGGGATGAGAGGGGCACTCTTGAGGTAATAGGAGCCAATAGGGAAATATTGGAGAAATTCCTCAAGGGAACCAAGGGGTGTTCCTCCAAGAAGGTGACACGGACGACAGCCCAGCTGAAGTGCCTCTATACCAATGCACGCAGCATGGGCAACAAACAGGAGGAGCTGGAAGCTACCATGCTGCTAGAAAGCTATGACCTAGTTGCCATCACTGAAACTTGGTGGGATGAATCCCATGACTGGAGTTCAGCTATCGATGGCTACAGGCTGTTCAGAAGGGACAGACGAGGTAGGAGGGGCAGAGGTGTTGCCCTCTACTTCAAGAAATGGATAGAATGTGAAGACGTGTCCCTGAAGAATAGCCATGAGCAGGTTGAAAGCTTATGGGTAAGAATTAGAGACCGAGGCAACAAAGGGAACCTTGTGGTTGGGGTCTACTACAGGCCACCTGATCAAGGGGAGCCTATTGATGAAGCCTTCTTACTCCAACTACAGGAAGCTTAGCGCTCACAGGCTCTTGTCCTGCTGGGGGATTTCAACCACCCCGACATCTGCTGGGAAAGTAACACAGCAGGCGGTAGGCAATCTAGGAGACTCCTGGAGTGCATGGAGGACAGCTTCCTAAGCCAGGTAATAGATAGCCCTACCAGAGGGGATGCAGTACTGGACCTGTTGGTCACCAATGTAAGAGAGCTCATTGGTGATGTCAGGATTGGAGGCAGCCTCGGCTGCAGTGATCACACACTGGTAGAATTCACAATCTGGAGAGGTAAGGGTCAGGTGAAGAGTGTAGTCAGGACCCTGAATTTTAGGAAAGCAAAATTCCAGCTCTTCAAGGAGTTAATCAACAGGACCCCTGGGAAATGGCCCTCAGGGACAAGGGAGCAGAACAGAGCTGGCAGGTCTTCAAGGATGCTTTCCATAGGGCACAAGAGCTCTCGATCCCCAGGTGCAGGAAATCGGGCAAGGAAGGGAAGAGTCCGGCATGGCTGAGTCGAGACCTGCTGGTCAAACTAAAGGGCAAGAAGAGAACGCACAGGCAGTGGAAGCAGGGACAGGTATCTTGGGAAGAGTACAGGGACACTGCCTGGTTGCGTAAGGATGGGATCAGGAAGGCCAAGGCTCGGCTGGAGCTGAACCTGGCGAGGGATGCAAAGAATAATAAGAAGGGCTTCTACAGGTACGTCAACCAGAAAAGGAAGGTTAAAGAAAGTGTACCCCCTCTGACAAGCAGAAGCGGCAAGCTGGTAATAACAGATGAGGAGAAGGCTGAGGTACTCAACAACTTCTTTGCCTCATTCTTCACTGGCAATCTCTCTCCTCACACCTCCCGAGTCAATGGGCCATTTGATGGGGATCAGGGGGGCAGAGGTCCTCCCACTGTAAGAGAAGATCAGGTTCGTGACCACCTGAGGAACCTGAACATACATAAGTCTATGGGTCCTGATGAGAAGCATCCCAGAGTCCTGAGGGAATTGGCTGATGTGGTTGCCAAGCCACTCTCCATGATATTTGAAAAGTCATGGCAGTCAGGTGAAGTCCCTGGGGACTGGAAAAAGGGAAACATTGCAGCTATTTTTAAAAAGGGTAAAAAGGAGGACCCTGGGAACTACTGACCTGTCAGCCTCACCTCTGTGCCTGGGAAGATCATGGCACAGATCCTCCTAGAAGCTATGCTAAGGCACATGGAGGACAGGGAGGTGATTTGAGACAGCCAGCATGGCTTCACCAAGGGCAAGTCCTGCCTGACCAACCTAGTGGCCTCCTATGATGGAGTGACTGCGTCAGTGGACAAGGGAAGAGCTATGGATGTCATCTATCTGGACTTCTGTAAGGCCTTTGACATGGTCCCCCGCAATATCCTTCTCTCTAAATTGGAAGGATAGGGATTTGATGGGTGGACTGTTTGGTGGATAAGGAATTGGCTGGTTGATTGCATCCAGAGGGTAGTGGACAATGGCTCGATGTCCAGATCAGTGATGAGTGGTGTCCCTCAGGGATCTGTACTGGGGCCAGTGCTGTTCAATATCTTCATCAATGACATAGCAGGATTGAGTGCACCCTCAGCAAGTTTGCAGATGACACCAAGCTGAATGATGCAGTTGACACACCTGAGGGATGGGATGCCATCCAGAAGGACCTGGACAAGCTGGAGAAATGGGCCTGTGTGAACCTCATGAGGTTCAACAAGGCCAAGTGCAGGGGCCTGCACCTGGGTCAGGGCAATCCCTGGTATCATTACAGACTGGGGGATGAAGGGATTGAGAGCAGCCCTGAGGAGAAGGACTTGGGGGTACTGGTGGATGAAAAGCTGGACATGAGCCAGCAATGTGCTCTCGCAGCCCAGAAAGCCAACTGTATCCTGGGCTGCATCAAAAGAAGCGTGGCCAGCAGGTCGAGGGAGGTGATTCTGCCCCTCTACTCTGGTCTGGTGAGACCCCACCTGGAGTACTGCGTCCAGCTCTGGGGTCCTCAGCACAGGAAGGACAAGGACCTGTTGGAGCAGGTCCAGAGGAGGGCCACAAAAATGATCAGAGGGCTGGAACACCTCTCCTATGAAGGAAGGCTGAGAGAGCTGGGGTTGTTCAGCCTGGAGAAGAGAAGGCTCTGGGGAGACCTTATTGCAGCCTTTCAATACTTAAAGGGGGCCTACAAGAAAGATGGGGACAGACTTTTCAGCAGGGCCAGTACCGTAGCGATAGGACAAGGGGTAATGGTTTTAAACTAAAGGAGGGTAGATTCAGACTAGATATAAGGAAGAAATTTTTTACAGTGAGGGTAGTGAAACACTGGAACAGGTTGCCCAGAGAGGTGGTAGATGCCCCATCCTTGGAAACATTCAAGGCCAGGCTGGATGGGGCTCTGAGCAACCTTATCTAGTTGTAGATGTCCCTGCCAATTGCAGGGGGAATGGACTAGATGACCTTTAAAGGTTCCTTCCATCCTAAAGCATTCTATGAGTCTGTGTCTAAGGGATAAAAATGAGATCACTTGCATCTGATGAATGCTTTGTACAGAAGCACCACCTACTGGTAAAATCTGACTTTTCTTTTTATTATTACAGTTCTCAGTATGTAATTTCCATTATGTTCTTAGAAATTGTTCCAGTTCAGAGACCATTTACTAGTCTGAAATTAGTCCCTAATCCCAGACACACCGTTTCAAGGTTTTTCATAGTGAGGATTTATACAGGGAGAGATTGAAGGTAATAGGGGCAATAGGCCACTGAAGATTTTAAAACCAATGTAGTGTTCAAACATTTTTACAGCAAGCAGAAGAAATTTTGGGATTTGGAAGTATGTTTTAAACATGTCTGTCATCTGTCATCTGACATCTAAACTGTCAAGTTTAGATGCAGTCATTTTCATTTATTGAAATATTCTACTTTTTCTGATATCTCATTGACTGAGTTGAGCTTTATTTAGGCAACATCTACTATTACTTTCATGAAAGGCAAAATGTTTTATTTTCTTTTGACACATTTATACTTTAAACTATATGGCTTCACTGCTGAATGATATCAACTGCTTTTATCACTACTTATTGCAATGTTAAATAACAGATGGATCTTGTTAGACAACAGAGAAAACAGGATGTTCTATCTCCAATTGCTTTCTTACCCTTCATTCCTATAGAGACAAGTTTGTCAAAATTTGCAGCAATCCCTTTCATGAGTCACAGAGTTAGTGATTAATAGCCCTCACTGTAGCAAATGTAGGTATTTTTTTTGCAAACAGGACATTTTTTGCTTTTGTAGCTATTAGTTAAACTGTACTGGGTCTGGCTGGGATGCAGTTAACTTTCCCTCATAGTGCTGTGCTTTGTATTTGTCGCTAGAAAGGTGTTGATAACACACCAATGATGTTTTGGCTACTGCTGAGCAGTGCTCCCACAGCATCAAGGCTGTCTCTCCAACATCCCCCCCCCCCCAAAGTCCAGTAGGTTGGGGGTGGGCAAGGGGTTGGGAGGGGACATAGCCAGGGCAGCTGACCCAAACTGACCAAAGGGATATTCCATACCATATGGCATCTGCTCAGCAATAAAAGCTAAGAGAAAGGAGGAGGAGGGAGGGCATTAGTTATTAAGGCATTTGTCTTTTGAAGCAACCACTATGTGTACTGAAGCCCTACTTCCCGAGAAGTGGCTGGACATGGCCGGCTGATGGGAAGTAGAGAATAAATCTTTTGTTTTCCTTTTCTTCCACGTGTGACCTTTGCTTTTGCTTTATTAAACTGCCTTTATCTTGACCCATGAGTTTTTATTTTCTTATTTTCTCCTGCCCCCACCCTCCCACTGATGAGGGGAGTGATAGAGCAGCTTGATGAGCACCTGCCATCCAGCCAAGGTCAATCCACCACAGGATGTCATTTACCTGAACTTCTGTAAGGCCTTTGATACTGTCCCCCACAACATTCTTGCCGCTAAATTGGAGAGATATGGGTTTGACAGATGGACTCTTAGATGGGTAAGGAACTGGCTGGATGGACGTGTCCAAAGAGCTGCAGTTAATGGTTCAATGTCCAAGTGGAAACCAGTAACGAGTGGTGTCCTTCAAGGGTCCATACTGGGACCAATACTATTTAATATCTTCATCAATGACATAGTGGAATTGAGTGCACCCTCAGCAAGTTTGCGGATGACACCAAGCTGAGTGGTGCAGTTGACACACCTGAGGGAAGGGACGCCATCCAGAGGGACCTGGACAGGCTTGAGGAATGGGCCCCTGTGAACCTCATGAAGTTCAACAAGGCCAAGTGCAAGGTCTTGCACCTGGGTCTGGGCAACCCCTGGGTAACCCCCCCTTACTGCAGCCTTTCAATATATAAGAAAGACGGAGAGAGACTTTTTACCAGGGCCTGTAGTGCCAGGACAAGGGGCAAGGGTTTCAAACTGAAAGAGGGTAGGTTTAGATTGGATATAAGGAAGGAATTTTTTACGACGAGGGTGGTGAGACACTGGAACAGGTTGCCCAGAGAAGTTGTGGCTGCCCCATCACTGGAAGTGTTCAAGGTTCAGGTTGGACGGGGCTTTGAGCAACCTGATCTAGTGAAAGATGTGCCTGCCCATGGCAGGGAGGTTGGACTAGATAATCTTTAAAGGTCCCTTCGAACCCAAACCATTCTATGATTCTATGATGTTATGATTCTGTATGAGAAGATGATGTCATGGCCTTACCTTAGGTTAAGTGTGGAGTGTTGGCCAGTTCTTAGGATCTTACTCAATAGAAACTGCAGATACTAGGATTTTTGAAAAATCATACTCTTAAATTTTATTTGAATTAGCCAATAAGTTACTTTTTCAATAACTCATCAGGTGATTTCCTTGTGTGAATTTTCACACTTTAAAAATACTGAAATAATTTAGCAGTATGCTTCACCAATCTTGAAGGAATATCTTGAAATTAGCCACTAGAGGGCTGTCCTCCTTAACATAGGCAAATCACAATAAGTTTTATGGGCTGCTGGCTTCTTAGGCCTAATTATGTTATTTGCTTGTACAAAACATTTTGAAAGAAATGAAATTTGTATGTCACAGCTGAGCAGATGGGAGCATATGATTATTATAGAAGGTTAAGGCTTAATCTAAGGTCAAATCATTATGTCACTGATTAAAAATAATTAGAAATTTTTCAAGTTTATTGTAAAAGTTTGTGCTAAAGTAACTGCAAATAAAAGGAACAAAGGGCAAAATAAAGCAACAGTGTTTAGTTTTGTCTTTAGTGGTGAAATAAAATGCTATTTAAAGAAATAAAGAGCAAAACATGAGCAGTAATCTTTATTACTGAGAAAATGTCAGGGACAGAGAATATTTCATTTTAGCTACCTGAAAAGCTTTTCATGAAATATGTAGTTTCAGTTTTTGGAAACGGAGCTGTTATACACAGTAAATATTTGCTGATATGTTATCTTGATATATTCCAGATTTGGGATTACTGGGGATACAGAAGTCACTGTAGAACAATATGATAGTTTAAAGTAAACACTGCTTACCCCAATTGACTGAGGGCAGATGGTGGTATATTATGTAGGTGTCGCTGTTGCCAGCCAGTCACAGAACCAAGATGAAGAGCATTGGCTGTATTAAACCCAGAAAGAGATGATATATCTGCACTACTCAGAGAATATTCTAGATTTGAAAAAAGAAAAGGCAATAATTAAAAGAGAATTAAGGAGGAAGGAATTAAACAATAACTAGCATCATAATGTGAACATCACTTAATATACCTTTTAATTTTAATTACACCAATCATATTAAGTTGCACTAGGAAAAACAGACTCTCCTCTTCAGTCAACTCATTAATTTGGGAGCAAATAATGTACTAATAATTATTCTGTAATTTACCAGGGCTTTTCTGGATCTGAAAGATCTAAAGTATTCTTAGCCTGTATATCCATCATAACTATATATGCATTTTCATGGAGCCAAAGACTTGAAAAACATTGTAATATTTCATTTATGATCTTCCTCATAGAACCTATTAGGTAGCCTGTGTCTGAACAATGCATATCTTCTCTAAAAGCATCTGATACATATACCAACATGTTTTATACAGTAATAATGTGCATAGAAACTGGAAAGTATGTCTTGGGGCTTCATTTCTAATCCCTTCTAGGTAACTATGTAATAGCCCACAAATTTATTGAACTCCATTTTGAAACCAGTGAAACTGCTTGCTCCCACTACCCTTATGACTTTAGGAAGGTGCATTCAAGAACTAGGTGAAATTATCTGTTGTATTAAGAGAATTAAGAAGTCTCTTTTAAGTTACATTTCTTATTAAAGCCAATGGAAGAAAGCTATCAAAGCAGTTTTCCATTCAAACAAAATATCTATTTTTAAATAGATATGTCTCAAGTCAGTGACAGATACAGAATAAGTAAATGAAGTGTGAAAGCATATCAGCTATGAATTTTTCAGTTTAGCCCAGCAATCATTAGCTAATTCATTACTACTGAGACAGACATTTATCAGCATCTTGTTCCCTCTCCCACCTTTTACATCTTGCACTGATGCTTACCAGTACCATACGTTGCTGAGATGGCTGATGGGTATCCTCCCATCCCTTGCCCTGGTAGAGTAGGAGTTGCCATGGAAACCACTGGAGTAGCCAATGACTGAGCAGACTGGGAGTTATTTATCCTCTCATTCTTTTAAAGTAAGTAAAATAAACATATTATTGACTAGCTTTAAGTCAGTTAAGTGTATTAGCTTTATGGGCATGCTTTGTGCATAAGAAATACAAGCTGATACAAATTTCTATAAATTAATCATTTAACATGTGGCTTTCATGAACTCTGTCAACTCTATCATTTACGATCCTTCAAGAGACCAGTTGTCACCATAGTAACCCATTACATCAGTATCTCCTGAGTAACTGAACTAGTAACAAGTAAGATTGCTTTTATTGTGGGTAGAAAAACAGCCCGTATGAAAAACTGATGAAATATGTAAATGCTTTTCCTATTGTTTTACTTTTCATTCAAATAAAAAAAACAAGAAAGCATTAATGGATTTTATGCTTAATTCAATGAGTGGCACCCCAATAGAACTGAACACTGAACTCTCTATAGCAGCAGATGGTGCTCTGCCTACTTTGCTTTTTGTAATGGCAAAACAAACTTCAAGGAGTATTAGGTAGCAAAGCAGTTACACATTTATCTTTAACTCTGAGGCACTAGATGCTGTACTGTAAAAATTGCATTTGAGAACTCCAGTCCTGTGAGTGGCAGGACAAAACATCCAGATAGCCAGCAAAAAATGTAAGGCGGCTGTGTCATCTTCAAGAACACAAGATTACACACTAGCAAAACTCCAAGCTCCAACAACAGGAAAGCTTTATTTTAACATGCATAATTTGAATATGTGCAAAAAGTGCATCTTTGTCTTCTATATTGCTAGATTTCAAAAATTATAATTCTTTTGTTTATAATATAGTAATGGCAAAGTTTTCTATTTTATTTCAACCACCACTTCTACACAAATATCAATCAGACAAAAGAACTGGGTTTTTCCCCATTATTAAGATGAAGGTCACTACTACTTACCAAAAGCAGATCAACATCCTCAGACTGAGAGCATAGGAAAGGAGCATTAAAAAATTGGTGAATGTATATATTTACCAGGGTGCAGATTTTCTAGTCTAATGAACAGCTTCATCTGATAGGGGTAGCAAATTAAATATTTTCTGAGCATAGCTTAGAAAAATAACAGTTCATAGATCTGTTCTTTGTCCTTTTAATGAGATGTTTGTCTCACTGTGAAGACCATCTATCCAGTTTTCAGCACAACTCTTTTTCTTAGAATTAATTATTTCTTCCACAACCCCAGTGGCTGCAGATAGTGTTGCTATACCTGGTTTCAGGAGACCTGACTGTTCACAGAATCCTTTGGAAAGTATCAGTTTTTAAGGACCTTCAAATAAATCATTTAATGACAGCTTGTCACTGCCTTGGTTGATTTTGAGTATAGCCCTGTAGGAGACTATTTATTACTTATCCTCTCAGATGCTGTCTTGCATCACATTTATGGGGGGTTTAGTTAGTTAGATATTCAAAGTTAATTAAAGTAGCCTACTTGGAAATTGTTTTAATAGCGTGTCTGTTAAATAATGGAAAAATGTGTTTATAGCATCACTTAAATTCACCATCAAGATATTTTTTTAATGAAGTTCACTTTTAATGTTAAATCACTCATGAAAGACTTACTTGCAACCACTAATCAACAACTTTACTTGTAACCACTTTCAGTAGGGAACTGAAAGATGCTCACATGACACCTTAATGATTCAACCTTCTATCATACTACTCTGCTTACATTTTTTAAATCCTGGCAGGAGATACAGCAATCTGATGCCCCATTATATCTTGCTCTATCTATTTACTACCTCTCATCATTATAAAATTTGGCCTTTGGAGATCAGTGTGATAGAATTCAAATTAATTTATTTGTAGTTAATCTGCCATCTTCTGAGAGTCTATGTGGCTAAATATTTAAGAAAAATATAGTGTATTAGTAATACTTAGGGTTAAATTCAGTCTTTATAATAAAGCCAGGAAAGGCTCTTCCAGATACTAGGAAGGAGAGTGCACAAGTTTAGACTGTGCAGGACATAGTTCCCATTTTGTAACTCAATAGAAAAATTAAGTAAAAATGACTTCATAAAAGCAATCAAATAGGCTCTGCAAAATGTCAGGCCTTAAGGCTAGGTAAAAAGACTAAGTAAGCAAGAATATGGAATGTTTTTCTACTGATTTTAGTAGGTTTAGCAGGCCTTGAAATTCTTAAATATCTCTTATTTGAAAGGGGGAAAAAAGCTTTGAGAATGCATTACCACTGATGGCATTGTATTTTTGCTGCCAGGTGGCATAAGCACTCGGAAATCTAGTTTATGGTTGTTCATTCCCAAATTCATTGGGGGTGGAGATTTTGCTTGCATATTCTTATTCAAGTTGCCAGGTGAGATCAGCAGACCTGGTGAGTTGCGGGGGTTGCCATACCCATTTCCTGTTAAAAAAAAAAGATAAAAAAAAAAGATAAAAGAAAAAAGAAAAAGAAGAGAGAAGGGTCATAAGCTCAAAGGTATTTCTTAAGACTGAACAATAAACATTTCAAATAAAAAGTTCAAATACATTTATCAAGTAATGTATCTATATAGGAAAATGCAACTCATGCTGTATTTGGAACAACTGGTCTTAAAATGCTTTCCTTCATGGCAGACAACATTTCACTGATGTGCTGAATTTTAACTTGAATATATGACTCTATTTACAGTACTATAGTATATACTATAATATACTGTGCACTCAAAGGAGCCAAGATCTAACTTTGGCCTTAAAGAGAATTAGGGAAGTCAGACAATATTATGGCTTAAAAAAAAAAGTCAAAGCTATGCTGTGTTTTTTCAACAAGTACAGAGGATTCTGACTTGCCTGACTCAGCCCTTTCCAGTTAATGATTTTGTTTTGTTTTTAACCAAAGGATGAATACAGCAAGGCTATAATTTCCAGAAAAGGCAGGGGGAGGAATAGGAAGATTCTTAAATGTTTTTGGCTCTCTTTCCCCACACTTTCCCCACTGTCAACACTAAAGTCAATGGGAGCAAGAGCATGTCCTTATTTGCAATATGTCTCCATATTCTTCATTTCTTTGCTGCTTTCTGCAAGCCCCAATAACAATTCTGAGAAGCAAATGTTTAATTTTTTTTTTTTCAGAAATGAGTTTCCTCTTTCACTAAATAATACTGATGACTGTATATCAGTACCGTTACTGACCTACCATCCTGCTAAAAAATGAGACCTCCCTATTTAATCCGTCTAATTTCATCTTCTACCCTCACAAAGTTTGGGGAAATAGATGACTTTTTAGTGTAGCCTGGAAATTCTGCCACTACGGGGTCAAGAGAGATACAGAAAGTACCCAGTCATAGTGAGGAAATAGTATAAAAATTAATATAGAAAGAGAAAAATTTCACATATAAATACAAAGAAAACAAATTTTAGGGAAGACATTCTGTTCTGGGCTCATCTTTTGTTTACAGCTATCAAGCTGCAACACACAAGCTAAAAACAGTGTGGAAAGATGAGCTAGTGAGCACAGAACAGACCTATGAATTAGAAGCCCTAGAGTTTCACAATTTCCTTTTGTCGTGGTTTAACCCCAGCCAGCAACTAAGCACCACGCAGCCGCTCGCTCACTCCCCACCAGTGGGATGGGGGAGAGAATCAGAAGGGTAAAAGGGAGAAAACTCGTGGGTTGAGATAAGAACAGTTTAATAACTAAAGTAAAATAAAAATAGAACAGTAGTAATAATAATAATAACAATAATAATAATAACAAGTAATAATAGTACAATAGTAATACAAAGCAAACGATACACTCTACAATTGCTCACCACCCTCCGACCGATGGCCAGCCCGTCCCCCAAGCAGCGATCGTTGCCCCCTCCCCCGGCTAACTCCCCCAGTTTATATATACTGAGCATGACGTCACATGGTATGGAATAGCCCCTTGGCCAGTCTGGGTCAGCTGTCCTGGCTGTGCCCCCCCCCCAGCTTCTTGTGCACCCGGCAGAGCATGGGCAGTTGAAAAGTCCTTTACCACTGTGAGCGCCACTTAGCAACTACTTAGCAAGAACAAAACGTCAGTGTATCCTCGACATTGTTCTCATCCTAAACCCAAAACACAGCCCCATACCAGCTACCAAGAAGAAAATTAACTCTGTCCCAGCTGAAACCAGGACAGTATCCACCCCTTATTCCATAATATTTACGTCATGCCCAGGTCCCACATTATCCAACATATCCTCATTAACGACCACCCCCTTCCTTTCCTTTGATACAATACACGAGTATCATTCCCTTAGTCTATATGCTATCCCTCTAGAAAGTTTGTTGAGTTCGTTTAGTTTATGACTTTGGGATTCATCTGTCATAACAGTCTTTCAGGGCAGGAGAGATGGTGTGTGGTGTTGGACTGTTGCATGCTGAAGCCAGGTCTAGTTCTACCATCTCTGCGCTTTGCTTGGTTTCCTCAGAGCTCATTCTTCATTAGTTTGGGCGATTCTTGCTATATGCTGTTGATATGTCATATAGTAATCACAGAAGTGATGACATACAGTATTATACAGCAACTAACATTATACAATTCAGTTCATTGGCCATTCTCACCCAAAATCAAATCTCCTTGAGGTACACATTGGGCTTCCCCATCCTCCCCCATCACCCACCAAGTGCACCCAGGTCCTTGAGCAAAAGCAATCCCACGAATGGGTTTGCCTTTGCCTAAGGCGGGAGTAACCCAGACTGTCTTCCCCAGCATATTTTTTATGTGCACTACAGGGACTTTATCCCCTTCTACAGTACATAAAAGTCTTGATTGGGCAGGGCCAGCTCTTTTGGCAGATCCCCTAGTGTTGACTAAGCAGGTGGCCTTTGCTAAATGTGTATCCCAATGTTTGAATGTCCCACCGCCCATTGCTTTTAGTGTAGTCTTTAACAATCCATTGTATCATTTGATTTTCCTGGAGGCTGGTGCATGTTAGGGGATGTGATATACCCACTCAATGCCATGCTCTTTGGCCCAAGTGTCTATGAGGCTGTTTCGGAAATGAGTTCCGTTATCTGACTCAATTCTTTCTGGGGTGCCATGTCGCCATAGGACTTGCTTTTCAAGGCCCAGGATAGTGTTCCGGGCGATGGCATGGGGCACAGGATATGTTTCCAGCCATCCAGTGGTTGCTTCCACCATTGTAAGCACATGGCGCTTGCCTCGGCGGGTTTGTGGGAGTGTGATATAATCAATCTGCCAGGCCTCCCCATATTTATATTTCAGCCATCGTCCTCCATACCAGAGAGGCTTTAACTGCTTGGCTCGCTTGATTGCAGCGCATGTTTCGCATTCATGGATAACCTGTGCAATAGTGTCCATGGTCAAGTCCACCCCTCGATCATGAGCCCATCTGTATGTTGCATCTCTTCCTTGGTGGCCTGAGATGTCATGGGCCCACCAAGCTAGCAATAATTCACCCTTATGTTGCCAGTCCAGATCCACCTGAGCCACTTCAGTCTTAGCAGCCTGATCCACCTGCTGATTGTTTTGATGTTCTTCAGTGGCCTGACTCTTGGGTACATGAGCATCTACGTGGCGTACTTTTACAACCAGGTTCTCTACCCGGCCGGCAACATCTTGCCACAATGGGGCAGCCCAGATGGGTTTGCCTCTGCGCTGCCAGTTGCTCTGCTTCCATTGCCGCAGCCACCCCCATAGAGCATTTGCCACCATCCATGAGTCAGTATAGAGACAGAGCATTGGCCACTTTTCTCGTTCAGCAATATCTAAAGCCAGCTGGATGGCTTTCACCTCTGCAAACTGACTCGATTCACCTTCTCCTTCAGCAGTTTCTGCAACTTGTCGTACAGGACTCCATACAGCAGCTTTCCACCTCCAATGCTTCCCCACAAGACGACAGGACCCATCAGGGAACAGGGCATATTGCTTCTCATTTTCTGATAGTTTATTATACGGTGGGGCCTCCTCAGCACACATCACCTCCTCCTCTGGCGATATTCCGAAATCTTTGCCTTCTGGCCAGTCCATGATCACTTCCAAGATTCCTGGGCGACTGGGGTTTCCTATTCGAGCCCGTTGTGTAATGAGTGCAACCCACTTACCCCATGTAGCATCAGTTGCATGATGTGTACAGGGAATCCTCCCTTTGAACATCCAGCCCAGCACCAGCAGTCAGGGTGCCAGGAGGACCTGTGCTTCAGTACCAACCACTTCTGAAGCAGCTCGAACCCCTTCATATGCTGCCAATATCTCTTTTTCAGTTGGAGTATAGCGGGCCTCAGATCCTCTGTATCTCTGACTACAGAACCCCAGGGGTCGACCTCGAGTCTCCCCCGGTGCTTTCTGCCAGAGGCTCCAGGTAGGGCCGTTCTCCCCGGCTGCAGTGTAGAGCACATTTTTTACATCTTGTCCTGCCCGGACTGGCCCAAGGGCAACTGCATGAACTATCTCCTATTTAATTTGTTCAAAGGCTTGTCGTTGCTCAGGGCCCCATTTAAAATCGTTCTTCTTCCGGGTCACTTGATAGAGAGGGCTTACTATGAGACTGTAATGTGGAATATGCATTCTCCAGAAACCCACAACGCCCAAGAAAGCTTGTGTCTCCTTTTTGCTGGTTGGTGGGGACATGGCTGTGATTTTGTTGATTACATCCATTGGGATCTGACGACACCCATCTTGCCATTTTATTCCTAAAAACTGGATCTCCTGTGCAGGTCCCTTGACCTTACTTTGTTTTATGGCAAAGCCGGCCTCCAGAAGGATTTGGACTATTTTCTTCCCTTTCTCAAAAACTTCTGCTGCTGTGTTGCCCCATACGATGATGTCATCAATGTACTGCAGGTGTTCCGGAGCCCCACCCTGTTCCAATGCAGTCTGGATCAGTCCATGGCAAATGGTGGGGCTGTGTTTCCACCCCTGGGGCAGTCGATTCCAGGTGTACTGGAGGCCCCTCCAAGTGAAAGCAAACTGTGGCCTGCACTCTGCTGCCAAAGGGATTGAGAAAAAGGCATTAGCGATATCAATGGTGGCATACCACTTGGCTGCCTTTGACTCCAATTCATATTGAAGTTCTAACATGTCTGGCACAGCAGCACTCAGCAACAGCGTGACTTCATTGAGGCCCCGATAGTCTACTCTTAGTCTCCACTCTCCATTAGGCTTTCGCACTGGCCATATGGGACTGTTAAAGGGTGAGTGAGTCTTGCTGATCACTCCTTGGCTCTCCAGTCAACAAACCAGTTTATGGATGGGAATCAGGGAGTCTCTGTTGGTGCGATATTGCCACCGGTGCACTGTTGTGGTAGCAGTTGGTACCTGTTGTTCTTTGACCCTCAGCAACCCCACAACAGAAGGGTCCACCGAAAGACCGGGCAGGGTAGACAGCTGTTTAATTTCCTCCGTCTCCAAGGCAGCTATACCAAAAGCCCACCGGTACCCTTTTGGGTCCTTGAAATACCCTCTCCTGAGGTAGTCTATGCCAAGGATGCACGGAGCCTCTGGGCCAGTCACAATGGGGTGCTTCTGCCACTCATTCTCAGTTAGGCTCACTTCAGCCTCCAATACAGTCAGCTGTTGGGATCCCCCTGTCACTCCAGAAATACTGATGGGTTCTGCCCCTTCATAGCTTGATGGCATTAGGGTACACTGTGCACTGGTGTCTACTAAAGCCTTCTACTCCTGTGGGGCTGATGTGCCAGGCCATCGAATCCACACAGTCCAGTACACCCGGTTGTCCCTCTCCTCCACCTGGCTGGAGGCAGGGCCCCTCTAATCCTGGTCATAGCACTCGTTACTCACTTCTTGTAAATGCGAGTCAAAAATCCCTTTATTAGGATTGGAAACAAAATCAGCCCTTCTACCCTGTCTGAGGAACTGCTCACTGGAGAGTGGAGCCGCAACTCTCCTGGGAGAACCACCTTTTGTGATTGTTTTTCCTTGCAACTCACGTACCCATGCCTCTAGGGTCGAGGTAGATTCTCCATCCCACTTCCTCATGTCCTCTCCATGGTCACGCAGATAAAACCACAGGGTGGCCCATGGTGTGTATCCACTATATCTTCTCTCTTGAAGAGAGGGATGCTTACTCCTAATGGCTGAGATACTGGTCCATACAGGTGAGGAGTAGGATATATCCTCTTCGAGTTGCTGGACCTTCTGGGACAGTTTCTCCACAGCCGATACGCAGGCCTGTAGGGAGGAAGAGCGACTTTCTTCGTATTGTCGGAGTTGGCCAGCCATTTCGTCCACTGTTGGTCCCTCTTCATCTTTCCAGGTCATTATTGCCAATGAGTTTGCATGTGATGATGGTGCGCTCCGTACAAACTTCCACCACATGGGTCGTGTGCATTGGACTTCGTCTGGATCTTTGGATAACTGCTCATTGTCCAGGTCATTATAAATCACTTCCAGCACAGCTAATTCCCTCAGGTGCTGGATACCTCTCTCCATGGTGGTCCACTTGCCTGGGTGACATATAACATCTTCCTTGAAGGGATACCTTTCCTTCACACCTGACAGAAGTCGCCTCCAGAGGCTGAGGACTTGTGCCCCTTTTCCAATTGCTTTGTCAATGCCTTCTTCCCTAGAAAGGGATCCCAGCTGCTTGGCTTCCCTACCCTCTAATTCCAGGCTACTGGCCCCATTATCCCAGCATCGGAGCAGCCAGGTGATGATGTGCTCACCTGGACGATGACCGAAATCTTTTCGCATATCTTGCAGCTCACTCAGGGACAGGTATTGGGTGGTTACCATCTCATTTATGGGTTCTGCCTCTTCCTCCTCCTGTTCTCTTGATGGCCCTGGCTCATCATCAGCCCTTACTAAACGAGCTGATTTCCTTGTGTATTTTTTCTTCTGTATAGGGGCAAGTGATACTGGCACGGATTGGTTCTCTGGTCCAGCCGCAGCGCCTATCGTGGGGGCTGGCACAGCCATGGGGGCCGTCATTTTGTCGTCCGATCCAGAGACCTTCTCTTTCCCTTGAGGGTACTGAATAGTGTTGAATAGGGCTCGGTAGGCATGGGCCAGGCCCCAGCACGTTGCAGTGATCTGTGTCTCTCTGGAGTTGCCAGGGTGACAACATACATTTTCCAAATACTTTACTAGTTTTTCAGGATTCTACGCTTGTTCGGGGGTGAAGTTCCAAAACACTGGAGGTGCCCACTATCCTAGGTACTTGCCCATACTCTCCCACACACCCTGCCACTCATAACTATCCAGCCTTCGAGGAGATCTCTGGATGATATTCTTAAGCTGCTTATTAACCTTAGATAAAACTGAAACAAAATTCCCAAGAACTATCAACGGATATATCTTAACTACCCAAGGATGCTCAAGATAATGAAAAATTGTTGTAATGAAGGAGAAAACATCATAGAAGAAGGCAGCGAAGGTGCCATTCTGTATTTCCTCCATAAAAAAACTCTCAGAGGAAGAGGTATAATTGCTAATTGTCTCCATGAGGTGGTACCCAAAGTACAGTAATGGCTTCACTACAGAACCCAAATACCAGATAGCACTCAAGGCCAGTGTTTTAATAACCAGTCTTCCAGGCAACACATCACTCATTATGGCAAAGCACAGCAAAAACAAGAGCATGGTGCAGATCAGGTAGACTAGTACTGAGAACGGATGAATCAATATTACAACCGATAACTGTTAACAGAATGAAATTCCTTAATACACTCTAGTTAATCTGTTATTATCTCAAACCCTTCGAGCCCCACGCTGGGCGCCAAAAAGGACTGTCGTGGTTTAACCCCAGCCAGCAACTAAGCACCACGCAGCCGCTCGCTCACTCCCCACCAGTGGGATGGGGGAGAGAATCAGAAGGGTAAAAGGGAGAAAACTCGTGGGTTGAGATAAGAACAGTTTAATAACTAAAGTAAAATAAAAATAGAACAGTAGTAATAATAATAATAACAATAATAATAACAAGTAATAATAGTACAATAGTAATACAAAGCAAACGATACACTCTACAATTGCTCACCACCCTCCGACCGATGGCCAGCCCGTCCCCCAAGCAGCGATCGTTGCCCCCTCCCCCGGCTAACTCCCCCAGTTTATATATACTGAGCATGACGTCACATGGTATGGAATAGCCCCTTGGCCAGTCTGGGTCAGCTGTCCTGGCTGTGCCCCCCCCCCAGCTTCTTGTGCACCCGGCAGAGCATGGGCAGTTGAAAAGTCCTTTACCACTGTGAGCGCCACTTAGCAACTACTTAGCAAGAACAAAACGTCAGTGTATCCTCGACATTGTTCTCATCCTAAACCCAAAACACAGCCCCATACCAGCTACCAAGAAGAAAATTAACTCTATCCCAGCTGAAACCAGGACACCTTTGTAGTCCCAAAGTCAGCGAAGCACTCAGTATCTCACTTTTTTCATATGTGAAATGGGGGTTACAGCCCAATTAACATAACTGCATAATGGAACTAAATTTAATAAAGTCTATGAGGTGGCCATAAAAATAACAGTAAATGAGAGTGAATCTGTTTTCTAGTTTGGATAATGAAGTATGTCCAAGCATTACTACCATTGAATCATATTTTTAATCTGCAAGCTCATTAACTAATTGTATTAATCAGATCAGCAAATTCATGAAGAAAATTGATCAAGGGCTATTAAATACAAAAATACCACTTCAGGCTCTGGAACACCCTGAATGATGAAAACTAGGACACAGAGGAAGTATTACTAAGTGCTTGACTCTCATATTCTTTGGGTACCTGCTATTAGCCACTGGTCTGCCCTGGCTTGTTTATTCTTATGCTTTTACTTATAATGATCTTCCAACACTTTGAAAAAAGGATTAAAATCAAAACTTAAATGCACTGAGATCACTTCAGAGATTTTAAACAAAAATATTTTTTATAGTTAGTCTGGTTGTTTATTTCCTTAATAATATCTTACAGTCATTTTGTCAATGAGTTAATTTTAAAAAAGTATTTTACACTTATCAAGCAAAAATAACAGAGCACTGGCAAGATTTTCCCATTTCATGTTAGTAGGATTTTTCTTAAGTCAACAATTGCTCTCAACATGGATTTGCTATATTTTAAGATCTAATTAATGCTATGTGTTCTTGCAGGTGAAGAGATTAAATACACAATATTTTTTTTTTTTCTAGAAACTACAGTGCCTTTTAAAAGCTGAACTTCACTTTGACAAACTGAAGACTGGAAAATACAGTTATGACATGGTGAAAGGATCAAGAGAAGAAACTGAAGCAAAAGAAGAGCTTTTCTGGTGCTGATTTAATACAGGATCTATTTTACCAAAAGGAAGTAAAACTGCCTTGTGAAATCTGTTGTATGGCAAGCATTTGTTCAGAGTGTGAAAATAAAACTATTTGTTTGAAGAAACAATGTATTTTTTAAAAATTCTGTAATATACTATCTATCTAAGATATTTAAGGAAACAGCATGCACTGTAGCCTATATGTTCGTTTTTATGCTTGCAATTTTTGGAGAAAAGAAACCTTTACAAGAAAACACTCCTGTTTCATACAGAAGAGTTGCTTAATATAATTTTCTATTAAAAAACTGAGAGAAAGAATGCATCCTTATTAAATTATACTGTTCAGAAACTTTATTCAGACCTTTACTATTTACATACTGATGTAAAATATTTTGAACAGTGATAACATTTTTTACATGTATCTTTTTAGAACTTTTTTTTTAAGAACTACTGCAATCTTCTCTTTACCAATGGATTTCTGCTGTTCGTGGCATATTATGCCAGCTAGCATTTTGGAGCCACAAAATAACCATTCTTTCTTCCAGCCACCAAATTGTTATTCTTTTGGTATAATGTGGATTCTGGAATGTAAGACTGTGGAACTTTTAAACCAATGATATAGAAACCCACTATTTAAAAATCAATGATGAATGCATGCATGTGGCTTGCAGATAAGAAAAGTCTGTATTTAAACTATATCTCTTTAAGCCATATCCTCCTCACTCAGAAAGCTGTGGCTTACTCTGAGGCAGCTGTCCCAACTTCAGATAAATCCACCAAAGAGAATGGTCGCATTTACATTCAGAGGCGTGCGCACACACACACACACAGAGTATAAAACGCAGCATTTTTTACCCTTTCTTAAATATGTTATCACAGAGACTCTACCAACATCACTGATTGACCAGCTTTGGCCAGTGGCAGGTTTGTCTTGGAGACGGCTGGAACTGTCTCCATCCAACATGGGGACAGCTTCTGGCATCTTCATAGAATCATAGAATCATAGAATTGTTAAGGTTGGAAAAGACCCTTAAGATCTTCTCACAGAAACCACCCCTGCAACCCCTCCTGCTACCAAAACCTTGCCATGTAAACCCAGTACAATAATGAAAATAAAAACAGTAGATGCACAGTTTTAAAGGGCATATGTCAGAATTTGTAAAATTTACTGTATATTTTCAATTTTGGAAGTTTTCAGAGAAAATTATTTTTCTTAGTGTTGTTTGTTATACTGATATGAAAGAGTAAAAATATTTTACACATAGAAGACCTTGTTTCTAGACAGAACTAGTGGAGCAGCATATGTCATGAAATGCAGTGCCAGACTTTGTATTTGGACTAATGGCACAATATAAAGACAAATGCTTTCTGAGCATAGAATGCTCTTTTTGGGCATGTTCCTATATATTGCAATTAGGCACAAGTGCCATTATCTCTAGAGAGAATTTTGTCCAAGTACAGATTGCATGATTAATCCTTATGATATCCCTTTTTAAAAACTCATATCCAGAAAAGCTATTTTTATGCACTGGTAGTTAGTCAGTCAATAAAACTTAATACAGAATATTTATCTAGTAATGGAAAACTACTATTTGAACTATGTTGCAAATTAAAGTACAACTATCTTAAATGGTCACTTCTGTATTGTAAGAATTTGAGGGTAAGAATAAGGCACAAGTTTATTCAGGATAGGATAGACAGCAAAGTTTATTTCTCTTCCTTCATACCCCATTAGTAACATCTGCACCTTACATATCGTTTGGGTCACTGGTATGACAATGGTTGCAAACTGGCTGCAATTTTCGATATTCTCAGAGTTATGGAAACGCTTCTCTACTGAGCATTTAAGTTTGGAACCTTTCCACATATTAAGGTAACACAAATAAGGAGTGAATAATTTATTTCCATATCTCTCAACATTCTTGAACAGCATTGTCATGAGTTCAGTCTCAAAGTATGAAAAATCAGATGATTTTTGTATTTTGACTTCTTGAAGTTTTGATTCTGTTGATTTTTTATCATTTCAAAGAAACAAAAATATACAATTAATGATCAAAACCTCTATCATCGTCCTATAGGAGTTAAGAACAAGACAATAAATATGCCCTTTCTTTGCTTTTTTCTTTCATTTACTCTAATGCTTTTCATTGGCCATATGGGTTGAGAATTCAGAAGATGTTTAGGAACCTGGGATGCCTACTTCCCATTAATTTTAATAGGAATGAGCTTTCAAATTTTTGAAGGAGTTTTAATAAATATTAGTAGTCCTTTCAAGTTCTCAACAAGCATATGCTCTTACTTGTGGAAATTATCATAATTCTTCCAAGAAGAATATGTACATTCCATTTCATGGAGGATTCCTATTTCTTATTGGGTTACATTAAATACAAATACCATATATGTGACATTATGACTGACCACCAAGTCTGTCAAAAGGAATGTTTAGAATGGGTCTATATAAATAAGAGATCAAACTACGCTATAATTTACCCTGGAATTTATAATATAAGGAAAATAAATGAAAAATAAAAGAAATTTTGCTATTTTCACATTCAGTTTCCCACTCTTCACTTGATTCAGTTTCCCACTACTTAGAAGAATGGTAATTGTGCCTAATTGAGCTGTCACAAGTGGGGTCCCCCAGGGATCGATATTGGGCCCAACGCTATTCAATATCTTCATAAGTGATCTGGATAACGGGATCAAGTGTAGCCTGATGAAGTTCGCAGATGACACCAAATTGAGTGGGGAAGTAGACACTCTGGAAGGCAGAGCCACCCTGCAGGAAGACCTGGATAGGCTGGAAGAGTGGGCTAACAAGAACCTTATGAAGTTTAACAAAGACAAGTGTAAGGTCTTGCACCTGGGAAAACATAATCTGGGAGTGCAGCTCAGGCTAGGATCCACCTGGCTGGAGAGCAGCTCCGTGGAAAGGGACCCGGGGGTCCTGGTGGACAGGAAGCTCAATATGAGTGAACAGTGTGCTGTTGCGGCCAAGAAGGCCAATAGGATGCTGGGTTGCATCAACAAGGGCATCACCAGCAGCGATAAAGAAGTCGTCATCCCACTCTACTCGGCGCTTGTCAGGCCACACCTGGAATACTGTGTACAGTTCTGGTCCCCGGTTATACAAAAAAGATGTGGACAGGCTGGAGGGGGTCCAGAGAAGGGCCACCAAGATGATCAAGGGTCTGTGAAGCCTGCCATATGAGGATAGGCTGAGAGAGCTGGGTTTGTTCAGCCTTGAGAAAAGGAGGCTTAGAGGTGATCTCATCACCATGTACCAGGAGTTAAAGGGGAGCTACAAAGAAGATGGAGACTCCCTTTTTACAAGGAGTCACATGGTGAGGACAAGGGGTAACGGGTACAAGTTACTCCCAGGGAGATTCCGATTGGACACGAGAGGTAAATTTTTCACAATGAGAACAGTCAATCATTGGAAAAATCTCCCCAGGGAAGTGGTTGACTCTGCTATGCTGAACGCGTTTAAGGCTCAGCTGGACATGGTGCTGGGCCATCTCGTCTAGATTGTGCTAGAAAGGTTGGACCAGATGATCCTTGAGGTCCCTTCCAACCTGGTATTCTATGATTCTATGATAATAGTAATTACAAGGCAATGAATAGGTGTCTTTCTCTTCTTGCATCTTATGTGTGTATATATATATTTTTAATGCATACACATTGTTGGAACAGATCTTCTTGTTTACCAGCCAAACAAAATAGATAATGCACTAATGCCAGGAAGTTGTACTGGTGTTGACCTAAACATACTTTTAAAAAAGCTAATTGAAGGTTCTTACTCACATGTTGCATGTTAGTCATTTCACAGTACATGAACTTTACTAACTTCAAGTGGTAGAAGAAAACAAATCTGCAAATATGCAGATCCAGAAAAATAATATCTTTACATTAAAGTACCTGCCCATTTCCATAACATTACACTAATGGACCTTCTTTACTGAATTACTGAGAGCCGAGACAGATGTGGTATATAAAATTTACTGACTTGCTGTGAAAGAATTCTCAGGCATCTTGTGAAATATCAGCTGCTTTTTGTACTGAAATAGGAACTCTTTACTCTTGTTATAGCTTAAGAAATCAACCATTTCAAATAATGTAAATATAAATTTAATGATTCCTACAACAATATAGGACTAAGTTGATATCTGACAGTGACATCCTCTCTCTAATTAGATTATTCTTATGATACAGGTAGTATAATTGTTAATGGGAAATTCTTGCTCTTTAAGTCTAAAGCTATGTAAAGGGCTCTGCTGGCACTACAGTTTTCCTGTACTGGGAAAAAGCCAGTATTTGGGAATCATTAAAATGCTGTGAATGCTATAGGCAACTTAGGTATATGTGATGGCCACCTGCACTGGGAGTGCACAAAGAAAAAGGTTGCACTGTGTATCTCATTTCATGATTCTAGGAGTTATTGAGAAGATTTCATTTTGGGAGCCAAGCAAAACTCCACTGCTCCCATTGCAATGGAGATAAATGGTCTGATCAAATTTGCTAAGGAAAATTGTGTGTATGATTTGCTTATATTTGTAATATATTGTCAAGAAAATGGCTTCCCTACTCTATAGCTCTTATTTTTCATTTTTGCTACGTCCCTGGGCTAGTTAAAGCACTTAGGCTCAGATCCCACATAGTCTGAGAGTCTTACTGCTAAATCTCATATTTACCATCATTAACAGTCCTCTAAAATTCTTGCCCAAAATTCCAAATTGCCCAGGCACAGCCCATATGGTGAGAGACAATTTTATAAATGCAGGCTCAACTGCAAAGAGCAGATTACCTCTCATCTCTATTCATGCTCTTCTGGCATTCCTAAAACCTCCATATGCATGTGTCAGGGCCCTGATGGCACTACTGGACCTTACTGGCCTTGCCCAGCTTCCCCTGGGGCCTTCCCCCACCCCTGCCCATGGCCCAGGACCCTATTTCAGCCCAGCCCAGAGATGCCATAGGAGTGCTGGTCTTCAGCTCTGCTACAGCCCTGCCCTGCCTGGCCATGGGCCCCACTGAGTTGGGCTGGATGCCTGGGCTGACGTCAGAACACTGACACATTTCTGGAAATCTAAGGCAGTGTCACAAATCTAGGAGGCTAAAAATCTGAGATGCATTTTTCAACCAGAGAAACAGATGAGTTTATTCACACACAGAGTGAAAGACCATGAGAACAAAAAATCTGACTTGTCCATCACAGACCATTACATTTCATGCAAATACTTTAATGCTGAATCAAGTACATGACTAAGTATATGGCAAACTAATCTGATCACCAACACTGTGGTTTATGTTTTTCTACTATAATAAAATACATATTTAAATGTTTTTAAAGTAGTTCTTGCACTAAGCATTCTCCCACCTTAGACTATGTAAGGAATTCACACCTTAATAAAATAAATGTAAAGGTAGCACCTGACTACAGAATTAGCCTGTGATCACCTATATGAGGGACTGTAAGCAACCCTTCAAAACATTTCTTATTGCAATTAGGTTTCCCAAGCTGCAGGAAGACATTTCAGAACATCTCTGGACTCTCTCCTTCCAACCTTTGCAATAGGGGTATATCACATATGCCGTGAGGGTATGGTACGTGTCTCAAACTCTGTCAACACAGAGAGAAGGGGGAGTGCTCTGCCTGCTTAAAGCTGACATCATCTTTATTCCTCCCTTTTTGCTCAACACAGAAACAGAGCAATAGATGATCCAAGTCCAGGTCCTGTTTGTGTTTTTTAATTTTCCAGTACAGTTATTATTGTCAGTATGCTTATATTCTGATATTGTCTAATCATAACATCTTACTATTTGCTTTTGCAATTCTTTAATTGCATCTAATTTCAGGAATTTCAGAGCATATAGCTTTAATGCAGAAACGCTATATTTCCTATATCTTTACCTCTGATTTTATTGATTAATTTGTTTCCACTTCCACAACACTGTTTTGTTCTAATATGTTTATATATCAATATCTGTCTATCTCAGAAAACATATATTTCAAATTATCTTGTTTGCTTTGATGTTTCATCTAATCAGCATAGTAAATAAGTTATAATCAGTGAGAAAAATCACTTAAAATTACACAGTGGTCTTCAATTTGTGCTTTATAAAGACTACACTTTTGTAGTTCAAAAATATGGGCACTGCACAATGAGCACCAGGACCACTTTCCTGTGCATTATCGGGTCTCTGGTGGTTTTTAAAGTCCAAATATCAGGGACCAGATAGATAGTCACTTAAAGGTGTCTTACCATGGTGAAATAGCTAGCCTACCACTGTCACTGGAGCTGTAGCTGTTACCATGAGGAGCAGACACAGTGCAGTATCCTCTACCTTGTGTAGCATTCCTTCCTCACTGACTGTTCACATTTGCATAGGTTAGTGTCACTTTCCACACTAGGAATGCAGAATTCTTTTACACTGAAGTTCAGTGTATTAGAAGAGGTCAACGCCAAAAATCTAAGATGGTTTTCAGCAGTGCTCATCTAAAATTTAGCCTGCATGACAACTTTTCTGAAAATTTTGCAGTAAGTGGCTCAGGCCTGATCTCTTAGCATGCACAGGATGCACAAAATTATATCAGGACCTCATCTGTCTGAGATACCCCCCCCCAATATATTTTCAGAACTTAGCTGCCCACTTAGGATTTTCAATTATTTCTTATTCCAGTAAAGCAATTAAATAATGCATATTATAAGCATGTGATAATATATCTCTCCATCTTGTATGTTAGCTGAAAAGATGCTCCATTCTAGTCCCTTCTACGCAAAAAAACCCCAGTATTTTTTCTTCTTTTATATGACCTGTTCTAGAGTCAGAAGAAATACAAACCAGACTTATGTAAGAGGGAAAACTACATTACTGGAAAACAAAACCTTTTCTGAAGATATATAGGAGCCTGGGAAGAGTAGAGTCTAAGACTGCCAAAGACCCTTTTCATAGGACAAATAATTTGCTTTTTTGGCTGCTCTAAAGCAATTACCATTTTGGGGAAAAATGCTTTTTAAATGAAAAATATTTCAGGACAAGAAGTAATTCCAATTATAAACTGAGCATATAATTTGCAAATGTACTTTTTTTGCTTCCCCAAAGAAATTTTAGAAATAACTGTTAACATCTTGTTTTCATAAACAGCAATAAGTAGCTACACGTTAAATTGTCTATTTTTGTTAAATGCACAATTATTGAAAAATTAAGAACGCAGTTTAATATTCAGTATCAGAAAAACTTTAAAACTACATATTTTAAACATAAATCATACGTCCTTATATTTCTAACCTGTCTATATCATGTCTATATCCTATATACAGGCAAAAGGAGAGTGTTTTGCACCTAAGTAATACTACTTAGATTTGTTTTGAAATTTAAGCAGATGCAAAGAAAAGACCAGTAACTAACCCTGCCCTGTCTCCTCTGTTCTTTTTGTCTGGGAGACTGTTTCAACTGTTTTCAAGGGAAAAATCAGCTTGCAAGAGATTTAGAAAACTGGAATCTGTGGCTTGAATATCTTAATTAAGGAATCATATTATAAGTTAAAGAGCAGAGGTCACATTAACTCAATACTGCCAGGAGCTTCTGTGTGTGGCTGCAATCCCAGTTTCAAGAGGTTAATAGCATTTCTTGCTATCCTTCCCAGAGCAAAGTCATTGCTGCATTCCAGATTCAGAAAGCATTAACTATCTCTTTCAGGACTCGGGGTAGGCATGAAATCCAGATGTCTGCTGATATGCAATGCTTTTTTATATTTTCTGAATATGAACAGGAATATGAATTGCAGTATACAACATAGTGTGGTGTCCTAATGAGCAAGAATGCACAGACAAAATAAAGAGTGAAATCCCTGTCTCACTGAAGTAAAGCATACAATTTCTACAGACTTCACTAGGAAAACAATTTTATCCAAAGAATCCAAGTTATTCTAGAGGAATATTTGTAATTTCTTGTCATAAAGGAAAAAAGTCAGCCATGCCTGTCTTTAAAACCCTACTTACAAAGAATCACAGTTTGGATGACTCAGTTGTACATTACATGTGAACTTAGGGCTTTCTTACTTTCAATCCTTCCAAGTTGTCTTTTTATAAATCCAAATACTGAGACACTGACAATTAGAGAGATGATGAGACAGAGAATAACTAAATAAATTACTAAGCCAACACTTACACAACTGATGGAAGCCTAATAAAGGCCAAATTTTCACATATTTCCGTCGAGGTCTACTCAGAATGAGCTTACATGGACCTCTTTATGGATAAGAGGCCACGAGTTAGCTGAAAATACACACATCAAACCTTTGCATAAAACACACAAAGTCATTGTGAGATTTTTTGACTTTTAGATGGACAGTAGCCTCCATCCTTTCAAATCCATTCTCAAAGGTTTGCTGATGTGATATTTACCTGTATGAAAAGAGTCTGAATTAGCTCTATAAAACAGATCAGTTGTCTAGGGCAGAAATAGGACTTCATTTTGGAAAGGCCTATGTTGACTGCCTACACAGACATGAATTTCAGGTATTGTAAGATAGATAATTTCCTTCATACTATATATTAGAGCTGCCAAACAAGTTCTAGTGTTGTGTCATGGTTTAACCCCAGTCGGCAACCAAGCACCACACAGCCACTCGCTCATGCTCCTCTCCCCCCGGTGGGATGAGGGAGAGAATCTGAAGAGCAAAAGTAAGAAAATTTGTGGGCTGAGATAAGAACAGTTTAATAACTGAAATATAATAATAATAATAGTAATGAAAAGGAAAACAACAAGACAGAGAGAGAGAGGAACAAAACCCAGGAAAAACAAGTGATGTAACCTGCCCTGGTTTCAGCTGGGATAGAGTTAATTTTCTTCTTAGTAGCTGGTATAGTGCTGTGTTTTGGATTTAGGATGAGAATAATGTTGATAACACACTGATGTTTTAGTTGTTGCTGAGTAGCGCTTACACTAGTCAAGGACTTTTCAGCTTCTCATGCCCTGCCAGTCAGAAGCTGGGAGGGGGCACAGCCAGGACAGCTGACCCAGACTGGCCAAAGGGCTATTCCATACCATATGATGTCATGCTCAATATATAAACTGGGGAGAGTTGGCTGGGGGGAGGACCGCTGCTCAGGAACTGGCTGGGCATCAGTCAGCAGGTGGTGAGCAATTGCATTGTGCATCACTTATTTTGTATATTTATTATTATTATTATTATTATTATTATTATTATTATTATTATTATTATTTTCCGTTCCTTTTCTGTCCTATTAAACTGTCCTTATCTCAATCCATGAATTTTACTTTTTTTTTTCTTTCTTTTCCTCATTCTCTCCCCCATCCCACTGGGGGCAGGGAGTGAGCAAGCAAATGGCTGTGTGGTGTTTAGCTGCCTGCCGGGTTAAACCACAACACAACCACTCATTACCTGCTGACTGATGCCCAGCGAGTCCCCGAGCAGTGATCACTGCCCCCCAGCCAACTCCCCCCAGTTTATATACTGAGCATGATGTCATATGGTATGGAATAGCCAGGACAGTATCCACCCCTTATTCCATACCATCTACGTCATGCTCATGTCCTGCCCTTTCCAATACATTCCAATTAATCACCACAACTTTTCCTGTCTTTTGATATACACACACAGATATACACATTTGATACACACACGTTCCCTTAGTCCATAGTCCATCCCTCTAAAATGTCCGTTGAGTTCCTTCAGTCCAAGACTTTGGGCTCCATCTGTCATAACAGTCCTTCAGGGCAGAAGAGATGGTGTGTGGTGTTGGACTGTTGCATGCTGAAGCCAGTTCTGGTTCCATCACCACTGCACTTTCCTTGGTTTCCTCAAAGTTCATTCTTCATTCATCTGGGTGATGCTTACTGTAATACTGTTGATATGGCATATAGTCACCATAGAAGTGATGATGTACAGTATTATATAGCAACTAACATTATATAATTCAGTTCATTGGCCATTCTCACCCAAAATCAAATCCCCTTGAGGTACACATTGGGCTTCCCCATCCTCCCCCATCACCCACCAAGTACACCCAGGTCCTTGAGCAAAAGCAATCCCACGAATGGGTTTGCCTTTGACCGAGGCGGGAGTAACCCAGACTGTCTTCCCCAGCATATTTTTTATGTGCACTACAGGGACTTTATCCCCCTCTACAGTACATAAAAGTCTTGATTGGGCAGGGCCAGCTCTTTTGGCAGGTCCCCTAGTGTTGACTAACCAGGTGGCCTTTGCTAAATGTGTATCCCAATGTTTGAATGTCCCACCACCCATTGCTTTTAGTGTAGTCTTTAACAATCCATTGTATCGTTTGATTTTCCTGGAGGCTGGTGCATGTTAGGGGATGTGATATACCCACTCAATGCCATGCCCTTTGGCCCAGGCGTCTATGAGGTTGTTTTGGAAATGAGTCCCGTTGTCGGACTCAATTCTTTCTGGGGTGCCACGTCGCCATAGGACTTGCCTTTCAAGGCCCAGGATAGTGTTCTGGGTGGTGGCATGGGACATGGGATATGTTTCCAGCCATCCAGTGGTTGCTTCCACCATTGTAAGCACATGGCGCTTGCCTTGGCGGGTTTGTGGGAGTGTGATATAATCAATCTGCCAGGCCTCCCCATATTTATGTTTCAACCATTGTCCTCCATACCAGAGGGGCTTGGCTTGTTTGATTGCAGCGCATGTTTCACATTCATGGATAACCTGTGCTATAGTGTCCATGGTCAAGTCCACCCCTCGATCGCGAGCCCATCTGTATGTTGCATCTCTTCCTTGGTGGCCTGAGGTGTCATGGGCCCACCAAGCTAGAAATAATTTACCCTTATGTTGCCAGTCCAGATCCACCTGAGCCACTTCAGTCTTAGCAGCCTGATCCACCTGCTGATTGTTTTGATGTTCTTCAGCGGCCTGACTCTTGGGTATGTGAGCATCTACGTGACGTACTTTTACAGCCGGGTTCTCTACCTGGGCAGCAACATCTTGCCACAATGGGGCAGCCCAGATGGGTTTGCCTCTGCGCTGCCAGTTGCTCTGCTTCCATTGCTGTAACCACCCCCACAGGGCATTTGCCACCATCCATGAGTCAGTACAGAGATAGAGCATTGGCCACTTTTCTCATTCAGCAATATCTAAGGCCAGCTGGATGGCTTTCGCCTCTGCAAACTGACTCGATTCACCTTCTCCTTCAGCAGTTTCTGCAACTTGTCGTATAGGATTCCATACAGCAGCCTTCCACTTCCGATGCTTCCCCACAAGATGACAGGACCCATCAGGGAACAGGGCATATTGCTTCTCATTTTCTGGCAGTTTATTATACGGTGGGGCCTCCTCGGCACGCGTCACCTTCTCCTCCTCTGGCGATATTCCAAAATCTTTGCCTTCTGGCCAGTCCATGATCACTTCCAAGATTCCTGGGCGACTGGGGTTTCCTATTCGAGCCCGTTGTGTAATGAGTGCAACCCACTTACCCCATGTAGCATCAGTTGCATGATGTGTAGAGGGGACCCTCCCTTTGAACATCCAGCCCAGCACCAGCAGTCAGGGTGCCAGGAGGACCTGTGCTTCAGTACCAATCACTTCTGAAGCAGCTCAAACCCCTTCATATGCTGACAATATCTCTTTTTCAGTTGGAGTATAGCGGGCCTCGGATCCTCTGTATCCCTGACTCCAAAATCCTAAGGGTCGACCTCGAGTCTCCCCTGGTGCTTTCTGCCAGAGGCTCCAGGTAGGACCATTCTCCCCGGCTGCAGTGTAGAGCACATTTTTTACATCTTGTCCTGCCCGGACTGGCCCAAGGACTACTGCATGGACTATCTCCCGTTTAATTTGTTCAAAGGCTTGTTGTTGCTCAGGGCCCCATTTGGCAAAACTGGCTTTCAGCAGGATTTGGACTATTTTCTTCCCTTTCTCAAAAACCTCTTCTGCTGTGTTGCCCCATATGATGATGTCATCAATGTATTGCAGATGTTCCGGAGCTTCACCCTGTTCCAATGTAGTCTGGATCAGTCCATGGCAAATGGTAGGGCTGTGTTTCCACCCCTGGGGCAGTCGATTCCAGGTGTACTGGACCCCCCTCCAAGTGAAAGCAAACTGTGGCCTGCACTCTGCTGCCAAAGGGATTGAGAAAAAGGCATTAGCGATGTCAATGGTGGCATACCTCTTGGCTGCCTTTGACTCCAATTCATATTGAAGTTCTAACATGTCTGGCACAGCAGCACTCAGAGGCGGCGTGACTTCATTGAGGCCCCGATAGTCTACTCTTAGTCTCCACTCTCCATTAGGCTTTCGCACTGGCCATATGGGACTGTTAAAGGGTGAGCGAGTCTTGCTGATCACTCCTTGGCTCTCCAGTCGATGAATTAGCTTGTGGATGGGAATCAGGGAATCTCGGTTGGTGCGATATTGCCGCTGGTGCACCGTTGTGGTAGCGATTAGCACCTGTCGTTCTTCGACCATCAGCAACCCTGCAACAGAAGGGTCCTTTGACAGCCCAGGCGAGGTGGACAGCTGTTTCATTTCCTCCGTCTCCAAGGCAGCTATACCAAAAGCCCACCGGTACCCTTTTGGGTCCTTGAAATACCCTCTCCTGAGGTAGTCTATGCCAAGGACGCACGGAGCCTCTGGGCCAGTCACAACGGGGTGCTTCTGCCACTCATTCTCAGTTAGGCTCACTTCAGCCTCCAATACAGTTAGCTGGTGGGATCCCCCTGTCACTCCAGAAATACTGATGGGTTCTGCCCCTTTATAGCTTGATGGCATTAGGGTACACGGTGCACCGGTGTCCACTAGAGCCTTCTACTTCTACTTCTATGTGATGTGCTAGGCCATCGAATCCACACAGTCTAGTACACCCGGTTGTCCCTTTCCTCCACCTGGCTGGAGGCATGGCCCCTCTAGTCCTGGTCATAGTATTTATTACTCACTTCTTGTAAATGCGAATCAAAAGTCCCTTTATTAAGATCGGAAGCAAAATCAGCCCTTCTGCTCTGTCTGGGGAACTGCTCGCTGGAAACTGGAGCAGCAATTTTCCTGGAAGAACCACCTTTTCTAGTTGTTTTTCCTTGCAGCTCACATAGCCGCGCCTCTAGGGTCGAGGTAGATTTTCCATCCCACTTCCTCATGTCCTCTCTGTGGTCATGCAGGTAAAAAAACAGGGTGGCCCGTGGTGTGTATCCACTATATCTTCTCTCTTGAGCAGAGGGATGCTTACTCCTAAAGGCTGAGATACTGGTTTGTACAGGCGGGGAGTAGGACCTATCCTCTTTGAGTTGCTGGACCTGTTTCTCCACAGCCGAGACAAGGGAGGAAGAGACACTTTCTTCATACTGCCAGAGTTGGCCAGCCAATTCATCCACCATCTGGTCCCTCTCCATCTTTCCAGGTCATTACTGCCAATGAGTTTGCGTGTGACGATGGTGCATCCGTACAAACTTCCGCCACACAGGGTCATGTGCATTGGACTTCATCTGGATCATAAATCACCTCCAGCATGGCTAATTCCCTCAGGTACTGGAGACCTCTCTCCATGGTGGTCCACTTGCCTGGGTGACATATAACATCTTCCTTAAAGGGATACCTTTCCTTCATACCTGACAGGAGTTGCCTCCAGAGGCTGAGGGCTTTTGCCCCTTTTCCAATCGCTTTGTCAATGCCCCCTTCCCTAGAACGGGATCCCAGCTGCTTGGCTTCCCTACCCTCTAATTCCAGGCTACTGGCCCCGTTACCCCAGCATCAGAGCAGCCAGGTGACAATGTACTCGCCTGGATGACGACTGAAATATTTTTGCATATATTACAGCTCACTCAGGGATAGGGATCAGGTTGTTACTGCCTCGTTAATGAGTTCTTCCTCTTCCTCCTCCCCGAGCAGTGGCCGCCTCTCTTCCTCCTCCTGTTCTCATGATGGCCCTGCTTCAGAGTGGTCTGCCTCGTCTACTTCTTCCTGCTCCCTCTTAGAAGAAGTTTCTTCATTCGTTACTAAACAAGCTGACTTCCACTTCCAATATTTCTTCTTTTGTATACGGGCGACTGATACCAGCACAGGTTGGTTCTCTGGTTCAGCTGCAATACCTGTCGTGCGGGTTGGAGTAGCTGCAGTGCCTGTCACCAGGGCTGGCATAGTCACAGTGCCTGTCATTTTGTCATCAGATCCAGAGATTCCCCTTGAGGGTACTAAATAGTGTTGAATAGGGCTCGGTAGGCATGGGCCAGGCCCCAGCACATTGCAGTGATTTGTGTCTCCCTAGAATTGTCAGGGTGACAGCATACTTTTTCCAAATATTCTACTAATTTTTCAGGATTCTGCACTTGTTCAGGGGTGAAGTTCCAAAACATTGGAAGGGCCCACCGTCCTAGGCATTTGCCCATGCTCTCCCACACACCCTGCCACTCATAACTATCCAGCCTTGGGGCAGATCTCTGGATGATATTCTTAAACTGCTTATTAACCGTAGACAAAACTGAAACAATATTCCCAAGAACTATCAATAGATATATCTTAACTACCCAAGGATGTTCAAGATGATAATGAAAAGTTGTTGTAACGAAGGAGGAAACATCATAGAAGAAGGCAGCGAAGGTGCCATTCTGTATTTCCTCCATAAAAAATCTCTCAGAGGAAGAGGTATAATTGCTAATTGTCTCCATGAGGTGGTGCCCAAAGTACAGTAATGGCTTCAGTACAAAACCCAAATACCAGATTAAGCTCAAGGCCAGTGTTTTAATAACAAATCTCCCAGGCAAAACATTACTAATCACTGCAGAGCACAGCAAACTGCAAAAACTAACACCAATCTTTAACACGTACAGCAAAAAAAAAGAGCATGGTGCAGATCAGGTAGACTAATATGAAGAACAGATGAACCAATATTATGACCGGCGACTGTTAACAGATATAAGTTCCTTAATACACTCTGGTTAACCTGTTATTATCTCAAACCCTTCATGCCCCACGTTGGGCGCCAAAAAGGACTGTCGTGGTTTAGCCCCAGTTGGCAACCAAGTGCCACACAGCCACTCACTTACCCCCCCCTCCGGTGGGATGGGGGAGAGAATCTGAAGAGCAAAAGTGAGAAAACTCATGGGTTGCGATAAGAACAGTTTAATAATTGAATAATAATAATAATAATAATAACAACAATAACAACAATAATAATAATAACAAATGATAATAAAAAATGTAATGAAAAGAAAAACAGCAAGAGAAAGAGAGAGGAACAAAACCCAGGAAAAACAAATGATGCAAACACTCACCACCTGCCGACTGATGCCCAGCCATTCCCCAAGCAGCGATCACTGCCCCCCAGCCCACTCCTCCAGTTTATATACTGAGCATGACGTCATATGGTATGGAATAGCCCTTTGGCCAGTCTGGGTCAGCTGTCCTGGCTGTGCTCCCTCCCAGCTTCTTGTGCACCTCCTTGCTGGCAGAGTATGGGAAGCTGAAATCCAAAACATAGCACTATACCAGCTACTAGGAAGAAAATTAACTCTATCCCAGCCAAAACCAGGACATGTTGTTATTGCTTTATCACGAATCTCCCACTAGTAGGTACTTTCCTTAAGACATCAACTCCTAGACTTGAAGAAGAACCAAGAAAGAAGAGAGCAATTTATCGAGGAAGTAATTTTATGACTTCCGTAGACATTCACTCCAAGGATTTTTAATACCTCTCTCTGTGCTTGGAGACCTCAAATGGTTCTTTGAACCCTGTATACTTAAGGGTGTTGATGTTGCTTCAGACAGACAGATTGAATGAACCTAACCCCCCTTTATCCTGTTCAGACGTGACCCCTCATCATCACTAGTACAGAGCATAGCCTCTTGCTATACAAGGCACTCAAGTACAGAGCTCAACTAACATTTACCTATCAAGGAACTTGTGAATGCATAAATAAGAAATTCTGTGTTTAGCCACTAGACTGCTGATTTAACAAGTGGTCTGTTTTACTTGCTTCAACTTGTTTGCATTGGCCACACATTCTTCCCTGTCCTCTTAAGTTTTATGGTGTAGTGAGTTCTTGCATGAATTAAGTAGGCAAGCTGCCCTTTTATGAAACAGCAAATTGTCTGCCCTTTTATCCTTTATTGATTTCCTTTAATCTTAGTCAATATTCAGCTTTTTCTAGAACATTGCTTTTTTATTATTTTCTAAATTGGGAATAGAAACCTCTCTGGCTTTTCTTTTGATTTTTCAATGCAGCAATTTTTGGAAACACTTATGACTGGTAAATGACTGTTATGAGTTCTTGTTTCTCAGAGTACAGTTTAAAGTGACCTAAGGCACACAAGCAGACGATAAAAAAGAACATTTAAAGGGATGGGACTGAGCAGAGCCTACCTGTGTTACCTGCACTTGGAGGCTGGTGCGTCACACCAGGAGACATGCTATTTCTTTGCAAAGAAGGATGGGCCAGTGGCAAAAGGTTGGGGTTACCCAGTGAGTTGACTGGGTTACTGTATACCAAATTGCTGTGGTTGGACACTGGGATAGAAACTGGCATCTCCAAGTTCAATGGTGGAACAGCCTGTACAAGTAAAAAAGGGGAAATAAAGACAAGAATAGTACAGAAACACAACAATCTTCAAGTATAGTTATTCCTTATTTAGTTCAAATATTTTGTAGCTAGTGGTTAAAATATTTAAGCTCTCACCCACTAAGAGACAAGAGAAGAGCTTTAAACAGAGTTACCAAGGCTTTTAAATATGTTTTTCAAAACCATGATTCCATCTTCCTTTAATGCAGCTTGTACATTTATTTTGTAAGAATCAGAATTATTTTTTTTCTTTTTTTTTGTTTAAAACAAAACCTGCTTCATGAAGCTTAATTTTCTTTTTCTTTCATTCAGTGAAGTCATAATTGTTCACTTGTGATATCTTAATCTAGTGTCACAGGTGACTGTAAGATCAAAGGTATGTGATTATGATGACTTCATTGCGTGGAGAAAAACTAGAAGGGGTGGAAAGCAAAGGGGAAAGCTTTAATTTCAGCATATGTTGCTTTAGCAACCAGAATGATTCCAAATCATGTTAAAGGCACCAACACAATAAAAGACTTTTTTTTTTAAAGTTTCTATCTTAGTTTGGGAAGGGCTTAAAAGAAACAAAATTCTACTCAGGGACATGTAGCAAATAAAAGAACTTTACATATATACCATTCTTTGGCTTTTTTGGGGGGGTTGGTGGTGTTTGTTGATGCCTTTTCAACCACGCTTCATCTATTTAGAGACAGAGATACTTATAGCTCCCTTCTAGTGAACTATTTCTGTCTCCTTTGCTTTCACCACTCTTATGAAAATTACAAATAAATGTATAATTATTATCAGATGTTTTAGAACAATATAAATACTTATCCCCAGAAAATTATCTGAGGAAACATTATTGGCCTTAGCTGTTAAGAGGAAAATCTAATTTTATTTTCATTAGGCAGCAGCTTTGTTCTCTTACAAGACCAGGCACAAGCATTGCATTGTTTTATAAATTTTGTTAGCGATTTAATGGCTTGAATTGTTGACTTTTTGTTCAGTTTTTTCTTCCCCCCAGATTTCTTAGCTACCTTTTGATGATCACAAGTAAATGAATATAACTTCCCTGAAGCTATACTGATTTGAACAGTTAAGGATCATGTCTTATATTTACAAATTTACATTATATACTAGCTTTGAGCTCCATCTTGCCCATTAGATATAGGCTTACATGAAGAGAAGGAGCTCCTATTGCATTAAGGGACAACACCTACTGATTCTTCCTTTTGTGGTAAGCAGCTTGCCGGGGCACACAGACTTTGAGCTCTGTGTGTGAAGTATTCAAAGGGATATCCTATCTTATATAAAAAGAAATGCTAACATTTTGCAGTTCTGTAGTGCGTCTCTGAAGCAATTTCACAAAAAGATAATAAATTGTACCTTGTAAGATCCCTGCAAGGTAGGAAGTTATACCCAAAACACAGCTCAGGAAACTAGAAGAGACAAGTTAATAGCTGGACTAGGACTATATCTGGTTTTAAATTTGACATCAAAAGGTTAAATTTAATTAAAGCAACTAGAGGGAAATGTCATTATTTTTTAGGAGGACAAAAGTGATGTACCATGCTTAGATTAGCTGTATTGTTTCTAATTCCTAGATCTTTCTCAGTTTTCTAGAAAAGGCATTTTTCCCAAATACTTATGGAGGTAAAGAAGGTAACAGAACTCACTTCCAGCCAGGAATGAGTTCTTCCATTTTTTAATATTCTTTTTTCCATTTCTTAAGACTTTAAGTGGTTATAACATGTGCTGCTTTGCTGGAACAAAACCAAGCAGCATGAGAGACAATGAAGGATCTGAAGAACCATCAAACCCCCAGTTTTTAAAGATGGAAAAGTAACTTGATTTGTGGGCTTATTCATAAAAAGAAACTTCTGAATGATATTACTGATATTTCCCTATGCATTTCTTACTTTATAGATGCAGTAAATATTTGTTATAATTTACTTGTACACTAAATTATAATTGGGACACTTCTTCAACTCCCTATAGTAACTTTCATCTAGTTATCAATTTTATAGTAACATTTGATTTTGTTTGTGTGTTTAGCATGAAAGGATGGAGGAGACTGCGAGCTGAGTAGTTCAAGTGCTGAAGAAGGAGACTTGTTTTGAGGAAACGGGAAAAAGGAAGAAAAGAAAAGAAAAGGGCAAATACATATTTTTAAAGAAGAAGGAGAGGAAAAAAAAACAGGGACTATGAGGAGAAAAAAGAATCACATTACAAGGATTATGGATGAACGTAACAGACAGGTGAGTAGCAAAAATACTGTATTTGAACATCATATATTTCTAGGGTGCCTTATTCTCAGAAGTGTTTAAAACAGTGATAATTTTGTATATATACATATGTATACATATACACAATGTATGGAAGACTATCAAAGAAAAGGTACTTCTGGAAACGATCAGAAACCTCACACATAGCTTTTTCAAATTTAGTAATGTGTAGATAGGAATATATTACTCTAGGCCTTGATTATACAAAGACTGATGTGTATGCTTTACTTTGGGCCCTCTCTGTAGTCCCTTTGGCTTCAGTGTATAATATATATGGTTAAGCACATATGCAAGTTATTACAGGATTCAGGCTTATAGTACTGTATTTTGTGACCTATTATATTCTGCCTTTATTTGCATGAGGACTTAATTCATAGATTCAAATTATTTGCATTTCTACATGTCTGCAGTGTTTTTATTTTTAGCTCCTGCATAAAAAAATGACGGTACTTCATACAAAAATCTGGTATGTTCTTGTCTGAACGTGGATTTTAAAAAGAATTTGTGCAGCATAACACATTCTAAAACCAACACACAATAATATTGTCATGTTGCAGTCATAAAACAAAGTCTCCCTTACCAATGCTATGGCTAAATAGGTCTATCAGGATTGGTTAAATAATTATTATCACTGTTTTAAATAAAATGACCGAGTAGCTCAATGTCACATATTAGCAATACTACTGCTACTAGTTAAAATAGGATCATAAATTAGAGTGGCTGCTTTTCTGTTTTCAGAAAAATAAAATTCAACAATTGCCATCTTAAAATAAAATCAGTGAAAAGCTACCGCTGTTTACATCTGATGTATCTGATGGGTGTTTTGTTGAAACTGGAGATTCCCAACTGTGAGAAATTCTCGATAAAATTGTTTAACGCTATAACTAGTGTTCTGCATACATGTGGCTGAAATTTAGAAGTAATCTTCTGTAACTGTTTTTAAGCACCTGATATTGAGTTAATATTAGTATATTAGTTCTATTCATTTGACCTATTATTTTCTTCATATATTCAGGTTGTTTTATAAGAAATGATTATGTTGTTAGATTTCAAGGATTTTATAATGCCATAAATAACTCAATCTAGGCATAATGACAAATTATAATTTTAAAGTATGCTTTCCCAGAATTTGTAAATTCTGTATTGTGAGTAGTCACTTGTGTTCTTCATGGCAGAAAATCAATCACATTTAAAAGCAAAAAATACAAGGATTTACGATGAATACATTTTTTAATTTCCTTAAAAGTTACTTATTGCTGTGGGCCAAGCTAAAAAGCAATAATTATGTCAATATAAAACCACCACCATATTTGTTTTGATTGGTTTATAATTTGGAATGGAAATTGGATTTGAAATATTGAACTGCATGTATCATTAACTGTTATGACACTGTTTGTTTTGAACTCTCCCATACTACCATGGTTTCTTTTCAAAGTGTACCTGAATTATCATTTTGAAAATAAAACTACAAAATTTTGCCATTAGTAACATTAGTTTATACACCACCTTTGGCGTCAACTTGTTTACTCAAATATAGGACTTATGGAGGATTTAAATCTCCAATTCTGTCAATCAGGTATCTTTCAAGAAGATAAAATTACTTTAAAAAATGGATACAGCAAGTGTTTAAGAAGTCATTCACTGTAGAGTTTCAAGACTTCTAGCACCAGCTTTCAGAACTAATAATTATCAATAAAACTATAGCACTAGAATATTAAGAACTGTAGTATTAGTGCAGAAAGCATTTATCTTGCTAGGATCTGATAATTTCCATAGTTCTGGTTAGCCAGATACACTGTGAAGCTGAAGGTATAGATTTACTGTGCTTTAGCATCCACATACTATAATTGGCTTAATTCTACTTCACATTTCTATTAATATATCGAAATATAATTTAGAAAGTGTTTCTACTGGTTTTGTCCTCTTTACATTTAGCACCCTGATTTAAAGCTCAGTGAAGTCCATAAAAAGATTTCCATTGGTTCAGTTGAACTGTGGGATAAAGCTTTTCAGTTTTAGCCATATATAGATGATTAAACACAACTGGATCTTTCACTAATAGCTGGTTGTTTTTTTAACCATTTATATGGGACATACTCTTTCACAAGCCTTATTGTTTCTTAAAATATAATATATTCAATAAGCTATTGCTGCTTCTGTGGGGAGTTGCATCATTTATTTATTTTCTAATTTATACATGTACAGCAATCTTAAAATGCTAGCTGGTTTATATGCCTGCTGTAAATATATTTTTAATGTACAGAATATATTAAATGGTTGCAGAGGAAAAAACTGTTAAAAGTTTTTGATTAATAAAATTAAAATCCCCATGGAAGCACAGTTCTCCAATGCTTATTCATAGCTCCATTTGCCATGACATGGGAAGACGACTATTTAGTTTATAAGACTGGATTTTTTTCCTTCTTACTAGCTCACCGGAAGATGTTTGCAAGAACAGCAGCAAATCTGTTGACTTGAAACTGACTTATTGTTATTTATTATCAAACTCAGTGTGGTTTCAAAGTACAAGGCATGTTAGATGGGAATATGATGTACATGGATTATGCATCCTTGGCTTTTTTCAATCACAAATTCTCTGCAGGGCAGCACGTACAGGGAAAAAATAGGTGGAGCACATATCAGAACCAGCGATACAGCAATAGCTGAATTCTTCTGCCCTCTCCCACTGCAAGGAGGAAGCTGTTTGGATAACAGTTTCTGCAAAAGAGTTTACGTTGTTACAAGGCTTGTGGAAGACAATTTCTGTCCTTGCTTTTCCAATCATTTGTCCAGTGTCCTGACTAGCTATTTAGGTTAACCATTGAACATATTTGTCCTATCAGTATAACAGCTATTTTCTTCCACACTACTGTCTGCTATGGTAGGAAACTCTTCTACTGTTCAAAGTGCTTGTATTAACAGATTGGAAAGGACAAAAATAGTGCTGATCTCCCTTCAAGAGGATTTCTTCTGAGCAAGTCTAGTTGGTTGGACTTGTGTACTTTAGTCGCCATCCTGGTATTAAATGTAAGTTAAAACTGCCTAAAGAGTTATATGTCTCTGGCTGCAAATCTCATAGAAATGTGCAATATTGGGGTACAATCTGTTTTTCCTGAAACTATTTGAAACTTCAAATTTTTTTTATAATTTAAAGGAAAACTACTGCAGCTTAGACATTAGAAGCCCAGTCCTGTTACCCTGGAGTGCATGAGAGCTCCATCATTGACTTAAGCAAGTGTAGAATCCAGGCTTTTAACTAGGACCCATTCATTTAATGTTGTTTCATGTGGGCTGCCAGTTGGCTATATTTTCCTGGCTCTCATAGTTACTGTATGGTGACAAAGGGGGCAAGGATGTTTGAATCTTTTGTGCATGATTCCAAATTTTCTTCAGTTGTGAAACTTTCAGAAATACCCATAGCTATCACAAAAAAATCCCTTTCACTTTGCTTTAATCCACAGGAAGAAGGAATATAAATACCTGACAGAGTTAGAGTAAATGTGTATTTATTTAGGTATTTTGGTTACCATCATGGTATTAAATCTAAATTAGAGGTCTCAAGAGAATCCTGTTATAAGTAGCCAATGTGACCAGAGACTTCCTTTTTATTACGACGACACTGGATAATATAGTCTTAGTAAATGTGGGATAAGTAAGACATTTTTGGTAGTGCTGTTTAAGCTCATGAGATTGTGGTAGCCTTGCCAATGGGTCATCAGATTAGACTGCATACTTTAGATCAGTGGCACCACCAGTAGAACTGGTAGCCAAAAATATTAGCACTGACATCTGATGTTGGAAGCTCCTGACTGCTACAAGTTCTTTATGCAGGAATTCCTATCAGTCAGATTGGAGAAGGCTGCTGTGAAGAAGTCTGGGTTGTTTGAAAAAAGAGGAAGGATATTTGTAAAAACATGGCTGAAATTTATTTTCAAGTGAAAAAAATATTTCAACTAGCTCTATCATGGTCAACACACAAAGGAAAATTTTCATTCATTCCGCTCAGAAAAGTCCTTATAATTTTTCCCATTTTTGTTTCCTGTTTGAAACATTTTTGTTAGTTTTAATGAGGGCCTTTTGGGGTCTACCATAGACTGGTATCATCTGAAGCTGTCTTCAGATGATACCAGTCTATGTCTTGAACCAGTCCAAGCAGGGTTGCCCAGGCTTAAAATAAATAGGTGTAAGGACATAATGGCATTGTATTACTGTTATACAAGGTCTCTTACAAAATGTTTCATTAAATCCATGGTCTGTGAGCTAAATTCAGAGGCACATTGACTCAAGAAGAGGGCATATTGACCCAACAACATTCTAATATCAGGTTTGGAACACGCTCTTACTTTTAATATGCTGATATTTCTAGTTAGTATCAAGAAAGATCCGGTCTTATATGGCAAGCCACCATTTTTTATCCCTCTGATTGTCTTGTTCATTAGTTCTGCATTTTTTTCCTGCTTGTGAAGCATGCTGTTGTCAGATTCCCAATTTAAACAGAGCTGAGCTTAGCTAATGACTGCACACTTTGTTTGCAACATCTTTCAATTTGTAATGAGCTGCTGGCGGCTTAAGTGTTATTAAATTCCATAGGAAGTGTATGCTTCAATATTAAGACACTTAAATATTAAGACACCCTTTTCAAATAGCATGTTTCTGTAATTCTATGGGCTGTTACAGTAATAAACACTCGATGCTTAACTCTTTCATGTGTTAAACTTTTTATCATTCTTTGATTCCAGCAAATCTGTAGAGGTATAAAACAAGACTTGCTGCAGTTAGCTCAATAGAGAATGAATTAAAGTATATAAGTACAGCGAGGTTATGGGGCAGGGGAAGAATATCCTGAAAGGAAATGACCATTTGCAGAAAGACCTAGATTTGTTCTAGCTAATGCTGCTAGCTTCAAAACCAATTTCAGGCTTGTGCATCTATTTTTATCTGTGCTTCAGCTCTATTTAAAAGGAAAGAGTAGAAGATTATTGGCTGATTCAGAACCTCTCCTGTAGAAACAGAAAAGAGCCTTGCATATTAGTGCTAAAATGAATGCAAGTTACGGAAGAAACTTTTTCCCATCAGTTTCCTTATATTTTCAGTCTTCCTTCATGGGGCATCTTGATTTTATTCAAGATCTTTTACGATTTTTTTTTCCCCCAGAGAATTATTATATGCTTATACACATATATATGATATATGATATATGATATATCATATATCATATACATATACATATATGCTTAACTGTGCAACTAAGCATCATTCCGTTCAATGAACCTTTGTCTTAAATATAATATTCTCTTTATCTTTTACATATATCTGAATTCCCCCTCTTGCTTACATTAAATTGCACACAACAAGAAATATCCTTGGAACAGATCATTACAGTTAGGCTCTGGTCCTATTTTTTTCAGAAGAAAAGTTAGGTTTCTGTAAGCAAAGAATACACCCCAAGTTTTCATGACTCCCAAATTGTAGTGACCTGCGCAGCCCTGAGAGCACTTTTCATGTTGTGCCAGACTACCTCAGAGGTAAAGTTTTAAGAGAGATGCTAAACTGAGTCATGAATTTCTAGAATGTAGTTAAGCGTGTTTGTATTACAAATGTATGTTTTGAGCATAATTTAGAGTGAATTAGTGTAAGGTAAAGTTTTAGGTCAAATATTACTTTTAATTTGAAGTGTGAGCAAGAAGCCTAAGTAAAGAGACTGCAATATTAAATAAGCCATCTCCCAACACAGTAGAGCTGAAAACTAGTGCAGACACGGGCACAGCCTTGCTTTCTTGCAAGGAATGGATTGGAAAGCCCTGGGGGAGAAAGAGCTGGAGGTGGGAAGCAGAACTGAAGCCACTGTGGAGAGGAAGAAGTTACGTACTTCCTGTTATGAAAGGAAATGCAGACAAATGTGCTTCCTGACCATTTGCTCAGCAGGGAATGAAATATGCTTTGACTTTTACCTTACGAACATTTTAGCTGCACAGAACTCGTAAACATGTTTTTTATCCTAAACATCTATTTGTACCTGCCAGAAACAGTGATAGGATACAGAAAAAAGTCCGCTTTCTTGTATATTGTATTAGCCGGTGTGTTTTTGATCGAAATATGATATTTTTCTTTAATGTGATGTCTTTGCCTAGAACATGTACATATATATACATCTATAAATAATGGATTTAATCTTATCTGTCTGATTCAACCAAAGGAAATGAAATAGCAGAGATTCACCATTATTATTCTTGCATCCCTATCTGTTCTTTAGATCTTAATTTATAAGTTAAAGCGTGAAGCATACTTGATACTGCCTAACCTACTACTTTCTGAATTGCTATATCTTCTGTTAATTAACACACCTTCAAATTATCCCTCCTCTTGACTCAAGAAGAAAAAAGTTAATATCGAAGATCCACCATCATTTTAGGATTTGGGAAAACTAAATTATATTGATATTTTAAGATTTTGACAGTATTATTATGCAGATTATGCAGTAATATACTAAAAAACAGGGCATAACAAAGAAGTACAAAACCTTTTTTATACAGATTAATAATGAACATTTTATTTGTTATAACTATAATATAATACATAACAGAAAATAATATGTATTATATAATCACATATATAATATATAGCTAACTCTTCTTTATGTGGACTATTCAGCAAGCTGTAGCTCATTATGCTTCAGCCTTTCCAGGACAACAATTCTTTTACCAAAATCTGTCACTACTGTCTCATACCTGTAAGTTATGCTGAAGGGTTATAAGAACATGGAAGGAGGCTGCTGAAGGTTCCTTTACTGCTCTTTAAAGGGCCTTTCATTTAATCATAGACTCACAGAATGGTTTGGGTTCAAAGGGATTTTAAAGACCATCTAGTTCCAACCCCCCTGCCATGGGCAGGGACATCTTTCACTAGATCAGGTTGCTCAAAGCCCCGTCCAACCTGAACCTTGAACACTTCCAGTGATGGGGCAGCCACAACTTCTCTGGGCAACCTGTTCCAGTGTCTCACCACCCTCGTCGTAAAAAATTCCTTCCTTATATCCAATCTAAACCTACCCTCTTTCAGTTTGAAACCCTTGCCCCTTGTCCTGGCACTACAGGCCCTGGTAAAAAGTCTCTCTCCGTCTTTCTTATAAGCCCCCTTTATATATTGAAAGGCCGCAATAAGGTGTCCCCGGAGCCTTCTCTTCTCCAGGCTGAACAACCCCAACTCTCTCAGCCTTCCTTCATAGGAGAGGTGTTCCAGCCCTCTGATCATTCTCGTGGCCCTCCTCTGGACCCGCTCCAACAGGTCCATGTCTTTCTTGTACTGGGGACCCCAGAGCTGGATGCAGTACTCCAGGTGGAGTCTCACGAGAGCGGAGTAGAGGGGCAGAATCACCTCCCTCGACCTGCTGGCCACACTCCTTTTATGCAGCCCAGGATACGATTGGCTTTCATATTCACTTTTTCATCCACCAGTATCCCCAAGTCCTTTTCCGCAGGGCTGCATAATTAATCCCTTCATCCCCCAGTCTGTACTGATACCAGGGGTTGCCCTGACCCAGGTGCAAGACCTTGCACTTGGCCTTGTTGAACTTCATGAGGTTCACTCCTCAAGCCTGTCCAGGTCCCTCTGGATGGCGTCCCTTTCCTCCAGCGAATCAACTGTACCACTCAGCTTGGTGTCATCCGCAAACTTGGTGAGGGTGCGCTCAATCCCACTGTGTCATTGATGAAGATTTTAAATCGTATCGGTCCCAGTGTGGACCCTTGAAGGACACCACTCGTTACTGGTTTCCACTTGGACGTTGAACCATTAACTGCAGCTCTTTGGACACATCCATCCAGTCAATTACCATCTAAGCCTTACCATCACCTTACTCACCAGCCTTCCCCATCTAAGAGTCCATCTGTCAACCCCCTCTCTCTCCAATTTAGCGGCAAGAATGTCGTGGGGAACCGTATCAAAGGCCTTACAGAAGTCCAGGTAGTTGACATCCGTAGCTCTTCCCTTGTCCACTGATGCAGTCCCTCCATCGTAGAAGGCCGTCAGATTAGTCAGGCACAATTTGCCCTTGGTGAAGCCACGTTGGCTGTCTCTGATCACCTCCCTGCCTTCCATATGTTTCAATATGTCTTCCAGGAGGATTTGCTCCATGATCTTACCGGGCACGGAGGTGAGGCTGACTGGTCAGTAGTTCCCAGGGTCCTCTTTTTTACCCTTTTTAAAAATGGGTGTGATGTTTCCTTTTTTCCAGTCACTGGGGACTTTGCCTGACTGCCATGACTTTTCAAACTCAGCTCCATCTGTGCCTTAGTTTTCCTGAGCCCATCCCTACATATCCGGGCAGCATCCCTATATTATTCCCAGGACACATGTCCCTGGTTCCACTGCCTGTGCATTTGCTTTTTACACTTCAGAATCAGTGGGGAAGGGGATACCAACAGGAGAGCTGAAGGTAAGACAAGAATTGGCATGGCATTGCCTGGGGGTGGCAATGCTAGTAGGAACATTTACGCTGCTCCTGGGAGCACGGAAGGTTCAGGAGCACATCTGAAATGCTTGTACACCAACGCATGCAGTATGAGAAACAAACAGGATGAACTGGAAGCGTTGGTCAGTTCCCAGAGCTATGATGTCATTGGTATTAGTGAGACTTGGTGGAATGATTCCCATGACTGGAGTGCTGGGATGGAGGGCTACAGGCTGTTCAGGAGGGATAGGCAAGGCAGGCGAGGTGGAAGAGCATGTAAGGGAGAGGTGTGACTGTACAGCCCTTACAGTTAGGGATGATGTGGGTGAGAGCCTCTGGGAGAGGATTAGGGGGATGGAAAACAAAGCAGATGTCGTAGTGGGTGTCTACTACCGATCGCCCAGCCAGGATGATAGCACTGCTGTCATTAGAATTTCTATAGCAGGAACCACCTGAACCAATGGAGGACAAGCCTTACAAGAAGCAGTGCAAGTGCAGCAGTGACCCAATCTGAGTTGGCTTTGGTACCCAATAACTCCACGCAACACACCATCTCTCCTGTCCTGAGTGACCACCATAACAGATAGAATCCAAGTCATGGACTAAATGAACTCAATGGACATTTTGTGGACATTTGTGGGCATTTCACAGGGGTGGTCCATAGACTAAGGGAATGATACCTGTGTATTGTATCAAAGGATGGGAAGGGGGGTGGTGGTTAATGAGGATCTATTGAATAGTGTGGGACCTGAGCATGACGTAAATGGTATGGAATGTGCTGGCTTTGGCTGGGATAGAGTTAAATATCTTCACAGTAGCTCGTATGGTGCTATGTTTTTGGATTTGTGACCAAAACAGTGTTGATAACACAGGGATGTTTTAGTTATTGCTGAACAGTGCTTACGCAGCGTCAAGGCCTTTTCTGCTTCTCACATCACCTTGCCAGCAAGTAGGCTGGGGGTGCACAAGAAGTTGGGAGGGGATACAGCTGGGACAGCTGACCCCAACTGACTAAAGGGATATTCCATACCATATGACGTCATGCTCAGCAATAAAAAGCTGGTGGAAGAAGAAGGAATTGGGGGATGTTTGGAGTTACGGCGCTTGTCTTCCCAAGTAACCATTACGCATGATGGAGCCCTGCTTTCCTGGAAATGGCTAAACACCTGCTTGCCAATGGGGAGTAGTGAATGTATTCCTTATTTTGTTTTGCTTGCGTGTGCAGCTTTTGCTTTCCCTATTAAACTGTCTTTATCTCAACCCACGTGTTCTTCTCACTTTTACCCTTCCGATTCTCTCCCCCATGCTAGTGTTGGGGGAGTGAGCGAGCGGCTGTGTGGTGCTTAGCTGCCTATTGAGGTTAAACCACGACAGATGTGCTAGGTCACAAGACCCCGAATAAAACAGCAGCAATGGATGAGTACTTCTTTCATCCCTGCTACTGAATTGGTCATGCAGCGGACTTCTTTGTAGAACATTTAGTCAGCTCTTTTGCTCCATCACTTTCAGTGAAGGAAGAGGTGGAATTAAGAACATTTCTCCCATGAAAAAGACTGTACAGAAGGAGTGGGAGGATTTATCAGATTTCTTGAAGGGAGGGGAATACAAAATTTAGTCTGTGGGAGAGAGGAGAGATTTCTATAACCATCAGAGATGTAGTATTTTGCCTTGTACTGAGTCTGGCTGGGATGGAGTTTTTCTTCATAGCAGCCTGTATGGTGCTGTGTTTTGGATTTGTGACTAAAAGAGTGTTGATAACACACCAATGTTTTACCTATTGCTGAACAGTGCTTGCACAGTACTGAGGTTTTCTTTTTCCCACTCTGTCCTCCCAGTGAGTAGGCTGGGGATACACAAGAAGCTGGGAGGGAACATAGCCGGGACAGCTGACCCCAACTGACCAAAGGGATATTCCATACCATATAATGTCATGCTCAGCAATAAAAGCTTGGGGGAAGAAGAAGGAAGTGGGGGACGTTCGGAGTTATGGTGTTCATCTTCCCAAGTAACCATTACACATGCTGAGGCCCTGCTTTCCAGGAAGTGGCTAAACATCTGCCTGCTAATGGGTAATAGTGAATGAATTCCTTATTTTGCTTTGCTTGTGTGTGCAGCTTTCCTTCACTTGATTAATCTGTCTTTATCTCAACCCACAAGTTTTCAGCTTTTGCTCTTTTGATTCTCTCTCCCATCCGGCTGGGGGTGAGTGAGTGACTGGGTGGGTGCTTAGCTGATGGCTGGGGTCAACCCATCATACACCTCAAGTCCAAGCCCAGGAGCATCATACTTTTGTTCAGACTATAGCATAAAAAGTCTGTGTGACTTCAGAAGTGAATCCCTTGTGGGCATTGTCATCAGATGAGTTTAGTTCTAGAAAATAAACTCCTTACTATTGATGTAGGTCAAGTTTGTCAAATGTTGGTTTCTGCAGAGGTCATACCAGTTCAGGGGTTCTGCTGATGAAGCCAATTAGTCAGAACCCCCTATACCTGCCAACATTTGAAAGCTATAAAGGAAGACATCTAGGAACAAAGAAATGAGAGCACACCTTTTTACTCTTTTAAGCCACATTTGGAATAGAAATAATTTTTAAAAGGACGAGGTAAGAAAATGGTCAACAAGGAGTATTCCATTGCTTTGCTACATTGCTTTGATGCATATCCAAGTGCTTACACTGAAGCCATAAACCATAAACATTCCACACCCTGCTGCAAGGGCCTTGCAGTAGGAAAGGACTATGGAATAGGTCCAATAAAGGATTTAGGGACTTAGAAAGCTTGATTTGGCAATACTTAATATTTAGGCACCTGACCTCCAGGGTGGAATTCATACTATGCTGGGATTTGAGGCTTCCTATACAGGGCACAGAAAGAGTTTGGTACTACAGAACAGGATTCAAATCTAGCAGCATGTTAAGTTGTGAGTGACTCAGACCAAGCAAACAGGGTTTCAGAAATCCCATCCCTCATCAGAAGTTACACTGCTTATCCAGGGTTGCAGAGACACCTTAATCCACTTGGGATTCAGAGCACGCTGTCCCCTCCTACAACTAATCTTCCAGAGAATTAAGGAAGAGTCACTCTTTTCTTTTAAGAAACAACTAGTGGTTAGAAACCTGTTACAAAACTGGAAACATAGGTTCTGTTTCTTCCTCAAACTGAATGGGTTCAAATCCATACCTCCTGTATTTATATAAGAGATAGGATTTACCCAACTTCCCATGCTTTAGACAGTTCTAGATAGGTCAAGTCTCCACACTTCCTGGTAACATCGTGCTTTTGTGCATTAAAGAATGAAGCATTCATTGGTTCAGAGTAACAGAACTCAATAGGAGACAGAGCTCTGTGGCTTGTTACAGCATTTTTGTTTGAGGGAAGGATCTGTTGAAATCTGATTTCTGCTCCAAAGGTTGTGTTTGCATTTTGCATTAAACAGACTCTCATTAAAATGCAGAAATAATTAATAGAATTATAGAATCATAGAATCATTTAGGTTGGAAAAGACCTTTAAGATCATCAAGTCCAACCGTTAACCTAACACTGCCAACTCTACCACTAAACCATGTCCCTAAGCACCACATCTACACATCTTTTAAATACCTCCAGGGATGGGGACTCAAGCACCTCCCTGGGCAGCCTGTTCCAGTGCCTGATTACCCTTTCGGTGAAGAAATTTTTCCTGGTATCCAACCTAAACCTCCCCTGGTGCAACTTGAGGCCATTTCCTCTAGTCCTATCACTTGCTACTTGGCAGAAGAGACTGACCCCCACCTTGCTGCAACCTCCTTTCAGGTAGTTGTAGAGAGCAATAAGGTCTCCCCTCAGCCTCCTCTTCTCCAGACTAAACAACCCCAGCTCCCTCAGCCGCTCCTCATAAGACTTGTGCTCTAGACCCTTCACTAACTTCGTTGCCCTTCTTTGGACACGCTCCAGCACCTCAATGTCCTTCTTGTAGTGAGGGGCCCAAAGCTGAACACAGTACTCGAGGTGTGGCCTCACCAATGCCGAGTACAGGGGGACAATCACTTCCCTAGTCCTGCCGGCCACACCATTTCTGATACAAGCCAGGATGCTATTGGCCGCCTTGGCCACCTGAGCACACTGCTGGCTCATGTTCAGCCAGCTGTCAACCAACACCCCCAAGTCCTTTTCCGCCAGGCAGCTTTCCAGCCACTCTTCCCCAAGCCTGTAGCGTTGCATGGAGTTGTTGTGACCCAAGTGCAGGACCCAGCACTTACCCTTGTTGAACCTCATACAATTTGCCTCAGCCCATCGATCCAGCCTGTCCAGATCCCCCTGTAGAGCCTTCCTACCTTCAAGCAGATCGACACTTCCACCCAACTTGGTGTCATCTGCAAACTTCCTGAGGGTGCACTCAATCCCCTCATCCAGATCACTGATAAAGACATTAAACAGAACTGGCCCCAGTACTGAGCCCTGGGGAACAGGGCTCATTCCTTAAGAAAGGAATAAAACTGAGATTTCTGTGCTTTTGATAGTACACAAACACTGACTCTATTTTTGTGAAAAGCTTAATCCTTTGTGCATTGCATTAAGCATATTTGGAAAATACTTGCCATGGATATCTCCCCTAGGACTGAGAGTTCCCAGATCTTTGGGGCTTAAAGAAGGAAAAGGCTCTCCATTTTGGGCTAGATTGAGTTAGTCGTGAGTAAGCACAGAAGTACAGGCACTTAAGAATCTTTATCATCAAATACAAGGTCCCTCACCAAGTTCATGTGCCTCCAGATTAGACTTTTGGATAAATGACCTTAGTTGTTACATTTTAAAGCTTATGTTTAGTCACTTTTGTAAAACACTTTCAGATATAGGATGGAAAGTACTGAGTGCAATTATGAATTTTTATTCAGAAGTTAAACAATATATGTGGGATGAGGGAAAATTTACATCTGAGAAGCCAAGCTTCTTTTCATATAGGCTACAAAAATACAGATTAAATGCTAAAGCACATACTTTAACTCCTGGAAACAAAAGTGTAAAGCTTCCATTTTATTGATATTGGCTTGAACATGCTAGAAGTATGTATTAATCAAGCCTTGGATTATAACATTGAAAGTATAAATTATGTGGTTTTATGTTTGGTCATGTTATAGCCATGATTCTATTGTAGTAAGCTAAATATACTTTAAACACCATGCATTCCATTAGGAACTGCTTCTTTGTCAAGATTTTGATCTCTTTTGAATCAATCTATAGCAGCTGTGTGTTGTTTAAAATACTGTTATTGACTCTTCTATAATTTGCTTTCTTTGAACAGCCTATGTGCAGTAACATTTGATCAAAGACATGAACGTATACTTTAACAACCCAAAGTAAAGTGCATGCACATTTTTATAACGGTGCACTATAAAATGTAATTATAGTTGTCTATAGAATACACAGGATGATATAAATAAATCAATGTGAGATTTTTTAATGCAAGTCTATCCAATATATCACAGATTTTTCCCTCTAACAGCAGTCTTTATCATGCAAAAGCATTAATGAACCATTTAGAATAAAGATGATGTAACTTCTTTTAATAGTATATTTACTCATTCATTAACTAGCAACCATATATAAAAACATCCATAGCAAAATTAAGTAAGGAAAGCAAAAACAACCTCAAGTTGTAGGTTTATAAAATATACCATAAAGAACATGTTGATTTAAACCTCTTTTAAAGGCTTTTTTTTTTATTCGAAGAACAATGGATAGTTAAGATTTAACTACCACAGACATTCAACAGTTCTGAACTATGGACATTACTTCACAACTGACCACTAGATTTGTGATTATTAAAAATGTAGAACAAGAAAGCATATGTGTTTGAAGTATTGCTTACTACAAAAGGTTGTAGAAGCTGTAGAAATTGATGTCTGTGCTAGAAATCCTAACCAGAGGGTTTTGAAGTCAAATTGACTTCAAAATTACCATTCTGGGCTTTAAATCGGGGTTCTAATTAAACCTGAATGGTGGACTTTTTACATATTAGAGTTTTTTAGCATTTTAATAGCAGAGGAGTCTTTTACTTAATAAAACTATGAGCAGTGGCTAAGGGCCCACATCTGGAAACACTTATACACTAAAAAAACTTTACTCGTGTAAGTGTATGAAGAACCGTGTGTTACTCAGTGCTGTGTAATTTTCAGTATTGGTTTGACTGAGAAAAGCTGACAGCTTATAGGATCCCAATATAACAAAATATCCTGGGGAAAGTTCAGTAATTTGTTGGGCAAGTTCATTACTCTGCATTAAAGATAGTTGTAAGGCAGCAAAAGTATGGTATTTCTACACTTGTGATTAATATTACTGTGTAAGAATTCAGGTGAATAATCACATTTTGTATTTACCTTACAAAGCAAGGATGTCAGTGATGAAAATGAAAACTGAGTTTACTCACAAAATCCTTTGTCTCTAGATCATAGCTATAAGTAGCTTACTATCTAGGTTGAAAATGGTAATGCAGGGTAGCGTGTCCTATTTTTCCATACTTGCAGTGAAGATACGATATGGAAAGTCATCCTTGATAATTACTAATGCACCATACAGACACAATTGCACCACATACTGCATAAAGGAATCACTTGTGGTCTGCCTCCAATACAGATAGTATTGGCAGTAGGGGGCCAACATGCAAGAAGGCAAAATGCTTTACAAGGAGGAAGGAGACTAGAAGAGTCAATGTACCCAAATACAAGGACCATGATTCTTTTTGGAGTGATTTAAGTCCCCTTCCATCGATTACAGTCCTTTGTCTCCAGAGCCTTATCACAAGCAGAATTACAGGAACTGAACAAAACAATACTGAGGCCCAAAAAGCCCTGTGAACTGTGCTGACATTTCCTCATCCTGTTGCTTGTTGCTGTGTTTGACCAGGTTATTCAGATTAAAAAAAAAACAACTCCATACAGAAGAACAACAAACATTCCTGTTTTAAATAACATGCTCAACCCTTCCTGGTGTCTTTTCTCCCTTCTAGTATTACTGATATCTCACACTATGATGATGATGATGATGTGATATAAAAACCTCAGTAGCACAAAATGAGATGGACTTTCTCTAAAATGACAGCTTTCCAAATGAAAAGTTTATGCTTTGCAAAGTTCTCAGCAGATTTATTTTTAAGTTAATTAGATCCTTCCTATTTGCATTCCCCCTACCTCCTTGCCCAAATATAAGTTTTGGATAAATGGAGAATTACAAGTAAGAAACTTAACTCATATGTATTTCAAGAAGTGTTCCACAGCTAAAAAGTTTGATTTCTCAGTAAAATAAATCAGCTGTCTACTCATTCACTTTTACTACTCAGAATTAGAGTAATAATTTTCTTTCTTAGTGATATGTGAAGTTTTGAGGGTACAATTAAAAGTGTGAAATCAGTCAAAAGCATCTATTTTTTTCATTCATTCACACTAGATATATAACATTCATGGTATTTCTTAACAGGACATTGCAACTATTGCTCATCTGAAAAGAAATTTAAAAATGTGGAAAGACAGAAAAAAGGACCTTATGAAAGTCAGCTATTTTTGACAGTAAGACAGCTTCTGTGAAACAAAGCCTTGTCTTTCAGAAATTGTTTACGATCTATGAGGGAAAAAAAAAAATATATATCCTTTGCCTAAAATGTTTATTGGCACCTAGAAGTCTGAAGAGAGCAAGTCAGGACTGTGTTTTTTTGAAGGCACTTTATCATTGCCTACATTCTCAAAGAGATTTGTGAATGAATAGAGCTGCATTACTCAGCCTTCTATTTCACGTCTATTACTCTCCATTTTCCTTGGCAAAACTGAAAGCCAAGCTATTTTTAGTTAGGCAGTTTTCTATTTTTAGACAAATATCAGTTAAGAAACATTTGTTAGGGGAAAAAAAAAAAAAAAAAAAAGAAAAACACAAGAAGGGGAACGAATGAAGCTTCCCATCTCATACTGTGAAGCAAGCCCTTCAACCTCTAACTCCAGGCATTTCATCTGCTTCTAATCTTGGAAAAATAAAGAAAATGAAGAGTTCAAGGATTTAAAAATAAACCTACCCTCTGGCAAACAGACTAAAATGCAACAAGCTGTTACTATGTGAAACAGTAACTTCAAAGCCAAAGATCATTCTCCAATGGGATTGGGATAAAACTTCAGAGCTATTAAGTTATAAGAATGTTATACAGACATGTAAGATTTTTCCAGCTTCCCAGCCAGATATATAATTTTTTGGAGAAAGAAAGAGTCTTCTGTGAAATAGACCTAGCTCTAAGAAATACATATTTAAGTTCATAGTCTGACAAAGAAAGGAATCATGAATAGAGTTTGAAACACACTTATATTCTGCACATATTCTTCACCTTTGTTCTCACAGTATTTTTATAACAATCTGGCCCAATAATTTTCTGAGATATTAAAGTATTTTAAAAATTAGTACTAAGAATAGAAGAAAAAAAAAAATAAAGTGGGACCCTGACCAATAGTAAGGATTGATCCTCAATCAATATAAACCAGGAAGTCAAGAACTTTCTCAAAATGCACCCAAAGCAGCTTTTGCTCTAAGTGCAGATTAACTGAATTTGTATCCATTCAACTTTTCTCTGTCCCTATTCTCTTCTTCCAGATCATGGAAAAATAAGCTGTCAGGTGAGCTACTTCACTTTCATTTGAGACACATTAAGATTACAAAATATGTTTTATGCCAACCAAATCCTTGTTGAGAATAAATCATAGTAAAAAAACTGGCCCTTTTTGGAGAGAGAACAAAACACAGCAATTCATTATGAAACTTTCCCTTAGCTGTATTTTTCACATACCGGATTAATTTGAAATATATTCAAAATTAAAAATGGTGTCAAAATTTGACCATCTACTTTTCTTCTTATAGGCTGTAAGGCATAAAAAGTCTATCAGTTAGGTGCACAACAGCAGGATGCTGTAGATTTATCAAGGAGAGCTTAAAAAACAGCCTGTGGATGAAAATATAGAGTCAAAATCTCATGTGAATAAGCAGGAGGAAAGGAATAAATTGTTATCTACTGGATATAGTAAAGGGACTAATTTGTACAGTCCCACTGACAGGGACAGCAGTCTCACTGAGGGACTACTTTAGACAAAACAGAATTGCCTTCCACAATTTTCCAGCTTTGAAGTTTTTTTGAGGTCTTGTAATAGCCAATATTTACTTAAAGCCCACATTTATGGAATAATGAGATTACTTAAGAAAATCAGCTTTTGTTTTAAAAGGTGTATTTCTAAATTATTTGCTTGAAAAAATGAAATTAAGATTGATAAAATGGAGAACTTTTTAAAAATATTTCTGAAAATGAGATTTCCCCTCTCCCCCCAAAGATCTTTTTCTACTAACCATGGTTAGGAAAAATATAGAAAAAGTTCACATGAGGATATTAGGTTACAAACACATCTTCTAAAGGCTCAAAACTCAGAAGACAAACAAAGAAAGACCAAAGAAATATTACAGAAATCCTCAAGATCTTGAAGCCAATACTATGATTCTGTCATATATGAGGTTAGCAATAATGGTTTGGCTAATACTTATTAAAAATGAAACAAGAAACAAACATTTAAAAAGCCTAAATCATCATCCAAACAAAAGTCTTTGGCATGTTGATCCTGGCCGATCATCCCCTGGTCTGTGGAAACTGATAACAGTAGCTTTTTTTTTTAACAAGCTGGTCTCCAACTGATTTAAAAAGGAAATCAATATTGCTTTCCCTATTTTACAGACAAGGAAACTGAAGCATTAGGAGATGTGACTTGTCCAAGGTCACACAACAGCATTTGGCAAAGCTATTAATAAAATGTAAGTTTCATCAGTCCTAGTACAGGGCACTATCCAATAGACTGTACTGTCTTCAGATCATGCTGAATAACCTTTCTTACATACAGGCTTACTTTGTATAATGACCCAGTTCTTCAGCCCACAGTATTTGAAATAATTCCACTGATTTTAACAGTTGAAGAGCTGGCTTGATGTGCATTTCACAGCTTGTTTATATACAGTATTACGTTATGATGACAAGAGAAGAAAATACTCTTATTACATTAAACAAACTACAACAGTTGCCTTACTTTGTCTAAAAGGAGTACATTTAGATATTTATGGGGCTTATTTACTACAAATATGCAGCTCTTAACTGGTATGAAGAGGCTTTCGGAATCTAATTAACCTCCCAGCTCGTCATTAGCTCTGTGACCTTTAGAAATAATTGACAGAAGGAAATTTTCCCCCCTTCATCTCATTCAGAACTTCCCCACCAAGTGACTGTCATGGTTTAACCCCAGCTGGCAACTAAGCATCACACAGCCGCTCGCTCACTCCCCCCACCCCAGTGGGATGGGAGAGAGAATTGGAAGGGTGAAAGTCAAAAAACTCATGGGTTGAGATAAGAACAGTTTAATAATTGAAGTAAAATGAAATAGAATAGTAGTAGTAGTAATAATAATAATAATAAAAAAATACAATAATAATATACAAAGCAAGTGATACACCGTACAATTACTCACCACCTGCCAACCGATGCCCAGCCCATTCCCAAGCAGTGATCACTGCCCCCTGGCCAACTCCCCTCAGTTTATATACTGAGCATGACGTCATATGGTATGGAATAGCCCTTTGGCCAGTCTGGGTCAGCTGTCCTGGCTGTGCCCCCTCCCAGCTTCTTGTGCACCTGGCAGAGCATGGGAAGCTGAAAAGTCCTTGACTGGTGTAAGCACTGCTTAGCAACAACTAAAACATCAGTGTGTTATCAACATTATTCTCATCCTAAATCCAAACCACAGCACTATGCCAGCTACTAGGAAGAAAAAATCAACTCTATCCCAGCTGAAACCAGGACAGTGACTAATCCTATATGTGCTATAGGACCCACAGCACACCTGTAAGAATTGAGTTTTGAGAGAGTGAGTGGAGAGGTGGGTGAAAGGGCATAGCATGCTTGACAAATATTGAGGTGGAAAAAAACCAGAGTAAGACAATGCATAGCTGAGAAGCCAAATGAGGGTAAAGTTTTATTAAAGCAGGAAAATGTGACAGTGTATTGTAAGAACTGACATCTTTCTATGTGTAAAAGACTCCATGAGGGAGCTTGAACTCTTTCTAAATGTAAAAATGATTTAGAAAAAAAAGAAAGAAGAGAAAGAAAAGAGTAGTTGAAGTTAGATGCAAGGAAAAGATGGAGTCAAAGGCAAATAGCGAGAGAAAGATTTCAGAAAAAGAAAAGACACTGGGGCCATGGAGGAGTTCTTGTAAGACAACTGCAGAGATTATAGACAGATGTGTGTTTATGTATGCAAAGTAGCAGTTTTAAGGACTGGACTTTCTAAAATTCAGAGAAGATCTGCTGGGTGATCATCACTGAAACAGATTTATACATATAATGAAGCTCTATTAGGAAAAAGAAAAGTGGAGGAAGTTCACTTTTTTCCTTTTTTCCCTACAAGCAATTAGCAGTATGGCAGACAGGAACTAAGGAGGTGGATGTGTGTGTGCCAAAAAATGGAAGAAATGGTTGATGGGATGAATTTGAAAGGGCTGACCTAGTTGGAGAATTTGAGTTCCATGTAGTGACCACTGAATCAGCAGAGGAATAGAAGCCAGTTGGAGAAAGGGGGAGAATAAGAGCAGCAGGGTCAAAGAAATTGGTGGACTGAATGCCTAAAAAGAGCTGAAAGATGAAGTGGTTAGTGAGTTGTGGAGGAATGATTTATGTGCACACAAACAGAGCAAGGATCAGAGTGTCAGACTCAGTGTCTAAGAAACAGAATAAAAAACAGGGCTTAGTAAAAACTCTTCTGAGTTCTGCTAAAGTCAACACAGTACCTGATGCCATGACGTGAAAGAAGTGACAGGGAAGAAGGGACAGTGAGAGAGAAAACAGGCAGGAAATTCCTCCTTAAATCAGCCAAAACTTAATGGTTTAGCTGAAGAACCACATTAGATTTCTGTAATATGGCTAGGATTGTAATTATATTTGCAGCCAAGATTGCAAAATATTTCCCTGTATTCCTACTCTAAAATATGCCCCCTACAATCAAAGGGCAATGTCCTCTCTGAGCTCCTAAGTGGCAGGCTTACAGGGCTTTGGCACTGGATTCTATTCTCACAGTAGTGCGACAGTGAAATTTTACTGAAATAAGTTGTGTTATATTCACTTCTGTTTTATAGAAACAAGAAGATCTGGCCTAATTATGTTAAATAACTGCAAAAAAGCATCCTCAGCAAGTTTGCAGATGACATCAAGCTGAGCGGTGCAGTTGACATGCCTGAGGGACAGGATGCCATCCAGAGGGACCTGGACAAGCTGGAGAAATGGGCCTGTGTGAACCTCATGAGGTTCAACAAGGCCAAGTGCAGGGGCCTGCACCTGGGTCGGGGCAACCCCCAGTATCAATACAGGCTGGGGGATGAAGGGATTGAGAGCAGCCCTGAGGAGAAGGACTTGGGGGTACTGGTGGATGAAAAGCTGGACATGAGCCAGCAATGTGCTCTCGCAGCCCAGAAAGCCAACTGTATCCTGGGCTGCATCAAAAGAAGCGTGGCCAGCAGGTCGAGGGAGGTGATTCTGCCCCTCTACTCTGGTCTGGTGAGACCCCACCTGGAGTACTGCGTCCAGCTCTGGGGTCCTCAGCACCGGAAGGACAAGGACCTGTTGGAGCAGGTCCAGAGGAGGGCCACAAAAATGATCAGAGGGCTGGAACACCTCTCCCATGAAGGAAGGCTGAGAGAGCTGGGGCTGTTCAGCCTGGAGAAGAGAAGGCTGCGGGGAGACCTTATTGCAGCCTTTCAATACTTAAAGGGGGCCTACAAGAAAGATGGGGACAGACTTTTCAGCAAGGCCTGTTGCAATAGGACAAGGGGTAATGGTTTTAAACTAAAGGAGGGTAGATTTAGACTAAACACAAGGAAAAAAATTTTTACAGTGAGGGTAGTGAAACACTGGAACGGGTGGCCCAGAGAGGTGGTAGATGCCCTATCCTTGGAAACATTCAAGGCCAGGCTGGATGGGGCTCTGAGCAACCTGATCTAGTTGAAGATGTCCCTGCCCATTGCAGGGGGGATGGACTAGATGACCTTTAAAGGTTCCTTCCATCTCAAAGCATTCTATGATTCTATGATAATGCACTTACTTGTCAGTCATACAGTCATACAAACTCCAACATTTATTCTCATTCTCCATTTCCTCATTTCCATAAGAAACTTCTTGCGTAATCCTATACAACTGTGCTGATAATGTTAAATGAGAGACACATAAGATAAGTTTTTTCTGTTAAAGCAGATAGTAACTGAAAGTATCGACACACTTCTAAGGACAGAATGGAACTATAGTTGTGAAAACTACTTCTGCACAAAAAACTATACTAAATGCCACAGGAGTTTGTAATGAGAGAAAATCTAATCCCATTTTAACATAAAGAATTGCAAATCTTCTCGTAATTACATGGTAGAATTTAAAATGACAGCTGCTGAATATATTGGTATTTATATATAGGATTGGGAAGTTAGCATAAAATGAATATAATATTTTTTCTCAGTTTCCAAGGGTATAGCAAGTACACCCTACACAGGTTCTGTTCCTTAAAATAAGATACTATATTCCAATATATTTGCTTTAGATGGCAAGGTTTTGGTAGCAGGGGGGATGCAGAGGTGGCTTCTGTGAGAAGATGCCAGAAGCTGCCCCCATATCGGATAGAGACAGTTCCAGCTGGCTCCAAGACGGACCTGTTGCTGGCCAAAACTGGGCCAATCAGCAACGTTGGTAGCGCCTCTGTGACAACATATTTAAGAAGGCAGAAAAAACTGCTGTGCAACAGCAGCTGGGAGAGAAGAGTGAGAATATGTGAGAGAAACAACTCTGCAGACACCAAGGTCAGTGAAGAAGGAGGGGGAGGAGGTGCTCCAGGCACTGGAGCAGAGATTCCCCTGCAGCCCGTGGTGAAAACCATGGTGAGGCAGGCTGTCCCCCTGTAGCCCATGGAAGTCCACAGTGGAGCAGATATCCACCCTGCAGCCCATGGAGGACCCCACACCAGAGCAGATGGATGTGCCCTGAAGGAAGCTGCAGCCCATGGAGAGAAGCCCATGCAGGAGCAGTCTGTTCCTGAAGGACTGTACCCCATGGAAAGGACCCATGCTGGAGCAGTTTGTGAAGAACTGCAGCCTGTAGGAAGGACCCTACAGTGGAGCAGGGTAAGAGCGTGAGGAGGAAGGAGCAGGAGAGACAAAGTGTTATGAACTGACAACAACCCCCATTCCCCTTCTCCTTGGACTGCTGGGGGAGGGGAGGTAGAAGAGTCAGGAGTGAAGTTTGAGCCTGGGAAGAAGGGAGGGGTGGGGGGAAGGTATTTTTTAGGTTTGTTCTTATTTCTCATTATCCTACTCTGTTTAATTGGCAATAAATTAAATTAATTTCCCCAAGTTGAGTCTGTTTTGTCCGTGATGATAATTGCTGAGTGATCTCTCTGTCCTTATCTCAACCCATGAGCCTTTTGTCATATTTTCTCCCCCTTTCCTGTTGAGGAGGGGGAGTGATAGAGTGGCTTGGTGGGCACCTGGCAGCTAGCCAAGGTCAGCCCACCAACATGTGCTTTTCAACTGAAGCATAGGTGAATTAAAGACTGTGGAGTGAGTGGTTTGGTGGGTAAGGACATAAAGACTTCAGATTTAGGAATCCAGTTAACTCTAAACAGAAGTCTCTGAATGAATCTTTTTTTGCAGAACTAAGACATATCATAAAACCTCCGCACAGATTTCAGTGAGACTTAGAAAATTGTCACTGTTTCTTAGAAAAGACAAACTTGAGTGTCGAATGCAAATTTTTTCTCCTTCAAGAGTGTGCATTGATTTTTAATCACCGGTGGATGCTATAAGTGTATTTACTGGCTAATAGCTGAAACAGGTTCATCTGGTAGATAATTTTTATGAGCTGAAGAACTCAGAAATGACAAACTGCATGTTGATTAATTCCATTTTGAATAAGACATCTGGAAAAGACAGTTTCATGTACATCACTAGGATAATCAGAAATATATACCTATAAATTGGATAGGACCAAGATAGCTTTGCTTGACTTGCAATAATACAAGTATTAAAATTAATTTTAAGTCATTTTCACTTGAAAAAAGAGTGTAATACTTATTAGATGTATGATACTTGGTGTCTTCTGCTGCTTCAAATAATAAATTGTGGCCTGAAGGCTCATTCCTTCAGAAATGCTAAATATAATTAAGCTCAGTAAATAAACTGAAAATGCCTGATTAATAAAATTAACAATTTTAACTAAACCTACATGAAAATTCATGTAGTCTTTATATTTGAATAGCAGTGGCTTAATTTGAAAGTAATTAACTACATATTAGGGATCTACACTTTTGATTTTCTTTAAATATAGATTGTTCAAAGAAGTTATACCACATTCTAATGACCACAGTAAAAAAAAAGTAACTAAATAGTTAATATTATGCAGAATGTGAACAGAAATTGGATTCTAAATTAGACCTTTATATGGTTGACAGTTGTTTTTTCAAATTTTTATAAGGCCAACTAAAAAAGTTTTCTTTTGTTGATTCTGTGCAGAAATCTGTGAGCACAGCTATGCCCTTTTCTTCTGCTGAAATATTGTTATATAGTTAAAAGCCATTTAGTTGAAAATGATCAGATTTAATAACACTGTCTGATCCTCAGCTGCTGTTGATTGCTCTGGAAGAACAAAATTAAAAACTTGTAAGTGTGAAATGTAGCTTTCTGAAAATAGAAAAACCAGACTCCTTACAAGGAAAATATGTGTAATGTAGTCAGTTTAACTGATCAATTTAAATATTAAACGTGTAGCAGATTTATATTCAGTACCTAAAAATATATCCAAACTACAAGAGCCAAGCCATCTCCTGGATTGCATACTTTTGTGGGCTTTATTTCCTTATTATACTAGTAATTGTGATGTTAATTATCAAGTAAAGGCATGATAATTACATGTCTTTTTTGCTAATATGGGACTCTCGTTCAAAACCTACACCCTGCACAAGTACTCCTTTAATCCTGAAACAGTACTGGCTTTGGTGTGTTTGGTGTATTGGGAGTCTTGTGGAAGACATTGTATTCAGGGAGTTAGTGATCTTGAGCAGCCCGTATCTGCTCTATTGGGCCTTGTACTTAAGGCTTGAGTAGTAGCCTGTATGTTATCATGAGTAGCTGCTGTAAGGAAACCTGACAGAATGCCCTGTGTCGGCCTGTGCTGTGCACTGGTGGGTGTTATGACAGAGATAATGTTCCAACCTGTCAGGAGAAGATATATGATTATGTTTGTTACACAAAATAAAAGGCAGCACGGCATGGGAGAGAGGAGGAACCTCTTCACAGATGGGATTTGTGCAGTGTACTGGGGGAAAAAAATCCATCCAGGGTCTGACCAATGCTGCATGAAAGCAGGGTTCCCAGATTCTGAAGGGACTTAAAATTTTATCACTATCTATATTCCTCTTTGTACTCTAGCTCATTAAAACAGCTATTTTATTAAGCCATTTGTTGTCGTGCTTTTCTTGAGATACGGAAATAACCCTGAGATCTCTCTCTCCCCCTGCCCTGGTGCAGAATAGTGTGACTTAAGTATTTTGCATTACAGGCAGAATATTGAAAACTGTAACAAAAAAAAAAATCAAATTACTTCATTCAGATTTTACAATATATATGGAAAAAAACATATAAAATGCACTTCATTTGACCTTTTCTGCTTATTGTTAATTACTTGAATTAAATAATATTAATTTCAGTTACCTACTTTTATTTGGCTGCTTTTACAGGAGTGAAAAGGGATGCCCACTGAATTTTGAGTGTACCCACAAAATTACACATCTGCTTGCAAAATTGCATATCAGCCTGACCAAATTAGGCCACTGTCCATGCAGGAAAGGGATTTTGCAGGTACAGAGTGTTCTTTCTTAAAAGTCTCAAAGTTACAACAAATAGATATTATTTAAAACTTTAGATTTTCACTCAGGTTTCTTGAAAAATCATAGTCCTCATGATCAAAAGTCTTCATTCATGTTATAAGCATGTTATAAATCCCTTACCAGTCACCTACTCACCCATTCCCACAAGAAAGCCTTCAGGAAAGAATAAAAATATCACAGGAAGCTTTTCCTGCTAAGAATATTCTGGCTATGTACCACTAAAAGAGGACAGGGGATCATTTTTGGGGACAGAATTTGTATTCTACAGAACAGAACATGGGCTGACTAGAGGTAACAGGGCTAAACGTATTAGTAGCATTTATGAGCAAATTCTCATTGATTTCTTTATCTTTAAGACAGGACCTCATCCTTCCAATACTTTTTAAAATTATAACATTAGATGCCTAATATTAGGTGCTTTGAAACAATTTTTAAATATTGCTCAGAGTGTTTTGCTATTACAATAAGATTTTAATTGAGTACCTCTGTCTCAGAGCAAAGTCAAAAAAGAATCCTCACAAAATACAAAATCTTACCTCAACAATATCCGAATTTGTTCGACTCTCATGTGGCTCATTGTACTCCGTATATTTCAGCAACACTTTGTCCATATCAGTGCTGGCATACTGAAACAGTTTGTTGGTGCTGTTGAAGATGATTAGAGCAATCTCACAGTCACATAAGACACTAAGATCATAAGCCTTCTTCATTAACCCAAATTTCCTCTTTGTAAATGTCACCTGTAAAAAAAAAAGAAAAAAGGTCCACATAACATGTGACTGCTGTAGTCTTTGAGTTGAACAACTTTAGAAGAGTATAAATAAATAAAGATCCAAAATAGAATTTAAGTATCCATGTGGATGTGTTATGTAACTGAGGAAATATATGTAATTCTCATTGCACAAAACTCAAGCTACAAGTAAATAGTATGGGACATAGTAGCACTATGTAGTGTTTATGCTACTTTTGCTCTTCTTAAACACTCTGTTTATACTGCATACATCTTTTCCATCAATATTTTAAAACTGCATCTCGGTGTAAAAGAGATATGATGTTCATATAAAACCACAATAGTTTTGAAGAAATATCTGGTTGTACTGGATCTGTCTGGGATGGAGTTAACTTTCTTCATAGCAGCCCATATCGTGCTGTGCTTTGCATTTGTGGCTAAAACAGTGTTGATGATAACACACCAATGTTTTGGCTATTGCTGAACAGTGCTTGCACAGCGTTAAGGCTTGCTTTCTTCCCCCCCCTACACTGAGCCAGTAGGCTGGGGGTGGACAAGCGGTTGGGAGGGGACACAGCCAGGACAGCTGATCCAAACTGACCAAAGGGATATTCCATACCATATGACATCGTGCTCAGCAACAAAAGCTCAAGGAAAGAAGGAGGAAGCAGGGACATTCATGGTTATGGCATTTGTCTTCCCAAGTAACTGTTATGTGTTCTGAGGCCCTGCTTCCCAGGAAGTGGCTGGACATCTGCCTGCCAATGGGAAACAGTGAACAAATTCCTCTTTTTGCTTTGCTTGCGCTTACAGTTTTTACTTTTTTAATTAAACTGTCATTATCTTGACCCATGACTCTTTTCCCCTTCCTTCTATTTTTCTCCCCATCCCATGGGAGAGGGGAGTGAGCGAATGGCTGTGCAGGTATTTGGCTGCTGGCTGGAGTCAACCCACCACACTAGTGTTAGTAATTCAAATACATCTTATTTAACACTCAAGTTCTCATGTGAGAAATGAGAAATAATGCAAGAATGAAGAACAAACACTAGATGGCCAGCAACAAATATCATCTTTGAAATAAGGTCTTACCATGTCAAAGTAGATGCTTAGAAATATGAACTATCTTTTTTTAGTACATGACTCTGGACATATTATATAGGTAAAAATAAGGATATGCTTAGAAATTCTCAGTAAATCAACTATTGCCCTAAAACTTTATGCAAATCCTAAGTAGTATGTACATAACTATCATTTTCCAAAGGGACTATTTTGACAAAGACTTGCACATCAAATAAATGTGTGGGTTTTTTTTAATTTCTGCACTATCTTACAAGTTCCAATAAGATATGTAGCTTAGAGTAAGAAAACAGCATGAGATGTTTAAGCTAATTGTATGATTGAAATTGTTTCTTCCTCCTCTGTTTCTTCTTATATGCAATTTCCACTAAGTGTATACAAGGGTATACATAGTGAAGGTATTTGATAGGGCAAGGACAGGTAGTTAGCCAAGTTGCCTAATCCCACACTTGTTGCTATCACTTCCTTAATAGTTTTAAGTAGTAGTACCTCTGCACTTGGTTTAATACTGAGGTAAGAAGATTCCTCTGTATAGGATTCATATGGCTGCTGTTTTATCTTGTCGCCTTCCTAATGCAAGTTAATGGCAACTACAACCCCAGCTGACTTTAGAATCCCAACAGGTCATGCCATGGAAAATGTGATCTTTAAGTATTGCTAATCTCTACTTGCTAGTCTTTCTCAAAGAAGATGAGGGTCTGTGCCAATGCTATGTACATTTATTCTCCAAAAACTATACTAAATGTTATTGCACTTATTGCCATTGCAGTCTCTTTAGCCTCTCTGTCAACATACTGTTAAGAAAAGATGAATTACCATTAAATACAATTATTCAAGCATTTTAAAAAACACTTTCTACAGCATTGCTCTGAAGTTTACAGAAGTGATAGTAAATTCTATCTAAATTGGTCTGTCTCAATGGCTTTTGGTATTTGGCATGAATAATGAGATAGGTAACAAAACTTCATGCAAATTCTGAAAAAAATATACTAGTCTTTCAAATACTCCTTTAATAATTTCGCTGATTGCAGAAAATTGCAATGCATTTGTTCAGAAACACATTTATGTATTTATACCATGTTTTAGAAAAAAATAAATACACAGACAATAAAATGTACTAACTCAACATATCTTTATGCATCTCAAACACTTTTCAATAAACTTTTTGATCACAGTGCTGTAGGTGGAGTATCTGTATACAGTATGGTTTCTGTTGCACAGAAACCTCAGAATTTAGCATGTTACTGCTTCTTACCATCAAAGTACACTCCAGTACAGAAATATCTTTAAAGACACTGCTTGTGTTCACTATTAGGTGCTCCTGAACATTTAGAGTAACCACACAGCTGTGCTGCATAGCTCATACTTATTCCATAATATTTATCATCAAAATTATATTGGTTAGAGTTCCTTTTTGTGGAAAATGCAAAAAGGACAAGAGATAAACTAAATCTTTCTTTCTTTCTTTCTTTAAAACATAATCTTGATTGCTCTGGATTCAGTTTGCTATTAACTCCTTGATCTTTCTAACATTTTCCAAATCTATCAGATAATGCTTTCTGCCACTGCTCCTAAATGCATGAAAAACAATCGTATCTACTACTGTTTCCTTGGTGAGCTGGTATAATATTTTTATTTTTAAATATGCCACTCATTGACAGGTTGCACTTTAGAGCTTTTACATTTAAAGGTAATAATGTATTTTTATATTTTATATTTTATATATATGTAAAACTATCATGCTTTTACAATAGCTTAGAGTAGGGGTGAACTTGTATTTTCAAATGTAACTTCAGGAAAGATTAAGAACACTTTTCAAGCTATTTAAAAACAACTGATATTTTGGCACAATCTCTTTTATATGGCAACATAAGGAAGATGAATGTACTTCTCTTCCATACTCTAAAATACTTAGGTGAGTAATATAAGTAAACAGCATCTTTGTTATTTAACTTTTTTTTTGTTTCAATTTGTTATATGAACCATATTCACCTAAACTAAAAATATCTAATAAATATTGTCTACGTTAACAGAAAATACTCTAGTAATGCAGAAATTTTGCTGAGTGGTAAAGATTAGCATAAATGTTTAAAAACATTTAGTCTCTTTTGTCTAGGTGGAAGGTAGCTTGAAACCTACACTTAAGAAGCTTTGACTGCACTTTAAAAATTGTACTTGTACTGACTCAGTGCTGAGAATGAACAAGACACACAGGTCACATGAATACAAGCTTTTGAGTAGCTGTAGCTAGAGCACCAAAAAATCTGGTCTTACTATCATATACTGCATTCAAATTACTCAGTCATCATAGAATCATATACCACAGACAATCTGTCACTTTTTTCAGGACAGTGTTTTTGGGAGGAAGAATCCTAATAACATAAAGAAAACATATGGACAATAAGCAATTCATCAATATATTTAAAAAGGACAGCTAAAAATGCATGCATTTCAATGATATCTGTTTAATATTTAACTTCTTTTCAGCAGCAAGAATCAAATCACTACATGGTTCTTCCCTGCCAAAATTAGTCAAGATATGATTAATTATACCTGCTGTCTAAACCACTGCTAATTTGTAGGTTTTTTCGGTTAAAAAATTTTCTGCTTTTCAGGAAGAAGGTAGGCAATTTATGAAATGCTTCTCTTTTGGACTAGGATAACATTTTATGATAGTGTGAGAACTGGGGGTAATGAAAGCAGAGTAGAGGGAGGAAGCGGAAGAGATAAGAGGCCAGTATTCAACTGTCTTTAAAACTTCTCTAAGCATGTACATATAAAACAAAAGATATAAAACACTAACATAGTTCCTAAATACTTTTATGAGGCTTTTAATGCATAGTTTTATATTTATTGCAAAAAAAGCAGTGTGCAGAGTACCGCATTTACCCCTGAAACCAAAAAATAACCTAATTCCATCCCCGCATGAAATCTGTTAGAAAAAACCCCACCAGTCTACTACTATTTGACTAAACGCTATAGTTCTTTTATTAATTTAAAGGTTATTTTTCAAAACGTAAGAGCCAAACTGTCTTTGTAATGGGAATGGTGGCACCTAGAAGATCAGGTTCCTAAAGCCCACAGCATTTTTGTATGTGAAGAAGTATAAATGCTGATGACTATATAGGCTGTGAGCGAATCAGATGCTTATTTCAAGTATTAGGAAAACTAAACAAAAAACAGTGATGAGTCAGTTTCTACCTTCACTGATATAAATCAAGGTTAGCTTTTTGTGCATTTTGAATGAAACTGGCTAAAGGTGAAACCCACTGAATGTGCTAAAGGAAAGGCATTGACAAAAGAGGATTGTCAAAAGGACGTTTTTTCACTTCAACTCTGGCTCTTCTTCAAGATCATGGAAAGACCACTCAACTAGCTCTTCATGCCTAAAGCTACAAGAGCCTTGCTGAGGAGTGGTTTATGGACTACTCGTTGCAATGTCTATGAATGGGGTTGTAGACAGCCAGAATGCAGGTGTACATGAGCACACACTGCAATATGCTCTGTTTAGGTAGTAGTTTAGTCCAGAGCCAGACTTTGTGTGATTTGTAGTAAGTAGTACTTATTACTAATACACTAGGAGACAATGTTACTTGATTTTGAGTGTAGATCCTTTCACATGCTGAAATTTAAATGTGTGAATGAGTCCACCAATTTTTCAACCCAAATGCTTTACTAGAAAATGGTGATAGTAGCCACTGGCAATAGTCTTTATTTAGCTAAATTTATAACAAAAATGTTGTCCTCCTTACAGATGTTAATACATCAGTGGAGGAACAGAACCAGACACAAATACTCCCATTTGGCTAATACAGCCTTCAGGACTCTTTATTTATCTTTGCAGCAATGTAACCTTTCTTTCTTTCTGTATTTTTTTGGTGGGAGGTTGGTCTGTTTTTTGAGGGTTTTGGTTTGTTTTGTTTTTAATTCAGCTCCTTCTCATCCTTTATTCTGAAATCTCACAGACTCTGAGACACTGATTTTGGACAAGTGACCCATAACAGTAGTGGCACTATGAGTGCTCCATATTTGTTACTGAAAATCACAGCGTATATGCTTAGATTTCCTGTTTTGAAAGTAGCAGTCCTGTGCTCTTTCAAGCAATTCAATCCAGTCAGTGGCAAAATGCTGACGCGGAAGTCACGGACACAGCACACGATCAATATGATCAAGCAAAATGTCGGTTTATTACATACACAGCTTAGTTAATATAGTTTCTTGCCTTCCTAATCATGCATAAACTTATCGTTAATTGGTTAACTATGTTTGGCAATATGCTGTTCATGCGCTACTAGCAATATTCTGATTCGTTCATAACAATAGTTCACACGCACCGCCCGCTTCTCCCATATCTTGTTTTCAGCATTGCAAGCCAATAGTTTCTTCCTCTTAATCTGCTTGTTTCATGTCTTCCAAACCGCAGTCGACCTTCGCAGCATCCTTGAATTCCTCTTGCGTTAAATGCAGATTAAGTCCACATAGTCTGAGTCGGGGTTGCTCACTACATGTCCTTGGCTTTTCAGATATCCCACAAATCCCCCTTTTTGTTTTTGAGCAATCCAGACTCCATTCATCATACGCTCCATGGCTTTCATGAAATATTTAAAAACACATCTTAATATAAGTATAGTTAATAATAATCCCAATAATAATATAAACCCATGGATAATTAGATCTTTTCCCCAACCTGAAATGCCTAACCCAGCTAACCATGAATTAAAACCTGAAGAGCTAGTCTTTCTACAATTGTTTTATCTGCTGTCCAGAAATCTAAATCTGACTTACAATCCTTTGAATATTTTTCAATGCGAATAAGTATCAATGCTAACGTGTACATATTTTTGCCGTCCAAACTCTGTGATGTGGGTGATATCCATTTGCCATAATTGTAGGGCTCCCAGACTTCGAGGGTTGACCCCAAGACCTAAACCGAATCCTGATTTTTGGCAGGCAGGACAGGATTGGACGATGCCTCGGGAATCTGATAGTTTTAAATCAAATTGTTTCGCCAATACTTTTGCAGATTGATGTAAAAATTCATGAGATAAATGGGCCTGCTCAAACAGGTTAATATTTTGATTTTTTCTTTGCAGCATCCTTGAATTCCTCTTGCGTTAAATGCAGATTAAGTCCACATAGTCTGAGTCTGGGTTGCTCACTACATGTCCTTGGCTTTTCAGATATTCCACAGCAAAATATCAGTTTTTCCCTTTTTTCTTCCTATCCTAATTATAAATATATATAGTTGCTGACATAGAAAAAGAGAAACAGGGAATTTGCACATAATCCTTCCCATATACATTTTGTGCCATTAAACATGTGTGAGTGACTAGGGAAAACAGGGCCCACTGATGCATCAAAGTTTCTGATACATACACTGGCTGGTCAAGAAGAAATATTATTCTGTTTGTCATTATTTCATTTGAGATATCTAAATTTCTGACACAGGGCCCAGAGGAGGCGTGGTTCTATCTACAAGATATTTGGCAAATAGGAAGTACCACATGAGCAACACACCTACCTTTAAATATAATAAAACCAAGTTTATCAAGGCCATATATAAACCAAGGGACTTTTGGCTAACATGGCACTGCCAGGCACCTAATCCTATCATATGTTGAAACCTCAATAACTACTAGAAGAGACCAGCTCTTCTCATATTCCCTCTTCCACTTCCTCATATTTGATTTTGTTTAGATCTGTTTGTCATATGAAGCAGCTTGGCTGCAAAAATCTTTACAGTAACCCTCAGTGTGATTGGGAAGCAGTACTAGTGCAGGATTCGCTCTAGACAAATCTTCCTTTACACAATGGCTGGGCATGTCATATTGGACTGGAAACATCACACCCATTTTTAAAAAGGGTAAAAAGGAGGACCCTGGGAACTACCGACCGGTCAGTCTCACCTCCGTGCCTGGTAAGATTGTGGAACAGATCCTCCTGGAAGACATGTCGAAACATATGAGAGACTGGGAGGTGATCACAGACAGCCAACGTGGCTTCACCAAGGGCAAATCGTGCCCGACTAACCTGGAGGCCGTCTACGATGGAGTGACTGCATCAGTGGATAAGGGAAGAGCAATTACTGCAAGGCCTTTGATATGGTCCCCCACAACATTCTTGCCTCTAAACTGGAGAGATATGGGTTTGACAGATAGACTCATAGATGGGTAAGGAATTGGCTGGATGTCCAAAGAGTTACAATCAACAGCTCTATGTCCAAATGGAGATCAGTAACAAGTGGTGTCCCTCAGAGATCCCTATTGGGACTGGTAATGTTCAATATTTTTATTAATGACATATACAGTGGGATTGAGTGCACCCTCAGCAAGTTTGTGGATGACACCAAGCTGAGTGGTGCAGTTGATTCGCTGGAGGGAAGGAATGCCATCCAGAGTGACATAATGGGATTGCCTGCTCCTGTGCTTTTAAAAGGTGGTTCTTAAAAACTGACCAGCACTCATGGACCCCCTAAGCCCTCAAAGGCATTGCTAACTAGCTCCCTGAGTAGCTTAAAGTTTGCTCTCTTGGATGGATTTTTTTCCCCCAGTACACTGCACAAATCCCATCTGTGAAGAGGTTCCTCCTCTCTCCCATGCCGTGCTGCCTTTTATTTTGTGTAACAAACATAATCATATATCTTCTCCTGACAGGTTGGAACATTATCTCTGTCATAACACCCACCAGTGCACAGCACAGGCCGACACAGGGCATTCTGTCAGGTTTCCTTACAGCAGCTACTCATGATAACATACAGGCTACTACTCAAGCCTTAAGTACAAGGCCCAATAGAGCAGATACGGGCTGCTCAAGATCACTAACTCCCTGAATACAATGTCTTCCACAAGACTCCCAATACACCAAACACACCAAAGCCAGTACTGTTTCAGGATTAAAGGAGTACTTGTGCAGGGTGTAGGTTTTGAACGAGAGTCCCATATTAGCAAAAAAGACATGTAATTATCATGCCTTTACTTGATAATTAACATCACAATTACTAGTATAATAAGGAAATAAAGCCCACAAAAGTATGCAATCCAGGAGATGGCTTGGCTCTTGTAGTTTGGATATATTTTTAGGTACTGAATATAAATCTGCTACACGTTTAATATTTAAATTGATCAGTTAAACTGACTACATTACACATATTTTCCTTGTAAGGAGTCTGGTTTTTCTATTTTCAGAAAGCTACATTTCACACTTACAAGTTTTTAATTTTGTTCTTCCAGAGCAATCAACAGCAGCTGAGGATCAGACAGTGTTATTAAATCTGATCATTTTCAACTAAATGGCTTTTAACTATATAACAATATTTCAGCAGAAGAAAAGGGCATAGCTGTGCTCACAGATTTCTGCACAGAATCAACAAAAGAAAACTTTTTTAGTTGGCCTTATAAAAATTTGAAAAAACAACTGTCAACCATATAAAGGTCTAATTTAGAATCCAATTTCTGTTCACATTCTGCATAATATTAACTATTTAGTTACTTTTTTTTTACTGTGGTCATTAGAATGTGGTATAACTTCTTTGAACAATCTATATTTAAAGAAAATCAAAAGTGTAGATCCCTAATATGTAGTTAATTACTTTCAAATTAAGCCACTGCTATTCAAATATAAAGACTACATGAATTTTCATGTAGGTTTAGTTAAAATTGTTAATTTTATTAATCAGGCATTTTCAGTTTATTTACTGAGCTTAATTATATTTAGCATTTCTGAAGGAATGAGCCTTCAGGCCACAATTTATTATTTGAAGCAGCAGAAGACACCAAGTATCATACATCTAATAAGTATTACACTCTTTTTTCAAGTGAAAATGACTTAAAATTAATTTTAATACTTGTATTATTGCAAGTCAAGCAAAGCTATCTTGGTCCTATCCAATTTATAGGTATATATTTCTGATTATCCTAGTGATGTACATGAAACTGTCTTTTCCAGATGTCTTATTCAAAATGGAATTAATCAACATGCAGTTTGTCATTTCTGAGTTCTTCAGCTCATAAAAATTATCTACCAGATGAACCTGTTTCAGCTATTAGCCAGTAAATACACTTATAGCATCCACCGGTGATTAAAAATCAATGCACACTCTTGAAGGAGAAAAAATTTGCATTCGACACTCAAGTTTGTCTTTTCTAAGAAACAGTGACAATTTTCTAAGTCTCACTGAAATCTGTGCGGAGGTTTTATGATATGTCTTAGTTCTGCAAAAAAAGATTCATTCAGAGACTTCTGTTTAGAGTTAACTGGATTCCTAAATCTGAAGTCTTTATGTCCTTACCCACCAAACCACTCACTCCACAGTCTTTAATTCACCTATGCTTCAGTTGAAAAGCACATGTTGGTGGGCTGACCTTGGCTAGCTGCCAGGTGCCCACCAAGCCACTCTATCACTCCCCCTCCTCAACAGGAAAGGGGGAGAAAATATGACAAAAGGCTCATGGGTTGAGATAAGGACAGAGAGATCACTCAGCAATTATCATCACGGACAAAACAGACTCAACTTGGGGAAATTAATTTAATTTATTGCCAATTAAACAGAGTAGGATAATGAGAAATAAGAACAAACCTAAAAAATACCTTCCCCCCACCCCTCCCTTCTTCCCAGGCTCAAACTTCACTCCTGACTCTTCTACCTCCCCTCCCCCAGCAGTCCAAGGAGAAGGGGAATGGGGGTTGTTGTCAGTTCATAACACTTTGTCTCTCCTGCTCCTTCCTCCTCACGCTCTTACCCTGCTCCACTGTAGGGTCCTTCCTACAGGCTGCAGTTCTTCACAAACTGCTCCAGCATGGGTCCTTTCCATGGGGTACAGTCCTTCAGGAACAGACTGCTCCTGCATGGGCTTCTCTCCATGGGCTGCAGCTTCCTTCAGGGCACATCCATCTGCTCTGGTGTGGGGTCCTCCATGGGCTGCAGGGTGGATATCTGCTCCACTGTGGACTTCCATGGGCTACAGGGGGACAGCCTGCCTCACCATGGTTTTCACCACGGGCTGCAGGGGAATCTCTGCTCCAGTGCCTGGAGCACCTCCTCCCCCTCCTTCTTCACTGACCTTGGTGTCTGCAGAGTTGTTTCTCTCACATATTCTCACTCTTCTCTCCCAGCTGCTGTTGCACAGCAGTTTTTTCTGCCTTCTTAAATATGTTGTCACAGAGGCGCTACCAACGTTGCTGATTGGCCCAGTTTTGGCCAGCAACAGGTCCGTCTTGGAGCCAGCTGGAACTGTCTCTATCCGATATGGGGGCAGCTTCTGGCATCTTCTCACAGAAGCCACCTCTGCATCCCCCCTGCTACCAAAACCTTGCCATCTAAAGCAAATATATTGGAATATAGTATCTTATTTTAAGGAACAGAACCTGTGTAGGGTGTACTTGCTATACCCTTGGAAACTGAGAAAAAATATTATATTCATTTTATGCTAACTTCCCAATCCTATATATAAATACCAATATATTCAGCAGCTGTCATTTTAAATTCTACCATGTAATTACGAGAAGATTTGCAATTCTTTATGTTAAAATGGGATTAGATTTTCTCTCATTACAAACTCCTGTGGCATTTAGTATAGTTTTTTGTGCAGAAGTAGTTTTCACAACTATAGTTCCATTCTGTCCTTAGAAGTGTGTCGATACTTTCAGTTACTATCTGCTTTAACAGAAAAAACTTATCTTATGTGTCTCTCATTTAACATTATCAGCACAGTTGTATAGGATTACGCAAGAAGTTTCTTATGGAAATGAGGAAATGGAGAATGAGAATAAATGTTGGAGTTTGTATGACTGTATGACTGACAAGTAAGTGCATTATCATAGAATCATAGAATGCTTTGAGATGGAAGGAACCTTTAAAGGTCATCTAGTCCATCCCCCCTGCAATGGGCAGGGACATCTTCAACTAGATCAGGTTGCTCAGAGCCCCATCCAGCCTGGCCTTGAATGTTTCCAAGGATAGGGCATCTACCACCTCTCTGGGCCACCCGTTCCAGTGTTTCACTACCCTCACTGTAAAAATTTTTTTCCTTGTGTTTAGTCTAAATCTACCCTCCTTTAGTTTAAAACCATTACCCCTTGTCCTATTGCAACAGGCCTTGCTGAAAAGTCTGTCCCCATCTTTCTTGTAGGCCCCCTTTAAGTATTGAAAGGCTGCAATAAGGTCTCCCCGCAGCCTTCTCTTCTCCAGGCTGAACAGCCCCAGCTCTCTCAGCCTTCCTTCATGGGAGAGGTGTTCCAGCCCTCTGATCATTTTTGTGGCCCTCCTCTGGACCTGCTCCAACAGGTCCTTGTCCTTCCGGTGCTGAGGACCCCAGAGCTGGACGCAGTACTCCAGGTGGGGTCTCACCAGACCAGAGTAGAGGGGCAGAATCACCTCCCTCGACCTGCTGGCCACGCTTCTTTTGATGCAGCCCAGGATACAGTTGGCTTTCTGGGCTGCGAGAGCACATTGCTGGCTCATGTCCAGCTTTTCATCCACCAGTACCCCCAAGTCCTTCTCCTCAGGGCTGCTCTCAATCCCTTCATCCCCCAGCCTGTATTGATACTGGGGGTTGCCCCGACCCAGGTGCAGGCCCCTGCACTTGGCCTTGTTGAACCTCATGAGGTTCACACAGGCCCATTTCTCCAGCTTGTCCAGGTCCCTCTGGATGGCATCCTGTCCCTCAGGCATGTCAACTGCACCGCTCAGCTTGATGTCATCTGCAAACTTGCTGAGGATGCTTTTTTGCAGTTATTTAACATAATTAGGCCAGATCTTCTTGTTTCTATAAAACAGAAGTGAATATAACACAACTTATTTCAGTAAAATTTCACTGTCGCACTACTGTGAGAATAGAATCCAGTGCCAAAGCCCTGTAAGCCTGCCACTTAGGAGCTCAGAGAGGACATTGCCCTTTGATTGTAGGGGGCATATTTTAGAGTAGGAATACAGGGAAATATTTTGCAATCTTGGCTGCAAATATAATTACAATCCTAGCCATATTACAGAAATCTAATGTGGTTCTTCAGCTAAACCATTAAGTTTTGGCTGATTTAAGGAGGAATTTCCTGCCTGTTTTCTCTCTCACTGTCCCTTCTTCCCTGTCACTTCTTTCACGTCATGGCATCAGGTACTGTGTTGACTTTAGCAGAACTCAGAAGAGTTTTTACTAAGCCCTGTTTTTTATTCTGTTTCTTAGACACTGAGTCTGACACTCTGATCCTTGCTCTGTTTGTGTGCACATAAATCATTCCTCCACAACTCACTAACCACTTCATCTTTCAGCTCTTTTTAGGCATTCAGTCCACCAATTTCTTTGACCCTGCTGCTCTTATTCTCCCCCTTTCTCCAACTGGCTTCTATTCCTCTGCTGATTCAGTGGTCACTACATGGAACTCAAATTCTCCAACTAGGTCAGCCCTTTCAAATTCATCCCATCAACCATTTCTTCCATTTTTTGGCACACACACATCCACCTCCTTAGTTCCTGTCTGCCATACTGCTAATTGCTTGTAGGGAAAAAAGGAAAAAAGTGAACTTCCTCCACTTTTCTTTTTCCTAATAGAGCTTCATTATATGTATAAATCTGTTTCAGTGATGATCACCCAGCAGATCTTCTCTGAATTTTAGAAAGTCCAGTCCTTAAAACTGCTACTTTGCATACATAAACACACATCTGTCTATAATCTCTGCAGTTGTCTTACAAGAACTCCTCCATGGCCCCAGTGTCTTTTCTTTTTCTGAAATCTTTCTCTCGCTATTTGCCTTTGACTCCATCTTTTCCTTGCATCTAACTTCAACTACTCTTTTCTTTCTCTTCTTTCTTTTTTTTCTAAATCATTTTTACATTTAGAAAGAGTTCAAGCTCCCTCATGGAGTCTTTTACACATAGAAAGATGTCAGTTCTTACAATACACTGTCACATTTTCCTGCTTTAATAAAACTTTACCCTCATTTGGCTTCTCAGCTATGCATTGTCTTACTCTGGTTTTTTTCCACCTCAATATTTGTCAAGCATGCTATGCCCTTTCACCCACCTCTCCACTCACTCTCTCAAAACTCAATTCTTACAGGTGTGCTGTGGGTCCTATAGCACATATAGGATTAGTCACTGTCCTGGTTTCAGCTGGGATAGAGTTGATTTTTTCTTCCTAGTAGCTGGCATAGTGCTGTGGTTTGGATTTAGGATGAGAATAATGTTGATAACACACTGATGTTTTAGTTGTTGCTAAGCAGTGCTTACACCAGTCAAGGACTTTTCAGCTTCCCATGCTCTGCCAGGTGCACAAGAAGCTGGGAGGGGGCACAGCCAGGACAGCTGACCCAGACTGGCCAAAGGGCTATTCCATACCATATGACGTCATGCTCAGTATATAAACTGAGGGGAGTTGGCCAGGGGGCAGTGATCACTGCTTGGGAATGGGCTGGGCATCGGTTGGCAGGTGGTGAGTAATTGTACGGTGTATCACTTGCTTTGTATATTATTATTGTATTTTTTTATTATTATTATTATTACTACTACTACTATTCTATTTCATTTTACTTCAATTATTAAACTGTTCTTATCTCAACCCATGAGTTTTTTGACTTTCACCCTTCCAATTCTCTCTCCCATCCCACTGGGGTGGGGGGAGTGAGCGAGCGGCTGTGTGATGCTTAGTTGCCAGCTGGGGTTAAACCATGACAGTCACTTGGTGGGGAAGTTCTGAATGAGATGAAGGGGGGAAAATTTCCTTCTGTCAATTATTTCTAAAGGTCACAGAGCTAATGACGAGCTGGGAGGTTAATTAGATTCCGAAAGCCTCTTCATACCAGTTAAGAGCTGCATATTTGTAGTAAATAAGCCCCATAAATATCTAAATGTACTCCTTTTAGACAAAGTAAGGCAACTGTTGTAGTTTGTTTAATGTAATAAGAGTATTTTCTTCTCTTGTCATCATAACGTAATACTGTATATAAACAAGCTGTGAAATGCACATCAAGCCAGCTCTTCAACTGTTAAAATCAGTGGAATTATTTCAAATACTGTGGGCTGAAGAACTGGGTCATTATACAAAGTAAGCCTGTATGTAAGAAAGGTTATTCAGCATGATCTGAAGACAGTACAGTCTATTGGATAGTGCCCTGTACTAGGACTGATGAAACTTACATTTTATTAATAGCTTTGCCAAATGCTGTTGTGTGACCTTGGACAAGTCACATCTCCTAATGCTTCAGTTTCCTTGTCTGTAAAATAGGGAAAGCAATATTGATTTCCTTTTTAAATCAGTTGGAGACCAGCTTGTTAAAAAAAAAAGCTACTGTTATCAGTTTCCACAGACCAGGGGATGATCGGCCAGGATCAACATGCCAAAGACTTTTGTTTGGATGATGATTTAGGCTTTTTAAATGTTTGTTTCTTGTTTCATTTTTAATAAGTATTAGCCAAACCATTATTGCTAACCTCATATATGACAGAATCATAGTATTGGCTTCAAGATCTTGAGGATTTCTGTAATATTTCTTTGGTCTTTCTTTGTTTGTCTTCTGAGTTTTGAGCCTTTAGAAGATGTGTTTGTAACCTAATATCCTCATGTGAACTTTTTCTATATTTTTCCTAACCATGGTTAGTAGAAAAAGATCTTTGGGGGGAGAGGGGAAATCTCATTTTCAGAAATATTTTTAAAAAGTTCTCCATTTTATCAATCTTAATTTCATTTTTTCAAGCAAATAATTTAGAAATACACCTTTTAAAACAAAAGCTGATTTTCTTAAGTAATCTCATTATTCCATAAATGTGGGCTTTAAGTAAATATTGGCTATTACAAGACCTCAAAAAAACTTCAAAGCTGGAAAATTGTGGAAGGCAATTCTGTTTTGTCTAAAGTAGTCCCTCAGTGAGACTGCTGTCCCTGTCAGTGGGACTGTACAAATTAGTCCCTTTACTATATCCAGTAGATAACAATTTATTCCTTTCCTCCTGCTTATTCACATGAGATTTTGACTCTATATTTTCATCCACAGGCTGTTTTTTAAGCTCTCCTTGATAAATCTACAGCATCCTGCTGTTGTGCACCTAACTGATAGACTTTTTATGCCTTACAGCCTATAAGAAGAAAAGTAGATGGTCAAATTTTGACACCATTTTTAATTTTGAATATATTTCAAATTAATCCGGTATGTGAAAAATACAGCTAAGGGAAAGTTTCATAATGAATTGCTGTGTTTTGTTCTCTCTCCAAAAAGGGCCAGTTTTTTTACTATGATTTATTCTCAACAAGGATTTGGTTGGCATAAAACATATTTTGTAATCTTAATGTGTCTCAAATGAAAGTGAAGTAGCTCACCTGACAGCTTATTTTTCCATGATCTGGAAGAAGAGAATAGGGACAGAGAAAAGTTGAATGGATACAAATTCAGTTAATCTGCACTTAGAGCAAAAGCTGCTTTGGGTGCATTTTGAGAAAGTTCTTGACTTCCTGGTTTATATTGATTGAGGATCAATCCTTACTATTGGTCAGGGTCCCACTTTATTTTTTTTTTTCTTCTATTCTTAGTACTAATTTTTAAAATACTTTAATATCTCAGAAAATTATTGGGCCAGATTGTTATAAAAATACTGTGAGAACAAAGGTGAAGAATATGTGCAGAATATAAGTGTGTTTCAAACTCTATTCATGATTCCTTTCTTTGTCAGACTATGAACTTAAATATGTATTTCTTAGAGCTAGGTCTATTTCACAGAAGACTCTTTCTTTCTCCAAAAAATTATATATCTGGCTGGGAAGCTGGAAAAATCTTACATGTCTGTATAACATTCTTATAACTTAATAGCTCTGAAGTTTTATCCCAATCCCATTGGAGAATGATCTTTGGCTTTGAAGTTACTGTTTCACATAGTAACAGCTTGTTGCATTTTAGTCTGTTTGCCAGAGGGTAGGTTTATTTTTAAATCCTTGAACTCTTCATTTTCTTTATTTTTCCAAGATTAGAAGCAGATGAAATGCCTGGAGTTAGAGGTTGAAGGGCTTGCTTCACAGTATGAGATGGGAAGCTTCATTCGTTCCCCTTCTTGTGTTTTTCTTTTTTTTTTTTTTTTTTTTCCCCTAACAAATGTTTCTTAACTGATATTTGTCTAAAAATAGAAAACTGCCTAACTAAAAATAGCTTGGCTTTCAGTTTTGCCAAGGAAAATGGAGAGTAATAGACGTGAAATAGAAGGCTGAGTAATGCAGCTCTATTCATTCACAAATCTCTTTGAGAATGTAGGCAATGATAAAGTGCCTTCAAAAAAACACAGTCCTGACTTGCTCTCTTCAGACTTCTAGGTGCCAATAAACATTTTAGGCAAAGGATATATATTTTTTTTTTTCCCTCATAGATCGTAAACAATTTCTGAAAGACAAGGCTTTGTTTCACAGAAGCTGTCTTACTGTCAAAAATAGCTGACTTTCATAAGGTCCTTTTTTCTGTCTTTCCACATTTTTAAATTTCTTTTCAGATGAGCAATAGTTGCAATGTCCTGTTAAGAAATACCATGAATGTTATATATCTAGTGTGAATGAATGAAAAAAATAGATGCTTTTGACTGATTTCACACTTTTAATTGTACCCTCAAAACTTCACATATCACTAAGAAAGAAAATTATTACTCTAATTCTGAGTAGTAAAAGTGAATGAGTAGACAGCTGATTTATTTTACTGAGAAATCAAACTTTTTAGCTGTGGAACACTTCTTGAAATACATATGAGTTAAGTTTCTTACTTGTAATTCTCCATTTATCCAAAACTTATATTTGGGCAAGGAGGTAGGGGGAATGCAAATAGGAAGGATCTAATTAACTTAAAAATAAATCTGCTGAGAACTTTGCAAAGCATAAACTTTTCATTTGGAAAGCTGTCATTTTAGAGAAAGTCCATCTCATTTTGTGCTACTGAGGTTTTTATATCACATCATCATCATCATCATAGTGTGAGATATCAGTAATACTAGAAGGGAGAAAAGACACCAGGAAGGGTTGAGCATGTTATTTAAAACAGGAATGTTTGTTGTTCTTCTGTATGGAGTTGTTTTTTTTTTAATCTGAATAACCTGGTCAAACACAGCAACAAGCAACAGGATGAGGAAATGTCAGCACAGTTCACAGGGCTTTTTGGGCCTCAGTATTGTTTTGTTCAGTTCCTGTAATTCTGCTTGTGATAAGGCTCTGGAGACAAAGGACTGTAATCGATGGAAGGGGACTTAAATCACTCCAAAAAGAATCATGGTCCTTGTATTTGGGTACATTGACTCTTCTAGTCTCCTTCCTCCTTGTAAAGCATTTTGCCTTCTTGCATGTTGGCCCCCTACTGCCAATACTATCTGTATTGGAGGCAGACCACAAGTGATTCCTTTATGCAGTATGTGGTGCAATTGTGTCTGTATGGTGCATTAGTAATTATCAAGGATGACTTTCCATATCGTATCTTCACTGCAAGTATGGAAAAATAGGACACGCTACCCTGCATTACCATTTTCAACCTAGATAGTAAGCTACTTATAGCTATGATCTAGAGACAAAGGATTTTGTGAGTAAACTCAGTTTTCATTTTCATCACTGACATCCTTGCTTTGTAAGGTAAATACAAAATGTGATTATTCACCTGAATTCTTACACAGTAATATTAATCACAAGTGTAGAAATACCATACTTTTGCTGCCTTACAACTATCTTTAATGCAGAGTAATGAACTTGCCCAACAAATTACTGAACTTTCCCCAGGATATTTTGTTATATTGGGATCCTATAAGCTGTCAGCTTTTCTCAGTCAAACCAATACTGAAAATTACACAGCACTGAGTAACACACGGTTCTTCATACACTTACACGAGTAAAGTTTTTTTAGTGTATAAGTGTTTCCAGATGTGGGCCCTTAGCCACTGCTCATAGTTTTATTAAGTAAAAGACTCCTCTGCTATTAAAATGCTAAAAAACTCTAATATGTAAAAAGTCCACCATTCAGGTTTAATTAGAACCCCGATTTAAAGCCCAGAATGGTAATTTTGAAGTCAATTTGACTTCAAAACCCTCTGGTTAGGATTTCTAGCACAGACATCAATTTCTACAGCTTCTACAACCTTTTGTAGTAAGCAATACTTCAAACACATATGCTTTCTTGTTCTACATTTTTAATAATCACAAATCTAGTGGTCAGTTGTGAAGTAATGTCCATAGTTCAGAACTGTTGAATGTCTGTGGTAGTTAAATCTTAACTATCCATTGTTCTTCGAATAAAAAAAAAAGCCTTTAAAAGAGGTTTAAATCAACATGTTCTTTATGGTATATTTTATAAACCTACAACTTGAGGTTGTTTTTGCTTTCCTTACTTAATTTTGCTATGGATGTTTTTATATATGGTTGCTAGTTAATGAATGAGTAAATATACTATTAAAAGAAGTTACATCATCTTTATTCTAAATGGTTCATTAATGCTTTTGCATGATAAAGACTGCTGTTAGAGGGAAAAATCTGTGATATATTGGATAGACTTGCATTAAAAAATCTCACATTGATTTATTTATATCATCCTGTGTATTCTATAGACAACTATAATTACATTTTATAGTGCACCGTTATAAAAATGTGCATGCACTTTACTTTGGGTTGTTAAAGTATACGTTCATGTCTTTGATCAAATGTTACTGCACATAGGCTGTTCAAAGAAAGCAAATTATAGAAGAGTCAATAACAGTATTTTAAACAACACACAGCTGCTATAGATTGATTCAAAAGAGATCAAAATCTTGACAAAGAAGCAGTTCCTAATGGAATGCATGGTGTTTAAAGTATATTTAGCTTACTACAATAGAATCATGGCTATAACATGACCAAACATAAAACCACATAATTTATACTTTCAATGTTATAATCCAAGGCTTGATTAATACATACTTCTAGCATGTTCAAGCCAATATCAATAAAATGGAAGCTTTACACTTTTGTTTCCAGGAGTTAAAGTATGTGCTTTAGCATTTAATCTGTATTTTTGTAGCCTATATGAAAAGAAGCTTGGCTTCTCAGATGTAAATTTTCCCTCATCCCACATATATTGTTTAACTTCTGAATAAAAATTCATAATTGCACTCAGTACTTTCCATCCTATATCTGAAAGTGTTTTACAAAAGTGACTAAACATAAGCTTTAAAATGTAACAACTAAGGTCATTTATCCAAAAGTCTAATCTGGAGGCACATGAACTTGGTGAGGGACCTTGTATTTGATGATAAAGATTCTTAAGTGCCTGTACTTCTGTGCTTACTCACGACTAACTCAATCTAGCCCAAAATGGAGAGCCTTTTCCTTCTTTAAGCCCCAAAGATCTGGGAACTCTCAGTCCTAGGGGAGATATCCATGGCAAGTATTTTCCAAATATGCTTAATGCAATGCACAAAGGATTAAGCTTTTCACAAAAATAGAGTCAGTGTTTGTGTACTATCAAAAGCACAGAAATCTCAGTTTTATTCCTTTCTTAAGGAATGAGCCCTGTTCCCCAGGGCTCAGTACTGGGGCCAGTTCTGTTTAATGTCTTTATCAGTGATCTGGATGAGGGGATTGAGTGCACCCTCAGGAAGTTTGCAGATGACACCAAGTTGGGTGGAAGTGTCGATCTGCTTGAAGGTAGGAAGGCTCTACAGGGGGATCTGGACAGGCTGGATCGATGGGCTGAGGCAAATTGTATGAGGTTCAACAAGGGTAAGTGCTGGGTCCTGCACTTGGGTCACAACAACTCCATGCAACGCTACAGGCTTGGGGAAGAGTGGCTGGAAAGCTGCCTGGCGGAAAAGGACTTGGGGGTGTTGGTTGACAGCTGGCTGAACATGAGCCAGCAGTGTGCTCAGGTGGCCAAGGCGGCCAATAGCATCCTGGCTTGTATCAGAAATGGTGTGGCCGGCAGGACTAGGGAAGTGATTGTCCCCCTGTACTCGGCATTGGTGAGGCCACACCTCGAGTACTGTGTTCAGCTTTGGGCCCCTCACTACAAGAAGGACATTGAGGTGCTGGAGCGTGTCCAAAGAAGGGCAACGAAGTTAGTGAAGGGTCTAGAGCACAAGTCTTATGAGGAGCGGCTGAGGGAGCTGGGGTTGTTTAGTCTGGAGAAGAGGAGGCTGAGGGGAGACCTTATTGCTCTCTACAACTACCTGAAAGGAGGTTGCAGCAAGGTGGGGGTCAGTCTCTTCTGCCAAGTAGCAAGTGATAGGACTAGAGGAAATGGCCTCAAGTTGCACCAGGGGAGGTTTAGGTTGGATACCAGGAAAAATTTCTTCACCGAAAGGGTAATCAGGCACTGGAACAGGCTGCCCAGGGAGGTGCTTGAGTCCCCATCCCTGGAGGTATTTAAAAGATGTGTAGATGTGGTGCTTAGGGACATGGTTTAGTGGTAGAGTTGGCAGTGTTAGGTTAACGGTTGGACTTGATGATCTTAAAGGTCTTTTCCAACCTAAATGATTCTATGATTCTATAATTCTATTAATTATTTCTGCATTTTAATGAGAGTCTGTTTAATGCAAAATGCAAACACAACCTTTGGAGCAGAAATCAGATTTCAACAGATCCTTCCCTCAAACAAAAATGCTGTAACAAGCCACAGAGCTCTGTCTCCTATTGAGTTCTGTTACTCTGAACCAATGAATGCTTCATTCTTTAATGCACAAAAGCACGATGTTACCAGGAAGTGTGGAGACTTGACCTATCTAGAACTGTCTAAAGCATGGGAAGTTGGGTAAATCCTATCTCTTATATAAATACAGGAGGTATGGATTTGAACCCATTCAGTTTGAGGAAGAAACAGAACCTATGTTTCCAGTTTTGTAACAGGTTTCTAACCACTAGTTGTTTCTTAAAAGAAAAGAGTGACTCTTCCTTAATTCTCTGGAAGATTAGTTGTAGGAGGGGACAGCGTGCTCTGAATCCCAAGTGGATTAAGGTGTCTCTGCAACCCTGGATAAGCAGTGTAACTTCTGATGAGGGATGGGATTTCTGAAACCCTGTTTGCTTGGTCTGAGTCACTCACAACTTAACATGCTGCTAGATTTGAATCCTGTTCTGTAGTACCAAACTCTTTCTGTGCCCTGTATAGGAAGCCTCAAATCCCAGCATAGTATGAATTCCACCCTGGAGGTCAGGTGCCTAAATATTAAGTATTGCCAAATCAAGCTTTCTAAGTCCCTAAATCCTTTATTGGACCTATTCCATAGTCCTTTCCTACTGCAAGGCCCTTGCAGCAGGGTGTGGAATGTTTATGGTTTATGGCTTCAGTGTAAGCACTTGGATATGCATCAAAGCAATGTAGCAAAGCAATGGAATACTCCTTGTTGACCATTTTCTTACCTCGTCCTTTTAAAAATTATTTCTATTCCAAATGTGGCTTAAAAGAGTAAAAAGGTGTGCTCTCATTTCTTTGTTCCTAGATGTCTTCCTTTATAGCTTTCAAATGTTGGCAGGTATAGGGGGTTCTGACTAATTGGCTTCATCAGCAGAACCCCTGAACTGGTATGACCTCTGCAGAAACCAACATTTGACAAACTTGACCTACATCAATAGTAAGGAGTTTATTTTCTAGAACTAAACTCATCTGATGACAATGCCCACAAGGGATTCACTTCTGAAGTCACACAGACTTTTTATGCTATAGTCTGAACAAAAGTATGATGCTCCTGGGCTTGGACTTGAGGTGTATGATGGGTTGACCCCAGCCATCAGCTAAGCACCCACCCAGTCACTCACTCACCCCCAGCCGGATGGGAGAGAGAATCAAAAGAGCAAAAGCTGAAAACTTGTGGGTTGAGATAAAGACAGATTAATCAAGTGAAGGAAAGCTGCACACACAAGCAAAGCAAAATAAGGAATTCATTCACTATTACCCATTAGCAGGCAGATGTTTAGCCACTTCCTGGAAAGCAGGGCCTCAGCATGTGTAATGGTTACTTGGGAAGATGAACACCATAACTCCGAACGTCCCCCACTTCCTTCTTCTTCCCCCAAGCTTTTATTGCTGAGCATGACATTATATGGTATGGAATATCCCTTTGGTCAGTTGGGGTCAGCTGTCCCGGCTATGTTCCCTCCCAGCTTCTTGTGTATCCCCAGCCTACTCACTGGGAGGACAGAGTGGGAAAAAGAAAACCTCAGTACTGTGCAAGCACTGTTCAGCAATAGGTAAAACATTGGTGTGTTATCAACACTCTTTTAGTCACAAATCCAAAACACAGCACCATACAGGCTGCTATGAAGAAAAACTCCATCCCAGCCAGACTCAGTACAAGGCAAAATACTACATCTCTGATGGTTATAGAAATCTCTCCTCTCTCCCACAGACTAAATTTTGTATTCCCCTCCCTTCAAGAAATCTGATAAATCCTCCCACTCCTTCTGTACAGTCTTTTTCATGGGAGAAATGTTCTTAATTCCACCTCTTCCTTCACTGAAAGTGATGGAGCAAAAGAGCTGACTAAATGTTCTACAAAGAAGTCCGCTGCATGACCAATTCAGTAGCAGGGATGAAAGAAGTACTCATCCATTGCTGCTGTTTTATTCGGGGTCTTGTGACCTAGCACATCTGTCGTGGTTTAACCTCAATAGGCAGCTAAGCACCACACAGCCGCTCGCTCACTCCCCCAACACTAGCATGGGGGAGAGAATCGGAAGGGTAAAAGTGAGAAGAACACGTGGGTTGAGATAAAGACAGTTTAATAGGGAAAGCAAAAGCTGCACACGCAAGCAAAACAAAATAAGGAATACATTCACTACTCCCCATTGGCAAGCAGGTGTTTAGCCATTTCCAGGAAAGCAGGGCTCCATCATGCGTAATGGTTACTTGGGAAGACAAGCGCCGTAACTCCAAACATCCCCCAATTCCTTCTTCTTCCACCAGCTTTTTATTGCTGAGCATGACGTCATATGGTATGGAATATCCCTTTAGTCAGTTGGGGTCAGCTGTCCCAGCTGTATCCCCTCCCAACTTCTTGTGCACCCCCAGCCTACTTGCTGGCAAGGTGATGTGAGAAGCAGAAAAGGCCTTGACGCTGCGTAAGCACTGTTCAGCAATAACTAAAACATCCCTGTGTTATCAACACTGTTTTGGTCACAAATCCAAAAACATAGCACCATACGAGCTACTGTGAAGATATTTAACTCTATCCCAGCCAAAGCCAGCACATTCCATACCATTTACGTCATGCTCAGGTCCCACACTATTCAATAGATCCTCATTAACCACCACCCCCCTTCCCATCCTTTGATACAATACACAGGTATCATTCCCTTAGTCTATGGACCACCCCTGTGAAATGCCCACAAATGTCCACAAAATGTCCATTGAGTTCATTTAGTCCATGACTTGGATTCTATCTGTTATGGTGGTCACTCAGGACAGGAGAGATGGTGTGTTGCGTGGAGTTATTGGGTACCAAAGCCAACTCAGATTGGGTCACTGCTGCACTTGCACTGCTTCTTGTAAGGCTTGTCCTCCATTGGTTCAGGTGGTTCCTGCTATAGAAATTCTAATGACAGCAGTGCTATCATCCTGGCTGGGCGATCGGTAGTAGACACCCACTACGACATCTGCTTTGTTTTCCATCCCCCTAATCCTCTCCCAGAGGCTCTCACCCACATCATCCCTAACTGTAAGGGCTGTACAGTCACACCTCTCCCTTACATGCTCTTCCACCTCGCCTGCCTTGCCTATCCCTCCTGAACAGCCTGTAGCCCTCCATCCCAGCACTCCAGTCATGGGAATCATTCCACCAAGTCTCACTAATACCAATGACATCATAGCTCTGGGAACTGACCAACGCTTCCAGTTCATCCTGTTTGTTTCTCATACTGCATGCGTTGGTGTACAAGCATTTCAGATGTGCTCCTGAACCTTCCGTGCTCCCAGGAGCAGCGTAAATGTTCCTACTAGCATTGCCACCCCCAGGCAATGCCATGCCAATTCTTGTCTTACCTTCAGCTCTCCTGTTGGTATCCCCTTCCCCACTGATTCTGAAGTGTAAAAAGCAAATGCACAGGCAGTGGAACCAGGGACATGTGTCCTGGGAATAATATAGGGATGCTGCCCGGATATGTAGGGATGGGCTCAGGAAAACTAAGGCACAGATGGAGCTGAGTTTGAAAAGTCATGGCAGTCAGGCAAAGTCCCCAGTGACTGGAAAAAAGGAAACATCACACCCATTTTTAAAAAGGGTAAAAAAGAGGACCCTGGGAACTACTGACCAGTCAGCCTCACCTCCGTGCCCGGTAAGATCATGGAGCAAATCCTCCTGGAAGACATATTGAAACATATGGAAGGCAGGGAGGTGATCAGAGACAGCCAACGTGGCTTCACCAAGGGCAAATTGTGCCTGACTAATCTGACGGCCTTCTACGATGGAGGGACTGCATCAGTGGACAAGGGAAGAGCTACGGATGTCAACTACCTGGACTTCTGTAAGGCCTTTGATACGGTTCCCCACGACATTCTTGCCGCTAAATTGGAGAGAGAGGGGGTTGACAGATGGACTCTTAGATGGGGAAGGCTGGTGAGTAAGGTGATGGTAAGGCTTAGATGGTAATTGACTGGATGGATGTGTCCAAAGAGCTGCAGTTAATGGTTCAACGTCCAAGTGGAAACCAGTAACGAGTGGTGTCCTTCAAGGGTCCACACTGGGACCGATACGATTTAAAATCTTCATCAATGACACAGTGGGATTGAGCGCACCCTCACCAAGTTTGCGGATGACACCAAGCTGAGTGGTACAGTTGATTCGCTGGAGGAAAGGGACGCCATCCAGAGGGACCTGGACAGGCTTGAGGAGTGAACCTCATGAAGTTCAACAAGGCCAAGTGCAAGGTCTTGCACCTGGGTCAGGGCAACCCCTGGTATCAGTACAGACTGGGGGATGAAGGGATTAATTATGCAGCCCTGCGGAAAAGGACTTGGGGATACTGGTGGATGAAAAAGTGAATATGAAAGCCAATCGTATCCTGGGCTGCATAAAAGGAGTGTGGCCAGCAGGTCGAGGGAGGTGATTCTGCCCCTCTACTCCGCTCTCGTGAGACTCCACCTGGAGTACTGCATCCAGCTCTGGGGTCCCCAGTACAAGAAAGACATGGACCTGTTGGAGCGGGTCCAGAGGAGGGCCACGAGAATGATCAGAGGGCTGGAACACCTCTCCTATGAAGGAAGGCTGAGAGAGTTGGGGTTGTTCAGCCTGGAGAAGAGAAGGCTCCGGGGACACCTTATTGCGGCCTTTCAATATATAAAGGGGGCTTATAAGAAAGACGGAGAGAGACTTTTTACCAGGGCCTGTAGTGCCAGGACAAGGGGCAAGGGTTTCAAACTGAAAGAGGGTAGGTTTAGATTGGATATAAGGAAGGAATTTTTTACGACGAGGGTGGTGAGACACTGGAACAGGTTGCCCAGAGAAGTTGTGGCTGCCCCATCACTGGAAGTGTTCAAGGTTCAGGTTGGACGGGGCTTTGAGCAACCTGATCTAGTGAAAGATGTCCCTGCCCATGGCAGGGGGGTTGGAACTAGATGGTCTTTAAAATCCCTTTGAACCCAAACCATTCTGTGAGTCTATGATTAAATGAAAGGCCCTTTAAAGAGCAGTAAAGGAACCTTCAGCAGCCTCCTTCCATGTTCTTATAACCCTTCAGCATAACTTACAGGTATGAGACAGTAGTGACAGATTTTGGTAAAAGAATTGTTGTCCTGGAAAGGCTGAAGCATAATGAGCTACAGCTTGCTGAATAGTCCACATAAAGAAGAGTTAGCTATATATTATATATGTGATTATATAATACATATTATTTTCTGTTATGTATTATATTATAGTTATAACAAATAAAATGTTCATTATTAATCTGTATAAAAAAGGTTTTGTACTTCTTTGTTATGCCCTGTTTTTTAGTATATTACTGCATAATCTGCATAATAATACTGTCAAAATCTTAAAATATCAATATAATTTAGTTTTCCCAAATCCTAAAATGATGGTGGATCTTCGATATTAACTTTTTTCTTCTTGAGTCAAGAGGAGGGATAATTTGAAGGTGTGTTAATTAACAGAAGATATAGCAATTCAGAAAGTAGTAGGTTAGGCAGTATCAAGTATGCTTCACGCTTTAACTTATAAATTAAGATCTAAAGAACAGATAGGGATGCAAGAATAATAATGGTGAATCTCTGCTATTTCATTTCCTTTGGTTGAATCAGACAGATAAGATTAAATCCATTATTTATAGATGTATATATATGTACATGTTCTAGGCAAAGACATCACATTAAAGAAAAATATCATATTTCGATCAAAAACACACCGGCTAATACAATATACAAGAAAGCGGACTTTTTTCTGTATCCTATCACTGTTTCTGGCAGGTACAAATAGATGTTTAGGATAAAAAACATGTTTACGAGTTCTGTGCAGCTAAAATGTTCGTAAGGTAAAAGTCAAAGCATATTTCATTCCCTGCTGAGCAAATGGTCAGGAAGCACATTTGTCTGCATTTCCTTTCATAACAGGAAGTACGTAACTTCTTCCTCTCCACAGTGGCTTCAGTTCTGCTTCCCACCTCCAGCTCTTTCTCCCCCAGGGCTTTCCAATCCATTCCTTGCAAGAAAGCAAGGCTGTGCCCGTGTCTGCACTAGTTTTCAGCTCTACTGTGTTGGGAGATGGCTTATTTAATATTGCAGTCTCTTTACTTAGGCTTCTTGCTCACACTTCAAATTAAAAGTAATATTTGACCTAAAACTTTACCTTACACTAATTCACTCTAAATTATGCTCAAAACATACATTTGTAATACAAACACGCTTAACTACATTCTAGAAATTCATGACTCAGTTTAGCATCTCTCTTAAAACTTTACCTCTGAGGTAGTCTGGCACAACATGAAAAGTGCTCTCAGGGCTGCGCAGGTCACTACAATTTGGGAGTCATGAAAACTTGGGGTGTATTCTTTGCTTACAGAAACCTAACTTTTCTTCTGAAAAAAATAGGACCAGAGCCTAACTGTAATGATCTGTTCCAAGGATATTTCTTGTTGTGTGCAATTTAATGTAAGCAAGAGGGGGAATTCAGATATATGTAAAAGATAAAGAGAATATTATATTTAAGACAAAGGTTCATTGAACGGAATGATGCTTAGTTGCACAGTTAAGCATATATGTATATGTATATGATATATGATATATCATATATCATATATCATATATATGTGTATAAGCATATAATAATTCTCTGGGGGAAAAAAAAATCGTAAAAGATCTTGAATAAAATCAAGATGCCCCATGAAGGAAGACTGAAAATATAAGGAAACTGATGGGAAAAAGTTTCTTCCGTAACTTGCATTCATTTTAGCACTAATATGCAAGGCTCTTTTCTGTTTCTACAGGAGAGGTTCTGAATCAGCCAATAATCTTCTACTCTTTCCTTTTAAATAGAGCTGAAGCACAGATAAAAATAGATGCACAAGCCTGAAATTGGTTTTGAAGCTAGCAGCATTAGCTAGAACAAATCTAGGTCTTTCTGCAAATGGTCATTTCCTTTCAGGATATTCTTCCCCTGCCCCATAACCTCGCTGTACTTATATACTTTAATTCATTCTCTATTGAGCTAACTGCAGCAAGTCTTGTTTTATACCTCTACAGATTTGCTGGAATCAAAGAATGATAAAAAGTTTAACACATGAAAGAGTTAAGCATCGAGTGTTTATTACTGTAACAGCCCATAGAATTACAGAAACATGCTATTTGAAAAGGGTGTCTTAATATTTAAGTGTCTTAATATTGAAGCATACACTTCCTATGGAATTTAATAACACTTAAGCCGCCAGCAGCTCATTACAAATTGAAAGATGTTGCAAACAAAGTGTGCAGTCATTAGCTAAGCTCAGCTCTGTTTAAATTGGGAATCTGACAACAGCATGCTTCACAAGCAGGAAAAAAATGCAGAACTAATGAACAAGACAATCAGAGGGATAAAAAATGGTGGCTTGCCATATAAGACCGGATCTTTCTTGATACTAACTAGAAATATCAGCATATTAAAAGTAAGAGCGTGTTCCAAACCTGATATTAGAATGTTGTTGGGTCAATATGCCCTCTTCTTGAGTCAATGTGCCTCTGAATTTAGCTCACAGACCATGGATTTAATGAAACATTTTGTAAGAGACCTTGTATAACAGTAATACAATGCCATTATGTCCTTACACCTATTTATTTTAAGCCTGGGCAACCCTGCTTGGACTGGTTCAAGACATAGACTGGTATCATCTGAAGACAGCTTCAGATGATACCAGTCTATGGTAGACCCCAAAAGGCCCTCATTAAAACTAACAAAAATGTTTCAAACAGGAAACAAAAATGGGAAAAATTATAAGGACTTTTCTGAGCGGAATGAATGAAAATTTTCCTTTGTGTGTTGACCATGATAGAGCTAGTTGAAATATTTTTTTCACTTGAAAATAAATTTCAGCCATGTTTTTACAAATATCCTTCCTCTTTTTTCAAACAACCCAGACTTCTTCACAGCAGCCTTCTCCAATCTGACTGATAGGAATTCCTGCATAAAGAACTTGTAGCAGTCAGGAGCTTCCAACATCAGATGTCAGTGCTAATATTTTTGGCTACCAGTTCTACTGGTGGTGCCACTGATCTAAAGTATGCAGTCTAATCTGATGACCCATTGGCAAGGCTACCACAATCTCATGAGCTTAAACAGCACTACCAAAAATGTCTTACTTATCCCACATTTACTAAGACTATATTATCCAGTGTCGTCGTAATAAAAAGGAAGTCTCTGGTCACATTGGCTACTTATAACAGGATTCTCTTGAGACCTCTAATTTAGATTTAATACCATGATGGTAACCAAAATACCTAAATAAATACACATTTACTCTAACTCTGTCAGGTATTTATATTCCTTCTTCCTGTGGATTAAAGCAAAGTGAAAGGGATTTTTTTGTGATAGCTATGGGTATTTCTGAAAGTTTCACAACTGAAGAAAATTTGGAATCATGCACAAAAGATTCAAACATCCTTGCCCCCTTTGTCACCATACAGTAACTATGAGAGCCAGGAAAATATAGCCAACTGGCAGCCCACATGAAACAACATTAAATGAATGGGTCCTAGTTAAAAGCCTGGATTCTACACTTGCTTAAGTCAATGATGGAGCTCTCATGCACTCCAGGGTAACAGGACTGGGCTTCTAATGTCTAAGCTGCAGTAGTTTTCCTTTAAATTATAAAAAAAATTTGAAGTTTCAAATAGTTTCAGGAAAAACAGATTGTACCCCAATATTGCACATTTCTATGAGATTTGCAGCCAGAGACATATAACTCTTTAGGCAGTTTTAACTTACATTTAATACCAGGATGGCGACTAAAGTACACAAGTCCAACCAACTAGACTTGCTCAGAAGAAATCCTCTTGAAGGGAGATCAGCACTATTTTTGTCCTTTCCAATCTGTTAATACAAGCACTTTGAACAGTAGAAGAGTTTCCTACCATAGCAGACAGTAGTGTGGAAGAAAATAGCTGTTATACTGATAGGACAAATATGTTCAATGGTTAACCTAAATAGCTAGTCAGGACACTGGACAAATGATTGGAAAAGCAAGGACAGAAATTGTCTTCCACAAGCCTTGTAACAACGTAAACTCTTTTGCAGAAACTGTTATCCAAACAGCTTCCTCCTTGCAGTGGGAGAGGGCAGAAGAATTCAGCTATTGCTGTATCGCTGGTTCTGATATGTGCTCCACCTATTTTTTCCCTGTACGTGCTGCCCTGCAGAGAATTTGTGATTGAAAAAAGCCAAGGATGCATAATCCATGTACATCATATTCCCATCTAACATGCCTTGTACTTTGAAACCACACTGAGTTTGATAATAAATAACAATAAGTCAGTTTCAAGTCAACAGATTTGCTGCTGTTCTTGCAAACATCTTCCGGTGAGCTAGTAAGAAGGAAAAAAATCCAGTCTTATAAACTAAATAGTCGTCTTCCCATGTCATGGCAAATGGAGCTATGAATAAGCATTGGAGAACTGTGCTTCCATGGGGATTTTAATTTTATTAATCAAAAACTTTTAACAGTTTTTTCCTCTGCAACCATTTAATATATTCTGTACATTAAAAATATATTTACAGCAGGCATATAAACCAGCTAGCATTTTAAGATTGCTGTACATGTATAAATTAGAAAATAAATAAATGATGCAACTCCCCACAGAAGCAGCAATAGCTTATTGAATATATTATATTTTAAGAAACAATAAGGCTTGTGAAAGAGTATGTCCCATATAAATGGTTAAAAAAACAACCAGCTATTAGTGAAAGATCCAGTTGTGTTTAATCATCTATATATGGCTAAAACTGAAAAGCTTTATCCCACAGTTCAACTGAACCAATGGAAATCTTTTTATGGACTTCACTGAGCTTTAAATCAGGGTGCTAAATGTAAAGAGGACAAAACCAGTAGAAACACTTTCTAAATTATATTTCGATATATTAATAGAAATGTGAAGTAGAATTAAGCCAATTATAGTATGTGGATGCTAAAGCACAGTAAATCTATACCTTCAGCTTCACAGTGTATCTGGCTAACCAGAACTATGGAAATTATCAGATCCTAGCAAGATAAATGCTTTCTGCACTAATACTACAGTTCTTAATATTCTAGTGCTATAGTTTTATTGATAATTATTAGTTCTGAAAGCTGGTGCTAGAAGTCTTGAAACTCTACAGTGAATGACTTCTTAAACACTTGCTGTATCCATTTTTTAAAGTAATTTTATCTTCTTGAAAGATACCTGATTGACAGAATTGGAGATTTAAATCCTCCATAAGTCCTATATTTGAGTAAACAAGTTGACGCCAAAGGTGGTGTATAAACTAATGTTACTAATGGCAAAATTTTGTAGTTTTATTTTCAAAATGATAATTCAGGTACACTTTGAAAAGAAACCATGGTAGTATGGGAGAGTTCAAAACAAACAGTGTCATAACAGTTAATGATACATGCAGTTCAATATTTCAAATCCAATTTCCATTCCAAATTATAAACCAATCAAAACAAATATGGTGGTGGTTTTATATTGACATAATTATTGCTTTTTAGCTTGGCCCACAGCAATAAGTAACTTTTAAGGAAATTAAAAAATGTATTCATCGTAAATCCTTGTATTTTTTGCTTTTAAATGTGATTGATTTTCTGCCATGAAGAACACAAGTGACTACTCACAATACAGAATTTACAAATTCTGGGAAAGCATACTTTAAAATTATAATTTGTCATTATGCCTAGATTGAGTTATTTATGGCATTATAAAATCCTTGAAATCTAACAACATAATCATTTCTTATAAAACAACCTGAATATATGAAGAAAATAATAGGTCAAATGAATAGAACTAATATACTAATATTAACTCAATATCAGGTGCTTAAAAACAGTTACAGAAGATTACTTCTAAATTTCAGCCACATGTATGCAGAACACTAGTTATAGCGTTAAACAATTTTATCGAGAATTTCTCACAGTTGGGAATCTCCAGTTTCAACAAAACACCCATCAGATACATCAGATGTAAACAGCGGTAGCTTTTCACTGATTTTATTTTAAGATGGCAATTGTTGAATTTTATTTTTCTGAAAACAGAAAAGCAGCCACTCTAATTTATGATCCTATTTTAACTAGTAGCAGTAGTATTGCTAATATGTGACATTGAGCTACTCGGTCATTTTATTTAAAACAGTGATAATAATTATTTAACCAATCCTGATAGACCTATTTAGCCATAGCATTGGTAAGGGAGACTTTGTTTTATGACTGCAACATGACAATATTATTGTGTGTTGGTTTTAGAATGTGTTATGCTGCACAAATTCTTTTTAAAATCCACGTTCAGACAAGAACATACCAGATTTTTGTATGAAGTACCGTCATTTTTTTATGCAGGAGCTAAAAATAAAAACACTGCAGACATGTAGAAATGCAAATAATTTGAATCTATGAATTAAGTCCTCATGCAAATAAAGGCAGAATATAATAGGTCACAAAATACAGTACTATAAGCCTGAATCCTGTAATAACTTGCATATGTGCTTAACCATATATATTATACACTGAAGCCAAAGGGACTACAGAGAGGGCCCAAAGTAAAGCATACACATCAGTCTTTGTATAATCAAGGCCTAGAGTAATATATTCCTATCTACACATTACTAAATTTGAAAAAGCTATGTGTGAGGTTTCTGATCGTTTCCAGAAGTACCTTTTCTTTGATAGTCTTCCATACATTGTGTATATGTATACATATGTATATATACAAAATTATCACTGTTTTAAACACTTCTGAGAATAAGGCACCCTAGAAATATATGATGTTCAAATACAGTATTTTTGCTACTCACCTGTCTGTTACGTTCATCCATAATCCTTGTAATGTGATTCTTTTTTCTCCTCATAGTCCCTGTTTTTTTTTCCTCTCCTTCTTCTTTAAAAATATGTATTTGCCCTTTTCTTTTCTTTTCTTCCTTTTTCCCGTTTCCTCAAAACAAGTCTCCTTCTTCAGCACTTGAACTACTCAGCTCGCAGTCTCCTCCATCCTTTCATGCTAAACACACAAACAAAATCAAATGTTACTATAAAATTGATAACTAGATGAAAGTTACTATAGGGAGTTGAAGAAGTGTCCCAATTATAATTTAGTGTACAAGTAAATTATAACAAATATTTACTGCATCTATAAAGTAAGAAATGCATAGGGAAATATCAGTAATATCATTCAGAAGTTTCTTTTTATGAATAAGCCCACAAATCAAGTTACTTTTCCATCTTTAAAAACTGGGGGTTTGATGGTTCTTCAGATCCTTCATTGTCTCTCATGCTGCTTGGTTTTGTTCCAGCAAAGCAGCACATGTTATAACCACTTAAAGTCTTAAGAAATGGAAAAAAGAATATTAAAAAATGGAAGAACTCATTCCTGGCTGGAAGTGAGTTCTGTTACCTTCTTTACCTCCATAAGTATTTGGGAAAAATGCCTTTTCTAGAAAACTGAGAAAGATCTAGGAATTAGAAACAATACAGCTAATCTAAGCATGGTACATCACTTTTGTCCTCCTAAAAAATAATGACATTTCCCTCTAGTTGCTTTAATTAAATTTAACCTTTTGATGTCAAATTTAAAACCAGATATAGTCCTAGTCCAGCTATTAACTTGTCTCTTCTAGTTTCCTGAGCTGTGTTTTGGGTATAACTTCCTACCTTGCAGGGATCTTACAAGGTACAATTTATTATCTTTTTGTGAAATTGCTTCAGAGACGCACTACAGAACTGCAAAATGTTAGCATTTCTTTTTATATAAGATAGGATATCCCTTTGAATACTTCACACACAGAGCTCAAAGTCTGTGTGCCCCGGCAAGCTGCTTACCACAAAAGGAAGAATCAGTAGGTGTTGTCCCTTAATGCAATAGGAGCTCCTTCTCTTCATGTAAGCCTATATCTAATGGGCAAGATGGAGCTCAAAGCTAGTATATAATGTAAATTTGTAAATATAAGACATGATCCTTAACTGTTCAAATCAGTATAGCTTCAGGGAAGTTATATTCATTTACTTGTGATCATCAAAAGGTAGCTAAGAAATCTGGGGGGAAGAAAAAACTGAACAAAAAGTCAACAATTCAAGCCATTAAATCGCTAACAAAATTTATAAAACAATGCAATGCTTGTGCCTGGTCTTGTAAGAGAACAAAGCTGCTGCCTAATGAAAATAAAATTAGATTTTCCTCTTAACAGCTAAGGCCAATAATGTTTCCTCAGATAATTTTCTGGGGATAAGTATTTATATTGTTCTAAAACATCTGATAATAATTATACATTTATTTGTAATTTTCATAAGAGTGGTGAAAGCAAAGGAGACAGAAATAGTTCACTAGAAGGGAGCTATAAGTATCTCTGTCTCTAAATAGATGAAGCGTGGTTGAAAAGGCATCAACAAACACCACCAACCCCCCCAAAAAAGCCAAAGAATGGTATATATGTAAAGTTCTTTTATTTGCTACATGTCCCTGAGTAGAATTTTGTTTCTTTTAAGCCCTTCCCAAACTAAGATAGAAACTTTAAAAAAAAAAGTCTTTTATTGTGTTGGTGCCTTTAACATGATTTGGAATCATTCTGGTTGCTAAAGCAACATATGCTGAAATTAAAGCTTTCCCCTTTGCTTTCCACCCCTTCTAGTTTTTCTCCACGCAATGAAGTCATCATAATCACATACCTTTGATCTTACAGTCACCTGTGACACTAGATTAAGATATCACAAGTGAACAATTATGACTTCACTGAATGAAAGAAAAAGAAAATTAAGCTTCATGAAGCAGGTTTTGTTTTAAACAAAAAAAAAGAAAAAAAATAATTCTGATTCTTACAAAATAAATGTACAAGCTGCATTAAAGGAAGATGGAATCATGGTTTTGAAAAACATATTTAAAAGCCTTGGTAACTCTGTTTAAAGCTCTTCTCTTGTCTCTTAGTGGGTGAGAGCTTAAATATTTTAACCACTAGCTACAAAATATTTGAACTAAATAAGGAATAACTATACTTGAAGATTGTTGTGTTTCTGTACTATTCTTGTCTTTATTTCCCCTTTTTTACTTGTACAGGCTGTTCCACCATTGAACTTGGAGATGCCAGTTTCTATCCCAGTGTCCAACCACAGCAATTTGGTATACAGTAACCCAGTCAACTCACTGGGTAACCCCAACCTTTTGCCACTGGCCCATCCTTCTTTGCAAAGAAATAGCATGTCTCCTGGTGTGACGCACCAGCCTCCAAGTGCAGGTAACACAGGTAGGCTCTGCTCAGTCCCATCCCTTTAAATGTTCTTTTTTATCGTCTGCTTGTGTGCCTTAGGTCACTTTAAACTGTACTCTGAGAAACAAGAACTCATAACAGTCATTTACCAGTCATAAGTGTTTCCAAAAATTGCTGCATTGAAAAATCAAAAGAAAAGCCAGAGAGGTTTCTATTCCCAATTTAGAAAATAATAAAAAAGCAATGTTCTAGAAAAAGCTGAATATTGACTAAGATTAAAGGAAATCAATAAAGGATAAAAGGGCAGACAATTTGCTGTTTCATAAAAGGGCAGCTTGCCTACTTAATTCATGCAAGAACTCACTACACCATAAAACTTAAGAGGACAGGGAAGAATGTGTGGCCAATGCAAACAAGTTGAAGCAAGTAAAACAGACCACTTGTTAAATCAGCAGTCTAGTGGCTAAACACAGAATTTCTTATTTATGCATTCACAAGTTCCTTGATAGGTAAATGTTAGTTGAGCTCTGTACTTGAGTGCCTTGTATAGCAAGAGGCTATGCTCTGTACTAGTGATGATGAGGGGTCACGTCTGAACAGGATAAAGGGGGGTTAGGTTCATTCAATCTGTCTGTCTGAAGCAACATCAACACCCTTAAGTATACAGGGTTCAAAGAACCATTTGAGGTCTCCAAGCACAGAGAGAGGTATTAAAAATCCTTGGAGTGAATGTCTACGGAAGTCATAAAATTACTTCCTCGATAAATTGCTCTCTTCTTTCTTGGTTCTTCTTCAAGTCTAGGAGTTGATGTCTTAAGGAAAGTACCTACTAGTGGGAGATTCGTGATAAAGCAATAACAACATGTCCTGGTTTTGGCTGGGATAGAGTTAATTTTCTTCCTAGTAGCTGGTATAGTGCTATGTTTTGGATTTCAGCTTCCCATACTCTGCCAGCAAGGAGGTGCACAAGAAGCTGGGAGGGAGCACAGCCAGGACAGCTGACCCAGACTGGCCAAAGGGCTATTCCATACCATATGACGTCATGCTCAGTATATAAACTGGAGGAGTGGGCTGGGGGGCAGTGATCGCTGCTTGGGGAATGGCTGGGCATCAGTCGGCAGGTGGTGAGTGTTTGCATCATTTGTTTTTCCTGGGTTTTGTTCCTCTCTCTTTCTCTTGCTGTTTTTCTTTTCATTACATTTTTTATTATCATTTGTTATTATTATTATTGTTGTTATTGTTGTTATTATTATTATTATTATTATTCAATTATTAAACTGTTCTTATCGCAACCCATGAGTTTTCTCACTTTTGCTCTTCAGATTCTCTCCCCCATCCCACCGGAGGGGGGGGTAAGTGAGTGGCTGTGTGGCACTTGGTTGCCAACTGGGGCTAAACCACGACAGTCCTTTTTGGCGCCCAACGTGGGGCATGAAGGGTTTGAGATAATAACAGGTTAACCAGAGTGTATTAAGGAACTTATATCTGTTAACAGTCGCCGGTCATAATATTGGTTCATCTGTTCTTCATATTAGTCTACCTGATCTGCACCATGCTCTTTTTTTTTGCTGTACGTGTTAAAGATTGGTGTTAGTTTTTGCAGTTTGCTGTGCTCTGCAGTGATTAGTAATGTTTTGCCTGGGAGATTTGTTATTAAAACACTGGCCTTGAGCTTAATCTGGTATTTGGGTTTTGTACTGAAGCCATTACTGTACTTTGGGCACCACCTCATGGAGACAATTAGCAATTATACCTCTTCCTCTGAGAGATTTTTTATGGAGGAAATACAGAATGGCACCTTCGCTGCCTTCTTCTATGATGTTTCCTCCTTCGTTACAACAACTTTTCATTATCATCTTGAACATCCTTGGGTAGTTAAGATATATCTATTGATAGTTCTTGGGAATATTGTTTCAGTTTTGTCTACGGTTAATAAGCAGTTTAAGAATATCATCCAGAGATCTGCCCCAAGGCTGGATAGTTATGAGTGGCAGGGTGTGTGGGAGAGCATGGGCAAATGCCTAGGACGGTGGGCCCTTCCAATGTTTTGGAACTTCACCCCTGAACAAGTGCAGAATCCTGAAAAATTAGTAGAATATTTGGAAAAAGTATGCTGTCACCCTGACAATTCTAGGGAGACACAAATCACTGCAATGTGCTGGGGCCTGGCCCATGCCTACCGAGCCCTATTCAACACTATTTAGTACCCTCAAGGGGAATCTCTGGATCTGATGACAAAATGACAGGCACTGTGACTATGCCAGCCCTGGTGACAGGCACTGCAGCTACTCCAACCCGCACGACAGGTATTGCAGCTGAACCAGAGAACCAACCTGTGCTGGTATCAGTCGCCCGTATACAAAAGAAGAAATATTGGAAGTGGAAGTCAGCTTGTTTAGTAACGAATGAAGAAACTTCTTCTAAGAGGGAGCAGGAAGAAGTAGACGAGGCAGACCACTCTGAAGCAGGGCCATCATGAGAACAGGAGGAGGAAGAGAGGCGGCCACTGCTCGGGGAGGAGGAAGAGGAAGAACTCATTAACGAGGCAGTAACAACCTGATCCCTATCCCTGAGTGAGCTGTAATATATGCAAAAATATTTCAGTCGTCATCCAGGCGAGTACATTGTCACCTGGCTGCTCTGATGCTGGGGTAACGGGGCCAGTAGCCTGGAATTAGAGGGTAGGGAAGCCAAGCAGCTGGGATCCCGTTCTAGGGAAGGGGGCATTGACAAAGCGATTGGAAAAGGGGCAAAAGCCCTCAGCCTCTGGAGGCAACTCCTGTCAGGTATGAAGGAAAGGTATCCCTTTAAGGAAGATGTTATATGTCACCCAGGCAAGTGGACCACCATGGAGAGAGGTCTCCAGTACCTGAGGGAATTAGCCATGCTGGAGGTGATTTATGATCCAGATGAAGTCCAATGCACATGACCCTGTGTGGCGGAAGTTTGTACGGATGCACCATCGTCACACGCAAACTCATTGGCAGTAATGACCTGGAAAGATGGAGAGGGACCAGATGGTGGATGAATTGGCTGGCCAACTCTGGCAGTATGAAGAAAGTGTCTCTTCCTCCCTTGTCTCGGCTGTGGAGAAACAGGTCCAGCAACTCAAAGAGGATAGGTCCTACTCCCCGCCTGTACAAACCAGTATCTCAGCCTTTAGGAGTAAGCATCCCTCTGCTCAAGAGAGAAGATATAGTGGATACACACCACGGGCCACCCTGTTTTTTTACCTGCATGACCACAGAGAGGACATGAGGAAGTGGGATGGAAAATCTACCTCGACCCTAGAGGCGCGGCTATGTGAGCTGCAAGGAAAAACAACTAGAAAAGGTGGTTCTTCCAGGAAAATTGCTGCTCCAGTTTCCAGCGAGCAGTTCCCCAGACAGAGCAGAAGGGCTGATTTTGCTTCCGATCTTAATAAAGGGACTTTTGATTCGCATTTACAAGAAGTGAGTAATAAATACTATGACCAGGACTAGAGGGGCCATGCCTCCAGCCAGGTGGAGGAAAGGGACAACCGGGTGTACTAGACTGTGTGGATTCGATGGCCTAGCACATCACATAGAAGTAGAAGTAGAAGGCTCTAGTGGACACCGGTGCACCGTGTACCCTAATGCCATCAAGCTATAAAGGGGCAGAACCCATCAGTATTTCTGGAGTGACAGGGGGATCCCACCAGCTAACTGTATTGGAGGCTGAAGTGAGCCTAACTGAGAATGAGTGGCAGAAGCACCCCGTTGTGACTGGCCCAGAGGCTCCGTGCGTCCTTGGCATAGACTACCTCAGGAGAGGGTATTTCAAGGACCCAAAAGGGTACCGGTGGGCTTTTGGTATAGCTGCCTTGGAGACGGAGGAAATGAAACAGCTGTCCACCTCGCCTGGGCTGTCAAAGGACCCTTCTGTTGCAGGGTTGCTGATGGTCGAAGAACGACAGGTGCTAATCGCTACCACAACGGTGCACCAGCGGCAATATCGCACCAACCGAGATTCCCTGATTCCCATCCACAAGCTAATTCATCGACTGGAGAGCCAAGGAGTGATCAGCAAGACTCGCTCACCCTTTAACAGTCCCATATGGCCAGTGCGAAAGCCTAATGGAGAGTGGAGACTAAGAGTAGACTATCGGGGCCTCAATGAAGTCACGCCGCCTCTGAGTGCTGCTGTGCCAGACATGTTAGAACTTCAATATGAATTGGAGTCAAAGGCAGCCAAGAGGTATGCCACCATTGACATCGCTAATGCCTTTTTCTCAATCCCTTTGGCAGCAGAGTGCAGGCCACAGTTTGCTTTCACTTGGAGGGGGGTCCAGTACACCTGGAATCGACTGCCCCAGGGGTGGAAACACAGCCCTACCATTTGCCATGGACTGATCCAGACTACATTGGAACAGGGTGAAGCTCCGGAACATCTGCAATACATTGATGACATCATCATATGGGGCAACACAGCAGAAGAGGTTTTTGAGAAAGGGAAGAAAATAGTCCAAATCCTGCTGAAAGCCAGTTTTGCCAAATGGGGCCCTGAGCAACAACAAGCCTTTGAACAAATTAAACGGGAGATAGTCCATGCAGTAGTCCTTGGGCCAGTCCGGGCAGGACAAGATGTAAAAAATGTGCTCTACACTGCAGCCGGGGAGAATGGTCCTACCTGGAGCCTCTGGCAGAAAGCACCAGGGGAGACTCGAGGTCGACCCTTAGGATTTTGGAGTCAGGGATACAGAGGATCCGAGGCCCGCTATACTCCAACTGAAAAAGAGATATTGTCAGCATATGAAGGGGTTTGAGCTGCTTCAGAAGTGATTGGTACTGAAGCACAGGTCCTCCTGGCACCCTGACTGCTGGTGCTGGGCTGGATGTTCAAAGGGAGGGTCCCCTCTACACATCATGCAACTGATGCTACATGGGGTAAGTGGGTTGCACTCATTACACAACGGGCTCGAATAGGAAACCCCAGTCGCCCAGGAATCTTGGAAGTGATCATGGACTGGCCAGAAGGCAAAGATTTTGGAATATCGCCAGAGGAGGAGAAGGTGACGCGTGCCGAGGAGGCCCCACCGTATAATAAACTGCCAGAAAATGAGAAGCAATATGCCCTGTTCCCTGATGGGTCCTGTCATCTTGTGGGGAAGCATCGGAAGTGGAAGGCTGCTGTATGGAATCCTATACGACAAGTTGCAGAAACTGCTGAAGGAGAAGGTGAATCGAGTCAGTTTGCAGAGGCGAAAGCCATCCAGCTGGCCTTAGATATTGCTGAATGAGAAAAGTGGCCAATGCTCTATCTCTGTACTGACTCATGGATGGTGGCAAATGCCCTGTGGGGGTGGTTACAGCAATGGAAGCAGAGCAACTGGCAGCGCAGAGGCAAACCCATCTGGGCTGCCCCATTGTGGCAAGATGTTGCTGCCCAGGTAGAGAACCCGGCTGTAAAAGTACGTCACGTAGATGCTCACATACCCAAGAGTCAGGCCGCTGAAGAACATCAAAACAATCAGCAGGTGGATCAGGCTGCTAAGACTGAAGTGGCTCAGGTGGATCTGGACTGGCAACATAAGGGTAAATTATTTCTAGCTTGGTGGGCCCATGACACCTCAGGCCACCAAGGAAGAGATGCAACATACAGATGGGCTCGCGATCGAGGGGTGGACTTGACCATGGACACTATAGCACAGGTTATCCATGAATGTGAAACATGCGCTGCAATCAAACAAGCCAAGCCCCTCTGGTATGGAGGACAATGGTTGAAACATAAATATGGGGAGGCCTGGCAGATTGATTATATCACACTCCCACAAACCCGCCAAGGCAAGCGCCATGTGCTTACAATGGTGGAAGCAACCACTGGATGGCTGGAAACATATCCCGTGCCCCATGCCACCACCCAGAACACTATCCTGGGCCTTGAAAGGCAAGTCCTATGGCGACGTGGCACCCCAGAAAGAATTGAGTCCGACAACGGGACTCATTTCCAAAACAACCTCATAGACGCCTGGGCCAAAGGGCATGGCATTGAGTGGGTATATCACATCCCCTAACATGCACCAGCCTCCAGGAAAATCAAACGATACAATGGATTGTTAAAGACTACACTAAAAGCAATGGGTGGTGGGACATTCAAACATTGGGATACACATTTAGCAAAGGCCACCTGGTTAGTCAACACTAGGGGACCTGCCAAAAGAGCTGGCCCTGCCCAATCAAGACTTTTATGTACTGTAGAAGGGGATAAAGTCCCTGTAGTGCACATAAAAAATATGCTGGGGAAGACAGTCTGGGTTACTCCCGCCTCGGTCAAAGGCAAACCCATTCGTGGGATTGCTTTTGCTCAAGGACCTGGGTGCACTTGGTGGGTGATGGGGGAGGATGGGGAAGCCCAATGTGTACCTCAAGGGGATTTGATTTTGGGTGAGAATGGCCAATGAACTGAATTATATAATGTTAGTTGCTATATAATACTGTACATCATCACTTCTATGGTGACTATATGCCATATCAACAGTATTACAGTAAGAATCACCCAGATGAATGAAGAATGAACTTTGAGGAAACCAAGGAAAGTGCAGTGGTGATGGAACCAGAACTGGCTTCAGCATGCAACAGTCCAACACCACACACCATCTCTTCTGCCCTGAAGGACTGTTATGACAGATGGAGCCCAAAGTCTTGGACTGAAGGAACTCAACGGACATTTTAGAGGGATGGACTATGGACTAAGGGAACGTGTGTGTATCAAATGTGTATATCTGTGTGTGTATATCAAAAGACAGGAAAAGTTGTGGTGATTAATTGGAATGTATTGGAAAGGGCAGGACATGAGCATGACGTAGATGGTATGGAATAAGGGGTGGATACTGTCCTGGCTATTCCATACCATATGACATCATGCTCAGTATATAAACTGGGGGGAGTTGGCTGGGGGGCAGTGATCACTGCTCGGGGACTCGCTGGGCATCAGTCAGCAGGTAATGAGTGGTTGTGTTGTGGTTTAACCCGGCAGGCAGCTAAACACCACACAGCCATTTGCTTGCTCACTCCCTGCCCCCAGTGGGATGGGGGAGAGAATGAGGAAAAGAAAGAAAAAAAAAAGTAAAATTCATGGATTGAGATAAGGACAGTTTAATAGGACAGAAAAGGAACGGAAAATAATAATAATAATAATAATAATAATAATAATAATAATAATAATAATAATAATAAATATACAAAATAAGTGATGCACAATGCAATTGCTCACCACCTGCTGACTGATGCCCAGCCAGTTCCTGAGCAGCGGTCCTCCCCCCAGCCAACTCTCCCCAGTTTATATATTGAGCATGACATCATATGGTATGGAATAGCCCTTTGGCCAGTCTGGGTCAGCTGTCCTGGCTGTGCCCCCTCCCAGCTTCTGACTGGCAGGGCATGAGAAGCTGAAAAGTCCTTGACTAGTGTAAGCGCTACTCAGCAACAACTAAAACATCAGTGTGTTATCAACATTATTCTCATCCTAAATCCAAAACACAGCACTATACCAGCTACTAAGAAGAAAATTAACTCTATCCCAGCTGAAACCAGGGCAGGTTACATCACTTGTTTTTCCTGGGTTTTGTTCCTCTCTCTCTCTGTCTTGTTGTTTTCCTTTTCATTACTATTATTATTATTATATTTCAGTTATTAAACTGTTCTTATCTCAGCCCACAAATTTTCTTACTTTTGCTCTTCAGATTCTCTCCCTCATCCCACCGGGGGGAGAGGAGCATGAGCGAGTGGCTGTGTGGTGCTTGGTTGCCGACTGGGGTTAAACCATGACACAACACTAGAACTTGTTTGGCAGCTCTAATATATAGTATGAAGGAAATTATCTATCTTACAATACCTGAAATTCATGTCTGTGTAGGCAGTCAACATAGGCCTTTCCAAAATGAAGTCCTATTTCTGCCCTAGACAACTGATCTGTTTTATAGAGCTAATTCAGACTCTTTTCATACAGGTAAATATCACATCAGCAAACCTTTGAGAATGGATTTGAAAGGATGGAGGCTACTGTCCATCTAAAAGTCAAAAAATCTCACAATGACTTTGTGTGTTTTATGCAAAGGTTTGATGTGTGTATTTTCAGCTAACTCGTGGCCTCTTATCCATAAAGAGGTCCATGTAAGCTCATTCTGAGTAGACCTCGACGGAAATATGTGAAAATTTGGCCTTTATTAGGCTTCCATCAGTTGTGTAAGTGTTGGCTTAGTAATTTATTTAGTTATTCTCTGTCTCATCATCTCTCTAATTGTCAGTGTCTCAGTATTTGGATTTATAAAAAGACAACTTGGAAGGATTGAAAGTAAGAAAGCCCTAAGTTCACATGTAATGTACAACTGAGTCATCCAAACTGTGATTCTTTGTAAGTAGGGTTTTAAAGACAGGCATGGCTGACTTTTTTCCTTTATGACAAGAAATTACAAATATTCCTCTAGAATAACTTGGATTCTTTGGATAAAATTGTTTTCCTAGTGAAGTCTGTAGAAATTGTATGCTTTACTTCAGTGAGACAGGGATTTCACTCTTTATTTTGTCTGTGCATTCTTGCTCATTAGGACACCACACTATGTTGTATACTGCAATTCATATTCCTGTTCATATTCAGAAAATATAAAAAAGCATTGCATATCAGCAGACATCTGGATTTCATGCCTACCCCGAGTCCTGAAAGAGATAGTTAATGCTTTCTGAATCTGGAATGCAGCAATGACTTTGCTCTGGGAAGGATAGCAAGAAATGCTATTAACCTCTTGAAACTGGGATTGCAGCCACACACAGAAGCTCCTGGCAGTATTGAGTTAATGTGACCTCTGCTCTTTAACTTATAATATGATTCCTTAATTAAGATATTCAAGCCACAGATTCCAGTTTTCTAAATCTCTTGCAAGCTGATTTTTCCCTTGAAAACAGTTGAAACAGTCTCCCAGACAAAAAGAACAGAGGAGACAGGGCAGGGTTAGTTACTGGTCTTTTCTTTGCATCTGCTTAAATTTCAAAACAAATCTAAGTAGTATTACTTAGGTGCAAAACACTCTCCTTTTGCCTGTATATAGGATATAGACATGATATAGACAGGTTAGAAATATAAGGACGTATGATTTATGTTTAAAATATGTAGTTTTAAAGTTTTTCTGATACTGAATATTAAACTGCGTTCTTAATTTTTCAATAATTGTGCATTTAACAAAAATAGACAATTTAACGTGTAGCTACTTATTGCTGTTTATGAAAACAAGATGTTAACAGTTATTTCTAAAATTTCTTTGGGGAAGCAAAAAAAGTACATTTGCAAATTATATGCTCAGTTTATAATTGGAATTACTTCTTGTCCTGAAATATTTTTCATTTAAAAAGCATTTTTCCCCAAAATGGTAATTGCTTTAGAGCAGCCAAAAAAGCAAATTATTTGTCCTATGAAAAGGGTCTTTGGCAGTCTTAGACTCTACTCTTCCCAGGCTCCTATATATCTTCAGAAAAGGTTTTGTTTTCCAGTAATGTAGTTTTCCCTCTTACATAAGTCTGGTTTGTATTTCTTCTGACTCTAGAACAGGTCATATAAAAGAAGAAAAAATACTGGGGTTTTTTTGCGTAGAAGGGACTAGAATGGAGCATCTTTTCAGCTAACATACAAGATGGAGAGATATATTATCACATGCTTATAATATGCATTATTTAATTGCTTTACTGGAATAAGAAATAATTGAAAATCCTAAGTGGGCAGCTAAGTTCTGAAAATATATTGGGGGGGGGTATCTCAGACAGATGAGGTCCTGATATAATTTTGTGCATCCTGTGCATGCTAAGAGATCAGGCCTGAGCCACTTACTGCAAAATTTTCAGAAAAGTTGTCATGCAGGCTAAATTTTAGATGAGCACTGCTGAAAACCATCTTAGATTTTTGGCGTTGACCTCTTCTAATACACTGAACTTCAGTGTAAAAGAATTCTGCATTCCTAGTGTGGAAAGTGACACTAACCTATGCAAATGTGAACAGTCAGTGAGGAAGGAATGCTACACAAGGTAGAGGATACTGCACTGTGTCTGCTCCTCATGGTAACAGCTACAGCTCCAGTGACAGTGGTAGGCTAGCTATTTCACCATGGTAAGACACCTTTAAGTGACTATCTATCTGGTCCCTGATATTTGGACTTTAAAAACCACCAGAGACCCGATAATGCACAGGAAAGTGGTCCTGGTGCTCATTGTGCAGTGCCCATATTTTTGAACTACAAAAGTGTAGTCTTTATAAAGCACAAATTGAAGACCACTGTGTAATTTTAAGTGATTTTTCTCACTGATTATAACTTATTTACTATGCTGATTAGATGAAACATCAAAGCAAACAAGATAATTTGAAATATATGTTTTCTGAGATAGACAGATATTGATATATAAACATATTAGAACAAAACAGTGTTGTGGAAGTGGAAACAAATTAATCAATAAAATCAGAGGTAAAGATATAGGAAATATAGCGTTTCTGCATTAAAGCTATATGCTCTGAAATTCCTGAAATTAGATGCAATTAAAGAATTGCAAAAGCAAATAGTAAGATGTTATGATTAGACAATATCAGAATATAAGCATACTGACAATAATAACTGTACTGGAAAATTAAAAAACACAAACAGGACCTGGACTTGGATCATCTATTGCTCTGTTTCTGTGTTGAGCAAAAAGGGAGGAATAAAGATGATGTCAGCTTTAAGCAGGCAGAGCACTCCCCCTTCTCTCTGTGTTGACAGAGTTTGAGACACGTACCATACCCTCACGGCATATGTGATATACCCCTATTGCAAAGGTTGGAAGGAGAGAGTCCAGAGATGTTCTGAAATGTCTTCCTGCAGCTTGGGAAACCTAATTGCAATAAGAAATGTTTTGAAGGGTTGCTTACAGTCCCTCATATAGGTGATCACAGGCTAATTCTGTAGTCAGGTGCTACCTTTACATTTATTTTATTAAGGTGTGAATTCCTTACATAGTCTAAGGTGGGAGAATGCTTAGTGCAAGAACTACTTTAAAAACATTTAAATATGTATTTTATTATAGTAGAAAAACATAAACCACAGTGTTGGTGATCAGATTAGTTTGCCATATACTTAGTCATGTACTTGATTCAGCATTAAAGTATTTGCATGAAATGTAATGGTCTGTGATGGACAAGTCAGATTTTTTGTTCTCATGGTCTTTCACTCTGTGTGTGAATAAACTCATCTGTTTCTCTGGTTGAAAAATGCATCTCAGATTTTTAGCCTCCTAGATTTGTGACACTGCCTTAGATTTCCAGAAATGTGTCAGTGTTCTGACGTCAGCCCAGGCATCCAGCCCAACTCAGTGGGGCCCATGGCCAGGCAGGGCAGGGCTGTAGCAGAGCTGAAGACCAGCACTCCTATGGCATCTCTGGGCTGGGCTGAAATAGGGTCCTGGGCCATGGGCAGGGGTGGGGGAAGGCCCCAGGGGAAGCTGGGCAAGGCCAGTAAGGTCCAGTAGTGCCATCAGGGCCCTGACACATGCATATGGAGGTTTTAGGAATGCCAGAAGAGCATGAATAGAGATGAGAGGTAATCTGCTCTTTGCAGTTGAGCCTGCATTTATAAAATTGTCTCTCACCATATGGGCTGTGCCTGGGCAATTTGGAATTTTGGGCAAGAATTTTAGAGGACTGTTAATGATGGTAAATATGAGATTTAGCAGTAAGACTCTCAGACTATGTGGGATCTGAGCCTAAGTGCTTTAACTAGCCCAGGGACGTAGCAAAAATGAAAAATAAGAGCTATAGAGTAGGGAAGCCATTTTCTTGACAATATATTACAAATATAAGCAAATCATACACACAATTTTCCTTAGCAAATTTGATCAGACCATTTATCTCCATTGCAATGGGAGCAGTGGAGTTTTGCTTGGCTCCCAAAATGAAATCTTCTCAATAACTCCTAGAATCATGAAATGAGATACACAGTGCAACCTTTTTCTTTGTGCACTCCCAGTGCAGGTGGCCATCACATATACCTAAGTTGCCTATAGCATTCACAGCATTTTAATGATTCCCAAATACTGGCTTTTTCCCAGTACAGGAAAACTGTAGTGCCAGCAGAGCCCTTTACATAGCTTTAGACTTAAAGAGCAAGAATTTCCCATTAACAATTATACTACCTGTATCATAAGAATAATCTAATTAGAGAGAGGATGTCACTGTCAGATATCAACTTAGTCCTATATTGTTGTAGGAATCATTAAATTTATATTTACATTATTTGAAATGGTTGATTTCTTAAGCTATAACAAGAGTAAAGAGTTCCTATTTCAGTACAAAAAGCAGCTGATATTTCACAAGATGCCTGAGAATTCTTTCACAGCAAGTCAGTAAATTTTATATACCACATCTGTCTCGGCTCTCAGTAATTCAGTAAAGAAGGTCCATTAGTGTAATGTTATGGAAATGGGCAGGTACTTTAATGTAAAGATATTATTTTTCTGGATCTGCATATTTGCAGATTTGTTTTCTTCTACCACTTGAAGTTAGTAAAGTTCATGTACTGTGAAATGACTAACATGCAACATGTGAGTAAGAACCTTCAATTAGCTTTTTTAAAAGTATGTTTAGGTCAACACCAGTACAACTTCCTGGCATTAGTGCATTATCTATTTTGTTTGGCTGGTAAACAAGAAGATCTGTTCCAACAATGTGTATGCATTAAAAATATATATATACACACATAAGATGCAAGAAGAGAAAGACACCTATTCATTGCCTTGTAATTACTATTATCATAGAATCATAGAATACCAGGTTGGAAGGGACCTCAAGGATCATCTGGTCCAACCTTTCTAGCACAATCTAGACGAGATGGCCCAGCACCATGTCCAGCTGAGCCTTAAACGCGTTCAGCATAGCAGAGTCAACCACTTCCCTGGGGAGATTTTTCCAATGATTGACTGTTCTCATTGTGAAAAATTTACCTCTCGTGTCCAATCGGAATCTCCCTGGGAGTAACTTGTACCCGTTACCCCTTGTCCTCACCATGTGACTCCTTGTAAAAAGGGAGTCTCCATCTTCTTTGTAGCTCCCCTTTAACTCCTGGTACATGGTGATGAGATCACCTCTAAGCCTCCTTTTCTCAAGGCTGAACAAACCCAGCTCTCTCAGCCTATCCTCATATGGCAGGCTTCACAGACCCTTGATCATCTTGGTGGCCCTTCTCTGGACCCCCTCCAGCCTGTCCACATCTTTTTTGTATAACCGGGGACCAGAACTGTACACAGTATTCCAGGTGTGGCCTGACAAGCGCCGAGTAGAGTGGGATGACGACTTCTTTATCGCTGCTGGTGATGCCCTTGTTGATGCAACCCAGCATCCTATTGGCCTTCTTGGCCGCAACAGCACACTGTTCACTCATATTGAGCTTCCTGTCCACCAGGACCCCCGGGTCCCTTTCCACGGAGCTGCTCTCCAGCCAGGTGGATCCTAGCCTGAGCTGCACTCCCAGATTATGTTTTCCCAGGTGCAAGACCTTACACTTGTCTTTGTTAAACTTCATAAGGTTCTTGTTAGCCCACTCTTCCAGCCTATCCAGGTCTTCCTGCAGGGTGGCTCTGCCTTCCAGAGTGTCTACTTCCCCACTCAATTTGGTGTCATCTGCGAACTTCATCAGGCTACACTTGATCCCGTTATCCAGATCACTTATGAAGATATTGAATAGCGTTGGGCCCAATATCGATCCCTGGGGGACCCCACTTGTGACAGCTCAATTAGGCACAATTACCATTCTTCTAAGTAGTGGGAAACTGAATCAAGTGAAGAGTGGGAAACTGAATGTGAAAATAGCAAAATTTCTTTTATTTTTCATTTATTTTCCTTATATTATAAATTCCAGGGTAAATTATAGCGTAGTTTGATCTCTTATTTATATAGACCCATTCTAAACATTCCTTTTGACAGACTTGGTGGTCAGTCATAATGTCACATATATGGTATTTGTATTTAATGTAACCCAATAAGAAATAGGAATCCTCCATGAAATGGAATGTACATATTCTTCTTGGAAGAATTATGATAATTTCCACAAGTAAGAGCATATGCTTGTTGAGAACTTGAAAGGACTACTAATATTTATTAAAACTCCTTCAAAAATTTGAAAGCTCATTCCTATTAAAATTAATGGGAAGTAGGCATCCCAGGTTCCTAAACATCTTCTGAATTCTCAACCCATATGGCCAATGAAAAGCATTAGAGTAAATGAAAGAAAAAAGCAAAGAAAGGGCATATTTATTGTCTTGTTCTTAACTCCTATAGGACGATGATAGAGGTTTTGATCATTAATTGTATATTTTTGTTTCTTTGAAATGATAAAAAATCAACAGAATCAAAACTTCAAGAAGTCAAAATACAAAAATCATCTGATTTTTCATACTTTGAGACTGAACTCATGACAATGCTGTTCAAGAATGTTGAGAGATATGGAAATAAATTATTCACTCCTTATTTGTGTTACCTTAATATGTGGAAAGGTTCCAAACTTAAATGCTCAGTAGAGAAGCGTTTCCATAACTCTGAGAATATCGAAAATTGCAGCCAGTTTGCAACCATTGTCATACCAGTGACCCAAACGATATGTAAGGTGCAGATGTTACTAATGGGGTATGAAGGAAGAGAAATAAACTTTGCTGTCTATCCTATCCTGAATAAACTTGTGCCTTATTCTTACCCTCAAATTCTTACAATACAGAAGTGACCATTTAAGATAGTTGTACTTTAATTTGCAACATAGTTCAAATAGTAGTTTTCCATTACTAGATAAATATTCTGTATTAAGTTTTATTGACTGACTAACTACCAGTGCATAAAAATAGCTTTTCTGGATATGAGTTTTTAAAAAGGGATATCATAAGGATTAATCATGCAATCTGTACTTGGACAAAATTCTCTCTAGAGATAATGGCACTTGTGCCTAATTGCAATATATAGGAACATGCCCAAAAAGAGCATTCTATGCTCAGAAAGCATTTGTCTTTATATTGTGCCATTAGTCCAAATACAAAGTCTGGCACTGCATTTCATGACATATGCTGCTCCACTAGTTCTGTCTAGAAACAAGGTCTTCTATGTGTAAAATATTTTTACTCTTTCATATCAGTATAACAAACAACACTAAGAAAAATAATTTTCTCTGAAAACTTCCAAAATTGAAAATATACAGTAAATTTTACAAATTCTGACATATGCCCTTTAAAACTGTGCATCTACTGTTTTTATTTTCATTATTGTACTGGGTTTACATGGCAAGGTTTTGGTAGCAGGAGGGGTTGCAGGGGTGGTTTCTGTGAGAAGATCTTAAGGGTCTTTTCCAACCTTAACAATTCTATGATTCTATGATTCTATGAAGATGCCAGAAGCTGTCCCCATGTTGGATGGAGACAGTTCCAGCCGTCTCCAAGACAAACCTGCCACTGGCCAAAGCTGGTCAATCAGTGATGTTGGTAGAGTCTCTGTGATAACATATTTAAGAAAGGGTAAAAAATGCTGCGTTTTATACTCTGTGTGTGTGTGTGTGCGCACGCCTCTGAATGTAAATGCGACCATTCTCTTTGGTGGATTTATCTGAAGTTGGGACAGCTGCCTCAGAGTAAGCCACAGCTTTCTGAGTGAGGAGGATATGGCTTAAAGAGATATAGTTTAAATACAGACTTTTCTTATCTGCAAGCCACATGCATGCATTCATCATTGATTTTTAAATAGTGGGTTTCTATATCATTGGTTTAAAAGTTCCACAGTCTTACATTCCAGAATCCACATTATACCAAAAGAATAACAATTTGGTGGCTGGAAGAAAGAATGGTTATTTTGTGGCTCCAAAATGCTAGCTGGCATAATATGCCACGAACAGCAGAAATCCATTGGTAAAGAGAAGATTGCAGTAGTTCTTAAAAAAAAAGTTCTAAAAAGATACATGTAAAAAATGTTATCACTGTTCAAAATATTTTACATCAGTATGTAAATAGTAAAGGTCTGAATAAAGTTTCTGAACAGTATAATTTAATAAGGATGCATTCTTTCTCTCAGTTTTTTAATAGAAAATTATATTAAGCAACTCTTCTGTATGAAACAGGAGTGTTTTCTTGTAAAGGTTTCTTTTCTCCAAAAATTGCAAGCATAAAAACGAACATATAGGCTACAGTGCATGCTGTTTCCTTAAATATCTTAGATAGATAGTATATTACAGAATTTTTAAAAAATACATTGTTTCTTCAAACAAATAGTTTTATTTTCACACTCTGAACAAATGCTTGCCATACAACAGATTTCACAAGGCAGTTTTACTTCCTTTTGGTAAAATAGATCCTGTATTAAATCAGCACCAGAAAAGCTCTTCTTTTGCTTCAGTTTCTTCTCTTGATCCTTTCACCATGTCATAACTGTATTTTCCAGTCTTCAGTTTGTCAAAGTGAAGTTCAGCTTTTAAAAGGCACTGTAGTTTCTAGAAAAAAAAAAAATATTGTGTATTTAATCTCTTCACCTGCAAGAACACATAGCATTAATTAGATCTTAAAATATAGCAAATCCATGTTGAGAGCAATTGTTGACTTAAGAAAAATCCTACTAACATGAAATGGGAAAATCTTGCCAGTGCTCTGTTATTTTTGCTTGATAAGTGTAAAATACTTTTTTAAAATTAACTCATTGACAAAATGACTGTAAGATATTATTAAGGAAATAAACAACCAGACTAACTATAAAAAATATTTTTGTTTAAAATCTCTGAAGTGATCTCAGTGCATTTAAGTTTTGATTTTAATCCTTTTTTCAAAGTGTTGGAAGATCATTATAAGTAAAAGCATAAGAATAAACAAGCCAGGGCAGACCAGTGGCTAATAGCAGGTACCCAAAGAATATGAGAGTCAAGCACTTAGTAATACTTCCTCTGTGTCCTAGTTTTCATCATTCAGGGTGTTCCAGAGCCTGAAGTGGTATTTTTGTATTTAATAGCCCTTGATCAATTTTCTTCATGAATTTGCTGATCTGATTAATACAATTAGTTAATGAGCTTGCAGATTAAAAATATGATTCAATGGTAGTAATGCTTGGACATACTTCATTATCCAAACTAGAAAACAGATTCACTCTCATTTACTGTTATTTTTATGGCCACCTCATAGACTTTATTAAATTTAGTTCCATTATGCAGTTATGTTAATTGGGCTGTAACCCCCATTTCACATATGAAAAAAGTGAGATACTGAGTGCTTCGCTGACTTTGGGACTACAAAGGTGTCCTGGTTTCAGCTGGGATAGAGTTAATTTTCTTCTTGGTAGCTGGTATGGGGCTGTGTTTTGGGTTTAGGATGAGAACAATGTCGAGGATACACTGACGTTTTGTTCTTGCTAAGTAGTTGCTAAGTGGCGCTCACAGTGGTAAAGGACTTTTCAACTGCCCATGCTCTGCCGGGTGCACAAGAAGCTGGGGGGGGGGCACAGCCAGGACAGCTGACCCAGACTGGCCAAGGGGCTATTCCATACCATATGACGTCATCCTCAGTGTATAAGCTGGGGGAAGAAGAAGGAAGGGGGGGACATCTGGCGGGATGGCGTTTGTCTTCCCAAGTAACCGTTACGCGTGATGGAGCCCTGCTTTCCTGGAGATGGCTGAACACCTGCCTGCTGATGGGAAGTAGTGAATGAATTCCTTGCTTTGCTTTGCTTGAGTGCACGGCTTTTGCTTTCCCTATTAAACTGTCTTTATCTCAACCCATGACTTTTCTCACTTTTACTCTTCTGATTCTCTCCCCCATCCCACTGGGGGGGAGTGAATACGCGGCTGTGTGGTGCTTAGTTGCTGGCTGGGGTTAAACCATGACAATTTTGCTGAAAAAGAAAAAGAGAAGAGAGGAGAAGAGAGAAGAAAGAAAAAAATGCCTTATAGAGGTCTGTTTAGCTTTATTTCAGACTAATAGCCTTACACTTGAACTGCCTTAAAGAAAGATTCTTCTCTATTCTTCACTGTATTTCTCTTTCAAATTTATTTTATCTTTGCAAGGGAAAAAGCAATGTAACTAAGTCATATCACTTCTGCATGTTAGTTTTCCTGGCTGAACAATGAATACCATTTGAATAGTTTGAAATGCTTTCAAGATGCAAGGAAGTTTAAAGGCTAGGATACTAACTGATGTTTAGTGGCTTAAATAAATGGCAGATCCCAGAACTGTTTCTTTCCAGTTTAAAACTGACGGGAAAAATGCGATACACACATGAACGATGGCAGAACACAATCCTAAAAACTGCATTTTTTATGTATTCTAAAACAAAACACCAATTCACATGAATGAGATCTGTATGTTTAGATTTAACTCTGTATTTAGTGGAAAACAATTATTTTATGTTAGTGGGCACCTAAATTTACCATATGTTCATTGAGAAGAAGAAACCAATTTTCATCACCCATATTAACTGGTAATCTTATGATTTTTGATTGCAAAATCACTTTTATTTCTCTTCAAAACTTGCTTAGAGGAACAGGTATCTAGGAAATCCACTGCTTTTCTTGAAAGTCTTAGAATAACAGGCTATATTTCTGATGTCACCATTAAATTGATCTCATACTTTAAAATGTGCAAAACTGCTCTCAGCCTTGGCTGCTTCTGTATCCTTATAAGACTGTACCTGACAGTTCAAATATACAGCTGGGGCCCATAAGTTATATTTTTTCACATTGATGCTGGGTACTTTTTTGAAAATTACACCATCTGTGGCGGGTTGACCTTGGCTGGCTACCAGGTGCCCACCAAGCTGCTCTATCACTTCCCCTCCTCAACTGGACACAGGGAGAAAATATGACTAAAAGCTCATGGGTCAACATAAGGACAGGGAGATCACTCAGCAATTACCATCACAGGCAAAACAGACTCGACTCGGGGAAATTAATTTAATTTATTACCAATCAAACAGAGATTAGGATAATGAAGAATAAGAACAAACCTAAAAACACCTTTCCCCCTCCCCTCCCTTCTTCCCAGGCTCAACTTCACTCCCAACTTCTCTACCTCCTCCCCCCCAAGCAGTACAGGGGGATGGGGAATGGGGGGTGCGTTCAGTTCATAACACTTCATCTCTGCCATTCCTTCCTCCTCACGCTCTTCATCTGCTCCAATGTGAGGTCCCTCCCATGGGAGACAGTCCTTCACGAACTTCTCCAACGTGGGTCTTTCCCACAGTTCTTCAAGAACTGCTCCAGCGTGAGTCCTATCCATGGGGCCAACAGTTCCTGCCAGAAAGCCTGCTCCTGCGCAGGCTCCTCTCTATGGGCCACAGTTCCTGCCAGGAGCTTGCTCCAGCATGGGCTCTCCTCAGGCTGCAGCTTCCTTCAGGGCATATCCACCTGCTCCAGCGTGGAGTCCTCCACAGGCTGCAGGTTGGATATCTGCTCCACTGTGGACTTCCATGGGCTACAGGGGGACGGCCTGCCTCACCATGGTCTTCACCATGGGCTGCAGGGGAATCTCTGCTCCAGCACCTGGAGCACCTCCTCCCCCTCCTTCTTCACTGACCTTGGTGGCTGCAGAGTTGTTTCTCTCACATATTCTCACTCCTCTCTCCCAACTGCTGTTGCACAGCATTTTTTACCTTTTCTTAAATATGTTATCACAGAGGTGCCACCAGCATTGCTGATTGGCTCAGCTTTGGCCAGCGGTGGGTCCGTCTTGGAGCTGGCTGGAACTGGCTCTATCCAACATGGGGGCAGCTTCTGGCATCTTCTCACAGAAGCCGCCTCTGCATCCCCTCTGCTACCAAAACCTTGCCACGTAAACCCAATACATCCTCCCATCAAAAAAAAAAATTCTACTGTTGTATGATATAAATCTAATATAATTGAATGGGTGTTTTTTCAGGTATTCATGAGTTACAAGGCAAGATCAAACTTGTAAGAAAAGGATACTATATTTCAGTCTTTACCACTCCAAGCTCTGTTTCAATATTTTATGTGCATAAATTCCTTTCCAAAGGTACTGGGCATCCACATCTACAATCAAAACTGCAAAGTGCACACATGCCTTGCACATTTGAAAACTGGCCTAATACATTTTTCTTGCTTATACAGCATTAAAATAACCAGGAACAATTACAAAATGTGACAATTTAACTATTCTTTAAGGACTAGAATGAGCGAGCATGTCTCAGACTAGTCTTTTTCATTTTATTTGGCTGTGAGGTACTTCAGGATATTTTAAACACTTTATAGCTGCATTTATTGCCTATTTCCTAGGCCTGACTTTTGGAAATACTATCCTGCCAAAACTTTTTAAATTCCCATTTGAGTCCCATAATACATTGTTGAAAAGTTAGTGTAATGTACATGGGAAACAAAAGGGGGGAAAGAAAAATGTACTCTACATATGATATTAACTTTTCAAAATACAGCTAGACAAAGCTAGAAAAAGAGAAAATTGAAATGTGCTTTGCAGTGTCCATTAAGATGAAACATCTCAATTTACAGGAGTTTCCTGTCTGATTATAAAACACACAAAATTAAATACATGAATATTAATTTTATTAATTTTATGAAAGCGATGAAAAACAATTATTACATTTATGGGGGACTCTAGTGTTTTATTATGTGAAACGCTAGGAGGCATCAGTTGGGTAAAAAAGTTCTTTTTCTAAAAAAAAGGTAAGAAATTAGCATAGACGTAATCATCTTGGAAGTTTAATACTTTCAAATGTTAAAGGATATAAATTATAACTAAATTATGCAAATAGCCAAAACTCTATATTCTCATTGATATGAATAAAGGACAACATTTAATTTGCTAACTATTTCAAACCAGAGTACTATGTTCACAGATGCAACACAAAGTGCAGTTGTACATTATATTACATTTTAAAATATAACAGAATAGTCCTAAACTAAGATAACTTACTTGTTCCTCAATATTATACTTTTTGATAAAACTGCAAAATACTGATGCCTGCTGTCTTTTATGCACTGTCTCCTGAACATATGCTCTCAATAGGGTAAGTAAGTGCTGTGAATTTAATACAGTCCCAGGCACTGTCAAGAACTTTTAATTGCTATTGCATGATATCATCCAGGCAAAGCTGTTTTTAAAAATCCCAGGACAATCACCTAATAAATTTTAAATGTATTTTCCAAAAGTGGTGAATAAACAGTGCTACAAGTGGCTCTTCCTTTTAGCATTGAGTCATACAAAACCAGCAATGTCAAAATTGAATTTTCCTTGCTTCAGATTGCATTTAACAATGACTAAGCAACAGAGTTCTAGTTGTCTTATAAATTAATCAATTGAAATTGAAATGTGCCTTGCCATGCTACAGCAATCAGCTGTTATCTCTGCCTAATCAAAATGACATGTGAACTTCCTAATCCTTCTTTTGTAAGGCACATAAGACTTTGTTGTCACTGTTGGTTTTGTGAATCGCCTCTATAAACTGTTCTGATTTCCTAAAGATGACAGAACCCAATGAACAGACAAGGTCTACTGCAGTGCAGTCAGTGAGACTGTGAGATTAAGGTGGAGGACTGAAGACACTAGCTTTTAATCATGTGTCCACATGTAACATTGACCATCAGTCCTGAGGTCAGAGGACCCAAGTAATTCCTGTATTTTAAAAATAGAAAAATTTTAAAAATTGGGGGTTTGTGCATGTGTGTGTGTGTGCGCGTGTGTCACTTTTTCACTTGCACCATCAATGGTATTTATTAACCAGACTTCTTTTAAGCACATTTTGCTTTTCAAATAAGATGCAAAACTGTATTTTCAACATTTTCATATACCAGAGTACTATTCCTATTAAACCTAATGTTTTCTAGCTGTTTTGAATTACATATACATTTTTTCTACTTTGTACACATCTAAATTGCTACAGAGCTTAAATGTGGACATAGAAAAATATATCTGTTAATATCATACAGCAAGATTTGGTTATTCTTCAAAATGCTGAAGCAGAGACTATAAACTTTTTGAAATTATATGGCACTTTATTTATGTTCATCTTTATAATCAATGTTTTCAAAAGAATTTCGTTGCATCTTATTTGATTTTTTGATAAATTATTATGTAATTTAGAATAATGATGTCAGGTAAAAATAGAGTCTACATATAATAAAACAAATGATCATTCTTTCAAGCACCTAGTTCATGACTTCTTGCTCAATGAAACTTAGAAATACGCCTTAGCTCTCTGTGAAGAAGAACTAAAATATTTTGCTGAACAATAAATTAACCTGTTGCAGAGAAAAGTAAAATAAAAAGAAACAAAACTGGCAGAAGTATTGAATTCACAACTCCTGCTGAGTTTCTATGTAGTTATATTCACCTACTAAATAGTGAGTTACTCTACTATAAAAATCTTTCAGAAGAAAACTTTTGGAAAAATCTTCAGAAAGTTTCATTTATCTTTGTCTACAATGCATTGCAAGTTTTAAAAATCCCAAACCCATTTAAGATAGATATCTCTGTTTTTTAATATACATGTTGCAGGTACACAGATAGAGACTTTATAAAAAAGAATACTATATAAAGTTCTAAGAAAAATTTTCTGACTCCTATAATGAAAGAAACTTCACAGTAGGAAAGTATTTGTATGATTATCCATATGACACTCCAAAATTAGTAGCTCACAAACATAATTCTGAAAGATTTCATCTCACATACTATTCATCATTTAGTACCAATTTCTACAAGGCTCTTTTAAAGCCTAATTTCCTTTTTTTTTCTTGGTCAAGTAATCTTTAGAGTACACAAACATTTGACTACTGCATTCATGTATAAGAAATTGAAAGTGACATTCTTTTCATCTCTGTCCTAAGAAAACTGTGGGACAGGCACAAGGTTTAGGTCTTCTAGGGGCCTGATCCTGTAAATCATTATTCATATGACCTGTCCATTTTCACACAAATAGTCTCAGTTGTCAGTGGGACTAGTTGTGTAAGTACTATTTGCGTGAAAGAAGGTTTTCATGTTCAGGCCCTAGAATTTTCTTCTGATGTTATCTATGTAAGGTATATTAGTAAAAATATGGATATATATCAAGATTTTAAAATAAAAGGATGCATACTACAAGGAATGTAGACACCCCAAATTAAGGGCCGTTCTCTTAAGTTCTTACTCAAAGAAATTTTCCATTGCTTCCGAAGGGACTTAAGAGTGAGCAGAGACTTCACTATCAGACCCAATATGAATCATGTGTTCATGAATGTAGAAAGAATAATACATATGAAATGTAATATAATACAGGTATTTTAATAAAAATGATAAAGGAAGAAAACCTTGCAGATTTTTTACTTCATGTTAGGTTCCTAGAATCATGTAATAAAAATAATTTACAAAATAACAAATCCCCAAAGCGGTCAATTGCCTGAGTGTTTGAACTGGAAATCTGTATGCAATACAAAGGTTAAAACAGGTTCATAGGTGGTTGTATTTCCATGCCCTGCCAAGCCTCTAGGGATTAGTTATTATATCCCACGTAAACATCTTTACTCTTCAAACACGATACTCTGGAAAGTGCCAGTAAAAAGAAAACTAGTCACATTTTCTTCTAACATAATTGGTTTACCATCCATTTTTTTATTCTTTTAAAGTAAAGATATGAAACTAGGACATTTGCCATTAAGCTGATACATGCTAGGAAAAATGCATTATGTGTCAAAACAATGCTTTTCTGACCACTAGTAAAATACTGACAAAGTGCCTTTCTCTGCTTAATTCTCTTAAATCTTTAGTCTTAAGATGTATATTACAGTATTCAATTTTAGGATATAGGTATTTACAAATTATAATTATTATATACAAAGGAAGAAAATAGAACTCTTCTATAAAAGATAATGTTTAGGTTCCCACAGTGATTCATTAAGTTTTGCTTTGCACTGTGATTCTTTTATTTTTTTCTTTTTTTTTTTTTTTGAAAAGGAATAATAGAATAGTTTGGGTTGGAAGGGACCTTTAAAGGTCATCTAGTCCAACCCCCCTGCAATGAGCAGGGAAATCTTCAACTATATCAGGTTGCTCAGAGCCCCATCCAGCCTGACCTTGAATGTTTCCAGGGATGGGGCATCTACCACCTCTCTGGGCAATCTGTTCCAGTGTTTCACCACCCTCACTGTAAAAAATTTCTTCCTTATATCTAGTCTGAATCTACCCTCCTTTAGTTTAAAACCATTACCCCTTGTCCTATTGCAACAGGCCCTGCTAAAAAGTCTTTCTCCGTCTTTCTTATAAGCCCCCTTTAAGTATTGAAAGGCTGCAATAAGGTCTTCCCAGAGCCTTCCCTTCTCCAGGTTGAACAACCCCAGCTCTCTCAGCCTTCCTTCATAGCAGAGGTGTTCCATCCCTCTGATCATCTTCATGGCCCTCCACTGGACCTGCTCCAACAGGTCCATGTCTTTCCTGTACTAAGGACTCCAGAGCTGGACTTGTTTTGCTTTTCAAGCTGACAGAAGGTCATACTAAGTTTTATGGAAAATGTATGTATTACAGTTACATAATGCACCAATAGTTTTAAAAGTGTTTCATTTACATTAAACTTTATCTTAGCACATAAGTAACTGTACCACAACTAACCAGTTTTGTAAGGCTGATTAGCTCTACTCATTCATGATAAAAAATGTAAAAATTACTTAAAGTACTATGTAAAGACCAAAGCATACTATTCCAAAAGAGGTTCACAGCATATGACTTAAATCCCCACAACAATATAAGGAGTCTTTCCATCTCAAATTTAAGTATTCAAATGAAAGATGCACAAAGTTAAACACTTATAAGCATGCATTACCTAAACTCAAGAACTGAAGAGCCTATGATACAATGAAGTTGAGAGCATTTCATTCTTAAACTGGATTGCTTCCTTAGTCTGATAAATCAGGGTACAAGCACTACAAGGTCATACCATCTGGTGAACCATTAAAACCAAATAAGCTTCAAACACTTCATAATATCAAGCATACAAATGAGGCAAACTAACTTCATCAAAGTTTACACACATGACATTCATAGGGACAAGTCTGCAGTAATTTGACTAGTCAGCAATTTAGCTATGTTACATGTCTGAAAAGTTACTTTTAAGTAATTGACAGTGCAATCATACATTTAAAAAGTCTGCAAGCAACCTCAGTCCCAGTCCACATACACTGACTGATACATTCTTCAAATGCAATAGAAAAAGTACATGGGACTTTTCTATGATGCCCACTATATTTTATTTCAATGATGAATTTCACATGTACTTACATTATAAACATTTAGCTGTTTGGATGATCAGACTAATCCTTGAGATATTTTCCTTTCTTCGGAAAAAAGAAAAAAATCCCTTTACTTCTTCCAGCCTTAAATATTCACCAGCTGGTTCAACATGCAGCCTCCTTTAATCACACACACAACCTTCAAAGTCAACCCAATAAGCAGCCAGATGTCTGGTGCGTGTGTGTATGCGCGTGCGTGTGTGTGCAGCAATGAGGGAGGAGAAAGTGGCTGAGCTGTCGGTCGGATTAAAAGTAACCGGACTCGTCCTGAAAGCGTCCAGGAAAGAAGTGACAGCAGGCGAATCGGAAAAGGCGAGCAGCTCACAGCCTTTGTGACATCGCGGAGGGGAAGGGGGGAGGCAAGGAAAGGGATTCAAACTACACGCCTGATGAGGGGTCTTTTTCTGCTTCGCTCCCTCTTCCTCCCTTTTCTTCCTTCTCCGTGTCTCAATTTCTCTCTTTCCCATTATCCCAAACGAATGACTCTCTCCTCCTGAGCTGGAGAAATAATCAGTTCCAGTCTTGCAAAAAGGGGGTGGGATCAGATCCCGAAAGCTTTTTAATAAAACAAACATAGAGCAGCAGCAGCAGCAGCTGCTCCTTTTCTTGCCCCTCCAGTCTAAACTAGGTTGAAAAATGGCTCCACTACGCTACTTTAATTATATATATGGTATGCAGAATAAATCACTGAACATCAGCACCTCAATCAAGCACTTTTAAAATTATCATTGCATCTTGGGTGAATCAATGTTTCCATTCCTGATATTTTGCTAATTTTAGTTTTACAGTGAGGGTGATGGCATGGCAACACACAAACCTAATGACAATCCTTTATTACACAGAGCAAAGATAATATGTCAAGTCAGTGAATATTTTCCCCCTTCTGGCGAGGTACAGTAGCATGCGGACATAGGATCACTGCAAGAACTGGGAGAAAAATACAGTCTGGGTCAGCTCAGACACAGGCAAAGCAATCACTGCATGCTGAATTAGTGAAACAAGAAAGGCTGCCTGGTATCCTACAGTGGCAGCACTGACCAAAAGAGTCTATGCTGTCTGCATGCGAGATGTTATGGGGTGGAGGGGCTTTGAAATATCCTTAAATGTTGCAACCCTTAAATGCCCACCATCATCTGCTTCCATGCTCCGCAGGCACATTGCTCTGCATCAATACATTCCGTGCTTTATGTGCAGGGACACATGGAAAGGTACCCAGGTGAAATCAAAGATGCTGGCAATCATTAAGGGAAGGGAAGGCACGAAAAGTGGGTGGCGCTGTGCAACCCCTGCAAGCAACAGAGCCTTCAGTCATCACCGTTATCATCTCAGTGGCAGGGGCTGTCAGGCCAGCAACTTCACCATTTTGGAAACATGTCCACAGCAGAACTGGGCAGTTGGCGTTAGGTATTTTTAGCCCCCATGACATTTACTACCCCATCTCCTTGTACCTTTATTGGGCTCTTTCTCCAGAGCCCTCAGTCTGTAAAGCAACCCAACTTCCCAAACTCATTAGGCTTTATATCCAATTGCTAGTGAGTTCATCCCAACATGCTGTGCAAGAAGCAGTACCACACAGAGAAGAAACAATCATGATGGCAAAGTTTGGGGCAAATAAGCAACTACATTCAGCAAACAGGGATGATGGTTAGATAAAATCCTGTTTACTTCATTGCACAGGTCCAAATCATAGCCTACTGTCTGAGATGGTCTCTTGTCAGATTTATCCACAGAAATGCAGTATTCCCAACACACTGTATAAAAGAACAGGATGTTTTTTATATGTTCATTTGCTTTTATAACCAGATTGAAAGGACTGTACTGCATGTGAATTTGAATCCAAAATAAGCACAGGTAATAATTAATGAGTAAAACTGGACTTTGCATATACTTGTTTTAATTTTTACGTAGATAGCCAACTTTTACAATCCTTTGAGAGTAGCAGGAGACTTTATAAAGGCACAGACCATTATTTTTATGATAGACTACAGTACTGGAAATAGGAAGAGCACATATGATAAAACTAAGACTGAATTCAGACAACAGTGATAAATTTATACTTGTTTTATTTTAATATGAGTTCTTGGTCTTGCAGTCTTTTTCCCCATAAACATTTCATTGGGCCACTGACCTACTTCTAAAGTTCCTTATTTGACAATGAATAAATGCCTTTTAAATTTAACTATACCTCTTAAAACATGGATGTTCAAAGCATGGTCAGAGCAAAATGAAGCTAATGGAGTTCTAAAATGCAGCCTGCAATTGTTCTCAACTCAGATCCCTAGAGAGTACCTTTTACTGACTACAACTCTTAATGGACAGAGTTACATTCTGTAAAATACACCCACTACAACAATAACAATAATACTGATGTGCCTAGAACCATGAGGCAGCCAGACATGAACCAAACACATTGTTAATGGTGGTGAGAGGCACATATGCTTGACAGTGTCAGCAGTGAAGCCCAATATAACATCAGGAAAGAAATACTTTCTCAGCTCCAGGTTTGGCATGAAGCACAGCAGGAAAGGAATATGGAACAGTTACATGGGTTGTACTCTTGCCTCTTCTGCAGACAGTTTTGGTCTCCTAGCATGGCACCCAACTTTCCAGTAATATTAATATTTTCTTAGTGGCAAAAATAGAAAATTGTGTTAAGACTTCACACTTTTGTGCTCTAATTGAAAATGACTGTCATCTGCTTTATTTTGTGCAGGATATAAAGGTTTTCAGGTTTCTGGCTAGTTGATAAAACAGCCCTTCAACTGGCAAGACAGAACTTGAGTACTGTCTTAGCTTAAAAGAAATTATTAGAGTAGGCAAATATTTCAGAAAATAACATATACAGCAGCTTAACACATCTACTACATCTCCATGTGGGTTTTTTGTGGCCTAATCTTTAAATAGTTGTGACCTTCACATACTAGAGTATCTTAAAGCCATGCCAAGTTTTTGTCATGAGTACAATTCATCAAATCCATGTAAAGAACATCTCAATTTTTAAAGCAGGGTTCAGATGCTAGATGGACAAACAGATATGAGGGAAGTGATTATGCTTTCTCACTCATCTCAGAGTTAGATAAGGCATGAATATCTTATGAAGCGTTTAGGATCTTTTGCTATTTTGCTGCCTTTAATTTTAAAATCTGGAATAATTTCAAACAGTGAAAAACCTTTGTTATGGTATCTGTACTTGTACTGATGCTCCACAAATGGACCCTTTTTGAATTTCTTGCAGGACAAATCTACTCTTTTGGATGTTGACAGTTCATGTGTAGGTCTGCTGACAAAACTATTTTTTTCTTATTCCACCACTTAAGGCATACACTATTTTAAACAATGAGACATTAGTCAAAATGTAATATTATAAAATCAGATCCCCAAAGTTTTATCAGAGTGAAGTGTGCCCAATTATCTCTTTCCCTTACAGGTGTGATTATCTCAAGGTGGGCTTGGAAAATATTCCTTTGAAGTTGATTATCAAAGTCAATTTTTATTCTTTTGTGGATGCTGAACATATCTTTCCCTTAGGAGAAATGAGATTGCCAGCTTATATCATTTAATGACATTTAAACTGAAAAGCACTACGGTTACTATGAAATGATCCACCTTCTTTGCATCTTAACCCTGGTGTTTAAAGGTGTTTCTGTTCAGCCCCACTCCATGCCTCACTCTCTTCCACCACCTTGCTATCTTGTAAGAGCAATACAGTAAAACACTTCTTCCCATGTCTGTCTGCTTTTAAACTTGGCCCATGCTGGGTGCAGTGCTTAAAATGAGCTTTACAAAATTATTTAAAAGTGAGCTGGGGCAGTTGCCACAGCAACCCACCCTGAGAGAAATCAAGGCTATAGATTCATCTACCCCACAAGATTATTCAACAGTACTGTATCTGCTCTTCATTCATTCAGAATTTTCCATTAATCCATATGCTTTTATAATGAACAAAAGATATAAATACAGATATAATTTCAAAGATAATAGGATATATATTCCAGAAACACAATTTAAATGCTTTATAAAGCATTGCAGATAGCTGAAATGTACATGATTCTTTGCAAAATCATTTAATTGCAAACATTTGCAAGGTAGGCACAGCTGTCACATGAACTTTAAATAAAATGGTATGCCATTACTAAAATGGTCTACTAAATCAAGCAATGATTACAGAAAGCCTTTGTCACAGGTGTACCTGTAAGTACATAATACAACAGAGCTTGGTCTCCAGGCTTTGCATTTGACATTAAATCTGAAAACAATAAATAGGACTTTGTAATATTAAATGCAATAAATATTCAATACTCACCACGTACACCCTCTTTATTATCAAAATCATCTGCCTCCAATGCTTTACTTAATCTTTTTTCATAGTAGTTACTTCACAATTTACAATTGTTGTTTGGCACCTTAGATGTTTAAAAGCACAGAAGTAGTATATTATTTAAACGCAAACCTATAGTACTTAAATATATTTAAAGATATTTATAAAACAATTTATATAAAAAAAATATGAATCTTTACTGGTATGCGCTTAGGCCTAAAAATAATATCACTTGTAAGTAACTTTAAGTTTTCAGAATCTGTAATAAACTCCATCTGAATTCTACTTTAGGGATGCTACATTATCAATAAAATTATAAAACTATTGATCTTGGACTGTACTAATCTTCCAATAGGTACTTAGAAAATTATTTATGCTTTTATGCACTTTTTGGAAAATGTAGTTGACTTATTGTTTGATAAATGTCAGTTTAAAAGACTGCCAAATGCTAAAATGTTAAAGCTTGGAATATTAATTTATTCCTTCTTTTAAAAACTATTGTGTGTTCTGCAGCTACCCAAGGAAGTTTCTCCTCAAGCCTGCCTCTAGGAATGCAACACTGAGTATCATCAGGTGAATCTTTTTAATTGAAATACCCATTTTTTGTTGTGGAAAGGGTGTCCTTATGTACATCCAAATAAACTACTTGGCACTGCAATATAATAGGTGGCTATACTTATATTGCTGTTTGGAGAAGCGACCGCTGTAGTCTCTATCTTGACCTCTTATAGCCTGAAAATATTTTGCCTCTATATTGATATTTTTAAAAGTTTCACACTTTTTTTTTTTTAATTAAAAAAAATGGCTTGAGGATTCCAGTTCAGTGAGATTTGGGAAGGAGTGGCTAATAGGAAGGACACATGAAGGCACAGTAGGTAAGTAACACAGAAGTAGATAAGTTGTTCTCTCTTGAGACCCCTCTGCTAAACACAGCGCAGCCTAACGGGGAAACGCGAGCCGGGTGTCCCCCACACGGGGGGCGTTGCCCGAGACTCCACCGGGGCTGGGAAGTGGTGTGGTGGGGCATCGCCACCCCGGTAACTGGCGGAGGGTCCAGCTTTGCCCCGGCAGCACCACCAGACCCTCACGGTTAGAGGGCAGACTCGCCGATGACTCCCCGTCGTGTGTACGACCGCGGGGAGTGGAGGGCGGGCGTCGGGTGCTGGCTGCCCGGGACCGTGGGCGAGGGTGCCGTGAGCGCGACGATACCCTTTGAGTGCGGGTTTGGAGGGAGTGCGGAGAGTGGCGCCGCCAGCCCCTGATAAGGAGGGAGCGATGCGGGGCGGCAGCTGCGGACCGAGCAACAGGAGTGCCGAAGGCGGCGGCGTGCAGTAAAGGCCGGGAGCTTAGCTGCCACTTGTGTGCGAGAGCGACTTGCGGCTGGGGGAGAGGCGTCTCAGCTCCTGGGCGGCCGTCACCTGCTCACCGGCAACAAAAGCTGGCAGGCTGTTGCGGGAGGAGACCTGCCCCAGTACGGTGAGAATGACAGCAACACGTCCTGGCACACAGGCCACTCGATACCCTGTGGGTCGGGTCCTGCTCCATGCCTATGTCCCCGTTCATGTCTCTGTGGGCCAGGGGAACCTCGGACGTCAACGCTCCCCTGAGCTACAAGGAGGTTACAAGTAAGCAACTACTCGCGGGCGTTAAAAGCAGTTTGCTGGGCTGGAGGCCTGAATTCGGCCCCAGTTAAAGGTTGGCTCTGTGAAAATCTAGAGGTGATCAGCAACCTTAATTCTGCTCTGTATTTCACTATAATACTGTCCCCCAAGTTACCCATAGTAGGGCCCCTCCAAAAGTCTTTCAGAGGCTTTACAATATTTTGTCTACCTCTTTGACCTTTGGAATAAATAAGACCATTTGTTTGTGAGACTGAAGTACAGCACTAGTTACAGCTAGTATTTTGCACAATGCAAATAGGCTTTGTAGTGCACATGAATAATTGTCTCAGGCCATGTTGGGTAAAATATATTGCTGTCTACCTAGCATGTGGGATGGCACGTAGCCAGTAGTGGCAGAAGTCTTACAGGGAGGTGTATAATATGAAAATGTGTATTAATGAGTAGGGTGAGGCTGGTAAGTTACTTGATCTGTAGCTAGTGTGTGACAGAATGTGGTAGATGGTTTATTCTGGGAAAGGGAATGGCAGGGGGCTTTTCAGTTTCTAGAAGGCAATGTGTGTGTTAACATGCATCATGGCCGAGTGACTATGGCAGGAGGGGGTGTAGCACATACTTGGCAATGTTTGTAAAGACAGAGTAAATGGTATTTCTGGTCTAGATGGAGAGCTCAGAGGTAGAATACTCTGGGGCATTATCTATAACTTTCAGGGCTTTCAGAAAGTTGTGTTTTTAATGTTCCTTTTTTTTTAAAAAAAAAAAGTGGGAATTTTTTTTTTTTTTTCTGCTACCTTGCTGATATTTTCAAGGGCCTTTGCAGGGAAGAGACTAACTGATTGACTCTACATTTGGCAGCCTTTTCCCCTGTACAACGATAAAAAGGGGGGTTGTTTGTTTTGCTAAATTGTTCCGTCTCTAGTAATCTGAAGTATTTCACTGTTAAAAAAGCAGTTTCTGAAAATGTAGTTTGCAAGTTTATATTGTCCTTTAAATATTCCATAAAAAGTTGTCCAAGACATTATTTTTGTTTAAGAATTTCTTTACTGTACTGTTTGTTTTGTTTCTTTATAACAGTATTTTAAAACTAGAGACAGGAGGAAAATTTTTCATAGGCAGATGTTTTCTTTCAACAAAAAGATTAGATATTATTAAAGTTGTCCTAAAAGTGTAAAACCAATATTTATTACTTTGTAAATCACAAAACAGACTAATATTAGAATCAGATCCTGGAGCTAGTATTAACCACTCTTTTTTGTTTGCTACACGTGTGCTTTTTATAATAGACTAATGCTTAAGGTCTGATATTTGAAAATGAGGCTGAATTCACATCTGAAGGAGTCAACAACTATAGAAATGTTGAATTTAATGGCTTGTGTGGAACAGGTATGCTGTGGAGCTCATGTACCAAATCCAAAGTCCCTTGAAGTCTGTTGAAATCTAATGCGCTCTTATAGGTTTTAGATAAGACACATGGAAGCACAGGTCTATATATCAGTGGTCATCTAGATCCTATTCCTGCTTCAGACTTAATCATTGAGCATGCTGAAACTCCAGTTCCTGTACCAGGCACTGTCTCTCCCTAAGAGTCCTCATAATCCTATGACAACATTCCACTAAATGTATAAAGTTTTAAATATTTTTTAATATATATAATTTATTTAATTTTTTAAGGGGACAACAGTTGTAGTCAAAGAGCTTACTTAAGTATAACTAAAGGAAGAAACCTACTAACCGCCCTCCCCCCTTGAGATTTAGGGACTCCAATAATGAGTCTAGACTTGTATAGAAGAAATATATCAACAGTTTCAAAGTTCTTCAGTGCTAGACAGAAATCAGCAAGCATTTTTTTTTTCTCAAACTGAAAAGCTTAGTAACTAGTTTCAAATTTTTCTTCAAAAATCTCTTCTAACATAAAGTTAATCAGGTGAAATTTCAAGCTAAATGTTTGTTTGTTTTTTTTTTTTCTATGCAAAAGATATAAAAATAGATCAAATACGAGCTTAGAGTAGAAATTTGGAATTGCTTCCCCATCTTAATGGGGTTTAAGTACAGGAATGCATTTGAAGAATAGCTTTGGAAATGTTGTAATTTTTCTTGAACTGCTGTTCATCAGTCTGATTATTCTTCACCTTCATATGACTCAGAAATGTTTGATTTTTTTTCTAAAAAAAAAAAAAAAAACACCCAAGGTATTTGGTAGAAAACTAATGCATTTATAGTTTACTACAACTGTGATTAAAGTCTATCTATGTTGGTAAACAGTATTCATCCAAGAAATACAATATCTTTACTATTCTCCTCAGTGACTAATAAAGAAGGGCATGCTGGGTAGAGACATATTGTACTTTGGTGATTCTTTGTTCTCCATGGCCTATGATGAAACAGAGACTAAATTAGAGCAGCTGTGGGGCTGCTTGAATTTACAGAAGGGATCAAGTAGGTTCCTGCCAACTGCAAAGTACAGCACTGAGAATGCTTATCTTTATTTATCTTTTAGTATCTTGCACAACCTCTAGGCTTGATGCAGAAGAAGATAACTTATCTTTCATTGTTAATTTATGCAATTTTAGAATATTTAAACTTCACCATCAGCCAATCATTTCAAAAGAAGTTTCCAGTAGGACAGTTCTCCCTATTTCACTCCAAGAAAAAAGGCTCCCAAGAAATACATTTCAGAACTAGTGTTATAAGAAATTTTGGGAAATATGGGGGGATTTTTTTTTTTTTTTAAAGCTGTGCATTCCCTCTCTTTTCCTGAAATGGAATTGACGGACTAAGGTATTGTGATATTTCTCAGACATTTTGCAAAAACCCCACAACCTAAAATCAAAAATATGATTGTACCCCCATGCTAATTGTGTGACACTCAAGCATTTGTCTGTCTTGCGCTGCATGATGCTGTGATACAGAAGCAGAATTAAGTATTCTGCAGCTGCTACAAATTAGATCAGTATCTGCACCTGTGTAGACAATGAAATTCATGATAATTTTGATGGCCAAGCAAAGTAGGGATTTGTTTTGGATAGATTCCTAGCCACAATTCAAATAAAATTCAAATCAGACCTGTTCTAAGAGTAGAAAACTGTTAGTCAACTCATTCTCCTGTTACTAATATAGTTACTACCTTTGGAAAGTTATGGCCATCCATTTAATTATGTGTCCTTACACTGTCTGACTTCATTAACCATTCGATCTTCAAACACTATACTTTTGATAGCATTTTAGATTTTAGGCACATACAACCTCACTGAAATCATGTTTTGATTTGTATTCTTCCTCAAAAACATGAGGGAACTGTCTCACACTTAAGTCAAAGAAGCACTTCTCCCTGTTGTTCCAGGGAAAAACTGTTCTGTAAATAGTTTCAAAAACACTGGGTTTAATCTGCAAAAAGGATGCAGGAACTTTTATCCTCACTTTAATCCAAAAATTCTTAATCTGTATATCCCTTAGTGAGCACGGGTCCTTCTTAAATTATTGATGCCCATATGCCCTCCTCTACCTTTGCCCCGTCTTCACCCCACATGAATATCTAGATTCCAACAGAACCTCTGCTCCCACTCACAGCTAGAAAATCCCATAACTCCCTTCCAAACAAGTTCATCTTCTCCAGCCCTAACTCCTTTATCTGAGTCATGGCCAAGAGGACAGCTAAATTGCATCCAGAGATACTATAGGAAGGAGGCCTTACAGTACAGAACCTCAGATTGCTGAAGATCTAAAAAGTAATATTATATTAGTATTAGGAAATTACCAGGATAGCTCACTTATTTTAAAGGAGGCAGATTGAGGGGAGAAGAGTACAACAGCAATCTTGTCTGACTTAGAGTGTTCCTGTATGTAATCCTGTATGTTCTTTCCATTCAGATTCATAGAAACAGTCTAAAAGAAATTGACTATAAATATCCATTCACTTTCAAGAAGCTTTTCATGGCTACAGAAGCTAAAATCAAGCATTATATCAAATAAAATGTGAAACGTGCTACAAAGCTTATCTGCTTTCTCTTGAAGAAAGCTTTATGAATGTAGCCAAAAGCCTGAACCTGAATCTTACAGTACTGTGGCAAGCAGAACAACTCTAGACTTAAAATAATTTTTAATCATTTTCTCTATTTAAACTCACCAGTGCCTTTCTTCTGCTGCTCCAGGAAGTTGTACCTGTCAGCACCTGTTAAGGGCTTTGTTGATCAAACTGGCAGGTAAAAAAAAAAAATAAATCCTGTATAATAAAGTCAGACCAGCTGGCTTTGAAGAGAAAAACCCCCTAGTTTGGGTTCTGTTTGCCTCACTCACTCTCTACTACACAGCCCGAGGCTTTTTCTCCTTTAGTTGTTGACCTGTAGGCTGTGTGATGCAGGCACGCAAGTGTCTGGCAGGCCAAGGTGCACCTGCTTCTGTCACTCCTGAGTAAATTTTGCTGTAAAAGGTATCGCTGACAAGCAGGCCTTTGTCAGTGCTGGCAAATGAACACAGAATTACTGTCCCCTTTCAAAGTATGCTGCAAGTTCAAATGGAAAATGTTGAATCAATCATCCAGAAATCACTTATTTGAGAAGGAAAAAAAGCAAAATTGCTTTCACTTGGCAAAAAACTTTCCTCCTTTACGTAGACATTAAAATTACACTTCAAGAATAATCTTTGAACAAGATGAGTGTTTTTTCTATTAATTGTGGCTGGAAGGAAACTTTTAAAATGGAAATACAGCACACACATATTTCAATTCAGGTTATTAAACTGTTAAGTATTAAAGTTGATTGTCTTTCTTTTCACTAACTCATTGTGCCTTTTTAACCAAAGAAATATTAGACTAAAACCTCTCAAATAGGGTATATTAATCTCATTCTCAAAATTAGAAAGCATGCACTGTTGAGAGACTAGATGTCAAAATTACATGTTCATAGCACTTATGCTTTGGGAATCTTGGAACCAACTGTGGAATATCTGAAAAGCCAAGGACATGTAGTGAGCAACCCAGACTCAGACTATGTGGACTTAATCTGCATTTAACGCAAGAGGAATTCAAGGATGCTGTGAAGGTCGACTGCGGTTTGGAAGACATGAAACAAGCAGATTAAGAGGAAGAAACTATTGGCTTGCAATGCTGAAAACAAGATATGGGAGAAGCGGGCGGTGCATGTGAACTATTGTTATGAACGAATCAGAATATCGCTAGTAGCGCATGAACAGCATATTGCCAAACATAGTTAACCAATTAACGATAAGTTTATGCATGATTAGGAAGGCAAGAAACTATATTAACTAAGCTGTGTATGTAATAAACCGACATTTTGCTTGATCATATTGATCGTGTGCTGTGTCCGTGACTTCCGCGTCAGCAACCAACCAGTTTTAAAATGGAAGCTAAAGTAAATGAAAAGCCTTCTGAGAGTAAAGCAATCTAAACTTGGTGTTCTTGTCCTTATTGGATTAAGGTGAGGGTGTTTATCATTTATATCCACCTCACTATTTTTTTTTCCTCTTCCTGGAAATGGCTTCTGGTGATTGATGCAAATTACATTTTTGTTTCAGTATGTCTATAGCAGACTTAAAAAAAAAAAAAAAAAAAAAAAAAAAAGTTGCCAACAAAGTTTTGCTGGGATTAGAAGCAGCATCTCTTGATATTCCATTTCTGCTTGAAAACTATGTCATAAACTCAAACACCTTTAAAGAAAAATGTCAAAAGTATATATTTTATGACAATATGCTGTTTAAAAGGAGCAAAATGTTGCTTTAGGAAAAAAAAAGTGATGAGAAAAAGTCTGGGTTAGGAGCTCTTTGTAAAATAAACAAGGTTCCTATTTACTTACACAGTAAGTAGGAACCAGGGTATATGTCTGTGCAGGGGCATCCTTTCAGATAGAAGCATGGACCTGATTGGCATCATCCTGTATGCATTGAAATGTTGTAAATACCTCTCTTGATATGTACAGGGTTTAAAAGCTGAGTACTGAATAAGTAAGTGTTTTTATTTAATAATTATACAAGAGGTACTTTGTGGAAGCTTGGTAAGAGGAACAGGTTCTCAGGTTTTGTATCTCATAATAAAGCTCATATGTTTTCATCATATGTAATAAAATCATGTATTTCATTTCAAGCCTCCTATCAGTTCTCATTCTTAGATAAAAACAACATTCACAAAGTCCTAATGAATGGCAATTATGAACTTTTTAATGATCCATTACTGTTTCAAAAACAATGATCCTAGTTCATGTTCCCCTCAGACAGGCACTGCTCGAATTGCAATAAAGCAGACTTCTTTTCTACCTGGAAAATAAATAGTAGAAAAAAATAATAAGAAAATAGACTCTCTGTTTTCTTTTGGAAACAGCTATAGCCACCTATATGACTGTTTAATAGGTCACAGAAGTTAATTATCTTAACAATCAGCTTGAAACCTAGCCAAAAGACTGAAAATAAAGAAGATGTTTTAGCATAGAAATAAATCAAATGAAAAATAATAATTTCCTATTGAGATGTGCTTACCCCACTACTGTTAAAATATCAAGCCAAAGGACTAGCAGAAATAAGGAATTTTCTATCACCATATTTCCATGCAGAGAAAGGAGCGTAGACATGAACTATATTTATTTTCAAAACTCTCCTTCTGAAGAAGATCCACTGTAGAGCAAATGTCGTTATTTGAAAGTTGCCTTGGCTCAATTTCAACATTGTTGAGGAATTCTGCCTATTATGTGGTACAAGTAATGCTCACTTTTAATATAGCTTGATTTACAAAGTATGAATATAAGTGCTATCCATTATCTTTAGTTAAAATTCTATATATATTTTTAAAAATCCTACATTAATTTTGTTGATGGAAAACATTTTCTCTACCTGAGCAAGGTTGTAGCACTAAAATGTCTTGTTAATTACAACTGAAAAACATATTTCTATCTAGAAAGATCCAGCAGTTCTCATTGAAATCCAACTGGTTTAGAGTCTTGGTTTGCTAAGTTTGTATCTCTGCATATTATTTGCATTTATTCCTGTTATTGTTTTTATCTGCCAACTTGTTGAGGCAACCTAGTACCTGCTGAGTGCAGATGGCACAAATGATCTCTCCACCGATTCGACTGGAACAGCATTTGTAGACACTCTATGTAAAACTTCACTAACTAATGACAATTGTTACCTTCTCACATACTAGATTTTCCATATCAGTCTTATACATCTATTTATGTGCATTTATTTACAAATGTGTAAATATTTTATTTAAGTATTATGATTTTTGGTGTGGGCTGATTGAACCTGTTTGATTTTCTGTGAAAGCTTCAGTAGGTAATCTGTCTGTGGGTTGGTTGGTCCATTTGTCCTGCAGATACTGCTGTGGATTGTCACATGAGACCTAGGATTGTAATTTCTCTCAAGAACTTTTACTCTGAGCCAACTAAGCATATCAGACAAGTGAAACTTTCAGCCTCCAGGGAAGGATGCAGCACACGTGACAACTTTGTAGGTTTTCCTTATATCATGTGCCTGTCTCTGCTACAAGTTCAAGGTTGCTGGGGTACTTACTGGGAAAGTAGAATGAGACACTAGTTCCAGCTCAGCTCTCTGTGAATTCAGTCTGACATAGGCAAGGAAGCTCTGACCTTGTTCATCATCCTGAACAAATAAATTTCAGTTATACTTGAAGGGGAGGATTGCTCAGGGACACTGCAAAATGGACTGAAGGCATGCTGGGCTTGATCCTGCCACACTGAAAGCTGGGAAGCAAGATTTGCCCTTTTGCCACTATGTAATTGACAAAAATCCAAATCTTCCTAGCCACAGATCTGGGAAAGAAAGGGATGAGGAAAAAGGATAATGGTATTGTTTGGGCACATAAATCTTCATCTAAGTAATATATTTTCAGCTTTATGATTTGTAGCTTTTTAAATCAGTATGTCTTTTTTTTCTAGCATTTCTTAAAGAATTGCATCCAAAATGCTAGAAAGTCAGCCTGAGCATATTGCAGATAAAATCTATCTCCCTTTTCCATCTGTCGTGGTTTAAACCCAGCTAACAACTAAGCCCCACACAGCCACTTGCTCACTCCCCTCTTGGTGGGATGGGGGAGAGAATCGAAGGGTAAAAGGCAGAAAACTCGTGGGTTGAGATAAAGACAGTTTAATAATTGAAGTAAAATAAAATAAAACAGTTAAATAGGTAAAGCAAAAGCTGTGCATGCAAACAAAGCAAACCAAGGAATTAATTTGCTACTTCCCACGGGCAGGCAGGTTTTCGGCCATCCCCAGGAAAGCAGAGCTCCATCATGCGTAAAAGTTACTTGGGAAGACAAACGCCATTATGCCGAATATCCCCCCCCCCCCCCCCCCCCCGGCCTTCCTTCTTCTTCCCCCAGCTTACCCAGCTTATATACTGAGCATGACGTCATATGGTATGGAATAACCCTTTGGCCAGTCTGGGTCAGCCCCCCTGGCTGTGCTCCCTCCCAGCCCCCCCCCCCCCCCCCCCCCCCCCCCCGCACCCGGCAGAGCATGGGAAGCTGAAAAGTCCTTGACCAGTGTAAGTACTACTCAGCAACTATTTAGCAACAGCTTAGCACTACTTAGCAAGAACCAAAACATCAGTGTATCATCATCGACATTGTTCTCATCCTAAACCCAAAAGACAGCCCCATACCGGCTACCAAGAAGAAAATTAACTCTATCCCAGCTGAAACTGAAAGGGTTAAAGCCAAGATAGACAAAGCCACTGCATCAAAATGCCTCCTGAAAGAATTAAAGCCTAGGGGCAAGGAGGATATTTTAAATATCTTAGTCACTTAACTAAACAAAAGAAAGGCCTTTGTGATTTAGGGAGTAGTTAGAATGGTTGTAAGATAAGGGGGCTCCGGGATAATCCCATCTCAGACAACTGGGCCTTGGGAGAACAAATGCATGGAAGATAGGAAGTCACAAAAGAAGGACTACAACAGCCTTGAAGGGCACGGTTTATGTGATCCTCGGACTGAGTTTGCGCAGAAGCAAAGGTCAATCAGCGAACACAGTGAAGAAGACTACGAGCCTTCATCTGAAGACCCCCAAAGACCACTTGAAGACCACCACGGGAGACGACTGCGCATGCGGATCGGACATTTGCATATGTTAATAAGTTCCAGGAAATCTCATGTTTATGTAAATGAACAACGGGGACCAGGGGAAGAAGGGAGGGGTGGGGGGAAAGTGTTTTTAGATTAGTTCATATTACTCATTATCCTACTCTGTTTGAATGGCAATAAATTAATTTAATTTTCCCGAGTCAAGTGTGTTTTGGTAATTGGTGAGTGATCTCCCTGTCCTTATCTTGACCCACGAGCTTTTTGTTGTATTTTTCTCCTCCTGTCTTGTTGATGGGGGGGAGTGACAGAGCAGCTTGGTGGGCACCTGGCAGCCAGCCAAACTCAACTCACCACAGATTCATAAATACAGTGTATCTAAAAGCAGAAACAAAAACCGCAAAACATTACAAACTTTCAGAAATTTTAGTGCAAATCAGAAATACGATGTGCTGTGAAATTAATTATTTGAAAATAAATTTTTAGAATAAAAATTGGAAAGGATCAGTGCAATAATGGTTTCACTAAACATTGCCAGTTTAACAGAAAAACAATTTAATTCCTGTGATTTTAAACCATTTTTCATATTTTGCTGTTGTCTTGCAAACTCCTGGAAGCTCCAGTTTTATAAATATGTTCTGTTCAGTAGTATATTGAGTCTGGCTGGCTGGAGTTAACTTTCCCCATAGCAGCCCTCATAGTGCTGTGCTTTGTATTTGTAGCTAGAAAGGTGTTGATAACACACCAATGTTTTGCTACTGCTGAGCAGTGCTCCCACAGCATCAAGGCTGTCTCTCCAATCCCTCTACCCCCAAAGGTCAGTAGGCTGGGGGCAGGCAAGAGGTTGGGAGGGGACATAGCCAGGACAGCTGACCCAAACTGACCAAGGAGATATTCCATACCATATGAGATCATGCTCAGCAATAAATCTAAGAGAAAGGAGGAGGAAGGGGGGCATTCGTTATTAAGGTGTTTTTCTTCCAAAGCAATCACTATGCGTAGAGGCCCTACTTCCCAGGAAGTGGCTGGACGTTGCCTGCTGATGGGAAGTAGAGAATAACTTTTTTTTGTTTCCTTTGCTTCTGTGTGCAGCCTTTGCTTTTCTTTTATTAAGCTGTCTTTATCTCGACCCATGAGTTTTTCATCTTATTTTCTCCCCCCTGTCCAGCTGAGAAGGGGGCAGTGATAGAACAGCTTGGTGGACACCTGGCATCCAGCCAAGGTCAACCCACCACAGTCCTTTGTGGTGCCCAACTTGGGGCATGAGGAATTAGAGATAAGGATAGTAATTGGGAGAGGTAACTGTCAAAACATGGACTGAACATTGCTAGAGAGCAGAAGAATTATCGGGAATTTTGGTTGTAATTGTGGTGAAGGGATGAGAGGCAGTGTGTGTGTAAATTGTCCACTTTTGTCAGTGTTGTGATGATGTTATTTTGATTTTGGTGTGGGGAATTCTTTTTGTTGATGTAAGTGAAGTTTGTGAAGATTGTAAATTGTGTGATGAATGTGTATTTTAATGATAATTCTTGAATGTGATTCACATTGGTGAGGGGTGGAATGTATTGGGTTTGCGTGCCAAGATTTTGGTAGGGGGGGGCTGCAGGGGCGGCTTCTGTGAGAAGATGCCAGAAGCTGCCTCCATGTCAGACAAAGGCAGTTCTGGCCAGCTCCAAGATGTACCCACCACTGGCCAAAGCTGAGCCAGTCAGCGATGTTGGTAGTGCCTCTGTGATAACATATTTAAGAAAGGGGAAAAATTGCTGCGCAACAGTACCTGGGAGAGAGGAGTTAGAATATGTGAGAGGAACAACTCTGCAGACACCAAGGTCAGTGAAGAAGGAGGTTGAGGAGGAAAGGTTTGATCAGGAAGCCAGTCCTTCAGCAAAGAAATGGGAGGAAGAAGTGAGAGAAATCAGACAAGAGGCAGAAACTACCCGGTCCCTGGCCTTGAAAGAACTTCAAGACATGCGGAAAAATTACAGCCGCCAGCCAGGTGAGCAGATTGCTGCCTGGCTGCTCCGATGCTGGGATAGCAGGGACAACAGTCAGCAATTGGAAGGTAAGGAAGCCCAACAGCTGGGATGCCTTGCTAGAAACCAGGGAATTGAGAGAGGAATTGGAAAAGAGGCAGCAATTGGCAGTCTCTGGAGACAGCTCCTCTCAAGTGTGAGGGCAAGATATCCATTCAAGGAAGATCTTGTGAACTACCAAGGAAAGTGGACTACTGCGGATGGAGGCATCCAGTATCTGAGAGAATTAACGGTGCTGGAAGCTATTAAGCTTCCAATGGAAATTGCTGTAATACACTGTCCAGCTGATACCAAAGGCTCCAACGAAATTGAAAGAAATAATAAAATTACTCGAACTTATAGTCAGATAGGTTTAAAATGGTCTGAAGTTTTAGGAATAGTACTATGGGATACTGGGATATTAGAAATACCCCTCACCAACCTCTAGGGTTGTCACCAGCAAAAAATGTTTGGCAAGCATTTAGCTATACCCGGGACCTCTGTCCCCACTAGGACCAGGCTCTTAGATGGAGATGTATGAGTTACCAAATTTGTATTGGAGATACAAAAACATCTACAAAAACGTTTCAAAATTAAAAGGAATCATGCTCAGTGGTACCAACCCACTTGCTTTGCTTTGTATTACCAACCCACTTTTCGCTTGCTTTGTATTACTATTGTACTATTATTACTTGTTTTTATTATTATTGTTATTATTACTACTGTTCTATTTTTATTTTACTTTAGTTATTAAACTGTTCTTATCTCAACCCACGAGTTTTCCCCTTTTGCCCTTCCGATTCTCTCCCCCATCCCATTGGTGGGGGAGTGAGCGAGTGGCTGCGTGGTGCTTAGTTGCTAGCTGGGGTTAAACCACGGCATACTTATATATGGAAATCAGTGCATGTACCCTACCTAGAACATCAGTCATCTTTTCCATATATTTTTTCTCTGTCAAGTAGTTGAAAAGAGTGGAAAACTCAGTTCTTTAGCCAAAACTTTGTCAAGGGAAATGGGCCTGAGTTAAGACAGTCATAGCTTCCGTCCTACTGATATTGGTAAAGATTAACTTAGCTCATTTTATCCTAAAAATACTACGGCATTGTGCTGTCACAGAACAAAAAACCCCAAAGTGAATGATAGTCTGCTTTGTTAACGGCCCATGAAGGACTGCATAGTGTTGCCAAAGAGGAAAGGTAATTCTGGCAGGGGGAGATCACGACCACCAACTCAAAGACCACTCACTCAAGAAACCCACCGACCCAAAAGGTTAAGGAAGTAAAGGTCCCAAAAATCATAGTAATTTACATGGCAGGTGAAGAATTTTAACCAATCATTTAACAGAGTAACAATGAATATGTATTAGATGATTAAATATGTTAAAATCTTGTGTATAAATAACTGTTAGTTTATACCAACGATATGCTGGTTTGTACCTTGCACCCGTATCTGTGCATTTACATAATAAAGGAAAATACCTCGACTCTGTGTGTGAATTGGGCGACGCACACCAGGTAACGGACCCAAGATTTTGGGACAACACTACTGACTCTGAATTCTTTATGTACAGTGTCAAAGCTATTGGAGTCATGTCTGGGTATGGAAATAGTGAGAAGAAGTAAATCTGAAGAGCGTAATCTTATAACAAACCCACGGGGATTTTCTCATATAAATTAGTGTAGACTTTGTTAGTCTAAATATACTCAGATTTCCACTTTGTATCTGTTAAAAACTCTTTTGAAAAGCCTGAATTTGTTGTCCAAAAAGCGGATTCATTGCCCGGTGTGCAATAGGCCAAAAATCACACACTCAGGAGAGACATTGCTTATTTATTTCTTTCATGTCTGCGCAGAGATGGGTGCTAGGTGGCAACTCCACAAAGCTAGCACACCATCCCGATCGCGTACAGTCTTTTTATACAATGTAGAAGGCAGCATCAGCAATTAGTCAGGTTTAGAGATAACTTTCGCTTATACAATTGGTCTATAAATTTCTCGCTTTCAGTTAAAGAGACAGTACAACATATTTATACTATGCATGCTCAAAGGGTGAGGGTCTTCTCATCCAGGCTGGGGTCTCACAGTAGTGAGTGTGATTTTTAGTATTATAATGAGGACAGTTCACAATAAGTTCATAATAGTTTTCCAGGATGCTCAGGGTCGGTTCCTGATCAGGAGTTCCTCAACTAATCACTGTTGTCAACCTCAAGGATGGTCATTCTGCCCCTGGACTATATGTTTGTATTTAAATTTCTTGTGCGCATACAGATAGTTAGTTACGCAAATTAGAGTCATATGGACCTTGAGTCTTCTTTTGCCAAGTTGGAAGCATCTTGATTAACTGTCCCATCAAAGCCTAATTGTTTTAGCTTGTCAACTTAACATTTAAAAAGTACACCTTGCACAAAATGATCAGACTACTCAAAATTTCTAAATCAACCTTCAACAAGTTTCTGACAGAGCCTGGGTGGGGGAGAATTTCAGGTTGGCTCAGGGTGGACAGCTGCACATATCCTGAAACCATCCTTTCTCTGATGATGCTGCAGGTCTTGGAACATCATAGGTATATGCTTCTAGAAGATATGGAAAAAACTGTGAACTGAAGCTGTCTATTAATGGCTATTTCTGACAAGCTTGTACAATGCTAGAATGCAGTACTAAAGGGCAACATTTGATGGTTTTTAATTATGAAACCATCCTTTCACTTCTTGCAACCCACTGATGTTTTCTGTACATCAACCAAATTCTGAAACAAATGTTTCAGACAACAGTCTTCTCCACTGAACAACCCCATTTCAAGCCTAGAAAATGATCCATTAGATGCACTCGTTGGAGACATGTGAGAAACAAAACAAAGGATATTACTCAACCTCTGTAGATAGTTAATAAGACAAGGCCCTGGGAGAAGGAACAGGATGGCACCATAGAACAGCCAGACTAGAAAATAATACCAAGATAAGCACAAAGGGAACAAAACTGCTGATAAGACCAAGGAGAATCACTTGAACTACAAGTGAACTATCCTAATTAACACAGGAAAAAACCCGCCCTCGGGTAAGGAAAGCCCCCTACCAACAAAGCCCCTTCCTCAGGGAACATGCGCAGTAAAAAGGGAGAACACTGTAACTTTAAGTGGAGACGAGGCATCGCAAGAACCAATGGGAATGACGGTGACTAAAGTGTAACTGTACTGTAAAAGTACTCATAACTTGCTCAGAATGTATAAACGTTAACCGTGTGTTAGCCAAGGTGTGCTATCTTTGTGGAGTTACCACCTATCACCCATCTCTGCGCAGACATGAAATAAACATCTCGACTCTGTGTTAATCGGCTCTTTGCACACTGGGTGAAGAACCCTGATTTTGGGACAACACATTGAATGGGGCAGGAGTCTGATAGAAAAAGAGGTTTATGGTATTGTAATTGAAGATCATAGCATAATACTTACAAACAAGAGGGAAAGGAGAAAATTTAAAGATGCACTCCTGACCTTAATTCTGTTATTTCCCTGTATTTTAAGGCTTGATGCTATAATCTAAACATCTTTATAAAAATAATCTTATTATGAGAAATCATAGGCAGCTTTAGCTATGGGCAGCACTACCTGTGCCTCTTATAATTGCCAGGTTTAAAATAAAATATGGCAAGTGTAACAAACAGGGCTTTGCTCTTAACCCAGCAGAAACAAATATTAGTTTTGCTTTTTGTGTCATTTGGGTAAAATTAGGTACTATAATAAAATCTACATTGCAGGAAGAAGACATTCATTTTTATGTCACCTTATAAAAATCAAGGTGACAATAGAATTCTTACTTCCTACAATATTAGATAAGGATTCTTACCCAGATACTCTGGACTCAGAAAGTAGTCATTTGAGTCATATTTCATTCTCAACCTCTCTTGTTGAAAATCTAAATCTCGTAAACCAAGGGTTGTCATTATCAGTTACTAAATGCTTGCACCACTGGTTATTCTTTAAGGTCAATTAGACTCAAGAATATTTCATTCTCGGCATATTACCCTGCAGGTGCCCACCAGTCCCATGATAGTTGAATAAGTCTAGACAGCTCACTTAGATGAGATACCCAAGTTTTAGATGGCTGAAGTCAGATGTCATCTGAACTTTCACTAGCAGTACCAAACATTTTTATGGAAAATTTGAGTTTCTATATTGAAATACTCTCACCACCATCCATTCTGCACTGGCAGTAAAAAGAAGGGGAAACTATACAAGATGAAATGCTCTACAGACAATGCCTTAGAATCTATAAAGAGGGATATCTTAATTATAGTAATCCAAAAGGTTGTAAAGGATATTCAAGACAGCTATGGCTGAATCTCGCAGACAAAGGAGTCTCACCAATCTTTCAAGATCACTGATTCTGAAATTAATCCATCAGGGTTTGGTTTAAATGAGCCATGTCTTGAAGAGTACAACATACTACAAGTGAGAACCAGAGGAGAAATATCCAAGCACAGAAAAGGATTATTTCTTGCTGCTATCAATTCACCCCATCAACTAGACAGTCAACCTTCTACAGCCTTAGATACTTCGCCCTCCTCAGCCTTTAGGAGCTGGGATGGAACTGCATGCTACTGCATGAGTGAAGGTGTGAAATGTAGACTCTGTCTGTGACATCTCTCTCCTATGCCAGAACACTTTAGGACTTCTGTAATTAAGCCTATCATGTATTTTCTACAGCTGGTACACTTTTCCCTCAGTGCTACTCTTATTTTAAGACTTAATCATAAGTATAGAAAATCTGCCTGACATATTTTGAACTACATTTTAGGTTTTTCTTCCCACAAAAACAGGCTATGCAATGCAAACACTGTAAATAATAGAAATTAGTCAACTATAGTGCCCCTTATTCCCACCCTAGACATAAACACACACAACACTAATGTAAGGTTAAAGACAACCTAAGTTTCTACAACATGACTATTTTACCTATTACAAATGTATATGGCAACCAGCCTCTGATTTTTTATCAGATAAGACTCTTTGACTGATATTCTACATGACTTAATCTGAACAGGTTTGTAAATCTATTCCTAGGAAAAACTGTTTCCACTCAATGGTACCCACCCAAGGAAAATGTGTTTAAACAAATGAGGCCAGAATAAGTACCTCCTATGGAACAAAACCAACCATAACTACATATTTGAACAATACAGGCTTAATAAAGCATCAGTTTCTGTAACGTAAATGAAGATTATTAACAAAAATTACATGACTGGGAAAAATGGAAGTTTCTAGATTTATGCAGCTACCAATTCGATTTTCCAATGTGAAAAAAAAAAAAAAAGAGAATCTGAGGATGTTCTTTTGCACACTGAGGTATATTAAGGAAATGTTTAAACCACTGATAAGCTAGATTCCTTTAAAGTGCCAAAAATCGATGAATTATGTCACCACTATTCAGTGTCTTGAAGACATTGATTCACTACTGTACGGATTTTGGGAGCCCTGGACTCATTCTTTCATAGAATCATAGAATCATAGAATGCTTTAGGATGGAAGGGACCTTTAAAGGTCATTTAGTCCATCCCCCTGCAATTGCCAGGGACATCTACAACTAGATCAGGTTGCTCAGAGCCCCGTCCAGCCTGTCCTTGAATGTTTCCAAGGATGGGGCATCTACCACCTCTCTGGGCAACCCGTTCCAGTGTCTCACCACCCTCATCGTAAAAAATTTCTTCCTTATATCTAGTCTGAATCTACCCTCTTGTAGTTTAAAACCATTACCCCTTTTCCTATCACTACTGGCCCTGCTAAAAAGTCTGTCCCCATCTTTCTTATAAGCCCCCTTTAAGTACTGAAAGGCCGCAATAAGGTGTCCCTGTAGCCTTCTCTTCTGCAGGCTGAACAGCCCCAGCTCTTTCAGCCTTTCCTCATAGGAGAGGTGTTCCATCCCTCTGATCATTTTTGTGGCCCTCCTCTGGACCCACTCCAACAGGTCCATGTCTTTCTTGTACTGGGGACTCCAGAGCTGGACGCAGTACTCCAGGTGGGGTCTCACCAGAGCAGAGTAGAGGGGCAGAATCACCTCCCTCGACCTGCTAGACACGTTTCTTTTGATGCAGCCCAGGATATGGTTGGCTTTCTGGGCTGCGAGAGCACATTGCTGGCTCATGTCCAGCTTTTCATCCACCAGTACCCCCAAGTCCTTCTCCTCGGGGCTGCTTTCAATCCCTTCATCCCCCAGCCTGTATTGATACTGGGGGTTGCCCCGACCCAGGTGCAAGCAGCATATATGGGTTTGGTACCACAGGGTGGGCATTGGCTGTCCGAATGTTAATTTCTCGCAAGTCTTGCACTAATCTATATTCTTGAGAATTAGGTTTTCTTACCAGTAAGATGGGAGTATTGAATTCTGATTGACATTCTCATAACAGTCCATATTCTACAAAGGAGTTGATAAGTGCTTCCAGTTTTCTCCTTGCTTCCAATTTTATTGGGTATTGTTTCTTTCTTACCGGTTGTGCTCCAGGCTTCAATTTAGTTTTGATTGGAGTCATATTCTTTGCTCGTCCTGGTTTTCCCAATGCCCATACCAACAGTATTACTGCATTAAATGCCTCTTCTGGAATATTTGCATCTTCATCGTTTTCCTCTTGAATCAGCAAACATATCTGTGCCTTCCAAGCATTCTCTGGGTCAATATGTAACTGTACAGAATTTTCAGAGAAAGTTATTTGTGCAATCAATTTACATAATAAATCTCACCCTAACAGTGGCAGGGGACACTCTGGCATATAGAGAAAGGAATGAGTTACCTTACTGTTTCCAATTGTACATTCCATCGGTTGCAAAAATGGTTTTAAAGTTCTTTTCCCGGTGGCACCAATTGTACTAGTTTTGATTTTACTTAATGGTCCCTTACAGTCTGTAAGTATGGAATGTGTTGCCCCACTATCTATTAAAAAATCTATTGTAATGAAACAATGAACCCCAGCTTCACTGGAACCAGAGGATTGGCTGGGGAAACTTTAATAGATTCCTCCGGTCCCCTCCAATCTAATCCTATTTCTGCCAGTACCTCAGCGGCTGTCTCCGTCCCTTTTTTCCTGAGTATTCGACTGATGCTAACATTTTTTTTTTTTTCCAATGACCATCCTGCTTACAATAAGCACATTGATTAGGTCCTAAAGGGGTATTGCACCAATTCCTTCTCAAATTTCCATGGCCGCCTCCTCAGCCCCTAAATCCACTTGGTGAATTTCCTCTACCTCTTCCTCTGCCTCTCCCTTGTCCTTCTGCCAAAGCAGCTATCAAGGAGGCTTGCAGTTTTGTTTTCTTCTGTTTCTGCTTTTCTTCCACCTCATCCCGATTATTATAAACTTTATACGCAATTGACATTAATTGTGAAATTGTCATTCTGTCTGTACCATCCACTTTTTGCAATTTCTTCCTAATGTCCAACGCCAATTGGCCAATAAACAACATATTAAACAATTTCATATTACTAGTATCATCTGGATCCAAATTTGTACCAATTTTCAAGCTACTTCACACATTCTTTCATAAAAAGCAGACGATATTGTGGCCACCATCGATTACAATATCTTTTCAGTTTATCTTTTGTCATGGGGTCCCCCCCAAATTTATTCCAATGTTTTAGGATGCATCCTAGAGGAGAACAAGAGGGTGCCTACTGAGAAGCAACAGAGCCCATTTTGGTACCAAAAAGAATTTCCTAGCCCAGCATTTCATACACAATTTAACAGAACGAGAGACGTCTCCCTTCAATAACAGAACAAGGGATGTCTCCCTTCATTAACAGAACAGTGTGTAAAAACGAACCAGTTATGCCTCTGCTGCTTAGGGCGCAGGGCTTGCCAGTGGCTTACTGCTTCTCAAGAGACTTCACCCGTCCCCCCTTTTCCCAATATTTGAAAATACCTCTTTTTTAAAAGCGTTGCACTGTTGTGTCACTCACTGCCTGATTGCAGGAGAGGAGCCGATGGAGTCCCTGATCAACAGGTACAGCAAGGCGAACCGGGCAAGGCTGTCAGTGCTGTCCCATCTGGGTCGCCAAAAACTGTTGTCCCAAAAACTTGGGTCCATTATCTGGTGTGCGTCGCCCAATTCACACACAGAGTCGAGGTATTTTCCTTTATTACGTAAATGTGCGTATATGGGTGTGTGGTACAAACCATCACACCATTGGTATAAACTAACAGTTATTTATACACAAGATTTTAACATATTTAATAATCTAATACATATTCATTGTTACTCTGTTAAATGATTGGTTAAAATTCTTCACCTGCCATGTAAATTACTACGCATGCTCACTATGATTCTCGAGACCTTTACTTCCTTAACCTTTTGGGTTGGTGGGTTTCTTGAGTGGGTGGTCCTTGAGTTGGTGGTCGTGATCTCCCCCTGCCGGAATTACCTTTCCCCTAAGTTCACTTAACTTTGGCAACACTAAGCAGTCCTTCGGAGGCCGTGAACAAAGCAAACTATCATTCACTTTGAGGTTCCTTGTTATGAGACAGATATCCTGTTTCATGATGCCATAGTATTGTTAGGATAAAATGAGCAAGGTTAATCTTTACTGACATCAAAACCACTGAAAAAGAGGAAAAGAAGGTGGTGTTTTTCATAGTAGCTAGTTGCAGTTGTGATATGGGTCTAGAAAACTAGCAGTGTATTTAACTTTGCAGACCTAACTGTAAAAAAATGTTAAAATTTCTACATTTCTTTAAGGCAATGCTGTATGCTGTATGAACAATATGCCATAAAATTATTAAAATGAATACAGTAACTGCTGTAACAGCAAACAAACAAAAATCAAATAGGCATTATTTCTTCTGTCAGTGTTTCCTCCAGAAACATGCTTTGTTGTGAGATTCATGTTCTGCCCAGCTAGGATCATTAATAAAAGCATGAAGGCAAAACTGATAATAATCCAGGGTTTGTCTACTTGCATGCTTATGCACAGCTCCCCGAAACTGCCAGAAATATGACAGTCATGTGAAAAAATAAATTAACTAAATAAAATTAGCTGACATTTCTCCTTTTCAGACTTCTTGGAAGTACTGTTAAGACAATATTCAAACTAACACATCGGTCCCTCCTAAAATGTAGGACATTATGGGGTATAGAGCGTGTGTTTGATTGGTGGTCAATTTTGGTTTTGTGTGCTTTGCCTCTTTCTTAACCATACTTAAAAGGTTTGATTTTCCAGTAGTGGGTATCTAGGAGCATGGAGTGATGGAGAGTGGAAAGGGAATAAAGAAGGTAAATGTATATGACCTGACCTGCTTGAAAAATGGTAAAGCCCAGTGCAGAAGAATACACTGTGATTGCCCTTGGAGGGTTAATTAAACCACTGCAGCAGATGATAGACTTGTTTTCTGAGAGTAAATAGGCAAGTGCAATCAGAGCAGAATGGCATTTATTTGGCATATAGCCACTGCACAGTGATGTGGCCACAAACACACCAACCGTGTCAAAAGAGTATTTGCAACAACATGTTTACTGTGAGCAAGGCTCCTTACATCCAGTCTCACTTCTCTTTGCTAGCTGTGAAAGGGGATAATGTTGTGTTCTTATGCTTATATAGTAATTTGACTGAGTAATTGAATAAGATGCACAAGAAGCATGAAGGATTATTACAGTGTTTGTTATAGGGTTAATAATATGAAGCATTCTTTTAATATGCATTTTCCCAGCATATATGCTAGGAGGTGTCTTAGCATTTTAAGTAGGGAAATCCCTGAAGGGTGTAAAGTTGGGACATCAACTGTCAGAATAAGCTTTAACTAAACATGACTTTCTAAAGAGTGCTCATGTGACTCATCTTTGTTTCCCTTCCTCCCAGTTTATTTCCCTTTTCAAGATGTAGGAAGTTAAGAAAAAAAGTAGTCGAAAATATCTTTTAAAACCATGCTTTTTAAACATATGTCTTCTAAAGCAACTTTTACCTCAGACTTTGTGTGTATGTCATGATTATAAATTCTGTCTTTCCTCATGTTCTTGATGGCCTGGTTTGAGGTCTTGAGCCTCTCATTTTTTGCAAGATGTCCCTCAACATATTAATGCTTATGCAGTTTTAGTGGAACTACGTTAAGATATAAAGATAAGCATGTGCATAAGACATTTCAAAATTATAATTTTTAAATAGGTAACGCATAAGAGATATCACACACCCTAGGCAGTTTAATATAAAACTGCTGTAGGAAATACAACTTCTTATTTTTTGTCTCCTTCTGTAGAAGGTAAGATACATTTTTACATTTAATATTTCCTTCTCTTCAGTGCTTGAATGATACAAGAAGTTGCTAATCACAGTTCTGGCTGAGATCCATGATGAGAAAAAATTTTCCTTCCAGTCATATACAACACTAATCAAAGAAAACAAAATACTCAGTTTATTGAATTATTTTTATTGAGTAAATATAATAATAAGCCTATCCTAATTATTATTGCCAGCAATTGTAATTTTATCACCAGTCACAGTATATTTGGTGGTTTCCATAAAATCCTCACTCCTTTTCTCAGGCAATTAGATCCAGTATTTTTAAAAGTTTCAGTCCCTTATAAACACTGAAAAAAGCATGAATCCTAACAAGTGAAAAGCCAAATGAAAAAATTTTCATGAAAAAACATGATATGGCAAAGTGTAAATGAAAAACTTTAGTGTCAATGGAAAGATTGCTGTTATTATTAATGGACATTGGATATGGAACCCACGTGACATCTGAGAGGATTCATCTTTAGCCATCTAAAAGTTGGGATCTAGCCTGCTGGACTCCTGTGGTCAACGGGCCATTTTGAGAATGCTCATCTTAAGATATTTATCCCAGATAGGTATAGTGATTGACACCCTGGAGGGGCCTACCTTTCTCCCTTGACTGTAGGGAGAGCCTAGATAAGTAGTTTAAACTAGATGCCTAACTTTTACAGGATTAACGCTTGCTAAGATGCATCCCACTTCTTTTGTCTTTTTGCCTAATACACAGTAGAATACTGAACTCACAGCAGTTCCAACTGCCCCAAAATCAACAATTCTCCCATTAGTTAAAAATGAGCTATATTAAATATCTAGATACTCTTCAAGTGTCAACTGAAAAATAATTTCTGTGGTGTAAACAGGGTTTGTATTAAAGGTTCTGCAAAGAGAAAGGAACCTTCATCCATTAGCAATTAGATACAGCAGTAGGCAGATTCTTGAAGGCTGTGGCATATTTGCATTTAAAGAAGGTTTCCAAATTGTATTAAAATTAATGGTATATTCTCATATATTCTTGACCTTTTCCATGAAGACACCAGGGTAGGTAACATGATTGCAAGGTTCCAACATAGAACAGTTACTGAGTGTACTGGTTTTGGCTGAGATGATAGAGTTAAATTTCTTCACAGTGGCTCATATGGTGCTATGTTTTTGGATTTGTGACCAAAATGGTGTTGATAACACAGGGATGTTTTAGTTATTGCTGAACAGTGCTTACACAGAGTCAAGGCCTTTTCTGCTTCTCACATCGCCTTGCCAGCAAGTAGGCTGGGGGTGCACAAGAAGTTGGGAGGGAACACAGCTGGGACAGCTGACCCCAACTGACCAAAGGGATATTCCATACCATATGATGTCAGGCTCAGCAATAAAAACTGGGGATAGAAGAAGGAACAGGGGGACATTCAGAGTTATGGTGTTTGTCTTTCCAAGTAACCGTTATGCATGATGGAGCCCTGCTTTCTTGGAAATGGCTAAACACCTGCCTGTTGATGGGAAGTAGTGAATGAATTCCTTATTTTGCTTTGCTTGCACATGCAGCTTTTGCTTTACCTATTAAACTGTTCTTATCTCAACCCATGTGTTTTCTCACCTTTACCCTCCCGATTCTCTCCCCCATCCCACTGCAGGGGGAGTGGAAGAGCAACTGTGTGGGGCTTAGCTGCCTACCTAGGTTAAACCACAACACTAGGAAGTAATATTCTCAGGTAGAAAAAGGCTGTGATTGTTTTTTACTACCAGTCTGTTTTAATAACAGCTTGTGGATTGGGACAGCTGAAACAGAAATTACTCAGGATGTTTTTAAGCCATGATTTTGGTCACCTCACTTATCACCATGACAGAATATTTCCTTCAGCAAATTAGAAACTGACTTTTTCCTTATGTACTTTTCAAGGATTCCAAGATTCATTCACAATGCTAAGCTGCAGTAAAATCCAGCATAATATAAATCACTCTCATATTGCTTTTCCTTTCTCTCTTTGAATAGAGCTATAAATGCAATAAAAAATAAATTATTTTGAATTGTATCAATAGAAAAATTGGTATCACTCAATGAGTTTAAAAGTCAGACCATCTTGCTAATAGCTAAAGAATGTATTTCCTAAGTTGGATTTTGGCTACACAAGTTTGAATGTTTGAACATTTTTTATTTTAATAAGGAGAGAGTTTTAAAGTGATGAAACTGGAGATAAGGTAATACTATCTTCTTATCACATTTAATAAAATGTATTCATGCAGTCTGTATTTTCAACCTCTCTTCCTTGTTTAGCATTAATGCTGCAAATTAATGTATTTTTCTGAACAGCAAATCCAAGCAGTAATGTGGTCATGGGAAACCAGAACAAACGACCACTTGCTCTGGAAAGCAGCACACTGAGTTTTAAGTCCTTCTTGTTTACATAGTGGCTTGGCTCTCAGCAACAAGTCATAGCCACAGAAACAAACGCCTCAAATATCATGTAGGGCCTGTAAACCTAGGAATGAGCTGTGTGCTGCCAGCAGTGCTCTATATGATCTCAAGCAGACTGTCTTCCTGAGACCTGGGAGGATTTCAGACATTTCTGACCGGACCTGTTGGGGTAAGGTGACTGACAGAAGTCAACTAAATAAGCTAACAGTGAAGCTTGGCTTTAAGTCTTTCAACTGCTAAATATTGTAATAACTCCAACACTAAGAGTGTTTCTAATGGAAGAATTCATTAAAATACATGCATTTTGCTTTGATGGCTTTTATGGGAAGCGAAAAAACAAACCACAACTAAGTTGGTCCTTAAATATATTTTCTCTCCAAATGTAAAGACAAAAATCCACCAAGATATTATTTAATGAGTTATTGTATGCATATCTGATTCAAAGATGGTAGTCTTTTCTTGGTACACCCTGGGAATGAGTGTTCATACTTTGTGTGGGGAGTTATATAGTCTTCAAATTAAAATTCCCCTTTGTTCTAGACTTGCAATGGGCCCTTCTTTCCTGTTTAGATAGCAAAACCACAAAAGGCAACTCAATACTGTCCTGGAGAAGGATCATAGAATCATAGAATCATAGAATCATAGAATCATAGAATAGTTTGGGTTGGAAGGGACCTTTAAAGGTCATCTAGTCCAACCCCCCTGCAATGAGCAGGGACATCTACAACTAGCTCAGGTTGCTCAGAGCCCCGTCCAGCCTATCCTTGAATGTTTCCAAGGATGGGGCATCTACCACCTCTCTGGGCAACCCGTTCCAGTGTCTCACCACCCTCATCGTAAAAAATTTCTTCCTTATATCTAGTCTGAATCTACCCTCTTGTAGTTTAAAACCATTACCCCTTGTCCTATTGCAACAGGCCCTGCTAAAAAGTCTGTCCCCATCTTTCTTATAAGCCCCCTTTAAGTATTGAAAGGCCGCAATAAGGTGTCCCTGCAGCCTTCTCTTCTGCAGGCTGAACAGCCCCAGCTCTTTCAGCCTTTCCTCATAGGAGAGGTGTTCCATCCCTCTGATCATTTTCGTGGCCCTCCTCTGGACCCCTATGATAAGTGGATGTCCAACACTATCATTGCAGGGCTGGTTTATCTGTACATTTAGCTGACCAGCTTGTGAATCCCTACTGCTGCTCCCCAAAAGCCCTATCAGAAACCTTGTCAATGGCCTCAAAACCAGGTTATGGTTGATTTGCAAAGCATCCTTTCCAGTGTTATCGATCTTCCTAGGCATCTCAGTAGATTAATTTTACTTTAGATAGATTCAGTCTAATGAAATGTATGAATATACTTCCATAGGCTTTGGTGAGTTTTATATCAGGCACTAAGACAGTGTGTGCATTACATCTTCTTAATGGAGATTCGCAGGAGAAGAAAAAAAATCAATTTATTATATATTAACATATTCTGAAAGTTTTTTTTCCTATACTAAAAAATTATTGAAAAGAAAATAGATTCTGTATGACATGTATTTTTTTAATCTTATCCAAATCAGCAGTGTTAAGTCTGATACTCCCTAGTTTTGTTGAAGTCTCCTGAAGATTTCAAATCTTAACTGAGGACACAAGGTCTTGAATTGCCAACAAAGACAAATGTGTAACATGCCAGTTTTAACAAAAAATGTTAATTTTCAAACATTTCAAACAAGTCAAATAAAAATAATTTCCATTTAAATTAGTAATATTTCACTTCTTTGTAAGGCAGGTCTTTGAAGGCAGATAATGCTAAGTTTTCCTACCAAATGTGGGAGTACTGAAACCCACAATTCCACATGAAGGTCTGTGCATGGATAATACAGATCAAAGTAACAGCATCATTCAGGACAAAGTACATAATCAGTTTACACTCTGATCCTCAGCTGGAAAATAAATACAAAAGTATAACAATGTAAATAGGACTTGATGCATCAGAAAATATCTGTTCCGTCTTTCCACACTTAGTGAAAAACAAGGAGTTTACACATATAATATCCTTTTCTGAGATTACAGGCAAATTACTTAAGCTTAGTGTTCCACTATAATCCTTTTGATACTTACTATCCACTCATCTATTAACTCATTAAAACATTCTATGTTGTTATTACTTCAGGCATTTGTAGGACACTTAGCTCTTTGGTATTAAAGATCATAGAATCACAGAATCATTTAGGTTGGAAAGGATCTCTTGAGACCATCTAGTCCAACCCCCCTGCTCAAGCAGGGTCAGCTAGAGCTGTTTGCCCAGGACCGTGTCCAGTTGGGTTTTGAGTATCTCCAAGGATGGAGACTTCAAAACCTCTCTGGGAAACCTGTGCCAGTACTTGACCACCCTCACTGTAAAAGTGTTTTCTTGTGTTCAGATGGAATTTCCTGTGTTTTAATTTGTGCCCATTGCCTTGTCTTGTCAGTGGGCACTACCGAGAAAAGTCTGGCTCCCTCTTCATTCCCTCCCATCAGGTATTTATACACAGTGATAAGATCCCACCTGAGCCTTCTCTTCTCAAGGCTAAAGAGTCCCAGATCTCTCAGTCTCTCCTCATGTGAAAGATGCTCCAGTCCTTTAATCATCTTTGTGGCCCTGCACTGGACTCGCATATCCTGTCCATATCTTGTACTGGGGAGCCCAGAACTGGACACAGTACTCCAGATATGGCCTCAGCAGTGCTGAGTAGAGCTCTGGTGAGGCCCTCAACCTCAATCAGCTGTCAACAATCTCCCTAATGCAGCCCAGGATGCTGTTGGCCTTTTTTGCCATAAGGATGCATTGCTGGCTTATGGTCAGCTTGTTGTCCACCAGGACCTCCAGGTCCTAAAGATCAATTTACATAGATCAGGAAAGTACCAAGTAACTTTGCATGAAAGGCAAAACAAGTCCTCTGTGGCTATTGACTTCAGTCAACTCAGTTACCTGCAGAGGGGACCAGTATCAGATGTAGCAGAGTCCAGCAAAGGTAAAGAGATTCAGCATTGCATTTTCCTTAATCTTCCATCAACTGGAAGCAAGCTAAATGACTTGCCTCTGGTCCTAAAATGGTCTGAATTCTGGCTTAGATGTATTCCCTGAAACCAAGTATTGGAGCCAAGACAGTATCATTAAAACTTATCCTCTACACCATAACTATGAGTACCATTCCTGGAGCTGAAGCCTTTTTTTCCTAACAAAGCTGATGCAGCAGGGCATAAATGGATCAAAAGTCTCTGAAAAACATCCTGTCATGAATGGGCAATTTAGACGGTTTAAAGAACCACTGTCAAAGGTATCAGCAAAAGTGGTTTTATTGAAATATGATATTGTAAAAGTATGACTTAACAAAGTTCGATGGCAAGATTCACTCTATTACTCACCACACAAAGGATATAACAATGATTCAAAACTACCAAGACAGAATCAAAGTTACCAAGACAAAATCAAAGTTACCAAGACACAATCAAAGTTACCAAGACAAAATCTTAGTGCACTATAATACAAGGTTATGCACGATGTCAGTCACTTACCAAAGATCTGTCGTTGGTGAAAGGTCTCTCTGCCTCGAGGAGCAACCTTGAGAGGTGTCCCAGCTCAAGGGGAGATCACTGCCATGCAGCCATGCTGCCTAGCAGGGAGAGCTCAAAGAAGACTCACCTCAGCTGTCATATTTATGGAATAAAGTGGTTGGCTTGTAGTCAAATTACATGCCATAGAAAAGGTATGCAGGAGACTCCTTGTACCCACAACTTTCTTTGTTCCTTGATAAATGAGTCTTGGAAAAGCCACTCGCTATTCATGTGTTAATCGCATGATCGGTGTTCCAAGCTCATATGCATCGATGCTCACTGTGTCACTCCATTCCTCTGTGGATTTTCAGAGAACAGACTGGAACTAGAGAAGTTCACGGCCTGGCTATAGCTCAGGCCTTTACGTCTTCCGGAGCCTGCACCAAACCACCTCCAGTCTGGTCAAGGAGTTGAGTGCATCCGTCACACATCCTCATGCAAACAGATCATGACTGGGCTTGTGAGATACAAAAGCAGCCTTTTGTCACTGCAAGCCTTAGGTCAGAGGGGAGTTATAATTTCTGTGTGATCACTGCTCAAGGATTAACCATATTCAAGTAGTGAAGGTTAGGAAAAGAAGAACAATTAATTCTCCTTCCTTTACATCAGCCAACAAAACTGGGGTAAATAAGCATTTCTTTCCCCAAAAGTGACAGAAACTGTCATACATTATTGCATTTGGTATATGTGGCAAAGTTTTGGGGGTGTGTGTGTGTGGATCTTGCTGCCGGTTCCAGACGGCTCCATAACAGACCCACCACGGACCAGAGCTGAGCCAATCAGCAAAGTTAGTGGTGCCTGTGTGAAAACATATTTAAGAAAGAGCAGAAAACACCACAGAGAGGAGGAGGGAACAGAAAGAGTGAGAAACAACAGAGGAAACACCAAGGTCAAAGAAAGGACAAGGAGGTGCTCTGTGGCAGAGCAGCCCATGGAAGACCCACACTGGATGAGATGGATATTCCTAAAGGAACTGTGACCCATGGAGAACCCACGCCAGAGCAAATTTTCCCAACAGGAATTTCAGCCTGTGGCAAACTCATGGTGGAGCAGATTTTCCTGAAGGACTGCAGCTAATCAAGAGACCACACCAAAGCAGGGGAAAGTGTGAGAAGGAAGGAGCAGCAGAGAGAAGCCATTATGTACTGACCATATCCCCCACCATGCTCCCCATCCCCTCTGAGCTGCTTGGAGTGGGTAGAGGAGTCTGGAGTGAAGGAGTGAATTTGAGCCTGGGAAAGGGTGGAGGAAAGCTGTTTGTCTTTTTGTTTCTCACTACCCAAATCAGTAATTAAATATCTATTTTAACTGGCAAAAAATTAAGTTAATTTTCCCCAAGATGAGTTTGCTTTGCACACTATGGTAACTGGTAAGCACTCTTCTTGTATTTATCTCAATCCATGAGCTTTCTTGTTCCTGTTCTTCCTATTTTCTACCCTCATCTGCAGAGGGAGGAGTGAGCAAGCAGCTGTGTGGGAGTTTGGTTGTTAGCCAAGGCTAACCCACCAGTTATACCCCCTACAGTTGAAACAGAACAATATAAGTATCCCTATATGGAATAGAGTTAGCCCAGCTCTGATAAATACCAGCATCATAAGGTATAATTAGGCAGAGTTTTGTGTTCTGTAGTTCTCCCCTGAAAACTTTCCTCATAATACTCCCAAAGGACTGGAAGGTCTCCACATCTTTGCTTTCCATAAATACTGAGCTTCTCTCACAGTGTAAAATGAAGATAAATTTTTACAGCATCCCAGGAGATGTTTTGTAGATTAAAGCATAGTTGATTTTGGTTCCAGTGCTTGCTCTCATCATCTAATCGAAGCCAAGAGGTATCATCTTTCTCTGAGTACAGTCAAGATATTTAGAGAACCTGGCACCGGCAAAGCCTACCCATTGTATTTGACTATGTAACAGGTTTGGAAACACTGATTTATAAATCTGGAGAGTAGCATGTGAAAATGAGGATACTTGAGGAAGAAGGCTTTTAAAGATGTTCTTGTGAATAAGCTCCTGACTATTCCATGTACAATTAGATTCTGAGGCAGCACAGAGCCAATTAATTATATGACCACATAAATAAATGTTAGAGGAAAATATATCATGCCGGATCCAACAGCCCAAGAGGTCTAGGCAGCTGCGGTGCGCTGAGTCTTACAGTCCCACTCCTCAGGAAGGGAGCTTCAGGATCAGAGGTGCTGCAAGTTTCAAGGCAACTCTGTGTAGTCTCAGCAGGACCTGCAAGGATTATTCTTCTATTGCCTTGCTCTGGTATCTCAGTGGTGCTGTGCAGCTGTGCTTTGGTCCTGCAGGGTGTGGTAAGGCGCTTTGTTGCTACAGGTCGCGAGTAGATCAGCTCCCATCACCATCCTGGATCATGGAGGCCCAGCAGGCCAGCCCTTAATTATAAATGGAAAACAGGTCCCTGTTCCTGGACTTAGTGAGTTAGCACAACTGTTAATGAGGCATGTTACAAGGTAGTCCCTTCCCTTATCATTAACATTTCCATCACAACAAAGACAGTGTCCCTGTGTAAGTCACTTAACAGTACAATGGTGTGTGTGAAAACTCTGGTGATTGCAGGGCTGTCATTCCCCTTGGTTCCCTGCTCCAACCCATATTCCTTGATCTCCAGCAAAGGGGTTCTGCCCTTCAAATTGAAAATCCATATCTCCCAATGCACCATCTAGTTCCACGCATAACTTTCCCCTTAGCCTTTGATGTATAGATACCGACACAGATACAAGCACAGACCCATGTACTTCCCAGGTCACCCAACCAGCAATACAGCTGGACTGTACAAACCCAATTTCTAAATTTTTTCCTAATACAGCTCTGATGACTGCAGGGGTTGTCATTCCATTAGGTTCCTTACTCCAACACATATTCCCTGATCTCAGTCAAGTTTTGCACTTCAAATTGGAATCCCATCCCTCTCGCTGTGCTACTCAGTCCCATATGTAACCTCCCCACAGCCCTTGACCCATAACGTGCAGATACAGCTATAGATACATACAAGGATATAGATCTAGATACATGTACCGCACAGATCATTAAACAATACAGATGGATTGTTAACGTAGTAATTTCCATCCTCAAAGTAGCCACCAGCATATTAGTAGATTTAGTACCAGATTAGGGGCTAGTCCTCTCTCAGTCAGAAGTCCTGTGGCTACATGAGGACAGTGAGTGCAGGCAGAGGTGCCTGCTGCTTCTTAACATTACCTCTTCCCCCACAACAAACCACATTGCCTGCATGCCCCAGGGAGCTCACAACAAGGTATTTGACAGATGTTTTGATCTTTTAAGGCAATTGGATACAAACATAAATGATTCTAGCTAGGCCCATCATAGGGTGCCTTTTGTTCCCTGGGTAGTTTTAGCACCATTAAATGCAAAGTATCAAATGAACCTGATCCGAATTAAGTGCAGCTACAGGAAGGGGTGTTTTGGCTGACATGAGCCTCCCAGATACTCCTTTTCCTCCCAAGCCCCACACCCCCCATCCCCCCACCCCACCCACACCTCCCCTCACGCCGCACTAGACAGGTCCCTGTGCCTGCGGCAGAGGTCGAGCACACTCATGGTGTGGCTGGGAGGTGTATCCTGTTAGAAAATATCATTACCTAACTATTGTTGTACCAATTAGTCTTTATAGTATTGCTTTGGATTTGCGTGGCAAAGGTTTCGGTAGCGGGGGAGGGACTGCAGGGGTGACTTCTGTGAGAAGATGCCAGAAGCTTCCCCTGTGTCCGACAGAGCCAGTGCCAGCTGGCTCCAAGACAGACTTGCCGCTGGCCAAAGCTGAGCCAATCAGCAATGGTGGTAGCGCCTCTGTGACAACATATTTAAGAAAGGGGGGAAAAAACCTGCTGTGCAGCAGCACCTGGGAGAGAGGAGTGAGAATATGTGAGAGAAACAACTCTGCAGACACCAAGGTCAGTGAAGAAGGAGGGGGAGGAGGAGGAGCAGGCGCCGGAGCAGAGATTCCCCTGCAGCCCGTGGAGAAGACCATAGTGAGGCAGGCTGTCCCTCTGCAGACCACGGAGGTCCACAGTGGAGCACATATCCTCCCTACAGCCCGTGGAGGACCCCACGCCGGAGCAATATGCCCTGAAGGAGACTGTGACCCCATGGAGAGCCCGTGCTGGAGCACGTTTTCTGGCAGGACCTGTGGCCCCATGGAGAGGACCCATGCTGGAGCAGTTCTTGAAGAACTGCAGCCCGTGGGAAGGACCCACATTGGAGAAGTTCATGAAGGACTGTCTCCCATGAGTGGGACCCCATGCTGGAGCAGGGGAAGAGTGTGAGGAGGAAGGAGCGGCAGAGACTACATGTGATGAACTGACCGCAACCCCTGTTCCCCATCCCCCTGCGCCGCTTGGGGGGAGGAGGTAGCAAATTCGGGAGTGAAGTTGAGGGAAGAAGGGAGGGGTGGGGGGAAGGTGTTTTAAGATTTGGGTTTATTTCTCATTATCATACTTGGGTGTTAATTGGCAATAAATTAATTTAATTTCCCCCGAGTCGAGTCTGTTTTGCCCGTGACAGTAATTGCTGAGTGATCTCTCTGTCCTTATCTTGACCCACAAGCCTTTTGTCATATTTTCTCTCCCTCTGTGCAGTTGAGGAGGGGGAGTGATAGAGCAGTTTGGTGGGCATCTGGCATCTAGCCAAGGTCAACCCACCACAAGTTTGAAACTGTATGAACTTTCTTAATAGTGTGAAATTATATTAGCCTTTTAAGAGATATATATTTTACATTGTATACTGCATAAACATGGTTAAGTCGGCATAACTAAAGGGCCCCAGCTCACTGCAAGGAGGAGAAAGTCAGCCCCACCTTGAAGATAAGGACCTTTGTTTCTCAGAATCTTAAAGCTATCCACAAAGAAGAAAAGATACCCCTGGACTACCAAGATAATGCCAGTATTCTAGCCCCTCCAACACCTCTGTGAAACCCTCCCATTATCTGGCATCATAGATAAGTAATTGTAGCAAGACCAACTCCAGGGATACCTAGATCAAGAAAGAAGCAGATGGATGATGATGCCATACAATTATAGTTGCTTTTCAAAATAGTGATATGTGTGTGTTAAGTAGCGATTGGTCAAATCATGTTGTACCTGAATGCTTGAAAGGTATAAGAACCATGTGTAAAACCACATTCAGTGTGCCCCAATTTGAATGGGACACCTCATGAGCATGAATAAAGAATTACTCTTGTAATTCTATACTTTGCATCCTTGCCTCTCTCCTCGGTTGGCACAGACCAGTTGCAAAATTTTCATGACCAGCCCAGCCCTGTAGGAACTGGAACCCTGTTAACCTGACTTCGTAAAGTTAGAAATTCTTCTGTAAGATGAAGATATCCTTTTGCAACTGTTAATACCTCTTTGTAACTTTATTGCTCAAATTCCAACGAGTGGTTTGTAAGACCTTGGGCTTAGCTTTCCAGTCTCTACCTTCTTCATGGTCAGTTCAGTTTAGGTCTCAATTTGTAGTGGGCTACATGTTTTTCAAAGGAAACCGGTTCTACCCACCAGAGCCAATTTACACTCCAATCTTCATATAAGATATATTATGTTCTCAATTGTCGTGCTTTAACCCCAGCTGGCAACTAAGCACCACGTAGCCGCTCACTCACTCCCCTCACAGTGGGATGGGGGAGACAATCAGAAGAGTAAAAGTGAGAAAACTCATGGGTTGAGATAAAGACAGTTTAATAGGGAAAGCAAAAGCCATGTGCACAAGCAAAGCAAAGCAAGGAATTCATTCACTACTTCCCATCAGCAGGCAGGTGTTCAGCCATCTCCAGGAAAGCAGGGCTCCATCACGCGTAATGGTTACTTGGGAAGACAAATGCCATCCCGCCAGATGTCCCCCCCTTCCTTCTTCCCCACAGCTTTATATGCTGAGCATGACGTCATATGGTATGGAATAGCCCTTTGGCCAGTCTGGGTCAGCTGTCCTGGCTGTGCCCCCTCCCAGCTTCTTGTGCACCGGGCAGAGCATGGGAAGCTGAAAAGTCCTTGACTGGTGTAAGCACTGCTTAGCAACAACTAAAACATCAGTGTGTTATCAACATTATTCTCATCCTAAATCCAAAACACAGCACTATACCAGCTACTAAGAAGAAAATTAACTCCATCCCAGCCGAAACCAGGACACAGTATAGAATATCACACTTTAAAGTAATACAAAGATTGTTACTTCCATCTAAAGAGGATATGTAGACATTCAGGGACAGTTGCTTTAGCAAAGGTTACAAATATACCTATGCTAAACCCACTATATATCAGTAAGAGATGAACTAATCTGCTGCTAATTCCAATATTGCTGAAGGGATCTAGTAAATCATTACAGAAAAAAAGTGATACAAGAGATGAATAAATCAGTCAGTACTCTAGTAATGTTTTCCTGCTTTAGAACCTTTTTGGATGTTAGACAACTGGGCAATTCTTTTTAATAACATTGAGTAGTCCCTTAAGTCAATTCTCTTCATAGATGCTCTGTGATCTGAACAATAATGGAGTCTGACAACATGATATAAACCAAACTTTACTGAGGCAGTAAGAAACATGAGCAACAACACACCCACATGGCGACTCCTACTCACATTCAAAAGGCACTTGCACAATTGGCTGTTGCTGTCAGATGATCCAGACATTAAGTGTTCCTGATAGTCCATCAGAGCCATGGCATGGCTTATAATCCTGTGTTTGCTATTGGTGATTGGGTGAGTTGCCGTGTGGGCATGTTGTTGCTCATCTTTCTTACTGCCTCAATAAAGTTTGGTTTATAATGTGTTGTCAGACTCCATTACTGTTCGGACCACACTAATTGGCATCACGGATAGGATGGAGTCTTTCTGACAAGTATTGGAGGCTTTAGGAAAGGAGCAAGGTCAGAGCTCTCCCAGATGAGTGGAGGATTGGGTCCAATTGGATGAACCCCTAGGCTATCAGGGATGAATTTGAACAGTGGCATGAGGCCAGCCTTTGCAAACAGGGTAAGCACAAAGGTGCCTTGACTGGCCTCCTGAGTTGTGCCCTAGACACTGCCTGGGCTGAAATTCCCGGGCTGCGTAGTGCCCTCGAATGGGAGGAAGAAGCTAAGCAAGGGGATGAGAGGGATGCAGCAGCATGGTGATCCAACTGCTTGGCCTCTCAAACCCAGGTATCAATATTGGAGCATAAATTAGCCCCCTTGGCCCAGCGGGCCCTTGAGGCCTGGCGCGATTGTCCCGTTACAATGGCCCAAGTTAGGACTGCCATCTACCGAGACAATGATAATGATGATAATTGAGATGGGGACAGACCCTCAACCCCTTCCTAACCCTACAGAAGAAGACACACCTGCCCCTCTGTGTTCCTCTCCACTCTCCTTATATCCTGTGATTAAGGAGGAAATTGCTGACCCCACTCCCAGGCCTTGGTGCAGTTGTAGCCCAGGAGCAGGAGCCCCTCCCCTACCTGCCTCAAGTGATCACTGAGTGCAAGTCTATACCAGGGAACAGTTCTGCTCCCTGGGCGACCGGTTTCATAAAAAGCCAGGGGAAGGTTGGGTGGAGTGGCTCAGGAGGCTCTGGCGCACTGGGGCAGCTCTAACATACTTCAATGAGGGGGAAGTGGCTGTCCTAGCCTTTGGACCTGGGGTGCAGTGGAAACTGGTCCCAGGGGCAGGTAATGTTTTCACCCTGTGGGATGCTGCCCTGGCCATAGTGCAGGCTCTGCCCCATGACGAGTGAGAAGGCAAACCCACATTATGGGCCACAGTCGAGCAGTTTGAAATTACCATGGAACACTTAGCCATCTGCGATTTACTTGATCAAACTGGCATCAGAGGGAATTCCCTGACCCTCCAGGCATCCAATAGGGGACAGTGCCACCTGGCCAAAACCACAGCCCCCCCATCTGACACCCTTAGGTGTAGCGCTACAGCAGCTACAGGTTACTGACAGTGGACCTCCCCACGTGGACAGAAATTCAGATGGGGAGGGGATGATTGGTCAGTTTTTTATAAGACCCCCACTTCTCGAGTACACACTGGTGCAATTGCTTCTGTGCCCAGTGGTCAGATGCAGAGGAATCCTTGCTCGGGCAGAGGACAGGGCACCTCTGCTGGCCAAACAGAGAGAGGCTGCCACTGGCAGCTCCTGCTAGAAAGGGGGTTTACTCCCCCAACAAATTGATAAATCGATGAACAATGTTTTGTTACAGCTTTTGAGTGGCTATTGGCAGATGGCCTCCGTGAGCCTTGTAGTGCCTCCCAGTGCCCCGGTGTTAACTCCTTTGGCCCCTCCTTCCTCTGTAATGTAATAGACTCACACCCTAAGCGAAGGTGGATATAGGACCAATTCTATCTGCCACTCATTTCTTTCTCCCATACACTCATACTGGCAAGCAGTTTGTCTTTGTTCTTGCTCAGCTGCTTGAATTAGTTATCTTTATTACCTAAACAAGAATGTCAGGAAGTTATCCTTCTTCCTATTAATTTTGCTTTTTACATGTCAAGTTGGCTATTTTTTAACCTGAATAAATAAATACATTTAAAGCAAAAGAGTTGTTTTTTTTTTTTTTTCTGAAGAAAATGTTCATATAGTTTTTCACAGAAATAATTTCAGCCAAGTATTTGTACCAGCTCTGTTCCTAAATGTAGCCAAGTGTCCTCTGGATATTTTGAGAGGAATTAGCTCTGAGGCTGGCATACATATGTGTCGTGAATGGGTGAGTATCATGGTTTAACCCCATCCAGCAACTAAGCACCACACACCCGGTGGGATGGGGGAGAGAATTGGAAGGGTAAAAGGAAGAAAACTAATGGGTTGAGATAAGAACAGTTTAATAATTGAAGTAAAATAAAATAGAATAGTAGTAGTAATAATAATAATAATAATATACAAAGCAAGTGATACACTGTACAATTGCTCACCACCCGCCAGTCAATGCCCAGCACATCCCCGAGCAGCGATTGCTGCCCCCCAGCAAACTCCCCCAGTTCATATACTGAGCATGATGTCATATGGTATGGAATAGCCCTTTGGCCAGTCTGGGTCAGCTGTCCTGGCTGTGCCCACTCCCAGCTTCTTGGGCACCTGGCAGAGCATGGGAAGCTGAAAAGTCCTTGACTAGTGTAAGCGCTACTTAGCAACAACTAAAACATCAGTGTGTTATCATCAACATTATTCTCATACTAAATCCAAAACACAGCACTATACCAGCTACTAGGAAGAATATTAACTCTATCCCAGCTGAAACCAGGACAGTGAGGGGTGATTTATAACACTTAAGGAATCACGGACAGAGGTATTAGCAAAAGTGGTTTTAATATGATGTTGTGAAATTGCCACTTAACAAAGTTCGATGGCAAGGTTCACTCTATTAATTACTGCATGGAAAAATCATACAAAGGGAAATTAAGTTACACTCAAGTCAGAATGATTTACAGAGAGACTGAAGATGCAGAGAGTAAGGAGGACCCACCCATTGAGTCATGAGGTTCAGAGTAGACCCCCTTGCTTTCTAAACTCCTTCCTCAGAGAGGAGTCTAGGTGCAGCTGGATCCAATCCTAGTCTCAGACTTGGTCAACGGTTTATATCTAAAGGATTATATATGCAAAGCTTATATGTTACATTAGCATCAATTCAGCATGCAATCAAAGTTACCAAGAAAAAAAGTTATGCGCGATATCTGTCGGTTACCAAAGATCTGTTGTCTGAAAAAGGCCTCTCTGCCTCGAGAAGCAGCCTTGAGAGGTGTCCCGGGCGGGGGGGAGATCACTGCCATGCAGCCTCACTGCCTAGCAGGGAGAGCTCAAAAAAAAAATGCTCACTTAGGCTGTCATATTTATAGGATAAAGTGGTTGACTTGTAGTCAAAATATGAGAGATTGAAAAGGTATGCAGGAGATTCCTTGTACCCACAACTTCCTTTGTTGTTTCCTTGATAAAGGGGTCACTCTGTTCCTTTGTGGGTTTGCAGAAAACAGGTTAAAAATAGAAGAATTCATGGCCCATCTACAGCTCAAGCCTTTATCTCCTTTGGAGCCTGCACCAAGCCACTGCCAGTCTGTTCAAGGGGTCTAGCGCACCCGTCACAATATGAAACCCAAATGGTGCACAGACCACCACAGAGATAATAACTTTTTTTAAAACTCAGAAGAGGTGAGGCAGAAAGACGCACAAGCTTGTTGGTAAATGACCACGGCAATGTCAAGCTTTTATGAGTTACTCCTGATGTCCTAATCAGCTAACTATTTTGCCTTGTCTTTGACAATATATTCAATATGAAACCTACTTTATGAGACTTCTTAGAGTGATGACAATATTTAGATGGTTGATTATGGAAGCTGTCTTCTAATAGAAGTCCACCAACCTATACAAAAGGGATACATTAGGGGATAATTTGAGGACATCTTTTAAGACAGGGGCTGCCTAACAACTTACCCTTATTACCAAGGTGCCAAGGAATCCACTCATGGATTGCTATCCCTCTACTAGCTACTGTACAAACACAGAACAGAAAAGAAATTCCTGCCTCTTTATAGAGCTTATAAAGTAAACAGAGGATAAGATCTTGTGTTTTGTAAGGAAAAACTAGAAACAACATCCAAGCCTCATTATAAACTTTCAATCATATAGGAATGTCAGTTAAGAGTGTGATGGGGGGGGGGTTGCAACATTTTTATTTTGGAAACATCCCTACTGTAGAAAAAACTTTATGAGCAAAAAACTGCTTTTGTTGGTATAGCTGTTTCATTTGAGCTGATATAAGCAAGACTGTTAGGAGATTTTCCTGGTGTAGCAATATCAGCTACAGGCAGGAGTTTGTGTTTCTTTAGGTAATGCAAGTTCTTAGAAGTCTCTAAATTCCAGTCAAGAAAGAAGAGATCACTACCAAAGCCAAAGTCATCATATTTTTTTCACTGTTCAGATAAATAAAGCAGAAGTTAAAGTGAATCTCCAGTGCTTTTTTCATACAATTTAACAGTTGTCTTGCACCTGCTCAGGCTATCTTTAATCTATTTCAGCACAGAGTTTAGTAGGAGTAGCTTACAGAAGTCTCCTGTCAAAAGTTTGATCCTCCTGTGAGGGAGGGGCGAGATAAGCACAGCCTACAGTTCAAGAACGGGCTTTCATGCAGCCACTGTTGTGTCTTCCAAGTCTACCTTATGAGCCAGTCCCACCAGAACTGCAAATTCACTATGAGGATCTGGTCAAGGAGGAAGAGATCCAGCACCAAGATAGGAATTTACAACACTCAGTAAGGGACCTATGTGTATTATATGGTAAACTGAGATGGGTTGCCTCTGAAGAATTCACCACCTTTGGCACACAGAGAAGTGAGTGGAGATGCCTAGTCTACCCAGAAGGAACTTGAAAGAGATGGCATGTCCTAATTCTGTCTTTTTTCAGAGAAGAAGGCACATCACGAGACTGCAGCAAATACAGCTGCCCATCCAGAACTCACAACCTGAGACTGGGTCCCTGCATTGAAATACCAGTTCACCCCTTTGAGTGAGGATGATTTCTTTTGGTCCTGTCTTTGCAATGACAGCTGCAGACACCTTTACCAAATAGCTTATTGGTTAAAGCTTTCACACAGAAAATAAGAGACCAACCCAAACTGCAAGATGCCTTTTGCTGTAATAATTCTTACTGTTAGTTCAGCTTGAACCCATAGAAGCACCTAAATAAGAAGAGTCTCATGAACTTATAATATTGATAAATGAAAGACTATAAAACAATCAGGAAAGATTGTGTCCACATGTAAAGGTGGCATGCACCTCAACTAAATTCCTTAAAAAGACCACTGCATGGCACACTCAAGCTATTTAGATATCTCTAAAACCTGGATAAAACAGCAAGTCCTGCTAAATAAAATGACTGGCTGAGTGCCCCCTTGAGGAAATTTCAGAGTGACAAGTAACCTACTTTCTTTAATTTCGTTCAGAACACTGAAGAAAATTAAGAGTTCAGAAAGGCATGAAGTGGAAAAAGTGAAACAAAATAAACCCTCAACATTTACCATCTGCAGAGATTGAAATAAATTTAGGAATGGTTTCTACAAGCACAGAAACTGATCATCGCAAATAATGCTGGATTAGGTGTATAAAAGGGGAGGACTTAAATGTTGGAAACTGTGAAGTGTTGAAAACTTGCCACTCCATAGATTCCAAAGCAGCAAGCTAGGCTCCCAGTTGCCCTATAAGATGCATGAGAAAGAGACCAAAAAAAGAAACAGAGTGCCCATCATTCTAAATCAAAAATCATCTTAGAATGATAGAATGATAGAATCATACAATGGTTTGGGTTGGAAGGGACCCGGTCAGGAACATCTTTCAGGTTGCTCAGGTTGCTCAAAGCCCCATCCAACCTGACCTTGAACACTTGCAATGATGGGGCATCCACAACTTCTCTGGGCAATCTGTTCCAGTGTCTCACCACCCTCATTGTAAAAAAATTCTTCCTTATGTCCAATTTACATCTTCCCTCTCAGTTTAAAACCATTACCCCTTGTCCTGTCACTACAGGCCCTGGTAAAAAGTCTCTCTCCATCTTTCTTATAAGCCCCAATATAAATATATTGAAAGGCCACAATCAGGTCTCCCCGGAGCCCACTCCTCAAGCCTGTCAGGGTCCCTCTGGATGGCATAACTTCCTTCCAGTGAATCAACTGCACCACTCAGCTTGGTGTCATCCGCAAACTTGCTGAGGGTTCACTCAATCCCACTGTCTATGTCGTTGATGAAGATATTAAATAGTATTGGTCCCGGTACGAACCCTTGAGGGACACCACTTGTTACTAGTTTCCACTTGGACATTGAGCCGTTGACTGTAACTCTTTAGATGTGACCATCCAGCCAATTCCTTATCCATTTAACAGTCTATCATCAACCCTATATCTCTCCAATTTAGTGGCAAGAATGTTGTGGGGGACCATATCAAAGGCCTTACAGAAGTCCAGGTAGATGACATCTGTAGCTCTTCCCTTGTCCACTGATGCAGTCCCTCCATCGTAGAAGGCCACCAGATTAGTCAGGCACAATTTGCCCTTGGTGAAGCCATGTTGGCTGTCTCTAATCACCTCCCTGTCTTCCATATGTTTCAACATGTCTTCCAGGAGGATTTGCTCCATGATCTTACCATGCACGGAGGTGAGGCTGACAGGTCGGTAGTTCCCAGGGTCCTCCTTTTTACCCTTTTTAAAAATGGGTGAGATATGCCCTTTTTTCCAGTCACTGGGGACTTTGCCTGACTTTTCAAATATGATGGAGAGTGGCTTGGCGACTACATCAGCCAATTCCCTCAGGACCCTGGGATGCATCTCGTTGGGTCCCATGGACTTGTGTATGATCAGGTTCCTCAGGTGGTCTCGAACCTGATCTTCTCCTACGATGGGAGGGACTTCATTCCCCCAGTCCTGGCCTTGAGGTTCAGGGACTTGAGAGATGTAGGAAGAGAGATTACCATTGAAAACTGAGGCTAAAATACTGTTGAGTACCTCAGCCTTCTCCATGTCAGTTGTCACTAGATCTCCTGTCATCTTCATCAGAGGGGGTGCATTTTCTTTAATCTTCCTTTTCTAACATACCTGTAAAATTCCTTCTTATTATTCTTCTTCTCATCCCTTGCCAAACTCAGCCCCAGCTGTGCCTTAGCCTTCCTGATCCCACCCCTACACATCCAGGCAGCGTCCCAATATTCTTCCCAGGACACACGTCCCTGGTTCCACTGCCTGTGCATTTCCTTCTTGCCCTTTAGTTTGACCAGGAAGTCCTTACTCAGCCATGCTGGTCTCCTGCCTTCCTTGCCTGATTTCTTACACATGGGTATCGAGAGCTCTAGCCCTCTGTGTCCTTAAATAGCTGCCAGCTCTGTTCTACTCCTTTGTCCCTGAGGCCAGTTTCCCAGGGGATGGATCCCATCCACCAATCCCTTAAACAACTGAAAGTTTGTTCTCCTAAAATTCAGGGTCCTGACTCTACTCTTCACCTGGCCCATATCCCTCAAGATTGTGAATTCCATCAGGGCATGATCACTGCAGCCCAGGCTGCCTCCAATCTTGACCTCTCTAATTAGATCATCTGTGTTGGTGAGCAAGAGGTCCAGTAATGCTTCTCCTCTGGTCGGGCTGTCTATCACCTGGATTTAAAAGTTAGCCTCAACACTCTCCAAGAGTCTCCTGGACTGCTTACAGCTTGCTGTGCTGCTTTTCCAGCAGATGTCAGGGTGACTGAAGTCCCCCAGCAGGATCAGGGCCTGCGAGCGCGATGCTTCCTGTAATTGAAGTAAGAACGCTTTGTCAACAGGCTCCTCTTGGTTGGGCAGCCTGTATTAAACACTAACCATGAGGTTTCCTTTGCTGGCTTGATCCCTAGTTTTTACCCATAAGCTCTTGACCTGTTCATTGCTGTTTTTCAAAGACAGCTCTGTGCAGTCAATCCATTATTTTACTTAGAGGACAACAACCCCCCCGCCCCTCCTTCTTTGCCTGTCCCTTCTGAACAGTTTATAGCCATCAATTGCAGTGCACCAGTCGTGAGATTTGTCCCATCACGTTTCAGTGATAGCAATTTGATCGTAGCTTTCTAGCTGCACAGTGTTTTTCCAGCTGCTCCTGTTTGTTACCCATGCTGCATGCATTGGTATAGAGGCACTTCAGCTGGACTGTTGACCATGTTACCTGTTGTGGTTTCACCCCGGTACGCAGCTCAGCTCCACGCAGCTGCTCACTCACTCCCCCTACAGTGGGATGTGGGAGAAAATCAGAAGGGTAAAAGTGTGAAAAATAGAGGGTTGAGATAAAGACAGTTTAATAAGTTAAGCCAAATCTGCGCATGCAAGCACAGCAAAATAATGAATTCATTCACTACTTCCCATCGGCAGGCAGGTCTTTAGCCATTTACAGGAAAGCAGGGCTCCAGCATGCATAACGGTTGTTTGAGAAGACAGATACCATAACTCTGAACGTCTCCCCTTCCTCCCTGCAGCTTTTATTGCTGAGCATGACGTCATATGGTATGGAATATCCCTTTGGTCATTTGGGGCCAGCTGTCCCAGCTGTGTTCCCTCTCAACATTTTGTGCACCCCCAGCCTACTTGCTGGCCCAGCAGTGTGAGAAACAGAAAAGGCCTTAGAATCATAGAATCATAGAATCATTAAGGTTGGAAAAGACCCTTAAGATCATCCAGTCCAACCGTTAACCTATCACTGCCAAGTCCACCACTAAACCATGTCCTCAAGCACCACATCTATCTGTCCTTTAAATACCTCCAGGGATGGGGACTCAACCACTTCCCTGGGCAGCCTGTTCCAATGCCTGACTACCCTTTCAGTGAAGAAGTTTTTCCTAATATCTAACCTAAACTTCCCCTGGTGCAGCTTGAGGCAGTTTCCTCTCGTCCTATCGCTTGTTACTTGGGAGAAGAGACCGACCCCCACCTCGCTACAACCTCCTTTCAGGTAGTTGTAGAGAGCAATAAGGTCTCCCCTCAGCCTCCTCTTCTCTAGACTAAACAACCCCAGCTCCCTCAGCCGCTCCTCATAAGACTTGTTCCCTAGACCCTTGACTCTGTGTAAGCAATGTTCAGCGATAATTAAAACATCCCTGTGTTATCAACACTGTTTTCATCACAAATCCAAAACATAGCCCCATACAAGCTACTATGAAGAAATTGAATTGTATCCCAGCCAAAACTAGTACATCATCTTTTTAGAGGAACACACCCCCTAATTCCTTTGAGGCATTTCAGAGATGTTTCCCTATTGGTTCCTAATATATCAGCAGCCCCTGGCTCTTCTCTGTTGCTCAGAACTCCATCCCCTTCCTCTGCTAAATCTAGTTTAAAGCTCTCCATATAAGTCTGGCCAGCTTGTTGGCGAAGACCCTCTTGGCCCACTTGGTCAGGTGAATCCCATGAGCTCCCAATAGAACTGGCTTCTCAAAGGTAGATCCATATCTTCTCTGTCAGATGAAGCTTCTTTCCCCACACCATGGAACACATAGTAAAGGCAAAGCTAAGTTAAACTGTCCTGGGAAAAGCAGGTTGAGGTAATGTGAAGTGAATCAGTGCTTCAGAAAACATTTCTAGATATAGCCAAACAACCCAAAAAATAATTTTCTCTTTTGTGGCTTAAATGCATATGATATACATATCAATATGCAACTAATAGAACTACAAAGCAGACTGAAAAATCAAGAAAGGAATGCAACACAAATAATTTTGTTCTTTAAAACCATATATATCACAGGTATTTTTCGCATTCTGCTCCAATTGTTTTTTAGCAATTCTGGACAGTATTGGCTTAAATGCACATGGAATTAACTTCTCTTATCTCAGAGTTGCTGTGTAAATGCTAAATTTGACTTTTCACTGTCTGCCTATTTGGGCTTTTCTATATAAATAAAAATGACGTAAAAGATATTTTTATGCTTGATTTAGAGAAGTTCAGTAAAGTTATCTTTCTAAATGCAAGAGCTATTTTACCAACAATTTTGTTGTCTCCTATGAATTTTAAAAAAAAGTAATTTATTCATGAGCAGAAGTGACTAAAAATGCTGGTTTCACAGTGGATCCATATTGTTAACAAGAACCACATCTTTCCTGACCCTGCATAGCAATTGTAGGGGCTGCATTCCATAATTGGTCCAAATACAAATACACCTGTAAATCAGGTAGGAATCCTGGAACTCTGGAACACCACCAATGCATCTGGTTTTATTCAGCCCCAAGTCTCAATTACAGCAAAAAATTTCACTCCACCTAAACCTATCATGCCTGAGCTTTCCTCCCCCACTCTCTTCTACACTAATTAAAATGAGATTCTTTGCTGAAGCCAAAATCTTCCAATATGCTTGTCATGAACTGCTGAATTTACTGCTCACATCTTTTTTATGATACAGATTAAGTGTGAACTCAGAGCTCTGCTTCAAAGGGGCCCTCCAACTGCATATAGCATGCATTCAGAATGCAAATATAATATCCATCTGGGCCTTTTATAGGCTTAATTTATCCCTGCTTATTCATCATAATTAAAAGTGCACTATATGACAAGAATCCTTGTGGTATCTCTTTTAATCATGAGCAGGGAGAGATCACTAATCCTACTTAAGAAATCCAGCATTTAAATTACATTATATCACTCATCATAAAAAACCAAACCCTCTGATAATGACATAAATATCTTGTCCTAACCAATTATTTTCTAACACATATGTAAAATAAGAGGGGAAAAGTGACAAAACATCAAAGAGCCCAACAGAAGCCCCAAAGAACATTCCCAAGCCACTGAAATTATGGTATACTATTGTCATGGTTTAACCCCAGCCAGCAAATAAGCACCACACAGCCGCTCGCTCGCTCCCCCCTCCCAGGTGGGATGGGGGAGAGAATCAGAAGAGTAAAAGTGAGAAAACTCGTGGGTTGAGATAAGAACAGTTTAATAACTAAAGTAAAATAAAATAGAAGAGGAGTAGGAGTAGTAGTAGTAATAATAATATACAAAGCAAGTGATGCACGATGCGATCACTCACCACCTGCCGACTGATGCTCAGCCCATCCCTGAGCAGCGATCACTGCCGCCTGGACAACTCCCCCAGCTTATATACTGAGCATGATGTCATATGGTATGGAATAGCCCTTTGGCCAGTCTGGGTCAGCTGTCCTGGCTGTGTCCCATCCCAGCTTCTTGCGCACCTGGCAGAGCATGGGAAGCTGAAAAGTCTTTGACTAGTATAAACACTACTAAGCGACAACTAAAACATCAGTGTGTTATCAACATTATTCTTATACTAAATCCAAAGCACAACACTATACCAGCTACTAGGAAGAAAATTAACTCTATCCCAGCTGAAACCAGGACAGTATCCACCCCTTATTCCATACCATCTATGTCATGCCCAGGTCCTATCCTTTCCAATACATTCCAATTAATCACCACCACTTTCCCTGTCTTTTGATATATACACACAGATATCATTCCCTTAGTCTATGGACCATCCCTCTAAAACATTCATTGAGTTCATTAGGTCCATGACTTTGGGCTTCATCCATCATAACAGTCTTTCAGGGCAGGAGAGATGGTGTGTGGTGTTGGACTGTTGCATGCTGAAGCCAGTTCTGGTTCCATCACCACTGCACTTTGCTCGGTTTCCTCAAAGTTCATTCTCCATTAATCTGGGCGATTCTTATTGTAATACTGTTGATATGGCATATAGCAACCATAGAAGTGATGATGTATTATATAGCAATTAACATAATACAATTCAGTTCATTGGCTATTTTCACCCAAAATCAAATCCCCTTGAGGTACACATTGGACTTCCCCATCCTCCCGCATCACCCACCAAGTGCATCCAGGTCCTTGAGCAAAAGCAATCTCATGGATGGGTTTACCTCTGCCTGAAGCAGGAGTAACCCAGACTGTCTTCCCCAGCATATTTTTTTATGTGCACTACAGGGACTTTATCCCCTTCTACAGTACATAAAAGTCTTGATTGGGCAGGGCCAGCTCGATTGGCAGATCCCCTAGTGTTGACTAACCAAGTGGCCTTTGCTAAATGTGTATCCCAGTGTTTGCATGTCCCACCACCCATTGCTTTTAGTGTAGTCTTTAACAATCCATTGTATCGTTTGATTTTCCTGGAGGCTGGTGCATGTTAGGGGATGTGATATACCCACTCAACGCCATGCCCTTTGGCCCAGATGTCTATGAGGCTGTTTCGGAAATGAGTTCTGTTGTTTGACTCAATTCTTTCTGGGGTGCCATGTCGCCATAGGACTTGCTTTTCAAGGCCCAGGATAGTGTTCCGGGCGGTGGCATGGGACATGGGATATGTTTCCAGCCATCCAGTGGTTGCTTCCACCATTGTAAGCACATGGCGCTTGCCTTGGCAGGTTTGTGGGAGTGTGATATAATCAATCATCTGCCAGGCCTCCCCATATTTATATTTCAGCCATCATCCTCCGTACCAGAGGGGCTTGAACTGCTTGGCTCACTTGATTGCAGCGCATGTTTCGCATTCATGGATAACCTGTGCAATAGTGTCCATGGTCAGGTCCACCCCTCGATCACGAGTCCATTTGCATGTTGCATCTCTTCCTTGATGGCCTGAGGTGTCATGGGCCCACCAAGCTAGAAATAATTCACACTTATGTTGCCAGTCCAGATCCACCTGAGCCACTTCAGTCTTAGCAGCCTGATCCACCTGCTGATTGTTTTGATGTTCTTCAGCGGCCCAACTCTTGGGTACATGAGCATCTACGTGATGTACTTTTACAACCGGGTTCTCTATCCGGGCAGCAATATCTTGCCACAATGTGGCAGCCCAGATGGGTTTGCCTCTGCGCTGCCAGTTGCTCTGCTTCCATTGCTGTAACCGCCCCCACAGGGCATTTGCCACCATCCATGAGTCAATACAGAGATGGAGCATTGGCCACTTTTCTCGTTCAGCAATATCCAAAGCCAGCTGGATGGCTTTCACCTCTGCAAACTGACTTGATTCACCTTCTCCTTCAGCAGTTTCTGCAACTTGTCGTACAGGACTCCATACAGCAGCCTTACACCTCCGATGCTTCCCCACAAGATGACAGGACCTATCAGTGCAATGAACAAGTCATACTGTTTCTCATTTTCTGTTAGTTTATTATATGGTGGGGCCTCCTCAGCATGCGTCACCTCCTCCTCTGGCGATATTCCGAAATCTTTGCCTTCTGGCCATTCCATGATCACTTCCAAGATTCCTGGGCGACTGGGGTTTCCTATTCGAGCCCGTTGTGTGATGAGTGCAACCCACTTACTCCACGTAGCATCAGTTGCATGATGTGTACAGGGAATCCTCCCTTTGAACATCCAACCCAGCACCAGCAGTCAGGGTGCCAGGAGGAGCTGTGCTTCAGTACCAACCACTTCTGAAGCAGCTCAAACCCCTTCATAGGCTGCCAATATCTCTTTTTCAGTTGGAGTATAAAAGGCCTCAGATCCTCTGTATCCCCAACTCCAAAACCCTAGGGGTCGACCTCGAGTCTCCCCTGGTGCTTTCTGCCAGAGGCTCCAGGTAGGGCCATTCTTCCCAGTTGCAGTGTAGAGCACATTTTTAATATCTTGTCCTGCCTGGACTGGCCCAAGGACTACTGCATGGACTATCTCCTGTTTAATTTGTTCAAAGGCTTGTCGTTGCTCAGGGCCCCATTTGAAATTGTTCTGCTTCCAGGTCACTTGATAGAGAGGGCTTATGATCAGACTGTAATTTGGAATATGCATTCTCCAAAAACCCACAACACCCAAGAAAGCTTGTGATTCCTTTTTTCTAGTTGGTGGGGACATAGCTGTTATTTTGTTGATTACATCCATTGGGATCTGACGACACCCATCTTGCCATTTTATTCCTAAAAACTGGATCTCCTGTGCAGGTCCCTTGACCTTACTTTGTTTTATGGCAAAGACAGCCTCCAGAAGGATTTGGACTATTTTCTTCCCTTTCTCAAAAACCTCTTCTGCTGTGTTGCCCCATATGATGATGTCATCAATGTATTGCAGATGTTCCGGAGCTTCACCCTGTTCCAATGTAGTCTGGATCAGTCCATGGCAAATGGTGGGGCTGTGTTTCCACCCCTGGGGCAGTTGATTCTAAGTGTACTGGACCCCCCTCCAAGTGAAAGCAAACTGTGGCCTGCACTCTGCTGCCAAAGGGATTGAGAAAAAGGCGTTAGCGATATCAGTTGTGGCATATCACTTGGCTGCCTTTGACTCCAGTTCGTATTGAAGTTCTAGCATGTCCGGCACGGCAGCATTCAGCAGAGGCGTGACTTCGTTCAGGCCCCGATAGTCTACTGTTAGTCTCCACTCTCCATTAGGCTTTCGCACTGGCCAATAATAATATATATACAAAGCAAGTGATGATACACTATAGAATTGCTCACCACCCGTTGACCGATGCCCAGCCCGCCCCCGAGCAGCGATCGCTGCCCCCCGGCCAACTCCCCCCAGTTTATATACTGAGCATGACATCATATGTTATGGAATATCCCTTTGGCCAGTCTGGGTCAGCTGTCCTGGCTATGCTCCCTCCCAGCTTCTTGTGCACCTGGCAGAGCATGGGAAGCTGAAAAGTCCTTGTTCTTTTAAGACACAGCAGGAGGTGGTTGATGCTGCCTCCTTTTCAGATCAGACTTTAGTTGTTTGTATATCTTATCTATACATTAAGAAGTCACAGGTTCACCATCCTCTTCATTTTGAACGGGCTCAAATCCCCAGTTCCTTCACCATATATAGAACACCTAAAAAACCTCTTGCTGAAGATTGACTACATAGCAGAAGATAAAAAGACATCACTAGTGAGGATGTAGAGAAGGGAAGGGTCTGTGTTCTACTCTGGCCCCCTCTCTCATGCTCATCACTGCTTTTTATCCAATGATTCTTGAAGAAGAGTGTCTTTTCTTGGCTGCAGAAGAGTTAGCATATACCAACATAAACTCTTAAGCCCTTCAGAATCCCTGTAGAACCTAGTTAGGCACTAAATCCAGGATAGATCTAAAGATGCACAAACACAGAAATAGTGAGGCTAAAATAATTTTTGTTTTAAAAAGGGAAGTACACAGTGAGTTTAAGCAGCTGTGAATCATTGGCTTTTGTTTGTTCAACCAAACCTTGTTGTCTAAAGCAGCAATCTTGAAAGTTTTTTGATCGTGCACCTGTATCAGTAAAAAATTTCTGAGCATGCACCCTCCAATATGTATGTTTATTTATTTATAAAATATATACATGTACTACTGTATTAATATATTATGTACATTATAAAACATACACAAATATAGAAATTTAAAAAGGAAGAGACAAAGATGAAAAAATAAAATTATTAAAATGTTTTTATTTTATTTTTTTACAAAAAAACTTTTTATTCTCACTACAGAAATTATTATTAATAATAATATTTTTAAGTGAGAGAAATGTGATTGAATATGCTTCATTATTTTTTAAAGTCTTAGTTTAACACTTTGTGATGCTGCAATTGAAAGGTCTGGTTCATAAATTCAGTTTATTTCAATACTTGGTTTTCATGGCTGTCATAGCTGAAAAAGATACCTCACAATGACAGCAGATCCAAATGGAAGAAGTGCATTGTTGGCTGCACTTACTAAATCAATCGTAATACTAATTTTTCAGTCCCATGCACCAATTATGCAAAGGTTTTTTTGTTGAAATTCAGCTAGTAAATTTCCATCTTCCCTGATGTCAATCAGTTGTTCTTGCAAACTAACTGGAACATGCTGCATTTTTATATTTTTAACAAATGGTTTCACTGAAGCTCTTTGTTTGGAAGATTTTTAAACAGGTTAGAAAATTCTGTTTCCAAGTTTTTTTAAGTGTACAGATATGAGAATTTTTATAGGTGGCACACTTACACTGTTTTTTGCACCAAAATCACATAACGATAGAAACATTTCCAAACATCCGTTTTCAAAATGCTCTCTCTGTAGCTCAAGTTACTTTCTCACTCATGGTTAAAACGTCACCTTTTCCTTGAAGGGACACAGTGTGTGTGTTTATTTTTTTAAATGTCTACTAGGCAGCATATTTGTCATCCACTTGTCATCACAGAAAAGGTCAGCAAATTTGGAACACTTGTCCTTCTGTAAAAGAAAAATGTGTAAGTCTTTAAGTTCAACAACTCTTTTAAGCACTTTTTGCCATGAGATAATCAGCAAACCTCTGTGTGGTACAAAAGATTTTCATGGTCGCTCCCCTTCTCGTTACAAAGTATTGTAAGGATTCTACTGTTTACAGGATTTTTTTTTTTTGTGTGGGCCTAATTTTCCCACATCAGTGACACCCTGTAGCACTTTTTGTGCACTTCTGGTTCTCACTTCTTAGCTGCAATAGCTTGCCTATGAATGATGCAGTGAATTAATTTCATGAGTGGTGCTATCTCTGTAACCTTACCCCAGAATCCTTTTTTTATTCCAGTCAAAGCATCCACTCCATGGGTGGTTACGCTGACACATGTATTGGGTTTACGTGGCAAGGTTTGGTTGGGGGGGCTCCAGGGTTAGAAGAGATCAGGAGCTGCCCCCATGTCCGACGGATCCAGTTTCAGCCAGCTCCAAGATGGCTCCCGTTGCTGGCTAAAGCTGAGCGAATCAGCAATGGTGGTAGCATCTCTGTAATAACATATTTAAGAAAGGGTAAAAAATACTGTGCAGCACTTGTGAGAGAAAGGATTGAGAATATGTGAGAGAAACAACTATGCAGACACCAAGGTCAGTGAAGAAGGAGGGGGAGGAGGTGCTCCAGGCACCAGAGAAGAGATTCCTCTGCAGCCTGTCAAGAAGACCATGGTGATGTAGGTTGTCCCCCTGCAGCCCATGGAGAGGAACACATCGGAGCGGATATCCACACTGCAGGCTGTGGAGGACCCTAGGCCGCAGCAGGTGGATATGCCCTGAAGGAAGCTGCAGCCCATGGAAAGCCCACACCAGAGCAAGCTCCTTGCAGGAACTGTGGCCCATGGAGAGGAGCTCACACAGGAGCAGGTTTTCTGGCAGGAACCATGACTCCGTGGGAGACGTATGCTGGAGCACCCTGTTCCTGAAGGATTGTACCCCATGGAAAAGACCCATGCTGGAGTAGTTCTTGAAGAACTGCAGCCCATGGACGCCATGCTGGAGCAGGGGGAGAGCGTGAGGAGGAAGGAGCGGCAGAGACAAGGTGTGATGAACTGACCGCAACCCCCATTCCCCATCCCCCATCCCCCTGTGCCACTCAGGGTAGGAGAAGGTGGTAGAAGAATCAGGAGAGAAGGTGAGCCTGGGAAGAAGCAGGTGGTGGGAGGAAGGTGGTTTTAGTTTTGCTTTTATTTCTCACTATCCTGATCTGTTATTAATTGGAAATAAATTAAATTAATCTTCCCCAAGTCAAATCTGGCTTGCACATGACGGTAATTGGTGAGTGATCTCCCTGTCCTTATCTCAACCAATGAGCTTTTAATTGTATTTTCTCTCCTCTGTCCAGCTGAGGAGTGGGAATGAGAGAGCAGCTTGGTGGGCACCTGGTGGCCAGCCAAGGTCAACCCACAATAACACAGTTTTTCCTAAAATGTTGTTTTCATTAACGAAGCCATTTACTGTTGAGAATATATCTTACTGTTGAGAATATATCTATATTTACTGTGGAGAATATATCTTCTCTGATACATCCTTTTGCTGACATACGTTAGAAACAGCGACACTTTCAGCCAACTGTATAGCAAACCTCCCATACTGTGTAATTTGTTCTAATACTTCTTTCTTTAAATCTTCTTTTCTATGCATCTTTCAACAGTATTTGCTGACAAAGGAATCCATTTTAGTTTGTTGCCATATTGTTTTCCATGTATTATTTCAATCATTTTAACAGCAGCATTGTTTCCCCAATGGTATGTGGCTTTTTGTCTTTCACTATTATGTAAGAAGCCTCAAAAGAGGCTTCTAAACATTTATTATTAAGTTTAGTGAAATTTTGTGAAGTACTGGATTGAGTATTACATGACTTCAAACATGGCAGAAAAAATTGTAGGGGTTTGTCTTCATGTTCTGGATGCTTAGTTTTTAAATGTCTTGCTAATCGTGATGGCTGCATACTATGAAGGCAAGGTTCATCATTAGCAATAGTGGCTGTAAATCCATATTTCAAATAGTCTTCCTCATAAGTTTTTGGGACAAGTTCTTGTCAGATCTGATTAGATCATCATTGCTTTTACCTCATAATGTGGCTGACAAAGAGCTTATACCAGGAGTAGGAGAAGTGTCAGCTCTGCCATTTTCGCTCGTGCTCACATTATTAGTATTATCTTCAATCCACAGTTTCTTTGCAGGAATCTTTTTAAGCCACTTGCCCATTTTAAGAAGGTTTGCTTAGTTAAAACTAGATACTATTACTATAATCGGTAAATCCACTTCACCAGGCACATGTAAACTGCGATATGTCACAATACGGTGAAAGCAAATGAATGAGTGAGGGTGCCACTGTCAACCCCTCTGTGTTGTGGAACACCCACTCTTCCCTCAGGACACCTTGCATACCATACGTGACACGTGACTGTCTGACATATGGACTGAGTGAGGGCACCAGTGTCAATACATATATTAAATATCAGTAAAGTTAAATTTCTTCCTTATTTTTTTAGATATAAATAAATATAAATAGAAGTTCTAATATTTTCTTCCCACGGCCAAATGGATCATCTTCCTCTAAAGGGTAAGTATTTATCTGTTTTTTATAGGGGCCTATGTGGGATTTTCCAAAGTGCTTAAGACTATTATATAGCTAATTTCCACTGAAATGTGGACCTTAGGAATCATTGACTTTCAATAAGACATTCAGAAATTTTAATTATTTAATAAATAAATTTAATAATTTATAATAATTAATAATTTGTAAAGGTAATAATTTAATTAGTCTTTAATGAACTTGCAAGTTTTAATGAATAGCCATAAGATTTTGGAGTCTTCTTGTCTGGAAGCAAAGCTGGGCTGTAAATCAATACACCATTAGCAGCTGTTTCTTTGCCTTTCATTCCTAAGTGTGGTAGTAATTATCTGTTTTGAAAAGCATAATAAAATGTGTCTTTATGTTCAGAATATTCACGTAGACATAATTCTAAATTTATCATAGATGATGTATAGGCAGCAATGTGTCCATAGTTAACCAGATTTATTACTGTCCTGGTTTCAGCTGGGATAGAGTTAATTTTCTTCCTAGTAGCTGGTAGAGTGCTGTGTTTTGGATTTAGGATGAGAATAATGTTGATAACACACTGATGTTTTAGTTGTTGCTAAGTAGTGCTTACACTAGTCAAGGACTTTTCAGCTTCCCATGCTCTGCCAGGTGCACAAGAAGCTGGGAGGGAGCACAGCCAGGACAGCTGACCCAGACTGGCCAAAGGGCTATGCCATACCATATGATGTCATGCTCAGTATATAAGCTGGGGAGAGTTGGCCAGGGGGCAGTGATCACTGCTTGGGGATGGGCTGGGCATCGGTCAGTGGGTGGTGAGCAATTGCATTGTGCATCACTTGTTTTGTATATTCTATTATCATTGTGATGATGATGATTTATGATGGTGATGATGATGATTTATGATGATGATGATGATTTCCTCTTCCTCTGCTGTCCTATTAAACTGTCTTTATCTCAACCCACGGGTTTTACTTTTTTTTCCCAATTCTCTCCCCCATCCCCCTGGGGAGGGGGGAGTAAGCGAGTGGCTGTGTGGTGCTTAGTTGCCGACTGGGGTTAAACCACAACAGTCCTTTTTGGCGCCCAACGTGGGGCTCGAAGGGTTTGAGATAACGACAGATCTGACCAGAGTGTGTTAAAACAAATTTGTGATAAGCATTCATTATATTAGTTTAATAGTCGCTGGTCGCAATGTTGATTTATTTGCTCTCAGAGTTGTTGGGCTTGCTCTGAGAGTTGTGTTATGTAACATCTTACTTGCCATATGCACTCCCTGTGGTGCTGTTTATCACCTCTGGGAGTTGGATTAAAGTTATCGCTTTGCTGTACTGTGTAACACTGGCTTATGGTATGATAAAATTATTGGTCACGAAATTGTACTCAGCGCTGCCATCATCCCTGTACTTCAGGAGCCATCTCTCAGAAACTATTAATAATTACACTTTTTACCTCTTCTCCTCAGAGAACCAATCTATGGGGGAGATGGGGGACACCTTTCCCTGCTCCTTCATCTTCCCTTTCTCCTTCAGGCTAGTTACACCAGCTCTCGAGAATTTTGAATATCCTTGGGATGTTCAAACCAGCATGTTCCTATTGCTATGTCTCCTGAATGTGGTTCAGGTCTCGTTTAGGATTAAACAACTATTTAAGAATACCATCCAAAGATCTACCCCCACGACGGCCACTGCGGCTACTCAAACACTGACGACAGGTACTGCAGTTACTCCAACCCCTGCAACAAACACTGTGGGCTACTCAAACCCCAGCGACAGGCATTGCAGTTACTCTAAACCCCAGCAGGAGGCACTGTGGCTACTCAAACCCCGGTGACAGGCACTGCAGCTAAACCAGAGAACCAACCTGTGCCGGTATCATCAGTCACCCCTATACACAAGAAGAAATCTTGGAAATGAAAGTCAACTCGTTTAGAAAGGGATGATGAAAAAACAGGGCCATCACAAGGAGAGGAGGAGGAAGAGGAAGAACTCATAAACAAGACAGAAACCACCCCATCCCTATCCTTGAGTGAGCTGAGAGACATGCGAAAAGATTTCAGCCATCATCCAGGCGAGCACATTGTTACCTGGCTGCTCCGATGCTGAGATAACAGGGCCAGTAGCCTGGAATTAAAGGGTAAGGAAGCCAAGCAGCTGGGATCCCGTTCTAGGGAAGGGGGCATTGACAAAGCAATTGGAAAAGGGGCAAAAGCCCTCAGTCTCTAGAGGTGATTGCTGTCAGGTATGAAGGAAAGGTATCCCTTCAAGGAAGATGTTATATGTCACCCAGGCAAGTGGACCACCATGGAGAGAGGTATCCAGTACCTGAGGGAATTAGCTGTACTGGAGGTTATTTATGGTGACCTGAGCAGTTATCCAAAAATCCAGATGAAGTCAAATGTACACGAGTCATGTGGGGGAAGTTGGTATGGAGTGCACCAGCGTCGTATGCCAACTCGTTGGCAATACTGACCTGGAAAGATGAAGAGGGACCAAGGGTGGATGAAGTGGCTGGCCAGCTCCAGGAATATGAAGAAAGTCTCTCTTCCTCCCTTGTCTCACCTGTGGAGAAACTGTCCTGGGAGTTGCAGCAACTCAGAGATAGGTCCTACTCTCTACCTGTACGGACCAAAAGGGTACCCGTGGGCTTTTGGTATAGCTGCCTTGGAGACAGAGGAAATTAAACAGATGTCCACCTTGCCTGGTCTCTCAGAAGACCCTTCTGTTGTGGGGTTACTGAGGGTCAAGGAATAGCAGGTGCTGATCACTACTCCAGCAGTGCATCGGCAGCAATATCACACCAACCGAGACTCCCTGATTCCCATCCATAAGCTCATTCATCAATTGGGGAGCCAAGGAGTGATCAGCAAGACTCGCTCACCCTTTAACAGTCCCATATGGCCAGTACGAAAGTCTAATGGAGAGTGGAGACTAACAGTAGACTATCGCGGCCTGAACTAAGTCACACCGCCACTGAGTGCTGCCATGACGGACATGCTAGAACTTCAGTAAAAATTGGAGTCAAAAGCAGTCAAGTGATATGCCACAACTGATATCGCTAACGCCTTTTTCTCAGTCCCTGTGGCAGCAAAGTGCAGGCCACAGTTTGCTTTCACTTGGAGGGGTGTCCTGTACACCTGGAATCAACTGCCCCAGGGGTGGTGTCCCGATCCAATGTCGGGGGAGGTTTCGATACGATCCCAAGGACGAGATTAAGACTCAAACGAGGTCAAATGCCGTACAACATTTTGACTTTATTTTGGTGAACAAAGGGGTGAGGACCGGGTAGGGAGATGGGGGGCGGGGGGAAGAGAGAGAGAGAGAGAAAAAACGAGCAAAAGAGCAGGCGAGAGAGAAAAAAGAGAGAAAGAGCGTGCTCAGGCGGGTGAGAAGAGAGCCACGTAGGGGAACTAGCTACTGCCACTCTGAGTCCGGCGTTATCCCGTCGATCAAAGGTCCAGTCGGTCCAGCCTCTGTGTCCGCAGGAACAGCTTCCAAGGAGTGCGCAGGGTAGGACGAGAAAAGAGGGCCTCAAAAGGCGCACGCGGTCCTTTTATAGGGCCATGCACATGCGCAGAACGGGTCTGCGTACATGCAGTTTGCGCTTCTGCTTTTCGCGCCCTGGTCTCTGCGCAGGCATACGTGCAGTTCATGGTCCCGCCTTTCACGCCCTGGTCTCTGCGCGGGTGTCCTGTGGTGGTTTCGTCAGGGGCTGGATGTCGAAGCCAGATGATGGCGGTAGAACGGCAATGTCGAGACAATTCTGATTCCATAACAGTCCTCGACACTGCCCCTTGCTTTATTAATGTAAATGATTTTGTCGCTCTTCCGGCATCCGGCACTCTTAGTAATGCCTGTAAAGTAAGGTCTCTGCCTTGTGCTAATATCTCTGGTCGTAACCGTGCCTGTAACGTTGGGTGATTTAGCGGCGGATCTCCCATAAGCTGCGGGAGTCCTGCCCCTTGTAAAGGGTCGCCCTGTTGTTGCTGCGTATTGCCAATTGTGGCGTTTTGACAGGCGGTACGCCAGGTGCTTTCAAAGATCACCTTTTGCATTGGGGTCAATATAAGATTAGCAAGCGTGCATATATCAAATGGTACTATTTCATTTGTAAATATTCCCCGTAGCAGGGATTGTGTAAAAGGAGAACCCAGTCCATGCGCGGCAACTGTTTGCCGTAGATCCTTTAAAACATTATAGCCAAAAGGTTCATGCTCATCGGGGACATTTCTATTGCTGCGTATGACGGGGCACGCTATCGCTGAACAAAAAGCTGTATCCCCCGCTTGCAATGCTTGGTGTTTGATCTTTTGCCACCTCGTAACAGTGGCTGACGCCCCCCATTCCTCGGGCGGCGACTGATTATGGGTTTGTGGAGTATTGATATTAGGGGCGGCAGAGAAAGGCGGTAAGAGTGGAGGGGTACTGGTTGCAGGGATCGGGAGGTCTAGCAGAGGTGTTGAAGCCATAGGAGCAGGTGAAGGAGGCGTTGGCGTCGGGGGCTGTGCCGCTTGAGCCCCCACTAACAGGGACATGTCGGAGGACGAACCCAATGTCGGTGTTTCTGGTGTGCCCTGTGGGGTTAGCTCCGGAGTAGTAGCAGAGGCCGCAGCCTTTCGGTCTGACTCTAATTGTTCTAAAGAGTCTTTCAGTAAACGCCACGTCGTCAAAACACTTGTGGCATTACTGTCCCCCCTGGTGGCCGCTTCCCATAACACTTTCCCTGCCTCCTCCCAAGTCTCCACCTGGAACGCGGTTGCTGCGTTCGCTTGTTGCCCGTTTTTTCGCAGCCAAGCTAACAACAACCGAACCTTTCCTTCATCATAATTTATGCCCCTTTTTGCAAGGATTCGCAAAAATATACACAAAATAGATTTTTCTTCCGAGGACATTTGCACCCCCATTTTCCCATCCCCAGCTGCTCACCTCTTTTTCCCGAGGCGATTAATTGTCGACAAGCAGCTCTCTGGTCTGCTGCAGTATAGTTCAGCTGGGCTTGTCACCAGCCACTCTCTCGTCCACGATTCTTAGGACCGAATCACGTCGGGGTCACCATTTGTGGCAATTAAACACGGACTCCGCATATGAGTTTAGGCGAAGACTTTTTATTTTACAATCTATTCCCTTTTATAATATGATCTAGTGTTCACGAGCAAGCAAAGCTTATTTCATTGGCTACTGCCTTGCGTTCACGTATTTCTTCAGCGCTGCTTATTGGTTCTTCAAGTTGGTGCATGAGACCTCTTCTTTCAGGGACGTATCAAACCACATCCTCATTTTGTTGCCTCTAAGTTCCGCAAACTTGTTTACAACGAGCCTCAAGGGTACAGCTGCATTTTGTCAAGGTCAAACACATTCCCATTTATCCCCACAGGTGTTTGTGTCCCTATCTCAACCATGGTGTCCTCAGATGTGGTTTGGGTTCCTGTCCCAAACATGGCTTCTCTGATAGTACTGAATTGTGGCTCAGTAGGCACAGGCCAAGCCCCAGTACAGTGCTAGAAGCTGCTGGTTTTCATTGGGGTAGGCAAGGAACCCTTCTATCAGGTGGTGCGTCAGTTTACCAGGATTACTTGCCTGTTCAAGTGTAAAATCCCAGGCTATGGGAAGTGATAACCACCCTAAGAACCTGCCCAAATCCTTCCACTCATCCTGCCACCCAGGGACTGGCCACCTCAGGACATGTTTCAGTATCGCCTCACCCAAAAGTTGCCTCTTACACCAGGATGACACCAGATCCCACAAATCCGACAATAAGCCAACAGTGTTAATTAGTTGTATTGAACAGCTCATGTAAGGGTGAACAAGGACCTCGGGAGCCTGCGCAATAAAACCACCCACATCAATCATGGGTAGGAAGAGGGTGCCAAAAAGGACTGTGGTGGGTTGACCTTGGCTGGATGCAGGTGCCCACCAAGCCTCTCTGTCACTGCCCCCTCCTCAGCAGGACAGGGGAGGAGAAAATAGAATGAAAGGCTCATGGGTCGACATAAAGGCAGTTTAATAAAGAAAAGAAAAGGCTCTGCGTGGAAGCAAAGGAAGCAAAAAAAAATATATTCTCTACTTCCCATCAGCGGGCGATGTCCAGCCACTTCCTGGGAAGTAGGGCCTCAGTACATGTAGCAATTGCTTCAGAAGACAAACACCTTAATAACGAATGCCCCCCTTCCTCCTCTTTTCTCTTAGCTTTTATTGCTGAGCATGACATGATATGGTATGGAATATCTCCTTGGTCAGTTTGGGTCAGCTGTCCTGGCTATGTCCCCTCCCAACCTCTTGCCCACCTCCAGCCTACTGGCCTTTGGGGGCGGGGGGATTGGAGAGACAGCCTTGATGCTGTGGGAGCACTGCTCAGCAGTAGCCAAAACATTGGTGTGTTATCAACACCTTTCTAGTTACAAATACAAAGCACAGCACTATGAGGGCTGCTATGGGGAAAATTAACTCCATCCCAGACAGGCCCAATACAATCTCAAAAAGAGGGCTTTACACTAAGAATGCTCCCAGAAGGGCAGCATGAGTGTTAGCAATGTTGGGTTTACCCACAAGCATATGTTGCTGCAAATACTACTTCCATTTATAGTGGGTGCCCACTTGGGCTACACCGAAGTGTGCCCTTGTGGATGCATCTGTGACCCACTGTTGTGGCAGGCAGCTAAGCCCCACACAGCTGCTTGCTCACTACCCCAATACTAGCATGGGGGAGAGAATCGGAAGGGTAAAAGTGAGAAAACTCGTGGGTTGAGATAAAGACAGTTTAATAGGGAAAGCAAAAGCCACACACACAATCAAAGCAAAACAAGGAATTCATTCACTGCTTCCCATTGGCAAGCAGGTGTTTAGCCATTTCCAGGAAAGCAGGGCTTCATCACGCGTAACGGTTACTTGGGAAGACAAACACCATAACTCCAAACAATCCCCGTTCCTCCTTCTTCCCCACAGCTTTTATTGCTGAGCATGATGTCATATGGTACGGAATATCCCTTTGGTTATTTGGGGTCAGCTGTCCTAGCTGTGTCCCCTCCCAACTTCTTGCCCACCCCCAGTCTACTTGCTGGTGGGGCAGTGTGAGAAGCAGAAAAGGCCTTGACGCTGTATAAGCACTGTTCAGCAATAACTAAAACATCCCTGTGTTATCATCGCTGTTTTCATCACAAATCCAAAACATAGCTCCATACAAGCTACTATGAAGAAAATTAACTCTATCCCAGCCAAAACCAGCACACCCACCCAGTTAGTGGTATAGGGGTATGTACTACTATAGGCAAAGTACCAGTAACACTCTCAGTATTCTTCAGAGCCCATATTACTGCTAGTATTTGCTTTTCCAAAGGGGTGTATCGCACTTCAGAAGACCCTAGGGATTTTGACCAAATCCTAATGGGTTCCTGTTGTTGTTCATCCACTTGTTGCCATAGGCCCCACGAAACAGTATCATCATGAATTGTAACTTCTAATTCAAAAGGCAAATTTTTTCACGGGGTACTGAGTTGGACGTGCTGTACAACAGCTTCTTTGCATAGATTGGAAGCATTCTGGTGAGCCAATGCCCAGGCCCACGCAGAGGCTTTACAGGTTAATAATTGCAATGGTCTCATTAACATAGCAATGTGTGGTATAAATGCGCGCCAGAATAACCCAGAAGGCCCAAAAATGCTTGGAATTCTTTCACATTATTTGGGATGGGATACTGTTGTATAGTATCCAAAACTTTCTGTGGCACATGCTATGTGCTTCCACTCCATAAAATCCCCAGAAAGACTACATCTTCAGCTGGTCCCTATAGCTATCCATCTTGCTTTGAGTAGGCCCTGATATTAGAATATCATCTATATCGTTTAATCGTGCCATCCCTAAAGGAACTGGGACCCTAGCTAGGTCAGCCTGCACTATTTGATAACATATGGTGGGGTTATGCTTGTATCCCTGGGGTAAAACTTGAAAAGTATATTGTTTTCCTTGCCAGGTGAAAGCGAATTGGTCTTGACTTTTGGGGGCTATGGCAATGGAGAAAAATGCATTAGTGAGATCAACAAGGGCATGCCAGGGCTTAGCTTGTGCCGTGATGTTCTTTCTGACTGATGCCATGTCAGGAACTATTGTGGCTAGCAGTGGGCTATGCTTAATCAGCACTTGATAATCTACTGTCATTCGCCAGGTTCCGTCCTTTTTACATACAGGCCAGATAGGATTATTAAAAGGGCTCATGGCTGGCTGCAGTATCTCAGCTGCTAGGAGAGCAGCAATAGTGTCAGTGATTTCTTACTCCCCACCAGACAACCAATATTGCCTTAAATTCACGATCTGAGAGGGTGTCAGCAATTTAATTAGATCCCATTTTGGGTGCCCCCTCAAAATTTCAGTTGTGCAGCTTTCAACAGATGGAATGAAAGTGGGATGCCCGAAAGTAAAAGATCCTATATTAGTTCGCAACACTTACTCCATCAATATATCAATACCAAGAATATATTCATATATAGGGGCTATTAGCACTGTGGAGGTAAATGGTGCAGATTTACCAATAGCCAATTTAAGACGGATTGGGTGTGCTCAGACCTCTGCCCCACCAAGCCCATTAATTGAAATGCCGGTGTGGTAGGATGCACGAGAACTATGCAAAATAGCGACTTCTGCATCTGTATCCACAAGAGCCATCACTCGCTGCTCTCTCCAAGGCCACATTATCGTTACAGGTACATAGGGGTGTCAGTCCCCTGCATGGTATGCTCGGATAGCAATTGGCTCAGGAGTGGGGGATCCATCTCCCCGTCAATCCCGAGGGGAGGGGAGTTCCCAATGCACCAACCATTTGCAGGGAGCAGTAAGCTCCACGTTTTTCCCTGGGCTGCTTGCTGATTTGGGGGAGGACGCAGGCAGCGGTTTCAAAGTTTTTTTGGTTTTGTTTTTTTTTCCTGTTGGCATCTGCTGCTACCATTTGAACAATTCTGCAGTGGGAAGGCCATTAATTTCATCCCGTGATGCTCCTGCTCGCAATAAATCTACCCACATAGTATGCCAAGTAACCCTTCTGGCACCAGTAGGACTCTTTTTTACAGGCTTTTGACCCTGTCCCTCCACCGGATGGGTTCCTTGGGTAACCTTCATCACTTTCTCTAGTTCCATGAGGGTAGTCACCAACTCCCCTACCGAACCATCCACAGCCATAACAACTGCCATCAATGGGGGTTTTAAATGCGGAGGTGCCAGCCGTAAAAAGGCAGCTTTAGTTGATTTCTGTACTTGTACATCATCAGGGCTGATACTGGATAGTCCAGCTGTCCAAGCAGCCCCCAACTGCCAAAGGGCTTGAATACCTTCAGAGAGAGATTTCCAGGGCTCTACTTTGGCTTCTGACTATCCCACTGAGGGGTATACATCAGAAATAGTTTGCGAAATCTACTGAAACAGAGAGCGAGCTTCTATCAGCTGCCTGTCATTCCCATTAACCTGGTGTAACCCCTGAATAACACTGAATAATCTGTGGTGAGGATTCCCATCTGAGTTAACTCCTGCTTTAACAAATTGATGGAATCCCCCCCATTATCCCAAACATGAACTAACCATTCCAAAAGCCTCTCTCATGGTTTCTGCTTAAATGTTTGAAGCATATCCTGAACCTCACTCGTTTTGAACATACGCTAAGTATCTCGCTGTTACAACACCCCATCACCCCCTTCTATTCGCATTTCTAAAACTGGATGCACCTGAGGTATAGCAACTTCAATTGCCTCGTCCTCAGAGGAGGATGAAGATGGCCAAATGTCCCCATCCCAAGTTTTGGGGTCCCAATCAGGGCAGCTTGTAACAGTGCGAATCTGCACCGCAGTAGTGGGGGATGACCCACTCACCAACGGCATCTATTTGCAATGCATGCAGCCATCACTTCACATTTGTGAGATAGACTCTGTGCCCTTTCAGCCAGCGTGGTGACTACCTCCTGTGCAATAGCTTTTGCACCCATTAAATCCTGACATTCCTGTTCTTTCGAGCAGAGCTGCTGGCACAGCCTTAAACCTTCATCATCCAGTGTGTGGAGTACAGTCAAGAGTAACAACCCGAGGTTTCCTCCTGCTCTCTGCTCCACATCACTTCTCTGAGAGAGTCGGAGCTTATCCAAAAGTTCCCGCACTTGCAGCGGGGTAACTCCATCCACCTGAGCTACCTCCCCCCAGTCAGCAGGCACTGTCAGACCTGCCAAACACTGCGCAACTGGCCCCCATCACTCTGTTGGAGGCCAAACTTGTATGCGCTTCAACAATTCTCCTCCTGACTTAGCCCAGAAAGGCATTCTTGGAAGCAGATCCCACCAACTGCACCAAATGTTATGCAAAATAGGAACTGAGTTTGTAGATCCGCTTTCAAGAAGACAGAGACACAGGAGAAGACACAGACACAGGCTAAGAGTGAGTATTCAATTGCATTTATCGATTAGACTCATGATCCCTCCAGCAAGGGGAAGCCCTGGGACCTTGCAAGGAACCAACAGGGAATTACCAGGTACATGGTTTAACCCCAGCTAGCAACTAAGCACTACACAGCCGCTCGCTCACTCCCCCCCGGTGGGATGGGGGAGAGAATCAGAAGAGTAAAAGTGAGAAAACTCATGGATTGAGATAAAGACAGTTTAATAGGCAAAGCAAAAGCCATGCGCACAAGCAAAGCAAAGCAAGGAATTCATTCACTACTTCCCATGGGCAGGCAGGTGTTCAGCCATCTCCAGGAAAGCAGGGCTTATCACACATAATGGTTACTTGGGAAGACAAACACCATCCCGCCAAACGTCCCCTCCTTCCTTCTTCTTCCCCCAGCTTTATATACTGAGCATGATGTCATATGGTATGGAATAGCCCTTTGGCCAGTCTGGGTCAGCTGTCCTGGCTGTGCCCCCTCCCAGCTTCTTGTGCACCTGGCAGAGCATGGGAAGCTGAAAAGTCCTTGACTAGTGTAAACTCTGCTCAGCAACAACTAAAACATCAGTGTGTTATCAACATTGTTCTCATCCTAAATCCAAAACAGAGCACTATACCAGCTACTAGGAAGAAAATTAACTCTATCCCAGCTGAAAGCAGGACAAGTGTTAAGTTCTTTAGGTCCTTAATTTGACCGTGACCATTTGTTCCTCTCATGAAACAGTCATTTCCCTTATGTGGAAAAATTCTAAGGCACAATAAAGTGCATAGAATACCACAAATACTGCTATGATACTGTTTTTTCCCTGCAGGCATAGTAGTGACAGAGTAAAAGTAGTGTGTTCCAACTCTGAGCACATTCTGGAGTCTGTCTGTGTTTGGGGCAGGCAAGCACAGTCAAAAGTATAAACTGTGTCCCAAAGCCACAAAGACTTTGGGCTGTGGAAGTCACCTGTCAACCTCAACTGTCACCCCTAAGAGTAGTGAATGGGAGGGGAGGGATTACAACTCTGAATGCTACTTACCAAAGATACCAAATATTTGTAAACTTCTTCCCACACAAGATGAACAAGAAGTGGGTCAGCCAATTCATCAAGAGACTTTGTTGGGTTTTTTTTCTTTTACGTGTGTGCACTCTTTTATTATGAAGCCATAGTCACTCAGCCTGCGTATGCATTCACGTTAGCAAAAAAGGCTGTGAAGAGCCAGCTCCTTCACAAATGCTTTCCTAAAACAAGAGATGGGGTTTGAGCTGATACTGAAGTATAGGTTCACAAGCTATTGTTGGGAAGGGTTCTGATTTGGTAATATTTAATAAACCTGAGACTAAGAGATGTGTTGTTTTTTTTAAAAAACAACACTGAACCTGATCCAATGATACTTTTCTGTTCCTCTGAAGACAGCATGGAAGTATTATGTTGTCCCCTAAAGTACTTGATGTGTTATTTTTTACAAGATCACTCATTTACTGAGAATTAGCCATATGAGATGTTTCAGTAGTCTAACAAATGAACAATGAAAGAGTTAAGAAACTGATTTTGTTTCTCTTTTGATGTTGATTTAACAATCATGGTAACAAAAAATGTTTGCTCATATTTGGTCTAGACCCAATCATTAGCTGTAATGAGTGTAGTTGAGATTAATGGAAAGGATAATGGTCAATACAGTGAATCCTTTTGTTCTTTGTTTGGATGAAAATCCAACCCTTTGAACAATTTAATGTAGGCTTGGGGCTATAAATTATACTTCGACCTTAAGAGTCAAGCTGTGATCATTGAATCCTCCCTAGAAACACCCAATGATGCCCAAAGGTCACAGTATAACTGACCATAATTTTTTTTCATAATTATTTTCTTGATGAAGGATCTTGTTTTCACTGAAATTGAAAAATGTATTTTTAAAAGAGTCAATTTCAATGACATTTAGGATAAAAGAACACAAAAAGACAGAATTGTGATAATGCAATTTTCTGGTTTGGCATTTTCACAAGAGAAAATTTTGATTTTTTCATTTCAAACTGATTTCAAACTGGCTCAAATAATTGATGTCATAATGAAATACCCATGTAAACTTAGAATCATAGAATCATAGAATCATTAAGGTTGGAAAAGACCCTTAAGATCATCCAGTCCAACCATTAACCTGTCACTGCCAAGTCCACCACTAAACCATGTCCTCAAGCACCACGTCTACCTGTCTTTTAAATACCTCCAGGGATGGAGACTCAACCACTTCCCTGGGCAGCCTGTTCCAATGCTTGACCACCCTTTCAGTGAAGAAGTTTTTCCTAATATCTAACCTAAACTTCCCCTGGCGCAGCTTGAGGCCGTTTCCTCTCGTCCTATCACTCGTTACTAAGGAGAAGAGACCGACCCCCACCTCGCTACAACCTCCTTTCAGGTAGTTGTAGAGAGCAATAACGTCTCCCCTCAGCCTCCTCTTCTCCAGACTAAACAACCCCAGCTCCCTCAGCCTCTCCTCATAAGACTTGTGCTCTAGACCCTTCACCAGCTTCGTTGCCCTTCTTTGGACACACTCCAGCACCTCGATGTCCTTCTTGTAGTGAGGGGCCCAAAGCTGAACACAGTACTCGAGGTGCAGCCTCACCAGTGCCGAGTACAGGGGCACTATCACCTCCCTGGTCCTGCTGGCCACACTATTCTTGATACAAGCCAGGATGCCATTGGCCCTCTTGGCCACCTGAGCACACTGCTGGCTCATGTTCAGGCGGCTGTCAACCAACACCCCCAGGTCCTTTTCTGCCAGGCAGCTCTCCAGCCACTCCTCCCCAAGCCTGTAGCGTTGCATGGGGTTGTTGTGACCGAAGTGCAGGACCCGGCACTTAGCCTTGTTGAACCTCATACAGTTGGCCCCGGCCCAACGATCCAGCCTGTCCAGGTCCCTCTGTAGGGCCTTCCTACCCTCCAGCAGATCAACACTCCCACCCAACTTGGTGTCATCTGCAAACTTACTGAGGGTGCACTCAATCCCCTCATCCAGATCATCAATGAAGATATTGAACAGGACCGGCCCCAACACTGAGCCCTGGGGAACACCACTCGTGACCGGCTGCCAACTGGATTTGACTCCATTCACCACCACTCTCTGGGCTCAGCCATTCAGCCAGTTTTTAACCCAGCGTAGAGTGCACCCATCCAAGCCGTGAGCAGCCAGCTTCTCCAGGAGAATGCTGTGGGAGACAGTGTCAAAGGCCTTACTAAAGTCCAAGTAGACAACATCCACAGCCTTCCCCTCATCCACTAAGCGGGTCACCTTGTCATAGAAGGTATGGCTTCCAAGGTGGAAGAAGACTGCTCGGAGACTGGCTGGGTGTCTCTCTGCTTGCAGGAGGTAGAGAGTGATTGCCTTTACACTGCTTGTTTTTTTTTCCTCTTTCCTTCACCTGTTAAACTGTTTTTATCTTGACTCATGAGTGTTCTTGCTTTTGTTCTTCCTATTCTTGCTTTTGTTCTTCCTATTCTTTCCCCCACCCTGCTGGGGGGTGGGGAGACTGAGCAAGGGGCTGTGTGGGAGCTTGGCTGCTGGCTGGGTTGTTTTAGAGTCTAAGCTCTTCACATCTCCAAGAAGTCTCTGAATTTTACTGATACTCTCTCCTTATCAGTTTAAGAACCAGAGAGGAAGCTGGTTAGGGAAAAAAAGAGCTCTATATTCTTGCTGTATTTCTTCAGAAATGCATTAAAATGCCACATTGGTATATGTATAATTCATACTCTTAGATGATCTGAGTTATTGTCCTGGTTTCGGCTGGGATAGAATTAATTTTCTTCTTAGTAGCTGCTAGAGTGCTGTGTTTTGGATTTAGGATGTGAACAATGTGATAACACACTGATGTTTTGGTTCTTGCTAAGTAGTGCTTACACTCGTCAAGGACTTTTCAGCTTCCCATGCTCTGCCGGGTGCACAGGGGCCTGGGAGGGAGCACAGCCGGGGCAGCTGACCCAGACTGGCCAAAGGGCTATTCCATACCATATGACATCATGCTCAGTATATAAAGCTGGGGGAAGAAGAAGGAACGGGGGGGATATTCAGAGTGATGGCATTTGTCTTCCCAAGTAACCGTTACGCGTGATGGAGCCCTGTTTTCCTGGAGATGGCTGAACACCTGCCTGCCGATGGGAAGCAGTGAATTAATTCCTTGCTTTGCTTTGCTTGCATGTGTGGCTTTTGCTTTACCTATTAAACTGTCTTTATCTCAGCCCACGAGTTTTCTCACTTTTACTCTTCTGATTCTCTCCCCCATCCCTTTGTGGGGGGAGTGAATGAGCGGCTTTGTGGTGCTTAGTTGCTAGCTGGGGTTAAACTACGACAGTTATCTGAAGACATATTTTACAGAATATCAATTGTAAAGGGGTGCTGACTATCTGAACTTGGAGTAATATTTGTGGAAATAATGTATCTTATACTTAAGCACCTGGGAAGCCTGAGGAAACTTTCTGTACTGCAGGTTCCCATCCATTAACTATTGACGATATTGATACCTGCTGTCCTGGTTTCAGCTGGGATAGAGTTAGTTTTCTTCTTAGTAGCTGGTAGAGTGCTGTGTTTTGGATTTAGGATGAGAATAATGTTGATAACACACTGATGTTTTGGTTCTGGCTGAGTAGTGCTTACACTAGTCAAGGACTTTTCAGCTTCCCATGCTCTGCCAGGTGCACAAGAAGCTGGGAGGGAGCATAGCCAGGACAGCTGACCCAGACTGGCCAAAGGGCTATTCCATACCATATGACATCATGCTCAGTATATAAGCTGGGGGAAGAAGAAGGAAGGGGGGGACATCTGGCGGGATGGCGTTTGTCTTCCCAAGTAACTGTTACGCGTGATGGAGCCCTGCTTTCCTGGAGATGGCTGAACACCTGCCTGCCGATGGGAAGTAGTGAATGAATTCCTTGCTTTGCTTTGCTTGTGCGCACGGCTTTTGCTTTACCTATTAAACTGTCTTTATCTCAACCCATGAGTTTTCTCACTTTTACTCTTCTGATTCTCTCCCCCATCCTACTGTGAGGGGAGTGAGTGAGCGGCTGCGTAGTGCATAGTTGCTGGCTGGGGTTAAACCACGACACCTGCGAATATAGACAGAAGCTCTTGAATACTCCCCTTTAGACAGCTAGGCCTTGGGAGAGCAGATATGCGGAACCATGAGGATAAGAAAGTTGCAAGATGACCATTAGACCAGAACAAACCGACCTTGAAGGACATAGTATACGTGATCCCAGAACTGAGTTTGCGCAGAAGTAAAGGTCAGTCAGCGAACACAGTGAAGAAGACTACGAGCCTTCATCTGAGGACCCCCAAAGACCACCTGAAGACCACCACGGGAGACGACTGCGTATGCGGATCGGACATTTGCATATGTTAATAAGTTCCAGGAAATCTCATGTTTATGTAAACAAATTCCCAGAAATCCTATGAATATGTATATTTTCATAGTATATAATTACTGAAAGTCTATCAAGCCCTCAGAGCACTTATGGTGGAATTATCCCCAGTGCTGCCCGGCGCCGCAATAAAGAATGTCTCCTTTCTAAAACTCCAAAATTAAGTTTTAGAGAGTGAATTATTTTGCCGCTTTCCGGTAACAATATGATGCTTGTTTATTCTTTATTATTTCAGCTGTACTGTGAAGTAATGCTATTTTTCTCTTATCCTGTAAATTGAAAGTGAAGTTTTGGCTTGTTTGCAAATATTTTTATAAAGAATCTTGTATTCCAAAGGACAGCAGCCTTTAGATCCAAAAATGCTTAGTCATCATGATGAAAGGCACCTTTGATACAAGATTTTTGAGATAATGCAGTCTACGATATTTTCTAGAGGATATACTTCTATTTCCTGTTTCACAACACTATGGTTTTGAAACTGCCAGCTAGACAAACTGATTTATATTGCTGTTAGGTGTGTTAGTGTTCTGTGACTTAATAGTATTGTTTTCTTTGTTGTTTTCTCTTGCATTTCCCATAAATGTATGTATAGGTACTGGATTGAGAAAAATAATAAATAATCAAGGACTTTTTAGGTCATTTTTGTTGTTTGAATTAATGTTGATAGCTCCTTCCATTTCTTGTTTCTTATAATATTTAAATGACATTTGAAAAATTGCATAAAGAGGTATTCTTTGCTTAAGAGCAGACACTCTAGCTTTCAAAGTGACAGAAGGATGACAGAGTGAAAAATTCTTTTCTTTACTTGAACTCTAAACACAATTGCCATCAGGACAGACTGTAGCCAAAAATAAATATGGATTTCTCTTTTCTTAAAAGTCTACATATTTTTCCATACCAAATTTAAAAGAAAGTTGCTTAAGTGTTTTTATCATGTTAACCATCCTTGTGTTTTTACCAGATTTTATATAAATAAGAAAATGTGGTCTTTTGAACAATATTTTCCATGAACTTTGCAAATTTTGGCCCATTCTTACAGGCCATTAATCTGTGCAGAATTTATGCCAGCTGAGATATCATATGCAGTCAGTGGAAGTCATATTTCAAAACTCAGGATTGTCAAATTAAACCCATTTGTAAACTGAGAAAACAGTAACAAGAAGAGATAAACCACATAAAATATAATATATTATAGTAATTATAAATTCAGTGCCTGTATATTCACTGAACATGTAAAATTTTTGGTTTACTTATGTCACTTCGAAGATCAAATTAATACATGGGATATATTAGTGTAATGAGAAAGTGAAAGGGTTAAAACCCACAAGAGCAAGAAAGATGTTGTAAATACCTCAGTTACTCAATTAGATAAGAAGACAAGAAGACATCCTGTTGTGATTTAAGGATGTTGTGAATACCTTACTAGACAAGAGTACGGTCTGATGTGATTTAGGGAGTAGCTAGAAGAACAGCTATAAGATAAGGGGGGCTCCGGGATAATCTCGTTACAGACAACTCGGCCTTGGGAGAACAGAGGCACGGAACCATGAAGATAGGAAGTCACAAAAGAATGACAACAGCAGCCTTGAAGGACAATGTCTATGTGATCCTAGGACTGAGTTTGCGCAGAAGCAAAGGTCAATCAGCGAACACAGTGAAGAAGACTACGAGCCTTCATCTGAGGACCCCCAAAGACCACCTGAAGACCACCACGGGAGACGACTGCGCATGCGGATCGGACATTTGCATATGTTAATAAGTTCCAGGAAACCTCATGTTTATGTAAATGATTTCTCGGAAATCCTGTGAATATGTAGGATTTTACAGTATATAATCTCTGAAAGTCCACCAAATCGGTGGAGCACTTATGGTGGAGAATCCCCAGTGCTGCCCAGCGCTGCAATAAAGAATACCTGCTTAATAGTAACTTCGTTGCTATTGAGTTTCATTTCAGGAACTCTCTGAATACTCCGTTTCTCCCTTGGGGAGATTCGGACTGTGAGGAGAAGCATCTGTGAATTTTTGTATCAGTATCTCTGTTCGGCTGCAGGACCCGTTGAGAACGGGACTCCCTAGGGTACCCCCGGAAAATTTCCGGAGGGACTCCTTGCCTCAATCGGATCACTGCGGGAGCAGACAAGGACCATCTTTGGAAAAAGGTATCCTTTCTGAAGTTTGGTTTGGGACTAGTCATTTGTTGGAAACCCCTGTAAGCCATGAGTGGTTCACGCTGGGTGGAGTATACCGGGCTGCTAGCGCCTTAAAGGTATACACTTGGGAGCACTTTGGTGCTCATTTGGTGGTTATTTGGGAACTCTTGCTTTTGGGTATATTGGATCTTGGCTTTGGAACTCGGTTATTTGATTTTGGGATTGTGTTTGGCATGTTATAAGGACAAGTAGTTGCTCTGTGTTTGCTTTTAGGATTTTTGTTCATTGTATTGGTATGTGAGCGTTTTGTTGTCAAAAGTGTCTATACTGTCCTGTGCATGTGTGAATGAGACGTACTCTTAGTACGAAGCGAGTGCGGAGTCCTGATCCGCGGTTTCGTTGTCCCGCGAGGGAAACGGCCGGAAACGGACGAAGCGAAAGAAAAAGGTTGTATGGATGTAAAACAGTAATTCTGTAACCCTCTAAGTGGTAAAGTGTGGACGGTGGAACTAGCTGTTAAGATACTGCGGGAATACGGGAGAGAACTGGGACCAATAAAATGGGAGGGTCACAGCAAAGTAAAGAGATACCAAAGAAATCTCCATTAGGTTGCATTTTATATCACTGGAAGGACATAGGGGGCCCTCCTGGAGGAAATGTGAATAAGAAAACTCTAATTAAGTATTGTAATCAGTGGTGGCCATTGCATAAATTAGATGATGAAGAAAACTTGCCTGTGAATGGGACTCTGAAGTATAATGCCTTGCTGCAAGTCCTGTTATTTTTAAGGAGGGAGGGAAAATGGGACGAAGCTATGTATGCGGATATGTTTTTCACCCTCCGAAATCACCCTGAGTGGCAGAAAGATTGTGGTTTTAATTTTGCTCCCCAAGATCCCATGGTGTTGGCTTTGGAAAAGGAAAATCAGAAAGAGTCAGGGAAGTTGAAGCGGTGTTGTTCAGCATGTAGTCTTGGACAGAGGTGTCTGAAGGTGAGAGAGAAACCCAGAAAGGCGGAAGAAAAGTGCCTTTCCAGATGGATGATGTGGATAAGTGGAAGGATGCAGTTAAGGGGTACAGGGAGGACCCAAGCGGGGTTGCGAAAAGGTTTGAGTGGATTACTAAGAATTTGGACCCGGATTGGAAAGATGTGGATCTTATGCTAGATGCTATGACTGAAACTGAGAAGCAGCTTGTATTAAAGGCAGCCCGAGCTTATGTAGAAACACAGATTGAGGGACGAGTGCTACAGGGCATGGCCGAAGATCCTGTGCCCTCCAGGGACCCGGGCTGGGACCCTAATGATCCAGCTGAGTACTGTTTGTTGCAAAAATACCGAACCTGGATCAAATTGGGAATAGAACATGCGATCCCAAAGGCAGTTAACTGGTCTGCTCTGTATGCTATCAAGCAGGGGCAGACTGAAACGCCCACGGAGTTTTTGGATCGCTTATGGGCTGCTGTGAGAAGATTTACTACTATGGAACTGGAGTCAGAAGCTGCCACACAGCAGTTGGTATCTCTGTTTCTGGGACAATCCACTAATGATACCAGAAAGAAACTTCAGAAACTTAGGGAACCAGATATAAGGAATTTAGAAAAGTTGCTGGAGGAAGCGTGGAGAGTATATCGGAATGGGGAGGGGGAGGACAGAAGGAAACTGGGAAAGGAGATAGTGGCTGCGTTAGCCACATTAGCCACATTCTCTGTATTGAATCAAACCTTGTTACCTATAAGTAAACAAAATGTTAATGTTGTGGGAGCAACTGGGCAGGTTGAAAAAAGCTTTTTTCTTGAAACCATTAAAATTTAGAATTGGGAAGAGTGTGGGGATTCACGAATTTCTCTACCTGCCTGAGGCTCCTAGACTGGGAAGGGACCTATTAGAACAACTAAATCCCGAAATAAAATTTAGAAATGGGGAAATTGAATTTAAAATACCAGACAAAAATCACATTGGAATTTTAAGTTTGGTTCTTACTGAACCCCAAATTGGAGAAGAAGAAATTATACAAGAAATAAAAGACTAGGTATACCCAGGAGCGTGGGCCTCAGGAATACCGGGAAAGGCTAAAAATGCTGAATTGGTTGTTGTTAAACTCAAAGAAGGAGCACGACCTGTTAAGGTAAAACAATACCCCTTGAAATTGGAAGATAGGGGAGGGGTAAGAAGTATTATAGAAGAGTTTATAAAATTTGGACTATTAATTGAATGCTCTTCAGAATATAACACTCCCATTCTGCCTGTCAAAAAGCCTGATGGCAAAACTTATCGATTGGTGCAAGATTTGCAGGCAATAACTCAAATAGTTGAAGATTTGTATCCGGTAGTGGCAAACCCATATACTCTGCTGACTGGTTTAAAGGAAACCTATGAATGGTTTACTGTATTAGATTTAAAGGATGCATTCTTTTGCCTTACATTGGCTCCAGAAAGCTGCAATTTATTTGCCTTTGAATGGGAAAACCCTGATACAGGACGAAAAACCCAACTGACCTGGACAGTGTTACCCCAAGGATTTAAAAATAGCCCTACCATTTTTGGGAATCAATTAGCTAAGGAATTAGAGACCTGGGAGAGGACCCCAGGAAATGGGATTCTTTTGCAATATGTGGATGATATTTTAATAGCCACAGAAAAGGATGAAGAGTGTAAGGAATGGACTGTGAGCTTGTTGAATTTTCTGGGATTAAGTGGTTACCGAGTCTCATTACAGAAAGCCCAAATCTTGAAGAAGGAAGTAATATACCTGGGATTCGTGATTTCTAAGGGACAAAGACAGCTCGGGAATGACCGAAAGGAAGCTATCTGCAGAACTCCAGAACCAACCACGGTAAAAGAGCTTCGAACCTTTTTGGGAATGACAGGTTGGTGCCGATTATGGATCTATAATTATGGACTTTTGGTTAACCCTCTATATGAACTGTTGAAAAATAGCCAGACACAATTAATATGGACTGATGAAGCTAAGAGGGCATTCAAAGAACTGAAATTGGAGCTAATGAAGGCTCCAGCTTTGGGCCTACCTGATGTAATGAAACCTTTCTGGCTGTTCTGTATGTAAGGCAAGGAGTGGCTCTGGGAATTCTGGCCCAGAAGCTGGGTCCTTATAAACGAGCTGTAGCATACTTCTCTGAACAATTGGATGGAGTAAGCAAAGGATGGCCGGGATGCCTTCGGGCAGTAGCCGCCGTTGTTTTGATTATCCAAGAAGCTCGAAAATTTACTTTGGGACAAAAGATGATTGTGCACGCTTCCCACACCGTAACCTCCATTTTAGAACAAAAAGGGGGACACTGGCTTTCACCATCAAGATTCTTGAAATATCAAGCAGTTTTGATGGAACAGGATGATATAGAAATCGTCACATCTACAATTATCAATCCTGCTTCCTTTTTAAGCGATAAACAGGAAATGGAGACTTGTACATGATTGCATAGAAACCATTGAAACTGTATATGCAAGCAGACCAGACTTGAAGGAAAAACCGCTGGAGGAAGCTGACCACACGTGGTATACTGATGGGAGCAGTTTTGTAAAGAATGGAGTTCCAATGGCAGGATATGCTGTAACCACCACAGACCAACTGGTGGAAGCAAAGTCACTCCCTAAGGGCACATCTGCACAATGAGCTGAAATAATTGCCCTAGTGAGAGCGTTGGAGCTGGCCGAAGGGCTGCGAGTAAATATTTGGACGGATTCAAAATATGCTTTTGGTGTAGTCCACACCCATGGAGCAATCTGGAAGGAACGAGGACTCTTAACTGCCCAAGGGAAGGGTATAAAAAATGCTGATATAATTCTGCGACTTTTGGATGCTGTACAACTTCCATCAGCAGTGGCAATTATGCACTGCAAAGGACATCAGAAAGGTAACACTGACAGGGAAGTGGGAAACAAATTGGCTGATTACGAGGCGAGGCAGGCTGCAGAACAAGGTGAGGTATTAAGTATAATTCCTGAAAAATCTTTGCCACTATCCGAGACAACTGAATATGATGAAAAGGATCAAAGATTGATTACTACTTTAGGAGCTGAAACTGGCCCATCAGGATGGGCACTGTTGAAAGATAACAGAATAATAGTTCCCTTTAGCATATTATGGAAACTTATAAAAACAGAGCACGACAAAAGTCATTGGGGAACTGAAGCCTTATACAACTCTCTTACTAAGCAAATTGTAGCTAGAAGTTTATATCAGACTCTAAAGACTGTAGTTAATAGATGTGAAGTATGCTTAAAGAACAACCCAAAAGCGGAAAACCGTGTGAAATTTGGAAATATCAGCAAAGGAAATGTTCCAGGTCAAGATTGGCAGATAGATTTCTCAGAACTCCCCAGAAAAGGGGGATATAGGTATTTGCTAGTATTAACTGACACTTTTTCTGGATGGCCTGAAGCCTTCCCTTGCAGAACAAATAAAGCCCGAGAGGTAACGAGAATTCTGTTAAAGGAAGTTATTCCTAGATTTGGAGTACCAGAGGCAATGTCTTCTGACAGGGGACCACATTTCATATCACAAGTGATATCAATTAACGTTTGGACTCGATGATCTTAAGGGTCTTTTCCAACCTTAACGATTCTATGATTCTATGATTCTTTCCATGTAGGTTTCACATACCACTTTCCTTTGAGGTTAACACATTCAATTTTAATATTTTTGTATGTTAATGATTAAAATAATGACCACAGTCCTTTAAGAGGCCAGATGTGGAAATGCATGTAGTAAATCCACATAATAAAAATGAATTAGTTCTTCTACTGGAAGCCAACTTTTATCTTTTTTTTTATTAGTATTTTAAAGTTTTGCTTTATTTTCCTGGTCATGGCTGCACTCTTGTCATAGCAATGTAGCTATGAGTTGAAATAATTGTTAGTGTGAAGTTTTTTTGGTGGTGGGCTCTAAGTTAGCTGTACTGATTTTGGCTAGGATAGAGTTAAATTTCTTCATAGCAGCCCGTGTGGTGCTGTTTTGCATTTGTGACCAAAACGGTGTTGATAACACAGGGATGTTTTAGTTATTGCCAAACAGTGCTTGCACAGCGTCAAGGCCTTTTCTGCTCCTCACACTGTCCCACGAGCAAGTAGGCTGGGGGTGCACAAGAAGTTGGGAGGGGACACAGCTGGGACAGCTGACCCCAACTGACCAAAGGGATATTCGATACCATATGATGTTGTGCTCAGCAATAAAAGCTGGGGGGGGTGGAGGTTGGCGGGGGCGGCAGTTGCTCAGGGACTGGCTGGGCATCAGTCAGTTGGTGGTGAGCAATTGTTTTCTTTTGCATCACTTTTTTTTCTTGGGTTTTATTTTCCTCTCTCTGTTGTGTTTTTTTTTTCCTTACAATTTTTTTTTAAATTATTAAACTGTGCTTTTCTCTACTCACGAGTTTTCTCACTTTTACCCTTCCGATTCTCCCCCCATCCCAGTGGGGGGAAGCGAGCAAGCAGCCGTGTGATGCTTAGCTGCCTACTGGGGTTAAACCATGACAGACATATTGGCAAAAAAAGTGGCAGCCTAAAGTGGAACTTGATTATCAACAGCAATCTTAACTTTGTTAAATAAGGACCGCATTTACAAATCTACTTAGAACTGGGCAATTTCCATAATGAAACTCCTGGCCAGATTTTCAAAACATTTTAGCCCCCACTGTATACTCAATAGGCTTAGCTGGTTTGTAAAAACCTGGCAGACAGTGCTGGTCTTCACTGCCTCTGAAAATCAGTGCTGTGATTAAATGGCCATTCATCTTTTTCCTTTCTCTTCAGTTTATGATTTGAATTGGATTTTTCTATTGTCTTGGTTTTGTTCTATTTTTGGCATATCAATAACTGTTAACTGAATACTGATTTTGTTTTAGACTAAGATAAATCAGTTGGTCCCTTTTAGCTTTTCTGGGTCCCCTAGCATGCAATTGTTCAGCTACAAAAGCATACATTTTTCTTTGGTAAACAACTGCTTAATAACATCTGGTAATTCACAAATGATAGGATAAGTTATGATCTTGCAGTCTGATTTGTAATATGGCCTTTTGTACTTCGTCTGAGTCTCACTGAAGGTCAACAGGGCTCTGTGCAAAACAAACCCATGCATCCACAAGGGGCTGGACTGAAGCAATGAAATAATGCTAATGTAAGCAGTGCCCTATCATGGTACAACTTTTACAGATCATAATGATGCCTACAGTGCTATACCCTGAATAACTTATCAGGGTTTTCATTTTTGTGCGACTGAGTAGAACTGTGATGGGACATCCAGACATTTTAAGTGTCATACTTACACTGCTCTTTTTAGATACCCTTTATTCTTCTCATCTGAGGAGCAGGGCATATAGAATGGATAACAACTGCTGTAGCACAGCAGAAAATGGTGATGTTAGTGACAACATGAACTTAGTATTCACACTTTTGAAATGGAGAGGGTTTTGATACTTTATTCATTACAAACTGACACTTAAGAGAGGTTTCAAACAAAATTTAAAACCCATATTTTGCTCTGGGCTTGATGTTTGTTTCTTCTTTGTTCGCTTAACAATTTCATTTTTGAATTTACAAACCTAACAAAAGGCCATTCATAGAGTATTTCACTCACTACAGTTCTGTCAGCAGAAGGTGCTTGCTTAACCCATTTGTATCATAATTTTCCTTTCTCAGCCATATCATCCAGCAACCAACATACTGGAAATATATAATAACCAAACTTTAGAATCTTCTTTCAGGCCAGAATTTGGACATTGCAATACTTAGCACAGTGGCACTTGCATCTTAGGCAGGGGGCACTCTTGGAAACAGAAGTCTAAAATCACATAGCCACTTCTTGAAAGCAGATGAAGCAAATCTTGTGAAATTCTCAGCTCTTGACAGCTATACTGGGTTCTAAGATTTGATATAGAGGGTCTTCTTTCAACAAATTTATCACATTCATCACAGAATTTATACAGGGGATTGGAACTTTGAAATAATAATTTTCCTACCCCCTGCACTGCTTCTATGCAAAGACACATTCTTGCACCTTTTTAGGAATATGAATAAGATCAAGATAAGCACAGGAGGTAAAGTCACAATGGAGCTTTGTCCATTTACATGAGATAAATATCTGATCTCAGTGTTTGGCATGGCAGTTACTGGAATTTAGGTAGACATTTTCCCACCTTTAACTAATAGTTATTGAAAAATGGCTGAGATGATAGCTATACAGCTGTAAAGCTTTTATGGAAATTACAAATAATGTAGAACAAACTCAGGTCTCAACTGCTTATTGGTTTGAGCAGGGGTCGATTAGTGATTGTTTCCTGGATGCACTCTCCTTTCCTTAAAACCGTTCCAAGTTTTTTAATGAAAATCTGTTAGCACCCAAAATAAAGGCTGCAGTGCAGACCTAGGGGTTCAGAACTGCCCGTTCACATGTTAAACCTGGGGTACTTATTTTCTTTCTTCTTGTAAGTCTTGTAACTTGCTTCTCAGAATGGGAAAGGAAGTAGGAAGAGGGGAAGTTGGCTGGTCATTACTCAGGAGCTACTCAAAACTTCTTTCAGAGTGATTCTGCAAGAAAAGAAAAGAGGAAGTACAGAGGCAGCAAAGGGGAACAGTATAAAGAGAAAAATCTTATTCCTTCTGTCTGCAGAAAAATTAGATAGGAAAATTAATAAATTCAAGAATTCTTCACAAATAGCAGCAGTTCATATTTAGAATAGAATAGAATAGAATAGAATAGAATAGAATATTTCAGTTGGAAGGGACCTACAACAATCATCTAGTCCAACTGCCTGACCTATTCAGGGCTGACCAAAAGTTAAAGCATATTATTAAGGGCATTGCCCAAATGCCTCTTAAACACTGACAGGCTTGGGGCATCGACCACCTCTCTAGGAAGCCTATTCCAGTGTTTGACCACCCTTTTGGTAAAGAAATGCTTCCTAATGTCCAGTCTGAACCTCCCCTGGCACAGCTTTGAACCATTCCCATGCATCCTGTCACGGGATCCCAGGGAGAAGAGATCAGCACCTGCCTCTCCCCTCCTGTACTGGGTTTGCATGGCAAGGTTTTGGTAATGGGGGGCTATAGGGGTGGCTTCGGTGAGAAGATGCCAGGAGCTTCCTCCATGTCTGACAGAGCCAGTGCCAGCTGGCTCCAAGACGGACCCACCGCTGGCCAAAGCTGAGCCAACCATCAACAGTGGTAGCGCCCCTGTGATAACATATTTAAGAAGGGGGGGAAAAACTGCTGCACAACAGCAACCAGAAGAGAGGAGTGAGAACATGTGAGAGAAACAACTCTGCAGACACCAAGGTCAGTGAAGAAGGAAGGGGAGGAGGTGCTCCAGATGCTGGAGCAGAGATTCCCCTGCAGCCCATGGTGAAGACCAGGGTGAGGCAGGCTGTCCCCCTGCAGCCTATGGAGGTCCACGGTGGAGCAGATATCCACCTGCAGCCTGTCGAGGACACCACACCAGAGCAGATGTAGGCGCCTGAAGGAGGCTGTGACCCCGTGGAGAGCCTGCTCTGGAGCAGGCTCCTGGCAGGACCTGTGACCCCATGGAGCAAGGAGCCCAACAGGAGCAGGTTTGCTGGCAGGACTTGTGACCCCATGGGGGACTCATGCTGGAGCAGTCTGTTCCTGAAGAACTGCTGGAGCAGTTCGTGAAAAACTGCAGCCCGTGGGAAGAACCCACGTTGGAGAAGTTCGTGGAGGACTGTCTTTCATGGGAGGGACCCCACACTGGAGCAGGGGAAGAGTGTGAGGAGGAAGGAGTGGCAGACACGACGCGTAATGAACTGACTGCAACCCCCATTCCCCATCCCTCTGTGCCGCTCAGGGGGAGGAGGTAGCAAATTTTGGAGTGGAGTTGAGCCCAGGAAGAAGGGAGGGGTGGGGGGAAAGTGTTTTAAGATTTGTTTTTATTTCTCATTACCCTACTCTGACTTTTGATTGGCAATAAACTAAATTAATTCCCTGAGTCGAGTCAGTTTTGGTTGTGACAGTAATTGCTGAGTGATCTCCCTGTCCTTATCTCAACCCATGAGCCTTTCGTCATATTTTTCTCTCTCTCTCTGTCTAGCTGAGGAGGGGGAGTGATAGAGCAGCTTGGTGGGCACCTGGCGGCCAGCCAAGGTCAACCCACCACACCTCCTCAGGGAGCTGTAGAGAGCAATGAGGTCACCCCTCAGCCTCCTTCTCTCCAAACTAGACAAGCCCAGAGTCCTTAGCCGCTCCTCGTAGGACATGCCTTCCAGCCCTTTCACCAGCTTTGTTGCCCTCCTCTGGATGCATTCAAGGACCTTCACATCCTTCTTAAATTGTGGGGCCCAGAACTGCACACAATACTCAAGGTGAGGCTGCACCAATGATAAATACAGAGGGATAATCGCCTCTTTTGACCAGCTGGTTATGCTGTGTTTGATGCACCCCAGGATGCGATTTGCCCTCTTGGCTACCAGGGCCCACTGCTGGCTCATATTGAGCCTGCTGTCAACCAGCACCCCCAGATCCCTTTCTGCAGGGCTGCTCTCCAGCCACTCCTCTCCCAGTCTATACTTCTGCCTGACATTACTCTGTCCCAGGTGCAGAATCTGGCATTTGGACTTGTTAAATTTCATGCCATTGATGATTGCCCAATGCTCCAATCTATCTAGATCCCTCTGCAAGGCCTCTTGTCCCTCAAGAGAGTCAACAGAACCTCCCAGTTTGGTATCCTCAGCAGACTTGCTAATGGTGCATTCAACTCCTGCATCCAGATTGTTGATAAAAATATTGAACAGGACTGGCCCTAGAATTGAGCCCTGAGGAACACTGCTGGTGACCAGTTGCCAGCCAGATGTAGCCCCATTCACTACAACCCTCTGAGCCCTGCCCTTCAGCCAGTTCTTCACCCAGTGCACTGCATACCTGCTCATCCCACAGTTGGACAACTTGTCCAGAAGGATGCTGTGAGGGACAATATCAGAAGCCTTACTAAAATCCAGAAAAACTACATCCACCGCCTTCCCCTCATCCACTAGGCGGGTGACCTTATCGTAAAAGGATATTAGATTAGTTAAACAGGACTTTCCCTGTTGTGAACCCATGTTGACTGTGCCTGATGATTGCATTCTTCTTCAAATGCCTTTCAATAGCCCCCAGTATAATCTTCTCCATAATTTTTCCAGGAACCGAGGTTAGACTAACAGGTCTGTAGTTTCCTGGGTGTTCCCTCATGCCCTTCTTGTAAATTGGAATAACATTGGCTAGCTTCCAGTCAGCGGGGACCTCCCCAGACTCCCAAGACCTTGGGTAGATGATTGAGAGGGGTCCTGCTGTAGCATCCTCTAGCTCCTTCAGTACTCTGGGATGAATCCCATCAGGCCCCATGGACTTGTGAACATTCAGCTGATACAGCTGGTCCCTTACAATTTCAGTGTCCACAAATGGAAAGGCACTGTTCCCACACTCGTGGTCCTCTGACTCAGGGGATGGGGCAGCAGGTCCAGGCAGGACCGGTCTATCAGTATTATTAAAGACTGAGGGGAAAAAACAATTGAATGCTTCTGCTTTTTCTTCATCCCTATTTGTCAGGTGACCATCTTCAACAAGTATTGGTCCAATGTTTTCTTTAGACCTCCTCTTGCTATTAATATACTTTAAAAAGCCCTTCTTGTTGTCTGAAACAACACTGGCCTGTTTCAGCTCTAATTGAGCTTTGGCTTTTCGTGTCTTCTCCTTGCATATGCGAACCAGGGCTCTGTAACCTTCCTGCAAAGCCTGACCTTGCTTCCAGAGATCATACAGTTTCTGTTTCCTCTTGAGCTCCACGAGGACTTCCCTGTTCAGCCAAGCTGGTCTTCTGCCCCACTTGCTTGACTTGTGGCACAATGGGATTGCCTGCTCCTGTGCTTCTAAAAGGTGGTTCTTAAAAACTGACCAGCACTCGTGGACTTCTAAGCCCTCAAATCAGATTCCCAGGGTATTCTGCTAACTAGCTCCCTGAATAGCTTAACGTTTGCTCTCCTGAATTCCAGGGAATAATCTCCCTTGATTAACCAAAGCTCACATTTAACTGACAGTTTTCTGTCCTGGCTAATATGTTGTATACGCCACTTATTGCTTCTCCGATTTTCTAACAGTCTATTTCTTCTTTTCTCTTGGAATATTCAGATCCCTTAAAAACTCCTTTATAAATCAGCTAGGTTATACTCCCTGTAATTATGTTATTTTGCTTACTATTCTTATTTCTTTCTGAGTCATCCTGACCTTGGGTTTTGTAGAACATAGAAAGCCTGTCATGATACCTTTCAAATAATCAGTTACAGACTTCTCAACTCTAAACACCTTCCATATGAAGGTGGAGAAGAATCTCTGATACCTAAGAGCACACCATATTTCCAAGAAAAAATCCCTACAAAGTAATTATTTTATTTTCCTTACTCATTTGTTAGTTTTGCAATACCTCTGAATACAGGAGAAGACTCCTTGGGACTCTCTTAGCTGTGTACACTGGACTGTAAATCTTCATATTTACTGGACTGCAACACTGTGCTTCTAGACTCTTCTATATTAGGATCTACAACTGAGATAGCTTATAGCATCATCTGTCGCAGAAAGTGAGAGTACACTTCACTTGTAAGAGAGAAGCAAAAAAAAAAAACCAACTTTATTGATATAAACCAGTAAGTTAACCAAGTTCGATGGTAAACATGACAGTGTTTTAACAAGATTCGATGGCAAGGTACACTTGATTATTTACTGCAGAGGACAGGGTCAGACAAGACTGACAGGGAGACCCTCCCGTTGAGTCATGAGGTTCAGAGAGGACCCCCTTGCTTTCTAAACTCCTTCTCAGAGAGGAGTCTAGGTGCGGCTGGATCCAATCCTAGTCCCAGACTTGGTCAACGGTTTATGTCTAAAGGATTATATATGCGCAATCAATCCTTTATATCACTTAGCTAAGATTTCCAAGTTTAGCATGCTATTAGTCACTTACCGAGGATCTGTTGCGGCAAGGATTCTCTCAACCTTGAGGAGTAACCTTGAGAGGCGTCCCTACTCAAGGGGAGATCCTGGCGTGCAGCCCGCTGCCATGCAGGAGAGCTCTAGGGGCTCTTGGGCTGCTCGCTATTTATGGGGGTAAGATGACTGACTCACAGTCATATTTACATATCGACTGCATATATTAGTTTCTTCCAAATTTGGCTTGAGTCGGACATTGACCAGCACTGTGGTTAGGTAGACACATTGCCATAAATTAGCCCTTGGCTATTGTGTTGTTATCTGTCTCCCCTAAATCCACTTTGAGCTGGATGCATCCATCACAACCACCACTGGTGGTTATCACTTGAGCAGGGTTACAAGAAAAGGTCAAGGGGTGGGGGGGGGAGCACACCACCACATCATCTAGTCATTTCTTGGTACTAAAGATATCCCACCTAGTCAGTTATGGTCATTTTCAGGGCACCTTGGAAGACAAAGAGCATGTGGTCATAATGACCACATGACACCGCATCTACTTGTTTACTTCCTTTTCAGTGTTTCCTCCAACTCTTGTTATGGAAATGGATTCAGGGATCTACCATTGTAACTGCATTATATAGTTGGTCTTTTTTCCTTTTCTATAACTGTCAAATTTATGAGTTTATGGAGTTTCCCTAGATCTTCTTTGTATCCAAGAACAGGGATGCAGTCAACATTCTGTCTTAAGAGAAGGCACAGAAATTTGCCTTTAAACCTGTCTCCTCAAAATCTCCTTTTATTTACCTCTTTTCTGTAAGAAACAGGCTTGGGTAGTTGAAAACATACTCTTTTTTATGACTAATTTTTTTCCACTTGTGATTTTATTCTAAAGTATACACATCTTCAGATGTCTCTTATTAGTGAAGTTGAGAGTTCTCTGTTCTATGCTTGCCAGGGAATTAAAAAGGTTTGTTCTACAGGGCTGGAGTTAGCAGTCTGTGTGAACAAGGCTCCCCTGACTTCACTTCAAAGACCCAAACTGTTGAGAATTAGGCAAGCTCTCTTTTCTCTCATACTTGGGAGCTGAAAGCCAAGAGTAGGAATCCAATTAAATGATATTTTCAGAGAATCTGAATTACATATCAGTAACTATCCTTGTATAGATTATTACTTTGAAAGAGCATACATGAAATGAATTGTTCTGCAATGAAAATTCTACCAATGGCAAGGTATTATTGTTCATGATAGGCAGTTCAACAGGTGAGAAAGAAATTTTTTTTTCATCTCTCTAGTCAGATTTCTTTCTTTGAGCAGCGCCCTTTTGTAACCAGAAACCTATTAAAAAAATCAGTTTATTTCATTCTCCATCTGCTAGCAGGTGTCTGAAGGAAACTCATGTGATGCAAAGAAAGATAAATATGAGAAAGAAAAGTTTAGTAGATACAAATTAAAGAATGCAGAAAAATTCATCTGACCAGCTCTTTCATATACAAAGAAAAAGAAAAGAAGTTTCGCTAAATGTTGAAAAATTACTGTGTTCTTGCTTGTTGCTAAATAAATGAAGGGCCAAACATTGCTATTTTAAGCTGTGACTTTCACAGGACTAGCTGAAGCCAAACCCAGACAGCATTAGTTTACCCTTTTCAGCCCTGACAGAATGGCTGTAGGAAGCCATCCTGCCCTTTCAGTATGAATCAGGACCCCCCATTTTAAATGGTCTTAATTTTCTTCTGAAACTGAGCTGAGCATATACAGTCTTCCCGCAAGTCTATTTTCATGATTTCAAAATCAATAGGAACAGTACAAGGTATACTGTCACACAGTTTGTCATGGTTTGATGATCAGGTTGTGTTTCTGTCCCTTCCAAATGGCTAAAAAACATTCCAAAATTAATTTTAAAAAAGTCTAGGGGATTCTCAAAACTAAGATATCCTTAGATATGGTTTAACTATGTGGATAAGCTGCAGTTATAAAACAAAACAGCCCATGCTCCTCTCCACCCAGCTCCAAAAAAAGAAACATATGTTGAATTACTAGGTCAAGAATACACTAAATGAACATAGGCAAGGCCCTGCTGAATCCTGCCTCACATAAGCAAAATATGTTCAATTAGTTAAGTATGCTATTAGAGCATAATGCAATTTAACCAGACTTTGCACAGCTTAGTGCTAGTTCTCATATCCATGAAAAACCAGACATTTTTGTAGATTTTACCACCATATGAAGCCATTTTTAAACTCAGTGTGGCAAGCTCTCTTCTCAGATTTACAGATTTACACTACAAAATTCTACCTCCATGTATATGATGATATACAGAGATTTCCCTCTGCCTACCCTTTTCCGTTCCCAGCTGACATTTGTAGGGCAGCTCCCAGCACCAACAGAAAAGAGCTTTTGTAACTGTTGGCAGGAAAAGTTTTCTTGTCAGAATATTCTGTGTTTGATCCAAAGGACTCTGATGACATAGATTATCATGACATAGTAATAGCAGCAGAAACTTTGCAGTTTCAGCAAGGAGTAAATCGATTCATTGACTTTCAGTGCTTTCATTTCCATTTCTGGATAAAAATATAAATATATAGTTATGTGCTTACCCAAGGTTTTTTTTGTGTGTGTGCATATGTAGTATAATCTTCACTTTCTGTTTGAGCTAGAGAAGCATGGAGATTTCAGCTAACCTTCATGAGAAGACTGTACCATCTTAAAGATTGCTCATACCTGCTGTGTATCTAGCTTCGTGTGTAATTTTTGGCAATTTCTTAAGCTGCCCCTTTCTGACACAGCACCAGTGAAAAGAAATGAACAGTATCACAACTAGCAATTTTGGTGAGGAACACAATCTAACTCAATCAGTTCCTGGAATTTGTTTTCACAGTTAATATTGGAAACCATCACTGTTGTAATCTTTTTTCCTCTATAAGCTTCTATTATAATCTCATGTGTAGTTTTCAAGCAATAAAAGTTTCATAAATATTTTACTATTCACACTCTAAAAAAATCTCTAGCAAGACCAAATGTCAAATCTACATTTCAATACTACTGGAACTAGTGCATAGAAGGAGATAAAGTTCAGGGTGACATAAGAGAGCAGGGGCATAGGCTGGAATGAAATCCTCACTACATGTTTGAAGAGCCACGAGGAAAACGACCTTGTGAATCACGCTTCCATGACAAGGAAATAGAGAAGAAGCAGAGCACTAGTACTGAAGTTTTCCCCAGAGTTATTTTCCAGCACAGCTGAATGAGCACAGAGCTGGAGAATGGCAATATATGTGCCCTACACACCATTCTTCTGGTACAAGTGGGCACCCAGTAAGTGAATGGTTGTACTGGGTTTGCGAGGCAAGGTTTTGGTAGCTGGGGGGGCTGCAGGAGAGGCTTCTGTGAGAAGCTGCCAGAAGCTGCCCCTATGTCTGATAGAGCCAGTGCCAGCTGGCTTCAAGACGGACCTGCTGCTGGCCAAGGCTGAGCCAATCAGTGACAGTGGTAGTGCCTCTGTGACAACATATTTAAGAAGGAGGAAAAAACTGCTGTGCAACAGCACCTGGGAGAGAGGAGTGAGAATATGTGAGAGAAATAACTATGCAGACACCAAGGTCGGTGAAGAAGGAGGGGGAGGAGGTGCTCCAGGCATCAGAGCAGAGATTCCCCTGCAGCCTGTGGTGAAGACCATGGTGAGGCAGGCTGTCCCCCTGCAGCCCATGGAGGTCCACGGTGGAGAAGATATCCACCTGCAGCCCATGGAGGACCCCACGCCAGAGCAGGTGGATGTGCCTTGAAGGAAGCTGTGACCCCATGGAGAGCCCATGCTGGAGCAGGCTGCTGGCAGGACCTGTGACCCTGTGGGGAACCCACACTGGAGCAGTCTCTTACTGAAGGACTGTACTCCATGGAAAGGACCCATGCTGGAGCAGATTGTGAAGTACCCCATTTGAAGTCGTCCTCCTTCTGGGTCACTTGATAGAGAGGGCTTATGATCAGACTGTAATTTGGAATATGCATTCTCCAAAAACCCACAACACCCAAGAAAGCTTGTGCTTCCTTTTTGCTAGTTGGTGGGGACATAGCTGTTATTTTGTTGATCACATCCATTGGATCTGATGATGTCCATCTTGCCATTTTATTCCTAAAAACTGAATCTCCTGTACAGGTGCCTTGACCTTACTTTGTTTTATGGCAAAGACAGCCTCCAGAAGGATTTGGACTGTTTTCTTCCCTTTCTCAAAAACCTCTTCTGCTCTGTTGCCCCATACAATGATGTCGTCAGTGTATTGCAGGTGTTCTGGAGCCCCACCCTGTTCCAGTGCAGTCTGGATCATGGCAAATGGTAGCGCTGTGTTTCCAACTGTGGAGGACTGTTATGGAACCAGAATTGTCTCGACATTGCCGTTCTACCGCCATCTTCTGGCTTCGACATCCAGCCCCCGACGAAACCACCACAGGACACCCGAGCAGAGACCAGGGCGCGAAAGGCGGGACCATGAACTGCACGTACGCCTGCGCAGAGACCAGGGCGCGAAAAGCAGAAGTGCAAACTGCACATACGCAGACACATTCTGCGCATGTGCATGGCCCTATAAAAGGACCGCGTGCGCCTTTTGAGGCCCTCTTTTTCTTCTACTCCTACCCCGCGCACTCCTTGGAAGCTGTTCCTGCGGACACAGAGGCTGGACCAACTGGACCTTTGATCGACGGGATAACACCGGACTCGGAGTGGCAGTAGCTAGTTCCCCTACATGGCTCTCTTCTCACCTGCCTGAGCACGCTCTTTCTCTCTTTTTTTTCTCGACCGATCTTTTGCTCGTTTTTAATCTCTCTCTCTCTCTCTCTCCCCCTCCCCCCCCCCCCGTCTCCCTACCCGGTCCTCACTTCGTTCACCAAAATAAAGTCAAAAGGTTGTACGGCATTTGACCTCGTTTGCGTCTTAATCTCATCCTTGGGATCATATCGAAACCTCCCCCGACATTGGATCGGGACATTTAATTGGCGTCACGGACAGGATCCCCTGAGACGAGAGTGCCATACTACCTTGTTGTGGTGTGCTGTGTGATTGTGGGTGAACGAGACGTACGAGCAAGTACGAAGCGAGTGCGGAGTTCTGATCCGCGGTTCTGCTCTCCTGCGAGGGAAGCAGCCGGAGACGAACGAAGCGTGAGGAGGGAGTGAATGTTGGTTCTTCTTTGTGCATAACTTACTAGTGTACAGTTTGGCCTCCTCGGAGTGTATAGGGGGAACTTGGATACTGAAGCGTGACCCTCTCAGGACGACACCCCCCTTTGTAGGTGATGGCCGCCCGAAAGGCAGTCGATGTTTGTGACCATGTGCTTTCGCTGGATGAAGGGACAGAGAAATTGTATGGCCTCTTGGAGGCGCACCGGTCTCGCCCCTCGCCCCAGGGACAAGACTGGGCAAGGGAGCACTGGTTTCAGTTGCAGAGTGTGGTGGATAGAATAAGTATATTGCAGAAGGAGGCTAAGGTTAAAAGGGGGAAAGGAAAGGCTATAATTTGTGCAGTGTTAGGAGCGAGTTTGGCCGCCGCAGTGGAGGAGAAAAAGCAGAGGTCCTGTCGGACAGATACGGTGGTGAACTCCCTGCAGACGGTAATAAAAACCCTGCAGGAACAGTTGGAAGAGGAGAGGCGCCAAAATGCGATACTAAAAAATGAGTTGAGAAATCAGCTTTTAATGGAGGCGGATACACTGCCGAGGGCAGAAACAATGCCCGCGGAGAAGAGGATACGGCAGATTTACCCCCAGGGGGATTTGCAAAGAGCCAAAGAGGCTGTGGAGAGCCTCCCCCACGCGTACCCGCTGATCAAAACGGAGTATGTGTATGAGGATGAGAGTGATAATCGTCCCCAAGTTATTACTAAAGAGGTCCCATTTACAGCAACTGAATTGGCAAAGCTGAGAAAGGAGTTTGCGAGGAATACAAAGGAATCGGAGACCGAATACGTGTGGAGAGTGTCTTTGTCGGAGGGGGGGGGCATGGGATCTTGCTGTCAGAAAAGGAGGCGGAAGGGTATTGGGGTCCGGGCGTGTTTTTAACTACGGGCGATCTCCCAGCCCTGTGGTCGTTGACCCAGAGAGCCGCATACTGGGCAGGGGGGTTGAGCCCCCTGGAAAGGGGAGACCCCTTAGCTATAACGGGCACGGTAGATCAATTAGTAGAGTGTGCAAAAGGCGGCGTGCCTTCAAAAGGCGGCGTGCCTTCAGATGATGCATGACCGGGAGCTCAAGCCCCACCTGGGCTCCCCAATGTTAATGCCTGTAGACCCGGAGAGAATGACTCCCCTGATACGGGGACTGCGCGACTCCCTGAAACCCATTGGGATCCAATTGCAAGGGCGGATTTATAACACCCCCGGGGGGGGAGAAAGGAATGCAGCCGCTCGGGAGGGGATAATGACCCCTGACTACCGGCAGCTAGGGAAGAAAGTATGGACATGGGGGGAGGTGGCTCAGGAGTTAATTGATTTTGGGAGGAAATACGGCCCTGTTAGTGGACCACCCCAGAGAACCGAGACCAGGGCTGTGTGGGTGGCAGAACGAGTTAGTGGGCGGCAGTCACCCCTTGGGAGCGGCCGGGACCCAACCGGGAAAGGAAAGCCCCTGAGCCGACAGGGACTGTGGCAGTTGGGGCTCCAGAAGGGCGTTCCCCGAGATTTAATGGATGGGCTCCCAACCAAGAAATTGGAGCAGCTCGTGCGGAGATGGTCAGAGCAAGGGGCCACTTCGAGGCCAACTCCTAGCACCCCACCCCTGATAAACTTTGGGGAGAAACCAGCCGGGGGGAGAAAAGATGGCGGAAAACTAAAACCTCCGCCCCCTGAAGGTGAGGGGGAGGGCGGAGGGTGGATGTTCATAAGACAACTCACCTGCAATGCAAAGGGAGACTTGCCGCTTACGGTAGCGGTAGGACCAAAGAAAAGACCGGTAACCTTTTTAATCGACACGGGGGCACAAATTACTGCACTGAGGCGAACAGGCGCAGAACGATGTGGGATCTCGGTACCCTCTAGAAACGCGATTGTTTCAAATGCTCTGGGAAAAACACAATCGGTACCTACGACCCCAGTGTCCCTATGGTTACCAGGGGAGGACGGCCCTGTTAATACTATGGTGGCCATAGGATCTTTTCAAATGAATCTCTTGGGCATAGACGTTTTAAAGGGCAGACAGTGGCGCGACGCCCAGGGAAACTTGTGGTCTTTCGGCGTCCCCCGGATCAGGCGGTTGGCCGAAGCCCCCGGCGCGGAGGTGCGCCTGTTGCAAACGGCGCCTGCCCTCCCCCCTTCCAAACTGACAAACGTGAAACCCTACCCGTTACCGATAGGAGCAAGAGATGGAATCGCGCCAGTGCTGGAGGACTTAAAGGGGCAGGGGATTATAGTTCCCACTCACTCCCCCTTTAACTCCCCGGTATGGCCGGTCCGAAAACCAAACGGCAAATGGAGGTTAACAATAGATTACCGGAGGCTCAATGCCAACACAGGCCCATTAACAGCTGCTGTACCGAACATTGCCGAGCTCATAGCCGCCATTCAAGAGCAATCACACCCTATTATGGCAACTATTGACGTTAAAGACATGTTCTTTATGTCTCTCTGCAGCCGCAGGACCCGGACTGCTTTGCTTTTACCTGGGGGCAGCAACAGTACACCTTTACACGGCTCCCTCAGGGATACAAGCACTCCCCCACTTTAGCCCACCACGCTCTAGCACAGGAGCTGGAAGCAATTCTCATAACGGCGGGGGCGAAGATTTACCAATACATAGCAAAATTCACGCTAAATGACTGTTTCTTCCTTCTGACCCGAGAAGCCAGTTTGCTTCTACTTTTGTTTTTCAGGAGGGAGCAGCCGATCCGGACACATACCACCCGAAGATCAGGATGCGCATGCTATTTGTGGTTATACTGGTTTGGGAATGTACCTATAAAAGCAGCGGAGGACTAATTCCTTCACCCTCCCCTGACCCGTTTGATCCCTTTAAGGACAATGAATGGGTATTATTAGCCAAAGCTGTAAGATGAGCTTTTAATTTAAGTCATTGCTGGGTTTGTGGGGGACCTCTGGGGCTGTCAAGTTGGCCGTGGACATCCACACCCCTCACCCCAGCCCAAATTGTGACTAATTATAGTGAAACCACGAATGACACTTGGGGCGATAGTGGAACGTGGCCAATTCAATTTCCTGCTGTGGGACAATATTGTTTAATGTTTTTACCCTGTATAATCCCCTGCTTTATTCAGCTAATACAATGTGGTATCTAATATGCAGTTCATACCTACCACCTCACCCGATGGTGTAAAACGAATCCATGCCGTTCGCCAGGTAGAACCCACCACAATAACCATTGTTTAGACCCCTAAACGGCTTGAGGCCGTTTCCTCTCGTCCTATCTCTCCTTACTAGGGAGAAGAGACCGACCCCCACCTCGCTACAACCTCTTTTCAGGTAGTTGTAGAGAGCAATAAGGTCTCCCCTCAGCCTCCTCTTCTCTAGACTAAACAACCCCAGCTCCCTCAGCCGCTCCTCATAAGACTTGTGCTCTAGACCCTTCACCAGCTTCGTTGCCCTTCTCTGGACACACTCCAGCACCTCGATGTCCTTCTTGTAGTGAGGGGCCCAAAGCTGAACACAGTACTCGAGGTGCGGCCTCACCAGTGCCGAGTACAGGGGTGCTATCACCTCCCTGGTCCTGCTGGCCACACTATTCTTGATACAAGCCAGGATGCCATTGGCCCTCTTGGCCACCTGAGCACACTGCTGGCTCATGTTCAGGCAGCTGTCAACCAACACCACCAGGTCCTTTTCTGCCAGGCAGCTCTCCAGCCACTCCTCCCCTAGCCTGTAGCATTGCATGGGGTTGTTGTGACCCAAGTGCAGGACCCGGCACTTAGCCTTGTTGAATCTCATGCAGTTGGCCCTGGCCCAACGATCCAGCCTGTCCAGGTCCCTCTGTAGGGCCTTCCTACCCTCCAGCAGATCGACACTCCCACCCAACTTGGTGTCATCTGCAAACTTCCTGAGGGTGCACTCAATCCCCTCATCCAGATCATTGATACAGGACCGGCCCCAGTACTGAGCCCTGGGGAACACCACTCGTGACTGGTTGCCAACTGGTTTTGACTCCATTCACCACCACTCTCTGGGCTTGACCATTCAGCCAGTTCTTTACCCAGCGGAGAGTGCACTTATCCAAGCCATGAGCAGCCAGCTTCTCCAGGAGAATGCTGTGGGAGACAGTGTCAAAGGCCTTACTAAAGTCCAGACAGACAACATCCACAGGCTTTCCCTCATCCACTAAGCGGGTCACCTTGTCATAGAAGGAGATCAGGTTGGTCAAGCAGGATCTTCCCTTCATGAACCTATGCTGGCTGGTCATCTAGGCAGCCTCCCCCCCCGCATCACAACCACCCATGTCAAGAAAAAAAGAAGGGTAGTTGTCATAGGTGACTCCCTTCTGAGGGAAACAGAAGGTCCCATATGCCGACTGGACCCAACCCACAGGGAAGTCTGCTGCCTCCCCGGGGCAAGGATAAGAGACATCACTAGAAAACTCCCCAGTCTGATAAGGTCCTCAGACTACTACCCGCTATTAGTTCTCCATATCGGCAGTGAAGAGATAACAAAGAAAAATCCTAAGGGATCAAAAAAAAAAGATCCTACGGGATCAAAAGGGGTTTCAGAGCCTTGGGGTGGTTAGTTGAAGGATCAGGTGTTCAGGTGGTGTTCTCTTCGATCCTTCTGGTAGCAGGGAAGAATATTGAATGGAACAGGCAGACCCAGATAATCAACATGTGGCTCCGAGGCTGATGTCATCAGCAGAACTTTGGGTTCTTCAGTCATGGGATGGTCTATTCATCCCCAGGTCTAATGACATCCGATGGGATGCACCTCTCTCGGAAGGGGAAAAGGGTTTTTGCCCAGGAGCTAGCAGGGCTGTTTGATAGAGCTTTAAACTAGATTGGAAGAGGGAAAGGGACAATACCTGGCTAGTCAGCGATGAGCAACGGGATGGCATGCCAAAGTTTGAGGAGCTGCGTGCTAGTGAGATTCCTCAGGCTGCTCCACGAGGCAACAGGCACAATGAACCACACTTGAAGTGTTTTTACACAAATGCACGCAGCATGAGGAACAAGCAAGAGGAGCTAGATGCCTTGGCCCAGTCCCAGAGATATGATGTCATAGGCATAGGCAAAACCCGGTGGGATGAGTCCTGTGACTGGTGTGCCATGATGGATGGTTACAGGCTCTTCAGGAGGGATAGGCAGGGCAGGTGAGGCGGGGGGGTAGCATCGTATGTAGTGGAGGGGCTGTAATGCATGGAGCTAGCAGTTGGCGATGGCACAGTTGAGAGCCTCTGGGTAAGGATGAAGGGACAGACAAATAAAGCGGATGTCGTTGTGGGAGTCTACTATAGGCCACCCAGCCAAGATGACAACACTGATGAGTTATTCTTTAAGGAACTAAGGGATGCTTCTAAGTCATCTGCCCTTGTCCTTATGGGGGACTTCAACTTCCCAGATGTCAACTGGGAATACCACACAGCTGGTACAAGCAGGTCCAGAAGATTCCTAAACCATCTGGATGATAACTTCTTGGTACAGGTACTAAGGGAGCCGACCAGGAAAGGTGCCTTCCTTGATTTGCTGCTTATTAACAGAGAGGGTCTCGTGGGTGAAGTGGCGATTGGTGGCTGCCTTGGCCACAGTGACCATGAAGCGGTCAAGTTTAAAATCTATGGTAACAGGAGGAAAACTGCCAGCAGGACCTCAACTCTGGATATGAGGAGAGCTGACTTCAGGCTGCTCAGGGAACTACTTAGTAAGGTCCCCTGGGAAAAAGCTTTTGAAGGCGCTGGGGTCCATCAGTGCTGGTCACTTTTTAAGTACCACCTCCTAAGAGCACAGGAGCAGGCAATTCCAAAATGTCGGAAGTTAAGCAGGTGAGGTAGAAGGCTGGCTTGGCTGAGTAGGAATCTTCTTCTAGAACTAAGAAGAAAAAAGAAAATGTATGGCCAGTGGAAGCAAGGTCAGGCGACATGGGAGGACTACAGAGATGCTGTTCTCCACTGTAGGGAGGAAATATGCATGGCCAAAGCTCAACTAGAGATGAAGCTGACCAGTACTGTGAAGGACGATAAAAAGGGCTTTTTAAAATATGTAAATAGCAAAAAGGCAGGCCAGAAATAACATTGGCCCGTTACTTGACGAGCATGGTCACCTCACAAACAGGGACATAGACAAAGCAGAGATGTTTAATGCTTTCTTCGCCTCAGTCTTCAACACTGATGATGGGCTCTGGGGGTCTCTGGGCTAGAGAACCATGACTGCGAGAACAACAAACTCCCAACCAACCCCGAACTTGTGCGGGATTTGCTGCTCCAGCTGGATCCCTATAAGTCAATGGGGCCCGATGGGATTAATCTGAGAGTACTTAAAGAGCTGGCTGATTTCATAGCGAGACCTCTCTCAATGATTTTTCAATGCTCTTGGGAATCTGGGGAGGTCCCAGTTGACTGGAAGCTGGCAAACGTTGTCCCAATCTTCAAGAAGGGCAACAGGGATGACCCCAGTAACTACAGGCCTGTCAGTCTCACCTCTGTGCCTGGCAAAATCATGGAGAAGATTATTCTGGGAGTTATTGAAAAACACCTGAAAGACAACGCAGTCATTGGCCCCAGCCAGCATGGGTTCACGAGGGGAAAGTCCTGCTTAACAAACCTGATTTCCTTCTACGACAAGGTTACCCACCTAGTTGACCAAGGGAAGCCAGTCGATGTAATCTTTTTGGATTTCAGTAAAGCTTTCGATACTGTCTCTCACAGTATCCTCCTGGACAAAATGTCCAGCATACAGCTGGATAAATACATAATGCAATGGGTGAGCAATTGGCTGATGGGTCGGGCTCAGAGGGTTATAGTAAATGGGGTTACATCAGACTGGTGACCAGTCACTAGCGGGGTTCCGCAGGGATCCCTCTTGAGGCCAGTGCTCTTCAATATCTTCATAAATGACTTGGATGCAGGACTTGAAGGTTTGTTATCCAAGTTTGACAATGACACAAAATTGGAAGGAGCTGTTGACACTCTCGAGGGCAGAGAGACCCTGCAGAGGGATCTGGACAAATTAGAGAGCTGGGCAATCACCAACCGTATGAAGTTTAACAAGGGCAAGTGCCAGATTTTGCTCCTGGGACATGGCAACCCTGGATGTACATACAGACTGGGGAACGAGACGCTGGAGAGCAGCACGGCTGAGAGGGATCTGGGGATTCTGGTCGACGGCAAGTTGAACATGAGCCAACAGTGTGCCCTGGCAGCCAAGAGGGCCAACCGTGTCCTGGGGAGCATCAATTGCTATTGCTAGCCGGTTGAGGGAGGTGATTGTCCTGCTCTACTCTGCGCTGGTGCGGCCTCATCTTGTGTACTGTGTGCAGTTGTGGGCGCCACAGTACAAAAAGGATACGAAGCTACTGGAGAGTGTCCAGAGGAGAGCCACGAAGATGGTGAAGGGTTTAGAGGGGAAGCCGTACAAGGAGCGGCTGAAGTCACTTGGTCTGTTTAGCCTGGAGGAGACTGAGGGGAGACCTCATCGCGGTCTACAGCTTCCTCACAAGGGGAAGAGGAGGGGCAGGTGCTTATCTCTTCTCCCTGGTGACCAATGATAGGACCCGAGGGAATGGCAGGAAGATATGCCAGGGGAGGTTTAGGTTGGACATTAGGAAAAGGTTCTTCACCCAAAGGGTGGTGGAGCACTGGAACAGGCTCCCCAGGGAGGCAGTCATGGCGCCAAGCCTGACAATATTCAAGAAGCATTTGGACAATGCCCTCAGACATATGGTGTGAATTTTGGGGTTGTCCTATGCAGAGACAGGAGTTGGACTCGATGATCCTTGTGGGTCCCTTCCAACTCAGGACATTCTATGATTCTATGATTCCCTGGTTGTCCCACACGTGCTGCGTGATGGCACTCAAGATGAACTGCTCCATAACGGCCATCAGCGAGAAAAAAAGAAGGGTAATTGTCGTAGGTGACTCCCTTCTGAGGGGAACAGAGGGCCTGATATGCCAACCGGACCCATCCCATAGGGAAGTCTGCAGCCTCCCTGGGGCAAGGATAAGAAACGTTACCAGGAAGCTCCCCAGGCTGGTGAAAGCTTCCGATTACTATCCACTAGTGGTTGTTCAAGTCGGCAGTGATGAGGTAGCTGATAGTGGCATCAAGACAATCAAAAGGGACTTTAGAGAACTAGGGCGATTGCTTGAAGGATCAGGAGCACAGGTGGTGTTTTCCTCCATCCCATCAGTAGCCGGGAGGCATATGGAAAGGAACAGGAAGACCCACCTCATCAACACGTGGCTCGGAGGCTGGTGCCAGCGGTGGAATTTTGGGTTTTTCGACCATGGGGCAGTTTACATGGCACCAGGCCTGCTGGAGACAGATGGGGTTCACCTGTCACAAAGGGGGAAAAGGATCCTGGCCCAGGAGTTAGCAGGCCTCATTGAGAGAGCTTTAAACTAGATGCGAAGGGGGGAAGGGGATAAAACCAGGCTTGCTAGGGACGAGCCTAGGGGTGGCATGCCTGTGTTGGAGAAGAGATCTATAGCCCAACTGAAGTGCATTTACACCAATGCATGCAGCATGGGCAATAAACAGGAAGAGCTGGAAGCTACTGTGCGGCAGGAAAACTATGATGTGGTCGCCATCACGGAAACGTGGTGGGATGACTCACACAACTGGAGTGCTGCAATGGACGGCTACAAGCTCTTTAGAAGGGACAGGATAGGAAGGAGAGGGGGAGGGGTAGCCCTGTATGTTAGGGAGTGTTTTGACTGTCTAGAGCTCAACGACAGTAATGATAAGGTTGAGTGCTTATGGGTAAAGATCAGGGGGAAGGCCAACAAGGCAGATATCCTGGTGGGAGTCTGTTACAGACCACCCAACCAGGATGAGGAAACAGACGAAGCATTCTACAAGCGGTTGGCTGAAGTCTCACAATCCCCAGCCCTTGTTCTCGTGGGAGACTTCAACTTACCAGATATCAGCTGGAAATACAACACAGCAGAGAGAAAGAAGTCTAGGAGGTTCCTGGAGTGTGCAGAAGATAACTTCCTGACACAGCTGGTAAGTGAGCCAACCAGGGGAGGTGCCCCACTGGACCTGCTGTTTATGAACAGAGAGGTTCTGGTGGGTGATGTGGTGGTCGGAGGCTGTCTTGGGCACAACAACCATGAAATGACAGAGTTTTCAATTCTTGGAGAAGTAAGGAAGGGTGTCAGCAAGACCGCTACCCCGGACTTTAGAAAGGCAGACTTTGGATTGTTGAGGAGCCTGGTTAACAGAGTCCCTTGGGAGGCAGTCCTGAAGGGCAAAGGAGTCCAGGAAGGCTGGATGTTTTTCAAGAAGGAAGTCTTAAAGGCACAGGACCAAGCTGTCCCCGTGTGCCGAAAGACGAGCCGGCTGGGAAGAAGACCGGCCTGGCTGAACAGGGAGCTTTGGCTAGAACTCAGGTAAAAAAGGAGAGCTTACTGCCTTTGGAAGAAGAGGCAGGTGACTCAGGGGGATTACAAGGACGTTGTGAGGATATGCAGGGAGAAGATCAGAAAGGCGAAGGCACACCTGGAACTTAAACTGGCCACTGCTGTCAAAGACAACAAAAAATGTTTTTATAAATATGTCAGTAACAAAAGGAGGGCCAGGGAGAATCTCCCTCCTTTGTTGGATGCAGAAGGTAACCTTGCCACGAAGGATGAGGAGAAGGCAGAGGTACTTAATGACTTCTTTGCCTCAGTCTTTAATAGTCAGACTGGTCATCCTCGGGGTTTTCAGGCCCCTGAGCTGGGAGATGGAGATAGGATGCAGAATGAAGCCCCGGTTGTCGAAGAGGTGGCAGTCACCGACCTGCTCCTCCACCTGGATGCCCACAAGTCCATGGGGCCAGACGGGATCCACCCAAGGATACTGAGGGAGCTGGCAGAGGAGCTGGCCAAGCCACTCTCCATCATTTCTCAGCAGTCCTGGTCAACCGGGGAGGTCCCAGATGACTGGAAGCTAGCAAACGTGATGTCCCTCTACAAGAAGGGTCGGAAGGAGGATCCGGGGAAACTACAGGCCTGTCAGCCTGACCTCGGTGCCGGGGAAAGTCATGGAGCACATCATCTTGAGCGCCATTATATAGCAAGTGCAGGACAACCGAGGGATCGGGCCCAGCCAGCATGGGTATATGAAAGGGAGATCCTGCTTCACTAACCTGGTCTCCTTCTATGACAAGGTGACCCGCTTAGTGGATGAGGGGAAGGCTGTGGATGTTGTCTACTTGGACTTTAGTAAGGCCTTTGACACAGTCTCCCACAGCATTCTCCTGGAGAAGCTGGCTGCTCACGGCTTGGATGGGTGCACTCTGTGCTGGGTTAAAAACTGGCTGGACGGCCGAGCCCAGAGAGTGGTGGTGAATGGAGTCAAATCCAGTTGGCAGCCGGTCACGAGTGGTGTTCCCCAGGGCTCGGTACTGGGGCCAGTCCTGTTCAACATCTTCACTGATGATCTGGATGAGGGGATTGAGTGCACCCTCAGTAAGTTTGCAGATGACACCAAGTTGGGTGGAAGTGTCGATCTGCTGGAGGGTAGGAAGGCCCTACAGAGGGACCTGGACAGGCTGAATCATTGGGCCGGGGCCAACTGTATGAGATTCAACAAGGCTAAGTGCCGGGTCCTGCACTTGGGTCACAACAACCCCATGCAACGCTACAGGCTTGGGGAGGAGTGGCTGGAGAGCTGCCTGGCAGAAAAGGACCTGGGGGTGTTGGTTGACAGCCGCCTGAACATGAGCCATCAGTGTGCCCAGGTGGCCAAGAGGGCCAATGGCATCCTGGCTTGTATCAAGAATAGTGTGGCCAGCAGGACCAGGGAGGTGATAGTGCCCCTGTACTCGGCATTGGTGAGGCCGCACCTCGAGTACTGTGTTCAGTTCTGGGCCCCTCACTACAAGAAGGACATCGAGGGGCTGGAGTGTGTCCAGAGAAGGGCAACGAAGCTGGTGAAGGGTCTAGAGCACAAGTCTTATGAGGAGAGGCTGAGGGAGCTGGGGTTGTTTAGTCTAGAGAAGAGGAGGCTGAGGGGAGACCTTATTGCTCTCTACAACTACCTGAAAAGAGGTTGTAGCGAGGTGGGGGTTGGTCTCTTCTCCCTAGTAACAAGGGACAGGACAAGAGGAAACGTCCTCAAGATGTGCCAGGGGAAGTTTAGGTTGGATATTAGGAATAATTTCTTCACCGAAAGGGTAGTCAGGCACTGGAACAGGCTGCCCAGGGAAGTGGTTGAGTCTCCATCCCTGGAGGTATTTAAAAGACGCGTAGACATGGTGCTTGAGGACATGGTTTAGTGGTGGACTTGGCAGTGATAGGTTAACAGTTGGACTCGATGATCTTAAGGGTCTTTTCCAACCTTGACGATTCTGTGATTCTATGATTCTATAACCTTCCCCGGCACCAAGGTCAGGCTGACAGGCCTGTAGTTCCCCGGATCTTCCTTCTGACCCTTCTTGTAGATGGGTGCCAAATTAGCTAAGTTCCAGTCATCTGGGACCTCCCCAGTTGTCCAGGACTGCTGGTAAATGATGGAGAGTGGCTTGGCGAGCTTGTCTGCCAGCTCCCTCAGTATCCTTGGGTGGATCCCATCCAGCCCCATAGACTTATGGGCATCTAGGTGGAGTAGCAGGTTGCTAACTGTTACCTCTTGGATTATTGGGGCTTTATTCTGCTTCCCATCTCCATCTCCCAGCTCAGGGGGCTGAATACTCTGAGGATAACTAGTCTGACTAGTAAAGACTGAGGCAAAGAAGGCATTAAGTACCTCAGCCTTTTCCTTGTCGTCTGTCACTATGTTTCCCTCTGCATCCAATAAAGGATGGAGATTCTCCTTGGCCCTCCTTTTGTTGCTAATGTATTTACAGAAACATTTTTTTGTTATCTTTAACTGCAGTGGCTAGTTTAAGTTCTAGTTGGGCCTTTGCCCTTCTAATTTTCTCCCTGCATAACCTAACAATATCCTTGTAGTCTTCCTGAGTTGCCTGCCCCTTCTTCCAAAGATGGTAAGCTCTCTTTTTTTTTCCTGAGTTCCAGCCAAACCTCTCTGTTCAGCCAGGCCGGTCTTCTTCTCTGCCGGCTCGTCTTTCGGCACACGGGGACAGCTTGGTCCTGTGCCTTTAAGACTTCCTTCTTGAAAAACATCCAGCCTTCCTGGACTCCTTTGCCCTTCAGGACTGCCTCCCAAGGGACTCTGTTAACCAGGCTCCTCAACAATCCAAAGTCTGCCTTTCTAAAGTCTGGGGTAGCGGTCTTGCTGACCCCCTTCCTTACTTCTCCAAGAATTGAAAACTCTATCATTTCATGGTCACTGAGCCCAAGACAGCCTCTGACCACCACATCACCCACCAGGCCTTCTCTGTTCGTAAACAGCAGGTCCAGTGGGGCACCTCCCCTGGTTGGCTCACTTACCAGCTGTGTCAGGAAGTTATCTTCCACGCACTCCAGGAACCTCCTAGACTGCTTTCTCTCTGCTGTGTTGTATTTCCAGCAGAGATCTGGTAAATTGAAGTCTCCCACGAGAACAAGGGCTAGGGATTGTGAGACTTCAGCCAACCGCTTGTAGAATATTTTGTCTGTTTCTTCATCTTGGTTGGGTGGTCTATAATAGACTCCCACCAGGATATCTGCCTTGTTGGCCTTCCCCCTGATCTTTACCCATAAGCACTCAACCTTATCATTGCCATCATTGAGCTCTATACAATCAAAACACTCTCTAATGTATAGAGCTACCCCACCACCTGTCCTTCCTTGCCTATCCCTTCTGAAAAGCCTGTAGCCATCCATTGCAGCACTCCAGTTGTGTGAGTCATCCCACCACGTTTCCGTGATGGCGACCACATCATAGTTTTCCTGCCGCACAGTAGCTTCCAGCTCCTCCTGTTTATTGCCCATGCTGCGTGCATTGGTATAAATGCACTTCAGTTGGGCTATTGATCTCATCTCCAATACAGGCATGCCGCCCCTAGGCTCGTCCCAAGCAAGCCTGGTTTTATCCCCTTCCCCCCTTCGCATGTAGTTTAAAGCTCTCTCAATGAGGCCTGCTAACTCCTGGGCCAGGATCCTTTTCCCCCTTTGTGACAGGTGAACACCATCTGTCTCCAGCAGGCCTGGTGCCATGTAAACTGCCCCATGGTCGAAAAACCCAAAATTCCACCGCTGGCACCAGCCTCTGAGCCACGTCTTAATGAGATAGGTATTCCTGTTCCTTTCCGTATTCTTCCCTGCTACTGATGGGATGGCGGAAAACACTACCTGCGCTCCTGATCTTTCAAGCAATCGCCCCAGTTCTCTGAAATCCCTTTTGATCGTCTTTGTACTTCTCTCGGCTACCTCATCGCTGCTGACCTGAACAACCAATAGTGGATAATAATGAGATGGTTGTACCAGCCTAGGGAGCTTCCTAGTAATGTCTCTGACCCAGGCCCCAGGGAGGCAGCAAACTTCCCTATGGGATGGGTCCAGTTGGCATATCGGGCCCTCTCTTCCCCTCAGAAGGGAGTCGCCTATGACAATTGCCCTTCTTTTTTCTTACCAGTGGCCGTTGTAATGCATGGGGTTGACTGGTTCCCCCTAGTCAACTCCCTGGATGGATCTTTGTCCGCATCATCATCCTCCTGGCCCTCAAGTTCCAGAGCCTCATACCTATTGTGTAAGGGCACCTGGGAGGGCGAGGTAGGCCGGGAGAGGATTTGCCTGCTGCGCCAAGCAGGGATCTGTTTCCATCTTCCTCCTTCTCTTAGGTCCCCTCCTTCTCTTAGGTCCCCTCCTTCTGCCTGGTGTCAAGAGGGTAGGGGAGCCTCTCCTTCTCTTGATGTATCCATCTGGTGTGCTCGTCTCAGGGATGGCAGGGAGTGGCTCCACCAGTCTATCTCCCTCTTGCATTCCCTGATACTCCTCAATCTTTCTATTTCTTCTTTCAGCTCTGCCACCAGGCTGAGCAGATCCTCCACCTGGTTGCACCTCAAGCAGGTGTTGTCTCAGCTGCCCTCTGTTACCAGAGCAAGGCTCTGGCACTCCCTGCAGCCAGAGACCTGGGTGGCTGCATATTTTAGTGGGAGCTCTGTCTGCGTTACCACATCCCTTCTGGCGATGGCTCTTGCCCGAGTGGAAACCATGGCCAGGTCTCTTCCGGGAGGGTGAAGACCCCAAGTAGAGCTCGCCGGCTGACTGCGCCCTGCCTGCGCCAACTGCCACACCACGCCCTTTCTGACATGCCACGCCCTGTTTGCCCGCCCTGTTCGCAGCGCTCCTGGTTGCTCGTGCTCCCTAGGGGCCCGTTTAAATCTCCCGCGGTTGCCCCAGCAACGCCCAAGCCCCGTCTGCCTTGCTCGCGAGAGTTGCCTGTTTTTGGCGCAAAAGCCCCACCAGGCTCTTTATCGGGTTCCCTGGCTCAGGAAACCCCCTTTCCACCCCAATCTAGTGCCCAGTCGCAGGACTTACCGTTGGTGCTGCCGCGTGCCTCGCCGACTGTATATATATACACACACCGCTCCGTTCAATTATAATTCTATTCTTATAATCTTAAAATTTCCCTCTGATTTGAACCATAATGCCCTTAATATACAATGAAATCTAACTCTAGCAGATGTGTTAAATGTAATGAAAAGAAGTCCGTTCACAGATTCACCCTTCATCGGGAGTCTCTTTCTCCACCCCATCCCAACAATTGACGCAAATTCAAGCCATAGCCAATTCAAAGCAAAAAGTGAAAGCTAATCAGTGCTTAAAACCAATCATTTAAACAATAGACAGAATGCCAGTAAATGGAACAGCTCTTGAACATTCTGGTCTTGCTTGCTCAGCATGAAAGCCTCAAGAAAACCAAAGACTGCAGAGTGTAACTAATCCCACAAAGAAAAAATAAATGTTAAAAAGCATGCTTATCTTCTGTGGTATGTCAAATAGTAATCAACCTGGAAGTATTAAAAAGGCTATCAACAGATTTCTCCCTCTCCACAACATATTAACCTATGTTGCATCAGAGCATCAAAAGCCAAAGGCTTTCCTTCTCGATTTCAAGAACAGAGATACTTAGATGTCTTTTCATGTACCAGGCCAGTCTTTAAAACAGTCAATATACTGTGACTTGTTTTAAATAGCAGTAAGACCTTGTGACTTGCAAAGTGATTTGATCACAAAGCTGTGAGGGGAGAAAAAAGGAGAGCAGATGTCAGAAAACTGTCTTATTGGCTTTGGTCTTTTGCTCCTGTACAAAGCCCCCATGGTAATGGATGAACAGAGGAAGGGCATTTCCACACACATGGTGTCACAGAAATACAGCTGTCTGATGAACCTGGCTGCAAATATAACTATTGCTTTGACTCCATTTCAGAAGGGTCAAATTTGCATTTCCAGTGTAAAAGTTGCACTTGTAATGCCAGCAGAATTTTGCCTTTTTGCTTACTAGGAAACTGAGAAGAGGTATAGGGCTGTACTTTGAACAACAGAATAATACGACAAAAAACAGCTTAAAAAGTTAAAACAATAGGAACTAAAGTATATGTTAACAAAACAACTTTCAGAAAATCAGTAAATTCACTTCAGACACTCAAATTTATACAAAAGAAAAAGTATAAAGCACAATTCTGAGCCACAACACAGATGATGTCAGATATTGTGCCTCAGCCTGAGCAGAAAGTGAGTAGTATCTTCTCAGCAGTATTGTAAAGTGTTAAGTGTTTCATGAAGGGAGAGAATTCTTTGCACTTTAAATTGGTCTTGATTTTTTGTAAATTTAGATAACACTATTCAAGCTGATGAAGCAACACCATTTTTTTAAACCAGCCAAGGATCCAGCCCTTTTGATTTCAGCTGGATGGAAGTTTTGTGGGACTAGTGTGTTCAGGATTTAGTTCCAGCTCTTGAAGGATGAGATGGAAGACAAAGACAGCTCAGAGAATACCATTAATCCAATTTCAATTTTTTTATTAAACATTGTTCATCTCTGAATACAGTTGCAATTCCTAGAATATATAGCTATCATTTCCTGTTTTACCATCTGAGGGAGAAGCAGGACAATTACTCTCATTCAGAGGAGAAGTGGACTGTGGGGGTGGGGTATATTTTTGTAACTCTACATGTGGTTAGATTCTTAAACATTTCATATAACCGTCACTTTTACTGCTCAAGCTAAAATATTATTACCCCATACTCCTTTATAATCTACAGTTTATGGGTATCTCTGCTGATTTCTTATTCCAGAGAACAGCTTTGTGGCTTCACTTGGAAAAAATTAAATCTGTTATTTCTCTTGGAGGTTGCCATGTCAACAATAATTACTGGGACCTAAATGGCCTATAGGTCAAGAGCAGTAGCCTAAAAGTACACTTTGAGCATTTCTGATTTCACCTCAGTGGTTAGTGTCACTCAGTCACTTTACAGTAATGTTCTGGAAATGTCAGGATTAGCTCTATAACCACTTTTCTTGAGGAATTTTTATGCATTAACAAAGTTTTGGGGAGTAAGGGGGAAGGATGCAAAGCAAAAAAAATGTAGTGTGCCAGTGAGTAGTCTGCCTTTGGAGTTCATTCTTTTCCTTTTCCTTCTTGCATTTCTCAAGTTGCAAATCTTCATTTCTGAATCTGAAATGTTTCTTTTATAATTTTAAAAGTATGTCATAGCTTTTGCTGGGTATTTTATCTTACTTCTCATCTTAGGCAAATAAAATCCTCAAGGATGCTGACTAAAATCCTTGTCATTTGCCAGTAAAATTGCTATGTTTATGTATGTATATATAAATACATGCACACACAGCACACACACCCCCCAAGATATACGCATGTATGTATTTATGTGTGTATATGTGTCTCTACGTATGTGTCGTGGTTTAACCCTGGCTGGCAACTAAGCACCACACAGCCACTCACTCACTCCCCCCTGGTGGGATGGGGGAGAGAATCGGAAGGGTAAAAGTGAGAAAACTCGTGGGTTGAGATAAAGACAGTTTAATAGGTAAAGCAAAAGCCACATGCGCAAGCAAAGCGAGGAATTTATTCACTACTTCCCATTGGCAGGCAGATGTTTATCCATCTCCAGGAAGGCAGGACTCCATCACACCTAACAGTTATTTGGGAAGACAAACGCCACCACTCCAAACGTCCCCCCTTCCTCCTTCTTGCCCACAGCTTTTATTGCTGAGAACAATGTCATATGGTAGGGAATATCCCTTTGGTCAGTGTGGTGAGTTGATCTTGGCTGGATGCCAGGTGCCCACCAAGCCTCTCTATCACTCCTCCTCCTCAGATGGACAGGGGAAAGAAAGTATAACGAAAAGCTCGTGGGTTGACATAAGGACAAGGAGATCATTCAGCAATCACCATCACAGGCAAAACAGACTCGACTTGGGGAAATTAGTTTAATTTATTACCAATCAAATCAGAGTAGGATACTGAGAAATAAAAACCAAATCTTAAAACACCTTCCCCCCACCCCTCCCTTCTTCCGGGGCTCAACTTCATTCCCGATTTCTCTACCTCCTCCCCCTGAGTGGCACAGGGGGACCGGGAATGGGGGTTGTGGTCAGGTCATCACATGTTTTCTCTGCTCCTCTTTCCTCCTCAGGGGCAGGACTCCTCACACTCTTCCCCTGCTCCAGCATGGGGTCCCTCCCACGGGAGACAGTCCTCCACGAACTTCTCCAACATGAGTCCTTCCCAAGGGCTGCAGTTCTTTAAGAACTGCTCCAGTGTGAGTCCTTTCCATGGGTTGCAGTCCTTCAGGAACAGGCTGCTCCAGCATGGGTCTCCCACAGGGTCACAAGTCCTGTCAGCAAACCTGCTCCAGCATGGGCTCCTCCCTCTCCATGGGTCCACAGGTCCTGCCAGGAGCCTGCTCCAGCGCAGGCTTCCCATGGGGTCACAGCCTCCTTCGGGCGCATCCACCTGCTCCACCGTGAACCTCCATGGGCTGCAGGGGGACAACCTGCCTCACCATGATCTTCATCACAGGCTGCAGGAGAATCTCTGCCCTGGTGCCTGGAGCACCTCCTCCCCCTCCTTCTTCACTGACCTTGGTGTCTGCATAGTTATTTCTCTCATATATTCTCACTCCTCTCTCCCAGCTGCTGTTGCACAGCAGTTTTCCCCCCTTCTTAAATATGTTATCACAGAGGTGTTACCAACGTTGCTGATTGGCTCAGATTTGGCCAGCAGCAGGTCTGTCTTGGAGCCAGCTGGCACTGGCTCTGTCTGACATGGTTGCAGTTTCTGGTGTCTTTTCACAGAAGCCTCTCCTGCAGCCCCCCCAGATACCAAAACCTTGCCACACAAGCCCAATACAGTCAGCTGGGGTCAGCTGTCCCAGCTGTGTCCCCTCCCAACTTCTTGTGCACCCCCAGCCTACTCACTGGCGGGGCAGTGTGTGAAACAGAAAAGGCCTTGATGCCGTGTAAGCACTGTTCAGCAATAACTAAAATATCCCTATGTTATCAACACTGTTTTCAGCACAATTCCAAAACACAGCCCCATACCAGCTACTATGAAGAAAATTAACTCTGTCCCAGTCAGTATGTATACTTATTTACATATACATGTTATACACATTAAGTTACAACTCTGCATTGGGATATGGTGCAGTGATGTATCATTTAAGCAGAAACTCTTGGTAGCATTGTTCCTACAGTGAATAAAATATAGTCCCCAACTTCTGGAGTGTTTCAGTTGGAAAGAGATACAGCATATGCTCTACTTCATGACTGCTCTTATTGGTTTGTGTAGAAGTAATCACTGTCATGTCTCATTGGCTTGTGGGGCAATGTCAAATAAGGAGCAATAATTATTATTCAGGTGGTATGATGACTGCAGTTGATGATGGTCCCTTCTACTGAGGGTGGAAGTCTCATTGGGACTATCTGTGTGTGTATTTACTTCTGTGCCAAAGTGTGTGAAATCAGTGAGTGTAAGTTCTGTTCTCTGAGGTTGGTAAAACATTTTTATAAAGTGGCAACTTGCCTTAAAAATGAGTCAGGCAATAGAAGAGATTTACCAAAGGCCAGTTACTAAGGGAGCAGGTAAGGGAGCAGTTGTTTTCCTTCTCAGTGTTCCTCAGATGGAAGTAGATTCTCACTGTTGATCAGTATCTGTGGGCAAGAGTGATGAGTGTTATCTTTGAAAAAGAAGACTCAGACAAGGCAGTAACTGTATCCTTAGGAGAGTTAACACAAATTGGACAGTGGATGGGCATCTTCTGTTCTGTTCACCAGCACAGTTTTGCTGGAAGACTAATCTCTGTGAGGCTCCTTAGTTTGCTTTTGGTGAAATCAGCCCAATTAGCTTGAAACACCTACATTAACTGGTTAGCAAACTGCTTTTGCCTAAAGTAAATTCTCTCATAAGAAGTGCATCATTGACAGAACTGTGTTCATACTAACATCTCACAGAGGTGTAGGCATCTCTTTAGCTACCACAGCTGGTTGCAGAATGAATGTCAGTCCACAGCCTTACTGTGTTTCTGCACTGCCAGATTACTACAACTTGAATTCACTGGGTGTTTGGGAATGCAGAAGACACCTACAGTGATCAGGGAACTGGGTGACTTTTTTTTCATAATAAGCAGAAAAAATGAATTTGTTTTTTTGCTATTGTTATTAGGACTTCTGGTCGTTTCCACAAATCTACTACTTCAAGCAAAGGATCTTTTAGGCTTCCCTGTTAAAAAGTCAATGTAATATTTGGACAGTGGATTTCACTATATTTCAACAACAACAACAAAGTGTCAGAAAAATGAAGTTCTTAATCCCACAAAGATGCCAAGTGGTTTTTGCATGGAGGAATTAGGACTTCAGCAATTGGAAATACTGCTTTTTTTATTCTAGAGCTTGGTTGTAGAGAAGGCATGCTGTGTGCTGAAGAAGAAGCCACAAACCGTTACAAATCCTGTTGGTCTCATCTCTCACCCCTGAAATTTTTCCACCTCATCCTGCTGCCTGTAGCTTGCACTTTGTATACAATATACTGTAGACTCCTTTAGCCTTTTTTGCTATACAGGAGAATTATGACACTAAAACTATTTTGAAGCGAAAAAGATTTTGCATCTATCCATTTAAAATATTGGCCACATAAATGCCTCTGGTATTATGAAATGAAAGATTTTTGTATAGGACTAAATAAAAATTCTAGATGAACATCACAGCTAGCCACAGAAGAATGTCATTTAGCTGACTGAGCAAGACACTTGAAAGATCCTTAAAATAGAGAGGAAAAACTCCCCAAAATCTGAAATTGCACAGATGTGTATTATTTCTTTTTTCTACACCAGTACTTCCAGGACACTGGGGCACCCCATTAGCCCTGTTGTTCATATTAGGATTTATACAGCAACTGCAAAGTTTAAATTGTCATGCCTACAACAAACTCTTGACATTGATAAATCATTCAGAACTAGTGCAACAAGGTTTCAGAACTCTGAGCTTGAATAGGAAAGCCAGGGAAACATCAGATTATGATTTCAAAATTAAAATCTTTAGTTGATTATCTTTCTAGCATGCAGTTTGCTCTTCTGATAATTTTGTCTGAGTGCAAACATCTAATTTTTTTTCTCCTTTAACTAGCATTGATAGACAAAAGTGCATAGTGCAGGACTGAAGCTACATAGTGGAAAGAATGTAGATAAGCGTATATCAGTCTCCACCAATCCACTATAGACCAAAGGAAAGTCAGTGTTTTAGCTTGTATTATCAATTCAACAAAAAGTTGCATGAGCACAACGGTGCCAACTTTTTAGAACACTGAGGAGAGCTGCACAAACCTACATGTCAATCAACAAAATAATGTTTTTGCACTTGAGAATGTGTGACATGATTGATAATATCTAATTTTACATGACATTAAAAAAAAAAGCAACAGAAAGATATGGAGACTTTTTAGGAGCAGTGGGGGCATGAAAAGCTGAATGAAGAAAATTGAGCTACACATCATCTTGTCTTATTACTGTTAATGCCAGCAGTTATAATCAAGAGTTTATTGTACGGGGAAATCTGGATGATTAGAAACTGGATTCAAGTTCATAAAAAACATCTTGATGTAAAACTCATCTTTTTTTCACCAATAACATCAGTAGGTAAATTTACTCCCTCCCTCTGCAACATCTTTTAATTTAGTGGAATTATATCAGAGATAATTTTAGACATGTTTTGTCAGGATTCTTTTAAAATCATATTTCAAAGAAATTTACATTTTTAGAAATATATTACGTCATGACTAAAAGTATTGATATTGTAAATTTAAGTGGTTCCTTGATCTGCCATTTGTGCATTTGGTACTCAGAAGAACTACAATGTAAACAGGACAATGAAAAATGCAACTATTGTTGCCAGTGAGATTTTTTTCGTCTGATGTCTTCCATAATTATAAAAGAGACTCACTTTCCTGTAGTCACCTCTTTGAGCTTTGTCAGGAAGACAGTATCAGATTCACCTGAACAAATAAATAGGAAGATATTGCTGGAAATATAGTCATTAAACGAATCATACATATTTCCAGAGACAGCATCAAAACATGTTGGAGGGGTTACCTGGAAATTTTTGACTCAACAAGATTCTTATATTGTCTTTCTTCCTAAAAATGTTTTTACCTCCCACCAAGTTTTTTTCCTATTTACTCTTCTCAAATGGTTTTGTCTCTTTGGTATGTTTGCTCTTTTCCTATCAGGATGGTTCTCCCTACTCAGTTGAACCCCTCTCTCCTGGGGTCTGTTTTTTCCCTACTTTAAAAATAAAATGCCTTTCTTTAGTACTGCTCAAACTGTTTCCTCTTCCAGGGTAAGGCAGTAGGCCATTTCTCAGACTACCTAGTTCTTCAGCCTACTTAGGTTGTGACTGCTACCACTGAACTTGATTCTTTTTCCTGTAGCTACTCTGGTAGCTTATTATTAGCTAAGATCTGCTTATGATGAGTTACTACTTGATAGCTTTGTGGGATCATTGCTGCTACTCTTCCCTAGCTTAGTTAAACAGCTAAGAATGAGGATAAGGACTTACTGAACTATGACTCTACTAAAAGAGAAGCCCCAAGGAGAGAGGTTTGAAAGAAATTTGTATCTCTGCTTCATGAGTCAATAATATTGTGTGGTATGATATAGACATACCTTATGGTTATCCAAACCTTTGTACTATATATAATGCTGTATTAGCAGCATTTCGTTCTTCAAAAATGCAGTCACGTCTGGTGTGGTACATGGATGCTCTGTAAAACTGAATAGCAACTTGGTGTGACAAGACAGGAAAAGGACAATACATTGAGAAATATATTTAGAGAGCAACTTGATGGTACTGAAAATGATGTCTGCATGCTCTCCTAGACCTCCAAATTGTTCATAGGCATTATGTGGGATTTATGTAAGTTTGAAGTACCCTTCAAGTTAAATGGCTGGGCCTATGACATGATGAAAAGCACTCTGTGGCGCTATCACAGATCTACATTATATTTATTCCTGAACTTAAACTTCCATTTTATGCACAGTAGTTGAAGAAGACACAGATGGAAATTTGAATGTGGTGTGATAGAGCACATCAGGAACTAGCTAAGGTAAGTGTTTATCGTGGTTTAACCCCAGTCGGCAACTAAGCACCATACAGCCACTTGCTCACTCCCCACCCCCCCCATGGTGGCATGGGGGAGAGAATCGGGAAAAAAAAGTAAAACCCATGGGTTGAGATAAAGACAGTAATAAGACAGCAGAGGAAGAGGAAATAATAATAATAATAATAATTATAAAAGAATATACAAAACAAGTGATGCACAATGCAATTGCTGACCACCTGCCGACCGATGCCCAGCCCGTCCCCCAGCAGCGATTGCTGCCCCCCAGCCAACTCCCCCCACTTTATATACTGAGCATGACATCATATGGTATGGAATAGCCCTTTGGCCAGTTTGGGTCAGCTGTCCCAGCAATGCCCCCTCCCAGCTTCTTGTGCACCTCCTCACTGGCAGAGCACAGGAAGCTGAAAAGTCCTTGACTAGTGTAAGCGCTACTTAGCAACAACTAAAACATCAGTGTGTTATCAACATTATTCTCATACTAAATCCAAAACACAGCACTATACCAGCTACTAGGAAGAAAGTTAACTCTATCCCAGCTGAAACCAGGACACTTTTTCAATCTGCAATTTACTCTTGTGAAAAGATCTCATGGCACTTTATACAAGGATAGGGGTGTTAGCACACATGCTGAATTCATTTCAAGTTCTGCTATATTCATCTAAAACACCTATAGTTTCAAATGGATCTGATATTCTTTGTATGTTTTGTATGTATGAATGCCCTGACCAGAGATGATTTTAACCTGAGACATATCTGTAGTTCTACCAGTAAGCTCCAGAGGTTATATTTCCTAGTGGAGATAGATAGGCATGCTTTATACAACAGATGCAATAGCATGCCTCATTTTGTACCTTTTAACTATTAATTTATTAGCAAAATCAGTCAATCATTCTGTATCTCCAAGTAGTTTCAAAATAATTTTATTTTAAGAAGCAAGCAAATGCTTCCTTTTTTTCTACTTGAAGATGCAATGCCATACTGCTTTATCTAGCAGATAAACTCTTTAAACACTGCAATACAGAGTTGTGTTAGAACATATGCAATTTAGTGTTTTCACTGAAGATTTCATCTGGCCCACAACTACCTTAAGGCAGGAAGTTAAATTATATGAGGAGCAGCACAGACTGCTGCTCTTGTTTAAAGATAAAGCTGACCATGGACTAGGGACATTATTTATAATAAATGACATACTGCACAACTGAGATCATAAATTTTCCTGCTGAGAAACAACACACTGAATGCCACAGAATATCAGAGGCGGGCAATAATAACCCATATATACTGAACTTCTCACATTATTCATGTATTGTCAAAACAGAGCCTCTACGCAGTTAAGTAAACTAGTTATTACGGTGGATAACAAGAATTAGAGGTAAAATAGCCTCTGAAATTTTCTAATGCCTGTGTCCAGGGTATGTTGGGTATGACAATGCTTCTGTAATGTTAAAAGTACTAGGGAATTCCCTGAAACACCAAGGGCTTTGTGTAGGCTCAGCATGTAGGTGCTCTACTAATTTTAAGAGTTACAGTTACTGAGAATATGGTCAAAGGAGAAACTGCAGAGTCAGAGAGTAGTACAAAAAGCCTAATAAGCAAACAAAAATCCCTATGGTTTATTTCTTTCTCTCTCTCTTAAATTAGTCATCTTACACCAGAAAGAGGATGGCACAGGAGGATGGTGGGAGAGAGAAAAAAAGAGGAGAAGCTTTAAGACTAGTGTTATCACATTTAGCAATCTAGCCAGGAGATGAGGAGCATATGTTAGTGGATACATTGCTTCTAAGCAGTGCCCAAGTACAGACGCACACACTAGGGATCCAGGTTTCACTGTTTTATGACAAAGATGACTGAAATTCTGAGCATCACTCCCATTTAGAAGACAATAACAAGTTCTATACATCAGGCTTTAATGACTCTTTAGATCTTCCACCTCTGCCAGGTGCAAATGCCTTTAGACCAGCAGTACACTTCCCTCTTTGACTAGTGCTGTAGTTTTATACGGGGTTTAAAATGTGTTTTCCCCTTTTGGAAGGCCCAGCAACTTATTCCTCTTTTAGCAACACCACACTGATTTGGGGATATGTTCTGGCTGTTCTCAGTTTGAACATAGCCTGTTTCTAAGACAACTGCTGCTATTTTATGTCAGAAACTGTTCTGAGTTTTCTAATTTTGAGACAAAAACTGAAGATGAATAAGAAAGCTTTTCTAACTGCTTTTGGAGCTGTATTATCCCTGAGTTTATCAGGGTAAAATATTCTTCCTTCCATTGACAGCTGTCATATTTCAGCATAACTCCATGGAAGCCAATAGAGCTATAACAGATTGAACCGATTGAAAGTGTTGTATGAGTGCATTAGGTGGACTGATATTTACTGAATTATTTTTAAAGGAGTTGCCCATTTAAAAAGCATATGTTTATTTAGGAACATTAAGGCTTCTACTGTTATATCAAGCACTTGCTGTTGGTTTACCTCAATGCAGAGATTAATATCTTAGGCCAGCAGGAGGGTCCTATTTCTTCTTAGGATTCACAACTATGGAGTTAGATGTGATTTTCTTCGAAAAATTGAGCAGCAGTTAATATTTTCAAAACATAGTGCTGGCAGCTTAGTGTTCAATGTTTACCTAGGATATAAAATGCTTAATTTTAGATTTCTGTTTGGCTTGTAGGGACCTGAACTCCTAGAAAAGCATATTTTTTGTCAACAATGTAGTGTTTGGTGGTGGTATGAAATCATTTTAGGTCTGGAAAATGAATAATCAAATTAATATCATAGTGTGTTCAAACTAATGTGCCTGGCATAGCTGCTGTTGCAGTTATACGGCTTCCGAAACTGGAACTGACTTTTGCCTGGGACAGGTGGGATCTATCTGAGCCCATTCAGACATGTGCAAAGTTCCTCTTAAAATCTAAGTCTATGTGGCTAATTACAGCATTAGGTATAATAATGCTTTTAAAATCTGGTCCTTTATGGTTCTCACCTTGGTTTTTCTGCTGTTTATCTTGAATGATCAAGTGTTAGACACATTGATGTCAGCTGTGTGTAACTTTCTGGATTTGATTCTGATGTTCTAACAGTCATTGCCAGACAAGTACTGCATAAAATTCCTGTGCAATTTTTTATTAATAAATTCTAAGTGAATTCATATGTAACGTGTTTGCACTCCATTTGTGTCTGCTTTTCACATACATCCTAGCATACATCCTAGTTTGGTTGCAAAAATGTTTGCAGAAGCAGCAAAATTGTAAGTGAGAATGAAAAATATTTGTGGATAGCAGATTGTGTATTCATTAGAAACCTCACTGTAAGAAATATGCTATCTATTTAGGGTGCTGAAATATGCTGGGTAGCCTTTAATTAAACTTGCTCAAATTTGGAAGGTTTAACTATTTACAGCGGGTCCTGAGGAGGGGCACGAAAATGATCAGAGGGCTGGAACACCTCTCCTATGAAGAAAGGCTGAGAGAATTGGGGTTGTTCAGCCTGGAGAAGAGAAGGCTGCGGGGAGACCTTATTGCGGCCTTTCAATGCTTAAAGGGGGCTTATAAGAAAGGTGGAGACAGACTTTTTACCAGGGCCTGTAGTGCCAGGACAAGGGGCAACGGTTTTAAAATGAAAGAGGGTAGTTTTAGACTGGGCATAGGGAAGAATTTTTTTATGATGAGGGTGGTGAGACACTGGAACAGATTTTCCAGAGAAGTTGTGGATGCCCCATCATCATTGGAATTGGTCAGGGTCAGGTTGGATGGGGCTTTGAGCAACTTGATCTAGTGAAAGATGTCCCTGCCCATGGCAGGGGGGTTGGAACTAGATGATCCAACCCAAACCGCTCTATGATTCTATGATTTGCAAACAACCTAATAAAGAGCACAGATAGCAAAGACCTTCAGGATCACTGACTATATCACCTTACTGTCTTCACATCATATTGCAGTCCATTTTCTATACTGACTTAGCTCTATCTTCAAAAAGTGAGAACGGTTTCTGTTCCTCATGTTCCTGCTGGGAGACTAAAGCAACTATTGGTCACTCTGAGGAGAGGTAGACAGGGGATAGAAGTTATCAAAAGCCAAATTCTTACTCCATGTTTGCTGTAAGTTTACAAATAACACCATTAGTCCATTAAATTTGTATTCAAATTGTCCACAGTGTTAATATTCAAAATGTGAGGTCTTTTGTTTGGAGATCTTGTTCAGCATACTCCTGTTGACTAGGTCTGGGTGAAATTCTCATCTAAGACAAAATCAGAATGTTTCCTATGTACACTCAGCTCTATTTCAAATAAACTTGCTTTCAGCAGCTGTTTCTTCAGATAAAGTCATTGGGCCCAGATTCTCAGTCCCACTTTTTGCTCTTTGGTCCTATGATACAACTGACAGCAGTGTAAGAGTTGCTAGTAAACTGTGCAGTATAATAAAGTTCTAAAGTGCTAAAGATGAAAGGACGTTGACGAATAACTAAAAGTTACTTCTACCTTCATCCAAGAGCTATTTTCGTCACAGTTCAGCCAGATGAATTTACACTGGATTATTTGAAGGACAAGGTTCTACTTAATAACAGTTGTAGAAATAAATTCTTATTCATCTTAGAATCATAGAATCGTCAAGGTTGGAAAAGACCCTTAAGATCATCAAGTCCAACCGTTAACCTATCACTGCCAAGTCCATCTATACCATGTCCTCAAGCACCACATCTATCTGTCCTTTAAATACCTCCAGGGATGGAGACTCAACCACTTCCCTGGGCAGCCTGTTCCAATGCTTGACCACCCTTTTGGTGAAGAAGTTTTTCCTAATATCTAACCTAAACTTCCCCTGGTGCAGCTTGAGGCCGTTTCCTCTCGTCCTATCACTCGTTACTAAGGAGAAGAGACCAACCCCCACCTCGCTACAACCACCTTTCAGGTAGTTGTAGAGAGCAATAACGTCTCCCCTCAGCCTCCTCTTCTGCAGACTAAACAACCCCAGCTCCCTCAGCCGCTCCTCATAAGACTTGTTCTCTAGACCCTTCACCAGCTTCGTTGCCCTTCTCTGGACACACTCCAGCACCTCGATGTCCTTCTTGTAGTGAGGGGCCCAAAGCTGAACACAGTACTCGAGGTGTGGCCTCACCAGTGCCGAGTACAGGGGCACTATCACCTCCCTGGTCCTGCTGGCCACACTATTCTTGATACAGGCCAGGATGCCATTGGCCCTCTTGGCCACCTGAGCACACTGATGGCTCATGTTCAGGCAGCTGTCAACCAACACCCCCAGGTCCTTTTCTGCCAGGCAGCTCTCCAGCCACTCCTCCCCCAGCCTGTAGCATTGCATGCGGTTGCTGTGACCCAAGTGCAGGACCCGGCACTTAGCCTTGTTGAATCTCATACAGTTGGCCTCGGCCCAACGATCCAGCCTGTCCAGGCCTTCCTCGATGATCTTAAGGGTCTTTTCCAACCTTAATGATTCTATGATTCTATGACTCTATGATTCCTATCCTCCAGCAGATCGACACTTCCACCCAACTTGGTGTCATCTGCAAACTTACTGAGGGTGCACTCAATCCCCTCATCCAGATCATCAGTGAAGATATTGAACAGGACCGGCCCCAACACTGAGCCCTGGGGAACACCACTCGTGACCGGCCGCCAACTGGATTTGACTCCATTCACCACCACTCTCTGTGCTCGGCCGTCCAGCCAGTTTTTAACCCAGCACAGAGTGCACTTATCCAAGCTGTGAGCAGCCAGCTTCTCCAGGAGAATGCTGTGGGAGACTGTGTCAAAGGCCTTACTAAAGTCCAAGTAGACAACATCCACAGCCTTCCCCTCATCCACTAAGCGGGTCACCTTGTCATAGAAGGAGACCAGGTTAGTGAAACAGGATCTCCCTTTCATAAAGCCATGCTGGCTGGGCCCGATCCCTTGGTTGTCCCACACTTGCTGCATAATGGCACTCAAGATGATGTGCTCCATGACCTTCCCCAGCACCGAGGTCAGACTGACAGGCCTGTAGTTTCCCCGGATCCTCCTTCCGACCCTTCTTGTAGAGGGGTGTCACATTTGCTAGCTTCCAGTCATCCAGGACCTCCCTGGTTGACCAGGACTGCTGATAAATAATGGAGAGAATCTTACCTAATATATTCTTATGGTGAGATAATCATCTGGATATGAATTTAGTCCATAGCACATTTATTCTTCCATTTTTTTTAAGCTTATGGAATAGCCCTTTGGCCACTGTCATCCAGCACCCCCAGATCCCTTTCTGCAGGGCTGCTCTCCAGCCATTCCTCTCCCAATTTATACTTGTGCCCAGCAATACTCATTCCTAGGTGCAGAATCGGGCATTTGGACTTGTTAAATTTCATGCCATTGATGAGTGCCCAATGCTCCAGTAAATATGTACTTCAAGAGCTACTGCAGCACAGCTGATACATAGCAAACTGTTACCCTGCCACAGAACAGATTCCATGGAACAGTTATGGATTAAAGAATGAAAAAGCAAGTAAAAAAGTGAGAATATACAATTATCCCACAGTAAAAACAGTATCGATGTGCTGTTGACACTTAATTGGTTTGGACTGATAGTAAAATAAATGTATTTGCTTTTCATGCTGAAGAAAGAAAAAGCAATAGCATTCATGCTATTAACCCATTAATGGGGCAAGGCTGTTGCACTTAAGGGCTGGAAGGCATGTCCTATGAAGAGAGGCTAAGGACTCTGGGTTTGTCTAGTTTGGAGAGAAGGAGGCTGAGGGGCAACTTCATTGCTCTCTACAGCTTCCTGAGGAGGGGAAGTGGAGAGGGAGGTGCTGATCTCTTCTCCCTGGGATCCAGTGACAGGACACATGGGAATGGCTCAAAGCTGCGTCAGGGGAGGTTCAGACTGGACATTAGGAAGCATTTCTTTACCGAGAGGGTGGTCAAACGCTGGAACAGGCTTCCCAGAGTGGTGTTCGATGCCTCATGCTTGTCAGTGTTTAAGAGGCATTTGGACAATGCCCTTAATAATGTGCTTTAACTTTTGTTCAGCCCTGAAGTGGTCAGGCAGTTGGACTAGATGATCGTTGTAGGTCCCTTCCAACTGAACTATTCTATCCTATCCCATGGAAAATGAGGGCAATCCTGATGCAATTTTGCTCTCCCCAAATTTCATGTTCCTTCATAACCTGTCCTGAGCACCTGTCAGATGTACTGTCACATTGCCAGCAATGCAGGCCAAGATTTTCTTTAATGGAAACCAGAGCATGGGGTGAACTAGTGTACACATAGGTCTTATCCCAATATGGAATAGGTATACAGATGGGAACTGGGCTACACACCTAACAGCAGGAAACAGATCTAATCTGGAAGTTATCATGTGGTTTCCCTGTCTCTTCAGGGATTCTATCTTTTTCTTTTGTAGCCCCGTCTGTATTATTAAATGTCTTCATTTGAAGGACTGAAGTCATACTTCGCCAGTTTTCCCAGAGCCAAGATAACCACCTAGACTATGAAAAAGAAACAGTGATGCCGGCTTTTTCATATGGTTCGGTATGTGTTACACTCACTGATTGTAAATTTAAGCCTATATCATGGTCCTGTAACTGTATCCCACTGATTTCTGTGTCCAGAATGCATAAAGCATAAACATATTCTGGTATTTTGATGCAGTTCAATAATTATTACAGATCATGTCCCACAACTTCCATATACATAAATCAGGTGTCAGATACAGATCAGGACAGATGACTTCTTTTCAGAGTGAAGAGTGATCCTGCCTTATTAGACATCTGTTAATACTATTATTTCTGAACTTCAGTAGATTCTGCATCATACAACCATTTTGTTTTTTGTTCTCAAAGACATTTCTTCTGAAGTTCTTCAGCTGCCTCTCTGCTTTTTGTGCCTGATGCTCTTTGCTGTCAGTGACGAGGTGGACATGTTATTTCAAACAATGCAGCCTCTCTGCCAGAAGCATGAGAAGCTTCTACAGAGCAGTTAGGCTCCTTGAGCTTTGTGTAGATACATTCTTAGCATCTCACATAGGTCTGGCCCTCAGGATGCTTACAGTGATGGTTACCAAAGTATTGAAAAGATATATGGAAGGGGTGTCCTCTCCCATCTCTTGTGCACCCCCAGCCTACTCCCTGGTGGGGCGGCATGAGAAACAGAGAAGGATTTGACACTGTGTAAGCACTGCTCAGCAACAGATGAAACATTGGTGTGTTATCAACACTGTTTTGGTCACATATCCAAAACATAGCACCATATGAGCTACTGTGAAGAAAATTAATTCTGTCCCAGCCAAAACCAGTACAATCTCCACACTTCATTCCTTACCATTTGGGTTATGCTCAGGCACTGCACTATCCAATATGTACCCATTAACCACTGTGGTGGGTTGACCTTGGCTGGCTGCCAGGTGTCCACCAAGCTACTTTATCACTCCCCTCCTCAGCAGGACAGGGGGGAGAAAAGAAGATGAAAAACTCATGGGTCGAGATAAACACAGTTTAATAAAGAAAAACAAAGGCCACACACAGAAGCAAAGGAAAACAAAAAGATTTATTCTCTACTTCCCATCAGCAGGTGATGACCAGCCACTTCCTGGGAAGTGGGGCCTCAATACGTGTAGCGGTTGCTTCGGAAGACAAATGCCTTAATAATGAATACCCCCCCCCCCCTTAGCTTTTATTGCTGAGCATGACATATAGTCCAGCATGGGGTCCCTCCCACGGGAGACAGTCCTTCATGAATTGATCCAACGTGGGTCCTTCTCACAGGCTGCAGTTTTTCAAGAACTGCTTCAGCATGGGTCCTTTACATGGGCTACAGTCCTTCAGGAGAAACTGCTCCAGCATGGGCTCCTCTACTTAGACAGCTCCTTCCTTCAGGGCATATTCACCTGCTCCGACATGGGGTCTGCAGGGTGGATATCTGCTCCACTGTGGACTTCCATGGGCTGCAGGGGGACAACTTGCTTCACCATGGTCTTCTCCACCTGCTCAGTGGAATCTCTGCTCCAGTGCCTGGAGAGCCTCCTCCCCCTCCTTCTTCTCTGAACTTGGTGTCTGAAGGATTGTTTCTCACACTTTTTTTTCCTCACACCTTTCTCTCACAGCTGCTGCACAGTGGTTTTTTACCCTTTCTTAAATATGTTTTCATGGAGCCACTATCAGCTTTGCTGATTAGCTCAGCTTTGGCCAGTGGTGGGTCCATTTTGGAGCCAGCTGGAAATCACTTTTTCTGGTATGGGGGCAGCATCTGGTGTCTTCTCACAGAGGCCACCCCTGCAGCCCCTCCCCCTCCAAACCTTGCCACCTAAACCCAATATAATGTCACCTACAACTGTAACATCTAAATGCTTAAAAATATGAACAGTTTTGCCAAAGTGATTCTGGACCCATTTGCTTGAACCTACAAGGTGGTAGGTAAGAAGAGTGAGAAGCATTCACACCCAGGAATACTGTTTTGTCACTTTCTAAGCAAGATTACAATGTCTTCTCTAATCATGTAATGGCTTTTCAGTCTAATTTATTCTTTTCAGGAAGGATTTTGTTGAATATGTGGGAATGAAGGCATCCTTGTGCCACAGAGCTCTGGCTGCTACACATAGACAAAGTCCCAAAAGGCATGCAGGTTGTGGTAATGTTATTTGAACAGAACTATTAAGCACACATTCTATTTGAGCAAGTATTCACTCTGGATCTCTTTTCTCTCAACTCATTATTAATTGTATGTTGTGTATGTTACCCAGCTTGTGGGTGTGTAGAGATTGTGACTGTGGGTTTGTAGGATTCTGTAATACACATGGACACGGAGACTTTATCCTCTAAATTTCTCTACTTTATTACAGATTACCACAAATACCACACAAATCACCACTAGCAAGTATACCTATGATTAATAAAGCAAATATATATATGTATCAAGCTATTACAAATTACTATCAGCAATCAATAATATAGTATCAATCAATAGTATGGCAGCAGTCAATAATAGCAGCAACAATTGTATAGCAACAACCAAGTAGGTATATACTATTACAGGTTACTACAAACTTATCATTAGTGAAGCAACTTATCAACAATATAACAGCAGATATACTTATGATAGACTACTTATATGGATATATAATACTGGTATCAAGTGAACTAGGCAGATTTCGGAAGGGGCCAAACCATCCCAAAGGGGAGAAAGGACAAACTGATCCCAGAGGGGAACCCAACCATCCCAGAGGTGGGAGGACAACCGAACTGAATCCCAAAAGTGAGCCCAAAGGAGGACCAATAAGATAACAGACAGAGTCTCATTTCAAAGATGATCCGTGTCGCAGAGTCTGGAGTCAGCCAGGCATCCCCAGTGAGATTCCAAGATCTCATAGAAAGTCCATGTGGAATTCAACCTGTTTAGGAAAGGAAAAGTATGTGCAGCACAGGAAGTTCTCAGAGAAGCTCCATTTTGAATAAAAATTAAGTCCTTTTTATATCATAGAGACATAAGAGAGTGTAGGACACCACTGCTTTGAGCAGCTAGTAGATACTGTTAATTTCTATTTTTCACCTGTAACGGCCAATAGATGATGATGTTTTCTGTTCTTTCAGACCCATTTTTATTTTTCCAAACTGTTTCCACTTTTTCAGATGATAAGTTGCCATTACAGTCCCTTGGTTTTGCGCTTATCAATGGTATCTCAGGATGTCTCTGGTTTCTAGGTACCCCAGCTGTACTTCAAAGAGGTCAGCTGCACTTTTCAAGGATGTTTCTGGTTCTCAGGCAGGCATTTTCTCTGTCAGTATTTTTCAGCCGATGTTTTCTTCTGTTCAGTAATTCTCCCTTTTTAACCAGGCCACCTTTATGGCTGCTCACATCAGGGGATTGCCTGAAATTACAGATGATTTAATTTCCTTTTGCAACTGTACATCAAGAACTGAGAATTTTCTAACATTTCTTTCTTCCTAGGCAGATTCTGCACCCCAAGGAATGTTTTTAAAGGTTTTCCCCCTACATGTGCTTTTTTTCTATCTATCCCAATTCGAAATTTCAACAGCACTACTGTAGAGGGAAATACTTTGCTAAAATAAAACATGATGCCTGAAAGAGAAAGAATTATACAAATCTAATTATTAGACACTGCAAGCATTGTGAGAGTCAGAGTTCCTACTGAGATGTCAGAATACCTCATAAGTAATGTGGCATACAGGTTTTATTTCATTTCTAGGGGACCATTTATCTGTGGATACAAAGAATCTTTGATAAGTATACACATGAAAAAAAACACTATCATTTTAGGGACACTATCAATTATTAGTTAGCAAGTACCACTGGTATACCATACTGCACAACATATGAAATGTGCCAAACTCATAACTGGTATAATCAAGGAGTAATTAGCATGGTGATTATTGGCATGTCAGCTAGTACATTAAAGAACTATATGATAAGAAACAATTTTAGCCAGAAATTCTTCATAGAGGTTTTCCAAGGTTTTTGAGGAAGAGAGTTGCAGCATGGCATAGAGTAAACATGGGAAAGATCCCACTGACATCAGCAGTCTCATGAGGTATTCTGAGGCTAGTGCTGCAAAACTGTTGCTGAACTTTTTAAATTGTGACAGCTGGACTATCTATGACTCACATTCAGCAACTAATTATAGATTTTAAGGTAGTTCTTTTTAGCTTATAGATAATTTTAGGTTAAGGCTCACACTGTTAATTGCTCTATAGCAAGACAGCATGTACAGCATGTACACATTCATGTGCATGGAAACATGCAAATGTTTGATAGAGTATGTTACAATTTCTTTAACTGACTTCATTTTAATACTAACAAAAGTTTAGCTGTGCAACACGTGCCATTCAAATATTTGAATTCAATTATCCTAAGCAAGGTTATTTCTGTTTATTCTGGTCCAATAATTTTGCCAGCTCTACTTTCCTTCTGTAATAGTCCTTTCTAACAGATATTGCAGAATCAAGAGCAGACTCTTCAGTGGTCTGTTATCTGCTGTCATTACTGTTCTATGTTTTAGTGATGTTTTAAGTCACCTAGTCTGGATTTTTAGAGGACAGTCATATGATCTCCAATATCCAGAATTCCTGGAAGGCATAACACAAGGCTAACCACATCATCTTGGTGCCGTTATATATTAGAAAGACTTAATGGCCTATGTGGTGTCCTGAGGTAAAAAAGCAAACACAATCAAACTCTAAATGACTGTATTTGTCAGTCAGGTTTGAAAGAGTAATGGTCTCAGAAATATCAAGTTACCTCTATTTACATGAAACTTGTAGAGTATGGGAGAGGACTCCATTCTCTTTCCTCACCGCCCTCACTTCAGCAAAGATGCAGTCTGAGCTTACTCCTTCATAGATGCTAAAAAATGCACAAAGAAAGGGGCTGCTCTGAATGCTTCAGCTCAGAAAGAACTTACATCATATTAGACATTAGGTTATCTAACTGTTAAACTGAAATCCATAGGAAACCAGGCCTTATTAGCTCCCAGAACTGCTTCTTTTGTTGTCTGCTGTTGCTTTCAAGTTCTATGAAATCTTTGGGGCTTCAGATTCCCAAAGAACACTTTTCTTGTAAGAGCTTTGGGGTTACTGAAAGAGTTCTCAAAGGATACCTGGATTAGTAATAGAAATATCTAACAATATACTTCTAGTTCATGCTAATACTGATAAATTACAATATTCAATAGAATTTCATGGTAGCACTGTGAGTTAAAGTGCTCTCAAAAACATGAAAATTACCAAAGTGCACCCCCATAAAATGTACTATTCATAATTTTTTAGTGAATTAATATTGAAAAAGTAAATGAGAGCAGATTGTTTTCTATATCGACAGCTCACTGAGAAGATTTTTATATTAGGTTTCTTGTCAAGGTTGAAAAGCTATTAATGTCTCCCAAAGCTTTCCCTACAATCGTATAAGAGTAAAAAGGGAAGAGCTTGATTTACTTTCTCTTTTCTGATAACTTTGCTCTCTCTCTCTGGTTCTAATCCTCTGCAAGGAATATAAAAATATGAAAACATGACCAAGGGGATTCCTTAGCAGTATGGGGCTCAGCATGAGCAACCATAATGTCAAAATACTGTTCCATCATGTCTTAGCCAAAAGACAGCAGAGATGCTATGGATTCTTTATTACAAAACTATTGTTTGATGACATATTAACTCACATTACATAATGAGCTTTTCTGTGACTGTCACTATTATGAGTGGAAGGAAGAGTAAGTGGGTAAATCCAGGAGAAGCAGCAACCCAAGTCAGCATTTAATATGAGCAGGTCTTGTGATGCTGGAGCAGAGAAGTGGTTGCAGAAGGAAAGTCAGACTGGAGTTAGAACAGGGAAACTGTTGGCACTGACAGGAAAATGAAGCTCTCGTGCACCACAGACACTGAGGAAGGTTCCTCAGTGCTGAGACCAGCACTGAATTTCCAAACAAAAGAAGAGATAATAGAAAAGGGAGTTTTGAAAGTTAAGCCTCAGGGAACATGATTACTCTTGCAAACTGGAATTAGAAGAAGAGACTAAGGGACCTTCACACCCAAATATCATCAAAAGTCAAAAGTACTTGGCATCAAGAATAAAATCAAGAGTACTAACTCTTTTGTAGCTGCTTTGAAAATCTTGGCCTTATATATCTGTTAACTCACTCCCTAGAGACTGCTCAGGAACCACTAGTTTGAATATCTGTTGGTGTCTTTGAACTTACATATTGGGAAGTTACTTCTTTTTGGAACAGAATCTGTTCCCATTATTCCTTTTCCAATATGACCCTCTGTTGAATTAATGAAGCCTTCTCTTTTAAAAGGTGCACAGTCCAGGTCAGAAAAATGTTAAGGAACAGATCCAGAGAAACATGTAGTCACCTGATACAAAAATTCACGGATGCTTCTCCTCACAGTCCGAATCTCCCCAAGGGAGAAACGGAGTATTCAGAGAGTCCCTGAAATGAAACTCAGTAGCAACGAAGTTACTATTAAGCAGGTATCCTTTATTGCAGCGCTGGGCAGCACTGGGGATTCTCCACCATAAGTGCTCCACCGATTTGGTAGACTTTCAGAGATTATATACTATAAAATCCTACATATTCACAGGATTTCCGAGAAATCATTTACATAAACATGAGGTTTCCTGGAACTTATTAACATATGCAAATGTCCGATCCGCATACGCAGTCGTCTCCCGTGGTGGTCTTCAGGTGGTCTTTGGGGGTCCTCAGATGAAGGCTCATAGTCTTCTTCACTGTGTTCACTGATTGACCTTTGCTTCTGCGCAAACTCAGTCCGAGGATCACGTAAACGGTGTCCTTCAAGGCTGTTGTGGTCATTCTTTTGTGACCTCCTATCTTCCATGTGTTTGTTCTCCCAAGGCCCAGTTGTCTGAGATGGGATTATCCCGGAGCCCCCTTATCTTACAACCATTCTAACTGCTCCCTAAATCACAAAGGCCTTTGCTTTATCTATTAAACTGTCTTTATCTCAACCCACGAGTTTTCCCCTTTTACCCTTCCGATTCTCTCCCCCATCCCACCAAGGGGGGAGTGAGCGAGTGGCTGTGTGGTGCTTAGTTGCTAGCTGGGGTTAAACCACGACAGTACCTCAGGTAGTTATGACAGTTGTGCAAAAGGGAGCTAGGGAAACATTTTCATCTTTAAAAGCTGTTAAAAGGTTTTGCAAGTGTGTTTGAGACTAGCACAGCACAAATGAAGTTATCCAAAGCAAGAATTAGACAATATGGACCACATACACAGAGGGGCTATTAACACAAGCAGGGGAATAATCTATGATGTTTGAAAAATAAACAGAGCTCATTCATGTTGAACTTGAAATCCCAATTACATTGCAGAACACAGATGTTAGTACCATAAAATAAATACAGTTGGCACCTTTGGGTTATGATTAAATCCTGCAGGCACTGAACAAAACATATACCTTTTCCCTTTATAACACATTTTACTTTTAGCTAAGAAGGAAATATTTTTTGCACTCAATTCCCAGGATAGTTATTTATACAAAGAAAATGACAGTATCATTCCTTTTCTAGCTTATAACATATAAGAATTTTCTCTTTCTTTCTCAGGAGAGGAATAGCAAAACTTAGATCAATGATTTTGATAATATAATCATCCAAACCAGGATTTCCCAGAAGTGCAATTAGTGTTCCTTGATTTATCCACACGTATAGACCTTATTCCCTTGCCCCTAGCAAACTCTACACCATTTAAACAAAATATGATTCACCACAGTCCCTGGAATAAGACCAATTCTTCAACATGCCTCTGAAGATGTTAAGTGATACTCAAAACTCCTTCTTTGAAGGTGTCTCCTTGACATATTCCACCTTCCAAAAGTGACCATAGAAATCATAAAAGCATTTCAGATTGTAATGCATGTATTTTAGGAAGTCAGGTATTAGGATTACAGTGGTTTACAGGTTTATAATGGAATCACACTATGAAGAACACTGGGGGTCTATTTTGCTGTGCATATAAAACACAGCGCAATATACCCCCTGTTGCAGAATAATAAAGTCTGACCTTATGGGATATTTTACATATGTATTTCTAAGAAAAGGAATAAATTGCTATAAACTCCAAGGATAAAGCAAAGTGTTTAGCATGCAACACTTATGCACATCAAATAAATGATCAGTTCCAGCAATACCAAAAGACACAAAAAACTGAAATTGTCTGTCCCATATATTTATCTATCTCACAGGGAGCCATTGTTCAAATAAACTGTTTTTTTTTCCACAGCTGCTATGATTCTGTGAAAAGTGAAACTGAAAAATTACATGATTAGGAAAAAAATTCAAAAAGCTGTATCATGATAATTGTCACATTTTCAACCAGGTTCAGTAAAAGGATGTTTGTTTTGTTTGCATGTTTACTTTTAAGAAATGCCATCCCTATTTGCTATGATTTGAAATTCCATACATACATAATTCTGGGAACAGTTACCAAATGTTGTGATTTTTGAAACATTTATATGTATTTATGTGCATAAGCCACTGCACATTTTAAAATATTATATTTCACTGGATTCCATATCTTTCTGGTTGCTATTTTGACGCAAATATCTGTGTCCCTGTGGTCCGAACAGTAATGGAGTCTGACCATAAAACAAAGCTTTATTAAGGCAGTAGGAAAGATGAGCAACAACGCGCCCATACAGCGACTCACCTGATCACTGATAGCCAACACAGTATCATCATAAGCGATGCCATGGCTCCGGTGGACTGCCAGGGACACTTGGTGTCCAGGTCTTCTGGCGGCAACAGTCAATCATGCAAATGCCTTTTGAATGCGGGTAAAAGAGTCGCGCCGCCTTTTGGCTCCACCAATGGCAGTGTGATTTGAGAGAATCATACCTTACATGAATAATGTGGGCGGCATCCTGCCTACACTGCCAATATTGGTCAAGGGGCAGGGTGTCAGGAGGCAGGGTGTCAACCACTGATATTTTTACTTCTGGCAATGAACATCATACCTCCTCCAGACCTTTGCACATCCACTGCTGCACTAAGTCAGAGCTGGGTCTGAAAGAAATTGTATTAAAAAAAGAAAAAAGAAGACCTACTACAGCCAGTTTTAATAACCCTTTCTCAGGAAGCTATGAAAGGTACTTCCTCCACAAACCCAGACTCCAAGTATCAAGGATGCAACAATGATGTCCACATTTTATAAAAGCACATTTTAGAGATACAATGCATGTCTGTAGGTGCTTTGGGCACCTAGACACTTCCTGGCAGAACATTAACACACATCCATATTTTTGCTGCTAGCACCCTAAAGAAGAGCACAGAAGATCTTCTATACAAAAAATTGACCCTTCTCACTTTATAAATTCAAAGGCATTAAACAATGAAAGATGTCTCTGACAGGAGGTTCATTTGCTGCTTACAGAATATCCGGGGGGGGGAAAAATCCATCTTCCCACTTTCTAAACATGCCATCAACTATTCTACATTATAAAATACAAACTGAAATTAATTTTTGTCACCAAAATTAACTCATGACCATATTCCAGATGATTTTTACAGAAACATAACAGTGTTTTTTATTCTATGCTTTCCTTTAAAATGATTGCTTCACCCACTAGAGCTTTCCAACTCACTCAGCAGAAATTAACGTGGGGAAGCATGAGTATATTTAAAGATCCCTGTGCTGCTACATTGCTAGAAGTTGGCCTGAGCAGTTTCATTGCTTTCATGCTCTGAAAATCAGAAGGCCTCATACAACTTGCCCTGAAGATGACAACTATCTTGTTCCAGTCCTGGTTTACACCTAAAAGATACAATCTTACTGTCCACTACATTAACTTCTATATCTTATACACTGTGTGTACAGCAAAAATAAAACTTCAGAGATTCTTATATTTAACCATTAAGAAATGAAGCAGAAAGTAGTTTGTGTCAGAGTAGGCCAAGATGCAATTAGCAAAGGATTACAAAGAAGGTATGAATTGTGGCTAGAAACCACCCTTCTGCTCCTCTAACACCAAGTGGCAAAAATTCTATGGAGAGGATTTATTAACTGGCTTCGGTCATGTGCAGCGCAGTGATCAACTTCTTACAAACACTGTTGTTAACTTGAATTGTTTGTATAGCCTCAGTTTTTCCAGTTTATAAATTTGCAAGATTCAGCTTAATTGTGAGTACTATGTATTATGCACAGAGCACAAAGTCCATATCCAGTTCAATTTTACTTTTTAAAGACTACCACAATACCAGTTTTAACAAATGTATCAGCTGCTCTGATGGAAGAAGGATAAGCATTTGTTTGCCTTTCCACCAACACGTCTGACAATAATTAGGATGTGTATTGATTCTTCCTATTCTTTTGTTTCCTTTAAAAAAAAAACAGAAAAGGTTTGTCTATATGATTAATAGTTGATATTGTCCATGTACTCCAGGTTTCATCTGTTGAGAACAGCAAGAAAGCTTTCAGATATTGCTTAGGATGCAACGTGTGAAATTAACTAGAAAAATAATCCATGAAGAAAGAATCTGTGACACTGACTGCAATTTCATTTGTATTAAATGGATAACTGTGAGGATTTCTTATGATGTTATGACTCGCTATTAGAACACTGCACTCCAAAAGATTTGCAAAAGAGCAGAGTATTTTATTCTTCAGATGCTTCAATACAGCCCATTCAGTGACCAGTAAGAACTATCACCTGGTAATTATTTGGTGCCTTGAGCCAGATATATTGACAGTGTCAGCTGAATCAACTATTACTCATGCCACAGACATATCATTGATGGTAATACTTGATAATTAGTGCTCCTTTGCAGAGGGGTATCAAAGATATATGCCAGGCTTAGACTTGCACAGAAAATTAAGAACTACTGCTGTATTTTTTGGGCGCAATCAAGGATCAAACTACTTTTGCAGCACTTTGAGAGAGTCAAAAGTGGACCAAAGATTCAGATAAAATTAAGTATACTGAATTTTGGCAGTTTTCTACCTGCTTTTCCAATAACCATGATGAGGATGATGATGTCAATGGGGAAATAATAATTTCGCAAAACAATCAAGTGTGATTACTTAAAAGAAATGTTCTAGCATATGCTTTATACTTTTAACAAGAGAGTATGGCTGCTGTATCCATAACTAGGTTTGAGAATAGATATATAGCATTAGTGAAACTATACTGTGTAACTTTCCTATGGGAAAACAAAAGAAAATAAACTAAAAAAAGGGGAAGCCTGAAGCCTGAGAATATAATTTAATAAAGTCCAGACATGAATCATGATGTTTAAAATCATTAGTATCCTTGATCCAAGTAAAACAGACTGAGCTAATTCAGGTGCTGTACAAATAAATACTTTCTAGCTGCATTTAGGAAAGTATAGATTCAGAGAGAGAAAGAAATCTTTGCTTACATCAGTGAAATCAACAATATAATACTGTTCATTTTGATAGTGGACAAAAATCTATGATGTGGTACATCAAAAGACTACAAGGAACATTTTACTCCATGTTAATCATTTATTATACATTGCCAAGAAATCGCTACATTGTTTCTTAACTGAACTACAAATAACAGGTCACACAGCATTCTTTCTGCTTCTCATATAAAACTTAAAAAAAATCTACTAAATAAACTCAATAAACTCAATCTATTGTTGGTAATAGAATATCAAAATCAAAATATCATATTTGCAAAAGCAACCCATCAAAAAGACAATTCAGAGTTGTAAAAGAGTGGTGTCTAAAACAACTTTAAAAACATCTCATCCTCATTTGAAACAGGTGGCTGCATTGTAAATAGTGTATGGACAACTGGACAAACATGTCTAGTGGTGTGCAACTGGCAGTCCTGTCTAGTATGTGCCATGGGTTTTCAAAAACATGCTCTAGCCACAACACACTTCATTTGCAAGCTCTTCACATGCACAGAAGGGAAGTTGAGATTTATGGTCAATCTTGCAGTCATCTTTAATTCACCATGCAAACACAACTTTTGATGTCTCATATCATCACAGCAATGTGAAGGAATGTTGGTACAGCTATGGATCACATCTTCCCCATACCAAAACAAGGGGAAGCAAATGAATTTAAGAACAAACACTTCTCATGCTGATCCTCTTGAATTTTCTTCCACATGTGCTGCAGCAATTCTAATGTTTGTTACAAGAAATGAAAAACCAGAGAAAATTTAAATCAACATTCAATTGATATAAAATGTATTATGAATTAGCCCATAGAAGCTCTTTTCTGAGATGATTAGCCTGCAAAGTGCATCATCTAACTATAGAAAATATGGTGAAAAACAAGTCAATATTAATCAGTTTAATTTAACAGAATTATAAATATTTCTAACAATCATATCAGGATAGCAGTTGGCTATATTGCCAAAAAGAATCTTGTAAATGGAAAAGTTATAAATAGATAAGCTTTTTGGTTGGTTTGCTTCTTGTTTAGAAAAACAATATGATTTTTTTATCAGGTTAGAAAAAGTTCAATATGTGAATATGTGAATCAATTTAATGAATACTATGGGTTGAAATTTTCACTGTTTATTGTCAGTGATCATATGTTTTTGATCCCGATTGAAGGTTCCATGACATAACGGAGTACAGCCATCTCCATTTTGTAGAAGAGGAAGTGATGCACAGAGACTGTCTTTAATGAGCTCTAGCTAAATCCCAGTTCCATTACCATAAGAGACTAAGCTCAAAATCTTTCCACTATCATCCTAGTCCTCGTGATAAGGAAGCACGTGGATAGAGGCTGAAAGAGAACTGCAGTGGAAGGGGTTTTGTTTGTTTGTTTGTTTGTTTAGTTTTTGTTTTAAACAGTATCTCCTGAATAGTATGGTACCCATTCTTCAAATAACACGTACTGCAGAAATGGCATAGCCAGAGAGACCAGCTCTCTGCAGTACAGTACTGTGTAAAGTAGCCATCCTAGTTCTAAATGAGAAGCAGCTTATCTAAGTCTAGATAGAAGATTCTGCTAGCATGTTCAACTCAATACAGTATTAGTTTGGTTACCACTGCATGGCATTGTAGAAATTTCCTGTCTCATCAGGCCTCAATATTTTTTTTTTTTCTAATAGTGTTTCATCTCCATATCTCTCAGGAGCAGACAATGAAAGAAATATCAATGGTTGTTTCTTCTTCACAGGAATGTTATCCTTCCTCTCTGTTTGCAAGCCCTAAATTAGTTATATATTTTATGTTTGTGCTTTCGAGTGCAATGTATGGTGAATACATGCATATACTCTTTCTTACAAATTATTTATAAAATTGAATATTTAAGTTTTAATAAGAAATTCACCAATAATTTTTTTTCTGAAATTGAAAAGTGAGTTATGGGGAGTCACTAGATCCATTCCCCAAAAACTTCCACAGTTTTTGCAATCAATCAAAAAACAAGCATTGACATTCCAAAATATGAAGAAATATGGTTACTTCAGCTGCCAGTGATTGTACCAAATCTCAGCTTTCTCTGCTTTCCCAGCTGATAGTTCTTGTCATCAATCCTGTACCATTTGGTTATGATAAACTCACACTGGAGGGAGAGCAATCAATATAATGAAAACAAGGGTTACTAAAACATAGGTGCTTACCCAACTCAGACATGCACTGGCCAGAGCACTAAACCTGGTGTTACTGCCCAGTAGCTCCTTGAGAAAAAAGTGTCTTGATAAAGATATTTTGAGTAGCATTGCTCTCAACAGATCTGGACTTAAGTGGAGTGTTCTGAGAAGCCTACTGTGCACAAAGCGGATTGCTGGAGAAACAGCAGAGGAGAAAGACTAGTAAGTTATGCCTAAGGAATGAGAAAAGGTTGGAATTGTTTTCTTTTTGTCTGGATCTCAAGAGGGACACAAAGGTCTCTCTACCATAGCTTCCATTTAAGTTCTCAAAAATATGTCTGGAGCATTTCAAGAAGCAAAATGAGAAATGCCTTCTGGTTACAACTAATAAACTTATTCCCATGCAGGAGGGTTCATTTCCTGGATAACAGCTTTAAATGATACAGATAAAGACAGAGAGCAATGGAAGAGAAACAGTTTGCAATTCTCTGCCACTTTGGAATCACTTAAAATAAATACCAGCAGCCTTGAAAAGATTTTTCTGGAAGTAGAATATCTGATTATAAAACTGAAAAAAACATTTTGAAAACTGAGAGGAAATGTGGTCCAACTGGAACAATAATTTGGAGCACGGGACCCAACCATTGTAACCATACAATATAAATAATTGCAGTCACTACTGTACCGTGTTTAGGTGGCAAGGTTTTGGTAGCGACGGGGTGCAGGGGTGGTTTCTGTCAAAAGACACCAGGAGGTGCCCCCATGTCGGACAGAGCCAGGTTCAGCAGGCTCCAAGATGGACCTGCTGCTGGCCAAAGCTGAGCCAACCAGAGATGTTGGCAGCGCCTCTGTGATAACATATTTAAGAAAAAGTAAGAACACTGCACAGCAACTGAGAGAGAGAGGACTGAGAAAATGTGAAAGAAACAACTCTGCAGACACCAAGGAGAGTGAAGAAGGAGGGGGAGGAGGTGCTCCAGGCATCGGAGCAGAGATTCCCCTGCAGCCCATGGTGAAGACCATGGTGAGGCAAGTTGTCACCCTGCAGCCCATGGAGGACCCCACACTGCAGCAGGTGGATGTGCCCTGAAGGAAGCTGCAGCCCATGGAGAGCCCATGGTGGAGCAGGATCCTGGCAGGACCTGCAGCCTGTGGAGAGCAGCCCACACAGGAGAAGGCTTTCTGGCAGGACCTGTGACCCCATGGAAAGGACCCATGCTGGAGCAGTTCTTGAAGAACTGCAGCCCGTGGGAAGGACCCATGTTGGAGCATTCAATGTATTGGGTTGACCTTGGCTGGCCGCCAGGTGTCCACCAAGCCTCTCTATCATTTCCCTCTCCTCAGCAGAACGGGGGAGACAATAAGATGAAAAAGTTGTGAACTGAGATAAAGGGAGTTCAATAAAGAAAAGCAAAGGCTGTGCGTGGAAGCAAAGGAAACAAAAAAAATTATTCTCTACTTCCCATCAGCAGGCGATGTCCAGCCACTTCCTGGGAAGTAGGGCCTCAGTATGCATAGCTTCGGAAGACAAACTCCTTAATAACGAATGTGTGTGTGTGTGTCCCCGCTTTCTCTTAGCTTTTATTGCTGAGCATGACATGATATGGTATGGAATATCTCCTTGGTCAGTTTGGGTCAGCTGTCCTGGCTATGTCCCCTCCCAACCTCTTGCCCACCTCCAGCCTACTGGCCTTTGGGGGCGGGGGGGTTGGAGAGACAGCCTTGATGCTGTGGGAGCACTGCTCAGCAGTAGCCAAAACATTGGTGTGTTATCAACACCTTTCTAGCTACAAATACAAAGCACAGCACTATGAGGGCTGCTATGGGGAAAGTTAACTCCATCCCAGCCAGGCCCTATACAATCTCCACCCTTTATTCCATACCATTCATGTCATGCTCAGGTCCCACATAATTTAATACATTTATATATCTTCTAACCATCCCATTGTATCTAATTCTCATTACTGAAATCCCCTCTTGCCAACCCTTACAACTTATGCTACATATTTAAACCATCTTTATACCCAACATACAGATTTATACATTCTCATTAATCACCATCCCCTGTCCTTTAAGAGATAGATACTATTCTCCCATTCCATGGGCTTCTGTCACTCTTCCAGATGTCCATAAGAAGAGGCTATGACTTGGGCCCCATCTGTCAAGATGGGCACTCAGGACAGGAGAAGCAGCGTGTTCGATTGTTGGACGCCAACACCAGCTTGGTTTGGGTCATCGTTGCATTTGCCTGGTTCCTTGCGAAGCTCGCTCTTTGTTGGTTCAGGTCATTCCTGCCACATTACTTCCTACAACATACAACTCACATCACAGATTATTTTCCCCCAAGGTTAAATCTCCTTGAGGCACACACCAGGTGTCCCCATCCTTCCACATTACCCACCAAGTACACCCAGGTCCTTGAGCAAAGACAACCCCACAAATGGGTATGCCTTTTCCCAAGGGAGAAGAGACCTACACCGCCTTCCCCAGCCGCTTCCCTATGTGCACTATGGGGGCCTCATCTCCTCCCACAGTATGTAGGGGTTTTGTTTGGGCAGGACCAGGACAGTTAGCAGATCCTCTGCTGTCAACCAGCCAAGTGACTTCTGCTAAATTTGTATCCCAGTGCTTCCATGCCCGATTACCCAATGCTCTCAACATAGTCTTTAACTGTCCATTATATCTATCCAGAGGCTTGTGGGTGATAGGGGATGTGATACACCCAGTCAATGCTGTGTTTCTTGGCCCAGGAGTTTATGAGGTTATTTATTTCGGAAATGAGTCCCATTGTCTGACTCAATTCTTTCTGGGGTACCATGTCACCAGAAAATTTGCCTTTCAAAGCCAAGATGGTCTACCTGTTCATTGTTTCAATATTCTTCAGTGGCATGGCTTTTGGGTATGTGAGCATCTACATGACATACCTTTAGAGCCATGTTTTCTACCAGGCAGCGATGTCCTGCCACAATGCAGCAGCCCAGATGGGTTTACCCACAGGGCATTTGCCACCATCCATGAGTCAGTATAGAGATAGAGCACTGGTCACTTCTCTCATTCAGCAATCTCTAGGGCTCCTTGGGCAATGCTCCAAAATCTCTGCCTTCTGGAAAGTCCATGATCTCTTCCAGGATTTCTGGGCAGTTGGGGTTCCCCATTTGAGCCTGTTGCGTGATCAGTGCTACCCACTTACTCCATGTAGCTTCAGCTGTGTGATGCACAGAGGGGACGTTTCCTTTGAACATCCCAGTGTAGTACAGGCAATCGTGGTGCCAAGAGGAGATATGCTTCTGTACCAACAACTTCTGAAGCGGCTCAAACCCCCTCACATGCTGCTAGTATCAATTTTTCAGTCAGGATGTAGTGGGCTTCTGATCCTCAATACCCCCGGCTCCAAAACCCTAGAGGTCGACCTCAGGTTTCTCCTGGTGTTTCCTGCCAGAGGCTCCAGGTGAGACCATGCTCCCCAGCTGCAGTGTAGAGCATATTTTGCACAGCTGGTCCTGTCTGGACAGGCCCAAAAGCTACCACATGAGCTATCTCCTGTTTCATCTTCTCAAAGGCTTGCTGTTGCTCAAGGTCCCACTCAACATAGTTCTTCTTTTGGGTCACACAATAGAGAGGGCTCACAAGCTGACTGTAACCTAGCATATGCATTCTCCAGAATCCCACAAGGCCTAGGAAAGCTTGTGTTTCTTTCTTGTTAGCTGGTGGAAACGTAGTTGTTATCTTGTTGATCACATCCATAGGGACATGACGATGTCCATCCTGCCAATTTACTCCTGTGCAGGTCCTTTGACCTTGCTTCTTTTTATGGCAAAACCAGCTTTCAGAAGAATCTGGATCACTCTTTTTCCCTTCTCAAACACTTCTGCTTTGTTGCCCCACATGATGATGTTGTCAATGTATTGTAGATGTTCAGGGGCATCACCCTGTTCCAGTGCAGTTTGGATTAGTCCATGACAAATAGTAGGACTGTGCTTCCACCCCTGGGGCAGTCGATTCCAGGTGTATTGGACACCCCTCCACGTGAAAGCAAACTGTGGCCTGTACTCTGCTGCCAAAGGAATTGAAAAAAAACCACATTGGCAATGTCAGTTATAGCATACCACTTGGCTGCCTTTGACTCCAGTTCATCTTGGAGCTCTAGCATGTCTGGTATGGCAGCACTTAGTGGAGGCGTGACTTCGTTCAGGCCACGATAGTCTACTGTTAACTGCCACCCTCCATCAGACTTTTGCACTGGCCATATGAGACTATTAAAGGGTGAGTGAGACTTGCTGATCACTCCTTGGCTCTCCAATTGATGAATCAGCTCATGGATGGGAGCCAGGGAGTCTCGGTTTGTTATTGCCACCAGTGCACCGTCCTGGTAGCAATCGGCAGCTGCTGTTCTTCAACTCGCAGCAATCCCACAATGAAGGGATCTTCCAAGAGGCCAGGCAGGGTAGATGATAGCTATTTAATCTTCTCTTTGTTCACAGTGGCTACACCAAAAGCCCATCGGTACCCCTTTGGGTCCTTGAAGTACCCTCTCCTGAGGTAGTCTATGCCAAGGATACAAGGGGCCTCCTGGATAGTCACAATGAGGTGCTTTTCCCACTTGTTAAGCTCACCTCAGCCTCCAATAAAGACAATTATTGGGATCCCATTGTCACTCCAGAGATCCAGATGGGTTCTGAGGCACCAGCGTAAACTGTGCACCAGTGTTTGCCAAAGCCTTATACTTCTGTGGGTCCGATGTGATAGGCCATCGAGTCCACACAGTCCAGTATACCTGGTGTGGTGGGTTGACCCTGGCTGGATGCCAGGTGCCCACCAAAGCCACTCTATCACTCCCTTCCTCAGCTGGACAGGGGAGAAAAAAATATAACGAAAGGCTCATGGGTCGAGATAAGGACAGGGAGATCACTCACCATTTACCCTCACTGGCAAAACAGACCTGACTTGGGGAAATTAGTTCAATTTATTACCGATCAAATCATAGTAGGATAATGAGAAATAAAACCATAATCTTTAAAAAAAACCCTTCCCCTCACCCCTACCTTCTTCCTGAGCTTAACTTTACTCCTGATTTTCTCTACCTGGGTAAGAATCAGGGGGAAGGCCAACAAGGCGGATATCATGGTGGGAGTCTGGTACAGACCACCCAACCAGGATGAAGAGGCGGACAAAGTATTCTACGAGCAGCTGGGAGAAGTCTCACAATTGGTAGCCCTTGTTCTCGTGGGGGACTTCAACTTACCAGATGCCTGCTGGAAATACAACACAGCAGAGAGGAACCAGTCTAGGAGGTTCCTGGAGTGTGTGGAAGATAACTTCCTGACACAGCTGGTGAGTGAGCCAGCTAGGGAAGGCGCCCCGCTGGACCTCTTGTTTGTGAACAGAGAAGGACTGGTGGGTGATGTGATGGTTGGAGGCTGTCTTGCGCATAGCGATCATGAAATGATAGAGTTTTTGATTCTTGGAGAAGTAAGGAGGGTGGTTAGCAGAACTGCCACCTTGGACTTTTGGAGGGCAGACTTTGGCCTGTTCAGGAGCCTGGTTGACAGAGTCTCTTGGGGGCCCGTCCTGAAGGGCAAAGGAGTCCAGGAAGGCTGGACATTCTTCAAGAAGGAAATCTTAAAGGCACAGGAGCAGGTCGTCCCCATGTGCTGAAAGACGAGCAGGAGGGGAAGAAGACTGGCCTGGCTGAACAGAGAGCTTTGGCTGGAACTCAGGAAAAAAAGGAGAGTTTATGACCTTTGGAAGAAGGGACAGGCAACTCAGGAGGACTACAAGGATGTAGGGCCAAAGCCCAACTAGAACTTAATCTGCCTACTGCTGTAAAAGACAACAAAAAATGTTTCTGTAAATACATTAGCAACAAAAGGAGGGCTAAGGAGAATCTCCATCCTTTATTGGATGCAGGGGGAAACATAGTGAGAAAGGACGAGGAAAAGGCTGAGGTACTTAATGCCCTCTTTGCCTCAGTCTTTAATAGTCAGATCAATTGTTCTTGGGGTACCCAGCCCCCTGAGCTGGAAGACAGGGATGGGGAGCAGAATGAAGCCCCCATAATCCAAGGGGAGATGGTTAGTGACCTGCTACACCACTTAGACACACACAAGTCTATGGGGATGGATGGGATCCACCCAAGGGTACTGAGGGAGCTGGCAGAGGAGCTTGCCAAGCCACTCTCCATCATTTCTCAGCAGTCCTGGTCAACCGGGGAGGTCCCAGTTGACTGGAGGTTAGCAAATGTGACGCCCCTCTACAAGAAGGGTCGGAAGGAGGATCCGGGGAACTACAGGCCTGTCAGCCTGACCTCGGTGCCAGGGAAGGTCATGGAGCAGATCATCTTGAGTGTCATCACGCGGCACGTAAAGACAACCAGGGAATCAGGCCCAGTCAGCATGGGTTTATGAAAGGCAGGTCCTGTTTCACTAACCTGATCTCCTTCTGTGACAAGGTGACCCACTTAGTGGATGAGGGGAAGGCTGTGGATGTTGTTTACCTGGACTTCAGTAAAGCCTTTGATGCCATTTCCCACAGCATTCTCCTGGAGAAGCTGGCTGCTCATGGCTTGGATGGGTGCACTCTCCACTGGGTAAAAAACTGGCTGAATGGCCGAGCCCAGAGAGTGGTGGTGAATGGAGTCAAATCCAGTTGGCGGCCGGTCACGAGTGGTGTTCCCCAGGGCTCAGTACTGGGGCCAGTCCTGTTCAACATCTTCATTGATGATCTGGATGAGGGGATTGAGTGCACCCTCAGGAAGTTTGCAGATGACACCAAGTTGGGTGGAAGTGTCAATCTGCTGGATGGTAGGAAGGCTCTACAGAGGGATCTGGACAGGCTGGATCGTTGGGCCAGGGCCAACTGTATGAGATTCAACAAGGCTAAGTGCCGGGTCCTGCACTTGGGTCACAACAACCCCATGCAACGCTACAGGCTTGGGGAGGAGGGGCTGGAGAGCTGCCTGGCAGAAAAGGACCTGGGGGTGTTGGTTGACAGCCGGCTGAATATGAACCAAGAGGGCCAATGGCATCCTGGCTTGTATCAGAAATAGTGTAGCCAGCAGGGCTAGGGAAGTGATTGTCCCTTTGGACCCAGCACTGGTGAGGCCGCACCTCGAATACTGTGTTCAGTTTTGGGCCCCTCACTACAAGAAGGAAAAAAATTATCATTTTACTATACTGTGTAACATCGATTTATGATGCGATAATATTTCTAGTCAAAAAACTCATTTGGGATTTGTATTTGGTATTGCTGTCATCTCCGCACCTCGGGCGCCATCTCTCGGAAATTATTAATAATGACACTTCACCTTTTCTCCTCGGAGAACCATTGTATGAGGAAGGGGGGGGGGAGGGATATGCCTTCCTCCGTTCTTTCACCTTCCCTTTCTCTTTCAGACAATTTACGCCAGCTCTCGAGAATTTTGAATAGCCTTGGGATGTTCAAGCCAGCAATGCTCCTATTGCTATGTCTCCTGAATGTGTTACAGGTCTTGTTTAGGGTTAAACAACTGTCTAAATAAAACCCAATCAGAGGTCTGCCCCGAGGCTGGATGGTCATGACTAGCTAGCATGTGGGAGAATACAGGTAGGTACTTAGAGAACTTCTCACCTCCAATGATCTGGAACTTCACTCCCGAACAACTACAGGATCCTGTGGAAGTGATGGAATGCTTGAAAAAAAAAAAATGCCGCAGTTATTTACCCCATGCAACACTACAGGCTTGGGGAAGAGTGGCTGGAAAGCTGCCTGGCAGAAAAGGACTTGGGGGTGTTGGTCGACAGCTGGCTGAATGTGAGTCAGCAGTGTGCCCAGGTGGCCAAGAAGGCCAATAGCATCCTGGCTTGTATCAGAAATGGCGTGGTGAGCAGGACCAGGGAGGTGATTGTCCCTTTGTACTCAGCACTGGTGAGGTCGCACCTAGAATACTGTGTTCAGTTTTGGGCCCCTCACTACAAGAAGGACATTGAGGTGCTGGAGTGTGTCCAAAGAAGGGCAAGGAAGCTGGTGAAGGGTCTAGAGCACAAGTCTTATGAGGAGCAGCTGAGGGAGCTGGGGTTGTTTAGTCTGGAGAAGAGGAGGCTGAGGGAAGACCTTATCACTCTCTACAACTACCTGAAAAGAGGTTGTAGCGAGGTGGGGGTCGGTCTCTTCTCCCAAGTAACAAGGGATAGGACAAGAGGCAACGGCCTCAAGTTGTGCCAGGGGAAGTTTAGACTGGATATTAGGAAAAATTTCTTCACTGAAAGGGTAATCAGGCATTGGAACAGGCTGCCCAGGGAAGTGGTTGAGTCCCCATCCCTGGAGGTATTTAAAAGACGGGTAGACGTGGCGCTTAGGGACATGGTTTAGTTGTGGACTTAGTAGCCGGTATAGTGCCGTGTTTTGGGTTTAGGATGAGAACAGTGTCGATAACACACTGATGTTTTGGTTCTTGCTAAGTAGTTGCTAAGTAGTGCTTACACTGGTCAGACACAGCCGGGGTGGCTGACCCAGGCTGGCCAAAGGGCTATTCCATACCATATGAGGTCATGCTCAGTATATAAGCTGGGGGAAGAAGAAGGAAGGAGGGGGACATTTGGCGTGATGGCATTTGTCTTCCCAAGTAACCGTTAGACGTGATGGAGCTCTGCTTTCCTGGGGATGGCTGAACACCTGCCTGCCAATGGGAAGTAGTGAATGAATTCCTTGTTTTGCTTTGTTTGCATGCGCAGCTTTTTGCTTTACCTATTTAACTGTTTATTTCATTTTACTTCAATTATTAAACTGTTCTTATCTCAATCCATGAGTTTTCTCACTTTTACCCTTCCAATTCTCTTCCCCATCCCACCAGTGGGGGGGAGTGAGCGAGCGGCTGTGTGGTGCTTAGTTGCTGGCTGGGGTTAAACCATGCCAGGCCAGTAGCCTGCAATTAGCGGGTAGGGAAGCCAAGCAGCTGGGATCCCTTTCTAGGGAAGGGGGCATTGACAAAGCAATTGGAAAAGGGGCACAAGCCCTCAGCCTCTGGAGGCGAGTCCTGTCAGGCATGAAGGAAAGGTATCCCTTCAAGGAAGATGTTATATGTCACCCAGGCAAATGGACCACCATGGAGAGAGGTCTCCAGTACCTGAGGGAATTAGCCATGCTGGAGGTGATTTATGGTGACCTGAACAATGAGCAGTTATCCAAAGATCCAGATGAAGTCAGGTGCACACGACCCTGTGTGGCGGAAGTTTGTACGGAGTGTACCATCATTGTATGCCAACTCATTGGCAATACGGACTTGGAAAGACAGAGAGGAACAGATGGTGGATGAAATGGCTGGCCAACTCCAGCAATATGAAGAAAGTATCTCTTCCTCCCTTGTCTCGGCTGTAGAGAAACTGTCCTGGGAGATAAAGCAATTCAAAGAGGATAGGTCCTGCTCCCCACCTGTACAAACCAGTATCTCAGCCTTTAGGAGTAAGCGTCCCTCTGCTCAAGAGAGAAGATATAGTGGATACACACCACGGGCCACCCTGTGGTTTTACCTGCATGACCACAGAGAGGACATGAGGAAGTGGGATGGAAAATCTACCTCGACCCTAGAGGCACAGCTATGTGAGCTGCAAGGAAAAACAACTACAAAAGGGGGTTCTCCCAGGAAAATTGCTGCTCCAGTTTCCAGCGAGCAGTTCCCCAGACAGAGCAGAAGGGCTGATTTTGTTTCTGATCTTAATAAAGGGATTTTTGATTCACATTTACAAGAAGTGAGTAATAAATACTATGACCAGGACTAGAGGGGCCCTGCCTCCAGCCAGGTGGAGGAAAGGGACAACCGGGTGTACTGGACTGTGTGGATTCGATGGCCTGGCACATCAGCCCCACAGGAGTAGAAGGCTCTAGTGGACACCGGTGCACAGTGTACCCTAATGCCATCAAGCTATAAAGGGGAAGAACCCATCAGTATTTCTGGAGTGACAGGGGGATCCCAACAACTAACTGCATCAGAGGCTGAAGTGAGCCTAACAGGGAATGAGTGGCAGAAGCACCCCATTGTGACTGGCCCAGAGGCTCCGTGCATCCTTGGCATAGACTACCTCAGGAGAGGGTATTTCAAGGACCCAAAAGGGTATCAGTGGGCTTTTGGTATAGCTGCCTTGGAGACAGAGGAAATTAAACATCCATCTACCCTGCCCGGTCTTTCGGTGGACCCTTCTATTGTGGGGTTGCTGAGGGTCAAAGAACAACAGGTGCCAATCGCTACCACAACGGTGTACCAGCGGCAATATCGCACCAATAGAGACTCCCTGATTCCCATCCATAAGCTGATTTGTCGACTGGAGAGCCAAAGAGTGATCAGCAAGATTCGCTCACCCTTTAACAGTCCCATATGGCCAGTGCAAAAGCCTAATGGAGAGTGGAGACTAAGAGTAGACTATCGGGGCCTCAATGAAGTCACGCTGTTGCTGAGTGCTGCTGTGCCAGACATGTTAGAACTTCAATATGAATTGGAGTCAAAGGCAGCCAAGAGGTATGCCACCATTGACATCGCTAATGCCTTTTTCTCAATCCCTTTGGCAGCAGAGTGCAGGCCACAGTTTGCTTTCACTTGGAGGGGGGTCCAGTACACCTGGAATCGACTGCCCCAGGGGTGGAAACACAGCCCCACCATTTGCCATGGACTGATCCAGACTGCATTGGAACAGGGTGGGGCTCCAGAACACCTGCAGTATATTGATGACATCATTGTGTGGGGCAACACAGCAGCAGAAGTTTTTGAGAAAGGGAAGAAAATAGTCCAAAACCTTCTGGAGGCTGTCTTTGCCATAAAACAAAGTAAGGTCAAGGGACCTGCACAGGAGATCCAGTTTTTAGGAATAAAATGGCAAGATGGGTGTCATCAGAGCCCAATGGATGTGATCAACAAAATAATAGCTATATGTCTCCACCAACCAGCAAAAAGGAGACACAAGCTTTCTTGGGCGTTGTGGGTTTTTGGAGAATGCATATTCCAAATTACAGTCTGATCATAAGTCCTCTCTATCAAGTGACCTGGAAGCAGAACAATTTCAAATGGGGCCCTGAGCAACGACAAGCCTTTGAACAAATTAAACAGGAGATAGTCCATGCAGTAGTCCTTGGGCAGGACAAGATGTAAAAAATGTGCTCGACACTGCAGCCGGGGAGAATGGCCCTACCTGGAGCCTCTGGCAGAAAGCACCAGGGGAGACTCGAGGTCGACCCCTAGGGTTTTGGAGTCAGGGATACAGAGGATCCGAGGCTCGCTATACTCCAACTGAAAAAGAGATATTGGCAGCATATGAAGGGGTTCGAGCTGCTTTGGAAGTTGTTGGTACTGAAGCACAGGTCCTCCTGGCACCCCGACTGCCGGTGCTGGGTTGGATGTTCAAAGGGAGAGTCCCTTCTACCCATCATGCAACTGATGCTACGTGGAGTAAGTGGGTTGCACTCATCACACAATGGGCTCGAATAGGAAACCCCAGTCGCCCAGGAATCTTGGAAGTGATCATGGAATGGCCAGAAGGCAAAGATTTCGGAATATCGCCAGAGGAGGAGGTAACATGTGCCGAGGATCCTGTTGTATTGTAGGAAAGTATCGGAGATGGAAAGCTGCTGTATGGAGTCCTGTACGACAAGTTGCAGAAACTGCTGAAGGAGAAGGTGAATCAAGTCAGTTTGCAGAGGTGAAAGCCATCCAGCTGGCTTTAGATATTGCTGAATGAGAAAAGTGGCCAGTGCTCTATCTCTGTACTGACTCATGGATGGTGGCAAATGCCCTGTGGGGGTGGTTGCAGCAATGGAAGCAGAGCAACTGGCAGCGCAGAGGCAAACCCATCTGGGCTGCCCCATTGTGGCAAGATATTGCTGCCCAGGTAGAGAACCCGGCTGTAAAAGTACGTCACGTAGATGCTCACATACCCAAGAGTCAGGCCACTGAAGAACATCAAAACAATCAGCAGGTGGATCAGGCTGCTAAGACTGAAGTGGCTCAGGTGGATCTGGACTGGCAACATAAGGGTGAATTATTGCTAGCTTGGTGGGCCCATGACACCTCAGGCCATCAAGGAAGAAATGCAACATACAGATGGGCTCATGATCGAGGGGTGGACTTGACCATGGACACTATTGCACAGGTTATCCATGAATGCGAAACATGCGCTGCAATCAAGCAAGCCAAGCGGTTCAAGCCTCTCTGGTATGGAGGACGATGACTGAAATATAAATATGGGGAGGCCTGGCAGATTGATTATATCACACTCCCACAAACCCGCCAAGGCAAGCGCCATGTGCTTACAATGGTGGAAGCAACCACCGGATGGCTGGAAACATATCCCGTGCCCCATGCCACAGTGCTAGATGCTGCTGGTTTTCATTGGGGTAAGCAAGGCACCTTTCTATCAGGTGGCGTGTCATTTTACTGGGATTACTTGCCTGTTCAGGTGTAAAATCCCAGGCTATGGGAAGTGATAACTGCCCTAGGCAGCTGCCCAAATCCTTCCACACATCCTGCCATCCAGGGACCCGTCACCTCAGGACATGTTTCAGTATCACCTCACCCAAAAGTTGCCTCTTCTTACACCAGGATGACACCAGATCCCGCAAATCCGACAATAAGCCAACAGTGTTAATTAGTAGTATTGAACAGCTCACGTAAGGGTGAACAAGGACCTCGGGAGCCTGCGCAATAAAACCACCCACATCAATCATGGGTAGGAAGAGGGAGGCATATTCCCTCATCCTCTCCACAAGATAGTTCCCCCAGCACAGTAAGGGCATCAATGCCAGGGCAAAGCACATAGCCATTGTTTGTATTAACATGTTTCCAAGCTCAGCAAAATAAAGAGATAAGCAGTACAGCCAGCAAACTCCATGACCTGCACAGAAGCTTGCCAATTAATAACTACTACAGCTATAACACACTCAAATAAAAACTGCCACTGCCTCAAGCCCCATGTTGGGCACCAAAAAGGACTGTGGTGGGTTGACCTTAGCTAGCTATCAGCGGAGCAGCAGATCTCGGTGCACAGGGGGGTTTCCTGTGGCCAGGAAACACCAGGCTAGTGGAGAGACCCACGAGGAACTGGCAGCCTGGGCGTTGCCAGAGCAACCGTGGCCACCCCCACAGCTATAAAAAGCAGCCTAGGGAGTGCTACGACCAGGAGTGCTGCAGAGTGAGCAAACAGAGCGTGGCGTGTCTGCCAGGGCGTGGTGCCGCAGGTTGTGCGGCAGTTCGCGCAGAAGGGCGTGCAGGAAGGGTGTCGTCACCCTACCAGCTCAAGAGATGAGTTCAATTGATGGTCATCACCCTTGATATCCTGCAGAAAGTGAAAATTTTCCACTGAGCAAAACTACGAACCACCTGTGCTCTGGAAAAGGAATCTGGGAAGGAGCTAAAAGACAAAAAAGTATTTGTTTAATTAACAAACAGTGGAAAACTAATGACTATACCCTTGAAGAAGAGCCACTGGACTGATAAAAGGGAACATCTGGGCGCCAAAGACTGGATGGTGGCCAGAAAAACATGAAGTCTGATAGAACTGCAGTAACTGGGTGAAAGGTAAATGCGGCGAGGGGAGATCGCGACCACCGACTCAATTCAGGACCGAAAAGACTTGCCCCCCCACACCTGAAAGGAGCATGCATGCTAATTTGCATAGCAAGCGAGGCTAATTTAAATACAGTAAACCAATAGTGTATGAAATGTTAATCACTAACCAATAAGTGTAAATTTGGGCAGGTTTATACTAATCATGTAGCAGGATAAATATTCTGTAGTTTTGTATGAAGGTGCTGCTAGATTTGTGGAACTGCCACCTAGCACCCATCTTTGCGCAAATATTAAGGGAATAAAATACCTCTGCTCTGTGCGTTAATTGGCATCTGCACACCAGGTGAACGACCCCGCTTTTGGAACAACACCCTCTCAGAAGTAGCTTAGCTATGGTATCCACCTGACAGAAAGCTATATGTCCTCTGCACTCGCCAGAATGGATGAGGCAACCCAGTCAGAGCTCCCATGAAAACATGCAGCCATCCAGGTCTCAGGCTGCAGGGCATGCCAGAGCCTTTCACTAATGAAGGATGGCAGTAGTGAGAACAGTTGTGTGAGGTGTGACCAAGTGGATGATCTGCTCAGCCTGGTGGCAGAGCTATGAGAGGAAGTAGAAAGGTTAAGGAGCATCAGGGAGGCTGAGAAAGAGATAGACTGGTGGAACCAAGCTCTGCCCTCCCTGAGACAGAAACAGGAACATCTACCAGAAAAAACACAAGATCAAGGGGATCCTGTATCCTCCCCTGACCAGGCTGAAGGCAGTAGCTTAAAGGAAAGAAGTGAATGGAGGCAAGTCTACGCTCGGGGGGGCAGGAGAACCCCCTCCTTGCCCACCTCGCCTTCCCAGGTGTCTCTATACAACAGGTATGAGGCTCTGGATGTGGAAGGCCAGTCAATGGATGATGTGGATGACAGTCCATCTACACCAGGGGTGTTGCCAAGGTCAGAAAGGCCTACCCTCTGTGTCACGACCATATCCACGAGGAAGAAAAGACAGGTTACAGTTGTAAGCGATTCTCTTCTGAGGGGAACAGAGGGTCCAATATGCCAGACAGACCTCCCCTTAGGGAAGTCTGCTGCCTCCCTGGGGCCCGGGTTAAGGACATCACTAGGAAACTTCCTAGCCTGGTACAGCCCTCGGACTATTAACCATTACTGCTCTTCCATGTGGGTGGCCATGAAGCTGCAACGCACAGTCCAAGGGCAATCAAAAGACTTCAGGGTCTTGGGACGGTTGGTAAGGGGATCCGGGGCACAGGTAATTTTTTCCTCTATCCTTCCAGTTGCAAGCAGCGATACTGGAAAACAGATGGACCCAGCCTACTAATACATGGCTCTGTGGCTGGTGTCACCACCACAGTTTTGGGTTTTTTGATAACAGGATGGCCTACACTGTACCAGGCCTGCTGGCATCAGATGGGATTCACCTTTCTCAAAGGGGGAAGAGGGTCTTTGCTCAGGAGCTAGCGGGGCTCATTGACAGAGTGTGGGAATAAATGAGATGATTGTGTTTTACAGGTTTGCAGGAATGCAGCTGTGCCCTTGAGGCTTGTTACAAACAAGTCTGTGAAACTTACTTAGAGGCAGAAAAATAAGGATTAGATTGGATACATCCCTGAAAGAGGAATTCGCATGCACCAACTTGAAGAACCAATAAGTAACGCTGAAGAGACGCGTGAACGCAAGGCAGTAACCAATGAAATAAGTTTTGCTTGCTCGTGAACACTAGATCATATTATAAAAGGGAATAGATTGTAAAATAAAGAGTCTTCGCCTAAACTCATATGCGGAGTCCGTGTTTAATTGCCACAAATGGTGACCCCGACGTGATTCGGTCCTAAGAACCGTGGATGAGAGAGCGGCTGGTGACAAGCCCAGCTGAACTCTACTGCAGTGGACCAGAGAGCTGCTTGTCGACAATTAATCGCCTCGGGAAAAAGAGGTGAGCAGCTGGGGATGGGAAAATGGGGGTGCAAATGTCCTCGGAAGAAAAATCTATTTTGTATATATTTTTGCGAATCCTTGCAAAAAGGGGCATAAATTATGATGAAGGAAAGGTTCGGTTGTTGTTAGCTTGGCTGCGAAAAAACGGGCAACAAGCGAACGCAGCAACCGCGTTCCAGGTGGAGACTTGGGAAGAGGCAGGGAAAGTGTTATGGGAAGCGGCCACCAGAGGGGACAGTAATGCCACAAGTGTTTTGACGACGTGGCGTTTACTGAAAGACTCTTTAGAACAATTAAAGTCAGACCGAAAGGCTGCAGCTTCTGATACTACTCCGGAGCTAACCCTGCTGGGCACGGCAGAAACACCGACATCGGATTCGTCCTCCGACATGCCCTTGCTCGCGGGTGCTCAGGCTGCACAACCCTCCACCCCCCCTGCGCCGCCGCTACCCTCTGCGCCGTTTTCTCCTTCACCTGCTCCTATGGCTTCAACACCTCTGCTAGACCTTCCGATCCCTGCAACCAGTACTCCTCCACTTCCCCGCCCACCCCCGGCCCCTGCTGTGTCGGCACTCTTACCGCCTTTCTCTACTGCTTCTAATGCCGATACTCCACAAACCCATAATCGATTGCCACTCGAGGAATGGGGAGCGTCAGCCGCTGCTACGAGGTGGCAAAAGATTAGACACCAAGCATTGCAAGCGGGGAAAACAGCTTTTTGTTCAGCGATAGCGTGTCCCGTCATACGCAGCAACGCAAATGTCCCCGATGAGCGTGAACCTTTTGGCTATAATGTTTTAAAAGATCTACGGCAAACAGTTGCCGCGCATGGACTGGGTTCTCCTTTTACACAATCCCTGCTACGGGGAATATTTACAAATGAAATAGTACCATTTGATATATGCACGCTTGCTAATCTTATATTGACCCCAACGCAAAAGGTGATCTTTGAAAGCACCTGGCGTACCGCCTGTCAAAACGCCACAATTGGCAATACGCAGCAACAACAGGGCGACCCTTTACAAGGGGCAGGACTCCCACAGCTTATGGGGGATCTGCCACTAAATCACCCAACGTTACAGGCACGGTTACGACCAGAGATATTAGCACAAGGCAGAGACCTTGCTTTACAGGCATTACTAAGAGTGCCGGATGCCGGAAGAGTGACAAAATCATTTACATGAATAAAGCAAGGGACAGGAGAGGGATATATCTCATTCTTAGATCGTCTTAAAGAGGCTTTGGAAAAACAAGTCGAAAATGCAGAAGCAAGAGAGGTCCTACTCCTAAAATTAGCCTTTGAAAATGCGAATACAGACTGTAAAAAAAATGCTTTTGCCTCTAAAAAATCCCTCCTTAATGGACATGATAGAAGCTACCCAGAAGGTGGGGTCAATGTCCCATCATATGGAAACATTAGCTACAGCTTTTGTCGCCGTAATGAAAGTACAGAAATCATGTTTCTTCTGTGGAAAAACTGGACATTTTAAAAGAGATTGCCCACAACTGAGAAAGAGAGGAAAACCGAGCGCACCAAGCGCACCTGGATTGTGTCCAAAATGTAAAAAAGGAAGGCATTTCGTGAACCAGTGTGGATCGAAATATGACGTAGATGGCAAACTATTTTTATCGGGAAACTCGCGAGGGAGCGCAAAAGCAGAGCGTGCTCAGACAGCAAATACACCGTTACAAGCCTTTCCGATTGTCTCCGAGCCAGCACTGTCAGCAGTGCCGGACTGGATGTTTCCACAGACACCACAATTCTAATTACAGACCGAGCAGTGCATAAAGTACCGCTACAAGCCAAGGGACCAATCGGAAATGGACTAAGTGCTCTGCTATTAGGTCGCTCCAGTGCCACCCTACAAGGACTATTTGTTTTACCAGGACTTATAGATGCTGATTATGAGGGACAATTACAAGCGATGCTATGGACTCCCTCACCTCCAGTACAGATTCCCAGAGGAAGCAAAATTGCTCAGTTAATACCATTCAAACGCAAGTTCGACAGGCCAAGTCAAGAACAAGAGGCACTGCAGGTTTTGGCTCCACAGGCCAGCCAGAAATCTTTTGGACACAACAAATACAGAATGACCGACCACTATTAGTATGCACCTTGTCTCTGCATCATGGAAAACCCCCTCAAATCACAATAAGAGGCATGATTGACACCGGAGCCGACGTTACCATTATCTCTGCTCTTCATTGGCCGCAAACATGGCCACTGGTCTCCGCCCACGGTGCCATAGCAGGTATTGGTGGCTCAACGATAGCCAAGCAAAGTGCTAATATTGTCCAAATCATTACTCCTGAGGGTCAAGTAGCATCTACAAAACCTTACATAGTGCCGGCTCCGCTAACTTTATGGGGAAGAGATGTACTAAGTGCCTGGGGGACCACTATTACCACCACTACCTCTACTTCTGCTGCACATTTTTAATAGGGGCCACTGAACAGTGGGCCGAATATCGACCCACACTGAAATTAACCTGGAAAACAGAGGAACCGGTGTGGGTGGACCAGTGGCCCCTGACTACCGAAAAGGCCCAAGCGTTGAAAGATCTAGTGCAGGAGCAACTGGAACAAGGACATATAGTACCTACCACTAGCCCTTGGAATACACCAGTATTTGTTATCAAGAAGAAGAGTGGAAAATGGCGATTGCTGCATGACCTCCGGAAGATAAATGAAGTTATGGAGGATATGGGAGCTTTACAGCCTGGGATGCCATCACCAACAATGATTCCTCGCAATTGGAGCATCCTGGTTATGGACCTCAAAGACTGTTTCTTTATCATTCCCCTTGCGAAGGAGGATGCGAAACGCTTTGCCTTCTCTGTGCCAGTAGTCAATCAATCGGAACCCATGCAAAGGTATCATTGGACTGTTCTACCGCAAGGAATGAAAAATAGCCCAACAATTTGTCAACAATACGTAGCCCGTGCTTTGTCGCCAATTCGGATGCAGTATCCACAATTATTGTGTTACCATTATATGGATGACATTTTAATAGCCGGAAGACCGGAAATCGAGTTACAAGCAGTAGAAAAAGAGATACGATGAGCTCTAAACAGATATGGACTTGAAGTAGCCCCTGAAAAGGTACAAAAAACTGAGCCTTGGAAATATCTGGGCTGGAAAATCTTGCAACAAACAATTGAACCCCAATCGATACAGATTAAGCTGAACATCAAAACCCTAAATGACCTACGAAAAGTGTTAGGAACCATCAACTGGGTCCAGCCATATCTTGGACTGACAAATGAACAGCTAGCTCCTCTTTTTGAATTGCTAAAAGGAGATAACAACCTTGCATCTGCACATCAGTTGACGTCTGACGCGCGACAGGCTCTGCAAGAATTCAATCAAGCGATACAAAACCGAAAAGCACACCGTCGTGTAGAAGATCAACCCCTGCAACTTTATATATTCTCTCACAATTACCAAGCCTTAGGATTGTTAGGCCAATGGGTACCCACACTAACAGATCCACTGGTTGTTTTGGAATGGTTTTTTCTGTCATACCAGCCCAAAAAGACAATTGTTACTCAATTAGAAATGCTAGCAGGTATTATCTGTAAAGGGTGAAAGTGTGCGGTCCAATTAACAGGTACGGAAGTACAACATATTTATATACCACTGACAGGGGAATATCTGGAATGGTGCCAAGCAAATAGCCTCCCATTGCAAATAGCATTGGAAGGTTTTCCAGGAAAGATAGATATACATTATCCTGCCCACAAACTCATCCAATTACATTCAGAAGTTCTGATCCAGAGAACACCATTATGTCAAAATTATCCCATAGACGGGCCCGCTATCTTTACAGATGGCTCTGGAAAAACCGGAAAAGCTGCCCTTGTGTGGTTTGATAACGAACAATGGCAGAAAAAGGTGTATCATACACAAGGATCTCCACAAGTGGTAGAACTCTATGCAGTGGTACAAGTTTTTACTCTATGGACTAACCAGGCTATAAACCTCGTTTCTGACTCTTTATATGTTTGCAATGTAGTTCGCAGATTAGAAAAAGCATGACTTAAACATGTCCCGAATGAACAGCTGTTTAGCCTGTTTAAACAGTTGTGGCTGTTAATTAATAATAGGCAGCATCCATATTTTGTGATGCACGTACGAAGTCATACTCAGTTACCCGGGTTCATAACAGAAGGAAATGCTAGGGCTGATCATTTAACAGCTCTTGCATCGGATAACAGGAACGAGCAGCAGAAGACACTGAACTCTGAGAAGACTGATGGGGAATGACTTATCAGATAACTCCAAATTAATCAGTAAAGCAATCAAAGATTTGAAGGAGGGGGTTAGCAAATTACAAGTCAGTGATGGATTTGGTTGGCTGAATCACTTACTAACAAGTTGGGGAATTGGCGGGTGGATAATGTCTTTAGTCAAAATGGGTCTTTTCTTGTTACTAATATTTTGCGCTATAATAATCATAGTTTCTTGTCTAGTGTCTTGGGTACAGAAAATGCTATAGAATATGATTAAACAAGCTTTTGTGATAGAAAAACAAAAAGGGGGAATTGTGGGAATAAATGAGATGATTGTGTTTTACTTTGACGAGATGCAGCTGTGCCCTTGAGGCTTGTTACAAACAAGTTTGTGAAACTTAGAGGCAGAAAAATAAGGATGAGATTGGATACATCCCTGAAGGAGGAATTCGCGTGCACCAGCTTGAAGAACCAATAAGTAACGCTGAAGAGACACGTGGACGAAAGACAGCAGCCAATGAGATGGGTTTTGCTTGCTTGTGAACACTAGATCATATTATAAAAGGGAATAGATTGTAAAATAGAGTCTTCGCTTGTCTTCGCCTAAACTCATATGCGGAGTCCGTGTTTAATTGCCACAACAGAGCTTTAAACTAGACTTGAAGGGGGAAGGGGATAACATCAGGTTCACCCGTGATAAGCCATGGGATGACATGCCAAGGTTTGAGGGACGGGGTGCTAGCAAGGGACCTCAGCCCGTTGCTGTGAGATGTGCTGGGTACACTGGAGCACACTTGAAGTCTTGCAGAGAGGAGCCAGGGGCTCCTGAGGTAATAGGAGCCAACAGGGAAACACCAGTGAAATACCTTAAAGGAATTAAGATGTGTTCCTCTGAAAAGGTGACATGGCCAACAGCCCAGTTGAAGTGCCTCTACACCAATGCACGCAGCATGGGCAACAGGAGGAGTTGGAAGCCACCATGCTGCTAGAAAGCTACGACCTAGTTGCCATTACTGAAACTTGGTGGGACAAATCCCATGACTGGAGTGTGGCTATTGATGGCTACAGCCTTTGGAGCCCAAAGTCATGGACTAAATGAACTCAACGAACATTTTAGAGGGATGGCCCATAGACTAAGGGAATGATATCTGTGTGTATATATCAAAAGACAGGGAAAGTGGTGGTGATTAATTGGAATGTATTGGAAAGGGTAAGACCTGGGCATGACGTATATGGTATGGAATAAGGGGTGGATACTGTCCTGGTTTTGATTGGGGTAGAGTTAACTTTCTTCCTAGTAGCTGCTATAGTGCTGTGTTTTGGATTTAGTATGAGAATAATGTTGATAACACACTGATGTTTTAGTTGTTGCTAAGTAGTGCTTACACTAGTCAAGGACTTTTCAGCTTCCCCTGCCCTGCCAGCGAGAAGCTGGGAGGGGGCACAGCCAGGACAGCTGACCCAGACTGGCCAAAGGGCTATTCCATACCATATGACCTCATGCTCAGTATATAAACTGAGGAGAGCTGGCCGGGGAGGAAGCGATCGCTGCTCAGGGACTGGCTGGGCATCGGTTGGTGGGTGGTGAACAATTGTATCGTAAATAATTTGCTTTGTATATTATTATTGTATTATTATTATATTATTACTACTCTTCTATTTTACTTCAATTGTTAAACTGTTCTTATCTCAGCCCATGAGTTTTCTCACTTTTACCCTTCCACTTCTCTCCCCCATCCCACCGGGGGGTGGCGGGGTGAGCGAGCGGTGTGTGGTGCTTAGTTGTTGGCTAGGGTTAAACCATGACACTATGACCAGTGCCTGCATTGTCTCTCAAGTATTTTTCGATAACTCCCAGAATAACCTTCTCTATAATTTTACCGGGCACTGAAGTGAGACTGACAGGCCTGTAATTACCAGGGTCTTCCTTCTTCCCCTTCTTGAAAATTGGGACCACATTTGCTAGCTTCCAGTCGACTGGGACCTCTCCAGACTCCCAAGACCATTGAAAAATAATAGAGAGAGGTCCTGCGATGACATCGGCCAGCTCCTTCAGTACCCTGGGATGAATCCCATTGGGCCCCATAGACTTATGTGCATCCAGCTGGAGCAGCAACTCTCAAACAAGGTCAGTCGGGTGGGAGATTGTCATCCCCCCAGTCATGGTCTTCCAACACAGGGCTCCGGGGGTCCCAGGCCCATCATCAGTGTTAAAGACAGAGGCGAAGAAGGCATTAAACGTCTCTGCTTTGTCTGCGTCCCTATTTGTGAGGTGACCAACCTCATCAAGTAATGGACCAATGTTCTCTGATCCTCCTTCCACTGTTAACATATTTTAAAAAGCCCTTTTTGTCATCCTTCACAGTGCTGGCCAGCTTGAACTCTAATCGAGCTTTAGCCGCATGAATTTTCTCTCTACAGTGGCGAACAGCATCTTTGCAGTCCTCCCGTGTCGCCTGTCCTTGCTTCCAATGTCCATAAACTTTCCTTTTCTGCCTAAGTTCTAGAAGATCCCTGTTCAGCCAAGCTGGCCTTCTGCCCTGCTTGTTTGACTTCTGACACTTTGGAATTGCGTGCTCCTGCGCTCTTAAGAGATGGCTCTTAAATAGTGACCAGCATTCGTGGACCCCAATACCTTCAGCTTCCCATGCTCTGCCCGGTGCACAAGAAGCTGGGAGGGGGCACAGCCAGGACAGCTGACCCAGACTGGCCAAAGGGCTATTCCATACCATATGACATCATGCTCAGTATATAAACTGAGGAGAGCTGGCCGGGGGGGAAGCGATCGCTGCTCGGGAATGGGCTGGGCATCGTCGGTGGGTGGTGAGCAATTGTGTCGTGTATCACTTGCTTTGTATATTATTATTGTATTATATTATTATTAGTATTACTACTACTACTATTCTATTTCATTTTGCTTCAATTATTAAACTGTTCTTATCTCAACCCACGAGTTTTTCTGACTTTCACCCTTCCAATTTTCTCCCCTACCCCACTGGTGGGGGGGAGTGAGCGAGCGGCTGTGTGGTGCTTAGTTGCTGGCTGGGGTTAAACCACGACACTCCCTTAGTACCTGCACCAAGAAGTTATCATCTTCAACATGCTTCAGAAATTTCCTGGACCTGTTTGTGTCCGCTGTATGATATTCCCAGTTGATGTCTGGGAAGTTAAAATCACCCATAAGGATAAGGCCAGCTGATCTAGAGATGTCCCTTAATTCCTTGTAGAATAATTCATTGGTGTCATCGTCCTGCCTGGGTGATCAATAGTAGACTCCCACAACAACATCCGCTTTATTTGCTTTCTCCTTCATCCTTACCCAGAGGCTCTCAACCGTGTCATCACCAACTGTAAGCGCCATACAATCCAACCCCTCCCTTAAATACAGCACCGCATATATATAATATCCAAAACTACAATGGTTTTTGCTAAACTCAACATTCTTTGCACATTCCAGGCAAGCTCAGAGGACACCTAACAGACTAGGACCTTCAGGGTGTGGGGCTAGTATTGCCTTAATATGGTATTTCCATTCCCTGTGCACAACAAGGACAAAACTGGCACAGAGGGGGAGCAGAGGTGGGATGGGATGATTAACAAGTCCAGATAGTGCTTCTGTGACTCAACAATAAAAAAGGACAGTCCGATTGGGGAATTCAGAATTCCCTGAGCCCGTCAGCTGGTCCAAGTCACTAGTCTGGAGAAGAAGCCATGCCCTGCTTCTTGCTGACCTGCCTGATAGCCATGGTTATGTAAGTCTTTGCATGCTCAGATATTAAGTTTAGTCTAGTATTGAATTACTGGATTTGCTGGTTTTCAACCTGGATAATTGTACTAATGAATTACTGGATTTGCTGTTGTAATGACCCGGATAATTGCACTACTGATCTGTTTTTGTTACTGTACCATTAGTTAGTGATAGACAATTTATCCCTAAAGCTGCTGGTCTGGTGTCTGTTATCATATCCCGAACCTATAACTCATCGGGACCGCCTTAAGCCCTTACACAGGGTTATATCTGATTTGTCATTTCTAAATAGGCTCCAAATGAGGCTACTTCTATTCTCAGCCCAGCTGAGGACAGTGGTGCCTTTGAACATGCTTTAAAAGATCTATCTTTTACTTTCTAGACAAAACCATGGCATCCATGTCCTTTCAGGCACCTAAGCAGGCTGAATTTTCGTGGAAGCACTCCCTTGAACAAAGACACCTATATTAAGCTTCAGTTACACTTTAGGCTCTTAAGTGCTCTTTTGCATCTCAGACAGACTAAAAGACTTTCCCAAGGTCACACAGGAAGTCTATGACAGAAAAGGAAACTGATCTGGGGTCTCTGAAGTCTAAGACTAGTACACTGAAACATCTTTCTTCTCTCTGCTGTTCCTCACAAACCTAAAATGATGCAAAAGGTCAAAAAAATAAAAACAGGAAACAACATGTTGTGGAACGAATTCATTTCATCTACAGAATTTTGAAACATAATCTATACTTTTATCCATCTATTACTTTTTTACCCTTAGCATGATTGCAGAAATGACAAATCCAGCTATTTATAAAACAGTGAAACAGTCAAGTGTTCTTTAATGTACCACCTCTAAGTGTGAGCAATATATACTGACCAGCTCATAACTATCTTGGCAAGAATTCACATACTTGTTAGGATTTTAATTCATCAAAGACAGACATTTATATTTATGTCTATGGCTGTATGCTTATTAAATAAAAAAGGATGTTAAAACAACACTAGCACTTTAAGAACAGCCAGGAAACTCAGAGTTAAGGTTTGTTACTATGCCCTTAGCTCACCCATGCTATGAACAGCTCTGGTATATGTATGAAAACAGTGCACAAATAGCTGATATGTAAAGGAAAAGAATCTGAGGCAAAGATCAAGAGTGGAACAACTGGAAAAACACCAGTTGATTTCATGGGGCTCTGGAATTTCCGGGCTGAAGTCAACCAACCTTTAGAGAATGCCAGAAAAAGCCCGAATTGTACCTACTATTGTCTAGACTAGATGGTGTTCAAATTTGGCATGTCTGATTTTTACTTTAATTAATGAAGAAGATTATAAAAGGTTTTCCAGTTTTAGGACTCTTAATATTCTTCCAGTGTTATAAAGGCCCCCAAGGATCTCAGGGAGTGTACAGGCATGCCTACTGAGTTTCTGCTGTTTGCCATAGGCACAGTGCAATTTCAATAAAACTGTTTCCTTCAGACCCATTATAGACATAAGTGATACACTCCCATTATCAGCAGATCACTGAAGTGATAGATAGTAATGACTCCTTAGGAAACAGAGTATATATCAACCTGCAGTGGAGTTTGTTTTGTAGACCAGTTATAAATTCTATAAGAAATGCTGACAGACTCTTCACTAAAACATTACCAAATAGTACTACCACTCCACAGTGAAAATCTCCACAGTGAAAATAAAATGCTAGCTACTTTATTGCCTTCAGTCCACAGCAGAACTCTCATTGGGGTTAATGGAAGTTGCACACATGGAAGAAGGCCAGTCTCAGTCTCAAAGTTTATAAATAAATCCTTTTAAATTGGTTTTTTTCTACTATTTTCATAGTCAATGATAAAACTGCAATAGTCTGTATATTTGGTAAACGGATTATGTTCTCCTTACTTTCAGTTCTTCCTCTGCATTGTCTAAACTTCCAGTATAGTGTGGTGGGTTGACCTTGGCTGGAGGCCAGGTGCCCACCAAGCTGCTCTTTCACTCCCCCTCCATCAACAGGACAGGGGGAGAAAATATGACGAAAGACTCATGGGTCGAGATAAGGACAGGGAGATCACTCAGCAATTACCATCACGGGCAAGACAGACTCGACTCAGGGAAATTAATTTAATTTATTGACAGTTAAAAACGGAGTAGGATTGTGAGAAATAAGAACAAATCTAAAAACACCTTCCCCACACCCCTCCCTTCTTCCCAGGCTCAACTTCAGTCCTGACTTTTCTACCTCCTCCCCCCACACCAAGTGGTGCAGGGGGATGGGGAATGAGGACTGTGGTCAATTCATAATGCTTTGTCTCTGCCACTCCTTCTTCCTCATGCTCTTCCCCTGCTCCAGCATGGGGTCCCTCCCACGGGAGACAGTCCTTCACAAACTGCTCCAGCATGGGTCCTTTCCACGGGGTGCAGTCCTTCAGGAAGAGACTGCTCCAGTGTGGGTCCCCTGCAGGGTCACAGGTCCTGCCAGAAAGCCGGCTCTAGCATGGGCTCCTCTCCACAAACCACAGTTCCTGTCAGGATCCTGCGCTGCATGGGGCTCTCCACAGGCTGCAGCTGAATAGAATAGAATAGAATAGAATAGAACAGAACAGAACAGAACAGAACAGAACAGTTCAGTTGGAAGGGACCTACAATGATCATCTAGTCCAACTGCCTGACCACTTCAGGGCTGATCAAAAGTTAAAGCATTAAGGGCATCACCCAAATGCCTCTTAAACACTGACAGGCATGGGGCATCGACCACCTCTCTAGGAAGCCTATTCCAGTGTCTGACCACCCTCTCGGTAAAGAAATGCTTCCTAATGTCCAGTCTGAATGTCTCCTGACACAGGTTTGAGCCATTCCCACATGTCCTGTCACTGGATTCCAGGGAGAAGAGATCAGCACCTCCCTCTCCACTTCCCCTCCTCAGGAAGCTGTAGAGAGCAATGAGGTCGCCCCTCAGCCTCCTTTTCTCCAAACTAAACAAACCCAGAGTCCTTAGCCGCTCCTCATAGGATATGCCTTCCAGCCCTTTCACCAGCTTTATTGCCCTCCCCTGGATGCATTCAAGGACCTTAACAACCTTCTTAAATTGTGGGGCCCAGAACTGCACACAGTATTCAAGGTGAGGCTGCACCAATGCTAAATACAGAGAGATAATCACCTCTCTTGACCAGCTGGTTATGCTGTGTTTGATGCACCCCAGGATGTGGTTTGCCCTCTTGGCTGCCAGGGCACACTGCTGACTCATATTGAGCCTACTGTTGACCAGCACCCCCAGATCCCTTTCTGCAGGGCTGCTCTCCAGCCTCTCCTCTCCCAGTCTATGCTTGTGCCTGGCGTTACTCCATCCCAGGTGCAGAATCTGGCATTCGTTATTAAATTTCATGCCACTGAAGATTGCCCAATGCTCCAATCTATCTAGATCCCTCTGCAAGGCCTCTTGTCCCTCGAGAGAGTCAACAGCACCTCCCAGTTTGGTATCCTCAGCAGACTTGCTAATGGTGCATTCAACTCCTGCATCCAGATTGTTGATAAAAATATTAACCAGGACTGGCACTGGAATTGAGCCCTGAGGAACACTGCTGGTGACTGGTCGCCAGCCAGATGTAGCCCCATTCACTACAACCCTCTGAGCCCTGCCCTTCAGCCAGTTCTTCACCCAGCGCACCGTGAACCTGCTCATCCCACAGTTGGACAACTTGTCCAGAAGGATGCTGTGAGGGACAGTATCAAAAGCCTTACTAAAATCCAGAAAAATTACATCCACCACCTTCCCTTCATCCACTAGGCGGGTGACCTTATCATAGAAGAATATCAGATTAGTTAAACAGGACTACTTTCCCTTTGTGAACCCATGTTGACTGTGCCTGATGATTGCATTGCTCTTTAAATGCCTTTCAGTAGCACCCAGTATAATCTTCTCCATAATTTTTCCAGGAACTGAGGTTAGACTAACAGGTCTGTGTTTTCCTGGGTCTTCTCTCACACCCTTCTTGTAAATTGGAATAACATTGGCTAGCTTCCAGTCAGCGAGGACCTCCCCAGGCTCCCAAGACCTTTGGTAGATGACTGAGAGGGGTCCTGCTGTAACATCCTCTAGCTCCTTCAGTACTCTGGGATGAATCCCATCAGGCCCCATGGACTTGTGAACATTCAGCTGATACAACTGGTCCCTTACAATTTCAGTGTCCACAAATGCAAAATCACTGTTCCTGCAGTCATGGTCCTCCAACTCAGAGGACCGCGCACCCAAGGTCAATCAGTATCATTAAAGACTGAGACAAAAAAAGCAACTGAATGCGTCCTCTTTTTCTTCATCCCTATTAGTCAGGTGACCATCTTCAACAAGTATCAGTCCAATGTTTTCTTTAGACCTCCTCTTGCTATTAAGCACATAGTCTGAAAGCAATCTTGGTATGACATCTATCTCCATCCTCAACTTATTTCTTACCATCCTTAATCTCTCTAATTAACATCTTACCATCTCACTAAAAGAAGTCAGTGATCTACAGTATGTTTTACTTGAGGTCATTCTGCCTCATATTATTATTAATGCCATATTCAAAACTTCTAAAATTATTCGAAGATGGAGAGACTTCATTAAATAACATTTACCCTCTCTCCTGGCCATCAATTAATAATTGCATTCTTACTGCAGAAACCTCAAAACCCATTCACTATACATACAGTCCACACCTTGAAGGCACCACCCCCGAGATGTAGAAGTTCCATATAGTGCAATCTGTTTGAACATGAGCAAGGAATTAAGCCTCTCTGTATGAAGTTCATATTTGTGAAAAGAAGATAACAGCACTTCTTGCATCAGGGACTGAGGAAAGGGGAAGGGTCAGAATAAATAATTAACAGAGTACTACGGTGAAAAAGTATTTAGAAGTACCAGACAATATTGTAAAATGCAGATGTGCTTCTAACTTTTTAAGTAAAAAGGTATTAGTCACTTTTTTAATGACTTGCTTAATATTCTTTTTATATGAGTTTAATATTTATCATCATGCCATCTAATAAGTTTCCGAACTGTGTAATTATTTGCTTCAGATATATTGTTCTAATATTAATTACTTGTATAACTGAATCTACAAGACAAAATTGCATCATTATGAAAAGTAAACAGCACTCATTGTAATAGCATCTTGGCAGTTTTTTTAAAATTAGAAGATTTATTAAAATACAATTATTAACTGACAAAACCTTAATTTTATAAACATAACACAATGGGAGCAAGAATGAGACTTCTGTATTTCCATGCGAGTCTTCTATTTTCAGTTACTTATAACTTTCTAAAATTTTACTTTTTAGGATAAAGGTTATTTTCTTCCTGGAAAGTTTATGCAAGCCCAGTATAGTAATTCTTGACCAGAACAATGAAAACTATGCACTTGTCTTCTAACAAAAATATTTGACTAGTTGAAGAACCTAAACATTGGAGCTGAAACTTTGACAAGAAAATAATCTTTACTGAGATTAATCTATGTGATACAACAAAAGTTATTTTTAAGATAACCAAGCTACAATCATTGAAGATAAGACATTGCTTACACACCAAAACACTGTGAATTAAACTTTAGTTCTAAAGAAAATGTATGCAGGTAACTAAACTCTAAAGCAAAAGTTAATAGAGCTTGGTCATTTCTAAGAGAAACATATTTTCAGATAACATTTTCTCTGCACAGTTAAGCATTCTATGGTCAAAAATGCACTTGTAAAGTTCACTTTTGTTGTTCCAGTGATGGATTCTATATGTATCTGTGTACAGTTTCTGTAAGATACTTACGTGCATTTAATTTTTACAAACATGCTTCAATATAGACATAAAACTTGCAGAAACATATACATGCAGTATATGTAACTACATGCATTAGTCCTACTAAGAGTAACACATTGAAGAAAACTAATAAACTGCTGGCATCCTCAAAATACAAGTACTAAATGCTGCATGTATCTGATTTCTAATTAGGTGCTTAACTAGCCACTGGTCTTACTTCAGTTATTAAGTAGACAGATAATAAATAAATAAATAAAAGGCAGTGATTTCTGTACATTTTCTAAGCCATATCCCTTATTTCAGTTACATTTACATTATATTACTCCTCTTCCAGAAACTCAGTTTCTAGTGTTGTGAAGAAAAAAAGGTTACACATTATACTGATATTTGTGAATTTCCTGGAGTTCTGTATAACTTTTGATCTAGCCCCAATCTCAACTGCAAAGCAAGGTTTGGCTAGCTCTAAATTTCAAAAACACTTCAAGAAGCACACACTCAAAGGAAAATTAATTATAAATTGCAAATATCTCTGCTATCATAAAGACTTGGCTCACTTTTTGCTCCAATCCCTTTACTTTCATGATATGTCTCATCCTGGTTTAGCTCATTGCCAAAGGTCAAGTTTACAGCAACTTTAAAATGGTTTATATTGGTTTGAGGGAGAGTTGCCCAGTCAGGGTTTAGTCAGAAATGGTTTATGTTGATATGACTCAGGTCTGGGCACTCAGTTGACTTCATTTTCTTTGTAGCATGCCACACTTCTCAAACATGATGATATATATCCTTGCCTGGAAGCAAGAGTTTTTTTCCAGAGACTTGAAACTTTTAACCATACTTCTGCTTTTATTTTGGTTAGAAACTTCAACTTCTTCTTGGGAGAAGGTAGGTGCTGATCACCAGAAAGTGCATTACAGAATGAGCTTAAAGCCTAGCACCTTATAGAAACTCTGTATATACAATCCAGTGCAATGTACATAAAGTACTTATTTTAAGAAATAACCTTTTGAACTCAAAAAGAATGTTCTACTGAACATTTCTGAATCTAACAAGCTACATCAGGAAAAAAGAGATTTTAAAAAGTATGTACATTTCAGAGGTTTCAGATAATCAAAAGCCTCTATCCCATTAACAACAAAACAAATATACTGGAAAATAAAATAAACCCCTCTTTCATCTTTGAAACTGAGGGATGAAAAGGAATCCAGCTCCTCAAACAAAGAAACAGATACCTTCATTTAGAGGTAACTAACTAATGAAACATCAATGAGAAGTTACTAGGGAATATTTCTACAGTCAAGGAAAATGGGATTTGAAACACTGAGGGTACCAGAACCTGGAAGTATCTCTGGCTGTTATACATGGATAAAACTGAGCTGTTTCCTTGTACATTAAGAAACTGACCATGATACTATTAACAAGGTTGAAATATCTGCTTGATTAATGAGTCTTTAATAGTGGCAGAAAATCTTTCATTACAGTAGAGAAATAGTCCATGGAGGTTCTTTAATATGCCATCTCCTTGACACCAGCTAGGTACTAAACCCCAAACTGGTCATATACCTATTGGTCTGTGCAAGGTAGAAGTATGTTTATCCAGTGTTCTCACTGCTTATAGTTCTAATTTTATGTCTTCCTTCGGAAATCATCTTACATTAGGACAAAATCTAAATGCTTAGATTAGGCATAATTTAAAATGTAAATGCTTAAAATTTTTGCCAGTTCTTTTTTGTCTTTTACTTCATGTATGTCTTGGTTATCCCATTATCTCTCCTTACTATCTACAATCTCTACTGGCAATTCCATGACACCATCTAGCTAGTGCAGAAAAAGAGAGAAAAGAAAGTCTCACACACATTTATGTGCTGTTCTTCCAATTCACATCTCGACTCTGGTCATTGCTCAGTTTTCTGCAGAAAACAGGTAGTTCTTCACAAAGAGAGTACGTATGGTACGCAAGGTGTCCTGAGGGCAGAGTGGGTGTTCCACAACGTGGAGGGGTTGACAGTGGCTCCCTCACTTGTTTGTTTGCTTTCAGCATAGTGTGACATACTGCAGTTACGTGTGCCTGGTTAAGTGGATTTACGGATTATAGTATCTAGTTTAAACTAAGATAACCCTCTCAAAATGGACAAGTGGCTTAAAAGGATAATACTAATAATGTGAGCACAAGCACATGGCAGAGCTGACACTTCTCTTACTCCTGGTATAAGCTCTTTGTCAGCCACATTATGAGGTAAAAGCAATGATGATCTAATCAGATCTGACAAGAATTTGTCCCAAAAACTTTGAAATTATGAGGAAGACTATTTGAAATATGGATTTACATCCACTATTGCTAATGATGAACCTTGCCCTACATGTATATTGTGACTTGAGATATTAGATAATGATAGTATGAAGCCATCACGATTAGCAAGACATTTAAAAACTAAGCATCCAGAACATGAAGACAAACCGCTGCAATTTTTTCTGCCATGTTTAAAGTCATGCAATATTCAATCCTGTACTTTACAAAATTTCACTAAACTTAATGATAAATGTTTAGAAGCCTCTTTTGAGTTTTCTTACATAATAGTGAAAGACAAAAAGCCACATACCATTGGGTAAAAACTTGTTCTTCCTGCTGCTATGAAAATGGATGAAATAATAAAAGGAAAACAATACAGCAACGGGGGGTGGGGGGTGGGGGTGCAGGGGTGGCTTCTGTGAGAAGACACCAGAAGCTGCAACCATGTCAGACAGATCCAGTTTCAGCCAGCTCCAAGACAGACCTGCTGCTGGCCAAAGCTGAGCCAATCAGCAATGGTGGTAGCACCTCTGTGATAACATATTTAAGAAAGGGTAAAAAACCTCTGTGCAACAGCAGCTGGGAGAGAGGAGTGAGAATATGTGAGAGAAACAACTCTGCAGCCACCAAGGTCAGTGAAGAAGGAGGGGGAGGAGGTGCTCCAGGCGCTGGAGCAGAGATTCCCCTGCAGGCCATGGAGAAGACCATGGTGAGGCAGGTTGTCCCCCTGCAGCCCATGGAGGACCACAATTAATTTCCCCAAGTCGAGTCTGTTTTGCCCATGACAGTAACTGTTGAGTGATCTCCCTGTCCTTATCTCAACCCACAAGCTTTTTCATCTTATATTCTCCCCCTGTCTTGCTGAGGAGAGTGAGAGAGCAGCTTGGTGGGCTCCTGGCAGCCAGCCAAGGTCAACCCACCACAAAGATGCATAGAACACATTTTTGAATATTTAAAGAAACAAGTATTAGAACAAATTACACAGTGTGGGAGGTTTGCTATACATTTGGCTGAAAGTACAGATGTTTCTTTTGTACCACACAGAGGTTCACTGGTTATCTTGTGGCAAAGTGCTTAAAAGGGTTGTCAGGCTTAAAGATGACTTGCACATTTTTATTTTAGAAAAAAGATAGAAAAAAGAAAGACAAGTGTTCCAAATTTGCTGACCTTTTTTTGACAAGTGGCTGTCAGTAGTATGCTGCCTAGAAGATATTTTAAAAAAATAAACACACTTAATGTGTCCCTTCAAGAAAAAGGTGACGTTTTAACCATGAGTGAGAAAGTAACTGCTTTTCAAAAGAAACTTGTGCTATGGGGAGAGCATTTTGAAAACGGATGTTTGGAAATGTTTCTATCGTTATGTGATTTTGGTGCCGAAAATGGTGTAAGTGTGCCACCTATAAAAACTCTCATATCTGTACACTTAAAAAACTTAGAAACAGAATTTTCTAACTTGTTCAGTGAAGAGCTTCAGTGAACCCATTTGTTAAAAATATAAAAATGCAGCACCTTTTCATTAGGTTGCAAGAACAACTGATTGACATCAGAGAAGATGGAAATCTACTATCTGAATTTCAACAACAACCTTTGCATAATTGGTGCATGGGACTGAAAAATGAGTATCATGAATGATTTAGTAAGCATAGCCAACGATGCACTTCTTCCATTTGGATCTATGTACCTTTGTGAGGTATCTTTTTTAGCTATGACAGCCATGAAAACCAAGTATTGAAATAAACTGAATTTATGAACCAGACCTTTGAATTGCAGCATCACAAAGTGTTAAACCAAGATTTAAAAAAATAATGAAGCATATTCAATCATATTGTATTAAGTATTCATTGATTTTTGGGGTTCATCTCCATGGGTTAGTGCCCTAATCACCTAGCTATTTTGGGATGTCATTAGGCAGGGCAGAGAATGAAAGGAATCATATATTAAGAATCAACAGCTTTAAAAAACTGCCTCCATCAAGCTTCACACTCCATCACTGCTGCCCTCACATCTGGGAGTCTTGACATCTTTGCAAACCTCCACTCCCCAGTCAGTTTACAATTACTTCACCAGTAGAGTTGTTCGAGACGTCTTTGGCAGCCTCTCTGTCTCTGTTTTACTGGGAGACTGCTAAGAGGCTCAGATTAAACCTGATAAGGCATAGAACAGTAACAAAACAGTTTGGAATCAGAAAATCATGTCCTGACCAAATCTAATACTAAGAATATATTAAAATAATCCATTTATACTTTTGTAGTGTACAAAAATTTAAAACAAAACTGAAGAACAGCAAAAAGAAATTCCTAAATGCACAAGTTGGCTGGATTTTTACCTCTGTACATAATTTCTTTTTTAAAGCAGAGAAATAATGCCAAAATATATATAAAGAAAAGTCAACAGAAAGTAAGTATAAGGGTCTTTCTTTACAAAAGCATAATTGTCGTGGTTTAACCCCAGCCAGCAACTAAGCACTACACAGCCACGCATTCACTCCCCCACAGTGGGATGGGGGAGAGAATCGGAAGAGTAAAAGTGAGAAAACTCATGGGTTGAGATAAAGACAGTTTAATAGATAAAGCAAAAGCCGTGCGCGCAAGCAAAGCAAAGCAAGGAATTCATTCACTACTTCCCATCGACAGGCAGGTGTTCAGCCATCTCCAGGAAAGCAGGGCTCCATTACACGTAACGGTTACTTGGGAAGACAAACGCCATCACTCCGAACGTCCCCCCCTTCCTTCTTCTTCCCCCAGCTTATATACTGAGCATGATGTCATATGGTATGGAATAGCCCTTTGGCCAGTCTGGGTCAGCTGTCCTAGCTATGCTCCCTCCCAGCTTCTTGTGCACCTGGCAGAGCATGGGAAGCTGAAAAGTCCTTGACTAGTGTAAACTCTACTCAGCAACCACCAAAACATCAGTGTGTTATCAACATTATTCTCATCCTAAATCCAAAACACAGCACTATACCAGCTACTAGGAAGAAAACTAACTCTACCCCAGCTGAAACCAGCACATTCTCCACCCCTTATTCCATACCATTTACGTCATGCTCAGGTCCCACATTATCCAATACATCCTCATTAACCACCACCCCACTTATTCTATGGACCACCCCTGTGAAATGTCTGTAAAAGGTCCATAAACACCCACAAATGTCCACATAATGTCCATTAAGTTCATTTAGTCCATGACTTTAGGCTCCATCTGTGATGGTGGTCACTCAGGACAGGAGAGGTGGTGTGTTGCATGGAGTTATTGGGCAACAAAGCCAGCTCAGGTCGGGTCACTGCTGCACTTGCACTGCTTCTTGTAAGGCTTGTCCTCCATTGGTTCAGGTGGTTCCTGATATGGTAATTCCTATAACATGCCACTCAGATCATGGGTTACAACAATTTAAAGGTATTTCCATTACAATCTCCACCCCTGGCCCCTTTGGGCCAGGATTAACATTGCAAGGAACTCCTCCCCTTGCTCCTAGCCTGGCTAGCAACAAGGTGTTCCTGCTATAGTAATTCCCATAACATGCAACTCAGATCCCAGGTTACAACAATTTAAAGGTATTTCCATTACAGTCTCCACCCCTGGCCCCTTTGGACCAGACCATTGGGTTTAACACCGCAATGGACTCCTCCCCTTGCCCCTGCTCCAGCTTGGACTTATCCACAGACTGCAGTCCCTTAGGGGTTTACCTGCTCCAAGTGGAGCCTTGTCTATGAGCCACAGTCTCTCCAGGGGTATACCTGCTGTGGCATGGATTTATCCACAGCCACAGTTGCTTAGAGGTGCACCTGTTCCAGCATGGCCTTCTCCATGGGCCACAATGCTTTCAGAGATATACCTGCTCCAGCGTGGCCTTACCCGCAGCCACAGTCTCTTCAGAAGTAAACTTGCTCCACCATGGCCTTACCCATGGCCACACGCTTTGAGGTGCTCCAGCATGACCTCATGCACAGCCACTGATGCTTCCAGGTGTACCTGCTGCAGCATGGACTTATCCTTGGGCCACAATCCCTTTAAGAGGTATACCTGCTGCGGCACAGACATAACCATGGCCACAGACGCTTCGAGACATACCTGCTCTGGCACGGGCTTATCCAGAGCCACAGACGCTTTGGGGTGTCCTGCTCCCGCATGGACTCATCCACAGGTGACAGTCCCTTCGACTCGAGTTCACACTGGAGTTCCAGCCTGTCCAGTACAGCAGCACAGAAACAGCAGCGATGCCCTGGCCATCTGCCAGCCCAGGGCATGGCCTGTTGTTATCAAAATGTTCCCAGGCACAGCAGAGTAAGATGATAAGCAGTTCAGCAAGCAGCAAAAGCAAAAAGCAGCCACTAACGAGCACTAGACTCTAATATACAGTAAGGCAAGCAAGCCCCATGGCAAGCAGAGAAGCCTGCCGATTAATACCTAGACAGCACTAACAGCTATAAATTCGATCTAGCACATTCCAATTAAATCTGTCATTATCTTGAACCCTTCGAGCCCCACGTTGGGCGCCAAAAAGGACTGTCGTGGTTTAACCCCAGCCAGCAACTAAGCACTACACAGCCGCGCATTCACTCCCCCACAGTGGGATGGGGGAGAGAATCGGAAGAGTAAAAGTGAGAAAACTCGTGGGTTGAGATAAAGACAGTTTAATAGGTAAAGCAAAAGCCGTGCGCGCAAGCAAAGCAAAGCAAGGAATTCATTCACTACTTCCCATCGACAGGCAGGTGTTCAGCCATCTCCAGGAAAGCAGGGCTCCATCACGCGTAACGGTTACTTGGGAAGACAAACGCCATCACTCCGAACGTCCCCCCCTTCCTTCTTCTTCCCCCAGCTTATATACTGAGCATGAGGTCATATGGTATGGAATAGCCCTTTGGCCAGTCTGGGTCAGCTGTCCTGGCTGTGCTCCCTCCCAGCTTCTTGTGCACCTGGCAGAGCATGAGAAGCTGAAAAGTCCTTGACTAGTGTAAACTCTGCTCAGCAAGAACCAAAACATCAGTGTGTTATCAACATTATTCTCATCCTAAATCCAAAACACAGCACTATACCAGCTACCAGGAAGAAAATTAACTCTCTCCCAGCTGAAACCAGGACAATAATTTAAAATGTAAAATACTAATATATGGAATTTAAAATTACATAGAAAAGCTTTACTTCCAAACAACATTACAAGGGTTTTTTTGCTATTGTTGCAATCTGCATCTAAAAATGCATTTTGCTATCACCACAACAATGTTATAGCATTACATATGTTCATACAGTCAGTTAAACAGCTCAGCTAACAAGAATGGCAATAGACAAATGAGAAATATGAGAGCTCAGTACTGTAAAGCACAGCCATTCATGCATATTGACTTCCCTGGGTGTGTTCCACATTGATTGCTCATTGTCTCTGCCTCTCCTGTTAACAAATCCTTTTACCTGTCTTAAGTAGCCAGGGACCTAAAAAGTGAAACCCAGTTTGAAAAGTCAAATATGAAAAACATTCCTGCTATTATTCAACAAAACTCTTTCAAATTTCTGTATTTTGAAGGGAATTAGTATATATGACAATAACAATAGATTTTTGATAGATGCATATGGAAGATAAGTCTGATTTCTGACATCTGCGTGTCATCTCAGTAGTGAACGTTATGAGAATTTGCCAATAGCTTTGAGAACTTTGTGCTTGTCAGTGAGTTGTGTACTGTTTGCATTTTTTGCTTTGAATTTCAGTTTTTAAATATGTGAAAATAATCAAACTAGAAGAAATGTCATGTGAGAATATGAACATTTGTGTATCACTGAAAGTGACTGGTATAGTGATTTGGGGTTTTAATTGTCAACACTGCACACTGACCATTCTCACTGTTAATGAAGAATAAATGTTCTTTACATCAGGAAGTAGAGGGTGACAGACATATGAACTATGAAAAACAGAACACATTTTTTGATCTTTGAAACAAAGAAATTTTTGCTTGAACAGACACATTAAGAAGCATATACATGCAAATCTGGTTTAGATCATATGAAAATCTCTAGGATCAGGAATGTTCTTTTTCTTTCTTAATCGCTTTAGTCACTCCCCAAATTAAATGCAATTTAAACCTCTATCAATATGCATTCAAAATCAAAATTTCCCATTAGTGCCGTTTGTAACTAAGAAATGTGTGCCTGTTGACACAAGAGTGAATGACATGAGTGAATCTGCAAAGCTCAAGAGAAAAAAGAGAACAATACCATAACAGCTACCTGTCTGATACTGATTTCACCATCTTTCCACTCAAACATTTTCTTCAGCATTCTTTTCTAGCTTTCTCCTGGTGATATACTACAAAAACGTGGGATACCTTGCTCTGAAGAGAAACTTTTTTTGTGTGTGTGAACTCAAATTGACAAAGCATAATTTAAAATGTAAAATACTAATATCTGGAGTTTAAAATTACATAGAAAAGTTTCACTTCCAAACAACATGGAGAGGTCTTACTCAAGGTCAGGATAACATTAAGGAGACTACTACATTTATTGCTCAGCTCTCATGCTTTCAGTCATGACATCTCTGAATAGTGTTAGGGGTCAATTAAACCAAAAAGTTATCACTGTCATAAAGTGACTGACTACTATAATATCTGATCCCAAATAAAAAAAAAAAAAAAATTTACAGGCATTAATTTCATTGTGGGGATCATAAATTGCGACAGTCAAGCTCCATGTTTATTGGTAAGGTTCAGCATTTGAACACAGAATTTACACATCACCTTGCTGGGTAAAAAAGAGGATTGTACATCAAAATGGGTCCTCTGTGACTTCTGGTGACACTGGGCACATAAGGACTGAATCCTTAGCTAGGCAGACAACAGCTGGAAAATAAGAGCAAGAGAATTCACAATGGTCTGATCTGAGCATGAGTAGGTATAAATATTTTTCTCTTTACTTCTGTCCATTTTTACCTTTTTCTGCATTTTCTGCAAATATCTTCATTCTACTTTTATCAGATCCTAGCTCTTCTAAAGAACAATATCAAGGTAACTTGATAGTGACAAAAGGAGGGCCAGGGAGAATCTCCCTCCTTTGTTGGATGCAGAAGGTAACCTTGCCACGAAGGATGAGGAGAAAGCAGAGGTACTTAATGACTTCTTTGCCTCAGTCTTTAATAGTCAGACTGGTCATCCTCGGGGTTTTCAGGCCCCTGAGCTGGGAGATGGAGATAGGATGCAGAATGAAGCCCCGGTTGTCGAAGAGGTGGCAGTCACCGACCTGCTCCTCCACCTGGATGCGCACAAGTCCATGGGGCCAGATGGGATCCACCCGAGGATACTGAGGGAGCTGGCAGAGGAGCTGGCCAAGCCACTCTCCATCATTTATCAGCAGTCCTGGTCAACCGGGGAGGTCCCAGATGACTGGAAGCTAGCAAATGTGACGCCCCTCTACAAGAAGGGTCGGAAGGAGGATCTGGGGAACTACAGGCCTGTCAGCCTGACCTCGGTGCCAGGGAAGGTCATGGAGCACATCATCTTGAGTGCCATTACATGGCATGCGTGGGACAACCGAGGGATCAGGCCCAGCCAGCATGGGTTTATGAAAGGGAGGTCCTGCTTCACCAGCCTGGTCTCCTTCTATGACAAGGTGACCCACTTAGTGGATGAGGGGAAGGCTGTGGATGTTGTCTACTTGGACTTTAGTAAGGCCTTTGACACTGTCTCCCACAGCATTCTCCTGGAGAAGCTGGCTGCTCACGGCTTGGATGGGTGCACTCTCCACTGGGTAAAAAACTGGCTGGACGGCCAAGCCCAGAGAGTGGTGCTAAATGGAGTCAAATCCAGTTGGCAGCCGGTCACGAGTGGTGTTCCCCAAGGCTCAGTGTTGGGGCCGGTCCTGTTCAATATCTTCATTGATTATCTGGATGAGGGGATTGAGTGCACCCTCAGTAAGTTTGCAGATGACACCAAGTTGGGTGGAAGTGTCGATCTGCTGGAGGGTAGGAAGGCCCTACAGAGGGACCTGGACAGGCTGGATCGTTGGGCCGGGGCCAACTGCATGAGATTCAACAAGGCTAAGTGCCAGGTCCTGCACTTGGGTCACAACAACCCCATGCAACGCTACAGGCTTGGGGAGGAGTGGCTGGAGAGCTGCCTGGCAGAAAAGGACCTGGGGGTGTTGGTTGACAGCCACCTGAACATGAGCCAGCAGTGTGCTCAGGTGGCCAATAGCATCCTGGCTTGTATCAGGAATAGTGTGGCCAGCAGGACCAGGGAGGTGATAGTGCCCCTGTACTCGGCACTGGTGAGGCCGCACCTCGAGTACTGTGTTCAGTTTTGGGCCCCTCACTACAAGAAGGACATCGAGGTGCTGGAGTGTGTCCAAAGAAGGCAATGAAGTTGGTGAAGGGTCTAGAGCACAAGTGTTACGAGGAGCAGCTGAGGGAGCTGGGGTTGTTTAGTCTGGAGAAGAGGAGGCTGAGGTGCTCTCTACCTTATTGCTCTCTACAATGACTTGAAAGGAGGTTGTAGTGTAGGAATAAATGAGATAGATTATGTTTTACTTTGATGAGATGCAGCTGTGCCCTTGAGGCTTGTTACAGGTTTGCAGGAATGCAGCTGTGGCCTTGAGGCTTGTTACAAACAAGTCTGTGAAACTTAGAGGCAGAAAAATAAGGATGAGATTGGATACATCCCTGAAAGAGGAATTCGCGCGCACCAGCTTGAAGAACCAATAAGTAACGCTGAAGAGACACGCGTGGACGAAAGACAGTAGCCAATGAAATGGGATTTGCTTGCTCGTGAACACTAGATCATATTATAAAAGGGATAGATTGTAAAAATAAAGGGTCTTCGCTTGTCTTCACCTGAACTCATATGCGGAGTCCGTGTCTCATTCCCTTCAAATGGTGACCCCGACGTGATCCGGAGGAGGCAGCGCTGCAAGTAGCGTCCGGAGGGAACCCCAGCTGAACGACTCAAGCTGACGGCAGGACCGCGGCTTTAATCCCGGGACATCACTTTAAGAAACAGGTGAGCAGCTGGGCAGTAATCATGGGAGCTAACATATCAGCTGAAGAAGAAGCTATAGTTAAACTTTTAATGCAGCATATAAAATAAAATTATTACTGAAGTTCGTACAAACGCAAGGGGCTCCCTCTACAGTCTCTACAGTATTTGATGTGAAAACTTGGGAACAGGCAGGGGAGACGTTTTTGGAGGCGGCATCCAGAGGGGACACCACCGCCACCGAAGTCATGACCACTTGGCAATTAGTGACTGAGACCTTGTGCTCATGGCAAGCTGAAAAAAAAAAAAAAGAAAAAAAAAGAAAAAAAAAGAAAAAAAAGACAAAAAAGGAAAAAAAAAGAAAAAAGAAAAAAGAAAAAAGAAAAAAGAAAAAAGAAAAAAGAAAAAAAGAAAAAAAGAAAAAAAAAGAAAAAAAAGGTACAAAACGCAGTCGCTCAAGCGGCGCAGATAAGGAATGATGAACTGAGTGAAAGTAAGCCCCAAGATAAGGAAGCTCTTACAGACTCGGGGGAAAATGAAAAGAATGAGAACTTGGGTGAAACAAATAAGGGAACAGGACTCAGACCACCTCTCCCAAGTTCCATTCCAATTAAACCCACTCCGTCCTGTCCCCCGTGTCCGATGCAGCCGCCTGCACCGCAGGCTGTACCACAGCCTGAGCGAGCCTTCGACCCCCGGGATCGGTGGGAGCAGCTCCGTAGGGAAGCGCTGAAAGGTGGAGAAACCGCGGGGTTCGCGTTTCCGGTGCGGGTACAAGATAATAGACCTCCCCCCCCCGCACCGCCGCTACCCTCCGCGCCGTTTTCTCCTTCACCTGCTCCTATGGCTTCAACACCTCTGCTAGACCTTCCGATCCCTGCAACCAGTACTCCACTTCCCCGCCCACCCCCGGCCCCTGCTGCGTCAGCATTCTTACCACCTTTCTCTACCGCTCCTGATACCGATACTCCACAAACCCATAATCGATTGCTGCCCGAGGAATGGGGGGCGTCAGCCCCTGCTACGAGGTGGCAAAAGATTAGACACCAAGCATTGCAAGCGGGGGATACAGCTTTTTGTTCAGCGATAGCGTGCCCCGTCATACGCGGCAACAGAAATGTCCCCGATGAGCGTGAACCTTTTGGCTATAATGTTTTAAAAGATCTACGGCAAACAGTTGCCGCGCATGGACTGGGTTCTCCTTTTACACAATCCCTGCTACGGGGAATATTTACAAATGAAATAGTACCATTTGATATATGCACGCTTGCTAATCTTATATTGACCCCAACGCAAAAGGTGATCTTTGAAAGCACCTGGCGTACCGCCTGTCAAAACGCCACAATTGGCAATACGCAGCAACAACAGGGCGACCCTTTACAAGGGGCAGGACTCCCACAGCTTATGGGGGATCCGCCACTAAATCACCCAACGTTACAGGCACGGTTACGACCAGAGATATTAGCACAAGGCAGAGACCTTGCTTTACAGGCATTACTAAGAGTGCCGGATGCCGGAAGAGTGACAAAATCATTTACATGAATAAAGCAAGGGACAGGAGAGGGATATATCTCATTCTTAGATCGTCTTAAAGAGGCTTTGGAAAAACAAGTCGAAAATGCAGAAGCAAGAGAGGTCCTACTCTTAAAATTAGCCTTTGAAAATGCGAATACGGACTGTAAAAAAAGTGCTTTTGCCTCTAAAAAATCCCTCCTTAATGGACATGATAGAAGCTACCCAGAAGGTGGGGTCAATGTCCCATCATATGGAAACATTAGCTATAGCTTTTGTCGCCATAATGAAAGTGCAGAAATCATGTTTCTTCTGTGGAAAAACTGAACATTTTAAAAGAGATTGCCCACAACTGAGAAAAAGAGATACGGCGAGCTCTAAACAGATATGGACTTGAAATAGCCCCTGAAAAAGTGCAAAAAACTGAGCCTTGGAAATATCTGGGCTGGAAAATCTTGCAACAAACAATTGAACCTGCAAAAACAAAAAGGGGGAATGCCAGGAGCCACTCCAGCAGACAGACTAAGTAAAGCCGTGTATGTGTTAAACTACCTGAACATGTCTGAAAATAATATTCCTGTTATTATCTCTCATTTTCTGTCTCTTCAATCAAAAGACTTAATAGCCACTCCCACAAAGGGCTTGATTGGAGTTGGCGGCCTTTCTCAAACCTTTCAAAGCGCCCACCTGCTCAATATCAATACCCAAGAAGGGTCTACATTTACTGTACGGCCATACGTGACAAATTTGCCCATGAGCCTGTTCGGGCAAGATTTAATGTCCCAATGCGGCTTCACCTTAAATTGCCCTGAAAATTTTCAGTAGCGGCCATTGATGAGCGACCGACAATGAAACTTATTTGGAAAAAAGAAACACCCATTTGGATAGATCAATGGCCGCTCCCCAAAAAAAGGTCACTGCCCTTCAAGAACTGGTCAAAGAACAACTTCAACAAGGACATATCACTCCTACAGCCAGCCCCTGGAATTCTCCTGTATTTGTTATAAAAAAGAAGAGTGGAAAATGGCGACTGCTACATGACTTGAGACAAATAAACGAAGCTATGGAAGAAATGGGAGCTCTCCAACCCGGCTTGCCCTCGCCAACAATGATACCCCGAAATTGGGACATAATCATAGTAGACTTAAAAGACTGCTTCTTTACTATCCCACTACATCCTACGGATGCACCGCGTTTTGCGTTTTCGGTACCAAAAATTAACCGAGGCGAGCCAATGGATAGATACCACTGGACTGTCCTGCCTCAAGGAATGAAGAATTCTCCAACGATCTGTCAAACATATGTGGCTAAAGCCATACGTCCTGTACGACTAAAATTCCCGGAAATGTATATCTATCACTATATGGATGACATTTTACTAGCAGGCCCCACGAACACCATGGTGCGTGAAGCACTACCTGTTTTAAAATATGCATTGCAAAGCAAAGGACTGCAAATCGCACCAGAAAAAATTCAAATGGAAGCACCATGGAAATATCTTGGGTGGAAAATCTTACAACAAAGTATCCAACCTCAAAATGTGATCATTTCAGCAGACATAAAAACCTTGAACGATGTACAAAAACTTTTGGGAAACATAAATTGGATTAGAGCGCAGTGTGGTATTGATAACTACACATTAACACCCTTATTTGAGCTACTTAAAGGAGATACCAATATTAACGCACCACGCCAATGGACGACCGAAGCAAAAAACACACTGAGAATCATAAATGAGAAACTCTCACTGCAACAATGTCACCGACGAGTTGAAAATTTACCCATACGATTATATATCTGCAACCAAAAACAACAGCCTCTAGCAATCATCGGACAATGGGAGAACAAAGGAATAGACCCTCTCATAATGTTGGAATGGGTGTTTTTGCCACATCAACCTGCGAAAACCCTGGCTACTCGTATCGAAATGTTCGCCGCCTTGATAAAAAAGGGCAGAGAACGAATTGTAGAAATGGCTGGAGAAGAGCCTCATCTCATTGTCCTTCCTGTCGTAAAGGACTACTTAGATTGGTGCTTACAAAATAGTCTAGAACTTCAAATGGCCTTAGCAGGGTTTAGTGGAAGAATTGATACTCATCACCCCCCCCATAAAATGTTCACCATTTACAATAATGTGAAAATTGAAGAGGCGTCACTATACCAGTGGCAACCGGTTAAGGGTCAAACGGTGTGTCACCGATGGCTCAGGGAAAACAGGAAAAGCAGTCATCACATGGCGAAAAGAAGGTCAGTGGCAACACAAAATAGAACAAATTGAGGGTTCACCTCAATTAGTCGAGTTGCACGCCATTACCATGGCTTTTAGAGAATGGCCCCTAACTCCACTAAATATTGTATCAGACTCACTATACGCTGTAGGAGTTGTGCAACGCATTGAAAGGGCACAAATAAAACATATATTGAAAGAAGCTTTGTTTTTGAAGTTTAAGGAGATATTATTCTTAATAGAACAACGAAAACATCCCTATTGTGTAATCCACATTAGAAGCCATACAAACTTACCCGGGTTCTTTACAGAAGGAAATGCACGAGCCGATTACCTAATGAACATTACATTACATACCCCAGTACCCAACACACTTTCTCAAGCTCAATTATCGCATCAATTTTTCCACCAATCTGCCAAAGCTCTTGTGAAACAATTTGCAATCTCTATGGGGGATGCAAAACTCGTTGTGCAAACATGTCCAGACTGTCAACAACAACCATCCCGCCCATTGTTTGCGACAAACCCTAGGGGACTCTCCTCCCTTCAGCTCTGGCAAACTGACGTGACTCATGTACCCGACTTTGGTCGGCAGAGATATGTTCATGTTTCCATAGATACCTACTCCCATGCAATCTGGGCCACTGCAATGACAGGTGAAACTAGCCGGCACGTACAAAGCCACTTCCGAGCTGCCTTTGCAGCGCTTGGTATTCCAAAAGAAATAAAAACAGATAATGGCCCTGCATGTGTCAGCCATGCGACACAAAAATTTTTCCACACATGGGGTATCACTCATAAGACAGGGATACCCCATTCCCCCACAGGGCAAGCTATTATAGAACGTGCAAACAGAACCTTAAAAACTCTATTGCAAAAACAAAAAGAGGGGGAAGCTCAGGAATCTCCCCAAAACAGATTAGGAAAAGCTATATATGTACTAAACCATTTATCGCTGCCTTTTCAACATGAAGATGTCACACCCATAGTCAAACATTTTAAAGCTATGGAGTCGGGAATGGCACATATATCACAGGAGAAGGCGATGGTAATGATGAAAAATTTAAATACTGGGTGTTGGGAAGGGCCATATCGGCTACTAACTTGGGGTCGAGGGTATGCTTGTGTCTCAACAGATGTAGGACCTAAGTGGGTACCTGCAAGGTGCATAAGACCGGCTCTTGCATCGGATAACAGGAACGAGCAGCAGAAGACACTGAACTCCGAGAAGACTGATGGGGAATGACCCCCACGCGAACGTGAGAGCAGTTTGTGTCCATCGTTGGAGACCAGGAGTGTCTCTTTGTCCCGTCTGTAAACGGTGTTGTGGATTTGTGATCTTTTTTTTAATTACTATAATAAGTAAACAAGCTTTTGTGGTAGAAAAACAAAAAGGGGGAATTGTGGGAATAAATGAGGCTGTGTTTGACTTTGATGAGATGCAGCTGTGCCCTTGAGGCTTGTTACAAACAGGTTTGAAGGGATGCAGCTGTGCCCTTGAGGCTTGTTACAAACAAGTTTGCGAAAACTTAGAGGCAGCAAAATAAGGATGTGATTAGATACATTTCTGAAAGAGAAAAGTCGCGTGCACCAACTTGAAGAACCAATAAGCAGAGCGGAAGAGACGCGTGAATGTAAGACAGTAACCAATGAAATAAGTTTTGCTTGCTCGTGAACACTAGATCATATTATAAAAGGGATAGATTGTAAAAATAAAGTGTCTTCTCTTGTCTTCGCCTAAACTCATATGCGGAGTCCGTGTCTCATTCCCTTCACCATGGGATTCTTCCAAGCAGATCTCTGAAGAGGTTCAAGTCTGCTCTCCTGAAATCCAGGGCTGTGGTCCTGCTTTTTGCCCTGCTCCCTCCTCTTAAGATCCCGAACTCCACCATCTCATGGTTACTGCAGCCAAGGATGCCTCCGACTTTCACATCCCCGACCACTTCTTCCTTGTTCATAAGTATCAGGTCCAGCAGAGCACCTTTCCTTGTTGGCTCCTTGATCGCCTGTGTCAGGAAGTTGTCATCAGTGCACTCAGGAAATCTCCTAGATTGCTTGAGCCCTGCTGTATTGTCCTTCCAGCAGATAGTAGGGTGATTCAAGTACCCCATGGGGACGAGGGCCTGTGAATGTGGAGCTTCTTCCAGTTGTTGGAAGAAGGCCTCATCTACTTCTTCCTGATCAGGAGGTCTATGGGGCATAAGAGATGAATAACTGGAAATGTCAAAGTGCAAATAAAGAAATCAATTTCAAAATGTGCTATGATAAAGGAGAGACTGTGGAACAGATACAGTGACTTATTTTCAGAGAAAATAGTTTTGTCCTATCTGTAAGCTGCCAATACTCTTGCTATTCTCTGCTAAATTCTCTGTTCCCAGTGGCTCTATGTATCTTGTCTACTTGAAGTTCTGTGGGACAAGTTCCTCATTTTTCATGTTGTCTTTGCTTTGGAGCATCCTCAGGGAGCGTGAAGACACAATATGAAAACTGAAATTATTCCATAACCATGACCATGTCATATTTCCTGAGTCTTTAAATGTACATTTTACTGTCCCTGGTGAGGTCAGGTCAAGTGTCCCGCTGGACAGAAATGGACTCAGGCAAATGCTTTTGCGTAATACAGGCCTTTATACACTCTTTATTCAGTGCCTAATAGTCTTTCTTGATTATGTGATTTTAAGTCTGGTTGTGCTGATGACTCTAAAACTTGTGTGTATATATGCCTTTTTTGTTACACTGCACCAGCTGAAGTAGAATGCAAAGTAATGTAACAGTAAGTAGCTCCAATTATCTCCAATAATTGTTCTGTGTTTTTATTGCCTTGCTGTTGATTCTTTAGTAATTACTTCTAGGCCACTGCCAAACAAACTACACATTAATGCCATTGTCCATTAACAGAGGAAGTGAGTAATAAGCTCCAGATATTAGCATGTTGTCCATTTCACCAGTGAGTAGGCTGGGGGTACACAAGAAGGTGGGAGGGGACACAGCCAGGACAGCTGACCCCAAATGACCAAAGGGATATTCCATACCATATGACATCATGCTCAGCAATAATAGCTGTAGGGAAGAAGAAGGAAGGGAGGGATGTTCAGAGTTATGGCGTTTGTCTTCCCAAGTAACCGTTACGCGTGATGGAGCCCTGCTTTCCTGGAAATGGCTGGCCACCTGCCTGTGATGGGAAGTAGTGAATGAATTCCTTATTTTGCTTTGCTTGCGCGCACAGCTTTTGCTTTCCCTATTAAACTGTCTTTATCTCAACCCATGAGTTTTCTCACTTTTACTCTTCGGATTCTGTCCCCCATCCCACTCAGGGGGAATGAGTGAGCGGCTGTGTGGTGCTTAGTTGCCATCTGGGGTTAAACCATGACAACTTGAAAATGAGTCATTTGAATTTCTTGTAATTAAATAAAAAAACCACAAAGGCAAAGCCTTTGACTTCTTTTTGTCATTATTTACATAGACTGTGGAAGGATCCCTTCGAGTTCTACAATTTTCACTTAAGACTTACACTGTACCAGAGTCAGAATCTGTAGTGAGAAATTCTATCAACCTTTGTTATATTAATTAGAGTAAATATATTTCTGTGATATAGAAGTATTTCAGGAGACATTAGTATCTCTCTTACAGTGGAGAACAAGGGGAAAATCAGGCAGCTTACTGTGATTTTTATGTGATGTCTATATTTTGACCTTATTATTATGATATCTGAGCCTCCCACAATATTAACTATAATTATTTTCACAATACTTTTCTTAGGAGAGCTATTTTTATTTTCCCTTTTTTCAGATGAAGAACTGAGGTATAGAGAGACTAAAGGTATATCTATAAGGCAATCATGGAAAGCTGCTCTGTGAGTTCTGTGGTGCTGTGATTCTGTGCCTGAGTCCCATGATGCATATGCAGAATAAAAGGGTTGATTCACTGTGCAAATAGGCACCTGTACATTCAGTTACTAAATTTCCAAGCACAGGTGTAAATTTTGGACATACAGTTTGTAGGTGAAAATGTTCCCTTCTCTCATTGCTGAGTCTTCTCAGTACACCTCATTCCTGTAAATGATGACCGAATCTCAGGTAGCTGGGAGATCCTTCTGGGCACTCTTTGCCTGTGAAAGGACAGTCTTTTTCCTGGACTAGAAAATCAGAGGGCAAGGCACATCTCCAACCAAGATAAACTTTATGCTCAGGAAAAATAAAATTTAAAAAAATTGTCTTTGTTGTCCATTTCCAAACACTTCTACATTTATCTTGTAAAAAGGTCATAAGCATAAAACAAGGTCTCATCTCCACTTCCCAAAGTACAGCCTTTCCAGGCTCACAGTGCCCTGTATTCATTTAGAAGCCATCCAACCCATTAAGCAGCAGAGGTTTTCTCCTCCAGCCTCTACCAGCCCCACTCAGCATTCAGGCATCTCATGGACAATGCATCAGGGACCTGAGAAGAAGCTCCACCAAAGACAGCAAAAACAGAAGAATCTTCTCCATTATCCTCCATTGAAACTCCTTAAATGACTTGTGTGCCTCTTCCAAAAAACACAGAGCTTCATCAAAGAAGGGGCAAAACACTAGTTTTGCAGTTCTTTCAGACTGGTTTCAAAATCAAGTTCAGATGCTTTCTGCCAGGTGTAGTGATAACACACTCAAAATATATATATTTTTTAAAAAAAGGTGGTTAAATCACCTCCTTATAAGAAACTTCAGAGATACAGGAAATTCTGTTGGGCCTGTAGGCCAGTTTCTGTTGCCCATCAGGTATGTGCAACACTGAATTTATTAGGACTGAGCTTGCAGAAGAGATTTTTCTGAGGATGATACAACATTTGTATTTGTGCTAGAAGCTGAGAAAAATCTCTTCTGATTCCAGCAAAACTGATTTCAGAAAAAATGAAATTCAAGCCCCAGACTGCTGTCGAGACTGAAGATACCTCTCAGTATACTTATTCCTCCCATCCTTTCCCTCTCTCTGGCACAACACAGCTTGACTATCTTGCTAAGAAGAGCAGGTAGAAAGGTGTAGGAAGGAAGGTATGGGAATAGGGATATTGTAGGAACACCTCAGCTGCCTTCAGACTGCCTATATCCTCCCATGCAGTAGGCTTAATAAAGCTTAAAGTATTAAAGGAAAGGATGCAGAAACTGCCATGGTATTGAAAGGAGAGGAGGGGGAGTGGACATCAGGGACTGAGGAGATGAAGACATGAATGTCAAGTGCTATGGGCATCCATGGGTGGTGGAGTAATGTTTTGTATCCTTTGGAGGAGTGTTGTTCAGCTCTTCTTGCACTGCGTGCCTATGAGTGTGCACTCCTCAGGCAGCACTGGTGCCTGTGCAGATGTGCTGCAGCTGGCCAGGCTGCTCTTCTGGTTGAGAAGGAGTGAGGAGCCAGTATGTCCAAATGGACACAAGCCATGGCTATGTGTATGGTCTGCTGAGACAAAACTGCTGTCAGGCATGCCCAGGCCAGCTATCAAGGCTGTGGCTGTCCATGTTGTTCCAGGCTCCAACATGGCCAGCTGCCTGGCAGATATGGTAGCCTGGCAAACCTGGTCTTAGGGGTCAGCTAAAGTGTGAGACCCTGACAGATATCCTGGCATATATACCAAAGGAGCCATGCCAATAAACCTATGCAGATATCCACCTGAGAAGGGGGATAGGCTTGGGCTTCAGTGGTGGCTGTTTGCTGTAGCTAGGATGGAGATGGGATTTCTCTTTTGCACAGCTAGCATTGGCTGGCACCATATTGCTAGACTTGCAGTGTGGTAAGCTGCATAAATGAAAGGATTGCACTAATGGCTTGATCTGAGGAGCTTTTGAAGGGTATGGCATATGAACATGAGCATGGGGCCATATGTGAGGGTATATGATTGGAGGACTGAGCTGCAGTGACTTGAGGAACACTGTAGTCAGACTAGGGCTTCTCCAACTAAGGACCCTTCAGAGGAAGATGTGCAATGATGGGGACTATAATTTTTATAGCTTACTAATGTTTGATTTAGGTTCAAATTCCCATTCCAAAGTCATCAGAAATTCCAAAATCCCCACTATATTTTTTTCTTCTTTCTGATACTAAGATGAAACTGTGAAGTTATTAGAAATTTTTGTAGAGATTTGTGACTCAAAGAGATGAAATGAACTTCCTGGTATTTCACTGGGCTTGATCTATATTGCTCAGCGATGCTGGAAATGCTGGCAAGGATAATATAATTTGGGGAAGGATTTTCTATTCTTAGTCTAAGCATACTTTGGTGAGGTGAGGAGAGCATTTAAACTTTTTCTAATCATTCCAATAGAAAGGTATAGTTATCCCTGTTGCAGTTTAACCCCAGTTGGCAACTAAGCACCACACAGCTGCTTGCTTACCCTCCCTGCCCCCAGTGGGATTGGGGGGAAAATCAGAAAACAGAAAGTAAAACCCGTGGGTTGAGATAAAGACAGTTTAATAGGACAGGAGAGGAAGAGGAAATAATAATAATAATAATAATGATAAAAGAATATACAAAACAAGTGATGCAAAATGCAATTGCTCACCACCCACTGACCGATGCCCAGCTCGTCCCCGAGCAGCGATCGCTGCCCCCTGGCCAACTCCCTCAGTTTATATACTGAGCATGACATCATATGGTATGGAATAGTCCTTTGGCCAACTTGGATCAGCTATGCTCCCTCCCGGCTTCTTGTGCACCTGGCAGAGCATGGGAAGCTGAAAAGTCCTTGACTGGTGTAAGCACTACTTAGCAACAACTAAAACATCAGTGTGTTATCAACGTTATTCTCATCCTAAACCCAAAACACAGCACTATAGCAGCTAGTAGGAAGAAAATTCACTCTAGCCCAGCCGAAACCAGGACAGTATCCACCCCTTATTCCATACCATCTATGTCATGTCCAGGTCCTATCCTTTCCAGTACATTCCAATTAATCACCACCACTTTTCCAGTCTTTTGATATATACACACAGATATCATTCCCTTAGTCTATGGACCATCCCTCTAAAACATTCATTGAGTTCATTGAGTCCATGACTTTGGGCTCCATCTGTCATAACAGTCTTTCAGGGCAGGAGAGATGGGGTGTGGTGTTGGATTGGTGCATTCTGAAGCCAGCTCTGGTTCCATCACTGCTGCACTTTGCTCGGTTTCATCAAAATTCATTCTTCATTAATCTGGGTCATTCTTACTGTAATACCATTGATATGGCATATAGCCACCATAGAAGTGATGATATATAGTATTATATACCAATTAATATCATACAGTTCAAATCATTGGCCATTCTCACCCAAAATCAAATCCCCTTGAGGTACACATTGGGCTTCCCCATCCTCCCGCATCACCACCAAGTGCACCCAGGTCCCTGAGCAAAAGCAATCCCACGAATGGGTTTGCCTCTGCCTGAGGCAGTAATAACCCAGACTGTCTTCCCCAGCATATTTTTTATGTGCACTACAGGGACTTTATCCCCTTCTACAGTATGTAAAAGTTTTGACTGGGCAGGGCCAGCTCGATTGGCAGATCCCCTAGTGTTGACTAGTGGCCTTTGCTAAATGGATATCCCAGTGTTTGAATGTCCCACCACCCATTGCTCTCAGTGTAGTCTTTAACAGTCCATTGTATCGTTCGATTTTCCCGGAGGCTGGTGCATGTTAGGGGATGTGATATACCCACTCAATGCCATGCTCTTTGGCCCAGGTGTCTATGAGGCTGTTTTGGAAATGAGTCCCCTTGTCTGCCTCAGTTCTTTCTGGGGTGCCATGTCGCCATAGGACTTGCTTTCCAAGGCCCAGGATAGTGTTCTGGGTGGTGGCATGGGGCACGGGATATGTTTCCAGCCATCCAGTGGTTGCTTCCACCATTGTAAGCACATGGCGCTTGCCTTGGCGGGTTTGTGGGAGTGTGATATAATCAATCTGCCAGGCCTCCCCATATTTATATTTCAGCCATCGTCCTCCATACCAGAGAGGCTTGAACCGCTTGGCTTACTTGATTGCAGCGCATGTGTAAGAGACTGAAGTGTTAAGAACAATTGTCTCAAAGCTTGCTTGTGTGTGTTTATCTGATAAGACCGGACAGTAGACCACTCTTTTGTCTGACAAGACCCGAGGGCAGGCCACTCTTTGGCTTATCAGGTAGCACCGTCTTGCAAGGAAACCTGTGCAAACTTGCTGAAGCAGCAGGCCATTCTTTGGCTTATCAGGCACCACCAAGAATAGGACACCAACTGGTATCCGGTCAGGCTGCTTGCCCCACCAGTAGATGTGCATGTAATGGGTACGTGATGTTGCCCTGGGTAACCAAACGGAAACAACAGGGCAAACTCCCTCTCCAACACCAGATAAAAGACGGCACAACGAAACCTGAGCGTGGCCATCCTCCACCGAAAAACTGAAGACAGGACCAACGGGACGCCGCTGGATCCATGGTGGTGACTATCCTTTGCTTATCTCTCTGAATGCTTGCTTAATTTCCTCCTAATATTTCCTGCCTTTCCTATCGCTTTACTCTTTTATATTTACCCAATAAAATGTCTGATTGGCAGCATATGACCTCGTTTGTGTCTTAATTTTGCCCTTGGGATCATTACAAACCTTCCCCGAGCCTGACAATCAGACCGGGACTTAACAGCATGTTTCACATTCATGGATAACCTGTGCAATAGTGTCCATGGTCAAGTCCACCCCTCGATCACGAGCCCATCTTTATGTTGCATCTCTTCCTTGATGGCCTGAGGTGTCATGGGCCCACCAAGCTAGAAATAATTCACCCTTATGTTGCCAGTCCAGATCCACCTGAGCCACTTCAATCTTAGCAGCCTGATCCACCTGCTGATTGTTTTGATGTTCTTCAGTGGCCCGACTCTTGGGTACGTGAGCATCCACGTGACATACTTTTACAACCGTGTTCTCTACCCGGGCAGCAATATCTTGCCACAATGGGGCAGCCCAGATGGGTTTGCCTCTGCGCTGCCAGTTGCTCTGCTTCCATTGCTGCAACCACCACCACAGGGCATTTGCCACCATCCATGAGTCAGTATAGAGATGGAGCATTGGCCACTTTTCTCATTCAGCAATATCTAAGGCCAGCTGGATGGCTTTCACCTCTGCAGACTGACTCGATTCACCTTCTCCTTCAGCAGTTTCTGCAACTTGTCGTACAGGACTCCATACAGCAGCCTTCCACCTGCGATGCTTCCCCACAAGACAACAGGACCCATCAGTGAACAGGGCATATTGCTTCTCATTTTCTGATAGTTTATTATACGGTGGGGCCTCCTCAGCATGCATCACCTCCTCCTCTGGCGATATTCCGAAATCTTTGCCTTCTGGCCAGTCCATGATCACTTCCAAGATTCCTGGGCGACTGGGGTTTCCTATTCAAGCCCGTTGTGTAATGAGTGCAACCCACTTACTCCACGTAGCATCAGTTGCATGATGGGTAGAAGGGACTCTCCCTTTGAACATCCAGCCCAGCACCGGCAGTCGGGGTGCCAGGGGGAGCTGTGCTTCAGTACCAATCACTTCCGAAGCGGCTCAAGCCCCTTCATATGCTGCCAATATCTCTTTTTCAGTTGGAGTATAGCCAGCCTCAGATCCTCTGTATCCCCGACTCCAAAACCCTCGACCTCGAGGTCGAACTCGAGGTCGACCTCGAGTCTCCCCTGGTGCTTTCTGCCAGAGGCTCCAGGTAGGGCCATTCTCCCCGGCTGCAGTGTAGAGCACATTTTTTAGATCTTGTCCTGCCCGGACTGGCCCAAGGGCTACTGCATGAGCTACCTCCTGTTTAATTTGTTCAAAGGCTTGTCGTTGCTCAGGGCCCTATTTGAAATCATTCTTCCAAGTGACTTGATAGAGAGGGCTTATGATCAGACTGTAATTTGGAATATGCATTCTCCAAAAACCACAATGCCTACGAAAGCTTGTGTTTCCTTTTTGCTGGCTGGTGGGGACATGGCTGTTATTCTGTTGATCACATCCATTGGGATCTGACGACGCCCATCTTGCCATTTTATTCCTAAAAACTGGATCTCCTGTGCAGGTCCCTTGACCTTACTTTGTTTTATAGCAAAGCCGGCCTCCAGAAGGATTTGGACTATTTTCTTCCCTTTCTCAAAAACTTCTGCTGCTGTGTTGCCCCATACAATGACATCATCAATGTATTGCAGGTGTTCTGGAGCCCCACCCTGTTCCAATGCAGTCTGGATCAGTCCATGGCAAATGGTAGGGCTGTGTTTCCACCCCTGGGGCAGTCGATTCCAGGTGTACTGGACCCCCCTCCAAGTGAAAGCAAACTGTGGCCTGCACTCTGCCTCCAAAGGGATTGAGAAAAAGGCATTAGCGATATCAGCTGCCTTTGATTCCAGTTCATATTGAAGTTCTAGCATGTCCAGCACGGCAGCACTCAGCAACAGCGTGACTTCATTGAGGCTCCGATAGTCTACTGTTATTCTCCACTCTCCATTAGGCTTTTACACTGGCCATACGGGACTGTTAAAGGATGATCAAATCTTGCTGATCACTCCTTGGCTCTCTAGTCGAAGAATCAGCTTATGGATAGGAATCAGGGAGTCCCGGTTGGTCTGATATTGCTGTCAGTGCACTGTTGTGGTGGCAATCGGCACCACATCATATGGTATGGAATAGCCCTTTGGCCAGTCTGGGTCAGCTGTCCTGGCTGTGCCCCCTCCCAGCTTCTTGTGCACCTGGCAGAGCATGGGAAGCTGAAAAGTCCTTGACTGGTGTGAGCACTACTCAGCAACAACTAAAACATCAGTGTGTTATCAACGTTATTCTCATCCTAAATCCAAAACACAGCACTATACCAGCTACTAGGAAGAAAATTAACTCTATCCCAGCTGAAACCAGGACGTTCCCATGCAAATGATGTCTCTAGTCTGATAAAAACAGAAGGAAAGGTGATAATTCTCTCCTTCCAACCCATTCACTGCAATGACATTTGGGAAGAAATTAATGTCGTGGTGTAATCACTCAGTTATTCACATTATGCAACACATAATACTTCTGTTTTGATTATTTAAAAAAATTTAAAAAAAACTTAAAACCCCGTAACAACAGAAGGTTTAGCCTTTTCTGTAATTTAAACAATAAAACATGAAAGAGAAAAGAGCAGATCTTTTCTCCTGCCTCCTCTTTTCCACACAAGCCAAGAGACATGGTGAGCCAAGAAAACTGGAAGATGTCCGCAAGATATTTTAAGAGTAAAGGAACACCATCCAGTAACGCAACTAGCATTAACATAGTCATTGATACAAAAATATTTTATAGAAAAATCACTGGTTGTATAATCTTCCAAAAGCTTCCTTTGAATAGAAAGACAAGAATCTTTAGTCAAAACTTCCACTCTTTTCATGGGTGGATAACTCAAGGCAGGATTCAAAGGATTTTCTTTTTTTTTTTTTTGTGGTGTTGTTTTCTCAATATATAATTTTATAATGATGTAACTTGCATCCCTGTAAACTATATTCCATGTGTCAGAATCAAATGCTCTTAAAATATTCTCAAAAGACACTAAATATATTTCATAATTCCTTACTAACTGTATGTTATAAATTAATTGATACACAGCCCACAAAACATCTACAAATACTCTTTCAACTTAAGAGATCCCTGCAATTTCTTCCTCTGTGCATAGCTGGAGACCACAGAAACTGATCTGAAAATCCAGTTAGGGAAATATTCAGGAAGTTACAGATAGGAAATAACTTTTCACAACCTGAGTATTTGCTTTGTTTTATACTAACTGCCAGCATGTTCACAGATCCGAAGGACAGAATAAACTTCCAGTATTTCCTTTCCTAATGAAAAAAATTTTTCCACAGTTCTTGACATTATTGGTCTTCTTACAGTTAATTTTGTATAAATCTAAATAAAATGGAAATACAATTATATCTAATTTGCTATCATGTATGTTTATTTCAAGCTGTGTATAATCTATCAAGGAATATTAACACTTTTAAAAATGTATATACCTCCATCATTTATTTTCTAAATGTACACAGTGTTGAGGTTTTTTTTCCTCTTCCCTACAACAGTAGAAACTGTTGATCCATCCATCCCAATCCACAAAGGTCAAAAGAGACACCCATAAAAATGTATTCATGAATCCTTAAAATGCTACATGATTCATTCCTTCTAGCAATGGACTCTTTCTGTGATCTCAGATTTATTTCTGCCACAGTGAATTTCAGCCCAAAAAAAAGGTTGAGAAGACACTAAATTTACACAGAACACAGATGATTTTATGATTTAGGTGAGCAATGCAGAGAACATTTTAGAGGCTCTTATGAGACCCATCTGGGACCAGTTGTTTTTCTGAGATTCGTGTTACAGCATGTTGTCAGTCAGTCCAGGCAGTAGAAGATGCAAACCTCTGCCAGACTGCTTGACTCTGGTTTCTGAACAGCACAAGGGACACTTGACGAGTATGTATAGGGGCTGAGACCCAAATTCCAGGGGTGGGGGAAAAAATCTTAATTAGTACCCTGAGCTGCTTATGGCAATATCCTCAAAGGTCTGAGGTCTGCCTCTTTATATGTCCATGCACCACTGACACTGAAAAGCAGTGCTCAGCTGTCCCCTAGCCCTGTAGGTGCCTGAATTTCCATGACTCAGCATGTGCAAAGCTACCTGGACACTGACATGGCCCCACCACTAATGACCATCTCACAACTCAGGTTCAAGCCAAAGCCCCTGCAACCCCATGGCTTTTCCTTGCCTCCTCTGAACTTGGGTCTGATCCCGTGTATGTAACACAAGTACCGATCTCCCACAGGAAACAGCATCTACAGACAGTTTCCTGCAGGAGCAGAAGGTGAGGAAGGTTGTGTTCAGTCACACACTTGGGATGCTGGACATACAGGTTCAGTCTTTTGCTTCCTTATCTGGGGCAGAGGATTTATCTCTACTCTCCCACACTTCAGGCCAATGATCTAAATGATGGGCTAGAGAAGACTATCTTTCTCATGCTCTTTCTAAAAATGAAATAGTTCCCATAACAGAAAGCAAGAGCACTGCACGTGGGAAGACTTAATGTCAAATAGGGACAGCCATAATGTTTTAATATGACTCCTTTACTTTCTACATTTATTTACTTCATGACTATGCTACTGGCTAGCGAGAGCATAACATGCGTTTATTTTTAATTGGCCTTCTGCTCCAGGAGCAGAATCATTTCCGGTAATCACAGGAGGAAGGAAACAACTACTACACTGAACATGCATGCCTAAACCTGGCACCTTTTCTCCAGTATTTCATTCCTTAGCTTGGGCAGCTCTCACCTGAAGGGGAAATTCAAATTGTAACTGCTCAGCAGTGGTAATTTGTGACTGAGGAATGATCATAGAATCATAGAATCGTCAAGGTTGGAAAAGACCCTTAAGATCATCAAGTCCAACCGTTAACCTATCACTGCCAAGTCCACCACTAAACCATGTCCTCAAGCACCACATCTACACGTCTTTTAAATACCTCCAGGGATGGGGACTCAACCACTTCCCTGGGCAGCCTGTTCCAATGCTTGATAACTCTTTCAGTGAAGAAATTTTTCCTAATATCCAACCTAAACCTCCCCTGGCGCAGCTTGAGGACGTTTCCTCTTGTCCTATCACTTGTTACTTGGGAGAAGAGACTGACCCCCACCTCGCTACAACCTCCTTTCAGGTAGTTGTAGAGAGCAATAAGGTCTCCCCTCAGCCTCCTCTTCTCCAGACTAAACAACCCCAGCTCCCTCAGCTGCTCCTCATAAGACTTGTGCTCTAGACCCTTCACCAGCTTCCTTGCCCTTCTTTGGACACACTCCAGCACCTCAATGTCCTTCTTGTAGTGAGGGGCCCAAAACTGAACACAATATTCGAGGTGCAGTCTCACCAGTGCCGAGTACAGGGGGATGATCTGGCATGGAGGGCAAGAAGGCCCAACTGCAGAATGGGTTAAACTGGCTGGAAGCAGGGATGCCAGAGACAGACCAACTCCCCAAAAGGAAGTGAAGTTCCCCTTGGAGATGAGATAAGAAACAGCCACAGCATTGTCTTGTATCCATCCTGGAATGCCAGCTCTCAGGGACCACATTTGGGCAGCAGAGCCAGGCTGGGGGATGGACCCAAGGCCAGGCTAAGATGCCTCATGCAACCGCTCACAAGATTGGTGCTGGTGCAACTGTATATAAGGAATCAGCTTGTTAAGTACCTTTGCAGACTGCTTGCAGAACCACTTATTGTGGTAGGACTCTGCCCAATGCATTGTTCATTAATTTTTTTGGATTTAAGCACAAACGGGTGTTTAATTTGCCTCAAGGGGTACCATAAAAATTCCCCAACACACCTCAGCAGGTTCCCAAAGGCTCCTTTCTTGGCTCTTTTCCCAAGGAAACTTCCTCTTTCACTGCCTGGTAAGCCTTGACAGCTCACTTATGACTGGCAATTCCACTTTGAAAGCAGACTGCCTATGAATTAAGCTTTGCTAAAAGAAACGCTATCACTGAACCCTTGTGAATTTAGTCAGTATTATTTAGGCAAAGGGAAATGCAAAATGCTATGATTTACATACAGAGAGGTCATGAAGAAAGAGTGCGGAAGTATACAGCACAAAGGTTTTAGAAAGAATAAAAATAAATGCATTATTATTGTACACTACAGTTATGCATAGTATTTTCTATTGTCCCTTCACAAAAATGTTCGTAACTAAGGACTCAGACTTGCATATACTAGTGTACACCTTTTGTTAATGTACATGACGTGACATGCCTAAAGTTAATTACATATCAGTATTATTTGCGGGATCAGATCATAAATATGATAAGAAATGGGGTGAAATTATATAGTCTCAATAAAAGAGGAGAAAGACATACATAGACAAAGATCAGGAATTGCTAAATAGCTTTAAGGTCCAAACGTGATTATTTTATTAGGTTTTTATTTAATGTATGCAGTTTAACTATTACTATCACTTGGTGTATTGAAAAGTCTACAAGTAACAGTCCCTTTCGAAGAGGCAGGTGAAAGAGAAGCAAGAAGTTTTATGCGGTTAGAAGCTAATTCAGCTGTCAATTCCATTGTATTTTACATCCCTTCTTCCCTCTTTCCCCCTTCTCAGTATTCCCACCCCTGGCCACCTGGCCATCCTTCAGCATGATATGTGTTAATTTAATTTATGAGAGTATTGAGTCCTTATCTGAGTCCTTATTTTAACACTAACACACCGAAATTTAGTAGAGCAGGGTCAGTAACGATCACATATTTGTTTACATTTAAAATTATGACTCATGGCAAATCAGATCAGAAACAGAACCCCACAAGTCAGTCACTTTTAAAATTGAGAGCTCCTCTTTCATCATGTCTGTAAACAGAAAAGGGTAAAAAGTAAGTTTTGAAAACATGTTTTAGCTAGAAATTTCCTTTTATACAGGTAAGCTAAAACAATTTTGGTGAGTTTAAAAAGCTTGCTAACTTTTCAGAGCAAAATGGGCAGGCTGCTATTTTCCAAAGAATCATGAATCCATTCACAAGTTTGTGGGACTACTTACAAGGCTACTTTCTTCCCACAGCACAGTATGCAAACTGGACATCTGTAGTTGCAAAGGAATGTTGGATACATATCTTAATATGGAATTGCACACCAGAAAATGTGCAAACACCTTCTTGCATGTACAAATATACCTTTTTGTGCAGACCAATCTTTCAAACACATGCCAGCAAAAGTAAATGAATTTGTGTGTGATTTTTGTATCTTTCCCTCTACCCCAAATCTTCCTTAACCTTTTTAAGATTTCATTTGTAACAGCATAAGCTTACACTGATGAATTTTCCTGAAATTCCCAGTCTGTGATTGTGCTCCTTGAGAGCTGGGTGAATTATTCTGGTAATAGCAGCACTTTCCTGGCCACCAGCTTTCTCAGACTGCCTGTGACCCTTGAGCTGTCACAAGACAGGCGCATACCTTCATAGCTACTGTACAATGTCTTTCAGGTGAGAACAGGCTGGTTCGTTCTGCTGGTAGCCTATCTCCGCTCACCCAGCCACTGTTGGGAAAGAGGACAGGTGGAAATGGCTGCATGAACTAGCATGGTTGTGGATCTGCTGCCAAACTAGTAGCAACCACTTCTGGGGGGTAGAGAGTCTGAGGTCTAAGTCTGAAAAGGTGAGGAGAGAAAAAGAAGCAGTGCACTTCACCCAGGCCACATAAGGGCACCTTCACAGGGAGCAGCTATGAATTGCAAAATTCAGTGCTTTAGGGAGCATTTAGCTTAATGAATATGCACAGGTTTATTTTACTGTATATGTACAGTAGGTCTACTGATATACCAAAGAAGGAGACATGGCACACAGCCCCCTTCATGTAGTAGGAAAAAACCCTGAGACCATGTGGTTGGAAAGATTTGCTACCACAGTGCATTTAACAGCTGTCTTGCAATAGCTGATTGCTGCCACATCTCCCTTCTGTAATGGAGTGGTTTGCTTGTCTGGGTGATCCAGATTGAAGAGCCTTGTAAGGAGCTTTGAGATCTTAAGGGATATTGAGTGCTATATATAGCTATTATATATAGCTATTATTAATAAGATTCTAGATTCACCAATACAGTAGCAAATCACAGGAGTAAGTGGTTTGCATTTCCTCACTGACTGAGTCTTTATCTCATATGCAGGGGATTTAAGTTTGATTTTATTTTCTCCCTAACAAACAGTTGCTACCCAGCATTTTCTTCCTTTGCAGGACATGCAAAAAATCTGCTTTTTCAAGCTGATGTCATGCTGTGTGAGACAGATGTAGCCTGGCCTAGTGAATAAAAATAAGTCAGCTTACATTTTCCATCCTGGCCAAATGACAAAGTTCTACTAAATCAAGTGAGGGTTGAATCATTTCAAGCATACTACATAAACTTTTTGTTTACTCCTTATAAACCACTGATGAATTGGAGGAGGCAAATGGCTGCACGTACAAGCCTCTTATTAACAGAATTGGCCTTTGTTCCCTGTAAAAGAGGATATCTTTCATCGGGGGGGGGGAGAGTCTAGACTTTTTCCTTCCAGTGCTAGCTTTCTGAACCTGTGCAAATTGATCACTGAGGTTAAAAGAAATACACAGCTACCCTCTTCATAGAGGGATTTAAAGATCCTCTGTCCTTGCACAGACACTTTTTCTAATGACAAATGAATCAGTTAAGTTTGGGAGTTGCACCCAGGAATGATAACCACATGAACTGCTCCTTTCTTAACTTTAATTAAAAACAATGGTGAAGGATATCAGGAAGACAAAGGGCTGGCTTTAAAAATAAAATGGAGTGTGTAGGCTGACACAGATATTCAATGTTTATTATCTCAAACAGATTCTATGAAGACTACGTAGACAGATTCCTCAGATTGTCACAGCAGTAATTTGTTAAAATATTGTCTAAGTGCTCAGCAGTTTCCATTAGCCACTGGTTCAGCCAACTGCCCTTATTTCTTCATCATAACCAGCTGTTCAACTTGTTCCTAGTGAAATGATATAACAAGGTCTATTTCTTTTGTGAGAACCATCCAGAACAGCATATCTGAACTGTGTTAAATAAACAATATGTGAAATAAACAATATGTGAAATAAACAATCTATTAGTGGTCCAGCATTTCTCTTTAGACATGTCCATCGATATAAATTTAACCTCTGCATCACTGCTGCTATCACAGAGATGGATATTATCAGAGACAGATAGTCACTCAAGATAACCCAATTGACCTGGCAATCACACCCATGAAATCTCAGTGGAAACCCCTAAAGGCAAGAACAAAGCAACAAAAAAACAAAGTTGAAATCTCAGAAATTTCTCCAATTCTTCCAATTTCAAAAGTTTCTGAAACTTCCACTTGAATATTAACTTCTTTTAAACTGGAATTTTCTTAAGTTTCCAAAGAAGTTGATGGATTGCTGAACTGGGATTTTTTTATTAAAAAAAAAAAAAATCAAATTGATTCAGTCAAGCTATTTCAAAACTTTCTGTCAAAAACATTTCCTAATAAAAAAGTAACTGAAACAGATGATTTTCAGAAAACAATTTTGTTTTAAAAACATTGATGTAAACAGCTTCTAAACCACTTCAAAAAAATTATCAGAAAAATCATCAAATAAACAAAAGTATAGTTGTATGATACAAAATACTGATTCAACATAATCTCATTCTACTAATTAACACTTGTAAAATTTTAGCAACTGAAGTTCATGTTGGCAGGCTTTGTGACACAATAGATATCTCCTGTCTGCATTATTCCACAGTGGGTATCACCAGTACTGCTGCAGCCTTCAAAAAAGCATAGAGTAAGATTACTATTGGTATTATGCTACAGGTGGCTAATTTGAAGGAATTCAATCAAATATTACTGCTGGGTAACCTGTGACACCATGGCCTCATCCAGATAACTGGTGTAAGCTTCAGTCGTGTTATGTGCTTCTTCAGCCATTCTGAACTTCCTAATTCCTACCTTAAATCTGAGATTGCCCATTGTGAATCCTTGCTTATCAAGAATAATGCCTTGAGTACTACATAAATAGCAACAGGTGTTATTCAGCAGGGAAACCACAATGTGAAGTTTGTTCTGTGCCTCTTCGCTGAACAACATTTTTCCTTCTCAACTAACCTTTTGTATTTCTTCCTCTGGCCAAATGAGACCAAGATAAATAGTTCTTAGCTTAATTTATGAGATATGTATATCCACCAATTAAACATTCCTCATATAATACACTAACATACTTAGATTTCTCCAAAAGAGAGACTGTGATCCAAGTGGTAACATGTCTTCGAAGTACCACATTGTTTCATCTGTCCTGCCTACTTACAATTTGCTTCAACTTATAATAGGAGAGGCACTGCTAACAAGAACTATGCACATCACAACCTATCAGTCTTAGAGGAAAATATATCATGCCGGATTTGACAGCCCAAGAGATATGAGGCTGCTGCTGCTCCATGTCTCCAGGTCCAACCATTAGCGAGGCTATAGTGAGGCTGAAGATATATTCCCAGCAGGAACACTCACACAGAACACACATATATACCACATATATACATATATACATGGTCAGCCACACAAATCACAGACACTCAGAGCACTCACATGAACACAGACAGCAACAACAGCCTCATCCTGCTCCCCTCTCTGGCTGAGCAGAATGGAGGTCCACTAGTGAGAATTATATATATGTACATATGTACAAGGTGGATCCTTCAGTCTGCCCAGTAGCTGCCTCTGGATCCCAGTCCCCCAGTTGCTGGCACCTGGGCATACGAGCCCCTGAGGCTGCAGCCCCGCTTCAGTTGCTGGTACAGACAGTCTGACTCACACACACCCAGAGCTGGCTGGGACTGCCCTGGTCCCCATAGCCGACCCACTGGTCAAACAAGTAAGGTTATACTCCACTAAAATTTGGGAGAAACATTAATGATCCTGTTAAGAAGGTATACATGTTTATATACAAAAATAACATTAGACAGTGTCCTTTTAAAGAAGTTAAATATATAGACTGTCAGAATGATTACACAAACTATAACCATTTCAAGAACTTTGTAACTTGCTTATTAAAATGGAAGTGTGATATTAAATATCACTTAAGAGTTCTCAATGTATTCAACTTCTTTGGAACAGACTGAAAGGCAATGCACTTTACTTTTCATAAAAACATAAATACCAAAACAGTTCATAAGTAAACAATAAACAGTTCAAGTTACATTCACTTCATTTTAACAAGTGTACCTGATGTTTAATCCTGTACCTGCATTAGGGTAATAGAATGCTCCATCCTTCCCCTGCCACAGGGCATTAAGAGCCAAGTTACAATCCAGTTAAATAAATTACTTTTAAACACAAACAAAACCTTTAACCTAATGCTACATCAAAAAAGTTTCAGGCATGAATGTAAAACCTTTTGGCATATCATATGCATCTGTCAGAATCATATAAAAAATATAATATATTTCAATCACAATACATGTGCAAACATGCCCTGAAAAAATACAAAGAAAAATGGTAGCTTTGGTTAAACTTCTAACTTATGTATTTTTTAAAAATAGGAATAAAGTAGGCAAAAACAAGGAGAATTTTTACAGTTCATCTATATCAATTTGCCCGGTCTTTACTAATGCATACTGCTTTTGCTTGTATCAGTACTTTCACAAGCTGTTTGTTTTTTCAACAGGGAATAAATCACACAAAATGCACTGTCACTAAAAAGCAACTCTAGAATTTGTAATATGAAGTGCTATTCTTGCAATGGATCTCATGACACAAGGAGAAACTTGGTGACAAACTCCAGCTTGTGAAATGTAGTTGGAAGCTAAACGATACAGCCTTTCTGCTCCAAATGTGTTAAAATGCCCATGCTTCTCCACAAGACCTCTGTCCACTAATTCTATGAGGCATTGGCAGATTGTAACATAGTCACTTATTTTGCAATGGGGAAGCCAGTCAATCACAGTCCATTGTACAAATCTCCACTGAAAGAAATCTTCCGCTCTCCATCATGTAAGCAAATATTTCCTCTTAATAGACCAGGCATGCTCATGACAGTAAGCTGTCAGTCTCCAAGGCTGGTCACATCCCCTGCAAACACATATGTTAAAGAAAACATACATATGCATTTATTGTGCATATTAAACACCATAAAAAAGTATGAACTAGCCAGATGCTGAAAGTATGCATACTATATATCCACAAGAATGGGAGCAGGGCCTTTTTTTCTTGCCAAATGGTAAAGAGGCATCTGAAAAATACATTTGACAACAGTTTTTTCAAATAATAATAATAGATAAGATGGGCTTGGGCTGTATGAATTGAACCTATTCTCACTCTAATGAATTAAATAATTGAAAAAGAAATGTGATAGAGAAAATTAAACAAGAACCAAATAGGACACATCTAAGTTGCTTCTCCTTTGTTTGCAAAGTATTTCAGCTTATTAAATTTTACTCTCTTTTAATTCACCTAGAATTCCACCGCAGTTACTTTTGAAATGCAAAATGACAGAACATAAATTTCTGGAGGAGAGGTAAGACTGGCTTCCAAACACTTTTTTCACCTTATAGATTCAGATATATGAAAACAGAATGTTCTTAACTTTAGGTTATTATTTGTTTCACTAGCTTAAATGTGAATGTTTTTTCACCGTACTAGCTACAGAACTGGTACTTTGAGTAGAAAGTCAGTCTAGGGATGGAGAATACGCCAAGTCAGTCTGCTGTTAATTGGAAGTTGCAATGCCAGCTCTATTATAAATGTACAAAGTCAATTAATTTACAGGTGGTAAATATGTAAACTTAAGTGCTGACAGTGTAGATAAGGATGACCAACATATGAGCAACCATCTCACAAGCAGCTGCTTAATAACTATATTGAAAGGTTCTAAAAGAAAGCTGGCACAGGCAGGATGCAGGAACAACCACAAAACCACGGATAAAATGCAAAGAGTAAATTTATTTTTGTTACCTCGCCAACCGGGGGATCCCCGAAGCAGCACCCAGGCAGAGGCACACAAGCGGGGATGTAGGCACCGTGGAGCTCGGTCCATGCTAGAGGATCACCGAACCTGCTGTTTTCACCTGTATATCAGGGATTCGCACAGGTGTAGTTTACCACTGTGCTTTATCTTTCCCACAGCAGGGCAGGAATCTCAAGCATGTTCGATAGGGTGCCTCTAAGTCTATCACAGGCCTATGTTATCTAAACACAGATGTTCTACTTGTCCAACACACAAGGCTAAACAACAATTAGTATGATATATGTGTTTTTCGACACCCTAGCTGCAAGTCACTTGAGCGTGTTTACAATCCTCCTCGCCAATCTTCCCTTATTTTCCCACAACTGCTTATTGATAACTTCCCTTAAACTCAACCAGATGCTGTTCAAAAAAAGGAAAATACTGTTCTGACAAAGATAAATATGGTTATTCAAACTCTATTTTAAGTCACTCTTTTTTTCATATGTAAACAATTAAAAATATTTTTATCATCAAACTAAAACAAGTCTTGAGACAAAGTAAGAGATACTTTTAAAATGTTCATTGCTCCTACTAATTCTGACTGGTTTATTTTACCACAGTCTGCTCTATTACATTTACAGTAAAATAGTCAATTCTTTGCCCTTTTATGTACTTTTAAAAGAACAAAATATGTTGCATTTGGAAGGAACAACTAGCATTTTTATAAAACTTCAACATGTAATCTCTGATTTTTTTTCTTATTCCAACAGGAGGTGGAGGTAGTCAAGAGGCTGCACAGCCCCAGCCCCATGTTGATCACCACGTCATGCTGCAAGCCACACAACAGCCAGATGTTGGTCCGGTTGCCCAACTCGTAGAATCCTGGATCCAGTAGAGGCTGCCGCCCAGAGATTTGCACAGAAGCCAGTCCAGCGCCAACATCCCATGCCATGCTGTGCTGTGCCGCAGCAGCTCCCGCTGCCTGCTCCTGTCGGCAGCACCTTGGCACAGGGCAGGCAGAGCCTGTGCACTGAGAGTGGTGCTGACGGTGCTGGCCCATTTGTGGCAACCACAGGTGACTGATTTGTCCTTTTGTCTGTCACCGTCCCTTTATAATGTCAGTAGACAAAAACCAATTTTAATCCACAATGCTTGAAAAAATAATGAATTTCTATAAAACTGCTCAATTGGAATACAGGTAGTTTTTGTACTGGATCAGGCTGTATGTTCTGTATTTAGTAGTGGTCTCAGGCCTCTCTCCCCCTCCTCTTCCCCACCCCCCTGCTTCCCCCTTCTCTCCCCTCCCTCTCTGTTAGAGGAAAATATATCATGCTGGATCCAACAGCCCAAGAGAGGTGAGGCTGCTGCCGCTCCATGTCTCCAGGTCCAACCAGTAGCAAGGCTGAAGATGTATTCCCAACAGGCACACTCAGAGCACACATATATATGTATATACACAGCCAGCCACACAGATCACAGACAGACACTCAAAGCATTCACACAAACACAGACAGCACTAACGAACAGCCTCATCCTGCTCTCCTCTCTGGCTGAGCAGGATGGAGGTCCACTAGTGAGAATATATATACACATATGTACAAGGTGAATCTCTCCAGCAGCTGGTCTCAGGCACTCAGTCTGCCCAGTAGCTAGCCCTTGGATCCCAATCTCTCCAGTTGCTGGCACCTGGACGTATGAGCCCCTGAAGCTGCAGCCCTACTACAGTTGCTGGTACAGACTCTCTCTGTCTATCGCTCTCTGTCTCCCTGTGTGTGTGTGTGTGTGTCACTCGCTGTCTTTCTCTGTGTCCCTTTCGTTCTCTCTCTGCCTCTCTCAGACAATGTCTCTCTGTCTCTTACTCTCTGTCTTTGTGTGTGTGTCTCTCTGCATCTATCTCTCTGTGACACTCCTCTCTCTGTCTCCCCTTCTGTCTCTGCGTCTCTCTCCATCTCTGTCTCTGCCTGCCTGCCTCTCTCTCTGTCTACCAGTCTCACTATCTCACTGTCTGTCTCTGTTTCATTGTCTCTGTCTAGCTGTCTGTCTGTGTATCTCTCTCTGTCCAAATCTGTCCCACTGTCTCTCTGTCTAAATCTGTCCCACTGTCTCTCTGTCTCTCTCTTTTTCTGTCTCCCCCCCCCTCTCGGTATCTCTCTCTCTTTGTGTCTCCCCTCCCCAGTCTCACTGTCTTGCACTGTCTTTCTCTCTGTCTGACTGTTTGTTTCTCTGTCTCTCACTCTCACTGTCTCTCGCTGTCTCTCTGTCCTTCTCTCTCTGTCTTGCTTTCTGTCGCTGTCTCCCTCCCCCCAGCGCGCTGTCTCTCTTCCTCTCTCTCTCACACACCCTCTTTCTGGTGCTCTTTCGCACTCAGGCTTTCTCTCTTTTCCATAGAATAGAATAGAATAGAATAGAATACAATAGAATAGAATAGAATAGAATATTTCAGTTGGAAGGGACCTACAATGATCATCTAGTCCAACTGCCTGACCACTTCAGGGCTGACCAAAAGTTAAAGCATGTTACTAAGGGCATTTTCCAAATGCCTCTTAAACACTGACAGGCTTGGGGCATCGACAACCTCTCTAGGAAGCCTATTCCAGTGTCTGACCACCCTCTCGGTAAAGAAATGCTTCTTAACGACCAGTCTGAACTTCCCCTGATGCAGCTTTGAGCCGTTCCCACACGTCCTGTCACTGGATCCCAGGGAGAAGAGATCAGCACCTCCCTCTCCACTTCCCCTCCTCAGGAAGCTGTAGAGAGCAATGAAGTTGCCCCTCAGCCTCCTTCTCTCCAAACTAAACAAACCCAGAGTCCTTAGCCGCTCCTCATAGGACATGCCTTCCAGCCCTTTCACCAGCTTTGTTGCCCTCCCCTGGATGCATTCAAGGACCTTAACAACCTTCTTAAATTGTGGGGCCCAGAACTGCACACAATACTCAAGGTGAGGCTGCACCAATGATAAATACAGAGGGATAAACACCTCTCTTGACCAGCTGGATATACTGTGTTTGATGCACCCCAGGATGCGATTTGCCCTCTTGGCTGCCAGGGCACACTGCTGGCTCATATTGAGCCTGCTGTCAACCAGCACCCCCAGATCCCTTTCTGCAGGGCTGCTCTCCAGCCACTCCTCTCCCAGTCTATGCTTGTGCCTGGCGTTACTCCGTCCCAGGTGCAGAATCTGGCATTTGGACTTGTTAAATTTCATGCCATTGATGATTGCCCAATGCTCCAATCTATCTAGATCCCTCTGCAAGGCCTCTTGTCCCTCAAGAGTCAACAGCACCTCCCAGTTTGGTATCCGCAGCAGACTTGCTAATGGTGCATTCAACTCCTGCATCCAGATCGTTGATAAAAATATTAACCAGGACTGGCCCTAGAATTGAGCCCTGAGGAACACTGCACCTGAGGAACACTGGTTGCCAGCCAGATGTAGCCCCATTCACTACAACCCTTTGAGCCCTGCCCTTCAGCCAGTTCTTCACCCAGCGCACCGTGTACCTGCTCATTTCACAGTTGGACAACTTGTCCAGAAGGATGCTGTGAGGGACAGTATCAGAAGCCTTACTAAAAATCCAGAAAAACTACATCCACTGCCTTCCCTTCATCCACTAGGCAGGTGACCTTATCATAGAAGGATATCAAATTAGTCAGACAGGACTCTCCCTGTTGTGAACCCATGTTGACTGTGCCTGATGATTGCATTCTTCTTCAAATGCCTTTCAATAGCACCCAGTATAATCTTCTCCATAATTTTTCCAGGAACTGAGGTTAGACTAACAGGTCTGTAGTTTCCTGGGTCTTCCCTCACACCCTTCTTGTAAATTGGAATAACATCTGTCTCTGTCTCTGGCTATCTTTGTCTGTCTCAGTCTCTCTCTGTCTCTGTCTCAGTGCCCTTATCGTTCTCTCTCTCTTTCTCTGTCTCAAGCACTCTTTGCGTATCTCTTCCTTTCTTTGTCTCTGTCGATCTGTCTCCACATCCCACTCTCTCGTTCAGTCTGTCTCTGGCTCTCTCTGACTCTCTTTCTCTCCATGTCTCTCACTCTTTCTCTGTTTCTCCCCATCTCTCCCCCCCCCCCCCGCTCTGCCCCCCTCTTTCTCCTGCTCTCCATCTGTCTCTATTTGTCTTTTTCACACTCTCAGCTTCTCCCCCCTATCTTTTTATCTGCTTGTCACTCTCTTTCTGCTTCACTCTCTTTTTAGTGCTCTCTCTGCCCCTCTGTCTCTTTGACTCTCTCTCTCTTGCTGTCTCTCTCTTTGTCTTTGTGTACCTCTCTCTGTGTCTCTGCCTCTCTCACAGTCTCATCCTATCTCTCTCCCCCCTCTCCCTCTCTGTTGCTCTCTCTGTCTGTCTTTCCTTCCTCCCCTCTGTCTCTCCCTCGGCCCCTCCCTCTGTCCCCCCTCCCTCTCTGACTTTCTGCCTGTCTCGTTCTGTGTCTCTCTGATGTGCTCTTCCTCTCTCTCTGCCCCTCACACGCTCTCTGTCCCTTGCTCTGTCCCTTGCTCTCTCACTCAATATATAGCTCTCGCTTTCTCTCCCTCCTTCTCTCTCCCTGTGTCTCTCTGTTCCCCTCCTCTCTTTTCTCTCTCCTCTTTCATATAACATCTCTCTCTCCTCTTTTCTGTCTTATCCCTCCCTCCTTCCTCTTTTCTCTTCCCCCCTTTTCCCTCTTTTCTCTCTCCTCTCTAGATTTCTTTCTCTTTCTTGTTCACTCTTTTCTTCTGCTCCATTTTTCCCATTTTCTTTTTTGCTGTCTCTCTCCCTCCTTTCGCCTCTTTTCCCTCTCTTTCTTTCTCTCACTTTTGCGTTTCTCTCTTTTCTCTCTGTTTTCTCTCTTCCATTTTTAATCTATATGGAGGTTTCCTGAATTTTTCTCTCACTTTTCTCTTTCTTTTCTCTCTCCCCCCGTTTCACTTCTTTATCTTTTTTCTCTCTCTCTTTTCTTTCTCTCTTTTATTTTTTTTTCTTACCCTCTATTTTACTCAAACTTTTCCCTCTTTCTCTTTCCTTTTTCTCTCTGTTGTGATTTAACCTCAGTAGGCAGCTAAGCCCCACACAGCTGCTCGCGCACTCCCCACAGAGTGGGATGGGGAAGAGAAAAAGAAGGGTAAAAGTGAGAAAACTCGTGGGCTGAGATAAAGTAAGTTTCACAGGTAAAGCAAAAGCTGCATGCACAAGAAAAGCAAAAATAAGGAATTCTTGTGGTTTAACTCGGCAGACAGCTAAACACTACACAGCTGTTTGCTCACTCTCCCCACTCCCCAGTGGGATGGGGGAGAGAATTGGAAAAAAAAAACAGAAAAAAAGTAGAATTCATGGGTTGAGATAAAGACAGTTTAATAGGACAGAAAAGGAAGGGAAATAATAATAATAATAATAATAATAATAGAATATACAAGTGATGCACAATGCAATTGATCACCACCCGCCGACTGATGCCCAGCATGTCCCCAAGCAGCAGTCACTGCTCCCTGGCCAACTGCCCCCAGTTGATATAGTGAGCATGACGTCATATGGTATGGAATAGCCCTTTGGCCAGTCTGGGTCAGCTGTCCTGGCTGTGCCCCCTCCCAGCTTCTTGTGCACCTGGCAGAGCATGGGAAGCTGAAAAGTCCTTGACTAGTGTAAACTCTGCTCAGCAAGAACCAAAACATCAGTGTGTTATCAACATTATTCTCATCCTAAATCCAAAACACAGCACTATAGCAGCTACTAGGAAGAAAATTCACTCTAGCCCAGCCAAAACCAGGACAGGAATTCATCCACTACTTCCCATCGGCAGGCAGGTGTTCAGCCATCTCCAGGAAAGCAGGGCTTCATCACACATAATGGTTACTTGGGAAGACAAATGCCATAACTCTGAATGTCACCTCCCTTTCTCCTTCTTCCCCTCAGCTTTTATTGCTGAGCATGAAGTCATATGGTATGGAATATCCCTTTGGTCAGCTGGGATGAGCTGTCCCAGCAGGGTCTCCTCCCAACTTCTTGTGCACCCCCAGCCTACTCACTGGTGGGGCAGTGTGAGAAGCAGAAAAGGCCTTGACACTATGTGAGCACTCTTCAGCAATAACTAAAACATCCCTATGCTATCAGCACTTTTTTCATCACAAAATCCAAAACATAGCTCCATACAAGCTACTATGAAGAAATTTAACTCTATCCCAGCCAGACCCAGTACATTCAATTCTTACTTTCTCCCTGTTTCTCTCTCTCTCCCCCTCTCTCCTCTTTTTTCCTTTTCTCCCTTCTCTTTTTTTCTCCCTTTTCCCGCTCTCTTTCTCTTTCTCTTTCTTACTCTCATTTTTCATCTTTTATCTTTTTTCTTCTCTTCTCTCTTTTGCTTTCCCCTCTCTCTTTTATTCTCTCTTTCTAGTTCTTTCTCCATTTCTTTCTTTTCCCTTTCTCAATTTCCCTCTCTTTTCCTCTCTCCCCTTCCTCTGTCTGCCTTTTCTCTCTTTTCTCTCCCCCCTGCCTTTTATCTCTTTCTTTTTCTCTCTCTTTCACATTTCTGTCTTCTTTCTCTTTGTCTGTCTTTCTCTCTTCCTCTTTTATCTTTTTTTTTCCTATCTCTTTTTGTTTTGGTGGGATGAGTCCTGTGACTAGGGTACCATGATGGATGGTTATAGGCTCTTCATGAGGGATAGGCAGGGCAGGTGGGGGGGGTGGCGCTATATGTAAGGGAGGGGTTGGATTGTATGGCGATTGCAGTTGGCGACGACACAGTTGAGAGCCTTTGGTTAAGGATGAAGGGGAAAGCAAATAAAGCAGATGTTGTTGTGGGAGTCTACTATTGACTACCTAGTCAGGACAATGACACCGATGAATTATTCTACAAGGAATTAAGGAATATCTCTAGATCAACTGCCCTTGTACTTATGGGTGATTTTAACTTCCCAGACGTCAACTGGGAATATCATACAGTGGACACAAACAGGTCCAAGAAATTTCTGAAGCACATTGAAGATGATGATAGATAACTTCTTGGTGCAGGTACTAAGGGAGCCAACTAGGAAAGGTGCCCTGCTAGATTTATTTTTTGTAAACAGAGAGGGACTCATGGGTGAAGTGGTGATTGGTGGCTGTCTTGGTCACAGTGACCACATAGTTGAGTTTAAAATTGTTGGCCAAAGAAAATTTGTGCAGAATTCGTGCCAAAGAAAATTCCTGTGTTGGAAGACTAGGGGAATGATAAACTCACAGCTGACACTGACCTTGTTCGAGAGTTGCTGCTCCAGCTGGATGCACATAAGTCTATGGGGCCCAATGGGATTCATCCCAGGGTACTGAAGGAGCTGGCCGATGTCATCGCAGGACCTCTCTCTATTATTTTTCAATGGTCTTGGGAGTCTGGAGAGGTCCCAGTTGACTGGAAGCTGGCAAATGTGGTCCCAGATTTCAAGAAGGGAAAGAAGGAAGACCCTGGTAATTACAGGCCTGTCAGTCTCACTTCAGTGCCTGGTAAAATTATAGAGAAGGTTATTCTGGGAGTTACTGAAAAACACATGAGAGACAATGCAGGCATTGGTTATAGCCAGCATGGGTTCACAAGGGGAAAGTCCTGCTTATCAACTTAATTTCCTTTTATGACAAGGTCACCCACCTAGCTGACCAAGGGAAGCCAGTAGATGTGGGGTTTTTTTTGATTTTAGCAAAGCTTTTGATACTGTCTCTCACAGTATCCTTCTGGAGAAAATGTCCAGTACACAGCTAGACAAGTCCATAATATGTTGGGTGAGCAATTGGCTGACGGGTTCAGGCTCAAAGAGTTATAGTAAATGGAGTTACATCAGGCTGGCGGCCAGTCACCAGTGGGGTTCCCCAGGGCTCAGTGCTCTTTAATGTTTTTATAAATGATCTGGATGCAGGAGTCGAATGGACATTAAGTAAGTTTGCTGATGATATGAAATCAGGAGGAGATGTGGACTCCCTCGAGGGTAGAGAGGCCTTACAGAGAGATCTGGATAGACTAGAGAGCTGGGCAATCACCAACCGTATGAAATTTAACAAGAGCAAGTGCCAGATTCTCCACCTGGGATGGGGTAATCCTGGTTATGCATACAAATTGGGGGACAAGAGGCTGGAGAGCAGCCCAACAGAAAGAGATCTGGGGGTTTGGGTTGATGGCAAGTTGAACATGAGCCAACAGTGTGCCCTGGCAGCCTAAAGGGCCAACCGGGTCCTGGGGTGCATCAAGCACAGCATAGCTAGCTGGTCAAGGGAGGTGATTGTCCCAGTCTACACTGCACTGGTGTGGCCCCACCTTGAGTACTGTGTGCACTTTTGGGCACCTCAGTATAAGAAGGACATCAAACTATTAGAGTGTGTCCAGAGGAGGGACACCAAGATGGTGAAAGGTCTCAAGGGCAAGACTTATGAGGAGCGGCTGAGGTCACTTTGCTTGTTCATCTTAGAAAAGCAAAGGCTGAGGGGTGACCTCATCGCAGTCTACAACTTCCTCAAGAGGGGCAGCAGAGGGGGGAGGTGCTGATCTCCTTGCTCTGGTGACCAGCGATAGGACATCTGCGTCAGGGGAAGTTCAGACTGGACATTAGGAAAAGTTCTTCACTGAGAGGGTGGTTGGTCACTGGAACAGGCTCCCCAAGGAAGTGGTCATGGCACCAAGCCTGTCAGAGTTCAAGGAGCGTCTGGATGATGCTCTTAGTCATATGGTTTAGTTTTAGGTAGTCCTGCGAGGAGCAGGGAGTTGGATTTGATGATCCTTATGGGTCCCTTCCAACTCGAGATATTCTATGATTCTAGGGGGTTTTTTTCCCTCTCTTTCTTTCGCTCTCTCTCCTTTTACTCTTTCTTTCCCTTTCCCATTTTTCTCTCTTTCTTTTTTCTTTTTGCCTCTCTTTCTCACTCTTTAATTATTTTTTTCTCTTTCCCACCTTCTGTGCCAGAAAAAGCTGGTTCCAGCCAGCCCCTATTGGACCCACCACTGGCCAAAGCTGAGCCAATCAGCAAAACTGGTGGCACCTCTGTGAAAACATTTAAGAAAGGGAAAAATACTGCAGGAGTGTGTGAGAAAGGGGAGTGGGGTGGGGGGAGTGTGAGAAACAATCCTGCAGACACCAAGGTGATATCCTGCAGAAAGTGAAAATTTTCCACTGAGCAAAACTACGAACCACCTGTGCTCTGGAAAAGGAATCTGGGAGGGAGCTAAAGAGTATTTGTTTAATTAACGAACTGTGGAAAACTAATGACTATACCCTTGAAGAAGAGCTACTGGACTGATAAAAGGGAACATCTGGGTGCCAAAGACTGGATGGTGGCCAGAAAAACATGAAGTCTGATAGAACTGCAGTAACTGGGTGAAAGGTAAATGCGGCGAGGGGAGATCGCGACCACCGACTCAATTCAGGACCGAAAAGACTTGCCCCCCCACACCTGAAAGGAGCATGCATGCTAATTTGCATAGCAAGCGAGGCTAATTTAAATACAGTAAACCAATAGTGTATGAAATGTTAATCACTAACCAATAAGTGTAAATTTGGGCGGGTTTATACTAATCATGTAGCAGGATAAATATTCTGTAGTTTTGTATGAAGGTGCTGCTAGATTTGTGGAACTGCCACCTAGCACCCATCTTTGCGCAAATATGAAGGGAATAAAATACCTCTGCTCTGTGCGTTAATTGGCATCTGCACACTGGGCGAACGACCCCACTTTGGCGATAACAGTTTTTGGTGACCCAAGTGGGACTGTGCTGACAGCCTTGCCCGGATCGTCTTGCCATACCCAACGGGGAAAAGCAGTCTGACTGAACTCCAGCACGCACCAACCTGTTGATCAGGGACTCCATTGGCTCCTCTCCCGCAGTCGGGTGGTAAGCGACACAATAGTGCAATGCTATTTGAAAGAGGTATTTTATAGGGGGAAATGGGGGAAGGGCGAAACCTCTTAAGGAAGCAGTTGGAGTTGTTTTTTTGTGCTCTGCATAAGACGCATCAGAAAAGATACGCAGCAGCAGCGTTGGTTTCTGCACGTTGTATTTGTAACATCAAGAGATAATTCCTCATTTTGTAATTGGAATTTTGTGTGTGTGTGTCCTGGTTTCAGCTGGGATAGAGTTGATAACAATGTTGATAACACACTGATGTTTTGGTTCTTGCTGACTAGAGTTTACACTAGTCAAGGACTACTAAGAAGAAAATTAACTCTATCCCAGCTGAAACCAGGACAGTATGAAATGTTGGTTTAAGTTTTTTGGTACCGAAATGGGTTCCGCTGCTTCCAAGGAGGCTCTTCTTTGTTCTCCCTTAGGATGCATCCTAAATAATTGGAGTAAATTTGGAGGAGACCCCATGACCAGGAATAAATTAAAACAGTATTGTAATCAACGGTGGCCACAATATCAATTGGATGATGGTGAAATATGACCTGAAAATGGGTCTTTAAAATACAATGCCGTATTACAATTAATGTTATTTTGTCAGATAAATGAGAAATGGGATGAAATACCATATGTTGATTTGCTCTTTGCTTTAAGAAATGACTTGGATGTTAGAAAGAAACTTGGTCTGGTGGATTCGAAATACCAGAATGGAATATATTCTTTAACTGAGAAGAAGGAAAGAAAAAAGAAAAAGAGGGCTCGTGCTTTACCAGCTGTAAGATGGAAAAAAACAGGTCAGAAGACATGGAGGAAGATACTCAGCTATTGGTAGCCCCTCTGAAACAATTAGAATTGAGTGAGGAGGAAAATGAAACTTCTAGCCCTGTATCTGGAAGAACTAGGGGACAAAGACGGAGACCTGTAATCCAGGCTCCTCTTAGGCAGGCCTGCCTGAAGGACCTGAAGGAATGCCGGTGTATGTACATGTACCTTTTACTACTTCTGATTTATTAAATTGGAAACAGGCAGTCGAGTCTTACTGGAATAATCCTGAGGGGATGACACTAGTAATATGAAACTGTTTAATATGTTGTTTACTGATCAGTCGGCGTCAGATATCAGGAAGAAGCTGCAAAAAGTGGAGGGTGCAGATGGAATGACAATTTCACAATTAATGTTGATTGCATACAAAGTATACAATAATAAAGAAGAGGCAGAGGAAAAAGAGAAGCAAGGACAAGCAAAATTGCAGGCTGCTTTGCTGGCTGCTCTGACAGAAGGAAGAGGAAGTGTACAAGGAGGATTTAGAGGTAGAGGTAAGGGTCATGGAGGCCACTGTGAAACCACCCTAAGAACGAATCAGTGAGCCTACTGTAATAACTAGTTGTAAGGTACCTTTAAGCAAGACTAAGGTAAGCATTGTTGGTGCTACAGGGAAAAGAACTTTGAGGCCATTTTTACAGCCTATGGAGCTCTTGATTGGGGATACTAAATTAACACACGAATTCTTCTATATGCCAGAATGTCCATTGCCATTACTTGGACGGGATTTACTCTCTAAATTAAATGCACAATTAACTTTTTCTGAAGATTCTGTCCAGCTACGTATTCCCCCAGAGAATGCATGGAAAGACCAGATATGTTTGCTAACTGAGAAGGATCCTGTGGAAGGAGATATTCCAGATGAGGTATTAGATTAGGTAATACCCATAGTGTGGTCATCAGGAACGCCAGGATGAGCCAAGAATGTGACTCTGGTAAAGATCGGGCTAAAACCGGGAGCCCAGCCAGTAAGAAAGAAACAGCACCCTATTAAATTGGAAGCCCAGAAGGGATTAGAACCAATGATAAATTCCTTTTTAGAGTATGGACAATTAAGGGAATGCCAGTCGGAATTTATGTCCTGGTTTCAGCTGGGATAGAGTTAATTTTCTTCTTAGTAGCTGGTGGGGTGCTGTGTTTTGGATTTAGGATGAGAATAATGTCCATAGCACACTGATGTTTTAGTTGTTGTTAAGTAGTGCTTACACTAGTCAAGGACTTTTCAGCTTCCCATGCTCTGCCAGGTGCATAAGAAGCTGGGAGGGAGCATAGCCAGGACAGCTGACCCAGACTGGCCAAAGGGCTATTCCATACCATATGACATCATGCTCAGTATATAAGCTGGGGGAAGAAGAAGGAAGGGGGGGACGTTTGGCGGGATGGCGTTTGTCTTCCCAAGTAACCGTTACGCGTGATGGAGCCCTGCTTTCCTGGAGATGGCTGAACACCTGCCTGCCCATGGGAAGTAGTGAATGAATTCCTTGCTTTGCTTTGCTTGTGCGCACGGCTTTTGCTTTGCCTATTAAACTGTCTTTATCTCAACCCATGAGTTTTCTCACTTTTACCCTTCTGATTCTCTCCCCCATCCCACCAGGGGGGAGTGAGCAAGCAGCTGTGTGGTGCTTAGTTGCTGGCTGGGGTTAAACCACGACAATTTAATACTCCAATTTTGCCTGTAAAGAAGCCTCATTCTCAGGAATATAGATTGGTACAAGATTTATGAGAGGTTAACATGAGAACTACAGACGTGCACCCCGTGGTTCCAAATCCATATACCCTCCTTGCCTCAATTCCTGACAGTAATACTTATTTTACAGTGCTGGACTTGAAGGATGCTTTCTTTTGCATACCTGTGGATGAACAGAGTCAGACTATTTTTGCCTTCGAGTGGGAAAACCCGACTACAGGACAGAAGATGCAACTCTGTTGGACTGTCCTTCCCCAAGGATTTAAAAACAGCCCTACATTGTTTGGTAATGCATTGGTGAAAGAACTAGAACAGTGGCACAGTGAGTATGATACCATAACACTGTTACAGTATGTAGATGACTTATTGATTGGTTCTGACACCTGTGAGGAGTGTTTGGAAGCCACAATTAGCTTACTCAATTTTCTGGGTTTAGCAGGTTACCAAGTTTCTAAAAAGAAGGCCCAGATAGGGAAAGAGAGGGTCCAATATATGGGATTTGAAGTTACAAAAGGACAAAGAGAATTAAGTGCTGAAAGAAAAGAGGCCATTTGTAGAATTGCTGTACCTACTTCAAAGAAACAATTAAGGGGATTTCTAGGGATGGCTGGGTGGTGTCGGCTATGGATCTCTAGTTTCAGACTAATTGCCAAGACATTATATGCTGCCACCAAAGGAACTGAGGGGATTTTAGAATGGACAACAGAATGCCGTAGAAGCTTTGATGAAATTAAGAGAAAATTGATGGAAGCCCCTGCCTTGGGGCTCACAAATTTGAGGAAACCCTTTCAACTATATGTACATGAAAGGCAACAAGTAGCATCAGGAGTGCTGACACAGAAATTGGGGAGCTGGAAGAGACCAGTGGGATACTTTTCCAAACAATTGGATAAGGTCAGTAAAGGTTGGCCCACCTGCTTGAGGGCAGTAGCGGCGACTGTAACCTTAATTGAGGAATCTTGTAAACTGACACTGGGTCAACTGATTACTGTGTTTGTACCCCATGCTGTATCGTCTCTTCTTAAAAATAAGGGACACCACTGGATTTCCCCGAATAGGTTAGCAAAATATCAAGCTGTGTTACTAGAACAAGATGGTGTCACACTTTCTCTGACCTTCACCTTGAATCCTGCCACTCTACTCCCAATCTCTGAGTCTGATGAACTGCAACATGATTGTCTAACCACTACTGAACAGCAGACCAGATCTACAGGATGAACCCTTGCCTGACACAGAAGCGGAGCTCTTCACCGATGGTAGCAGCTACATGTCGGAAGGAAAATGGAGAGCTGGATACACAGTGGTAACAAACACCCAAACATTAGAAACCAGAGCATTACCCAGTAATACATCCGCTCAAAAGGCAGAATTGATAGCACTGACTCGAGCTCTAGAACTGAGTCATGGGAAGAGTCGATATATATACTGATTCCAGATATGCATTTGGAGTGGTGCATGCACACAGGGCAATTTGGAAAGAAAGAGGACTATTAAACTCACAAGGGACTCCAATAAAATATGGGGCAGAGATTATGAAACTGTTACAAGCAGTTCTTCAACCAGAAGAGGTTGCAATAATACATTGTAAGGCTCACCAACAAGGAAATAGCAGAGTTGTAAAAGGTAATCGAAAAGCAGATCAGTTTTAGCTAAAGAGGCAGCCCTGAAGGAGCCAACTCTAGAAGGAGCCTTGATTCCAGGATCTCGTTTAGAACTATCACCACCAAAATACACTGAAAAAGAAAACCAATTGGCGAAACAATTGGATTGCTCCAAAAGTGATCAAGGCTGGTGGGTAACGCCACTAAAACAACTATTGGTTCCTGAAAAAATGATGGAAATTTTACTTAAAAGGATACACCAAGAGACGCATACAGGAGCAGATGCACTGGTATTAACTGCTAAAAGGAACATTTTTGTGCCCACAATGCAGAATATAGCAGATATCGTAGTGAAGAAATGTACTGTTTGTTGTGCTAATAATCCAAAAATCGGAAAGAAGATTATGGGAGGACTTGTAAAACAAGGAATAACTCCTGGGGAATACTGGCAGATAGACTTTTCGGAATTACCGAGATGTAACCAATATAAATATTTATTGGTATTAGTAGACACCTTCTCTGGTTGGCCAGAGGCTTTCTCTTGTCGTACCAACAAAGCTAGAGAGGTAATTAGGATCTTGTTAAAAGAAATTATACCTAGATTTGGTATTCCAGAGGGTATTTCCTCTGACAACGGGCCTCATTTTATTGCAGAAGCAGTGCAGGAAATTTCCAGATTTTTGCAGATTAAGTGGGAACTACACACCCCCTGGAGGCCCCAATCTAGTGGGAAAGTAGAAAGAATGAATCAGACTCTTAAGAGACAAGTTTCTAAACTTTGTCAGGAAGCACACCTTAAGTGGACAGAAGCCTTACCTTTAGCTCTTTTACGAATTCAAATAACCCCTAGGGTTAAGGAAGGAGTAAGCCCCTTTGAGATTGTATATGGGAAAGCATATCCCACAAATCTTCTAAGCATCAAGGGAGACCAAATGCATATAAGAGGACAGCCTGCAATTAAAGAATATTTGATTTCTTTTTCGCAGACTTTGTCTTCACTACACAGGTGCCTAAATCAAAAGACTTCTCTTCCCTTGGATGCACCGGTTCACCCATTCCAGCCAGGAGATACGGTCTATGTACGAACCTGGAAAGAAGAACCATTGAAAGAGAAGTGGAAAGGATCTTACACCATGCTATTGAAAACTTATACTGCGGTCAAGGTAGAGGGAATTAATTCCTGGATTCATTATATATGAGTGAAAAGAGCACCGAGGCCTGATCAAGATAAATAGACTTTCACACCAACTGCGCTTGGAAAACAGGACTGGCCTATGTAGAAATTGAGTGCCCATAGTTTTAACCCCCCCTCCTTAGTGTTGTTAATCTAACTTTGCTAAGATGAAAATTGTAAATATTATAGTTGTATATTCAGTATTTGCTGTCTGTGAAGGAAATTTAGTCTTACAGCTCATCCAGTCATTCGGGAGAATCCACAATATCAGCAGTCTGACTGCATGTCTTCCACTACCAAAATCCGCTGCAAACCCCCTAGAATGGGGAGTCCTAACTATAGATTTAAACCGAATGTTTGAAACCATAATTGGCAATGGCCCAAGAAATCTTGGTCATGATGCTCTGGCAACAGGTCGAGGACAAAACAGATTAGCGTTAGACTTACTTAATGTTATTACATGAACATGGGATGTGCGCATATTTAGATTTAAATAATAAAGACTGCTGTGTTCACATCCCAAACATCATTATCATAATTGTAGTCATAATTGCTTGTCTTTTACTTGAATGCATTAGGAGTATGATAGTAAGACAAGTCACTGGAAAATATGTACTTTGGATGAAAAGAAAGAGTGAGACACATGAGACTCGTGATAGGGTCTCAGTCTCAAAGGAGGGAAAATGATATCCTGCAGAAAGTGAAAATTTTCCACTGAGCAAAACTACGAACCACCTGTGCTCTGGAAAAGGAATCTGGGAGGGAGCTAAAGAGTATTTGTTTAATTAACGAACTGTGGAAAACTAATGACTATACCCTTGAAGAAGAGCTACTGGACTGATAAAAGGGAACATCTGGGTGCCAAAGACTGGATGGTGGCCAGAAAAACATGAAGTCTGATAGAACTGCAGTAACTGGGTGAAAGGTAAATGCGGCGAGGGGAGATCGCGACCACCGACTCAATTCAGGACCGAAAAGACTTGCCCCCCCACACCTGAAAGGAGCATGCATGCTAATTTGCATAGCAAGCGAGGCTAATTTAAATACAGTAAACCAATAGTGTATGAAATGTTAATCACTAACCAATAAGTGTAAATTTGGGCGGGTTTATACTAATCATGTAGCAGGATAAATATTCTGTAGTTTTGTATGAAGGTGCCGCTAGATTTGTGGAACTGCCACCTAGCACCCATCTTTGCGCAAATATGAAGGGAGTAAAATACCTCTGCTCTGTGCGTTAATTGGCATCTGCACACTGGGCAAATGACCCCACTTTTGGGGTAACAAAGGTAAGTTAAGAGGGAAGGGGAGAAGGTGCTTAGGAGCCAGAGCAGAGATTCACTGCAGCTTGTGGAGAGGACCATGGTGGAGCAGATACCTACACTGCAGCCCATGGAGGATCCCACACCACAGCAGGTGGATGTTCCCTGTAGGAAGCTGCAGCCTGCGGAGAGCCCATGCTGGAGCAGGCTCCTGGCAGGAACTGTGGCCCATGGAGAGGAGCCCATGCAGGTGCAGGTTTCCCTAACAGGATCTGCAGCCCATGGAGGACCCACACTGGAGAAATCTTATCCTGAAGAACTGCAGCCCACGGGAAGGACCCATACCTGCTCACGCAGGTCCAGAGGAGGGCCATGAAGATGATCAGGGGGCTAGAGCACCTCTCCTATGAGGATGGGCTGAGAGTTGGGGTGGTTTAGCCTAGAGAAGAGAAGGCTCCGGGGAGACCTTATAGCAGCCTTCCAGTACTTAAAGGGGACCTACAGGAAAGATGGGGAGGGACTCTTTCTCAGGGAGTGTAGTGATAGGACGATTGGTAATGGTTTTAAACTGAAAGAGGGTAGATTTAGATTAGATATAAGGAAGAAATTCTTTACGATGAGGGTGGTGAGACACTGGAACAGGTTGCCCAGAGAAGTTGTGGATGCCCCCTCCCTGGAAGTGTTCAAGGCCAGGTTGGATGAGGCTTTGAGCAACCTGTTCTAGTGGAAGGTATCCCTGCCCATGGCAGTGGGGTTGGAACTAGATGATCTTTAAGGTCCCTTCCAACCCAAACCATTCTATGATTCTATACTGGAGCAGGGGAAAAGTGTGAGGATGAAAGAGCAGGAATGGCAGAGAGGAACTGTTATGAACTGACTGCAATCCCCCATTCCCTATCCCCACCTGTGCTGCTAGAGGCAGGTGCCGCAGGTGAATTATTAAGAGAAGTCATCGTTGTGGGGTTAACTAAAAGGGTTTTATTAATGATCAAATTATTAATTGATGAGTGAATAATAATTAAATGGTAATCAAATGTTGATTAAGCAATAACTGAATGGTAATTGAATGGTAATTAAATAGTGATTTGACAATGATTTAAATGATAATTTAGATGATGATTAGACAGTGGTCAAACACTCTACTGCTTACTACACTTCTAATAATTAAGCTATAGCTGGATATATAAATATCACTAGCATACAATTTACATTTAGGCCTAATGTAAAATGTCACTTACCTCATTATAGATATCAGATGCTGGGTAAGGGGTCTCTTAACCTCAAGGAGTAACCTTGAGAGGTGTCCCTTCTCAAGGGGGAGATCACTGCCGTGCAGCCTGCTGCCATACAGGAAAGCTCAATGGGCTCAGGGGGCTACAGATATTTATAGCATAAAGTGATTGATTTGTAGTCAAACCCCCTTTTGGTGTACGTGCAGGAGTGCAGCTGTAGCAGTTTTAGTTTTCTCTAGTCCCAGCTCAGGTTGGTACTGTTAGCTCCTGATAAGACATGGCCTAGACTCCTCACTTCCTGAGAAGATATGGCCTAGCACAATTCCCAAGATTTGCACAGCAAGGCTGATTTCAGTTAGGCCTACTTGTCGGTGATGCCTGAACCAAAATACTGTTCACTCAGTCAGAGTGGATGCATTCGTCACAGCAGGGGAGGGGAGGAGGTAGAGGAGTCCAGAATGAAGGAGTTATGTTGATCCTGGGAAGAAGGAGGGGCTGGGGGGAAGGTTTTTTAGTTTTTGTCTTTGTTTCTCACTATCCTACTCTATTTTTAATTGGCAATCAATTAAATGAATTTTCCCCAAGTTGAGTCTGGTTTTCCCTTGACCATAGTCAGTAAGTGATCTCCCTGTCTTTATCTCGAGTCACAAGCATTTCATCTTATTTTCTCCCCCTGTCCTGTTGAGGAGGGGAAAACCTGCTTCTGCGTGGGCTCCTCTCGATAGGCTGCAGTTCCTTCCAGGAGCCTTCTCCAGCATGGGTATATCCACCTGCTCCAGCGTGGGGTCCTGCACAGGCTGCAGTGTGGATATTTGGCTGACATGGTCCTTTCTCTCGCTCTGTTTTTGTCTTTTTTCTTTCCCTTTTATTTTTTCTCTTTCTCTCTTTTTCCCTCTTTCCCCCTCTCATTTTCTCTCTTCTCTCTATTTGTCTCTCTTGTTTCTCTGTCTGTTGACCTGACCAATCATCTAGAGAGGTTTGCTGCCTGCTGGGGGCCAGGATCTGAGATGTTCTGAAGGGACTACTAAAGTAGGGTAAGGATTAAAAAGACAAGTAAGGATGGCATTGTAGTGGGTGTCTGCTATCGGCCACCTGACCAGGAAGAGCAAGCGGATGAGGTCCTCTACAGACAGATAGGAGCAGCCTCGTGTTCACAGGCCCTGGTCCTCACGGGGGACTTCAACCACCCTGATATCTGCTGGAGGGGCAACACAGCAGGGCACAGGCAATCTAATCTAGGAGGTTCCTGGAGTGCATTAACGACAACTTCCTCACCCAAGTGATAGAGGAGCCAATGAGGAGAGGTGCTCTGCTGGACCTCCTACTGGTGGTGCTTGTTGGGAATGTGATGGTCAAAGGAAGCCTTGGCTGCAGTGACCATGAGATGGTGGAGTTCAGGATCCTGAGGGTAGGGAGGAGGGTGAAAAGCAGGCTCACAACCCTAGACTTCAGGAGAGCAGACTTCGGCCTCTTGAAAGATCTGCTTGGAAGAGTTCCATGGGATAAGACCCTGGAGGGAAAAGGGGCCCAAGAGAGCTGGTTAGTATTCAGTGACCACCTCTTCCAAGCTCAAGAGTGGTCCATCCCAACTGTGACTGGTACCCCTTGCTCCTGACCACTGGTAATATGGTTAGCATAACTAACATAATTTTATAAGGTAAACAACTATTCTTTGTGACTGAAGTGGTCATGTATCAGTCCCCTTTCCTGTCATTATCAGGCCCTGAAGGTCCTGTGCACCAGACATTTTTTTTTCTTCCCCTCCCTATCAGCCTCACGATTCCTGGGCACCAGGCTGACTACTCCCTTCATTGCCCACCTTGAAGGTCCCAGTAACTCGGCCAACCAGGTGATGATGACCCCATCACAGAACAGGGAAGCATAGCAGCACACAGAGCACTGTCTATAAAATCAAGCAGTTAGAGGTACTAAGTGGGACTTGGACCAGAACTGCTGCTGGACAGCAAAATTTGTGATCCCCCAGTGGCCAGGGATACCTCCACCGTCATCTGCTTCCTCTGAGGATTGAGTGACTCATATTCTTTTATATGATTTTTGAGTCTAGATTATGATTGTTATATTGATATGGAAAACCATGTACTAAGATTTGACCCGATCTGCAGAGACTCCAGGTGATTAGAAACCATAAACTAAGCTGTACTATAAAATTCTGTGCCATGCTACTTATAAAACTGTGCTACACTGATTCTGCTTCTAGAAATCCTGTGCTACTCCAATCATAAAATTCTATGCTATGCTAATAAAAAAATTCTGTTAAAAAAATAAACCTTTAATTGTAACTACAACTTAGTGCCATCATCATTCTACCAAGGATCCCCACAACAACCTGTCTGTCCCCATAGTGTCGGGTGACACCAATGAATAAGAAGTCAGGCAAAAATGCCAGGAGGCCTGCATGGATGAACAAGGAACTCCTGGCAAAATTCAAACACAAGAAGGAAGCATACAGAAGGTAGAAGCAGGGACAGGTAACACTGTCCAAGCATCCAGGGATGAAGTTAGGAAAACTAAAGCCCAACGGGAATTGAATCTGTCCAGGGATGTCAAAGACAACGTGAAAGGCATCTATAAGCACATAGATGACAAAAGGAAGACTAGGGAAAATGTGGGCCCATTGCTCAATGAGACAGGGGACTTGGTTACACAGGACATGGGAGAGGCTGAGGGACTGAATGCTGCCTTTGCCTTAGCCTTTACTAGTAAAACCAGCCTTCAGGAATCACAGGCCCAGAGACCAGGGGGGAAAGCTGGAGCCAGGAAGATGTACCCCTGGTGGAAGAGAATCAGGTCAGGGAATACTTAAGCAAACTGGACAGGCCCTGATGGGATGCACCCACAAGTGCAAGGCCAGTCTTGATAATCTTTGATTGATCATGGTGACTGGGAGAAGTACCCTGTACTGGTTTTGGCTGGGATAGAGTTAAATTTCTTCATAGTAGCTTGTATGGTGCTATGTTTTGGATTTGTGCTGAAAACAGTGTTGATAATACAGAGATATTTTTGTTATTGCTGAGCAGTGCTCACACAGCATCAAGGCCTTTTCTGCTTCTCACACTGCCCCGCCAGCGAGTAGGCTGGGGGTGCACAAGAAATTGGGAGGAGACCCTGCTGGGACAGCTGACCCCAACTGACCAAAGGGATATTCCGTACCATATGACTTCATGCTCAGCAATAAAAGCTAAGAGAAAGGAGGAGGAGGGGGGCATTTGGAGTTATGGCATCTGTCTTCCCAAACATCTGTTACACGTGATGGAGCCCTGCTTTCCTGGAGATGGCTAAACACCTGCCTGCTGATGGGAAGTAGTGAATGAATTCCTTATTTTGCATGGCTTGCTTTGCCTATTAAACTGTCTTTATCTCAACCCATGAGTTTTCTCACTTTTACCTTTCCACTTCTCTCCCCCATCCTGCTGGTGGGGAAGTGAGCGAGCAACTGTGTGGTGCTTAGCTGCCTACCGGTGTTAAACCATGACATGCTCGAAGACTGGAGGAAAGCAAATGTCACCCCCATCTTCAAGAAGGGCAAGAAGGAGGACCCAGGGAACTACAAGCCAGTCAGCCTTACCTCAGTCCCTGGGAAGGTAATGGAGCAGCTAATCCTGGAAATCATTTTCAGGCACATGAAGGGCGAGAAAATCATCAGGAGTACTCAGCATGGCTTCATCAAGGGGAAGTCATGCTTGACCAACTTGATAACCTTTTGTTATGCAATGACTGGCCTGGTAGATGAGGGAAGAGCAGTGGATATTGTCTACCTGGACTTCAGGAAGGTCTTTGACACTGTCTCCCATAAGATCCTCATGGAGAAGGTGATGAAGTATGGGCTGGATATGCAGACAGTGAGGTAGCTTGAAAACTGGCTGAATGGCTGGGCCGAGAGGGTGGTGGTCAGCGGTCTAAAGTCTAGTTGGAGACCGTTAACAGGTGTATGTACCCCAGGGATCAGTACTGGGTCCAGTCCTGTTTAACATCTTCATTAATGATTTGGATAGTGGGGCAGAGTATACCCTCAGCAAGTTTGCAGATGACACAAAACTGTGAAGAGTGGCTGATATGCCAGAGGGTTGTGCTGCCATCCAGAGGGATCTTGACAGACTGGAGAAATGGGCCGACAGGAACCTCATGCAGTTCATCAAGGGGAAGTGCAAAGTCCCGCGCTTGGGGAGTAATAATCCCAGGGACCAGTACATGCTGGGGCCACCCATCTGGAAAGCAGCTTTGCAGAGAAGGTCCTGGTGGACACCAAGTGGAACATGAGCCAGCAATGTGCCCTTGCCGCAAAGAAGATTAACAGTATCCTGGGCTGCCTTAGAAGGAGTGTTGCCAGCAGGTCAAGGGAGGTGATCCTTCCCCTCTACTTAGCACTGGTGAAGCCACACCTGGAATCCTGTGTTCAGTTCCTGGGCTCCCCAGTACAAGAGAGACATGGACATACTAGAGAGAGTCCAACGAAGGGCCACAATGATGATTAAGGGTCTGGAGCATCTCTCCTATGAGGAAAGGCTGAGAGAGCTGGGACTGTTTATCCCAGAGAAGAGAAGGCTCAGGTGGAATCTCACCAATGTATACAAATATCTGAAGGGAGGGTGCAAAGAAGATATATCCAGGCTCTTTTCAGTAGTGCCCAGTGACAGAAGAAGAGGCAATGGCCACAAAGTGAAACACAGGAGGTTCTGTCTGAACATCAGGAAACACTTTTTCACTGTGAGGGTGACTGAGCACTGGAACAGGTTACCTAGAGAGGTTGTGGAGTCTCCCTCCTTGGAGATATTCAAAAGCTATCTGGACATGGTCCTGGGCAAACCGCTCTAGTTGGCCCTGCTTAAGCAGGGGCATTGGACCAGATGACCTCCAGAGGTCCCTTATAACCTGAACCATTCTATGATCCTGTGTTTTTCAGTAACTGCAATTGGTTGGGTCAGGTAGAGGAAGAGGGCATGCTGCATCTACCTTCAACATTGAGGCTCTTAGCTTTGCTAAAGTTGCAGCTCTACCTGAAGTCATATGTAAGCCTCTATCACTATTTCCTCCAAGTACAGCAACTATCTTAGAGCACACTCTGTTCAAGTTTTCACTTTCATGCTTAGATAATAGGATAAAATAGATGAACAAACCCAAGCAGTTTGAGCTATTTTGAAGTTTTTCATATAGATAATCATATGTTTCCATTATTGTTTTTCTTATTATCATTTCCTGTCCCTTTGCTAACTGTTGTATCCCTTATTTACCTAATTGCTTGACAGATGTTCATTGATTGAAGTCCTCAACCAGATGTGGTTTTCTGGACGACACAGTAATGAAAACACTGGGTATCTGAATTTATTTGAAATGAAGTTATACCAGTCTTTGAAGCTGTGAATGGAGCTGCATAATTTAGAAATTTACTGTTGGTGCAAAACCATAAAGATTTTTGCATGAGTATCTTTTACCTTAATAGATGGAATTTGAAAATAATTTGAAAATAACTGGAAGATATTTTATGTCATTAGGAAACTGAGATTTGGGTTTCAAATGAAGTAAATACATTCCATACACTATAAATTGTAAGAAGGACATCAAACTATTAGCGTGTGTCCAGAGGAGGGACACCAAGATGGTGAAAGGTCTCAAGGGCAAGACTTATGAGGAGCGGCTGAGGTCACTTGGCTTGTTCATCTTAGAAAAGCAAAGGCTGAGGGGTGACCTCATCGCAGTCTACAACTTCCTCAAGAGGGGCAGCAGAGGGGGGAGGTGCTGATCTCCTTGCTCTGGTGACCAGCGATAGGACATCTGCGTCAGGGGAAGTTCAGACTGGACATTAGGAAAAGTTCTTCACTGAGAGGGTGGTTGGTCACTGGAACAGGCTCCCCAAGGAAGTGGTCATGGCACCAAGCCTGTCAGAGTTCAAGGAGCGTCTGGATGATGCTCTTAGTCATATGGTTTAGTTTTAGGTAGTCCTGTGAGGAACAGGGAGTTGGATTTGATGATCCTTATGGATCCCTTCCAACTCAAGATTCTATGATTCTAGTTCATGAAAAATAATGGAGGGGGGGGGAAAAAAGCAAATGACTCTTACTAAGCTGAGTTTTGCTATGCAGTGAAACTTGGATAATTTGGAGACTAAAAATCAGTCAGTGCTTATGAATAAGCCAGTGTCTCTGGACAGGAGAAGATGAAGATTATGTGCTGTTGGCCTTAAAACAGGCCATGGAAAAATAAGCCTTCTTTTATGGAAGTAGAAGAACATAATGAAGGTTTGTTGATGTGCTTTTTATTTGTACTTATTTGGACCTGCTGTTTACGAACAGAGAAGGCCTGGTGGGCGATGTGGTGGTCAGAGGCTGTCTTGGGCTCAGTGACCATGAAATGATAGAGTTTTCAATTCTTGGAGAAGTGAGGAAGGGGGTCAGCAAAACCGCTACCCTGAACTTTAGAAGGGCCGACTTTGGATTGTTTAGGAGTCTGGTTAACAGAGCCCCTTGGGAGGCAGTCCTGAAGGGCAAAGGAGTCCAGGAAGGCTGGATGTTATTCAAGAAGGAAGTCTCAAAGGCACAGGAGCAGGCTGTCCCCATGTGCCGCAAGTTGAGCAGGAGGGGAAGAAGACAGGCCTGGCTGAACAGAGAGCTTTGGCTGGAACTCAAGAAAAAAAGGAGAGCTTACCGCCTTTGGAAGAAGGGGGAGGTGACTCAGGAGGACTACAAGGATGTTGTGAGTTTATGCAGGGAGAAGATTAGAACGGCAAAGGCCCAGCTGGAACTTAAACTGGCCACCGCCATTAAAGATAACAAAAAGTGTTTTTACAAATATATCAGCGACAAAAGGAGGGCCAGGGAGAATCTCCCTCCTTTGTTGGATGAGGAGGGAAACATTGCCACGAAGGATGAGGAGAAGGCTGAGGTACTTAATGCTTTCTTTGCCTCAGTCTTTAATAGTCAGACTGGTCATCCTCGGGGTTTTCAGGCCCCTGAGCTGGGAGATGGAGATAGATAGGATGCAGAATGAAGCCCCGGTTGTCGAAGAGGTGGCAGTCACCGACCTGCTCCTCCACCTGGATGCGCACAAGTCCATGGGGCCAGACGGGATCCACCCGAGGATACTGAGGGAGCTGGCAGAGGAGCTTGCCAAGCCACTCTCCATCATTTCTCAGCAGTCCTGGTCAACCGGGGAGGTCCCAGATGACTGGAAGCAGATCATCTTGAATGCCATTATGCGGCACGTGTGGGACAACCGGGGGAACAGGCCCAGCCAGCATGGGTTTATGAAAGGGAGGTCCTGTTTCACTAACCTGGTCTCCTTCTATGACAAGGTGACCCACTTAGTGGATGAGGGGAAGGCTGTGGATGTTGTCTGTCTGGACTTTAGTAAGGCCTTTGACACTGTCTCCCACAGCATTCTCCTGGAGAAGCTGGCTGCTCACAGCTTGGATGAAAACTGGCTGAATGACCGAGCCCAGAGAGTGGTGGTGAATGGAGTCAAATCCAGTTGGCAGCCGGTCATGAGTGGTGTTCCCCAGGGCTCAGTGTTGGGGCCGGTCCTGTTCAACATCTTCATTGATGATCTGGATGAGGGGATTGAGTGCACCCTCAGGAAGTTTGCAGATGACACCAAGTTGGGTGGAAGTGTTGATCTGCTGGAGGGTAGGAAGGCCCTACAGAGGGACCTGGACAGGCTGGATTGTTGGGCCGGGGCCAACTGCATGAGGTTCAACAAGGCTAAGTGCCGGGTCCTGCACTTGGGTCACAACAACCCCATGCAATGCTACAGGCTTGGGGAGGAGTGTCTGGAAAGCTGCCTGGCAGAAAAGGGCCTGGGGGTGTTGGTTGACAGCTGCCTGAACATGAGCCAGCAGTGTGTTCAGGTGGCCAAGAGGGCCAATGGCATCCTGGCTTGTATCAAGAATAGTGTGGCCAGCAGGACCAGGGAGGTGATAGTGCCCCTGTACTCGGCACTGGTGAGGCCACACCTCGAGTACTGTGTTCAGTTTTGGGCCCCTCACTACAAGAAGGACATTGAGGTGCTGGAGCATGTCCAGAGGAGGGCAACGAAGTTGGTGAAGGGTCTGGAGCACAAGTGTTACGAGGAGTGGCTGAGGGAGCTGGGGTTTTTTAGTCTGGAGAAGAGGAGGCTGAGGGGAGACCTTATTGCTCTCTACAACTACCTGAAAGGAGGTTGTAGCGAGGTGGGGGTCGGTCTCTTCTCCCTAGTAAAAAGTGATAGGACGAGAAGAAACGTCCTCAGGCTGCACCAGGGGAAGTTTAGGTTAGATATTAGGAAAAACTTCTTCACCAAAAGGGTAGTCAGGCACTGGAACAGGCTGCCAAGGGAAGTGGTTGAGTCTCCATCCCTGGAGGTATTTAAAAGACGGGTAGATGTGGCGCTTAGGGACATGGTTTAGTGGTGGACTTGGCAGTGATAGGTTAACGGTTGGACTTGATGATCTTAAGGGTCTTTTCCAACCTTAACGATTCTATGATTCTATGAACATCTATTTTGTTCAGTATAAAGAAAGAAACACTAAGAGCAACTATACACAGTCTTTTCAATTATAAGCTAATCAGTACAACTAAAATCAGCATCTGTACATGCTGAAAATAACCTAAAAATTGCTGTAGTGGAGCAAAGAAATATTTAGTAAATATTAGTGTTAAAATTCCGCTTCTGTTGTAATTGTGTGAAGGCATCCTTAAAATGAAGTTTCATTTCATAATTGGACATTCTAAAAGGTACTCTTCTAGAACAAGATTTTTACCTTAGGTTCATTAAGGAAAGACTGGTAAGTATTACTGACAACATACCTGAAATATGAAGATTGAGATGATGTTGAGTGATTTACTGGGGTTTGCATCAGAAGCACAGCTGGATTAGAAGCCAAGGCTTGATCTTCTGTTTAAAATGGAGCAGCACACTGCAGTATGAGCATATACCCAATTTTTTATTTTGAACATAAATGTGCAGCCACATCTCTGTGGTGATTCACTGTTCCTTCAGAAACTCCCTGTCAACTACTGCTGCCCCTGAATTGCTACTGAGACCACGAAATAGTTTCAGGAGCCCAGGCTTCTCACAGCAGTAAGATACTGCTGATCATCTGATACATGCCTCCCATTTCTGTGGCAGAAAGGAGCTTCTTGATCCCAGTCCCTATTGAACACACTAGCAACAAGACCTTGTGGTTCAGGAAGGCAGAATTTTTCCTCTGACCTGCAATTGGAGCTCAGCAGTCACCAGGATGCAGCATGCAGCTGTAGCACAGCACCTACTCATGGCCCATGGTGGACCCTAATGATATGTTCTTCTGACCCCCTGACAGAGGCAGGGTGTGAAAGACAAGATGCTAACTGCAATATAATTTGCTTAGAAGAATGAACACTACCTGAGACTATGAACTTTTACCTCAGGGTCGATATGACCCAAAAACCCAACCTAAGCCAGCTCTTGCCAGCTGAGAACACCCCATACCAACAACAAAACAATAGAAGATTTATCCTTCAGTGAAACCAGGCATATAACCATGGCCAGAAATGCAATCGACCAGAATCCAGTATAAACCCCTCCACACCTGCACGGGACATTGGTTTAGAACAATCAAGATGAACACACCACTGACCATACATCTGTACAACCTGTACAACTGTATTGTAACATATATAAACCCTGCTTTCCTCTGTATTGGGGTCCTCCATGCATTAGGCTGGGGCACGGCTATGCACATAGCTAAAATAAAAGAATAACTTCCCTTGTTAATCCTATGCTAAGTGTCCTTGCCTCCCTCCTCAGCCAGTGAAGAACTGACTTTTACAAGGGCTGTGGTGCTACCCAATGCGATTGTGACCTAGCTGCTGCTGAACTCAGAAACATCCAGATTTCTTTCTTAACAGCCTTGGTTATGAGACAAGGAAAACAGAAGATCTGATCTTCATTTCTAGATCAAGGAGAAAAACACACGTTAACACTTTAATGTCCTCACCAAACTGCTCTCTTCTCATTTGTATTTACTTTGTATGGGTAAAAATAGGATACTCTCCTGGAACACACAGACACTGCTTAATAATAGTGCATATGAATCATACTTTTTTGTTACTGCTCTGTAGATCAGAACAGCACTGATGCAAGCCAAGTGTTCATTTTGTGTTTTGTGTTCTGATATTAAATGCCAAGACAAAAATACCAACAAAGGATGTACCAAAAATATGGACACTAGCAAAAATTCTTCTAGTCAGTCTTTCCTGTAAAAAGCAACAATATGACACACAGCATGTTTCAGAACACAGAGGGAAAGTTTATGTAATTTAGAAGATTCAAACCACTGTTTTTAACTAGGTCAAAATAAAAGTGAATTAACTAATTTTTAATCTCATCTTTATTCCATATTATCCATATTTATTCCATATTTAGTCCATATTTCTATGACAAGGTTACCCACCTAGTTGACCAAGGGAAGCCAGTCGATGTAATCTTTTTGGATTTCAGTAAAGCTTTCGATACCGTCTCTCGCAGTATCCTCCTGGACAAAATGTCCAGCATACAGCTGGATAAATACATAATGCAATGGGTGAGCAATTGGCTGATGGGTCGGGCTCAAAGGGTTATAGTAAATGGGGTTACATCAGACTGGTGACCAGTCACTAGCGGGGTTCCGCAGGGATCCATCTTAAGGTCAGTGCTCTTCAATATCTTCATAAATGACTTGGATGCAGGACTTGAAGGTTTGTTATCCAAGTTTGACAATGACACAAAATTGGAAGGAGCTGTTGACACTCTCGAGGGCAGAGAGGCCCTGCAGAGGGATCTGGACAAATTAGAGAGCTGGGCAATCACCAACCGTATGAAGTTTAACAAGGGCAAGTGCCAGATTTTGCTCCTGGGACATGGCAACCCTGGATGTACATACAGACTGGGGAACGAGACGCTGGAGAGCAGCACGGCTGAGAGGGATCTGAGGGTTCTGGTCGATGGCAAGTTGAACATGAGCCAACAGTGTGCCCTGGCAGCCAAGAGGGCCAACCGTGTCCTGGGGTGCATCAAGCACTGTATTGCTAGCCGGTCGAGGGAGGTGATTGTCCCGCTCCACTCTGCACTGGTGCGGCCTCATCTCGTGTACTGTGTGCAGTTGTGGGCGCCACAGTACAAAAAGGATACGAAGCTACTGGAGAGTGTCCAGAGGAGAGCCACGAAGATGGTGAAGGGTTTAGAGGGGAAGCCGTACGAGGAGCGGCTGAAGTCACTTGGTCTGTTCAGCCTGGAGAAGAGGAGACTGAGGGGAGACCTCATCGCGGTCTACAGCTTCCTCACAAGGGGAAGAGGAGGGGCAGGTGCTTATCTCTTCTCCCTGGCGACCAATGATAGGACCCGAGGGAATGGCAGGAAGATATGCCAGGGGAGGTTTAGGTTGGACATTAGGAAAAGGTTCTTCACCCAAAGGGTGGTGGAGCACTGGAACAGGCTCCCCAGGGAGGCAGTCATGGCGCCAAGCCTGACAATATTCAAGAAGCATTTGGACAATGCCCTCAGACATATGGTGTGAATTTTGGGGTTGTCCTATGCAGGGACAGGAGTTGGACTCGATGATCCTTGTGTGTCCCTTCCAACTCAGGACATTCTATGATTCTATGATTAATGATGCAAAAATAAGGAGCTAAGTTCCTTTCTAAGTTTACATGAATGCTAAATGACTTCACTGATTACTATATTGTTTCAGCATAATCATAATTCAGAGTGGTGCTTTATTACTGACACCAGAAAAACAATGCATACTTGTTCAGATTTATTTCTTTTGGTTTCAGTTATGTCATTAAGCATATGTTTTAATATATAAGTGCTTTATGAACAGCAATTCCAAAGTTTTACTGTAAAATTGTCATTGTACATTTTAAGGATATTCTTGTGTTTATTAATTATTTTCTTAGGGTATGCAGATTTTATGTCACTGTAAACTGGTACCTTAAAATAAGAAAAGCTAAACAGCTAACTAGAATAAACTCACTTGAAATGCTTACATTATGTTTACAACATAGTGACTAATAGTGCTTTTATATAAAGATGTTTACACTTGATTAAGTAACAGCAGAATTTGCAGCCTTTTAAATAGTGTTTAGACATCAGTAATCATATGTTACTCATCCCCTTCCCCCATCTGAGCAGGATGCCAGTAGGTTTCATGCTGGGTTCAGTCTCTGCCCTCCTCACTTCCCATTTTTAGGCTCAGGGACTTTTTTGCTTCTCTGAGCAAAGTGACAGATAATCTGAGGGGGACAGGGTATAGAATGGGACGAGTTGGGGCACCATTATCTACATCACATCAGCTAGGAACTGACAGTGAAGTAGAAGTTAGCTATCAGGAAAAGGCTGAAGTAGTTCCCTTCCTCTACAAAGCATGTCTGTCACAAGTACCAAATTGTATTGTCAGTTATAATTTGGTTTCTGCTCTGTTCCAGTCATGCTGTCCCTTACAAAGAATATATTGTGATACCCATTGAGAAGTTATACTTAATTTTTTTTAAAGAAGGAAAAAATAAGAAATAGCAGGCTCTTAGCAGGTTCTAACCCATTAGTTTTACATATGGATTCAGAACAATTTATCTGACATAATACCTTATAAAGAAAATTCATATTATTGCCTCCATTATATCTGGGCCAAAGATCTACATTGATTGGCCAGTCATTATGGAACACAAGCCAAATCTGCATCCCACTGCAAGATCTTCAATATCACAACACTTTTGCCGCACAGATGCAATCAGAGATGCTGGAAAAGCTTCTATTTAATGCCATTAAAAATGCATCTTTGGTCTTTCCTAGTACCCAGTCTGAGCATGCTGATTTGACTGGCCCAAAACAAGCTTTTCTGATGAGTGTGCACTTTCTATGGTAGGATCTGCCTTCTGTTGTTTTCTATCTAGAAGCTCAGATTAGACCCTGAGCACATCTGCAGTGACAGAGTTTTGGCTCTAGAAGCTTCTCAGGTGGGATCTATCTATGTCTAGGAAATCTTCTCAGGGTGAAACTGTCATTAATGTGACTTTTCAGTTCCTCTGTTTCTGAATATAACTTTTCTTAAAGTTTGTGTGCAAGTCTCCTGCAATAAGTGCACAAGAATTTGACATCATGACCATTTATTAACTCTAAACTGAATTTAGGACTCTATCCAGGGTCAGCCATGCATGATGTTGGGTAAGTAAAATGACTGTAAGGGGAAAAGGATCTGTTAACTCTTAATGCTTTATGTAAGTAGTTATCTTTCTCCTCTTCAAATTCTTTTTAAAGTCACTCCCCAGAGTTTTGATTCTGGCTGTAGTTAGCTGCAGCTCCCTTTCAGCCTGCACATCTAGGTTTCCTTCCTGTAGAAATAACAACGCTGTATAGGTGAGACTCACCACAAATTGGGGTTAGGTTGCAATCAGGGTTCCCCCTTGGTTAATATTTTAAGTATAATATCAGAGGCTTCCCATGCTTCTCTCTATATATATATAACTATTTATCCATCTTCTTAACAAAGAAATAACTAAGATGCAATTACAGACACATAGTGTCTTCTGGCTTCACTATGCAAACTGGAGGACTTGTGACCTCTGCCTGGAGATTATTCCCCTTAAATTGCTCTGGAGATCATCTTGTAGGATTTCTCCTTTCTTCTTCAGTTAAAATGAGCTAGGTTAAGCAGACAGTTAAACTGTTAAAGGTAATCTGAGTAATGTTTACAGAATTAGCATAAGCAGCTCAAATACCAGGTAACAAAGTAACCTGTAGCAGAAGAGTGGTGATGGTAAATGGTTATCCTTTTCACTAGTATCTCTGTTGGTAGATTGCATGCTCTCCACAGTCTAGAGAAAAACCCAGAGCTTTATGTATAGGAAACAAGATCATCAGAAGGCTATGGGATCTATCTTCATTTATTGATTGGAAGGGCTAGTCTAAGATGAAGTCTGGTGTGATATGAAAGAATATTTAATTGAAGCAGTTTAAGTTTTGCCAGAAGCATTTAACACATATGGAGAAATTTACTTTACACAGACTAAGCATTCTTCAGCAAGTCCTAACAGATGTCTCACAGTTCAACTATTATTTGTAAATTATGATATTAAAGAAATGCTGGTATTATTTAAATATTTCTGGCAACATTTGATCCAGATTCCTTCCAAATGCCAAAATATGGCCTAGGGAATGATCACTTTAGTGATCAGTATCATCTATTGCAATATAGGCATCTTTAACTGGTTGCTTTCTCTGTGGAAAAGGCTCCATAATAAAGAATAAAAGGAGAAGAATGTTTTGCTCCCTAACAAACATATAACACACAACCTTTGGATTTTGTTGTGTTAGTACAAAGATTGACTTGATATTGATCAACCTGAATTAGTACATAATGTAGACTATTACAAGCAGTAAAGATTTAAGATGATTCCACTTGAATAAAACAATCACAAGAATGCCAGCTGATGCAGAGTTATACCGAGTATTAAATAACCTCTTAGTATTCTTAGTTTATCTGTTTTGTACAGACTCACCTCATCTGTAAACAATCCTGGGAAGGAACTTGGTCAGTAGTTACACTCTAAGCAGTCATTTAGATTAAAAACAAACAAACAAAAATGCATTATATATGCCAAAAAGACAAGGATCCTAGAATTGTGCCTAGCGCTAAAGCAATAACATAGATTAGGTACCAAGTGCAACTTTTAGTACTCAAATACTACTGTAAAAATAGATGCCAGAGGGTGTTTCAAGTATTTATAGAATTTAGAAGAAGTTGTATCACTGGTGCCGTGGACTTTGTTCAGGGCTACAGACTTAATTGCTTTTTCAAACTCAAACATAGAAACTTCCTCATCTAGCTAGAATCTGTGCTCTCTGACTCTGGCAACACGTGAAAATGAACTGGGGAGAAAGTCACTTATTTCTAGAATAACTGTTCTTCTAGTTTTCTTCAGGCAAAAATGAATTCTAAAATAAAGTGAGGTTTATTCTGGAATAGAACATCTGCATAGGAAATTATTTTGAAAAAATTAAACTAATGGCTACTTCACTATTTTGATATTTAGTGACTAGGAGGTCTGGTGAGCATTGGAGAATATAATGTTTTTTGTAGTAGTTTCTCATTCAGTTTGCTTTGTGCAATGAATGTAAATCCTGATCCATCTCCATCTGTGTTGGAAACAAAATGGACTAGATGTCAAGGCATGTAATCTATTCAAATACATATATAATGAGAATGTAGAACACATTAATTACTTTGGCTAAAGTAACTGGACTTACAGATAGCAGTCAAAGAACAGACTTGGCAAAATTTAAAAAAATAAAGTGATTTAAGTTTAATTCTTTCAAACAACCTCTCATGTTATTAAAAGTACTTCTATTAAGGCAGTAACGTATGTATAGATTTTTGGATTAAAAAACTAACTAAATACGGTTTGTACCTTAGCTAGTAAAGTAGACTGTCATGCCCAAGGCTGGGCCATGTAGGTTCATATCGTATAATTCCTGTTCCATGGTTTATCATGTAATGAAAAATAGAGTCTCCTGCCAAATGCTAAAGGAGTTTGAGCACACAGTTCTTTATTATCATTGTCAGCTGCTTTTTGCATGTTTCTGTCTTAATTCCTTGCAATGTAAAACATTGCAAGGGACCCTGGAAATGAAGCACTTACTTAAACATATTGAATGCTTAGGACATGATTTTGATCATGTTTGCATATAGTATCACACTCATTAGCTTCAAATGTCTGATGCACATTTATGAAACATCAAAATCAGTTCCTTAAATTGAGACTGACAGACCCTTTATTCAGAATAACAGAAATTAACAATAAGTTTGCTAACTACATTTTAAACTTGCCTACTATATCTTCCATCAATACATAAAAAAATATTAATGATGTAGTTTATTGTCCCGATCCAATGTTGGGAGAGGTTTCGATACGATCCCAAGGATGAGATTAAGACGCAAACGAGGTCAAATGCCGTACAACCTTTTGACTTTATTTTGGCGAACGAAGGGGTGAGGACCGGGTAGGGAGATGGGGGGGAAAAACGAAAAAAAAAAAAGAGAGAGAGAAAAAGAGAGAAAAATAGAAAGAGCGTGCTTAGGCGGGTGAGAAAAGAGCTACGTAGGGGAACTAGCTACCGCCACTCCGAGTCCGGCGTTGTCCCGTCGATCAAAGGTCCAATCGGTCCAGTCGTTGTGTCCGCAGGAGCAGCTTCCAAGGAGGTGCGCAGGGAAGGACGAGAAGAGAAAAAGAGGACCTCAAAAGGCGCACGCGGTCCTTTTATAGGGCCATGCACATGCGCAGAACAGGTCTGCATACATGCAGTTTGCGCTTCTGCTTTTCGCGCCCTGGTCTCTGCGCAGGCGTGCGTGCAGTCCATGGCCCCGCCTTTCGCATCCCGGCCTCTGCCTTTCGCGCCCTGGTCTCTGCACAGACGTGCGTGCAAGTTCATGGTCCCGCCTTTCGTGTCCTGGTCTCTGCATGGGCATCCATCCTGTGGTGGTTTCGTCGGGGGCTGGATGTCGGACCCAGAACATGGCGGTAGAACGGCAATGTTGAGACAATTCTGGTTCCATAACAGTCCTCGACACCACCCCGTGGCTCGACATTGCAGTCTTCACAGTGGTAGGAGAGGTGGGAAGGGAAAAAGAGAGAGAGAGAGAGAGGACAGAGCAGCGGTGGAGACAGAAGCAGAGAAAAAGGGGAGGTGTAGAGGAGAAAGGTGACATGGGACATGGCAAGAGAGTGTTCAATTACAAACAAACAGGAACACTGTCCAATGTAAACACTCTTTTTCCTTAATCTTTCTAAGTTTAACAATGTTCAACTTTATAGAACAACCCTGAGAAATCCATTGGGTGAGGTAGTTCACCATTATAAGAAGTACAGAACAACTGGTGAGTATGACATGGGTAGGAATATGCAACTTTTTTTGTTTTGTTTTGTTTTGTTTTTTTGGAGGTCTAAACAATGGTTATTGTGGTGGGTTCTAACCGGTGAACGGCACGGATTTTTTTTATGCCCTCGGGTGAGGTGGTAGGTATGAACTGCATATTAGATACCACATGTCGTATTAGCTGAACAAAACAGGGTATTATACAGGGTAAAAACATTAAAGTGGCTAACGCACATAGCAAATATAACAGCAACTGCTTCACCCAGGGCGCCCCCGGCAGCCAGGACCATAAATTACCATTCCAACCGTTCCAGGCCTGGATGGGGACGTGGGCTATTTTTCTAATGTCTTTGGTTAATTGGAGGACTACTTCGTCTACATCGTCTATTTCTAAACAACAGTTAGAGACATTTAATTTCCCACATATCCCTCCTTCTTCAGCCAGTAAATAATCTAAAACCATACGGGCTTGAAGGATTGCTGTGCGCATTTGTTGAGACTGTTGAGTTAAAAGATCTATAGCATTGGCGGTTTTATTGGTAACAATTTCTAAAACCGCTTGTAATCGGATTATACGGTTCAAATTATAGATTGGTTCCCTTGCCCCTGATATCGGTTCACTGGGGTTCCAGGTGGCAGGCCCGTAATGTTGGATTATTCTTTCAGGAGGCCACTCATTTTCCCCCCATTTTTGTGTTCCACCTATGTTCACCTCAACAGCTCGCTTGCGGCGGGCAATCTTTCCATCTTCCAGATTATCGTACAATCTTATCCCCAACTGACAGCCACCCGTTTGTGGAAGAAGGAAGAATAAAGGCCGGATAATTCCTACATAACAGACCCCTGACCAATGCGCTGGCAGTCGTTTATAGGTAGTATGTCCACAAATCCAATAATGGCCCCTTTTAGCTGTGGTCCCGCTACATCCTCGGGGAACTGGAAATACATTGTTTTATCATTGTCCATGGGGCTAAAAAAGACGGTTGGGTTATTATTCATCCAGCTGGTGCAATACCAGGCCCTGGAGTTGTTTTTCCATTTGCAGGTTTCCTTGTAGACATAGTCCCTAGATTGTTGGAGAATTAACATTTTGTTTTTATTTACCCAGTACCCTTTGAACCCTCGACTGCATCCAGCATTATCAAGCCACACCCATACGGAGATACCCCTATTTGCATTTACCAACTTGTTCATAAGAGTCCATTGGCACTTGCTTTCTCCCACACAGACCCCTCCCTTTTGAGTACAATTTAAACAATATTGTCCCACAGCAGGAAATTGAACTGGCTATGTTCCACTATCGCCCCAAGTGTCATTCGTGGTTTCACTATAATTAGTCACAATTTGGGCTGGGGTGAAGGGTGTGAACGTCCACGGCCAACTTGACAGCCCCAGAGGTCCCCCACAAACCCAGCAATGACTTAAATTAAAAGCTCAGCTTACAGCTTTGGCTAACAATACCGATTCATTGTCCTTAAAGGCATCAAACGGGTCGGGGGAGGGTGAAGGAATTAGTCCTCCGCTGCTTTTATAGGTACATTCCCAAACCAGTATAACCACGAATAACATGCGCATCTTGATCTTTGGGTGGTGTGTGTCCGGATCGGCTGCTCCCTCCTGAAAAACAAAAGTAGAAGCAAACTGGCTTCTCGGGTCAGAAGGAAGAAACAGTCATTTAGCGTGAATTTTGCTATGCATTGGTAAATCTTCGCCCCCGCCGTTATGGGAATTGCTTCCAGCTCCTGTGCTAGAGCGTGGTGGGCTAAAGTGGGGGAGTGCTTGTATCCCTGAGGGAGCCGTGTAAAGGTGTACTGTTGCCGCCCCCAGGTAAAAGCAAAGCGGTCCAGGTCCTGCGGCTGCAGGGGGACCATGAAGAACATGTCTTTAACGTCAATAGTTGCCATAATAGGGTGTGATTGCTCTTGAATGGCGGCTATGAGCTCGGCAATGATGTTCGGCATAGCGGCTGTTAATGGGCCGGTGTTGGCATTGAGCCTCCGGTAATCTATTGTTAACCTCCATTTGCCGTTTAGTTTTCGGACCGGCCATACCGGGGAGTTAAAGGGGGAGTGAGTGGGAACTATAATCCCCTGCCCCTTTAAGTCCTCCAGCACTGGCGCGATTCCATCTCTTGCTCCTATCGGTAACGGGTAGGGTTTCACGTTTGTCAGTTTGGAAGGGGGGAGGGCAGGCGCCGTTTGCAACAGGCGCACCTCCGCGCCGGGGGCTTCGGCCAACCTCCTGATCCGGGGGACGCCGAAAGACCACAAGTTTCCCTGGGCGTCGCGCCACTGTCTGCCCTTTAAAACGTCTATGCCCAAGAGATTCATTTGGAAAGATCCTATGGCCACCAAAGTATTCACAGGGCCGTCCTCCCCTGGTAACCATAGGGACACTGGGGTCGTAGGTACCGATTGTGTTTTTCCCAGAGCATTTGAAACAATCGCGTTTCTAGAGGGTACCGAGATCCCACATCGTTCTGCGTCTGTTCGCCTCAGTGCAGTGATTTGTGCCCCCGTGTCGATTAAAAAGGTCACCGGTCTTTTCTTGGGTCCCACCGCTACCGTGAGCAGCATGTCACTCTTTGCATTGCAGGTGAGCTGTCTTATGAACATCCGCCTTCCCCCTCACCTTCAGGGGGCGGAGGTTTTAGTTTTCCACTGCCTTGTTTTCTTCCCCGGCTGGTTTCTCCCCAAAGTTTATCATCAGGGGTGGGGTGCTAGGAGTTGGCCTCGAAGTGGCCCCTTGCTCTGACCATCTCCGCACGAGCTGCTCCAATTTCTTGGTTGGGAGCCCGTCCATTAAATCTCGGGGAACGCCCTTCTGGAGCCCCAACTGCCACAGTCCCTGTCGGCTCAGGGGCTTTCCTTTCCCGGTTGGGTCCCGGCCGCTCCCAAGGGGTGACTGCCGCCCACTAACTCGTTCTGCCACCCACACAGCCCTGGTCTCGGTTCTCTGGGGTGGTCCACTAACAGGGCCGTATTTCCTCCCAAAATCAATTAACTCCTGAGCCACGTCCATACCATAACTCCCCCCACATCCATACTTTCTTCCCTAGCCGTCGGTAGTCAGGGGTCATTATCCCCTCCCGAGCAGCTGCAATCCCTTCTCCCCGGGGGGTGTTATAAATCCGCCCTTGCAATTGGATCCCAATGGGTTTCAGGGAGTCGGGCAGTCCCCATATCAGGGGAGTCATTCTCTCCGGGTCTACAGGCATTAACATTGGGGAGCCCAGGTGGGGCTTGAGCTCCCAGTCATGCATCATCTGAAGGCACACCGCCTTTTGCACACTCTCTACTAATTGATCTACCGTGCCCGTTATAGCTAAGGGGTCTCCCCTTTCCAGGGGGCTCAACCCCCCTGCCCAGTATGCGGCTCTCTGGGTCAACGACCACAGGGCTGGGAGATCGCCCGTAGTTAAAAACACACCCGGACCCCAATACCCTTCCGCCTCCTTTTCTGACAGCAAGATCCCATCCCCCCCCCCCCCCCCCCCGACAAAGACACTCTCCACACGTATTCGGTCTCTGATTCCTTTGTATTCCTCGCAAACTCCTTTCTCAGCTTTGCCAATTCAGTTGCTGTAAATGGGACCTCTTTAGTAATAACTTGGGGACGATTATCACTCTCATCCTCATACACATACTCTGTGTTAACCAGCGGGTACATGTGGGGGAGGCTCTCCACGGCCTCTTTGGCTTTTTGCAAATCCCCCTGGGGGTAAATCTGCCGTATCCCCTTCTCCTCGGGCATTGTTTCTGCCCTCGGCAGTGTATCCGCCTCCATTAAAAGCTGATTTCTCAACTCATTTTTTAGTATCGCATTTTGGCGCCTCTCCTCCTCCAACTGTTCCTGCAGGGTTTTTATTACCGTCTGCAGGGAGTTCACCACCGTATCTGTCCGACAGGACCTCTGCTTTTTCTCCTCCACTGCGGCGGCCAAACTCGCTCCTAACACTGCACAAATTATAGCCTTTCCTTTCCCCCTTTTAACCTTAGCCTCCTTCTGCAATATACTTATTCTATCCACCACACTCTGCAACTGAAACCAGTGCTCCCTTGCCCAGTCTTGTCCCTGGGGCGAGGGGCAAGACCGGTGCGCCTCCAAGAGGCCATACAATTTCTCTGTCCCTTCATCCAGCGAAAGCACATGGTCACAAACATCGACTGCCTTTCGGGCGGCCATCACTTACAAAGGGGATATCGTCCTGAGAGGGTCACACTTCAGTATCCAAGTTCCCCCTATACGCTCCCAGGAGGCCAAACCATACACTAGTATGTAAGTTATGCACAAAGAACCAACATTCACTCCCTCCTCACGCTTCCTTCGTCTCCGGCTGCTTCCCTCGCAGGAGAGCAGAACCGCGGATCAGAACTCCGCACTCGCTTCGTACTTGCTCGTACGTCTCGTTCACCCACAATCACACAGCACACCACAACAAGGTAGTACGGCGCACTCGTCTCAGGGGATCCTGTCCGTGACGCCAATTAAAATGTCCCGATCCAATGTCGGGAGAGGTTTCGATACGATCCCAAGGATGAGATTAAGACGCAAACGAGGTCAAATGCCGTACAACCTTTTGACTTTATTTTGGCGAACGAAGGGGTGAGGACCGGGTAGGGAGATGGGGGGGGGAAAAGAAAAAAAAAAAAGAGAGAGAGAAAAAGAGAGAAAAATAGAAAGAGCGTGCTCAGGCGGGTGAGAAAAGAGCCACGTAGGGGAACTAGCTACCACCACTCCGAGTCCGGCGTTGTCCCGTCGATCAAAGGTCCAATCGGTCCAGTCGTTGTGTCCGCAGGAGCAGCTTCCAAGGAGGTGCGCGGGGAAGGACGAGAAGAGAAAAAGAGGACCTCAAAAGGCGCACGTGGTCCTTTTATAGGGCCATGCACATGCGCAGAACAGGTCTGCATACATGCAGTTTGCGCTTCTGCTTTTCGCGCCCTGGTCTCTGCGCAGGCATGCGTGCAGTCCATGGCCCTGCCTTTCGTGTCCTGGTCTCTGCATGGGCATCCATCCTGTGGTGGTTTCGTCGGGGGCTGGATGTCGGACCCAGAACATGGCGGTAGAACGGCAATGTCGAGACAATTCTGGTTCCATAACAGTCCTCGACATTTATGAAAAGGGTGGGATGAAACCTGGGATGTGAAGCAGTGTTTTCATTTCACAATACTTTGGATATTTCAAAAATGTTCTTGCTCTAAAAAATCCCCAAACTGGGTATAAGAATTAAAGAGAAATTTTATTAGTCATACCAAAATAGCCAATAGCCAGTGATTTGGACTCATCATATTTAGATGGATCTGAATTTTAAATACTGTACATGTCTTGAAGTTACAGTAAGTAAAAGAAGCTAAAGTAACTTTTAAGTGCTGTGACTAACAAGGAATACTAGCAGCTTTATATTCTCTCATGTATAAATTCTTCTTTAGCTAATTCTTTCCAACAGTTTTAATTTTTTGAAATAGGTTTAGGTTTTGATTATACATAACAGTCACAGGACTGACTGGTGACTCATATCCCTCTTGAGAGAAACTGTAGGCCACAGACTTGACTTTCTATCAGTTACAGATTGATGATTAGTAGATGACTGAGAGGGGTCCTGCCGTAGCATCCTCTAGCTCCTTCAGTACTCTGGGATGAATCCCATCAGGCCCCATGGACTTGTGAACATTCAGCTGATACAGCTGGTCCCTTACAATTTCGGTGTCCACAAATGGAAAGGCACTGTTCCCGCAGTCATGGTCCTCCAGCTCAGAGGACCGGGCAGCCCAAGGTCGATCAGTATTATTAAAGACTGAGGGGAAAAAAAAGCATTGAATGCTTCTGCTTTTTCTTCATCCCTATTAGTCAGGTGACCATCTTCAACAAGTATCGGTCCAATGTTTTCTTTAGACCTCCTCTTGCTATTAACATACTTAAAAAAGCCTTTTTCTGTTGTCTGACACAACGCTGGCCAGTTTCAACTCTAGTTGAGCTTTGGCCTTTTGTGTCTTCTCCCTGCATATGCGAACCAGGGCTCTGTAATCTTCCTGCAAAGCCTGACCTCGCTTCCAGAGATCATACCATTTCTTTTTCCTCCTGAGTTCCAAGAGGGGTTCCCTGTTCAGAGAAGCTGGTCTTCTGCCCCACTTGCTTGACTTGCGGCACAAGGGGATTGCCTGCTCCTGTGCTTCTAAAAGGTGGTTCTTAAAGACTGACCAGCACTCATGGACCCATAAGCCCTCAAAGGCAGATTCCCAGGGGACACTGCTAACTAGCTCCCTGAGTAGCTTAAAGTTTGCTCTCTTGAAATCCAGGGTATCAATCAACTCTGCTGACCTTTTTTCTCATTACAGCAAAAATTTTAAACTCAACCATTTCATGATCACTGTGGCCAAGACAGCCACCTACCATCACATCTCCCACGAGTCCTTCTCTGTTCACAAACAACAAGTCTAGGAGGGCACCTTTCCTAGTTGGCTCACTGAGTACTTGTGACAAGAAATTATCTTCAACATACTTCAGGAATTTCCCATACCAAAATGCTAGTAAAGGGATAAGGGAGATAAAATTTTTCAATTATTCATAGTAATACATAAAGAGGAACATACAAGTGTGTATTTTTTATGTCTGATCTTTCTTTCCCTTCTCAGATTCAACATTTTTTTCAGTGAGTTTTTCACTTAGTATGTGCTGTTGAAATATTGTGATCTGATTTTGACTCTTTGGTTTCTTTTTTCATAAACTTCAAAAATGCCTCAGACTTGACATCTCCCTTCTTGTCTTCTTATGTTTCATTTCTTCTTTCTTTAAAAAAAGCAACAAAAAACCCCAAGGCGTGCCAGCTTCTGTAAATGAGATGTAAAAAGGCTCACTGTGTATGTGCCAATGAGTCTGTAAAGAAATGTTGCCACACCTTAAACCTCAAACAGTATTCGTCATCTAGTATTGCTAGTATTTTGCATACTAGTTCCTATTTATTCAAACTGTTGCCACATGAGCTAATATTTCAACCATGTTTGCCATAGACAAAACGTGTTACTTTTCAACTTATCTCTCTTTCCATATTGAGTACTGGTGAAGTTAGAGAGATTTCATCAACACTGCTGAATTCCTTGCCTTTTATCAGACAAGCTTAAGCTATGAGGAAAGGACAGGGCCAAAGATGTTAATGTTCTAGTGCTGCTATTGCAACTAATGCCTGTTAGTTTTCTCTTTCCTCTTTCCCATTCAGATATGTGCTTCTCAATGAACAGTTTCATTTTTAAAAATCTGTTTGGGTTCAATTACAGCCTTGTGTAACAACAATATATAGTGACCGTGGCAGAGTAATATCAGACTGGCTGGTATTTCATTGTTCTCTCTTAGTACTAGGTATTTTTTCTGTTGATACATAGTACCAGAAGTGCATATAGACCCCTGCAGATAAAGATCCACTTCTTCTCTCAGTTGAATATATCTGGTTTTAACTTGTTACAACAGAAAAGAGGTTGTACCCTAATACATTTAGAGCGTTACTTTTTTTCACTCTCTTAAAGCAGGAGCAATAGAGCATCTGTCCAGGTAAGAATTTGGAGCATTGTTGAGAGTCAGCTACAGTTTCCTAAGAATGAAGATTTAATGTGGAGATATGGTCCCACATAAACTACACACCTGTATTGGGTGAAAATGGCAAGGTTTTGTTAATGGTGGTGGTGGGGAACCTTCAGGGCTGCCCCCTGAGGGAAGGGGTTAGGGGCTGCCCTGTGCCAGACACAGCTGGCTGCAGCTGGCTCAGCAACTGACCCACCGCTGGCCAAAGCTGAGCCAATCAGCAAAGCTGGTGGCACCTCTGTGAAAACATATTTAAGAAATAATAAAATGTCACACAGGCAGTGAGGAGTGAGGAAAAAAATGTGTGAGAAACAATCCTGCAGACACCAAGGTCAGAGAAGAAGGAGGGAGAGGAGGTTCTCCAGGCATCGGAGCAGATATTCCCCTGCAGCCTGTGGAAGTTTTGGATAAGACCATGTTGGAGCAGGTATTTCCCTGCAGCCTGTGGAAAGGACCATGTTGAGTGCAACTCCTCCACCTCGCCTGCCCTGCCTATCCCCCCTGAACAGCCTATAGCCCTCCATCCCAGCACTCCAGTCATGGGACGTGGGACTCATTCCACCAAGTCTTGCTAATACCAATGACATCATAGCTCTGGGAACTGACCAATGCTTCCAGTTCATCATGTTTGTTTCTCATACTGTGTGCATTGGTGTACAAGCATTTCAGATGTGTTCCTAAGACCTCAGTGCTCCCTGGAGCAGTGTAAATGTTCCCATTAGCATTGCCACCTTCAGGCGATGCCATGCCACCCCTTGGCTTACCTTCAGCTCTCCTGTTGGTATCCCCTTCCCCCATTGATTCTAGTTTAAAGCCCTCTCAATCAGTCCTGCCAGTTTATGAGCAAAGACATGTTTCCCCCATCAGGACAGGTGGATCCCGTCAGGCCCCAGCATACCTTGTGTCTTATATATCTCACTCTGTTTGTAATCCCCAGGTTCAAAAGTGCTTGAACTGCATCCTTGGGCTTTTATTAAAAACAAATTAAATATCCACCCCCATGCTCTATCATACTCAAACAGGAACAGAAATGTACTTACTAGTAACTCATTTCCTAGGGAACTTAATGACTAGATTGAAATTGTAGGCACATATGGTAAGACAGAAGGACAAGAAACAACTAGTAGATTCCTGGTTTCATCAAACAAATGTAGTCATTCTCAAAGGAGGCCTGGGGAAGTTCATTCCCACATTATTTGAGACAGCTGTACAGATGTGGAACAGGCCACATGGAACAAGAAGTCTGAAGGTCCACCTAGGAAAAGTAAAATAGAATCATAGAATCATAGAATAGTTTGGGTTGGAAGGGACCTTTAAAGGTCATCTAGTCCATCCCCCCTCCAATTGGCAAGGACATCTACAACTAGATCAGGTTGCTCAGAGCCCCATCCAGCCCGTCCTTGAATGTTTCCAAGGATGGGCATCTACCACCTCTCTGGGCAACCCATTCCAGTGTTTCACCACCCTCACTGTAAAAAATTTCTTCCTTATATCCAGTCTGAATCTACCCTCTTTTGGTTTAAAACCATTACCCCTTGTCCTATTGCAACAGGCCCTGCTAAAAAGTCTGTCCCCATCTTTCTTATAAGCCCCCTTTAAGTATTGAAAGGCCGCAATAAGGTGTCCCTGCAGCCTTCTCTTCTCCAGGCTGAACAAGCCCAGCTCTTTCAGCCCTTCCTCATAGCAGAGGTGTTCCATCCCTCTGATCATTTTTGTGGCCCTCCTCTGGACCTGCTCCAACAGGTCCATGTCCTTCCTGTGCTGAGGACCCCAGAGCTGGACGCAGTACTCCAGGTGGGGTCTCACCAGAGCAGAGGGGCAGAATCACCTCCCTCGACCTGCTGGCCAATGCTTCTTTTGATACAGCCCAGGATATGGTTGGCTTTCTGGGCTGTGAGAGCACATTGCTGGCTCATGTCCAGCTTTTCATCCACCAGTACCCCCAAGTCCTTCTCCTCAGGGCTGCTCTCAATCCCTTCATCCTCCAGCCTGTATTGATACCAGGGATTACCCCAACCCAAGTGCAGGACCCTGCACTTGTCCTTGTTGAACCTCATGCAGTTCACACAGGCCCACCTCTCCAGCCTGTCCAGATCCCTCTGGATGGCATCCTGTCCCTCAGGCGTGTCGACTGCACCACTCAGCTTGGTGTCATCTGCAAACTTGCTGAGGGTGCACTCGATCCCGCTATGTCATTGATGAAGATATTGAACAGCACTGGCCCCAGTACGGACCCCTGAGGGACACCACTTGCCACTGATCTCCATCTGGACATCGAGCCATTGACCACTACCCTCTGGATGCGACCGTCCAGCCAATTCCTTATCCACCGAACAGTCCGCCCATCAAATCCATATCCTTCCAATTTAGAGAGGAGGATATTGTGGGGGACCGTGTCAAAGGCCTTACAGAAGTCCAGATAGATGACATCCATAGCTCTTCCCTTATCCACTGATGTAGTTACTCCATCATAGAAGGCCACTAGGTTGGTCAGGCAGGACTTGCCCTTGGTGAAGCCGTGCTGACTGTCCCGAATCACCTCCCTGTCCTCCTTGTGCCTTAGCATAGATTCCAGGAGGATTGGTTCTATGATCTTCCCAGGCACAGAGGTGAGGCTGACAGGTCAGTAGTTCCCAGGGTCCTCCTTTTTAAAAACGGCAGCAATGTTTCCCTTTTTCCAGTCCCCAGGTGTGGGAATAAATGAGATTGTGTTTGACTTTGACGAGATGCAGCTGTGCCCTTGAGGCTTGTTACAAACAGGTTCGCAGGAATGCAGCTGTGGCCTTGAGGCTTGTTACAAACAAGTCTGTGAAACTTAGAGGCAGAAAAATAAGGATGAGATTGGATACATCCCTGAAAGAGGAATTCGTGTGCACCAGCTTGAAGAACCAATAAGTAACGCTGAAGAGACACGCGTGGACGAAAGACAGTAGGCAATGAGATGGGTTTTGCTTGCTCGTGAACACTAGATCATATTATAAAAGGGATAGATTGTAAAAATAAAGTGTCGTCGTCGTCTTCTTCGCTTGTCTTCGCCTAAACTCATACACGGAGTCCGTGATTAATTGCCACAAATGGTGACCCCGACGTGATTCAGTCCTACGACGTGATTCGGTCCTACGATGTGATTCGATCCTAAGAACCACGGACGAGAGAGCGGACGGTGGCAAGCCCAGCTGAACTTTATTGCAGCGGACCATAGAGCTGAACTTTATTGCAGCGGACCAGAGAGCTGAACTCTACTGCAGCGGACCAGAGAGCTGCTTGTCGACAATCAGTCGCCTCGGGAAAAAGAGGTGAGCAGCTGGGGACGGGAAAATGGGGGCGCAAATGTCCTCGGAAGAAAAATCTATTTTGTGTATATTTTTGTGAATCCTTGCAAAAAGGGGCATAAATTATGATGAAGGAAAGGTTCGGTTGTTGTTAACTTTGTTGCGAAAAAATGGGCAACAAGCGAACGCAGTGACCGTGTTCCAGGTGGAGACTTGGGAGGAGGCAGGAAAAGTGTTATGGGAAGCAGCCACCAGGGGGGACAGTAATGCCACAAGTGTTTTGACGACGTGGCGTTTACTGAAAGACTCTTTAGAACAATTAAAGTCAGACCGAAAGGCTGCAGCTTCTGATACTACTCCGGAGCTAACCCCGCAGGGCACGCCAGAAACACCGACATCGGATTCGTCCTCCGACATGCCCTTGCTCGCGGGTGCCCAGGCTGCACAACCCTCCACCCCCCCTGCACCACTGCTACCCTCTGTGCCGCTTTCTCCTTCACCTGCTCCTATGGCTTCAACACCTCTGCTAGACCTTCCGATCCCTGCAACCAGTACTCCTCCACTTCCCCGCCCACCCCCGGCCCCTGCTGTGTCGGCACTCTTACCGCCTTTCTCTACTGCTTCTAATGCCGATACTCCACAAACCCATAATCAATTGCCACTCGAGGAATGGGGGGCATCAGCCGCTGCTACGAGGTGGCAAAAGATTAGACACCAAGCATTGCAAGCGGGGGATACAGCTTTTTGTTCAGCGATAGCGTGTCCCGTCATACGCAGCAATGCAAATGTCCCCGATGAGCATGAACCTTTTGGCTATAATGTTTTAAAAGATCTACGGCAAACAGTTGCCGCGCATGGACTGGGTTCTCCTTTTACACAATCCCTGCTACGGGGAATATTTACAAATGAAATAGTACCATTTGATATATGCACGCTTGCTAATCTTATATTGACCCCAACGCAAAAGGTGATCTTTGAAAGCACCTGGCGTACCGCCTGCCAAAACGCCACAATTATTAATATGCAGCGACAACAGGGCGACCCTTTACAAGGGGCAGGACTCCCACAGCTTATGGGGGATCCGCCGCTAAATCACCCAACGTTACAGGCACGGTTACGACCAGAGATATTAGCACAAGGCAGAGACCTTGCTTTACAGGCATTACTAAGAGTGCCGGATGCCGGAAGAGTGACAAAATCATTTACATGAATAAAGCAAGGGACAGGAGAGGGATATATCTCATTCTTAGATCGTCTTAAAGAGGCTTTGGAAAAACAAGTCAAAAATGCAGAAGCAAGAGAGGTCCTACTCCTAAAATTAGCCTTTGAAAATGCGAATACGGACTGTAAAAAAAATGCTTTTGCCTCTAAAAAATCCCTCCTTAATGGACATGATAGAAGCTACCCAGAAGGTGGGGTCAATGTCCCATCATATGGAAACATTAGCTATAGCTTTTGTCGCCGTAATGAAAGTGCAGAAATCATGTTTCTCCTGTGGTAAAACTGAACATTTTAAAAGAGAGTGCCCACAACTAAGAAAAAGAGATACGACGAGCTCTAAACAGATGTGGACTTGAAATAGCCCCTGAAAAAGTGCAAAAAACTGAGCCTTGGAAATATCTGGGCTGGAAAATCTTGCAACAAACAATTGAACCTGCAAAAACAAAAAGGGGGAATGCCAGGAGCCACTCCAGCAGACAGACTAAGTAAAGCCGTGTATGTGTTAAACTACCTGAATATGTCTGAAAATAATATTCCTGTTATTATCTCTCATTTTCTGTCTCTTCAATCAAAAGATTTAACAGCCACACCACAGAAGGCCCGAGTTTTTACAAAATCGCTACAAACAGGTAATTGGGAAGGTCCTTTTGATCTACTAACCTGGGGCAGAGGGTATGCTTGTGTCTCAACAGATGTAGGACCTAAGTGGGTACCTGCAAGGTGCGTAAGACCGGCTCTTGCGTCGGATAACAAGAACGAGCAGCAGAAGACACTGAACTCTGAGAAGACTGATGGGGAATGACTTATCAGATAATTACGAATCAATCCATAAAGCAATCAAAGATTTGAAGTTAGCAAATTACAAGTCAGTGATGGATTTGATTGGCTGACTCACTTACTAACAAGTTGGGGAATTGGCGGGTGGATAATGTCTTTAGTCAAAATGGGTCTTTTCTTGTTACTAATATTTTGCGCTATAATAATCATAGTTTCTTGTCTAGTGTCTTGGGTACAGAAAATGCTATAGAATATGATTAAACAAGCTTTTGTGATAGAAAAACAAAAAGGGGGAATTGTGGGAATAAATGAGATGATTGTGTTTTACTTTGACGAGATGCAGCTGTGCCCTTGAGGCTTGTTACAAACAAGTCTGTGAAACTTAGAGGCAGAAAAATAAGGATGAGATTGGATACATCCCTGAAAGAGGAATTCGCGTGCACCAGCTTGAAGAACCAATAAGTAACGCTGAAGAGACACGTGGACAAAAGACAGTAGGCAATGAGATGGGTTTTGCTTGCTCGTGAACACTAGATCATATTATAAAAGGGATAGATTGTAAAAATAAAGTGTCGTCGTCGTCTTCTTCGCTTGTCTTCGGTTGTCTTCGCCTGTCTTCGCCTAAACTCATACGCGGAGTCCGTGATTAATTGCCACACCCAGGGACTTCACCTGACTGCCGTGACTTTTCGAATATCATGGAGAGTGGCTTGGCAACCACATCAGCCAGTTTCCTCAGGACTCTGGGATGCATCTCATCAGGACCCATAGACTTATGTATGTTCAGGTTCCTCAGGTGGTCACGAACCTGATCTTCTCTTACAGTGGGAGGACTTCTGCCCCCCTGATCCCCGTCAAATGGTCCATTGACTCGGGACGTGTGAGGAGAGAGATTGCCAGTAAAGAACGAGGCAAAGAAGTTGTTGAGTACCTCAGCCTTCTCCTCGTCCGTTGTTACCAGCTTGCCGCTTCTGCTTGTCAGAGGGGGTACACTTTCTTTAACCTTCCTTTTCTGGTTAATGTACCTATAGAAGCCCTTCTTATTATTCTTTGCATCCCTCGCCAGGTTCAGCTCCAGCCGAGCCTTGGCCTTCCTGATCCCATCCTTACGCAACCAGGCAGCGTCCCTGTACTCTTCCCAAGATACCAGTCCCTTCTTCCACTGCCTGTGCATTCTCTTCTTGCCCTTTAGTTTGACCCACGGGTCATGGCTCAGCCATGTCGGACTCTTCCCTTCCTTGCCCGATTTCCTGCACCTGGGGATCAAGAGCTCTTGTGCCCTATGGAAAGCATCCTTGAAGACCTGCCAGCTCTGTTCTGCTCCCTTGTCCCTGAGGGCATTTCCCAGGGGGTCCTGTTGATTAACTCCTTGAAGAGCTGGAAGTTTGCTTTCCTAAAATTCAGGGTCCTGACTATACTCTTCACCTGACCCTTATCTCTCCAGACTATGAACTCTACCAATGCGTGATCACTGCAGCCAAGGCTGCCTCCAGTCCTGACATCACCAAATAGTAGATGACCTTTTGGGCAGAAGTGACCAGTTAAAGATGAAGGCTTACATTAGCTCCAAGAAATGAAAAGGAAGGCTTTGGAGAACTCTAAGAACCCAGTTTAGGCTTTAGCCTAAATCTAGCAGGGAACATGCAGAATAGATCCCACACTAAAGGAAATCTTGGGCGTTTAGCCAGAAAAGCCAGGTTTAAAGTATATTTAACTAAAGCAAAAATCTCTTCCTGTGCCTCGATTGTAGGGAGATATGGGACAAACCAAAACCAAATCTGGATCAGTTCCGTGTTAGCAAATTTCTCGGGGAAAAAGACATCTGGAAAAAGAGCCAGAACCTATGACTTCAGAATGAATTTCTCAAAGCCTCATACTGGTATGAATGAAGCAGTTCACAACTACCAGAAAGCTTTCAAGCTCTCACCTGAATGAGAAAAAAAAATATTGTGTCAGAGTAAAAAGTTGAAAGTGTGATTTGAGTGTATTTCTACATCCTTAAGTTGTAAAAATATATTTAAAAATTAAAATCCAGACCCTATTCACTTCTGCAGTCCTGGCATAAGCCACTTCCAAATTATACGACCCTTACACTGCAAGGATTCACCTTCAGGGGCAGGTAAAAACAGGTCGATGCAGCTTTCCTAGCAGTGCCAATTAAACTGCGTGGGCAAATAAGACCACCTAGAGAGTAAGATCCTTATTTATACCAGCTATGAGTAGCTTCAAGGCTCTTTTATGATTGCTGGGTATCAGTAGGGAGGCTCCAGTCATGGTCCCCACCTGACTGCAGAGATTGGACATTGTATGTGAGAGAGACTATTTGGGGTAGGCAAGACAGCTTTAGGGAAACTAGAGTTGCATTAACATCCAATAGGATCTGAGACATAACTTTTTTTTTTTAATTAAAAAAAACACCTTCCTGAAATAAAGCTGTTATGTGGTAAATTGAAAATTCTTTCTGGTTTTTCTTTTTTTGTTTGGTTGTTTGGGGTTTTTTTAAATAGTGTTTATTATCCAAAGAGATGGACTTTTGGCTTTGACACTGATTCCACTTATTGTGGCAACAAAAAGGAATAACACCACTGAAGTTAAGGAGGCAGCAGGCGGGGCAGGGGAGATAAAATGGATACTAATAATAAAATGCAGAGTGAATGAGACTCCTAATCTCCGATTCTTGGGGTTTTATGGGTTTTGGGTTTTTTTGGGGTTTTGTTGGGTTTTTTTTTTCCCTGTAAAGGTTTAACACTGAGCAACTTCTGTCACCTGTTTCTGTTAGGTCATTTCAAGGCAAAAAAGAAGGCATCACAATACCTAAATCTGTTTTTTTTTTAGGTTTTTAACCTTACATCACCTGCTGAAGATCACACAGGGCGTTTATGGTGATATTGAGAGTTTACTAAACTCTTAGGTCCCAGACTGGCACCTTAACTGTCCTTTCTCCATAGCACAAAGCATTATCTACATTTAAAAAACTGCCTTTTCCCATGCTGATGAATACTTAAAGAGAATAATCAAGCACAGTTTTGAGAGTGTTTGTTAATAGTGTGACAGTGATATGCTATAACAACTTCCATGTTTAATAAAATATTATTAATGATATAACACTTATTGTAAATTTCTTAAAAATAGAACATTTTGAGATGACTTAATATTCTAGAGCTTTTCGTTTTTCAGATATACTTGCTTTTACCTTTACTGTTTAAAATGATAACCTCAGTTAACTTTCAGTGGGGCTTTTTTTTCCTGTGCAAATTAATAAGGTCCTACCCTTAGCCATAATTCAGATATTGCCAAACCTCCCCAGCTCCTTTCACCAATACCAAACTGTCAAAAATACATTTCATTCATACACAGAAATGCCTACATTCAATCATTTAATCAGCTATTTTCTTATATATAAAAGCAGAACTGACAATCTTCAAAACATCAGTGATTAAACAAACAACTCCAGAAAATATTAAGCAAAATAAAAAGCGTTCTGAGAAGCCAATGTCAAGGTTTTGTTCTCTCACGTGGAGCTGTTTTCCTGGATCATCTCTTACTCTACCCCAGTTTGTAACCCAAAACAGTAACATTTTGATAGAATAAAAAAATCTTAAATATACAGATTCTGTATACTAAATGTAGCTGTTCAATAATAATTTTTGGCCATCAAATAGGTTTGTATGTGCTGTTAATATTCATGCTTTTTTCTTTACTTGCATTTTAATTAGAATTAAGAAGTGATGGTGAACAGATATCAGTTTTGCTTTGAGCAAACTGCAGCTAGAGCAGCATTACTACATGAATCATACTATAATTTAGAGTACCCTTGTGAACATGAATATCTGTAATTTTTATTTGGTTGGATATAAATGTACAACATGAAAATATAGAATCAGGCAAATGGAGATAGAAGCAGGTGCACAGCCTATGTCATGTTTAACCTTTGATATATACATCTAGATCCCTAAATGCAGAGTCTTCTGTGCAAGCCTGGTTTGTGCACAGCCGTCAACCAAGCTGAGAATCTTATTTGGAACTAATTTGCAATATAACTGCAAAATTTAAGTTCTCCTTTATACTCAAAGTGATTACTCATTTCAACCATTTCCTATTACAAAACACAAATTAATATACGAAAAAGCTTGCAGTTATTTTCCTATGTCTTAGCATATTTTTGTACCATAAGTGCAAATGTAAAAACATAACGTTACAAAAATTAGAATTTATGCCAAAGAAATGAACCCAAAATACTGTTTTCTCACCACAGTCTCAAACTCGTTTACTTAAAACTCTGTTTTCTGATATTTGTAGCATATTGCAGATATTGATGTGACTGCTCAATATTGGACTGTTAATTCAAAAAGTTCTGGAGACTGGAATATAGGAATCCCTTTGTGGTGAGTTAACCTTGGCTAGCCACCAGGTGGCCACCAAAGCCTCTCTATCACTCCCCTCCTCAACAGGACAGGAGGAGAAAAATATGACAAAAAGCTTGTGAGTCGAGATAAGGAAAGGGAGACCACTCAGCAATCACCGTCACGGGCAAAACAGACTCGACTTGGGGAAATTAATTTAATTTATTGCCAATCAAATCAGAGGAGGATAACGAGAAATAAGAACAAATCTAAAACCACCTTCCATCCACCTCCTTCCTTCTTCCCAGGCTCAATTTCACTCCCAACTCTTCTACCTCCTCACCGCCCCGAGCGGCGCAGGGGGATGTAGGTAGTTCCTAACGCTTTGTCTCTGCCGCTCCTTCCTCCTCACACTCTTTCTCTGCTCCAGCGTGGGGTCCCTTACACAGGAGACAGTCCTTCACCAACTTCTCCAATGTGGGTCCTTCCTACGGGCTGCAGTTCTTCATGAACTGCTCCAGCATGGGTCCTTTCCACGGGGTGCAGTCCTTCAGGAACAGACTCCAGCGTAGGTCCCCCGCGGGGCCACAGGTCCTGCCAGAAAACCTGCTCCAGCGTGGGTTCCTCTCTCTCCACGGGTCCACAGGTCCTGCCAGGAGTCTGCTCCAGCACGGGCTTCCCACGGAGTCACAGCCTCCTTCAGGGCACATCCACCTGCTCCAACATGGGGTCTTCCACGGGCTGCAGGGTGGATATCTGCACCTCCATAGGCTGCAGGGGGACAGCCTGCCTCACCATGGTCTTCATCACGGGCTGCAGTGGAATCTGTGCTTCAGCACCTGGAGCACCTCCTTCTGTTCCTTCTTCACTGGCCTTGGTGTCTGCAGGGTTGTTTCTCTCACATATTCTCACTCCTCTCTCCCAGATGCTGTTGCACAGAGTTTTTTTACCCTTTCTTAAATATGTTATCACAGAGGCGCCACCACCGTCGCTGATTGGCTTGGCTTTGGCCAGCAGTGGGTCCATCTCGGAGCTGGCTGTGTTGGAGATATGCGAGAAATAAGACAAGGATGTTAAGGCAGAGGACGTTAATCAATCTCTGTAAACAATTAACAAGACCTGGCCTGAGAGAAGAAACAGGAGGACACCACAAAACAGTCTAGCAAGAAAATACCAAGATAAGCATGAGAAAACAAGGCCGCTGATAAAGCCAAAGTGAGAATCACTTGAACCATGAGTGAACTATCCTAATTAACACAGTAAAAACCACACCCCCAGCAATAAAGCCCCCAGCCATAAAGCCCCCAGCCCAAGCAAAGACCCCATACCCACTGAGCATGCTCTGTAAATTTAAAACACACTGTACCTTTAAGTGGAGATGAGGCTTGTGAGAACCAATAGAAGCAAGAATGAATATGAGGAATTGTAAAACACTGATAACAGATACTTAGAATGTATAAAATGTCACTGTATGTTAACCAAGGTGTGCTAGCTTTGTGGAGTTACCACCTAGCATCCATCTCTGCACAGACATGAAATAAACAAATATCTCAACTTTGTGTGTTATTCGGCTTTTTGCACACCAGGTAAAAGAACCCTGCTCTTTGGGACAACATTTTGGTGACCCAGATGGGAATGCCATAGAGCCTTGCCCGGATCGTCTTGCCCTTCCTGACTAAGGAGAAAAAGACTGAGCAGGACTCCAGTGCACGCTGATCTGTTGATCGGGGACTCCTCCGGCTCCTCTCTGTTGTTGGGCGGTAAGCACGACTCAAAGGTGCAGCACACAAAAGAGATATTTTTACGGGACAACGGGGAATCATCCACTGGTAAGCAGTTGTTTTGTTTGCTCTGCATAAGTCGCGTCGGGAGAGACTCGCAGCAGTAACTTGTCAGTACACTTCTGGTCTCTACGTGGTGAAATAAGGGGTCTTTCACCTTTGCTGACAGAGGGTCGGAGCTGAGTGTACGAGACTTTGGTGGTTTCTACACCCTGAGTGTACGAATCTTTGGGAAATAATATGGGGACAACTACTTCCAATGAGATTCCCCCTTGTTCTCTTCTTGAGTGTATTTTGAAAAATTGGAAGAAATTTGGAGGGGATCCAATGACAAAAGACAAAATGAAAATGTAATCAATGGTGGCCAAATTACAAATTGGATTGTGGGGAAATGTAGCTGCAGAATGGGTCTTTAAAGTACAGTACTATATTACAGCCGATGTTATTTTGTCGACGAATAGATAAATGGTAAGACGTGCCATATGTTGTTGCTTTTATGACTTTATATAGAAAATCAGACATCCAAAAGAGTTGCGGTATAAGAAATGGTATGATTATGTTTGCTGGATCAGAAACTAAAACGAATGAACTTTCTCAGAATAGCAATAATTGTAAAATAGTGGAAGGGGGGAAGACGACCCTTTAGTAAGGAATTTGCAAGTGAGAGATGAGGGCTGGTGGGAAGAAGACCAGATACGAGGTCTGAGCTAAGACCAGGAAAAGAAGAAAGGGGAATGGGAAGGAATGCTGGAAGGGAGTGTTATTATTGTGGGAACTTAGGGCATATAGAATGGGAATGCCCACTCCGGCCGCAGGAAAAGACAAAAGAAGGAAATTATCACCGGAGGAAATTACAAAGAGTGGACGGAGCAAGAGGCATGCCTATATCCCAATTGACAGAAATAGCATATAAAGTATATGATAATCGGGATGAAAAGGAGAAGCGGGAAAAATAAAATAAAATTAAATTGCAAGCTTCTTTGTTGGCTGCTGCTATAAATAAGGACAGTTTTAAAGGACGTGGACGAGGAAGGGGCAGAGAAAGACGTAGATGGGGACCATGATGACCAATGATTGGTTAAAATTCTTCGCCTGCCATGTAAATTACTACGCATGCTCGCAATGATTCTCGAGACCTTTACTTCCTTAATCTTTTGGGTTGGTGGGTTTCTTGAGTGGGTGGTCCTTGAGTTGGTGGTCGTGATCTCCCCCTGCCAGAATTACCTTTCCCCTAAGTTCACTTAACTTTGGCAACACTAAGCAGTCCTTTACAGACCGTTAGCGAAGCAAACTATCATTCACTTTAGGGTTCTTTGTTATGAGACATATATCCTGTTTCATGATGCCATAGTATTGTTAGGGTAAAATGAGCAAGGTTAATCTTTACCGACATCATGACTACTGGTGCTGGAATCCTTCCCAAACTTTCAGAAAGCCACATTTATTCCAGATTGCTTTTAATCAAAACATTTTCTCTTCCTCACAGCACCCAAGTGGACTGTCAGTTCTGCCACAGAAGTCCACTAAAATTTAAGCAAAGTAAATCAGACTGTACTGTCATGAAGTTGACTTTTTTCTTTTTTTTTTTTTTTTTTTTACAATTACATTTTGTTACTACTTTGCTTTCTGCTTCTCTGTTTTCATATGCCCAGAAATTGCTTCAGGGCTTCAAATCTCAAGGACAATGAAAGATGTTGTGGTGTTGATAAAACCCTAAGAGGCAGAAAGCAGTAGGAAAAAGGCTAGTTAGAGAGTTTTGATTAGCATACAAGGAGAAGGAGAATGGGTATTCAGCTTGTGGGAAAAAGCTAGAAAAGTTCTGTGGTGGTATTTCTTTTTTAATAAGTACCCATCAGAATAAAAAATATCAACATCATTATACAGTAAACATAGTTAAAGATTTTGAGTATGTATACCTTGGCCCATGAAGTCTTATGGCAAATATTGCTTATAAGTTTTATTAAAGATACATAAATAAAAATAATTCAGTCATACAAAATTTAAAGCATTAGTATTTAAAGGTAAAACTCCTTATTATATTTTTTTTTAGTTACAGTGTTTTTGTTATTTTGGAGTTTCTTTTTGAGGAGAATCCTCCTATTTGACACCCTTTTAGATGGTATTAAAAGATGGGAATAGCTATCCTTTGTGAGGAAAAAGTAGCTGAGATGGACTGGGGTTGCTGATACTGTTATTGGTGTCTGTTTCCCTGAGGAAAAAAAATAACAGATGCACATAAAGAAGAATGAAAAGAACTGCAAACAGAGAAGATAGAGCTTCTGTTTTGTATGTTGATTTTTATTTGTAACCATGTTCCTGGGGAAAGAGAAGCAAAGTACACATTTTATATCAAGAGAGATGGTGTATTTGTACCAGTTCCAGGCTTTTAGCTACCTTTTCAGTAGGATCACAGTAGGTGTTGCAGAAGAAACACCTAAAGTGGAAACTAGAAAGCAAAAGAAAGTAGAGAGGTCATAGAATCATAGAATGGTTGGGGTTGGAAGGAACCTTAAAGATCATCTAGTAGGCAGGGATACCTTCCACTAGAACAGGTTGCTCAAAGACCCATCCAAACTGGCCTTGAACACTTCCAGGGAGGGGGCATCCACAACTTCTCTGGGCAACCTGTTCCAGTGCCTCACCACCCTCATCGTAAAGAATTTCTTCCTTATATCTAATCTAAATCTACCCTCTTTCAGTTTAAAACCGTTACCCCTCATCCTATCACTACACTCCCTGAGAAAGAGTCCCTCCCCATCTTTCCTGTAGGCCCCCTTTAAGTACTGGAAGGCTGCTATAAGGTCTCCCCGGAGCCTTCTCTTCTCCAGGCTAAACAACCCCAGCTCTCTCAGCCCATCCTCATAGGAGAGGTGCTCCAGCCCCCTGATCATCTTTGTGGCCCTCCTCTGGACCTGCTCGAGCAGGTCCATGTCTGTCTTATGCTGGGGGCTCCAGAGCTGAACACAGTACTGCAGGTGGGGTCTCACCTGGTGATATGGGGAAGGGGAAATGGTGGATAATGTGACAGCAGAAATGAAAGTCTCACTATCCAAATGAATTTCAGGACTTAATCATCACCTTAGAGTGATGGGTTACCTGGGTTCTTCTATCTAGCTTTTCTCAGGGTACATTTTGGGATCTCAATGATAAATGGATAGAGGTGCTGTGGTAGCTCCCATGTGACAGCAGTTATTTCAATAAGGCTCCTTTTTAGTTTCCTGTCTCCTTAGCTCTAGTAACAAATAGTTAGGTCCAATATTAGATTTTTACCTTTTTGGCAAATCTGTACTGTGTTTTTTTTCCCTTGCTTCTTGTTCTGCTCATCACCCATGTTTTTATCAGCCATGACTCTTGGACGTTTGGGGGTAGATGGGGATTATTTTTAGTTTTTATAACTTTGACTTTATTATAAAAGTTGAGGGGGGGGTTAGGGTTTTTTTTTTAGTTTTTTTTTTAAAAGCTTGTCATGATTTAACTCCAGCCAGCAACTAAGCACCACACAGCCGCTCACTCACTCCCCCCTGGTGGGATGGGGGAGAGAATTGGAAGAGTAAAAGTGAGAAAACTCGTGGGTTGAGATAAAGACAGTTTAATAATTGAAATAATATAAAGTAGAATAGTAGTAATAGTAGTAGTAGTAATAATAATAATATACAAAGCAAGTGATGCACAATGCAATTGCTCACCACCCACTGACTAATGCCCAGCCAGTCCCTGAGCAGTGGTCCCCCCCTCCTGGCCAACTCCCCTCAGTTTATATATTGAGCATGATGTCATATGGTATGGAATAGCCCTTTGGCCAGTCTGGGTCAGCTGTCCTGGCTGTGCCCCCTCCCAGCTTCTTGTGCACCTGGCAGAGCATGGGAAGCTGAAAAGTCCTTGACTGGTGTAAGCACTACTTAGCAACAACTAAAACATCAGTGTGTTATCAACATTATTCTCATCCTAAATCCAAAACACAGCACTATACCAGCTACTAGGAAGAAAATTAACTCTATCCCAGCTGAAACCAGGACAAAGCTTTTTTTTAGTTCTGTATGTCAGGATGAGTTGGACTTTTTGGGTTTTTTTTAAATCTAGGAAAGCTTAAAGCTTAAAACAGTAGTGCCCAGTGGTATTCTGATAGGGTCCCGAATTGTGGAATTTCTCCTGACACTTAGCTGGATCTGCTAATTACCTGCATTCTACTGCAGATGCAATAGGTCTGATGCTTCTGTAGACAATATCGCTCAAAGCTAACTGGGCATCAGGCTGCAGACTTAATGGAACTGCTCTGATAGTTCACATGCCATTTCTATATATTTCAGTGCTCTGCAGTCTCTGTCCAATTATATTTAATAGGTTTTCACACAGATATTGAAGCAAGAAGACTTAAGAGGTCCTCGGAAAAGATGAAATTATAAGTAAGCAGCTTCTGCCGGAGCAGTTCATTCAGCCTGTTTGTTGCAGTTCAGGGTCAACTGGAAGAGGAACTAACAAGGGCACAATGGGGACCAGATGAACTGTGGGAGGGAAGAAAGCTTGACTTTCAGCACCCTGTGCATAAAGCATAGACTGTAAAACAGGTCCTGAAGAATGGAGAGGAGGCAATAGGGGATGAGAAAGGTACTGATGACATAATTTGTTTCCCCAACTGAGCAGGAAGAACCAAATTTCAAATATTTGAATGATTATTTTCTTCAAGACAATGCTGCAAGGATGCATTTCAGTAGCATTTACCCCTTAGAATCATAGAATCATTTAGGTTGGAAAAGACCCTTAAGATCATCAAGTCCAACCATTAACCTAACATTACCAAGTCCACCACTAAACCATGTCCCGAAGTGCTACATCTAAACATCTTTTAAAAACCTCCAGGGATCGGGACTCAACCACTTCCCTGGGCAGCCTGTTCCAATGTCTGACAACCCTTTTGGTGAAGAAATTTTTCCTAATATCCAACCTAAACCTCCCCTGGCACAACTTGAGGCTGTTTCCCCTTGTTCTATCACTTGCTACTTGGGAAAAGAGACCAACACCCACTTTGCTACAACCTCCTTTCAGGTAGTCGTAGAGAGCGAGAAGGTCTCCCCTCAGCCTCCTTTTCTCCAGACTAAACAACCCCAGCTCCCTCAGCTGCTCCTCATAAGACTTGTTCTCTAGACCCTTCACCAGCTTCCTTGCCCTTCTTTGGACACGCTCCAGCACTTCAATGTCCTTCTTGTAGTGAGGGGCCCAAAACTCAACACAGTATTAAAGGTGCAGCCTCACCAGTGCCGAGTACAGGTGGACAATCACTTCCCTAGTCCTGCTGGCCACACTATTTCTGATACAAGCCAGGATGCTATTGGCCTTCTTGGCCACCTGGGCACACTGCCAGCTCATATTCAGCCGGCTGTTGACCAACACCCCCAAGTCCTTCTCCACTGGGAAGCTTTCCAGCCACTCTTCCCAAGCCTGTAGTGTTGCATTGGGTTGTTGTGACCCAAGTGCAGGACCCGACACTTAGCCTTGCTGAATCTCATACAATTGGCCTTGGCCCATCGATCCAGCCTGTCCAGATCCCTCTGTAGAACCTTCCTACCCTCCAGCAGATCAACACTCCCGGCCAACTTGGTGTCATCTGCAAACTTACTGAGGGAGCACTCGATCCCCTCGTCCAGATCATCAATGAAGATGTTGAACAGAACTGGCCCCAATACCGACCCCTGGGGAACACCACTTGTGACCGGCCACCAACTGGATTTAATTCCATTCACCACAACAATTTGGGCCTGGCCATCCAGCCAGCTTTTTACCCAGCGAAGAGTACGCCCATCCAAGCAATGGGCAGCCAGTTTCTCCAGGAGAATGCTGTGGGAAATGGCATCAAAGGCTTTACTGAAGTCCAAGTAGACAACATCCACAGCCTTTCCCTCATCCACTAAGTGGGTCACCTTGTCACAGAAGGAGATCAGGTTAGTAAAGCAGGACCTGCCTTTCATAAACCCATGCTGACTGGGCCTGATCCCTGGTTGTCTTTACGTGCCGCGTGATGACACTCAGGATGATCTGCTCCATGACCTTCCCCGGAACCGAGGTCAGGCTGACAGGCCTGTAGTTTCCCGGATCCTCCTTTCTGCCCTTCTTGTAGATGGGCATCACATTTGCTAACCTCCAGTCAACTGGGACCTCCCCGGTTAGCCAGGACTGGTGGTAAATGATGGAAAGTGGCTTGGTGAGCACTTCCGCCAGCTCCCTCAGTACCCTTGGGTGGATCCCATCCATCCCCATAGACTTGTGTGTGTCTAAGTGGTGTAGCAGGTCGCTAACCATTTCCCCTTGGATTATGGGGGCTTCATTCTGCTCCCTGTCCCTGTCTTCCAGCTCAGGGGGCTGGGTACCCCAAAAACAACTGGTCTGACTATTAAAGACTGAGGCAAAGAGGGCATTAAGTACCTCAGCCTTTTCCTCGTCCTTTCTCACTATGTTTCCCCCTGCATCCAATAAAGGATGGAGATTTTCCTTAGCCCTCCTATTGTTGCTAATGTACTTGTAGAATCATTTTTTGTTGTCTTTTACGGCAGTAGCCAGATTAAGTTCTAGTTGGGCTTTGGCCCTTCTAATTTTCTCCCTGCATAGCCTCACAACATCCTTGTAGTCCTCCTGAGTTGCCTGTCCCTTCTTTCAAAGGTCATAAACTCTCTTTTTTTCCCCTGAGTTCCAGCCAAAGCTCTCTGTTCAGCCAGGCCGGTCTTCTTCCCCACCTGCTCGTCTTTTGGCACATGGGGACAGCCTGCTCCTGCGCCTTTAAGATTTCCTTCTTGAAGAATGTCCAGCCTTCCTGGACTCCTTTGCTCTTCAGGACGGCCTCCCAAGGGACTCTGTCAGCCAGGCCCCTAAATAGGCCAAGCTCTGCCCTCTGGAAGTCCAAGGTAGCAGTTCTGTTGACCCCCCTCCTTACTTCTCTGAGAATCGAAAACTCTATCATTTCATGATCACTATGCCCAAGATGGCCTCCAACCATCACATCACCCACCAGTCCTTCTCTGTTCGCAAACAAGCCATTATCATTTTTGGCTTTTCATCTTTTACTTCTTTTTACTTTTTTATTGCATAAGGATCAAAAACCTCTCGGCTTCCTACTGTTATTTAAAAAGGTAATTTAAAGTATTAGACAGCTGAGCAGAAAATGCAAGTGGCCCAAATTGATGTAGCTATATAAAAGTAAACAAAATTAATGTAATATGCATTTTAGTAGTTCAACATAATGTCCTTCCTAGGAGACAGTGTATTTGTTATGAAACTAATCCTGAGTGATAAAACACTTCAGAAATGTTCTTTGGAAAGATTGCTGAAGAACAGAAAGTCTTACTGCCAGATCTTTGGCTAATATTATCTGGCAAAAATCATCTATGTAATGTACATCAGTTGAAGAGTTCTTCCTTAACATCCACTGCAACTGCTTCATTTTTATGAATGACTCTGTGCAGTTCTCTCTGGAAATCAAATCTGAAGAAGTTCTGGAGATTTTCTAATCTGCCAGTGTCAGGGATTTTTATACAGATAGGTATTAGTTTTTCTTCTTTTTAAACTCAAGTAGATTTCTTATGTGTGTAGTAATACACTCACCAAGCGTAGGTTGTTGTATATGTACCTGAGTAAAACCATTAAATAACCAAGAAGAGATACGTTTGTTGGTATCACAAGTAATGGGAAGAAAAAAGCAATTGTTTGTAAGGAGAAACAGAGCTGCTCATAGATTATCTGATGATACATATTAAAATAGTAAAGTTCTGGTCAAGTAAAGGAGAACAGCTAAAATAATCGATAATGTGTAGATTCCAGTGTTAGCACTTATACTGAAATTACAGTATATTGAAAACAGGAAGATGTAAAATGGTAGTGATATCAGTCATGGTGATCAGTATTATTAGTTTAACTACTTAGTTTAACTTCATTTGAGTAAATTATAAGAGGATAAATAAGAAGGAAAAGACTGAGGATATTGTGGAAATTGGGGACACCATTGTGAAAAGTTTTTATGGCAATCAGGTGAGCTATGCTGAATACTTGCTTAGTACTTCTAGAATGTTAGTATTTGTCTGTGATGGGCAATTATGCTCCTACTTCACTGACCTCACTGATGTAACTGTTATCAGTTTTCATTTCAGAATTTTATGAATTGTAATTAGCACCTGAATTATGTGTGGTTTTTTCTGCATGTCCACTAGGCATAAGAAAGGAGGTCAATATTTAAAACTGATTTTAAGCAATGCATAAAGTGAGCACCTTGCTCATTAGCTGCCTTTTAGTACCAAACTTTAAAAAGAAAGTAGAAAATCAGCAGCTGTATAAAGAATGTTGTGTATATTTAAGAAATAAATTTAAACATTCTGAGATAAAGACTTGCATATCACAGGACAGCCTAAAAGTCCAGTTGACCTCAGCAGTAATCAAAATGCAAAGTGCAGTGCAGTACTGGGTTTTCAGTTCTTGTGTGTTTTTTATTTTGGGACTTGAAGGTATAAGTGAATAAATTTTCTAGAATTGCAACATAAAGGCTAAAGGAAAATTTCAGAGATCATAAAATGAAAGAAGATACTTGAGATCATCTCATTGCTCTTTTCATAGAATCATAGAATCATAGAATTGTTTAGGTTGGAAAAGACCCTTAAGATCATCAAGTCCAACCGTTAAACTATCACTGCCAAGTCCATCTATACCATGTCCTCGAGCACCACATTTATCCGTTCTTTAAATACCTCCAGGGATGGAGACTCAACCACTTCCCTGGGCAGCCTGTTCCAATGCCTGATTACCCTTTCGGTGAAGAAGTTTTTCCTAATGTCTAACCTAAACCTCCCCTGGCGCAGCTTGAGGCCGTTTCCTCTCGTCCTATCACTCGTTACTAGGGAGAAGAGACCGACCCCCACCTCGCTACAACCACCTTTCAGGTAGTTGTAGAGAGCAATAAGGTCTCCCCTCAGCCTCCTCTTCTTCAGACTAAACAACCCCAGCTCCCTCAGCCGCTCCTCATAAGACTTGTGCTCTAGACCCTTCACCAACTTCATTGCCCTCCTCTGGACATGCTCCAGCACCTCGATGTCCTTCTTGTAGTGAGGGGGCCCAGAACTGAACACAGTACTCGAGGTGCGGCCTCACCAATGCCGAGTACAGGGGCACTATCACCTCCCTGGTCCTGCTGGCCACACTATTCTTGATACAAGCCAGGATGCCATTGGCCCTCTTGGCCACCTGAGCACACTGCTGGCTCATGTTCAGGCGGCTGTCAACCAACACCCCCAGGTCCTTTTCAGCCAGGCAGCTCTCCAGCCACTCCTCCCCAAGCCTGTAGCATTGCATGGGGTTGTTGTGACCCAAGTGCAGGACCCGGCACTTAGCCTTGTTGAACCTCATACAGTTGGCCCCGGCCCAACGATCCAGCCTGTCCAGGTCCCTCTGTAGGGCCTTCCTACCCTCCAGCAGATCGACACTTCCACCCAACTTGATGTCATCTGCAAACTTACTGAGGGTGCACTCGATCCCCTCATCCAGATCATCAATGAAGATGTTGAACAGGACTGGCCGCAATACTGAGCCCTGGGGAACACCACTCATGACCGGCCGCCAACTGGATTTGACTCCGTTCACCACCACTCTCTGGGCTCGGCCATCCAGCCAGTTTTTAACCCAGCGCAGAGTGCACTTATCCAAGCCGTGAGCAGCCAGCTTCTCCAGGAGAATGCTGTGGGAGACTGTGTCAAAGGCCTTACTAAAGTCCAAGTAGACAACATCCACAGCCTTCCCCTCATCCACTAAGCGGGTCACCTTGTCATAGAAGGAGACCAGGTTAGTGAAACAGGATTTCCCTTTCATAAACCCATGCTGGCTGAGCCTCATCCCTTGGTTGTCCTGCACTTGCCGCATAATGGCACTCAAGATGATCTGCTCCATGACCTTTCCTGGCACTGAGGTCAGGCTGACAGGCCTGTAGTTCCCCGGATCCTCCTTCCGACCCTTCTTGTAGAGGGGTGTCACATTTGCTAGCTTCCAGTCATCTGGGACCTCCCCGGTTGACCAGGACTGCTGAGAAATGATGGAGAGTGGCTTGGCCAGCTCCTCTGCCAGCTCCCTCAGTATCCTCGGGTGGATCCCGTCTGGCCCCATGGACTTGTGAGCATCCAGGTGGAGGAGCAGGTCGGTGACTGCCACCTCTTCGACAACCGGGGCTTCATTCTGCATCCTATCTCCATCTCCCAGCTCAGGGGCCTGAAAACCCCGAGGATGACCAGTCTGACTATTAAAGACTGAGGCAAAGAAGGCATTAAGTACCTCTGCCTTCTCCTCATCCTTCATGGCAAGGTTACCTTCTGCATCCAACAAAGGAGGGAGATTCTCCCTGGCCCTCCTTTTGTCACTGATATATTTGTAAAAACATTTTTTGTTATCTTTAATGGCGGTGGCCAGTTTAAGTTCTAGCTGTGCCTTCGCCTTTCTGATCTTCTCCCTGCATATCCTCACAACGTCCTTGTAATCCCCCTGAGTCACCTGCCCCTTCTTCCAAAGGCAGTAAGCTCTCCTTTTTTTCTTGAGTTCCAGCCAAAGCTCTCTGTTCAGCCAGGCCGGTCTTCTCCCCCGCCTGATCGACTTGCGGCACATGGGGATAGCCTGTTCCTGCGCCTTTGAGACTTCCTCCTTTAATAATGTCCAGCCTTCCTGGACTCCTTTGCCCTTTAGGACTGCCTCCCAAGGGACTCTGTTAACCAGACTCCTAAACAATCCAAAGTCTGCCCTTCTAAAATTCAGGGTAGCGGTTTTGCTGACCCCCTTCCTCACTTCTCCTAGAATTGAAAACTCTATCATGTCGTGGTCGCTGAGCCCAAGACAGCCTCCGACCACCACATCACCCACCAGGCCTTCTCTGTTCATAAACAGCAGGTCCAGCGGGGCACCTCCCCTGGTTGGCTCACTTACCAGCTGTGTCAGGAAGTTATCTTCCACGCACTCCAGGAACCTCCTAGACTGCTTTCTCTCTGCTGTGTTGTATTTCCAGCAGAGATCTAGTAAATTGAAGTCTCCCACGAGAACAAGGGCTAGGGATTGTGAGACTTCAGCCAACCGCTTGTAGAATGCTTCGTCTGTTTCCTCATCCTGGTTGGGTGGTCTGTAACAGACTCCCACCAGGATGTCTGCCTTGTTGTCCTTCCCCCGATCTTTACCCATAAGCACTCAACCTTATCATTACTGTCGTTGAGCTCTAGACAGTCAAAACACTCCCTAACATACAGGGCTACCCCTCCCCCTCTCCTTCCTAGCCTGTCCCTTCTAAAGAGCTTGTAGCCATCCATTGCAGCACTCCAGTTGTGCGAGTCATCCCACCATGTTTCCCTGATGGCGACCACATCATAGTTTTCCTGCCGCACAGTGGCTTCCAGCTCTTCCTGCTTATTGCCCATGCTGCGTGCATTGGTGTAAATGCACTTCAGTTGGGCTATAGATCTCTTCACCAACACAGGCATGCCACCCCTAGGCTCGTCCCTAGCAAGCCTGGTTTTATCCCCTTCCCCCTTCGCATCTAGTTTAAAGCTCTCTCAATGAGGCCAGCTAATTCCTGGGCCAGGATCCTTTTCCCCCTTTGTGACAGGTGAACCCCATCTGTCTCCAGCAGGCCTGGTGCCATGTAAACTGCCCCATGGTCAAAAAACCCAAAATTCCACCGCTGGCACCAGCCTCTGAGCCATGTGTTGATGAGGTGGGTCTTCCTGTTCCTTTCCATATGCCTCCCGGCTACTGATGGGATGGAGGAAAACACCACCTGTGCTCCTGATCCTTCAAGCAATCGCCCTAGTTCTCTAAAGTCCCTTTTGATTGTCTTGATGCCACTATCAGCTACCTCATCACTGCCGACTTGAACAACCACTAGTGGATAGTAATCGGAAGCTTTCACCAGCCTGGGGAGCTTCCTGGTAACGTTTCTTATCCTTGCCCCAGGGAGGCTGCAGACTTCCCTATGGGAAGTCTACAACTACCTGAGTTGTAGAATTACTTTGAATTAGTTCTTTTTTTCTAGGAGGATATATATGGTAAAGTATTCCTCAAACCCATTTTGCATTTCTATTTCAATATATTTGATTGCTATCCAGTCTACACTCAAGTGCTATTAATCAATGCCATGCAGTAATCCCATTGATATATTTGTGTGTTATTTGTTTGTCACTTAGTTTCATATATACAATGTATTTTTATCAGTAATGTAAATTTTAATGTATATTGAGATTTCAATAATGTATATTGAGATTTCAATAATGTATATTGAGATTTCAATTTTGCCTTTCGTAGGCAGAAAGGAGTGCCACTCATATAATGTTTATGTTTTTTTACAGTTTGTTAAAAGCAGTCATTAACAATTTCTATGTGGTCCACCTTATTTATCCAATGTTTGGGTAAGAGAAAATCCTTCAGGAAAAGGTTTCGATCAGCACCCTGATCAGGTTTTCTGTAAGTATATTTTAGACAGGGAAAGGAAAAGACATGACCACTATCCTTGCTGTATGCTTCCTTTAGCTAGTGATATTATTTTGGGCTGGTCTTCTCTCCTGTCACTGATACTGAGATTATTATCTGCCAGGTTTTCCTTTACATCATCTCTGGTAAGACTATCACCTTTATTTCTGCTATTGACCCTTGTCCACACTTTGATATTTTGAGCCTCATTTGCTTCAATCTCTTTTTGTCTTCTAGACTGTCATCCATGTTTCTTCAGTCTATACTGAAAAAAAAAATAACCATCTGCTACATCTGCCACTGTTATTAAATCAAGCCCTGTAAAATTCACATTGGTGTTCTCTAATCATTTATCACTAGAGCCATGAAACACTTAGAAACAGGCCTCTTCCTCCTAATTTTTTTTTAAATGTTCCTTTCTATAACATAACTCTACCAGAAAATGTATTCTCCTCTTCTCTACCATGAATTTTCTCTTATGTCATGTCATTCTAGTCATAATAAGTAAAGGGTGTCTGTGTTTCTCTGATGGTGTGAACATTGCTGTTTTTAGAGCCTAGCCTTCTGCGAGTTTTGCAGAAAAGTCAGTATCTTGTAAGTTCAAGGCAATCAGCTCAGCTGAGCAAGTGAAATTGGTAGCAGGTACATGTGAGACCATTACCAGGATTGCCTCTGCCAGAATGATCTCATATGACTCTGCCTTCCTCCATGTAGCAGTTGGTGAGTCAGCTTTGCACCTAATGAACTGTGTGGGGCGTTGAGGACCTAGTTTACCCTTATGCAAAATCTCTTTATATTGCCTGATGGAACACTTCTGTGTTCCTATTATTTTTACTTGTCAAGAAGGTTGTGGGCCTGTTGATGGATATTGTCCTTTCAAATGTACACTAACGATGCTCCCTTTTCCTGTTGAAAATACAGATATGTGCAAAGTATTCTTTTGTCTTTGCATTTCAGCTCTTACCTGGTATGTATCCTGGTCAAAACCAAGAACAGTATTGAGTCTATAGGCAGCTTGCCATATGCTGGTACCTATTGTTTTGCACCAGGAGGTGCTGGTCTGTTGCAATCCCAGTAAGAAAGGCACTCAGACTCTGTAAGGTATCATTCACAATGTTATTTATTAGAGGTAATACTGTAAGAAGAGAATAGTATAGATAATCTTACACCCCTTTAGATGCTGGGAGCCCTAAGTGGTGTAGCATTGAATGGGCCTCCAATCCAATCACAGCATGCTGGGAAGACCCCATCCACAGCAGAGATTCTCCCCTTTCTGTCATTCAAGCTATTATAAGATTTTCTTACAAGGAAACAACTCTATTCATCATTTCTACTGTCAAACAGAAACATGTTTGCATGAGAACTTCTTGCTGCACTGTTAGATAAAGGCAAGGACATGCAAGTGATGTAATCACCAAGTGGGAGGTGCCCGCATGCTCCTCTGTTACAATGAGCTGGCTAAGTTTATCCTGTGGCCAAGGGATTTGTGCAACACAACACAGGCCTGAAGGCCATATTGTATGTGCAGCATAGCATAGCATAGCACAGCACAGCACAGCACAGGCCTGGGCCTACTCAGGTTAACTATTGTGGATCACTAACTCCTCGATGTACAATGGTCTTCCGGTCAGGATCACTACACCTATTATGTCAGACTTGAGAACTAGGTTCTACATTTCTGTATCCAGATCCTGCCCCGAGGGAGGAGTAACTGTAACAAGTCATTAAGGAAGGGAATAAAAGGGATTAGTATGAGATGCAAAATTGTGAGAGTAGGTAGGACAAAATAAACTGTGTTCAGGGTTGCATATTATAAACTTTGGAGCTGATGCCTGAAGTAACACATTAGGTTAAAAATAATTAGTCAATTACCATGTACTGCAGTATATGGATGGCCAGGCCCAAAGAGTTGTGGTGAATGGAGTTAAATCTAGTTGGCGGCCGGTCACAAGTGGTGTTCCCCAGGCCTCAGTATTGGGGACAGTCCTGTTTAATATCTTTATCAACGATCTGGACGAGGAGATCGAGTGCACCCTCAGGAAGTTTGCAGATGACACCAAGTTGGGTGGAAGTGTCGATCTGCTGGAGGGTAGGAAGGCCCTACAGAGGGACCTGGACAGGCTGGATCATTGGGCCGGGGCCAACTGCATGAGATTCAACAAGGCTAAGTGCCGGGTCCCACACTTGGGTCACAACAACCACATGCAATGCTACAGGCTTGGGGAAGAGTGGCTGGAGAGCTGCCTGGCGGAAAAGGACCTGGGGGTGTTGGTCAACAGCCGGCTGAATATGAGCCAGCAGTGTGCTCAGGTGGCCAAGAGGGCCAATAGCATCCTGGCTTGTATCAGAAACAGTGTAGCCAGCAGGACTAGGGAAGTGATTGTCCACCTGTACTTGGCACTGGTGAGGCCGCACCTCACATACTCACTGTGTTCAGTTTTGGGCCCCTGATTACAAGAAGGACATTGAAGTGCTGGAGTGTGTCCAAAGAAGGGCAACGAAGTTGGTGAAGGGTCTAGAGCACAAGCCTTATGAGGAGCGGCTGAGGGAGCTGGGGTTGTTTAGTCTGGAGAAAAGGGGATTGAGAGGAGACCTTCTCGCTCTCTACAACTGCCTGAAAGGAGGTTGTAGCGAAGTGGGTGTTGGTCTCTTTTCCCAAGTAACAAGCGATAGGACAAGAGGAAATGGCCTCAAGTTGTGCCAGGGGAGGTTTAGGTTGGATATTAAGAAAAACTTCTTCACTGAAAGAGTAGTCAGGCATTGGAACAGGCTGCCCAGCGAAGTGGTTGAGTCACTGTTGTGGTTTAACCCCAGCCAGCAACTAAGCACCACACAGCTGCTTGCTCACTCCCCCCTGCCCCGGTGGCATGGGGGAGAGAATTGGAAGGGTAAAAGTGAGAAAACTCATGGGTTGAGATAAGAACAGTTTAATAATTGAAGTAAAATAAAATAGAAAAGAGTAGTAATAGTAGTAGTAGTAATAATAATAATGATAAAATAATAATAATAATAATATAATAATAATATACAAAGCAAGTGATACATGACACAATTGCTCACCACCTGCTGACCGATGCCCAGCACATCCCCGAGCAGCGATCGCTGCCCCCCAGCCAACTGCCCCCAGTTTATATACTGGGTATGACGTCATATGGTATGGAATAGCCCTTTGGCCAGTCTGGGTCAGCTGTCCTGGCTGTGCCCCCTCCCAGCTTCTTGTGCACCTGGCAGAGCATGGGAAGCTGAAAAGTCCTTGACTAGTGTAAGCACTACTTAGCAACAACTAAAACATCAGTGTGTTATCAACATTATTCTCATCCTAAATCCAAAACACAGCACTATACCAGCTACTAGGAAGAAAATTAATTCTATCCCAGCTGAAACCAGGACAGTCACCATCCCTGGAGGTATTTAAAAGATGTGTAGGCATGGCACTTAGGGACATGGTTTAGTGGTGGACTTGGCGTTGCTAGGTTAATGGTTGGACTCAATGATCTTAAAGATCTTTTCCAACCTAAACTATTCTATGATTCTAAGGGGCATAAAGTATTATCATGTTAATTTACATGTTGGTCCTTAATAAGAGGGTGGACATGTACCTGACAGACAGATATTGTAGATCTTTCTGTAGTGCCTTTTTCTAGCACATCAGGGGCTAGAACTGTACTCTTTTTCATACTGCTCTGCATCAGTCTCTAGAGTGAGAATTTTATGCTGTTGTAATCTTTGATGCCTAGAGATCATGCTGCTACTCAGCAGAGGGACTGGCTCAGCTACAGCCAGCCAGCTGGTAGAGCATTTGTAGGAACATTAATGACAGTAGATGCACTTTGTAAAAAATATGTAAGATCTTGCTTGTCATTTGTAAGCAAGCTACCTTCTTATAAGTTTCAGTCAGGGAAAAAAACACTGATATGTTGATTCAGTCATATGTTATGGGTCCACGTATATTCCTGGTGACTATGGGAGTGTTACTGCCGAAACTTTGAATTTTAAATAGATTGCAAAACAGCAACATGGTGAGATGCAGTGGTCCTATTTGACCTCGATGACTAGCATTAACTTGCTGATTCCATCATTCATTAGGATTTAGAAAATAGGGATGTGGACTGAAAGCTTAATCAGGAATTATAATAAAACCAGCTGTCTGAGGAAGCATTGCTGTCCTCAGTGGAATAGGTTGTAGCCTGAAGCTAGGCAGGAAAGTGGAGTTTGAATATGAGTTTATGTAAACCCCTTAATTTCTGGTATTTATAGCCTGAGAAACTGTTTTTACTATAGCTGACAAAACTATCTGTTGCAGTATATTAGTACAAAGTTTGTAGGAGGATTAAAATGGTTTATATAATCATTTTATTAATAAAAAAAAATAGTTCCGTTTTTAAGATAACAAATGATTAAATATTTATAGACTGAAATTCTGCTGGAAAAAAGAAGCTTCTAGTGGTTAGATTCCTAAAACAGCCCAGTATCCAGTGTGCTGAGGTGTCATGAAAATCTTTTGAGTTATCTTGGAGCATGAAATAGAAATCCAGGTCATCTGAAAAAATCTGCTCTTAATCGCAGGTACTCTTGTGTCTCAGAAAAGATCTCCTAAACTAAGTAGAAATAAACTTCTTTGTAGTTATCATATTCTACTATTGACAATTAAATTAATTTTTTTTCCTTCTCTTTCAAAGCACTGAATACTGGCAGATCTGGGATACCAGACTACTCAGGACACTGAATTAGGTGACTTTTTGACAAATGCTTTGTTCATGCTTATTGTGGAAATGGCACATGTGAATGTATGTGGACTGCTTCATCATGATCAGTTTTTAATAGAGAATTGATGTATATTTCGAGAGATACTGTGGTAAAAAAAAGTATCTTTATTTCTTATTGCTGATCTCAGGCAGGCTCATCCGAACTGTAGGCCTTCCTATGCCATTTAGGAGGTTTTTTGCTTTGTTTTTTTTCTTCTGATTAGGACTACAAGATCTTAAACATTTTCACTGAGGATATTCCCTTCAATTCTGAATCTGTTTAACTGAGAGCATTGTGACCCCATGCAAGCATACCGTTGGCAGCCTACAAGCCAGAAGCCTACTTATTATAGAATCATAGAATCATAGAATTGTCAAGGTTGGAAAAGACCCTTAAGATCATCAAGTCCAACCGTTAAACTATCACTGCCAAGTCCACCACTAAACCATGTCCTCGAGCACCACGTCTACCCGTCTTTTAAATACCTCCAGGGATGGGGACTCAACCACTTCCCTGGGCAGCCTGTTCCAATGCCTGATTACCCTTTCGGTGAAGAAGTTTTTCCTAATGTCTAACCTAAACTTCCTCTGGCACATCTTGAGGCCGTTTCCTCTCGTCCTATCCCTTGTTACTAGGGAGAAGAGACCGACCCCCACCTCGCTACAACCTCCTTTCAGGTAGTTGGAGAGAGCAATAAGGTCTCCCCTCAGCCTCCTCTTCTCCAGACTAAACAACCCCAGCTCCCTCAGCCGCTCCTCATAAGACTTGTGCTCTAGACCCTTCACCAACTTCATTGCCCTTCTCTGGACACGCTCCAGCACCTCGATGTCCTTCTTGTAGTGAGGGGCCCAGAACTGAACACAGTACTCGAGGTGCGGCCTCACCAATGCCGAGTACAGGGGCACTATCACCTCCCTGGTCCTGCTGGCCACACTATTCTTGATACAAGCCAGGATGCCATTGGCCCTCTTGGCCACCTGGGCATACTGCTGGCTCATGTTCAGGCGGCTGTCAACCAACACCCCCAGGTCCTTTTCAGCCAGGCAGCTCTCCAGCCACTCCTCCCCCAGCCTGTAGCATTGCATGGGGTTGTTGTGACCCAAGTGCAGGACCCGGCACTTAGCCTTGTTGAACCTCATACAGTTGGCCCCGGCCCAACGATCTAGCCTGTCCAGGTCCCTCTGTAGGGCCTTCCTACCCTCCAGCAGATCAACACTCCCACCCAACTTGGTGTCATCTGCAAACTTCCTGAGGGTGCACTCAATCCCCTCATCCAGATCATCAATGAAGATACTGAACAGGACCGGCCCCAGTACTGAGCCCTGGGGAACACCACTCGTGACCGGCTGCCAACTGGATTTGACTCCATTCACCACCACTCTCTGGGCTCAGCCATTCAGCCAGTTTTTAACCCAGCGTAGAGTGCACTTATCCAAGCTGTGAGCAGCCAGCTTCTCCAGGAGAATGCTGTGGGAGACTGTGTCAAAGGCCTTACTAAAGTCCAAGTAGACAACATCCACAGCCTTCCCCTCATCCACTAAGCGGGTCACCTTGTCATAGAAGGAGGATCTCCCTTTCATAAACCCATGCTGGCTGGGCCTGATCCCTTGGTTGTCCTGCACTTGCTGCATAATGGCACTCAAGATGACTCAAGATGATTATTCACAGTAAAGGTGAGAACAACTCCACCATCACTTTTCAGAGCAGATAACACTTCTTTAACTGAAGTCCTTGCAGAATATTATCAACTTCTCAGAAGTGTAGAGGGAGCCTAATCCCATCTATCTTCTAATGTGACCTGTGATTCTGTTTACTCCTGTAAATTTATAAGCCCTTCCTGTAATACCAGTTTGTAAAAATGGCATATTTTTAAGTTAACTCACTTAGATTCCTATACAGCCACAGGAATGTGAATCTGTGTGGTTTCCATTTGGAAGTAATGTTAGTCTTAGTCCCTAGCAGCACTGAAGGGCAGTAACTCTAGATCTAGGACTTCATCCCTTGCTCCAGAAGTGAGTTAGATGGGGCACAAGGTGCAATGATATGTTTTGTTCAGTTTGTCTACATTAATATATACTGGGCAAATGGCACTCTTGTCCTTCATATACTACTTGGATTTATTCTATTTGTTAAATTAGATACTCCAGTATCTTTGTCACTGTGATGTTAATTTAGTTCTACTTGAGGCATTTGATATAGATACTATTTAGAGAACTAAGTTAAGCATCTAAATTCTGTTGTTGATAGAGATAGGTAGTTGCTTCTGGTGACAATTCAGAGCGCCTAAGTTAGATTCCTAAATAAAACACTGTAAGGAAAAACATATAAATACAAAACTGTAGACTACAATGTATACTATTGAAATTTAAAAAAAATTATTGGTTTTTCTAGCCTTCTAAATATGTGAAATGGGCAAGAAAATAGCTCACCACAAAACTTGGCAGATTATTTGCTTCCAGGCCATCACAGTGTTAGTCAACAATACCCCGTCATGGTAGGAAAGTGTGGCAGGTTTACTTTGTCTAGCTGCCAGGTGCCCACCAAGCCACTCTATCACTCTTCCTCCTCAACTGGACAGGGGGAGAGAAAATATGACTGTATTGGGTCTTGCTGGGATGGAGTTAACTTTCCCCATATCAGCCCTCAGTGCTGTGCTTTGTATTTGTAGCTAGAAAGGTGTTGATAACACACCTGTGTTTTGGTTGCTGCTGAGCAGCGCTTGCACAGCATCAAGGCTGTCTCTCCAACACCCCATTCCCAGAGGCCAACAGGCTGGGTGTGGGCAAGAGGTTGAGAGGGGACATAGCCAGGACAGCTGACCCAAACTGACCAAAGAGATATTCCATACCATATGACGCCTGCTCAGCAATAAAAGCTAAAAGAAAGGGGCGGGGGGGGGGGGGGGGGGGGCATTTGTTATTACGGCGTTTGTCTTCCGGAGCAACTGCTACGCGTACTAAGGCCCTACTTCAAGGAAGTGGCTGGACATCACCTGCTGATGGGAAGTAGAGAATAAATCTTTTGTTTCCCTTTGCTTCCACGTGCAGACTTTGCTTTTTCTTTATTAAACTGCATTTATCTTGACACACATGTTCTTTTTCATCTTATTTCCCCCCTGTCCTGCTGAGGAGGGGAGTGATAGGGCGGCTTGGTGGGCACCTAGTGGCCAGCCAAGGTCAACCCACCACAATAACAAAAGGCTTGTGGGGCAAGATAAGGACAGGGAGATCACTCAGCAGTTACCATCATGGGCAAAACAGACTCGACTCAGGGAAATTAATTTAATTTATTGCCAATTAACACCAGAGTAGGATAATGAGAAATAAGAACAAATCTAAAAACACACCTTCCCCCTACCCATCCCTTCTTCCTAGGCTCAACTTCACTCCCGACTTCTGTACCTCCTCCCCCCGAGCAGCGTGGGGGGACGGGGAATGGGGGTTGCAGTCAGTTCATTGTGCGTTGTCTCTGCTGCTCCTTCCTCCTCGTGCTCTTCCCCTGCTTCAGCATGGGGTCCCACCCACGGGAGACAGTCCTTCACAAACTTCTCCAACGTGGGTCCTTCCCACAGGCTGCAGTTCTTCACAAACTGCTCCAGCATGGGTCCTTTCCACAGGGTGCAGTCCTTCAGGAATGGACTGCTCCAGCATGGGTCCCCCGTGGGGCCACAGGTCCTGCCAGAAAACCTGTTCCAGAGTGGGCTCTTCTCTACTTGGCCACAGGTCCTGCCAGGAGCCTGTTCCAGTGTGGGAGTCTCCACGGGGTCACAGCCTCTTTCAGGACACATCCACCTGCTCCGGCGTGGGGTCCTCCACAGACGGCAGGGTGGATATCATCTGCTCCACTGTGGTCCTCCATGGGCTGCAGGGGGATGTTGTGGTTTAATCCCAGTCAGCAACTAAATACCACACAGCTGCTCGTTCACCTTCCCCCCCCATGGTGGGATGGGGGAGAAAATCGGGGAAAAAAATAAAGTAAAACTCATGGGTTGAGGTAAAGACAGTTTAATAAGACAGCAGAGGAAGAGAAAATAATAATAATAACAATTATAAAAGAATATACAAAACAGGTGATGCATAATGCAATTGCTGACCACCCGCTGACCGATGCCCAGCCCGTCCCTGAGCAGCGATCGCTGCCCCCCAGCCAACTTCCCCCAGCTTATATACTGAGCATGACATCATATGGTATGGAATAGCCCTTTGGCCAGTCTGGGTCAGCTGTCCTGGCTGTGCCCCCTCTCAGCTTCTTGTGCACCTGGCAGAGCATGGGAAGCTGAAAAGTCCTTAACTAGTGTAAGCACTACTTAGCAACAACTAAAACATCAGTGTGTTATCAACATTATTCTCATCCTAAATCCAAAACACAGCACTATACCAGCTACTAGGAAGAAAATCAACTCTATCCCAGCCAAAACCAGGACAGGGGACAACCTGCTTCACCATGGTCTTCTCCACGGGCTGCAGGGGAATCTCTGCTCCAGTGCCTGGAGCACCTCCTCCCCTTCCTTCTTCACTGACCTTGGTGTCTGCAAGGTTGTTTCTCTCACATATTCTCACTCCTCTCTCCCAGCTGCTGTTGCGCAACAGTTTTTATCCTTTCTTAAATATGTTATCACAGAGGCGCTACCAACATCTCCAATTGGCTCAGATTCGGCCAGCAGCGGGTCTGTCTTGGAGCCAACTAGAACTGGCTCTATCGGACATGGGGGGAAGCTTCTGGCATCTTCTCACAGAAGCCACCTCTGTAGCCCCCCCACTACCAGAACCTTGCCATGTAAACCCAATACAGAAAGGCAAACACTTTGGGTAAAAAATCAAGTTTTCTTTTCAGTGCTGCTTGTACCTTTTCTTTCATGAGATCTAAATGGCTGACGCTCAGTGGTGGGACCTGTGATTTAACTGAAACACATATTTGTAAACACATTGTGTTCCTTGAATGGAAATCACAATGTAAGTGCAAAAAAACAAATACCTGTTTTTTTGAGCAAACAGTTCTATGTAGCATCAACGTCCTGAAATAGGCAACAACTCTTAGCCACACTTTTAACCAGATTCCAACAGGGTTCTGTCTAAACAGTTTGTGCCTGTACAGTATATAGTTAAGAATTAGTAATTATAAAAGCCAGAAATATTTTTGCCCTCTCCAGGGACTTGGTTTGTGGGATGGTGGTCTTTCTGTAATCATTTCAGCAACTCATTTCCCACTTGATGTGGAAATGGGATCTCCTTGGCCATTCCTTATTCACTTGTCTGACCAGTTCTCTTTCCTTCTGCTGTATCTTCAGCTGAATGTTTCAATGTAAATTATTTGCATCCTTTTGATTGTATACATGTTCCTATTGTGATGGCCTGGGATAATTGCCCAGTTTTCCTAAAATGCTCTTGGGCTTATAAGTATCACAACAGGAAAGATGCTGTACAAAAGCAAACCAGATTCTACCTTGTAAGTATGGTCAGTCCAGGTTGTCCCTCACTTGATTATAAGAATGATTTTTGATGATGAACCCAAATAAGTTTTAATTTTTGAAAGCTTAATGAGTTAGAACAGATCTTTACAAAAAATAGCATCTGTATTTTTCACTACAATTAAAGAAGTGGGTACATTGCTTATTTAAAACTAGTGTCACGGTCTGCTCTTTGAAACTGATGATACATTTTGCTGTTTGTTAAATTGCCCTGTCCAAAAAGCTATTGCTTCAGTAGCAGCTTAATTTGTACTAGTGTGAAGGAAACAGTGAGATTTTCATATTTAGTTACCCACATTTATAGGCATGTATGTTTAATGTATGCAAAGCCTATGTGCCCCTATATTCTGTATTTATATTCAGCAGCAGTTGAGTGGCCAATACCACAGATTTATGTGAATCCTTCTGACAATGTGGCCTGGGGATAATGCATAATGTAGTGCTGCCATTAACATACCAGCAATGGTAAGCTTATAGTATGAATCATTTAGTTAGGACTTAAATATTTCATGTTCCCTCCTACACATGCTGTCCTCATTTGTTTTGTTAGCTGCTTCTGGTATTTTACAGGGATTTTTGTATACTTGGTTACCTTTTCTATTTCATGATTTGTATGCATTTATTTGAGCATGGTTCCAAACACCATAGCTACTGTAGTTTCTTTGGTTTACATACACGTTCAAGTTAGTTGTACTGTTATTGAGCCTACTCTGAAGCCCTGTTCCTGCAATGTAGGTTTCCAAGCACTTTCTGAACATGTTTCTCTATCAATTTTTATTTATTTGCTACAACTGGTTTTGGCACACTTATGTTACAGAGATAACTGTTCTTTTGAAGTTCAAGTATTTGTACTTGAATTTCTCCATAAATTGTTAACTAGATATTGACTTAAATATCAACAGATATTGACTGCAGACAATTTTTTATCACTATTTAAGTTCAAGAAAACACAATGTTTATAACAAGAGTCGCCACTGGTGAACCAGATGAAAAATAAAGTGTGGATTTCAAGAAGCTCATTGAGCTTAGGATTTGAACTGATTTTTTCCACAGTAGAAATAATCCCATTTTTAATTTTGCTTTTTAAAACAACAAAAAAAGCTTTTTTGAGGTAGATAAAAGCTGTAGTCTGTATCATCACAGAGATAATGTTAAGATAAACACTACAGTAGAAGAAGAAATTATAATATAAGCATTATGTTGCTGTTTGGCCTAATTCAGATTTTGAATTTGTCACCTGCATAGGCAGGAAATTTTTTCTTTTGAGAAAAATTAAAGATCTGATCTGATCTGAATTCTCTCAGTGCCAGGAGGCACACAAGGCGCGAACATCGTTCTTCCACTTCGATCGGTCCGCGGCTGCGTGCTCTGGAATCAAGGGCCACAGCGCAGTCTTCCGTCGGTTTCCCCCTCAGGACACGACCGATCCAGCTCCATCTCCTCCTCCTCACTTCGTTACCGATTTTCTCCATCCCCGCCATTTCTGATGCTTGTCGTTTCTGCAACTTTTTATTTTTTTTTTTCCGGGAGGAAGTAGTTGGCCTCCTGCCCAACCCCCATGACTTGGAGGGCCAGTGGTTTTTCTGTCAGGGTGGCCTTCCCTTAGGCTGTGTTGGTTCGCGGCACCTTCTTCAATTTTATCCGGTGCACCCTCCAGAGAGGGATCCCCTATCCACCACCCAGGGGACGCGCCTTCTAGCCATGCAGCCCCAGCCGAAGGAAAAATTAAAGATACTCCCTTTGAATTGGTGTCACAGATGAGCTGGAAGTGGGATGGAGTAGTTTTTAGTTGAAAGTTGTAGGTGGAAAGAACTAAAAAGCTCTTCACTTGCAACAAGGCCTTACTAAACAGGTTCTTACACAAGAACTGTAATCAACTGCTAAATTTAGAAATGTTTATAAGGCAGGGAGAAAAGATGCAAGTACGTCACTGAGGGGCTGAATCTTCAATATAGTATCTAGCAGCATTAAACATATACATGGGCAATGGTAGAAGTGTGTGTATTTAGAACAGAACAGAACAGAATAGAACAGTTTAATTCATTTGGAAGGGACCTACAATGATCATCTAGTCCAACTGCCTGACCACTTCAGGGCTGACCAAAAGTTAAAGCATGTTATTAAGGGCATTTTCCAAATGCCTCTTAAACATTGACAGGCATGGGGCATCGACCACCTCTCTAGGAAGCCTATTCCAGTGTCTGACCACCCTCTCGGTAAAGAAATGCTTCCTAATGTCCAGTCTAAACCTCCCCTGACGCAGCTTTGAGCCATTCCGACGTGACCTGTCACTGGATACCAGTGAGAAGAGATCAGCACCTCCCTCTCCACTTCCCCTCCTCAGGAAGCTGTAGAGAGCAATGAGGTCGTCCCTCAGCCTCCTTCTCTCCAAACTAGACTAACCCAGAGTCCTTAGCCGCTCCTCATAGGACATGCCTTCCAGCCCTCTCACCAGCTTTGTTGCCCTCCTCTGGATGCATTCAAGGACATTCACGTCCTTCTTAAATTGTGGGGCCCAGAACTGCACACAGTACTCAAGGTGAGGCTGCACCAATGCTAAATACAGAGGGATAAATACCTCTCTTGACCAGCTGGATATACTGTGTTTGATGCACCCCAGGATGCGATTTGCCCTCTTGGCTGCCAGGGCACACTGCTGGCTCATATTGAGCCTGCTGTCAACCAGCACCCCCAGATCCCTTTCTGCAGGGCTGCTCTCCAGCCACTCCTCTCCCAATTTGTACTTGTGCCTGGCATTTCTCCGTCCCAGGTGCAGGATCCAGCAGTTGGACTTGTTAAATTTCATGCCATTGATGATTGCCCAATGCTCCAATCTATCTAGATCCCTCTGCAAGGCCTCTTGTCCCTCAAGAGAGTCAGCAGCACCTCCCAGTTTGGTATCCTCAGCAAACTTGCTAATGGTGCATTCAACTCCTGCATCCAGATCGTTGATAAAAATATTGAACAGAACTGGACCTAGAATTGATCCCTGAGTGTTGTAGAAGTCACTTTTTAGCTCAAATAAGAATCCAAAGACCTGCTGAAGCCTTAGACTGCAAGCTGTGAACTTTCACCTAGATACACTAACTGTATTCTGAACTCTTAGCTACATGAAGGAAGGCCCTGAAACCGGTGCAAACCAGGAAGATAAGGTAGCCACAACCATTGGCAGAAGCTGCAACTATTCAAGATAAGAAAATGAATGTCCTGCCTGGAGACCAGGGAAAGGATCCAATAAGGAACAAGAAGACCCCAGACCCAAATATTACTATTGGACCGAATGTTCGCATGATGGGAGGGGAATTTAGACTGTAAGGGTATAATTGCCCAGGGATTTCTTTGTTCGGGCTCCCTCTCCAGAGGCACCCAGCTCGAGCTGCTCTTCACCACTGTACCACTTAAATTCACCTGGTGTACGTCATGTCGGAGACTCTGCTTCGGGGAAACCTAGGGCTGAGCCTGAGGGGAGAGAGAGCACCTGAGGGTGAGTGTGTGTGTGAGCGAGGAGTCGAAAAGGGGCACCCGTCAGCTCAGTGGAGCTGCCTGCTGTGAAGGGACTCCAGTCCTAGCAGTTAAAGTCTCGGGTGGTGTGTGTGCAACTCCCTGAATGGTGTGTGAATGCTTGGGCAGCTGCTGCTCCCTTAAAATGAGGAACACCGCTGGTGACTGCTTGCCAGCCAGATGTAGCCCCATTCACTACAACCCTTTGAGCCCTGCCATTCAGCCAGTTCTTCACCCAGTGTTCTTCACTGTGTACCTGCTCATTTCACAGTTGGACAACTTGTCCAGAAGGATACTGTAAAGGACGGTATCAAAAGAAGAAGACAGCAAAACAGATTCCGTTTTGTTGCTAACCACAGTTCTCTTTTTTCAAGTTATGTTTCTTTCATGTTAATTAGACCGAAAGCCCATCAGGGGAAGAGACTGTGATTCATCTTACACGTGTACTTCTTAAGGTTATGAGTCTCAGCCTAGACTTGGGAATGGAAGAAGGATGTGTGTCTTGGTGTATATGTTATTTTTATTTTACAGCTAACCAAATTCAATAATTCATTTACCTATCAATCAGCCTGATTTTTCCTCCAATGAACACTGATATGCTTTTTTTCCCTATTTTGATTCTTTTGAATATAGTTTTTTCTATCTAGAATGTCTGCTAGGAGGTATTTCTGTCTTATCTTTTTAGTTATTGTCTTCTATTTTTTCCATTCACTTTTCTCCTTTGTTTATTTCTGAGGTGGAATTTCTTGTGTGGCTTTTCTCCATTGTTGTTACCTCTGTTATCTTTTTATTTCACTTTTTATTTACCTTTACTTTTTGTTTTTATCTTTTTTCCATTCCTAATTTCTCAGTGCTATAGTCTGTCTGCTCAGTATTCATTTGCTGTTACTCTTCCCATATGTTGTTTCTGGATGAAATCCAAAAACGTTACTCTGGTGCCACAATACTGAGAGTTGCAATGCCTAACTTCTGTGTGTCTGTTACGAGACTGCAAACCAGATGATCTGTTAAGTGCTGGAGTGTAGCTAAACTTCCCAGGAAGGATGTAGAACCTCTAATATTTTGAGCTGCCTGAAGCAAGTTAGTAGGGAAACACTGAAATAGAAGGAGGTAGGATTTTAGACACAGCCATGAATTAGGTGCTTTGCCCAGTGCTTACCTGAAACAATGTCTATCCTATTGGTGCCTAAAACATATCTTTCAGAAGCAAACCAGAGCATGCCTTTAAACAGCATGAATAGTTCCCTCACTTATATCATGTCCTTTTTACAGTACATGCCATTCACTTAGCTGCAGTTTCCTCATCACCTTAAGGTTTTATAACTTGAAACTCTCCACAGGAATAAGGCTGTGTCCTGGTTTCAGCTGGGATAGAGTTGATTTTCTTCTTAGTGGCTGGTGGGGTGCTGCGGTTTGGATTTGGGATGAGAACAGTGTTGATAACACACTGATGTTTTGGTTCTTGCTGAGTGGAGTTTGCACTGGTCAAGGACTTTTCAGCTTCCCATGCTCTGCCGGGTGCATGGGAGGCTGGGGGGGAGTGCGGCCGGGGCAGCTGGCCCAGACTGGCCAGGGGGCTATTCCATACCATATGACATCATGCTCAGTATATAAGCTGGGGGAAGAAGAAGGAAGGGGGGGACGTTTGGAGTGATGGTGTTTGTCTTCCCAAGTAACCGTTATGCGTGATGGAGCCCTGCTTTCCTGGGGATGGCTGAACACCTGCCTGCCAATGGGAAGTAGTGAATGAATTCCTTGCTTTGCTTTGCTTGTGTATGCAGCTTTTGCTTTACTTAGTAAACTGTCTTTATCTCAACCCATGAGTTTTCTCACTTTTACCCTTCCGATTCTCTCCCCCATCCCACCAGGGGGGAGTGAGTGAGCAGCTGTGTGGTGCTTAGTTGCCAGCTGCGGTTAAACCAGGACAGGCGGGTTGACCTTGGCTAGCCACCAGATGCCCACCAAGCTGGTCTATCACTTCCCCCTGGACAGGGGGAGAGAAAATACGACAAAAGGCTCATGGGTCAAGATAAGGACAGGGAGATCACTCAGCAATTACCGTCACGGGCAAAACAGACTCGACTCGGGGAAATTAATTTAATTTATTCATAGAATCATAGAATGCTTTGGGATGGAAGGGACCTTTAAAGGTCATCTAGTCCATCCCCCCTCCAATTGGCAAGGACATCTACAACTAGATCAGGTTGCTCAGAGCCCCATCCAGCCCGTCCTTGAATGTTTCCAAGGATGGGCATCTACCACCTCTCTGGGCAACCCATTCCAGTGTTTCACCACCCTCATCGTAAAAAATTTCTTCCTTATATCCAGTCTGAATCTACCCTCTTTTAGTTTAAAACCATTACCCCTTGTCCTATCGCAACAGGCCCTGCTAAAAAGTCTGTCCCCATCTTTCTTATAAGCCCCCTTTAAGTATTGAAAGGCCGCAATAAGGTGTCCCTGCAGCCTTCTCTTCTCCAGGCTGAACAAGCCCAGCTCTTTCAGCCCTTCCTCATAGCAGAGGTGTTCCATCCCTCTGATCATTTTTGTGGCCCTCCTCTGGACCTGCTCCAACAGGTCCATGTCCTTCCTGTGCTGAGGACCCCAGAGCTGGACGCAGTACTCCAGGTGGGGTCTCACCAGAGCAGAGTAGAGGGGCAGAATCACCTCCCTCGACCTGCTGGCCAATGCTTCTTTTGATACAGCCCAGGATATGGTTGGCTTTCTGGGCTGTGAGAGCACATTGCCAGCTCATGTCCAGCTTTTCATCCACCAGTACCCCCAAGTCCTTCTCCTCAGGGCTGCTCTCAATCCCTTCATCCTCCAGCCTGTATTGATACCAGGGATTGCCCTGACCCAGGTGCAGGACATTGCACTTGTCCTTGTTGAACCTCATGAGGTTCACACAGGCCCATTTCTCCAGCCTGTCCAGATCCCTCTGGATGGCATCCCGTCCCTCAGGTGTGTCAACTGCACCACTCAGCTTGGTGTCATCTGCTTAACACCAGAGTAGGATAATGCGAAATAAGAACAAATCTAAAAAACACACCTTCCCCCCACCCATCCCTTCTTCCTAGGCTCAACTTCACTCCCGACTTCTGTACCTCCTCCCCCCGAGCAGCGCAGGGGGGACGGGGAATGGGGGTTGCAGTCAGTTCATTGTGCGTTGTCTCTGCTGCTCCTTCCTCCTCGTGCTCTTCCCCTGCTCCAGCATGGGGTCCCACCCACGGGAGACAGTCCTTCACAAACTTCTCCAACGTGGGTCCTTCCCACAGGCCGTAGTTCTTCATGAACTGCTCCAGAGTGGGTCCTTTCCATAGGTCCTGCCAGGCACCTGCTCCAGCACAGGCTTTCCACACAGTCACAGCCTCCTTCAGGCACATCCACCTGCTCCAGTGTGGGGTCCTCCACGGGCTGCAGGGTGGATATCTTCTCCATTGTGGTCCTCCATGGGCTGAAGGGGGACAACCTGCTTCTCCACGGTCTTCACCACGGGCTGCAGGGGAATCTCTGCTCCAGCGCCTGGAGCACCTCCTCCCCCTCCTTCTACATTGACCTTAGTGTCTGCAGAGTTATTTCTCTCACATATTCTCACTCCTCTCTCCCAGGTGCTGTTCTGCAGCAGTTTTTACTCCTTAAATATGTTATCACGGAGGCGCTACCAGTGTTGCTGATTGGCTCAGCTTTGGCCAGTGGCGAGTCCTTCTTGGAGCCAGCTGGAACTGGCTCTGTCGGACATGGGGGAAGCTTCTGGCATCTTCTCACAGAAGCCACCCCTGCATGCGCGACCCCCCCAAAAAAAAACCTTGCCACATAAATTCAATATAGCTTTGTAAATAGACTTTGGTGATAATGCAAAAAATCCAGAAACAAACCTCAAAACAAAACAACCTCCCCCATAAAATCTGAACTCCAAACCAAATGTGCATTTATGTGCATTTAAAAATAAATTCTATTATTTCTTTTCTGTATATTTTTTAGTATATGCTATGAGACCTACTGGCAAAAAAATGTGAAAAGCAAGTATCAGTCACACACATGAATAGTTATAGAAACTACATCTTGAACTTGAACATATTTATCTGGAAAGTGCTTGCTTATGTAATGAGAAGTAGAAGGTACTCCATGACCAGTTAGAGCTCAATGGCAATGCTTCATTAATATGAATGTGATGAATTCACAGAATAAGTAATTACAAAGAGTAATATAAATAATGAACATTTGAGGAAAATTTGTTGCACTTGTAACCATTTTTCCTAATTATAGAGAGTTATATGAGTTGATTAAATTATTTCCTCTAGTTTTTATAATAAATGGTAAAATTTCACACAGTATTTCACACTGGTGCTGATGTAGTGTTCATAAAAGAGCTTGCGGAAAGGCATGCAAAGATATTGATTGACTTCAGTGGGCACTGGATTTGGTCTATAATCAGTTTTCAAGAGAGAAGATGACTGTTACATGAAGTGCAATGAAAAAATGAAGATGTTGAAGTATGTAGAAAAGCACTACTAGTTCATAAATATCAATCTTACTAACACATGGATTGGAATGCACTATTTTATGCAGTGAATTTTCAAAGAAAACCGAAGAAGTGATCTAGTACAACAGCACTAGTAGAACAAGACTTGTTCTCACTTGTGCCTACAAATCCTCTGACTTACACAGTAGATGTAAAAATTAATTCTACAGATTGGAAATTTCTCAGTTGACTATGCAATTTGCAAATAATAATCAGTTATAACCCTTTTGACTTGCAGCTTAAAATTTGACCTTTAATTTTCTCAGTGACTGAAGACCCCTAAATCATTAATTAAAATAAAAAGGCTTGTTCTATAAGTTTAAAGAAAACTTAATTAAATCCGTCTAATTGAATTCATCAGATGAATTTTGAGCATACAGGTTTGTTTAATTGCTAACTGAAAAACATCTGTTGACACAGACTTGGCAAAATATCTTTGTTTCCTTCTGTGCAATGATTTGAAGGTTGACAAAGTACTTGTGACACTTGAAGGTTACCCCTACATTAATTGTTTCTGCAACAGGTTCCTCAGTAAGTTAATCATCTCAGTGACAGTGCATATAATGATTTATAAATACAATTTTCAGCAGAGCTAATAATCTCATTAGCTTTTGTGCAAGATAATTAGCATTTCAACATGTAATTGATTAATTCTATTAGGTTGTTAGATTTCTAACTGTCATGGGAGTTGCAGACTGCACGCACTTGATAATGCATGCATCACCACATAATGACTAATGAGGCAAGGTAAAGAAATTGAAAATGTTTCATTCCCTCAACATGCAGCTGGTGTGTGATGCCAGATGTAAAATCATTGATGTACTTGCCAAGTTCCCAGGATCATGACATGATTTATTCAAACTCAGACAATCAGAATTAGATCAGTCTTTTGAAAATGGTCAAATTCAAGGAGATTGATAAGTAGGAGCATTGCTTGCAAATAAACCTTTGAATATATATTAAAAATTAGATTATTAATTGCAGTTGCCGACTGGACCCAACCCACAGGGAAGTCTGCTGCCACCCCGGGGCAAGGATAAGAGACGTCACTAGAAAACTCCCCAGTCTGATAAGGTCCTCAGAATACTGCCTGCTATTAGTTCTTCATGTCGGCAGCAAAGAGAGAACAAAGAGAAGTCCTAAGACAATCAAAAGGGATTTCAGAACCTTGAGGCAGTTAGTTGAAGGATCAGGTGTTCAGGTGGTGTTCTCTTCGATCCTTCCAGTAGCAGGGAAGAACATTGAATGGAACAGGCAGACCCAGCTGATCAACACGTGGCTCCGAGGCTGGTGTCATTGGAAGAACTTTGGGTTTTTCAATCATGGGATGGTCTATTCATCCCCAGGTCTAATGACATCTGATGGGATGCACCTTTCTCAGAAGGGGAAAAGGGTTTTTGCCCAGGAGCTAGCAGGGCTGATTGATAGAGCTTTAAACTAGATTGGAAGAGGGAAAGGGACAATACCTGGCTAGTCAGCAATGAGCAACGGGATGGCACACCAAAGTTTGAGGAGCTGCGTGCTAGTGAGATTCCTCAGGCTGCTCCATGAGGCAACAAGCACAATGAACCGCACTTGAAGTGTTTTTACACAAATGCACGCAGCATGAGGAACAAGCAAGAGGAGCTAGATGCCTTGGCCCAGTCCCAGAAATATGACATCATAGGCATAGGCAAAACCCGGTGGGATGAGTCCTGTGACTGGTGTGCCATGATGGATGGTTACAGGCTCTTCATGAGGGATAGGCAGGGCAGGTGAGGTGGAGGGGTGGCATCGTATGTAGTGGAGGGGCTGGAATGCATGGAGCTAGCAGTTGGCGATGGCACAGTTGAGAGCCTCTGGGTAAGGATGAAGGGACAGACAAATAAAGCGGATGTCATTGTGGGAGTCTACTATAGGCCACCCAGCCAGGATGATGACACGGACAAGTTATTCTTTAAGGAACTAAGGGATGCTTCCAAGTCATCTGCCCTTGTCCTTATGGGGGACTTCAACTTCCCAGATGTCAACTGGGAATACCACACAGCTGGTACAAGCAGGTCCAGAAGATTCCTAAACCATCTGGATGATAACTTCTTGGTACAGGTACTAAGGGAACCGACCAGGAAAGGTGCCTTCCTCGATTTGTTGCTTACTAACAGAGAGGGTCTCGTGGGTGAAGTGGCGATTGGTGGCTGCCTTGGCCACAGCGACCATGAAGCGGTCAAGTTTAAAATCTATGGTAACAGGAGGAAAACTGCCAGCAGGACCTCAACTCTGGATATGAGGAGAGCTGACTTCAGGCTGCTCAGGGAACTACTTAGTAAGGTCCCCTGGGAAAAAGCTTTTGAAGGTGCTGGGGTCCATCAGTGCTGGTCACTTTTTAAGTACCACCTCCTAAGAGCACAGGAGCAGGCAATTCCAAAATGTCGGAAGTCAAACAGGTGAGGTAGAAGGCCAGCTTGGCTGAGTAGCGATCTTCTTCTAGAACTAAGACGAAAAAAGGAAGTGTATGGCCAGTGGAAGCAAAGTCAGGCGACATGGGAGGACTACAGAGATGCTGTTCACCACTGTAGGGAGGAAATACGCATGGCCAAAGCTCAACTAGAGATGAAGCTGGCCAGTACTGTGAAGGACGATAAAAAGGGCTTTTTAAAATATGTAAATAGCAAAAGGCAGGCCAGAAATAACATTGGCCCGTTACTTGACGAGCATGGTCACCTCACAAACAGGGACATAGACAAAGCAGAGATGTTTAATGCTTTCTTCGCCTCGGTCTTCAACACCGATGATGTTGGGCTAGAGAACCAAGACTGTGAGAATGACAAACTCCCAACCAACCCCGAACTTGTGCAGAATTTGCTGCTCCAGCTGGATCCCTATAAGTCAATGGGGCCCGATGGGATTAATCTGAGAGTACTTAAAGAGCTGGCTGATGTCATAGCGAGACCTCTCTCAATGATTTTTCAATGCTCTTGGGAATCTGGGGAGGTCCCAGTTGACTGGAAGCTGGCAAACGTTGTCCCAGTCTTCAAGAAGGGCAACAGGGATGACCCCAGTAACTACAGGCCTGTCAGTCTCACCTCTGTGCCTGGCAAAATCATGGAGAAGATTATTCTGGGAGTTATTGAAAAACACCTGAAAGACAACGCAGTCATTGGCCCCAGCCAGCATGGGTTCACGAGGGGAAAGTCCTGCTTAACAAACCTGATTTCCTTCTACGACAAGGTTACCCACCTAGTTGACCAAGGGAAGCCAGTCGATGTAATCTTTTTGGATTTCAGTAAAGCTTTCGATACTGTCTCTCACAGTATCCTCCTGGACAAAATGTCCAGCATACAGCTGGATAAATACATAATGCAATGGGTGAGCAATTGGCTGATGGGTCGGGCTCAAAGGGTTATAGTAAATGGGGTTACATCAGACTGGTGACCAGTCACTAGCGGGGTTCCGCAGGGATCCATCTTAAGGTCAGTGCTCTTCAATATCTTCATAAATGACTTGGATGCAGGACTTGAAGGTTTGTTATCCAAGTTTGACAATGACACAAAATTGGAAGGAGCTGTTGACACTCTCGAGGGCAGAGAGGCCCTGCAGAGGGATCTGGACAAATTAGAGAGCTGGGCAATCACCAACCGTATGAAGTTTAACAAGGGCAAGTGCCAGATTTTGCTCCTGGGACATGGCAACCCTGGATGTACATACAGACTGGGGAACGAGACGCTGGAGAGCAGCACGGCTGAGAGGGATCTGAGGGTTCTGGTCGATGGCAAGTTGAACATGAGCCAACAGTGTGCCCTGGCAGCCAAGAGGGCCAACCGTGTCCTGGGGTGCATCAAGCACTGTATTGCTAGCCGGTTGAGGGAGGTGATTGTCCCGCTCCACTCTGCACTGGTGCGGCCTCATCTCGTGTACTGTGTGCAGTTGTGGGCGCCACAGTACAAAAAGGATACGAAGCTACTGGAGAGTGTCCAGAGGAGAGCCACGAAGATGGTGAAGGGTTTAGAGGGGAAGCCGTACGAGGAGCGGCTGAAGTCACTTGGTCTGTTCAGCCTGGAGAAGAGGAGACTGAGGGGAGACCTAATCGCGGTCTACAGCTTCCTCACAAGGGGAAGAGGAGGGGCAGGCGCTGATCTCTTCTCCCTGGCGACCAATGATAGGACCCGAGGGAATGGCAGGAAGATATGCCAGGGGAGGTTTAGGTTGGACATTAGGAAAAGGTTCTTCACCCAAAGGGTGGTGGAGCACTGGAACAGGCTCCCCAGGGAGGCAGTCATGGCACCAAGCCTGACAATATTCAAGAAGCATTTGGACAATGCCCTCAGACATATGGTGTGAATTTTGAGGTTGTCCTATGCAGGGACAGGAGTTGGACTCGATGATCCTTGTGGGTCCCTTCCAACTCAGGACATTCTATGATTCTATGATTCTATGATTCTATGATTCTATGATTCTATGATTCTATGAACTTGCCTTTTTTTAGGTCACAGTTGTTCTCCTCTAAAGAAACAGCAATGACTACAGTTCTTAATCCCCAAATTCCATCAGAATCACTTTATAATGAGACACAAATTTATAATAACTGTAACTGAAAGAACTGTGGCTTTCTGAGAAAATAATACAAATGCCTCTCCCAATGTGCAGTATATTTTGTATAAAAAAACACTGTTTAAATATTTGTGAGTCTTTCCATGTTTTGCATACAATGCAATGAAACTGACTGATGTATAATAAATATCTGAAAGAGAGAATGAGATTAGCATAACAAAATATAAAATTATAATTAGATAATTAAAGTGAGTCTGGTCATGATATTACTTTCCTTCTAAAAACCATTTAGAAGGATTGGGCCTATTATTATAAGATACCCTGTAAAGCTCAGGTTTGTTGTTAGCACATTAAACTTCTCAGGAGATGTATGTATTTTCCGTCAAGTGTATTTTAAAAATATGTATGTTCCTCACAACAATGCTTTCTTTATGACTATTGCTTTTGGAGATTCAGTACTTACATAATGACATTCTTATACCCTAGAGCCACCCAACATACAGGCATTTGGCTTGCTGAGAGTGGAAGAACTTACTGTATTTTACTTTCTTATTTTTTTAGATGACAGAATGCTTTGGCAAATTGTCTGGCAGATGATCAACTGTAAGAGACATCTAAGTTGCCACCAGCAGTTTAAGCAAATTTAAGATTTTTATGCAAGTTCCTTCCTTTTCTTCCTGCTTCTCTAGAGCAAGAAGCCATTGAGTTCCCTCCAAGGTATTTTTTGTTGGATGATTACAAAGAAGTGTTAAAACTGAGGCTGACCACCTTTGGAGCTGTAGGCATTGCCATGCAATAATGCTGATCCAAAATACCAGAGAATTGGTTTTAATGACAAAAGCATGATAGTAAATAATGTTTCATTTTAATATCTGCAAAAGTAAAAGTTTAAGGTCTCTGGTCATTTTGGTTGGAGTACAGCTACTTTCCCATGTTCAAGCTGTTTGCTGTGTTTGAAGAAACTCAGTTGTTTGTTTGTGATGTGTTTAAAAGGCCCCAACTACTGCTATTAATTCTTCCTTCCAAGATAAGACACTGCCAAATAAGATTTGTTCATTACCTTTCTCATATACTCAAATATTTTTATATTTATTTTGCATCTGAATCCTTTTGCAGTGTTACAGTCGAATCCTCAAATGTAAGAGACTGACTCTATTTCCTCACCATATTTCAGCTCATGTAATTAAATTACATGTATTTAAAAAAAACTGATAGTAGCTGTATTATATTTCTTTGTTAAGAGAGCACTACTGTTATTGGGATCCTTTTATGAAATCTAGAATAGAAGTTTACAAGGAGTTAGTTATCATCTTGAAATGTTTATAAAATAAATCTATCAAAAAAAGTGAGAAACAGGAAACATCACTAATACCTTTTTTAGCCCATTTTCCTTAAGGAACAAAGCTTATGAAATAGTGTTTTGCATGTTGATTTCTCTCTTTTTCTTTCTTCCATAACAGCCTTTGAGTTTTTTGGACATTTTCAAATAAATTTGGAAGAGAAGTAGATGCTTCAGAGGTAGTTAGGTGTCTACAGATTCAGTGAAAGTAAACAGCTGTATAGAGGGAAAGAGGCTTCATTGACTCTCCACTGCTAGATAAACTTAACATTTACTAAATCTCAGAGGAGCTTAATCTCAAGACACAAATTCATCAGAAACCAGTTTTTATTACCTCTACCGCTTATGAAGTTATTTGTTTCAGATGAGGAAGTGAATTACAGGGACAGCTGTAACGTGCTTAGAATTCCTGACTTCCAGTGGAATATTTTCACAGTAGTGTTGTTCTGATATCTTTTTCCATGCTTATTAAATGAATTTTGTGTATTTTGTGTCATTCATCTGTAATAAAAGTATCTGTTACATTAATGTGGAGTTTTCCTTGACTAGGTGTGATTGTGTGGAACATTTTATAGTATAAAATATATTTGTGTGTAGCTGGTGTAAACTAGAGAAGCACTTTGTTTGAAATTTTGTTACCATTATAAAAATGTTTAATTAACCTTTTTGGTTAATATCAATGCTTTTATTACATTCTAGAGCCACCCCCCCATGGTGCCTAGTGAAAATCTTGATTTCCTTTACTAAAGAGACTCTGTGTGAAGAATGATTAATAAGGTACCTGACCTATAGGGTTTCCTCCTGCCCAGTGGAAAGATGGAGAGACACTTTTTGACAGGGCCTGTAGTGATAGGACAAGGGGCAATGGTTTTAAACTGAATGAGGGTTGATTTAGATTGGACATAAGGAAGAAATTATTTACGATGAGGGTGGTGAGACACTGGAACAGGTTGCCCAGAGAAGTTGTGAGTGCTCCATCCCTGGAAGTGTTCAAGGTTCAGGTTGGATGGGGCTTTGAGCAACCTGATCTAGTGAAAGATGTCCCTGCCCATGGCAGGGGGGTTGGAACTAGATGATCCTTAAGGTCCCTTCCAACCCAAACCATTCTATGATTCTATGTTTCTGTGACCCATTTTACCAGACAAATAATGCAGAAAATCTGTGCAGCCCTACAAATAGAAAAGTGTCATTTTGCCTATCATCTCCAATCCAGTGGGACTGTAGAGAGGAAAAACTCTGATTTGGAAACCACATGGGAAAAAATTTGTGCAGAGACTGGCCTGAAATGGCCAGATGCATTATCTCTCCCACTGATGTATATAAGAAGTACTGTTCATAAAAAACATGGGCTGTCACCACATGAGATTTTAATGGGCAGACCCATGCAATTGCCTTACACAGCACTCTCAGCTCCTGTACAGGCAAACTTACAATTGACAGAGGACACTCTTCTAAAATATTGTCTTCTAAAACACTGACCAGATTGGTGAATTATACAGGGAGTGTGAAGGGAATGAGACATGGACTCCGCATATGAGTTCAGGTGAATACAAGCGAAGACCCTTTATTTTTACAATCTATTCCTTTTATAATATGATTTAGTGTTCACGAGCAAGCAAAGCCCATTTCATTGCCTACTGTCTTTTGTCCACGCGTCTCTTCAGCATTACTTATTGGTTCTTCAAGCTGGTGCACGCGAATTCCTCCTTCAGGGATGTATCCAATCTCATCCTTATTTTTCTGCCTCTGAGTTTCACAGACTTGTTTGTAACAAGCCTCAAGGCCACAGCTGCATTCCTGCAAACCTGTAACAAGCCTCAAGGGCACAGCTGCATCTTGTCAAAGTAAAACACAATCTCACTTATTCCTACAAATCCCCCTTTTTGTTTTTCTATCACAAAAGCTTGTTTAATCATATTCTATAGCATTTTCTATACCCAAGACACTAGACAAGAAACTATCATTATTATAGTGTAAAATATTAGTAACAAGAAAAGACCCATTTTGATTAGAGACATTATCCACCTGCCAATTCCCCAACTTGTTAGTAAGTGATTCAACCAATCAAATCCATCACTGACTTGTAATTTGCTAACTTCAAATCTTTGATTGCTTTATGGATTGATTCGGAATTATCTGATAAGTCATTCCCCATCAGTCTTCTCAGAGTTCAGTGTCTTCTGCTGCTCGTTCCTGTTATCCGATGCAAGAGCCGGTCTTATGCACCTTGCAGGTACCCACTTAGGTCCTACATCTGTTGAGACACAAGCATACCCTCGACCCCAAGTTAGTAGCCGATATGGCCCTTCCCAACACCCAGTATTTAAATTTTTCATCATTACCATCGCCTTCTCCTGTGATATATGTGCCATTCCCGACTCCATAGCTTTAAAATGTTTGACTATGGGTGTGACATCTTCATGTTGAAAAGGCAGCGATAAATGGTTTAGTACATATATAGCTTTTCCTAATCTGTTTTGGGGAGATTCCTGAGCTTCCCCCTCTTTTTGTTTTTGCAATAGAGTTTTTAAGGTTCTGTTTGCACGTTCTATAATAGCTTGCCCTGTGGGGGAATGGGGTATCCCTGTCTTATGAGTGATACCCCATGTGTGGAAAAATTTTTGTGTCGCATGGCTGACACATGCAGGGCCATTATCTGTTTTTATTTCTTTTGGAATACCAAGCGCTGCAAAGGCAGCTCGGAAGTGGCTTTGTACGTGCCGGCTAGTTTCACCTGTCATTGCAGTGGCCCAGATTGCATGGGAGTAGGTATCTATGGAAACATGAACATATCTCTGCCGACCAAAGTCGGGTACATGAGTCACGTCAGTTTGCCAGAGCTGAAGGGAGGAGAGTCCCCTAGGGTTTGTCGCAAACAATGGGCGGGATGGTTGTTGTTGACAGTCTGGACATGTTTGCACAACGAGTTTTGCATCCCCCATAGAGATTGCAAATTGTTTCACAAGAGCTTTGGCAGATTGGTGGAAAAATTGATGCGATAATTGAGCTTGAGAAAGTGTGTTGGGTACTGGGGTATGTAATGTAATGTTCATTAGGTAATCGGCTCGTGCATTTCCTTCTGTAAAGAACCCGGGTAAGTTTGTATGGCTTCTAATGTGGATTACACAATAGGGATGTTTTCGTTGTTCTATTAAGAATAATATCTCCTTAAACTTCAAAAACAAAGCTTCTTTCAATATATGTTTTATTTGTGCCCTTTCAATGCGTTGCACAACTCCTACAGCGTATAGTGAGTCTGATACAATATTTAGTGGAGTTAGGGGCCATTCTCTAAAAGCCATGGTAATGGCGTGCAACTCGACTAATTGAGGTGAACCCTCAATTTGTTCTATTTTGTGTTGCCACTGACCTTCTTTTCGCCATGTGATGACTGCTTTTCCTGTTTTCCCTGAGCCATCGGTGACACACCGTTTGACCCTTAACCGGTTGCCACTGGTATAGTGACGCCTCTTCAATTTTCACATTATTGTAAATGGTGAACATTTTATGGGGGGGGTGATGAGTATCAATTCTTCCACTAAACCCTGCTAAGGCCATTTGAAGTTCTAGACTATTTTGTAAGCACCAATCTAAGTAGTCCTTTACGACAGGAAGGACAATGAGATGAGGCTCTTCTCCAGCCATTTCTACAATTCGTTCTCTGCCCTTTTTTATCAAGGCGGCGAACATTTCGATACGAGTAGCCAGGGTTTTCGCAGGTTGATGTGGCAAAAACACCCATTCCAACATTATGAGAGGTTCTATTCCTTTGTTCTCCCATTGTCCGATGATTGCTAGAGGCTGTTGTTTTTGGTTGCAGATATATAATCGTATGGGTAAATTTTCAAGTCGTCGGTGACATTGTTGCAGTGAGAGTTTCTCATTTATGATTCTCAGTGCGTTAATATTGGTATCTCCTTTAAGTAGCTCAAATAAGGGTGTTAATGTGTAGTTATCAATACCACACTGCTCTAATCCAATTTATGTTTCCCAAAAGTTTTTGTACATCGTTCAAGGTTTTTATGTCTGCTGAAATGATCACATTTTGAGGTTGGATACTTTGTTGTAAGATTTTCCACCCAAGATATTTCCATGGTGCTTCCATTTGAATTTTTTCTGGTGCGATTTGCAGTCCTTTGCTTTGCAATGCATATTTTAAAACAGGTAGTGCTTCACGCACCATGGTGTTCGTGGGGCTTGCTAGTAAAATGTCATCCATATAGTGATAGATATACATTTCCGGGAATTTTAGTCGTACAGGACGTATGGCTTTAGCCACATATGTTTGACAGATCGTTGGAGAATTCTTCATTCCTTGAGGCAGGACAGTCCAGTGGTATCTATCCATTGGCTCGCCTCGGTTAATTTTTGGTACCGAAAACGCAAAACGCGGTGCATCCGTAGGATGTAGTGGGATAGTAAAGAAGCAGTCTTTTAAGTCTACTATGATTATGTCCCAATTTCGGGGTATCATTGTTGGCGAGGGCAAGCCGGGTTGGAGAGCTCCCATTTCTTCCATAGCTTCGTTTATTTGTCTCAAGTCATGTAGCAGTCGCCATTTTCCACTCTTCTTTTTTATAACAAATACAGGAGAATTCCAGGGGCTGGCTGTAGGAGTGATATGTCCTTGTTGAAGTTGTTCTTTGACCAGTTCTTGAAGGGCAGTGACCTTTTTTTGGGGAGCGGCCATTGATCTATCCAAATGGGTGTTTCTTTTTTCCAAATAAGTTTCATTGTCGGTCGCTCATCAATGGCCGCTACTGAAAATTTTCAGGGCAATTTAAGGTGAAGCCGCATTGGGACATTACATCTCGCCCCAACAGGCTCATGGGCAAATTTGTCACGTATGGCCGTACAGTAAATGTAGACCCTTCTTGGGTATTGATATTGAGCAGGTGGGCGCTTTGAAAGGTTTGAGAAAGGCCGCCAACTCCAATCAAGCCCTCTGTGGGGGTGGCTATTAAGTCTTTTGATTGAAGAGACAGAAAATGAGAGATAATAACAGGAATATTATTTTCAGACATGTTCAGGTAGTTTAACACATACACGGCTTTACTTAGTCTGTCTGCTGGAGTGGCTCCTGGCATTCCCCCTTTTTGTTTTTGCAGGTTCAATTGTTTGTTGCAAGATTTTCCAGCCCAGATATTTCCAAGGCTCAGTTTTTTGCACTTTTTCAGGGGCTATTTCAAGTCCACATCTGTTTAGAGCTCGCCGTATCTCTTTTTCTCAGTTGTGGGCAATCTCTTTTAAAATGTTCAGTTTTTCCACAGAAGAAACATGATTTCTGCACTTTCATTATGGCGACAAAAGCTATAGCTAATGTTTCCATATGATGGGACATTGACCCCACCTTCTGGGTAGCTTCTATCATGTCCATTAAGGAGGGATTTTTTAGAGGCAAAAGCACTTTTTTTACAGTCCGTATTCGCATTTTCAAAGGCTAATTTTAGGAGTAGGACCTCTCTTGCTTCTGCATTTTCGACTTGTTTTTCCAAAGCCTCTTTAAGACGATCTAAGAATGAGATATATCCCTCTCCTGTCCCTTGCTTTATTCATGTAAATGATTTTGTCACTCTTCCGGCATCCGGCACTCTTAGTAATGCCTGTAAAGCAAGGTCTCTGCCTTGTGCTAATATCTCTGGTCGTAACCGTGCCTGTAACGTTGGGTGATTTAGTGGCGGATCCCCCATAAGCTGTGGGAGTCCTGCCCCTTGTAAAGGGTCGCCCTGTTGTTGCTGCGTATTGCCAATTGTGGCGTTTTGACAGGCGGTACGCCAGGTGCTTTCAAAGATCACCTTTTGCGTTGGGGTCAATATAAGATTAGCAAGCGTGCATATATCAAATGGTACTATTTCATTTGTAAATATTCCCCGTAGCAGGGATTGTGTAAAAGGAGAACCCAGTCCATGCGCGGCAACTGTTTGCCGTAGATCTTTTAAAACATTATAGCCAAAAGGTTCACGCTCATCGGGGACATTTCTGTTGCTGCGTATGACGGGGCACGCTATCGCTGAACAAAAAGCTGTATCCCCCGCTTGCAATGCTTGGTGTCTAATCTTTTGCCACCTCGTAGCAGGGGCTGACGCCCCCCATTCCTCGGGCAGCAATCGATTATGGGTTTGTGGAGTATCGGTATCAGGAGCGGTAGAGAAAGGTGGTAAGAATGCTGACGCAGCAGGGGCCGGGGGTGGGCGGGGAAGTGGAGTACTGGTTGCAGGGATCGGAAGGTCTAGCAGAGGTGTTGAAGCCATAGGAGCAGGTGAAGGAGAAAACGGCGCGGAGGGTAGCGGCGGTGCGGGGGGGGGAGGTCTATTATCTTGTACCCGCACCGGAAACGCGAACCCCGCGGTTTCTCCACCTTTCAGCGCTTCCCTACGGAGCTGCTCCCACCGATCCCGGGGGTCGAAGGCTCGCTCAGGCTGTGGTACAGCCTGCGGTGCAGGCGGCTGCATCGGACACGGGGGACAGGACGGAGTGGGTTTAATTGGAATGGAACTTGGGAGAGGTGGTCTGAGTCCTGTTCCCTTATTTGTTTCACCCAAGTTCTCATTCTTTTCATTTTCCCCCGAGTCTATAAGAGCTTCCTTATCTTGGGGCTTACTTTCACTCAGTTCATCATTCCTTATCTGCGCCGCTTGAGCGACTGCGTTTTGTACTTTTTTTTCAGCTTACCATTAGCGCAAGGTCTCAGTCACTAATCGCCAAGTGGTCGTGACTTCGGTGGCGGTGGTGTCCCCTCTGGACGCCGCCTCCCAAATCGTCTCCCCTGCCTGTTCCCAAGTTTTCACATCAAATACTGCAGAGACTGTAAAGGGAGCCCCTTGCTTTTGTAAGAACTTCAGTAATAATTTTATTTTATATGCATCATACTTCACTCCTCATTTCATAATAGCTGCATTAAAAGTTTAACTATAGCTGCTTCTTCAGCTGATATGTTGGCTCCCATGATTACTGCCTAGCTGCTCACCTGTTTCTTAAGGTGATGTCCCGGGATTAAAGCTGCGGTCCTGCCGTCAGCTTGAGTCGTTCAGCTGGGGTTCCCTCCGGACGCTACTTGCAGCGCTGTCTCCTCCGGATCACGTCAGGGTCACCATTTGAAGGGAATGAGACACGGACTCCGCATATGAGTTCAGGTGAATACAAGCGAAGACCCTTTATTTTTACAATCTATCCCTTTTATAATATGATTTAGTGTTCACGAGCAAGCAAAGCCCATTTCATTGCCTACTGTCTTTTGTCCACGCGTCTCTTCAGCATTACTTATTGGTTCTTCAAGCTGGTGCACGCGAATTCCTCCTTCAGGGATGTATCCAATCTCATCCTTATTTTTCTGCCTCTGAGTTTCACAGACTTGTTTGTAACAAGCCTCAAGGCCACAGCTGCATTCCTGCAAACCTGTAACAAGCCTCAAGGGCACAGCTGCATCTCGTCAAAGTAAAACACAATCTCACTTATTCCTACAGGAGTGGGTTCTGGAAATAATGTGCCATTTTTCCAAGTCTGCTATTGCTTCAGAAATTCCATTTTGTGCCGCAGCAGAAATCAGATATTGCAGTACATTAGTAACCTTTGAATCAGGGAGTGCAGAGGCTGTGCGGCATACACACACTGTAGCTTCCCGATTTTTATCAGGGTTAGGGTTGATACTTGAACCGAAGGACCACACACTGCCATCCAGCAGGCACCAGGTTGGGCCGTTCAAAACATCGAAACCCAAAATATTTTCATTGTGATCTTTGATTGCAAAGTGAATAGACAACATGTGCTTTTCGCCCGGGAGCCATAAATTAACTTTCATGGTTTGGCAAATAGCACTTGCTCCATTCACTCCGGTAATTTTAACTCTTTGCTGTCCAGGTCATACAACCAGCATCTCAGCATCCTGTTGTGTTAATATAGAAATTTGTGCTCCCATATCTATTAGGAATTTTACCAATTGTCATCGAGGACCAACTGGAATCAAAATATATGGGCCATTGTTATTTATCCATTGATAGCGTTCCACTTGCTGGACAGGCAGGCCCAGTTGCTGTCCTGGCATTACTTGGTTTTTTGCCTCATGCTTTGCAATTCATCCCTAAAGGGGAGGAAAGGGTTATCGCTCTTTCTTGGAGTGGGCAATGGCACCGGAGTATTTGGAGTACGCTCTCTTGCCATCATCGCGTTTCTGGAACGCTTGAATTAGACTCAGGATAATGCCAGTAGGCTGTCTCTGAATCGCGGCTCTGGGAATGCCTAGTGCCAATACTTTCCTCCACAGTTCATTTCTCCACTCCTGAGATTCTGCTCAAGGGTCTTTAGGTGAAGCTCAAGGGTCTTTAGGCGTATTTTCCCTTGGTCTAGTTCCTGTTCCCTGTGGGGGTGTTTTTACTGGTCGCACTTGGTTTACTGGTCACACTCAGTGTTCTCCTGTTCGGGGCCTTGGGTCTGATTTTTCAGCCAATGGACTGTCCCACCCCATTTCACAGGCATGGTTTACAATGTTATGTATTAATTCTGGCCAGGTAGGGATATGGATGCGGGGATCATTATCACCTAATCCCTCATTGTGTTCTGTGTCTCTTTTAATTTCATCCCATTTTGCAATTAAGTAGTGTTTAAGAACTGCCAGGGCTCCTTTAAGTAGTGGTTTTAGCATCGCATAATCAATTGTAGCAGATATTGGGATATCATTGGATTCTTGTTTATGCACGGCTTGTATGCAGGCAGCTTTGGTGATAGCTGTAGAGAGCTCATTAAGAGATCTTATGGGGATTACGGAGGGTTCACCTCGTTCCATAGCATCTATTCCCCCAGCCCAATAAGCTACCCTGCTAGTAATAGAATGGGATGCATTTGGCAGGTCAGGTCCTAAATTTAAAAGAACTCCCAGACCCCAAAAGCTGTTTGCTTCATCTCCACTCAGCATTATTCAGTCGCTGCCACTCAGGCAGACTCACCACAAATACTCTGTTTCAGTTTCACCTGGCTTTCTGCTGTATTTTTCTTGCAAATTTGCCAATTTTAACAGATCCCAGGGAGTGACTCGTACGGTATATCACAGAGCACCACCCCAAGGTCCTTCAGATTGTTCTGTTTTAATAATGGATCTGGCTTCATATTCAGGGGGATTAGAGGGAAACAAAGAATCATCCTCCCCCGATTCGCTGTCGTCAGGATCACCCCATATGTTCCCATCCCATTCTTCAGGGGATGCAATTCATTTTCTAATCTGTACCATGTCAGGGGGATGGGGAGCCTGCGTAAACATCATTTCGACCTTTTCTTCCAACTTTTGTTTTTTCTCCTTTTCTTCCTGTAACTGTTTCTGCAGCTGCTCAATTTTCAAAGACAGTATTGATTCAGCAGCCTTTCTGCCTTCTATTTCTTCTTTTAGGTCCTGCTCCCTTTTATTGTTATTCTTCCTATCTATCTTGATAAGCAGCTTCTAAACAGGTACCTAGCATTTTGCATATAATTCCTTTCCCTTTTCCATCCTTTATGTGCCTTCCGGCCACCTTTAACTGTTCTTCCACAGCTTCCCAATCATCATGCCAATTATCACAAGCCCATTCTTCTGAGAATTTGGGACTCAGACTTATTCCATGCTTCCATAAGTAATCAGTGATACTACTTGCCATCCTACCAACTACGCCAATTTGTCACGAATGGGTGATTTATAATGCTTAAGGAATCACTGACAAAGGTATTAGCAAAAGTGGTTTTAATATGATGTTGCAAAAGTGCGACTTAACAAAGTTTGATGGCAAGGTTCACTCTATTAATTACTGCATGGAAGAATCATACAAAGGAAAATTGAGTTACACTCGAGTTAGAATGATTCACAGAGAGACCGGAGATGCAAAGAGTAAGGAAGACCCTCCCATTGAGTCACAAGGTTCAGAGTAGACCCCCTTGCTTTCTAAACTCCTGATGGAGCTTAGGTGCGGCTAGGTCCAATCTTAGTCTCAGACTTGGACAACGGTTTATGTCTAAGGGATTGTACATGCAAAGTTTATGTAATGTTTCATTAGCATCAATTCAGCATGCAATCAAAGTTACCATACTACAAGGTTATGCGCGATATCGGTCGCTTACCAAAGATCTGTTGTTGGTAAAATGTCTCTTTGCCTCGAGGAGCAACCTTGAGAGGTGTCCCAGCTCAAGGGGAGATCACTGCCATGCAGCCACACTGCCTAGCAGGGAGAGCTCAAAGAAGGCTCACTTGGGCTGTCATATTTATGGAATAAAGTGGTTAGCTTGTAGTCAAATTACATGCCATAGAAAAGGTATGCAGGAGACTCCTTGTACCCACAATTTTCTTTGTTCCTTGATAAATGAATCTTGGAAAAGCCACCTGCTATTCATGTGTTAATCTCATGATCGGTGTTCCAAGCTCATATGCATTGATGTTCACTGTGTCGCTCTGCTCCTTTGTGGGTTTTCAGAGAACAGATTGAAACTAGAGGAGTTCATGGCCTGGCTACAGCTCAGGCCTTTACCTCTTCCGGAGCCTGCACCAAACCACCACTAGTCTGGTCAAGGGGTCGAGCGCATCTGTCACACTCCACCCTGTGACTACAGTCAATCCACTTTATCGACTCAGAGAGTTGTAGTACATTACCTCTTACCTCTGTTATAAATATGTGGTGTGTTGTAGATCAGTGGTAAGATTGCAATTATCTTAGTTTAAAGTGTTGTAATTAATGATGTTAGTTATATGCCATGTTACATACAGAATCAGTTGATTGTATACGTTTTACATGCTGGATTGATGTAATTTGTTTCATTTTTTGCCAAACTCTGATATACAGAATGATTATAAGCAATAAACACAATAAGGTCAAAATCAACAAAACTACAATTGGATGTAGCATCAAATTCAACATTCCAGTTGCTGTTGGGGACCATCCAAAAAGAGTTTCCCACCAGTGATGTTTTCCATCTTTCTTCACTCTTTCCAGGACATGGTGTATCATCTCCTCTGCATCGTGATGGACAGTAATTAGGGGTTTTTGTCCATTGTTCCAAATTCATTTTAGCAGTTGACTCAGGTCATCATGTTGCAACAGTTTTCTCACCATTGTGAGATTCATTCCAATGAGGCAGGCAATAAATCTTGATACAATGTATAGTTAGATTGTAACAATTGGTGGGTTGTGACAGGAGCTGAATAGTTAAAGTCGCATCCTATGATTTTGGTAAAATTACAAATACAGATATTTGAGTGATTGTATATATCTACAGTGGTATTGTCTATAAATATAGAATCACAAAGGGTTCTCATACAAACACATCCATTTCCGACGTATACAAGTACAGTTTCAGGGGTTTCATCAGGATGTATTTCAAAATGACAAACATTTTGTTCAGTGTCAAGACAAATGTCTTGGGCCTTAATGGTTTTACTTTCACAAATAAATCCCTCTTGTTCCCATACAACACATGCATCAACATCAATAGTTTGCCATTTGTTTCCTTTTTGTTGGGCTCATACTCTATGTTCTAACGGATAGAGGACAGTTCCATGGTGATTTAATCCCAGCGCAATGATTGGGTATATGGTGTGTACCGAAGCATTGCGTATTGCCAAAACAAAAGCTGTGGCTTTACTGTCAGTGGGGTCATAGGTGAAATTGACTAGACGCCACCAGGATTGGAGTTTCCTTTCGAATTCAGTTGCATTATCCCAAATTACCTCTTGAATTTCAGTGGGCAAGGTGCCCTCATCGCTTGCCCTTATAATTGCTGTTACAGTAGATTGCACCCACAAATGAGAAACATGTATGGTGCAGAATGTACTATAGTTACCATATAAGAAAGAAGAAGAAGAAATCTGTTTGGTTTGTCTACTTGGTTCACAGGATCTTCAGGGCCTGATAATGAGGGGAACTAATACATGGCCTGCTCGGTCACAGAGAATGGCTGCTTGCCTCATAAAATGGCATTAGTTATGCTAACCACATTACCAGGAGGCAGGAGCAGGGCATACCGGTCACACCTGCCTACTTGACAACACCGGCCAAGGGCCAAGATGTCATTCCACCCCTTGATTCTCTCAAATCATCAGTTGACGTGGAGTTATAGGCTAGGTTGTTATTTGGTGGCTCATTAGCTATATAAAAAGCTAGGTGGGGTTGATGTTCTGACACCTGCAGGGCATAAGTTACATAGTCAAAGCTATATGCTTGCCACACTAGGCACTGATAATGTCCTGAGTCCGAGGTCGAAAGCTGGTGCATCATGAGATGGGCACACATATGGGGAGGTTCAATACATGTCAGTAGTTGTAGATGATGGTTGCTCAGGAACCATGCATATATCGATCACGGGCTCTGCATCGGATTCATTTAGTTTTTGCCACATGACTCGCAGCTCCTCAGGAGAGACATATGACACATGGAAGCAACAAAGCAGTACCATAGAATCACCTCTATCAAGTAGCAGTTGTGTGGGCATCTGGGAGGTGATTTCTACGGCATCTTCCTAATCACGATGAGAGAAGCTGCGAAAGAGATTACAATTCAGGGCTGGTATCCACTTATATTCAGTGGCCCCCAACCTAGGTTGGGGAGTGGCTCGACCACGACTGGGAAAATGCTTTACAACACAGTCTACAACCCCATCCACTGATATGAAACAAAACATAAACAATGACAATAAACAAGACAACTCAAAAAAGTACAGCCAAAATCTTTTTGACAACTACCCTGAGATCTGGGAACAAATAGGTAAGCCATGACCACAATTTGCCAATTCCCCAATTGGTATTTTCGGTTGCCACCTGATGCAAGGGCTTTAGCTGTTCCTGGACTTTCTTAAGGTTGGTCTCAATGCGTCGATCTTGGTTGACATAGACACAGCAGGTAGTATTTACTAATGCACAAATGCTACCTTGCACAGCCAGCAAGTAGTCTAAGGCTAGACAGTTTTGAACAGTAATCTGTGATACCTGAGCAACTTCTTGCTGTAGTGCTTGGATGGCATCAGTTGTTGCGTTTCCTATATTTTCCAGGGTAGCAGAGAGACTGACGATTGTTTTCTCCAACTCGGAGACCCCTAGCCAAGGAAGGAGGGCCCAGGGCAAACTGGTGAAATATGGATCCTTGTTCTGCCAAAGAGTTAGTACCACATTGATGTCTCAGGGCGTCAGGGTAATTGTGGACATGGGTCACAAAGAGGCTTTCTTCAACATGCATCCCAGGTACTATTCATTTGGGTGTGCAGGTCCCCTCCTGGCTCCATGGGAAGTTTTTCATGGCACGGTTGCCACATAGCCAGTATAGGCCAGGTGTACCTATTGTGTTAAGGTCACATCACTGAGTGGTGCCTCTCAGGCAATTACCAATATTGGCATGGTAGGTTTGCATGGTGTAGGATGGACCCCACTGCATGGTTAATAGTTGATCAGGGTATGGATCACAGCCTGTAAAGTTCTGGAGGATGGAGAATTCTGATCTGTTCTTCACCAAGGCAGCAGTGTATAGTCGGTCTACTCTAAAGGTGGAGCCCCTCCCTGTAGAGAACTGCTAATGTAAAAGAACAAGATGTCTCAAACAGCCTGGTGCTAAAACCACAATGCAGAGCGACGGTCGCTAGGACCCAGGACCGGACAGTACCCTGGAGTGAGGGTGAGGGAGGGAGTCCTGTGGAGACAGGGCGGCCTTGCCTCGGCCCCATTCCCCATGGTCTGTGAAGCGTCTTATCCCCCCCCCCCACCTACTGCCTGGGGGACAGCCCTAGTATCGCTCCTCTTGGTTTGACTGGTCGCTGATGTAATCTTCCAATTAGCAAAACTACTAACCACTTGTGCCTTGAGAAAGGAATTTGGGAGGGAGCTAAAAGATAACAAACTGTGGAAAACTAACAGCTCTAACCTTGAAGAAGAGCTAACAAGCCGACAAAAGTGAGCATCTTGGCACCAAAGACTGGACAGTGGCCAAAGAAGATAAAACTGCAGAAAGTAGGTGAAAGGTAAATGTGGCGAGGGGAGATCACGACCACCGACTCAATTCAGGACCGAAAAGACTTGCCCCCCCACACCTGAAAGGAGCATGCGTGCTAATTTACATAGCAAGCGAGGCTAATTTAAATACAGTAAACCAATAGTATACGAAATGTTAATCACTAACCAATAAGTGTAAATTTAGGCGGGTTTATACTAATAATGTAGCCCGATAAATGTGCTACAGTTTGTGTGTGTGTGTGTGCTCGTGTGTGTACCGGTACTCGTGTTTACGTTCGTGCTCATGCTCGTGCGTGCGCGATTTGTGGAATTATTATCACCGAGCATCCTGCGCAGAATCAACATCTCTATAAGAACCTTCACTTCTCCTCACTCTTTTCCTTCCCTCACCGAATACCCTTGTTGGCAGGACCAACGCTGGATCCAGGACTGGTGATTCTCTTTCTCTCTCTCTCTCTCTCTCTCCCTCTCTTTTTCACTTTTCCTAAGGCGATTAAGTTGTTAAAGTTGTTAAATTGAAGTCAAGTACTGCATAGCCTACCTTGATTTTCTGTAAAACCGCATAGCTGGGGTGAATATAACTGTGAGGGTTGGTGGGTATCGAATATTTGTACTCAATATTTGTCTCTATAGAAGCTTTCTATTAAAGCTGGTGTTTGTGTACGGACCTTGAGTGTTGGCCCACCTTAATCCACACCGAGAGGATTTGCGAATCTTTGTCACTCCTCCCCCCTCCTCCCCAGGTGGGACGTGACACTCCCCCCCCAAGATCCAGAGGTCGATCAGGAGTGGTTAATAGCCATTACAGATTCACCACTCAGACTGTGGGCAGTGAAGTTTCCCTTGAGGTCAAAAGTATAAGTAGTTTTGCAAAAGGGACAGCTACCCACTATTTGAGACTGGTTGGGAAATGGATGACCTGTTGCCCTGTAGCATAGAGGCCTTTACCCATGGGGCTACAATCCAGTTGTCACATGCCCTCCTCCAAGCATCAGTGGTTGAGATTAGCCCGAACAGAGTAATACCTGACAAAAGTTTTAGGTGCATGGCCCCAAAATTCCACCGATACTGGCATTCCCACCACGGGAACACCTTGGTCCCCAGATGCAGGATGTTGTGTACAAATCCAACAATCAGTTCCCTTTCCAACATCCGCCAGCACCTGAGATATGTGAATTAACAAGTTAGAATCCCAACCAGCAAGGCCCTGTTGGACTGTCCCTAAGAACAGTATCCACAGGCTTGCGCAGAATAACCAACAGTAGTACAAGTAAAATGACTACAATAAACAGCAATATAGCAGGAGGATTTTCCAGATCAGTCCATCCATCCAGTGTGGTCCAGTAGTTGGGCCGAGTTGGCAGCTCTAAGCATTCGCAACAACTTCTAATCAGGGGCTAGGACATGGGGTAAGCAAAAGGGTCTGCCGGAAAACAGAGCTAGGAGGTGGATCTCCATCTGGCAGCGGATACCTGCCCACAAGTTTTCTGGCAGCACCTTAGAGAGGGAAGAAGGAAGGGACGAAGGAGTTAACACCGGGGCGCTGGGAGGTGCTACAGGGCTCAAGGAGGCCACCTGCCGATGGCCATTCAAAAGCTGTAACAAAACATTGTTCGGCAATTTATCAGGTTGAGGGGGGGATAAAGCCTCTTTCCAGCAGGAGCCGCCAGAGGCAGCCTCTCTCAGTTTGGCTGGCAGATGTGCCCTGTCCTCTGACTGGGCGAGAATTCATCCATATTTGATCGCTGGGCACAGAAGCCATTGCCACAGCATGTACTCGAGAAGTGGGGGTCTTATAAAAAACTGACCATTCATCCCCTCCCAGTCTAACAATTTCTGTCCACGTGGGGGATCTGCCATCAATACCCTGTAGCTGCTGTAGTGCTACACCCAAGGGTGTCAGATAGGGGGCCACGATTTTGGCCAGGCAGCACCATCCCCTGTAGGATGCCTGGAGGGCCAGGGGATTCCTTCTGATACCAGCTTGATTGAGTAAATCATGGATGGCTAGAATGCTCCACAGTAGTTTCAAACTGCCCGACTGCAGCCCATGATTAGGGTTTGCCTTCTCACTCATCATGGGGCAGAGCCCACACCATGCCCAAGGTGGTGTCCCACAGAATGAAAACATTACCTGCCCCTGGGACTGGTTGCAACTGTACCCCAGGTCCAAAGGCTAGGACAGCCACTTCCCCCTCATTGAGGTAAGTTTGAGCTGCCCCAGTGTGCCAGAGCCGGCCAGAGCCACTCCACCCAGCCTTCCCCTGGCTCTTTATGAAACCAGATGCCCAGGGAGCATAACTGTTCCCCAGTATAGGCTTACATCCAGTGAGTGCTTGAGGCAGGTAGGGGAGGGGCTTCTGCTTCTGGGCTATGACCATGCCAAGGCCTGGGAGTAAGGAAGGTCAGCAATTTCCTCCTTAATCACAGGTACAGCAGTGTGGGGGTTTCAGGTCTATGTAATCTTGCTCATTCACAGCTATGAAAAAGTCCAGAGGTGCAGACTCTGCAATAGCAGAAAGTGGAGGCACCTCAATAAACAGCCTTTTCTAAATCCTGGTCTGTGCTGGGGACACTTCAAACAAATCCAGTGCAGATTTGGTACATTCTTCTGAGCAGGCATGAATGAAAGCCATCCCTTTTAAAATATATTTCCTTTTCTAGCAGTAGAACAGGACCTCTTTTGCTGGGTTTTCTGTTTCTTTTGCACTGTTTGGCCTGACTTCTTGTTCTTTTTCTTCTTGTCCTGGTCAGACTGTTGTCTGGTGCCCTCTTACCTTTTTTTCTCAAAGGGCTGAAGCAGGCCTTCACTTTGGGGACATGACATGGATTTCTTTCTTTTAAGGCTTTTTCTTTGGATATAAGCAAGTTCTGAACCCTCCTGATTTGATGGTGTTTCCAACTTGTCCATGAGAAACTTGGAAACATGTCCAAACATGTTTTTTTCAATATCTTGAACAGCGCTTTTAACATGTGGCTTAACACGTTAAACACCTGCACCATTCTTCACAGGAATGCCTCGAAAACCAGGGAGACCATTGCTGGCCTGGGCTCTGTAATAATTCATGTACAAGGACAGGTCCCAAAAATTTCTTACCACTACCATTTTGGTGTGGTTTCTTAAAATATCAGAGAATTCGGGGGCCAAAGATGCAGCTTCACACTTTCTCAAAAAAGCGAAATGAGATGTGCTTGTTCTTTATTTCAGTGCTGATCGTGTTGATGTGCTGGCAGTTTACAGGCACATAGTGCGACTTATCATATGTCACCATAACGACCTCGTTGTTATTACCGCCAGTCAGAACGCAGCAGAATAATGGAATTAAAAAGTCTCTGACAAGCTGGTGCTCTACAAGATCCATGTAGGGGTAGAGTGAGTTAAACCCACCAGTGATGTCCACCACAAAGGGAAATTTCTTAGCAGCAAGATCCAGAGAAACCCCCAAAATATGTGCTAGATCCCCAGTAGTAAAAAAAGTGTAAGGCTTTTCATCCATGTTGAGCTTTGTTTTCCTTATGACAGGGTCATAGACCAAGCCCACTGCTGAAGAGTCAATGGCTGAAGCTTTGTTTTGGGGGTTAATAAGATGGTTCATACGTTCCATCAACATGGAGAGGGACAGATAATAGCCTTTCCCCAAAGTATACTACCATGTCTTACCCTGCAGCGCTATTTCAAAGATGGTGTCTTCATTGATGTTATTCCAGCTGTGCAGGTACTGTATTTCTGCCAGCCCCACCTCCCACTTCCTTGAGAACTCCAGGGACATCACCAGCTGTACAGTAAAGTTCGAGCTGATGTTTTATGGGAAGATTCTGGCGCTGGCATTGCTGAGTAGTGTGATGTAGAAACTGCCATCCTTCTCCCCCCTCCCCCGCACTAGATGTCCTGAACTTGGAAGGCTTCTATCCAGATGCTGAATTTCTGGGGCCAGCAACTGCACTTCACCATCAGCTGTTTCTTTCTTCCTTTCCCTTTTGCAGCAATTGTCTTCTCAATTTTGTAGATTATGTCTTCATCGGGATTCACTTTTTGAGGTTCTTCAGGGTAAAATGTCCCCTCAGTTGCTTCATGACAATAGTCAATTAAGTGGTATACAGGTATCTGTCCCCTTCTCACAATTTCAGCTACTATGAAAATTCCATCTGTGAAAGTCTGCTCATAACCTTTCTCAAATCTCTCTTTTGTTCTAGACACCCTGATGTGGTCTCCCTTTTTGAGCAGAGGTGCAAGTTCTTTAATTTTAAACACAGCCACATATATGGTTTTCCAAACCCTTGCAGAGTTTGAAGGGTTCATGTCCACAGGCCTGGCTCTGATAGTTCTGTGGAAGCTATGGTTATAGCTCTTTATAAACTCCGACAACACATCAATGTAGTGAAAATTGTTGCGTGCTGTAAAATATCTCCACATCCTGGTTTTGAGCATCCTGCTAAGACACACTATTGCAGAGGCTTTTGCTTCATTATTAGTAACAAAATAGTGAACATTGCACTGCTTTAACAGCTTGTTTAAAGGCTGGTTTAAAAATTCTTTTCCCTGGTCAGTCTGTAATTTCTGAGGCTTCTGCCCCCTGCTAAAAATTGTTTTAAAAGCCCCAGCTATTTCAGAACCTGTTTTGCCTTTTAGACCAATAGCCCAGGCATGCTTGGATAATATGTCTGTCACCATTAAGAAGCACTTAACACCATCGTTGTTTCTGGAAAACTGTTGCATATCCACTAAGCCTGCCTGCCATTGTGCATCTACCTCTGCCACAATCATCCTGTTTCCTTTAAAGTGCTTTCTTGCCACTTGGTTTAAGCTGTAAGCATCCTGGCTTGCAAGCCAGGTTGCCACTTGGCATCTGTTAAGAACAGCGATTCTCCTTTTAGCACCTTCAAAAAGGGGATTTATACCCCTAAAGCTTCCCACCTCCCCAGGAGCATAGTAAATATCTTTTAACAGAAGTGGCAGTGTGGACATGCATACATAGTTGTTTCTCTCACATATTCTCACTCCTCTCTCTCACAGCTGCTGCACAGTGTTTTTTTACCCTTTCTTAAATATGTTATCACAGAGACGCTACCAATGTCGCTGATTGGCTCAGCTTTGGCCAGCGGTGGGTCTGTCTTGGAGCCAGCTGAAACTGGCTCTCTCTGACATGGGGGCAGCTCCTGGTGTCTTCTTACAGAAGCCACCCCCGCAGCCCCCCCCCCCCACTACCAAAACCTTGCCACATAAACCAAATACAACAAGATATAAGAAGAGTAGAGGGGAATATGGAGGGGCAGGTGTGTCTTCCTCTGTAGGGTTGGAAGGGGGTCAGGGTCTGGTCTGGGGCCAAAAATGTCTCCATCCCAGTTATCATCATTATCATCATCTTGGTAGATGGCGGCCCTAACTTAGGCTGTTGTAACAGGATGATCACGCCAGGCCTCGAGGGAACTGGGCCCCACCGGGCCAAGGGGGCTTACTTACGCTCCAATATTGATACGTGGGTTTGAGAGGCCAGGAAGTTGGATCGCCATTCTGCTGCATCCCTCTCGTCCTCCTGCTTAGCTTCTTCCTCCCATTCAAGGGCGCTACGCAGCCTAGTAATTTAAGCCCAGGCAGCATCTAGGGCACAACTCAGGAGGCCGATCAAGGCACCTTTGCCCTTACCCTGTTTGCAATGGCTGGCCTCATGCCACTGTTCAAATTCATCCCTGATAGCCTGGTGGTTCGTCCAATTATCTCAGACCCAATCCTCTACCCATCGGGGAGAGCTCCAACCTCGCTCCTTTCCTAAAGTCTCCAGCAGGTGTTGGAAAGACTCCATCCTGCCGACTATGCCAATTAGTGTGGTCCGAACAGTAACAGAGTCTGACAACACATTATAAACCAAACTTTACTGAGGCAGTAAGAAAGATGAGCATCAGTGCGCCCACACAGCGACTCACCCGATCACTGATGGCAAACACAGGATCGTAAGCAATGCCATGGCTCTGACGGACTATCAGGGACACTTGATGTCTAGGTCATCTGACAGCAACAGCCAATCGCGCTATATCTTTATAAATGTATATATCTATATATAGATACACATATACATATATAAGGATATATAAAAATAGTGTAACTATGTATACATAAATAAAATACATATTTATATATACTTGTACACTCCTTTATATATATTTCTATATATGTATATATTGTATACATTGTATATAAAAGCATATATTTTTATATCTGAGCATTTCCTGGTCCAAAGGAAGCAGGCAGCCAACCAGAGGGAGAACTGAGAACACGTAGGTATGACAGTGTCAAAAACAGCCCTCAGCCAATCACAAACGAGAACACATGGGGAATGACGGTGTCAAAAGTAGCGTCCTCCCTGCCTGTAGTGAGAGGGGGGCTTCCTTTTCTGACATGCTTCTGTAAACAGAAAGGGGTGGCTGGTCCTGCCAGCCAATCACAAGGCTGCCTGAGAACACTTGGGTATGACGATATCAAGAAATGGCTGTCAGCCAATCACAGAGCAGTATGAAAGCACATGGGTTTTGATGTTTAACAAAATGGGAGCTCCCTGCCATAAAATGGCATCTGAAAAAAAAAAAAAGTGGCCCCCTGTGTATGTAGGGGAAAGGGACTTCCTGGTCTGATGTACTTATGGGTAAACTGGAAGGGGCAACTGGTCCTGCCACCCACTCGCAACAGACCACGTGACCAGAATAGGAGGTGTGACCGCCAGGGCAAATGGTACATGTGGTTGCTTGGAGGGGGCACCTGTTACTTCTTATACTGGATAAAAGTTGTCCCTATGCTACTAACTAGTCTTGAAAACTGGGTCACTTTCATGTAAATCAGTACATCTGATCACTCAGGATATCTTTTAATTAACTCAGAGCAACAGCATATCAATATATGCAAATTAGAGAGTTTCAAAGATTGTGGATTTTTGCATCACATAGAAATACAAATTTCCCAGAAACTTCAATGGACTCGGTTCTATGTGTTCAGAAAAACATCCAAGAAGTCTGAACTATGCCTGCAGCCTCAGAAATTGCTCTGAATTGCTGCTGTGCCACTGTTGCAGGGAAACTTAGATTTATCAGTGCTGTTCTCAACATATCCAATATGTTTGAGAAGTAGGGTTACCATTCACTGCATTTTCCACCAGACTATAATCCAGAAACTGGAAAGAGCTGTCTGCTGCCCAGTATGACATATGATCAGGATTCCAACAGTTTGCATATTGCTCAAATCTAATATACTACAAGTTGGCTCACAAATGAAATGATCTTCCTAATAGCCTACTCGCATGAAATGCTTAGAACACATCACACATCATGACAGCAGCCATGTTATTCTGAAGTTGTGTGTCCAAAAACGGCTTGGCAAAAGACAGCAATTCTACTGAGAGAGGAAGGCAAGTTAGGGCTACACTGTCTGTAGATCATATATAAAGCTGGGGATGGGGGTTACACCAGCAAACCAAAATGTTTTGTCCATCTCCAACAAGTCTGGAATGGGCTTCCTTATCAACACATATACAAGAACATCCATATGAATATCCACTTGGTTAGCAAGATTTGGGTCTTTAAACTTTGCAGATCTTCAAGGACCTGCAGACGGTAACTGCTGCGCACTTTAAATTCTGTGCAGATCTGCACTGACAGAGGTACATGGTGACAATGAACCCAGAACTGGAAGGACAGGAATTGTGACCCTCCTGTCTGAACTCCATGAATGGAAGAAATGGTACCATTTCTTGGATAAAGGGGAAAAAAACAACAGCAGCAGCAAACAAACCAGACCCCAAACTAAGATGCTGTAGAGCAATTATATTTAAAAGGATTAACATAGGAAACTTCACCTTGATAGAGGTTTAAATGTTTACTTTTGCATAATGCCTTCCTTTTGTACCCTCACCCGTCAGTGAATACGGCGGGTGCTGCTGGGGGGGGGGGGGGGAAGGGCCAGGCCGGCAGAGGCGGCTATTCCCCGCTCACCTGCCAGCCTCGACCCGGCTCTGATACAAAAATACACGGATGCTTCTCCTCACAGTCCGAATCTCCCCAAGGGAGAAACGGAGTATTCAGAGAGTCCCTGAAATGAAACTCAATAGCAGCGAAGTTACTATTAAGCAGGTATCCTTTATTGCAGCGCTGGGCAGCACTGGGGATTCTCCACCATAAGTGCTCCACCGATTTGGTGGACTTTCAGAGATTATATACTATAAAGTCCTACATATTCACAGGATTTCCGAGAAATCATTTACATAAACATGATATTTCCTGGAACTTATTAACATATGCAAATGTCCGATCCGCATGCGCAGTCGTCTCCCGTGGTGGTCTTCAGGTGGTCTTTGGGGGTCCTCAGATGAAGGCTCGTAGTCGTCTTCACTGTGTTCGCTGATTGACCTTTGCTTCTGCGCAAACTCAGTCCGAGGATCACGTAAACGGTGTCCTTCAAGGCTGTTGTCGTCATTCTTTTGTGACTTCCTATCTTCCATGCATTTGTTCTCCCAAGGCCCAGTTGTCTGAGATGGGATTATCCCGGAGCCCCCTTATCTTACAACCATTCTAACTACTCCCTAAATCACAAAGGCCTTTCTTTTGTTTAGTTAAGTGACTAAGATATTTAAAATGTCCTCCTTGCCCCTAGGCTTTAATTCTTTCAGGAGGCATTTTGATGCAGTGGCTTTGTCTATCTTGGCTTTAACCCTTTCAGCTCCTTGCCTACAACCTGCTCAGGACTAGCCGCTTCACGTACAAAAGCTTTGGGCAAGATCTGTAACTGAGCGACGTGCCGAGCATTTCCCTGACAGAATCGTTGCTATTTTTGCTGTTAGCCAGGCAACCCGTGGCTGAGGGGGAGAACCCGTGCCGGCCGCGGCCACACTCCGGGGCCCGGCGCTCACCGCCCACTGTCCGATTTCAGCTGCCAGCTCCTTCCGAGACACCTCCCGGCCAGCCAGGCAGGGCCCCCAGGCCGTGCCAGGCAGTGAGACGAGACGAGACGAGATGTCGAAGCCCCCCGGACAAGGAGCCCTCGCACCCCCCGCCACAGACATTTTTCTCTCAGTTCTTCAGTACCTATCTCAACACCGCACTGCGTGTTGAGATCATCCCCCCCTTTTCTTTAAACTTTCTTTACAAAGGTCTTAACTTTTCATATTTTATCACCTTAGGCAAGGCCCAAACTCTCATAGCCAATTTCTTCAGCTTATACCACAAAAGGCAATTGACAACTGTTAGTATAATATCAAACACCAATAATATCAAGAGTGGGTAGACTAGAACATTCAAAGTTTTCTCTGCAGAGGGTTAGTATCCCAAAAAGAGATCCCACCAGTGATGGGCGGTATCATCTTTAATTTGACTAGACAGTCCAACAAGTTTGTCGTTAGTTATTGGTTCAAGATTTTGTTTAATTTTTCCAGAGATATGTTTGCACGACTTATATTTAAGCCAAAACATTGCCACTTGTTCTTCTGTATATGCGAACACATAAAGGGAGTGATTAGGTGATATTCTGCAACTACCAATGAGTTATTAGTCACTAAACACACGTCTGGCATTAATTTCTACAAACATTTCAAACACATCAGGAGACAGGATTATCCATTTCCAACTGTTAACAGAATGTTCTAATAAGCATGGTTCATATAATTGAGATTGTTGTCCACATAAGATACCGTCAGAGGTGGTTTCACCAAGATCTAAATCATATGTTCGTCTCAGGTAGTGGCAAAGATTTTTCAGGAATTATACTTAATACCTCACCTTGTTCCGCAGCTCGTCTTGCCTTGTGATCAGCCAATTTATTTCCCACTTCCCTGTCAGTGTTACCTTTCTGATGTCCTTTGCAGTGCATAATTGCCACTGCTGACAGAAGTTGTACAGCATCTAAAAGTCGCAAAATTATATCAGCATGTTTTATACCTTTCCCTTGAGCAGTCAAGAGTCCTCGTTCTTTCCAAATTGCTCCATGGGCACGGACTGCACCAAAGGCATACTTTGAATCTGTTCGCAGTCCTTTGGCAAGCTCCAAGGCCCTCACTAGAGCAATTGTTTTGGCTGGTTGTGCAGATGTGTCCTTAGGGAGTGACTTTGCTTCCACCAGTTGGTCTGTGGTGGTCACAGCGTATCCCGCCATTCGAATTCCATTCTTTACAAAACTGCTCCCATCAGTATACCACGTGTGGTCGGCTTCCTCCAGCGGCTCCTCCTTCAAGTCTGGTCTGCTTGCATCTTTTACCGTGGTTGGTTCTGGGGTCCTGCAGATGGTTTCCTTTCAGTCATTCCCGAGCTGTCTTTGTCCCTTAGAAATCACGAATCCCAGGTATATTACTTCCTTCTTCAAGATTTGGGCTTTCTGTAATGAGACTCGATAACCACTTAATCCCAGAAAATTCAACAAGCTCGCAGTCCATTCCCTACACTCTTCATCCCTTTCTGTGGCTATTAATATATCATCCACATATTGCAAAAGAATCCCATTTCCTGGGGGCCTCTCCCAGGTCTCTAATTCCTTAGCTAATTGGTTCCCAAAAATGGTAGGGCTATTTTTAAATCCTTGGGGTAACACTGTCCAGGTCAGTTGGGTTTTTCGTCCTGTATCAGGGTTTTCCCATTCAAAGGCAAATAAATCGCGGCTTTCTGGAGCCAAGGTAAGGCAAAAGAATGCATCCTTTAAATCTAACACAGTAAACCATTCATAGGTTTCCTTTAAACCAGTCAGCAGAGTATATGGGTTTGCCACTACTGGATACAAATCTTCAACTATTTGATTTATTGCCTGCAAATCTTGCACCAATCGATAAGTTTTGCCATCAGGCTTTTTGACAGGCAGAATGGGAGTGTTATATTCTGAAGAGCATTCAATTAATAGTCCAAATTTTATAAACTCTTCTATAATACTTCTTACCCCTCCCCTATCTTCCAATTTCAAGGGGTATTGTTTTACCTTAACAGGTCGTGCCCCTTCTTTGAGTTTAACAACAACCAATTCAGCATTTTTAGCCTTTCCAGGTATTCCTGAGGCCCACGCTCCTGGGTATACCTAGTCTTTTATTTCTTGTATAATTTCTTCTTCTCCAATTTGGGGTTCAGTAAGAACCAAACTTAAAATTTCAATGTGATTTTTGTCTGGTATTTTAAATTCAATTTCCCCATTTCTGAATTTTATTCCGGGATTTAGTTGTTCTAATAGGTCCCTTCCCAGTAATGGTCTAGGAGCCTCAGGCAGGTAGAGAAATTCGTGAATCCCCACACTCTTCCCAATTCTAAATTTTAATGGTTTCAAGAAAAAAGCTTTTTCAACCTGCCCAGTTGGTCCCACAACATTAACATTTTGTTTACTTGTAGGTAACAAGGTTTGATTCAAAACAGAGAATGTGGCTAACGCAGCCACTATCTCCTTTCCCAGTTTCCTTCTGTCCTCCCCCTCCCCATTCCGATATACTCTCCACGCTTCCTCCAGCAACTTTTCTAAATTCCTTATATCTGGTTCCCTAAGTAAGTTTCTGAAGTTTCTTTCTGGTATCATTAGCGGATTGTCCCAGAAACAGAGATACCAGCTGCTGTGTGGCAGCTTCTGACTCCAGTTCCATAGTAGTAAATCTTCTCACAGCAGCCCGTAAGCGATCTAAAAACTCCGTGGGCGTTTCAGTCTGCCCCTGCTTGATAGCATACAGAGCAGACCAGTTAACTGCCTTTGGGATCGCATGTTCTATTCCCAATTTGATCCAGGTTCGGTATTGTTGCAACAAACGGTACTGAGCTGGATCGTTAGGGTCCCAACCCGGGTCCCTGGAGAGCACAGGATCTTCAGCTGTGCCGTGTAACACTCGTCCCTCAATCTGTGTTTCTACATGAGCTCGGGCTGCCTTTAATACAAGCTGCTTCTCAGTTTCAGTCATATCATCTAGCATAAGATCCACATCTTTCCAATCCGGGTCCAAATTCTTAGTAATCCACTCAAACCTTTTCGCAACCCCGCTTGGGTCCTCCCTGTACCCCTTAACTGCATCCTTCCACTTATCCACATCATCCATCTGGAAAGGCACTTTTCTTCCGCCTTTCTGGGTTTCTCTCTCACCTTCAGACACCTCTGTCCAAGACTACATGCTGAACAACACCGCTTCAACTTCCCTGACTCTTTCTGATTTTCCTTTTCCAAAGCCAACACCATGGGATCTTGGGGGGCAAAATTAAAACCACAATCTTTCTGCCACTCAGGGTGATTTCGGAGGGTGAAAAACATATCCGCATACATAGCTTCGTCCCATTTTCCCTCCCTCCTTAAAAATAACAGGAGTTGCAACAAGGCATTATACTTCAGAGTCCCATTCACAGGCCACTTCTCTTCATCTTCTAATTTATACAATGGCCATCACTGATTACAATACTTAATTAGAGTTTTCTTATTCACGTTTCCTCCAGGAGGACCCCCTGTGTCCTTCCAGTGATATAAAATGCAACCTAATGGAGATTTCTTTGGTATCTCTTTACTTTGCTGTGACCCTCCCATTTTATTGGTCCCAGTTCTCTCCCGTATTCCCGCAGTATCTTAACTGTTAGTTCCACGGTACACACTTTACCACTTAGAGGGTTACAGAATTACTGTTTTACATCCATACAACCTTTTTCTTTCGCTTCGTCCGTTTCCGGCCGTTTCCCTCGCGGGACAACGAAACCGCGGATCAGGACTCCGCACTCGCTTCGTACTAAGAGTACGTCTCATTCACACATGCACAGGACAGTATAGACACTTTTGACAACAAAACGCTCACATACCAATACAATGAACAAAAATCCTAAAAGCAAACACAGAGCAACTACTTGTCCTTATAACGTGCCAAACACAATCCCAAAATCAAATAACCGAGTTCCAAAGCCAAGATCCAATATACCCAAAAGCAAGAGTTCCCAAATAACCACCAAATGAGCACCAAAGTGCTCCCAAGTGTATACCTTTAAGGCGCTAGCAGCCCGGTATACTCCACCCAGCGTGAACCACTCACGGCTTACAGGGGTTTCTAACAAATGACTAGTCCCAAACCAAACTTAAAAAAGAATACCTTTTTCCGAAGATGGTCCTTGTCTGCTCCCACAGCGATCCGATTGAGGCAAGGAGTCCCTCCGGAAATTTTCCGGGGGTACCCTAGGGAGTCCCGTTCTCAACGGGTCCTGCAGCCGAACAGAGAGGGTCCCATCTGGGGTGCCAAAACTGATACAAAAATTCACGGATGCTTCTCCTCACAGTCCGAATCTCCCCAAGGGAGAAACGGAGTATTCAGAGAGTCCCTGAAATGAAACTCAATAGCAGCGAAGTTACTATTAAGCAGGTATCCTTTATTGCAGCGCTGGGCAGCACTGGGGATTCTCCACCATAAGTGCTCCACCGATTTGGTGGACTTTCAGAGATTATATACTATAAAGTCCTACATATTCACAGGATTTCCGAGAAATCATTTACATAAACATGATATTTCCTGGAACTTATTAACATATGCAAATGTCCGATCCGCATGCGCAGTCGTCTCCCGTGGTGGTCTTCAGGTGGTCTTTGGGGGTCCTCAGATGAAGGCTCGTAGTCGTCTTCACTGTGTTCGCTGATTGACCTTTGCTTCTGCGCAAACTCAGTCCGAGGATCACGTAAACGGTGTCCTTCAAGGCTGTTGTCGTCATTCTTTTGTGACTTCCTATCTTCCATGCATTTGTTCTCCCAAGGCCCAGTTGTCTGAGATGGGATTATCCCGGAGCCCCCTTATCTTACAACCATTCTAACTACTCCCTAAATCACAAAGGCCTTTCTTTTGTTTAGTTAAGTGACTAAGATATTTAAAATGTCCTCCTTGCCCCTAGGCTTTAATTCTTTCAGGAGGCATTTTGATGCAGTGGCTTTGTCTATCTTGGCTTTAACCCTTTCAGCTCCTTGCCTACAACCTGCTCAGGACTAGCCGCTTCACGTACAAAAGCTTTGGGCAAGATCTGTAACTGAGCGACGTGCCGAGCATTTCCCTGACAGAATCGTTGCTATTTTTGCTGTTAGCCAGGCAACCCGTGGCTGAGGGGGAGAACCCGTGCCGGCCGCGGCCACACTCCGGGGCCCGGCGCTCACCGCCCACTGTCCGATTTCAGCTGCCAGCTCCTTCCGAGACACCTCCCGGCCAGCCAGGCAGGGCCCCCAGGCCGTGCCAGGCAGTGAGACGAGACGAGACGAGACGTCGAAGCCCCCCGGACAAGGAGCCCTCGCACCCCCCGCCACAGACATTTTTCTCTCAGTTCTTCAGTACCTATCTCAACACCGCACTGCGTGTTGAGATCATCCCCCCCTTTTCTTTAAACTTTCTTTACAAAGGTCTTAACTTTTCATATTTTATCACCTTAGGCAAGGCCCAAACTCTCATAGCCAATTTCTTCAGCTTATACCACAAAAGGCAATTGACAACTGTTAGTATAATATCAAACACCAATAATATCAAGAGTGGGTAGACTAGAACATTCAAAGTTTTCTCTGCAGAGGGTTAGTATCCCAAAAAGAGATCCCACCAGTGATGGGCGGTATCATCTTTAATTTGACTAGACAGTCCAACAAGTTTGTCGTTAGTTATTGGTTCAAGATTTTGTTTAATTTTTCCAGAGATATGTTTGCACGACTTATATTTAAGCCAAAACATTGCCACTTGTTCTTCTGTATATGCGAACACATAAAGGGAGTGATTAGGTGATATTCTGCAACTACCAATGAGTTATTAGTCACTAAACACACGTCTGGCATTAATTTCTACAAACATTTCAAACACATCAGGAGACAGGATTATCCATTTCCAACTGTTAACAGAATGTTCTAATAAGCATGGTTCATATAATTGAGATTGTTGTCCACATAAGATACCGTCAGAGGTGGTTTCACCAAGATCTAAATCATATGTTCGTCTCAGGTAGTGGCAAAGATTTTTCAGGAATTATACTTAATACCTCACCTTGTTCCGCAGCTCGTCTTGCCTTGTGATCAGCCAATTTATTTCCCACTTCCCTGTCAGTGTTACCTTTCTGATGTCCTTTGCAGTGCATAATTGCCACTGCTGACAGAAGTTGTACAGCATCTAAAAGTCGCAAAATTATATCAGCATGTTTTATACCTTTCCCTTGAGCAGTCAAGAGTCCTCGTTCTTTCCAAATTGCTCCATGGGCACGGACTGCACCAAAGGCATACTTTGAATCTGTTCGCAGTCCTTTGGCAAGCTCCAAGGCCCTCACTAGAGCAATTGTTTTGGCTGGTTGTGCAGATGTGTCCTTAGGGAGTGACTTTGCTTCCACCAGTTGGTCTGTGGTGGTCACAGCGTATCCCGCCATTCGAATTCCATTCTTTACAAAACTGCTCCCATCAGTATACCACGTGTGGTCGGCTTCCTCCAGCGGCTCCTCCTTCAAGTCTGGTCTGCTTGCATCTTTTACCGTGGTTGGTTCTGGGGTCCTGCAGATGGTTTCCTTTCAGTCATTCCCGAGCTGTCTTTGTCCCTTAGAAATCACGAATCCCAGGTATATTACTTCCTTCTTCAAGATTTGGGCTTTCTGTAATGAGACTCGATAACCACTTAATCCCAGAAAATTCAACAAGCTCGCAGTCCATTCCCTACACTCTTCATCCCTTTCTGTGGCTATTAATATATCATCCACATATTGCAAAAGAATCCCATTTCCTGGGGGCCTCTCCCAGGTCTCTAATTCCTTAGCTAATTGGTTCCCAAAAATGGTAGGGCTATTTTTAAATCCTTGGGGTAACACTGTCCAGGTCAGTTGGGTTTTTCGTCCTGTATCAGGGTTTTCCCATTCAAAGGCAAATAAATCGCGGCTTTCTGGAGCCAAGGTAAGGCAAAAGAATGCATCCTTTAAATCTAACACAGTAAACCATTCATAGGTTTCCTTTAAACCAGTCAGCAGAGTATATGGGTTTGCCACTACTGGATACAAATCTTCAACTATTTGATTTATTGCCTGCAAATCTTGCACCAATCGATAAGTTTTGCCATCAGGCTTTTTGACAGGCAGAATGGGAGTGTTATATTCTGAAGAGCATTCAATTAATAGTCCAAATTTTATAAACTCTTCTATAATACTTCTTACCCCTCCCCTATCTTCCAATTTCAAGGGGTATTGTTTTACCTTAACAGGTCGTGCCCCTTCTTTGAGTTTAACAACAACCAATTCAGCATTTTTAGCCTTTCCAGGTATTCCTGAGGCCCACGCTCCTGGGTATACCTAGTCTTTTATTTCTTGTATAATTTCTTCTTCTCCAATTTGGGGTTCAGTAAGAACCAAACTTAAAATTTCAATGTGATTTTTGTCTGGTATTTTAAATTCAATTTCCCCATTTCTGAATTTTATTCCGGGATTTAGTTGTTCTAATAGGTCCCTTCCCAGTAATGGTCTAGGAGCCTCAGGCAGGTAGAGAAATTCGTGAATCCCCACACTCTTCCCAATTCTAAATTTTAATGGTTTCAAGAAAAAAGCTTTTTCAACCTGCCCAGTTGGTCCCACAACATTAACATTTTGTTTACTTGTAGGTAACAAGGTTTGATTCAAAACAGAGAATGTGGCTAACGCAGCCACTATCTCCTTTCCCAGTTTCCTTCTGTCCTCCCCCTCCCCATTCCGATATACTCTCCACGCTTCCTCCAGCAACTTTTCTAAATTCCTTATATCTGGTTCCCTAAGTAAGTTTCTGAAGTTTCTTTCTGGTATCATTAGCGGATTGTCCCAGAAACAGAGATACCAGCTGCTGTGTGGCAGCTTCTGACTCCAGTTCCATAGTAGTAAATCTTCTCACAGCAGCCCGTAAGCGATCTAAAAACTCCGTGGGCGTTTCAGTCTGCCCCTGCTTGATAGCATACAGAGCAGACCAGTTAACTGCCTTTGGGATCGCATGTTCTATTCCCAATTTGATCCAGGTTCGGTATTGTTGCAACAAACGGTACTGAGCTGGATCGTTAGGGTCCCAACCCGGGTCCCTGGAGAGCACAGGATCTTCAGCTGTGCCGTGTAACACTCGTCCCTCAATCTGTGTTTCTACATGAGCTCGGGCTGCCTTTAATACAAGCTGCTTCTCAGTTTCAGTCATATCATCTAGCATAAGATCCACATCTTTCCAATCCGGGTCCAAATTCTTAGTAATCCACTCAAACCTTTTCGCAACCCCGCTTGGGTCCTCCCTGTACCCCTTAACTGCATCCTTCCACTTATCCACATCATCCATCTGGAAAGGCACTTTTCTTCCGCCTTTCTGGGTTTCTCTCTCACCTTCAGACACCTCTGTCCAAGACTACATGCTGAACAACACCGCTTCAACTTCCCTGACTCTTTCTGATTTTCCTTTTCCAAAGCCAACACCATGGGATCTTGGGGGGCAAAATTAAAACCACAATCTTTCTGCCACTCAGGGTGATTTCGGAGGGTGAAAAACATATCCGCATACATAGCTTCGTCCCATTTTCCCTCCCTCCTTAAAAATAACAGGAGTTGCAACAAGGCATTATACTTCAGAGTCCCATTCACAGGCCACTTCTCTTCATCTTCTAATTTATACAATGGCCATCACTGATTACAATACTTAATTAGAGTTTTCTTATTCACGTTTCCTCCAGGAGGACCCCCTGTGTCCTTCCAGTGATATAAAATGCAACCTAATGGAGATTTCTTTGGTATCTCTTTACTTTGCTGTGACCCTCCCATTTTATTGGTCCCAGTTCTCTCCCGTATTCCCGCAGTATCTTAACTGTTAGTTCCACGGTACACACTTTACCACTTAGAGGGTTACAGAATTACTGTTTTACATCCATACAACCTTTTTCTTTCGCTTCGTCCGTTTCCGGCCGTTTCCCTCGCGGGACAACGAAACCGCGGATCAGGACTCCGCACTCGCTTCGTACTAAGAGTACGTCTCATTCACACATGCACAGGACAGTATAGACACTTTTGACAACAAAACGCTCACATACCAATACAATGAACAAAAATCCTAAAAGCAAACACAGAGCAACTACTTGTCCTTATAACGTGCCAAACACAATCCCAAAATCAAATAACCGAGTTCCAAAGCCAAGATCCAATATACCCAAAAGCAAGAGTTCCCAAATAACCACCAAATGAGCACCAAAGTGCTCCCAAGTGTATACCTTTAAGGCGCTAGCAGCCCGGTATACTCCACCCAGCGTGAACCACTCACGGCTTACAGGGGTTTCTAACAAATGACTAGTCCCAAACCAAACTTAAAAAAGAATACCTTTTTCCGAAGATGGTCCTTGTCTGCTCCCACAGCGATCCGATTGAGGCAAGGAGTCCCTCCGGAAATTTTCCGGGGGTACCCTAGGGAGTCCCGTTCTCAACGGGTCCTGCAGCCGAACAGAGAGGGTCCCATCTGGGGTGCCAAAACTGATACAAAAATTCACGGATGCTTCTCCTCACAGTCCGAATCTCCCCAAGGGAGAAACGGAGTATTCAGAGAGTCCCTGAAATGAAACTCAATAGCAGCGAAGTTACTATTAAGCAGGTATCCTTTATTGCAGCGCTGGGCAGCACTGGGGATTCTCCACCATAAGTGCTCCACCGATTTGGTGGACTTTCAGAGATTATATACTATAAAGTCCTACATATTCACAGGATTTCCGAGAAATCATTTACATAAACATGATATTTCCTGGAACTTATTAACATATGCAAATGTCCGATCCGCATGCGCAGTCGTCTCCCGTGGTGGTCTTCAGGTGGTCTTTGGGGGTCCTCAGATGAAGGCTCGTAGTCGTCTTCACTGTGTTCGCTGATTGACCTTTGCTTCTGCGCAAACTCAGTCCGAGGATCACGTAAACGGTGTCCTTCAAGGCTGTTGTCGTCATTCTTTTGTGACTTCCTATCTTCCATGCATTTGTTCTCCCAAGGCCCAGTTGTCTGAGATGGGATTATCCCGGAGCCCCCTTATCTTACAACCATTCTAACTACTCCCTAAATCACAAAGGCCTTTCTTTTGTTTAGTTAAGTGACTAAGATATTTAAAATGTCCTCCTTGCCCCTAGGCTTTAATTCTTTCAGGAGGCATTTTGATGCAGTGGCTTTGTCTATCTTGGCTTTAACCCTTTCAGCTCCTTGCCTACAACCTGCTCAGGACTAGCCGCTTCACGTACAAAAGCTTTGGGCAAGATCTGTAACTGAGCGACGTGCCGAGCATTTCCCTGACAGAATCGTTGCTATTTTTGCTGTTAGCCAGGCAACCCGTGGCTGAGGGGGAGAACCCGTGCCGGCCGCGGCCACACTCCGGGGCCCGGCGCTCACCGCCCACTGTCCGATTTCAGCTGCCAGCTCCTTCCGAGACACCTCCCGGCCAGCCAGGCAGGGCCCCCAGGCCGTGCCAGGCAGTGAGACGAGACGAGACGAGACGTCGAAGCCCCCCGGACAAGGAGCCCTCGCACCCCCCGCCACAGACATTTTTCTCTCAGTTCTTCAGTACCTATCTCAACACCGCACTGCGGGCTCGCAGCAGAGCCCTGGCTCTACCGGGGAATACTCCGGCCCTCTGCACGAGGTTGAAGGAATAACAAAAGAAAAACGTACACAACAGGGAAGATACGCGCAAATTGCGGAGGAAACCGCCGCCGCGACTCGACTCACGCATGCGCGGCGAGGTTGTTTTTCACAAAGCTGTTCTTAAAATGAGCTGACAGCGTATGGGTAGCTGTCTTTGTAAGGAGATCACAGCGTTGGGTGGCCGCCGCCGCCGCCACCACCACCACCACCACCACCACCACCACCACCACCACCACCACCACCACTACTACCGTTGGGGTTTTCTCAGTAATTCCTATGAAGCGTTTTTAGGGGACACGCTGATCTTGTTGGCAGGCTCTTTGCGTAGCAGAGGCGTTGTTCAGCGTAAAGATAGCATTTTGTATGAGACCTTGACTTTTTTTTTTTTTACAGTATATTTTTATACACTTTGTTACAAAATATGGTGCTGGGGAAGGTGAAGAGTTTGACAATGAGCTTTGACTGTCTCAATGACAGCAATATCCCCGTCTATTCTAGCGGGGACACAGTCTCGGGAAGGGTCAATTTAGAAGTTACTGGGGAAATTAGAGTAAAATCTCTTAAAATTCATGCAAGAGGACACGCAAAAGTACGTTGGACTGAATCTAGAAATGCTGGATCCAACACTGCCTATACACAAAATTACACTGAAGAAGTAGAGTATTTTAACCATAAGGACGTTCTCCTCGGGCACGGAAGAGGTAAGCTTTTCATTTATTTATTCACTATATGCAGACATTTTTCCAGAAAAAGACACATCTTTGCATCGTCTTGGTTTATCCCTTTTTAGTATGCAGTCTCATAGAGTTCGCTATTTCTAAAGATGAGGAAATGCCGGTTACAGTCTTAGGTTTTATTTTTGATTATTTGAACATTTACTTAATATTAAAACCGTGTCGAGGTGCATTTTCAAAGTACCTGCAAACAGGACTTTCTTAAAATACATGCTTTTTAACAGAGTCTTTTCATAAGGATTTGCATTTTTTTAATACAGTTTTTTTGATCTGCAATATCGGTTTTTTTTCTTAGTGATATTAGCAGGAGTTGTTTCTCTATGGGGAAATTAACTGTTAAATCAAAGCCAGATATGCAGTAAATTGCTTTCTTGGTAGCATCCTGTCGAATCATAAGTGTAATTAAAACATAACACTAGCCTTTTTGACACATAATAGATACAGGTCTGACTTTCAGACTGATATGTGATGATTTTTAAGGTTGGTTCATTGTTGGCAGATAAAAGATTCCCTGTGGCTATCACCACCCCACCTGTAATTTTCCACCTCTTCCTTTGTTCTAAACTAGTATACTTGTAAATTACTTTCATTTCTTTTATTCAACTCCTCTATTGGGGACCCAAATGTAAAAATCTGTCTGAAAGGTCAAATAAGAGTTCATGGTTGTACGATCGGAGCATCGCTTCTGAGTTGGGGAGTTCTGGAACCTGGTCTGCTAAGCCTCTATAGAAACGGAAAGTGCCCTGCAGATTCCCTTATTTTGGGTATGGAAATGGAGTATTACATTGTGAGTGGGATTGTGGGTCTTAAATTTGGTAATCTATTGTTCGCATAGTTACGTTGTGAAAGTATAAGGGACTCTAAGCTTGTTTTTTCTGAAGTTTCCACCCTTTGTTAGAAGCGGTTCAATCCTGTTTGGGACCGGCCCTGGGGAGAAGGGAGGGAGTACTCCTTCTCTCCGCAGATTGGTTGCACACGTCAGGTGGTGGCGATGACTTAATTCCTAGCACAAGAAAATGTTAAAACTGATTACATAATTTGGGTCGGGTGTTTTGGTGTGTTGTTTTGTTTTTGTTTTAAATATGCAGCATATTTACTGCAGAGATCCTCTGCAGTAAAATGCAATTTTTGAAGAAGTTCGACTCTAGGTTGTATTGAGCCTTTTATTAAGCGCTTCTGAAATAAATACTGTAGCAGAGTGGAGTTGCTATTGATTTTAATTATGTTATCGTGATGCAAGCAAGCACGGGTCACTCATGAGGTGGCTTTGTAGCTCAAATGTTTTTTATACTGCCGCCTTAGAAAGAATTCTCTCATGTGAAAGTTCATTCACCTCTGGTTTGCAGATGACAGAAACGTGCAAACGTGCATGAGTCGTTCATAGCAGGATGTATGCTTACAAGTAGGAGGGCGACCCCATGCTTCTAACTGTCTGCTTAAACAGCAGCAATGACTTTGCATGTGGGCTGCAGATCCAAATGCTGACCCCAATAGTAGGTGCTTGGTTTTGGCTGGAAAGGGAACAAAGGTGGTAGGGAAGGGACAGATCTGACACATTTCGACACCAGAAGCAAGACAGGGTGCGCACCGCTGCATGTGCGGCACGTAAAAACTTAAGCAGTTGTCGCGGGACACCGCTGCCCCTGCCCCTCCCCCGGCTGCAGGGGCAGGACTGCGAACACTGCTGCACGGAGTGGAGTTTAACTCAACACCTCGTACCCTAGCATAGTCCGGAAGGCCACGCCCTGTCCCCGCCTTGTCATTGGCCTGATGGGGTTTGTTAGCCTGTTGCTAAGGCGATGCCAGCCGCTGATTATAGGGGCCTGGGACGTGGGGGAAGAGCGAGGCTGAGGGAGCAGGCTCCTCTGCCCGCACTCTGGGTGTGTGCTGGAGGCGGGGCGAACGGGCTTTGGCTGCCCCGAGGTCAGCCCTGTGCGGGGTTGGGGGCGCTCCGGTCCCCGCTTCCCTGAGGAGTTACAGAGTATGCACGGTGGGGGAGGGCGCTAGCTGTGAAGTGAGGAGTACAAGTTTACCTTGCTGGGAAAACGGGGGTGGGGTGGGGGTGTTTCAATTCAGCAGTTACTGCTTTCTCCCTTGCTGCCTGCCTTTCCCCCCCCCCCCCCCCCCCCCCCCCCCAGTTATGGATCCGATCGCATCCTTGGTAGGACGCTGGGGGCGCTGCAGTGCTAAGGGGGAGTGCTGTCACTCTGGTCACTTTTTGTTGGGACTGGGGCCTGCCTGGTAATGTCGGCCTTGACGGCTCAGAGGGCATGCTGCCTTTCTTGGGAAAGTCCATCTCTGGGGACAGACAAGCATTCAAGCTCCTGCCGTGCACCCCCACTGGGCCAGCAAGGGGCTGCGAGCAGGGGCAGCCACTGGGACACGTGGCCCTGCAGCCTCTCACATCCCTCACTTGGTTGTCTTTCCCCTCTCATGCCCCCAGCTAGCGCTATCTGGAATCGCCTTTCAGTAATGGTCAGCACATGCTCCTGAGAGAAGTGCAGGATTGGGGTGTCACCTTGCATGTAGCACAGGGCAGGCCCAGGCAAGCCAGCAGCATGGCCCTGTGGTATGAGGAGACCGGATGGTGAGGCATGGGTGGTGCCCCTCCCTCTCTCCTTACATCTGTGGTAGTCAGGCTAGGCTGTGAGTAGAGTTGCTGAGTGAATGTGGTGGGGTGTAATGTATACTGTATGTATATGAGTGGCTGGCAGGGGATCTGCTCACGCCTGTTTAGGCCAGTCCTCTCCTGCTCCAGCCTAGTCTGTGATTGACAGCTCAGTACTTGTTTACCACAGTTCTGCTGCTGCTGCTCAGGCTCAATGGGACTGCTGATCTGGCAGAAAGGAAGTGAAGAAGGGATAAAAAAACTTATGTGCAAGGAAAAGATTATTATTTTTAATTAAAAAAAAAAAATCCCTCTTATTCTGGAAAAGAAACCTATATAATATATTATGCTGTGTAAAATGTTCACAGGTGGAATAGCATATTGGGTTTTTCCCTCCTAGATGATGACAATTCTGAAGAAGGCCTTCACACCATTCATTCAGGAAGGCATTCATATGCTTTCAGCTTTGAGCTTCCACAGATGTAAGTACTTACATGCAGTACACAGCTTGTGTGAGAGAAGGCTAAGATACATGCCTGCTTAAGAAAAATTCTTGTGGGTGGAGGGGAAACCTGTTCAATGGTAGTAGGAATTATGCTCAGACATGCAATAGAGGACATAATCTCATTAAACTGAAGAGGTTGCTTTTAAACTGGTTAAGAGTTTTTCACAAAACAGGAGCTCATTGTTGCCCAGTTGGTTACTCTCTCTTTTTGACTGAGGTCTATTGGACTCATTATGTCTTGTAGTATTTTACCCTTTCACAGGAGAAGGGAGGGGAATTTGTGTCATTTGAGTCCTGCAGAGTGGCTGAGGTATCTTCTAAATGAAACAAGATTTTACTGGAGCCATGCAGGCCATCAGAACTAGTGATAACAGCTTAACTGTAGTCTGAAACAGATGTGGCAAGCTTAACCACATTTGAACAAAATAAGAATTTTTTTTCTAGTTTAAATAGGATGTATGTACTCAGGGTGACCTTTAGGCAAAAAGCCAGGATGGAAATAAGCAAACGGATGGGTGGATAAAGCAAGAAACATTCCCATACCTAATCCTGCTTGTCTCAGAAAGCAAAGGTGAAGCAAGAGTGATAGCAGAAGTCTTAAGATAAATTGCCACACACACACACAAGCTTGAGGTGTCTAACGTATACATTGTGAAGGGAAGATTTATACACAGAGGAGTTACCAACATGGAAATTAGCTAAAACAAAAGTTGCAGGAAAATTAAATATAAAGGAACAGAGAGAGTCTGGAAATAGATGAAAGAAGGGAGGCAGGAGGAGCCTTTTACTGTAAAAGCCAAGCGCTGAAGTCATTAAGGTTAAAAAAAAAAAAAAAGTTGGCAGAATATTGGACTAATACCTAATATTAAAGCTAATAAACCATCTGCTTATTAGAGGGGCTGGCTTTAGCAGAACCTGTAGATGATAAATGCTTTTATGGATCAGTTTCAGTGAACAGCACAGGGCTTTACAGTAGATATTATTGGAACACTGAAGAAGACCCATATATATGGAGACTTTTAGAAGTCAATTTAAGGTTCAGATGAAAATCTCATCTATAAGAAGTGATAAGGATGATACCAATATTCCCTTGAGTTGGAAGGGATGTTCAAATATGAAAGAACAAAACAGTATATGTGAATATGGAATATTATGTTTGAAATTAAATAGATGACCAGTAAAATGGCACAAGCATTGATTAAAACACTGAAGTTCTTTTCAAGTGACTTGAAGGAATAACTATGAAGCCATCTTTGATAATACTGAAAAAATGAAGGCTGGTAATAAAAGGCCTGAAGAACACTAGTTTGACACTGCCTCCTTACTGTTTCTTGCTATTTTGTATCCATAGAATATTTCTAAAAATTTATTTAAACCAATGTGGTGGCTTGACCTTGGCTGGCTGCCAGCCCTCCATGCAGTTGTTCTCTCATTCCCCCTCATCAACAGGACAGGGAGAGAAAATGAAATGGACAAGCTTGTGGGTTGAGATAAAGGCAGTTTAATAAGAAAAACAAAAGCCATACACAGAAGCAAAGCAAAAATAAGAATTCATTCGCTACTTCCCAATGGCAGGCAGATGTCCAACCACTTCTTGGAAAGCAGGGCCTCGGTATGTGTAGTGGTTGCTTGAGAAGACAAATGCTATAACCATGAATGTCTGTGTCAGCTTTGTCTGTCTGTCTGCCCTCCCCCCCCCTTATTGCTGAGCATGATGTCATATAGTATGGAATATCCCTTTGGTCAGGTTGGGTCAGCTGTCCTGGCTATGTCCCCTCCCAACCTCTTGCCCACACCCAGCCTATTGGCCTTTGGGGGTGGGGTGTTGAAGAGACAGCCTTGATGCTGTGCAAGCACTGCTCAGCAATAAATAAAGCATTGGTGTTATATATTGCTCAGCAATAACTAAAACACTGTTCTAGCCAAAAATGCAAAGCACAGCACTATATGGGCTGTTATGAGGAAAGTTAACTCCATCCCAGCCAGACCCAGTACAACCAAATACAAAGCAATAGTGGAAAAAAAACCAAAACACTGACTGGCCTTACTGATTTTTCCTTAAAGGATACTGGGGCAGGATGAAACACTGAAGACTGATTAGAAAAATCCTTTCATTTGTGTTATTAAGAAAAAAAAGTAAACATTTCAGATGTGCAAATACAAATGTCAAACCTGTAGCAGAAAGAATCATTCTAGTAAAGTACTAGCACAGCTAGTATTATTCCCTGTAGAAGTTAGGGAGGGAAGCTTTGCCTGTAACTTATCTTTTATTATGATGCATTTCAAACGTAGTGCAATATAAAAATTCTTCCTTTGAGATTAAAGGCAAAAGACATTAGGAAAAGACAAGTTACAGTTAACTGAACGTGACTGGAATATAAAAATCTTATGTCCTTCATCTTATGTTGGGGGGGGGGAAAGGAGGAGGGAGGAGAGTAGGAAAAAAGGGTAATGCTGAAAGGTTTGGAGTCCCTTTCCACATTCCCCCCCCCCCCCCCCCCCCCAACTCCCCAGAAGGACTTCCTTTGTCTTTCAGCATTCAGAGCAGAATAGTCTTTATTTTTTTATCTCTCTCTCTCTCAATATTTTAAGATGGCCTCATCAGGCTAAAGGAAAATTAGAAGATGCTCAAAATAGCCTCTCTCTATTCAGAACTCTAAATTGAAATATTTAACTACCATACTTAAGGCAAAACAAACTACGAAAGCACTCAGTTATAGCTAAAATAAACCACTGAGATACCAGCCAAGTAAATAATACACAATTACTTACAGAATACAATGTCCAAAACAATAAATGGATGGTACTAATGCTAATTTTATTTGGTGGTCTTAATTTGACCTTAAAAGGGCATGCTTTTATTCTATACTTGAAAGTGGCCTCTTAGGTCTAAAGGAAATGTATACTCTTCTGGCATTTTCTAGCACAATTCTTTAACCGATTCTTAAAACTTCTACAAAACTACTGTTGGATGAATTGGAGATGATATTTTCTCCCAACTTTAATCTTATATTTTTCTGAGATATGGAAACTTTGCAAATAAGTTATGCTTATTATAATGCACTAAAAATACAGTTCTACATACTAATTCCTAATCTGATCAATTGTATCATTACTGGAAAGAGAAAAATTTTACTCAACTTTGACCTTTGTCCTGCACAGACCACTTGCTACCTCATTTGAAGGCAGACATGGCAGTGTGCGCTATTGGGTGAAAGCTGAATTGCATAGGCCTTGGCTTCTACCAGTAAAATTAAAGAAGGAATTTACAGTCTTTGAACATATAGATATCAACACTCCTTCATTACTGGTAAGAACTGACAGAATTACTCATTCTTTTTCTGGCATAAAAATAACGAAGTATAATAACTGAAACAACATCACATGCAATTTTACCTAATATTTATTTGCTAGTTTAACTACAGCTCTTCTTTTAAGTATTATAATCAGTTTAGCAACTCTTTAACTGCTGGTATTTTGAAGGCTAAGTTATCCTGTACTTGGAGTTGCTTGATTTTTACGATACATAAAATGCATTTGTCAATCTAAATTGATACTACTAAATTGTAGAATCTCATTAAGGAAGAAAATTTGGTGAACTGTTCCTTTTCAGTTATAAATAAAGAATAATCTATGGAAGGAACAGTGCAGCTCTTAATATTTTAGTGAGGGACTGCTAACTTAAAAATGCAAAGTAAAAAAATTTACTACAGTGCATAATTGATAATTTCCGTATGGATAGTTTTCTACTGATGGGGAGAAACTATCACAATTCTGTATAATCCTTTCCTGAAATTTCATTTTATTAAAATAACTTTAATATCACAACTGCTTTCAATGAGGATTTGATTTCAGTCTGGCCTAAAATTCCTTGATTTTATTCCTTTCTCAAATTTGGGGGGGGGGGGGATTAAAGTCCATTGAAATAGGTTTCTTGTGTGTATGGGTGAAAAATCAGGCTTGCAAAGGGACCTTGCACAAACTGCATTAAAATCAAAGGTCTCTCATTTGACTTCAGGGCTTGATCCAAAGCCCATTAAATCCTGATGTTGTGTAAAATAAGTCTTTATAATATAGATGAAACAGGATTGTTCAGAAACCGAGGAAATAGCAGGAGTCAAGATTACAGTAGTTTAGCTTAGTTATTTTGTTTCTGAAATACAGCTTAATGGAAAGTGCAAATATTTTCTAATTTACTGTTAGTTAAATGAAAAGCTCTGCAACAGTATGTTGGGATGCATAGGCTATGAAGACTTTTGTTTTAAGCTATATAGTATTTATTTTTAGTATTAAAAACGGTTTTAAGTATGGCTGTAGTATGGAGGATGGCAAAAAAAGCAATACTAATACAGCAATAGAATTAGGACAAACGTATCTGTGTAATTCTGTTTAAATTGCTTGAGACCTTTCCTATGAAAGTAGCTTTGTTTATCAAAATATGTAATAAGAAGCACATTATGAAAATGATTATTTTCCTGTGTTTATTTAAATACCTGAAGAGATTCGTGGAACTCGTAATTTGATGGACAATATTTTTTCTCTTTTTGCAGTCACCCCAAGCAGGCACAAAAGAAAAGACTCTATGTTGTTGGCTTTGTACCTCAGGCCCAATATCCTTAAGTGCCAAAATTGAAAGAAAGGGCTACACTCCAGGTATGTAATAGAAGTAATTATAGGATATGTTTTTCCTTCCCTTTTAAAGCTACAGTTTGTACTTACTGTTTTTATATAAATGAAACATTAAGGATATTTTTACCACCTCAGTCTGCATTTAGCAATCTTCTCAGTATACTCTTAACTAAGACAGCACTACTTGTATCTCTAGATTATTAAAGGACCTCATCTATTAGTCTGGTGTGTTTTGGTTTGGTTTGGCTTTTGTGGATTTTTGTTTGTTTGTTTTTCCTTTTAGAACAGCTCATGGGAATCTTGCTTCTATTAGCATCAGTAGATGTTTTTCCAGGTAGAGCAGTGATAGCAGCATCTGGTGCATTATAACAGTATACAGAATATGACAGTTAGCTTAAGCTGCCTTGTAAATGTAAAGAGAACTTGAAATTCTGGGATTTTTTTGTTTGTTTGTTTCAGGTGAATCAATTCAGATCTTTGCTGAGATTGAGAATTGCTCTTCCCGTATGGTGGTGCCAAAGGCAACCATTTACCAAACACAGGCATTCTATGCCAAAGGGAAAATGAAGGAAGTCAAACAGCTTGTTGCCAACCTCCGTGGGGAATCCTTGTCATCTGGCAAAACAGAAACCTGGAATGGCAAACAGTTGAAAATTCCACCTGTTTCCCCTTCAATCCTTGACTGTAGTATAATCCGTGTGGAGTATTCACTGATGGTATGTTGGGTGGTCTGTTTCACTCTCGAGAATGAGTAGCTTCCAACATTCCATACAAATTCCTGGCAGAGCATTTTGTGATAATTAGTTATGAAAGAAATACATGTGTTCTGGTATTAGTGTCCTGACAGGAGATCTGGTAAGTAAATTTGGTTTAAATCATGCAAGTTCTTAAAACAGCTGTGTGTCAACTAAGCAAGCATTTAATGAATAGACTGTGTTTCCATGTGAGGACTCATGTTAAGACTCTTCTTTTAACTTGAAGAGCTCATGTCTCCATAGGGGCATGGGCCCTAAAAGAGACTATTAGAAACAAGCTCCTCATGGAAATTTCCATGGAAAGACAACTTAGACTAATACTTATGAAGTGCTGATAAAACCCCACATTTTAATCATACACTTGTTTCATTTTTCTTCAGGTATATGTTGATATTCCAGGAGCCATGGATTTATTCCTTACCTTACCACTGGTCATTGGTACCATTCCTCTACATCCATTTGGTAGCAGAACATCAAGTGTGAGCAGCCAGGGTAGCATGAACATGAATTGGCTTGGCCTGACACTGCCTGAAAGACCAGAAGGTAACTTGACAATACAAATCCCAATCAATTTGCTAGTCTGTTTTGATTTTTGTTTGTTTTATTTATTGCAGTCTTGCTAACAGAGTCAAATTACATCCTTTCATAACAAAGCCCACAGGAAATCTGTTGTGGATGTTTTCTTGCCACTGGCTTGTCCTATGTAGAATAGAGTTTCTTCCCTCCCTGCCTTCCTCTCTCTAGGACAGGCAGTGAAATCCAGCTGCCTTGGAAGGTGGCAGAAATGAAAGCACAGGATACCATTGTATCTGTGCACAACTTCATTACTTCCACCTCCAGTATCCCAATTGCATTCTTGGTTATAAGGCATTGCAACCCATAATAGCAGTTTCTGGGGTCTCTCACCAGCCTTAGTAGCCAAGGCTTTGTGAAAAGATAATATTCTTTTCTATGGGAAATCTCTTATGGCCAAAGAAAGAATTATGTATTTCCTTCCTTCTGTTTTCACGTATCTAATATCCTGGGTTTTTTTAAGTGCAACTCCCAGACCTGGAGACTTCTGGAGTCTGGAGGACTGCAATATTCTGTCATTCCTATCTGTACAGAAATAAATTATCTTTGGTATGCTTTAAATTTTAAGGGGATAATTAAGCCACAATAAACAGTGGTCAGTCTGTTTTTGAACATAAGCTTAATATTAGAATAAAATGAAATAGTCTAGTCTCCCTTTTTTAACAATTTTTTAAGAAGTCACCTGCCTGCTGGTGAATCTTACAGTGATTAAAGTTTAATATTTATCATGTTATATATTTTGACATGCCTAAGAACTTGTTGTTTGAACTGCATGTACCTTCTCCCTTAAGCACCTCCTAGCTATGCAGAAGTGGTCACAGAGGAAAACAGACAGTCCAGCCCTGCACCTATAGCTGCTTTTGATGATTTTGAGAGAGCACTTCAGGGACCATTATTTGCATACATCCAGGAGTTCCGTTTTCTGCCTCCACCCCTATATTCAGAAGTAGGTATATCTGTCAGAATATGATGATTCATGTATTGTTTGTGTCTGACTTTTTTTTGTCTTGTGGAATAAGTTTAGGAAGCTGTTTCTCCTTCCTAAAATTAAGAGAAACCATTAAAATGATAAACATGGAATAAGTTGTTTTGGGGGAGGATTTTTGTTTGTTTGTAAGGTGCAGATGAGTTGCATCAAGAGTTTTCCATGCCTGTTTTACAGCATGGGTTACCCTTTTTATTTTTTTTTTATTTTTATTTTAACATGAACTCTGCAACCTTAAATTTAAAAGGTGCTCTGTGAGGTGCCTTGGCTTCTCTATCATGCTATTTCCTGGAGCTGCAGACCTGGAAGGTAATTTTCCTTGGCAGCACTCTTCCCTAGTCTAATACTTTCTGGAAATTTTCAAAGTGTTGTTTACCATTTTAGCAACATCATTTTTTTTTTTTTTAAATTTGTGTATTAAAAATAAAAAAATAACGTTTCAACTCTTTTACATCTACTGCTTCCTAACATTTTATAGCAACCACTAAATTGTTTTGCCTGCATGTGTGTTTAAGTTCTGTAGATGTAGGGCTTTCAGAAGCTTCATGTAGAAAAGTGACATACTGGTATTCATTTCTGACTTAAGTTTTTTGAAGTACAAAGTTCTTCAACACTTTCAGCCTTTACAGAACTAAAAATGCAGCCACTGAATAACCATGAATGAGATGCAAATTTCAAAGCTTTTCATGTTTACGTTTTTCAAGAAAAAGCAGTGATATAGGACAAAAGAAAAAAACGTGTCCTCTGGCCAAATTTTGCCTGAATTCACCCACTTTAGGAAAATAGCATTATGTAGTATGATTCCCCCCCGGCCTTTAAACACTACTGTGCTAATGAGTGGGCAGAGGGGGTTTTTTTGTGTGCTAGACACTTTCCTGAGAACTCTGCTATAGCTTAGCTCTAGAGCACAACTCCTGAGTCCTTTTCTTTTTAGGTACTTTAAAATTTAGAAAGAAGCTTTTTTTTTTTTTTTTTTTTTTTTTTTTAAAAAGGCTATATGAAGTTAACTGATGAAATGTTGTCTAAAAGATGCACTGTACACTTAAACTATTCTTACCATCCAGTTTTTGAGACCTAAGTTAGCAGGCTCTACCCCTTCTTTCTCCTATAGAAAGGAAGAAGAGGTAAGGTTTAGAACATGTGAACTTTTGAAACATCCCATAGGATATTTGAGGATTGATTACTTTGAAATTAAAAAGTAGAATGATTTTTTTTTTATTGATAACTTTCTGCCTTTTCAAGCAAAACTTCTCTACTTCTCTCAAATCAATTAAATATTTCTTAAGTTATGTTTCTAGTGATGTCTTCATCTTTTTTGTATATATCAGATAATTCAAAAGACTTCTATGCTAGTAAAGCAGAAATTTTGTGTTATTAGTTATTCATGCTTATCCTTAAATTACCATCGACCTGTAATTTAAAGTCTTCCACTGTATCTAATATTAATATTTCTATTAATTTTTATCTGAAGTTTTGTCTGACTAGAAGTTTTTCAATTATTTCAATAACCTTTGGACTGGGAATGCCATGTACCATTATAATTGTCTTAAACTTGTGAATTTTGATTTTTATTTCTAGTAGTTGATTCTAAAATGCACTGGGTTTTTGTGGCTTTTTTTGTTTTGTTTGTTTGGCTTGGTGTTTTGTTGTTTTTTTTTGTTGGTTGGGGTTTTTTTTGTTTGTTTGTTCTTTTCCCTTTTGGTTAGATTGATCCAAACCCAGATCAGCCCACAGATGAGAGACCATCTTGCCCCTCTCGTTGAAGGAATCCATAAAAAGCTGACTTGACTTGGGTTTTGAATCACACCTGCTGTGTTGAAGATCAAGGTGTCATAGTGGAGGCATGCTTCTAAAGGAAATGGTATTGCTCTTGCCTGTATGGTGAATAAATGAAAACAACCTGTGATCATGCTTTGACACCTACAGCACACCATAGGACTGCTCCACATGCTTGAAAACCTGAGCGTGCCCCCCCCCCAAATAGTGGCACATACTAGGAGCAGCCTTACTAGTGTAGAGTCACATGTTTCAAAACACTCAAACCATGTTGTAAGAGAGGAATGGCTGCTTCTTATGATTCAGAAATTTGCACATGCTTATTGCTTATGTTATGCAGTTCAGTGTCACTACAGCTTTTTCTCATTTATGATGGACTGTTGTTACCCCCCCCCTTAATTGTTTGTGATCTGCACAACAAGGAACAAAAGAAAGCTTTGACAAAAAAAAAGCGATGAAGACTGACAAATGCACTGACTTTTAAAAAAAAAAAAAAAAAAAAAAAAAACCAAACAAACAAAAAAACCCACACAAACCAAACTTAATGTAGCCAGAATTGTCCTAGTAGTCTGATCATGTATCACCTCTTCAGTTTGGATCCTATTGTGGATTTATTTACAAACATCACATGCCTTCAAGCCAATCCTTGCTGTATGTTTTGCAGCAAACTGTAGTAGACAAGCAACAGATATGTGGAGGTGGGGGAAGAGATAACAGAAGGAAACTAATAAGAGACTTTGTCAAGATTGTATACCTTCTTGATTTCTTTTAACAATTTGTTGCCTTTCTGCTATTATTGCAAAGCAATGTTTTGTTACAGACTGCCTAAAGATCACTTAATCTCAGGTGAACTCATCACTTTTGCCAAACCGTTAGAATGCTATTTGTTTTGTTACTTTGCACTGTTATTTCTTTTGTTTTGTGTTCATGTTTTGGTTTTGTTCTTTGAGGAGGGATTTTGAATAGGGACATGCACAAAACTTAGAAAGTGAAAGCAGCACCAGCAGACACCAGCAAAGTGCGAAAAGGACTTTAAAATGGGATAGTCATATGCTGTCCAGGGTTCATAGGCAGAGAGATATCTCAACTAGTAGGGATGGGAAGGAGAAGGTTTGTTTGTTGGTTTGTGTTTGTTTTAGTAAATAATATGTAGTTACCTAATCACCAAAAATTATATATAAAATGAGTCCCCAGTAGAAAGTATACTTCAGACTGCAATAAAAGTTTGAACTATGGCAACTAAGCAACAGCTCGGTTTGTGCACTTTGTATTATCTTCAGGGTTTATGATACTGTAAAAATAGTAAGACTAAAACTATAATAAAACTGAGCCAGAGTATCAGTGTTACCAGCCATACTCAAATTAGTTTGCTAAGAATTGCTCTGATTGTCTCCTGTGCTAGTCCTGAGAGCTTTAAAACAACAACAACAAAAAAACCCAACAACTTTAAACATACATTCATCTAGAATGTGAGAAATTATATAGAAAAAGTACTCACCCCTTGAGTGTACCCTAAAGAAGAAAAGAATGATGGAGCCATTAGATCTGACCAGTGCTTTTATGCTAGATTTGTAAACGTAAATTTCCTTTTCAGAAATCATGTTAAAAAAAAAACAAAAAAAAAAAAAAAACAAAAAAAACAACAAAAAAAACCCCAAACTATTGTCAGAGACATGTCTGATGTTGACTACTTAAAAACTAATCCATTGTGTATATCCTTGTCCGATAAAACAGCTCAGAAGGGAGGGGGAGAGGGAAAGCTGGTGTTTCTGCATTGTGCTCATTCTTATGAAGTTCTGCCTTATTTTTAAGGCTTCATAAATATGACAAAATAGGCTTTTCCATAAGTGGCCTTTATGAGAACATGAAAGATATTTCATGTTTCAAAAATAATGACAGGGTGATTAAAATGAGAGTCACCTTTTCAGTGATTCAGTTCAAAGGTTTGGGCTTTGATAAGCAAGAATTTGAAATTGGGTGATGTCTTATGCTGGCCAATTTTGTGAATGTCCCTTCCTTCTACCCTCTCCAAACAGACAAAATTTTAGAAGTTGATAAGATTATTGGCAAAAAAAGGGCATTTGGTGATTTTACTTTTTTTTTCTTTTTTCTTGTTTTAACAGACTAGGGAACAATTGCTGATATACATAGCATTAAAGTACTTATCCTAGTATAATGGAAAACTATATATGAAGCAGAATTGACCAATGTTGTAGTAATTGACATTGCATCACAGGCTGTGATCAGAATGAAGAATTCTAAAACCTTATCAAATAAAGACTTCCCATTTAAACTTTTTTGTTAATTGTTCAGAGGCATTACAGGTTCATAGTTGTAGCCCAATATTTGATGTAGAATCTTGATCTGAATTAGGAAAAAAAAAGTAAAATCCAAGTATTAGAGAAACAAAGTGCAATATTAAATGTTTGCTTTATAGATTATATTCTATGGCTGTGCGGGGTTTTTTGGGGTTTGGTTTTGTTTTGGGGTTTTTGGGGTTTTTTTTGTTTTGGTTTTTTTTTGAGGGGGTGGTTTTGTTGTTGGTTTCTTTTTGTTTTGGTGGGGTTTTTTTATGGTTGGTTTTTTTTTTTTTTTTTTTTTTTTTTTTTTTTAGTTTTGGTGCTGAATATGTCCTTATGGACTTTGTTTTAAGAAAACTACGTGGAAAACAATTTCATTTTTCCTATTGTTCTTCCTTGTGGAAAATAAACTTTTTTAAAAAAAAAAAATGCTTTTAAATGCTTTAACTGTAAGCCATAAGATTGTTTATGACTTATACAAAGACACATATTAAATGTTTAAAATAATAGCCATAAGGATCAAATTACTACAGAAATACATATGCTATGTATCAATTACATAGAGAGAAAAAAACTATTTCTGGAGCTACACCACTGATTAGCACAAGAGCTAAGTTTCAGCACCTTCTGTTCCTTTTTCTTGTTTATATCAATGATTTCTTGGGTCTAGGTTCCAGATGGGAAGTTACAATACAATCTTCTAAATTTAGAAAATACCAATAACTTGCAGGATATGAATGTCTTTCCAGGACACTGTTTAAAAACTGTTGTAACTGGTGACCTCTGTTCAAGTTGTCTAGTATTTTCCAGTACATGTGGTGGGGGCAGGGATTGCACATTTTGGTAGGGGTAGGAGGAAACTGGGGAAGGAGAATTACTTTAAAAGCCAGCTCACTCAGTGGTTTGCAGTTGGGATCTGAAGGTTGGTTTGTTGAACTGGGGTCAATAAGGTGCGTCTTGCTGTTTCCTTGGAAGTCTAATGTTACCAGATGTTGAAAATCACTATCTGCTATTTGTGTTTTGGGCAGTAGAGCTTTGCAAGGTATTAATACAGCTCCTCAACACTCCAGAAATGAAGCACTGCCATAGCATCTTGTTTCTGCATACTGTACACAGCTGAACCTCTGACAGAATGGACTATCATCATTGTTTAGTAACAAAATGTCTTATGATGTAAAGCAAGGTTCACTAGGCTAGCAGCCAGGGACTCAGGAGTCCAATACATGCTGTTTCTGTCTGTTGGTACTAAAGACCACTAAATTCTTATGGTACTGTACAGTAGGTTTTATGGTGTATGCTACTAACATAGACAACCCAAACATTTGATCTAACTCCTTGTATAATGCAAACAGTAGGCTTCCTCAATGTGTGAATTCTTGTGTGAAATAAAGCATTTTGATTTAATTTTGAATTTGTAACTGCCAACTATGGAGAATCCAGAAAGATCTTCTAAGGTTTTTGCCCGTTAATAACACTGTTACTCATTCGTGCCTGAGTTCTGGTTGAAACTAATAAGAAATATAAAAAATAAGGTTGTCTCTTATTATGATTGTATACTGAGTGACAATGGTTAGAATTTTTTTTTTTTTTCTAATAACGGCACAGTCATATTTGGATGAAAGACAATAATTTAAACAGTGCAGGTGAGAGCATGCATTTTTAAGGGGGTAGGAATATACAATCACAAAAAACCAACCAAACCCCAAACTTACATGCAGGAGCTAATATTGAAGTGCAAAATCAGGTATTAAGCACTGTCTCTGTCTTTTGAGCAGTAAAGTCTGATCCCTTATACAAGAACACCAAAACTCTAAGATGGTAAATCACCATGCATGGCAGCACTGAGGTCTACCATGAAATGCCTGTATGGGTTCCCACTACGGACAATGGAGGGAATTATGAAGTGAAAGACCGTTCCCCTCTTGTTCCTGTGCATCAGGCTAGTCTAAAGTATGCCTTAGACTATGCCAATAAATGTTGGGAAGGGGGGAGGTCAGAACCTGTTAGCTGTTCATGGATTTAATGTTATGTCTAAGATGATTTTATGAGTGGGATATCATTCAGTCTTTCTCAAAAGAGATATAATACAATGGGGAAACAGAGGAGAAGGGAAAATCACTACAAAATCTAATGCTTTTTAATTTTTATCTGAAAATTCATACAATTATCTAAATGTAAAAAATGCCTTAGTGTCATCAAACTGCCTAGAATCCAAATTAAACTTCCCACTAGAGATGGTCATGTTAATATTCAAGGCAAATGTGTCATGCTTGTCCATCAGTTAACAAAGAGAATATAATAAACTTTTCCATGGTTCATTCAGCTCTGTAGAAGATACAGACCATTTACTGGGTAATGATTTCTGATTAATAAAATAAATTTTTATTATTTACACCCTAGTTTTGGGGCCAATTCTAAATCAGTTGAAGTCTGTGTGGTTAACCAGTCCATTTTTACTGATTAGCATTGCTAAGTTCAGAAAACAGATCACCGTAACGTATTAAAGTGTGTTGAGGAAGGTGATGGAGCAGATCATCTTGAGTGCCATCACATGGCACATACAGGACAACCAGGGGATCGGGCCCAGTCAGCATGGGTTTATGAAAGGCAGGTCCTGCTTTACTAACCTGGTCTCCTTCTATGACAAGGTGACCCGCTTAGTGGATGAGGGGAAGGCTGTGGATGTTGTCTACCTGGACTTTAGTAAGGCCTTTGACACAGTCTCCCACAGCATTCTCCTGGAGAAGCTGGCTGCTCACGGCTTGGATAAGTGCACTCTGCGCTGGGTTAAAAACTGGCTGGATGGCCGAGCCCAGAGAGTGGTGGTGAATGGAGTCAAATCCAGTTGGCAGGCGGTCACGAGTGGTGTTCCCCAGGGCTCGGTACTGGGGCCAGTCCTGTTCAACATCTTCATTGATGATCTGGATGAGGGGATCGAGTGCGCCCTCAGGAAGTTTGCAGATGACACCAAGTTGGGTGGAAGTGTCGATCTGCTGGAGGGTAGGAAGGCCCTACAGAGGGACCTGGACAGGCTGGATTGTTGGGCCGGGGCCAACTGTATGAGGTTCAACAAGGCTAAGTGCCGGGTCCTGCACTTGGGTCACAAAAACCCCATGCAATGCTACAGGCTAGGGGAGGAGTGGCTTGAGAGCTTCCCGGTGGAGAAGGACCTGGGGGTGTTGGTCAACAGCCGGCTGAATATGAGCTGGTAGTGTGGCCAAGAAGGCCAATAGCATCCTGGCTTGTATCAGGAATAGTGTGGCCAGCAGGACTAGGGAGGTGATTGTCCCCCTGTACTCGGCATTGGTGAGGCCACACCTCGAGTACTGTGTTCAGTTTTGGGCCCCTCACTACAAGAAGGACATCCGAGGTGCTGGAATGTGTGCAAAGAAGGGCAACGAAGCTGGTGAAGGGTCTAGAGCACAAGTCTTATGAGGAGTGGCTGAGGGAGCTGGGGTTGTTTAGTCTGGAGAAAAGGAGGCTGAGGGGAGACCTTCTCGCTCTCTACGACTACCTGAAAGGAGGTTGTAGCAAAGTGGGTGTTGGTCTCTTCTCCCAGTAACAAGTGATAGGACAAGAGGAAATGGCCTCAAGTTGTGCCAGGGGAAGTTTAGGTTGGATATTAGGAAAAACTTCTTCACCGAAAGAGTAGTCAGGCATTGGAACAGGCTGCCCAGGGAAGTGGTTGAGTCCCCATCCCTGGAGGTTTTTAAAAGATGTTTAGATGTAGCACTTAGGGACATGGTTTAGTGGTGGACTTGGTAATGTTAGGTTAATGGTTGGACTTGATGATCTTAAGGGTCTTTTCCAACCTAAATGATTCTATGATTCTAAGGGGTAAATGCTACTGAAATGCATCCTTGCAGCATTGTCTTGAAGAAAATAATCATTCAAATATTTGAAATTTGGTTCTTCCTGCTCAGTTGGGGAAACAAATTATGTCATCAGTACCTTTCTCATCCCCTATTGCCTCCTCTCCATTCTTCAGGACCTGTTTTACAGTCTATGCTTTATGCACAGGGTGCTGAAAGTCAAGCTTTCTTCCCTCCCACAGTTCATCTGGTCCCCATTGTGCCCTTGTTAGTTCCTCTTCCAGTTGACCCTGAACTGCAACACAGGCCTTCCAAGGGTCTTTTCCAACCTCAGTGATTCTGTGATTCTATGAAAGACCAGCTGTGATTTCCAAAATTATTTCAGTATTAAATACGTGGTATAAACAAAGAGAAATTTGCATCAGTTTTACAGCTATTTAATTATCACCCATAAATTAAAGTAAATGGTCTTCTTACCAGTCTTAACAGCTTAAGACAGGAAAGACAGTTTTACTGCTGCCCTTTCTTTTTAATCCATCAGGCACCATATATCGTGACCGACTTGCACACCTCTAAAGCAATACAATGATTCATTGGTTGTACCGCATAAGGTATCATCTCAAAGAAAGCAAATGAAGAAAACCATACCTGGTCAATGCAGAAGTAAACCAGTATAATTTAAATGAACTTTCAAATCACATCACTGTGTTTACATTTCTACTTTCTAATTTTTCCCTATTTTTTCCTTTGTAATTCAAAGTAATTCACAGGAGGTAACAATCTTCTCTTAATTCCTTCACTGTTGTGGTGGGTTGACCCCAGCCAGCAGCCAAACACCCACCCTGCCTCTCACTCCCCTCTCCTGGGGGATGAAAGAAATAGAAGGAAGGCAAAAAGACTCATGGATTGAGATAATGACAATTTAATAAGGAAAGCAAAAGCTGCCTGTGCAAGGAAAGCAAAAAGAGGAATTCATTCCCTACTTCCCATCAGCAGGCAGATGTCCAGCCACTTCCTGGGAAGCAGGGCCTCAGCACATGTAGTTGTTGCTTGGGAAGACAAACACCATAACCATGAACATCCCCCCCTTCCTCCTCCTTTCCCTGAACTTTTATTGCTGGGCACAACATCATATGGCATGGAATATCTCTTTGGGCAGTTTGGGTCAGCTGTCCTGGCTATGCCGCCTACTAACCTCTGGCCCACCCCTAGCCTAGCCAAAGACTTGCCAAAGCAAGTCTTTGCAGGGAGGGCAGGGGGAAGAGAGGAAGCCTTGACACTGTGTGAGCACTGTTCAGCAGTAGCCAAAACATTGGTATGTTATCAACACTGTTTTAGCCATAAATGCAAAGCACAGCATCATACCGGCTGTTATGAAGGAAGTTAACTACATCACAACCAGACCCAGTACAACCATCTTCCCTTTTTTATCTTATTCACACTTTTTAATGCTCCAAAACATCCTACTTCTTTTAGTGCTTGTATTTCCTTTTATATCCTATACCATCAACAATGCCAAATATAAAGCTTGATTTCCTCCAAGAAAACCCTTTCATCTACCTTCTTTACCTGAAATGCCTTCCCAGAATGCACTTGTAAAGCCACTATCCATTTTCTCCCCAAAACAATATTTTTATTAAAAAATGCCAAAAGTAATGATTAGATAGATGACTTGTGGTAATTTCTAGTATAAAACTTACTTACTTTTATTCATGGCATGACCTAGTAAATAGGCAGTTGCAGTATAGCAACTATTTTATGATATTTCCACAGCTTTACCCTGAAGTATCTCATAATGAATGCAAATTAACTTACCTTGAGGTTGATTTTATCATAGATTAAAAGCATACACATAGCAGATTAATATCGGAGTACTGTGCAGTAAACTTGTACCCTTGCTTTACCTGTGAGTTGTCTTAGCAATATCTTACAATTACTCCTTCTCCCCACAAAATAACTAATTAAAGCTTTAAATGGCTTATAAACATCATTTATATGTAGCTAACATATGGAAACCCTTTTCTAATGAAGGTTATATCATCCTACATATGCTGATACTTTTTGTTTACAATATCCGATTATAAATTTTAAAATACATTCATTCCTTTGGCATCTTCTGACCGATCAACAAACCCCTACAGTGGAAGAAGGCTCAGAGGAGATGGACACAGGCAATGTGCTCATGAAGTTCAGGGAAGAATATAGGGAGTGAACATAACATAACTGTTGTAAAGAAAACTGAACTTAACAAAAAGGGGACTGGAGGGTGCCCTTTCTTTTAGATGAATGGATCAGCTGGCTCTCTCTCAGTTGAGTGGATCAGCTGGTTGTGTAAAGGGCCTTCCCTGAGTTAATCAAAAAAAGTGTGAATGTCTTCCTGAGCCAGCCACACCAGCATGGGGGAAGCGTATACATGGCTCAGCCCAACATAGAGTATAAAAACTGAGCAACTAGCACAATGAACTTCAAAAAGCACAAAAAAACTTGAGCTGGCTTCAACCCATATATTCCTTCCCAGCAACTGGGGATGCTCAGTGTCATGATGGTGAGCATCCATCATTTCAAGGACATGGTTTAGTGGTGGACTTGGCAGTGATAGGTTAATGGTTGGACTCGATGTTCTTAAGGGTCTTTTCCAACCTTAATGATTCTATGATTCTATGATTCTATATAGACTGGTAATGGGAATCATATTTGTGTTATGATCCAACTGTATACTACAATTGCTATATTGTGCTTGTGTTGTGATTTCAGTACATTGCTGTATCACTCTGCTGAATCAAGATCCTGTGTAATATGTCAAATATTTTCAAAAAAGTAAATTTGGTTTTAAAACATTAAACCCTCCTCATGTGGAATATCTGAAGGAACCTAGTCAGAGAGTATTGGACTCTGACACGCGTATTTGGTACTCTTTTATGATTTTGTGTGCTCTAATTTACGACAATGAGGCGTTCTTCGATGACTATAACATGTTAGGGAGGGATGGAATCCACCTGTCTAGAAGGGGCAAGGGAATCTTCAGCAACAGGCTGGCTAACTTGGTGAGGCAGACTTTAAACTGAAGGACTTGGGGGGTGGGGTCCAAAACAGAAATACTCATGCCATCACATCCAACTGGGAAGTAAGTCAGGCCAACCAGTGCGGCAACAAATGTTCCTTAGCTGTCTCCCAAGATGTGTACCAGAAGAGCAACCACCTCAAGTGTATGTATACAAATGCACACAGTCTGGGAAACAAACAGGAGGAACTGGAGCTCCGTGCCCAGTCAGAAGGTTATGATATCATAGGAGTAACTGAGACATGGTGGGACAACTCACATGACTGGGGGATCGGGATGGACGGTTATAGGCTGTTTCACAAAGACAGGCAGGGAAAAAGAGGTGGAGGAGTCGCACTCTATATTAAGGAAAACCTCGAATGTATCGAAGTCAACTATGGTGATTGTGAATGCTCTATCGAATGCCTCTGGGTTAAAATCAGAGGGGTCATCTCCAAGCAGGACCTTACAGTGGGCATCTGCTACCGACCTCCAAACCACGACGATAAAGCCGATGAAGCAATATTTGGAACACTAAAGCAAGCTTCTGGTCAACAGAACCTGGTTCTCATGGGTGACTTCAACTACCCAGACATTTGCTGGAAGAACAATACAGCAGCTCGCATGTCATCCATCAAGTTCCTGGAATGCGTAGAGGACTGTTTCCTCTTACAAATGTTAGATGTGCCAACCAGGAAGGAGGCACTGCTGGGCCTGCTATTCACAAACCAAGAAAACCTGCTTTGTAATATCTTGGTCAGTAATAACCTTGGCTGCAGTGATCACAATATTGTGGAGTTTGGGATCCGGCTGAGCATGCTGAAGGTTAGCACCAAGACAAGGGTTCTAGATTTTAGAAGAGCGAACTTCAGCTTGCTCAGAGCTCAGTTGGGAGGCATTCCATGGGATGCTTCCATGGAGGATAAAGGAGCCAGCGAGTGCTGGGAGTTCTTCAAGAATGCTCTCTTGGAAGCACAAAACCAGTTTTATCCCCTATAAAAGAAAGGGAAGGAAGCGGAGCAAGAGGCCCCCTTGGCTCAACCACGAGCTCCTGGGTCTGCTTAAACCCAAAAGAGATGCGTACCAGAGATGGAGAAGTGGAAGATTATCCATTGAGAACTACAAGGGCATTGCCAGAGTGTGCAAAGATGCAGTTAGAAAAGCAAAAGCTCAGCTTGAATTGGAACTGGCCAGAGATGGCAAAAATAACAAGAAAGGGTTCTTCAGGTATGTAAATTGCAAGCAGAAACAGAAGGAAAACATAGGCCCACTGTTAAACAGTAGAGGTGAATCAGTCACCAACAATGCTGAAAAGGCAGAGGTTCTCAACACTTTCTTCACCTCTGTCTTTACCAACACTGTTGGATCCCAGGCACTGGGAACGAAAATCCAGGAGGATCCAAACATAGACCCACCATCAGTGAAGAAGGAGTTAGTATGTGAATTATTACAGGGGCTTGACCCCTACAAATCGATGGGCCCTGATGCCATCCACCTGAGGGTGTTGAGAGAGCTGGCTGATGTCATTGCAGGGCCACTCTCTATAATCTTCGAGAAGTCGTGGAGATCGGGGGATGTCCCAGAGGACTGGAGGAAGGCGAATGTTACCCCTATCTACAAGAAGGGCTCAAGGGAGGATCCGGGTAATTATAGGCCCATCGGTCTTACTTCAATCCCCGGGAAAGTTATGGAGTGGATCCTCCTGGGGGCCATCACGAGTCAAATGAAGCATGTGATTGGGAAAAGCCAACACAGCTTCACCAAGGGCAGATCGTGCCTGACAAATCTGGTGGCCTTCTATGATAAAGTGACCTGCTCGGTTGACATGGGGCGAGCGGTGGACGTTGTCTACTTGGACTTCTCCAAGGCCTTCGATATGGTTCCCCACGGCCTCCTCCTGGAGAAATTGATGCGTTATGGCCTGGACAAGTGGTCTGTGCAGTGGGTGAGGAATTGGCTGACGGGCCACACCCAAAGGGTGGTGGTAAATGGCTCTTTTTCAAACTGGCAACCCGTCACAAGTGGGGTCCCCCAGGGATCAATATTGGGCCCAACATTATTCAATATCTTCATAAGCGATCTGGATAATGGGATCAAGTGTAGCCTGATGAAGTTTGCAGATGACACCAAATTGAGTGGGGAAGTAGACACTCTGGAAGGCAGAGCCACCCAGCAGGAAGATCTGGATAGGCTGGAAGAGTGGGCTAACAAGAACCTTATGAAGTTTAACACAGACAGACAAGTGTAAGGTCTTGCACCTGGGAAAACATAATCCAGGAGTGCAGCTCAGACTGGGATCCACCCGGCTAGAGAGCAGCTCCGTGGAAAGGGACCTGGGGGTCCTGGTGGACAGGAAGCTCAATATGAGTGAACAGTGTGCTGCTGCGGCCAAGAAGGCCAATAGGATGCTGGGTTGCATCAACAAGGGCATCACCAGCAGCGATAAAGAAGTCGTCATCCCACTCTACTCGGCGCTTGTCAGGCCACACCTGGAATACTGTGTACAGTTCTGGTCCCCGGTTATACAAAAAAGATGTGGACAGGCTGGAGGGGGTCCAGAGAAGGGCCACCAAGATGATCAAGGGTCTGTGAAGCCTGCCATATGAGGATAGGCTGAGAGAGCTGGGTTTGTTCAGCCTTGAGAAAAGGAGGCTTAGAGGTGATCTCATCACCATGTACCAGGAGTTAAAGGGGAGCTACAAAGAAGATGGAGACTCCCTTTTTACAAGGAGTCACATGGTGAGGACAAGGGGTAACGGGTACAAGTTACTCCCAGGGAGATTCTGATTGGACACGAGAGGTAAATTTTTCACAGTGAGAACAGTCAATCATTGGAATAATCTCCCCAGGGAAGTGGTTGACTCCGCTATGCTGAACACGCTTAAGGCTCAGCTGGACATGGTGCTGGGCCATCTCGTCTAGATTGTGCTAGAAAGGTTGGACCAGATGATCCTTGAGGTCCCTTCCAACCTGGTATTCTATGATTCTATGATCAATGACATAGACAGCAGGATCGAGTGCACCCTCAGCAAGTTTGCAGAGGACACCAAGCTGAGTGGTGCAGTCGAAACGCCTGAGGGACGGGATGCCATCCAGAGGGACCTGGACAATCTGGAGAAATGGGCCCATGTGAACTTCATGAGGTTCAACAAGGCCAAGTGTAAGGTTCTGCATTTGGGTCAGAGCAATCCCTGGTATCAATACAGGCTGGAGGATGAAGGGATTGAGAGCAGCCCTGAGGAGAAGGACTTGGGGGTACTGGTGGATGAAAAGCTGGACATGAGCTGGCAATGTGCTCTCACAGCCCAGAAAGCCAACCATATCCTGGGCTGCATCAAAAGAAACGTGTCTAGCAGGTCGAGGGAGGTGATTCTGCCCCTCTACTCTGCTCTGGTGAGACCCCACCTGGAGTACTGCGTCCAGCTCTGGGGTCCTCAGCACAGGAAGGACATGGACCTGTTGGAGCAGGTCCAGAGGAGGGCCACAAAAATGATGAGGAAGGGCTGAAAGAGCTGGGGTTGTTCAGCCTGGAGAAGAAAAGGCTGCGGGGAGACCTTATTGCAGCCTTTCAGTACTTAAAGGGGGGCCTACAACAAAGATAGGGATAGTCTTTTTAGCAAGGCCTGCTGCGACAAGACAAGGGGTAATGGTTTTAAACTAAAGGAGGGTAGATTTAGACTAAACACAAGGAAAAATTTTTTACAATGAGGGTGGTGAGACACTGGAACGGGTTGCCCAGAGAGGTGGTAGATGCCCCATCCTTGGAAACATTCAAGGACAGGCTGGATGGGGCTCTGAGCAACCTGATCTAGTTGTAGATGTCCCTGCCCATTGCAGGGGGGTTGGACTAGATGACCTTTAAAGGTCCTTTCCATCCCAAGCATTCTATGATTCTGTGATTCTATGGTGCTTATTACCCATGAATGTGCAATACAGATTTCAAGCAAAAGGTGACTATCCTAACACTACTTAATGACTGAGTGTACCAGTAGGGAAAAGGCTTCTAGGGGACACCTAGAAGAAGAATATGTCTTCACAGTCATCAGGACTAAATGATTAGCTCAGGAGAAAAGCCATACATACTCAGACACCTAGATAGTGTCAGCTATATTCTGTGAAATAGAGCCACTTTCTATGAAAGGAGCATGGCTGTGGTTCACCTATGGATTTTTGTACAATAATATGGTCCAGTGCAGCAAGTTATGGCAAAAGGGCAACACTCGGCAACACTCAGCAAGGTATATCAAATAATCACTCATGGAACATTCATCTAGTGCCAAGAGTCAGAACACCATGGTAAGTGGGTTGGTGGGAGCTCTGGAAAAAGGCTCAGTACCCTTGGGATCTTTATGGACCTGAATTTTCTCTAAGTCTCTAACTGAACTCTAGGTTCACCAGATCATGGTGGGAGCATGGTTATCTAGGAAAAGTTGTACCAGTGTCACAGCCACGACCTATGAGTGTTACCCAACCAGCAGGTGTGTAAAGATTGTGACCATGGGTTCGTAGGATTCTGTAATACACAAGGACACGGAGTCTTTGTTTCCGTGAATTCCTTTATTATAAATTACTACAAATTACTACTAGTAAAACAAGTGTATTTTAAAATTTACTACAAAATTACCACCAATAAAGCAAGTATATACTTATGATCATTTACTTATATGCATGCCTATATATATTATTTGAGGTGTTACCAGTACGACACTGTTGCGGTTTAAATCCATGTCGTGGTTTAACCCCAGCCAGCAACTAAGCACCACACAGCCACTCGCTCACTCCCCCCACCCCAGTGGGATGGGGGAGAGAACTGGAAGGGTGAAAGTCAAAAAACTCGCGGGTTGAGATAAGAACAGTTTAATAACTGAAGTAAAATGAAATAGAACAGTAGTAGTAATAATAATAGTAATAGTAATAATATACAATAATAATAATATACAATAATAATATGCAAAGCAAGTGATATACGATACAATTGCTCACCACCTGCTGACCGATGCCCAGCCCATCCACGAGCAGCAATCGCTGCCCCCCCGGCCAACTCTCCCCAGTTTATATATTGAGCATGACGTCATACATTATGGAATAGCCCTTTGGGCAGTCTGGGTCAGCTGTCCTGGCTGTGCCCCCTCCCAGCTTCTTGTGCACCTGGCAGAGCATGGGAAGCTGAAAAGTCCTTGACTAGTGTAAGCACTACTTAGCAACAACTAAAACATCAGTGTGTTATCAACATTATTCTCATCCTAAATCCAAAGCACAGCACTATAGCAGCTACTAGGAAGAAAATTAACTCTAGCCCAACCGAAACCAGGACAGTATCCACCCCTTATTCCATACCATCTACGTCATGCCCAGGTCTTACCCTTTCCAGTACATTCCAATTAATCATCACCACCACTTTCCCTGTCTTTTGATATATACACACAGATATCATTTCCTTAGTCTGTGGGCCATCCCTCTAAAATGTCTGTTGAGTTCATTTAGTCCATGACTTTGGACTTCATCTGTCATAACAGTCTTTCAGGGCAGGAGAGATGGGGTGTGGTGGTCGATCGTTGCGTGTTGGAGCCAGTTCCATCACTGCTGCACTTTCCTCGGTTTCATCAAAGTTCATTCTTCATTAATCTGGGTGATTCTTACTGTAAGACTGTTGATATGGCATATAGCAACCATAGAAGTGATGATATATAGTATTATATAGCAATTAACATCATACAATTCAGTTCATTGGCTATTCTCACCCAAAATCAAATCCCCTTGAGGTACACATTGGGCTTCCCCATCCTCCCGCATCACCCACCAAGTGCACCCAGGTCCCTGAGCAAAAGCAATCCCACGAATGGGCTTACCTTTGCCTGAAGCAGTAGTAACCCAGACTGTCTTCCCCAGCATATTTTTTATGTGCACTACAGGGACTTTATCCCCTTCTACAGTACATAAAAGTCTTGATTGGGCAGGGCCAGCTCTTTTGGCAGATCCCCTAGTGTTGACTAACCAGGTGGCCTTTGCTAAATGTGTATCCCAATGTTTGAATGTTCCACCACCCATTGCTTTTAGTGTAGTCTTTAACAGTCCATTGTATCATTTGATTTTCCCGGAGGCTGGTACATGACAGGGGATGTGATATAGCCCAGGTGTCTATGAGGCTGTTTTGGAAATGAGTCCCGTTGTCTGACTCAATTCTTTCTGGGGTGCCATGTCGCCATAGGAGTTGCTTTTCAAGGCCCAGGATAGTGTTCCGGACGGTGGCATGGGGCACGGGATATGTTTCCAGCCATCCGGTGGTTGCTTCCACCATTGTAAGCACATGGCGCTTGCCTTGGCGGGTTTGTGGGAGTGTGATATAATCAATCTGCCAGGCCTCCCCATATTGATATTTCAGCCATCGTCCTCCATACCAGAGAGGCTTGGCTTGTTTGATTGCAGTGCATGTTTTGCATTCATGGATAACCTGTGAAATAGTGTCCATGGTCAAGTCCACCCCTCGATCACAAGCCCATCTATATGTTGCATCTCTTCCTCAATGGCCTGAGGTGTCATGGGCCCACTGAGCTAGAAACAATTCACCCTCATGTTGCAGTCCAGATCCACCTGAGCCACTTCAATCTTAGCAGCCTGATCCACCTGCTGGTTGTTTTGATGTTCTTCAGTGGCCCAACTCTTGGGTCCGTGAGCATCTACGTGACGTACTTTTACAACCAGGTTCTCTGCCCAGGCAGTAATGTCTTGCCACAGTGCGGCAGCCCAGATGGGTTTGCCTCTGCGCTGCCAGTTGCTCTGCTTCCATTGCTGTAACCACCCCCACAGGGCATTTGCCACCATCCATGAGTCAGTATAGAGATGGAGCACTGGCCACTTTTCTCGTTCAGCAATATCTAAAGCCAGCTGGATGGCTTTCACCTCTGCAAACTGACTTGATTCACCTTCTCCTTCAGCAGTTTCTGCAACTTGTCGTACAGGACTCCATACAGCAGCCTTCCACCTCCGATGCTTCCCCACAACAGGACCCATCAGTGAACAGGGCATATTGCTTCTCATTTTCTGGCAGTTTATTATACGGTGGGGCCTCCTCAGCACGCCTCACCTCCTCCTCTGGCGATATTCCAAAATCTTTGCCTTCTGGCCATTCCGTGATCACTTCCAGGATTCCTGGGTGACTGGGGTTTCCTATTCGAGCCTGTTTTGTGGTCAGTGTGACCCACTTACTCCATGTAGCATCAGTTGCATGATGTGTACAGGGGAAACTCCCTTTGAAGATCCAGCCCAGCACCGGCAGTCGGGGTGCCAGGAGGAGCTGTGCTTCATTACCAACCACTTCTGAAGCAGCTTGAACCCCTTCATATGCTGCCAATATCTCTTTTTCAGTTGGAGTATAAAAGGCCTCAGATCCTCTGTATCTCTGACTCCAAAACCCTAGGGGTCGACCTCGAGTCTCCCCTGGTGCTTTCTGCCAGAGGCTCCAGGTAGGGCCATTCTCCCCGGCTGCAGTGTAGAGCACGTTTTTTACATCTTGTCCTGCCCGGACTGGCCCAAGGGCTACTGCATGGACTATCTCCTGTTTAATTTGTTCAAAGGCTTGTCGTTGCTCAGGGCTCCATTTAAAATCGTTCTTCTTCCGGGTCACTTGATAGAGAGGGCTTACTATGAGACTGTAATTTGGAATATGCATTCTCCAAAAACCCACAATGCCCAAGAAAGCTTGTGCTTCCTTTTTGCTGATTGGTGAGGACATGGCTGTTATTTTGTTGATTACATCCATTGGGATCTGACGGCGTCCATCTTGCCATTTTATTCCTAAAAACTGGATCTCCTGTGCAGGTCCCTTGACCTTACTTTGTTCTATGGCAAAGACAGCCTCCAGAAGGTTTTGGACTATTTTCTTCCCTTTCTCAAAAACTTCTGCTGCTGTGTTGCCCCATACGATGATGTCATCAATGTATTGCAGGTGTTCTGGAGCCCCACCCTGTTCCAATGCAGTCTGGATCAGTCCATGGCAAATGGTGGGGCTGTGTTTCCACCCCTGGGGCAGTTGATTCCAGGTGTACTGGACCACCCTCCAAGTGAAAGCAAACTGTGGCCTGCACTCTGCTGCCAAAGGGATTGAGAAAAAGGCATTAGCAATGTCAATGGTGGCATACCTCTTGGCTGCCTTTGACTCCAGTTCATATTGAAGTTCTAACATGTCTGGCACAGCAGCACTCAGCAACAGCGTGACTTCATTCAGGCTCCGATAGTCTACTGTTAGTCTCCACTCTCCATTAGGCTTTCGCACTGGCCATATGGGACTGTTAAAAGGTGACTGAGTCTTGCTGATCACTCCTTGGCTCTCCAGTTGACGAATCCGCTTATGGATGGGAATCAAGGAAGTCTCGCTTGGTGCGATATTGCCGCCGGTGCACTGTTGTGGTAGCGATTGGCACTTGTTGTTCTTTGACCCTCAGCAACCCCACAATAGAAGGGTCCTTCGAGAGACCGGGCAGGGTAGACAGCTGTTTCATTTCCTCTGTCTCCAAGGCAGCTATACCAAAAGCCCACTGGTACCCTGCTCTCTGGTCCAGTCACAATGGGGTGCTTTTGCCACTCCTTCCCAGTTAGGCTCACTTCTGCCTCCAATACAGTTAGCTGTTGGGATCCCCTCATGTCCTCTCTGTTGTCACACAGATAAAACCACAGGGTGCCCCGTGGTGTGTACCCTCTATATCCTCTCTCTTGAGCAGAAGAACGCTGACTCCCAATGGCTGAGATACTGGTCCGTACAGGTGAGGAGTAGGACATATCCTCTTCGAGTTACTGGAACACCCGGGACAGTTTGTCCACAGCCATGATAAGTGAGGAAGAGAGACTTTCTTCGTATTCCCATAGCTGGCTAGCTGCTTCATCCACCGTTGGTCACTCTCCATCTTTCTAGGTCAGTATTGCCAACGAGTTGGCATACGACGCCGGTGCAGTCCGTACAAGCTTCCGCCACATGGGTCATGTGCACCTGACTTCGTCTGGATCTTTGGATAACTGCTCATTGTTCAGGTCACCATAAATCACCTCCAGCATGGCTAATTCCCTCAGGTACTGGAGACCTCTCTCCATGGTGGTCCATTTGCCTGGGTGACATATAACATCTGCCTTGAAGGGATACCTTTCCTTCACACCTGACAGGAGTCGCCTCCAGAGGCTGAGGGCTTTTGCCCCTTTTCCAATCGCTTTGTCAATGCCCCCTTCCCTAGAAAGGGATCCCAGCTGCTTGGCTTCCCTACCCTCTAATTCCAGGCTACTGGCCCTGTTATCCCAGCATCGGAGCAGCCAGGTAACAATGTGCTCGCCTGGATGATGGCTGAAATCTTTTCGCATATCTCTCAGCTCACTCAAGGATAGGGATGGGGTGGTTTCTGTCTTGTTTACGAGTTCTTCCTCTTCCTCCTCCTCTCCTTGTGATGGCCCTGTTTTTTCATCATCCCTTTCTAAACGAGTTGACTTTCATTTCCAAGATTTCTTCTTGTGTATAGGGGTGACTGATGATACCGGCACAGGTTGGTTCTCTGGTTTAGCTGCAGTGCCTGTCACCGGGGTTTGAGTAGCCACAGTGCCTCCTGCTGGGGTTTAGAGTAACTGCAATGCCTGTCGCTGGGGTTTGAGTAGCCCACAGTGTTTGTTGCAGGGGTTGGAGTAACTGCAGTACCTGTCGTCAGTGTTTGAGTAGCCGCAGTGGCCGTCGTGGGGGTAGATCTTTGGATGGTATTCTTAAATAGTTGTTTAATCCTAAACGAGACCTGAACCACATTCAGGAGACATAGCAATAGGAACATGCTGGTTTGAACATCCCAAGGATATTCAAAATTCTTGAGAGCTGGCGTAACTAGCCTGAAAGAGAAAGGGAAGATGAAGGAGCAGGGAAAGGTGTCCCCCCCATCTCCCCCATAGATTGGTTCTCCGAGGAGAAGAGGTAAAAAGTGTAATTATTAATAGTTTCTGAGAGATGGCTCCTGAAGTACAGGGATGATGGCAGCGCTGAGTACAATTTCGTGACCAATAATTTTATCATACCATAAGCCAGTGTTACACAGTACAGCAAAGCGATAACTTTAATCCAACTCCCAGAGGTGATAAACAGCACCACAGGGAGTGCATATGGCAAGTAAGATGTTACATAACACAACTCTCAGAGCAAGCCCAACAACTCTGAGAGCAAATAAATCAACATTGCGACCAGCGACTATTAAACTAATATAATGAATGCTTATCACAAATTTGTTTTAACATGCTCTGGTCAGATCTGTCGTTATCTTGAACCCTTTTGGCCCCACGTTGGGTGCCAAAAAGACTGTTGTGGTTTAACCCCAGTCAGCAACTAAGCACCACACAGTCGCTCGCTCACCCTCCCCCCGCCATGGTGGGATGGGGGAGAGAATCAGGGAAAAAAAAGTAAAAGCCATGGGTTGAGATAAAGACAGTTTTAACAGGACAGCAGAGGAAGAGGAAATAATAATAATAATAATAATAATAATAATAATAATAGAATATACAAAACAAGTGATGCACAATGCAATTGCTCACCACCCACTGACCGATGCCCAGCCTGTCCCCAAGCAGCGATCACTGCCCCCCGGCCAACTCCCCCCAGCTTATATACTGAGCATGACGTCATATGGCATAGCCCTTTGGCCATTCTGGGTCAGCTGTCCTGGCTATGCTCCCTCCCAACTAAAACATCAATGTGTTATCATCAACATTATTCTCATCCTAAATCCAAAACACAGCACTATATCAGCTACTAGGAAGGAAATTAACTCTAGCCCAGCCGAAACCGGGACATATGTACAGGGTAATGTTTTTTTAGAAAGCTGAATGTTAAATTTTTAGATTGAAATGAAAGGGTTAAAAACCACAAGAGCAAGAAAGATGTTGTAAATACCTTAGTCACTTAATTAGATCAGAAGACACCCTGGTGTGATTTAAGGGTGTTGTGAATGCCTTACAGTTTGATGTGATTTAGGGAGTAGCTAGAAGAATAGTTATAAGATAAGGGGGGCTCCGGGATAATCTCGTTACAGACAACTCGGCCTTGGGAGAACAGAGGCACGGAACCATGAAGATAGATAGGAAGACACAGAAGAATGGCAACAATAGCCTTGAAGGACAACATTTATGTGATCCTAGGACTGAGTTTGCGCAGAAGCAAGGGTCAATCAGCGAGCACAGTGAAGAAGACTACGAGCCTTCATCTGAAGACCCCCAAAGACCACCTGAAGACCACCACGGGAGACGACTGCGCATGCGGATCGGACATTTGCATATGTTAATAAGTTCCAGGAAACCTCATGTTTATGTAAACGAATTCCCGCAAATCCTATGAATATGTATGATTGTATAGTATATATTCTCTAAAAATTCATTGACTCATTGGAGCACTTATGGTGGAGAATCCCCAGTGCTGCCCAGCGCTGCAATAAAGGATACCTGCTTAATAGTAACTTCGTTGCTATTGAGTTTCACTTCAGGGACTCTCTGAATACTCTGTTTCTCCCTTGGGGAGATTCAGACTGTGAGGGGAAGCATCCGTGAATTTTTGTATCAAAATACATAGGGAGCAAGACGTGCTATATAGTACAAGTGTCTGCCCACTGCAGTGGTAGACTCTTATAGGCATTAGTGCCGCAAAGCCAGAACCACCCCGGTGTTAAAATGGTAGGCAACCAGCTTTGCCAGAAGTTACTGCGATGTTGGGAAAGTGAGCACCATGGAATGGAAGAACAACTGAGTTTTATTAAGCACATTTGGCTTAACTGGATTGTCCAATAGAGGTTGTGATCTACACAGCCAGATATGTCATCTGGGCCACATGTTTTCCAACTATTTTTAGTACTTATGTTACCGGAAAGCGGCAAAATAATTCACTCTCTAAAACTTAATTTTAGAGTTTTAGAAAGCAGGCATTCTTTATTGCGGCACCCGGCAGCACTGGGGATAATTCCACCATAAGTGCTCCGAAGGCTTGATAGACTTTCAGTAATTATATACTATGAAAATATACATATTCGTAGGATTTCCGAGAATTCGTCTACATAAACATGAGATTTCCTGGAACTTATTAACATATGTAAATGTCCGATCCGCATGCGCAATCATCTTCCGTGGTGGTCTTCAGGTGGTCTTTGGGGGTCCTCAGATGAAGGCTCGTAGTCTTCTTCACTGTGTTCGCTGACTGACCTTTACTTCTGCGCAAACTCAGTTCTGGGATCACGTATACTATGTCCTTCAAGGTCGGTTTGTTCTGGTCTAATGGTCATCTTGCAACTTTGTTATCCTCATGGTTCCGCATATCTGCTCTCCCAAGGCCTAGCTGTCTAAAGAGGAGTATTCAGGAGCTTCTTATCTTACAAGTGTCTTAACTATTCACAAAGATTTGCTTTTGTTTGGTAAAGGGGAGTATTCAGGAGCTTCTATCTATATTCACAGGTATCAATCCCTCCTTTTCTTTTGAGGGCTTGTAGCTTATATGCTACAGTCCTCACTATACAAACTTCTTCTATCTTGTACAGCAGTTACAACATTGGATCATTATGCAGGCAAGAATACAAACTACAATAATAAAAATCATTAATAAAAATAATCTCTTCTGCCATAACCAATTAGGTAACCAAGAAGTGAGAGTATTCCAAATCTCTTCAAACCCAAAAGAGGTATTATCTTTAGTTACTTCATGCAAGATTGTTGTTTGGTCACGTATGATTTTTAAATCTTCTGATATCCTTCCACTTTCATCAATGTATGTACAGCAGCTTGAATTTACTCCTCCATGGGAAGCCAATATCATGTCTAAAGCCATCCTGTGTTGTAATGCAACTTTCGAAAGCTTGGTAGTTTCTTCTTGTAAAGCTTTTATAGCATCGGATATGGCATTCCCGATTTTCTCAATGACTCCTGATATGTTTACTATTGCTTTTTCCAATTTGCTGACTCCTAATGCTGGGATTAACCATCTTACAAATGAGTGAAAGGTGGTAGATCAAGTAATCAATGGATTATCCATTGCTCTTTTTTGTTTTCCAATTGGGGATTTAATTCCCCCCATTCCATGGAGATGTGTTATTACTTTAATGTCTGGGGACACTACCCCTAACGTACAAGAACCTGTCCACCAGGGAGGTAGTACTTTAAGGGCTTGGTCTCCACACAGCCAATACCATCCTGTTCCTTTGGGCACTTCCCAAAATTTTCCTCGATATTTCTGTTGGTTTTTCCTCAATTGTAATTGCATGTACCAATCACATTGCGAATAATTCCCTACGGAGTAGTTTCCTTTTTGTTCTGAATTCCGGTCAGTAATGCACTTAACCTTGTCTGTCAATTGGGGAGTTTGGATTTTCCAAACTTGTGGATTATTATTCCGAGCTTTAAAATAAACTTTTGGACTGTCCCAAGGATTATTCCAAGTGGTATTGAAAGGAATTGGTAGGCCAATTAGTGTTACATCGGGCTGAGTACTATGCTTTGGGAATCTAGCACAAATCCAACATTTGCTTGCATTAATAGCTGAAGCTACTTCCGCTACTAATTGCACATGAGCATTCTCGTGCCATGGACTGCCTAGTTTCTGCCCAAACACTTCTGAACTTATCAATAACACAGAAACTAAAGATGTTGTTTGAAAACGAGCTTGAGAGGAGCTGTCTCCTCGGAAGTCCATGGTTTAGGAGCCTTTTTGACTCTTGAGTAATGAATCCAGGGCCCTTTCTTATCTAGTTTTACGGCTGTGTATGTTGTCAGTAAAACCTGAAATGGTCCTTTCCACCTTTCTTGCAGGGGTTCTCTGGTCCACGACTTCAGGTGTATCCAATCTCCGGGCTGGAACGGATGTACTGGGGAATCAAGATTCAGAGATTTGTTTACAATCACATTCTTTTTCATTTCTTGTATCCCTGTCCCTAGGGATATTAGATACTTTCGTAAATCTGTTTCACCTCTGATGTTTAATTCTTCTGGTAATTTAGGAATTTGGTACGGTCTCCCATACAACAGCTCATAAGGGCTTAACCGATGTTTTCCCTTAGGCTGAACTCTAATTCTCAATAGAGCAAGTGGAAGTGCTTGTATCCAAGTCATTGAGGTTTCTTGGCAAATTTTACTCAATTGCAGTTTTAAGGTCTGATTCATGCGCTCTACCCGTCCACTAGATTGTGGGCGATAGGGGGCATGCAGCTCCCATGTTATTTGTAATACTCTACTTACTTGTTGGACAATGTCTGCAACAAAATGTGGCCCCCTATCAGAGGAAATCCCTAAAGGAACACCAAGTCGTGGTATTATTTCTTTAAGTAAGATTTTGACAACTTCCCTGGCCTTGTTGGTGCGACATGGGAAGGCTTCAGGCCATCCTGTAAAAGTATCCACCAATACTAACAGGTATTTTAACCCTCCTTTTCTTGGCAGATCAGTGAAATCTATCTGCCAGTGCTCTCCTGGAGTAGTTCCTGGTTTTGGGGATCCAAACTGAATTTTATTCTGTGTCTTTGGATTATTTCTAAGACATGTTTCACACCTTTCAACTACGGACCTTATAATTTCTACCTTATTACAACTCACCAATGACTTTTGTAGATGTTTCAGTAAATTCTCGGTTCCCCAATGAACACTATTATGTTCTTTCTTTACTATTTCATGCATCAAAATTGGGATTAGAATTACCTGCCCCGCAGGAGTAACAGCCCATCCATTTTTCTGTATCTCAGCTCTTAATGTTTCAATTAAGTTTCTGTCCTGACTGTCATAGTTAGGAGATTCTCCTAATTCTATTTTCTTTTCAGGTATTATTGCCAATATTCCTTTACCCTTTTCTGCAGCCTTACGAGCAGTCAAATCGGCCAATTGATTGCCTCTTTCTTGTGGGGTGCGGCCAGTTTGGTGAGCTTTGCAGTGCATAACAGCCACTTCTTTTGGTTTCTGTACACTTTCGAGTAACTTTAGAATCTGCTCCGCATGTTTAATTCCGGTCTCTTGAGATGACAATAGTCCCCTTTCTTTCCAAATCGCTCCGTGTGCGTGTAATACTCCAAATGCATATTTGGAATCAGTCCATGCATTCACTCGCTTTCCTTCATTTAATTCTAAAGCTCTGGTTAGTGCAATCCGTTCTGCTTTCCGGGCTGACGTTTTTGATTGGAGAGCTTCTGCTTCTACAACAGTATCCACTGTGGTCACGGCATATCCCGACATCCGGATCCCTTCTTTCACAAAGCTGCTCCCGTCCGAATATAGCTCCCAGTCTGGGTTTTCCAGAGGGGTGTCTTTCAGGTCAGGTCGGCTGGAATACACTTCCTCGATGGTCTGTAAACAATCATGCATGGGTTCTTCTTCTTCCAGTTGTCGAGATGACAGGAAAACTGCTGGGTTTACTACTGCAGTTGATTTTAAAACAGCATCATCTTGTTCAAGAAGCGCTATCTGGTACTTCAACATCCGGCTCGGAGACAACCAGTGCCCACCTTTTTGGTCCAAGACAGTGAGTACCATGTGTAGTACAAAACCAGTCATTTTCTGTCCCAGTGTCAGTTTCCGGGCTTCTTGAATTAACAGCACAGTAGTGGCTACAGCTCTCAGACAACCTGGCCATCCTTTGCTGGTGTGGTCCAATTGCTTGGAGAAATAGGCCACAGCGCGTCTGTTGCCTCCTAGCATCTGAGAGAGCACTCCCAGAGCTATAGCTTGTCGCTCGTGAACGAACAATTCAAAAGTTTTAGTTGGATCAGGAAGTCCTAAAGCTGGTGCTTTCATCAGAGTTCTTTTTATTCGTTTGAAAACATTTTTGGTGCTGTCGTCCCATTCCAAATATCCAGGCGGTGAAGTTTTCAGTAGCTCATATAAAGGTTTCACAATCAGTCCATAGTCTGCAATCCACAGCCTGCACCACCCCACCATTCCCAGGAAGGTCCGCAGCTCACGTGCATTCTGGGGCTCCGGAAGTTGACAGATAGCTTCCTTTCTTTCTGTGCCCAGTCTTCTTTGTCCTTTCAAAAGTTCAAATCCCAGATACTTGACAGATTCTCGAAGGACTTGAGCCTTTTCTTTTGAAACTCCATTCATTCCCAGAAAATTCAAAAGATCAATTGTTAATTGTAAGCATTCTTCTCGGGTTACAGCTGCAATTAGAATATCATCGGCATACTGCAACACAGTCCCTGTCTTGTATCCTCTTTTCCAGGTTTCCAATTCTTTGGCTAATTGATTTCCAAATATTGTAGGACTATTTTTGAATCCCTGTGGCAACATTGTCCAAGTGTACTGTGATTTACGACCAGTTTCTGGATTTTCCCACTCAAAGGCAAATATATTTTGACTTTCTTGATCGAGAGGTATGCAGAAAAAGGCATCTTTCAAATCTGTAACTGTGAACCATTCTTGGTTTTCATTTATCGTTGTCAGTAAAGTGGGTTTGCAACTACTGGATGAATATCCTGAGCAATTTGGTTAATAGCTCTTAAATCTTGGACCAATCGGTAACTTTTCCCATCTGCCTTTTTTACTGGCAAGATGGGGGTGGTGTATTCTGATTCACATTCCCTCAGCAGACCATATTTTATAAATTTCTCAATAATGGGCTTTAACCCGATTCTAGCTTCTAGTTTCAAAGGGTATTGGTTTTGCCTTACCGGCTTTACTCCTGCTTTGAGTTCAATTTTTACCGGTTCAGCGTTCTTAGCTTTACCAGGGACTTCTCCGACCCATACGAGGGGTATCACTGTATTTTCCACTTCTGCTGGGATGCCGGTTCCTAAAGTTTTATCTTCCTGCAATAGGAACACAGTCGCTTGTACAAGTTTAGATTCAGGAATTAACACATCGACTTCCCCATCTTTAAATCGTATTTCCGCTTCCAATTTTTCTAGCAAATCTCACCCTAGTAAAGGTTTTGGAGCTCCCGGTAAATACAGGAATTGATGTGTTACCCATTGTTTTCCAATTTTAAATGTTAAAGACTTGAAGAATGGCCTAGTTTCAGCATTACCAGTCGCACCAACAACTTTGATTCTCTTATTACTAAATTCAAAGCCTTTTTCATTCAAAACCGAATAAGCTGCTCCAGTGTCCACCAGGAATTCTATTTCAGTTTGATCTTCCCCCAGCTGTATTTTAACCAGAGGTTCTGCTGGGGAAGATACCTCCGGTCCCCTTCATTCCTCATTGTTAACTGCATTTATTGTTCTCAAAACGGAACCGGTTCCTTCCATTCCCTGTCGGGAAGGGCAGTTCACTTTCCAGTGTCCCTCCTGTCTACAATAAGCACATTGATTTCTCCCCACTGTAGGATTAGGAAGTCCTCTAACCCGTCCTCTTCTTCGGACTCCATTTCTACCTCCTCGAAATCCTCCTCTACTTACTTGCAATCCTTCTAAAGCCGCTATCAACCGAGCATCATATTTTTCTTTCACCTGATCCCTGTTTCTGAAAGCTATCCATGCAACTTCCAACAATTTCCCTAAGTCTCTGGCATCTGTGCCCTGCAACTTCTGCAATTTCCTCCAAATAGCGTCTATTGACTGTCCTGTAAAGAGGGACACTAACTGATTTTTCCCTTCTTCCGATTCCAGGTCCACAGTGGTGTATTTTTGTGCAGTTTCTTTTAGTCTATCTAAAAATTCAGTCGGCGACTCCTCCTTATTCTGCTTAATCTGATACAACTTCGACCAATTTACCGCTTTGGGAATAGCATTCCTAACTCCAAACAAAATCAGTTTCTGGTATCATTTTATTAATTCCCTTTCCGTTCTGTCATTAGGATCCCAATCCGGATCTGCAGGAGGTAAATGTTGCTCCCACCGACCCTGCAATTGTCCTGTAGCAATTTGTCCCTCTATTTGAGTTCTTGCCATTCTAGAGATCATTTCTCTTTCTGTGCTGTCAAACAATACCAACATAATAGCATCAATATCCTTCCGATCAGGATCTGTAGTTCTGATCATTGTATCAAAGGCTTTAGCCACCTTATCAGGATTATCTCTATAATTGCCCGCCGCCTGCTTCCAATTATTTAAATCAGCAATTGAAAACGGCACCCTCCCAATCACCAGTCCTTCATTTCCAACAGCCTGTCTCAACAAGGGAGCTTGCAGCACTGCTCCCTGCCGACTACGAGTTCTCTCAGCTACCGGAGTCGCTTCTGTCTTTCTCTTCTCGGAGTTGCCCGCTTCAAGGGGCTCAGGTCTATCATTCTGCAATCTCTGTCTCAACCTGGGAGCAACCAACATTTCTGGGTCATCCTCTGGCTCATCCTGAACTAATTTTAAACACCTCTGTCCAATACTACAAGCAGAACAAGATCTTTTCAAGCCTTTCCCTTTTCCATTGCTCTTACTATCTTTTTCCAGTGCTAGCACCAAAGGATCTGAGGGAGCCAAATTTATCCCGCACTTCTTCTGCCATTCAGGGTGTGAACGTAAAGTGAAAAACATATCTGCATACAATACTTCATCCTGCTTTCCTTCCCGTCTTAAAAATAACATCAATTGCAACAAAGTATCATAATTCAAAGTTCCATTAACCGGCCACTTTTCTCCATCCTCCAGCTTATACAATGGCCACCACTGATTACAATATTTGATTAGATCAGCTTTCTTTGCGACTCCTCCCCGGGGTCCTGCTATTTGCTTCCAATTGTGTAAAATGCACCCGAGAGGAGATTTCTTTAAGATCGTCTTCCCCTTTAGAAGTTCCAGTTCCCATTTTAAAAACAAGGCACAAAACAATTTAAACCAAGCTTTTACAACAACAGCAACACACAATTACAAACGCTTAGGGCAACAAACACACAAAAGCACCCAATTACAGTCCACTCAATTACAAACGCTTAGGGCAACAAACACACAAAAGCACCCAATTACAGTCGCAACCGTATTCAGCATTCAAATTCGCAGATCAGACAAACTCCCGAGCCTCGGTTTCAGGAAGGAGACTCATCCTTCAATTTTGATCAAAGGGTACTTTCCCTTTGCCCCAGGGATACAGCCCAACCCTGCGCAGCTTTCGCCACGACTGACGGGCAGGCAACAGAAAATAATACTGAAAGAATGCCTTTACCTTATTGATGGTCCTTGCTCAGAACTCTTCGGTCCGGGGATCGGAGGTTCTTCCCGAGAATCCCTCGGTGCCAGCCGGAGGTCCTACAATCCCTCGGATCCGTCGATGTTCAAGAGCAGGTTCCCACCTGGGTCGCCAAAATCTGTTACCGGAAAGCGGCAAAATAATTCACTTTCTAAAACTTAATTTTAGAGTTTTAGAAAGCAGGCATTCTTTACTGCGGCACCCGGCAGCACTGGGGATAATTCCACCATAAGTGCTCCGAAGGCTTGATAGACTTTCAGTAATTATATACTATGAAAATATACATATTCGTAGGATTTCCGAGAATTCGTCTACATAAACATGAGATTTCCTGGAACTTATTAACATATGCAAATGTCCGATCCGCATGCGCAATCATCTTCCGTGGTGGTCTTCAGGTGGTCTTTGGGGGTCCTCAGATGAAGGCTCGTAGTCTTCTTCACTGTGTTCGCTGACTGACCTTTACTTCTGCGCAAACTCAGTTCTGGGATCACGTATACTATGTCCTTCAAGGTCGGTTTGTTCTGGTCTAATGGTCATCTTGCAACTTTGTTATCCTCATGGTTCCGCATATCTGCTCTTCCAAGGCCTAGCTGTCTAAAGAGGAGTATTCAGGAGCTTCTTATCTTACAAGTGTCTTAACTATTCACAAAGATTTGCTTTTGTTTGGTAAAGGGGAGTATTCAGGAGCTTCTATCTATATTCACAGGTATCGCTTAGCCAACCATTACTCTGTAAACTGTAGTGTGTGGAATTGGACCAGTGAAATTGTAGTATCTTTGGTAATTTGTATTCTTAACATTCCGTGTAAGATTCTAGAATCCTAGATTATAAAAAATGTCATAATTTGTAATTGCTAAGTCATTGTTACAGGTCCATGAGGTTCCCAGGTCAGAATCAATACAAGCTTGTGTTCTGTAACATTTAAATTGAAACTGTGCTTGGGTGTGATTGTAATGCAAAGTATAATTACAACTGCTTGTTCTCCCTGATACAAAAAGTCACGGATGCTTCTCCTCACAGTCTGAATCTCCCCCCAAGGGAGAAACGGAGTATTCAGAGAGTCCCTGAAATGAAACTCAATAGCAACGAAGTTACTATTAAGCAGGTATTCTTTATTGCAGCGCTGGGCAGCACTGGGGATTCTCCACCATAAGTGCTCCACCGATTTGGTGGACTTTCAGAGATTATATACTATAAAATCCTACATATTCACAGGATTTCCGAGAAATCATTTACATAAACATGAGATTTCCTGGAACTTATTAACATATGCAAATGTCCGATCCGCATGCGCAGTCGTCTCCCGTGGTGGTCTTCAAGTGGTCTTTGGGGGTCCTCAGATGAAGGCTCGTAGTCTTCTTCACTGTGTTCGCTGATTGACCCTTGCTTCTGCGCAAACTCAGTCCGAGGATCACGTAAACGGTGTCCTTCAAGGCTGTTGTCGTCATTCTTTTGTGACCTCCTATCTTCCATGCATTTGTTCTCCCAAGGCCCCGTTGTCTGAGATGGGATTATCCCGGAGCCCCCTTATCTTACAACCATTCTAACTACTCCCTAAATCACAAAGGCCTTTCTTTTGTTTAGTTAAGTGACTAAGATATTTAAATATACTCCTTGCCCCTAGGCTTTCAGGAGGCATTTTGATGCAGTGGCTTTGTCTATCTTGGCTTTAACCCTTTCATCCCCACCCAGGTTGAATTTGTGCCCTGGGGCATCAATGCACCATGGAGCCTTATCAGGGCTTTGAAAGGTTGTTATTGATCATCTGGGGTGCTGGGGAGTAAGTATTCCAAATTAGGTTGATACCAGGATGCTTCAGGAACTGGTTCTGCTAACCACCCAAATTTGGCATCTAATGATTGAAGGTGGTGTAAGCAATACCAGCACTCCAATTCGTTGCCTACTTGAGAAATTGTATTCATAAACTGAATAATGTGATTGCTATTCCATCCCTGTGATAAGGGAACAAGCATTATTGTAATTACTAGATATGACCCAATTATTATGGAGATATATATAATAACAGTTACGAGAGGGAAAGAAAATTGCTCATGACGTCATTTCATTTCATGCCAAATTGTCAAACAATCAATATGACAAATAATGTAGGATCAAGAATCCAGGGAAGATCATCTGAGTTCCCGGATGCTGGTGTTGCAGTCAGGGTAATCTGATGATAGAACACACAAAAAACTGCTTTACTCCTTTTTGAATATTAGAGAATTTGGATATCCACCACTCGGAAACAAGATGTTCATTACCCTGGTGGCTGAGCACCTTCCACATGGCATTTTGAAGGGGTGTTTGTAATATGCAAGGAAAACTTCCTTTTTGCGGATGATTAACCTGGACAGTTTGTCCAATGGATAATTGATGATTATCTTTCACACCTGAAGTTGAAGTTACACTGTGGCTGCTTTCAAAAGGTTTCCAGATCAGACTACCAGTCACAGTCTATCTGTTATTTATATCAGCAACTGCGTCATTAAGGTGATGTTGCCATCCATGATATGGGGAGGTACTAGTTGAGGTTTTGGACTCGCTTGTCTCAGTGCAAATTCATAGCTGAATTTTAAGAAGTCCATTCCCTTGTTCAGTAGTACCATTGGACTGGGGATGATAAGGGATGTGGAAAATCTACCTAATTCCTCCGGCTTCAGCCCATCTCTGTATATCTTTATTTTTAAGATGTGATCCATTGTCTAACTGAATCTCAGAGGGTAGTGGTAGTTGCGTGAACCATTGTCCTAATCCAAAATGTAGTTCTACACAAATGCGCACAGCATGAGGAACAAGCAAGAGGAGCTAGATGCCTTGGCCCAGTCCCAGAAATATGACGTCATAGGCATAAGTGAAACCTGGTGGGATGAGTCCTGTGACTGGTGTGCCATGATGGATGGTTACAGGCTCTTCAGGAGGGACGGGCAGGGCAGGTGAGGTGGAGGGGTGGCATCGTATGTAGTGGAGGGGCTGGAATGCATGGAGCTAGCAGTTGGCGATGGCACAGTTGAGAGCCTCTGGGTAAGGATGAAGGGACAGACAAATAAAGCGGATGTCATTGTGGGAGTCTACTATAGGCCACCCAGCCAAGATGATGACACGGACAAGTTATTCTTTAAGGAACTAAGGGATGCTTCCAAGTCATCTGCCCTTGTCCTTATGGGGGACTTCAACTTCCCAGATGTCAACTGGGAATACCACACAGCTGGTACAAGCAGGTCCAGAAGATTCCTAAACCATCTGGATGATAACTTCTTGGTACAGGTACTAAGGGAACCGACCAGGAAAGGTGCCTTCCTTGATTTGCTGCTTACTAACAGAGAGGGTCTCGTGGGTGAAGTGGCGATTGGTGGCTGCCTTGGCCACAGCGACCATGAAGCGGTCAAGTTTAAAATCTATGGTAACAGGAGGAAAACTGCCAGCAGGACCTCAACTCTGGATATGAGGAGAGCTGACTTCAGGCTGCTCAGGGAACTACTTAGTAAGGTCCCCTGGGAAAAAGCTTTTGAAGGCGCTGGGGTCCATCAGTGCTGGTCACTTTTTAAGTACCACCTCCTAAGAGCACAGGAGCAGGCAATTCCAAAATGTCGGAAGTCAAACAGGTGAGGTAGAAGGCCAGCTTGGCTGAGTAGCGATCTTCTTCTAGAACTAAGACGAAAAAAGGAAGTGTATGGCCAGTGGAAGCAAAGTCAGGCGACATGGGAGGACTACAGAGATGCTGTTCACCACTGTAGGGAGGAAATATGCATGGCCAAAGCTCAACTAGAGATGAAGCTGGCCAGTACTGTGAAGGACGATAAAAAGGGCTTTTTAAAATATGTAAATAGCAAAAGGCAGGCCAGAAATAACATTGGCCCGTTACTTGACGAGCATGGTCACCTCACAAACAGGGACATAGACAAAGCAGAGATGTTTAATGCTTTCTTCGCCTCGGTCTTCAACACCGATGATGTTGGGCTAGAGAACCAAGACTGTGAGAATGACAAACTCCCAACCAACCCTGAACTTGTGCAGAATTTGCTGCTCCAGCTGGATCCCTATAAGTCAATGGGGCCCGATGGGATTCATCTGAGGGTACTTAAAGAGCTGGCTGATGTCATAGCGAGACCTCTCTCAATGATTTTTCAATGCTCTTGGGAATCTGGGGAGGTCCCAGTTGACTGGAAGCTGGCAAACATTGTCCCAATCTTCAAGAAGGGCAACAGGGATGACCCCAGTAACTACAGGCCTGTCAGTCTCACCTCTGTGCCTGGCAAAATCATGGAGAAGATTATTCTGGGAGTTATTGAAAAACACCTGAAAGACAACGCAGTCATTGGCCCCAGCCAGCATGGGTTCACGAGGGGAAAGTCCTGCTTAACAAACCTGATTTCCTTCTACGACAAGGTTACCCACCTAGTTGACCAAGGGAAGCCAGTCGATGTAATCTTTTTGGATTTCAGTAAAGCTTTCGATACTGTCTCTCACAGTATCCTCCTGGACAAAATGTCCAGCATACAGCTGGATAAATACATAATGCAATGGGTGAGCAATTGGCTGATGGGTCGGGCTCAAAGGGTTATAGTAAATGGGGTTACATCAGGCTGGCATATCTGGATCCTAAATGTGTGCCCTTCGTATGTGCTGATACATGCCCTATTTGAAGAGAATTCCCATCATCCTGCTTTGCTCGAGCTATTGAATATAGCTTTTCCCATACTACTTTTCCCCAGACTTCCCTGTAATTTTCCATCCTTCAGCTTTCCAGTATGGGACCCATTGAGTGTCTCCAGCCCATACCCCATAGGAATCAGTATACATTGCGTTGGCACACTGTTTGACAGCTAGCACTACTGCCTGGAGCTCAGCCAATTGAGCTGATCCATCTCTCTCTTGTGTTTTGGATGTCTCATCCGAGGACTGCTGGAGGGCAGCCCTTCCCTTTCACTCTCCTTTAATCCTTTGGGTTGATCCATCTGTAAACCAGACACTAGACCAAGTTTAAGTATCCTTCTGTAAATCGGATGGGGGTGGTGCATTTTGAATGGATGAGGGCAGCATATCAAGGGGTGGTTCAGCACCCCCTTGCCATTAGATGTTGTACTCTGTCAGTTTCCCTGTAAGCCCTGTTCTCCCCTCGACCCAGTTGTGATGTGCTATGTACATTACCATCTTCTGAATTGTACTGGAATGTAGAACGGGAGCAGACTGATTCTTTTGAGGATAGGGAACGGAGTTCATATTTCTAAGGGTGCATCTAATGTGATGGGTTTAGTATCTAATAGGGTTTTGTAAGTAGCCAGTAGTGATTTTTCCCAAGGCAAATACTGTAACTGTGAATCTTGCCAGCCCTTTGACCCAAACTGTATGGGAGTTAATTGGGCTTTATGGGGAGCTCATTGCCACAATTGCCATTGATATCCTTTTTCTTCAAGTCCTATATGTAGGCTGAAGGGGGTCCCTGGTATTATTGGGCACATAGCCTGATATTCTAAAATGTTCTGTTAGATATTCTAAAACACAAACAAAGCGCTTCTTCATGAGTAACTGTCCATTCCCAGGTAGCGTGCTTCTTCAACAGATCGTATAAAGGTCAAGCAATTATACTAAACCCTAGAATATGGGCTCGCCATAATCCTAAAGTTCCTAGGACTTGTCGGAGCTCCTTCTTATTGGAGGGTGAGCTCAACTTGGATATTTTCTGCAAGGTATCAGAGGGAAAACACCACCTGCCACTTTGCCAAGTTATGCCTAAAAATCAAACCATTTGGCTAGATCCCTGTTGTTTAGCCTCTGGGATAGTAATCCCCCTACCTTCCAGATGGGCTAGGATGCGATCACGCATTCTCTGGACCTTATTGGAGGAATCTCCTCCAATTAAAATATCATCTATATACTGATATATTGTCATCCTTGGTTCCTGTGGGACTTGTTCTAATTCCCAAGCTAAAGCCTGATGTGACAATGTAGAGCTATGTTTGAATCCTTGGGGTAACTGGGTAAAAGTGTACCCTAAGTGAAAGCAAATCTCTCTTGATCCTCACGTTGCAATGGAACCATGAAAAACATATCTTTTATATCCAGGGTCACCATCCAAGGATGGGCCACTTGTTCTTTAGTGAAAAGAAGATCCGTGATAGATGGGATGGCAGCGTGTAAGGGTCCAGTATTTTCATTCAGTGTGTGATAATCTACCATCAAACACCAGGTGTGGTTAAGTTTACGGACAGGCCACATGGGGAAGTTATATGGGGAAAGAGTTTTCTGAATAATACCCTGTCGTTCCAAATCCTGAATAAGTGTAGTTATGCCTAGTGAGGCTTCAGGACTAATATGATATTGTCATACATGAGTCAAGGCACTTTGGGTAGTTTAGGTGCAGCTTGTAATAAAAAGGCAGTAGACCCCCTCAGTTGATATTTTATCTATAGAGATTGCAGAGTTTTGTATCTGAGGGTTTGGCATGCAAGTGCCTAATGGAGTACTAATGGTTTGGAATTTTAATATATCCATGCCTAATATATTTAAGGGCCCTATCGCCACTATGGGTCTTAACGTTCTTCCATTCGCCAGGGTTAACTTTATCCTAGCTACTGGGAGCCATTGTCTTTTTCTGGCGATCCCTGTTATATAAACCCTTTCTTGAGTTTTCTGGATTAAGCCGGGGTGTCCCTAGCTTTAATCATCGATTTTGAGGCTCCTGTGTCCGTGAGAAAAGGGACAGAATATTTATCATTCACCACCAACAGTATAAGAGGGCTTTTACTAATATTAATTCCAAAAATTTCGTTCAGTTGGGATGGGTCATCGGAACTTTGGAACTCCCTGGGCTGGAGGTTGGGAGTTCCTCCATTAATTTCCCGATGGTGAGGCCAGAGGAGCAGATGGAATAGTTTCTCCTAGCACCTTCCCAATATCTCTGCAAGAGCTTCTCTGTGCGAGAGCTTCTCTGCACAAGATCTCCTGAACAGACCAGACCCTCACTGGGGATGTCTGGCTGATTCCAGACTCTGTGATGCAGATCATCTATGAAGAGAGACTTTTCCGTTGTCAATTAGCCTCACTCCTGGGAGCAGTTTGGTGAGTGTCGTGCTGGTAACACCTCAAATAATATATATAGGCACGCATATAGGTAAATGATCATAAGTATATACTTGCTTTACTGGTAGTAATTTTGTAGCAACTTGTAATATACACTTACTTTACTAGTAGTAATTTGTAATAAAAATATTAATGGAAACAAAGTCTCTGTGTCCTTGTGTATTATGGAATCCTATGAACCCATGGTTGCAATCTTTACACACCCATGGGTCAGGTAGCCCTCATAGGTTGTGACTGTGACAACCAGGAAAGGTTAACTAATATAAACTACAGTTGTGGTCTTCCATTTAGTATAACCATTTTGGTGCCTATCCTTTCCTTTCATTCATTCTCAGGGTCAAAGCTTTAAGAACTATTCAACATTGATATTATTTATTGGAAACCTGCTTTTCTGTTTAAGAAAAACTTTTTATTTATTACTGAGAATATTCAGTGTATGATGGAGTTAATAAATATTCTCAAATCAGAGAAAACAAAAACTCAAATTTGGTCTCACTTGACCTGTGTCTTTGAAGAGCAGATTTTTAAGCAACCATTACAGACAGATATAAAAAGTTTAGATGGCACTATCTAATTCAGCTGCTGTAGCTATATGCTAGGTCAACTGTCTACCAAAGGTTTAACCTTGATCATTTTTACTTTCGAAGTACAACATCTAAGCCTAGATGTTTTTGTGAAACCAGAGTAATTCTTATGCCATAAAAGCCTTAGTATCCAGAAGACTTAGTATTTGAAAACCATCTCAGTGATCTCATTTTAAAGTCTTTAAAATAATATTAAGTATTTTGAAGACTATTTTCCTGCCTTCATATACTTTTTCCATTATAATCTCAGTGGAGTCTTTAGATTTTCAAAGCTGAGCAGGCTTAGAAACTTTAAATGGCAATATATTCCACATAGTTTCAATATCTCCCACATCTTACAGTATGACCATAAAATGTTAAGTGAGGCCTCAAATAGATTTGGACTTGAATGAGGTTTCATGTGAGTGAATCGTAAAACACACACGCAGCACTTTCTGTAAAGACAAGGGATTCTGTGCCAAGGAGAGCTACCCAAATGATTTCCTTCAATTCCATGTGCGTCTTTTTAAGTAAAGGAAGACTAGGCAATTGCTATAATCAGCAACACATTTCAGTAATTCTAGACTAGAAGACTACATAAAATAATTTGACAGGAAAAAAATATGAGAAAGATTTCATGTTAAGGTTTAATTAAAAAATAGGATGCTTTTCAAACAAACAAACAAAGAAACAAAAAAAGATTCCAGCAATTTACTTTCCGTATTTAAAATGCTTTTCCTTCTTCCCCCATATAATAAACAATCCTCTGGAGGCTTAAAACTAAAACTTATTTCCTTACAAAAAATGTTTTACACTGTTTTATATAGGGCTACATTTAAAAAAAATGTTTATTGAAGTTAATCTGGCAGAATATATGATGTAGAGCTCAGGTTGTATGACTGCATATGAAAGATCCTATTTTCCTATTTTCATATATGTGCATGTCATTTGGACAGATACTGAAAACTTAATTGACAGACTAGTCTATTATTGCAGAGTTTATCATAATAGATATTAACAATTTCAAATTCTGCAAATTTTTGTAGAATATGCAGACTTTGGCATGTATTCAAGAAATGAAAGATGATTTTGGAGGTAAGGTAAATAGATTCAGATGTGCCTTTATTCTATTATCTGTTTTGCAAAGGCAGGACATGTATTTGATAAGTTTTGTGCCATAAATCCCAAAGCACATTTGCACATGCAATGCACCAATTTTTCCACTTCTATTTTCTTCATGTCATTCAAGTCATATGTTTGAAAAGCTTTTAAAAGTCACAGTTATTGAATGAATACATTGAAAAAAGTGCATTAAAAATGAAAGACCTAGTAAATGACACATGCCTATTATGGATTTATAGAGCAGTCAGGTTTGGAAAGTGGATTTGAATGGAGAAGCAGGAAGATAGCTGATGCGTGCATACTAGAACATACAAATGCAGCATGAATGAAATTACCTTGTTTATTGTTAAAGATAATTGAAAAAAAGTTTATAAAAGTTATAATATTCCTTGTTTTTAGTGTTGTTCCCTCTATTATTTCTTTATTATTATATATTCACATGACAACAGAAGTCTCTCTTAAATCACACATAATTTATAGGGTGTAACAACAGTAAATTTTGCAGAATGGATTCTTGTTGACAATCTGGGACTTTACAACTGTAGTTAATGATCACTGAGTACTGAAAAAATGTTGGGTCAGCTCTAAAGCTAAATCCTGCAAAATTCATTCTGACACAAAGCTACTTGTGAAGTCAGGGTCTGGCCTTTATGTTTACACGGTATTCTAACAAGTTTTGTTCCTGCAGATTACACTACTTAGAACACTGTAAACAGGAAATCAAAGTGGACAAGCCAGGAATAAAAAAAGAAGAATACTCCATTAAATGTGCTATGTAATGATTTGACAAGACACGCTTAAACAGAAGGCTTGCTTACTTAACAGAAGCTTGGTCATGTTTATGTGAACCAATGCATGGTTTCTCCCCCTTTCTCTCTCCGTCCTCTTTTTTTTGTTATTTCTGAGTCATCTCAGTCCTGACATATCCCTCCACTGCTGGGATAATTGAGAACAGCTGTTTATAGCAATTGTCTTGATAGCACACAAGACTGAATTTCTCATAACTTCTCAGTAATGCTAGCAGGAAAGGGAAGTTGGAGGGGGAAGCAATTCCAGCTAAAAAAACTTGATTTTGTCATTTTCTTAAGCAAAAACTTCTGTAGGCTGTATGTTTTTAAGAAGCAGCAGCAGGATGAAGTAACTGATTGCAACAGTGCACTATACTCACTTGGCTATTATTAAACCTATACCAACTACATGGTAGTGAATTCATTAATTCATCCTCATAGGCTTCAAAGATAAACAGTTGAATTATCCTCATATTATAGGTGGGAAGTAAGTGACACATCACAAACTCATTCCACTGCATGGACCAGAAATCAGAAATATGTAGTTTCTATATCTTTTAGCACCTTGCCAGGCAAATACATCAGTGTTCCAGATATAGACAGGTTGCTTATTGAAGGAGGAAACTGTGCAAGCTGCAGGCTGGACTCTGATGCAGAGAATTGTTTAAACATAGCAGAAGAAACAACTTCAAAGCTGGAAGGCAAAGTTTTTTGTCCTAGGTGTGATGAAGTGAGGCAGATAGATACACAATATATTGTCCATACTTAAAAAAAACCCCTGAAAAGCAAAATATACAAGTGCTGATTTCAATTATTATGTTGTTATCAGAGTATAGAACACCATTCTGAGTTTTGATCTTTGATTTCAGTTATATCTTGTGATAGCTATAAGTTTGATAAACCTAGTACCTCAAGTCAGTTGACAACAATTAAAAAATAAAAGTAAATAGCTAGTGCATTGTTTTCAAACCTTCCTCGACAACCAGAGTGAACTCTGACATCAAAAACTGATGTTTTCCACTCCAGTTACATGCATACACATCAACTTCAATCTTATTCTTTTTAAGAAAATCCTATTTTTCTTATTTCTTTTGAATGGCTGGAGTTGGCAATACTGATTATGTTACACATAACTAATAAATACTAATAGGAAGCAGAACAAGCGGCAATGAGAATGTGCTGCTTACGAGAAGTATTCAAGGAAAACTATGTGGAGGAGTTGGAAAGAAAGAGGTGGAGAAGGGAAAGAGAAAAGAAAAGGAGCTGAACCATCCTTATCTTATTTTCTTGGATTACATTTTGCTGTTAACTTCTTTATTTCCCAATAAAATACAAAAGGAATTATATTCCTCACCCTTGTTGATTTTATCAGAAAAACATTTCTGGAAAGTAGTAAATATTTCAAATTTATCTTTTTGCCTTCCCTAACCTACTGTTTCAACTACCCTTAGAACTGGCCCTGTGCAAGAGAACAGAATAATTAGTAAGAGGTGCTCTGTCACAGGGTGTTCATGCATTGAAAAGTGAGACATCTGGAAGCTTCAGTTGTAATATCAAATGCGTTTTAATTAATATATGAAATTCTGTCAGTCTTAATTTGAATTACATTTGATATCTTAAACCTCCCCCCCCAAATGTATTTACATCAGTGCCGCCCAAGAAACTCATATCCTACTCAGTGTCAGAGAGTACGCTCTGGTCTTTTTTTCATCCTTCATGTCCTTAACAAGTCTCTGCCCTGTCCCCAGCTCAGCAAGAATATGTTCTTGCATTGATTCAGGGGACACAACTGGGAGAAGAAAATCCTAAGTTATCCCCTCTCATGAATTCATCACTAAGGCTATGCTACTTGCTCCAAAGTATTTAATTGGTACTGTCAGTTGCCATTAATTTTCTCAGCAGATGAACAAAAATATGGAGTCTAGCAAATGCTGGCCATATCTTCATACACTAATGATCCTCTAATTCCACTCCCGGAGAAGGAAATGGAGAAAATAATCAGCTTGGCACTTATTAAACTCCTTAGTCATTAATGTTTACCCTTGGGTAATTAAAAAAATATGATCTTTTCTTCTGTTTGTCTTCCCTAATGTCATAAATAACCTTGCAAGCAATAAAATTCCTTATCTCTTAGGTAAATAAAGCTTAGCTTAGTTAATAATCTCCACAGTAGGATTTTTCTTTTAAAAGGAAACCTAAATACAAAAGCAGACATTCACTTTTGTAAAAATCTCTGTGGGATCCACAATTTCAGAAAACAACCTCCCCCCCTTGTGAAGCAAGCCAGCAAAAAACAGGAAGGTCACTGTCAACAACTTGAACATGGCTCCTGATGTTTGCATGCTTGCTTTTGCTGTTTTCCATCTGTATTTCCATCTTGTTTTGAGTCATATGGAGGGGAAAAAGATATTTGCAACAAGTGATCAAAAGCTCTTCCACTAAGGGAAAGCAGTTATGCACAATGGCCGAACACAGGAAAGGTGTGAGATAAACATGAGGATTAATTTATGTTGGAACCATATCCCAAGGTAAGGGAAGAAGAGTTTAACAGTTTGGGGAGCTCAGTATGAAACGCTGAAGGTCAAAATATGCAGGCCTTGATATGGGCAGCAGAGCTGAAAGGAGGACCTGGTAAAACAGCAACAGAAGAGAATCCTCGTGGACATTTTTCCTTGCTAGTCCCTCTTCCTCAGTATTACCTTGCAAGCAGACAATCTTCTTTCAGTTTTCATGTCATCTCTATTCATGAAAAGTCCTCATGAAGATGCTGAGTAAATTAAAGGGCAGAATAAAATCTGAGCAATGGCATCAGGATTTGTCCCTACCTCTTAAGTTGGCATTTAAGTAAACATGTCATTAATGCCCAAAAAATTAGTTGGTACTGTTCTCGGGATTGCAAACTATATCATTAATTATCCCAATGAACAAACAAGGAAGTAAATTAACCACAACCTAGTTCACTTCAGTCCTACTCAGCAAATGGGAAAAATTTGGTCATTGAAGAGAACAGTAGAAACAATACAGGGAAAACTGGAGGAGAATTTTTTCTTTAACTTGGAAAAAAATAGGTAACATCATTGTTATGTACTTCTTATTACTTTGTAAAAAGCTTCAGATACTAAGTTTACCTAAATGACCATAACTCTCCTTCCTCTACCCCCACCCAGTACTGGGACTATTTGCCCCAAGCAGTATCTACAGGATTAGTTAAAAATTTTATAGGGTACAATATCCCATGTTTAACAAAGTTAGGTTGTACAAACCACAAACATAAATAAGAGGAGCTCAGGAAAAGAAGAGTCTTCAGTTTGTGTTTAAGATAGCCAGTCAATGGCTAACAAATAGCTGTCTTGAGAGCAAGTTCTCTCACAAGAGAAAAAGATGTCAAAAAATATGACATGTAAAACATACATACAAACTAATAGCAGGTCATCATTGCATGGACTCATATGTATTGAGGAATGCACTGTAGTTAGTTCCCAAAGATAATGAGACAATGAAGAATATTTAGGGGGGGCTTAGAATTCCCAAATGATGTGCATTATTCATCCCCAAAAGACATATATGAACAGAACCAGAGAAATCCTAAATAAGCCAGGAAGACCGAATTTTATTATTTAGTGATTTTTATACAACAGTTAATTAAAAAGCTGAAATTACACTTCATTAGATCTTAGTTAGCACATCCTTATGTTAAAAAAACCCAACAACTGTCACATTACAAATTTTCAGTCATAAACTATCTTGGCTGATCAATGATTCCTATATTAGCTTGTACTTCACTTTGATTATTCTCCCAACCCCTTACAGCATTAAGAAATGTACAAAATGATTGGAATTATCTGAAATTCCCAAACTTTCAAAAATCTTATATGTTTATATTTCTAAGCAAGTTTTCTAAATAACATTCCTTCAGTGAGAAATAGTATGAGAAATATCATAAACTCTGTTCAACAGTATATCAGGGCTGGATGGAGCATGAAGGAAAGAGGCTGAGGAAAAATTCCACAACCATTCTCTTATCATCTCTGGGTCATTCTAATGAGGACATCTGTCCTCTCTCAGAAAATATTCTCTTGATATAGGGATTTATACATATGTCTGCAAATCTTAAGAGCTCACTTTATTTTAGTAAAAATAAGCCTTAGTATGGATCAGCAATTGCCTTTCTGTAGTAATTGACATATGAATACAGAGCTGCAGCACAGTAAGCATTCTAATTTTACCTGCAGCCCTACTAATTTACGGTTGGACTCGATGATCTTAAAGGTCTTTTCCAACCTAAATGATTCTATTATTCTAATGCAATTTAAGGGCATAACTTACCTTAGAAAGTCTTACAGAGAGGGAATTTTGACCAGGATATAAGGACAGCACTAAAAATAGCCAGAGTTTTGTATGACAAGCAGTCTTTTTTCCCTCCTCAGTTTCTCCTATGATTCAGTTGTTACTCAGAAGGGAGAGAGTATCTAGTGAATCAACAGACTATCCTGTAGCAACTTTGTTCTGTCTGGTGGCCTCCCACAGAAGAAATGGCTAGTCCCAACTTCTGTAAGTCAGAGAGATCCAGCAAGGAACAACCACAAATGAATGAGTAAATGCCGTGGTTTAACCAGCAACTAAACTCCATGCAGCCACTCACCCTCCCCCCCCACCATGGTGGGATGGGGGAGAGAATCAGAAGAGTAAAAGTGAGAAAACTCATGGGTTGAGATAAGAACAGTTTAATAACTGAAATAAAGTAAAATAGTAGTAGTAGTAATAATAATAAAACCAATAATAATTATAATAATAATATAGAAAGCAAGTGATGCATGATGCAATTGTTCACCACCCACTGACCGATGCCCAGCCCATCCCGAAGCAGCGGTCCCCCCCTCCCAACCAACTCCCCCTAGCTTATATATTGAACATGACGTCATATGGTATGGAATAGCCCTTTGGCCAGTTTGGATCAGCTGTCCTGGCTGTGCCCCCTCCCAGCTTCTTGTGTACCGGGCAGAGCATGGGAAGCTAAAAAGTCTTTGACCAGTGTAAGCACTACTTAGCAACAACTAAAACATCAGTGTGTTATCAATATTATTCTCATCCTAAATCCAAAGCACAACACTATACCAGCTACTAGGAAGAAAATTAACTCTATCCCAGCTGAAACCAGGACAGTAAATGAATGAAAAGTACAAGGCCATAAATGATTCCACTTACATTCTTTTAGCCTCGCCTCCACATAAACATATGCCTTCATGCAACATATGTAAGTAGTCACACTGTAGTTAATTAGGTTAGTCATGTAGATAAAGTAACACATTTGTTTAAATCTTTGGAAAACAGAATGTTAAGTGAAATGTGTTGATCTTTCTTTTACTAGCTGGCTAAATGAATTACTCATGTAGACGATTTCTATTATCTTTTTGTTATTCAGTTCATTTTTCACCAGCAATGCATGATCTTAAAACATAGCTAAATGCTTTTGTATGAATTATCTGTTTCTAAGAAAAATACTAGAAATTTACTCAAATCATAATAATTTCAAATGTCAGTCTAAGCACAGCACAGAATGATCCTGAACAGATCCTTTCATCTTACTAATAGGAAATTATTTTGTGGTGAGTTAAACTTGGCTGTCTGCCAGGTGCTTATCAAGCCACTTTCTTGCTTCCCTTCCTCAGCAGGACAGGAGGAGAAAATAGTATGGAAAAGCTCGTGGGTCAAGATAAGGACAGGGAGATCACTTACCAATTACTGTCACAGGCAAAACAGACTCAAATTGGGGAAGATTTGATTTAATTTAATTTATTGGCAATTATTAACAGAGTAGGATAGTGAGAAATAATAACAAATCTAAAACCACCTTTCCCCACCCCTTCTTCCCAGGCTCAGCTTCACTACCAACTCTTCTACTTCCTCTCCACCCAGAGCAGCACAGGGGGATGGGAAATGGGGGTTGCAGTCAGTTCATCACACGTCTCTGCCACCCCTTCCTCCTCACTCTCTTCCCCTGCTCCAGTGTAGGGTCCCTCCCACGGGAGACAGTCCTTCCCGAACTGCTCCAATGTCAGTCCTTCCCACAGGCTGCAGGGAAATCTCTGCTCCAGTGCCTAGAGCACCTCCTCCCCCTCCTTCTTCACTGACCTTGGTGTCTGCAAGATTGTTTTCTCTCACATTTTTCTCACTCTTCTCTCTTACAGCTGCTGCACAGCATTTGTTACCCTTTCCTTTCTTAAATATCTTATCACAGAGGTGCCACCAGCATCGCTGATTGGCTCAGTTTGGCCAGTGGTTGGCCTGTCTTGGAGCTGGCTGGAACTGGCTCTGTTCGACATTAGGGCAGTTCCTGATCTCTTCTCACAGAAGCCACCCCTGCAGCCCCCCCAGCTACACAAAACTTTCCACGTAAACCTAAAACAATTTTCTAAAAACCAGGCAAATATAACATGTCGGAGCGTCAAATTACAAAACATCTGCTGAAGAGTCTGAGGTATCCAGGGATGCCTTACTGTTGTTTGAGATTTATGACTTGAAGTCATGGATAAAAAGGCCAATTTTCCTGATTTTGCCTTCCTCATCTCCCAAAAAAACTTCTACTGCTAAAAAAAGGAAAAGAAAACATATGAAAGCCTACATGTTTGTATAAAAGGGTAGTAGGTGCTTAAGTCAGTCCCATTGATATTCTCTTATTTTTTTTCTTGAATTGTTAGAGATAAAATAAAATTATGTTTTTGCAGTGTATATCTGTATATTGGGTTTGCATGGCAAGGTTTTGGTAGTGGAGGGGCTATAGGGGTGGCTTCTGTGAGAAGATGCCAGAAGTTTCCCCCAGGTCTGATAGAGCCAATGCCAGCCAGCTCCAAGACGGACCTGCCGCTGGCCAAGGCTGAGCCAATCAGTGATGGTGGTAACTCCTCTGTGACAGCATATTTAAGAAGGGGGGAAAAAAACTGCATGGGGACCTGCAGCCAAAGAGAGAGGAGTGAGAATATGTGAGAGAAGCAACTCTGCAGACACCAAGGTCAGTGAAGAAGGAGGGGGAGGAGGTGTTCCAGGCACCAGAGAAGAGATTCCCCTGCAGCCCATGGAGGTCCACAGTGGAGCAGATGTCCACCTGCAGCCCATGGAGGACCCCACACCGGAGCAGGTGGATGTGCCCAAAGGAGGCTGTAACCCCGTGGAGATCCCACGTTGGAGCAGGCTCCTGGCAGGACCTGTGGACCCATGGAGAGAGGAGCCCGTGCTGGAGCAGGTTTTCTGGCAGGACTTGTGAACCCACAGGTGACCCACGCTGGAGCATTCTGTTCCTGAAGGACTGCACCCCATGGAAAAGACCCACGCTGGAGCAGTTCATGAAGAACTGCAGCCCGTGGGAAGGACTCATGTTGGAGAAGTTTGTGGAGGACTATCTCCCATGGGAGGGACCCCATGCTGGAGCAGGGGAAGAGTGTGAGGAGTCCTTCCTCTGAGGAGGAAGGAGCAGCAGAGACAACATGTGATGAACTGACCACAACCCCCATTTCCTGTCCCCCTGCGCTGCTCAGGGGGAGGACACAGAGAACTTGGGAGTAAAGTTAAGCCTGGGAAGAAGGGAGGGGTGGGGGGAAGGTGTTTTAAGGTTTGTTTTTTATTTCTTATTATCCTACTCTGATTTGATTTGTAATAAATTAATTTTTCTTGAGTTGAGTCTGGTTTTGCCCATGACAGTAATTACTGAGCGATCTCTCCCTGTCCTTATCTCGACCCATGAGCCATTTGCTATATTTTCTCTCCCCTGTCCAGCTGAGGAGGGGAGTGATAGAGCAGCTTTGGTGGTCACCTGGCATCCAGCCAGGGTCAACCCATCACAACCTGCAATTAGACAGTTTTTTCAAAACCAGTCATGGTCTCCTAAGAGGAAAATCTGCTGGTTCCTGTGTTCAGTCTGGTCTGCTTAGAAGCTAATTCACAAACTGTTAATTTTCTAAAGAGAATAAAAGGCAAAAGATTAGCAAAAAATAAATACTGCCCCCCCCCCGTCCAAATCACACAAACCAAGTGAACCAAGATAAATAGCTTCACGTTACAGTACCAGTTATCTAGAAGTATAAATTTTCATGGACAAATTAAGTTATACTGTCTTTATTTTTATATGGTTTTCAGCATTAGCAGATCATTTTCTGGATATATAGACATTACAGTAGTTATTACTGCTCCCTCTTTCAAACAGCAACATAACATAAAACTGTAGATCAAGATAATTAAGACACTTGTCTTTAAAATATGTACACACACACATAAAGAAATAAGCTAGAAAAGTTTGTGCTACATAATATTCAATTTTACATCAGCAATATTGGTAAACAGGATTTACAGCTATCATCACAAACTAAGGATAAATCTAAACCATCATGGGATAAATGAGAAGGTCCTCTTATGGATTAAGGTATAGTAAGAAGATAAGAAATGAAGGGAAGGGGAATAAAGTCAATTTCCATGATAGGAGAAGGTTATCATCAAGACCTCTGCTATTCAACATATTCATAAGCAAGTTAGAGAAAAGAAACAATGGTGATACGACAGCAGTTTCTGACAATACAAAAATAATTCAGGAGAGTGAAAATGAAGCCAATTATAAAGAGCTACAAGAGGACTTCTTAATATTACATTACTGAGCAATAAAATGGCAGATGAAATTCAGTGTGATATATGCACATTTGATACTCAGGAAATACTCAGCTCCTGAAGTCTTGAAATGTTGGAGCAAATGGGGACTGTCTTTTTACAGGACATAAGAATCTTAATATCTTATTTCCAGCTTGTGCATGATCATTACTTCCTTAAGCAGTCTGTGATCATTGGTCCAGTCATTTCACATCCCTGAAATTTAATGGTTAATAATTTAATTTTTCCCATTCTTAAATTCTTTCTGAAATGTCAACTTTCTCACACTCATTATGATGTTGTCAGATGTTATGAAATCTCCTGAGTCTGAGAGGAAAGCCACTGATGCAACCTCTGCTAAAATTTCACAATTTGTTCTTCAATGTTTTCTTTGACTTAAAAAGAAAAAAAACCACTACATGTTTCTATGTTCATCTTAAATAGAACTTAACATACTGGAAACCAAGTTACAAAGCCTAAGAAAATATTATCCAATGGGATAGGGTGGAGGAGTCTGTTGAGTCACTGCCAGCTGTTCTCAATTTTCTTTCATCTGCTGTGCATTTATCCTTGGCAGAAATGTTAACTTCAACATCCAAACAACTAATACCGTCATTTCCAACCCATATAATTCTCAACAGAAGAGTAAAAATCCACTGAGTATAAAATCTACTGGCTTAATCTTCCTCTTCCTTAGTGAGGAAGATAAATCTAACAAACACTGGCACAAAAATGAGGGTCATTTACAGTCAAGGAAACAACTATTGTCTTTCTCCAGCTCTCAATCTGCACACATATGCAAATAAGCTAGTATAGGACTTTAGTCATCTAACAGTGTGACGTTAAACACCATGTAATACTACCTTAATCATAATTTCTTCCTGGTTTTGCAGCAGATTTCTTCTATATGTTGTTCTTCTGTAATTCATTTTCCCTACTATAGTCTCTTATCATAGAAGTTATGATATACAAGTGTCAAGGAGGCAAAATCACTTCCCCATTCTTCTGTAATTAACCAGCTGAATTCTTTACCTGGATACTCATTCTACAGTCCAGAGTTATCACTAAATATGACAGACTTTGCATATTTTGGCCTTATCTAGCTGAACCCTACCATATTATATGATAGAATATAGTCTGGGATAAATATAATGTCCAAGTAAAACAAAGTTTAAGCTAAAACAATAACAGGAAATGAAAGCCAAAATAGCTGGAGAGCATGTTGGAACTATGGCCAAGAAGTAAACAATTGTACACAATACTCACAGATAAAGAAAAGTCCCCTTCTTAGCCCTGATACTGGTGAAAGGAATGCTAAGGATGACTGTGTTCAGAATCATGCAACTCATCATGGCTACAATAACTATACATCTCCCACGTGAACGAATATCTACAACTCCAGTGGTTGCTGTTAAAAGCGAATGCCCACAGTTCTAAATACCCAAATAAGAAACTCTGAGCTCCCACAAAAAAAAAAATTAACTACAGCTATAGAGGCCTCTTCTTAGGCCACAATTGCTTTTCTAATGATGTCATGAAGTTGCGACATGAAACATCATTACAGCTCTGCCTTCCAGTAGGAAGGCAGGTGGTTCTTCAAGGATGAAACAGGTGTGGATATTTCTGGAGATTAATTAAACACTTGCATGTTTGTTGAATGTTCTATTTTACAGATGTATTTCCAAAAAGTTTTGTATTTTTGCCAGCTATTTCACCAAAAGACCAACTATCTTTTTTGGTCTCTATAAAGGGACAAGCTCTCAAAAACATGGAGATTTTTAAAGAATGGTATGAAGATATGGGCACAATTGAACCTAAGAAACCTGAAGCATTTATGCAACTACCAATTCAACCAAGGAACCAAAGAGAAATATGTTGGACAGATTTTTCTCCCCACGTGTGTAATTCATTATTCCCCAGTCTTAAAACTATGATCTTTTCAGAAAATTAGAAAGATACCAAGGCTTTTGTATATAAATTGAACTTGATCAGTTTAAAGGCAATCACTAATACAATATGTCCTTCAAAAGAGAAGCTCTCCACTACTCAGCTGTAAACAATGACCGAATCATTGAATAATTTAGATTGGAAGGGACCTCTGGATGTTCCGATTCCAGTCCCAATTCTTTTAGTCAATATGGTAGAGCTACTTACAGCTTTTTTCCCCTCATACATACTGCAGCACTTGCCTTTGACAGCTGTTCCTGTAGCCTACAACTGATCCGTAGCATCACCAGGAACAAAAGTCCCGTTAGAATAGAATAGAATAGAATAGAATAGAACAGAACAGAACAGAACAGAATAGTTCAGTTGGAAGGGACCTACAATGATCATCTAGTCCAACTGCCTGACCACTTCAGGGCTGATCAAAAGTTAAAGCACAGTATTAAGGGCATTGTCCAAATGCCTCTTAAACACTGACAGGCATGGGGCATCGATCACCTCTCTAGGAAGCCTCTTCCAGTGTCTGACCACCCTCTCGGTAAAGAAATGCTTCCTAATGCCCAGTCTGAACTTCCCCTGACGCAGCTTTGAGCCGTTCCCACGCATCCTGTCACTGGATCCCAAGGAGGAGAGATCAGCGCCTCCCTCTCCACTTCCCCTCCTCAGGAAGCTGTAGAGAGCAATGAGGTTGCCCCTCAGCCTCCTTCTCTCCAAACTAAACAAACCCAGAGTCCTTAGCCGCTCCTCATAGGACATGCCTTCCAGCCCTTTCACCAGCTTTGTTGCCCTCCCCTGGACGCATTCAAGGACCTTAACATCCTTCTTAAATTGTGGGGCCCAGAACTGCACACAGTACTCAAGGTGAGGCTGCACCAATGCTAAATACAGAGGGATAATCACCTCTTTTGACTGGCTGGTTATACTGTGTTTGATGCACCCCAGGATGCGGTTTGCCCTCTTGGCTGCCAGGGCACACTGCTGGCTCATATTGAGCCTGCTGTCAACCAGCACCCCCAGATCCCTTTCTGCAGGGCTGCTCTCCAGCCACTCCTCTCCCAATTTGTACTTGTGCCTGGCGTTACTCCATCCCAGGTGCAGAATCTGGCATTTGGACTTGTTAAATTTCATGCCATTGATGATTGCCCAATGCTCCAATCTATCTAGATCCCTCTGCAAGGCCTCTTGTCCCCTTGAGAGAGTCAACAGCACCTCCCAGTTTAGTGTCATCAGCAAACTTGCTAATGATGCATTCAACTCCTGCATCCAGATCATTGATAAAAATATTAACCAGGACTGGCACTGGAATTGAGCCCTGAGGAACACTGCTGGTGACCAGTTGCCAGCCAGATGTAGTCCCATTCACTACAACCCTCTGAGCCCTGCTCTTCAGCCAATTCTTCACCCAGCGCACTGTGAACCTGCTCATTTCACAGCTGGACAACTTGTCCAGAAGGATGCTGTGAGGGACAGTATCAGAAGCCTTACTAAAATCCAGAAAAACTACATCCACCACCACTTCTTCATTCACCAGGTGGACAGAAGGATATCAAATTAGTCAGAGAGGACTTTCCCTGTTGTGAACCCATGTTGACTGTGCCTGATGATTGCATTCTTCTTTAAATGTCTTTCAATAGCCCCCAGTATAATCTTCTCCATAATTTTTCCAGGAACCGAAGTTAGACTAACAGGTCTGTAGTTTCCTGGGTGTTCCCTCATGCCCTTCTTGTAAATTGGAATAACATTGGCTAGCTTCCAGTCAGAGGGGACCTCCCCAGACTCCCAAGACCTTGGGTAGATGATTGAGAGGGGTCCTGCTGTAGCATCCTCTAGCTCCTTCAGTACTCTGGGATGAATCCCATCAGGCCCCATGGACTTGTGAACATTCAGCTGATACAGCTGGTCCCTTACAATTTCAGCGTCCACAAATGGAAAGGCACTGTTCCCACACTTGTGGTCCTTCGACTCAGGGAACTGGGCAGCCCAAGGTCAATCAGTATTATTAAAGACTGAGGCAAAAAAAACAATTGAATGCTTCTGCTTTTTCTTCATCCCTATTAGTCAGATGACCATCTTCAACAAGTATCTATCCGATGTTTTCTTTAGACCTCCTCTTGCTATTGACATACTTAAAAAAGCCCTTCTTGTTGTCTGAAACAACACTGGCCTGTTTCAGCTCTAATTGAGCTTTGGCTTTTCGTGTCTTCTCCTTGCATATGCGAACCAGGGCTCTGTAATCTTCCTGCAAAGCCTGACCTTGCTTCCAGAGATCATACAGTTTCTGTTTCCTCTTGAGCTCCACGAGGACTTCCCTGTTCAGCCAAGCTGGTCTTCTGCCCCACTTGCTTGACTTGTGGCACAATGGAATTGCCTGCTCCTGTGCTTTTAAATGGTTCTTAAGAACTGACCAGCACTCATGGACTCCTCAGCCCTCAAAAGCAGATTCCCAGGGTATTCTGCTAAATAGTTCTCTGAATACCTTAAAGTTTGCTCTCTTGAAATCCAGGGTAGCAACTCTGCTGACCTTTTTTCTCATTACACCGAAAATTTTAAACTCAACTATTTCGTGATCACTGTGGCCAAGACAGCCACCTACCATCACATCTCCCACGAGTCCTTCTCTATTCTCAAACAACAAGTCTAGGAGGGCACCTTTCCTAGTTGGCTCACTGAGTACTTGTGACAAGAAGTTATCTCCTACAGACTTCAAGAATTTCCCAGACTTGCTTGTCACAGCAGTATGGTATTCCCAGTTGATGCCTGGGAAGTTGAAATCTCCCATAAGGACCAGGGCTACCGATCCAGAGATTTCTCCTAATTGCCTATAGAATAACTCATCAGTGCTATCATCCTGGCTGGGCGATCGGTAGTAGACACCCACTACGACATCTGCTTTGTTTTCCATCCCCCTAATCCTCACCCAGAGGCTCTCAACCACATCATCCCTAACTGTAAGGGTTGTACAGTCAAACCTCTTCCTTACATATTCTTCCACCTCTCCTGCCCTGCCTATCCCTCCTGAACAGCCTGTAGCCCTCCATCCCAGCACTCCATTAACTTATCTGAAAACAGAACTGGGTTATAAAAACAAACTGTTGATCTGTATGTATCATCTGATGTACCTATTTATGTGTGGTGTGTTAGCCTTGGCTGGCTGTCAGGTGCCCACCAAGCGATTTTCTCACTCCCCCTCCTCAGCAGGACAGGGGGAGAAAAATATGATGAGAAGATCATGGGTCAAGGACAGGGAGATCACTAACCATTTATCGTCCACAGGCAAAACAGACTCGACTTGGGGAATATTTAATTTAATTTATTGGCAATTATTAACAGAGTAGGATAGTGAGAAATAATAACAAATCTAAAGCCACCTTCCCCCACCCCTTCTTCCCAGACTCAGCTTCATTCCCAACTCTTCTACTTCCTCTCCACCCAGAGCGGCGCAGGGGGATGGGGAATGGGGGTTGCAGTCAGCTCATCACACATTGTATCTGCTGCTCCTTCCTCCTCACACTCTTCCTCTGCTCCAGCGTAGGGTCCCTCCTATGGGAGTCCTTTCCGAACTGTTCCAATGTGGGTCCTTCCCACGGGGTGCACTTCTTCAAGAACTACTCTGTCATGGGTTCTTTCCACAGGGTAAAGTCCTTCAGGATAAGACTGCTTCAGCGTGGGTCCCTCAGGCCACAGTTCCTGACAGAAAACCTGCTCCTGCATGGGCTCCTCTCCATAGGCCACAGTTCCTGCCAGGAGCCTATGCCAGTGTGGGCTCGCCATGGGCTGCAGCTTCCTTCAGGGCATATCCACCTGCTGCAGCGTGGGGTCCTCCATGGGCTGTAGGGAGGATATCTGCTCCACTGTGGTCCTCCATGGGCTACAGGGGGACAACCTGCTTCACCATGGTATTCTCCATAGGCTGCAGGGGAATCTCTGCTCCGGTGCCTGGAGCACCTCCTCCCCCTCCTTCTTCACTGACCTTGGTGTCTGCAAGATTGTTTTCTCTCACATTTTTCTCACTCTTCTCTCTCACAGCTGCTGCACAGCATTTGTTACCCTTTCCTTTCTTAAATATCTTATCACAGAGGTGCCACCAGCATTGCTGATTGGCTCAGTTTGGCCAGTGGTTGGCCTGTCTTGGAGCTGGCTGGAACTGGCTCTGTCCAACATGGGGGCAGTGTCTTCTGACAGAAGCCAACCCTGCAGCCCCCCCCCACTACCAAAACTTTGCCACGTAACCCCAATACATTATGTAGCATCCAAGCCAAAGGCTGTAATGCTAAATTTCTACTCAAAGATTCACACTGTTTTTTTCTGAAGAGAAGCCCTGAATCTCACAAGAAATACATTTGTTTTGCAATACAGAGATTTTGATGATAAATAAACAATTGTTTAAAAAGAAAGCACTTGTACATATCACATCACGTGCTAGGTATCCAATTTGTTAGGCAGTCCAATTAGTGAATTTGGTTCCCTACAGTGAATTTCTATCTGGCTTCCCCAGAGTGAAGAGGTTAGTATCTGTTTCAGTTCTTGTATTTGTTTAGCTATTTATTGCTTATAAATGTAGAATTGTTAGAGTTGAAGTAGATTCTACACCAGATGCAGAACAAAACCAATAACTGATTACAGATTTTGCAAAGTATAAGATATTTTGACATGTGGTTACTTAGTCAACGTTTCTGTGAAATAGCTAAACATCACCATATACCTGTCCTGTACCTCAACTGTCTTGGTTTCAGCTGGGATAGAGTTAATTTTCTTCCTTGTAGCTGGTATAGTGCTGTGTTTTGGATTTAGGATGAGAATAATGTTGATAACACACTGATGTTTTAGTTGTTGCTAAGTAGTGCTTACACTAGTCAAGGAATTTTCAGCTTCCCCTGTCCTGCCAGTGAGAAGCTGGGAGGGGGCACAGCCAGGAGAGCTGACCCAGACTGTCATGCTCAGTATACAAACTGGGGGGAGTTGGCCGGGGGTCAGCGATCAATGGTTGGGGACGGGCTGGGCATCGGTCAGTGGGTGGCGAGCAATTGTGTCGTGTATCACTTGCTTTGTATATTATTATTGTATTATATTATTATTATTATTACTACTACTACTATTACTATTATTCTACTTCATTTTACTTCAATTATTAAACTGTTCTTATCTCAGCCCATGAGTTTTCTCACTTTTACTCTTCCGATTCTCTCCCCCATCCCACCGGGGGGGGGGAGCAGTGAGCGAGCGGCTGTGTGGTGCTTAGTTGCTGGCTGGGGTTAAACTGCGACAGTCCTTTTTGGCGCCCAACGTGGGGCTCGAAGGGTTTGAGATAATAACAGATTAATCAGAGTGTATTAAGGAATTTGTATCTGTTAACAGTCGCCGGTCATAATATTGATTCATCTGTTCTCGGTATTAGTCTACCTGATCTGCACCATGCTCTTGTTTTTGCAGTACGTGTTAAAGATTGGTGTTGGTTTTTGCAGTTTGCTGTGCTCTGCAGTGATTAGTGATGTTTTGCTTTGGAGACTCATTATTAAAACACTGACCTTGAGCATTATCTGGTTATTTGGGTTCTGTAGTGAAGCCGTTACTGTACTTCGGGTACCATCTCATGGAGACAATTAGCAATTATACCTCTTCCTCTGAGAGGTTTTTTATGGAGGAAATACAGAATGGCACCTTCGCTGCCTTCTTCTATGATGTTTCCTCCTTCATTACAACAAATTTTCAGTTTCTTGAACATCCTTGGGTAGTTAAGATATATCTATTGATAGTTCTTGGGAATATTGTTTCAGTTTTGTCTAAGGTTAATAAGCAGTTTAAGAATATCATCCAGAGATCTGCCCCAAGGCTGGATAGTTATGAGTGGCAGGGTGTGTGGGAGAGCATGGGCAAATGCCTAGGACGGTGGGCCCCTCCAGTGTTTTGGAACTTCACCCCTGAACAAGTGCAGAATCCTGAAAAACTAGTAAAGTATTCGGAAAAAGTATGTTGTCACCCTGGCAACTCCAGAGAGATACAAATCACTGCAATGTGCTGGGGCCTGGGCCATGCTTACCGAGCCCTATTAAACACTATTCAGAACCCTCAAGGGGAAGAGAAGGTTTCTGGATCTGACGAAAAAACGACAGGTACTGTGGCTACGCTAGCCCCTGCGTCAGGCACTGCGGCTGTGCCAGCCCCCGCGATAGGCGCTGCGGCTGAACCAGAGAACCAACCCGTGCAAGTATCACTTGCCCTTATACAGAAGAAAAAATACACAAGAAAATAATCTCGTTTAATAAGGGATGAAGATGAACCAGGGCCATCAGGAGAACAGGAGGAGGAAGAGGCAGAACCCATAAATGAGATGATAACCACCCGATCCCTGTCCTTGAGTGAGCTGCGAGACATGCGAAAAGATTTCAGCCATTGTCCAGGCGAGCACATTGTCATCTGGCTGCTCTGATGCTGGGATAACGGGGCCAGTAGCCTGGAATTAGAGGGTAGGGAAGCCAAGCAGCTGGGATCCCTTTCTAGGGAAGGGGGCATTGACAAAGCAATTGGAAAAGGGGCAAAAGCCCTCAGCCTCTGGAGGCAACTCCTGTCAGGTGTGAAGGAAAGGTATCCCTTCAAGGCAGATGTTCTATGTCACCCAGGCAAATGGACCACCATGGAGAGAGGTCTCCAGTACCTGAGGGAATTAGCCATGCTGGAGGTGATTTATGGTGACCTGAACAATGAGCAGTTATCCAAAGATCCAGATGAAGTCCGGTACACATGACCCATGTGGTGAAATTTTGTACAGAGCGTGCCATCGTCGCATGCCAACTCATTGGCAATAATGACCTGGAAAGATGAAGAGGAACAGAGGGTGGATGAAATGGCTGGCCAACTCCGACAATACGAAGAAAGTCTCTCTTCCTCCCTACGGGCCTGCATCTTGGCTGTGGAAAACCTGTCCCAGGAATTCCAGCAATTCAAAGAGGATATATCCTACTCCTCACCTGTACGGACCAGTATCTCAGCCATTAGGAGTAAGCGTCCCTCTCTTCAAGAGAGAAGATATAGTGGATACACACCACGGGCCACCCTGTGTTTTTATCTGCGTGACCATGGAGAGGACATGAGGAAGTGGGATGGAAAATCTACCTCGACCCTAGAGGCATGGGTATGTGAGTTGCAAGGAAAAACAACTACAAAAGGGGGTTCTGATCTTAATAAAGGGGTTTTTGACTCGCATTTACAAGAAGTGAGTAACGAATGCTATGACCAGGACTAGAGGGGCCCTGCCTCCAGCCAGGTGGAGGAGAGGGACAACCGGGTGTACTAGACTGTGTGGATTCGATGGCCTGGCACATCAGACCCACAGGAGTAGAAGGCTTTAGTAGACACCGGTGCACAATGTACCCTAATGCCATCAAGCTATGAAGGGGCAGAACCCATCTGTATTTCTGGAGTGACAGGGGGATCCCAACAGCTGACTGTATTGGAGGCAGAAGTAAGCTTAACCAGGAAGGAGTGGCAGAAGCAACCCATTGTGACTGGCCCAGAGGCTCCGTGCATCCTTGGCATAGACTACCTCAGGAGAGGGTATTTCAAGGACCCAAAAGGGTACTGGTGGGCTTTTGGTATAGCTGCCTTGGAGACGGAGGAAATGAAACAGCTGTCTACCCTGCCCGGTCTCTCGAAGGACCCTTCTGTTGTGGGGTTGCTGAGGGTCAAAGAACAACAAGTGCCAATCGCTACCACAACAGTGCACCGGCGGCAATATCGCACCAACAGAGACTTCCTTGATTCCCATCCATAAGCGGATTCGTCAACTGGAGAGCCAAGGAGTGATCAGCAAGACTCAGTCACCTTTTAACAGTCCCATATGGCCAGTGCGAAAGTCTAATGGAGAGTGGAGACTAACAGTAGACTATCGGGGCCTGAATGAAGTCACGCCGCCTCTGAGTGCTGCTGTGCCAGACATGTTAGAACTTCAATATGAATTGGAGTCAAAGGCAGCCAAGAGGTATGCCACCATTGACATCGCTAATGCCTTTTTCTCAATCCCTTTGGCAGCAGAGTGCAGGCCACAGTTTGCTTTCACTTGGAGGGGGGTCCAGTACACCTGGAATCGACTGCCCCAGGGGTGGAAACACAGCCCCACCATTTGCCATGGACTGATCCAGACTGCATTGGAACAGGGTGGGGCTCCAGAACACCTGCAATACATTGATGATGTCATCGTATGGGGCAACACAGCAGCAGAAGTTTTTGAGAAAGGGAAGAAAATAGTCCAAAACCTTCTGGAGGCTGTCTTTGCCATAGAACAAAGTAAGGTCAAGGGACCTGCACAGGAGATCCAGTTTTTAGGAATAAAATGGCAAGATGGGCGTCGTCAGATCCCAATGGATGTAATCAACAAAATAACAGCCATGTCCTCACCAATCAGCAAAAAGGAAGCACAAGCTTTCTTGGGCGTTGTGGGTTTTTGGAGAATGCATATTCCAAATTACAGTCTCATCGTAAGCCCTCTCTATCAAGTGACCCGGAAGAAGAACGATTTCAAATGGGGCCCTGAGCAACGACAAGCCTTTGAACAAATTAAACAGGAGATAGTTCATGCAGTAGCCCTTGGGCCAGTCGGGGCAGATAACGGAACTCATTTCCAAAACAGCCTCATAAAAACCTGGGCCAAAGAGCATGACATTGAGTGGGTATATCACATCCCCTTATCATGCACCAGCCTCCAGGAAAATTGAACGATACAGTGGACTGTTAAAGACTACACTGAGAGCAATGGGCGGTGGGACGTTCAAACACTGGGATACACATTTAGCAAAGGCCACCTGGTTAGTCAACACTAGGGGATCTGCCAATCGAGCTGGCCCTGCCCAATCAAAACTTTTACATACTGTAGAAGGGGATAAAGTCCCTGTAGTGCACATAAAAAATATGCTGGGGAAGACAGTCTGGGTTACTCCCGCCTCTGGCAAAGGTAAGCCCATTCGTGGGATTGCTTTTGCTCAAGGACCTGGGTGCATTTGGTGGGTGATGCGGGAGGATGGGGAAGTCCAATGTGTACCTCAAGGAGACTTGATTTTGGGTGAAAATAGCCAATGAACTGAAATATATAATGTTTGTTGCTATATAATACTGTATGTCATCACTTCTGTGATTACTATATGCCATATCAACAGTATACAGTAAGAATCACCCAAATTAATGAAGAATGAACTCTGAGGAAACCAAGCGAAGTGCAGAGGTGATAGAACTAGAACTGGCTTCAGCATGCAACAATCCAACAGCACACACTACCTCTCCTGCCCAGAAAGACCATTATGACAGATGAATCCCAAAGTCATAAACTAAATGAACTCAACAAACGTTCTAGAGGGATAGCATATAGACTAAGGGAATGATACCCGTGTATTGTATCAAAGGAAAGGAAGGGGGTGGTGGTTAATGAGGATGTGTTGGATAATGTGGGACTGGGGCATGACGTAAATGTTATGGAATAAGGGGTGGATACTGTCCTGGTTTCAGCTGGGATGGATAGAGTTAATTTTCTTCTTGGTAGCCGGTATGGGGCTGTGTTTTGGGTTCAGGATGAGAACAATGTCAATGATGCACTGATGTTTTGGTTCTCCTAAGTAGTGCTAAGTAGTTGCTAAAGTGGCGCTCCCACTGGTCAAGGACTTTTCAGCTTCCCCTGCTCTGCCAGGTGCACAAGAAGATGGGAGGGGGCACAGCCAGGACAGCTGACCCAGGCTGGCTAAGGGGCTATTCCATATCACATGACGTCATGCTCAGTATATGAGCGGGAGGAGTTGGCCGGGGGAGGGGCAACGATCGCTGCTTGGGGGGATGTGCTGGGCATTGGTCGGAGGGTGGTGAGCAATTGTAGAGTGTATCGCTTGCTTTGTATTACTATTGTACTATTATTACCTGTTTTTATTATTATTGTTATTATTACTATTACTACTGTTCTATTTTTATTTTACTTTAGTTATTAAACTGTTCTTATCTCAACCCACGAGTTTTCCCCTTTTGCCCTTCCGATTCTCTCCCCCATCCCACTGGTGGGGGAATGAGCGAGTGGCTGTGTGGTGCTTAGTTGCTAGCTGGGGTTAAACCACGACAACACGAGAGGTAAATTTTTCACAGTGAGAACAGTCAATCATTGGAATAATCTCCCCAGGGATGTGGTTGACTCCACTACGCTGAACACGTTTAATACTCAGCTGGACATGGTGCTGGGCCATCTTGTCTAGATTCTGCTTGAAAGGTTGGAGCAGATGATCCTCGACGTCCCTTCCAATCCGGTATTCTATGATTCTGTGATGATCCATTCAGTTCCCTGGAATCCCCAGGATGAAGATGCATCAACACTGACACAATAATTGCTACCAGGTTTTCAGGATCTACCCTCATCTGACAAAATTATCTAATCTAAGTCAACTTCTTGGTATTGTTGACTGAGCTTGCAAGGTTTTATACTTGACTTAAAGATATCGTTCCATTTGGATGTTACACGATGGCTTTTGAATGTCGCATGTACTCAATAATTTCTAAAGTTTCAGGGAAAATAAAAGGGCAAAACTCTATTGCTGTTGTTGGGAAAATCAGAAACCTGACAGGGTGGAGACATGAATCTACTGGAATGTTGTTCTGCACCAGGGAGGCAGCACAGTGCAGGGTTCTTTCTGGATCTCAGTAAGAAAGGCACAACAACAAATGGTATAATAAAATCACTATTTTAATAAGATAGAGGAATATATATAGTGAGTAAATCTTATGTCCCTTCAGATGCTGAGAACCCTGCTTTCGTACATCATTGGATGGACCCCAGATCGATTTTCCCATGGCACGCTGCACAGATCCCATCCGTGGAGAAGTTCCTTTTCCCTCCCATGCCATGGTGACTTTTATCTTGTGTAAAAACAAAACCATGTATCTTCTCCTGACAGGCTGGAATGTTATCTCTTTCATAACATTCACCAGTGGGCAGCACAGGCCAGCATGGATCATTGCAGGACATTCCCTTATAGTGGCTACTCATGCTAATATACAGGCTTCTCAAGCCTTAAGTACAAGGCCCAGTGGAGCAGACATGGCCTGTTCAAGATCACTAACTCCTTGAATACAGTGTCTTCCACAGGGCTCCCAATACAAATATGATCGTCAAAAATTCAAACTCTATGTTTTTTCAACATAGTTTCATTTCAGCTCTGTCATCTTTTTAAGATACTTGTGAAAATATGGACATTCTGAAAGAGGGAGAGGAGAAAGAGAAAGAAAGGAGTGAGAGCGGGGAAGTGCAAAAAGAGGCAAAAAGGCAGAGGAATATATAAAAACGTCAGAGTGGTGGAGATGAGAGAAACAGAGAGCCTTGACACTGACTAAGTACAAAATCTAGACTAAAATTTTGGCAAGAAATGTGAGATTTGCAGTAAGTTCTTGAAATTCAAGGGAAGTAGACAGTGGCACAAAGAGGTTGGGAGGAGAGGGAGGGGAAGAACAAAGAACAAGAAGCCCTTGCTATGCACAATGAGTTGATCCCATAGAAATAATAACATGTAGCCATATAGTGCATATATTAAGACTTTATTGCATAGGATTCTGACCGAATAATATGGCATGCTTTGAAAAAACAAGTTAGCTTCAATTTGATATACATTTTGATAAATTATAATACAAATCTAGCAGAAGAAATCTTTTTCCATTGATAGTGTTGAAGACTGTTGGTATCTTCTTCTAATTATATTGAATAAAATTGGTGCCAACAAACCAATCTAATTTCCAAAGACTAGTACTTGCTCCAAAATCTTGATAGCATGAATACTGTCTAGATAGTGGGATAGCAGACTAGTGGGAGAGGAATTTATGATAGGTGATGGAGAGATCTTGTTAATATAATGATTCAAAACATTTTCTATCACTATTGTTGTATGTTAAGATGGTGCTTCACATTCTTATAGTGTCTCAGTAACCATGATACCATCTTTGTGCCGGATTCTGTGCTTCCCTGCACTGGTCTTGCTTAAGCCTACTCCTGCCTGCTCCATCAGGCCCTACCACCAGCTTGTCAGGACTTCCTTCTGCTCCAGCAGTGGAGAGGGGGAGAAACTGTCAGCAGGTCATGCTCCCCATCTCCTTCCTTTGCCTATGAAGCTGGTGAAGGGTCTAGAGAACAAGTTGAAAGGGTTAAAAACCACAAGAGCAAGAAAGATGTTGTAAATACCTTAGTCACTTAATTAGATCAGAAGACACCCTGGTGTGATTTAAGGGTGTTGTGAATGCCTTACAGTTTGATGTGATTTAGGGAGTAGCTAGAAGAATAGTTATAAGATAAGGGGGGCTCCGGGATAATCTCGTTACAGACAACTCGGCCTTGGGAGAACAGAGGCACGGAACCATGAAGATAGGAAGACACAGAAGAATGGCAACAATAGTCTTGAAGGACAACGTCTACGTGATCCTAGGACTGAGTTTGTGCAGAAGCAAGGGTCAATCAGCGAGCACAGTGAAGAAGACTACGAGCCTTCATCTGAAGACCCCCAAAGACCACCTGAAGACCACCACGGGAGACGACTGCGCATGCGGATCGGACATTTGCATATGTTAATAAGTTCCAGGAAACCTCATGTTTATGTAAACGAATTCCCGCAAATCCTATGAATATGTATGATTGTATAGTATATATTCTCTAAAAATTCATTGACTCATTGGAGCACTTATGGTGGAGAATCCCCAGTGCTGCCCAGCGCTGCAATAAAGGATACCTGCTTAATAGTAACTTCGTTGCTATTGAGTTTCATTTCAGGGACTCTCTGAATACTCTGTTTCTCCCTTGGGGAGATTCGGACTGTGAGGAAAAGTATCCGTGAATTTTTGTATCAAAGTCTTATAAGGAGCGACTGAGGGAGCTGGGGTGGTTTAGTCTGGAGAAGAGGAGGCTGAGGGGAGACCTTATTGCTCTCTACAACTACCTGAAAGGAGGTTGCAGCAAGGTGGGGGTCGGTCTCTTCTCCCAAGTAACAAGTGATAGGACGAGAGGAAATGGCCTCAAGTTGCACCAGGGGAGATTTAGATTGGATATTAGGAAAAATTTCTTCACTGAAAGGCTAATCAGGCATTGGAACAGGCTGCCCAGGGAAGTGGTTGAGTCCCCATCCCTGGAGGTATTTAAAAGACGGGTAGACATGGTGCTTAGGGTCTAGTGGTGAACTTGGCAGTGTTAGTTTAACGGTTGGACTTGATGATCTTAAAGGTCTTTTCCAACCTTAACGATTCTATGATTCTATGATTCTACATAAAACAGAGCAGTGGCAAGGGTGGGAACCATGGCTGTTGGCAGAGGAGTGGTTGAAGATGATACCAAAGACTTAAACAATTTAGTAAAAGATCAGGCCCCTTTTGTCCTTTTGTGTAAATTTTGTAAGGTGTAAACTTTGTAAGATAAAGGAGTCTGCATGTCAAAGGTCTCAATAGTAGTATCTCCTGGGTTGTAAAGCCTGACAGACTGAAAGCAGGATGTGATAAGGAGGAACTGAAACAATGAGATGAGGAGGGAGGAATGATTACATGTCTGAAGGAATAGTTACATGTCTGCCTAAAACCAGTTTCGGAAGGTTGAGGCTTTAGAAACTTGTCCATAATCTCACCATGCAAATTACTAACCAATCATTGTAAAGAGAATGAGCTTCGCTGGAAGTCCTGTTTGGTGTTCATGTTAGGAGGAGAGATCCCCCATGCACCCAGCACTGCAATAAACCAATGTCGGCTTTCTAAACTATCATTTGGTTTGGAGAGTTTTCTTGGTTACTATTTTCGGTAACAAAGAGAGGGATTGTGTTAGCATACAATAGAGAAAGACGGAACCCCCCAGGCTAAAGCCTCCACAAAAAGCAAAGCATGGGTGTGAGGTTCTGGCCTTCCAGCAAGACTAAATCTCTTGGGGGAACAAGATGCAGGTAAGGTCAGGGAGATAAGGAGACAAACACATCTCATTCCTTCACAGTTTATAGTTTACTCATGACCCCTTATCTAAAAAGACTTAGTAATACATTGTGATGATTCAATACCTTTTTTAGTGTCAATATCATGAAAGACTTAAAATAGCATCATTAATCACAAAGAACAGGAATGCTCTTAAGGCTGCAGAACACTCGAGGAACATTTTTACAGACTCTGCTCCAGCCTGAGATCTGAAGTAGTGTGTGTGAAAGTTACATCACTAGTCCACAACAGGCAATTAGAGCTGTTCAGTAAAGATTCTATCATCAGGCTTGGGCCTCAGCATGTTATTTGCATTTCCTGACCCACACCCAAACCTCTTACATGACTGCTTGCATGAAACATCCATAGAACTGTACTCATAGAGTGCAGTTGTTCTGCAACTGCACTGAGAGCACTCTTTCTGGGTCCTTCTTTTTTCAAGAGGCTCTAGAATGACAGAATATTTATGAATAGGACTGGAGAGATTGACAGCTTGTCAAAAGAATCCCTTGTTATCCAAAAATCTAACCTATCTTGTTTTCTGAAAGAACCTCTATTGTAACACTTTCCAGAAGAGCTTTTGGATACAGCTACCTTTCCCTTGTTTCTATGCTGGCTAACATAGTTCACAGTCAGTTTGGAGAGCACAAAAGGATCGCTATGTTTATGAAATGTCAGTTGAGTGTTACAAGTGAAAAGCAGGTGCGGATCCCTCAGGGACCAGGCACAACACTCAGCAAGTGAAAGCTTTGGCTTTATTGAAAGCATAGTGTTACCACAGCGGGAGCCCTGGGACACCAACGTTAATCAAATGGGGATCTGACACAGTGGAGCCCTGCTTGGGAGTGAAGCTCAAAGGAAAGCACGGCAGGGGTGGATAATAAAACTTGTGCTGATTAACATATCATACATATACAATGTCTTGCTTTGCTCATTAGCAAACTCGCTGTAATGCAGGTGCTGTTGTCCAAATTCTGAGATCTGCCCTCGTTGGCCCCTGTGCAAAAGTAGGTGCAGATGGGTGGGGAAGTGAACTATCCTAGGTTACTGTGACAATGAGATAAAACGTGCTTGAGGCTCTACATACTCGGATGGGAAGAAGGGAACTATCCCAGGTTACTGTAACAACAAGATAAGATGTGCTTGGGACTCTACATACTCGGATGGGGGAGGTGAACTATCCTGGGTTACCGTAACAAAGTCTTCTCGTGCCCTAAATCAAGGAAATGAGTTTGACTCAGTCATCTTTATGAGTTTTGCTTTATGCAAGATACTGCTGACCTCAAACTGGTGATCTACCAATACAGGTCAAAGCTTCTCAGAGAGGATTTACTCCATTTCCATGCCAATCTCTGCCAGCAAATATGCAAGAGCAGAATTTCTGCCTTTAACTTCAAGAGTGACTCCATAGACTTTGAATTCAATCAATCTCGAAAAATAAATAAATGAATAAATAAGTCTTTCATTTTCCGGTTTTCAAGAGTTAGAAGGTGAACCCTCAAGGATTCTGAAGGAATCATGATTATCAGTTTGAAATGGTCTGAGATCTCAGCTTTGGAACAATAATAAAGTTATCTTACTAGAGAAGAGAAAAACAAAGCTGAATATCTTGTAGAAATCTTGGTTTGATGGATGCCTCTCTTGGCTCTACTTTCCAGTTGATATGCACTGGAAGACTTTAATAAGGTTTATCCCTCTCTCCTTTTCAAGGGTACATAAAACATGACTGAAGGCTCAGTTTAGGCCATTGTTCTGCCTCCCTTTGTTTTAGCTTAGCTTAGTTTTTGGAAACTAAAGCTTCAAGTTAAGATCATTGCAACCGATAAATAATATATTTTGGTAAGAGTCAGATTTTTTCAGCTAACTGAAGGGAAGTTTATGGAAGAGAAACCACCTTCTATCTTTTGTATACATAGTTCACTGATGAAGATATGATATGAAAATTGATTATATGAATGTACAGCTATATAGCCTGTGTGCAAAGGCAAGCTTATACAGTGTTTGAATTTGAACCCATTTTCAAATGCTTACTTCTGGGCATTTTTGCTTCTTAGGTAAGTAAGTGTCACGTTACTGATGTCGGTAAAGATTAACCTTGCCCATTTTACCTTAACAATACTATGGCATCGTGAAACAGGATATCTGTCTCATAACAAAGAAAGAACCCTAAAGTGAATGATAGTTTGCTTCGCTAACGGTCTGTAAAGGACTGCTTAGTGTTGCCAAAGTTAAGTGAACTTAGGGGAAAGGTAATTCTGGCAGGGGGAGATCACGGCCACCAACTCAAGGACCACCCACTCAAGAAACCCACCGACTCAAAAGATTAAGGAAGTAAAGGTCTCGAGAATCATTGTGAGCATGCGTAGTAATTTACATGGCAGGCGAAGAATTTTAACCAATCATTTAACAAAGTGACAATGAATATGTATTAGATGATTGTATAAATAACTGTTAGTTTACATCAACGGTGTGCTGGTTTGTACCACGCACCCGTATTTGCGCATTTACGTAATAAAGGAAAATACCTCGACTCTGTGTGTGAATTGGGCAACGCACACCCGGTAACGGACCCAAGTTTTTGGGACAACATTACCACAGACTATTGGATAGAATGAAAAAAAAGGGAACAAAAAAAATATCAGTAATTATCAGCTGTTTTTTGCTTTTCAGAGACCTGAAATCTTACTTTTTTTTTTTAAGAATAAAAATATTCAACCGAACTATATCCTTGCTTTCTTCATAAAAGATATATTCTGTGAGTGCTGCTGAAAGACATTTAAATACAGTTTTCTTTCTACCCCTGTATACTAGGTTTCTGTCTCTTTTTTTTTTTTTTTTTTTAAAAACCTTTTTCTACTCCTTGTTAATTGTATAGGGATAATAAGAAAGTGAGTCTCATACCGGTTTGCACTAAAGCAACCGACTTGCTGTTTTCTCTCATGCTGGCATTGGCACTCAGCAGACCATACAGTAAGGCAACTCAGGGAGTTAAACTGAAAAAAACTAAGCATACAAAAATAGTTTTCTGCTAGCTTAGCTCTCTTATTGGCTCACCATAGCCTTGGATGAGTGCCAGTGCAGCAGTGGGAATATGTGGATAAGAGCGAACCACAACACTGCAGCCAATATTCAGTAGGTCAGCTTAGTAGTATCATCTGGTGACACCTTAAAACAATTTATGTTGGGATCAAATTCTGTTATGTAACATTCATTTTCTAGAGCTTCTGAGTTTTGAACATACTAAAAATACTTCAAGAATAATTCAATTTCTAATCGTTGCTAGTACTAGTAAATATAGAACAAATCCAGCCTCCTCATGGTTCACATTGAGGTACCGTGTCAACAAACTGTGATCTATGGAATGCTTTTTGGATCACTATCACATTCTTGAAGGGCAATGCAAAAACCAGGTCACAGTGTGCTGGGTTCTTCTGTTTCCAGCTGCTAAATCAAAGGGTAAAAAAGAGAGTAAGAATTCACTGTATCTATTCCTCAGAATTAACTGAAACCACTGCAGTTGTTACTACACAGATATTCTGCAGCTGCAGAATAGAGGTCATGAGGTCTGTGTGGTTCCAACCTGAAACAACTTGTTCTTAATACATACCCTATTAAGAGTGTGGACAAGTTTTTAATATGAAAAGAAACCCAAAAAACAAAATCAAACAACCTGAGAGCTCCCTCATAGTGCTTGTTTATCCTATTTTCTCATTCTTACCTGAATCTACGGTAACTTAATGTTACTCAGGCCATACAACCCTTTCTTCTTCTTGTTTAGGCCTGTATAGCTCTTTCCTCTCACTCTACTTCCAGTTAATGCCTACAGTCTCCCGCCTAATCATCAACAGGCTAGAAAGATGCTTTTATCAGTCTCCTTTCCAGTCTTTAGAATAGTCTTCATCTCCCTCTCTCCTCTCCCCTTGAAACCTCTCTTCAACCTTGCCATTAAGCATACATTGCAAGTTTATCAATGTTTCTGCCAAAAACCTAAAAACTCTTGCTTTAACTCTCACATGTTCTGATCTGAAGTGGTATCTAGAATATCTGTAAGTTCAACAGATGTAGCTGGGCAATGGAGTCCAAGCATTTCATTTCGACAAAGGCAGGGAGAGCCTATGGGTTTATCTGAACCTAAGGGGATGATCAAGTCTGGAAGGAAGGTTACATCATTAGTTGGAGATATGAGAATCATAGAGTCATAGAATGTCCTGAGTTGGAAGTGACCCACAAGGATCATCGAGTCCAACTCCTGTTCCTGCATAGGACAACCCCAAAATTCACACCATATGTCTGAGGGCATTGTCCAAATGCTTCTTAAATGTTGTCAGGCGAAGAGTCAGAAAAAAATCAGTTAAGAAGAAGGAGCTGGAAGTCACCAACTTTGACCATTCTTTGACCATCAATGCTTAATTCATTACAGAGGCAGATTAAACAACCATCTGCAGAGAAAGCTCACTAATTAAAGATGTTGCCTCCTTAAAAGTGCATTTCTTTAATTTGTGTGAAATTTATTAATGAATTGCATCTGTGATGTTTTTCAAAAACATTGAGACAATGTCGTGGTTTAACCCCAGCTAGCAACTAAGCACCACACAGCCACTCGCTCATTCCCCCACCAGTGGGATGGGGGAGAGAATCGGAAGGGCAAAAGGGGAAAACTCGTGGGTTGAGATAAGAACAGTTTAATAACTAAAGTAAAATAAAAATAGAACAGTAGTAATAGTAATAATAACAATAATAATAAAAACAGGTAATAATAGTACAATAGTAATACAAAGCAAGCGATACACTCTACAATTGCTCACCACCCTCCGACCAATGCCCAGCACATCCCCCCAAGCAGCGATCGTTGCCCCTCCCCCGGCCAACTCCTCCCGCTCATATACTGAGCATGACGTCATGTGATATGGAATAGCCCCTTAGCCAGCCTGGGTCAGCTGTCCTGGCTGTGCCCCCTCCCATCTTCTTGTGCACCTGGCAGAGCAGGGGAAGCTGAAAAGTCCTTGACCAGTGGGAGCGCCACTTTAGCAACTACTTAGCACTACTTAGGAGAACCAAAACATCAGTGCATCATTGACACTGTTCTCATCCTGAACCCAAAACACAGCCCCATACCGGCTACCAAGAAGAAAATTAACTCTATCCCAGCTGAAACCAGGACAGACAACTTAAAGCAAAAATTAAAACGGTCATTTCCAAGACATTTTTTAAATCTTAAACTGGCCTAATTTTTAAAAGGTAAGAGAGAAGTTGAATACCCTGATTCTACATTTTTTTCTTTATTTTTTTCTTTATTATTTCAGCCCCCCAAAGTGTTACACATTTTGAAGTTAAAATTGATCTGATCTTCTCACTTCCTTGGGGAAAAAAAAGAAAAAGAAAGAAATTTCTATTTTGTATTTAGTTACCTTAAAGGAACCTCTTCTCAGGTACTGATATCTGCTTTCTGGAAATCATTTGTTCCAGACTTGGCACCCAAAAGGCAAGGAGTTTAAAAATACGTGATATTTTTAGAAACCCTTGTCCTTAACAAAAAAAAAACAAACAAAAAAAACCCAAAACCACCCAGACTGCTTAGGTAAAAATGATAATGCAATCTAGCACTGCACTCATTTTACATATATCTTTTCATGTCTCACAGTATAAATTAACAACAGGCATATCTGATACTGCACAAACTCTGCATGCCAAAAGCAATCAGACAGATTGAAATATATACCCCCTCAGTGATGCAAGTTATTAGGAGAATTAGAGATATGCTGAAGAGCTAGGATCAAGATCTGGCCTTATACATGGAAGATTTGAAACACACCAGTTTTAACTAGCTTTTACCTAACATTTTCTGCAGTATATGGGGGTGAAGTTTACAAAGTGTCTCCAAGTTGATACAAAAATTCACGGATGCTTCTCCTCACAGTCCGAATCTCCCCAAGGGAGAAACGGAGTATTCAGGGAGTCCCTGAAATGAAACTCAATAGCAACGAAGTTACTATTAAGCAGGTATCCTTTATTGCAGCGCTGGGCAGCACTGGGGATTCTCCACCATAAGTGCTCCACCGATTTGGTGGACTTTCAGAGATTATATACTATAAAATCCTACATATTCACAGGATTTCCGAGAAATCATTTACATAAACATGAGGTTTCCTGGAACTTATTAACATATGCAAATGTCCGATCCGCATGCGCAGTCGTCTCCCGTGGTGGTCTTCAGGTGGTCTTTGGGGGTCCTCAGATGAAGGCTCGTAGTCTTCTTCACTGTGTTCGCTGATTGACCCTTGCTTCTGCGCAAACTCAGTCCGAGGATCACGTAAACGGTGTCCTTCAAGGCTGTCGTCATTCTTTTGTGACCTCCTATCTTCCATGCATTTGTTCTCCCAAGGCCCAGTTGTCTGAGATGGGATTATCCCGGAGCCCCCTTATCTTACAACCATTCTAACTACTCCCTAAATCACAAAGGCCTTTCTTTTGTTTAGTTAAGTGACTAAGATATTTAAATATACTCCTTGCCCCTAGGCTTTCAGGAGGCATTTTGATGCAGTAGCTTTGTCTATCTTGGCTTTAACCCTTTCAAAGTAAAGCTGTATGAAACTCAGCAGTCACATTCCATAGGAGTTTGCATAAACATTTTCATCCATTCACATACAAGCAGGTCCCCTCCACAACATCAAACAAGTCCAAACCTCTGATAGTACTAATTCAGTCAGTGCTAACAAACTGCCGCTGGTTTTGCAATGAAAAAGGAAATTCTTATATACAAAAACATGATTATTCACAAATCTGACAGAAAACCCAAGAACTTCTTCAAATTAAGACAAAGATTTTTGGGTACCTAGCTAATATTGCAAACAAGCACATTTTAATTTTCAGTTTATGCTTAAAGCATAAGCTGAAATCCTGTATATAATTTGGAAGCTTGTGTGGAGGGGAAAAGGAGAAAGAGGGTTGAATTTTTTTTTCTGCAATCCATACAAATCCAAGCAAAATGAAAAGCTATGATTCCAACGTGTCTTTCTTTTAAGTCAACAAACTGCACTGCCTCTAATAAAAGCTACCTCTTACACTGTACTTCAGATTTCAGGGCCTAAACTTACATTGCATGCAAAGTACTCACTTTCAGCTTGAATTAAAGATTGATTCATTCCAATTCCAATTCCTATAATTCATTTAAAAAATAAGAATGATTCAAAACATCAAAGCAGTGCCAGCAACAACAGGAATTTTTGTTTTGGATTGTTGTCTTTTTTTTTTAATGCAGTCCTTGGAAGAAAGAGAAAACACATTGCTGGAGAATATCTGAATTTCCAGCTGGCTGTGTGTGTGGGAAATTAACATTAGCTATGACCACATTTCAATTTCACATGATTTTCAATGTCAGGATGGGCCCAGTAGTGTAAGTGGCACGAGGTGATGATGCAGGTGAGCTGGCCCCTCTGCCTGCAGGTGTAGGAGGGTACTGGAGGTAGAAGCCACACTGCCACCTGCAGCACCATGTGACTCAGCACTGACTCAGGGGACTTCCCTGGCCCTGCCACATCTCTAGCCAAACTCCTGCTGTCCTTGGCTGCCCTGGTCCTGCTGATGGAGTGGCCCAGCTGCCTCACCTCACCGCATGCTGCAGCACATAGAGTGCAGGGGGACTTGTGCTACCGAGCAGATTGAATTAGGATGCTTTTGTTTTAAAGACTTAATTCATAGAAAAGCTGAAGTGATACAGCCAACTACAATTTTCAGTGAACAAGTTGATACACTAGTAAAAAGGTAAGAGAAAAGGAGCCTCTGGCACCCAGCATTTCCATTGATCTGTACACAGCAAATCACTCCTGCTTCTCTACGGTCTTGCCTAACTAAGCCCCAGAGTTAAGGTTATATTAGCTATATGTCTCATAATTAGTGTTAAATCACCTTAGTAGTGATGCAAATCAAGTTGGCATTTGGCACAGGCTGCTGGCACTAAGTGGCAAAATAAAACAACAAAAGACATTTTATGTTGATATCTGAGATGCATTTATTCACCTCAGATCGCTATCTAAGTAGATAACATATCAGATAATCTCATTTCTGAAATGCCTCTAGTGTTTCCCTGAACATGATAAGGGAACACTGATCATGCAAGTTACTTTTAGACTTTTAAATAACTTGCACAGAATTTAACAAGATGTTTGTTAGTACCTGTTTCTTAATCTGAGAAGATATGGCATTAAGAACCCTTGAAAACCCTAAAGTATGGGTACTAAATGCTTAGCCACTATGGAAATTTTGATTCCTGAAGAATGCTAGCCTAAATTTCTGTGACAGAAAAAGCTGCTCACAATTCCTAGCTCTGTACTTCCATGACAGTGTTAAAGTTACTTGATTTCTCATTTGGCAATTTCTCCATCTGTGAAATGGAGTAACATAGCTGTGTTTTCCAACAAATGTTGAGAAGTGCCATATAAAACACTGACTGCCAACATCTTCCTGGGATGACTGTAAGGACAACTAATTCAAATGTCATGTCAGTGTATTATTAAATCATAATCATAGTACTGGTTCACATACATACAGTTACTTTCTTTTGGGGTTATTGTTTCAGTGCTGGAAGGGGAGTCATCTGCTTCTACTTCACCTGTTTCACTGAGTAGATTTGAAGGACCCACAGTATGAAGGGGGAGGAAGGGACAGAAGAGTCAAGCAAGTAAAGGAGACACATTAGAATCACAGAATCATAGAATCGTTAAGGTTGGAAAAGACCCTTAAGATCATCGAATCCAACCGTTAACCTATCACTGCCAAGTCTACCACTAAACCATGTCCTCAAGCACCACATCTATCCGTTCTTTAAATACCTCCAGGGATGGAGACTCAACCACTTCCCTGGGCAGCCTGTTCCAATGACTGACTACCCTTTCGATGAAGAAGTTTTTCCTAATATCCAACCTAAACTTCCCCTGACCCCCACCTCGCTACAACCTCCTTTCAGGTAGTTGTAGAGAGCAATAGTTCTCCTAAGATCTCCCAAGGACGTTCAGAAGAGTACTATAGCCAGCATTTATTTTGCCACAGCCCTCCCACCACCAGCAGCAGGTACAGTAGCTGTCATGAAGATGGAACACATCTGCAGTTCTCTCAGCTTCATAAACTTTCAGATAGATGAAATACAGGTAGAGGCCTACCTCTCAGGGATACATGTTTGTATGTCAAGTCACATGTTTGTATGTGGGAGGAGAAGGGAGAACACACCTGCATACCAGGGCAAAGAGAGAGGGTGTGCTCAACAAGGAAAACTGTGAAACATCCACTCCCCTACTTTAGGGCCACAGTTGAAGCACAGCCATTCAGCTGCACCTGAGTTATAAGGTCCCTCAGTGAGGAAGAGGCCACAGCATGCTGGAAATGACAGAACCTGTTTCTGCTGCATGACGTGGGAGAACTATTGGATAACTTGGGAAGTTTCTAGGCTCAGGAGAAACAGCACTGCTACAGAGGTAAGGTGGCTTCCCCAGGCAGAAAATTTGCACTGACTTGGACGGTGTATGATCAGCACCCTAAATTTCCTCCCTGACAAAAATCCTGTTCCCTCCTTCCCCACTCCACCCCTAAAAATGGTGGGGGATCTATTCAGAAGAACAAAGCATCAAAGTTTCCTACTATATCGCCATTTCCTCAAAGGGCAAGATATATGTAGCTCTCTCTTAAATCTTTCAGCTAAAGAGTATTTGGCAATACATTTTCTGGGTTCACAAACTGCTTCAGTTCCTAACATACCAACATGCAAAAGAAATCCAGACCTAGTGAAACGCCTAGTTCAAGCTCTTAAAATCCAGATAAAACTAGTTAGCTAGTGTTTATTTTCTAGGATGCTGCATCAGACTGAGTAACTCTCTCTTCCTGTACTGCCTTTGTTTCAAATTAGGGCATATGCAATACTGCCAGAAGTTATCACTACTGGGAAACTACATACTTTATTGTTGTTCTTTGGACTCATGTGACCTTCATTATAAAATAGCTACATTAAAAAAAAGCTACAGGTGAGTCCTAGTAACTCATGGAAAAAGAACATAAGCAGCAGCTGCACAAGGCTCTTAGTGTTGCCTAAGAGTACTCTGACAAGAAGTTGCCCCCTTGCTCTCTCCTAGTTACAGGAGGGTTGCAACAGTGCGTGTTTGATGCTTTGGTACAGTGGGATAGTGGGAAGCAATCCTGTATAGCAGAAATGAACAACCTTTTCTCCACAAAATGCAATAAAGGAATACAGTTAGGGCTCTATTAGTTTTCACCAGTTCACTCTTCATAAAATCCAGAAGTAGCAGCATTCAGGAAACTGAGGCAGGATGAAGGAGCTTTCCTACACTAAAGTTCTGACAGAGTTGACAGTCATACCCACTCATTGCCTTCAGAATAAACTCTGAGTGGCTACATTATGGAATCCGGGATGATTTTTCTGAAGACAGATACTCATCTACGGTGAACTACACTGAAGCTGGCATGGAATATCCCTTTGGTCAGTTGGGGGTCAGCTGTCCCAGCTGAGTCCCTTCCCAACTTCTTGTGCATCCCCAGCCTACTTGCTGGCGGAGTGGTGTGAGAAGCAGAAAAGACCTTGACTCTGTGTGAGCACTGTTCAGCAATAACTAAAACATCAGTGTGTTACCAACACTTTTTTCATTACAAATCCAAAACATAGCCCCATACAAGCTACTATGAAGAAATTTAACTCTATCCCAGCCCAAACCAGTACACTCACATTCCACAAAACAAAAATACCACACACAAAACTATTTTGGATATAATCTGCTTGTCCTGATTTCAGCTGGGATAGTTAATTTTCTTCCTAGTAGCTGGTAGAGTGCTGTGTTTTGGATTTAGGATGAGAATAATGTTGATAACACACTGATGTTTTGGTTCTTGCTGAGTAGAGTTTACACTAGTCAAGGACTTTTCAGCTTCTTGTGCTCTGCCAGGTGTACAAAAAGCTGGGAGGGGGCACAGCCAGGACAGCTGACCCAGACTGGCCAAAGGGCTATTCCATACCATGTGACATCATGCTCAGTACATGAAGCTGGGGGAAGAAGGAGGAAGGGGGGGACGTTTGGAGTGGTGGCATTTGTCTACCCAAGTAACCGTTACGTGTGATGGAGCCCTGCTTTCCTGGAGATGGCTGAACACCTGCCTGCCAATGGGAAGTAGTGAATGAATTCCTTGCTTTGCTTGTGCATGTGGCTTTTGTTTTACCTATTAAATACAATAATGAGTCATAAAAATTGCACTGTAAAACTTAAGTGGTTTAGTAATATGTGATATGGTTAGTTTCTCTCCTGAATGCTTAAATAACTCACTTGAAATAAAGGAAAGTACATTGGTTGACATAATACTTCCTGTAGCAGTTTCATGGTTTAACCCCAGCTAGCAACTAAGCACCACGCAGCCGCTCGCTCACTCCCCACCAGTGGGATGGGGGAGAGAATCAGAAGGGTAAAAGGGAGAAAACTCATGGGTTGAGATAAGAACAGTTTAATAATTGAAGTAAAATAAATTAGAACAGTTAAATAGGCAAAGCAAAAACCGTGCGCGCAAGCAAAACAAAAGAAGTAATTCATTCACTACTTCCCATCGGCAGGCAGGTGTTTAGCTGTTCCCAGGAAAGCAGGGCTCCATCACGCATAACGGTTACTTGAGAAGACAAACACCATCATGCCCAATGTCCCCCCTTCCTTCTTCCTCCAGTTTATATGCTGAGCATGACATCATATGGTATGGAATAACCCTTTGGCCAGTCTGGGTCAGCACCGCCCCCCCCCCCCCCCCGGCTGTGCCCCCTCCCAGCTTCTTGTGCCCCTGGCAGAGCAGGGGAAGCTGAAAAGTCCTTGACCAGTGGGAGCGCCACTTAGCACCTCTTTAGCAACAGCTTAGCACTGCTTAGCAAGAACCAAAGCATCAGTGTATCATCATCGACATTGTTCTCATCCTAAACCCAAAACACAGCCCCATACCGGCTACCAAGACGAAAGTTAACTCTATCCCAGCTGAAACCAGGGCATAGCTCTTTGTAAGTTACCTAATGAAACCTACACTTACACATGTATTTGCTCTAGTTCTCTGTTTTGATGGCCACTAAATGCCCACACTTGGGGATAGTTTGTTATTTCTTCTAACATACTCCACAGAGCCTTATTTGGCTATTTCCCTTGCACGAAGCTGGTTGCCAGCTGAATTCCACAACACAGAATGCATTAGCTGAAAATGGGAAAAGCTTCAATTATCTAAATAGCTGAAGGTCTAAAAATAGCTTTCCAGTGACAGCTAATATAGCCACAGCTGAGATCATTGCTCTAGCTTGCATGAAAGCTCTGAGTTTCACAGTACATTTATCTGCAGAAAGAGTCCACTTTAAATGAGGCAGTAAAGTCCCCAGAACATCTGTTAATTAATTTTTCCACATTACATAAGTCAATTACATGCATTTGTCACCCAACATTAAGGGGCAGACAGGTTCTTTTAAGGATCCTTGGCAGAATGATGATGGTGCTAAGTTGTAGTTACAATTAAAGCTTTATTTTCTTAACAGGATTTTATGATTAGCATAGCATAGAATTTATGATCAGAATAGCACAAGATCTCTATAAGTAGAATCAGTGTAGTACAATTTTATAAGTAGCGTAGCACAGAATTTTATAGCAGCACTTAGCTTATGGTTTCTAATCACCTGGACCCTCTGCAGATTGGGTCAAATCTTAATACTTGGCTTGTCATATCAGCATAACAATCCTAATCTAGACTTGAAAACATATAAAAGAATGCGAGTCACCGACTCAATCCTTGGAGGAAGCAGACGATGGTGGAGGTATCCCTGACCACCAGGGGTTCACGGGTTTTGCTGTCCAGCAGCAGTTATGATCCAAGTCCCATTTAGTACCTGTAACTGCTTGATTTTATAGACAGTGCTCTGTGTGCTGTTATGCTTCCCTGTTCTGTGATGGGGTCATCACCACCACCTGGTTGGCCGGGTGCCTGGGACCTTCAAAGTTGGTAAGAAGGGGAGTAGTCGGCCTGGTGCCCAGGAATCTTAAGGCTGGTAGGGAGGGGAGGAAGAAAACTGTTTGGTTTGTCTACTTGGTTCACAGGACCTTCAGGACCTGATGAGGAGGGGAAAGGGAACAAATACATGACCAGCTTGGTCACAGAGAATGGCCGCTTGCCTTATAAAATGGTGTTAGTTATGCTAACCATATTAACAGGGGTCAGGAACAGGGGATACTGGTCACAGCATTAAAGCGTTAACCATCAATGGGTTGGATGTACAACAGCAGAAGTGTCCAACAGTTTGCTTTAAAGATAAGTCTTCGAAATAGTGTAAAGTTACTTCAGACTTTCCTGCAAAGTCTACTCCATTTAACTTCTCAAATGAGAAAATCAACAGGTAGGTTAAAATATAACAAGCAGAAAGACAAGAATTCTTATCACTGGGGCTCAGTGCCAATGGAAAAAAGTGCAGCTCAATGTGAATCTCATCAGTCCTGTGATGATGAAAATCAAATGTAGCAGCTCTTTGCCTGGCAACAGTTTCTCAATACATTTTGATTTCTCAGTACTGAATTAATCATCTTTTCTAGAGAGCACAATGGAGGACAGTGAAAACAACAGCTCTCCTTGCAGATTTGGTGAACTTTTCTTCCCTTCTGATATAACTTAGTGACTATTTTAACACTGACATGTTGCTTGGGACTATGTTGTGGACATGCTGGGAGGGGGTAGGGAAAGGGAATTCACAAGTGTGGGAATCTTCAGAGTGAATAGCTGAAGTTATGAACTTTAGGACTGATTATATCCAATAATGAAAAGAAAATTTTAAATTAGTAACAAAACATTTTTTTGCAAAGTATATAATTAACCTTTAAAATTCAAAATGCCATCAAATTTAAGAGTTCAGCTGGAGGCAAGAAGGATTATGTATTTATGTTTATAATGCAAACATCTATAATCATAGAATCATAGAATCGTTAAGGTTGGAAAAGACCCTTAAGATCATCGAGTCCAACCGTTAACCTATCACTGCCAAGTCTACCACTAAACCATGTCCTCAAGCACCACATCTATCCGTTCTTTAAATACCTCCAGGGATGGAGACTCAACCACTTCCCTGGGCAGCCTGTTCCAATGCTTGACCACCCTCTCGGTGAAGAAGTTTTTCCTAATACCCAACCTAAACTTCCCCTGGTGCAGCTTGAGGCCGTTTCCTCTCGTCCTATCACTCATTACTAGGGAGAAGAGACCGACCTCCACCTCGCTACAACCTCCTTTCAGGTAGTTGTAGAGAGCAATAAGGTCTCCCCTCAGCCTCCTCTTCTCCAGGCTAAACAACCCCAGCTTCCTCAGCCGCTCCTCATAAGACTTGTGCTCTAGACCCTTCACTAACTTCGTTGCCCTTCTTTGGACACGCTCCAGCACCTCGATGTCCTTCTTGTAGTGAGGGGCCCAAAACTGAACACAGTACTCGAGGTGCGGCCTCACCAATGCCGAGTACAGGGGCACTATCACCTCCCTGGTCCTGCTGGCCACACTATTCTTGATACAGGCCAGGATGCCATTGGCCCTCTTGGCCACCTGGGCACACTGCTGGCTCATGTTCAGGCGGCTGTCAACCAACACCCCCAGGTCCTTTTCTGCCAGGCAGCTCTCCAGTCACTCCTCCCCCAGCCTGTAGGATTGCATGGGGTTGTTGTGACCCAAGTGCAGGACCCGGCACTTAGCCTTGTTGAACCTCATACAGTTGGCCCCGGCCCAACGATCCAGCCTGTCCAGGTCCCTCTGTAGGGCCTTCCTACCCTCCAGCAGATCGACACTTCCACCCAACTTGGTGTCATCTGCAAACTTCCTGAGGGTGCACTCGATCCCCTCATCCAGATCATCAATGAAGATATTGAACAGGACCGGCCCCAGTACTGAGCCCTGGGGAACACCACTCATGACTGGCCGCCAACTGGATTTGACTCCATTCACCACCACTCTCTGGGCTCGGCCGTCCAGCCAGTTTTTAACCCAGCGTAGAGTGCACTTATCCAAGCTGTGAGCAGCCAGCTTCTCCAGGAGAATGCTGTGGGAGACAGTGTCAAAGGCCTTACTAAAGTCCAAGTAGACAACATCCACAGCCTTCCCCTCATCCACTAAGCGGGTCACCTTGTCATAGAAGGAGACCAGGTTAGTGAAACAGGACCTCCCTTTAGTTCCCCGGATCCTCCTTCCGACCCTTCTTGTAGAGGGGCGTCACATTTGCTAGCTTCCAGTCATCTGGGACCTCCCCGGTTGACCAGGACTGCTGGTAAATGATGGAGAGTGGCTTGGCCAGCTCCTCTGCCAGCTCCCTCAGTATCCTCGGGTGGATCCCATCTGGCCCCATGGACTTGTGAGCATCCAGGTGGAGGAGCAGGTCGGTGACTGCCACCTCTTCGACAACTGGGACTTCATTCTGCATCCTATTTCCATCTCCCAGCTCAGGGGCCTGAAAACCCTGAGGATGACCAGTCTGACTATGAAAGACTGAGGCAAAGAAGGCATAGATACATTAGGAAAAGAGACAGCTGCCATTATTCTGAGGATTTCTATATGAACTGTTCTGTGCCAATAAGATTAAGGCAGCAGAAAAACTGATGGCATAAAATTGGTGAAAAATCCCTTGTTGTAATGCTATAAACATATTTCATTTAAGTAATCTATTCCAGTATAATCAAAATTTCTTTGCATTTTAAGTTGAAAAAATCTTGCACTTTTGAAATAAAGTGATATCAAAGAATAATGTATTAAAAACATTGTTAATAATGCCTCTGTAAGAAAACTGCATACGCACACATTAAAGCTCACATGAGAGGGAGCATATTAGAAAACAATCAAAAGATAGCACATTTTTCTCTCAATTACAATGTTTTTGTAAATATAATCTCAATTTAAAGTGAATTTTTCAGTAGGATGGCAATCAATGTACTAAATCAAAACGGTGTGTAGAAATGGGGAAAGTAACTTCATCAAACTGATTTTCCAGAGCTTGTGTTATTTTGATGGTCAAGAAACACCAAGAAAGAATATGTGCCGGTATTCTTTCAGATTTTTAGTTGTAATCATACAAAACTTCTTTCACAACTATTTTCAGCTCTTTATGACAAAAAGAAGGGAGAATATATTGGCAAGATAAGGATTATTATTCTTTTATTCTATTATTTACAGAACAATAGAATGGCAAACTTAGATTGACTTATTTTTCCCCTTAGAATACAGTGCAGCAATTTCAAGTGGACACTGTAGGTGCTACATGTTTGTAGCATGTAGAAACAAATATTAGGTTTTTCTGACATTCCAAATTATATTACATTTATTGTAATTACATGAAAAGTTATTAATATTGCAATATTATCATTTCATAATATAGTGCTCATAAGTCTGCAGTAGCTGTCAGCTCTCTTGATACCACAGCATTAAAAACTAAACCACTTTCATTTGGTTGCCCTGTCTTAAATGCTACACAGCAAAATGAATATTCCAAGTCATCTCAAATGAGGATAAAAGTCTCTTCCGTTAATTTTTTATGGAAGGAATGCTTTTATTTAACTATATCTGAACTTCTGGTGAAGGTAGAAAGACCGGAAATCAGAGTTGCAAGATGCAACTTTACTAGTGTTAATAGTTGTTTTGAATTATTTAGATCTACTCTAAGTCTACTCACATACTCACGTGAGTGGGTTTGGGGTTTTTTTTTGTTTAAACACACATGCACGCAAAGCTTGTTCTTAATTTTTTTCTTCTTCTTCTGGGTTCTCTACTAGTGATTTCTTTTGTCTGCCAAGATTTTTGCATTAGATTAATCTCAGAAGATAACATTTGTTCTCAGTTGTAGCCCTTAATTCTATAAGAAAACAAGTAGAGACCACTTCTGTTAAAAACAAAAAGCTTGAATGTCAAATTCCTATGGCTTGGTATGGGCAGCCAGGATAAGACTAAAGGAAAAGAGGGGAGGTAAGTAGCATCCTTGCAGTTCCAGCTTTTACATTCACATTTTTTGCATTTTGTACGGTTGTTTTCAGTAGCATTTTCATTTTCATTCATACATGCTCTCTCTATATGAAGAAAAATCTGATATACTGCATATTAGTCTGTCATGGAAAGTTCACCTTGAGAGAAATATACACAGACACACACAGTGAAATCCTGTTGTTTTCCAAGGAGACTAGTAAACATGTATTTGTTCATCTGCACAGATAGCAAATGCTCAGAGTTATTAGGGAGATGAATAAAGAACAGAAAATAGAGATGTTGATTGTTACAGTTTAAGCAAGTTTCCATTCCTGTTGTTAGTGCTCTAAAAGACAAAGAGATACAACTTCAAAACTGAATGAAGTCTTGCTAGTATGATTTTGAAATAAGTAATTGACTCATCTGCATATGGCCGATTGTTCTAAAGTAAACAGTCCCATGAGAAATTAAGGGCTGTGTTTCTCACTTATGGCTAAAACAAAGCATGTCATCTTTAAAAGGTGCAACTGTCATGCAACAAGGCTGCCCATGCCAATCTCTCAATGCATAATTCAAGTTTTCTGTACTTTGACATCCAGATCACGATATTTCATTCTACTATGTGTATTAGTTCAGCATGTCCAGTTGAGTTTTGACCTCTACTACACAATGCCATTTGGGTACCTGGGTTCAGTCTGAAAATACAGAGTAACAAAAGACAAACTGCCTATTATACATGAGAAAGGAAGAGATTTAAAATAACACAATCTCACCTAAAATCTATGCTCCCTTTACAGGTGTCTCTTAGCTGCCCCAGTTTTGATCTACATCCTTGCAATAAGGTTGGCAAGTCAATTTGAACCTTTGGTTAAAATTTACCTGATTTCTGGTCAATGTCACAGACTAGAAGACTCAAAGGAACCTAAAGAGGGCATCCAATTCATCCACCTGATTAAAGCAGGATCATCTCTACATGTCATTCCTGAAAGACATTAGTTTAACCTGTTCCTTACAGCTACAGCATGCCACCAAGGCTCCACAGCTTTCCTTCAGAAAAAACCTTAACTAGTAGCCAAAGCTTCCTTTTTGTAATTTAAACTCATTGATTACTGATGTATTTGTCATGTGTATGGGAGAACAGACTGTCTTTCACTTTTGTAACATTTTTTAATGTATTTGGAGGCCTACTTTCTCTTGGTTAGGTAAACATATTAACAATTTTATTTTTTGCTCTAGAGATAATTTATTCTAGTTCTTTGACCAGGTTGCTATCTATTTGAATCTCTCCAAATGATTTTTCCTCCATGCATGGTATCTAAAATACAGCACTGACATGGAAACCTTGCAGCACTGAATCATGAAAAAAAATGATTTTTTTACCTTGCTTTCACAGGCTATCTTAATTTCACTTCCAGTACAGTGTTTAATTTCTCATCCAAACAGCACTGTTGACTCATGAAACCTATGTACTGCAATCACTCCAGGATCCCTTTTTGCAGAAGTGTTGCTTACTCAGTTGCTTTTCATTCTGTATTTGAATAGATGATGGTTCTTACTGGGATGCAGTACCCTGCACTTTTCCTTGTTAACTAGTATTCATCAACTTGTCAAGATGAATTTTAATTCTAAGCCTGTCTATATATGCTTATTCTTTTCCAGCTTAGTGTTACCTGTAAATTTAATGATTGTACTCTTATTTCATCATCCGAGTCATTAATACAAAGTATTGATAAGTGCTACACACAGATCATATTCACTGATATTAAGCCACTGAATTTTGAGAATAGTTTTCCAACTAGTATTGCATCTAGCCTGTGGCACATCATTGTCCTGGTTTCAGCTGGGATAGAGTTAATTTTCTTCTTGGTAGCCGGTATGGGGCTGTGTTTTGGGTTTAGGATGAGAACAATGTCGATGATGATACACTGATGCTTTGGTTCTTGCTAAGTAGTGCTAAGCTGTTGCTAAAGAGGTGCTAAGTGGCGCTCCCACTGGTCAAGGACTCTTCAGCTTCCCCTGCTCTGCCAGGGGCACAAGAAGCTGGGAGGGGGCACAGCCGGGGGGAGGGCTGACCCAGACTGGCCAAAGGGTTATTCCATACCATATGACACCATGCTCAGCATATAAGCTGGGGGAAGAAGAAGGAAGGGGGGGGGGGACATTGGGCATGATGGTGTTTGTCTTCTCAAGTAACCGTTATGCGTGATGGAGCCCTGCTTTCCTGGAGACGGCTGAACACCTGCCTGCCGATGGGAAGTCGTGAATGAATTCCTTGTTTTGTTTTGTTTGCGTGCACGGTTTTTGCTTTGCCTATTTAACTGTTCTAATTTATTTTACTTCAATTATTAAACTGTTCTTATCTCAACCCATGAGTTTTCTCCCTTTTACCCTTCTGATTCTCTCCCCCATCCCACTGGTGGGGAGTGAGCGAGCAGCTGTGTAGTGCTTAGTTGCTGGCTGGGGTTAAACCACGACAGTCCTTTCTGGTGCCCAACGTGGGGCTCGAAGGGTTCGAGATAACAACAGATTTAATTGGAATGCGCTAGATCGAATTTATAGCTGTTATTGCTGTTTAGCTGTTAATCGGCAGGCTTCTGTGCTTGCCATGGGGCTTGCTTGCCTTATTGTATGTTAGAGTCTAGTGCTTGTTAGTGGCTGCTTTTTGCTTTTGCTGCTTGCTGTATCATCTTACTCTGCTGTGCCTGGGAACATTTTGATAACAGCAATGGCCATGTGCCTTGGCTGGCAGATGGCTAGGGCATCTCTGCTGTTTTTCTGTGCTGCTGTACTGGACAGGCTGGAACTCCAGTGTGAACTGGAGTCGAAGGGACTGTGACCTGTGGACGAGTCCCTGTGGGAGCATGACACCCCAAAGTGTCTGTGGACGTGGATAATCCCATGTCAGAGCAGCCCATGGAACTTAAGAGTGGAGCAGAGATCCACCTACAGCCCATGGAGGACCCCATGCTGGAGCAGGTGGATGCCCGAAGGAGGCTGTGACCCCATGGGAAGCCTGCGCTGGAGCAGGCTCCTGGAAGGACCTGTGGACCCGTGGAGAGGAGAGCCCACGCTGGAGCAGGTTTGCTGGCAGGACTTGTGACCCTGTGGGGGACCCACGCTGGAGCAGTTAGTGAAGAACTGCAGCCCGTGGGAAGGACTCACGTTAGAGAAGTTCGTGGAGGACTGTCTCCCGTGGGAGGGACCCCACGCCAGAGCAGGAGCAAGGGGAGTACTCCATTGCAGTGTTAAACCCTATAACCTGGCCCAAAGGGGCCAGGGGTGGAGACTGTAATGGAAATACCTTTAAATTGTTGTAACACATGATCTGAGTTGCATGTTATAGGAATTACCATAGCAGGAACCACCTGAACCAATGGAGAAGAAGCCTTACAAGAAGCAGTGCAAGTGCAGCAGTGACCTGACCTGAGCTGGCTTTGGTGCCCAATAACTCCACGCAACACACTACCTCTCCTGTCCTGAGTGACCACTATCACAGATGGAGCCCAAAGTCATGGACTAAAGGAGCTCAATGGATATTTTTGGGACAACAGGGGTGGTGGTTAAAGAGCATGTATTGGATAATGCGGGACCTGAGCATGACGTAAATGGTATGGAATAAGGGGTGGATACTGTCCTGGTTTCAGCTGGGATAGAGTTAACTTTCATCTTGGTAGCCGGTATGGGGCTGTGTTTTGGGTTTAGGATGAGAACAATGTCGATGATGATACTGATGCTTTGGTTCTTGCTAAGTAGTGCTAAGCTGTTGCTAAGTGTCGCTCCCACTGGTCAAGGACTTTTCAGCTTCCCCTGCTCTGCCGGGGGCACAAGAAGCTGGGAGGGGGCACAGCCGGGGGGGGGGGGGGGCGGTGCTGACCCAGACTGGCCAAAGGGCTATTCCATACCATATGACACCATGCTCAGCATATAAACTGGGGGAAGAAGAAGGAAGGGGGGACATTGGGCATGATGGTGTTTGTCTTCTCAAGTAACCGTTATGCGTGATGGAGCCCTGCTTTCCTGGAGATGGCTGAACACCTGCCTGCCGATGGGAAGTAGTGAATGAATTCCTTGTTTTGCTTTGTTTGCGTGCACGGTTTTTGCTTTGCCTATTTAACTGTTCTAATTTATTTTACTTCAATTATTAAACTGTTCTTATCTCAACCCATGAGTTTTCTCCCTTTTACCCTTCTGATTCTCTCCCCCATCCCACTGGTGGGGAGTGAGCGAGTGGCTGTGTGGTGCTTAGTTGCTGGCTGGGGTTAAACCATGACACACATACAGCTAACCATGCTTCCTAGCCAAAAAGTGTCAGGTGAAACAATACAACAATTTTTTACTAAAAGCAAAATATGTAACATCTGCTGTTTCTTTCTGTTAAGAAAGCCTTACACATTTTCAAAGACAGAAATTAAGTTGATTAGACATTATTTGTTCTTGACAGATCCATGTTGACTTTCTCATCTTTTCTTCTAGATACTTACAAACTCTACTGTATTTGTACAGTGTTTCTGCAGAAATGTATATTAAGCTGCAAGACAGTTTACCAGCTACCCCTTTTCTCCCTCTTAAAACTTAAATAAGGTAGACAACATTTTTTTTTTTTTTTCCTTTTTTCAGCCTTCCATTGTTTCACACATCTTCCATAAGTTTTCAAAGGTAGCTGCTAATGCCACTAAGATATCAAGATCGCCCCCTTGGAGTTCACAAGCAATGCTGTCATGAATTTCAGGATCCTTCATTTTCACTTGGACCATCCTGAAGATGGTCGGTTTTCTCATTTCAGAATGGAGTTTGACTTGCAACACAAGTTTGCCAGTGAGTATATTGTACACCGCAGTGAGCCAAGTTGGAGTTTGCTCCCTTGCACAGTCAGTCCTTGTCTATGTAAACCTACCCAAAGTTAACTCTTTTTCCATGTGTCACACATCAATAGTAACCATATAGTCAAAGTTCACTGTCATAGTCACAAAAGCAAACATCTCACATTCTTCATGCCTGGCTATGCAGAATTATCAGTCTTGCTTTCAGATGCTTGTGGCCATACAGTTTGTGTAAATAGCTAGATGTCATAAGAATATCACATCTCTTTCCACAATCATCTCTCAGAAGCTAAAAAAAAAAAAGTAAGGATAATGGATCAACTCCTCATGCTTTCCAAAGAGGCAAGTTTTAGTAGGTAATTGTACAAGTTTTCTTGCTGTTCTCAATCCATGTTGTTTACTCATGGGAAGGAGAAGGAATAAAATAAAAGGAGTATGACAGCTTCCTGTAGGAAAGAACTCTATGGTAACCAATATCTTTTGGTAACATTTAAGGCCAGAGATGATAACTGCTCCCATCCCACTATCACTCCACTCAAAATTTCTCCTTAAACGATGTCTGCAAGGAGTTAAGCAAAGACTGAATGGGAGAACAATATTGAAATTTCTTTTCATGTAGGAATATGCCAACTCTCACCTTCATTCACAGACTTGGAAAGGTAATTGGATCCAAAATTAATTTCATTGGAACTAGTCAGAAGTCAACATAAAATCTTTTGCATAAGGGAAGAACTTGTTCCTCAGAAGCGCTCTAATACAACCAACTAAAATAAATCTTTGATTCTTCAAGTCATTTTTTCCTAAGTTCAGTCTGTCTTCACTATGACTGTTTTCCAACTGTGATCACATTGGTTCTGTCTACCCAGACTTTCCACATCATTGATGAGAAGCCCGATTTCCACAAGCGAAATGAGAATAAAACTAGCTCTCCATATAATAACAGTGCTTATAACTAATCAGGAATTCAGCATTCTCAAATGATTCTGAATGAGCAAACTTGATCCAACTTAAGCCAACTGCTACCAGGAGTAAGTGTCTTAGGGGAAAGAAGAAATAGGGGATGAAGGAGACATCCACATCACCACACACAAAACAAATGGGTTCTCTTGAGTGGGAGACAAAAGCCTCATGTTCCAATACCCCTCCAAGCTGATCTGATGAATTGTACAGCGCTTGGTAGAAGTCAAAAGGTGAAAGCTGGCTGGACAGCAAAAGCCAACTATATTCAGTTTATCTCAGTCCTTAAAAATATGATTACCACATATCTGTACCATATATAGATGTGGGATATCTGAAAAGCCAAGGACATGTAGTGAGCAACCCAGACTCAGACTATGTGGACTTAATCTGCATTTAATGCAAGAGGAATTCAAGGATGCTGTGAAGGTCGACTGCGGTTTGGAAGACATGAAACAAGCAGATTAAGAGGAAGAAACTATTGGCTTGCAATGTTGAAAACAAGATATGGGAGAAGCGGGCGGTGCATGTGAACTATTGTTATGAACGAATCAGAATATCGCTAGTAGCGCATGAACAGCATATTGCCAAACATAGTTAACCAATTAACGATAAGTTTATGCATGATTAGGAAGGCAAGAAACTATATTAACTAAGCTGTGTATGTAATAAACCGACATTTTGCTTGATCATATTGATCGTGTGCTGTGTCCGTGACTTCCGCGTCAGCAGGTGGCGCCCGAACAGGGACCCTCAGATCGGAGTTGGATTTTCTGACGAAACCGAGAACGCAGGGGGCGGAAGCCGGCCGAAGGTGAGTGCTGCCCCGGCACTCGGGAAACGCTAGCGCGAAAGGTGGAATCTCACCCTGATCAGGTGAGCGGCTGGGGAGGAGATGGGGGCTACCATGACAAAAGAAGAGTCAGCGGTGGTTAAGCTCCTCCAACATATCCTCTCAACGAGAGGTAAAAGTTGTGACTCGTCTACTCTGAAAGCATTATTGCTCTGGGCAAAAGGAAAGGATTTGATCCCCACGGTTGGAGTTGCCTTTGATGCTATGACATGGGAGAAAATAGGGGCAGAACTGTGGGAAGAAATAAGTAAAGGATCCAAAGAGGCGAGCAAATTCCCCACTGTGTGGAGACTGATTCATGAAACTTTAAAAAGCATGGGGGAGGAGCGGCAAGTCGCTGCATCGGCATTCGCGGCTTTGACTCCAGGTGACGGGCCCACCTCTGCAACCAGTATGTTGTTTTCGGGTCCGACAATCCCTGCAGCAACCCCGGCCCGCGTTGCAGGAGGGGTCCGGATCCTAGCAGGGACTGCAACTGCAGCTCCCACCACCACCGAAGTGCAGTCACCAGAAAAAAAACGCTGCGGAGGCTACTCCACCATCGCCCGATGTACCACAGTCGGATCGCCCTCCGAGTTATGATGAGGCCGATCCACCAAATCGACCTCCCTCACCGGTGGCGACCACCTCACTTTACCCTCCTTTGCCACCAGGTGGCGAAGAGGAGGAGGAAAACAATGGTGTTCTAGAGGAGAAAGCTGAATTACAGGAATTGATAAAAAGACTAGAGACTTTAGAAGCGCGATTGGCAGCCCCGCCAGAAAACCCACCAACGTCACTGTCCGCATTATACCCAGGACGGTCAGCACCCAACGTTTTTGCTCCAACTAGGGCACCGGTGGAAACTGGTGCTTTTCTGTCTTTGCCACCACAACAACCATCGGGGGGGGGGGGGGGGGCGGTATCCGGGCAAGGGATGTTGGTGGGAGGAGTTGGGGATCCGTCAATGCGATGGAAAGGTGTTATCCGAGATGCCATGATAGAGGGACAGGTTTTACCCATGGCTTTTCCTGTTGTAGTTGGTAATAACAGGAGAGGTGTATGGGAAGCACTGGACTGGAAAATATTGAAAGAAGCGAAAAGCGCTGTTACTCAATATGGTTTAAAATCACCATATACTCAATCTATATTACAGCACATTTTTTCAGCACAGTTATTAACTCCTTATGATTCTAGAATGATTGTCCAGATGCTATTACCACCATCGCAACAACTACAATTTTTCCAACATTGGCAAACTGCCTGTGATAGGGCAGCTTCAATACCTCGACAACAAGGCGATCCGTTATTCGGAATCCAGGCTCAAATGTTAATGGGCGCAGGGCCTTTTACGCGACCTGATTGGCAAGCGCAGTTTGCTACCGAGGCATTGCAATTGAGTCAGGAGTTAGCTTATAAAGCTCTTATTAATGTGCATGATGAGAAAATTAGACCTGCTTTTACCGCTGTAAGGCAGGGACCCACTGAATCGTACGGCAAGTTTATTGATCGTTTGCACGCTGCAATTATGGCTCATCCAGATATGGATGAGGGAATGAAAGTAAAGTTCTTAGATATGCTTGCTTTTGATAACGCTAATGAAAAAACAAAAAGAGCACTTAGTGTGTTGCCAAGAGGATCCAGCACAGGACAGTTGCTAGAGGCTGCTGAGCGAATGTTAGAACAAGAAAAGGCTACGATTATGGCCGCAGCTGTAGGTGCAGCAGTGAAGCCGTTGGTATCAAAAAAGCAAGGGGGAAAAAAGGACAAGAAGTGCTTTAATTGTGGAAAACTAGGCCATTTTAAAAAAGAATGTAGGAGTCCAATTAATACTGAGGGTCAGAAAGAAAAATGGTGTACGAATTGTAAAAAAGATAATCACGACACCCAAGAATGTCGAAAATCGGGAAACACGGCGCGGAGCGTGCCACACCCACGCGTGAAGACACAAGTGCAGGGTGCTTGGACCGCTGCACAGCCGCCACAGCCGGTAGCGCCGGAGTGGACCTGGCAACAGCAGTAGACATAACCTTAACAACGTCTGAGGTTAAATTAATTGATTCAGATCAACAAGGACCTCTAGGGCATGGGTTGAGTGCATTGCTCATAGGCCATTCTTCAATATCACGAAAAGGTATATTTATAGTACCAGGACTCATCGATGCGGATTTCTGCGGAACCATAAAGATTATGGTATATACCTTAACGCCACCACTTACAATACCAGCACAGTCTAAAATAGCTCAATTAATCCCATTTCATGCGTGTGTCCCTAAAGCACATTCAATTGTACGTGGGCATGGAGGTTTTGGATCCACAGGAGTACCAAATGTGTTATTAGCAATAGATATTGCCAAGGGAAAACCTGAAGAAAGGGTAACATTAAGACATCCTAATGGACAATCTTTAGTACTGTCAATGTTAATTGACACGGGGGCAGATGTAACTATTGTCCCTATCACAAAATGGCCTCGTCATTGGCCACTGGTACCTGCAGCTACCAATGTTGTGGGAGTCGGGGGGGCACAATGCACGATGATTAGCAAATTACTGATAGCATTCAATTTTGAAGACGGTACCACTGTTACCACAAGGCCATATGTAATGCACTTGCCTGTAGCTCTTATAGGTCGGGATGTATTATCCCAAATGGGAGCCAAACTTGTAACCCAGCATTTTTAGGAGCGGCCATGGTTGAGCAGCCCATCTTAAAACTCACCTGGACTACGACAACGCCAGTGTGGGTAGTGGCCGCTGAAACAGGAGAGGCTGCATATTTTACAAAATTTAGTTAAAGAACAACTAGAAGCAGGTCACATTGTGCCTTCCACAAGCCCTTGGAACACACCCGTTTTTACCATCCCGAAAAAATCTGGAAAATGGCAATTGTTGCATGATTTACGAGCGGTGAATGCTGTAATGCAAAATATGGGGGCATTACAGCCAGGATTACCCTCCCCTGTGACGATCCCAGAAAATTGGGACTTCCTCATCATTGATTTGAAGGATTGTTTTTTTACTATTCCTTTGCATCCTGAAGATGCAGAAAAATTTGCATTTACAGTACCATCAATCAATAAACAGGAACCGGCAAAAAGATACCATTGGGTGGTACTACCTCAAGGAATGAAAAACTCACCTACTCTGTGTCAAAATTTTGTAGCGTGGGCCTTACAACCATTCCGAATGAAACATCCATTTTTACTAGTTTTTCACTATATGGATGATATCTTAATTGCTGGAGAAAAAATGGATGTGGAAGGAACTTTACAAAGGTTAATAGAAACCTTAGAACCGAAAGGTCTTAAAATTGCTCCAGAAAAGGTACAACGACAAAATCCATGGCAATATTTAGGATGGACAATTACTGGGAGCACAGTCAGACCACAGAAGATCATACTCAAAACAGACATTAAGACGCTCTCAGATGTTCAAAAACTAATGGGAGATTTACAGTGGGTAAGGTCAGTTAGTGGAATAACTAATGATGATCTAGCTCCCTTGATGCCTCTGTTGGGAACCTCAACCAGAGCCGATGAACGACGAAGCCTGACGAAGGAACAAGAGCAGGCATTGGATCACATTATAAAAAAGGTTTTGACAACAGCTGTACAAAGAAAAATTAGTGATTTGCCTTTGCAAATTTTAATTGTTAACTCATCACCCAACCGAAAACACTTCATAGGACTGATAATCCAAATAGATAGCCCACGCATCAACATTTTAGAGTGGGTATTTTTATCCTATCAGCCAAAAAATACCGTCTGTACACGGATTGAACTATTAGCTAATATGATCATCAAAGGTAGAAGAAGGATTTGTGATCTGACAGGACAAGAACCTGAAACCCTGTTTGTACCTATAGCACAGAATTATTTAGATTGGCTTTTAGCAACATCAGAAACATTTCAAATCGCTTTAGCCGAATATCCAGGTACTGTAACCAATAACTATCCTTCCACGAAAATTTTGCCGCTTTTACAAAATCAGGACTTTGAAGACATCCCTTATAGATCAGAAGTACCAGTTGAAGGGCTTACAGTATTTACTGATGCTGGTAGAAAATCGAAACGAGCTGCTATTGCTTGGTATGACAATAATCAATGGAATCATCAACTTCTTACAGGTCATACCGCCGACTCTTTACAAACCTTCGAGCTGAGAGCGGTGTTATGGGCCTTTCAACGCTGGCCCGACAAACCTCTAAATGTAATTTCAGATTCGCTCTACGTAGTAGGAACGGTACAGCGCCTAGAACGCGCTATGATCAAATCACTGAAGAATAACACCTTATATATGTTATTAATGCAACTTTTATTTTTATTGAATCAACGCACTAAACACTATTTTGTGACACATATTCGTAGCCATCAATTTGATCAAGGCTTGTCGATTGGAAACAACATAGCCGACAAGTTGGTTGCTACCATCTGGAAAAATCAAAATATTAACCTGTTTGAGCAGGCCCGTTTATCTCATGAATTTTTACCTCAATCTGCAAAAGTATTGGCGAAACAATATTTGATTTAAAACTATCAATCATCAGATGCCCGAGGCATCGTCCAATCCTGTCCTGCCTGCCAAAAATCAGGATTCGGTTTAGGTCTTGGGGTCAACCCTCGAGGTCTGGGAGCCCTACAATTATGGCAAATGGATGTCACCCACATCACAGAGTTTGGACGGCAAAAATATGTACACGTTAGCATTGATACTTATTCGCATGCAATCTGGGCCACTGCTCAAACAGGGGAAACAGCCAAACATGTTGTAAAACATCTGTGTGCAGCCATCGCTGCTTTGGGGATTCCTCAAGAGATAAAAACAGATAATGGTCCTGCATATATCTCTAAGACATTCGAACATTTCTGCCACTTGTGGGGCATTCGCAGAATCACAGGCATACCACACTCTCCTACAGGACAGGCGATCGTAGAACGCGCACATGCTACGTTAAAATCGCTGTTGCAAAAACAAAAGGGGGGAGAAATAGCCCCTGCTGAACGTCTTGCAAAAGCGATTTATTATTTACGGTTAACAGGGGACCGTGAATCTCCTCCAATTGTTATACACCATATGTCATTTCAATCGGGAATACAGAAGATCGATTCAGTATCGGTAAAAGTACGATATCGTGACTTAAAAACTGGAGAATGGAAGGGTCCTGCAGAAATTAAGATGACAGGTCGAGGATATGTTTGTGTTTTGACAGACGAAGGTCCGAGGTGGGTGCCTAGCCGCTGGGTGAAACCATGGAGAGAAGAGTCGGGACCACAACAGGAGTTACCATGATAGGTTTTCTCACGTCATTCCTCTCCATCATTGGTAGTGGTCACTCATGGATTTCAGTACAACCACGTACAAATGTTTGGGTAACTCTAGCTAATAAAACAGGGCAAGATTCAATCTGTTTAGCGGCAGCAAATGCAGGCAACCCATTTATGACATGTTTAGTGGGGACTCCGATTGGCGGTAAAGAGTGGGAGTATGTTTGTAACTCCTCCACCATCAGGCATGCATGCAGAGATATAGCTAACGACGTCAATGATTTTGAATATTAAAAAACAAACCCACAGATCTTGAAGAAGTATTGAAAAATATTCAAAGGATTGTAAGTCAGATTTAGATTTCTGGACAGCAGATAAAACAATTGTAGAAAGACTAGCTCTTTAGGTTTTAATTCATGGTTAGCTGGGTTAGGCATTTCAGGTTGGGGAAAAGATCTAATTATCCATGGGTTTATATTATTATTGGGATTATTATTATTAACTATACTTATATTAAGATGTGTTTTTAAATATTTCATGAAAGCCGTGGAGCGTATGATGAATGGAGTCTGGATTGCTCAAAAACAAAAAGGGGGATTTGTGGGATATCTGAAAAGCCAAGGACATGTAGTGAGCAACCCAGACTCAGACTATGTGGACTTAATCTGCATTTAACGCAAGAGGAATTCAAGGATGCTGTGAAGGTCGACTGCGGTTTGGAAGACATGAAACAAGCAGATTAAGAGGAAGAAACTATTGGCTTGCAATGTTGAAAACAAGATATGGGAGAAGCGGGCGGCGCGTGTGAACTATTGTTATGAACAAATCAGAATATTGCTAGTAGCACATGAACAGCATATTGCCAAACATAGTTAACCAATGCTGATATGGAAAGGTACAGAACTGCAAGAAACTCCAGTTTTCTGATTACCACAAAAAACATATATCCATATGAACTCCATACATAATAACTAGAAACAGCAGCTGCTTAGGTTAGGCTGCCCTATCCTAATATAAGAACTCTCAGAAGTGTAACAATGCTTCTCTGCCTCTCAGTTTCTCCATCTACAACATTGAGATTTCAATTTTTTTTTAAAGCACTTTTTGAGTACTCTTTATTAGATGATAGCCTGGTCCCTACTCTGAGTAGGGGTTTGTACCAGATGACCTCCAGAGGTCCTTTCCAATGTAAATTATTTTATGATTCTATGACTATACACCACTACCATGTCTAATCTGTGATACTTTCCTAACTGTAAAAAAGCCAGAAAAGTCTGTTTACTCATATTCTTTGCATACGAGAACCAGTAAACAAAGGGGAGGAAATGAAAGGAGACATCATTCATGGAACAGAAGTTGAGAGAGATATAATAAAAGAAGAAAAAAGAATATATGCAAGACCAGGGCTGCATAATGTAGCACTTGAAAACTAAGACAAGAAATGTGGACTCCATGACTTTGGGCTCCATCTGTGATGGTGGTCACTCAGGACAGGAGAGGTGGTGTGTCGCGTGGAGTTATTGGGCACCAAAGCCAGCTCAGATTGGGTCACTGCTGCACTTGCACTGCTTCTTGTAAGGCTCATCCTCCATTGGTTCAGGTGGTTCCTGCTATAGCACTTCCTATGACATGCAACTCAAATCCCGGGTTACAACAATTTAAAGATATATCCAATACAATCTCCACCCCTGGCCCCTTTGGACCAGGTTATAGGGTTTAACATCGCAATGAACACCTCCCCTTGCCCCTGCTTTGGCATGGACTTATCCATGTACCACAGTCCCTTAGGGGAGTACCTGCTCCAATGTGGCCTTATCTATGAGCCACAGTCTCTTCAGGGGTCTACCTGCTGCAACATGGACTTATCCACAGCCACAGTCTCTTGGAGGTGTACCTGCTCCAGCATGGCATTACCCACAGCCACAGTTCCTTCAGGAGTAAACCTGCTCCAACATGGCCTTACCCATGGCCACAGTCCCTTCAGGGGCGTACCTGCTGTGTTGTGAACTTATCCATGGCCACAGATGCTTCGAGGTGTTCCAGCATGGCCTCATGCACAGCTACTGATGCTTCAAGGTGTACGTGCTCTGGCATGGACTCATCCATGGCCACAGACGCTTCAGGGTGTCCTGCTCCCGTGTGGACTCATCCACAGGACAGTCCCTTCAACTCGAGTTCACACTTGAGTTCCAGCCTGTCCAGTACAGCAGCACAGAAACAGCAGAGATGCCCTAGCCATCTGCCAGCCCAGGCGCATGGCCATTGCTGTTATCAAAATGTTCCCAGGCACAGCAGAGTAAGATGATAAGCAGTACAGTAAGCAGCAAAAGGAAAAAGCAGCCACTAACGAGCACTAGACTCTAATATACAGTAAGGCAAGCAAGCCCCTTAGCAAGCACAGGAGCCTGCCGATTAATAGCTAAACAACAATAACAGCTATAAATTCAATCTAGCACATTCCAATCAAATCTGTCATTATCTCAAACCCTTCGAGCCCCACATTGCACACCAAAAAGGAGTGTTTTGGGTTCAACCCTGGCCAGCAACTAAGCACCACACAGCCACTCGCTCACTCTCCTCCACAGTGGGATGGGGGGGTAGAATCAAAAGGGTAAAAGTGAGAAAACTCATGGGTTGAGATAAAGACAGTTTAATAGGGAAAGCAAAAGCTGCATGCACAAGCAAAGCAAAGCAAGGAATTCATTCACTACTTCCCATTGGCAGGCAGGTGGCCAGCCATTTCCAGGAAAGCAGGGCTCCATCACACGTAATGGTTACTTGGGAAGACAAACGCCATCACTCCGAACATCCCCCTGTTCCTTCTTCTTCTCCACAGCTTTATATTGTTGAGCGTGAAATCATATGGTATGGAATATCCCTTTGGTCATTTGGGGTCAGCTGTCCCAGCTGTGTCCCCTCCCAACTTCTTGTGCACCCCCAGCCTACTCGCTGGTGGGGTGGTGTGAGAAGCAGAAAAGGCCTTGACTCTGTGTAAGCACTGCTCAGCAATAACTAAAACATCCCTGTATTATCAACACTGTTTTCAGCACAAATGCAAAATAGAGCCCCATACAAGCTACTATGAAGAGATTTAACTCTATTCCAGCCCAAACCAGTACACCTAGCAGTCAGTAATCTTGTCACTTCCACCTTCTGCTTGTGAATGGTAACCAAGTCTCTATATAAATTGGTCTCTGTAACTTTTTCTTGCTTTTATTCACAAATAAAAGGAAATTCAAATTCAGAATGAAAGGAAATGAACATTTTCATTAAGAGCATATAAGTTGTTTGAATGGTGGTGTTTGTAATAAATCTATTTTAAAAGTATCTCAGAACTGACAGACTAGCCTGCAGCTTTGAATTAATTCTCTGTAATAAGAGCAATTAAACAATTAAACATACTGGCCTGGATAAAGCTAGTAATATTGCTCCTATACTTCAAGTTTAAATATGTATTTCATAATATAACAGTCTGATTATCTGACAAATATTTTAAGACAAGTGGAAATATTTTAAGTTGGGTGATAAATGGCAGTTAATTCCCACATAAAGCATTGAAGATTCTAAAATAAAAATACCTTCAACCTCTACTCACTAAAACTACAGGGATGTTTCTGGTGAACTTAGGTGCCAAGTGCAGACTCACTGCTGTAATTAGTGTGGAACTTAGTTGTCCTGGGACATTAGATATTTTTCTTTATTTTACCAGAGTGGAAAAACATATTGGGAACTAAAACTTCACTTTTCGCTCTACTAATAATTAATTAATAATGCTTATGGATTAATTTAGATACTAAAAGTAACTGTCACAACTCCAAAATATTAACTCATTACATGCCGAGGTACTGCTTCTGAATATTGTCAAAGTTTTTAAGGACTAGGTGACCTTTTTTGTGTGGTTCCCCAAAACATGAATAATATTCATGCTCTCTGTTCTTTGTGTCATTTTCAAGTTGCTTCTGGCTTCTTTCTTTGTATTCCTTTCTTGAAAATCCATCTGGTGGTATTATTTTTCCATGTATCTTGCTTCATTCCATTTCCTTCCATTCCTTAAAATAATTTTTAATGAAGTATTTTGCCCATTAGGCTAGGTATGAGGAAGACAAGAACATGAACTTTAAGTCAGGGAAAACTGTGGGAAATGGGAAAGAAAAGGGGAAGCCAAAGAATATTCCATTTTCAAGTCAACTTCTGTTGTGACTCATGTCTTACCAGTCTCCGAATTCCTTTGTTTAGGGTCAGTTCAGGCCTAGAGGAAAGAGATTTCAGAAGAATAAATAAATGAAAACATATGTAATTGCAGAAAGGAGCAGAAAGGTTGAGATTTCAGTGTGCAACAACATCCTAATGCTAATGCATGCTAAAAATTATATGTTCTTCTTGAAGTTTTGTGGCTTGCTAACCTCTTTGGTGCTACCAATTCATAACTGGTTATATCAGTCCTGTGGAAAGAACATTATCAGCCTCCATTTAAAAGGGCTGTCTTGTAGTTGCAAGACTTGAGCCTGGGAAGAGCTGGCCTTCAAGAAAACAGCTAGGTTTCAAAGACTTTTGCTCCTAGCAAAAATAGCTGTGGTTCAATAGACAAGATTTTCTCCCCCTGAAGGGCATAAACCACAAGTTTTCCTCTCCACCTGTGATCTTATTCAGGCTCTCTAAAAATGTTGCATTGTAAATTTTTGATTTAACATTCATTTGATCCTCTGCAAATTTATTTCAACCTTAACGTTTTTGTTAATGCCTCTTCCGCTCCCCCACCTCCTGTGCACCTTCTCTTCCTGCATCATTCAGTCAGGGCACATAGCAAACAGTGGAATTGGTTTCATTAGGTGAGTGCATTCTGCCTTGCTGTTTAAATGTAATGAAAGATAAAAGCCATTGTGAATGAACATAGATATTTGAAAAATTGCTTCCTGAGAGTAAGAAGTTTTATGAGATTGAAGATAATAAAATGAAAGTTTGCAAGTCTCTCAGTTTTGGGGACAGAGATTAGTGTAGCAAATCTATTATAATTGTTTTAATTTAAACAAAAATCAATATTCAGAGAAAAAACAGAAGACAGGACATAATTTCTATATATTTATCAAAAATTTACTGCTAATTTCCATCTCAGTTTTATGGCATTACTGTTGAACTGCTTGCTTCTACAGGAAATAAATACTTGAAATGAATTGATCTGTCAAATAGTAGGGTATGCTATCAAAGGTAATAAACAATTGCTTGGTTTTTACTTAGCCAGAGAGCTCCTGTACTAGGTCTGGCTGGGATGGAGTTAACTTTCTTCATAGCAACCTGTATGATGCTGTGATTTGCATTTGTGACCAAAACAGTGTTGATAACGCACCAATGTTTTAGCTATTGCTGAAAGGTACTTGCACAGTATCAAGGCTTTCTCTTTTTCCCACTCTACTCCCCTCAAGGACTAGGCTGCAGGTGGGCAGGATATTGGGAGGGGACACAGCGAGGACACCTGACCCAAATTGATTAAAAGGATATTCCATACCATATAACATCATACTCAGCAATAAAAGCTGGGGTAGAGGAAGAAGAAGGATGAGGGCGTGTTTGGCTTCCATGGTAGTCATTGCTCAGAGACTGGCTGGGCATTGGCCTGTTTGTGGGAGGTGGTGACTGATTGCCTTTGCATTGCTTTTTTCCCCCTCTTTCCTTCAAGTATTAAACTATCTTTATCTCAACCCACAAGTTTTATTGCTTTTGCTCTTCCTATTCTCTCCCCTACCCAGCTGGGGGGGAGGGCAGTGAGCGAGTGGATGTGTGGGTGCTTGGCTGGCTGGGGCCAACCTACAACAGCTGTTAATAATCTCTTAGCATCCTCTTTTGTTCTCACATACTCACTATCATCAGCATATTACAGAAGTGATTGCCTCCTGCTTTTAATTTAAATGTTAATACCTGAAGAGTATATTTTTTGAATTTTAGTTTTATATTTCCTGGTCAAAGCAAATTCTCTTTAATTCTGTTTTAAAGAGATTTAGTGCAAGTTAAGGATTTTGAGAACAGAACAATTCTATTTACCTATGGCCTTGCTTAAAGGGGAATGACCTGATATGCCTGGTAAAATTATACATTCAGGAGCTTTGCCGAGATATCTGTTGACATCCATCTTGTTTGAAAAAATAAAAAGAACCAAAGCTATAAAATTAGCCTAAGTAACTTTTGGTGTAAAGAAAAGATCACTCTTAATGTGCGCAGTTCCCAAAGAGTCCTTTTTATTCTCAGGAAAGACCTCCTATATTTTCAGTATAGGAATTCTAGTTATGATATGCATAACAGTGCATGAAAGTATAGTAAATTATATGAATTGCTGCAGTTCTTGGAAAACGCTTGATGGCAATCTCCCCCCAGATCTGATTAATTTAGACAGTGACCAAACCACCAGAACACGCAAGATGATAGGGGATTTCCACTTAATTAGATGTCTTTTCCTTTCACACTGAACCAATACGCCCACTGAGAGTCTTTACACACACTCCAATCTGAATGCTGAGAAGACTGACATTTTTTCAAATTCATTGATGTGGGCTTTTTTGTAGCTATTCTATATGGAATCTCTTTACAATGAATTTACCTGAGGATGGAATGAAAGGGTGTATTGGGTTTACGTGGCAAGGTTTTGGTAGCTGGGGGGCTGCAGGGGTGGCTTCTGTGAGAAGACACCAGAAGCTGCCCCCATGTTGGACAGAGCCAATTCCAGCTGTTGTCGCAAAAAGCAGGGTTCTTTTACCTGGTGTGCAAAAAGCCGAATAACACACAAAGTTGAGATATTTGTTTATTTCATGTCTGCACAGAGATGGATGCTAGGTGGTAACTCCACAAAGCTAGCACACCTTGGTTAACATACAGTGACATTTTATACATTCTAAGTATCTGTTATCGGTGTTTTACAATTCTGCATATTCATTCTTGCTTCTATTGGTTCTCACAAGCCTCATCTCCACTTAAAGGTACAGTGTGTTTTAAATTTACAGAGCATGCTCAGTGGGTATGGGGTCTTTGCTTGGGCTGGGGGCTTTATTGCTGGGGGTGTGGTTTTTACTGTGTTAATTAGGATAGTTCACTCATGGTTCAAACGGCCTTGTTTTCTCATGCTTATCTTGGTATTTCCTTGCTTGACTGTTTTATGGTGTCCTTCTTGTTTCTTCTCTCAGGCCAGGTCTTGTTAACTGTTTAGGGAGGTTGATTAACGTCCTCTGCCTTAACGTCGCTGACTCAGTCGGCGAGGCATGTGGCGGCAGCAACGGTAAGTCCTGCGACTGGGCGCTAGATTGGGGTGGAAAAGGGGGTTTCCTGTGCCAGGGAACCCGATAAAGAGCCTGGTGGGGCCCTCACGCCAAAGAAAAACTGGCTGCTCTCGTAAAGCGAGGCAGACAGGGCTTGGGCGTTGCTGGGGCAACCACGGGAGATTTAAACGGGCCCCTAGGGAGCACGAGCAACCAGGAGCGCGCCGACCAGGACAGGCAAACAGGGCATGGCACGTCAGAAAGGACGTGGCGCGGCAGTTTGCGCGGCAGTTTGCACAGGCAGAGCAAGCAGGCAGCTGGCGAGCTCTCCTTGTGGTCTACGCCCTCCTGGAAGAGACTTAGCCATTGTTTCCACTCGGACAAGAGCCATCGCCAGAAGGGATGTTGCAACGCAGACAGAGCTCCCACTAAAACATGCAGCCACCCAGGTCTCTGGCTCCAGGGAGTGCCAGAGCCTTGCTCTGATGACGGAGGGCTGCCGAGACAACACCTGCTTGAGGTGCAACCAGGTGGAGGATCTGCTCAGCATGGTGGCAGAGCTGAAAGAAGAAGTAGCAAGACTGAGGAGTATCAGGGAGTGCAAGAGGGAGATAGACTGCTGGAGCCACTCCCTACCATCCCTGAGACGAGCACGCCAGATAGATAGAAGCATCAAGAGGAGAGGCTCCCCTACCCTCTTGACACCAGGCAGAAGGAGGGGACCTAAGAGAAGGAGGGGACCTAAGAGAAGGAGGAAGATGGAAACAGATCCCTGCTTGGCGCAGCAGGCAAATCCTCTCCCGGCCTACCTCGCCCTCCCAGGTGCCCTTACACAATAGGTATGAGGCTCTGGAACTTGAGGGCCAGGAGGATGATGATGCGGACAAAGATCCATCCAGGGAGTTGACTAGGGGGAACCAGTCAACCCCATGCATTACAACGGCCACTGGTAAGAAAAAAGAAGGGCAATTGTCATAGGCGACTCCCTTCTGAGGGGAAGAGAGGGCCCGATATGCCAACTGGACCCATCCCATAGGGAAGTTTGCTGCCTCCCTGGGGCCTGGGTCAGAGACATTACTAGGAAGCTCCCTAGGCTGGTACAACCATCTCATTATTATCCACTATTGGTTGTTCAGGTCAGCAGCGATGAGGTAGCCGAGAGAAGTACAAAGACGATCAAAAGGGATTTCAGAGAACTGGGGTGATTGCTTGAAAGATCAGGAGCGCAGGTAGTGTTTTCCGCCATCCCATCAGTAGCAGGGAGGAATACGGAAAGGAACAGGAATACCTATCTCATTAAGACGTGGCTCAGAGGCTGGTGCCAGCGGTGGAATTTTGGGTTTTTCGACCATGGGGCAGTTTACATGGCACCAGGCCTGCTGGAGACAGATGGGGTTCACCTGTCACAAAGGGGGAAAAGGATCCTGGCCCAGGAGTTAGCAGGCCTCATTGAGAGAGCTTTAAACTACATGCGAAGGGGGGAAGGGGATAAAACCAGGCTTGCTTGGGATGAGCCTAGGGGCGGCATGCCTGTATTGGAGATGAGATCAATAGCCCAACTGAAGTGCATTTATACCAATGCACGCAGCATGGGCAATAAACAGGAGGAGCTGGAAGCTACTGTGCGGCAGGAAAACTATGATGTGGTCGCCATCACGGAAACGTGGTGGGATGACTCACACAACTGGAGTGCTGCAATGGATGGCTACAGGCTTTTCAGAAGGGATAGGCAAGGAAGGACAGGTGGTGGGGTAGCTCTATACATTAGAGAGTGTTTTGATTGTATAGAGCTCAATGATGGCAATGATAAGGTTGAGTGCTTATGGGTAAAGATCAGGGGGAAGGCCAACAAGGCAGATATCCTGGTGGGAGTCTGTTATAGACCACCCAACCAAGATGAAGAAACAGACAAAATATTCTACAAGCGGTTGGCTGAAGTCTCACAATCCCTAGCCCTTGTTCTCGTGGGAGACTTCAATTTACCAGATCTCTGCTGGAAATACAACACAGCAGAGAGAAAGAAGTCTAGGAGGTTCCTGGAGTGCATGGAAGATAATACTCCCTGATGCAGCTGGTAAGCGAGCCAACCAGGGGAGGTGCCCCACTGGACCTGCTGTTTATGAACAGAGAAGGCCTGGTGGGTGATGTGGTGGTCGGAGGCTGTCTTGGGCTCAGCGACCACGACATGATAGAGTTTTCAGTTCTAGGAGAAGTAAGGAAGGGGGTCAGCAAAACCGCTACCCTGAACTTTAGAAGGGCAGACTTTGGATTGTTGAGGAGCCTGGTTAACAGAGTCCCTTGGGAGGCAGTCCTGAAGGGCAAAGGAGTCCAGGAAGGCTGGATGTTTTTCAAGAAGGAAGTCTTAAAGGCACAGGACCAAGCTGTCCCCATGTGCCGCAAGTCGATCAGGCAGGGGAGAAGACCGGCCTGGCTGAACAGAGAGCTTCGGCTGAAACTCGGAAAAAAAAAGAGAGTTTACCATCTTTGGAAGAAGGGGCAGGTGACTCAGGGGGATTACAAGGATGTTGTGAGGATATGCAGGGAGAAGATCAGAAAGGCGAAGGCCCAGCTAGAACTTAAACTGGCCACCACCATTAAAGATGACAAAAAATGTTTTTACAAATATATCAGTGACTAGGAGGGCCAGGGAGAATCTCCCTCCTTTGTTGGATGCAGAAGGTAACCTTGCCATGAAGGATGAGGAGAAGGCAGAGGTACTTAATGCCTTCTTTGCCTCAGTCTTTAATAGTCAGACTGGTCATCCTCGGGGTTTTCAGGCCCCTGAGCTGGGAGATGGAGATAGGATGCAGAATGAAGCCCCGGTTGTCGAAGAGGTGGCAGTCACCGACCTGCTCCTCCACCTGGATGCGCACAAGTCCATGGGGCCAGACGGGATCCACCCGAGGATACTGAGGGAGCTGGCAGAGGAGCTTGCCAAGCCACTCTCCATCATTTATCAGCAGTCCTGGTCAACCGGGGAGGTCCCAGATGACTGGAAGTTAGCTAATGTGACGCCCCTCTACAAGAAGGGTCGGAAGGAGGATCCGGGGAACTACAGGCCTGTCAGCCTGACCTCGGTGATGGAAAAAGTCATGGAGCAGATCATCCTGAGTGCCATTGCGTGGCACGTGCGGGACAACCGAGGGATCAGGCTCAGCCAGCATGGGTTTATGAAAGGGAGGTCCTGCCTCACTAACCTGATCTACTTCTACTTCCACACTGGAACAGGCTCCTGGCAGGACCTGTGGCCAAGTAGAGAAGAGCCCACTCTGGAACAGGTTTTCTGGCAGGACCTGTGGCCCCACGGGGGACCCATGCTGGAGCAGTCCATTCCTGAAGGACTGCACCCTGTGGAAAGGACCCATGCTGGAGCAGTTTGTGAAGAACTGCAGCCTGTGGGAAGGACCCACGTTGGAGAAGTTTGTGAAGGACTGTCTCCCGTGGGTGGGACCCCATGCTGAAGCAGGGGAAGAGCACAAGGAGGAAGGAGCAGCAGAGACAACGCACAATGAACTGACTGCAACCCCCATTCCCCGTCCCCCCACGCTGCTCGGGGGGAGGAGGTACAGAAGTCGGGAGTGAAGTTGAGCCTAGGAAGAAGGGATGGGTAGGGGGAAGGTGTGTTTTTAGATTTGTTCTTATTTCTCATTATCCTACTCTGGTGTTAATTGGCAATAAATTAAATTAATTTCCCTGAGTCGAGTCTGTTTTGCCCATGATGGTAACTGCTGAGTGATCTCCCTGTCCTTATCTTGCCCCACAAGCCTTTTGTTATTGTGGTGGGTTGACCTTGGCTGGCCACTAGGTGCCCACCAAGCCGCCCTATCACTCTCCTCCTCAGCAGGACAGGGGGGAAATAAGATGAAAAAGAACATGTGTGTCAAGATAAATGCAGTTTAATAAAGAAAAAGCAAAGTCTGCACGTGGAAGCAAAGGGAAACAAAAGATTTATTCTCTACTTCCCATCAGCAGGTGATGTCCAGCCACTTCCTTGAAGTAGGGCCTTAGTACGCGTAGCAGTTGCTCCGGAAGACAAACGCCGTAATAACAAATGCCCCCCCCCCCCCCCCCCCCCCGCCCCTTTCTTTTAGCTTTTATTGCTGAGCAGGCGTCATATGGTATGGAATATCTCTTTGGTCAGTTTGGGTCAGCTGTCCTGGCTATGTCCCCTCTCAACCTCTTGCCCACACCCAGCCTGTTGGCCTCTGGGAATGGGGTGTTGGAGAGACAGCCTTGATGCTGTGCAAGCGCTGCTCAGCAGCAACCAAAACACAGGTGTGTTATCAACACCTTTCTAGCTACAAATACAAAGCACAGCACTGAGGGCTGATATGGGGAAAGTTAACTCCATCCCAGCAAGACCCAATACAGTCATATTTTCTCTCCCCCTGTCCAGTTGAGGAGGAAGAGTGATAGAGTGGCTTGGTGGGCACCTGGCAGCTAGACAAAGTAAACCTGCCACACTTTCCTACCATGACGGGGTATTGTTGACTAACACTGTGATGGCCTGGAAGCAAATAATCTGCCAAGTTTTGTGGTGAGCTATTTTCTTGCCCATTTCACATATTTAGAAGGCTAGAAAAACCAATAATTTTTTTTAAATTTCAATAGTATACATTGTAGTCTACAGTTTTGTATTTATATGTTTTTCCTTACAGTGTTTTATTTAGGAATCTAACTTAGGCGCTCTGAATTGTCACCAGAAGCAACTACCTATCTCTATCAACAACAGAATTTAGATGCTTAACTTAGTTCTCTAAATAGTATCTATATCAAATGCCTCAAGTAGAACTAAATTAACATCACAGTGACAAAGATACTGGAGTATCTAATTTAACAAATAGAATAAATCCAAGTAGTATATGAAGGACAAGAGTGCCATTTGCCCAGTATATATTAATGTAGACAAACTGAACAAAACATATCATTGCACCTTGTGCCCCATCTAACTCACTTCTGGAGCAAGGGATGAAGTCCTAGATCTAGAGTTACTGCCCTTCAGTGCTGCTAGGGACTAAGACTAACATTACTTCCAAATGGAAACCACACAGATTCACATTCCTGTGGCTGTATAGGAATCTAAGTGAGTTAACTTAAAAATATGCCATTTTTACAAACTGGTATTACAGGAAGGGCTTATAAATTTACAGGAGTAAACAGAATCACAGGTCACATTAGAAGATAGATGGGATTAGGCTCCCTCTACACTTCTGAGAAGTTGATAATATTCTGCAAGGACTTCAGTTAAAGAAGTGTTATCTGCTCTGAAAAGTGATGGTGGAGTTGTTCTCACCTTTACTGTGAATAATCATCTTGAGTCATCTTGAGTGCCATTATGCAGCAAGTGCAGGACAACCAAGGGATCAGGCCCAGCCAGCATGGGTTTATGAAAGGGAGATCCTCCTTCTATGACAAGGTGACCCGCTTAGTGGATGAGGGGAAGGCTGTGGATGTTGTCTACTTGGACTTTAGTAAGGCCTTTGACACAGTCTCCCACAGCATTCTCCTGGAGAAGCTGGCTGCTCACAGCTTGGATAAGTGCACTCTACGCTGGGTTAAAAACTGGCTGAATGGCTGAGCCCAGAGAGTGGTGGTGAATGGAGTCAAATCCAGTTGGCGGCCGGTCACGAGTGGTGTTCCCCAGGGCTCAGTACTGGGGCCGGTCCTGTTCAGTATCTTCATTGATGATCTGGATGAGGGGATCGAGTGCACCCTCAGGAAGTTTGCAGATGACACCAAGTTGGGTGGAAGTGTCGATCTGCTGGAGGGTAGGAAGGCCCTACAGAGGGACCTGGACAGGCTGGATCGTTGGGCCGGGGCCAACTGTATGAGGTTCAACAAGGCTAAGTGCCGGGTCCTGCACTTGGGTCACAACAACCCCATGCAATGCTACAGGCTGGGGGAGGAGTGGCTGGAAATCTGCCTGGCAGAAAAGGACCTGGGGGTGTTGGTTGACAGCTGCCTGAACATCAGCCAGCAGTGTGCTCAGGTGGCCAAGAGGGCCAATGGCATCCTGGCTTGTATCAAGAATAGTGTGGCCAGCAGGACCAGGGAGGTGATAGTGCCCCTGTACTTGGCACTGGTGAGGCCGCACCTCGAGTACTGTGTTCAGCTTTGGGCCCCTCACTACAAGAAGGACATCGAGGTGCTGGAGTGTGTCCAAAGAAGGGCAAGGAAGCTGGTGAAGGGTCTAGAGCACAAGTGTTATGAGGAGCAGCTGAGGGAGCTGGGATTGTTTAGTCTGGAGAAGAGGAGGCTGAGGGGAGACCTTATTGCTCTCTCCAACTACCTGAAAGGTGGTTGTAGCGAGGTGGGGGTCGGTCTCTTCTCCCTAGTAACAAGGGATAGGACGAGAGGAAACGGCCTCAAGCTGCGCCAGGGGAAGTTTAGGTTGGATTTTAGGAAAAACTTCTTCACTGAGAGGGTGGTCAAGCTTTGGAACAGGCTGCCCAGGGAAGAATCTCCATCCCTGGAGGTATTTAAAAGACGGGTAGACGTGGTGCTCGAGGACATGGTTTAGTGGTGGACTTGGCAGTGATAGGTTAATGGTTGGACTTGATGATCTTAAGGGTCTTTTCCAACCTTAATGATTCTATGATTCTATCCTTATCTTATTCTCGCATATTTCCAACAAATCCCCCCTTTGAGACTTAAAGTCTCACCTGAGATCCTTTAAGTCTCACTCACTTTTCATAACATAGTTCTTCTATCCTGTTCTCAAATTCTGCGGGGTTTTCCCATGCTAATAAATCTATTTGGATATCTTCTCTGTTTTTCAGAGAGAGATTTTCAGGCTTAAGGGATTTATCTCCCTTTTTCATGCGCATGCACATTTTGGGTGATTTCATTAGGGTTATTTGCTTAATCAAGTGCCAAACTTTAAAATACAATATAATTGCAAGCAGCAAGCATAGACATGTTAGTGACAATAAAAAAGTCCCTTCCACTTTTCCTCCTTCGGCTGGGGCTGCACGGCTAGAAGGCGCGTCCCCTGGGTGGTGGATAGGGGATCCCTCTCTGGAGGGTGCACCGGATAAAATTGAAGAAGGTGCCGCGAACCAACACAGCCTAAGGGAAGGCCACCCTGACAGAAAAACCACTGGCCCTCCAAGTCATGGGGGTTGGGCAGGAGGAAAAAAAAAAATAGAAAGTTGCAGAAATGACGACCATCAACTTTCAAAAAAAATGAAATGGCGGGGATGGAGAAAATCAGTAATGAAGTGAGGAGGAGGAGATGGAACTGGATCGGTCATGTCCTGAAAAAAACCGACAGAAGACTGCGCTGTGGCCCTTGGGTGGACTCCAGAGGGAAGAAGAAAGTGGGGTCACCCAAAAACGACCTGGCGTCGGATGGTGGAGGTTGAGAGGAATGGTGCAGGCTGGAACTCTTGGGAAGCGGCACGGCACGCAGCCGCAGACCGATCGAAGTGGAAGAACGATGTTCGCGCCTTGTGTGCCTCCTGGCACTGAGAGAATTCAGATCAGATCAGATTCCACTTTTCCTTCAATGGTTCATCTTTCCAGGTTCAAATGTAGACAGAGTGTCCCGGTTGGAAGTTGTGTACAGGTGAGTCCAGAGGTAGAGGAGCTCCTTGATTAAGATACCTGTGTAAAGATGACAAAATCCGTGAAAGAGACAGCAAATAATTTTTCAGTATTTCTTCCCCTTTAATATGCATTTGATATTGCCTTGTTTTACAGTACTATTAACCAGGTAAGATTTACTATATAGGATTTCAAATGGACTTACCCCTTCTCTAACTCTGGGAGTAATCCTAATTCTCATCAAGGCAATGGGTAAGACATCTATCCATTTAAGATGAGTTTCTTGGCATAATTTAGCAATTTGTCTTTTGATGGTCTGGTTCATTCTTTCTATTTTCCCACTAGACTGTGGCCTCCAAGGGGTGTGCAAATCCCATTTGAACTGAAGGAATTTGGACACTCCTTGGACTGTTTTTGCGATAAAATGAGGTCCATTATCAGAGGAAAATCCCTCTGGAACCCCAAATCTAGGAATTATTTCTTTCACTATCACCTTAAGGACTTCTGTAGCCTGATTGGTATGGCAAGGGAAAGCTTCTGGCCATCCTGAAAAGGTATCTACTAAAACAAGTAAATACTTATACTGATTGCACCTTGGTAACTCAGAAAAATGTATCTGCCAGCGTTTCCCAGGGGCGATTCCTCTCTTTACATCCCCCGCTGGTGGTGTTCTTTGTATTTTTGGATTATTTGCACAACAGGTCTGACATTTCTTCATTATAATGTCCGCAGCAGTTTGCATTTTTGGTCCTATAGCATATCTTTTAACACTACTTAACATAGCATCTGCTCCCATATGAGTTTCTTCATGCAGCTTTTTAAGGAGGGTTTCCATCATTTTCTCAGGAATCAATAGTTTTTTTAGTGGCGTTACCCACCAGCCTTGATCACTTTTGGAGCAATCCAATTGTTTCGCCAATTGGTTTTCTTTTTCAGTGTATTTTGGTGGTGATAGTTCTAAACAAGATCCTGGAATCAAGGCTCCTTCTAGAGTTGGCTCCTTCAGGGCTGCCTCTTTAGCTAAAACTGATCTGCTTTTCGATTACCTTTTACAACTCTGCTATTTCCTTGTTGGTGAGCCTTACAATGTATTATTGCAACCTCTTCTGGTTGAAGAACTGCTTGTAACAGTTTCATAATCTCTGCCCCATATTTTATTGGAGTCCCTTGTGAGTTTAATAGTCCTCTTTCTTTCCAAATTGCCCTGTGTGCATGCACCACTCCAAATGCATATCTGGAATCAGTATATATATCGACTCTTCCCATGACTCAGTTCTAGAGCTCGAGTCAGTGCTATCAATTCTGCCTTTTGAGTGGATGTATTACTGGGTAATGCTCTGATTTCTAATGTTTGGGTGTTTGTTACCACTGTGTATCCAGCTCTCCATTTTCCTTCCAACATGTAGCTGCTACCATCGGTGAAGAGCTCCGCTTCTGTGTCAGGCAAGGGTTCATCCTGTATATCTGGTCTGCTGGAATACACTTGTTCAGTAGTGGTTAGACAATCATGTTGCAAAGGCTTTTGTTCCGCAATTGGCAATAGTGTGGCCGGGTTCAAAGACGACACTACTTCAAGGGCTGTGTCATCTTGTTCCAGTAGAGTGGCTTGGTATTTTGCCATTCGACTCAGGCACATCCAATGATGTCCCTTTTTGATTTAAGACAGTAGTTACAGCATGTGGGACAGACACCATAATGGACTGCCCTAGAGTTAGCTTGTGGGCCTCTTCAGTCAATAAGGCAGTGGCTGCCACAGCACATAAGCAGGCCAGCCATCCTTTTCTCACTTCATCTAACTGCTTTGAGAAATATGCTACTGGCCTTTTCCCAGCTGCTGAGGGTCTGTGTCAGGAGTCCCAGTGCCACCTGTTGTCTCTCATGCACATACAGTTGGAAGGGTTTGGTCATGTCAGTCAGGCCCAGAGCAGGAGCTTCCATTAGTTCTCTTTTAATATCATCAAAACCTTTCCTGCATTCAGGGGTCCATTCTAACAATTCCCCTGGCCCCTTGATAGCAAGCAGCATATAGGGGTTTAGCAATTAGTCCAAAATTTGGAATCCATATCTGACACCACCCGGCCATTCCTAAGAATCCTCTTAATTCTCTTTCTGATTTGGGTACTGCGATTCAGCATATCACTTCTTTTCATTCTGTACCTAACTCTCTTTGTCCTCTCAAAACCTCGAAACCCAAATATTGAACTTTCTCCTTTGCTATTTGTGCCTTTTTCTTAGAAACTCTGTACCCTGCTAGTCCCAAGAAATTCAGCAGGTTGATAGTGGCTTTCAAACAGTCCTCTCTTCTATTGGCGCCAATTAGTATATCATCAACATATTGCAGCAATGTTATATCTTGATTGTTACCTTGCCATAGTTCCAGTTATTTTGCCAGTACATTACCGAACAGGGTAGGGCTGTTCTTAAACCCTTGTGGAAGTATGATCCAACACAGCTGTATTTTTCTCCCTGTCGTTGGGTTTTCCCATTCAAATGCGAAGAATGTCTGACTTTGTTTATCCACCGGGATGCAAAAGAAGGCATCTTAAAAATCTAGGACTGTAAAATAAACATTTGTTTCAGGTATTGAGGTAAGCAGTGTATATGGATTTGGTACAACATAGTGCACGTCAACAACAATCCAATTAATTTCCCTCAGGTCTTGAACCAGTCTGTATTCCTGAGACCGGGGCTTCCTCATCAGCAATACAGGAGTATTAATTTCAGACTGACATTCTCTTAGCAGTCCATATTCTAAGAAGATATATTTATCAAGGGTTCCAATCCTTTTCGTGCTTCTAATTTTATAGGATACTGCCTTTTCCTTACCAGATGAGTCCCTGGCTTGAGCTCTATTTTAACGGGAGTCACATTCTTCGCTCTACCTGGCTTTTTCGAGGCCCATACCAAAGGGATCACTGCATCCAGTACTGCATCCAGGATGTTGTCTTCAAGTTCCTCTGTGGGGTTTCCTTCTATCAATAGACAAATCTGGGCTTTCCACACAGTTTCCTGTGGAACATGTAACTGCACAGAGTCTTCAGAAAAAGTTACTTGGGCATTTAGTTTACACAGTAGGTCACATCCTAACAATGGCAAGGGACACACTGGCATATAGAGAAATTCATGAGTTACTTTCGTATTCCTAATTATACATTCCATCGGTTTTAGGAACGTCCTTATGATGTCGGTAAAGATTAACCTTGCTCATTTTTGCCCTAACAATACTATGGCATCATGAAACAGGATATCTGTCTCATAACAAAGAAAGAACCCTAAAGTGAATGATAGTTTGCTTCGCTAACGGTCTGTAAAGGACTGCTTAGTGTTGCCAAAGTTAAGTGAACTTAGGGGAAAGGTAATTCTGGCAGGGGGAGATCACGGCCACCAACTCAAGGACCACCCACTCAAGAAACCCACCGACTCAAAAGATTAAGGAAGTAAAGGTCTCGAGAATCATTGTGAGCATGCGTAGTAATTTACATGGCAGGCGAAGAATTTTAACCAATCATTTAACAAAGTGACAATGAATATGTATTAGATGATTGTATAAATAACTGTTAGTTTACATCAACGGTGTGCTGGTTTGTACCACGCACCCGTATTTGCGCATTTACGTAATAAAGGAAAATACCTTGACTCTGTGTGTGAATTGGGCAATGCACACCGGGTAACGGACCCAAGTTTTTGGGACAACGGTTTTGGCACCCCAGATAGGACAGCGCTGACAGCCTTGCCCGGTTCGTCTTGCCACACCCAACAGGGAGATGGGAACTGAATGGATTCCAACACGCACCGACCTGTTGATCGGGGACTCCATCGCTTTCTCTCCTGCAGTCGGGTGGTAGGTGACACAACGGTGCAACACTATTGAAAAGAGATATTTTCAAATATTGGGAAAAGGGGGGATGGGTGAAATCTCTTGAGAAGCAGTAAGCTGTTGGCAAGCCCTGCGTAAGGCGTATCAGAAAGGATACGCAGCAGTGGCATCACCCTGCGTAAGGCGCATCAAGAAGGATACACGGCAGGGGAATAAGTGTTAAATTCTTTTCGGTACTGAAACGGGCTCTGTTGCTTCTCAGGAGGCACCCCTTTGTTCTCCTCTAGGATGCATCCTAAGACATTGGAATGAATTTGGTGGGGACCCCATAACAAAAGATAAATTGAAAAGATATTGTAATCAATGGTGGCCACAGTATCATTTGGAAGACGGGCAAAAATGGCCTGAAAATGGGGCACTGAAATATAATACTATTTTGCAATTAATGTTATTTTGTCGGAGGACAGAAAAGTGGGATGAACTCCCATATGTAGATTTGTTTTTCACCTTAAGAAAAGATTGGGAGACAAGAAAGAAGTGTCGTTTGGTGGATTCTAAATATATTAGAATGGAATTTATTTGGTTAAGAAGAGAAATGGTGATTCTTGCTGTAAAATTGGGAAAAAGGGAATGAAAGAGAGTGAGGAAGAGGTCCAGTTGTTGGTTGCACCTTCTAAAGTAAATGAACCTGAAAGTTCGGATGAGGAAAATATTGTTAGTCCAGTAGCTGGGAGAATGAGGGCAAGGAGTCAGGAGCCTAGTATTTTAGCTCCTCTAAGGCAAGCAGTGAGTCCAGAAGGAAGCCCAGTGTATGTACATGTTCTGTTTACTACCTCAGACTTATTAAATTGGAAACAGGCAGTCGGATCTTATCGGAATAACCCTGAGGGGATGTATAGCATTGTTAAAACTGTAATGATGACTCATAATCCTAATTGGAGAGATATGCAATCTCTTTTAGAATATTTGTTTACCCATGAGGAAAGGAGGACTGTCTTAGAAAAGGCTAGAGAAGGATTGCTTCATCAGCATGGAGGGATACCTGATGCTACTGCATCACTCCCACAAGAGGAACCAGGATGGGACCCTAACACAGAGGAGGGCCTAACAAGAGTACAAGAATACCAGAAATTAATTTTGTATGGGATCCAGAATGGGGTAGAAAAGCCAAAAAATTTGTCCAAATTATACAAAATAAGACAAGGAGATAAAGAGGCCCTGTCCGCCTTTTATGAAAGATTGTGCGAAGTAGCCCGGAGATGGACAGATTTGGATCCAGATGATGCCAGAAATATGAGATTGTTCAACATGCTGTTTATTGGTCAATCCGCATCAGATATTAGGAAGAAACTACAGAAGGTGGAGGGTGCAGAGGGCATGACAATTTCACAATTAATGTCAATTGCATATAAAGTTTAGAATAATCCGGATGAGGTGGAAGAAAAGCAGAAACAGAAGAAAACAAAACTGCAAGCCTCCTTGATAGCTGCTTTGGCAGAAGGACAAGGGAGAGGCAGAGGAAGAGGTAGAGGAAATTCACCAAGTGGATTTAGGGGCTGAGGAGGCGGCCATGGAAATTTGAGAGGGAATTGGTGCAATACCCCTTTAGGACCTAATCAATGTGCTTATTGTAAGCAGGATGGTCATTGGAAAAACAATTGTCCGCATCGGTCGAATAGTCAGGAAAAAGGGATGGAGACAGCCGCTGAGGTACTGGCAGAAATAGGATTAGATTGGAGGGGACCGGAGGAATCTATTAAAGTTTCCCCAGCTAATCCTCTGGTTCCAGTGAAGCTGTGTTTCAACCCAATTATGTTGGACTGTACTGCCACAAGGATTTAAGAATAGCCCCATGGTATTTGGTAACGTATTGGCAAAAGAACTGGAACAATGGCAAGGTGATAATGAACATACATATAACTTTGTTACAGTACGTTGATGATTTATTAATTGGCTCAAATGATTACAGCAAGTGCCTTGAAGCTACAATTAGTTTATTGAATTTCTTAGGACTTGCAGGATATTGTGTTTCCAAGAAAAAGGCACAAATAGTAAAAGACAGAGTTCGATATCTGGGATTTGACATAATGCAGGGACAGAGGGAGTTAAGTGCAGAATGAAAAGAAGCAATTTGCAGAATTGCGGTACCCACTTCAAAGAAACAATTAAGAGGGTTCTTGGGTATGGCCAGATGGTGTCGGCTATGGATCCCTAATTTTGGGCTGATTGCTAAACCATTATATGCTGCTATTAAAGGGCCAGAAGGGCTGTTGGAGTGGACTGCCGAATGCCGAAAAGGGTTTGATGAAATCAAGAAAAGACTAATGGAGGCTCCTGCATTAGGACTTCCTAATTTGGAGAAACCCTTTCAGCTATATGTACATGAGAGACAGCCAGTAGCCCTAGGAGTCCTAACCCAAATGTTGGGAAGTTGGAAGAGACCTGTGGGGTATTTTTCTAAACAGTTGGATGAGGTCAGTAAAGGATGGCCTGCTTGCCTGAGAGCTGTTGCTGCAGCAGTGATTTTGATTGAAGAGGCCAGGAAACTGACTTTGGGACAACATATAACTGTATTTGTACCCCATGCTGTGATCTCTCTCCTAGAGAATAAAGGACACCATTGGATTTCTCCTAGCAGATTGGGTAAATACCAGGCTGTCTTGCTGGAGCAGGACGATGTTACCCTTTCAATATCTGCTACCTTAAATCCTGCGACTTTACTGCCTATTTCAGAACAAAACGAATTACAGCATGATTGCTTGACAACAATTGAACAAGTTTATTCTAGCAGACCGGATTTGCAAGATACTCCTCTTTCAGATTTTGACTTAGAATTATATACAGGTGGGAGCAGTTACATGTCTGCAGGAAAGCAATGTGCTGGATATGTAATAGTAACCAGAGACTGTATTTTGGAAGCTGAATCTTTACCTCATAATACTTCAGCCCAGAAAGCTGAACTGATTGCTCTGATTTGAGCTTTAGAAATTAGTACTGGAAAGAAAGTTAATATATATACGGACTCAAAATATGCCTTTGGAGTAGTCCATGCACATGGGGCGATCTGGAAAGAAAGGGGCCTCCTAAATTCACAAGGAACCCCTGTTAAATATGGTGCTGAAATTATGAAATTGTTACGAGCTGTTTTACAGCCAGAAAAAGTTGCAATAATCCATTGTAAAGCACACCAGAAGGGAAACAATGAAGTAACCAGAGGAAATCGGAGAGCAGATGCAGCCGCCAAAGAGGCGGCCCAAAAAAACCCTAAAGATAGAAGGAGCTCTAATTCCTGAATGTTGCCTAAGCTTGACCCCTCCACGATATACAGAAAGAGAAGATCAACTAGCTGAACAACTAGACTGTACCAAAATCGAACAAGGATGGTGGATGACACCTTTAAAGCAACTCTTAATTCCTGAGCAAACAATGGAATATGTATTGAAGAAATTATACCAGGAAACACACATGAGCTCTGATGCATTGGTTCTCATTGCAAAGAAATATGTCATAGGACCAAAAATGCAGAGCCTTGCAGATATAGTGGTAAAGAAATGCCCAGTATGCTGTGCCAATAACCCAAAAATTGAAAAGAGAATACCAGGAGGAAATGTAAAACAAGGAATAGCGCCCTGAGAGTATTGGCAAATAGATTTCTCAGAGTTACCTAGAAGTAATCAATATAAATATCTGCTGGGTTTAGTAGATACTTTCTCTGGTTGGCCTGAAGCTTTCCCCTGTCGTACCAATAAAGCCAGAGAGGTGGTTAAGGTAATGCTAAAAGAAATTATTCTGAGATTTGGTATTCCAGAGGAAATATCTTCGGATAATGGACCCCATTTCATAGCGGAAGTAGTACAGGGAGTATCTAAATTTCCAAAGATAAAATGGGATCTCCATACTCCATGGAGGCCTCAGTCCAGTGGGAAAGCAGAACGAATGAATCAGACTCTCAAAAGACAAATTTCAAAATTATGTCAGGAAGCCCATCTTAAATGGGTAGAGGCCCTGCCTCTAGTCCTACTGAGGATCAGGATAACCCCAAGAATTAAAGAAAAAGTAAGTCCCTTTGAGATACTGTATGGAAAACCATATCCTGCTAATACCATTACGAAAAGGGGGGGATCAGATGCATATTAAAGGACAAGAGGCAATCAAAGAGTACTTAATCTCTCTATCGCAGGTTTTATCTTCTTTCCATAGATACTTGAACCAGAGGACACCGCTACCATTGGATACCCCTGTTCATTCCTTTCAACTGGGAGACTTAGTCTACATACGGACTTGGAAGGACGAACCATTAAAGGAAAAGTGGAAAGGACCATATACTGTGTTGTTAAGAACTTACACTGCAGTAAAGGTAGAAGGAGTGGACTCTTGGATTCATTATACGAGAGTGAAGAGGGCTTCACTTCCTGAGTGGAAACAGTGGATTTTGGAGCCAACAGGGGAATTGAGGTTGAAGATTTCCAGGAAAAATTTATGGTCATCAGGAATTGTTATGTTGAATGAGAAAGCATTTAGAGAATACTGTTTATAGTAGTGTGAACTTGAACATGGAGAGATTACAGATAGCACTAGTAGTATTGATTTACCAATGCATGATTACTTGTGAAAGCAATTTGGTTTTGCAACTAGTCCAATCTTTCGGGAGAATCCATAACGTTAGTCAAATTACTGCATGTTTACCATTGCCAAAATCTGCTGCTTCTCCCTTGGACTGGGGAATTCTGACTATTGACCTAAATCGAACTTTTGATACCATGTTACAATTTACAGTGTGTTTTAAATTTACAGAGCATGCTCAGTGGGTAGGGGGTCTTTGCTTGGGCTGGGGGCTTTATTGCTGGAGGTGTGGTTTTTACTGTGCTAATTAGGATAGTTCACTCATGGTTCAAGTGATTCTCACTTGGCTTTATCAGTGGCCTTGTTTTCTCATGCTTATCTTGGTATTTCCTTGCTTGACTGTTTTGTGGTGTCCTCCTGTTTCTTCTCTCAGGCCAGGTCTTGTTAACTGTTTACAGAGGTTAAAGTCCTCTGCCTTAACATCCTTTGCCTTATTTCTCGCATATCTCCAACAAGAGGTCTGGACTAGGTAATTCATGAGGCGCTTATCTATATACCTATTTATTCAGCTTCTCAAAAACATTCTGAAGCCTATGCTTTACATTTCAGTAGCTACACTGCTACCACTATCATTATAACAAGTAGGATAAAACCACAGTCAGTTCAGTGACTGGAGATAATGCAAGAAAGACATCTGCCTGCACCCAGGGCACAGGAAAAAATACACTAGCAGTTTGCTGTGGTTAATTTATTAAAACTCCTTATTCAATAGCTAAGCTTTTGTCATAAAAAATAAAATAAAATGAAATGGTTTTCACTAAAGAATGGTATAATAGATGGGAGATCTTCAGGCAGGTTTCCTCATTAGAAAACTGGTTTCTAGTTATCTTGACAGTAACTTTCATAGATAAGTATCTGGAAAGGACTGCTGGTGCTAGGAAAATTGAAATAAAAGAACCTAAAATGCAAGGGTATGAGGTCAGGTATGTGCTTGCTTGGGTTAAATGGCTGATCTAGAATGACTATAGCTTTCTGCATTAAGAAGTGCACATATGTTTGAAAAATGCCTGGTTATATGCATATATAAAGCACTTATCTATACTCATGAATATATATCTTAAAGTTGCTTTTAAGGTATAAAGAACCTTTCTTCCCACTGCCATTTTAGGATTTAATTCCACTTTAAACAAAGCAAATTCTGGATTTACTCCTGAGTAAATGAACACAGGAACTGGCTGATAACTTGCAAATTATCTATAATGAAACTTATTTTGACCCAAAATAACATTTCTGAAAATTCACATTTGCATCTATTTAATGTCATAAAACATTTTAAAATATTGTATTCTTTGCCTGTGGAAATTGACCCAATTTACTGAATGCTAAATTCAGCTTCTCATTGATCTCCATGAAAATAAGAGTGGACATTTCAAAAGAGCATCTTATTATCTGTGGATACCATTTCAGAAATGTTGCCATCTATATATCTAATAAGTAGGTATTTCATTACAAATACAGTATCACTCAGCAACTTCCAAATCAAAAGTTCAGCTGGTTTTCCTTTGGTTACTAAGACTAACTGTAGGGCACGAGAAGACTTTGTTACAGTAACCCAGGATAGTTCGCCTCCCCCATCTGAATAATGTTTTTCTTGGGCCCATTTAACAAGGCCTTCCTCATCAAGAGAAAGAGCCCTTCTTGAAGATAGGGGTGACATTTTCTGTCTTCCAGTCTTCAGGAACCTCCCTCAATCGCCATGACCTTTCAAAGATAATTGGGAGTTCCCTTGCAATGACATGGGCCATCTCCCTCAGCACTCGTGGGTGCAACCTGTCAGAGCCCATGGACTTATGTATGTCCAGTTAGTTTAAACACTCCCTAACCTGGTCCTCCTCCACAAGGGCAAGTCTTCCCTGCTCCAGACTTTCCCACTGGTTGCAGGAGCCTGGGCTTCCTGAAGGTCATTTGTAGGGTGCAAGAAGACTTTGTTATGGTAACCCAGGATAGTTCGCCTCCCCATCCGAGTATGTAGAGTCCCAAGCACATTTTATCGCGTTGTCACGGTAACCGAGGATAGTTCGCTTCTGCACCTACTTTTGCACGGGCACCAACGTGACAGCCAGCTGCGGATCTCAGAATTCAGACAACAGCACCTGCATTACATCAGCAAGTTCACTAATGAGGAAAACAAGACATTGCATATGTATGATATGTTAATCAGCACAAGTTTTATTATCCACCCCTGCGGTGCTTTCCCTTGAGCTTCACCCCCGAGCAGGGCTCTGCTGTGTTGAGTCCCCATTTTGACTAGCATCGGTGTCCCAGGGCTCCCACCGTGGTAATGCTACGCTTTCAATAAAGCCAAAGCTTTCACTCGCTGAGTGTCATTCCTCACCTGCTTTTTGCTCATAACACTGACTTACATCTTCTGCGGTTTTATGCACTCTTCCAATTTTTATCCTATACACAGAAAGAAAATGAGGACAAAATAGAAAACATATTATTGTTCTTTTTTTTTTTTCTTGCACACATAGCTCACATACGAAAGTTGATTCTATGAAACGGTGAAGCCACCTCATCTTGACCTCAGTTTATAGGCCAAAGCAATACTAACAACACTGCTGAAACATACAGGATCAGGTAAGCCAACAAGAAAATGTAAGGAAGTGTCATGATAAAACATATCTTTTTCATCCATTTAATTTAATGTAGATCAACACAAAAATTATTATATGAATACTTAACACATTTTCCTTGTTGTAATAACTATAAAATACTTTAAATCACAGCATACATAAATGGCTTTTATTTTTTAAACAGGAGGATATAAATTTCTACTGGGAATTTGAAGGCAGGTTGTATCTGGAACTCAAGCCATTGCTTAAGGAAGTTTGCTGCCAGCAAGAAGAACATACCTTGGACATACATATGTACGTAACAATGGTATAAGGTCGGCATACCTTTCCTAGGAACAGCATAAAATCTCCCACTATGTTTATGGCAGCCACTTGCAAAGCATTCTCCACTAGAATAACAAAGGCATCCTTTGCTGAAGTGCAGTAGGTTGTGCCGTTGATAGCTGTGACTGTATATGCATTCTGGGAAAAGCAGAATAAAGACTTGATTATAAAATGCTCAGAAATTTCAGACCTCACACCTTAGAATTTCTGTTCAGTATCAGTCATGAAGTGACTTTAGCGATATTCCCTTCCATAACAGGAAGCACTTTGTTCCACAACACTGTATTTGATAAAAGACTTGGTAAGAAATAAAGCTACCTGAAAAATATCAGCATGATCAAATGATGCTATTGATTTCTACAGAATGTGCTCTACCTTAGAGATAAAAAGGTTGAGTGGTATACTGAAAAAAGTTTCCTAGGTCTAAAATTCCCCTTAGCATTTACAATCATTCCATGAAAAATGTTATAGTTTTTTGACTAAGTCACATTAAGTCTTATGATGTTAATGAATCAAAATTCCTTTGACAAATGTTGAATCAAACAGGATGTAAACAGCAGACAGAAAACTGTATGAGGCAGAGAATTACCATTCACCTCCCTTGCTCATCCTTTATGTGTTAACCAGTTTACACCAAAAAACTAATTAAAACAGAATTTGCAATCTCTTTACAGTAGGAGGTGATTTTTTTAGAAAAAAATAATCTGGAAATATAAAGCAGTTTGAGAGTCATATGAGTCAGAGAACATAATTTCTGGATAGAATAGACTGTATTCCTAATCCTGTCTAGCATCACTGAATAGGAAAGTCAAGGGTAGCCAGAACAATTTCTAAGGATTATGCACACTACTGGTGATATTCACTGAGATGATTTAAAATCATTTGGGGCAGGGATACTGTAAAGATATGCTTTTTTGTCTTGCTTTGTTTACAATGCTTTTATCACAACGTTCTAAACCAAGTATTCACAAACTCTATTTCTAGCTGAGACTAGTGAACTAGCTAACTCCTGTCTGGGCTTCAGCAAAACATCAACATTTTCATCTTTGTTTCCTGTCTTTAAAATGGTGTGTTGGAAAGATTGGGTAAGGCTTGAAAGGCACTCCAAACACAGAAACCCATTATATACCATCATCAGCAAGACTTACTTAAAACCCTCCATCTTCTCTGGGCAAAGTCACTTCCCAAAAATCTTATGTTTTTATAAACAGTGGCTGTTAACTAACCAGAAGGAAAGTGTTCCCATTAACAAAGACAAATGGGTAAACAAGCACTTAGGTTTGTAAAATCAGACATGAATGAACAAAATATTTATCTTCAGAAGGACAAATTGAGCAACAGCATAAAAACCATAAAGAATATTAATGGAGGTGGAACCACTGGCCAAAAAAATTCTTTTACAAGGGGGAACTGACTAGCCAATGTGTCACAATTTGCAATTGTTTTCCCACTTTGTAGATGAGAATGACTTACACAATTTGAGGTTATGCGCACTTTTTTTTTCAGTTGTGCTTTTTAAATCTAGAAAAGGCTCATTCTCATGTCACAGCAAATATATTTTCAGACCTCAGCAGAGTGGACATAAAGGGGAACATCTCTGAGAATTAAAAAAATCTGTTATAAAGTTGAGATATGATGTTTGTAAAGATTGATGCTGGTAATTTTTCACCTTTGCGTTGTAAATGAGGACTAATGTAACAACTTGCAGTGAGATAATAATGCACCCTGATTTCAGTAATGCGGACGTGACCAAAATATCTTGATTCGGTTCAATCAAGTTCCAAAGTACAACGTAGTATGTGTCAGCCTCAGACTGCATTCTGGGCATGACATATTATCAGCCCTTTACATAAAACGAAAAATATTTAAAATCTTACCTGATTTAAGTAGGTCAGGCAATTTTCTAGACACCAAAGGGAGCAGATGCAGGCTTTCAGCATACAGTGAGCACAGGCATTTTCCTAGGATGGCCACAGAAGGCAGGAAAACAAAGATAAATAGTCAAAACAAAAGACCTTACAAAAACAATATTAATGTGCATTTTAGATAACTGACACTCTCAAATTCAACTTGATAACTCAAGCAGTATCTTCCAGTCCTGTGGTCTTTTAAGGACCAAATATACTAAACTGAGAGTTCTAGCTTCCCACATAGATGAAATGAAAGTTAAACTGTAAACATTTCAAGTTTCAAGTTTCAGTAAGAAGATGAAATCTATTTCCCTTACTTTTCCTTTGAGTTGTGTATGAATATACATAAGTATAATTCTTGGTATCTTCACTAGCGCAATAATGAAAGACCCCTTTGCCACTGTTCCTAGGTGGTAACAAATAAGGCAATTGACTGATGCCAGAATAGGAGTAAATGGCAGATTCCTTTTCTCCCTGTGGAAAATTGAGATAGAGAATAAAGTAATATAATCAATATGGATTTAATGTCATCAGATGAAATTGCTTAAGAAAAATCCTCACTGAGCTAACATGTAAAAAGAATTCCATATTTTCATTCTAGCTTTCAGTGAATGTTGGTCATGCCACATAATGACAGTCTGGGTAAGTCACAGCCTTGACTCTAATGCAGTAGTAGGAAAAGGCTAAGGAATCAGTAGATATTAAGGACACTCATACTAGCAGTTATCTGCATTACAGTTATAGCTAACCAGTAGATTGTTTAAAACTCTAAATTTTATGTGTGTGTAAATTCAAATCTTTTAAAAAGGGTAAGAAACAATGCTAACATTTTGCAAGCAGCCTACTGATAAACTTCCCTATCCCTCTCTCCCATTTTGTTGGAACTCTTCGTGGAAACTTTCTTAGAGAAGATATGAGAAAAAACCCCACCTTTCTATTTATAATATCAATTCTATTTTCGGATATTTTGCATTTTTTATTTAGCTATCTATATCCTCAAGGACCCAAGTATTATGCCTTAAAGGATTGTATTGTAACATAGCTGAGACATTTGTAAGGATGTCAAATGAATACTCCCTTTTACACTACCTGGAAGGAATTCTTTCTTACAGTTCAAATTTGTATTTCCTACCAGAAAAGCCACCTCTATTTCTCTCTCAAAAAAGTAGTTTCATAAAGCACTCAAAGAATGAGTTGTTTTTTGTTATTACAAATAGGTATTTAATGGTAAACATATCAAAGGATCAATGTGAATAAGTGCTAACATTCCAATAATAAAGTATCTCCCCAGGCTGGGAGAAAATTATTTTGATGTGAGTTTTCATACAAAAAAATTCATGAATTAGCACCCTGATTCTAAAAAAACAATTGCTGTAAGTACCAGTAGTATAAGAATGTTTATCCAAGATGAGCAGTGACAGGTGTCATGTCCCCCAACCTCCATCAGAAACCCCTCCACTATTGGCAGTCACATGTTCCACTTACTCCATAAGTCCCTCTCATCCTTCTGGTCATGTGATCATGTGGTCATATTTCACTGCTTTTTGCCCCTGGGGGTGTGTCTGTCATTTTGTAAAACATCATAGCCCACATGTTCACAGACTGCCATGTAAGAAGCCAAAGAGGAGACCAATCCTGTGAACCCACATCCAGCCCCAAACTGCCAGGATGACCATGCAGCATTACTGAGGCAGCCTTTGGGCTTTGCATGGTGCTGCAAGACACAGGCAACACTGTCTGTGAAAATGGAAAATAAAACAAAATGCCAGATTCGGAAGAACATGTGCATGGGGACAATAAAGAAAAGACCCTAAGAGGTTGCCAAAAAAGACCACAGGAAGCAGAAGAACTGGCCAATGGGCCCGTGAATCGGAAACTGGATTTTGAGGTGTCACAGAGAGGGCGGGTGGTGGGGGAGCTCCCTTTGTCCATAGCTGTGAAGGATTTTAAAGATACTTGTAAGACCATTACAGGGTGCAGACTTGCTATATGTGTTTTCTTGTCCTTAGGTCAATGCTGCAAAGAGGCAGAAGACTGAGCATGCAATCAAGACTGTCCTGTTAGACCATGAGTACTGCAAAAGCAGCAAGATGCAGGCTTTTGGACACAGCCTGCACACCCCTGCTCTAGAGACCACAGCTACTACAGAAAGAGCAACGGGAGTAGAAAGAGCAATGGGGGTGTTGCAGAGCTGAAAGACTATGGTTATTATCCAGTACAGAGGAGTGTCAGGCAAAAAGGAGGTCATAAAGGGGCTGGCAATGCTGTTCATTCTGGGGCCTTGGCTCACAGGATATTGAAACAGAAAAATGAAGACTGCTAATTAGGAAAGCTAAATGAGTTTTGCATCACTGCAAGTGTCTTGTTGGCAAGGGGTTATGGGGACAACAAGGGCCCTCATATGCAAACTGCTTTTCTGAACGTGATGGGGCAGTGAACGTGTCTCCTGCAAGGGTAGAAGACCATGCTTTGGAAGGGCCTTCCCAATAACTTCAGCCCTCTGCAGAGCAAGAGCCTGTGCCCCCACCAGTTCACAATAAGAATGTCTCCCAGGAGGGGCCACTGACACCACTCCCAAGCCACCAAAAGGGCATGTGAAAGCACAGCTTTAACCCCATCCTCAAATGTAGCAGGGGAGGTAGAAGAGGCAACAGGCAGACTCGTTGCTTCCATGGAGCATGTGCAGCAGTGGTGATGGCCAATCCAGAAGTTTAGGGTTAGGCACTATGTAGAAGAATACAAATTCGTTATTTTAGATCAGGTATCACTACACTAAAGTTATGAAAAATTTCTTCAAGTTGGAGATAAATATTTTGACCATTTATGGCAAGTGCTTCAACCTTGGGGTGCTTTTATGTGGTTTTGAGGGTTTTTTTAAGCAATTTTTTTGGCATATTTTAGTGTTTTCTATCCTTACGGGCTCTTTTAAAGTGTTTACTGATGTGAGTAGTATGAGGACAACTTTTATCCAAGATAACAAGTCACAGGTGTCATACCCCCAGCAACTCTTTGAACCTAGTAATTACGCTCAGCTCTGTCTTGAAGTTGTCAGGATATATGATTTTTATATTCTCCCACTATTAATTTAAGCAATATAAATACAGAGCCATTTTTAGAATCAGTCGGCACTTTCCTACAATGTAAGAGAGCTGTGTTTTGATCATACTTTCTGCCTGGATATCATTATTGTAAAGGAAGTTGGGGGTGGGGTACCCAGAACCCTACAGTCTATGCCCCATTCTAAAATTATAGATAAAAAGCAGTACTATTTCATTGATCTAAATAACAGGGACAATAATCTCTGTTTTGCTGGGATTTTCACAATGCTTAAAGCTGTGAGGGATCTAACAGATGCAGAATCGTTAAGCAGAGCAAAAGTCCTACTTGACAGACTGGGGTGGTCTGTGTGCAGTAAGGTGAGAACCCCTTGTCTGAGGACCTGCTACATGTTAATATACACGTCATCCTCTTATCTGAGGGGGAAAAAAGTTGGGGGATTTTTAAGCCAAATGACAGTCTTAGATATCCCAAGACCTGTTTCTTTCTTTTACAAGATAAACATTATTATGGTGATAAGGATGTCAGGAAGGTAATTGGGGTGAGAAACTTTTGCGAGCTTTGTCATACATTGTATAACCATGGCCATGGCGGTAAACATTAGTCCTGGCTCTGCTTGTCTCATGACTGTGCAGTTAATTTGGGAAAGAGAATAAGGTGCCCTAGCGGCAGACTGCCGTGCAGGTTTATGGAATGTTTACAGAGGCACAAGGCTCTGTCTATTAAAAAACAAATTGATTGTTTGGCTATGATTTTCTGTGAGAAGTGGAAAGAACTTCACAAATGTAAAGGCTGGAAATGTGCAATGTGCTCCACCTTGGGATGAAGAAGAAGGGACAGAAAGGCAAGCTGAAAGAGAATGGTAATTTAAAGGGGACACATGCCTTCTGGACTTTATTTGGTTGTTTATGGACACAAAGTTTCGGGGCTACACTTTCCTAGACAAAAGCTGTGATGGTTACTTTGCTGTTAATCAGCTTTTGAAGGAAAAAAATGGATGCGCAATTAATCACACAAGGTGGTAAACTCATGTGCATAGAAGTACCCAGCCTGAGTATACATTTCATAGACTCTTTAAAGTTTTTACCCAGCCTTCCCCAAGTGTTCAACGGCTTCAAACATTATTTCCCCCATTTTTTCAACACTGCTGATGGCCTACTTCAGAATGGTCAAAGCAGAAGTGTACCTGTCTCGTGGGCTCTTTTTCCCTGTGCTTCCCATGAGGGTAAATGTCAAGCTATTATTTCCTTTGTGCCACACTTGTGCTGAAACCTGTCAGTCCCTCTGTACCTACAGCGATGAAGAAAGAGCCCTTGTGGGCAGCTGGTGTTCCCCAGAACTGAACAAGGCTCTGGAGAAAGGCTACAGGGTTGGTAAAATCTATGAGGCTTAGCATTTTGAACAGAGAGGTGACAGTCTTTTCTCAGAGTATATAAAACTCCACCTCTGCCAGAAGCAGGAAGCTTCAGGCTACCCAGCCTGGTGCACAGATGATGACAGAAAAGCTAAATACATTGAAGATTACAGGCAGAAAGAAAACATCATTTTGTGGCCTGAATATATTAAGAAAAACCCTGCCAAATGCCAAATTGTGAAATTGTTTTTAAATTCTCTGTGGGGAAAATTTGGATAGAGATCCAACCTACCCAACATCACCATAATAAGAGAACCAGACAAATTTTATGGTTAACTCTTTTCTTCCCCTTATGATGTGTCCTCCTGTAATTTTGTTGATTAGGATATAGCCACTGTCTTGTGATAGCATGCCAAAGGACATGTGACCCTGGAGAACAATGCTAACATTTTTATAGCTTGATTCACCACTGCATATGCACACCTGGAGCTTTACAATCTCTTAGATGTCCTGCAAAACCATTGCTTTTATCATGACACAGTCTCTATGATATTTGTGAATCATCTGGGTGGCTGTAACCCCAGCCTCTTAAAAGATTTACTTTGAAACTCTCAGAAAAGTAATTCTCTTTATTGAATACTATAGCTTTGGTATCAATTTGCTGTTCTTGTTCCACAGTAAGTCTGAATCATCTTTCAACTTTTAGTATACATCTGCAATCCTTATTGCCATAATATTTATGGTGTTCAATACCCAAGTTGTTCATTTGCTGCAAACTATCAGTTTTTGGAACCTATACAGTTTAGTGTACATTTAAAGAGAAATATAACCATGAGGATGACAGTGTTTCCCAGAACTGTGTGGTTCCAGTCTTGCACAGTGTTTATCTACAGAAGAAAAGTTCAGTCCAGCTTAGTATCTTTTTTTTTTCACAAGGTAATATGTTAATTAGGCCTCAAACCCATGAGTGGTTCTATTATGCTGTAAGACCTAGGTTTCATACCTTGGTCCAAGTTTCTGTGGTTGAAAACAGTTGCATGTAATATAAATTAAAATATCTGATAGATCTCTTAAAACAGAAAATGCTAAAGTTGGCATTGAACAGCATGAGGACATAATGTAGCACAGCTTGTGAAGATTGTGACCTTTCATGTACTTTATAAGATAGTTATGCTGAACATATTTCAGGCAGTTTATGAGAAATTTGTCCTATAAACATAGAAACAATGTTTGTGGGAAAACAAGGCTTACATTGCTCCATTTCATTATTTCAAGAGGTAGTCACAAAATGTGTGTGCTGCAATAAATACTTGGCATGCATTAGATAACAAAAACATTGTAAGCATGGTTAAGGTGAAAAGGAGAGAATAAAACCACATTCAAATACTGGCTAGTTTGACTGTGGGCTTATATTTGACAACAATGTTGCTTAAACCATGAGGTAGCTACCATTCACTGCATTGTGCTAGTACAGCTGTTTGTGTAGCTGAACTAAGAGTCAAATAATTTGCTTGAAAAGAGAAAATCCTGATTATATTTCAGCCAGATCAGTTCCCTGATTTAGTCTGTCCAGACCAGATGTGCCAGCACAATGCAATGTGAGACTCAAGGGCATGAACAGATGTCCTAGGATCACTTCAACTAGTACTGCTCTCAGAAGAGGTACTCACAGAATCAGTGTCGGAACAGAAATAAACATTTCATTTTTTTTTATCAAAAGGGACACCAAGTAAACAGTTCACTGCCTTGAACTTGGCCACCTAAACAGATTCACTGTTAGCCAAATATCTTGCAAACATCTTACTGCAACATTTAAAAAAGATCAGGTGGAAAAGTTTATGATAAAACCCACCCACCTGAATAGCTGAACAACACTAAAATTTCTTCAAATCATTCAAAGTTTCTATATTTACATTCTTTTGGAAGGTCCAAAAGTTGATCACCCCCAAAACATTTTAATCCAATATAGCATTCAAACATGGGCTGAACTAGCAATATCATCATCATTGCTATAGAGAAACAGTAGAGTGTTTCCTTTACACTTCTCTCTCTCTCAAAAAAAAAAAAAAAAGTGAAAGAACATTAAAAAACCCCAGGAACCACATTGCAACACTGAAAGAAAACAGTTATTTCTTACATTCATAGATAGACTCCATGCTCCAGTGCAGTGCAATAGCAATACTGCTCTCACTCACCCAGTATACTCATGGCTGTTTCAAAAGAACTGCCATGGAGCAGCAACTTCTGAATGTTTCCAGAAGAGCTGGAAAAAGACCCTAGAATTAGAGATTTCTTTAGTGAAACTCTTATGACTTTGTTCTTTTGTTTCAAAACCAAGCTTTAAAACTGTTGGAGACATGACAGGACAAGAACATATTGCTACTGTAAGATTATTAGTCAAGTTTTAATTTAATAAAAATATCACATTATTTCTGTCAATATTTCTTAAACATTTTGTAAGGGTATGTGGAAGGAGAGTGTCTGCTCCTTTAAGGGTATCTATCTGGTCAAAAGAGCCATAAACACGAACATACAGAGACAAGCCTAACCAACAAATGATAAGGGAGGCAGTGATGAGAACAAACCTGGTCAGTCACACTAATTGGTAAGAAGATGTGGAGTGTGACAATGCTTATTTTTTCAGTTGGGAGCATAAGGAAAGGGAGGGAGACAAATACACAGAGACATAAAACCTGACCAATTAGCATTAACAAAGACAATAACAAGAAACAAACCTAGTCAGATGCACTAATTGATGGGCTAGCAAGAAACTGCAGGCAAACCTGGACTTTGCAACTGGTAAGGATGCAAACCTGAGGGTCCAGGATATTGGAGGGGGGTCAGCGGAACTGTGCCAACTGATGAGGCAATGTGCAGGGGAAGGGGGAGCAGGGAGGAACAAAGAAAGAGGAAGGTAGACAGAAAGGGGCCAGTCACATGTAAAACAGGACCAGTCAGTACACTTGCCTGACTGAGCCCTGTGCCTGATTACCAGTCTAGCCTGTCTCCTTATTCAGTCTTTTCTTAACTATATCTCTGCATAATCTCACTCTCTATCCCATGTGTATGTGTGCTGCAAGGACTAAGTGCCAGCTACTGGTGAGACCTGTATGTGTGTGAGTGGAATTTGGTGCCAGCTACTGGAGTCAGACCAGGGGTGTAGGTGCCCTGCAGCCTGTGGTGTCAGCTACTGGAGCAGGTGAGGGTCCTAGCATCAGTTGTTGTAAGGGCCATAGCGCTCTGGACCTAGGGAGGGTCCTACAGGCTTTGAGCCCAGAGTGCTAGCTACTGGGGGACCGGCATGAGTGGACTGGGCGCCAACTACAGGAGTCACACTGGGGGCGTAGGCTCCCTTGGCCTGTGGAGTATATAGAAATATAAAGTAGTGTACAAATATGTATAAACATATAATTTATTTATACACAGATACACTTTGTGTATTTTTTATACATATATCTATAGCATTTATATAAACATATGAATATATGTAAATGTGGGGGGTTGTCCTTGGCTGGCTGCCAGGTGCCCATGAAGCCACTCTGTCAGTCCCCTTCCTCAACAGGACAGGGGGACCTCAGCCTTATGTGGTATTACTGATATGATTGCCGGGGTACAAGTGATCTTGAAAAATTTTGCACTCCAGAACTCCCCTATAATTATCCAATTCATACTAGTGACACATTGTTTACCTTATATATTCCCTAATATGAATCATTCTACCTTGATTCCTTGATTCCTCTACCTAGTTCCAATTAAGCACAAGCTGTTCCAATTAAACACAAGACTGATAAAGTCTGCATACCGGAACAACTGAGTAACATGTTTTTTACACTCTGCTCCTGTGCTTGCACAGCATCCTTGCCCTTGAATGGTTTTCATCACTTCCTGGTTCCCAGCAGAGGCCTGGTACTCCAGCTGGACCTCTTCTTTCAGTGGCTCAGAGAATGCTTCTGACAGAAAGAAGGCTACCTCAAAACTATGAAATCTGTGGTGACAAGCCATGGTCTTGGTATTCAGGGATCTGCCATCTCTCGATTTCAGTACACACAGTATTCCAGAATTCCAGTACTTAAAGGGTGGCTGCAAAGAGGACAGAGGCTCTCTCTTCACAAGGAGCCACATGGAAAAGACAAGGGGCAATAGGTACAAGTGGCACCGGGAGAGGTTTTATCTTAGAATCATAGAATCATAGAATCGTTAAGGTTGGAAAAGACCCTTAAGATCATCGAGTCCAACCGTTAACCTAACACTGCCAAGTCCACCACTAAACCATGTCCTCGAGCACCACGTCTACCCGTCTTTTAAATACCTCCAGGGATGGAGACTCAACCACTTCCCTGGGCAGCCTGTTCCAATGCCTGACTACCCTTTCGGTGAAGAAGTTTTTCCTAATATCCAGCCTAAACCTCCCCTGGCGCAGCTTGAGGCCATTTCCTCTTGTCCTATCCCTTGTTACTTGGGAGAAGAGACCGACCCCCACCTCGCTACAACCTCCTTTCAGGTAGTTGGAGAGAGCAATAAGGTCTCCCCTCAGCCTCCTCTTCTCCAGACTAAACAACCCCAGTTCCCTCAGCTGCTCCTCATAACACTCGTGCTCTAGACCCTTCACCAGCTTCCTTGCCCTCCTCTGGACACGCTCCAGCACCTCAATGTCCTTCTTGTAGTGAGGGGCCCAAAGCTGAACACAGTACTCGAGGTGTGGCCTCACCTGTGCCAAGTACAGGGGCACTATCACCTCCCTGGTCCTGCTGGCCACACTATTCCTGATACAAGCCAGGATGCCATTGGCCGCCTTGGCCACCTGGGCACACTGCTGGCTCATGTTCAGGCGGCTGTCAGCCAACACCCCCAGGTCCTTTTCTGCCAGGCAGCTCTCCAGCCACTCCTCCCCTAGCCTGTAGCGTTGCATGGGGTTGTTGTGACCCAAGTGCAGGACCTGGCACTTAGCCTTGATTTAACAAAGACATTTTTTACAGTGAGTACAATCAATCACTGGAACAACCTCCCCAGGGATGTGGTAGAGTCCCCATCGCTGGGGGTTTTCAAGATTTGATTGGACAGGGTACTAGATAATCTCATCTAGGCTCCCTTTCCCATGAAAGGCTGGACCAGACAATCTTTTGAGGATCTTTCCAACATGGGCTGTTCTATGATTTTATGATTTCTAGCAGCTGAAGCAAGAATCAGAACACTAGACACATCTGTTATAGAGGAAAAAAAATTTTGTTGTTTAAAGCCAGGGGTCAATACTGGCTCCAGTTATGTTTAACCTCTTCATTAATGACACGGATGCTGGGGAAGAGTGCACCCTCAGCAAGTTTGCTGATGATACAAAACTGTGGGGAGTGGCTGATACACCAGATGATCATGCTGCCATCCAGAGGAACTTTGACAGGCTGGAGAACTGGGCAGAGAGGAACCTCGTGAAGTTCAACAAGGGGAAGTGCCAAGTCCTGCACCTGGGGAGGAATAAATCTCATGCACAAATATATGCTGAGGAGCGATTGGTTGCAAAGCAGCTTCTCAGGAAAGGACCTGGGGGTCCTGGTAGACACCAAGTTGAACATGAGCCAGTAACATGCCCTTGCGGCAAAGAAGGTTAATGGTATGCTGGGCTGCATTATGCAAAGCATTGCCAGCAGGTCAAAGGAGGTGATCCTTCCCCTCTACTCAGCACTGGTGAGGCCGCACCTGGAATCCTGTGTCCAGTTCTGGGCTTCCCAGTACAAGAGAGACATGGACATACTGGAGAGAGTCCAGCACAGGGCCACTAAGATGATTAAGGGACTGGAGCATCTCTCCTATGAGGAAAGGTTGAGAGAGCTGGGACTGTTTAGGCTAGAGAGGAGAGGGCTCAGGGGGGATCTCATCACTCATAAATACTTGAAGGGAGGGTGCAAAGAAGGTGGAGCCAGGCTCTTTTCAGTAGTGCCCAGTGACAGGACAAGAGGCAATGGGCACAAAGTGAAACACGGGAGGTTCTGTCTGAACATCAGGAAACCCTTTTTTACTGTGAGGGTGACTGCACGCTGGAACAGGTTGCCCAGCGAGGTTGTGGAGTCTCCCTCCTTGGAGATATTCAAAAGCCATCTGGACATAGTCCTGGGCAACTGGCTCTAGGTGACTCTGATTGAGCAGAGGTGTTAGACAAGATGACCTCCAGAGGTCCCTTCCACCCTCAACCATTCTGTTATTCTGTGATTCTGTGATTCTGTGATATGAGCCTGGAGACAAAAGGGGTCCAAAAGACCTGGCTGATATTCAAGAATCACCTCCTCCAAGCTCAAGAGTGATCCATCCTGACAAGTGGGAAATCAAGGAAAGAAGGCAGGAGGCCTGCATGGATGAACAAGGAGCTCCTAACTGAAATCAGACATAAAAAAGTGTACAAGAGGTGGAAGCAAGAACAGGTGACCTAGGAGGAGTATAGACATGGAAAACCAATGCCGACCTGGAGTTTAATCTGGCATGGCATGTGAAGGGCAAGAAGAAAGGATTCTACAAGTACATCAACAACAAAAGGAAGACTAGGGAAAATGTGAGCCCACTGCTGAATGGAGCAGGGAACCTGGTGACAAAGGACACAGAAAAGGCCAAGGTAAACAATGCCCTGTTTGCCTTGGTCTTTACTGGTAAGACTGGTGTTATGAGCGAAAAGCAGGTGCAGATTCCTCAGGGATGAGGCACGACACTCAGCAAGCGAAAGCTTTGGCTTTATTGAAAGCGTAGCATTACCACGGTGGGAGCCCTGGGACACCGATGCTAGTCAAAATGGGGACTCAACACAGCAGAGCCCTGCTCGGGGGTGAAGCTCAAGGGAAAGCACCGCAGGGGTGGATAATAAAACTTGTGCTGATTAACATATCATACATATGCAATGTCTTGTTTTCCTCATTAGTGAACTTGCTGATGTAATGCAGGTGCTGTTGTCTGAATTCTGAGATCCGCAGCTGGCTGTCACGTTGGTGCCCGTGCAAAAGTAGGTGCAGAAGCGAACTATCCTCGGTTACCGTGACAATGCGATAAAATGTGCTTGGGACTCTACATACTCGGATGGGGAGGCGAACTATCCTGGGTTACCATAACAAAGTCTTCTTGCACCCTACAAATGACCTTCAGGAAGCCCAGGCTCCTGCAACCAGTGGGAAAGTCTGGAGCAGGGAAGACTTGCCCTTGTGGAGGAGGACCAGGTTAGGGAGTGTTTAAACTAACTGGACATACATAAGTCCATGGGCTCTGACAGGTTGCACCCACGAGTGCTGAGGGAGATGGCCCATGTCATTGCAAGGGAACTCCCAATTATCTTTGAAAGGTCATGGCGATTGAGGGAGGTTCCTGAAGACTGGAAGACAGAAAATGTCACCCCTATCTTCAAGAAGGGCTCTTTCTCTTGATGAGGAAGGCCTTGTTAAATGGGCCCAAGAAAAAATTGGGCACCTAGGTGTCAATGGCACTCAAATCTGGGGCATCCCATGTACCCAGGAAACCATTTAGGAACTAGCGCAGTGGTGTGCAGTCTGTAAAGTACTGAAAGCTAAAAAGTTGTCTCAGCAGCTTTATGGGCAGATTCAACAAGGCCCTGTTCTTGGCCATACCTGACAATTAGATTACATCTGGCCCTTACCAAAACTGCAGGGATTACAGTACATATTGGTAATTGTCGACACATATACCAGTTATGTTGCTGTGTCCCCAGCTACACGTGTGGACCAGAAAGGGACATTGAAAGGCCTGCCATTACTAAGACAGTGGATAGGCCCACACGCCTGTATCCAGTCAGACAATGGGGCTCATTTAATAGGCCAAAAGGTATGACAATGGGCTGCTGAGCATGAAATATACTGGATACACCAAATAGCTTATCATTCCAGGGGAGCTGGCCTAGTTGAGTGGAGCAATGCCTTACTGAAGGAACAGTTACATGTACTGCTCCCTTCTCACACTCTACATAACTGGCCAACAGAGCTACAACAAGCCGCAATGAAACTGAATAGTAAAGCACACTTCCAAGGCTTCCTACCAGCTTCTGTTAGGTCATCAGCACTATAAGGTACAATCCAGGATGCTGACAGAGCCTAATGACTCACTGTGAGTTGAAGGCAAGTGCATGTACTCGACTTCTTGAGGAAAAGTCATCCTTGCAGAGCTCCTGGCAAAGGGGCCAGGAGCCAGATATCTAATCCTAGAGGAGCAGGCAGACACCCCTCATTATGTGCTTCAATGTATGCTGTACATAAAATAATGCCTTAGTTTTATCTCATACAGAACCGCTATGCAGAGCCTCACACTGCTGTTTTCACTTGCTGCATGCTATGTATCAACAAACATGACATGTCTGATGCCCTTGCCCTCCAGCTGCACTGAAGCTCCTTCCTGTCTACTACATCACACTGTAGCCAAAGAGCTTACTATTATAATCTGTAACTTATAATATCTCTGAGAAAGGTAAAATGGTACGTGGATCAAGGGGTGGAATATAGTAGTCCTGACTAGAAGACTATTGTACATCGAGGAGTTAGTGATCCACATAACAGTTAACCTGAGTTGGCCTAGGCCTGTACTGTGCTGCCCTATACTGCTCATACAGCTTGGCCTTCAGGCCTGTGTTGTGTTGCACAAATCCCTTGGCCACAGGATAAACTTAGCCAGCTCATTGTAACAGAGGAGCCTGCGGGCACCTCCCACTTGGTATCGGTGATTACATCACTTGCATGTCCTTGCCTTTATCTAAAAATGCAGCAAGAAGTTCTCAGGCAAACATCCTTTGTGTTTGACAGTAGAAATGATGAATAGAGTTGTTTCCTTGCAAGAAAATCCTATAATAGCTCAAATGACCAAGATGGGAGATTTTCTTCTATGGGCGGGGTCTGCATGGCATGTGATCGGAGGTCCATTCGATGCCACACCACTCAGAGTTCCCACCATCTAAAGGGGGTGTAAGATTATCTGTACTATTCTCTCCTTATAAAGTTAGCTCTATTAAATAACATTGTGAATGATACCTTACAGAGTCTGAGTGCCTTTCTTACTGGGATCATAACGGACCAGCACCTCCTGGTGAAAAACATCTGTCATCTAGGGAGGTTTGCTGCTTGCTGTGGGCTGGCATTAGGGATGTTGTGGAGAGACTGCTGAGGCTTGTCTGGCCCTTGGACTATTGCCCCCTGGACTATTGCCCCCTACTGCTCTTCCAAGTAGGCACCGATGATACTGCCAGGGGACACATGAAAAGCACGGAACATGACTACATGGCGCTGGGGGCAATGGTCAAGGGCACTGGTTCCCAGGTGGTGGCCTGAGGAGGACTGGATGGATCCTGCAGGTCAACAATTGTGCAACTGGTGACAGCAGCAGGAGTTTGGTTTCTATGGAAACTTATTGGACATATGTCCTGGTTTCAGCTGGGATAGTTAATTTTCTTCCTAGTAGCTGGTAGAGTGCTGTGTTTTGGATTTAGGATGAGAATAATGTTGATAACACACTGATGTTTTGGTTCTTGCTAAGCAGTGCTTACACTAGTCAAGGACTTTTCAGCTTCCCATGCTCTGCCAGGTGCACAAGAAGCTGGGAGGGGGCACAGCCGGGACAGCTGACCCAGACTGGCCAAAGGGCTATTCCATACCATATGACGTCATCCTCAGTATATAAGCTGGGGAAGAAGAAGGAAGGGGGGGACGTTCGGAGTGATGGCGTTTGTCTTCCCAAGTAACCGTTACGCGTGATGGAGCCCTGCTTTCCTGGGGATGGCTGAACACCTGCCTACCGATGAGAAGTAGTGAATGAATTCCTTGCTTTGCTTTGCTTGTGCGCACGGCTTTTGCTTTGCCTATTAAACTGTCTTTATCTCAACCCATGAGTTTTCTCACTTTTACTCTTCCGATTCTCTCCCCCATCCCACCGGGGGGGAGTGAGCAAGCAGTTGTGTGGTGCTTAGTTGCTGGCTGGGGTTAAACCACGACAGTCCTTTTTGGCGCCCAACATGGGGCTCGAAGGGTTTGAGATAATAACAGATTAATCAGAGTGTATTAAGGAATTTGTATCTGTTAACAGTCGCCGGTCATAATATTGATTCATCTGTTCTCGATATTAGTCTACCTGATCTGCACCATGCTCTTGTTTTTGCAGTACGTGTTAAAGATTGGTGTTGGTTTTTTCAGTTTGCTGTGCTCTGCAGTGATTAGTGATGTTTTGCTTTGGAGACTCATTATTAAAACACTGACCTTGAGCATTATCTGGTATTTGGGTTCTGTAGTGAAGCCAATTGTGTAGTTCAGGTACCACCTCATGGAGACAATTAGCAATTATACCTCTTCCTCTGAGAGGTTTTTTATGGAGGAAATACAGAATGGCACCTTCGCTGCCTTCTTCTATGATGTTTCCTCCTTCATTACAACAAATTTTCAGTTTCTTGAACATCCTTGGGTAGTTAAGATATATCTATTGATAGTTCTTGGGAATATTGTTTTGGTTTTGTCTACGGTTAATAAGCAGTTTAAGAATATCATCCAGAGATCTGCCCCAAGGCTGGATAGTTATGAGTGGCAGGGTGTGTGGGAGAGCATGGGCAAATGCCTAGGACGGTGGGCCCCTCCAGTGTTTTGGAACTTCACCCCTGAACAAGTGCAGAATCCTGAAAAATTAGTAGAACATTTGGAGAAAGTATGCTGTCATCCTGACAATTCTAGGGAGACACAAATCACTGCAATGTGCTGGGGCCTGGCCCATGCCTACCAAGCCCTATTAAACACTATTCAGAACCCTCAAGGGGAAGAGAAGGTTTCTGGATCTGATGACAAAACGACAGGCGCTGTGGCTACACCAGCCCCCAGTGACAGGCGCTGCGGCTAAGCCAGCCCCGTGACAGGTGCTGCCGCCCCTATACAGAAGAAAAAATACACAAGAAAATAATCTCGTTTAATAAGGGCTGATGATGAACCAGGGCCATCAGGAGAACAGGAGGAGGAAGAGGCAGAACCCATAAATGAGATGGTAACCACCTGATCCCTGTCCTTGAGTGAGCTGAGAGATATGCGAAAAGATTTCAGCCAATCGTCCAGGCGAGCACATCATCACCTGGCTGCTCTGATGCTGGGATAATGGGGCCAGTAGCCTGGAATTAGAGGGTAGGGAAGCCAAGCAGCTGGGATCCCTTTCTAGGGAAGGGGGCATTGACAAAGCAATTGGAAAAGGGGCAAAAGCCCTCAGCCTCTGGAGGCGACTCCTGTCTTCCTTGTTATCCCTTCAAGGCAGATGTTCTATGTCACCCAGGCAAATGGACCACCATGGAGAGAGGTCTCCAGTACCTGAGGGAATTAGCCATGCTGGAGGTGATTTATGGTGACCTGAACAATGAGCAGTTATCCAAAGATCCAGATGAAGTCCGGTACACATGACCCATGTGGCGGAAGTTAGTATGGAGAGCACCATCGTCGTATGCCAACTCATTGGCAGTAATGACCTGGAAAGACGGAGAGAAACAGACAGTGGATGAAATGGCTGGCCAGCTACGGCAATACAAAGAAAGTCTCTCTTCCTCCCTACAGGCCTGCATCTCAGCTGTGGAGAAACTGCCTGACATGCTAGCTGAGAAATTATCCCGGGAATTCCAGTGATTCAAAGGGGATATGTCCTAATCTTCACCTGTACGGACCAGTATCTCAGCCATTAGGAGAAAGTGTCCCTCTCTTCAAGAAAGAAGATATAGTGGATACACACCACGGGCCACCCTGTGGTTTTATCTGCATGACCACGGAGAGGACATGAGGAAGTGGGATGGAAAATCTACCTCGACCCTAGAGGCACGGGTATGTGAGTTGCAAGGAAAAACAACTACAAAAGGGGGTTCTCCCAGGAAAATTGCTGCTCCAGTTTCCAGCGAGCAGTTCCCCAGACAGGGTAGAAGGGCTGATTTTGTTTCTGATCTTAATAAAGGGGTTTTTGACTCGCATTTACAAGAAGTGAGTAATGAATGCTATGACCAAGACTAGAGGGGCCCTGCCTCCAGCCAGGTGGAGGAGAGGGACAACCGGGTGTACTGGACTGTGTGGATTCGATGGCCTGGCACATCAGACCCACACGAGTTGAAGGCTCTAGTGGACACCGATGCACAATGTACCCTAATGCCATCAAGCTATAAAGGGGCAGAACCCATCTGTATTTCTGGAGTGACAGGGGGATCCCAAGAGCTGACTGTATTGGAAGCCGAAGTGAGCCAAAAGGGTACCGGTGGGCTTTTGGTATAGCTGCCTTGGAGACGGAGGAAATGAAACATCCATCTACCTTGCCCGGTCTCTTGAAGGACCCTTCTGTTGTGGGGTTGCTGAGGGTCAAAGAACAACAGGTGCCAATCGCTACCACAACAGTGCATCGGTGGCAATATAGCACCAAGCGAGACTTCCTTGATTCCCATCCATAAGCGGATTCGTCAACTGGAGAGCCAAGGAGTGATCAGCAAGACTCGCTCACCTTTTAACAGTCCCATATGGCCAGTGTGAAAGTCTAATGGAGAGTGGAGACTAACAGTAGACTATTGGGGCCTGAACGAAGTCATGCCGCCGCTGAGTGCTGCTGTGCCAGACATGTTAGAACTTCAATACGAACTGGAGTCAAAGGCAGCCTAGTGGTATGCCACCATTGACATCGCTAATGCGCTTTTCTCAATCCCTTTGGCAGCAGAGTGCAGGCCACAGTTTGCTTTCACTTGGAGGGTGGTCCAGTACACCTGGAATCAACTGCCCCAGGGGTGGAAACACAGCCCCACCATTTGCCATGGACTGATCCAGACTGCATTGGAACAGGGTGGGGCTCCAGAACACCTGCAATACATTGATGATGTCATCGTATGGGGCAACACAGCAGCAGAAGTTTTTGAGAAAGGGAAGAAAATAGTCCAAAACCTTCTGGAGGCTGGCTTTGCCATAGAACAAAGTAAGGTCAAGGGACCTGCACAGGAGATCCAGTTTTTAGGAATAAAATGGCAAGATGGATGCCGTCAGATCCCAATGGATGTAATCAACAAAATAACAGCCATGTCTCCACCAACCAGCAAAAAGGAGACACAAGCTTTCTTGAGCGTTGTGGGTTTCTGGAGAATGCATATTCCAAATTACAGTCTCATCGTAAGCCCTCTCTATCAAGTGACCCGGAAGAAGAACGATTTTAAATGGAGCCCTGAGCAACGACAAGCCTTTGAACAAATTAAACAGGAGATAGTTCATGCAGTCCAGGCAGGACAAGATGTAAAAAACGTGCTCTACACTGCAGCCGGGGAGAATGGCCCTACCTGGAGCCTCTGGCAGAAAGCACCAGGGGAGACTCGAGGTCGACCCCTAGGGTTTTGGAGTCAGAGATACAGAGGATCTGAGGCCCACTATACTCCAACTGAAAAAGAGATATTGGCAGCATATGAAGGGGTTCAAGCTGCTTCAGAAGTGGTTGGTAATGAAGCACAGCTCCTCCTGGCACCCCGACTGCCGGTGCTGGGCTGGATGTTCAAAGGGAGTTTCCCCTGTACACATCATGCAACTGATGCTACATGGAGTAAGTGGGTCACACTGACCACAAAACAGGCTCGAATAGGAAACCCCAGTCACCCAGGAATCCTGGAAGTGATCACGGAATGGCCAGAAGGCAAAGATTTTGGAATATCGCCAGAGGAGGAGGTGAGGCGTGCTGAGGAGGCCCCACCGTATAATAAACTGCCAGAAAATGAGAAGCAATATGCCCTGTTCACTGATGGGTCCTGTTGTCTTGTGGGGAAGCATCGGAGGTGGAAGGCTGCTGTATGGAGTCCTGTACGACAAGTTGCAGAAACTGCTGAAGGAGAAGGTGAATCAAGTCAGTTTGCAGAGGTGAAAGCCATCCAGCTGGCTTTAGATATTGCTGAACGAGAAAAGTGGCCAGTGCTCCATCTCTATACTGACTCATGGATGGTGGCAAATGCCCTGTGGGGGTGGTTACAGCAATGGAAGCAGAGCAACTGGCAGCGCAGAGGCAAACCCATCTGGGCTGCCACACTGTGGCAAGATATTGCTGCCCGGGTAGAGAACCTGGTTGTAAAAGTACGTCACATAGATGCTCACGTACCCAAGAGTTGGGCCACTGAAGAACATCAAAACAACCAGCAGGTGGATCAGGCTGCTAAGACTGAAGTGGCTCAGGTGGATCTGGACTGGCAACAGAAGGGTGAATTATTTCTAGCTTGGTGGGCCCATGACACCTCAGGCCACCAAGGAAGAGATGCAACATATAGATGGGCTCATGATCGAGGGGTGGACTTGACCATGGACACTATTGCACAGGTTATCCATGAATGCAAAACATGCACTGCAATCAAACAAGCCAAGCCCCTCTGGTATGGAGGACGATGGCTGAAATATAAATATGGGGAGGCCTGGCAGATGATTGATTATATCACACTCCCACAAACCCGCCAAGGCAAGCGCCATGTGCTTACAATGGTGGAAGCAACCACCGGATGGCTGGAAACATATCCCGTGCCCCATGCCACCACCCAGAACACTATCCCGGGCCTTGAAAAGCAAGTCCTATAGCGACGTGGCACCCCAGAAAGAATTGAGTCAGACAACGGGACTCATTTCCAAAACAACCTCATAGACACCTGGGCCAAAGGGCATGGCATTGAGTGGGTATCCCCTAACATGCACCAGCCTCCAGGAAAATCAAATGATACAATGGACTGTTAAAGACTACGCTGAGAGCAATGGGTGGTGGGACATTCAAACATTGGGATACACATTTAGCAAAGGCCACCTGGTTAGTCAACACTAGGGGATCTGCCAAAAGAGCTGGCCCTGCCCAATCAAGACTTTTATGTACTGTAGAAGGGGATAAAGTCCCTGTAGTGCACATAAAAAATATGCTGGGGAAGACAGTCTGGGTTATTCCCACCTCAGGCAGAGGTAAACCCATTCGTGGGATTGCTTTTGCTCAGGGACCTGGGTGCATTTGGTGGGTGATGCGGGAGGATGGGGAAGCCCAATGTGTACCTCAAGGGGATTTGATTTTGGGTGAGAATGGCCAATGAACTGAATTGTATAATGTTAGTTGCTGTATAATACTGGATGTCATCACTTCTATGGTGGCTATATGACATATCAATGCTATTACAGTAAGAATCACCCAGATTAATGAAGAATGAACTTTGATGAAACCGAGCAAAGTGCAGCGGTGATGGAACCAGAAGTGGCTTCAGCATGCACCAATCCAGCACCACACCCCATCTCTCCTGCCCTGAAAGACTGTTATGACAGATGAAGCCCAAAGTCATGGACTAAATGAACTCAACAAACGTTCTAGACGGATAGCCTACAGACTAAGGAAATGATATCTATGTGTGTATATATGTATATCAAAAGACTGGAAAAGTGGTGGTGATTAATCGGAATTTATTGGAAAGGGTAGGACCTGGGCATGACGTAGATGGTATGGAATAAGGGGTGGATACTGTCCTGGTTTCGGTTGGGCTAGAGTTAATTTTCTTCCTAGTAGCTGGTATAGTGCTGTGTTTTGGATTTAGAATGAGAATAATGTTGATAACACACTGATGTTTTAGTTGTTGCTAAGTACTGCTTACACTAGTCAAGGACTTTTCAGCTTCCCATGCTCTGCCAAGTGCACAAGAAGCTGGGAGGGAGCATAGCCAGGACAGCTGACCCAAACTGGCCAAAGGAATATTCCATACTATATGACATCATACCCAGTATATAAACTGGGGGGAGTTGGCTGGGGGGCAGCGATCGCTGCTCGTGGATGGGCTGGGCATCGGTCAGCAGGTGGTGAGCAATTGCATTGTGCATCACGGATTTTGTATTTTCTTTTATTATTATTATTGTTATTTGCTCTTCCTCTGCTGTCCTATTAAGCTGTCTTTATCTCAACCCACGGGTTTTACTTTTTTTTTTTTCCGATTTTCTCCCCCATCCCACCGTGGGGGGTGGGGGGAAGGTGAGCAAGCGGCTGTGTCGTGCTTAGTTGCCAGCTGGGGTTAAACCACAACAACATCCCCTTTGCCCGTTCTTCTCAGGCTTATGCGCTGGAAGGGAATCTGGAGCTGGCGCTGGTGAGAACCGCCTGCATGTGCAAAGTGGTCATCTGCTGCTGGGTGACTCTGCTGCAGAAGGCCCAGGTGGTGGAGCTGGTGAAGAAGTACAAGAAGGCTGTGACCCTGGCAATAGGAGATGGAGCCAATGATTTCAACATGATCAAAAGTGAGTGATGCCTGACAGCCAGCATGCTCTAGCGAACTGACTCGCTTGCATATTTGCTATCTGAGGTGGTCTAGCAGCAGGAATGCATATCTGAGTGGCTTCTGTACATGGAATATATGTCTAGGTGACCTTGGGATGTGGCACACTAGTCAGCACAACTGAGTGAATTGTTTGCTAAGCCTTTTTTCATGAAAATACATGTCACAGAGACTGACTCGATTCACCTTCTCCTTCAGCAGTTTCTGCAACTTGTCATACAGGACTCCACACAACAGCCTTCCACCTCTGATGCTTTCCCACAAGACAACAGGACCCATCAGTGAACAGGGCATATTGCTTCTCATTTTCTGGCAGTTTATTATACAGTGGGGCCTCCTCGGCACGCGTCACCTCCTCCTCTGGCGATATTCCGAAATCTTTGCTTTCTGGCCATTCCGTGATCACTTCCAAGATTCCTGGGCGACTGGGGTTTCCTATTCAAGCCACTTGGCTACCTTTGACTCCAGTTCATATTGATGTTCTAGCATGTCCGGCACAGCAGCACTCAGCGGCAGTGTGACTTCGTTCAGGCCCCGATAGTCTACTGTTAGTCTCCACTCTCCATTAGACTTTCGCACTAGCCATATGGGACTGTTAAAGGATGATCAAGTCTTGCTGATCACTCCTTGGCTCTCCAGTTAATGAATCCACTTATGGATGGGAATCAGGGAGTCTCAGTTGGTGCGATATTGCCACCAGTGCATCATTGTAGTGGCAATTGGCACCTGTTGTTCTTTGACCCTCAGCAACCCCACAATAGAAGACTCATTCGAGAGAACAGGTAGCATAGACAGCTGTTTCATTTCCTCCATCTCCAAGGCAGCTATATCGAAAGTGTCACGGATGAGTGGTTAGGCCGCTTAAAGAATCACCACCAAAGATATTTGCAAATAGTGATTTTAATAGAAATCTATAAAAGCGTGGTTTAACAAAGCTCGATGGCAAGGTTCACTCTATTACTTATTAAATGAATGGAATATATATATAAAGAGAAAGAAAGAGGAAGAGCCCAAAGAAAATACAAGGAGGAAAAGGGGAGCCCTCCCGTTGAATCACGAGGTTCAGAATGGAACCCCTTGCTTTCTAAACTCCTTCTCAGAGAGGAGCCTAGGTGCAGCTGGATCCAATCCTAGTCTCAGACTTGGTCAATGGTTTATGTCTAAGGATTATATATGTTTAGCAATAGTTTATGGTTTGTTTGCAGCAAGGAGAGAATCACACGAATTTAGCAATAACTAAACATCAATTAATCTAGCATCTACAAAGTGATCAAATGAGGTTTACTACAATATTTGTATCAATACACACATGCACACAATAGGCCTAAATACTCATTATATGCGCAGATGAAGGTACCTATTGAAATATGCACAGTTAAAGGCGCCAATAAAAATACCCCCCGCGTTTAGTGAAATACTCACTTTAAATGACTGTCTCAACCAGTGAAAGTCGAATCTCGAGGAGCAAAGAGCACTGGAGATCAGCTCAGGTCCTGTTGCCAGGCCTCCGCATACAAACTTAAGAGTTCGCAGCTCTGAGAGGTGTCCTGCTCAGAGGGAAATACTGGTGCAGCCCGCTGCAGTCCAGGAGAGCTCAAAGGGTCTCACTTGGTACCGCTGTTTATAGGGTCATGAGATGACTGACTTCAGGCATCAGTAAATTTCCATCCTACTTTCACAGCCCGTGTTGGAAATTACTAAGGTTCTCAAAAATTCCAGTGATGCTGGTACAGATCCTCCCGAGTTACAATCCAGATAAGATAGACCCCAAGGCTATCAGGAGGCGACTGGTACAGACGAAAAATATGTTCCAAGGTTGTCAGGGCTGCGTCCCTGGGACAGACAGTGCTGCTCCCACCTTAGTCATGTAAGAGTTTCTGATACGGTCAAGGGACGCTTAACTGTCAAACTCGTTACACAAAGGCCAAGTTTTGATGGGAGTTACTGAGATTGTAAAGCAGCTTTGCTTCCCATGCTCTGCCAGGTGCACAAGAAGAAAGGAGGGGGGGGAATGCACCACCACAAAAAGTCCACTGGTACCCTTCTGGGTCCTTGAAATACCCTCTCCTGAGGTCGTCTATGCCAAGGATGCATGGGGCCTCTGGGCCAGTCACAATGGGGTGCTTCTGCCACTCATTCCCAGTTAGGCTCACTTCGGCCTCCAATACAGTTAGCTGGTGGGATCCTCCTGTCACTCCAGAAATACAGATGGGTTCTGCCCCTTTATAGCTTGATGACATTAGGGTACAGCATTGTGCACCGGTGTCCACTAGAGTCTTATACTCCTGTGGGTCTGATGTGCCAGGCCATTGAATCCACACAGTCCAGTAAACCTGGTTGTCCCTTTCCTCCACCTGGCTGGAGGCAGGGCCCATCTAGTTCTGGTCATAGTATCCATTACTCACTTCTTGTAAATACGAGTCAGGAGTTCCTTCATTACAATCAGGAGTAAGATCAACCCTTCTACTCTGTCTGGGGAACTGCTCACTGGAAACTGGAGCAGCAATTTTCCTGGAAGAACCCCCTTGTGTGATTGTTTTTCCTTGCAACTCACGTACCCGTGCCTCTAAGGTTGAGGTAGATTTTCAATCCCACCTCCTCATGTCCTCTCCGTGGTCAAGCAGGTAAAAACACAGGGTGCCCCGTGGTGTGTACCCTCTATATCCTTTCTCTTGAGCAGAAGAACGCTGACTCCTAATGGCTGAGGTACTGGTCCATACAGGTGGAGAGTAGGACCTATCCTCTTCGAGTTGCTGGACCTTCCAGGACCGTTTGTCCACAGCAGAGACAAGGGAGGAAGAGAGACTTTCTTTGTATGCCCGGAGCTGGTCCCTCTCCATCTTTCCAAGTCATTACTGCCAATGAGTTGGCATACGACAATGGTGTGCTCCGTACCAACTTCCACCACATGGGTCGGGTGCACTTCACTTCATCTGGATCTTTGGATAACTGCTCATTGTTCAGGTCACCATAAATCACCTCCTGCATGGCTAATTCCCTCAGGTACTGGAGACCTCTCTCCATGGTGGTCCACTTGCCTGGGTGACATATAACGTCTTCCTTGGAGGGATACCTCTCCTTCACACCTGACAGGAGTCGCCTCCAGAGGCTGAGGGCTTTTGCCCCTTTTCCAATCACTTTGTCAATGCCCCCTTCCCTAGAAAGGGATCCCAGCTGCTTGGCTTCCCTGCCCTCTAATTCCAGGCTACTGGCCCTGTTATCCCAGCATCGGAGCAGCCAAGTGACGATGTGCTCTCCTGGATGACGGCTGAAATCTTTTCGCATATCTCTCAGCTCACTCAAGGATAGGGATGGGGTGTTTTCCGTCTCGTTTACGAGTTCTTCCTCCTTCTCTCCTCGTGCTGGCCCTGTGTTTTCATCATCCCTTTCTAAACGAGTTGACTTTCACTTCCAAGATTTCTTCTTGTCTATAGGGGCAACTGATACCGGCACAGGTTCTCTGGTTCAACCGCAATGCCTGTCACCGGGGTTTGAGTAGCCGCAATGCTTGTTGCGGGGGTTTGAGTAACTGCAGTGCCTGTTGCCGAGGTCTGAGTAGCCGCAATGCCTGTCGTGGGGTTGGAGTAGCTGCAGTGCATGTTGCCGATGTTTGAGTAGCTGCAGTGGCCGTCGTGGGGGGTAGATCTTTGGATGGTATTCTTAAATAGTTGTTTAACCCTAAACGAGACCTGAACCACATTCAGGAGACATAGCAATAGGAACATGCTGGTTTGAACATCACAAGGATATTCAAAATTCTCGAGAGCTGGTGTAACTAGCCTGAAGGAGAAAGGGAAGGTGAAAGAATGGGGGAAAGCATCCCCCCCGTCTTACCCGTAGATTGGTTCTCCGAGGAGTAAAAGGGTGTCATTATTAATAACTTCCGAGAGATGGCGCCCGAGGTACGGAGATGACAGCAATACCAAATACAAATCCCAAATGAGTTTTTTGACTAGTAATATTATCGCATCATAAATCGATGTTACACAATATAGTAAAATGATAATCCTGATCCATCTCCCAGAGGTGATAAACAGTACCGCAGGGAATGCATATTGCAAGTGAGGAATCACATAATACAACCATGCAAACAAATAAAACAGTGTTGTGACCAGCGACTATTAAACTAATATAATGAATGCTTATCACAAATTTATTTTAACACGCTCTGGTCAGATCTGTCTTTATCTCATCCTTTCGTGCCCCACGATGGGTGCCAAAAAGGACTGTCGTGGTTTAACCCCAGCGAGCAACTAAGCACCACACAGCCGCTCACTCACCCTCCCCCTCCCGGTGGGATGGGGGAGAGAATCGGAAGGGCAAAAGTAAGAAAACTCATGGGTTGAGATAAGAACAGTTTAATAATTGAAATAAAATAATAGTAATAACAATAACAATAAATTGTAGTGAAAAGGAAAACAACAACAACAAAGAGAGGTACAGAACCCAGGAAAAACAAGTGATGCAACTGCTCACTACCTGCCAAACGATGCCCAGCACGTCCCCAAGTAGCGATCACTGCTCCCCAGCTAATTCCCCCCAGCTTTATATGCTGAGCATGACATCATATGGTATGGAATAGCCCTTTGGCCAGTTTGTGTCAGATGTCCTGGCTATGCTCCGTCCCAGCTTCTTGTGTGCCTGGCAGAGCATGGGAAGCTGAAAAGTCCTTGACTAGTGTAAGCACTACTTAGCAAGACATCAGTGTGTTATCAACATTATTCTCATCCTAAATCCAAAACTCAGCACTATACCAGCTACTAGGAAGAAAATTCACTCTAGCCCAGCCAAAACCAGGACAGTTCCCCAGCCAAGGTCAATGCTCATGCTCCTGGCAGGCTGTAGATGCTGCAGGACTGTCACTTGTGCCTTGGTAGAATTGCTCTTGCTGCACATGTGGTGAGCCTTATTGCAGCCTTGATCTAAACACGCTCACTCTCAACTGCCTTGTTTGAGCCTGGGTTGTTGTGAATGGTTTTTAAACCCTTTGGGATCATCTGGTGGTTAGCCATTTCCTGGCTGAGACCAGTTTGTCTGCAGAAGCAGCTTGGTTGAAGACATGACTTCAGTGTTGTCTTGCTTACTAGTGAACCAGCCTGTCAGTGTAGAGTCGCTTCACCCCAGGAGAGACCTGTCCCAGTTTGTCACTATGTAGGAATAAGTCATGAAGGCTCATCATGTTTGGAGAAGCAGCCCCCTGTGTGGAGCTCTCTTGCCCATGTTGATGAATACTCGGAGATGAAGTTGTGGCCGTATTTTGTCTCAGACAGATCTGGGGAGCTGCACCTGGCACGAGATTTACTGTTGTTACATTGGGAAGCTTTCCCTTTTTCTTGTGCAATGGTAGACCAATGTCAGGAGAGTTATCTCATCCCAAGGTCAGCTGGGCTGGGCTGCAATGGACAATCTCTGCACCATGTAGGGGAAAAGCATAAAGTACCTTCCTCATTGCAGGCACCAGCAGCCCAGGGAAAGGATATAAGCATGTGCAGGAACAGGGAGTTTTAACTCCAATAACCTGTCCTTTCCCAGTTATGTGAAGGGGTAGTGGCTGTACCAGCAGTTTGCTGGAGAGAGGAGACAATAGATAATACAACTTGGCTGCTCTCATTTACAGAGAGAATTTCAGAATGGCTTAATGCCTGGCTGGCTTCACTCCTCTTGTAGGTATCACCAGGACATAGACCTGTTACTTTGGGGTCCCTGTGCTCTCCTTGAAGCTAGGTTTTTAACAGCACTCACTGATGCGATTGGCCTATGTCAACTGTTTTCAACCTTTTTCTTTTGAGGCTAGGCAATATTTTTTCAAAGAAGGTCCCCCCCCCAACCTCTACAGAACCATCACGCTTGCTTCTTTCTGAGCTTGCTGTAAATGGCTCTCTGTAACACAAACTGCATTTCTGCCACAGTCCTCTCCAGAGTGCATCTGTATTTACACTGGGACTTTCATTAGCAATCTGGCCCTTGCATTGCCAGCAGCCTGCAGCCCTTGTTTTTCTCTCCTGCCCACATGCTCTATGAGTGACACGAGTACCCTGGCACTCCTGTGCTCGAGGAGAGGCAGGTGACTGGCAGCAGGAGGAATCCCTGAGCCAGCTCCCATCTGGAAGGAGTGCCTTGTCATGTTGCCTCTCACCCACCATCCTGCAGCAATGGGGGAGCTGCCTGCAGAGACTCCCCATTAGCACGGTTTGCTGATCCCTGAGTCAACACAGGGATAAGCTGGTTTTGCTTTGGATTATCACTGGCTCTGCATGGTATATTCTTCCTGCTGCTTTCATGCTGTTGCTGCTGCACCTGGCTTCCAGTTGCAGCAAGCTGAGCCCATGATCTGGGGAGATTGTATCTGGCAAGGTAGGAGCTGATCCCTTCCATTTGTTCTGCTAAAAGTAATGTGACCAGTCCTGTCACCACCTGGAGATATGCTTCAATTAGTAGTGTATATGTGGTTTTATTCTGCATTGTTCTGTAGTTCCGATGAACAGTGTGTTGCTCAGGCTGTAGCCTCTATTACATGGAAGGAAAATGCATACATCCATTTTCTTTTTACTTACACACTGGAAAATCAAACTCTGTCTCCCTTTCTACTCTAGTATGGTGTGCTGGTGCTCGAGAGCCTGCCTGTCTTCTCTGTTCTCGTGCAGCATCCTATGCATGTTCTATAGGTCGTCACCTGCTTCTCCAGGTGACATGAAAGTAGAGAGCAGTCTGAATGTGTCTTGGGAGAAAGAAAGGTGGAGGAAGAAGAAACCCACGGAAGAAAAAAAATTGAGGAAGTTCAATAGGCACAGAAATGGCTTGAGAGAAATTATTTTTACCCCAGAAAATCAGACAGGGGAAGAGCTTCCTTTCCCTCGATAGTCTCAAAAGGGTATCTTTTTTTTTTTTCCCCCTTCAGTCCCTTAGGGCAAGCTGTTTTGATATAGAAAGGCCTGAGGCTGCTGTTGTCCCTAGGGGTGGAGGGGAGTCAGCCTTGTTAGTCTGGTGCCTTCTTTCCAGTGAACCTCACTGGCATTTAATGTTTCACCTTCCCCCACCACTGCACACCTTTACTGGAGCTGTATAGAATCATAGAATGCTTTGGGATGGAAGGGACCTTTAAAGGTCATCTAGTCCAACCACCCCTGCAATGAGCAGGGACATCTTCCACTAGATCAGGTTGCACAGAGCCCCATCCAGCCTGACCTTGAATGTTTCCAAGGATGGGGCATCTACCACCTGTCTGGGAAACCTGTTCCAGTGTTTCACCACCCTCATTATAAAAAATTTCTTCCTTATATCCAGTCTGAATCTACCCTCTTTCAGTTTAAACCCATTACCCCTTGTCCTATTGCAACAGGCCCTGCTAAAAAGTCTGTCCCCATCTTTCTTATAAGCCCCCTTTAAGTATTGAGAGGCTGCAATAAGGTCTCCCCGCAGCCTTCTCTTCTCCAGGCTAAACAATCCCAACTCTTTCAGCCTTTCCTCATAGCAGAGGTGTTCCAGCCCTCTGATCATTTTTGTGGCCCTCCTCTGGACCCACTCCAACAGGTCCATGTCCTTCTTGTACTGAGGACCCCAGAGCTGGACGCAGTACTCCAGGTGGGGTCTCACCAGAGCAGAGTAGAGGGGCAGAACCACCTCCCTCGACCTGCTAGACACGTTTCTTTTGATGCAGCCCAGGATGCAATTGGCTTTCTGGGCTGTGAGAGCACATTGCCGGCTCATGTCCAGCTTTTCATCCACCAGTACCCCCAAGTCCTTCTCCTCAGGGCTGCTCTCAATCCCTTCATCCTCCAGCCTGTATTGATACCAGGGATTGCCCTGACCCAGGTGCAGGACCTTGCACTTGTCCTTGTTGAACCTCATGAGGTTCACACAGGCCCATTTCTCCAGCTTGTCCAGGTCCCTCTGGATGGCATCCCATCCCTCAGGTGCGTCAACTGCACCACTCATCTTGGTGTCAGCTTGGTATAGGGAAAAGAGGTTATGACCAAGAAGCCCTACCCCTGCTGGATTTCCCTGTAGTAGCCAAGGATAGATAAAATAGGAGAGCAGAAGCATTTTCTGCTGATCTAGCTGGTGTTTAGACACAACTGTTCCCCTTTTAGTCCACAGCAGCTGGGTTGTGCCTGCCCCTGCATATACACAGCCATCTTCCCCAAGCTTGTTGTACCTGGGCTTCCCTCCTATGTGGAGGAGAGTCTCCTAAACAGGACAGACAAGGATATCTAGCCTTCTGCAGGTGACGGTTTCCTTCTGAGGACTAGCCCAAACAACAAACCATGTTTTAGGGCCCCCCCTATATTCCTAAGCTTTGAGGAGGGAAGAGGATCCTCTAGCTTTCCCTCCTTAGCATACCCTGCTCTGCTGCCAGTGGGCGTATAAATAGTGCCCACAGTATACTATTTTGGTGACGAGCTCTTCCCAGGATTCATCCGAAGAGTTATGTGAGCAAGTGTTAAAAATAACACCAAGCCCTGCCCAAATGCTGGTGGTGTTTCAGCCAAAGCATTGGGAATCTTCCATAGAGAGCAGCCTTGGCCCCTTGGGTGGGGGCAGCAGGATGGGGTCCAGCAGGGCTCTCCGTGTTTTTCTGTTCTTGCTGCCCTGCTGACTGCAGAGGACACTGACCCTCATGTTCAGCAGATCTGCTGGTCACCAAGAGGATGTGAGACTTTTACTTCTAATTAGGTTATTTGCTACTGAGCTTTCCCTGTGTGTTCTGAATATGATCTCTAGGTCTAATGAAAGGTACAGGAAATGACAGGAGGGGTTAACCTGATCTTTAATCTAGGCCACTGCCAGGTCCCTGCTGGTGGCCAGATCTAGCTGCTTCTTTAAAAAGTCTTGGGCTGTAGCAATGACATATGTAGGGATTCTGGCCCTATGTTAGGTTTATCCTGAGGACTGGTAGCTGGAGATTGGTTTAACTGTGGAAGGCATATTAAATCTATATGTTGAATTAACAGCTATAGCTCTGGACATTCTTGCTATCCATATAAACACAAAAGTAACTCCAAAATTCTGCCCTTTTCATGGTGTGGTCAGTGCCTATAACCAAAAACTGGACCACATTGCAGAGACTGCTGGGATACTGGGTAGCCGTGCTACTTGGACTATGTAGTCAGTACAGGATGCACCTTCCCACTGAGGAGCTGGAAGCTGCAGTTTGTTTCCCTCAGGCTGGGTTTTACCTGTTGGTGGTCAAGTCCCATGCTAGGTATGTAATTCATCTGCTCTCATGCTGCTGACCATTAGCCTCTCTCCTGTTTTCCAGCTGTGTGAGCCAGAGCAGCAGACCCCACTGAGTCCTTGTGTTCAGCGTTTGGAGCCCAGAGCTCACAGAAATGCTTCTTGGAGGGCTCATAGAATCATAGAATCATAGAATCATGCTCAAAGCATCCCCATGTGAAGACAGAGATGCTCCCTCTTGCAGATAGATGATGTGGCTCCACTCTTGCCTGGTCTAATATGGGATGTAGGAAAAGTTACCCCCTGTGGGAGTGCAGCCCTCATTGCTGTTACATGGCTTAATACTTGGAGCCTTGCACACAGAAGAAGATGAAAAGAGCTGAGATGTCTCCTGGTTGCAAGCTTGGGGACAGTGCTTGGGCTTACCTATTTGCTCTGAGTTGAAGGCAGCAGTGTCATGGACAGGGGAGACCATGCTTCTCTTTCAGGTGCTGGGGTTCAGAACTACAGCATTAAACCCCCTCTATAGCTCCTTTGCCTCCACATTTGCATCCCCAGATACATCTGTGCTAGTTTCTGGCTTTGTAGAGGAAGGGCCAGATGCTTCTGCAATCTCAGAGTACTTTACTTTCTGAAGGGATGGATTTATTTTAAGCTGATACAGAAAGCTGCTGTGAAAGCAGGCATGCAAAAATTGCTAAAAAGGTCACAAATGCTGTTTGGCACTCCATGCTTCACCTCCTCTGATATGGGATTACTAATTCTGGCAGATGTTCCCGGGGATGGAGAGCAGGTCCTGTTAGAACATTGTGACTGAGAGTTTTCTCCAGCCGTTGCATTGAGAATGAGTGAGAGCAGAGCAGACACTCGTGTTCTGGCTTTGACTGTCGTATCTAGCGTGCTCAGCCCTTGCTAGCCCTCCTCCCCATCTCACCATTTAGGTGGGCTTCTCTTTTCTGTACTGTGTGTTGAAAGGCATGTGCTGGGTTTGTGCACAGGCTGGAGTGCTTTCTTAAGTGTGTATTGAAAGCACAGACTTCAGAATTGTCCAGAGATGAAAAGCATGTTTTTGTTTTTCCAGAAACAGGCTCTGGGCAATCAGTCCTTCATCAGGGGCTTTCTGCTCCTCTATTCCTCTGCTCCTTCCTGTTCCTTCCTGCTCCTTCCTGCTCCTCTTCCATGTCCAGCCAACAAAGGAGGTCTCTGAGTCATCATCGATGCTGTTTATTATTAGGCCTGAGCCAAGGCTCTGTGTATCATCATACATTACATAGCTCCTGAGGGCTCTTTTCACCCTGGTACGCTCTTGTTCCCCTGACTGGAATGTGTCTCGGGTGCATGGGGACACATGACCTTGTTTGTCGTCTTTAAGCACCTCTTTGCTGGATGTTTCTCAATCATAGAATCATAGAATCATTAAGGTTGGAAAGGACCTCTGAGATCATTGAGTCCAACCGTTAACCTAACTGCCTGGTCCACCTCTAAACCATGTCCCTTCAATAGTCTTCTGTGAGGTGCCAGAGCCCCACACCACAGTTTCCAGCAGTTCTTGAAGATGTCTCCACAAGGAACCCCATAGAGCAATGTGCTCCAGCTCTTTCATCTGCTTCACATGAGATTGAGCCCTGTTTCAGTCTGTACAACACAATCTAAGCTTGACGTGTTTGTCAGGCATCTCCTGTGACCTGCTTTGCCTTCATGCCCTGCCTCATTGCTGGTGCCAGGTCATGGGTTTTGCCTCTACCAGCTTTTGTTTTCTATTTTAAAGAACATGGCAGGATTTCCTCCCACGCACAGATTCCCTTTATCCCTATAGCATTTCCTTCGCTGTGGGTCTTTCTCCAACCTGAGCAAAATTGTTGCACACAGTGGACAGGTACGAACTTCCCATTTCCAGCTCTGTGTGCCTGTCTGCGTATGGTATTGCTGCCTGTTGGTTGAACATGTCTGTAGAGGAGGTAGACTTTGCACAACTGGCTGCATGGCAGCTAGATGCTGCAGATTAGACTCTTTGTGCTGATTAAGCATACACCTATAAGCACATACAGCCAAACAGTTGTTTAATCACGGGCTAACCTGACATGGAGACCTCGAGTACAGCTGACTGATGATCCAGTGCCGCCTGCTGTATTAGATGAGAAGAGGTTATAATAACCAAAGAGAAAGTTAGGAAGGTTCTCAGCTGTGGTCAAGTATCATCTTCAGCAAGACTGAATTAATGAGAAAAATTCTCTTCACTGTGGTGGATGAAAGGAGGATGAATTCACTGGCTGAAAGCTGGTACTAAGCATATTCCACTTTTAGGAAAAAAAAAACCTTGAGTATGTTTTTAACAGCCAGGTGGATTAGCTACTGGATCAGCTGGCATGGGATGCTTTTCCACTCTCAGTCTTCACCTGTAGGTTTGCTGTGTCTTTCCAGGAGCGTGTTTCTGTTTCTCCAAGTATACTGCCTCACAGAATAAACTGTTCTATGCTTTTAATCCTGCATTAGAGGCTTCCTGCTCCTCTGAGTCAAACAGAAATCATAGGAGAATAAGACCTCCAGAAGCCATATAATTACATTTCCCTGACCCAGGCATAGTGGACTCAGGCTATGCCATTCCTTGTGTTTCTTCTTTTCATCTCTCTCTAGAAGCTCCCAGTGATTGGTACATTATCTACTGCATCCCACATCTTAGCAGTCCAGTCCCTTCCCTCCCCTCTATCAGTATCTCCTGATGCCATGGCACACTGGGTTGGCCAAGACCCTAAGATGGGCATTTCTTCGGTGGCAAACCCAGAAAAAGAAATTATTTCCAATTTCTGACAGGAAGGGCCTGTGAAAACTAACGGGAATGCATGCCTCCAAATAAAGGAAAGAGCTTTACTTATTTATCATGCAAAATATTAAGAAAACCAATCTTATCTCCTGACTGCTGTGCTTTTTTGGTGGAATAATGAATGGCTAGTTTTACCTGTTATATCTGATGTCTAACCTAAACTTCCCTGGCTGCCCCTCAGGCAGCCTATTCCTGTTGTCAGGGATGCGGAGAACAACTTATTTACTTGCTCTTGGCAGCAACCTTTTATACATTTCAGAACTGCTTTCATGTACCCCCTAGTTTTCTACAGACAACTAACCAGCTTGCTTTGCAATTTACTCCTTTCTGGTTTTCCTTGCTCTCTTTGAACTCTCAACAATTTGTCCATATAGGAGGCTGAGGCATGTGCCAGTGTTGGGTAGAGAGGAAGGATTACTCTACGTCTTGCATATGACATGCCTATTCATACAACCCTACATACTGTTCATCTGCTTCAAAACAAAATGCCACTATTCCTCAAGTTCAGCCTGTGATCTATGGTAATCACAGATCCCTCCTGAATGAGCAGGTCATGCATGATGATTATGGGTGGGGATGTGCAATCTGTGCTGTGTGAGGTGTCATGGTAATGATTACAATTTATGTCAATTTGCTGTTTATGTATAGACCTTATCCCTTCAGCTAACAGTATCAGTACTACGGATGGCACAGATGACAAGTAAAAGACAACCGCTCCATCTGAGAGCCAGCAGGTTAAATGCACAAAAGGTGGATGGGGTCTCCAGGATTTAGTTACAAGCCTGCATTACAAAGGCTTTTTAGCAGAAATTGTCAATGGTTCTCCCTTAACTGTCCTGTTTCCTCTCCCCTTTGCAGCTTTTCTAAGTGCCTACTGGGATGTGGGTGCTCAGAAGCACAGGCAGTCTCTTGGGTGGCACTGGAGTCCCATGCCTGCCAATCTTGTGCTGTAGGATGGCTGCTAGTGGGTGGTTTTTGAGTGTACCTTCAATAGTCTCTTTAAATCAGAGAGTGCTTTGCAGAAGCACAAGCTATCTAGGGATTGCTTTATTTGCCACTAAAACATAGACAGCTGGGGCAGATAACACTGCAGAGCAGCACTACATGTCCAGTTTGGGTGGTAAATGGAGAAATTTAGGAAAAAAAGCAGTATAAACAGCCATAATTAATATCATGTGTCTCTAATAAATCAGCTGGTGGTTACGTGCTCCCTGTGTTTGAGAAATGGGAGGTCTGTTGGGAACACTGTGGTGAGTTGACATCTCACTGCTTGACTTTTGCTGTTGCTCTGAGCAGTGATGGCACAGAAGCACTTCAGCATGTGGAGAGGGAGGTGAGTGTGGGTTTTCTGCGTGAAATCCAGAGCAGCTTTCATATTTGCTGTTGCCTTGGAAAACTGGAAAATTTATGACTCAGTACTGAATCAGGAGGGCAGGAGACTTTTTTCCATTCTTGGATGTGACCTCTATTGTGTCCAACAGTGATGTTTTTCTTCTTCTCTGCTTGCCCCTTTCCTGCTGCATCCCTTCCGTTGCAGTCTCTGTGAGCTGAGGCTTGTTTGCAGTACAGTCACCCTCACTTTGAGTCAGCCAGGTGATGCCCCTGGAGTGGGAAGGGAATGTCACTTTGGTATACATCATGGGAACCATAAGCAGTCACCTTCATTGAGCAGTGCTTGCTGTGTACGCAGCACTCTCTGTAGTTGTACTTAGTGTGTAGACAGTGAACCATTTCAGGGCTGTGGATTCAGCTCATCCCCGCAGCTTTTCAGGTGTTTAGTTGGAAATATGTAATTTTTATTTGAGGTCAGAATACAAACCAATGAATACAGCAGAACTGCGGCAGCCAAATTCACCAGCTTTAATATAGTATGTAATGTGGCAACTTAAGGCTTTCCTCATGGAAGAGGGGAACTATTAAGTTATGGTGAAAATGTACTAATGGTTTAGGTAAACTGTGCTGTAGACTAAGCATTGATCCCATTTTGAAAACTAATTTTAATATGAGTGAAGCCAGTAACGCCTTAATATCCATTGTTGCCATGGGCTGCTCAGAGCATTTGATTGCCAGATTAGAAGGCATATCTTTTTTGTAATAATATCCTTTCTGCTCCTTTTTCCAAGGCTTTGATTGGCAAAAGAGTTTATGTTCCCACTCAGTGTATCATCATCAATGTTTGAGTGAGTGCTTGAAGAAACAGGATTGCTATTATAGCTGAACTCCTGTTTCAAACACTCTGAAATCTCAGGCTGCATCAGTTACATCCAGGTTTTGCTTTAATTCAAGGTTTTCTGTACAGCTTCATGAGCTTTGTTTATCAGATTGAAGCTGAGGCTTAGGTATGATTCAGGAGCTGCTCTGTTGTTTCTGTCCTGATTTCCCTCTGCCTAAATGTGTTCAGCTATTTCTTTGTGCTCCTGCTTGGGGAGTACTAAGTATTAAGGCTAAAAGATGGGCACTGGGGTTCTAAGATAGGTTCTCCCTTTCCCACAGACTTCCAAGTGGTTCACGTCTCCTTGTTGCCCCAGTCTCCTGCATGTAAAATGCTGATAGCAGCACTTTCCTAGAAAAACAGTATGAACATACTGGAATCTTGGGCTGGAAGGGACTGGAGACAGACAGCTGGTTGTGGGCTGGGTTTGGTTTTCCCATAGACGTCTCAGTATTGTAGAGGTATGTGAAACTCAGCCCAGCCCTGTGGGGAGCCTTGCCAGAACTAGACCTATCTGGTAGTTGTGACTTTTTATGGAGCTTGTAAAACCTCTGTTCCCGGGCAGTGAGGCATCAGCCGCTAGCAATAGGAAGGATTCGACCTTAATACAGGAAGATGGAAATCAAGATAGTGATTGGGGTGAAGGATCCGCCTTGCCCAGTATTATTTTTCCAAAAGTGGTTGCAGGTGGTCAGCTAGGGAAGAGTGGGAGCAGGGCAAGCAGATATCATATCTTAATAATTTCTTTTTCCAGGGGATTCGTGAAGTCTATTATATTTTAACTGTTTAGTAACCTGAAATGGATCTCAAGTGCTTGTCCTGCCTCCCCTTGAACCCATGTGGACTTCTTCCATCCATAATACCCTTTGAGAAGTAAGGAACAGCAAACAGACTAGAGGAAGATAACAGGAATGTTGAAAGAGGAACTACTGGTCTGAAGGGAAGTTGTTAGTAGAGAGTAGCCTCGAAATGGAAGTCAAATAATGCTCTGAGCATTAAAAAGTAAGATTTTGCTAATGATGTTATTCAGCAGGAAGAGCTTGGATGTCCTTAAGGAATAATACAAATGGGAATTGGATAGTTCAAAATTGCATGGTTGTGTGCATGAGAAATAAGCAAAAAGTTCAGCTCCAGCTGGGAGCTCATTGGGGAAAGTGAGAGAGATGGGGGGAAAACCCAGGGTCTATCAGTGACATGCAGGATAACTGTGAGCAGCTAGTATGATGCAGCCATGAAAAAGATAAATGTCATCCAATGTGACATGTTGGACAAAATATTTGTAGCAGAGATGGGGAAATTTTAGTGTATTAAGGCATGGTAAGATCTTGCTTGGAAGATTGTGTACATTTCCAGTCACTCTCTGAAGGCTGTATGCAAACTGGATCAGGTCCAGAGAAAGGATACTGGTATGATCAAAGAAATGGAGAGCCTACCTAATGTGAAGTGATTAAAGAACTCGGATGATAGAACTTTAAACACAGACTAGATAAACGTTGGCATTAAAGCTCATTTTTGGAACATGAGTGAATAGGGGTGAGCTGTGCATGGATAAAGATAAGCTGGAAATTTAGAGAATGTTCTTAAACATCAGAGGAATTAATTTGGGGAATTAATTCTGTTAGAAAAAGGTTAGCAAACAACAAGAAATGTCCATTTTTTGGGGAAAAAAAAAAACAACAAACCAACAAAACCAGCAACAACTTTCTCTTTTCAAGTCATTTTCTTATTCTGGAGGTATGACTCCTGCCTTGGGTTGCTAGCCCTGAAGAAATTAGTACTGCTGTTCTGGGCAGTGGGCAGGGCTCACTGGGGAAGGATCATCATGGGGGGCTGGTGAATCCTGCTGTTGTGAACGTGTCTGTGATCGGCATAACCCCACAGACTCCTGTGCCTCTGTCTTCAGATCCTCTCGGAAGGCAGGCTCAGTGGGGATTGGTTAGTGACCCCCTGGGGGAAATGTGAGGACTGAGGGCACGCATTGCCACTACGTTAACGTGTGCTTTTCTCAATCTGCTTGGATTTTTGACCCCTCATTCAAAAACTCCCATACTTGTTCCCACCTTACACTGAATAGAAAAGTTGTCAAGTGCATATTGGTAATGATCAGCCTGTATTGATCTCTATATGTTTTAGAGAGAGATGTTGTTTGACCTTGAGGAGCAGGGCTTGCAGGGATGGGGAATGAATTTTTTTTTCCCCCCTCTTTTCCTTTCTGAGGATTTTTATAAAGTTTTCAGCACCTCTTGCTTTCCTGATGGCCTCTGCGTTCTGATCCCCCTTGTTCCAGTTGAGCAGGACCATGCTATTAGTTCAGCTCTGACCAACATCCCTCTCTGGCATTCCTGAAATGGCCTCAACAGTGACGGATGGGGTTGCCATGTCTTGGGGATTCAGATTTCTGCCACAAGCAATCAGTGAGTGAGGTGGAAAGGCACTGAGCTGCTCCCGCCTTGCTCCTGAGTCGTCCAGCATGTGGGAAAGAGTGATGATGTCTCTCCCTCCTGTGTCCATGCTACAAACGAGGTCATGATGAACCAGAAGCTATAGCCTAGGCATGTTCTTGCTGTTTCACCCACAGATAGCAAGGCACAGATTGTCTGCTGTGGTGATGGGCTTGCTGTTGCTCATAGCACTTCCTATTTTCTTGAGAGGCATGGACACACTGAAGGTAATGAGGACTAGATCAAAATATCCATCCTTTAGGAGGCAGCTCCCTGTGCTGAGTTATAGCCGTGAGCTGCGGTGGAGAGGTGGCAGCCCTGAGGCTGTCAGGCTGTTGCAAGAGTGGGCAAATTGTGCACCATGCCTGATGGTGAGGCGTGATTAAAGACCTGTTCCTGCCCAGTGCTTGGTGTCAGAACTACAGCCCAGACAGCTGGCTGGGATTTGGGGCTGAGCTGTTTCCAGTTCACAGATCACCAGAGCAGATTTGCAGCAAATAGGTGGGAGGCTTGGGCTGCTGGTGGGTGATTTTGCTGTACAACTGCAGTAAAAGTGGAAAGGTTTCTTCCTTCTTGTATGTGGGGGCGTGCTGACCTTAGTGGCCAATTCCTTCACGGTACATGTAGGCAGGTGAAGGAAGTTGACCAAGGCCAAGGCAGAAGTGTGTTGGGCTTTTTTTCACCTATATGACCTGTTTGTGTCCTGGTTGTTGTCAGCAAGCACTCCAGCTACGCACACAGCTCATGTCCAGTGTGAGTGCAGCACATGGGACTCCCCTGAAGTGGTGAGCTCTGCTGCAGCACAGCGCTGGGAATAGGATGCACCTCCTTACTGGAATTCATGAGTGGGAGAACGTGTTGTGCACTGAGTTCTTGCACCCTTGGAGGAAGGAGGCAAGAGTCTCAAGTCTATGGGGCCAGATGGGATCCACCCAAGGGTACTGAGGGAGCTGGTGGAGGTGCTTACCAAGCCACTTTCCATCATTTACCAGCAGTCCTGGCTAACCGGGGAGGTCCCAGTTGACTGGAGGTTAGCAAATGTGACGCCCATCTACAAGAAGGGCGGAAAGGAGGATCCGGGAAACTACAGGCCTGTCAGCCTGACCTCGGTGCCAGGGAAGGTCATGGAGCAGATCATCCTGAGTGCCATCACATGGCACGTAGAGGACGACCAGGGGATCAGGCCCAGTCAGCATGGTTTTATGGAAGGCAGGTCCTGCTTGACTAACCTGATCTCCTTCTGTGACAAGGTGACCCACTTAGTGGACGAGGGAAAGGCTGTGGATGTTGTCTGCCTGGACTTTAGTAAGGCCTTTGATGCCATTTCCCACAGCATTCTCCTGGAGAAACTGGCTGCCCATTGCTTGGATGGGCGTACTCTTCGCTGGGTAAAAAGCTGGCTGGATGGCTGAGCCCAGAGAGTGGTGGTGAATGGAGTTAAATCCAGTTGGAGGCTGGTCACAAGTGGTGTTCCCCAGGGGTCGGTACTGGGGCCAGTTCTGTTCAATATCTTCATTGATGATCTGGATGAGGGGATCGAGTGCACCCTCAGGGAGTTTGCAGATGACACCAAGTTGGGTGGGATCTGCTGGAGGGTAGGAAGGCCCTACAGAGGGATCTGGACAGGCTGGATCGTTGGGCCGGGGCCAAGTGCATGAGATTCAACAAGGCTAAGTGCTGGGTTCTGCACTTGGGTCACAACAACCCCATGCAACGCTACAGGCTGGGGGAGGAGTGGCTGGAGAGCTGCCCGGCTGAAAAGGACCTGGGGGTGTTGGTTGACAGCCGCCTGAACATGAGCCAGCAGTGTGCCCAGGTGGCCAAGAGGGCCAATGGCATCCTGGCTTGTATCAGGAATAGTGTGGCCAGCAGGACCAGGGAGGTGATAGTGCCCCTGTACTTGGCACTGGTGAGGCCGCACCTCGAGTACTGTGTTCAGCTTTGGGCCCCTCACTACAAGAAGGACATCGAGGGGCTGGAGCGTGTCCAAAGAAGGGCAAGGAAGCTGGTGAAGGGTCTAGAGCACAAGTGTTATGAGGAGCAGCTGAGGGAGCTGGGGTTGTTTAGTCTGGAGAAGAGGAGGCTGAGGGGAGACCTTATTGCTCTGTACAACTACCTGAAAGGTGGTTGTAGCGAGGTGGGGGTCGGTCTCTTCTCCCTAGTAACAAGTGACAGGACAAGAGGAAACAGCCTCAAGTTGTGCCAGGGGAAGTTTAGGTTGGGTATTAGGAAAAACTTCTTCACCGAAAGGGTAATCAGGCACTGGAACAGGCTGCCCAGGGAAGTGGTTGAGTCTCCATCCCTGGAGGTATTTAAAGAATGGATAGATGTGGTGCTTGAGGACATGGTATAGTGATGGACTTGGCAGTGATGGGTTGACGTTTGGACTCGATGATCTTAAGGGTCTTTTCCAACCTAAACGATTCTATGATTCTTAAAGGTCTTTTCCAACCTAAATGATTCTATGATTCTGTTCGATGATTCTAAGATGGCAAAAACTCTGCCCTACATCTGGGATGCCTGTGAGTAATGAGACTAACGTTGCTTGATAAGCGGTTTTCTCCTGCCAAGCTGCACCCCGCAATGCTGGGGTGTGTGGGAAGCACCTATCCCTACCTGTCCAGGCCAAGCAGAAGGGGGACCCCTGTTACTGTAGGGGCAGGCATGTTCTGGCACCTGCATCTCCCTCGTCTTGCTTCTCTAAGGAGTGCAATCACTAGCCTGCAGTATCCCTGCTCTCCTCCTTGCATGAGACTGTGGAGTCAGCCACGTTCCCCTTCTCACACTGACTCATCTCTGTGATCAAAGAGAAGTCATCTCCTAGAAGACAGTCCCCAAGAAAGAGCTTTCTTCCTTATTAGTGCCTGTAATCTCTTATTACCTACGAAGCTTTGGGACAGCCCATCAGTTTTTACCACTGTTGCTGAGAGGGGCAGATCCTGGGAGGGAGATGCAGCAAAGGGGTGCTTGCTGCAGAGATGCAAGGCCACGTGAGCTTGGGGTGGGGGGAAGGTGCTGAATAACTGTTTTGGGGAGAAAGATACAAATGTTTATGTTGGGAACAGATATGTAAATAGGAGTGTTTCTGAGGGAGCCCCTTGTCTGCTGCATTGCTGTGTTTTTTAACAAAACAGCCCCCTGACTCCATCTGCTCTGGTGTGCATGTCTGCTACACAAGGGAGGCGTTGCTGTCAGTGAATTGGTTAATGCCAGTATCCTGTGGCAGGGACAGGAATGCAGGCAAGCACTCAGCCTGCCAGCATTTATAACTCCTGGCATCAGCATTGGCAATGCTTGTGGAGGACTGGGGAGGGCACCGAAATAGTTTCCATTCTCCTCTCTGCTGTGGGAATGAGTCTCCTGGGTAGCAAACACTCCTTGTTCTGCACAGAGCTCCGCAGCTGAGACTGTCTCCTTCCTCGCTGCTGCTCCTCAACTGTCCCAGCTGAATGGGCCAGAGACATCTGCTTGAGCCTGCCTTAATCAACGCTGACAATACAATGGGACTGGCCGTATGGGGGTCTAGGGGCTGCACTCTAATGGGAGTACATTGTTGTGACTGCTAATAGTCTCATTTACTGCAGCTCGGGTGGAACAGAGCCCACCAGGACTAGCTTTCTGCTTGCTGTAATGGTCAGGCGTGGAGGTACATCCCTCGCTCCTGCATCATCCCTGGGGCTTGTCCCTGCTGCTTGAATGGGACAAGGTTGTGGTGTGGGTCCCAAGCATACAAGGAAAGGCAAGCAGTGGGCTGAGGAGCGTGAAGTACCACAGATGGGGCATGTGCATCGGCCTCTTGGGAAGGATCTGCAGAGCTTGAGCTGTGGGACAGGCTGATGGATCATTTCCAGTGTTTCGGAGGCGTGTAGCAGAGATGCATCTGGCTCCAGTGCGTTGTGAATGGGCTGCACAGCCCACAGCCAGCCCAAGGCCCTTTCTCTTTTCTCGCTGTAAGGGTCTCTCTGTGCTGGGGGGAGTCCTGGACTCCTGCCTCTGGAGCCCTTGGTAGCTCTTGGTGGGAGCTACCCACCAGTCACTGGGTTTTCAGTCAGAAATCTAATTTGAATGTTACCCAAAGAGATATTTTAAAGGTTTCTAGTGGTCTGGGATCCGAGACAATTGGCAGCCACTTCCAGTAATGAGTCTAACATTTTTCTGTCACAGCTTTTTATGTTGGCCTCTTCAGAGGCAGAAGCTTCTGCAAAGTGGTGTATTGTCCAGGCTGTTGTATTTGGTTTATTTGGTTGCTGCTTTGAGTGCATCATGGCATAGAGCAAAAAGTACTCAGGCATGTGACGGTTCTTCATTTTCTTTGAACTGTGTGTCTGTGTGACATTTCTACATGTTCTCTGACTTGCCCACCCCCCATGGAGCCTCAGTTTAGGAGATGGGGTTTGGTTCAGACTTGTAGGGATTGCCAGCATAGACCTTTTTCCAATGTGGACACTCCGTTTTCCAAGCTCTGCTTAGCTCAGAGCAGGGCAGTGGCTGTAGGAGCAGTGATGGCACCTCAGACCTCCGAGCGGGGTTAGATGGCAAAGTGCAATAATGTGAATGGTCCCTCCAGGATGGTTGTCTCAAGGGAGCTGCTCTAGCACTAGGAACATCTCCCTTGGCACAGCCTGGAGCACAGTTGAGTTTCTGGGGTGTGTGGTCATGACCAGACTGTGACAGAAAAACAAAAGTAGCCACACGTGTCCCTTGGTGAAGCTACCTGTGCCTGCCAATGGAGCAGGTTGCAGCTGCCTCTGGTGAAAAGGGGGTGATGGAAAAATCCTTTTGCATGGCCCCAGGATAGCAAGAGAGCCTGGGCTTTTGCAGGTGGTGATCCCTTGTTTCAGGAAGGAAGATCTGCTGTGGATTGCTTTGCAGAGATGCCCAGGTTACGGGCAGCACTTTAATCACAAGCTGTAGTTAATAGTTGCTGGGATCTTGATTTGAGATTCCCTGTGACAGCATGGACTTCAGACATCCTATCTCTGATAGATATGTTCAGCACTGGGGGAAGTGCTGGTGGTTGCATCTCACTCCGGGGGTGGCTGCATTTCAGGGATGCTGTGTAGATTCTGTTGGTGAAGCTCTTTAGGACAAGGCACTACAGAAATGTAAGAGAAGCTTCAAGAAGCTTCTTATAGTCTTCCTGATCTCTTAGTAATAAGTCCTCCCATCCTCCTCCTCCTGTGCATTGCTTTGCAGACTAGCATTTTATCTCCAAGGGCTCTGGCTGCCATTATCAACTGTAGGAACATAGCACTCCAGTTACTTTTGCTTTCCTTTGCAAAGCCAGAAGAGATCAGACAGCTTGCAATCATGCAGCATCTGAAACCAAAGCTCATCACAGAATAAGATGCTGCAGCTCTATTTTATGGCATAGGCTTTAGTCTTTATATTTCTCCTCATGCTACCTTCCTGATTTCCCAATTCCTATAAGAATCAATCCTCCATCTTCCAGCTCAACTTGTTCTCTCCCCTCCTCTCTTCTCTGCTCCCTCCCATCCCCTTGCTTGTCTGAGGTTCCGCAGGGACTGATTGTAAGCCGGAGCGGCGATGCTGTGGGCATGCTTGCTCCTTCACACGCAGCAACGTCACAACAGCAGCAGCAGGAGCATTGGAGATGTGATTGCGCAGACCCTCTGCATTGCCAGAGATGCAGCTGTGGGGGAAAAAAAAAAAATTGATTCTGTGTTTCCCATAGCATCCTGGTGAGAGAGCATGGAGCCCGCTGGAATCTGAGTGCTCAGCAGTGCCGGAGCAGAGCATGTTCAGTGAGAGGAGACAGGGAACAGAGGATCTGTGGAAAGGTGAGATGGAGAAATGATCGGGGTGGGCATTAGTTGTACTGATGGTTTTCAGGCCATTCATTGTCCTGCAAAGTGGCTGGTTTGTTTTTGTAGAGATTGCCAGCTACCCAATGAAGCTTAAAGATTTTAGGATTGCTTTGTCTCTTCAGAGGTTGCATTGCTTTGGAGCTGTTGTGATTATAATTGATAGAAGAGAGTGAAGAGGCTGGTATTGCTGCACAGAATGAGTGTTTGTCTATTGTAGCTATGAAATAGCGGTTGTCATGTCTGGGGCTGGTTGTGCAGACGTGAGCTGTGCTTCGCCCTGACAATGCAGTCGCACAGCTCTCCATTGTGTCTTCCATGACAGCTGAGCCCACACAGATTGTTTTGGTCCCACGAGCTACCATGCTCTCTGTGCATCCCTGGCGGTGATGCTGCTGTGCAGCTCAAAAGCTGTTTTGACAGACAGCGTTTCCATGAAAAGCCAGAAACAAAGGACACAGAGGAAAGGCTGCTGTCAATGTGGCTTGTAGCTTGCTTTTTTTTTTTTTTTTTTTTATACTGGTAAATCAATTGCTCAAAAGGTGTTAGGATAGTGTGGCAGGTAAAACCCTGCTCTTCTGCTAAGAGATACACTGGGCTCTGTGCAGGCTGGAGTCCTTTGTGTTGCCCAGGGCGTGTCTGTGCTGGCTGAATGAAATGAAATGAATGCTTTCTCCCTGCCTCTTTTTCACAGATCAGATGAGAAAGGTTATCTAGGAATGGAGGAATTACTACTTTTAATTACTGAGATGAGCGGTCCAGACTGGGTACCAGTTACTAGAGCTTAATTACATGGTCTTTTTATAGCCAAATCCCTCTTTTCCCTCCCCACCTTCCTTCTTCCCTCCCCCACCCTCTGCACAAATCCTTCCATCAAATTGCATCTGCAAACACAAAGGAAGAAGAGCTTGAACAAAGAGAAGGATATATGTGGGATAGGGATATAGATGCCAGAGAGGCAATGTTCAGGATGGCAGTCAGTGAGAACAATAATGCAAAGGTATAAAAGATTTGGTATGTGTGATACAGTGATGTGGCTGTAGGGGAATGTACACATGGGAATGTAGTAACAAAAGGAGATAATCAAATAGCAGATGCAGTCTTTTGGGGTTATGGAAAATGCTGAGCATGTGAGGTTGCAATTGCAGGTGTTTGGGGGGAATGTGGTGTTAATAGGAGTTATATTAGCATTGGACGTTGAGGAACAGATCATACAGGGACTGGATTGATGGGTGTTGTAAAGGTGTATGGAGTATGGGGGAAACAGAGATCTGCTTTTTTACCTCCAGACATCTAGAGCCTTGTATACTGGTGTTGCTAATGAGCGAGCTTGGCAGGTCTAACCTATCCACAAAAGCTTTCTGCAGTTTGCCAATGACCCAAGAATAATTCAGATAAAGCATCTTTAGACCTGTCGGGAGCAACAGGATGGTAGGAAAAATGTAGATAAAATGGTAAATGTTTGGCAGAGCTGTAGAGGAACCTTGGAGCAGAAGAGGCAGGTGTGAGGGGCATTGAAGAGCTAGAGGAACAGGGGGCTGTGGGTCAGAGACCAGCAGTAGAGAGCACAGGAGAGGAAAATCAGGGTTGTCATTGTCAGGGAATGTAAATGTATCATTTGTACTGTCATTCTCCAGCCTCTCACTGTGTTCCCTGGGATGATCAGTGCTGTGTGCAGCCCCAAGAGGTTTGTGGAGGTGGGAGTGATCCTCAGCACAGCGTTTTCTGCAGCAGTTTTCTGAAGGAACCATTTTGCTGCTGCAGATTCTCAGATGGTTGCTCCTTCTCCATCCCTATGCAGTAGCAAGGCTCTCTGGCCTTTACACCTGGTGAAGAAGAGAAACCCAGAGTTTCAGTGCAGGGTGCCGGGTGGGAAGGACAGGGCTTCGAGCAAAACCATGGAGCAGAGTGCATTCTGCTCGCAGCTCTGTGATAATGTCCTGGAAGCACCATAGGGCTTCCTGAACTGCAGCTCCTTCTCATCCCTCTCTCGCCCTGGGACCTGGGAACCCTCTCTGTGTCTCCAAGTCTCTGTCCCATTCAGCCCAATGGGAGCAGGATATGCTCCTGTAGGTGTGAGAAGAGGGGACTGTACAGTGAGAGACATGCTACCAGACTGCATTTTGTGGTGCTGCTGCAGAACAGGCTTCTGCAGGAGGTTGGTGGGGGGTAACAACAACACATGTGCGTTTGTAGGTGCATCATAGGCTGGAGGACAGGACATGCAACAGTACATATCTATGCAGCGTACACATACTTGTATCAGGGTGTGGAAGAAAAATTGCATATAGTTTGTGTGTACAATGCTTGCCTAAAGGAATAAAAAGAAGGTGATGCAGCCTGCTTCACTGCATGGGATGGGAACACTCCCCAGGACATACAGGCTGTGCCTAGCTAGTAGGTGCCACTCTTACAAGAGCATCTGTTAAGCAGTGAGAGTGCACAGATAATCTCTGCCCTGAGATGCTTAAAAGATGGGCAAGAGCTTCTGGCAACTGGAGCTGACCAAAATGATTCACAGGAAGGAGATAAAATTGCTGCCATGTGTCTTCTTCACTGCATCGATGCAGAACGCTGGGGATAAAATGAAGCTGGATCTCTGGATCCAAGGGACCCTGGACCTGCATTGCAGAAAGTGCAGGTAGCCCAGGAGAATATGACATTGACTTGGAAATGGCCTGCTCATGGCTCCATTACCACCTCTCAGGTGTCTGAGGCTGTAATAGCAAACAAAAAAATGAGTTCTCTGTCCCAGAGATCTTAATATTCTTCCAGTCTGATGCTCCTGGTGAGTCAAGATCTCACTCTGGTATTATTCCTGATAGCCAGACAGTAACCCACATTTAGCAGCCCCATGTTGTGTTTTGCCCTATTTTTCATTTATTTCCCAGTCACCTTATTCTTTTCCGATGTTTTGTATTGTATGTAGTATTAAGGGCAGGTCAATAGATCTAACGTGGGTCACTTCCCTTCCTCTTTCAGAACAGGTGCAGGTTTACCTTTATTATTTGGCAGCCACACGGCTTCCCCTCCTTCCTCTCTTTTTCCTCATGGATATTTTTATCAAAAGCCCTGTTGCCAGCTGTGATCATGCGACTATTCTTTCATTGTTCTGGGATCAAGAATATCTTGTCCCTCTGACTTGAGTGCATTCATCTTCTTGAATTTGTTTCCATTTCAAATGCTCATTTTCTTTTCTGCACCCTCTTTCCCCTGTATTGTCTAACCTGTCATCGCCACAGCTTCCATATTCTTCTTCTTGCTGAAACAGCATCTACTTACCTCTAATATCCTTCTTGGTGTGGTTATTCATTCAGGTTGGTCAGGAGCCCTGCTATTCTAATTTCCTCACCTTGCCTGGTGATTCCAGATTTTTTTATTACTTATGATGTACATTCGAAGTCTTTTCTGCAGTACTTCTCCAAGCTCTTTGTTCTTATTGGCTTTATAACTGTTTTCCCTGATATGCCAGAGATCTGCTCTTTAAAAATTAAAAAGGTTTCATTACAGAGCTGTTTGCTTTTTGCCCTTCTGTTTTATATATAAACTGGGTCAGCTTGAGATATTCAGTCCAAAGCCACTTCTATATCGTAGATGCTGGGTGATAACTCATCTCAGTAGGCATGGTTCTGATGGACCTGAGCGCTGGTTAAACCCAAGAAAAGCAAACAAAAAGTGAGAGATGTGGAGATCTGTGCGGCTGGGTGAGACATGGAGATTCGGAGATGGAGGTGCCTCCCTGTCAGCTGTGGAATCACAGGACAGTACTGAACAAGAAGATTTTTGTCCCAGTGTTTATGGAAGCCATTAAAATCCAACCGGTAGTGGAAAAGCTCACTTGTCTGCTACCTTTGCTGCTTTGTGGGAAGAGTCCTGATGTGGATAAAGTGCTTCTGGCGGTCCAGTCTGTAAGTCCAAAAGAGCCAGAAGCTTACCCCATTCCAGAGTTATGCAAAAGGCTACAGGATAAGGCTTGAAGGAACTGAGGGAGCTTGGCTGGCAGGAGGTGAAATCCATAGCAATGATCAATGACAGCTGTGTTGCTAACTAGCCTTAGCAGGGATTTGTCATGTTATCTGCTGAGCAGGTTCCCTGCATCCTCTAGCATTCATCTGAAAGTTGGTTATTCTCCAAAGAGAAAGTAACAGGCTGTCAAAGTGGCTCTAGTCCCTGATTCTGCTCCAGTTTTCTCTCTTGATGAAAATTATTTTAATGTTAATTTTCTGAAAGAAGTATGTCCCTGCTTTGACCCACCTGTTAAGATGAGCACAAGAGCAGGCCTGTGCACAGTCCTTCTCTCCATCCAAACTCTTCCTCCACAGTTGTGTTGCAGCCTCAGGGATGTGTAGACAATGTTTTTTTTTCTATCCATCAGACACATGCAAATATTTCTTACTGGGCAAGGCTGCTGGTCGTTCTATCAGCAGATAGGGGAAAAAAAGGACTGCAGTTGTTAACTCTTATAAATGGGAGGCAGGAGGCAGAGCCGCCCAGGTAGAGCTATAATGTAGGTGAGCGACCGTAATGTAAGTGACAGCAGTTTCTGGCTCAAGCTCACCCTCTGAGTTTGAACTGCTGGGAGAGAGACCATGTGTTGGTGTTTGTGCAGTGCTGAGGGTGTAGGACTGGCAGTACCACTGAGTGATAAATAATAAATATTTGAGTGATGGCAGCAATGCTTTGTACTGACACTTGGCAAGTGATGGGAAACTGGCACTACCACCAAACCATCCCCCTCTCTGCTCCAGCACAAGATGTTCTCTGGAAGCAGAGACCGAGTGTCACTGCCCTGTTGATGTGCTTTTTGGGCCAGTGGCACAGGTATCTTGGAGTGATGACAGCTAGCTAGCTATATGTGGTCCCAAGATATTGTTGGCCCACACAGTGTATATCTTCCCTGGCTTTGCCTAATTCATTCTAATGATCAATACCTGGAGTGACACATCTGCCCTGGGGTTTGGCTTACTGTGGTTGCCCTCTCCTTCACCACTTCTTAGTATGTGAGTAGTTGCAGTTACTTCTAAGGGATTTCTTGCCTGAATGTGGCTTATCGTGAGCTTGACCCTTCAGAACAGCAAGTAGATTTCAGCATGCATCTGCACTTAGCCATTTTCTATTAGCAACAAACTATTCTCTCTTGTCCACGGTCAGTAGCATCTAACAACCTACTGCTGAGATTTATCCTCCAGCTGCAGGTCATAATGCTTGAAATGGCTGTTGAGGAGAGCATCTTCCTTACCCAGATGTCTCTTCCTGCCTTCAGCTCCATGTCATATGCCTCATTTTCATTTCTGCTGACACTTGCTATTTATAATTATTGTATTTATAAAGCACTCTGAAGGTGGTGACTACTTCTTATTACAGTAAGCCTGACAGCCTTTTTGTTCCCATGTACTTCCCTTCCGTTTCTTCTTAGACTGGCTGTTTTGGGGGAGGACTGGGAGAGCGGAAAGGTGAGGCTGCATGGAGCACAGAGGGACCTCTGACATCCCTGGAGGTCTCTAGACCCTAGTACAGTAGGGCTAGCCAGTTCATGGCACAATAACAGAGGAGGAGAGGAGGAACTGCCAGAAACAGGTATGTCCCAGCACTGACAAGCAGCGGGCATGAAGGTGGTTAACACATAAAGGTGGCAATGCTCTAGTCACATGTCATTGGTTATGTTTGACCATATCTTGTTGAGTCACTGATAGTAGTTATTGATCCACTGGGGTTTATATTCTCTGTGCTTCTGTTGGTGACTTTGCACAAGCTTTAGAGATCCCAAGGAATGTCTCCATCTCCGTACCTCTGACCTCTCCCAGGCTTTGTGTTGCTGACATGATTTAGTATTGCAGGGTGGAGAAACACCCCAAACTGAAGCAATGCATTTGTATTTGTCTTGGAGGCATGTAGGAATAAGTGAGATTGTGTTTTACTTTGACGAGATGCAGCTGTGCCCTTGAGGCTTGTTACAGGTTTGCAGGAATGCAGCTGTGGCCTTGAGGCTTGTTACAAACAAGTCTGTGAAACTCAGAGGCAGAAAAATAAGGATGAGATTGGATACATCCCTGAAGGAGGAATTCGCGTGCACCAGCTTGAAGAACCAATAAGTAATGCTGAAGAGACGCATGGACAAAAGACAGTAGCCAATGAAATGGGCTTTGCTTGCTCGTGAACACTAAATCATATTATAAAAGGGATAGATTGTAAAAATAAAAGGTCTTCGCTTGTCTTCGCCTGAACTCATATGCAGAGTCCGTGTCTCATTCCCTTCAGAGGCACTGAGGGGTGATTCCCCTCTGTACTAGAGTATGTTCCACAGCCAGTATTTTGGTCTACTACCTTGTTGTCTGCTTTCCCCTTGGCATGAGTTGGGGTTGAAAAGAAAAACCACAACAACCTCTTGGCCCGCCCATCAAAATGAAAGGGGAATCTTCTTCCATGGAGGCAAGCCACCAGACCTCACTGATTTAATGAGGCAAATTCACCAGGGAAAATATCCTTCCACCCAGACCTTAGTCAGACACTGAGGACCCTCTTATCTCTTGGGGGACCACAAAGAGAATGGGGACAGGGAAAACTTCTCCCCACACTCCTACCCCAAGAATTTGTGCAACTTGAGGGAGCAAAAACCCCAAAACCCACACTCTACAGACAGCAAAAAGAAACTCCTCTCCTCAGTGAACAGATATGTAAGAAAAATCCCCTGGTTTCTTCTAGGCTAGTCTTGTTGCAAACCTTGAGTTTTTGAGCTTGATGCTATGTTAAGTAATTGTGTGTAACAGTGTAACAGAGGATAGTCACAAAAGTACATTTTATCAGGTTCCAAATCATTAAACTGATTAAATTATTAAATTGATTCCAACTCATTAAACTGATGTCATTAAACTGCAAAAAGTAACATGGAAGTAACATGCTTGTAACATGGAAGTATTCCAGGAAATTAAGGAGGATTATTTGAAACTGATAATAGGAATTATTTTCACATACTGTGATTAATTAGTCCACGAATCTTGCTGTTAAAATTCAAAGCTAGAGCTTTGCAAGCTGAGTTTGGTTTGTGTTGCTAGCCCCTGCGAGGGATAAGTTTCTCCTCTCAGAAGAAAAGTATGTGTAACCATTAGGAGTGCCTGGTCTGCTTCATAAGTATTTTATTAAGGTTCTGGCTTGCCTTTTGTTAGTTCTGTTGCATGGAAAATATTCTGTTATGTAAATTGATGCTGCGGTTTCATCCAGATCCTCTGAGTTCTGCCTTGCTGCTGGCCATGTGAACATATGAGCCCACCCACACATCAAGAGGGCAGTTGGAGAGAGATTGGTGACAGGATCAAAGATCAGGGAATACTCTTGTATGTGAGCAGAATAAAAAGCTTGGGACTGCTCAGAGGGGTGGCAAATGTAATAGAAAAGATGATACTCTCCCTGCCCTAGCCCAAGGACAAGCAATGAAGTTAAATGCCAGTATGTTCAAAAGGACTGGCAGACAACTACTACTGTGGCTTGTGATTAGCTGTGGAACTCACTGGTTCAGGAAGTTACAAGCCCCAAAAGTTGCAAGAATTCAGAAAAAAAATTGGACACTATAAGGGATGTCAAGAATATATAGCATTATGGTTGTATAGGCACCTAGCTTCCTATGGGAGGGTTGTGAAACCTGCTTCTAGATGTAAACTGTTCCCATGTGGAGGAGGCTTCCTGTGATGGGGGGGGGGGGGGGGGGGGGGAGAATGGAGCAGCCAGTCACTCATTTGCCCACTCATTTGTTCAGAGCATCTGAATTCTGCTGGCAAAGGTGAAGGATGGGGCTTCACCCATCTGATTCAGTCCAGACATCTGTGTCCCTGTGCTGAAATCAAAACTTCCCTGTAGCAGTTGATCCATGAAGACTAAATATGTTCATCTGTCCATTACTTCTTTCTCCTCCCTCTATTTCTGGGCTAGCGTCAACAGTTGCCCTAGATTTTTGTCTTTCTTGAAAAAAAGCATTCTTGATTGATAGACTTGTTTCGGTCAGGGAGGTCATATCAAGACCTGATGTGTAGTGCAAAAAGTGATTTCTAATCTTGCGCAGTCTCGCTATGGTCCAAAGATTTGTTCCCAGTTCAGAAGCTTCTTGTCCCATCATCTTGGGAATCATTCTGCCAAGCCTGAATTCTACTGAAATGAGATTCAGACAGCATTTGGACTTGATTACAGAGGGCCTGTTTGTTCAGGGACTTAGCCATAAAAGGGTCAAGAAATGCACAGTCTTAACAGTAATCAATCAAATTCCCTTTTCAAACCTGTGTGCTACAGGGTCTTTTCCTCCAACTACCTTCTAGGGATTGCAAAATCCAGCCTGTGGACTAAAAGCAGTTGGGTATCAGCAGCAAAAGTATATGTGGTCCTGATGTCCTTCAGAGGGCAGGATAAATTTGATGCATTACTCTCATCAGATGCTGCCTTTATTGGGCTGTTACTCAGCCTTTTTGCTTTGTAGCATTCTATCATCCCCAAATCAGGGTGCTGCCAGTCTCCAGACCATTGAATTGCTTATTGCATGTTCCTGCGCTGGAGAGACAGAAAATTTCTTTCTGTGTATCCAGTTATTGCTTCTGGTCTTGTTAGAACTACCTAGAGCTGGGAAGGGTTAAAGTTTCCTGCAGTTTTAGCAGGAGTCAGCTGTTGGACATAGCTGCTGTTTGAAAAACCATTTAGACATGCAGTGTGAAGAGAAACATCTAATAAAACCAGCCTGCTGCTGGGATGTTTTCTGTTTGTGCTTGATTTTGGAGCTCCTGATCTGGTTGCACACAGTATGTATTAAATTCCATGTAGGATTACATCATTTAAAAATAATAAAGCTCTGCAGATGCAGGCATTCTGGCTGTCTGGCAGAACTGATATCCATCACTGCTAGGTAATACCATACCTGCATTGCTTCTCCTATTCACTGGGACATGGCTACCTAGTCCTGGTAGCAAACCATTGCACCACTGCTGTGTTCAAGTCTGAAAATAATCCTGCTAGGGCTTTTTGACATCTCTAGCTGCTTTATTTATGGTGACTTGTGGGGTCATACCTTAGTTATTTCAAGAACTTGGCCCTGCTGTGTTTTTATTTCACTCTCCCTTAGCCACCTTTGCTGCCTGTTCTGCTTTTGCTATGTTGCTACATGAGGTTGTATATCCGTAATCTGCCATCCCAGAAATGTTTGGGTTTTTTTGGAGTCAAATCCAGTTGGCGGCCGGTCACGAGTGGTGTTCCCCAGGGCTCAGTACTGGGGCCAGTCCTGTTCAATATCTTCATTGATGATCTCGACGAGGGGATCAAGTGCACCCTCAGGAAGTTTGCAGATGACACCAAGTTGGGTGGAAGTGTCGATCTGCTGGAGGGTAGGAAGGCCCTACAGAGGGACCTGGACAGGCTGGATCGTTGGGCCGGGGCCAACTGCATGAGATTCAACAAGGCTAAGTGCCAGGTCCTGCACTTGGGTCACAACAACCCCATGCAATGCTACAGGCTAGGGGAGGAGTGGCTGGAGAGCTGCCTGGCAGAAAAGGACCTGGGTGTCTTGGCTGACAGCCGCCTGAACATGAGCCAGCAGTGTGCCCAGGTGGCCAAGGCGGCCAATGGCATCCTGGCCTGTATCAAGAATAGTGTGGCCAGCAGGACCAGGGAGGTGATAGTGCCCCTGTACTCGGCACTGGTGAGGCCGCACCTCGAGTACTGTGTTCAGTTTTGGGCCCCTCACTACAAGAAGGACATTGAGGTGCTGGAGCGTGTCCAAAGAAGGGCAATGAAGCTGGTGAAGGGTCTAGAGCACAAGTGTTATGAGGAGCAGCTGAGGGAGCTGGGGTTGTTTAGTCTGGAGAAGAGGAGGCTGAGGGGAGACCTTATTGCTCTCTCCAACTACCTGAAAGGAGGTTGTAGCGAGGTGGGGGTCGGTCTCTTCTCCCTAGTAACGAGTGATAGGACAAGAGGAAACGGCCTCAAGTTGTGCCAGGGGAGGTTTAGGTTGGATATTAGGAAAAACTTCTTCACTGAGAGGGTGGTCAAGCATTGGAACAGGCTGCCCAGGGAAGTGGTTGAGTCTCCATCCCTGGAGGTATTTAAAGAACGGATAGATGTGGTGCTCGAGGACATGGTATAGATGGACTTGGCAGTGATAGGTTGACGGTTGGACTCAATGATCTTAAGGGTCTTTTCCAACCTTGACGATTCTATGATTCTATGATTCCACTTAATAGTGATTCCTACATATGTGGAGCTCTGGCTCCACAGCCAGAGCCTCTTTAACTGAGCCTCTTTTACAGCCTCTTTAACTGAGTTATCTTAAGACCGAGTTCCTTATTTCTCAGGCTTTCTTCAGTGGTCACTGATGCTTTTGCCTTGCAGGGAGGGTTCAGGATTGTTTTGCAGCTGTGATTCCTGCAATGCATGGTCTGAACAGAAATGCAATGCCAGTTTTAATCTGGATAGAGAGGAAGCAATAGTGAAGATATGCAGCCATGGAGTGGCTGGAGTCTGTATGAATGTGCTGACCTTTGCTGCAGTAAGATCCTATTCACTGTGAAGACCTTCTTTGTCCGTTTTAGGGCTTAGCTCATCTTTTCCCTGAGTCATGAAGGTGATAGGGGATCTAGAACTACTTGAGATGCAGCTGTCCTCATGTACTTTTTCTTTGTGCAGATGAAACTTGCTTCTGAAATTATCCTCCCATAAGCCTTGGATAAGCAGGGCCTCTCCTTTGCCATGGTCTGGGCAAGGCCAAGTTATCTGAAGCCAGATTCCAGTAAATGTTGGGGAAGAAAGTCCTGAGGGCCCAGTGGAAGTGATTCATGATCTCGCATTGAGAGGTCTTTCCAAAATATGGTAATTCTAGGGATGATTCAGATCCCCAGCAACCCCTGAAATCTCCAGTGCTGTTGAGAATATCTCCATCCGTATGAAGCATCTGTGCCCTCTCCACCTCTTGCTATGATCTCGAGAGCCTTTGCCCCTGCAGTGCACACCTGAGCAAGAACAGCTGCTCATTCACTGTTGCGTGTAGCCATATAACAGACTTTGGGAACAGCTTTGCCATCTTGTATGCCTGCAGGCAGAGAGCTGGCTTTGATCCACAAAGCTGCACTGAGTTTGATGCCCAACTCCCTCAGCAGGACACTTTATTCCCTGCCCTGCTGTGGCTGTTGTGATGGAGAGTTTTGAGCTCACAGGTCCCAGGTGTAGAAGTTGGTGGGAAAACCTTCAGTCCACGCTTCTGTTGGCTTTGACTGGTTCACCCACAACTGCTGACTGTATTTTTGTCACTACTCAACTGCAGCCTCTGGTTCCTAGGGTCCTCAGTTAGGCAGGTCTGTAAAAGGAGCGTGTTCATGAGGCAGCCAGCTGATAGTCACAGCCCTACTTCGAGGCTAAGCCCTGGCCAAAACTGTGCAGCTAAGGAGGAGTTAAGCTTGGCATCTTAGCTACTGATTCTGCCCAGCTATTTCATTTGTTTATAAGATTTTTTTCCTCATCTGTGTGGGTTCTTGAGTATTCTGGGAATCGTGCAGCAGCCAGGCTCCAGCACCCAGACAGATCCATGTTTCAGAAAGGAATTATGTAATTTCTGCTCTTGTAAGATCTTCATTATGCTTTCAGAGTGCTCAGGCAGAAATATGCTATAGAAGTGCATAGACCTCCTCCTGCTGCTGCTACTAGAGTGTCTGTGATAAGAAAGGATTTACTGTGTCTGCAGTTTAATTCAGCAGCAATTTTGGTGTGATGTTAACAGCTAGAAACATCAGAGTTTTTTTCTCCTCTGGATTTGCATATGGTAATTAAGAGCATATGGGGTGGGGCCTGGGGCAGAGGATGGGCTGTGAAGAGAAGGAGGAGCGGGTTCCAACCCATATCACCTTGCTGATGCCCATGAGTCACGGCCTATAAGTGGCTCCTGTCACATGCCAGATGATGAGTCATGGAGCAAGAGAGCACAGAAATGGGAAAAACTGGTTCAGTCACTGTCTGGCTCCTGTGTTAGCTGGTATAGATCTGCTGCTTGAGCTATTTCTGATGTCTTCTGTAACTGCCCAAAGCAGCTGGGGCTTCTTTTCCTCTGACTGGGAGGCAGTATCTGCCTCATGCTAGTCGTATTATCGGCAGGAATGCATGTGCTACTACTTATTTTCATCTCACTCAGCCTATCATCTCTGCTGGCAAGCCCCTCATCCCTGACCTGAGAAGCTCCTTTCTGTCATGTGCACAAGAGCTGTGATTGATCATCATGTGCTGCAGTTTCCACTTTGAACACATCATAATCCTATATAGTTCTGGGATGTAATGATACATTAATAATGGGCTTAGTCAGGCTGTCCTGGAAACCACTGGAAAAAGCTCTGGCCCAGGCAGCACCTCGCTGTGGAAAGAAAAGGGAAGTGGTCTTTTCAGGAATCACTGTTTGCTCGGGACCACAAGAGGAACTATCCTGAGCTGAGGCAGAAATTTAGGAAGTATTTAGTCTTTCTGTCTTGTGGCAGCCCCCTTTAAACACTGGGTGCTGGAATATTCACCCTGGGACCAGACAGACCACCCTCATTATGCTCCCTGTTCCCCGAGGCAGGGAAGGAGAACTGGAGGTTTAGGATGAGTCAAACAACTAGTATTTCTTTTTACACCTTTTCTTTCATTAAACGTGCTGGATGATTTACTAAAGCATTTAATGAAGGCATGAATTTGGCAGAGATGTATTAGCTGGTGAGAAATGAATGAATGTCCAAACGAATACCACTAGCTAGTCCCACCCTACAACAATTTATAGGCTTCCTGAGTCCTCACATCCATCCTCTTCTTACTCACCCAGACGGTTCAGTCCCGTCCCCAGGCCACTCATCCTGTGCCCCTCTTTGCTCACGCTGCTCCCTGAATGCACTCCAGCTTGCTGGAATTTTCCTGTTGAGTTTTTTTTAAAACCATCCAGTACTTTCTGGCAGCTTTGGAGTGGCAAAGCTGGGGCAGGGATGAACTGCATTACTGGGATCCTGGAAACTGGTGCTGGAACCAGTGAGCCCTGAGCAATGTGACAGTGAGCCTGTCCTGTTGAACGTCTGAAGAGTGGCTTTCAGTTTGGATTCTTCTCCCAGCCCTTTTGCTTGGAGGTAGAATTACAGGGAGTAAACTGAATGTATCTCTCCCTGTGGAGCAAAGAGGAGATGTCTGTATTGTGCCCATGTCTGCAAGCTCACACAAACTTGCTTTTTGCAGCATTTCTGCTCGTGCTTGTTTTGTAGAGCTGTGTTGTTTTCTTTAAGGCTGTTAATACAAATGCTCTGTGGGAGTTGGGGATTTACATGGAACAACCCTCAAAGAACAAGCAGCTCCCATACAAAAGCATTTTTGCTGGTTCATCTATGAAACTGAATGCCCAGCTTTTAACTCTGTTTTTCCATCTTTCACTCTTGAGTGACTTGATGGATCTTGGTCCATCTGAGGAAGATGATGATGACAGTGAAACCATAGCCATTCAGAAAGAGGCAGCAAGAATCCTCACAGTTAAAGGTTTACACTGGGCATTCAATTTCATAGATGAAGTGGCTGAGATTTGTAGAAACAGTAATTTGTTCAGAAAAGCCACCCTCCAAAAAGCCAGCATTCCCTCCAGCTGGCAGTTCTGATGATCTTGCTCCTGCCTCTTCATTCTCTGTGCTATATGTGCAATGGTTTTGTATTTAAATCACATTTATTTCTTGAATCTCTGCATGCCTCCCTGTTTAACCCCAGTCGGCAACTAAGCGCCACACAGCTGCTCGCTCACCCTCCCCCCTGCCCCCCAGTGGGATGGGGGAGACAATCAGAAAACAAAAAGTAAAACCCGTGGGTTGAGATAAAGACAGTTTAATAAGACAGCAGAGGAAGAAATAATAATAATGATAAAAGAATATACAAAACAAGTGATGCACAATGCAATTGCTCACCACCCACCAACCGATGCCCAGCCTGTCCCCAAGCAGCGATCACTGCCCCCCAGCCAACTCCCTCCAGCTTATATACTGAGCATGATGTCATGTGGTATGGAATAGCCCTTTGGCCAGTCTGGGTCAGCTGTCCTGGCTGTGCCCCCTCCCAGCTTCTTGTGCACCTGGCAGAGCAGGGGAAGCTGAAAAGTCCTTGACTAGTGTAAGCAGTACTTAACAAGAACCAAAACATCAGTGTGTTATCAACATTATTCTCATCCTAAATCCAAAACGCAGCACTATACCAGCTACTAAGAAGAAAATTAACTCTATCCCAGCTGAAACCAGGACACTTCCCCACTATTGTGTTACATTTTATGAGGAAACTTGTGTCACTGTGTGTTGAACCCAGTCGCCCCACGTGTGCAGCTGAGAGTGCTGGGCAGAACAAGGTCCATCGCAATCGGCGATGGACCTCCAAAAGCATGGCCAGAGTGGTAACAGATAGTGTGGTATGCCTGGTGGTATGTGACCACCACACCTAACCCATCAGCACTTGGAGGCAAGGCTGGTGTTTGCACCAGCCCCCTCTTAATTGAAGCAGAGCCTTGCAGGCCAGTTTGGAGCCGGCTCTGATAGCTTCTGCGTCTTCTCAGTAGTGTTGCAGAGGCAGGAGGCTGTACTCCAGAAGCCATGGAGCTGCACTGACCACCCTTAAATCAGCACATCCTCAGTCTTTGAGGGTAGGACAGAGGAGGGATTTGGGGGCCTCTATGTAGTGCTCAGCAAGGACTTACAAGGCATGAGGTGCAGATCCTGAAAGGCTCAGCTCTGCAAGGTGCTGCATGCCCCTGTTATCTGCAGCATGCTGCCTCCTTTATAAAGCGCAGACATGGCTTGGCAGGCAGCTCTCAGATCAGTGCTGAACCATCCTTTGTTGTTCAGCACTCCTCTTCCACTACTTACCTAGAGCTTTGCTGCAGCTAAGGAGTTTTTGCCGTGTATATATATATATACACACACATGGGAGTATAAGCATTGATAAGCAATTCCACACCACATCATAGGTGTCTCACAAAACGCCATCTTCTCTGTTCTGTATTATCTTGACTGGAGTGAAGCATCCACAGGTAATGAAATGTCTGGCCCTCACCTTCTCCAGGTAACCCTTAGCACCTCAAGAGCGAGCTGACTGACTGAATAAACAATCCATATCTCCCATGTAGCAGCAGATGGTGTCAGTATAGAGAAGGTAAAGAATTTTGACATTTGCAATCAAAATGGCTGTTGTACTGATGTGTCTAGAGTCATTGTGCTCCCTGCATGCCTTCCTGCCTTGCACTGCTACAACACACTTTTCTGGGCAGGGATCATTGCTGGATGCTATGTTTGCTGATGTGTGTGTAGGATTGAGCAGGATTCAGCACACTGTGAGCTTGCGCTATTGCAAATGATAAATAAGAAGAATGAACTGATTTGGCAAAAAGTGTTCAGGTACAGACTGCCTATCCCCACATCTGGAAACTTCCCCTTGCAGAGGAGTGTGAGGGCTTTACAAGGAGCTGATCAAAGCCAGCAGAATCTGAAACTACTCTGCTTGCTGGATTTTATGTCCCAGTGTCAATCCCAGCCTACCAGACCCTAAATAGAAGAGGGAGGATCCTTCTACAGTCTTCCAGAATCGGGGAGAGCCAAGGGACAGTATGGCCAGGGAGGGTGCTCTAGTGTTGGGAACTGAATAATCCCTGCAGTGGCAGTGCCACTGCCTAACCTCCCTGCATCCCTGAGACAGGAGGAAGCCAGGTGTCCCAAGGGAGAAAGAGGTATCTAAGGCAGAAAAAGTGTCATGCATATCCCTAGGGAAGCTGTCAGAATGGCTCCTGGCAGGAGCTGGCTGCATGCCTCCTGTGATATTGGACCTTAGAGCCTTGTGCTGGGAGCAGGCTATGGGTGCAGGCAGAGTAGGCGTCCGTCTGCTGCAGCATCTGTGATAGCCAGTGAATCACAGTCCACCTGGGGAGCCTGTGCTGCCACTGAAACCAAATAGCTGGGCGGAGTTGCATGTTGCAGCCAGAGCTCTGAAGAGACAGCTGGGAAATGGCTGTGTATCAGCTCTCTTGACATTTTGCTGTCAAATGTCAAAGTGTGCCTGTGCAAAGCTTGTCCTCCCACAACAGCATCTGCACCAATGCGAAGCGTGTGTTGCTCAGCAGGGCTTGTCAGCAGATCGGTGCTGGTGCTGGAAGCCGGCTCCAAGCAGCCATTTCCCAGAGGCAGCAGAGACCCTTCACTTCAGCAGTGAAGCATGCTGTCATCATGGTCTGTATCCTCAAAATGATGCTTTTCAAGCAGTTATATTGTGGTAACACTCAAAATATAGCAAAGCCTTATGGAAAGATGTGATCTAAGTGTTACAATCAGCTACAAAGGCAGTAACAAGGATAGGGGAAGTCTGAATGAGTAGATAGGCACTGGGGGACCAGGGCCAGTTTTTTTTTCCCATAGTGCTGGGGGGGGTGACAGGATAAATAGGAGCTCCTACTGCTACATGTACCATCAATAGTGCACAAGGTTCAAAATGGGACATGAACACTGCCCCAGCTGTTGAACAACACTTTCATCATGTGTGTGTGCTAGGCACAAGAGCCAGGAGCTGCTGTTACCCATGGTGGTTCTTGAACAATGTGATCTTGGGAATCCCTGATGTAAAAGATCTCCCAAGAACTGGGCTGAGGACAGATTCATTCCCTTCAGCCTCTGCAGCAGAGGCTGTGGGAAAGGAGCCAGAGGCTTGTAAGACAGAGGAGTCACTGAAAGGGGAGTGAAGGGTGATATAGGCATTAGGGAGACTATAGGTTGGGGGGGAGTTTAGGGTTGCACAATAGTCCAGCTGGATGTGGTCCAAGTGGACCAGGTGACCTCTCTACTTCAGAGCCTAATCCTGGGTGAAACATCCCAGTAGAAGCAGTCATGAGAGTGTGTGTGCCCCCCATGTAGGTCTCATGATGATCTCTGGTAGAGTCTACCACAAGGCTTGTCTGCTCACTAATGCTGGTGTTAGCATTAACTTTTACATCATTGGGTGTTTACTGGAAACACCAGGTCCATTTCCATCTTTCTGGTTTTTTTTCCTGCCAGCATTATCCTGTGTCTGTGAGAAGCACTATTATGTGTGGGAGGAAAGTACTTCTTTTGATCATTTTTTTAGCATCTTTTGATTGCTATTCTTATGCCATGAAGCTGGAAGAACTGAAGTTCCTGATCTTTCTGTGGAGCTGTCTCATTGCTTACACTGTTGTTCTGACTTCACTTATCCCACATTTCTTAATTTCCCTTCTGGGCTCCCATGTGCCTTTGCAGCTCTGCTCCAAATCCATTGTCATCCCACAGTCACAAATGCAGGAATAAGGTAGGCAAAGACTCAGATATTGTGAATGCTACTTTCTGGAGTCTGAAGGTCAGTGGTGGCAGCAGACCAGGGGTCCTGGAGTCCAGAGCAGGATCACAGTATGCAGTGTCAGGGTGCTGTGAGCACTGAGGATGCCTGGATTAGATATGGGATGTGGATTGCTGACCAAGGGTGTTTGGGCCAGGGTTTTCAGAATGAGGGATTGATCTATGAGAGCCCTAGTTCATTTTTTAATCCCTCAGGATCATTATGGATCAGCATTGTCTTTTGTGTTTTTTCCCTCTCCTTGCTTCCTTAGCTGCCCTCCAATGCACTTATCTGCATTGGCTTCTCTGACATGTAGAAGGGAAGGCAAGAAGGAAAACCCCCTCCAGACTGTCCTGGAGGCACTTGCAGGTTGGACCTCTGGGTTAGATGGGGAAGGAGGAATGAACATGTTCTCTGCTCTCCCATATCAAATGCTGGTGAACATCTTCCTCTAGCTTTATGACAACCTGCTATTTACTGAACACTGAGGGAGTTGGGGTCTTAATGCCCTGCCTGTACAGCTCCTGGAACTGTGGGCTGTGACAGTGGTACTGTTGTGAAGTGCAGCAGGTAATAAGATAAGCAGATAAGTGCTATAGATAATGTGACAGAGTGTCAGGGAACTGTGAACCAGGCACCCAGGACCACAAGAGGAACCAGCCTGAGCTGAGGCTTAATCATCAGCAAAAGGTTAGCAGAAGACAATGTGCTGTATGGGACCTACTTAACCATCAGCAGTAGCTCCCCATGGCCTCACTGAAGTCATCCACTCCTTTTCACATGAGAGGCCCTTGTGCACATAAGTAGTTGCGTACTTTGGTTTGCTCCCCTGGCACCATTAAAAGAGCTCAGGACCTCATGGGGACTCCTTGGATTTTGGAGAAGAATGGTTGTCGCTGCTTTCTTGTTCCAGTCTGTTCCTGCTTTCCAGTCTCTGCCTGGACTTGTGTCTCTCCAATGTTGCAAGGTCTGGCAGTGCAGTTAAGTGTTTGGTTCTTAAAGGAAAGTTCAAGGTACCTAAAGGCAGGCAAAGATATTGAATCCAGTGTGAGAAGATGGACTGCTCTCATCAGAGTGCAGCACTTCATTTCAGACCCTGTGCTATCTGCATGTTTTCCTGTGAGCGTACAGTGCCATCAGCAGTGAGGTCTTCATTTGGCCCAAAGCCTGTGCAGCCCTTTGGCCACTTGAGTGAAATCAGTTACTCACTTTAGATAAGTTTGAGAGGGGTCAGTTGGAAGCACAAGTGTTGTCCCAGGAGTCTGCAGGGAGGGGGGACATGTTTGTCTTACATTGTAGTGCTTTTCCTGAAGAAGGAGAACTCGGGACCTTGTGCTCAGGTACTTGTGCTGACAAGGACCAATCTGTTTAGGTCATGAAGTCTTCAGTCAAACCAAGGATGCTTTAAATAGTCACTGCCTTTCCTGAGAGGTGACTTCCTTTGTTTTTTTGTCTCTCTCTAGGTATCTGAATTCCCCCATGAGAAGTGTCCTCCCAGCCTCTCATGCACACCCCTACCTGTCTATGGGTAGCATCAGCTTAACTGATGTCCTGAAGAGCATTCCTCACCATGGATAGTTCACCCAAACTGACTGGCGAGACGCTGATTGTCCATCACATTCCTCTGGTGCATTGCCAGGTCCCTGATAGACAGTGCTGCTCTGTGAGGAAAAAGACCAATCCCTTCTGCCAGTCAGAGCTAGGCATTACACAGACCTCTGCCCTTCCGGACAGAGGCCTTTCACAAACTGACTCCTTGGTGTACAGCAGCTTTCTCCAGGCCTCCGAAACCTCAGCAGAGGCCTCAGACAACAAAGAAGGCAAAGTGAGGGACTTGATTGTCCACAGTGTCAGTAAGCAACACAACCCTTTCCTGCTGAATGAGGGTGAAGACCTCAGCATCTTTGGGGATGACTTGGGTCAAAAATCTTTCCACCTTCACAACTCCCTTGTGGCTGGCAAACCTCCCCTTCATCTTCATGAGCTGGCCTTGCCCCCTTTCCACCTCCATGACTCCAAGCACATTGTGAAATCCTGGAACATGGCCAGCCGGTCCAGTGTGGTAGACGGGCAAGAGGACAAAATCAGCAGTGATGACGTCCAGAAGAGGAACACTGCGAACCAGTGTCACCAGGCCTTAGAACACATGGAGCTGGATGAATGCAGCTGCCACTGTGGCAGCTCCTCCAGCTTCTTTTTTGATGGTGGCAACCAGGAGTGGAACCAGAACATGGGTGAATCACTGAGGAATCAGGATGTCCTGCACAGACGGATATGCAGCTGTTCCAGCTCAGAGCTCCAGCACTGTCGCTGCTACAGTTCATCAAGTCAGTCTGAAGTGATTGACCAACAGATGGGCTACATAAGTGACTCTTCTTGCAACAGCTCTGATGGGGTGCTGGTGAACTTCAGTGCTCTCTACAACAAAATGAATGACCATTCTCGATCTAACCTGAATTCAGCCAACCTGTCCTGTGACTCTTCCTTCTGCAGCCACTCAGACACAGGAGCTTTTTACCTGGATTTGCATTCATCACCCACAGAATCCAAGATGTCTTGTGAGTCACATCACCCAGAGAGTTCAGGGAAAGTGTGTGGGTGTCAGTGCTCCTCCTCACCTGTCCTTGATGCTAACTGTAACTCCTACCACCTCCACTGTGAGCCTTGCACTTCAGAGAGCTCAGATCTCACTGTTTGCTTCCAGAGCCAAGCACGGCTTGTTGTGGCTACTCAGAATTATTATAAGTTAGTCACGTGTGACTTGTCTTCCCAGTCATCCCCCAGCCCGGCAGGATCTTCCATAACTAGCTGCTCGGAAGACCATACCAAAGGTAGCCCAGCCCAGCCCACTGAATACTATCTGTTTAGAAGGCCTGACCTGAGACAAGAAGAAAGCAATGATGTGGAGTGCAGTGAAGAGGAGGCAAAGGGAGAAGACACCCAGAACATGATTGAGGGTCAGGTCTATGTGAATGTGTCACCACCTAACCTCAACACAGGCTGGCAGCACTCCAGGAGTTATGATCAGAACCTGGACAGGAGTCCTAGCAGTAGGCTGGGCTCTTCGGAGCGTATGGTGAGCTGTCCGGTCAAGCTGAGTGAAAGTCCAGCAATACCCATCCAGAGATCCCCCCCGAAGCGAGTGACATCTTTTGCTGAACTGGCTAAAGGCAGAAAAAAGAACAGCACCTCCCCACCACTCCGGTCCAGTGGTGATTCCTCCTTGGAGTTTTCCCCTATCCCTGAGACACAGTGGGATTGCCCAACTTTCCTTGAAGAAAGAGCTCGCCACAGCCAGAGTCTTCCACCCATGCCCTTTGTCCACAGCCTGAACCGGAGCTGCGAGGGCTTCTGTTTGAATCACACTTTTGGGGACAGCCAGGCTTTGTGTTCCATCAAAGACTTAGGCTCCAGTGATACCGTCCCCAGTGGGCATGGGGCAGGTGAGCAAGCCTCTCTCTCCCTGCTGATGGAGGCAGATGCCAGCTTCTCAGGTAGCTCTGCCAGTGGCCACAGACAAAGAGATGTTAGAGCCCGAGCAGACGGTAAGGAGCCAAACTAGGCAGAATGGAGAAGTAAAAAGAAAGGCTGCTTTTTGGGACATGAGGGGAGCAGCAGAGGAACCTGTATGGCGATGGGAGACCAGTGCCTGTGCAGTTTGTTTTCTGGTCTACCACTCCTTGGGATAAAGCCCTGTTGTGCCTATTTCAGACTCAGATCAGTGCAAGGGTCTTGTCCTTGTATTTCTAAAGCCTTTCGAGATTTTGTGCAAACCTTTCATATCGTGTAAGGGAGGACATGGCATTAGCACTTAAGGTCTGTGCAGCTTAGAGGATTGTCTCCCTTCCAGGGCGTTGTACTCCCCTAGTCCATGAGAACCACCTGCCTTGAGCTCCCAAGACAGAGATTTGAAGATGCTCAGCAGAGCCATGTTCCCAGCAGATGAAGGGAAGGGAACCATTGAGGAGTTTTTAGCCTTTCTTCTTTGGAGCCACATGGGGCAGAGGTGGGGAGGGAAGAGGCATAGCCAGCAGTCTCCTCTCAATGCAGGGTCAGGGAGCTCACAGTCTCTGCCAGGACTTACAACATGAGTCCTTCAGAGATTAGAGAAGCTGTGTGTCTCTGCTGGAATATCCTGGCCATATCCTCCACAATGCATTGGATTGCAGCAAAGGTTCCTCTGGAAGTTAATTGTCCCAGCTCCCTCTGCAGGAAAGCCTGTAATACATGAATTGCTTTCCACCTTGATATTGCCGTTACATGTCCTGGTGAGGAAGCTGTGTGACAGCCCCATCAGAGTTATGGCCATTTCTCCAGCATGGCAGGAGACCTGCATCTCTGCCCTAGACAGTTCTTGTACACATTTCACAAGTAAGAGCCTGTCTAAAATGGGGCTCTGACCAGACCGCTGTGGTAGATAGCCCCTAACATGCCAAGGACCTGACTGTCTCCATTTAATGCCCTGAAAATTTCTGGCAGGAGATAGGAAGAACATGTAATTCATTGCCATGGCAGATGTGGGAGAGATTTTGGCCTTTGGAGCAAGAGTTTTTTGTGTATTGTCCTGTTTGTTTATTGAGCCTTGAACGTGCGCTCGGTGTGGGATGGCAGGGAAGGCAGGTCTCTGCTGGGAGAAGGCAGCCGTGGGAGCAGCCCTCTTAGTTTGCAGAGGGAGTGCTTGAAAGGAGCAAGAACTGCTCAGGGAGTGGGAGGAGGGGGCAGACAGGAGCTCTCAGGGCAATATATCCCAACAGTTCCTGCACCTCCTGCTGCAGTCCCTTCCTCTGCACTGTGACAGCAAGGCAAGCATTAGTGCTGTGTGGAAAGCTCCTGCCTGCATCTGGAAATAGAGGCAGAGCTGCCTCATGCCAGCTGAGAGCAGCATGCAAGCCTAGAGGGTCTGAGAAGGGACTAGAGGGAAAGCAAGCCCTGCTAAAGGCTAGCTATAGGGAGAGAGGCCTGGCACACCCCACAGGTAGCACCAGGGGGGGTAACAGTAACACCAGGGCTCTGCTTGGGATGCGTCCTTTGTCCCAGGATTTTCTGTGGGCTGGAGGAGTGGTGGGGAAGGCAAGCCAGAAGCTGCCACGCCACGCTGGGATGCAGTGTGGTGATCAGGGATCCCAGTCAGCCCCGTGTGTGCATCCAGTGCTGTGTGTTGTGCACTGTGGGCACAGCGTGTCGCGCTTCAGCTGTATCCCTCAGGATATTGTGGCCCTACCAGGAGCTGCAGGCATGCACGCATAGGAGATCAGCCCAGCACATACCCTTAGGAAATCCCTGTCAGTCATTTTCTGAAGCAGACCTGCCTTTTCCAGGGTTGGAAGCTCTTCTTATTCTGCTGTGGGCCTGATTCGGTTGGGAACGTCCTGCTTGGGTCTGGTACAGCCAGGGGGAGGAAGGGAGCTGTGTGCTCAGAGGGGGAACAGTTACAGGAGAAAGAGGAAGGAGGGAGAAGGGGAAGCAAGCGGCCTTTCCGACAGCACTGAGTGCAACGTGGGATGCAGAGCTGTGGTGCTATTGCATGTAATGCTTGTGCTCAGTTGGGCGAGTCAGGATAAGAAATTTTGCTCTACCACAGTGCATTGGGCCATGTCTTTGTGGTACTGCCTGGATGGAGGCAGGCCAAGGGCAGGCGCTTGGGGCCATGGCTTGTGCTGTCCTGGGAGCAAGGGATGGGGAAAGGATGGGAATCTGATGACCCTACCAGGAGAGAGAAGCCCCCAGTGCAGCACCCTACTCTTCCAGACAGCTGTCAACAGCTGGAAACTCTGCATTTGGGGCCACATGTCTTTACCCTGCCAGCTCATGATGTGTGCAACCGGTTCAGACTTGAACCACACTGCCTGTGTCACTGGCCTCTAGCTCATCCTCTTCCCACAGCTGAGAGCAGGGTCTCTTTTGCCTGTGATCTGCCAGGCTGACGATGACTGTCCCTCTGCCCATCCTCACACTCTGTCCCCCTTTCTCTCTCTGAAGGTGGTGGCACACACAGCAAACCTGTGGTACGCTACAGCAAGGACCAGCGTCCCACGACTCTGCCCATCCAGCCCTTGGTTTTCCAGCATCTTTTCAGCAAGCCATCCAAGGCCCATGCTCTGCACAGCCATTTTGCCTCCAGCCTTTCCCAACTCTACAGCTTGTCCAGTAACTGGCCTGCCAGCCAGCAAATCTCTTCCAATTCCCAGTCCTCAGCCTTGGCCACCTCAGCAGAGCAATCATCAGCAGCGGGGAGCCAAGCCCACAGCATGCTCCTGACCCAATGCTCAGTGGATGGATCTGCCTCCCACAATGATGGCTGCATTAAGAAGCCTGCCCCTGAGACAACCCGTCCGTCCCCCCTGGGGAGTTACTCTCCTGTGCGATGCAACATGCCTTTCTTTCAAAGCGTGGACTCCTCTTCCTCACCCACCACAGAGAGGGCTGGAGAGAGCCAGCCTCCCAGGAGCAGATCCTGCCCCATCTCTGCTAGCCTGCTTCCCATGAGGTCTTTCCCCGCTGTCACTGCCATGCAGCCCTCCCAAGCCACCAAAGCTGATGCCCTGAGGCAAAAGGAGAACCCCAAGCCTGTTCCCAAGAAGGAGGCATCACTGGAGCCAAGCCCACCGCTCTCCAAGTACCAACTCCACAGTGGGTCCTTCCTGCCCCTCTCGGTGGACGATATGCCCATGAGCAGAGTGGGAGGCCATGCAGATCCCCACTGGAGGAGTGGAAGTGAGACCAGCAGCTCTGGTCCCCTGAGTAGCATGAGAATACAGCCCCTCAATAGTAGGTTCCCATCCGCCAGGACGTGCTAGTCTGGAACATCTCCAGCTCTCTGGCTGCTGCTCCCTATAGTACCACCCTCCATTATAGCTGCAGCCCAGGGCAAAATTGCATCTGGGTGCTGCAACACCCAACAGCCCCCATCATCACTCTGCCTGCAAAAGAAAGTCATATGCTAAGAGCATGTCCATCCAGTCCCGACTTCTGTGCTGTGTCTCTGGAGAGGGCAGCATGGGGCTGCTGATCTTACAGCACCCCACACCAGGTGCTTGCACCCCAAACCTGCTCCCTCTTTGCCTGCAGCCACGAGGCCATCAAGGCTCCTGCCCTGCTCTGCCAGGCTGCGGCCTCCACCTCCCTTCATGTATGTATGCTAACATCCTGAAACGCTGCTGGACTTTTAACTAACTTACTGTCTCTCTTTCTCTGTCCTTTCTCTTTCTCATCCTCTCTCTCCCCGTTTCCCCTCCATGTCCTCCCGTCTGCTCACATCCTTCCATCTGGTGCTCACTGCCTGCACTGTTCTAGCAAACCACCTCTCCCCCCAAGCACTGAAGTGGCGGGAGTACAGGCAGAGGAACCCTCTGGGTCTGGACCACATTTCAGGGCTGACCGGCTTAGCAGGCAGCCTAGACAGGAGGCAGCAAGAGCCCTGGCTGAACCGGGGGAACCCCATCTTTGAGCTCCCTGGCACTCTCAACACCAGCCATTTCCACTGCAAGCTGAACGGTGCGCACCACCTTTCTGCTGGGGGGGGGGTCTTGGGAGGTGACCTTGGGGCTCAGGTTCAGTATCCCAGCTACGCCTGGCTTCATCACTGCTCTGCCAGCTCTGAGCGGGAGGGATGATGCATCTGCTCACAGTGGGGCTGAGGGGTACAAGACAAAGGAGAAAATTGCCTCACTGATGGGTACACTCTGTGTGGAGCCTCCCTTCTTCTCCACAAGGTGAGAGTAGTCAGGTCCAGCTCTGGGCTGGATTGAAGGGGAAAGTGAATGGCCCAAGAGTTGGCTCAGACCTCAGCAAGTGCTCCTGGACTGTGTCCAGTTTGTAGTTCATGTCTCATACAGGAGTTGTGGCCCTTGGAGATATCTCATGTCTGTGCCCCACTATGTCTGCCCATCTGCCCCAACCCTGGCAGCATGCTAGGTGCTGGGCTGTAGCTCTCATGGGGCAGCTGGCAACACTGTAGGGCTCCATGGGGCTCTGTATTCTCCATGCTCTGCCCTTAACGTCTTCTCTGTCCTCCAAAACCTATGTAGGAAGGGCTGAGAGTGGCAGGCTGCTTTTGGCTGAACCTTTGAGAGTCCTCCAGGAGGAGCAGAGGGGTCTGTCTGTGGGAGGGAGAGCGTTCTTGAGGCCAGCCTCAAGTCATGGAGTGAATTCCCCCAAAGCTCTACACCTCACTGCCAACCCAAACAGTTTCTTCATCCCTCCTTCATGGGAAGATGCCTAGCCCAGAGCTGGGGAATCAATCAGATGGAAATCAAGCACATGAAAGAGCTCCTGCAAAAGTCACCCCTTGAAAATAGAGACCATCCCAGGGGACAGGCAGAAGGCATGTAGTTTGTTGCCTGTGGATGCCTGTGTGTGACAAGTAGGGATTCTCTCTGTGCTCTACTTTTGACCTCACTTGCTGGGGCTATCCACACAGCAGCCCTGAGAGTCTGGTGCAATGAGGTTTTCCTTAGCACCAGCTCATGAGGATGAACCTCCCACAGCATCTTCCAGTGCCCATGGGCCCCCAGTCAATCTGGAGCTTGAAGTTGGGTGGGCTGTGGGGTTGAACTCTACAGGCTCATGTTACAAACCATTGCTGGAAGAGTAACAAGCCTGTAGCCTTGCTGTCTTGGACAGTCTGGTGTGAAGACTCCTGCTGGTGCAGGTTGCTTCTGGGAAAAGCAAACAATGTGGGACAGGCTTTGGTATAAGGGCTTGGGGCTGATCCTTCTCCTCCCTGTCTTGGCCCTGCAGGGCAGTCTATGAGGCAACTCCAGCTTACCTACACTGACTTCCTCCCTGACTACTTCTCACTAGCAGAGAAACCCCCCGCTGAGTTCTGCCTCTCCCCAGATGGCAACACAGAATCCATCTCCATCGACCTGCTGCAGAAGAAGGGTGAGTCCATGCATCTCATGACAGTGGAGGAGGGTGTGGCGTAGTGCAGCATAAGACAAATAGTGCTTCTCTCTGTCTCATCTCATTTCTGTAGACATAATGGTTTCTTTCCCTGCCTTTCTCTACTGTAGCATCATAACTACATGTCCCCCTGGACTGATGGCTGTTTCCACAGCAGGTTCTTGTGTTCTCTGCACCATGCCATGTGCCACGGAGTATGTTTGAGCTGCTTGTCCCAGGAAGTATGATTAGAAAGGATCTTAAGTCCACAAGAAAGGGCAGAGAGAGCAGACAGGCACAGGAGTATGACCCTAAGGCAGGGCATGCTGCCACCCTTGTCTCAGTATACAAGGGCAGACCTGTGAATCTGTGTGACGTTGCAGATGTGCTAGTCTGAGATTTTGTAATTTAGGTAAAAGGTCTTTTGGGTCCTACATGGTAAAGCGTTTACATAAAAGGGCAGGAGAAAGGTTTCCAAAGCAGGACAAGATATGGCTGTGATGAGACCCATGGTAGAGGCAAGCTTGGGGACTGGATTGTTGACAGTTGCCTTGGTAATCATGTCAGAGGCAAGGGATGTGCAGAAAGGTTCCCATGCCTTTGCCAGCTATGTGTTGGTGATTACCAGATGGCAGCCTTCCCCTCTATTCCACTTCTGTTCTTGCATCATACTGATGCAGATATCAGATTACCCACCACCAGCTTGTTACTGAAAGTCATTATATAGCTTGCCAAATGCATGGCTTCTGCCCTGCCACCCTGTAAGATAAAAGCAGCAAAAGACTCATTGTCTCAGACCCCATCTCTGCTCCCTCAAGGGATGGTGCATGAAGGTGATGGTCCGTGTCCCTTGGGAACACTGACAGGGTGTCTTATGCTTCAGCCACTTCTGAAGTTTGTCACACTGTTGGGCTGATACGTGAGTGTTGGAGCCAGCAGGGATAGATTTGGTGAGGAGTTAGGAGGGGTTCTGCATGTTTTTGGCAGAGAGCCGACATGAGCTGATCATGTCGCCAGAGCATGTGTGCTGACATGGGCTTGAAATGCCCCTGCCTGATTTATTCATGAAGTGTTTGGTCAGGGTCTGTCCTAGAAGCCCCTCAGGCAGCTGTCTGACTCTGTCTTTCCCTCTAGGTTTGGTGAAGGCAATCAACACTGCTGTTGACCTGATTGTGGCTCACTTTGGAACCAGCAGGGATCCAGGGGTGAAGGTAAGTCTTGCTTTCAGTATGGCTTCTCAACATCATGAGTGACATGGAGAGGATGGAGAAAGATCACCTCTCCATTCTCTTCCAGTTAAAAAGCTACAGGGTATCCAATGAAGCTAGTAGTACCAAGAACAAAACAAAGGTGATGGTACATCATGCAGCAGATGATAGTAAATCTGTGACAATTCTTGCTGTATGATGCTGGGGGTGCTAAAAGGTTATATGTGGATTTAAGGGAAGATCAGAAAAATAAAGGGAAGGGAAATTCATTGAGTCTACTAAACACATAGGAATCATGTCCAGCTTAGGTAGTCTTTGAGTTGAAAGTAGTTGTAGGCTGGGAGAGTATTAAGGAGAAGTATTATATGTTTGCTCTGGTTTGACTCTTTCTTATGTACTTACTCATGGCTCTTTATAAGAGAGAATATCAAGCCAACTGGACTTCTGGTCTGATGCAGTACACCAGCTCTTTTTTCTCATATAGTGGAGAGCTGTGTTTCCCTCCTCCACCCATCCAGCAATTCTGTTCTGGCACTGATGCCAGGGCACAGTGCAGTGTCCCCAGTCCCTTGATGTCTCACAGGGCTCCATAATGATAAAAAAGTGCATCAGTCATTGCCCATCTGGGGCAGTTGGGCTTCCCCTATAGCCCTTAACATGAACCCACTAGCTTCAGAGTTCATCTAGGTTGCCCATGGGGCTGGCTGTCTTTGGCCTGTGTTCCCCTCATCTCCCATTTCTGGAATAACACAGGCAGAGCAAGCTCACTTCTGTTTGTACCAGCCAGTGTTTGCAGTCCTGTGACACTCAGCATCTTTGTGGTGCCTCCTCTCAAAGCTGAATGCTCTGCTCCAGTCGCAGGGACTCTGGGGCAGCAGCGTGACACTGTTTGGACATGACAACTGCCCTGGAGTGCCATCCCCAACGAGAAACCTGACTGGGACAGATTTCAAGCCCATTCAATCTTATCTCAGAGCCCAGGGTAATTTGCCCCTAATTACAATTGTTGCTGATGCAGAGATTGCTGTGCAGCATAACTGGAGCTGTTTGGATTTCCATAGCTTTTGAAAGCTTCACTGTGAATTTCCTATTCTTGCAGTGTTGGCTTGGGGAATAATCGCAACATTCCCCCATTACTTTACTTGCCAGACAACACTGTGGTTTTGATCTGGGGTTTCATTATGCATCAGTGTGCCAAGGGCTGAGCATTCACCTGTCAAAAGGAAGCACCCATCCCTGATGCTCCCATGCTCAATGGATCTGGCAGGATTATTCCTGACCCAGAAGTTCAGTCTCAGTTCAGGACCTTTGTGGACCCGTACCAACTGGCCAGTGTAATTCCAGCTCAGCTGGTAAAATCTGTGCCCTGAACACAACTGCCTGGGACCACCGACATGATGTGCAAGGCCTGGGGCTGACCCCTTGTCAGCTCAAGGACTGTATGCAGCAGACTATGTCCCTGCTCTGCTGATGCTGGGCTCTTACATGCTTTCTCACCTCAACCTGGGCTCTGTCCATCCATTTTGCCCTCGCCCTGTTTATTTATAGTAATCCCTAGGAATTATAGCTTGGCATGTCACTGAGTTAAGTGTTCCTTAACCCCTCAGTACTGGAAGTTCCTATGTCACTTGCTGCTTCTTACTTCAAAAATAGCAACAAGAAAATCTACAACAGCAGAAAAAGCCCCTACTCTTCTTCCTCCAGCAGGACAGTCTTGTTATACCCATAGGGAGAACTGGGCATCCCTTCTAACTGGGATATCCTCTTCTCAAGCTGGGATATTCTCTTCCCAAGCTGTCGCCTCATCCCAGTCTGGGGCAGACCTTGCAGGGAGCAACCCAGAATTGGTGTATGAGGCAGCAGGGGTGAAGGGGAAGAGCCTGCCTGTTCAAGGAGCTGCTGAGCATCATCATAGCCTGGATATTGCCTGCTGGGTGTCTGTAGTAGGCAAGTGGGACTGGACTGTTTGCATGCATCTGTACCTTGTAGAGCAGTTACCAACCCTCTCCCTGTTGCCTGTTCTCCCTTAGGCCAAACTTGGGAATAGCTCTGTGAGCCCCAACGTGGGGCATCTCATTCTGAAATACCTGTGCCCTGCTGTCCGGGACATCCTGAGTGATGGGCTCAAGGCTTATGTCCTGGACATGATCATTGGCCAGAGGAGGAACATCCCCTGGAGCATGGTGGAGGCATCCACCCAGCTAGGTATGGAGGGTGTGCAGCAATGCCCATCACTCTGCGGTACTCCTGTGTTGTGGCTGGGAAGTGCTGGTGAAGGTTGATTATAAGGATGGGGATGCAGAATAATACCTGGCTCCCTGCATGGAACAAGGTGCACCTTGACCTTCTCTTGCAAGGTGGGAGAGCCACTGCTCTATTCTGTCCAAATATTTATTGTCATTTTCCCTGAAATTTCTAAATTCTCCTATAACAGCCCCTAGCAATGACAAGAAAAAGAAAGAAAAAAAAACCTAAAAGAATGCCCTTTTCCCTCCTCTAAGTTTCCAGGGTGTTTCTAGACCTTCATCTTTAGCCCTGCACAGCTACTGTATAAGGCAGAGCTGTGCTCTAGCCTGGTCTGTAAGAAAATTTGCACACACAGCTCACTTGGCTCAAGCATGCCCACATCACCTGCACCCTCTGCTAGCACCAGTCTGCACCCTGGATTGTGGCAGTGGCTACCATCCAGGAGAACTCCTTTCTGAGGTTACAGATGGCAGGGCCGCACTGATTTCTGCATCATGAAGAGCTTACATCCAGGGCTGGGAAGCCTCCTAGCCTGTTTGTGGCAAATCTCCAGCTCTGGGGTTATCTCTGTGATTGCAGACACCCCAAATTATAACCACTCACCATAATATTCTGTTTACCTGCTGATTCTGAGCTGAGGGCCATGATTGTCCCTGAAGGTACTTTCCATCCATTGAAACTCTCCCAAAGTTTTGGAGTGGCAGTCTGGAACAGACTACAACTTCACCCCTTGTGAAGTCTAACTGTTGGGATGGAGCGAGTTCATCTTGATGATTGGTGGAGGGGCAATGCACATATGGGCATGGGCACCCAGCCAACTTCTGTCTCTGCCTTGATGCTCCTTCCCATGATGTCATTTTGGCTTTGCTGACCACAACTAATCTCAACATTTTGCTTCTCTCCATAGGCCCCTCTACCAAGTTGCTGCACAGCCTCTATAGCAAGATCAGCCAGTACACGGAGCTCACCAACCACACCATGAGGTTCAACGCATTCATCTTTGGCCTCCTCAAGTAAGCAGGCTCCCTGGGCTGACTGCATGTCACTGTCCAGAGCTGGCAGCAGGTGCTGGTCCTTGACTGCAGGCAGGCACAGTTGCCAATGAAAAGACTTAAGAAACCTGGGAAGCCACTCCCCAGCTGTAGGTGAGGGAAGGAAGAAGCTGTGAGCCTCAAGGAACTCCAGAAGGATCAAAACCTACCCCTACCAGGCCAGAACTGAGATGGGCTGGCTGTAGCCCACTGAAGAACATTGTCAGCTTGTTTTAGCCCCAAAACATTAGGTGGGAAGAGTCTGTCTGTCAGGGTTCATGTAGGGATAGACATAACATACACAGAAATTACTCCTGAAAATACCTGCTTAAATCACTGGAGCTGCAGTGAATCCCAGTGCATGAGGCTTTGAAGGAGAAATTGCCCTGGTTCAGGACCCAAGGCTGACCCTTCCAGATTGGATAAGGAGTGCACTCTGTCTTAAACAGAAGGCAGCCACAGTAAAGGGATGAGTGCTGTTAGGATGGTATTTCCCTGCTCCTCTCCAGTGGTCAGCAAGAGCTCTGACAGTGGCAACAGAGTCCCCAAGATCTCCAAATGTTGGGGGACCCCTACAAGCAGGAGCAAGCTCTGCCCTGCTCTCCCCACCCTGGATGGCCCAGCTCTCCCGTGCTGGCACAGGATGCCAGCATATTTTGGGCCAAGCCTGCAGCAATGGTCTCGTGTTTGTAGATGATTTACCTCGTTCACATGAGCCCTTCTCAGCAAAGCTAAGCTCTGCCAAGGGCATAGGAGCTAAATGGTGAGGAAACTTGCTGGAAACATGGTTATTAGGGGTTACGGTTGCACAATGCCTCATGTAAAGCAAACTGGCTCTGTGACAGGCTGAGTGGTTGTGGTCAGTGCATGCTGATGGGAGTGATCCACTGTCCTTTCACTAGGTCTTGAGGTTCATAGGGCTATGCTGTGTAAATGCCCTTTTCCAGCCACGCTTCTTGTAGAACAGCTAGGATGAAGGGGGTGAATTGATTTTCACTTTTTCTTTCTTTCCCTGCTTGTTTTCCCTTCCTGCAGTATCCGGTCCTTGGAGTTCTGGTTCAACCACCTCTACAACCATGAAGGTAAGAGCCTGAGGGCTGTGGGCTGCGGGCTGCAGTGGGGGCCAAATTATGCACAATGTAGAGCAGAGATCTAAGCTCTGGGGCACGCATGTCTCTTGTTGGTCTCTCAGCCTAGGCTGCTCCCCTCTGCTCTGAGCTGAAGGACTAGACTATACACAGTCCCAGTGTACATGTTGCTGGAGGGCTGCTCAGCTAAAGGGAGAGAGGTGGAAGTCAAAGCTCCATGCAGCTCCCTCCACCTGAACTGTGGAGAGCCTGGCCAGCCATGTCCTTCCCAGCTGCAGCTAGTACCCAAGGTTATCACCTCCAATGCAGATCCCTCAATCTACCTGCAGGAGACCAGATCTAACCCTCCCCAAATTTCTGCATTCCCTGCCCAGTGCCTGAGAGCTTCATATGGCTGGAGGTGTGAACACTTAGCTGAAACCCTTCAGGCATGGGAAATGGAAAGGAAAACCTCCTGACAAATGAAAAGCAGATTTTACTGGATATATCTGTGTTTTCAACCAGAAATGTTTCTGGAGTGTACAGATAATCCAGCAGCAACGACCAAGCTGCCAGATGCTTAGAAGCAGCATGACTAAGTGCACAGTGAGACAGACACCCTCGACCTGCTGGATCCCCTGAAGAGTGCTGCTGGCTCAGCCTGTGCTCAGCCCAGGGCCCCATGCACTGCAAGAAGTCCAGCCCAGGATCTTCTGGCAGGTTTGGGGGCTGACAGCAGACATTTCTCAGGTCTGTGTGTGCAATCAGCACTTCTCTTTGGAGCAGACAGGAAAATAGACTTGCCTTTGTACTGAGCAGTGTGGCAAGAGAAAGCACCCTGTTTTTCTGGAGCAGAAGACGACCATCTGTTTCAAGCCATCATTAAGAGCTGGAAGTGTAAGCGATAGCTAGGGCTGTCAGGACGCAGAAGGCTAGGCAAAGAGGTTGGAGATAAGGTGCAAGTCCTGTCTATGGTGTAAGTTTGTTATCTCACTGGGGCCAAACGACCACAAATCCTGTTCCCAACTCTCTCCCTGGGAGTGAGACCTGACAACAAAGCGGGGGGGGAGCACTGCAGATGTGGTCAAATGAAGTGAAGGATGAATGCTGCAGGTAGAAATGCTAGTTCATTTTGTTAGGATCCACAGTTCAGCCCAGCCAGATCCCTGGAAAGAATGTATTCAGCTGTCCCCAACACCTCTCTCTCTGCAGGGGACTGGTACTAGCCAGATCTGCAGCTCCTTGTTCATCTAAAAAGCTAAAGCCCTGATAGAATTAAATCTGGCCAGGGATGTCAAGGGCAATAAAAAAAGCTTCTACAAGTATGTCAGTGATAAAAGGACGACTAGGGAAAATGTGGGCCCTCTCCAGAAGGAAACAGGAGACCTGGTTACCCGGAATATGGAGAAGGCTGAGGTACTCAATGACTTTTTCACCTCAGTCTTCACCAGCAACTGTTCTAGCTACACCACAAGTGCAAGGTCCTGCACATAGGCCGAGGCAATCCCAAGCACAAATACAGGCTGGGCGGAGAATGGATTGAGAGCAGCCCTGAGGAGAAGAACTTGGGGGTGTTGGTTGATGAGGAACTCAACATGACCCAGCAATGTGCACTTGCAGCCCAGAAAACCAACCGTATCCTGGGCTGCATCAAAAGAAGCGTGACCAGCAGGTCGAGGGAGGTGATTCTCCCCCTCTACTCCACTCTCGTGAGACCCACCTGGAGTACTGCGTTCAGCTCTGGGGCCCCCAACATAAGAAGGACATGGACCTGTTGGAGCGAGTCCAGAGGAGGGTCATGAAGATGATCAGTGGGCTGGAGCACCTCTCCTATGAGGACAGGCTGAGAGAGTTGAGATTGTTCAGCCTGGAGAAAAGAAGGCTCCGGGGAGACCTTATAGCGGCCTATAAAGGGGGCCTACAAGAAAGCTGGAGATGGACTTTTCACAAGGGCACATAGTGATAGGACAAGGGGTAATGGTTTTAAACTGAAAGAGGGTAGCTTTAGATTAGATATAAGGAAGAAATTCTTTACTATGAGGGTGGTGAGGCACTGGAACTGATTGCCCAGAGAAGTTGTGGATGCCCCGTCCCTGGAAGTGTTCAAGGCCAGTTTGGATGGGTCTTTGAGCAACCTGGTCTAGTGGAAGGTGTCTCTGCCCATGGCAGGGGGGGTTGGAACCAGATGATCTTTAAGGTCCCTTCCAACCCAAACCGTTCTATGATTCTATTATTCTATAATCTCCAGGAGGTAGGGAAGAGAATCTTAATGTGTGCCAACCCTCTTTGATGCTCTTTATTTGCACCCTAGTCCCATGGCATTTGTGGCAGAGGTCATCCTGGTGGACAGTCTGACAGGCAGGTCCTGGCTGCAGGTGCGACTGGAAGCAAGACCTGGGCCAGTTTGCCCAGAGCTCACAGAACATCTGGTGCTCCCTGACCCAGTGCTGAGCCTCACACTGCAGCCACAGCTGTGACCAAAAACTACTGTCGTACTCCTTTCTCCATAGCTTCAGCAGCTTCTTGGTGGCTTGACAAAGGTGGCAAGGGCCTCTCATCTAATTAAATGTCTCTTTCTTGCCCTACAGATATCATCCTGGCACACTACCAGCCGGTAGGCTTCTTGTGCCTGTCTCATAGCATGTGCCAGCCTCTTTTCGAGGAGCTCCTGCTCCTGCTCCAGCCTCTCTCCCTGCTACCCTTCAACCTAGACCTCCTTTTTGAGCACCACCTGATGCAGATGGGCAAAGAGCAGCAGCAGAAAAAGGAGCTGCTGCGTGTGAAGCAGGACCTGCTGCTTTCCACACGCTCCACCCTGCAGCTGATGTGGACGCGGGGCAGCAGTGAGGATCCTTATGGCTGCAGCACTGCCCCTGAAGCACACAAAGTGGGTGCCAGAGATGATATCTCATCAGGCTGCAGACCCCAGCAAGCTCTGAGTGAGAAGGCCAAGGGGGTAGAGGCCTCCTGCGGAGATGGCAACAGGGAGGAAGAGCGGAGGAATTTGCAAGAGAGCATGTGGGAGGGGAAGGAGGACAAGCAGGCGAGCTGGTGGTACCAGCTCATGCAGAGCTCTCAGATTTACATCGAGGGCTCGGCCAAAGGCTCAAAGTTCATCCATTATGAGAAGAAGGCAGCTTTGAATGCTGTGCCCAGGTCAGCAGAGACCCGCAAGGCACCACCCCCCCGCGAAGGGGTGGTGGAGGGTGCAGAGGCTGAGGGTACCTTGGAGGAGAGGCCCAAGGCTGCCAGCAAGCCAATTCCTGAAGCTGTGCAAGAGCCCTTGGAAAAGCCTCAGCAGGTACCGGTTGGCGAAGAGGTGAAGGAATGGAGCTGGCCCTTCTGGATGGGCAGCCCCCCAGACTCGGTGCTTACAGAGCTGAAGCGCAGCAAGGAAAAGGAGACTGGGACTCAGCAAAGAGTGGGAGTAGCAGCAGCAGCCCCCCAAGAGGAGAGCAGCATCAGTGCATCAAAGGGCAGCCAGCCCATCAAGTGGGGACACTTGTTTGGGTCCAGGAAGGTGCAAAAAGAACCCAGGCAGCCTAACAGGTAGGGATGGGGCTGGGGAGGGCTGGTTAACCTGGGGCTGCAGCAGTGCAGGTGGAAGTCAGGTCAATAGCCGACCACTGGGCTACACCATGGTGGTACATCAGAGGCAGTGTGTGAACGTAAAGGTCTGTCACCCCTGCCCAGCCCTGCCTGCCCACACCACCGTTTCCCTCCTTGGCTCCTACCCTTGCTCAATCTTCTGCCTGAGTTCTACCACTGCCTCTGCTCCTAAGCCCCCTCTCCGCAGGAAGGGCCCCTGCTGCACTGCCCCCATCATCACCTCACCAAAAACACATACTAAGTGAGAGCAAAACATGGAGCCATCCCTGTTGCTCACAACAGGTGAGGAGGTGGCGTGAAGTTGCCCCATGTAGCTGGGCCCTCCCTACATTGCCTCTCCATCTGCACCCTTCTTGCTTCTATGGCCACTGGAAATGTCCTTCCCAGTCTAGGTCATGGTGTGTCCGGAGGATGCTGAGCCCTCCCCACCAGGAGACAGCCTGGGGACAACAGTGCACTTTGTGCATGGAGCCAGACCTCTAAGGCATGACCTTGCCATGAGAACAGCCGCTCCTTGCCCCTACCTGCTTCTATCTCCTTCTTGCAGGTTGCCCTCCAGTTGGCTGAGCTTGGACAAGTCCATGTTCCAGCTGGTGGCCCAGATGGTCAGGGCAAGCATGTGGCGAGAAGCAGCCCCTGAGCTGGAGCCCCCCCGGCCAGAGCCACCTGAAGTATCCCCTGAGGCGTGGCCAGCCTGGGGGCTGCCTGCCCACCCTCCCTGGTGAGCGACGCCATGTGGCCGTCCTGCAGGTGCTGGGATGCGGTGGGTTGGGGTTAGCATGGCTCTGCCTGTTGCAGTTCACCTGGCCCCCTTTGTACTCATGGACCAGGGGATGGTTCAGGGCAGTGACAGCTTGTGCATCTGTCCACCCCAACTCTGCAATCTGCAGGCAATGGGGATCTGGTGGGCAGCTGAGAGCCTGGCTGGGGAGGGAGGCAGGGGGTGTTTTCCTCGCTCCTCTGTGCCCGTGGTGGTCCCTGGGCTTCAGTGGGGTGAGTGTGCTGTGGCAAGTTAACCCTTCCTCCCCTCCCTCTGCCTGCAGTGAGGTGAAAGCTCTTTGCCATCACATTGCCGCCGAGGCAGGACAGCTGAGCTTCAACAAGGGGGACATCCTGCAGGTCATCTCCAAAGTGGATGGTGACTGGCTGCAGTGCAGCCTCAGCTCCAAGAAGGGACTGGTGCCCATCATGTACATCACCCACCCGGAGGACAAGGACTATTGACATGGCTGGGAGGCCAAGCACAGTACCGTGGGCTGCTGAGGCTTGTCTGGGGAAGCCCACCCTGCCAGAGGAACAGCCACAGCTTCTTGCTAGTTTCTTACTATTACAGAATACAGTAACCGTAGGTGGTTCCTTCTTGCTGCTCCTCGTGCAGCTGCCAAAGGCTGACTCGGCCCCTGGGGCCTTCTGCGAGCTGCACCTCTTATTGCCAGGCATCGCCGTGCATGCAGCCACACCAGGGACTGTCTGAGCCCCCTCCACCCCACACCATCTCCAGCACCCATAGGCCATGGACACATACATAGCAGGAACCCAAGCAGTCCCTGCCAGGGCAGTGCTGCCCCGCTGCATGGCTTGGTTTCACGCTGGAGGGTGCAGGATGCTGGCCACCCCCTCCCCAGGGGTGGCAGTGCAGTCTGCAGCCTTCAACATCCCTGGCATCATCAGCTGCAGGGGTGGGAGCACCGTGTGTTGGCAAGGTCTCTGCAAGGCTGGGCTGATGGGTTGTGTTGTGTCTTGAAGGGAGGCTGCAAGGTAGGCTCCCCCACACTGGAGCAGCCCTGTCCTAACATGTAATAGCGGTGCCTGGTGGGTTGTACCAGGCCAAGTGGCCTGGCACTGCCATGCTGCAGGGCCTGGGGCTGTGCCTGGCCACAGCCAGGGGAGGGGGACAGGGTATGTGTGTGCATGCAGAGCAAAGGGGTGCGTGGAATCATGAGGAAGGAGTGTGGATGTTCAGTGTTACATAGGTCCAGGATGGATAGAGCCACCCTGTGCGGAGATGGGTGCTTTGGGGGGTGGCTCCATGCCCTCCATGCTGAGCAGGAAGCCAGTGCCTAGGATGCCCTGGGATGCTCAGTGGAGAGGGAGTAGGAGGGGAGGGGGTGAGGGCAGGGTCCCTGACTGGGCTAGGGATGCTCTTTGGAGTTGGGGGCAGTGCTCTCGGCAGGTAGAGTAGGGGGGTGCTCCCAGAGGGAGCCAGGGAGATGGGGAGGGAGGGAGGGAGGGATGGTGCTCCCCTTGGCATAGGGTTTCTGGTCTTGCTGAGCAGTGCCGTGGGGCGGGGAGGGGGCAAGTGTTGTGTATGAGCACAAGGGGCTGCTGGGGGTCCTGGGGTCCTCGGTAGAAGCAATGCCAGTCAACCCCTTCCTTGCCATGTTGCTGCCCGCTGTGTGTCAGGTGGGGAACAGTGTTAATGAAAGGCCATGCCAGTATTTGGTGCCTTGGATGGGTTGATGCTGCTCACAGCATCGTGCCTTGGCTGGCTTCCCCATGGCAAGGGGCCCTGATCTTGCAAGGTTACCTCCTGCTTGTACATTGCTTAGCAGACGTTGCACCATATTTAATTTGTATTTCCTCGTTAGAACAAGGTGTCTCGCCTTTATTTATTTATTTATTTATGATGCATATTAATAAAAAAGGTGCTGATTGAGCTCCCTGCTACGCAGCCTTGTGATTTCAGACTGTCCCTGGGAAGGGCCTGAGGGGTATCTGTGCTGGGACACTGCACTGCAGTCTTTGTTCTGCCTCCAGCCACAGCCAACACCAGACCTTCAGGAGGAGATAGGTTGTCCCTAACTATCCTTGGCTCATGGCAAACCATGGGAGAAGGGAGGAGATAGACCCCACCTAGCCAAGAGTAGTTGATTCAGTCCCCGTATCGTCCAGTCAAAGTGCAGGACCAGAGGTCCTTTCCTCACCCCTCTGGTGTATTCCCAGACCCAGGCTGCATGCAGCTGCCCCTGCCTGGGTATTTCTTTTCTCTGCTGTCCTGCATGAGCCCATGTTGTTTTGACCCTTTCCAGCTCTGGCAGTACTTGGCCAGTGGTGCCACGCAGGCTCAGAGGCTCTGCTGAGACTTGGGGCAGCTGGCCATTAGGGGCACACTCCTGAGCATCTCATAAATCTGTCCCATCTTTTGTTCTTGCTGAAAATGGGTTGCTTTGACCTGTCAGTTCAGTTTGGGGGGAGCTACATCACATCATCAGATGATGGTATGTCTCAGGGAGGCAGCATTGTTCGGGGTTCCTTGTCTTTATACCTTGTGCATGCTCATGGGGGCCGAAGCAGGATTCAGACAGGAGTTCACACCATTTCAGTCTGGCATCTGCTTCTCCAGGGTGCTCAGGGTGTTGCGAGTAAGGCATCCATAGGTGTGGTGTGGTGGGTTGACCTTGGCTGGATGCCAGGTGCCCACCGAGCCACTCTTCACTCCCCCTCCTCAACTGGACAGAGGAGGAGAAAATAAGATGAAAAAAACCTCGTGGGTTGAGATAAAGGCAGTTTAATAAAGAAAAGCAAAGGCCACATGTGGAAGCAAAGGAAAAAAAAAAGATTTATTCTCTACTTCCTATCAGCAGGCGATGTCCAGCCACTTCCTGGGAAGTAGGGCCTCAGTGGCTCGTAACCTGCAGGTAGCGGGAGGAAATCCTGAGTAACACGGGAAGGAGACAGTGAAGGATGGGTTGTGGTTCTGGGACCCAGAGCCTGGGACAACCTGGCCAAGAGGCTCAGTGGCTGCAGATCACTCACAAGGGCTCCGGGGCTTTTAAACTTAGACTAGCATGAGCGTTAGACCTCCAAGTCCAGCAGGAGTGAGCCCCAAGAGCCCATCCATTCCCTTTACACCTCAGTAGCCCCCAAGAGAAGGGAAAAGCTCTGCTTGAGGCTCCAGCCTTTGCTGCAATGACACCACGTTGGAGCTTGTTGCATCCATGTGGACAAATTGTCTGCAGTGGTGGAGTGAGTCAAAACAGTTGAAAAAAAATCCAGAAATGAAGCATCGTAAGCCCCTGTCCTGCCTTAGAGAGGCACGGAGCAGCCAGGGCTGCTTTAATAAACCTCTCAGAGGAGATGGTGGTCAGGGCTGTTTAAAAATTGCATGGGGCCAGGCTGCTCTCCTCACATGCGCAGGCTGGCCCAAATGGGGAAGGGGACCGTGTGCTGCTAAACAACTGCCCTGCAGGGTTCTGAGTCAGCCCCGGGGCAGGAGAGGGGATTTCCAGCCACCTGTGCTGCTGGCACTGACACTGAGTGTCTCTCAGCTGAGTTCAGCCACAGGGATGGGTGCTTGCTGCCAGGGCAGCCTTAGATGCAGGGGGCCTTAGCGGGGCAATTAGGGTGTGAGAGGCTGGATTTGGGGTTACTGCTACAGGGTTTGCAGCTGCTGAAGTCTTCTTCAGGGTCATCTGGCTAAACTCAAGCAGGGTTCAGTTGGTGGTTATCAAATAGCCTGTCCCGATCAGGAACTGGGCACAGGGCATGAAGCCCGTGAAGCCTGCATGGCTGGAAGGCGTGTGGCAATGTGTATGGGGCAGTGGCTGCCAGCGCTGCTGCTGTGGCTTGGGTGGCCCTGATGGTGGCCTGGCCCCGGAGGGTCAGCTGCGGAATCCTGATGGGGATATGGGGACATGAGTTCCACCGGGGCAGGCTGAGCAGGGAGAGGAGCTTCCAGGTGCTGCCATTCCCTGGAGCTGACCCTGGTCTGGGGAGGGCAGTTCAGCCAGCCCCTGGCACTGGGAGCTCAGCATCCCTTGGCACCCCTTTGGCTGGGACATGGCAGTAGAGAGGTGGGTGCTGTGGGATGTGGATGGCGATGGAGCGAGGGATGGGTGCTGACCCACAGCCTTGTGAGCACCTCCAGAGCAGATGAGAGCAGGTAAGAAAGACGGTCATGCTATGTGCATGACCCCTCCTCAGCGCTTCCCTGAACCCAAACCCAGCAACCCTTCACTCTAGCAAACAGTGCAGGTCCTTGGCCTCGTTACTGCACCAGCCGGAGTCCCTTCCCAACCTCCCAGTGGCAGGCTGCCTGCCAGGGCCAGCCCCATGTCCCCCTGCCCTCCTTGGCAGTTGCCAGCCCCAGCACCAGTGCCCACCCCAGCACCAGTGCCCACCTCACATGCCCTGAGGCACAGAGTGAGGCCGGGGGCAGCTCCAGGCCAGCAGTGAGATGCACACTCGGTCCTGCCGATCTCCCATCACTATCCTGTGTGGGGTCCTAGAGCAGTGGCCATGTCCTCCACTCCTACTCCTACAACTCTCAGACACTGCTTGAAGAAGTTGCTCCTGGCCTCCTTGCAGATCTTGGAGTAGGTCTTAGCAAAGAAGTGCTGGGCTCTGGAGATGAACCCTGGGAGAACATCATCCAGCATGCGGGAAGCAGAGGAGCCCAGAGCTTCATGATATGGAGGGGGTTTGTGGGGCCCAGCAGTGGGGGAGGTAAAGGCATGGCATGACAGTGTGGTTGGGGGGGGGGGGGGGGGATTAAGGGTGCAGTGGGAGTCCAAATGCACATGACAACCTGAGGGACATGCACCAGCTAAGAGGCAAAGACCTGCTGGTGCCAAGTGCTAGGGGGTCCTGGCAGGTCCCCTTGGACCTTCTCTGCCCAGGTCATCAGGACCTGGCTCATAATCAGGGCAAAGGCTGTGGCCATGGCCCCTGAATGCCTGCAAGGGCTGAAGCAATGTTGGCAGCTCTCAGAGGCTGCTGTAGGAGACTGGAAAGGGAGGAGGCACCTGAGCACCAGCAAACTGCCAAACTGCCTTGGGGACAGGCTAGGAGAGCTGAGGTGGGAATGCACATTTGGGCAGGACAGGCAGGGAGAGGTGGGATGGGGATGTACATGGAGTCAGGACAAGCAGGGAGAGATGGGACAGGGATGCACATAGGGCAGGACAGGCAGCCCCAGGGGTAAGCACAAGGCTCTGGGGGTCTGCAGCCACAGCAAGCTGATAGAGAGCTGTCATTGAAGGGGGGGAACCCTACAGCTAAGCCAGAATGTCATGAACAGTTTCCAAGGACAGACCTGCAAGCCATGCCAACCAGCACAACTCACAGGAAAGCAGAGGGTATCTCATCGAACAGACTTGGTAGCAACCAGTATCAGGCCTGGCAAAGGAGTGTGACTGTCACGTCACCACAACTGGGTGGCATCTGATGGAGAACAAAGAAGGTACCCCATTAGCATGGCAGCTTTTCAAGGCACTAAAGGCACTAAAACCTGAGCAAGTGGGGAAGTGTCAGTGTGGTGGGAAACACAGGCTCATGCTCTGCTGGGATCGACCCTTCTCTTGCAAGGGCTGCAGACAGCACCGAGCTCAAGGGCAGCAGAGGGGTGGATGTGTGCTCAAGGGAGCAAGGGGTGCAGGCAGGCACATATGTGTCCGCAGGAAAGGCCCACGTGTTGGGGGGGATGCCTTTCCCTCCTGTGCCCCTCCTGGCAGCCAGACCCGGTGCTCATCCTGCCGACCAGACCCGGTGCTCATCCTGCCAGCATCCAGCAGGTGGGGACACATCCCCAAATCCCACGAGGCTCCATGCAGCAGCCATGCCATACAGGGCAGGAGCTGACAGGCTGGGGATGGGCATGCAGGTGACTGACGCTTCTTAGACCACTGCTTTGGGAACATCAAGCCGTGTATGAGCTCATATTAACCCCTGAGAGCTTTGTGCATGCTGAATACAGCTGAACATCCAGCTTTCAGGCTAGCCCAGATGGAGCATAGCCCAGGGACATGCCAGCTCCCTGCACAGTGGCTGTCCCAGCCGGGGGTCACAGGAGCTGCTTCCCAGGTCCCTGGTCAGTGTGAGCCCCACTTGTGCAGTAGCCCAGGAGTGCTGAGGCAGGACCAGATGCTGGGGCACAGCCCGGTTCCCTTTCAGCCAGAGGAAGGACAGCGCTGCAGTTGCGGCACCGTCATGGAACTCAGCACTGAAATCAGTGTCTGCCGTGCAGACTTCCTTCCTTGGCCCCTTCGCTGACTCTCTCTCTGCCTCAGTGCCCCCATCTGTACAATGAAACCCAGGAGGTTTCCTCTGAACAAACTTTAGTGGCAGCATTGCCCACGAGCAGCTTTCACAGCCCAGAGCCCCTGTTTCCCCTTGCTGTGGTGCTCATGGGGACACGCTCGCTGCAGGGCAAGAGCCAGTCTCTGCGCACCAGCAGCTGCGTGTGGTCCATGGATGACAGTGCAGGGGAATTTTAGGTGAGGACTGGTAAGCCAGGTGCTATTCTTGGAGAGCATTGTGCAGGGGAGTCACATGTGGTTGCAAGCACCGACTTCCAGCCGCACGCAGGAAGGCAGGAGCCCTTTCTCCAAGGTGTGGCCCCAGCAATGGGGTTCCCGCTTTAGAAGATGGATGCAGACCTCTTTGCATTACAGATACACCTTTGGGAACAGGGATCCCAACCAAAAGGAGGAGGCAGGGTGTAGTAATACTGCTGTTGGCCTTCAAGAACCCCAATGGCTGGTTTGCAATACCAGGCAAGGCATCGGTGTGTGTCTCCTCCATGTGCGCCACAAGTCCAGAGAGGAAGATGGGAAACTGAGCTCTGTGCAGGACTGGGCTGAGAACATTCTCAGCAAAGGGCTTCCCGCTGGTGACAGCCACAACATGCTTCATTTCCATGACCCTGTGTAATCACCAAAGATTGAGAAGTCCAGTGGCATTTTGTTCAGCTTCAGAAAGGGGAAATGCATGAAATGAGGAAACTTGGATAAAGTGAAGCTAAAAGAAGCAGCATGGTCACACAGTGTCCAGCAAGCCTGCAAAGATTTAAGGCAGCCTTTCAGGGCTCCTGATATCAAAAGGCAGAGGGGAACCAGCAGGGCTAACTGCCAGGGCCAGAGGTTATTCGAAACAGAGAGGCCCCCTTCAAAGAGCTGAAGTCATGTCTAGATGACAAAAAATAGTATCCGGCAGGTAAGATGTAAAAGCTCAATAAGACTTATGAAAAAGAGAGCAAAGAACAGCCTGTAGAAGCAGCCAGCAGTCCTTTTTGCAAACACTTCAAGAGCTTCAAATCCACCACAAAGTCTGTAGGGTCGATAGGAGTGCATAACCTCGCAGCGGAGGAGTGACATCCTCCAGGGTGGCAAGATTGCTGCAAAATGTGGCTCAAATGCCAGCACACTGTGAGGTTTGTGGAAAAATGGGACACATGCGTGGCAGCGTGCCTGGACTCTGGTATTGCAGCAGGATGCCACTCCCCACCAAGGGAAGGGGGAGAGATGAGATACACCCTGCTGAAATACACCCTGCCCATCCTCCTAGCTGTGCCAGATCTGCCAGGTGGACTCTGCGATGTGGTGACATGGGGGAGGCAGTGGGACCTGCCAAACCAAGAAGCCCAGGGACACCTGCATCCTGTCTTGTTGCAAACAAACCAAAGCTGTCTTTGTGGCTTCGGCTTTGCCTTGTGTGACCAGAGCGCGTAGCTGCTGGCCGAGCATTCAGGCCACGCTTGGGAAAGTGGTGCCAGCTTGCAACACCCCTCTATCTTCTGTGCAGAGGCTGGGTTATGCTTGAGGATGGATTTTTTCCAATGCGGAGCAAGGGGAAGTGTGAAGAGCAAGTAAGCAAGTGCACAGGGCTTCCTGACAACTGCTTGGGCCACACTTCCTCCATGGTATTTGAGGTTTCAGATGGCGTAATGGAGATGCTATATACTGTTAACACAGGAGCTGACAACCATTGTGCTGGGAGTGGTGCACAGAGGGAATGAGGATGTGGGGTTTTTTTTAGTCTTTTTTAATTTATGGAATTTCCCTATTCATTTTCCAAAGATCCTCCAAATGGGGAACCTATTCCTACTGATATGGTTTGCTTTTGCAGCCCTTTAACTATTTCTTGAAAGACCCAGAAGCACCACCAGGCAGGAAGAGGTCATGTCTGAGTTGCTGCTGTTGCTGGAGGCGGAGCAGCAGTTGCTCCCCCCCACCCCCCCCCAAACCTCCCACCTAAGGCAGTGGAGCACAGCTATTTCCCAGCTACCTCCCAGACTGTGCCCTGCTGCAATGTGGGGTCCTGACTATGCACTTGCAGCCCCAGGGCACTTCTGCCAGGGCAAGCGTGTCCGGATATGGCAAACTCTCTACAGGTGAGCTCCATATCTGAGTGAAGGAAATGGAAAAGCAGGTTCCTGGGGGGCCACTGGCCCTGCCAGCTCTGTTACAGGAATAGATGAAATACAGATGAGGGAGAAGAGGCTGAGACTGTCTTTCTGAGCACAGGAGGGCACAAGGAAGGTGGCCAGACAGACTCCAGCTCTGTTCCTGAGAAGTGAAAGACTGCTGGAGTATCTGCCTGCAAGCACCATCATTGCAGAAAAAAACCCCCAAAAAACCCAAAACAAACACTTCTACCACGTTTTGCTCAGGGTCAGATTGGGGTTGCTGGGAAAAGTGTATTTGGAGGGGGCCACCCCATGCTGGCCTGCTTGATGCTGTTGAATAAAAGGTGTTGCAGGGCGTGCAAATCAAGCGAAGGATGTGCATCATCAGAAAGCAGAGCCTGACCCCAGGCTTGAGAGTACTGGGCCTTCCTGAAGACCACAATAAAGAGGAAGGCCATCACAAGGGGCTACAACCCTGCTGCGAAGCCTCAGAAAAGATTTCAGGGCTTGTTTTTCTCCCAGCTGTGTGTTTCAGCTGGGACACGGGCCAAGCACATCCAGCAAGGGCTGCTGGGTGGCTGGGGAAGCTGGAGTACAAATTCATAGACTCCTGCCCTGGGCCGCCTCTGACAGTCAGGTCTGCTGCTGTGGCCAGTGCCACCAACCTCCAGCTGCAGAGACAGACTCGCTGGCAGCCCCTTCCCTGCCCACTGCCATCCTGTGCCTGTGCTGCCTTCCCACCCCTTCATGGTCATTCCTGCTTCCAGCATGTGTCGGCAGCACAACCGGCCACGGTGCTTGGGCTCCAGGTCCCCAGGGCTCTCACCAGCTTGTTCCCGAGCAGCTGCTCTCAGCCCAGTCTTGAGCACCCAGCCACTTCAGCCAAAACCTTGTCTTTCCTGCCCATGGCATGCACTGCCAGGTAATTAAGCTCATTGGTGCACTTCAGAAGTCTTTTTTATCACAATCCTTCCTAAGTTATCAGGCAGTAACAAGGTGAGGGTTGTCCTGATGTAGTCTCTGCTTGAGTACCACATGAGTATGGAAGCTACATCTTCCTGCAAAACCCCAGTCCCGGAGGACCATGAACCAGCACTGCTCACAAGTCCTTCTGGGACCATTGAGATTTGAGCTGGGAGAGGAGGCAACCCAGGTGGTGTGGCTAGTAGCTGCTCCTGCCAGAAATCCTGAAAACTGTGGTTCTCAGATGAGAGCTCAGAGAGCAGCAAGATTGCAAAAGGGGCATGAAGCAGAAGAGAAGAACAAAAGCAGTGCTGACATTGGCGGAGGTTCCCTCTCCAACGAGGAAGCCTCTTGCACCATATGCGATTTCTCTGTGTGGCTGTTTCCTTTCTGCGCTTGCACCTCTTGTAATCAAGACAGGTGTGCTGTGAGGCAGCAAGCAGGGCTGAGACCTCAGTCTTGCCAAACATGGCCCTGCGATGGGCATTTCTCCTGGTCCTCACACCTCTGCTGGCAGCACAGGGGCAGGAAGAGCCAGACCCCAACGTCCACAGAGAACCCCAGGAAACAGGTAAGAAGTGCTCGCTCCTCTCCCTGTGTGGTCGCTCCTCTCCCCACAAGAGAAGGTTTGGTTTCGCTGCGCTCCTGCTGTAATTTTGCTGTGCATCTTTACTGCATGCGGGATGCAGTAGCTGTATCAGAGAGGACTGGAGCTGATGTCCATACCAGGGCACAAGACACTCGAGCATCAGTCAGGTTGTGGTGTGCTGAAGCGCTGTTTGGGGATGGAGGGCAGCAAAACTCGATGTGCTGGGAAAGCCTCCACAGGGGCCGTAACATTCCTCTGTGGAGCGGGCAGCGTCCCTGGGAGCGGGAGGTAGCCGTCTCTCTTTGCATGGTGTGCAGATGCCATGTCCTCACCACAGTGAAGATGGGTTCTGGTGCCCAGCAAAGACCTGGGGAGCCATGAGCTGAGCCCCTGTGCCTCCAGGAGACCCTGGGAGGGCAGGAGTTATGGTGTGCTGGGATTGCTCTTTAACAGGCTTCCTTGGTGCTGGAGGGCCAGGGCACCCGCTGGGCTCTTCATACGCAGTCTGCACACTTTCATCCCAGCAGAGTCACCTAATGGGCATCTGCAGGCTCAAATGTTATCTGACAGTGTGTCTTGTGCTGCAGCTCAGTTCCATGTTTAGCCAAGCTGGTCCCCAAGTAGTTTAAAAAAGACTTTGTCCATTTTCTCACCTGGGAAGGTGGGCGCACTTGCACTGTGGTGTCACCCTTACTGGTCCTGACTCACAGGCTCCAATCAGGCCCTCTGCCTGACCTAGCCAGGGACAGGAAGGTCTTCTCCATCCAGCTCCAAGAAGACTCTCTTACCCCCAGTACCATGTATACTGTCCATGTCGATGTGCTTCACATCCTAGAAGCCACTGAGAAAGTGGAGCTCAGAGCAGGGTAGCAGGAAAGGTTTGGAGGAGAAACCAAATGAGCCAAATCTGGCTGGTTCAGGAGCTTGTCAGATCTGGAAGGTCTACAGGTGGGGTTCAACAGCAGGATTGTTGCAGCTGGGTCAGTTTAAGGTAGTAAGTAGAGAGATTTCAAGGCAGAAGTGATGTATGATGAGAGACCCTGGGGTGGGCTTGGGCAGCTGAAACAGGGGTGTTTTCCTCAATATCTGCCACTGGATCTGGAGGGAGAGAGGAGTGAGGAAGACCTGAGAAGGTTTTGGAGGTGTTTGTGGGAGCAGGGCTACAGGGGCCTGAGGTAGCCGGCGAAAAGGCTGGACCGAGGCACCCAGGAGACTCCCGTGAGCCTGGACCTGCTGCCTGTGGGCAGACGGGTGAGGAGCAGCCCTGCAGCTGGTGGGATGCTCTCTTTCCAAAGAGGAAGCTTCTTGCACCACATGTGATTTCCCTATGTGGCTGTTTCATTTCTGTGTCTGTACCTCTCCTGTGCTTGGTTACACATGTACCTTTCCTGAGCAGCTCAGAGTGAGTCCTGCCTGGGGACTTCATGCCAGTATGGTCCTGCTAGGGCTGGCTCTGGCCTTTCTCCTGGTCCTTGCCCCTCTGCTGCTTGCACGGGGACAGAAGGAGCCTGGTCCCAAGAACCAGGGAGGAGACAAGGAAGCAGGTAAGAGCAGGTTGTGTCTCTCTCTTCAAGGAAAGGTTTTGCTGCTCCTCTCCCTGCTTGTTTGCTACGTGGCTTTACCCTGTTCAGCCCCAGTGTGCTGGGAAAGCCTCTGCGAGCACCAGAGCTGCAGTGTCCTTCCAGGGTGTGGGCAGTGTCCCTGGGAACAGGAAGTGGCTGGTTCTCATTGCATGGTGGACAAACGAAGCTGGAGTACATAGCCTTCCCAGGGAAATCAGATCAATGTCCCAGTTGTAGGGGAAGGTGGTGCTGGTGCTCAGCAAAGACCTGGGGAGCTGCGAGATGAATCCTTGTGTTAGCTGGGATGCCTGCTCTCTCCTGTAGTCCCCGGGGTCGGGGGAGCTGTAGTTTGGTGGGATTGTTCTTGAACAGTGTTGTTCTGTTCTTTCTCCATGCCAGGAGGGCTAGGGGCACCTCCCAGGTCTCTGCTGGGCTCTTCCCACGGAGACTGTGTGCTTTCCTCCATGCTGTGCCCTGGGGTTGCCTGTACCTGTCAAGGTCCCCATGTGGTGCAGCAGGAGCAGCTGCTCTTTGCACCAGGGGCTAGGGGGCCTGAGGTGAGTCATTCTCTCTGCAGGGAAATGGGAGTAGAAGTGGCTTGCCAAGTCATCATATGGTTCATGAGTCATGTTACCCATTGCTGGTGGCTGGAGGGACGCTGCCCTTCCAGCAATGGGCATCCCTCAGCTATCTGGGGCAGGATGGAGTCTGTTTCCCTCATCTCAGCAGCAGCTCCTGCCCCTTTCTCCCATTCCCCACAGCCCATCCCTGACAAGCCCTCTCAATACTCACAGCTCTCCCCTCCTTGGCCTGAGGAGTCCCAGCTGGAGGAGGCTGTGATGGACTTGGTAGAGGCATTGGCTCTGAGTAGCTGGGGGAGATTTCTTGGATCTGTGTCTGCAGAAGAGGTGTGGAGCACCGAATTGAGGTTCTGTCTGTTATCCTCTACCATGCTGCTGGCATCTGCAGCACAGAAGGAGGGCGGTGGAATCTGGATTATGGGTAGCCTAGCAGAGCTGCAGGCAGGGGCAGAGCTTGCTTCCACTTGCACCGAAAGGAAAGCCCTCGTGCCAAGCCAAGCCCCCACAAGGGCTTTTGCTGCACTGTGCTCTTCAAGTGTCATCAAGGAATTATGTCTGCCATAGACGTGTGCTTTTTTCACTTTCTCTTCATGTTCTGTGTCCTTGCTGTTCAGCGATAGCCATGAATGACCAAATGACCCACGTGCATTTTCTAGACCAGACCTAGACAACAAAGGCTTGTGTTACTTCCTGACAGTGCCTATGGCCCAGTTTTGCTCACCTTCCTCTCCCCACTGAGGTTTGCATAAGACATCCTCGTGCTCCCATTGCTCTCACTTGCTACGTCCCCTCTTGTGCCTTGGCCTTGCCAGCTGTTTCCTCACTGGCTCTTGTTGATTTCTACTTCCTTAGTAGTTCAACCTACTTTTGACTGTGTCCTCTTGCATTGCAGGTCATAGTCAGCCTCCTGACTGAGCCAGGCTGTGCTCTTGCTGCATCCCCCATCCTCCTTCTGTATAAGGGTGTTTCTGCCTAGCCTTTCATATTGTACAGCATCTCAAGGACAGCCAGCCTTTGGGACCTGTTTCCTGACAAGTACCAACAGGAAAAAAATGTTCCTCCCCACATGTGGAAATCTGCTCTTTGAAGCGTGGTTCATTTTCCCACAGCAGAGGGATTTCCTCCCCACTGGCTGGTGTCCCTGATCAAACACTTGGTGCTGGGCAGGTAGCCCGGACTCTGCTGTGGTGGGAAGGATCCCATATTTCTCCCTGGGGCAGGAGTGTGAGGGCGTATGCACTGCTTCAGAAAAGTTTAATGATGGAAGGAGGGAAGGTGTGTGCCTAACTAGGCACGGACTGAGTCAGAGGTTTAAGGTCTGTCAAGGCTTTTGGCTGTTGCAGTGAAGTGCGCGATTGTCGTGGTTTAACCCCAGCTAGCAACTAAGCACCACGCAGCTGCTTGCTCACTCCCCCACCAGTGGGATGGGGGAGAGAATCGGAAGGGCAAAAGGGGAAAACTCGTGGGTTGAGATAAGAACAGTTTAATAACTAAAGTAAAATAAAAATAGAACAGTAGTAATAGTAATAATAACAATAATAATAAAACCAGGTAACAATAGTACAATAGTAATACAAAGCAAGCGATGATACACTCTACAATTGCTCACCACCCTCCGACCGATGCCCAGCATGTCCCCCCAAGCAGCGATTGTTGCCCCTCCCCTGGCCAACACCTCCCGCTCATATACTGAGCATGATGTCATGTGGTATGGAATAGCCCCTTAGCCAGCCTGGGTCAGCTGTCCTGGCTGTGCCCCCTCCCAGCTTCTTGTGCACCCGGCAGAGCATGGGAAGCTGAAAAGTCCTTGGCCAGTGTGAGAGCCACTTAGCACTACTTAGCAAGAACAAAACATCAGTGTATCGTTGACATTGTTCTCATCCTAAACCCAAAACACAGCCCCATACCGGCTACCAAGAAGAAAATTAACTCTATCCCAGCTGAAACCAGGACAGTGATCTGAGGGTGTTGGGAGGGATCCAGCTGCAGGAGAAGAAGTTTCCTATCTGGACAACACATGTGGTCTCAAAGGATGGGGGTGGTGGCCACTGTCCTTTGTGGCGAAGGGCCAGGGAGCAGGGTTGAGATGATGGCGTGAAAACCTGCTACCAGATAAGGGAAGTTTGGTGGTGACCCTGTTCCAGTTTAAGAGAGTGCAGCCCCATGAGTGCTGGCTGCCAGGAAGCGGGTAGTTGTAGAGATGCGTGTAGCTAGAGAGGTGTTTCATCCTATTTTATTGGAGGCCAACTCCTACCCGATGCCTCCTCACAGACTCAGTTTGCACTGGGTGAGCAAGTCTGGGTGACACGTCTACCAGAGGAGGACAAGGCAGATTCATTTTGGGTGTACAAAAAAGGCTGAGTGCACGGAGTGAGCTTTGTGGCTGGTGTTGTGAACGTAGATGTGGAGGTCTGAGGGCAGGCTGTCGGTGCTGGAAGCTGCCTCGTGGGGCCAGGTTGGGAGGGTGTGAAATGGCAGCAGAGGCCTGCTGAGCCTGGTGCACTCCCACAGCCCCTGTCTCTAGGAGAGAGAGCACAGGATAAAGCAGCATCCACTGGGCTCCTGGATCCCTCTGGCTGGGATCCCTCTGCAGCGAGTGGGCCTGCAGGAAACCCTCTGGCACTGCACCTGAGGGTGCAAGGAGGGTTAACGCACCTGGGGTCTGGGGCCTCATCCTGGGAGGTGCTCATCTCTGCCACCCCTCTCATGTGAGGGGGGCCAGAACCCCTCTGGACAGGGCCTACTCACCCCCGAGGACACTGCCAGAGCCCAGCAGTCCTCAGGGCTCTCCCTCATGTCCTTTGCACACAGGAAGATGTAAAGCTCCCTCCAACTGGGACCCCAAGCTGTGGTTTACCCTATGCCTTGAATGATTTGGTGCAGCTGAGCTGTGCTGTGGAGTATCTGCCATTGGTCCCCCAGATCAGATGCGTTTCCAGGGGGACTCAGACCTTGTGGAACGGGACTGCCACCTGCAAGGGTAAGCACAGCCCCGCATCACCCTGACACCGGGGTCCTGAGCTGGCGCCAGACAGGATGACAGGCCAGGAATGGGGGACCTGGATGCCTTGGCTTTCCCCCCTATCCTGGCAGTGCCAGGGCACCTTCTGTCTCAGCACTTTGCTGCCAGCAGCTGCAGGGGTCTGTGCTCCTGGGGAGGGGTTCAAAGACAGGAACCCTTCCTGGCCAGCATCTTCTGCCTCCTTGTGGATAGCTGCAGCTGTGAAGCTGGGAGGAGGAGTAGCTGGATGGGTTCAGCTTGAGGCTTTGGCACTTTGCCCTGCTTGAGAGTCCCACATTTCCCTGGGAAGCTTCTCTGGGGCTTGGGTGAGCTCTGGTGGGGGAGGCTGGTGCTGCTGCACTACTCACCTGGGCTTGAGGAGGGCCAAGAGAATGGGGTCTCAAGCACCCCATGGGTGGGTGGAACCCAGGGGAGGCTTCGGAGTCCTGGAGATAGGGGTGATGATAAGCCCTGTGCCCCTGAACAGTGCTTGGGCACATGGCCAAAGTGGTGGGAGTAGAGGGACCCCTGTGCGTGTTGGAGTGAGTGATCAGAGCCATGGGGGAGAGAAAGCACTACAGTTTTGGGAGCAGAAGCAGATGTGGGGCTGAGCCCCAAGGCTCTGGCCAACACTGGGCTGCCAGGTGGGGTGGGAGGGATGAGCTGCAGCCAGGTTTTTCTTTTGAATCAGGTGTCTGTGGGAGAGCAGAAAGCTGGCCCTTGTTGGTCTTGGCTGCCTCTCCCCAGCTGGGGTTACAGTGGGTGAACAGGTCAGGGCGACCTGTTGCTGGAGCTGTATGAGACCAGCTCATTTGAATCATAGAATCATTTAAGTTGGAAAAGACCCTTAAGATCCAACTGTTAACACTTCCAAGTCCACCACTAAACCATGTCCCTAAGCGCCACATCTACCCGTCTTTTAAATACCTCCAGGGATGGGGACTCAACCACTTCCCTGGGCAGCCTGTTCCAATGCTTGACAACCCTTTTGGTGAAGAAATTTTTCATAATATCCAACCTAAACCTTCCCTGGCGCAACTTGAGGCCATTTCCTCTCGTCCTATCACTTGCTACTTGGGCAAAGAGACTGACCCCCACCTCGCTACAACCTCTTTTCAGGTAGTTGGAGAGAGGGATAAGGTCTCCCCTCAGCCTCCTTTTCTCCAGTCTAAACAACCCCAGCTCCCTCAGCCGCTCCTCATAAGACTTGTGCTCCAGACCCTTCACCAGCTTCGTTGCCCTTCTTTGGACACACTCCAGCACCTCGATGTCCTTCTTGTAGTGAGGGGCCCAAAACTGAACACAGTATTTGAGGTGCGGCCTCACCGGTGCCGAGTACAAAGGGACAATCACTTCCCTAGTCCTGCTGGCCACACTATTTCTGATAGAAGCCAGGATGCTATTGGCCTTCTTGGTGAGTGTGGAAGAGGTTGGGTGTGCTGAGTGGGATACAAGCTGTGTGGCTTATGCCAGCGGAGGTGGGCAGCCCAGATCTCAGGCAGCTTCATCCAAAATGAGCTCTGAGAGGGGGAAGCCTGCAAGTCTGCAGAGATGGATGGGACTCTGTGTGGGGATGCTGCTTCCTCTTGTCCACTGTTCATCCTGCCACAATCCTCTTCTGCAAGCTAAATAAGCCATATTCCCTCAGCCTCTCCTTGTATTCCTATCCTGTTAGGATAGAAAACCTCATCTTTTCAGCAGTTTTGGGACTCACAGAGACTCTGGCAAAGTCTGGGACAGGGAAGTGCTCCCCTTCTAAGAGCCATCAGTGCTGCCTGGTGACTGCAGGGTTCCCTGACATCCCTTGCAAGGGTCAGCTCTAGCTGAGCTTGGGCTTTCCAAACACCATCTCTGCATGCACAGGCAGTGCTTCTCTTGCTTCTTTGCAGCCTCTCCTTCCACCTCCTATATAGTGTGTCTTGTGCTGCAGCTCAGTTCCATGTTTAGCCAAGCTGGTCCCCAAGTAGTTTAAAAAAGACTTTGTCCGTTTTCTCACCTGGGAAGGTGGGCACACTTGCACTGTGGTGTCACCCTTACTGGTCTCTCTCCTGGTCCTGACTCACAGGCTCCAATCAGGCCCTCGCCTGTTGCCCGTTCCATAGGAAAGCTCTAAACAAGCCAGCTCCAACCACCAGCATGCCACTGCCCTACCGGGGTGATGTCCTTGGAGCTGCAGACCCACAGTAGCCCCCTTCCCAGTGTGCTGACACTTGCCTCCCATCTGCCAGCATCCCAGTGAGACACAGGCTCCACTTTGCCACAGAGCAGAGGATTTATGGGTGCAATGAAGAGCTGGCAAAGACCTCTTCTCCCCGTCCTCCAATGCCTGACCAGTCCCTGTCCCTGAGAAGGACTCTCACACTTTCTCCCTGACCAGAAAGCACCCAAAACCCCAGCGGGATAAAAGAGTCCAGTTTGCACCAAGCAAAAGCAGTTACAAAGAGAACGAAGAACTGACGCTAACCTGCTCTGGAGATCTCAAGCCATCCCCCCCCAAGGTCAAACGTGCAAGGGAATTTCTATAAGTGAGTTCTGGAGATGCCTGGTGGGGCAGGAACAGCACAGGTGCCTGGATGCACATTGAGAGGGCCGTAGGGTGTATCGGTAAGTGAGGCAGCAGCAGCTCTCTCATGTCTCCTGTCTACCTTCACCCTCAATAGCCAGTTGTGAGATTGCCCGGCTGAGCAGCAGGCAGGTGACAGTCCCTCCTTGGTGCTATGTTGCCCGTGCAAACTGTTGAAGAGGACAGCCCAGACAGGAGACAAGAGACAAGGTAGTGCCAGCCGGGCAAGCTGGCAGCTCCTGCAGTGGTTCCTGAGCAGGCCAAGTGTGGGTCCCTGCAGATGGGCACCAGGGCCTGGGGCAGGATCCAGGGCCAGCACTGAGGTCCCCACAGAGGTGCCCTGGTCCTTGCTGTGCCTCCAGGTGCCACCCCAGAGTGCACAGGTCTGCTCGTCCCGCTGCTTGCCCATGTAGGTGAGGGACCCTGGGGACATCTCCTGCAGCCCCAGGAGTTGGAGGGAACTGAAGGGAGCCCTGAGTGCCCGGGGCTGGGTCAGCCCTTGGCATCAGGGCTGGAGGCTGTGGGGGATGCACCTGGGGGAAGAGCAATGCCCTCCCTCAGGTGATGGGGATGAGGGGCTGCCCTGGGGAAGGGACAGAGCTGTGCTGAGTGTGGGGATGGCCATGTGCAGGCAGCCCAGAGTTCGGGGGAGATGGGCAGGGAGAGACAACCCAGGAAACTCCCTGCTTCAGGCTGTTGTGGACGGCTAAGAGTGTCCACGGATACAAGTGGGTGGATGGGGGTGGTTCATGGACGAGTGATTCTTTCTGATTTGGGTGCGCAAGGAGAGCCCCCTCCCAGCAAGCCTTGCCGAGGGGTCATGTCATGGCAGATGGACGGGTCGCCTTCCCTCTTCCCTTCAGTGGCTGGAGGGATTGCTGGGGATTGCTGATACCCCACCACCTACCCCTGTTCCAGCTTATCACCTCCCACCTCAACTAACATCCACTTTCTCCTCTGCCAGAAACGTGCCAAAGACCATGGTGAGCCCCAAGACTCCAGCTGGGACCAGTCCAGGAGAATTACAAGAATAACAAAGAAGTGATGCTGAGCTGCCCTGAGGGTTTCCAGCCACCCTTCACCCACGTCAAATGTTCAGGGGAAGTCCAGCCATTCAGCAACGGGAAACACAGACCCATGGCTGGGAAGGGACAGCAGAGGTAGCTGGATCCACATTAAGTCCAGCGTGAAGTGCATCGGTAAGGGAGGCATCAGGAGCTCTCCTGGATGCCCCGTTCCACCCTTCCTGAGCAGGGGAAGGAAAACTGTGTGCGCACAGGAGGTTTCAGGCTCTCTGCTTGCCTGGGGAAACAGTAGGTGCTGCTGAAGGCAGTGTTGAGGCAGCCCCTGAGTCTGCTCTGTGCTTGCCCCAGGGCTCCAGGGAAGCCTCAACGGGCAGGGGACTGGTGCCATCCTCAGTTTCTGAGGGTCCTGGCAGGAAGGGGCTGTGGGATCAGGGCAGTGGCCAGAGCTGCCCATGCCAGGCCACGACAGAGTGCCCAGCGTGCAGGGTTCCAGCCTGCAATTCATGGGTGGGTGGGAGGTTCCTGGTGGAGGTGTATGGGTGACATGGGGCTCCCTGAGGTCTTCTGGCAAGAGCATGTGTTGAGGGGAGGAGGGGCTACAGTGCTGGAGGTCAGACAGGCATGCGTGGTAGAGGTGGCCAAAAGCATTGCCTCAGGGTCTGGGGGATCAGAGGGCTCTGCTCTCTGTGTCTTCTCAGCCCGTGCAGGCAGGGCAAAAGCCTGGCCTCCTTCCCATGTGCTGGCTTCCCCTCCTGGTCCCTGCTGCATGCCATCACCGGAGGAGTCAGCTTTTGGGCTCAGGGTTTATTGCCTTCTCAGGAGGCCTCAGGGTGTTGCGTTCCTCTGTGAGGGAGGCCAGGGCCAGCTTGTGTTGGTGTGGGAAGCCCAGTACGACATGCTGAAAGTCAGGAACGTGCTGTCCTCTGGCGCTGCCCGACACGCTGCATGCCCCATGACTCCTCAGGCTGGGCCACAGTGAGAGGGCTCGGGGCTGGTTCCCTGCAGGCAGTTGTGAGCACGGGGAGCGTGAGGACATGAGTGGGATGGGAAGGGGATGCTTCTCCTGTGGATCATTGAGCAGGGCCCGCGGGGGCAGCTCCATGCATGGCCCAAGCTTTCAGGGTGTTCTGCCCGGTCCCCTTGTAGCCTGTGCCAGTCCTTAATGTCGCACATTGCCAGGCTCAACCGAGAGAGCTGTGAGACCCCAGAGCCAAATGTTGAGCTCTGTGCATCCCTGTGCAAGCTTTGAGCATTGCATCCCAGGTGCCCTGAGTCCCTGGAGCTCTGGCTCCTCCTGGCCTTTCCTGGGAGGCCTGGGGGAAGCAGTGTGAGGCCCTTCTTGCCCTCCCCTTGCTGGGGACGTGGTGTGGGAGGGCTGCTCCATATGGTGTCCCGGAGCTCCATCCCTCACCCTGCTGTGCCAGGGAAGGGGATACCCCACTCCATCCCCCTAGCATGCCCTGCAGGGCCACCCTCTGCCCTGCTAATGACTTCCCATCTTGTTGGTGCAGAGAAATGCCAGAAGCCCCAGTGGGACCCCAGGTTTATCTTTGACCCAGACCGGCTATCCTATAACCCAAATGAAGTGGTGATGTTGAGGTGCCCTGAAGGGTACTGGTCGTCTTCTAGAGATCACCTGCGTGAAACTGAACCCAAGGCAAGGCTCCCCGATTCCTTGGAGCAGCTGGCTTGTGAGGAATGGCCTGGGCCACTGGCGCCCTATGGAGGGGAACATGACCTGTGTGGGTGAATGAGCGAACCAGCCACTCTCCCAGTGCTCTCAGTCTGTTCTCCCCAGGCAGGGAGAGCGGTGCTGGATGTGACCTGCATTGTTAGTGCCCTGTGCTTGGGGTGGTCAGGGCATGGCGTGGGCATTCACTCCAGAGAAAACTGCTGTTGATGCATCCCAGGTTTGTGTCTGCGCTGTTGGCAGCTGGGGCACCCTGCACAGTGCGGAGGGGGACAAGTCCTCCTCACTGTGCGTAGGGCCCCAGGCAGCGTGCCCAGACCAGCTGGATGGGTCTTTCTGGAGAAGAGCACGAGAATCCAGGAGCAAAAGGGCAGGACCCTGCTCTGGCTGCTGGGTTTGTTGGCTAAGTCATTGTTGGTACGAAAGGGACCAGTCACCTGATCAGTTGCTAGTCCCAGGGTGGTGGCTGCAGAGTGGCCACAAGTACTTGCTCTTACTCTCCCACAGTCACTGCAGCACCCAGAGTACCCCTGGGAACCGTCCAGGGCCAGAGGAGGGTGCAGGCAGTGCCCGAGTGTTGTCTGGGAGAAGGCAGGACGGCCTCATCGCCACTGTGCTGGGGACAGGCTAGTGAGGGAACACTGGGGATGATGGAGGTCTGCTGTAAGGCTGGGAAGGGAAGGGAAGGGAAGGGAAGGGAAGGGAAGGGAAGGGAAGGGAAGGGAAGGGAAGGGAAGGGAAGGGAAGGGAAGGGAAGTGACCCTCTTGCAATGTTTCCTTCACAGAGGTCCTCCAGGTTGTCCCCGGGACCTTGCAGATTTCCACAAACAGCATCAAACTGAACTGGACCTGCAGGATCCCTGACGCCTGCCAGCGCATGTGGGCCACGTGCTGTCTGGCAGTGCCTTCCTCCCCTCCCTGTGAGGCTGAGGAGGTGAAGGGAGAGGAGAGGCTACACGGCCAGGAGGGAACATTTGCCTGTCCCCCTCTGCAGCTCTTCACTGTCTACAGTGTCATCATCTCAGGCTTGTCAGCCTGACCTCGGTGCCGGGAAAGGTCATGGAGCAGATCATCTTGAGTGCCATTATGCAGCAAGTGCGGGACAACCGAGGGATCGGGCCCAGCCAGCATGGGTTTATGAAAGGGAGATCCTGTTTCACTAACCTGGTCTCCTTCTATGACAAGGTGACCCGCTTAGTGGATGAGGGGAAGGCTGTGGATGTTGTCTACTTGGACTTTAGTAAGGCCTTTGACACAGTCTCCCACAGCATTCTCCTGGAGAAGCTGGCTGCTCACGGCTTGGATGGGTGCACTCTGCGCTGGGTTAAAAACTGGCTGGACGGCCGAGCCCAGAGAGTGGTGGTGAATGGAGTCAAATCCAGTTGGCGGCCGGTCACGAGTGGTGTTCCCCAGGGTTCAGTACTGGGGCCAGTCCTGTTCAACATCTTCATTGATGATCTGGATGAGGGGATTGAGTGCACCCTCAGGGAGTTTGCAGATGACACCAAGTTGGGTGGAAGTGTCGATCTGCTGGAGGGTAGGAAGGCCCTGCAGAGGGATCTGGACAGGCTGGATCGTTGGGCCGGGGCCAAGTGCATGAGATTCAACAAGGCTAAGTGCCGAGTCCTGCACTTGGGTCACAACCACCCTATGCAACGCTACAGGCTAGGGGAGGAGTGGCTGGAGAGCTGCCCGGCAGAAAAGGACCTGGGGGTGTTGGCTGACAGCCGCCTGAACATGAGCCAGCAGTGTGCCCAGGTGGCCAAGAGGGCCAATGGCATCCTGGCCTGTATCAAGAATAGTGTGGCCAGCAGGACCAGGGAGGTGATAGTGCCCCTGTACTTGGCACAGGTGAGGCCACACCTCGAGTACTGTGTTCAGTTTTGGGCCCCTCACTACAAGAAGGACATTGAGGTGCTGGAGCGTGTCCAAAGAAGGGCAAGGAAGCTGGTGAAGGGTCTGGAGCACAAGTCTTATGAGGAGCGGCTGAGGGAGCTGGGGTTGTTTAGTCTGGAGAAGAGGAGGCTGAGGGGAGACCTTATTGCTCTCTCCAACTACCTGAAAGGAGGTTGTAGCGAGGTGGGGGTCGGTCTCTTCTCCCTAGTAACAAGCGATAGGACAAGAGGAAACGGCCTCAAGCTGCGCCAGGGGAGGTTTAGGTTAGACATTAGGAAAAACTTCTTCACTGAGAGGGTGGTCAAGCATTGGAACAGGCTGCCCAGGGAAGTGGTTGAGTCTCCATCCCTGGAGGTATTTAAAGAACGGATAGATGTGGTGCTCGAGGACACGGTATAGATGGACTTGGCAGTGTTAGGTTGACGTTTGGACTCGATGATCTTAAGAGTCTTTTCCAACCTTGACGATTCTATGATCTCCCTGCCCCCCAGCATGATCCTGTTCACATGGCTGCTCAGGACAAAGGAAATGGGTATGTGCCCACCTACATGAAATATAAAGGTTCCCTTTGCCTGGCAGCTCAGCCCGAGCATCCGCTCCCTGCAGCGATGGTCCTGCGATCGGGGCTGCTCAGAGCTTGTGGGGCTGTGGGGAAGGGGCTGTGCAAGGCCTTGGAGCACAGCACGTCCCCACCTCACTCTCCCCCTCCTTACCACGCTGATGCTGCTTCTGCCACTGTGGCACATGCACCCTTTGTGGGGGACAAACCCTGCTTGGGGGGTCCCTTTGCAGCCTGTCCCCTGGGCCAGGAGCTGCCTGCACCCTGCTCTGGGCTCAGCCCCTCCTCACCAGCCCCATGCGTGACCCCATCCTCCTGTGCTTCCAGTGCTGGACAAACTGGAGAAGCTGTGGCTGGATGCCAGCATGGGGTCCCTCAGGTGAAAGGCGCTGTCCTCCTGCAAAGGGGAGATCATTGGATACCAGGTACCAGGGGACCGGATACCAGGTACCAGGGGACCATGGACTGCCCGCAGTCCCCCTCACCTTGCCAGGCACCTGTCTGCCTGGAGCTGTGTGCAGGCAGCCTGGATAGAGCGGGGAAGAGAAGGCTGTGATGAGTTGCAGGAGGAAAAAGTTCAGAGCTCCTCTTGTGAGGGATGTCACCGCAGTGCCTGCTGTGTTGCATTGCCATACTGGTGACCTGGCCTCAGGCTGCCACGGCATCCGTGACACCTCCCCATCCCAAGGGACAGCTGTGCTTCCCCTCTGCCCCATCGCCCGGCCCCCCAAGGGCTAGGTGAGGTGAGTGCAGCCCCTGGCAGCTCTGCTCTCCACAGTCCTGAGATGGGTTTCCCCACCGGCAGCACTTGCCCACAGCTGCCTCCATCCTGCTCTCCCTGTCCCCATTTCCCCCAGCCCTCTCACCGCCCTGCCTTGCAGGGAGCACCAGCTCATCGTGGCTGTGACGCACAACGGCACGGCGGTGGGAGGCACCTGCTCGGAGGAGCCACAGCCCTTCAACGCCAGCCGGCCCTTTCTCTGCCTCGTCCACCGCTCACAGCAGGTACCCATCACGGGGGGCTCCTGCTCCCCGGGGTCACTGCCAGCCAGGGCCAGGCCCCTTGGCTGGGTCTGGGCTGGCCGCCGAAGGCAAGTGGCAGTGCCGCACGGGCTTTGCTCCCAGCCTCTGCGCTGAGAGCCTGGGTGCCTTGGCAGGACAGTGTCTCCAGGGTCCTCATCCACAGCTGGGGCATTTGGTGGCCATGGGTGGGAGGCCTTTGCCCCCAGGATGGGCAGCGGGGCAGGAGTGGCCTGAGCTCTCCCTCCCATCTCCTCCAACAGGCAGAGAAGTTCACCTGCATGTGGAACAGCTTCTCTGTTGGTAAGTAAGTGGGCTGCTCAGTCCCTGTGCCTGAGGCTCTCTCCCACATCCTCCCTTTTCCCAGCCTGGCTGCTGCTTCCCATGGAGAGGAGCTGGCCGAGCACAGGAGTGGCAGGGTCTCATTGGGGGGGGGCAGAGGAAACCTTTCGTTTCCCGTACATGGGGTTTATCCTCCATCCCACAAGAAACCTAAGCCAAGACACACATCTACACACTTGCGCATACCCATTGCCATTGTTGGGGTCATTGCCAGCACGTGGCCCAGGCTGTGGCACCTATTCCTGGCTGTGTGTTAGTTGCAGGGCAGACCCCAGGCCTGTGGCTTTGGACTGTGATTGGGGTGGTTGTGCTGTTGGTGCTCTTCCTCCTGTCTGCAGGGATCCTCTGGTTTGTGTTTTCCAGGTGAGTAGGAAGGGGACAGGTTCAGCAGGGCCATGGGCAATGCTAGCCTCTTACTCAGGACTCTCCTTTGCCTTTCCAGGAAAAGGAAGTCTCTGCCCAGCAAAGCTAAGGAGGATAATTAAAAAGGTAGGAAAATGCAATTCCCTGGACCACCATCACAGAAAGGGCTGTAGGGCTGGGTGGCAGCTGGGAGGAGAGCAGAGATCTCCCAGGAGAGCCTGACCCTCAGGAGAAACATCTGCTTATCCTCTTCACTGACATGTCTCCCCATTTGCCCCAGCCCTGTGGTGCCGTGGATGGTCAGGATGACTCTGCCTGCTGAGCCCCACATAACAGCAGAGTGCGGCTCCAGTCAGTGCTCCCAGCCTGGAATAGGGGCAGGGGTAAGCAAAGACGAGCATCCCAAGGGGTGGCTCATGGCTCAGCCCTCTGAGGGACCCATGGCCATGGGGCTGGGCTATGGGGGAGTCACTCCCCAGGGGAGAAATCTGCTGGGAGGGGTTGCAAGAGGGACAGGCTGAGGGACTGCTGCTCTTGCCTGGGCACCCGTGGGCACCTCCAGGGGTCTGTGGTTGGGCACAGCTGGGATGAAGGGGTCAGGCTTTGGCAGGCACTGCTCCATGCTCCAGCCTGTCTTGGACCCTTGTGTGTGCAGGCAACTGTGGCGGCATGAGCTCCCCACTCTGCTGAGAGCACACAGCAGCCTCTGCCCTGGGTGCTGTTGGTCTCCCTGGGTAAAGGTGGCCAGGCTGGAGATCAGTCACTGCAGCCCCTGCCCAGGACCACAGGAGACAGAGCAGAAAAGATGAGGAGGATGACCCCAGCTCAGTGCTAATGGCTGCCAGGCCCTCTAGCTCTCCTGTGACTGTGACCAGCACTAGGGGTCCCATCTAGTTCATCAGAGCAAGAGGAAAACAGGAGGCCAAGGAGGGTCGTGAGCTTTTTCTTTTCTTATTCCCTTCACCTCCCAGCTTTCGCTTACTGTTGTTGTAAGGCCTTTGAATGGGACTTTCTGTAGTTCCTTTTTTTTAGGCTTTGCTTTCATTTTTGCTTTCCTGGAAGCAGGAACTGTACACCAGATTTCCCAGTCCCTGACTCACATGAGCTCAGGCTGAGGGATGGTCCATGCTCATGCCATGTCCTGGGTTACCAACCCCTGTCCCCCCTCCATCTGCTGATATTCAGCCAAACCCAGGGCTCTGCTGGAGTTTGGCCTGACTGGGCTGCCTTCGTGACTCTGCCTGATCTGTCCAGACAACCAATAAAGAATTGTGGTTTGGAGGGGGCTGCCTGCCCCACTACAGCTCCTGCCTGGTCCCCTCTGTGGCAGTGTGGCCGCCCCCCCACCTGACCTTTTCCTGTAACTCTGATCAAGTGATAACCACCAGTGGTGCCCATGATGGGTGCACCTGGTCTTGATGGGTGCACCTGGTCTTGATGGCTGCATCAGGCTCAAGGCTCAAGGTGGATTGGGGGGGAGACAGATGATAAAAACACAATAGCCAAAGGCTAATTTATGGTAATGCGCCCACCTGACCACAGTGCTGGTCCATGTGGATTCAAGCCAGATTTGGAAGAAACTGGCATCTGCGGTCGGTATGCAAATATGACTATAAGTCAATCATCTTACCCCCATAAATAGTGGGCAGCCCAAGAGCCCTTTGAGCTCTCCTGCACGGCAGCAGGCTGCACACCGGGATCTCCCCTTGAGTAGGGACGCCTCTCAAGGTTACTCCTTGAGGTTGAGAGAATCCTTATTGCATCAGATGATACTCAGTAAGTGAATTGGGAACAAGTGCACTGAAACTTTGTAATCTTAGCTAAGTAATATAAAGGGTTGAGTGCACATATATAATCCTTAGACATAAACCATTGACCAAGTCTGGGACTAGGATTGGATCCAGCTGCACCTAGGCTCCTCTCTGAGAAGGAGTTTAGAAAGCAAGGGGGTCCTTTCTGAACCTCGTGACTCCATGGGAGGGTGTCCCTGACAGTCTTGTCTGACCCTGTCCCCTATGCAGTAAATAATCCAGTGTACCTTGCCATCAAATCTTGTTAAACCACTGTCGCATTTACTATCAAACTTTGTTATCAATAAACATATTGCTCTTACAAGTGCACTCTTGTTGTCCGAAAAGCAGATTCTTTGCCCGGTGTGCAATAGGCCAATAATCACACACTCAGGAGAGACATCATTGCTTATTTATTTATTTCATGTCTGCGCAGAGATGCAACTCTCTCTAGGTGGCAACTCCACAAAGCTAGCACACCATCCCAATTGTGTACAGTCTTTTTATACAATGTAGAAGGCAGCATCAGCAATTAGTCAGGTTTAGAGATAACTTCTGCTTATACAATTGGTCTATAAGTAAGTTTCTTGCTTTCAATTAAAGAGACAGTACAACATTTTTATACTACGCATGCTCAAAGGGTGAGGGTCTTCTCATTCGGGCTAGAGTCTCACAGTAGTGAGTGTGATTTTTAGTATTATAATGAGGACAGTTCACAGTAAGTACGTAATAGTTTACATACTTCCAGGATGCTCAGGGTCGGTTCCTGATTAGGAGTTCCTCAACTAATCACTGTTGTCAGCCTCAAGGATGGTCATTCCAACCCCGGACCATATGTTTGTATTTAAATTTCCTGTGCGCATACAGATAGTTACGCAAAATAGAGGCATATGGACCTTGAGTCTTCTTTTGCCAAGTTGGAAGCATCTTGATTAACTGTCTCTTCAAGGCCTAATTGTTTTATCTTGTCAACTTAACATTTACAAAGTACACCTTGCACAAAATGATCAGACCACTCAAAATTTCTAAGTTAACCTTCAACACTCTCACTCCATCCGCGACAAACTGGCGCAGTTGGCAGGATGGCAAGTAGTATCACCGATTATTTACAGAGGCATGGAGTGAATCCGAGTCCCAAATTCTCAGAAGAATGGGCTCATGACAATTGGCATAATTGGGAAGCCATTGAAGAGCACCTAAAAGTAACTAGGGGCTGCTCAAAGGATGGAAAAAAGAAAGGAGTTATCTGCAAAATGCTAGGTACCTCTTTAGAAGCTGCATATCAAGAAAGAGAGAACAGAAATAGAAAGGTGCAGGACCTAGAGAAAGAAATAGAAGGTAAAAAGGCAACTGAGCTGTTTTTGTCCTTAAAAATTGAACAACTGCAGAAACAATTGCAGGAAGAAAAGGAGAAAAGACAAAAGTTGGAAGAAAGGTCGAGATGATGCTTATACAGTCTCCCTGCCCCCCTGACATCGTATAGATCAGGAAACTAATAGTGTTGTCCCAAAAACTTGGGTCCGTTACCTGGTGTGCATTGCCCAATTCACACACAGAGTCGAGGTATTTTCCTTTATTACGTAAATGCGCAAATACGGATGCATGGTACAAACCAGCACACCGTTGATGTAAACTAACAGTTATTTATACAATCATCTAATACATATTCATTGTCACTTTGTTAAATGATTGGTTAAAATTCTTCGCCTGCCATGTAAATTACTACGCATGCTCACTATGATTCTCGAGACCTTTACTTCCTTAATCTTTTGGGTTGGTGAGTTTCTTGAGTGGGTGGTCCTTGAGTTGGTGGTCGTGATCTCCCCCTGCCAGAATTACCTTTCCCCTAAGTTCACTTAACTTTGGCAACACTAAGCAGTCCTTTACGGACCGTTAGCGAAGCAAACTATCATTCACTTTGGGGTTCTTTGTTATGAGACAGATATCCTGTTTCATGATGCCATAGTATTGTTCGGGTAAAATGAGCAAGGTTAATCTTTACCGACATCAACATACTACGTGAACCACCCCCTGGGATCCATTGCAATTGACAAATTTGCAAGAGAGAGATAGCAGAAAACCAGGTGAAACAGAGACTGAATACTTGTGGTGAGCATGCCTAAATGGTGGCGACCGAATAACGTTGAGCGAGGACAAAGCAAACGGCTATTGGGCTCTGGGAGTTTTCTTAGATTTAGGACCCGACCCGACAAATACACCCCATTCTATCACCAGCCGAGTAGCTTATTGGGCTGGAGGAATAGACATCATGGAGTGAGGTGAACCCTCCATAATCCCCATTAAATCTCTAAGTGAGCTCTCTACAGCCGTCACAAAAGCCGCTTGCATACAAGCCGTACACGAATGAGGACTCCATGATGTCCCACTATCTGCTACAGTAGATTTCGCAATGTTAAAACCACTGATTGGAGGAGCCCTTGCAATTCTTAAACCCTATCTAGTTGCAAAATGGGATGAGATTAAGAGAGATACTGAATATAATAGACAAGGCAATAATGCTCCTAAGCAACTCCCTACATGGGCGGAATTAATGCACAGCATTGTTAACTACAGCTGTGAAATGGGCTGGGACGATGCACCAGCTGAAAAACAAAATCTAAAGCCCTGGGGAGGAGATCACAAAGTAAGACCGGTTAAACAGGGAACAGAAACCAGATTTAAAGGAAACAAATTTAAAAACCCACAAACAGAATCTCGAGAACAAAGGAATCAATTATGGAGGAATGCGTTAGCCCTAGGCATCCCCAAAGTTGCGATTCAAGGTCAGCCTACTGGTATTATCTTGAGTCTGACTGAAGCATTCCAGAAACGAGATAACGGTGAAAGAAAGGAGTATATTTCAACTCCTCCAGTGCCAGTCCCCAGAAAGGGAGACAACCCCTTCCTCTCCCTTAGGGAGGAATTGCAGGACATGAAGTCAAAAAACGAGTAGTGTCCGGAAGGCAATTGGGCCTGCCTGTCTGGAAAGTGGAGGCTTATCAGCGGATAAGTGATGATGGGCCATACATTTTAATTCCAGTTGGTCCTCGATGACAATTGGTGAAGTTTTTAATAGATACGGGAGCACAAATTTCAATACTAACACAAGAAGTTGCCGAGAAGCTGGGAGTGCGACCTGGACGGCAAAGTTAAGATTACCGGTGTGAACGGAGCAAGTGTTGAGTGTCAAACTGCCAAGGTCAATTTACGGCTCCCAGGCGAAAAACGCATGGCGACTACTCGCTTTGCAGTTAAAGATCATCATGAAAATATTTTAGGTTTCGATGTTTTAAATGGACGAACCTGGCGTCTACCGAATGGCAGCGTGTGGTCTTTCGGCTCAAATATTAATCCCAACCCCGGCAGAATTCGGGAGGCTCCAGTGCGGGCACTTCACGCAGCCCTGGCACTCCCTGAGTCAAAAATCACTAACGTACCGCAATATCCGATTTCTGCTGCGGCACGAAATGGAATTTCTGAAGTCATAGCCGATTTGGAGAAACAACAAATTATCTCCAGAACCCACTCCCCATATAACTCACCTGTCTGGCCGGTCCGGAAACCAGACGGGAGGTGGCATTTAACAGTTGATTATCGGCGCCTGAATGCTAATACAGCCCCGCTAACAGCTGCTATACCAAACATTGCAAACTTAACAGCTACTTTGCAAGCAGCTGCACACCCATGGATGGCGCTAGATGTAAAAGTTATGTATGTTCTTTATGGTTCCCTTGAAGGAGGAGGATAAACAGAAGTTTGCTTTCACTTGGGAGGGAATACAATATACCTTTAACAGGCTCCCACAGGGGTATAAACATTCACCCACAATTACTCATGCCGCACTTGCTGAACTTTTACAGATGATCTCACTCCCCCAAGAAGTGAAACTGTACCAATATATAGATGATATCCTGATTGGAGGAACTTCCCCTGAGAAGGTGGAGGAAGCGGCAGCAGCAGTATGGCAAGCACTAAATAAAGCAGAAATTGAGATTCCACCCAGAAAATGTCAGGGACCAAGTAGAGAGGTAAAATTTTTAGGTACTTGGTGGATAGCAGGCAGTGCAGTGATTCCTCCAGACACCTTAAGAAAAATCGAAGAGCTGCAAATGCCCCAAACAAGGAAGGAGTTAGAACAACTACTGGGAAATTTAGGATATTGGAGGTAGCATGTACCTGGATTTTCTATCATTTCCCGTCCATTATACTCACTCTTACAGAAAGGCAAACCCTGGGAGTGGAAGTTAGACCATAAAGAGGCAGTCAAAACTCTAACTAACTGAAGAATTAAAAACATCAAAACTCTAACTGAAAAATTAAAATCATAAAATAAAAATCACTGGGACCAGTACACCCCTGCAACCCTATTATAGCCGAATGGGGTTTCGCTGAACATGCTACTTACTGTAACCTGTTCCAAACCGGCCCTGATGGGCCAGTAATACCTCTATTGTTTAGCTCAACCGCATTTAAAGAAACAGAACAACGATACTCTGAATGGGAAAAGGGACTGTTATCTTTAGTCCGAGCAATTAAACAAGTTGAGAAAATACATCAGGGACAACCTGTGCAAACTAGAGGACCATTTAATTTACTAGAAGCAATCCTAAAAGGGACTGCTCTCCCAGAAGGAGTTGCACAAAAACCCACTATCAGAAAATGGTATGCCTACCTAACAGGAGTTGCAGAAAATATGCAATTAACTGGAGGACACACTAAGGTTTCCAAATTACAGATGCCCATAAACACAGACACTTTAGCGTTACAACAACCTTTTAAACCTTCACCCATTCTGGATGCACCGCCCCTCACTGAGGGTACACCAACAGAAAACATTTGGTTTACGGATGCTTCAGCAAAAAGGGTAAACGGTAAATGGCAATATAAGGTTATTGCATTAGATATTACCACCGACAAACAACAGAGGAAGGTGAAGGCAGTGCACAAGTAGAAGAAATAAGAGTGGTTGTTTTGGCAGCACAGAATGGAGCAAAAATCATATATGTAGAGTCTTATGCTGTGTGGGCTGGTGCCACACAGTGGCTCTGTCAATGGGAAACCTTGAATTGGGAAGTAAATAGATCCCCAGTTTGGAGAAACAAAGATTGGCAATAATTGCTAGATATAGCCAGGAAAACACCTTTCAAGATGGGATGGGTAAAAGCTCATGCTAAGGATAATCAACCAGCCACAAAGTGGAATCAAAAGGTAGATGAGCTAACTAAAATTAGGAAAATCACCTTAAATCCTGAGTGGTATCAATTGGGAGAATGGTTACATCAAAACCTAGGCCACACAGGTAAAGAAGCACTTTGCTGCAGAGTAAAGGCTGGCCTATAAACAGAAAAACTTGTGAAACTATTCTAACAGAATGCCCCCAGTGTAGGTTGAAATTACAAGCAGATCACCCTGCTAAAGCACCACCTCTACATATCGATGAAGGGAAAACTTTATGGTCTACATGGCAAATTGATTATATCAGACCAGTCAAATCCTCTGCAGGATATCGATACATCCTCACAGGAGTGGAAGTAGTCTCTGGCTTGCTTATGGTGACTTAATGTCGGAAAGCCGATGGGTGGAGTACAGGGCTATCATTTTGGTTCTCAAATCTACCTACTCCTGATGTTATCCAAAGTGATAATGGCTCACATTTTTCATGTAAGGCAGTGCAGGACTGGGCAAAACAAGAGGGTATTATTTCACACCCCATATTGTGGGAATAAATGAGATAGATAGTGTTTGACTTTGACGAGATGCAGCTGTGCCCTTGAGGCTTGTTACAAACAGGTTCGCAGGAATGCAGCTGTGGCCTTGAGGCTTGTTACAAACAAGTCTGTGAAACTTAGAGGCAGAAAAATAAGGATGAGATTGGATACATCCCTGAAAGAGGAATTCGTGTGCACCAGCTTGAAGAACCAATAAGTAACGCTGAAGAGACGCGTGGACAAAAGACAGTAGCCAATGAAATGGGTTTTGCTTGCTCGTGAACACTAGATCATATTATAAAAGGGATAGATTGTAAAAATAAAGTATCATCGTCATCGTTATTATCATCGCCATTGCCATTGTCGTTGTCATCGTCGTCGTCGTCGTCGTCGTCTTCAGTTGTCTTACTGCCTAAACTCATATGCGGAGTCCGTGTTTAATTGCCACAAATGGTGACCCCGACGTGATTCGATCCTACGACGTGATTCGATCCTACGACGTGATTCGATCCTAAGAACCGCGGACGAGAGAGCGGACGGTGGCAAGCCCAGCTGAACTTTATTGCAGCGGACCATAGAGCTGAATTTTATTGCAGCGGACCAGAGAGCTGAACTCTACTGCAGCGGACCAGAGAGCTGCTTGTCGACAATCAGTCGCCTTGGGAAAAAGAGGTGAGCAGCTGGGGACGGGAAAATGGGGGCGCAAATGTCCTCGGAAGAAAAATCTATTTTGTGTATATTTTTGCGAATCCTTGCAAAAAGGGGCATAAATTATGATGAAGCAAAGGTTCGGTTGTTGTTAGCTTGGCTGCGAAAAAACGGGCAACAAGCGAACGCAGTGACCGCGTTCCAGGTGGAGACTTGGGAGGAGGCAGGAAAAGTGTTATGGGAAGCGGCCACCAGGGGGGACAGTAATGCCACAAGTGTTTTGACGACATGGCGTTTACTGAAAGACTCTTTAGAACAATTAGAGTCAGACCGAAAGGCTGCAGCTTCTGATACCGCTCCGGAGCTAACCCTGCAGGGCACGCCAGAAACACCGACATCGGATTCGTCCTCCGACATGCCCTTGCTCGCGGGTGCCCAGGCTGCACAACCCTCCACCCCCCCTGCGCCGCCGCTACCCTCTGCGCCGTTTTCTCCTTCACCTGCTCCTATGGCTTCAACACCTCTGCTAGACCTTCCGATCCCTGCAACCAGTACTCCACTTCCCCGCCCACCCCCGGCCCCTGCTGCGTCGGCACTCTTACCGCCTTTCTCTACTGCTTCTAATGCCGATACTCCACAAACCCATAATCAATTGCCGCCCGAGGAATGGGAGGCATCAGCCCCTGCTGCGAGGTGGCAAAAGATTAGACACCAAGCATTGCAAGCGGGGGATACAGCTTTTTGTTCAGCGATAGCGTGTCCCGTCATACGCAGCAACGCAAATGTCCCCGATGAGCATGAACCTTTTGGCTATAATGTTTTAAAAGATCTATGGCAAACAGTTGCCGCGCATGGACTGGGTTCTCCTTTTACACAATCCCTGCTACGGGGAATATTTACAAATGAAATAGTACCATTTGATATATGCACGCTTGCTAATCTTATATTGACCCCAACGCAAAAGGTGATCTTTGCAAGCACCTGGCGTACCGCCTGCCAAAACGCCACAATTATCAATATGCAGCAACAACAGGGCGACCCTTTACAAGGGGCAGGACTCCCCCACCTTATGGGGGATCCGCCACTAAATCACCCAACGTTACAGGCACGATTACGACCAGAGATATTAGCACAAGGCAGAGACCTTGCTTTACAGGCATTACTAAGAGTGCCGGATGCCGGAAGAGCGACAAAATCATTTACATGAATAAAGCAAGGGACAGGAGAGGGATATATCTCATTCTTAGATCGTCTTAAAGAGGCTTTGGAAAAACAAGTCGAAAATGCAGAAGCAAGAGAGGTCCTACTCCTAAAATTAGCCTTTGAAAATGCGAATACGGACTGTAAAAAAAATGCTTTTGCCTCTAAAAAATCCCTCCTTAATGGACATGATAGAAGCTACCCAGAAGGTGGGGTCAATGTCCCATCATATGGAAACATTAGCTACAGCTTTTGTCGCCGTAATGAAAGTACAGAAATCATGTTTCTTCTGTGGAAAAACTGGACATTTTAAAAGAGATTGCCCACAACTGAGAAAGAGAGGAAAACCGAGCGCACCAAGCGCACCTGGATTGTGTCCAAAATGTAAAAAAGGAAGGCATTTCGTGAACCAGTGTGGATCGAAATATGACGTAGATGGCAAACTATTTTTATCGGGAAACTCGCGAGGGAGCGCAAAAGCAGAGCGTGCTCAGACAGCAAATACACCGTTACAAGCCTTTCCGATTGTCTCCGAGCCAGCACTGTCAGCAGTGCCGGACTGGATGTTTCCACAGACACCACAATTCTAATTACAGACCGAGCAGTGCATAAAGTACCGCTACAAGCCAAGGGACCAATCGGAAATGGACTAAGTGCTCTGCTATTAGGTCGCTCCAGTGCCACCCTACAAGGACTATTTGTTTTACCAGGACTTATAGATGCTGATTATGAGGGACAATTACAAGCGATGCTATGGACTCCCTCACCTCCAGTACAGATTCCCAGAGGAAGCAAAATTGCTCAGTTAATACCATTCAAACGCAAGTTCGACAGGCCAAGTCAAGAACAAGAGGCACTGCAGGTTTTGGCTCCACAGGCCAGCCAGAAATCTTTTGGACACAACAAATACAGAATGACCGACCACTATTAGTATGCACCTTGTCTCTGCATCATGGAAAACCCCCTCAAATCACAATAAGAGGCATGATTGACACCGGAGCCGACGTTACCATTATCTCTGCTCTTCATTGGCCGCAAACATGGCCACTGGTCTCCGCCCACGGTGCCATAGCAGGTATTGGTGGCTCAACGATAGCCAAGCAAAGTGCTAATATTGTCCAAATCATTACTCCTGAGGGTCAAGTAGCATCTACAAAACCTTACATAGTGCCGGCTCCGCTAACTTTATGGGGAAGAGATGTACTAAGTGCCTGGGGGACCACTATTACCACCACTACCTCTACTTCTGCTGCACATTTTTAATAGGGGCCACTGAACAGTGGGCCGAATATCGACCCACACTGAAATTAACCTGGAAAACAGAGGAACCGGTGTGGGTGGACCAGTGGCCCCTGACTACCGAAAAGGCCCAAGCGTTGAAAGATCTAGTGCAGGAGCAACTGGAACAAGGACATATAGTACCTACCACTAGCCCTTGGAATACACCAGTATTTGTTATCAAGAAGAAGAGTGGAAAATGGCGATTGCTGCATGACCTCCGGAAGATAAATGAAGTTATGGAGGATATGGGAGCTTTACAGCCTGGGATGCCATCACCAACAATGATTCCTCGCAATTGGAGCATCCTGGTTATGGACCTCAAAGACTGTTTCTTTATCATTCCCCTTGCGAAGGAGGATGCGAAACGCTTTGCCTTCTCTGTGCCAGTAGTCAATCAATCGGAACCCATGCAAAGGTATCATTGGACTGTTCTACCGCAAGGAATGAAAAATAGCCCAACAATTTGTCAACAATACGTAGCCCGTGCTTTGTCGCCAATTCGGATGCAGTATCCACAATTATTGTGTTACCATTATATGGATGACATTTTAATAGCCGGAAGACCGGAAATCGAGTTACAAGCAGTAGAAAAAGAGATACGATGAGCTCTAAACAGATATGGACTTGAAGTAGCCCCTGAAAAGGTACAAAAAACTGAGCCTTGGAAATATCTGGGCTGGAAAATCTTGCAACAAACAATTGAACCCCAATCGATACAGATTAAGCTGAACATCAAAACCCTAAATGACCTACGAAAAGTGTTAGGAACCATCAACTGGGTCCAGCCATATCTTGGACTGACAAATGAACAGCTAGCTCCTCTTTTTGAATTGCTAAAAGGAGATAACAACCTTGCATCTGCACATCAGTTGACGTCTGACGCGCGACAGGCTCTGCAAGAATTCAATCAAGCGATACAAAACCGAAAAGCACACCGTCGTGTAGAAGATCAACCCCTGCAACTTTATATATTCTCTCACAATTACCAAGCCTTAGGATTGTTAGGCCAATGGGTACCCACACTAACAGATCCACTGGTTGTTTTGGAATGGTTTTTTCTGTCATACCAGCCCAAAAAGACAATTGTTACTCAATTAGAAATGCTAGCAGGTATTATCTGTAAAGGGTGAAAGTGTGCGGTCCAATTAACAGGTACGGAAGTACAACATATTTATATACCACTGACAGGGGAATATCTGGAATGGTGCCAAGCAAATAGCCTCCCATTGCAAATAGCATTGGAAGGTTTTCCAGGAAAGATAGATATACATTATCCTGCCCACAAACTCATCCAATTACATTCAGAAGTTCTGATCCAGAGAACACCATTATGTCAAAATTATCCCATAGACGGGCCCGCTATCTTTACAGATGGCTCTGGAAAAACCGGAAAAGCTGCCCTTGTGTGGTTTGATAACGAACAATGGCAGAAAAAGGTGTATCATACACAAGGATCTCCACAAGTGGTAGAACTCTATGCAGTGGTACAAGTTTTTACTCTATGGACTAACCAGGCTATAAACCTCGTTTCTGACTCTTTATATGTTTGCAATGTAGTTCGCAGATTAGAAAAAGCATGACTTAAACATGTCCCGAATGAACAGCTGTTTAGCCTGTTTAAACAGTTGTGGCTGTTAATTAATAATAGGCAGCATCCATATTTTGTGATGCACGTACGAAGTCATACTCAGTTACCCGGGTTCATAACAGAAGGAAATGCTAGGGCTGATCATTTAACAGCACTAGTTTGGTCACAACCTATACTGGAAAAAACACAACAAGCAAGGCTCTCTCATGCTTTTTTTCACCAAAACGCAAGGGCATTAAAACGACAATTTGATCTCTTGTGGGGACAGGCAAAGGAAATTTTGCATGCCTGCCCAGACTGTCAACAGTTTGCATCTATTCAGGCAACAGGAGTTAACCCACGGGGCCTACAGGCACTTCAGCTTTGGCAATCCGACGTCACCCATATAATGGACTTTGGTCACTTGAAGTATGTCCGTGTTTCTATAGACACTTTTTCTGGAGCTGTATGGGCTACTGCACACAGTGGGGAAAAAAGTAAAGATGTTATTAGACACTGGCTATCAGCCTTTGCTGCCCTTGGCGTCCCTCACCGCATAAAGACAGATAATGGTCCCAGATATGTTAGTAGTAAATCTACACAATATCTTAATCGATGGGGAATTCAACATAGCACTGGAATTCCTCATTCACCACAAGGCCAAGCCATAGTAGAACGCGCACATCGCACTCTAAAATCCATGTTGCAAAAACAAAAAGGGGGAATGCCAGGAGCCACTCCAGCAGACAGACTAAGCAAAGCCGTGTATGTGTTAAACTACCTGAATATGTCTGAAAATAATATTCCTGTTATTATCTCTCATTTTCTGTCTCTTCAATCAAAAGATTTAACAGCCACACCACAGAAGGCCCGAGTTTTTACAAAATCGCTACAAACAGGTAATTGGGAAGGTCCTTTTGATCTACTAACCTGGGGCAGAGGGTATGCTTGTGTCTCAACAGATGTAGGACCTAAGTGGGTACCTGCAAGGTGCGTAAGACCAGCTCTTGCGTCGGATAACAAGAACGAGCAGCAGAAGACACTGAACTCTGAGAAGACTGATGGGGAATGACTTATCAGATAACTCCAAATTAATCCATAAAGCAATCAAAGATTTGAAGTTAGCAAATTACAAGTCAGTGATGGATTTGATTGGTTGAATCACTTACTAACAAGTTGGGGAATTGGCAGGTGGATAATGTCTCTAATCAAAATGGGTCTTTTCTTGTTACTAATATTTTGCACTATAATAATGATAGTTTCTTGTCTAGTGTCTTGGGTATAGAAAATGCTATAGAATATGATTAAACAAGCTTTTGTGATAGAAAAACAAAAAGGGGGATTTGTAGGAATAAGTGAGATTGTGTTTTACTTTGACGAGATGCAGCTGTGCCCTTGAGGCTTGTTACAGGTTCGCAGGAATGCAGCTGTGGCCTTGAGGCTTGTTACAAACAAGTCTGTGAAACTTAGAGGCAGAAAAATAAGGATGAGATTGGATACATCCCTGAAGGAGGAATTCGCGTGCACCAACTTGAAGAACCAATAAGTAACGCTGAAGAGACACGTGGACAAAAGACAGTAGGCAATGAGATGGGTTTTGCTTGCTCGTGAACACTAAATCATATTATAAAAGGAATAGATTGTAAAAATAAAGGGTCTTCGCTTGTCTTCACCTGAACTCATATGCGGAGTCTGTGTCTCATTCCCTTCAGTACATGATAAAACAAATAACCCAACTTCAACCACCCAAACCATACAAATTAACGTATAACAAATAGCAGTGCTTCAGTATCTACTTACCATGGATCTATAAGTGTACAAACTGTCAATATACTATTTATGGCACAGAGGCAAGAGGTGACCGTACCACCAGTCTGTGAAGGTAAGATGAACTGACTATAGTCATGGGGTGGAGTGTGGCGGTGTGCCTTCCTGACCCCCCAGGGCTGTGCTGGGCAGCTCTCATGTGAGTTTGGATGGGGTGCGTGGTGGGAATCAGCAAAGGGTGATGCCCCTCAACGCACATCTTGGCCAGGAGTGTGTCCTGTGCCCATGCTGTGGCCAGAGCTGAGGGATCTGTGTGCTTTCAACTCCTCTGCAGCCTCCATGTCAGGTCAAACCTGGAAGAAAAGTTAAGATCAGATGTCACTACCACCATGGCCAGCACAGAGCCTTTATTGGTGAGACACAGAACAGAGCCATGGGGTGAGTCCTGGCTCTGAGGCTCCTTGCCCTTGAGCAGCAAAGGCAGAGCCTGTCTCCGTGGTGCAGCAGCCCCTTGTGGGCAGTAACCTGCAGGAACAACATCCAGGGTATCTGAGTTGAGCCACTGCAACCTGGGATTGCCATGGTGGAGCCAGACAGGCTGGTGAGGGAGCCTCTCTGGAGCTGGCATGGCTCGCCACCACAATGGTGCACCGGCAGCAATATCACACCAAAAGAGACTCCCTGATTCCCATCCATAAGCTGATTCATCGACTGGAGAGCCAAGGAGGGATCAGCAAGACTCGCTCACCCTTTAACAGTCCCATATGGCCAGTGCAAAAGTCTAATGGAGAGTGGAGTCTAACAGTAGACTATCGGGGCCTGAACCAAGTCACACCGCTGCTGAGCGCTGCCATGCCGGACAGGTTAGAACTTCAATATGAACTGGAGTCAAAGGCAGCCAAGAGGTATGCCACCATTGACATCGCTAATGCGCTTTTCTCAATCCCTTTGGCAGCAGAGTGCAGGCCACAGTTTGCTTTCACTTGGAGGGTGGTCCAGTACACCTGAAATCAACTGCCCCAGGGGTGGAAACACAGCCCCACCATTTGCCATGGACTGATCCAGACTGCATTGGAACAGGGTGGGGCTCCAGAACACCTGCAATACATTGATGACATCATCATATGGGGCAACACAGCAGAAGAGGTTTTTGAGAAAGGGAAGCAAATAGTCCAAATCCTTCTGGAGGCTGGCTTTGCCATAAAACAAAGTAAGGTCAAGGGACCTGCACAGGAGATCCAGTTTTTAGGAATAAAATGGCAAGATGGATGCCGTCAGATCCCAATGGATGTAATCTACAAAATAACAGCCATGTCCCCACCAACCAGCAAAAAGGAAGCACAAGCTTTCTTGGGTGTTGTGGGTTTTTGGAGAATGCATATTCCAAATTACAGTCTGATCGTAAGCCCTCTCTATCAAGTGACCCGGAAGAAGAACGATTTTAAATGGAGCCCTGAGCAACGACAAGCCTTTGAACAAATTAAACAGGAGATAGTCCATGCAGTAGCCCTTGGGCCAGTCCAGGCAGGGCAAGATGTAAAAAATGTGCTCTACACCGCAGCTGGGGAGAACGGCCCTACCTGGAGCCTCTGGCAGAAAGCACCAGGGGAGACTCGAGGTTGACCCCTAGGGTTTTTGAGTCAGGGATACAGGATCTGTATCTCAACCCACGGATTTTACTTTTTTTTTCCGATTTTCTCCCCCATCCCACCATGAGATGGGGGGGAGGCGGGTGAGCAAGCGCCTGTGTGGTACTTAGTTGTCGACTGGGGTTAAACCATGACACTAGTTTGTCCTCCTACAAGCAGCTAGATGGTCCCGCCAAACCTATAGTTTCCTCCAAACGGTCCCAGCACTGGGCAGACATGGGGATGTAGTCCCTAAGCCAGGACACTGCTGCCCAGAAGATGCCACAAGGGCAGATATCCTGAAAGCCTGAAGGACACATGGACTCTTGTGCATGCTCCTTGCCTACAAGACAGCCCTTCTATACTAGGATGACTGGTGCATATGAATGCTGCTGGCACCTCAGAGGGTCTCAGGGGAACATGGATCCCGAGTAGATTTGGACACAGCATTGAAAACAAGATCCTGCAGTGTCCATCACCTGGCAGCTCCAGTCCCTGTGGCTAGACCATGAATGGCATGGCCAGTGTGGCTTTGCACGCCACATCCCTGGGAAGAGTGGGAAGCAGATCTGCAGCCTGACAGTGTAGGGAGCAGGTAACTCTCCTCACCTTGGTCTGCACCATGCTGACTCGCTGCTCCCACAGCCTCTGCATGCAGTGAAACACATCCACCTTCCTCTCGGCCTTCCCCATCTTCAGGAGGAAGTCCAGGGCCTGATCTCTGTGCTGAGGACACAGAAAAGTGAGGTTCAGCACTGCCCTGTCCAGCCTTGCCCTGGCACCCAAGCGCTCCCAGCCCAGTACCTGCAGTGCAACAGCATGGGTCTGGCAGGTGCTTCCAACCCCCTCTTGTTCATAGAATCATAGAATCATAGAATCACAGAATGGTTTGGGTTGGAAGGGACCTTAAAGATCATCTAGTTCCAACCCCCCTGCCATGGGCAGGGATACCTTCCACTAGATCAGGCTGCTCAAAGCCCCGTCCAACCTGGCCTTGAACACTTCCAGGGATGGCGCATCCACAACTTCTCTGGGCAACCTATTCCAGTGTCTCACCACCCTCACAGTAAAGAATTTCTTCCTTATATTTGTCCTGGTTTCAGCTGGGATACAGTTAATTTTCTTCCTAGTAGCTGGTATAGTGCTGTGTTTTGGATTTAGGATGAGAATAATGTTGATAACACACTGATGTTTTGGTTCTTGCTAAGTGGTGCTTACACCAGTCAAGGACTTTTCAGCCTCCCATGCTCTGCCAGGTGCACAAGAAGCTGGGAGGGGGCATAGCCAGGACAGCTGACCTAGACTGGCCAAAGGGCTATTCCATACCGTATGACATCATGCTCAGTATATAAACTGAGGGGAGTTGGTTGGGGGGCAGCAATCGCTGCTTGGGGATGTGCTGGGCATCCATTGGCGGGTGGTGAGCAATTGTATAGTGTATCACGCTTTGTATATTATTATTGTATTATTATATTATTATTATTACTACTACTACTACTACTACTATTCTATTTCATTTTACTTCAATTATTAAACTGTTCTTATCTCAACCCATGAGTTTTCTGACTTTCATCCTTCCAATTCTCTCCCCCATCCCACTGGGGTGGGGGGAGTGAGTGAGCGGCTGTGTAGTGCTTAGTTGCTGGCTGGGGTTAAACCACGACAATATCTAATCTAAATCTACCCTCTTTCAGTTTAAAACCATTACCCATTGTCCTGTCACTACACTCCCTGAGAAAGAGTCCCTCCCAATCTTTCTTATAAGCCCCCTTTAAGTATTGAAAGGCTGCAATAAGGTCTCCCCGGAGCCTTCTCTTCTCCAGGCTAAACAACCCTGACTTTCTCAGCCTGTCCTCATACAGGAGGTGTTCCAGCCCCCTGATCATCTTCGTGGCCCTCCTCTGGACCTGCTCGAGCAGGTCCATGTCTTTCTTATGCTGGAGGCCCCAGAGCTGAACACAGTACTCCAGGTAGGGTCTCACGAGAGCAGAGCAGAAGGGTAGAATCACCTCCCTCGACCTGCTAGCCACACTTCTTTTGATGCAGCCCAGGATGTGATTGGCTTTCCAGGCTGCTAGCACACATTGCTGGCTCACGTCCAGTTTTTCATCCACCAATACCCCCAAGTCCTTCTCCACAGGGGCGCTCTCAATCCTACACATCGCCCAACCTGTATCCATGTTTGAGATTGCTCTGACCCAGGTTCAGCACCTTGTTCACCATCTCCACTAAGCATAGGAGTTGGGCAGGGTTTCTGGGGACCCCTTGGTCTGGCCACAGAAGGTAGTGAAACTGCTCCATCACTCGGGAGAGCACAGCCTGCCTGCAAAGAGGGAAACATGGCTGGGAGCAAGGAGCAGGAACCAACCTGGAAAATTGTGCAAAGTAATTGCATGCCAACAAGTAGGGAGCAGTGCAGGAAACCACAGCAGGGATTCACCAGCACACAGTGTTCCCCCCAGCACCCCCACCACAATGACTGCTCCACTATAGCTCATCAGACAGCAAAAGGCAAATTTACCCAGCACACAGCCACACAATTCAGTTTGTTCTCTGCTTCCCCATACTGTGAACAGTGAACTCAGAGCAGTAAATGCAGCTTATGCCTCAGAGAAAAAAAAAAAAAATAATCTCAGCGTAGAGTCTTTCCACAGTCATTGAAAAGCCCTGGCTTCCCCAAATAAGGCATTTTCTAAGGCTGGTACTGCACTGATATGAATGTAGTCACTTTCATACCAGCCCATCATGCATTTTTTTCCCTAAACATCACATTCACTTGGCCTGAACTAATGAATTGCTATGTTTCACCATCAGGTGCTCTTGGAGCTTTACCTTTCAGCTAGACATTGCTCTGGGCAAGACAAGAAAAAGACAAGAATATGCATAACTGCAACTTCTTTATTTTGTATCTGTTTTCCCCTCCTTGCAGCTCCTTCAGTTTCTGCTTATTATCTGAGGTATAACTTCAGCAGAAGTACCCATCTTGAGAAGAGAATAGTTCAGTTGGAAGGAACAATCATCTAGTCCAACTGCCTGACCACTTCAGGGATGACCAAAAGCTAAAGCATAGTATTAAGGGCATTGCCCAAATGCCTCTTAAACACTGACAGGCATGGGGCATCGACCACCTCTCTAGGAAGCCTCTTCCAGTGTCTGACCACCCTCTCGGTAAAGAAATGCTTCCTAATGCCCAGTCTGAATGTCTCCTGACACAGGTTTGAGCCGTTCCCACGCATCCTGTCACTGGATCCCAAGGAGGAGAGATCAGCGCCTCCCTCTCCACTTCCCCTCCTCAGGAAGCTGTAGAGAGCAATGAGGTTGCCCCTCAGCCTCCTTCTCTCCAAACTAAACAAACCCAGAGTCCTTAGCCGCTCCTCATAGGACATGCCTTCCAGCCCTTTCACCAGCTTTGTTGCCCTCCCCTGGACGCATTCAAGGACCTTAACATCCTTCTTAAATTGTGGGGCCCAGAACTGCACACAGTACTCAAGGTGAGGCTGCACCAATGCTAAGTACAGTGGAATAATCACCTCTTTTGACTGGCTGGTTATACTGTGTTTGATGCACCCCAGGATGCGGTTTGCCCTCTTGGCTGCCAGGGCACACTGCTGGCTCATGTTGAGCCTGCTGTCAACCAGCACCCCCAGATCCCTTTCTGCAGGGCTGCTCTCCAGCCACTCCTCTCTCAGTTTATACTTGTGCTCAGCATTACTCCACCCTAGGTGCAGAATCCAGCATTTCAACTTGTTAAATGTCATCCTGTTAATCATAGCCCAATGCTCCAATCTATCTAGATCCCTCTGCAAGGCCTCTTGTCCCTCAAGAGAGTCAGCAGCACCTCCCAGTTTGGTATCATCAGCAAACTTGCTAATGGTGCATTCAACTCCTGCATCCAGATCATTGATAAAAATATTAACCAGGACTGGCCCTAGAATTGAGCCCTGAGGAACACTGCTGGTGACCAGTCGCCAGCCAGATGTAGCCCCATTCACTACAACCCTTTGAATCCTGCCCTTCAGCCAGTTCTTCACCCAGTGCACTGTGAACCTGCTCATTTCACAGTTGGACAACTTGTCCAGAAGTATGCTGTGAGGGACAGTATCAAAAGCCTTACTAAAATCCAGAAAAACTACATCCACCGCCTTCCCTTCATCCACTAGGCGGGTGACCTTATCATAGAAGGATATCAAATTAGTTAAACAGGACTTTCCCTGTTGTGAACCCATGTTGACTGTGCCTGATGATTGCATTGCTCTTTAAATGCCTTTCATAGCACCCAGTATGATTTTCTCCATAATTTCAATGAGAAATGTCATTAAGTTATCTTAAACCATTAATAAAGCCTTTGACACTGTTTCCCACAGCATTCTCCTGGAGAAACTGGCTGCTCATGGGTTGGATGGGTGTACTCTTCGCTGGGTAAAAAACGGGCTGGATGGCCGGGCCCAAAGAGTTGTGGTGAACGGAGTTAAATCTAGTTGGTGGCTGGTCACAAGTGGTGTTCCCCAGGGCCCAATATTGGGGCCAGTTTTATTCAATATCTCTATCAGTGATCTGGATGAGGGGATCGAGCGCACCCTCAGTAAGTTTGCAGATGACATCAAGTTGGGTGGGAGTGTGTTGTGCGATTTGATATATTACTTACATAGAACTTGCTTAGCATAACTTAGTTAGCATTAGTAGCTAAATTTGCTGAAGCCTTAGGCCAAAAACTGTGAACTTTCACCCAGATATGCTGAACTTTAACCTAGTTAAGTAAAAGAAGGCCCCAGATCCAGTTCGAGCTGGAATATAAGGAAGCAAGGAAGGCCACTACAGGATGCAGCAACCTTAGAGATAAGAGAAGAAATGGCCCATCTAGAGACAATGAAGGGACCCAATGAAGAATGGGAAGACCCCAGACCCTCAGAACTGTCCTGTGAGGGGTAGGGAATTTAGATTGTAAGGGTATAATTGCCTAGGGATTTCTTTGTTCGCAGTCCCTCTTCAGAGGCACCCAGCTCGAGCTGTTCTGCATGTCGGATAAATAAACCACTTATTTACTCAGTGGATTGGTGACTCCTCTTCTTCGAGCAGGAACCTAGGGCTGAGACCTGTTGATGGTGGCATAATTCCTGGCAGGTGGTGTAATTTCCTCAACAGAGTGTTGATCTGCTAGAGGGTAGAAAGGCTTTACACAGGGATCTGGACAGGCTGGATTGATGGGCCAAGGCCAATTGTATGAGGTTCAACAAGGCTAAGCACCGGGTCCTGCACTTGGGTCACAACAACCCCATGCAACGCTACAGGCTTGGGGAGGAGTGGCTGGAGAGCTGCCCGGCAGAAAAGGACCTGGGGGTGTTGGCTGACAGCCGCCTGAACATGAGCCAGCAGTATGCCCAGGTGGCCAAGAGGGCCAATGGCATCCTGGCTTGTATCAAGAATAGTGTGGCCAGCAGGACCAGGGAGGTGATTGTCCCCCTGTACTTGGCACAGGTGAGGCCACACCTCGAGTACTGTGTTCAGTTTTGGGCCCCTCACTACAAGAAGGACATTGAGGTGCTGGAGCGTGTCCAAAGAAGGGCAAGGAAGCTGGTGAAGGGTCTGGAGCACAAGTCTTATGAGGAGCGGCTGAGGGAGCTGGGGTTGTTTAGTCTGGAGAAGAGGAGGCTGAGGGGAGACCTTATTGCTCTGTACAACTACCTGAAAGGAGGTTGTAGCGAGGCGGGGGTCTGTCTCTTCTCCGAAGTAACAAGCGATAGGACGAGAGGAAACGGCCTCAAGTTGTGCCAGGGGAAGTTTAGGCTGGATATTAGGAAAAACTTCTTCACCGAGAGGGTGGTCAAGCATTGGAACAGGCTACCCAGGGAAGTGGTTGAGTCCCCATCCCTGGAGGTATTTAAAAGACGGGTAGATGTGGCGCTTAGGGACATGGTTTAGTGGTGGACTTGGCAGTGTTAGGTTAACGGTTGGACTCAATGATCTTAAGGGTCTTTTCCAATCTAAATGATTCTATGATTCTATAAACTCTCTGTTCAGGTTTAGGAGCTGCAAGTGACCATGGAGCTTCAATGTGGACTCTCTTCAAATTAGCCCAGGTGACAGGCATGCACCTGTCCCATCATCCTGAAAAGCCTGGATGTAGAGAGATGCCATTTTATACCATTTAACTGCTTTTATACCCTTTGTGATCACTTCATCCAAGCCCTCAAGGATGCAGGATCTGCCCATGTGCATCAGTCCATACTCAGCTGGGGTGACCACTGGAGCTGACTGCTTGCCTTTGCCTTGCATAGAAACCTGGGGCAATGCCCTGGCATGGCATCCAGTGATAGAAACACTGACCTGCCAGTGCTGGAGACCAGGCAGGGCTCACCACAATGTCTCTCGGCTGACAGCTCCCACCAGCTGCTGAAACCCAGAAGCATCCTGCATCCCCATCACAGTTACATGCCAGGCTTACCTTCTGCAGGCAGACGATACATGTGACAAGGCCCATGGTGGTCCTGATGTTGTTGAGTGTCATGGTGAAGTCCCCATAGACCTCCTCCTGCTCTGGCCAATACTGCTCACACTTGGTCTGTTAACAGCAGCAAGACCACTAAGCACTAGCAAACTCATTAGGGGAGCGTTGCAAGCCAGCTGTGGTGTGGAGCTGCTCTCTGCCCTTATTGACGGCTACACTGGGAGCAAAGCAAAGCAGGCAAGGAAGCCTGGGCCCTGGGGAGGCCTGAGCTGAGCACAGGCTGAGATGGTTTCTCTACCTTGTTCTGCTCCACTAAGCCCATCAGCATCACAATGACCGAGGTCTTCTCCTGCCAGACCATCTGCCAGAAATCCACCACCATCCCAGGCAAGGGGCCTTGGAGAAGAAAAGAGCCCTGTGCCAGTGTCCAAGCCATGGGAGTGTAGCTGCTCCCAAGCACGGCACAGACGTTCCCAGGCTATGAACAGCCCTGGGTTTCCCTCTGCCAGGGGACTAACACTGCACAGCCTGGGCACAGCAGCACCTAGCAGGAGGTGCTGGGCACCTTGGCTTCATCACCTGTGTTAGAAATTGGGACAAGGAAGAGGGAGGGCAAGTGAACCCAGGGTACATCAGGGATTCACTGCTGCTTCAGGAGCTTCCCCATCCAGAACCTCAAGATGACCATGAGCTGCTCCCACATTTAGGGTCCTATTTCCTGAAGAGCATTTCTGCAGCTTTGCAAGGAGCCTGAGACCTCCTCACTGCATGCTGCACAGAGCAGACTAACCCTTCCCAGCTTTGCACGGTTGGAAGGAGCCTGTCTCTGAGTTCACTGAGTGTGGATGTGTCAGGCATTTGCAGGCTTGTCCCTGTCATACCAGCTGCCAAAGGGAACAAGCCAGGCTTGTGGGTGGAAGGACCATGTCCTCAGCTTGGGCAGTGCAGGTACCAGCTGGTCACTGCCAAACTGCCACTGAGGCCTTCCATGCCCTGCAGCAGTCATAACCACTGTCCAAGACAGAGGCCCAGGAGATACAGGGCCCTTGACTGAGCCATTAACAGCTCCTAGGCTGATGTCCCAGTTCCCCACCCCCCAAATGGCTCTCAGCAGGACTGGCATCTCCTGAGTATGAGGGATGGGAGCACCCACCTTGAGCTTCAATGAAATGCGGACTCTGGTAGCTCTGTGCGGGAGAGGTTCAAACAGCTCTAATCACATAGGTTACATGTTTAACAAGGAATGAAATAAAGGACCCATCCCCACAGGCACCAGAGCCCAGAGCCCTCAGCACAGCGTGTTCCATAGCACCACTCCCAGTCAGCACATAGAGCGGGTACCCAGAGGCTGCATCTTGGCTCCTGTCCTCTCACATTGCGAGCAGGTCCCTTTTTGTTAAGGATGAGAATTGCACACAAACCCAGAGTACTCTGGGCAGCTCAGAGAGGACACAAGGAAAGCGACATCCCAAGATCTGCCAGCACTTGAGGGCAGCAAGTGCCAGACCGTGGGGCTACCCATGTGAGCAGGATTGTCCTTGCCCAGTGCAGCCAGGCACCTCTCCCCCCCTGCCCAGGGCAGCTATTCCTCACTACCTACATCCATGTAGCTGGCATTGATGTAGCCATTCCCCACGTCAGAGGGATGCAGCACCGCATGGCAGTGATTGTCTGAAAGAGAAGGGAGATGGGAGTCAGTGGACTGTCTCTTTGGGGCATCAACAAAGTGACTGTTTAAGGAGGGGGATGTAATTAGGAAAGCCCAAGACTGACTGCTCCCTCCTCAGCAGCACTACAGGCCTCAAGACATGTTCAGAGGCAAAGAACAGCTAACGAGACGAAAGCTGACATGGCACAGCAGGAAATGCAACATGTTTTTGGGGAAGACTATTAATGCAATGGACAAATATCCACACCATGTGGGGCCCAGAGGAGCTTTAAGCTTTGATAGAAATTGGGTCACTCCCTCCGCTTTCTCACAAATAGCCACCTCTGGATGGGACATGGCGGTGTTCAATGACTAACAGCAGGAACAGGTATACAATGGCGAATGATTAAGCTTGCAGGGAGATTTGAGGTGCAGAACAGGATTCTCCAGCTGGATATAAAACAGTGGAGCCAACATGACGATTTTGGAAAATCCCTCTGGGTTTCAGTGGCCACAGAGGATGAGATGAGGAGCTCAGCATTGCTGAATAGCTGAAGGGGCACCTACACCAGCCCAGCACCCTGCACTGCCCAGCCACCTCCAATTGCCTGTGCCAACCCCTGGAGATCTCTGCTTACATGGGATGATGCTCTTGTAGCGGTTCTTGCTCTGATTACACAGCTCCTTCCTGGCATCGCAGGGATGCAACAAAGTGGAGGCCAGTTTCTGCAGAGGAAGAAGACAAGTGCATTCTGCATTAGCACATGTTCTGGGGCTGGCCAAGGCTGACTGTATTTCACACCCAAGGAAGGGGTTAGGGCTGGGTGGACAGTGCAGCCAGATGGGAAAACAAAGCTAAACCAGACCTGATACTCTCTTAGATGCCCAGCACCATGGCTGTTGATTGATTCATCCTCTGTCTGTTCTGCCTCTATTTCTGCCCTCTTAAACCTCTTCAGAGCCTCCAGCAGTTCCTCCACCAGGATCTGTGTGTTCAGCTTGCACACACCTACAGAGATCACAAGGCCAGGAGTTTAGCATGCACTTGACGACTGGCTCTGGAGCACTGCAGCTGGGACTGAGCTGGCATTTCAGTGGGCAGGACCCCACCAAAGCCTAGACTGCCCCTCCCCATGCAGGTCCCTCTCTCCTGGGAGGTGTCCCTTTCCCCATGCCAGCCAGCTCTGATCCCCCTGTTCCTGTAAGGACCTTACAGAACCTGTAAGCAACCTGCCTATGCTTTTAACAGACAGCTTGTCGAGACAAGGCAAGCAAGACTTTTCTCATACTGCATCTCCTCGACATCTTCAGGGGGATAATGCTGTTGCTCTCCAAGGTTTTTGAACTGTTGTACTTTCACCTGCAAAACAGCAAGTCAGACCCATAGACCAGCAGAAGAGAAAGACAGAGGAGAGGGTGTTGCCCATGTAACAACAGCCCTGTCTCCCACCTTGCTTTATCTAAGAGTCCACTTGGACACTCCCTGACAGCGCAAGGAGCTGAATGCCCCATGGAAGCACAGAGAGCAGGAGAGGTGAGGCACATACTGACCTGAAGAGCAGGAAAATCTTCAGTGCCAGGAGAGCCATGACCAGTGTTAGAGCCATAACCACAGCCATCCTGCCCAGCAGAGGCACAGGCTCCTGCCCTGCAACCAGCACAACCCAGACTCAGGCTCTCGCACAGCCTGAACCAGGTGGCAGGAGATCCCATAGGGGTATGGGGTGAAAAGCAGCTTCCCTCATCTCCCATCACAGTCTTTGCATTGGGGAATAGCTAAACTGGTGCAGAAAGAATAGGTGTTTGCTTAGCGTGATAACCTTCAGCATGGGCCCTGTCTCCCTGATTGTCTCCAGGGGTGGCCAGAGCCTGGTGAGGTGTTTGCATTTCTGGGGTTGCACATGCACCAGGGGGGCACTAGAACTAAGATGCAATATGCGATGATGGCAGGGATGCTGAACAGTATCCAGTTGCCAGCTATGCCACACCTGCCCAAGTGACCCGAGATTGCCCAAAGCTCATCTAGCATAGTGGCAAGATCCAGAGAGCTTCCAAGAAGATGGAAGTAGGAGTTGATTATAGCAGCACCCCCATGTACGGGAAACGAAAGGTTTCCTCTGCCCCCCCCCAATGAGACCCTGCCACTCCTGTGCTCGGCCAGCTCCTCTCCATGGGAAGCAGCAGCCAGGCTGGGAAAAGGGAGGATGTGGGAGAGAGCCTCAGGCACAGGGACTGAGCAGCCCACTTACTTACCAACAGAGAAGCTGTTCCACATGCAGGTGAACTTCTCTGCCTGTTGGAGGAGATGGGAGGGAGAGCTCAGGCCACTCCTGCCCCGCTGCCCATCCTGGGGGCAAAGGCCTCCCCACCCATGGCCACCAAATGCCCCAGCTGTGGATGAGGACCCTGGAGACACTGTCCTGCCAAGGCACCCAGGCTCTCAGCGCAGAGGCTGGGAGCAAAGCCCGTGCGGCACTGCCACTTGCCTTCGGCGGCCAGCCCAGACCCAGCCAAGGGGCCTGGCCCTGGCTGGCAGTGACCCCGGGGAGCAGGAGCCCCCCGTGATGGGTACCTGCTGTGAGCGGTGGACGAGGCAGAGAAAGGGCTGGCTGGCGTTGAAGGGCTGTGGCTCCTCCGAGCAGGTGCCTCCCACCGCCGTGCCGTTGTGCGTCACAGCCACGATGAGCTGGTGCTCCCTGCAAGGCAGGGCGGTGAGAGGGCTGGGGGAAATGGGGACAGGGAGAGCAGGATGGAGGCAGCTGTGGGCAAGTGCTGCCGGTGGGGAAACCCATCTCAGGACTGTGGAGAGCAGAGCTGCCAGGGGCTGCACTCACCTCACCTAGCCCTTGGGGGGCCGGGCGATGGGGCAGAGGGGAAGCACAGCTGTCCCTTGGGATGGGGAGGTGTCACGGATGCCGTGGCAGCCTGAGGCCAGGTCACCAGTATGGCAATGCAACACAGCAGGCACTGCGGTGACATCCCTCACAAGAGGAGCTCTGAACTTTTTCCTCCTGCAACTCATCACAGCCTTCTCTTCCCCGCTCTATCCAGGCTGCCTGCACACAGCTCCAGGCAGACAGGTGCCTGGCAAGGTGAGGGGGACTGCGGGCAGTCCATGGTCCCCTGGTACCTGGTATCCGGTCCCCTGGTACCTGGTATCCAATGATCTCCCCTTTGCAGGAGGACAGCGCCTTTCACCTGAGGGACCCCATGCTGGCATCCAGCCACAGCTTCTCCAGTTTGTCCAGCACTGGAAGCACAGGAGGATGGGGTCACGCATGGGGCTGGTGAGGAGGGGCTGAGCCCAGAGCAGGGTGCAGGCAGCTCCTGGCCCAGGGGACAGGCTGCAAAGGGACCCCCCAAGCAGGGTTTGTCCCCCACAAAGGGTGCATGTGCCACAGTGGCAGAAGCAGCATCAGCGTGGTAAGGAGGGGGAGAGTGAGGTGGGGACGTGCTGTGCTCCAAGGCCTTGCACAGCCCCTTCCCCACAGCCCCACAAGCTCTGAGCAGCCCCGATCGCAGGACCATCGCTGCAGGGAGCGGATGCTCGGGCTGAGCTGCCAGGCAAAGGGAACCTTTATATTTCATGTAGGTGGGCACATACCCATTTCCTTTGTCCTGAGCAGCCATGTGAACAGGATCGTGCTGGGGGGCAGGGAGATCATAGAATCGTCAAGGTTGGAAAAGACTCTTAAGATCATCGAGTCCAAACGTCAACCTAACACTGCCAAGTCCATCTATACCGTGTCCTCGAGCACCACATCTATCCGTTCTTTAAATACCTCCAGGGATGGAGACTCAACCACTTCCCTGGGCAGCCTGTTCCAATGCTTGACCACCCTCTCAGTGAAGAAGTTTTTCCTAATGTCTAACCTAAACCTCCCCTGGCGCAGCTTGAGGCCGTTTCCTCTTGTCCTATCGCTTGTTACTAGGGAGAAGAGACCGACCCCCACCTCGCTACAACCTCCTTTCAGGTAGTTGGAGAGAGCAATAAGGTCTCCCCTCAGCCTCCTCTTCTCCAGACTAAACAACCCCAGCTCCCTCAGCCGCTCCTCATAAGACTTGTGCTCCAGACCCTTCACCAGCTTCCTTGCCCTTCTTTGGACACGCTCCAGCACCTCAATGTCCTTCTTGTAGTGAGGGGCCCAAAACTGAACACAGTACTCGAGGTGTGGCCTCACCTGTGCCAAGTACAGGGGCACTATCACCTCCCTGGTCCTGCTGGCCACACTATTCTTGATACAGGCCAGGATGCCATTGGCCCTCTTGGCCACCTGGGCACACTGCTGGCTCATGTTCAGGCGGCTGTCAGCCAACACCCCCAGGTCCTTTTCTGCCGGGCAGCTCTCCAGCCACTCCTCCCCTAGCCTGTAGCGTTGCATAGGGTGGTTGTGACCCAAGTGCAGGACTCGGCACTTAGCCTTGTTGAATCTCATGCACTTGGCCCCGGCCCAACGATCCAGCCTGTCCAGATCCCTCTGCAGGGCCTTCCTACCCTCCAGCAGATCGACACTTCCACCCAACTTGGTGTCATCTGCAAACTCCCTGAGGGTGCACTCAATCCCCTCATCCAGATCATCAATGAAGATGTTGAACAGGACTGGCCCCAGTACTGAACCCTGGGGAACACCACTCGTGACCGGCCGCCAACTGGATTTGACTCCATTCACCACCACTCTCTGGGCTCGGCCGTCCAGCCAGTTTTTAACCCAGCGCAGAGTGCACCCATCCAAGCCGTGAGCAGCCAGCTTCTCCAGGAGAATGCTGTGGGAGACTGTGTCAAAGGCCTTACTAAAGTCCAAGTAGACAACATCCACAGCCTTCCCCTCATCCACTAAGCGGGTCACCTTGTCATAGAAGGAGACCAGGTTAGTGAAACAGGATCTCCCTTTCATAAACCCATGCTGGCTGGGCCCGATCCCTCGGTTGTCCCGCACTTGCTGCATAATGGCACTCAAGATGATCTGCTCCATGACCTTTCCCGGCACCGAGGTCAGGCTGACAAGCCTGAGATGATGACACTGTAGACAGTGAAGAGCTGCAGAGGGGGACAGGCAAATGTTCCCTCCTGGCCGTGTAGCCTCTCCTCTCCCTTCACCTCCTCAGCCTCACAGGGAGGGGAGGAAGGCACTGCCAGACAGCACGTGGCCCACATGCGCTGGCAGGCGTCAGGGATCCTGCAGGTCCAGTTCAGTTTGATGCTGTTTGTGGAAATCTGCAAGGTCCCGGGGACAACCTGGAGGACCTCTGTGAAGGAAACATTGCAAGAGGGTCACTTCCCTTCCCTTCCCTTCCCTTCCCTTCCCTTCCCTTCCCTTCCCTTCCCTTCCCTTCCCTTCCCTTCCCAGCCTTACAGCAGACCTCCATCATCCCCAGTGTTCCCTCACTAGCCTGTCCCCAGCACAGTGGCGATGAGGCCGTCCTGCCTTCTCCCAGACAACACTCGGGCACTGCCTGCACCCTCCTCTGGCCCTGGACGGTTCCCAGGGGTACTCTGGGTGCTGCAGTGACTGTGGGAGAGTAAGAGCAAGTACTTGTGGCCACTCTGCAGCCACCACCCTGGGACTAGCAACTGATCAGGTGACTGGTCCCTTTCGTACCAACAATGACTTAGCCAACAAACCCAGCAGCCAGAGCAGGGTCCTGCCCTTTTGCTCCTGGATTCTCGTGCTCTTCTCCAGAAAGACCCATCCAGCTGGTCTGGGCACGCTGCCTGGGGCCCTACGCACAGTGAGGAGGACTTGTCCCCCTCCGCACTGTGCAGGGTGCCCCAGCTGCCAACAGCGCAGACACAAACCTGGGATGCATCAACAGCAGTTTTCTCTGGAGTGAATGCCCACGCCATGCCCTGACCACCCCAAGCACAGGGCACTAACAATGCAGGTCACATCCAGCACCGCTCTCCCTGCCTGGGGAGAACAGACTGAGAGCACTGGGAGAGTGGCTGGTTCGCTCATTCACCCACACAGGTCATGTTCCCCTCCATAGGGCGCCAGTGGCCCAGGCCATTCCTCACAAGCCAGCTGCTCCAAGGAATCGGGGAGCCTTGCCTTGGGTTCAGTTTCACGCAGGTGATCTCTAGAAGACGACCAGTACCCTTCAGGGCACCTCAACATCACCACTTCATTTGGGTTATAGGATAGCCGGTCTGGGTCAAAGATAAACCTGGGGTCCCACTGGGGCTTCTGGCATTTCTCTGCACCAACAAGATGGGAAGTCATTAGCAGGGCAGAGGGTGGCCCTGCAGGGCATGCTAGGGGGATGGAGTGGGGTATCCCCTTCCCTGGCACAGCAGGGTGAGGGATGGAGCTCCGGGACACCATATGGAGCAGCCCTCCCACACCACGTCCCCAGCAAGGGGAGGGCAAGAAGGGCCTCACACTGCTTCCCCCAGGCCTCCCAGGAAAGGCCAGGAGGAGCCAGAGCTCCAGGGACTCAGGGCACCTGGGATGCAATGCTCAAAGCTTGCACAGGGATGCACAGAGCTCAACATTTGGCTCTGGGGTCTCACAGCTCTCTCGGTTGAGCCTGGCAATGTGCGACATTAAGGACTGGCACAGGCTACAAGGGGACCGGGCAGAACACCCTGAAAGCTTGGGCCATGCATGGAGCTGCCCCCGCGGGCCCTGCTCAATGATCCACAGGAGAAGCATCCCCTTCCCATCCCACTCATGTCCTCACGCTCCCCGTGCTCACAACTGCCTGCAGGGAACCAGCCCCGAGCCCTCTCACTGTGGCCCAGCCTGAGGAGTCATGGGGCATGCAGCGTGTCGGGCAGCGCCAGAGGACAGCACGTTCCTGACTTTCAGCATGTCGTACTGGGCTTCCCACACCAACACAAGCTGGCCCTGGCCTCCCTCACAGAGGAACGCAACACCCTGAGGCCTCCTGAGAAGGCAATAAACCCTGAGCCCAAAAGCTGACTCCTCCGGTGATGGCATGCAGCAGGGACCAGGAGGGGAAGCCAGCACATGGGAAGGAGGCCAGGCTTTTGCCCTGCCTGCACGGGCTGAGAAGACACAGAGAGCAGAGCCCTCTGATCCCCCAGACCCTGAGGCAATGCTTTTGGCCACCTCTACCACGCATGCCTGTCTGACCTCCAGCACTGTAGCCCCTCCTCCCCTCAACACATGCTCTTGCCAGAAGACCTCAGGGAGCCCCATGTCACCCATACACCTCCACCAGGAACCTCCCACCCACCCATGAATTGCAGGCTGGAACCCTGCACGCTGGGCACTCTGTCGTGGCCTGGCATGGGCAGCTCTGGCCACTGCCCTGATCCCACAGCCCCTTCCTGCCAGGACCCTCAGAAACTGAGGATGGCACCAGTCCCCTGCCCGTTGAGGCTTCCCTGGAGCCCTGGGGCAAGCACAGAGCAGACTCAGGGGCTGCCTCAACACTGCCTTCAGCAGCACCTACTGTTTCCCCAGGCAAGCAGAGAGCCTGAAACCTCCTGTGCGCACACAGTTTTCCTTCCCCTGCTCAGGAAGGGTGGAACGGGGCATCCAGGAGAGCTCCTGATGCCTCCCTTACCGATGCACTTCACGCTGGACTTAATGTGGATCCAGCTACCTCTGCTGTCCCTTCCCAGCCATGGGTCTGTGTTTCCCGTTGCTGAATGGCTGGACTTCCCCTGAACATTTGACGTGGGTGAAGGGTGGCTGGAAACCCTCAGGGCAGCTCAGCATCACTTCTTTGTTATTCTTGTAATTCTCCTGGACTGGTCCCAGCTGGAGTCTTGGGGCTCACCATGGTCTTTGGCACGTTTCTGGCAGAGGAGAAAGTGGATGTTAGTTGAGGTGGGAGGTGATAAGCTGGAACAGGGGTAGGTGGTGGGGTATCAGCAATCCCCAGCAATCCCTCCAGCCACTGAAGGGAAGAGGGAAGGCGACCCGTCCATCTGCCATGACATGACCCCTCGGCAAGGCTTGCTGGGAGGGGGCTCTCCTTGCGCACCCAAATCAGAAAGAATCACTCGTCCATGAACCACCCCCATCCACCCACTTGTATCCGTGGACACTCTTAGCCGTCCACAACAGCCTGAAGCAGGGAGTTTCCTGGGTTGTCTCTCCCTGCCCATCTCCCCCGAACTCTGGGCTGCCTGCACATGGCCATCCCCACACTCAGCACAGCTCTGTCCCTTCCCCAGGGCAGCCCCTCATCCCCATCACCTGAGGGAGGGCATTGCTCTTCCCCCAGGTGCATCCCCCACAGCCTCCAGCCCTGATGCCAAGGGCTGACCCAGCCCCGGGCACTCAGGGCTCCCTTCAGTTCCCTCCAACTCCTGGGGCTGCAGGAGATGTCCCCAGGGTCCCTCACCTACATGGGCAAGCAGCGGGACGAGCAGACCTGTGCACTCTGGGGTGGCACCTGGAGGCACAGCAAGGACCAGGGCACCTCTGTGGGGACCTCAGTGCTGGCCCTGGATCCTGCCCCAGGCCCTGGTGCCCATCTGCAGGGACCCACACTTGGCCTGCTCAGGAACCACTGCAGGAGCTGCCAGCTTGCCCGGCTGGCACTACCTTGTCTCTTGTCTCCTGTCTGGGCTGTCCTCTTCAACAGTTTGCACGGGCAACATAGCACCAAGGAGGGACTGTCACCTGCCTGCTGCTCAGCCGGGCAATCTCACAACTGGCTATTGAGGGTGAAGGTAGACAGGAGACATGAGAGAGCTGCTGCTGCCTCACTTACCGATACACCCTACGGCCCTCTCAATGTGCATCCAGGCACCTGTGCTGTTCCTGCCCCACCAGGCATCTCCAGAACTCACTTATAGAAATTCCCTTGCACGTTTGACCTTGGGGGGGGATGGCTTGAGATCTCCAGAGCAGGTTAGCGTCAGTTCTTCGTTCTCTTTGTAACTGCTTTTGCTTGGTGCAAACTGGACTCTTTTATCCCGCTGGGGTTTTGGGTGCTTTCTGGTCAGGGAGAAAGTGTGAGAGTCCTTCTCAGGGACAGGGACTGGTCAGGCATTGGAGGACGGGGAGAAGAGGTCTTTGCCAGCTCTTCATTGCACCCATAAATCCTCTGCTCTGTGGCAAAGTGGAGCCTGTGTCTCACTGGGATGCTGGCAGATGGGAGGCAAGTGTCAGCACACTGGGAAGGGGGCTACTGTGGGTCTGCAGCTCCAAGGACATCACCCCGGTAGGGCAGTGGCATGCTGGTGGTTGGAGCTGGCTTGTTTAGAGCTTTCCTATGGAACGGGCAACAGGCGAGGGCCTGATTGGAGCCTGTGAGTCAGGACCAGGAGAGAGACCAGTAAGGGTGACACCACAGTGCAAGTGTGCCCACCTTCCCAGGTGAGAAAACGGACAAAGTCTTTTTTAAACTACTTGGGGACCAGCTTGGCTAAACATGGAACTGAGCTGCAGCACAAGACACACTATATAGGAGGTGGAAGGAGAGGCTGCAAAGAAGCAAGAGAAGCACTGCCTGTGCATGCAGAGATGGTGTTTGGAAAGCCCAAGCTCAGCTAGAGCTGACCCTTGCAAGGGATGTCAGGGAACCCTGCAGTCACCAGGCAGCACTGATGGCTCTTAGAAGGGGAGCACTTCCCTGTCCCAGACTTTGCCAGAGTCTCTGTGAGTCCCAAAACTGCTGAAAAGATGAGGTTTTCTATCCTAACAGGATAGGAATACAAGGAGAGGCTGAGGGAATATGGCTTATTTAGCTTGCAGAAGAGGATTGTGGCAGGATGAACAGTGGACAAGAGGAAGCAGCATCCCCACACAGAGTCCCATCCATCTCTGCAGACTTGCAGGCTTCCCCCTCTCAGAGCTCATTTTGGATGAAGCTGCCTGAGATCTGGGCTGCCCACCTCCGCTGGCATAAGCCACACAGCTTGTATCCCACTCAGCACACCCAACCTCTTCCACACTCACCAAGAAGGCCAATAGCATCCTGGCTTCTATCAGAAATAGTGTGGCCAGCAGGACTAGGGAAGTGATTGTCCCTTTGTACTCGGCACCGGTGAGGCCGCACCTCAAATACTGTGTTCAGTTTTGGGCCCCTCACTACAAGAAGGACATCGAGGTGCTGGAGTGTGTCCAAAGAAGGGCAAGGAAGCTGGTGAAGGGTCTGGAGCACAAGTCTTATGAGGAGCGGCTGAGGGAGCTGGGGTTGTTTAGACTGGAGAAAAGGAGGCTGAGGGGAGACCTTATCCCTCTCTCCAACTACCTGAAAAGAGGTTGTAGCGAGGTGGGGGTCAGTCTCTTTGCCCAAGTAGCAAGTGATAGGACGAGAGGAAATGGCCTCAAGTTGCGCCAGGGAAGGTTTAGGTTGGATATTATGAAAAATTTCTTCACCAAAAGGGTTGTCAAGCATTGGAACAGGCTGCCCAGGGAAGTGGTTGAGTCCCCATCCCTGGAGGTATTTAAAAGACGGGTAGATGTGGCGCTTAGGGACATGGTTTAGTGGTGGACTTGGAAGTGTTAACAGTTGGATCTTAAGGGTCTTTTCCAACTTAAATGATTCTATGATTCAAATGAGCTGGTCTCATACAGCTCCAGCAACAGGTCGCCCTGACCTGTTCACCCACTGTAACCCCAGCTGGGGAGAGGCAGCCAAGACCAACAAGGGCCAGCTTTCTGCTCTCCCACAGACACCTGATTCAAAAGAAAAACCTGGCTGCAGCTCATCCCTCCCACCCCACCTGGCAGCCCAGTGTTGGCCAGAGCCTTGGGGCTCAGCCCCACATCTGCTTCTGCTCCCAAAACTGTAGTGCTTTCTCTCCCCCATGGCTCTGATCACTCACTCCAACACGCACAGGGGTCCCTCTACTCCCACCACTTTGGCCATGTGCCCAAGCACTGTTCAGGGGCACAGGGCTTATCATCACCCCTATCTCCAGGACTCCGAAGCCTCCCCTGGGTTCCACCCACCCATGGGGTGCTTGAGACCCCATTCTCTTGGCCCTCCTCAAGCCCAGGTGAGTAGTGCAGCAGCACCAGCCTCCCCCACCAGAGCTCACCCAAGCCCCAGAGAAGCTTCCCAGGGAAATGTGGGACTCTCAAGCAGGGCAAAGTGCCAAAGCCTCAAGCTGAACCCATCCAGCTACTCCTCCTCCCAGCTTCACAGCTGCAGCTATCCACAAGGAGGCAGAAGATGCTGGCCAGGAAGGGTTCCTGTCTTTGAACCCCTCCCCAGGAGCACAGACCCCTGCAGCTGCTGGCAGCAAAGTGCTGAGACAGAAGGTGCCCTGGCACTGCCAGGATAGGGGGGAAAGCCAAGGCATCCAGGTCCCCCATTCCTGGCCTGTCATCCTGTCTGGCGCCAGCTCAGGACCCCGGTGTCAGGGTGATGCGGGGCTGTGCTTACCCTTGCAGGTGGCAGTCCCGTTCCACAAGGTCTGAGTCCCCCTGGAAACGCATCTGATCTGGGGGACCAATGGCAGATACTCCACAGCACAGCTCAGCTGCACCAAATCATTCAAGGCATAGGGTAAACCACAGCTTGGGGTCCCAGTTGGAGGGAGCTTTACATCTTCCTGTGTGCAAAGGACATGAGGGAGAGCCCTGAGGACTGCTGGGCTCTGGCAGTGTCCTCGGGGGTGAGTAGGCCCTGTCCAGAGGGGTTCTGGCCCCCCTCACATGAGAGGGGTGGCAGAGATGAGCACCTCCCAGGATGAGGCCCCAGACCCCAGGTGCGTTAACCCTCCTTGCACCCTCAGGTGCAGTGCCAGAGGGTTTCCTGCAGGCCCACTCGCTGCAGAGGGATCCCAGCCAGAGGGATCCAGGAGCCCAGTGGATGCTGCTTTATCCTGTGCTCTCTCTCCTAGAGACAGGGGCTGTGGGAGTGCACCAGGCTCAGCAGGCCTCTGCTGCCATTTCACACCCTCCCAACCTGGCCCCACGAGGCAGCTTCCAGCACCGACAGCCTGCCCTCAGACCTCCACATCTACGTTCACAACACCAGCCACAAAGCTCACTCCGTGCACTCAGCCTTTTTTGTACACCCAAAATGAATCTGCCTTGTCCTCCTCTGGTAGACGTGTCACCCAGACTTGCTCACCCAGTGCAAACTGAGTCTGTGAGGAGGCATCGGGTAGGAGTTGGCCTCCAATAAAATAGGATGAAACACCTCTCTAGCTACACGCATCTCTACAACTACCCGCTTCCTGGCAGCCAGCACTCATGGGGCTGCACTCTCTTAAACTGGAACAGGGTCACCACCAAACTTCCCTTATCTGGTAGCAGGTTTTCACGCCATCATCTCAACCCTGCTCCCTGGCCCTTCGCCACAAAGGACAGTGGCCACCACCCCCATCCTTTGAGACCACATGTGTTGTCCAGATAGGAAACTTCTTCTCTTGCAGCTGGATCCCTCCCAACACCCTCAGATCACTGTCCTGGTTTCAGCTGGGATAGAGTTAATTTTCTTCTTGGTAGCCGGTATGGGGCTGTGTTTTGGGTTTAGGATGAGAACAATGTCAACGATACACTGATGTTTTGTTCTTGCTAAGTAGTGCTAAGTGGCTCTCACACTGGCCAAGGACTTTTCAGCTTCCCATGCTCTGCCGGGTGCACAAGAAGCTGGGAGGGGGCACAGCCAGGACAGCTGACCCAGGCTGGCTAAGGGGCTATTCCATACCACATGACATCATGCTCAGTATATGAGCGGGAGGTGTTGGCCAGGGGAGGGGCAACAATCGCTGCTTGGGGGGACATGCTGGGCATCGGTCGGAGGGTGGTGAGCAATTGTAGAGTGTATCATCGCTTGCTTTGTATTACTATTGTACTATTGTTACCTGGTTTTATTATTATTGTTATTATTACTATTACTACTGTTCTATTTTTATTTTACTTTAGTTATTAAACTGTTCTTATCTCAACCCACGAGTTTTCCCCTTTTGCCCTTCCGATTCTCTCCCCCATCCCACTGGTGGGGGAGTGAGCAAGCAGCTGCGTGGTGCTTAGTTGCTAGCTGGGGTTAAACCACGACAATCGCGCACTTCACTGCAACAGCCAAAAGCCTTGACAGACCTTAAACCTCTGACTCAGTCCGTGCCTAGTTAGGCACACACCTTCCCTCCTTCCATCATTAAACTTTTCTGAAGCAGTGCATACGCCCTCACACTCCTGCCCCAGGGAGAAATATGGGATCCTTCCCACCACAGCAGAGTCCGGGCTACCTGCCCAGCACCAAGTGTTTGATCAGGGACACCAGCCAGTGGGGAGGAAATCCCTCTGCTGTGGGAAAATGAACCACGCTTCAAAGAGCAGATTTCCACATGTGGGGAGGAACATTTTTTTCCTGTTGGTACTTGTCAGGAAACAGGTCCCAAAGGCTGGCTGTCCTTGAGATGCTGTACAATATGAAAGGCTAGGCAGAAACACCCTTATACAGAAGGAGGATGGGGGATGCAGCAAGAGCACAGCCTGGCTCAGTCAGGAGGCTGACTATGACCTGCAATGCAAGAGGACACAGTCAAAAGTAGGTTGAACTACTAAGGAAGTAGAAATCAACAAGAGCCAGTGAGGAAACAGCTGGCAAGGCCAAGGCACAAGAGGGGACGTAGCAAGTGAGAGCAATGGGAGCACGAGGATGTCTTATGCAAACCTCAGTGGGGAGAGGAAGGTGAGCAAAACTGGGCCATAGGCACTGTCAGGAAGTAACACAAGCCTTTGTTGTCTAGGTCTGGTCTAGAAAATGCACGTGGGTCATTTGGTCATTCATGGCTATCGCTGAACAGCAAGGACACAGAACATGAAGAGAAAGTGAAAAAAGCACACGTCTATGGCAGACATAATTCCTTGATGACACTTGAAGAGCACAGTGCAGCAAAAGCCCTTGTGGGGGCTTGGCTTGGCACGAGGGCTTTCCTTTCGGTGCAAGTGGAAGCAAGCTCTGCCCCTGCCTGCAGCTCTGCTAGGCTACCCATAATCCAGATTCCACCGCCCTCCTTCTGTGCTGCAGATGCCAGCAGCATGGTAGAGGATAACAGACAGAACCTCAATTCGGTGCTCCACACCTCTTCTGCAGACACAGATCCAAGAAATCTCCCCCAGCTACTCAGAGCCAATGCCTCTACCAAGTCCATCACAGCCTCCTCCAGCTGGGACTCCTCAGGCCAAGGAGGGGAGAGCTGTGAGTATTGAGAGGGCTTGTCAGGGATGGGCTGTGGGGAATGGGAGAAAGGGGCAGGAGCTGCTGCTGAGATGAGGGAAACAGACTCCATCCTGCCCCAGATAGCTGAGGGATGCCCATTGCTGGAAGGGCAGCGTCCCTCCAGCCACCAGCAATGGGTAACATGACTCATGAACCATATGATGACTTGGCAAGCCACTTCTACTCCCATTTCCCTGCAGAGAGAATGACTCACCTCAGGCCCCCTAGCCCCTGGTGCAAAGAGCAGCTGCTCCTGCTGCACCACATGGGGACCTTGACAGGTACAGGCAACCCCAGGGCACAGCATGGAGGAAAGCACACAGTCTCCGTGGGAAGAGCCCAGCAGAGACCTGGGAGGTGCCCCTAGCCCTCCTGGCATGGAGAAAGAACAGAACAACACTGTTCAAGAACAATCCCACCAAACTACAGCTCCCCCGACCCCGGGGACTACAGGAGAGAGCAGGCATCCCAGCTAACACAAGGATTCATCTCGCAGCTCCCCAGGTCTTTGCTGAGCACCAGCACCACCTTCCCCTACAACTGGGACATTGATCTGATTTCCCTGGGAAGGCTATGTACTCCAGCTTCGTTTGTCCACCATGCAATGAGAACCAGCCACTTCCTGTTCCCAGGGACACTGCCCACACCCTGGAAGGACACTGCAGCTCTGGTGCTCGCAGAGGCTTTCCCAGCACACTGGGGCTGAACAGGGTAAAGCCACGTAGCAAACAAGCAGGGAGAGGAGCAGCAAAACCTTTCCTTGAAGAGAGAGACACAACCTGCTCTTACCTGCTTCCTTGTCTCCTCCCTGGTTCTTGGGACCAGGCTCCTTCTGTCCCCGTGCAAGCAGCAGAGGGGCAAGGACCAGGAGAAAGGCCAGAGCCAGCCCTAGCAGGACCATACTGGCATGAAGTCCCCAGGCAGGACTCACTCTGAGCTGCTCAGGAAAGGTACATGTGTAACCAAGCACAGGAGAGGTACAGACACAGAAATGAAACAGCCACATAGGGAAATCACATGTGGTGCAAGAAGCTTCCTCTTTGGAAAGAGAGCATCCCACCAGCTGCAGGGCTGCTCCTCACCCGTCTGCCCACAGGCAGCAGGTCCAGGCTCACGGGAGTCTCCTGGGTGCCTCGGTCCAGCCTTTTCGCCGGCTACCTCAGGCCCCTGTAGCCCTGCTCCCACAAACACCTCCAAAACCTTCTCAGGTCTTCCTCACTCCTCTCTCCCTCCAGATCCAGTGGCAGATATTGAGGAAAACACCCCTGTTTCAGCTGCCCAAGCCCACCCCAGGGTCTCTCATCATACATCACTTCTGCCTTGAAATCTCTCTACTTACTACCTTAAACTGACCCAGCTGCAACAATCCTGCTGTTGAACCCCACCTGTAGACCTTCCAGATCTGACAAGCTCCTGAACCAGCCAGATTTGGCTCATTTGGTTTCTCCTCCAAACCTTTCCTGCTACCCTGCTCTGAGCTCCACTTTCTCAGTGGCTTCTAGGATGTGAAGCACATCGACATGGACAGTATACATGGTACTGGGGGTAAGAGAGTCTTCTTGGAGCTGGATGGAGAAGACCTTCCTGTCCCTGGCTAGGTCAGGCAGAGTCTTTGGGTATGGGAGGGAATTCCCTGGGTGCTCCTTGTTTTGGGTCATAACCCCAAGGCTGGCTTGCACGCACTCCTCCAGTCTCCTGTCCCTGAAGACACCAAGCTCTTCTCTGAGCCCCTTTCCAGCTCACACACTGTTGCATGGCCTCAAGCTTCCATGAGTCCTGGCTCCCTGTGCTGTTGCAGCTCTCCTGGGAAGCCCTTCTTTCAACTCTGTGGTTTATATGGCCTCTCTCTCTGCTTCCCTGGACAGAGGAGCATGATTGCTCTACAGTCCAACACAATCAGCGTTCTAGGAACGGGTGCTGTCACCCAGGATGCTCTTCGCCATCCGACTGGGACCGGTTGGCCCAGAGCTCCATGGCAGATCCCTTCCCAGGAATCACCATGCTCAGCACTGCAGGACAGTGCTTGGTGTATCTATCTGCATTACCCCAGTAGAGCAGCAACACTGAGGGGTTTCTGGAAGCTAGGTCTCTCCTAAGATCCATTCAGGAACATCAGTACATCAAGTCCAGCTGTCTTCCATACAGCTGTTGTGAGATTAATGGGGTACAGCCTTCTAGCAAGCTTGCAGCAAGAGGAGCAGCAGCACTAAGTCATGTCCTCCCTGTTTCCTTGGATGTTTCCTGGGCTTTGGGAACTAGGCTTTTTTTTGTCCCTGTGCAGTCAGCAAAGGTGCAAGGACTCATGAATCCAAACTCAACATGGCATGATCTATGGGAGGTGATGAGCTCTAGCTCTGTGAGACCACTCACTGAGAGCACATCACGTGCGGGCTGTGCATACTCTGCGTACACTGCTCTAGCCCTTGCAGCAGGATTAAGTTTCATAGAGTCATCTCAACACATCTTAGATGCTTTCTAATACAGATTTCCTGCTATAGCATACAGCAAATGTGTACATTTTTGCCCATAATAAAGCCAGCAAGCCACATACCTTCCTCTCAATCCAGCTGAGGCCTCAAGGCAGTTGATTTAATCATTGTAAACATGATTGATGGGCTGTTTCCTGAAGGTCCAGTTTGATCATCAATGAACTAACAGAACTCAGACCTTTGGACTGAAGAGAGAAAAACCCAAACCACCTGCAATTTACAATCAGTTTTACTTCTGATAGGGAAGAACATTGAGGGCTCAGAACCATCCACAAAACCACAAGGAAAGAAGTAGCTGTGGCTTTTGAGGATCAGGCTTTGTGGAAAGCACTGCTAACATATCATCTACCACATTCCTCTACAGTAAAGTCTATTCCTGTGTCAGACCTCACAAATAACAGAAATATATTTGGGGCTTATCCCCGTCCCTACCCCATACCTGTCTTTGAGTGACCCCAGTGTGGAGTATACCTATAGATTATCAGACACAGCCATAGGGATGGGGGTGGGCTGAGGCCAGGTTGGGATGTCATCTCACAGGTGGGGTGGGTCAAGATCAGGCCTGGGGAGGGTAACCCAGTCAGACCCAGCCCTGGGATGGCCAGGCAGGGGTCTGCTTCCTGCACAGCACTGGCATGTGACCCTGTGTGATCTGGGGGGGGCTGGCTCCCCACATGTTGCTGCTTCATCTCCAAGACGCAGCATCTGCCTCAGTCAGGGCTGCAGCCTACGCTGCCGGAGCCCAGAGGCTCTTCTGGCAGGGAGAGCTGGAAAATGCCCACTGGATCCCGGCCAGAGCCCAGCCCAGAGCCCTGCAGTGGGATCTTCCTCACCCCTCCAGCAACCTTCCCAACCCCACCAGCCCTGCACTTTCTTCCACACAGGGATCTGCAGCACCTGTCAGGCAGACAAATGCCAGCGCACTGTGCCACCCTGAACTTAGGAACCCCCCAGCCCCTTCCCCAAGGTGATGATAAAACCCAGACATCCCAGTCCCCTACAGCACATCTCCCCTAGAGCTGGGGGGAGAATCCCAGACCTATGGGTAGAAGGAGGGTAAGGGTGTTGTCCCAAAAAGTGGGGTCCGATAGCCGGTGTGCAGTGACCAATCACACACTGAGTTGAGATATTTGTTTATTATCCGTTTTGCACAAAAAAGGGGTGCTGGGTGTAAGTCCACAAAGCTAGCACACCTCAGTGTACCAGTTGTCCATATTTATACACTTCCCTAAGGCTTATCAGTCGTTTCTTTTTCTTTTCATCCCTTTTGCTGATACTCCCACCAATTTTATCTTAGTACTTTTTATTTAGAATAATGACTCTCATCAGTCTATAACACCCTTGATTCTTATCAGGCTATAACGACTCTTATAACTTAGTAATAATTTTCGAGTATTCCTAAGATAAGCAATAGTTAGTCATCAATTCCCCCCTTTGAGACTATATGAGAAAGCTTTATGCTTTCCTCCATAAAAGTCTCACCTCGTACAACAATTCAATCCACATTGTATAAGGATGTATAGGCATACAAACAGCAATAGACCAGCAATTATCATACTTATTAATTTCTTCATCCATAAGCTTAAGTCAGGTATCCAAGAGGTCAGCCAGCTCCATGCTTCAGAAAAAAACAAGGGATGTATCATCCTTTTGTATCTCATGTAAGACTCTAGTTTGTTCCCAAATCTGATTTAGGTCGGTGCTTATTCTTCCACTTTGGTCCACATAAACACAACAGCTGGTATTCAGAACTGCACACACTCCTTTTGATGCCAAGAGCATATCCAATGCCATTCTATTTTGGGTGGTAATTTGAGATAATTGGGTTACTTCTTTTTGTAATGCTGAAATTGCATCAGCAGTCTCATTGCCAATTCTCTCTATGGCTGCTGCTATGTTTACTATTGCTTTTTCCAGCTCACTAACTCCCAACCATGGTATAAACCAACGAGCAAACAAATGGAAAGCAGTGGGTCTTTCAATTAGTGGATTACTTCTTTTGTGTCTTCTCATGTATGATCGTACCCACCCAGATTCTAGTCCCTCAATTATAGTGACATCTGGGACTATAGCTCCTAAGGTACAGATTCCTGACCACTTTGCTGGTAACACCTTTCTTGCCTTTTTCCCACATATCCAATACCAACCTTTTCCTTCCAGCACAGGCCAAGGGGCCGATACTAGCTTATTATTTTCTCTGATAACCAGGGCAAGTACATTTATAGTTTGATTACAATTAGGGTAATTGCCCACAAAGGTTGTACCAAATCTGCAGTCTATTTTATCCTTTCCCCTGGGAGGACTGTATCTTTGTATGCAAGTACAATATTTCTCGGGGTGGGCTGGAGTTTCCGCCTCCCATTCCTGGTCCTCTAGTCTTTCTTTTGTGTTACAGGAGGTGTTAAACCACAGGTTAGTCCAGAGCACATTGATAGGTATGGGGACTCCAATTAAAGGTTAATTCCCTTTGCGAATTCTCAGGGAAGCGTGTACAGACCCAGCAGTTGGTTTTGTTAGCCAGATTCGTCATTTTTTGTACCAACTCAAAGTGTGTATTTTCTTTCCAGGGAGTTTCTGGCTGCCAGACTCTTGATTCCTGACTACATACCCTCACTGTTAAGCAGAGGATAACAATTTTTCCTATCATTCTTATTCTTATTAGTATTAATATTCCACAACAAACAACAGTATACACTCTAATTCAGTAATCCCACGTGCAATTCATTTAACTTTAGAAAGTTTTAACTTAAGAGTTCCTGTCTGTTCAGCGGTCCACTGTTCTGTCTTCAGAGCTTTCTTCACCCAGGTGTAGTGGATCCAGGAGTCAATTCCTTCCACCTTGACTGACGTATATGTGGTTAGGAGAACAGTTCAGGGTCCTTTCCATATTTCTTTTAATGGTTCATCCTTCCAAGTTCGGATATAAACCAAATCTCCTATCTGGAAATCATGCACTCGTGAGTCCAAAGGTAGAGGGGCTCGCTGATTAAGATACCTGTGTAAAAACTCATGCAAGAGATAGATAACAAATAGGTCTTTAAAATTCCCTCCTCTTTTATATGCATTTGTTCACCCCTGGTTGTGATAATATTTGTTGGATAAGGCTTGCCATATAAGATCTCGAATGGACTCACTCCCTCTTTCACTCTGGGAGTTATCCTGATCCTCATTAGGGCTATGGGTAGGATATCCACCCACTTGAGCTGTGTCTCCTGGCATAATTTGGCAATTTGTCTCTTGAGACTCTGGTTCATCCTTTCTACCTTGCCACTAGACTGTGGTCTCCAAGGGGTACGTAAGTCCCACTTAAACCGTAGAAACTTAGATACTCCCTGTACCACTTCTGCAATAAAATGAGGTCCATTGTCAGAGAACAATCTTTCGGGGATTCCAAATCTAGGTATTATTTCCCTCAATAAAACCCTAATAACCTCTTTAGCCCAATTAGTGCAGCAAGGGAATGCCTCCGGCCAACCAAAGAATGTATCTACCAAAACAAGGAGGTACCTATTTTGATTACACTTTGGTAATTCAGAGAAGTCTATTTGCCAGTGTTCCCCTGGAGTGATTCCTCTCCTTACATCTCCAGCAGATGGTTTTCTTTGTATTTTTGGACTGTTGGCACAACAGACTTGACATCTTTTTTTATAATATTTGCCAAGGCTTGCATTTTAGGTCCTACAGCGTATCTCGACACTGTTTATCATGGCATCCACCCCCATATGCGTTTCCTCATGTTCTTTCTTAAGGAGCACCTCCATCATTTTTGCAGTGGTAAGGACTTGCTGGTTTGGAGTTACCCACCACCCTTCTTTATTCTTTGAACATTTTAATATTTCTGCCAACTGCTCCTCCTTTTCTGTATAATCAGGCAGTTTCAGGTCTATTTCTTTACTGGGTATTAGGGCTCCAATTATCTGTTCTTGTAAAGCAGCCCTTTTTGCTGCCGTGCCTGCCTTCCTGTTCCCCTGGGCAATTTCCCCTTGTCCCTTTTGATGAGCCTTGCAATGCATTATTACTACTTCCTTTGGTTCTAACATGGCCTGGAGTAACTTCATGATCTCTTGTCCATATTTAACAGGATTTCCTTTGGAACTCAGCAGGCCTCGTTCTTTCCAGATGGCACCATGGGCATGTACTACCTCAAAGGTATATTTTGAGTCAGTATAAACATTGATTCTCTGTCCCCTTCCAATCTCAAGGGCTTGAGTTAAGGCGATTATCTCAGCCTTCTGTGCAGATGTATTCTGTGGCAACGGGTGGGCTTCTATCTCCCTTCTGGTGAGTTACTACTGCGTACTCGGCCCTCTTTTGTCCGTTCAGCATGAAGCTGATGCCATCCGTAAAAAGTTCCAAGTCAGCATTCTTTAAAGGTTCATCTTTCAGGTCTGGTCTGCTTGCATAGACCTTCTCCATGGTAGCTAAGCAATCATGTTGCAAAGGCTCCTGTTCTGCAGCAGGCAGTAGGGTAGCTGGATTTAACGACAACACTACTTGAAGAGTGATGTCATCTTGTTCTAGAAGGGTGGCCTGGTATTTAGCCAGCCTGCTCAGGGATATCCAGTGGTGTCCCTTTTGATCTAGGATGGTAGCCACTGCATGCGGCACAAAAATGGTGATAGGCTGTCCCAGCATCAGCTTACGAGCTTCTTCAATCAACTGAGCAGTGGCCGCCACAGCACGCAGACAGGCAGGCCATCCTTTACTTACTTCATCTAATTGCCTCCAGAAGTAAGCAACCGGCCTTTTCCAACTGCCAAGGGTCTGCGTTAGGAGTCCCAGTGCCACCTGCTGCCTCTCATTTACATACAGCCAAAAGGGCTTGGCCATATCAGGTAGGCCCAGGGCAGGGGCTCCCATTAGTGCCTTTTTAGTATCATCGAAACCCTTCCAGCATTCAGGGGTCCATTCTAGCAGTTCTCCTGGACCTGTGATAGCAGCATATAAAGGTTTGGCCATCAGTCCAAAATTAGGAATCCATATTCGGCACCACCCAGCCATTCCTAGGAACCCCCTTAGTTCTTTCTTGGATTTAGGGACTGTGATTCGACATATTGCCTCCTTCCATTCTGCTCCCAACTCCCGTTGCCCTCTGGAGATTTCAAAGCCCAAGTACTGAACCTTTTCTTTAGCAATTTGGGCCTTCTGTTTGGAGATTCTATATCCTGCCAGTCCCAAGAAATTCAACAGATCGATAGTGGCTTTCAAACAGTCCTCTTTTCTATCATCTGCACCAATCAGTATATCATCAACATATTGCAGCAATGTTATATTTTGATTGTTACCTTACCACAGTTCCAATTCTTTTGACAGCACGTTACCAAACAGGGTAGGGCTGTTCTTAAATCCTTGCGGAAGTACGGTCCAGCACAGCTGTACTTTTCTCCCCATCGTTGGGCTCTTCCATTCAAATGTGAAGAGTGTTTGACTCTGTTCATCCACTGGGATACAAAAGAAGGCATCCTTTAGATCTAATACAGTAAAATGAACATTAGTCTCTGGTATGGAGGTGAGCAGAGTATAGGGGTTTGGCACCACGGAATGTACATCTACCATAATACAGTTTATTTCTCTCAGATCCTGAACCAGTCTATATTCCTGCGACCTGGGTTTCTTTACAGGTAATATAGGAGTGTTAAATCCTGACTGACATTCTCTTAATAGTCCATGCTTTAGAAAGGTGTTGATTAATGGTTCCAAACCCTTTCGTGCCTCCAATTTCATAGGGTATTGTTTTTTTCTTACCAGCCGGGCTTCAGGCTTGAACATTCTTTGCCCTGCTGGGCTCTCCTGAGGCCCATACCAGAGGGATTACTGCATCCAGTACTTCAGTTGGAACATTGTCGAATTCCTCCGTTGCTTCTTCTTCTTCCGTCAGTAGGCAAATTTGAGCCTTCCATGCCATCTCCTGAGGAATATGTAACAGGACAGAATTTTTAGAGAAGGTAACTTGAGCATTTAATTTGCATAAGAGGTCTCGCCCCAATAATGGTACGGGACGTTCTGGCATATAGAGGAATTCATGTATTAATTTGGTATTTCCAATTGTACAGTCCATTGGTTTTAGAAGCGGTTTTAAAGTGCGTTTTCCCGTTGCCCCAATAATCGGTATGTATGTAAGTTTTACTCGATGGCCCTTTACAACTAGTAACTACTGAATAGGTCATAGCTCCTGCACTATCTACTTTCTGCAATTTTTTCCTTATATCTTGAGCCGGCTGTCCTATAAACAGCATATTAAACAGTCTCTGATTCATTTCATTATCCGGATCCAAATCTGTCCATTTCCTAGCTACTTCACACAATCTCTCATAAAAAGCTGACAGACTTTCCTCTGATCCCTGCCATACATCATATAACTTGGACATATTTTTCAGTTTTGGCACTCCGCGCTGCACTCCAAACAATATTAATTGCTGGTATTGCTTTAACTGAGCTCTTCCCCCCCCTGTATTAGGATCCCATTCTGGATCCATCTTAGGCATATAGTTCTCGGGATCTCCCTGTCTGTCCCTCCTTCCCCCTTCCTCCCTAGCTTTGTCCATAACCATCCTTTTCTCTTCAGCCGTAAAAAGTACATTTAGAAGAGCCTGCATATCTATCTCCCCAGTTTGGATTATGAGTCAGCAAAATAGTTTCCAAAAGCTGGTGCATCCCCTCAGGGTTCTCCTGGTACAAGCCAACAGATTGTTTCCAATTTAACAAGTCCAAAGTGGTGAATGGGACATGCACAAAAACCAGCTGCCCTTCCACCCCCACCACCTGTCTCAGTGGAGCTTGTACCACAGGTCGTTGTCCCCGTGTTCTACTAGATATTGGGCTAAAATTTTCATCCTTGTCCCCACCAGTTGCCCCTTTCAGATTTCTGTGCTGAGTGGGTGGCACCAGCTGTTGTACATTCTCTGCCTCATCAGAATCACCAATACATTTTCTCATTCACAGTTTCCACCACAACCGTTATTCTTATCCTTTTTTGTTTCTTCTGCCAAAGCATATATTCCACTACTATCCATATTTATTAGCTTACATTTCTTGCGGATATCCCATTTATTACGCAGAGCAAAGAACAAATCTACATACAGTACCTCATCCCATTTTGCCATTTTTCTACAAAATAACATCAGTTGCAGGATGGTATTATATTTCAAAGATCCATTCTCTGGCCATTTCTCCCCACCATCCAAAACATACATAGGCCACCATTGTCTACAATATCTTTGCAATTTTTCTTTAGTTAACAGGTCCCCAGCAAACTTATTCCAATACTTCAGGATGCATCCAAGAGGGGAACAAGGAGAAATCTCATTGGGAGCAGTCGTTCCCATATTGTTAGAAAATAATTTCTTTACCCACGATTTCATACACTCGACTCCGACCCTCTGTCGGCAAAGGCAAAAGACCCCTTCTTTCGCCACACGTCTATGTGTAGAAACGTAAAAAAAAAGAAATAAACCAACCACTCGGAGAAAGAAATAAACCGACCACTCAACAATAGACGATTCCCTGTTTTTCCCCGTACAAATATCTCTCTCGTGCGTTGCACCTTTGTGTCGCTTACCGCCTGACAGTGGAGAGGAGCCGGAGGAGTCCCTGATCAACAGTTCGGTGCGTGCTGGAGTCCTTCTCAGTCTGCTTCTCCTCCATCGGGACCGGCAAGACAATCTGGGCAAGGCTCTACGGCTGTCCCATCGGGTCGCCAGAAAATGTTGTCCCAAAAAGTGGGGTCCGATACCCGGTGTGCAGTGACCAATTCACACACTGAGTCGAGATATTTGTTTATTATCCGTTTTGCGCAAAAAAGGGGTGCTGGGGGTAAGTCCACAAAGCTAGCACACCTCAGTGTACCTGTTGTCCATATTTATACACTTCCCATTTATACAACAACCTAAGGCTTATCAGTTGTTTCTTTTTCTTTTCATCCCTTTTGCTGATTCTCCCACCAATTTTATCTTAGTACTTTTTATTTAGAATAACGACTCTCATCAATCTGTAACGACCCTTGATTCTTATCAGGCTATAACGACTCTTATCAGGCTATAACTACTCTTATCAGTTAGCAATCATTTTCGAGTATTCCTAAGATAAGCAATAGTTAGTCATCAAGGGAAGTGTCTGCCGGGGTGCAGAGTGTCACAGATGAGTGGTTAGGTCGCTTAAAGAATTACTGTCAAAGATATTTGCAAAAAGTGATTTTAATAGAAATTTATAAAAGTGTGATTTAACAAAGTTTAGTGGCAAGGTTCACTCTATTACTTATTAAATGAATGGAATATATATAAAGAAAAAAATCGAGGTAGAAGTGAATTAGAATGATTTATAGAGAGATTGAAAATACAAGGGGGTAAAGGAGGCCCTCCTGTTGAGTCACAAGGTTCAGAACGGACCACCTTGCTTTCTAAACTCCTTCTCGGAGAGGAGCCTAGGTGCGGCTGGATCCAGACTTCACCTTAGACTTTATCAACGGTTTATGTCTAAGGATTATATATGTCTAGCAGCAGTTTAAGGTTTATTCACAGTTAAAGAGAGAATCACAGGAATTTAGTGGTAATTAATCATTGGTTAATTTAGCATTTACAAAGTGATTAAATAGGATTTACTACAATATTTGAATTGATTCACACACACATACAATATGCATATAAAAAAAATCATAGAATCATAGAATCGATAAGGTTGGAAAAGACCCTTAAGATCATGGAGTCCAACCATTAACCTAACATTACCAAGTCCACCACTAAACCATGTCCCTAAGCACTACATCTACCCATCTTTTAAATATCTCCAGGGATGGAGACTCAACCACTTCCCTGGGTAGCCTGTTCCAATGCTTGACCACCCTCTCGGTGAAGAAGTTTTTCCTAATATCCAATCTAAACCTCCCCTGGCCATCTTCAACACATCCCACCCTGGTTCTTGGACAGGGAACCTGGCTAAGCCCAGGAGGTGGGAAGTGTAAGATTTGGAGCGACATCTCAGGCCAGATTAGCTTCCACCCAAACCCTGCTGCCTGAAGGTGCCGCTTTCAGGGAAGGCTCTCTGCACCGATCCTGAGCAGATCTACAGCAGCTGACTTGGGGGCAAAGGGAAGGGCCTATCTCATGCAACAACCTCCTGTGGGGAACCCCCACTTAGTCTGGCCCATTCCCCTTTGGCCAGCTGAAATCTCACAGAGCCCAGGGCCATGAGACAAGCAGGCTGGGGAGGCAGGTTCCCAGGTGGAAGGCAGTGGGGAGGGAGGGTGGATGCTGCTTTGCCCCTGGCCATGAGGGAAGACAAGTCTCTGGCTGGCACTGGGAGGAGGATATCAGCCTCCCTCCAGGGAGCTCAGCGAGATGGTGCCTGTGATGGTCCTTCTTTATGAGAGTCCAGGCTACAGGGCATCCACACGGATGCTCCTGAATGTCCCATGCGAAAGGATTTGCCATGCATCATGGTCTGATTTACATCCTAGGTGCTGGACTGGTGGTGACACACTTGGCTCACCCACAGCCTGCAGAACCCGGTCTCTCCTGGCTGTAATTACCCCAGGAGACTAGTTTGTCCAGTGCTGGTGCAATGAGCCACTGCAGAACAAGGGCTCAGCAGGGTGGGATGACCAGCCACCCATGACACAGGTGGACAGAAATTAGGCCACAGTAATCAAAGTTATTAATGTGTTGTGGTGGCATGCAGGTGCTGCCTGGGAACAGGGCTCCAGTGTGCAGGGCACAGCAGGATCAAAGCCCTGCCCCATTCATCTCAGCTCTACCTTTTGCTGGAGCCTGCAGAGACCCCAGGTTAAGGCAGCACTGCCACCACTTGTCCTGGCTCAAGTAGCATTTGCTTCTGCTGCTGGCCTGGGAGCATTGGCCTCACATATTTGCCACTAATGTAGCTGAGTAGGACTCACTCTCTTTTCTGATTTTTTTACCCACTGTGGGGTACAATGCTGCTGTGTGTGGACAGCCCTGCTCCCTTGTACTGTTGTGTTGTAGAGATGTCCCCATGTAGAACAACACACCTCCTTTCCTTGCCCTTACACCATGTGTCTTCATGGCAGACCCTGGCATATCTTGTCCGTGCCAGACCTGTTCACATACACCAGGGTGCGGGAAGGTTTTTCGGCCCAGGCCCCATGGAGTGTGCTGATGCACTTCCTTGGAGGACAGGGTGCCTTGACTCATGGGAGAAGGCAGGAGATGAGAAAGGCTGGCAGCGCTGCTCATGGAGCTGGCTAAACCTAATGAGATTTTCAACAGCCAGGAGAAGCAATAAAGAGCTGTGATTGAATCTGCTGCAAGCAGCGGCACAACAGAGACTTCCATGCCGAACACGGCGCAGCTGCCTTCCCTTCCCATGCTGGGCCATGCTCCAGCCCATGCTGCCTCAGCTTGCCCTGCCTGGCCAGGGTCTGGCCAGGGCACGGGGACAAGGGAAGGGGCTGGGAAGTGCCCCCAGTCACAGGGAGCTCCCGACCTTGCTAGTGCACAGAGAGCTGATGCTCCATTTTCCGGCCCCTCTGACACCTGGACAGAGCATGACTGTCCCCATGTGGCCTTGGCATCAGTGACCCCCAGGCGAAAGGCTCCCATGAACATCCAGAGCCCAGCATCATCACCCTGCTCCTCTGTGCCCCAGCACAGACAGGGGAAGCTAAAGGAGAAGGCAGCAGCCGCAGGAAGCCAGGCACTCGGCTCAACTCTTCTCTCTGCCTGGAGGTGGCCATGTTCATGTTTCCTCCTGGGAATGGCCCTGGCCCATGACCTCCTGTCGTTTAACCCCAGTCAGCAACTAAGCACCACACAGCCGCTCACTCACCCTCCCCCCACCCCCCACAGTAGGATGGGGGAGAAAATCAGAAGAGTAAAAGTAAAACCTTTGGGTTGAGATAAAGACAGTTTAATAAGACAGCAGAGGAAGAAAAAAAAATAATAGTAATGATAAAAGAATATACAAAACAAGTGATGCACAATGCAATTGCTCACCACCCACCAACCGATGCCCAGCCTGTCCCCAAGCAGTGATCACTGCCCCCTGGTCAACTTCCCCCAGCTTATATACTGAGCATGACATCATATGGTATGGAATAGCCCTTTGGCCAGTCTGGGTCAGCTGTCCTGGCTGTGCCCCCTCCCAGCTTCTTGTGCACCTGGCAGAGCATGAGAAGCTGAAAAGTCCTTGACTAGTGTAAGCACTACTTAACAACAACTAAAACATCAGTGTGTTATCAACATTATTCTCATCCTAAATCCAAAACACAGCACTATACCAATTGCTAGGAAGAAAGTTAACTCTATCCCAGCTGAAACCAGGACACCTCCCTTGAACCTGTCCTATTTGGCACAGGCCAAAACTGTGTCAGGGAACCAACTGAGTGGTGTGGACGATTACAGGGACATGCTCAGGCCGAGGAGTTACTCAGAGAGATGTAGCCTGAGTGACCACTGGCTCAAGGGTGGAGAGCCCCTTGCAGCACCTACCTCTTGCTCAGGCATTCAGGAAAATAAGTCCACAGTCTCTACTTGGGGGCAGGAGAGCAGAAGGGGCTGGGAGCATCTCTCTCACCCATGCTGCTGTGGCCAGGGTGGGATGCACCCTTCCAGAACAGAAGCTCAGAGCTCACAGGGAAATGGTTCTCCAGCCTGATGCATTGCTTTCCTCCAGGTTTTCCTTTTGTCAGCTCTGGGATGGGTAAGGAAGCCAGGGCAAGGCTGAGGATGTTGGTTTGTTAATGTAGGGGCTCTGGGGTAGACTGTGCATGTGGGTTTGTTCTGTAGGGTCTCTGGCAGGCACTGTGCTGAGCTATGCATGCCCTCACTGGCCTTTCCCTCCACATTGCTGTGCTGCTTCTGAGTTCCTCCATGCAGCAACGTCAAGCCATGCAGATCAAAAGGCAGCGATGACCCACAGGTGAAGTCTCTTCCCCAAAGCCATAGGCCAAGGCCCACTGAGCACTCTCAGCCCTGTTCGCTGCCCTGCTCTCCTGCAGCTGGCAGCATGGGTCACAGGGCTGCTCCCACCAGCTCAGCCAAGGCCAGTCCTGGGCAGCGCTCTGATGTGATCCCGCTCAGCCCACCACTGCAGCCAGACCAGCTTCTTGGCGTCTCTGCTCCTGGCTCACATCTGGCAGAACCACAAGCACTTCAGGGATGCTGCGCTGTGGCTGGGGAGTATTACTAATAGCCTGGCAAGAGGCAGGAGATGGAGCAAGGCTGGCACAGCCTCCTGGGATGAGTGTGGAGCTGCTGAGAGCCCCATTGCCCAGGGCCAGGTCAAGAGGGCAAGGAGCAGCCCTGTTGCCTGCTCAGCAGCCTTGGAGGATGGGAGGTATTGGGAGATAAGCCATTCAGGCTGATTCAAGAGCAGGGTGGGAGATGCTGGAGGTGGTAGCATTTCCCCTACCTGTTTGGCATGAGGTGACCAGCTCCTGGAGACCAGTGAAGCTCCCTGCAGTGCTGGTTCATTGCAAGGATGCAGTTGTGCTCACATGGCTGCATGTCACGTCACTGTGGGTCACAGGTGGTGCAGGCATGGCCAGAGCTGCCTGTCCCTCCTTTTCAGAGGTGGTGGTTGGATTTTTTTATCAGTGTTCTCAATGTTTTCAAATTCACAGCCCACAGGGCTTCCAGCAGGGATGCACTCATCTGGGCTCAGGCATCAGCTGCTCAGTCCCCTGCCACCCTGTTGTGCACCCTGGCAGGGGCACTGGGGCTTGTTTGAGGAGAAGCAGAGCAGGGAGCTGAAATCACTGCCCACCACTAAGAGACAGGGATGGGATGTGTATGCTGCCTCCACAGATGTCACGGTACCAGCACCCAGGCATGAGAAGCATCAACAGGAGCTAACAGGAGGCAGTGAGCAAATGCTGCCAGGTGCTGTGCTGACTCTGCTTGTAGAAAATTAATCACACAACAAATATTTGCAGCCTTCCCGCTACAGACAGCCCCGCATTGGCCTTGCAGCTGGAGTGACAAGGAGGGAATGGGGTGAGGGGGGTGGGGTGTTGGGCAGCAACCTGCCTACACAAGCAGGGACCTTATCAGCCCCTGCTCGCAGCTGGACGAGGGCTGCTGCAGCTTGCAGCCATGGTGCTGGGCACTGAGCGTGCACAGCCTGCACTCGCCAAGCTCAGCAACACACAGTGAACTGGGAAATGTAGTCCTGCTGCATCACCTGTACTGTGTGCTGTTGAGCATAACCAGGCTGCACATGAACCACTGGGGCTGGGACTTTCTCCCACGTACTCTGGGCTCCTTGCACTGACCAGGCCTCCTTGCAGGTTGCAACAGACCCTGCTGTGCCCCCATCTCCTGTTTCCTATGGGGCAGAAGAGGAAGAGGTTTGTCAGGGACTTCATAAGCAGGGAGATGGGGAACATGCAGGACAGGGGCAGGTGCAGGGATCTGCTGGGTGATGTGTGGCAATGTGGGAAAAGAGCAGAGGTTGTCAGGGGACAGGAGGCAAGAGGACACCTGGGACCAAGAGGCTGCACTCACGTTCTGGGAGAGAGCACCAAAGGGAGTCATTTGAGTCAGTCAGTGCTCCCCTGTCCTGCTCGCCTCTGGGTCTGCACAGCCCCTGCAGGCTGGAAAGCCATCTTGCAGTGAAGCCTTGTGCCTGCTCTGGCACAGCTTCACACACTCGCTCCCGCAGCCATCCCTGGATCCCCCTCAGCAGCAGCCATTGATGTTCCTGAGTGCTTGCAGAGAAGAAGCCTCAGGTACAGATGGGCTCTTGCACATGGGTGCAGAGGAGGGGACTGCTGCAGGTCTGGCTCCAGGACTCTGAGCAGGGCAAGACTTTAGTCAGGGTGGATTACTGTTGGCTGATCCCAACCAGAGCTGTGCTGCAAGGACCCGGTGCCACAGGTGCTGGCGTTGAATAGAGGTGGGGGTGCAACAAGCACCAGGCTTTCTGCATGGAAGCCCCCTGTGCCCCTTGCTGCCCTGCACGCAGCCTGGCCACCCCATGGTCATGGTGTGTCCTGCTCCTTACAGGACACCCCCAGCCCCTGCACCTCTCCAGCACCGGCCTCTTTGGGCTATTTGAAGACTCTTGCCCCTGCTCTGCCCAGGTGATGCATCAGCCCCAGCAGGCAGGGAGATGTTTGTTAATCCCTGAGCCTTCTCCCCATGAGAGGGGAAGGGTGCAGAGCCCAGACAGAGAAGGGCAAAGAGGATACAGACTCCCTCTGCTCCCCCCTATGGCTCCATAGGAGTAGAGCACAGCCAGGGAGACCTCCTTCCTGCTCTTCCTCACCAGGGCTTGAGGAGCTTAATTCAGGGTTTTCTGCAGGCTCAGCCCAGCATGGCTTTGCACCCAGCTGCCCAGAGTGTACCTGCCTACACCACGGGAGGGATTTGGGGCACTGGGGACCTTTAGCCATGTCTCAGCTCAACGCTGCTGTGCCAGGCAGGAACAGAGCAGGGTGGAAATAGCACAGTAGAGTTACCAGCACTGATGAGAGAAGGGACCATAAATCCTGCAGCAGCAATTTCCATGGTCAGGGCTGTCTCCAGGGCTTTATCTGTTACAACTTAATTGGATGCAAACTCAGTCACTTGCAAGCAGCAGGAGCCCTGAACAGGCAGTGGTCCTGAGCTTCTTTCTGCAAGATGCCTCACCAGGACTCCCCATCTCTGCTGAGATGCCTTGACTCTCAGGGGGCTGCTGCTCATGTGCACTCAAGGGAAAGGGAGAGACAATGTTTGCTCTCCTTCTGGTCCCAGCTGAGTTGGCTTTGCTCCTCTAAGCGGCTTCCTACACCACTGAGGAGCTGGAGGTCACCAGGATGTGGGCGCAGCAGGGTGCTCAGATCTCGGGTACCAGGGCTGAGCTTGGGCAGGCAGGGAAGGCACCCACTGCCATCTGAGCAGCTGCAGCTGGCCATCATGGTAGAAGGGCAGAGCCTGCAGCCTCCCATCCCCACACGCAGACACTGGTCTCTCCTTTCTGTGCCCATCACAGGAGACCCGTGAAGCTGCTCCTGTCATTCTGTTGGGCTATTGTCAGCGGGACAGATGTGTGAGGCCCGGGAAGCCTGGGAATGTGGCCTGTTGCAGAGCGCAGTTCCCCATGGCTGCAGCAGCCTCCCTGGCACATGCCATCAATCACCCTGGCAGGCAGAGGCACCAGGCTGGAGCAGCACTGGCAAGGAAAGGGATGGCTCAGACCCCGTGAGACAGGGACTGGCAGAGCCCTGTCCCCAGGCTCTGCCTCCCCACATGCAGGAAACTTGCCCTGCACAGACCCACTCTCTTCTGTGGACCTGGAAGAGCAGAAATACCAGGCATTTCTAGGGAGGGCAGGGGGCTGCTTCCACTATAAAGAAAACAGAGGCTCAGTTCCCCTGCTCTAGCCCACAGGGTTATTCTCCCTTCCTGGGACAAGGAAGAAAACCCAGGGCTCCTGGTCCCTGGTGTCTACACTGTGTTTGGTGGCACCTGGAGCCAAACACTGGCCAAAAAATGCCATGCCAGGACACACTCCATGTGGCTGCTTTTCCCAGCAGAGAAAACAACTAGAGCAGTGCAGGGCATGTGGAGCCAGACATACCGCACAGGGAAACAGCTGGAGCAAAGCAGTCACGGGGCAACTGCAGCAGCAGGGCAGCACACAAGAGTTGTGGCAGTGCCCGAGGAGGTGGCTGGGGCAGGGCTGGGCCGGCACAGGCAGGTGGATGCCAAGGACAACAGCAGTGAAATGTGTGGGACAGAGCAAGGGCAGATCCAGCTGCAGGGAGTCCCTGGGCAGGAGGACAGGACAGATGAGCCTCAGAGCAGGGAAAAGTCCGGGGGGGGAGCAGGAAGCAGGAGGAAACTGGGGAGAAGTGGGAGATCCCAGGAAAGGGAGAAACATGAAGGGGTACAGGAGGCACTGGGTGTACTGTCACTAATAGACTGCACTTTCCTGCTCCTCTGTAGGACAGACACCCACAGCCCCCAGGGACACTGTCCAGGCAGGGGTGGGTGCACGGGGAGAAGCAGAGCCCCATATCCACAGCATCCAGCCAGCCTGGCGATGGCTGTGAGGAGATCCGAGCCTGTACCAATGGGGCCCATCCTGGCAGTGGCTGGTTGTATGGGGGAGTTGGACCCATGACCCCATATGAGGTGGGGCTGGATATATGGGGAGATCAGATCCCCATGCCCTTGGCCCATCCGCTCAGGGACTGGGTGCTATGGGGAGAGAGTCCCACATCTACAAGGTGCATCCAGGCAGGGCCCAGAGTAGGGGAGGTTGAGTACTGTGTCCATGGGGTGTGTCCAAGCCGTGCACCGGGAGCTCAGGGTCCCATAGCCCATGCAGGCATGCACAGAGATGGCAGCTCGGCACCCACGGACCCTCCACAGGGGCCGGGGCTGGTGCATGCGGACATCAGGGCGTGCGGGTTCCCTGCTGCCCGCCGGTGCTCCAGCAGGGCTCGGCGGTGGCGGGTCCCAAGGAGTTAAAAGGGCTGTCTCCGTCCCGCCGGTGCCAGTGCTCGGAGTGGCGGAGGCGCAGCTCCGGACCGCGGCGGGGGTTGGGGCTTCGCCGCGCCGCTGCCGGGCCATGAGCTCCGCGCGCTCCGCCGCGCCGCCAGCCCCGCGCCGCCGCCGCTAGCAATGCCCGGCGGGGGGCGCAGCGGCGCCCCGGCCGGGGATGTGAATGGCGCTGGGTGTGTTCGGCGGGACCGACATGGAGTGGGAGAAGCTGCTGCGGCGGCCCGGGGAGAGCGAGGGGGAGGCTGCGGGGCCCTGGCCGGGCTGCGGGAGGCTGCGGCCCTCCTCGTACCGGGCGCTGCGCAGCGCTGTCTCCACCCTGGCGCGCATCGACGACTTCTACTGCGAGAAAATCGGGGCCGGCTTCTTCTCCGAGGTCTTCAAGGTGTGCGGGGCAGGAGCGGGAATGGCGGTCCCCGAGGCATCCCGGCGGATTTGGGCATCCCCCGGGGAGCGCGGCTCCCACGCAGCCCTGGCCAGGCCCTCGTGGAGTGCGGGGGGGTTTGGGCCTCCAGCCCCGGCAGCTGGGCGAGGTTGGGGGGGGGGGGGGGGGGCGAGGCGGTGCCGTGCGGCGAGGACCTGGGGTGCCGGGGAGCCCCGTCCCCGCCGGGGGTGTCGTTCCTCCATCCCTCCGTACAAGGGGAGGGGAGCGTCGGTTTTGTTTACAGCCCGGGAAGGCTGAGCGCTCCGAAGCGATGCGGCGTGGGTCGCAGCGGGGCCGCGTGGGGGGGGCGGGGCGCCGGTGGGGTGGGGGGCAGCCCAGCCCCGGGGACCCCTGTCAAAAGCCTGGAGCCCCGACTCCGCCAGGCCTAGGGTGTGCCTGTGGCAGGGGATGCAGGCAGTGTTTGCAGCCGGTCCGAGGTGGTTTCCAGCGTTGTTGGGCCTGCTCCAGCCTGCGCTGGGCAGATAGATGTGTGGGGCGCCTCACGGGAGCCTCCTGAAGGTGACTGGGTCTGGGAGAGGGGTGTGATGCTGTAGAGCAGTGCGGGGGCTGGCCCCCAGCTGGGACCCCAGAGGCACCTTTGTCCCCTGTCCTCTCTGGGACTGCCGGAGCAGGGATGCCCGTGTGTGGCCCGCACCCTGGTTAGGGGTGCATGGGTGCTGATGGGGAGCTCAGGGTCCCGACAGTGCAGCAGAGGTGTGTGGTGGTGGTACCCTGCCAGCCCACATGCTACTGCTGGGGCACGAGGGGCTGTGCCCTGCCCCGCTGTCGCTCCCTGTCCGAGGGGAGGTATGTGCATGTGTTGTTTTTGTCCTTGGCATTGCTCAAGGTGCTGCAAACCATCGGGCAAGTATTGAAGCTGTGCTTCTAGTGGCTTTGTCCCCCTCAAAGAGCAGCTTTGGGCTGGGCAGGACCCCCACCACCTCCCACCACAGTCGCTGAGGTCCCAGGCAGCGCTGTGCTGTGTCCCCTGTGTGGGACCATGCTCCCATGTGCAGCATGGCTGGGCAGCTGTGTCCTGGCAGGAACCTGGAGCCCCTTCCCAGCCCTGGTGCCGTTCCCCACTCAGCAAGGAGACCCCGAGACCCAGCTCCTCTGCAGCCATGGGAGAGGTGTCCTCTGAGGGGCTGTGGCAGGCATGCAGAGGGGTCCCTCTCCTCCGTGCTCCCTCCTGCCCCTGCGGAGCTGTGGCCTCTGCTGGCCGGGTTCCTGCTATTGATCTCTGGCTTGGAGCTTGCAGCAGCACCTTGGAGCAGAGGGAGGCATTTAATAATGATGTCCGGCATGGATACGGCTCTTTAATAACGGATGCTCCCATGTCTTGGCCAGGCCACGGTCTCTCCTTACCTCACTGTTTCTGCTTCCCCAGGCCCTGCAGGAGCCACAAAATGCTCCTTCTCCCACCCATTGTTCATGTTCTTGTGGGGCCACTTGCATGTAGGATTTGGGGGAGCAGTGGAGCTTGGGGGGTGGGAGCGGGATCAGGTGGCAGGAGCTGACGTGTGTGCATGCCGGAGAGGCAGGGGCAGGAGGGGGCCAGATGGGGCTTTGTGCTCATGTAGTGGGTTGAGTCCAAGATCTCAGCAAGATGGAGGGGCAGGCCTGGGATCTGAGCTGGGGTTTGGCTGCCTGAGCTTGTGAGGAGGATGTAGCTTGGCAGGGCAGCGCAGGACCCGTTTTCCTCCCACCTCCCTTGTTCCTGCTGTGCTTTCCATGGCCATGGGCACTTGCGGCTCCCTCCTCCATGTGGCTGCTGGGTCCTGCCTCATTCCAGCCTTAGTGGGCATGGGGGACAGGGAGGGGACCTGGACATCTGTGTCCCTACCCAGGTAGCTCAGCTCTGGTGCACAGCCGAGCCAGGGCCAGGCGGGGTGCTGGGGTACCAGCATTAAAGCCAAAGGGCTCAGCATCTGAGCCCTGGTGTCCCAAGCTCGCCCCTGGGTTGAGCCTTAGCCCGCTCCAGCCAAGCACTTCTCTTGGGAAGGCTGTCCAGAGTGGACAGGAGACATCAGTGATGGAAAGCTGCCCTTTTCCATGGGGGTTGTTCCCTGCCAATCCCCCGCTGTGCTGTAGAGCTGGGCTGTTTCCCTCTGGAGCAGCTGGTTCCCATTGCCTTTCCCTGCACGATTTCAGAGGTACCAGACCCACCCATTTTCTTGGGTACATGGACACTGCAGCAAGCTGCCTCTCCATCTCCGATAGACTGAGCAGATTGAGCCAGGTGTGTTTGTGCCAGACATTTTCTCTAGCCCTTAAACCACTGTTGCATCTCTTCCCCAAATCCATCTCTTACTTTCCTGTGTGCGGTCTGCAGCAGACGCGGGGGCTGTGGGCAGTATCCTAGCTTCGCTCTCCCAGGGGCTGTATCGAGAAGTCTTCGCTTATCCAGCTCTGCCCCTTATGCCCCGCTGTCACACATCCTCCCAGAGACACCGCTTCCCAGGGCGCAGCCCCTCAGTGTGCTCATCCCAGTGCCCTATTTCCATGGTGCAGGGGCGGGATTAGCAGCTCCCTGCGCTGCTGCCCACCCATCTCTGCTCACTTCCTAGCCAACTTTTGAGATTTTGCATTTACTCCCAATTTACCAGTGCAACTAATGACACAACTCCCTCCCTCTTATCTGCTGCTCTTCATCAGCGGACCTTGCCTTGTTTTACAAAGGAGGGTGGGGCAGCGTGACAGCACGAATGGGGAAACTAAGGCAGCTGGGGAGGAAGTGAATTTGCTGAGGTCAGCCAGCCGCGATGAGGCCGGGAGCAGCCCTGGCCCCGCTGTCACCACTCGGGAGCCCTGGCACTGGAAATGCATTGTGCTGACTAGCCCAGGATCCACTGGCATCTCTCCTGCGCTGTCACGGGGTGTGCTCCGGGCTTGCCAGTGAGGGCTGGCGATGCCCTGCCACCACAGTGCGACGCCAGCACTGACCTGGCTCCTGCTGTGCCCACAGTGCCGCTCCTGAGAGTACAGGAGGTGAGGGCTACTGATGCTCGAGTGTTTGTCGGGAGCAGGTGCTATGGGCCCTGCTCCTTTCGCTTCCCTGGAGGAAGTCTGTCTTAACTGATTCTGCTTTTTCTGTGATGAGCAGGTTTTCCAGTCCTGCCTAGTAAAAGACCTGTTGCGCTACTGGGATTCCCATGAGCTCAGATGCAGCCATTGCGGGCGGCTCTGGGATTACCAGTGGTGTTGCTAGCTCCCTTACCTGCCCTCCTGTTTTTCCCCACTGGGCTCCCCAGGGGTGAGGGGTGCAAGATGATGTCCCTGCGTGACTGTGCCTTGCCTGCACTGAGCTGGGGCAAGAGGACGTGTGCTGAGTAGGGCGATATGTGAGTCTGGCCCTGGTGCAGGGGGGGCTGGCTGCTGAGACCCCCGGGGGGGGGGGAGTGGCAGGTGGGGGGGTTGGCCTGTGTCTAGACCTAAGTGCAGGCTGCGGGGAGGGAGCAGGCCGTCTGCTCGCTCTGATTAGCATGCTCTTTAAATAAGACTCTAATTCTGCTGTTAAAAGAGCTCAGATCCCTTGTGCCCAGGCTGGGGCCACAGCCAGCCCCATCCCATCCCCCAGCCCTGCATGCTGGCAACAGATGGGATGGGGACCGACACGCTGCAGCACCCCGGCTCGGTTGCGATACCCCCACGAGGCGCCCGACGGAGGGGCCGTGCAGAGTGCTGGGGGGCATCGGCGAGGGGCGAGGGCTCGCTTGGCTCCTGGGTGGGGGCCGGCGGCTTTGCCCCTCCCCCCGCACCCCGGCGCGGCTGCCCGGCTGAACTCAGCTCCGGAGAATGCGCTGGGATTCCTGGGCACCATGCCAGAGCGTGGAGAGGCGAGGGGGAATGCGGTCCTGCCCAGGGAGGCTCTGCTGCCCGTTCCCTTCCCCGGACGGCGGCAGGGAAGGAAACCCCCTTAGCACGGGGCTGTGTCCCGCCTGGGGTCGTGGCTTGCTCCCTCCTCTGCTACGTCTGCTTCCGGAGCAGGGTGGCCGGGGCGCTGGGCTGGTGCTAGCACCTGGCCGGACTGGGTAAACTGGCCAGCGCATGTGTTACCGCAAACCTGTCCAAAAACTTTCTAACACCAATTTGGCATTTAGAAAGCAGTCATTCTTTATTGCAGTACTGGATGCATGGGGGATATCTTCACCTAACGTGCATACCGTCAAACAAAACTACAGCATATTTATCAGGTTACATGATTAGTATAAACCCGCCTAAATTTACACTTATTGGTTAGTGATTAACATTTCATACACTATTGGTTTACTGTATTTAAATTAGCCTCGCTTGCTATGTAAATTAGCACGCATGCTCCTTTCAGGTGTGGGGGGACAAGTCTTTTCAGTCCTGAATTGAGTCGGTGGTCACGATCTCCCCTCGCCGCATTTACCTTTCACCCAGTTTCTGCAGTTCTATCAAACTTCAGGCTTCTCTGGCCACTGTCCGGTCTTTGGTGCCAAGATGTTCCCTTTTATCAGCTTGTTAGCTCTTCTTCAAGGCTAGAGCTGTTAGTTTTCCACAGTTCGTTACTTATACAAACACTTTCCTATCTTTTAGCTCCCTTCCAAATTCCTTTCCCAAGGCACAAGTGGTTAGTAGTTTTGCTAATTGGAAAATTACTGTTTCTGCTTAGCTTTAGAAACTATTTACAACAGCATGTCGGTTTGCGTGGTACATTCTGCATATGCATGCACCATGTGTGCGCTATGTGTGGGTGCATGCAGTGACTGTGAGCACTCTACATCTATGTACATGATACCCCAGCTAGGGTATCACATGTGGGAGGCCGCAGGGAGCCCAGGGGAGTGTAACCCCTTCCCTGCCGACCCGGGCAGGGGCTGGCCTTGAGCCACAGAGCGTGCAGGGGAGACGGCAGGACGGTGCCTCACAAACGAGCTCAGGGCGCTGGACACCCTTGAGGAGGCCATGCTCTGTGTGCGTGGGGCTGGGGCTGTCCTGGGAGCCCCTGGAGCCCTCCCTGCCCCTGGGGACGGAGTCCTGGAGCAGGGCGCCAGGGCAGCGCTGTGCCGGCTGGGGGCTCCTGGGGTCCCTGGGAGAAATCCCAGGGAAGGGACTTTTACCAGACCTTCCCTCCCCCAAGCTGCCTCTCCTCCAGGATTAAGGCGTTAGACATCATACAGCTGTACTTGGACCTGACCCAGCCTATTGCAATGGCAGGAGGCTTATTAATGAGGAATTAAGCCGCTGGAACATCCCAGCTATGTGGGACTGAGCCGATGCCCGCTGGGAGCTGTTCCCTGATGCAGGGACACTGCTGCTGGCGGGGACCCGGCCAGCCCCACAGTGCATGGTCACCAAGTGCCAGCACTGTACGTGCCGCCTGGCATTCCCATCGTGGGCATGTGGCGCTGGAGATTCACCGCCTGCAGCCATCCTGGTGGGGCTGAGCCTGCCTGCACCATTGAGCCAGGTTCTGGCGCCTGGCAGCTGCCGTTGCTAGCCAAACCAATTGAGCCAGTCCTGCCAGCCCCACACAGCATGGGAAGGCAGCGCTGCCACTGGGCGAGCCAGGTCAGGAGCGCTGGGCTTTGCTGGGCAGCACCCAGCACTGGGGGCTTGGCGGGGCTGAGGGGTCCTGCTGGCTTCATCTGCGGGGACAGCAGTGGGGTGCTCCCGGGCAGGTTCTGGCCTGGGCTGGGGCTCTGCAGGGAGCTGGAGGGGCCAAGGGAGACCCTGCCCACCCTGCTTTGGCTAGGCAGGTCCCCTCCTTAAAGCATGCACAGCCACTGGGGCCAGTCTGGGAGCCCCGTTTCTGTGACTGGTGCTGCCTCCAGCTGCCCCGCGTGCAGGGATGGGGCAGAGGGAAAGCAGGGATGGTGGAGATGGTGTGGGGGTGCCCCTTGCCCCGTCCACTGGTGCAGGTGTGGGCCTGGGGATGGGACTGACAGTGGTGCCAAGTGCTGCAAGTGATGGGGTGGGGTGAGCTGGATGGTGGGCATAGGGAGGACCTGGGGTGCCATTAGATGGGGCGCCCTGGGTGCGCACAGGGCTGGAAGAGTGTGCTCCCTGCATCAGGGACTGCACCGTCGCCCTGGGACAGGGTCTCCCCGAGCCCAGGCACTTTGTCCGGTGCTCAGTGAGGAAGAGGCAGGCCGGGGGTCCCAGCAGGCTGGCTGGAGCTGGTTGGGAGGTGACGCAGGTGTAACCAGAGTGGGGTGCCCATGGGCAGGTGGCTGCTGAATTATTCAGAGCCTCTCCATGAACTTAATGAGCTGGTGGTGGCATGGAGGGGTTGGCCGGGCTATTGCCTCTCGCTTCCACTCTGCCTGGGGCTGGTTTGGCCTTGGTGCATCCAGACATGAAGAAGGATCGTCATAAAGACCTAATTTCCCCCCAGGCCCTTTGGTGGCAGGGAGCTGTTGCCCATCCCCTGGGTATTGGGCACTGGACAGGTCCCCATCTCAGCGTGCATCCCAGGATGCTCCCTGAAGCGATGCCTGCTGTGGGGTGGGAAGAGAGCCCTGGAGGGCCCAGCACATTAGCCTCCCCCTGCTGTGACGGGGACAGGGGCCAAGCTGAGAGCAGGATGGGGGGCACTGAGGACCCTGCCTCTAGCCAGCCCTCTGTGTTTTGCCTGGGGAGGCGATCCCTGGGGCGTGGGGGTGTGGGGCGGGCCAGGGGCTGGCACCAGCATAGCAGCTTCAACCAGCATCGACTAAAAAGGAGAAGAGCAGGGAGCTGACAGCAGCGCCTAGGAATGCCTGCACCTCCATGCATGGCTTGATGTGTGCCAGGACGCAGCTGGGACCTGTCAGGGTGTCTTCCCCCTCAGTTGCTGCTCCGGGAGGGTCCCATCCCACCACCAATGCCTGCTCAGGAGGGGACCCCCAGCACCAGCTCAGCCCCCTGACATGGTGCTGAGGCAGGGGATCCCGTGTCTGTCCCTCGCCCTGCACTCGCCAGGGACTGCCAGAGGACAGGGGTGTCCGTGCTTGGCTGCACTCCCAGCTGCCGTTCCTGGCGGGGGGCCAGGCCCCCAGCTCACATGGCAGTGTCGGGTTGGGGACGGCTAAATATACAGCCTTGTTTGAGCGCCATGGCCCATGGGGCTGGGGTCATGTGCCAGGGCAGTGTTGGCCACCCCCGGGCCTGGTTCGGGGGCAATGTGCCCCTTCTGTCCTCCACCCCATGCTGGTGGGGTCTAGCTGGGTGATACTGACCTGAAAAAGCTCTCCCTGGTGCACCCCAATCCTGCACCTGCCTGTCTTTGCAGCAGGGTTAGGGTCACAGCTTGCAGGAGCTGCCATTGCTTCTCTGGGTGGGCTGAGCAGTGTAGTGTGGTGGAGGGAGCGCGACAAGCAGGATGCCCTGGGGAGGATGGGGTTGTGCGTCGTCAGCATTGGGGGTCCTTGGGGTGCTGCTGTGCTGGGAGAGCCCCCCACTAACCCTAGCAGTCCCTGAGGTGCCCCATGCCTTGGACGTGTGGGGTGCTTAGCTCCAACCTCTAGGGCTGGGGGTGGGCACCAGGTGCAGGCTGGCATCTGGGGGGGTCTGTGGAGACACGGGGCTCAGCCACCCCTGTACTCCCCTCCAGGTGCAGCACCGCCAGTCTGGACAGATCATGGTGCTGAAGATGAACAAGCTGACCAGCAACCGGAGCAACATGCTGCGGGAGGTGCAGCTGATGAACCGCCTCTCGCACCCCAACATCCTCAGGTAGGACCTGCTCCCCCACTGCCATCCCCAGTCGGAGCTGCTACTGGGGCTGGGCAAGCTCCTAGGGCTGGGCCCCACCACAGCCATCTTCAGGTCCCCTCTGTCTCACAGGTTCATGGGGGTGTGTGTGCACCAAGGACAGCTGCACGCGCTGACGGAGGTGAGAGTGGGGTGACAGCCATGAGTCTTGGGGATCCTGTGGGCAGGGCCTGGGGAGGGGACAGCAATGGCTATGGGGACACTTTCTCAGCCAGTGGTATGTGTGCAGGGCAAGGTATGCTGGGGGGCTGTGCCATGAGGTGGTTGGAAGATGCGTTGGGGTGAGAGATGGGGATCCAGCTTTATGGGGGGGGGCAGTGATGCAGTGGCCTGGCTCTTCCCATCAGTACATCAACGGTGGGAATCTAGAGCAGCTGCTGGACAGCCCTGTGCCCCTCTCCTGGTCCATGCGTGTCAAGCTGGCCCTCGACATCGCCCGTGGCCTGCACTACCTGCACTCCAAGGGCATTTTCCACCGTGACCTCACCTCCAAGGTACAGGGCATTTTCGCTGCCCTCGTTGTCCCACACACACATTGCTGCCTGGGCACAGCTGGCCGAGGAGCAGGAGGCTGCGCTGTGCCCAGGGCATCCCAGGAGCAGTGGCTGACGAGGCAGGGCTGGCACGGGTGGTGTGACAGGAGTCCTCCTGTGCCCCCAGAACTGCTTGGTGCGCTGCGAGGCCAATGGCTACACGGCTGTGGTGGGTGACTTCGGCTTGGCAGAGAAGATCCCCATCTACAGGTGCGTGGGCAGCATCCACCCATCCATCTTTGGAGTGGGGGGTTTACAGCCCACTTGGAGCAGGAGCTGGGGAGGGATGGACTTTGGGGTGCAGCTAGAAGGGCAGGGATTAGGAACAGTGGGGGTGGTCCTCATCGGTGGGGACTCATTGGACAGATGGACACATTTGGGGCTGGCTAGGAGGGGATGGAGAAAGGGATGGTGTGGGTGGGGAGATATGAGTTCGTGGGGTGCATGGAGGAGGGTTGGCCCAGGAAGGGAGATGGAGATGGTGATTCGGGCTGCCCCAGCAGGAGGATGGGAGGTGGGACAGGGGCAGGGGCCTGCAGGCAGCCCCTGACGTCCCGCCACATCCCCCAGCGAGGGCAGCGAGAAGGAGCCGCTGGCCGTGGTGGGCTCCCCATACTGGATGGCGCCTGAGGTGCTGCGAGGGGAGATCTACAACGAGAAGGTAATGCGCTGTGGCTGCTGTGTGCGGGGCTTTATCCAGGCTTGTGCCACTGGCGGTTTGAAGGATTTGCAGCCCTGGGGGCAGTCAGGCACACAGAGGGAAGGAACTGGGCATCCCTCAGGAGCAAGGTTGCAGGGCCCCCGGTGTGGCTTCATGGGGAGGAGGGGGGCTATGGGTTTACAGAAGGGTGGGCATGTCACCTTGGGGCTGCAGGGCCACCCCCCCAGTGACTCCCTACTCTCTGCAGGCTGATGTGTTCGCGTACGGCATCATCCTGTGCGAGACCATTGCTCGCGTCCCCGCTGACCCCGACTACCTGCCCCGCACCGAGGTGACTCCTGGGATGGGGAGGGAGGGCAGCAGGCAGCGGCACCGCGGCTGGGGCCACTTCACCGAACTAGGGGGACCATCCTCCTGCGCAGGGCAGAGCCCCATGTGCAGGAACTGCCCCATGTCTCGGGGCAGGGGTGCTGTGTCCCAAATGTCTCCTGGCAGCAGGTGCTGATGCCCAGGGAGGGATGCTCTCTAATGATAACTTATCCTCGGAGCCCAGAGTCAGCCCGGGTGGGAGAAGGGGACGGTTGAATTCAGGCAGAGAGCAGGAGGGATCTGTGTCCCAGCATCCCCCAGCCTTGACCCAACTTGGGGTGCTGCCAGGTCTGCAGCCCTGGGTGACATGCAGTCAGTGCAGCAGGTGGGGGAGGCCAGGCCACCCTGGGTCCCCTGGGCTATGTGGTGCCCCAGGGGACCTGGCCTCACTCTTCCTCCTTTCCCTGGCGCAGGGTTTTGGCCTGGACGTCACCACTTTCCGTACCATGGTGGGAACTGACTGCCCAGCGGCCTTCCTCCAGCTCGCTTTCCACTGCTGCAGTGTGAGCCTCCCATCTCTGCTGCCAGGGCAGCTGGGCAGGACAGGCAGCCTTGCCTGCACAGGGGGAGAGGCAGGGAGCTGCCTTTGCTGGGCAGGGTGCCCTGGGGTGCTGGGGGGGGCTGCAGATCTCACAGGGAACCCCTCCTGCCCGCAGATGGAGCCCACCTCCCGCCCCTCATTCCTGGAAATCACACAGTGCCTGGAGGGCATCCTGCAGCACCAGCCGGGTGCCGAGGGCACTGGGGCCACCCTCTTCAGCGGCAGAGAGAGCCTGCCCGTTCCTGGGACGGCGGCCATGCTCAATGGTACGTGGGCACCCCGAGGGCAGGCCATAGGGGTGTGCAAGGAGGGGGGCTGTGGGGTGTCCCATCCTACCCCGGCAGCCATCAGGGAAGGGGTTGCACGAGTTCTGCAGGATGGAGTCGATTGCTGTTTCCCCCCCCCGGGGTGCGCCTCTGGGTTGTTGGGTGCCTGGCACCCCATGGCACCCTGTGCCAGTAGCTGCTGGCAGCTGGTAACCCGCTCCTGTGCCTGTGCCCAGGGGTAGGCGGGAGGGCAGCCAGCCACGCTGAGCAGTTGCCCCTGCACGAGCTGGGGACACAGCACCTGCAGCCGGACCAGTGCCTGTCCTGCAGCCAGTCCGACATGTTCCCCCCCAAATTGCCCACCCTACTGCGGCCGCTGGAGCCTTACAGCAGGGCCAGGACCAAGGAGCCGCTGCCCCGCGTCAACCCCTTCTCCCAACGTGAGGACCTGAAGGGAGGGAAGATCAAGCTCTTCGACACGCCAAGCAAGTCGGTCATCTCGCTCACCTTTGACCTGCCGCCCCCTGCCCCGCTCCAGCTCAGCACCCCCGTAACACCTGAGCCCACTGTGGAGGTGCAGTGTGACTTCTTGGCCCCTGCTGCCACCCCCTGCAAGTGCTACTCACTGCCTGACTCCCCTGAGCTGCCCCACCAAGGGGGCCTGGCGCTGGACGTAGGGTCCCCCCATCCCACCGGCAACCCCCAGCCACCTGCCCTCCTCCTCCCTCTGGCTTGGGGACAAGCCTCTACCCCCATCCCCGGGGCAGAGGAGTGGATGGACTGCGGCCCCGACAGGCCCGAGCTGCCGCAGCCCCCTCCGCCACCCCCCAACAGCAACTTCATCCGCACAGCAGCCTCGGGTGCCCAAACCTGGCAGCCAGAGCCGCGAGCCCCCAACGGGCTCCTCTTCAACAACAACCACGTGGCGGTGAGCAAACCCCTGGCTTGGGGCAGCGGGCTGGAGCGCGGCTTCTCTGAGCTCAGCATCCCCTGCACAGCAGCGCTGGAGCAGATGGAGCGCACAGCCATGCTGACCGGGCATGGCTCCGGCACTGTGCTGGAGCAGAACGAGGTGCTGCCCTGCCCCGACTGCTGCCTAGGTCCCTTCAGCTTCAGCTTGGCCTCCATCTGCCACCGGCTGACACCCAACCCGCCCCACTACCAGAACCTCAACTGCGAGGCCAAGAGCCTCCTCTGCCATGACCGGGGCTGCCACCAGAAAGCCCCAGGGCCAGTGCTGGCAGAGCCCAGCTTGAAGCTGCCAGAGGCATAGTCCTAGTGCTGGGGACCCCTGGGGAGCAGGGCTGCATCTGGCCGCCCCTCGGACCCCCTCACGGATGCAGCACTGGGCAGGTGCAGGAGCCTGGTGCATCCCTGCAGTCTGTCCTCGCTTGCTCAGCACTTGGTAGCTGTGGTGCCCCGTGCCGTGGCCACCATGATGCTGCTCAGGCGCCCCTCCTGCCAGGATCGTCCTCAGAGGTCTGCAGGGAGCCCCAGGGGTGGGCTGGGTCCCTGCCAGGGACTGAAGTGCAATAACACCCCTGCCCCGGGCACACTCCAGCACTGCCCTGGGCAGCAGGGCTGGTCCCCCGCAGGGCCCCCAGGGCTCAAGCCCTGGATGCGGGACCCCCCCTTCCCCAAGGGCTCACCCCTCCGCAGGCTCTTGCCAAGGGGTGTGCAATGAGCTAGGAGCCCCCCGTGGCCCCCCCAGGCCAGGGGGTGAGTGCGGCTGGGCTGGGGGCAGAGGGGTCAGTGTGCGTATGTGTGTGTTGGGGGACCCTGTGGGGCTGGTGGGTGTCCCCATGCTTCCTCACAAGCATGGGGAGCACACCCAGTCCCTGACATGGGGAAAGGCGTGCAGGGGACTGGGAAAGGGGCAATACCCATGGGGCAGTGCCCAGGGAGGATTGCCAGTGCTGGGGTTGCCCCCTGCCTGCCCAATGATGAGGGCTGATTGCTGAGCCGTCACAGTGCCCTGTGTCCTCCTGGCACGGGGTCAGGAGCGGGGTGCTGGCAGAGGGGCTGGGGTGCCATCCTGCCCAACGACCCACCCCAGAGCCTCCCAGATGGCTGGGGGGGAAGGGGCCAGTGGACAGCATGGCCGGGCTGCCCGGCCCCTGGCAAGGGTGGGAACCGGCTTTCCTCCCCTCCACACAATGCACTGGTGAATGCAAAACTCTTGTGTTTTATATTATTATTAATAATAATTCCTAGTAATATATACCCAGCTTATTTAAAAGTGTTCAATAAAACCTGAATGTCCCAGCAACCCGGGCTGCTGCTTCTGTCTCTCAGATGCATGTTGGATGGGGAGGGGAGCCCCACCCCAGAAGGTGGCACAGGCTTGCCCAGGGCTTCTGGGGTCCCCTCTTGGGGACCATGAGCCAGCCTGGCTCAGCCCCAGGTCTTAATGCCCCCAAATTGACCATTTCTGTTGAAATTGCTTCAGTCAAATTCCCATTTATTATTTAGGTTCATTGGGTTCGTGCCCTTGAGTCCATGTTTGTGGTGGTACACAAGAAAGCAAAGAGCAGACAAGCTGTGTCTCTTTATTGTTACAAAGTGGGTTCAGCCAGCGGACAAGACAGTGACACGTGCCACCTCCAAAACACCTGCCTTTAACACCCTTTTGCTCTTCAAGCAAGCTAATTCACATAGCAATTAATCAACTATATATGGCATGCACAACCCCATAATAAACTGAGAACATCTTCACCTGGTTGAACATTACTTCCTCTGCTCTTGCCTGGCTGCAGTGTTACATTAGGGCTATTTTGCTTAATCTTTGCACGTGCACGTGTGTAGTAACTATTTAAAGTCCTGATGATTTGTCTTGCAAAGCATCTGTCCGCTGCAAGTGCCAGAGTTGCTTTTGCTTTTGAAAGGCACTGTCACATAGTACAATCCTAAAGGTCACTGCTCTACTTCCTAATTAGCAAAAACACCTCAACTGCCAGCACAGGCACCGGCCAGTTCAGGTGCAGCTTCTCTCCTTTGCCAAGGCTGTTGCTTGCTGGGTTGCCTGAAAGCTGGGGCCAAGCTGCTCCTGGGATGGGGCCAGGCAGAAAGTCCCTGCCATGGGGAGGGGACCTGGCCAGGTGTGGGGCTGTGCCATCCCCTGCTCCCACATCCTTGCATCCCTGCACCACAGCTCGCTCCATGCTGGGGCTGTTGCACAGCTGCAGTGCTGAGCATCAGAGCTCGCTCCACTCTGCAGCCATGGTGCGCCAGCCCCTGTGCTCAGGAAGACCCTGTACCCTGTGCAGGTGTGGGGCTGAGCTGTGGGTCCCATACCACTCTGCTGAAGCATGTCAGCTGGGGGGAAACAGTCACTGCCACCGCCACCGAGCATCACTGTGGCCAGGGGAGCATGCAGGAAGGACCTGGGTGGCCCCTGGGCAGGGGTCTGCAAGAGGGAAGGGGATGGGACATCCCAGGCAGGGGTTCAGCAAGGCTGAAACAGAGGCAGCATGGGGTGCGGGTGCTGCAAAGGAAGGCAGAGGGTGAGGGTGAGGTGCTGCCCAGCCTCCCCTGCATGCAGTGAGACTGGGAAGGCAGCTTGCAAAGGGGTTTCCCCATCTTGCCCCTTTGCTGCCCCACAGCTTGGGGGGGGGGGTTGTCTCTTGAGCTACCGCAGACCAGGGGCTGCTGTGGCAGCAAAGGGATGGAGGCAGGCTCCATCCAGCATGGGATGTGCCTGCATCCTTCTCCCTTTCCTGCCAAGCCAGGGGTCAACATGCCTCACGCAGAGGCTCAAGCTCCCTGCTTTCCTCCACGCACACCCCATGGGCCCCACGCACCCCAGGGCACGGCAGAGCCTGGCATGGGCACACTCACCGCAGCGGTGCCAGGGCCAGCAGCCATCGTCATATGAAAGGGGAGCTTGGCCCTGCCGCCTTCTCGCAGGTCCAGAGGTGCAGGTCATCAGGACCGGCGCACTGGGTGGGTTTGATGTTCCCGCGGCTTATTATGGCACAGGACCCATTCAACTTTGACTGCCATGGCCTGGATGGAGAAATGGCACATCAGGGGGCTGCCACCGCACTATCCACTATCCCCTGCTGAGGGCTGTAGGCAGCCTGGGCCACCTACAGGTTCCCTCTTGCATGCTCGCTGGGCAGGGGTTGAATGCTGCAAAGGGGGGATCCCCCAGTCCTCCCCTACTGATTTTACAGGCTGAAGCCTCAGCCGATGTCCCTGTCCTCCCTCGGGCAGGCTGAGAAACCCCTCTGCCTGAGGTTTGCATTACTTATGACTCCCTTTAGCCTCCCCCCTGCTTGAATCTCAGCCTTGCAGCTGGGGGATATTTCATCCCTGCAGCACCCGGTGGTGGGGAGAGCCCAGTCCTCCCCGAGGGCACGTGGATGGCTGGAGGAGCTGCCCATCCGGCAGCTGCAGTGCTGCTCTGGGCTGTGGGGCTGAGGATGGAGGAGCAGGCAGCGAGCAGGGGCTGGGTACCCAGCACCCAGGCCAGATGATAGGTCTGTTCCTCCTCACTGCTCTCAGGCACCGCAAGAGGAAGTGGTGGCGAGCCGGGGAGAGGGTGCACATGGCGGGGAGGAGCCCAGGACCCTCTGTGGGCGGGAAGGCTTGATTTCCCCTCGAGGAGGGATCGGGGTGGCACGTGGATGAAGGGGGCTAGGGTGACCCTTCTCACTGCTTCCTGCTTGTGCAAGCTCTGCACATGCCCCCCCCCCCCCCAGGCTTGACTGTCCTTTTGCATGGCCTTCGAGCATCTCATCACACTGCTGCACCTGCCTCCCTTCGGCCTCAGCTGCTTTGATGCTCTTTGTTGCCCAGTTCTTGGGACTGGGTACTATTGGGATTTAAAATGCTACCTAAAGACATGCTGGAGGAGACGGGGTTTTGGCAAGAGGCTGTGCCACCAGGTACCTTTCATAAAGGGAACCGTCCATCCAGAACCAGGCATCTGAGACCCCCTCGCCTTCCGGGTCCCCTTCCTCCAGCCAGCCGTAGTCGTACCAGGGGAAGCTGCTCTTCTGCAGCCCGATCCAGTATGGGATGTCTGCATTCTTCAGGAAGGTCTGAGGAAGGGGAAAAAGGGCCTTTTCATGGCTTTTCCACAGCATCTATGGACTGCAGTGTCTGCAGGGGGTAGCCGTCTCCCCAAGGAGCCCCTGGGGCCAGAGCTCCATGGGGCAGGACAGCTGAGCAGCCCCAGTGCCCCGCTCCAGCCTGGGCAGCATCCAGGGGTGCCAGAGCCTCTCCATCCCACATCCACCACCAGCCATGTGCTCCAGTGATCGGCCTTGCACCCTCCAATGTTTTGGCAGGGTAGGGGTCCCCAGAGCGGTGCTGGCCTACCTGGGGAGCCCAGGGCTGGATGCACCAGCTCCTGCCCTTGGCTCCCCCAGCACCCTACCGGCACAGTCCAGCGACTCCAGGATTTGGTGACCAGGAGCTGAGAATATTTCTTCTCACACTCGTCTCTGCTGTCCTCCCATGTCTTCTTCTCCGATGAGATGAAGAGGCACTTGCCCCTGTACAGCAGCCAGCCTGAGGGGCAGCAGTCTGGGGGCAGGGGCACAGCTCAGGTGCTTGCTCAGCCACAGATGCCTGGGGGGGCCCAGCCTGGACCAGGAACAGCCCCCACATCTCCCCAGCAGACATCGCAGGCTCAACCTCTGCTCCAGGCATAGCTTCATCCTTTGGACCACCCCGTCCCCACCACATGGCCAAAAAGCCAGTGCCCATGCCTTGGCACTGCATCTGCTGAGGGGTTGCTGGGGTCCCCTGGGGCACCCCATCCCTGGTCCACCATTGCCCTACCTATAGCCACGCAGGAGCGCAGGATGGCCACAGTGCTCTCACTGTTGTTGAGCTTCCCCTGCACCTCCTGCATCTCCTTCTCCATCTTCCCCAGGACACCCATGATGCGCGCCAGCTCGGCATCCCGGCTCCCCAGCTCCAGCCGGCTGCTGTTGCCTTCCTGCCATGCTCGCTGTAGCTCCGCTCTGGCCCACGCCAGCTCCAGCTGCATCTGCTCCAGGCTCTGCTCCCGCGCACTCACCTCCTGCGAGAGGTGGCCCGACTCGGCCGCATGCTCGCGGGAGGCATCCTGCAGGCTGCGGGTGACCTGCCAGTCTGGGGGCAGTCTGGATGAGCTGGGGCATGGGGATGGGACAGCCCAAGCAGAGGGACACAGGACTGACCCTGCTCAAGGGGTAGTGTGGGCATGGCTGGGTTGGGCAAGGCAGGGAGGTGTCCATGCTGGATGGGAAAGGATGGGAAAGACAGCACAGGGAAGTGTATGATCCTGGGCAGGATCTGGCAGGGGAGAGCAGGGCAAGGCAGGGCAGGGTGTAGGAGCAGACAGAGAAGGGCAGGGACAGGGAGAGTGCAGCAATATGAGGCTGGGCAAGGCCTGGAAGGGAAGGGAAAGGAGCAGAAAGGGAGAACAAGGTGGGGAAGATGGGTGATGGGAAGCAAAGGAGGCACCCATGACATGCTAGGGATACAGGACAGTGTGGGGCAGATGGGGCAGAGGGACCTAGCCCCAAGCAATGTGTGTGGGCATCCCTCTATTCACCCACTTATTCACCCGCAGCCCACCCTAGCCCAGCTGCCTGCCTCTCCCTGTGCTGCCCAGCCACCCCCAGCCCTGACAGCACCCACCCCCCTGACTCACAGGAAGCCCCCAGGGCCGCAGTGGCCACCAGCAGAAGCAGGCAGGTTGCCAGCAGTCCCACAGGGATGCACCACCACCGGGACCAGCACCCTGCAAGACACAACCAACCACGGGCATCACCTGCTGCTACCTCCAACTGGAAACCAGGAAACCCTTGGCAGCCCCCAGACCTCCCGCCTGCAGGCAGCAGAATGGCAGTGTGATGGCACAGGTGGCACGATGTAGGCACTTCCTCTCTTCAAGGATGGGAGTGAGAGCACCCTGAAACACCACCCACTACCCGTGCCAGGACCTCCCCGAGTCCCCTGGGCTCCAGCCGGGCACTCACCTGGGCTGGGCTGGGCCCTGTCCCCATCCTGCCCCACTGGCGCCAGCTGCACATTCTCATAGGGGCTCTCTGCCTCATCCATGCCAAGGGCTGTTGGAGGAAGGCAGGGGAGGGTGGCTGAGTCCATGGGGCTGGGCATGGTGGGGGCATCAGGAGCGTTCCCACGGGCTCTCACCTGCCTCCAGTGCCTGGCTGGCCGCGCTCTGGACCCTCATCACCTTGGCAAACCTCAGGTCAGCATAAACCATGCTCTGGGCCATGTGGGCAAGCGCTGGGCAAGCCCTAAGCCCTGCTGCCTCCCACCCTGCCTTTGGGATGCCTTTCGGAGATGGTCCTGCTCCCCTGTGATTGCGCCGTCTCTTGGAGGTGCAAAGGAGAAGTGCGGCCAGTGTCTGCAGAAGCAGAAGTTTGCTCTGAGCTGTAGCAGATGGGACCAGCGAGGCATGGCTGCGGGGACCAGCACCCTCTCATTGGTCCGTCCCCTCCCACGCTCTGAAACTGCTCATGGTGCCTCCAGGCACGCAACAGGTCCAGGGCAGCGCAGTCTGAGGTCAGGGCACTGACAGAGCAAGGATGGACCCAAATCCCTGGGCCAGGGGAGAGCTGGAGGAGAGCAGGGCCATCCTGGACACAGGAATACATTGCCCTGGGGCCAGCCCCGTGGAGGGCTGAAGGTCTCTGCGGATGCAGATTTCCCCTCCCAGACTCTGGGAATGGGAATTTCCCCATGATGTAGTTTGTGCCACTGCCTCTCATCCTCTCCCTGGTCCCCTCCTAGAAGACCCCGGCTCCGGCATCGCTCCAAACTCCCACCAGAGAGTTGCAGAGAGCAATGACACCCACTTTGCCTTCCCTTCCCCAGACCACAACCCCAGCACTCACAGCATCTCCTCCTTGGTCCCAACCTCCAGCCCCTCATCATCTCAGAGGCCTCTACTGAACCACATCCAGAGAAAGGCACGTTTCGGAGAGGGCCACTGAGCTGGGGACCAGCTGAACATAGCTGGACACAGCCAGTTCCTGGGACAGGACTGGAGGCATGCAGGGGTGCTGGTTGAGCACAGCATTGAAAGACTGCTCTCCATCATCTCTACAAGAGTAGAAGTACTTCATGACTGGAGAAAGGCAAAAATCATGGCTAACTTCAAAGAGGGCAAGAAGGAGGTTTGGAAAGATAAAGGTTGAGCAGCTTCCACCCAATCCCCAGAAAAGAGATGGGGTACGACCTGGGCACATGATGGTCCAGGTCCATGGAGGACATGGTGGTGGCTGGGGGGAGCCAGGCAGGATTTACCAAGGACAAGTGGTGCCTGCCCAACCTGCCTGCTGCCATGGAAGCACTGGGCTGGGGATGAGGGGAGAGCAATGGGGACCATTTATTGTGACCCTTCAAGGTCTGGGACATGGTTTCCCATGGTCTCCTCACTGGCAGAGTGGGGAGATGTGGCCAGGAGAAGGGGAGAAGAGCAAGAGCTCAAGCTGCAACATGGAAACTCCTTTTAGGCATTAGGGCAAACATTTCTGCACAACAACAATGCTCAAACCCCGGAGCAGAGCACAGAGAGGGGGAACCTCCATCCTGGATAGGGCCAGTCCCAGAGCAACCTGTTCCCATGTCGAAGTTGGCCCCTCTCTCCCCTGTCCCAGTGATTTGGGTCAGTTCTTGGTACACTGAGCCCTGCAGCTCTGCCACGGCCCGGCCCAGTGCCCCAACCCCAAGCTGCACCACCCCACTGTGGTCCTAGGGGACCCTGAGTGGTTTCGGGCCGTGGAGATGGACAGGATGGCAGCACTGGGGCCAATGGCAGGCTGCCGGTCCCCACAGCTGTGCTTTCCTGCGCCCATCTTCTGCACTTCACAGCAAACCTGCTTCTGCAGAATCCGGCTGCACTTCTCCTTTGTAGCCCTGAAAGAGGGGGTGACTGCGGCAGAGCAGGAGCCATCGGGACGGTCAGGGCAGCCCAGGGCATGGCCTATAGCATGGTCTATGAGGACCTGAGATCTGCCACGGCTCCACTGCTCACTGCCCCCGCCTGCCCCGCAGCGCCCTCTGAGGCCTAGAGCCCCTACGAGAACGTGCAGTTGGAGCCCGTGCCTGTGGCAACCAGCCCAGGTGAGAGCCCAGCTGCGACCGCCACCATGGGGAAGATGGGTTGGGGGGGGTCACCGGGCAGCGGCAGGCGGGATTCAGGGTGATGCCCATGGCTGCCCATCTCTTGCAGGGCGCTGGCCCCGGTGGCGGCACATCCCTGCAGGGCTGCTGGCAGCCAGCCTGCTGCTGCTGGTGGCCACTGTGGCCCTGGGGGCTTGCTGTGAGTGGGGGCAGGGGCAGCGGGGTGGCAGGCAGCTGGGCAGGGGGCGGAGGAGCTCGCCAAGCCACTTTCCATCATTTATCAGCAGTCCTGGTCAACCAGGGAGGTCCCAGATGACTGGAAGCTAGCAAATGTGATGCCCCTCTACAAGAAGGGTCAGAAGGAGGATCCGGGGAACTACAGGCCTGTCAGCCTGACCTCGGTGCCGGGAAAGGTCATGGAGCAGATCATCTTGAGTGCCATTACGCAGCACGTGAGGGACAACCGGGGAATCAGGCCCAGCCAGCATGGGTTCACGAAGGGAAGGTCCTGCTTGACTAACCTGATCTCCTTCTATGACAAGGTGACCCGCTTAGTGGATGAGGGGAAGGCTGTGGATGTTGTCTACTTGGACTTTAGTAAGGCCTTTGACACTGTCTCCCACAGCATTCTCCTGGAGAAGCTGGCTGCTCACGGCTTGGATGGGTGCACTCTGCGCTGGGTTAAAAACTGGCTGGACGGCCGAGCCCAGAGAGTGGTGGTGAATGGAGTCAAATCCAGTTGGCGGCCGGTCACGAGTGGTGTTCCCCAGGGCTCAGAACTGGGGCCGGTCCTGTTCAATATCTTTACTGATGATCTGGATGAGGGGATTGAGTGCACCCTCAGGGAGTTTGCAGATGACACCAAGTTGGGTGGAAGTGTCGATCTGCTGGAGGGTAGGAAGGCCCTGCAGAGGGATCTGGACAGGCTGGATTGTTGGGCTGGGGCCAACTGCATGAGATTCAACAAGGCTAAGTGCCGAGTCCTGCACTTGGGTCACAACAACCCCATGCAACGCTACAGGCTTGGGGAGGAGTGGCTGGAGAGCTGCCTGGCAGAAAAGGACCTGGGGGTGTTGGCTGACAGCCGCCTGAACATGAGCCAGCAGTGTGCTCAGGTGGCCAAGAGGGCCAATGGCATCCTGGCTTGTATCAGGAATAGTGTGGCCAGCAGGACCAGGGAGGTGATAGTGCCCCTGTACTCGGCATTGGTGAGGCCGCACCTCGAGTACTGTGTTCAGTTTTGGGCCCCTCACTACAAGAAGGACATTGAGGTGCTGGAGCGTGTCCAAAGAAGGGCAAGGAAGCTGGTGAAGGGTCTAGAGCACAAGTCTTATGAGGAGCAGCTGAGGGAGCTGGAGTTGTTTAGTCTGGAGAAGAGGAGGCTGAGGGGAGACCTTATTGCTCTCTCCAACTACCTGAAAGGAGGTTGTAGTGAGGCGGGGGTCAGTCTCTTTGCCCAAGTAGCAAGCGATAGGACAAGAGGAAATGGCCTCAAGCTGCGCCAGGGGAAGTTTAGATTGGATGTTAGGAAAACTCTCTTGACCGAAAGGGTAATCAGGCACTGGAACAGGCTGCCCAGGGAAGTGGTTGAGTCTCCATCCCTGGAGGTATTTAAAGGACAGATAGATGTGGCACTTAGGGACATGGTTTAGTGGTGGACTTTGCAGTGCTAGGTTAACGGTTGGACTTGATGATCTTAAGGGTCTTTTCCAACCTTAACGATTCTATGATTCTATGATTCTATGATTGGTTCGCCCACTGTGCAAAAACAGCCTCTGGGAAGATAAACTGCTCCTGCTGTTCTTACCATTTTCCCTGGATCTGTGAGCAGCCCCCAAATCTGAGCAGCCCACCCAAGTCCCTCTTTCCTCTCCTGGTCCAGGGGTTGATTCTGAGACCCCCTCTCCATCACAGGACTGAGGGACAGGAGCTGGGGGTGCACAGCAAAGACACCCTTCCCCTCCTGCACAGCCACATCCCTGCGCACCATTGCCTCAACCACATTACAAAGCTCTGGGGAGACAGGTTGGGAAAGATGTCTGCATTTTAAAACAAGACTTATGGAAAAGAGACTGTATTTCTGTGTTTCACACCCATGCTTACATCCCCTGCCCTTGCCCTCGCCCTCGCCCTCCAGCCCTGGCTCCCATGACCCAGGGAGGGGATGCCGGTACCGAGCCCTGCTCACCTCTGCTGCCTTCCTCTGAGGTTGGTGACCATGTGCTGGTTTGGGAGGTGCCTCTTGCACCTTGTGAAGCTGGGTATGATGGTGCCGTTGTTGTCTCCAAGCTGTCCCCCTCGGGGAGTACTTTGGTTTTACTGTCTGCCCCTTGCCTCTGTCACTGGCTCCTGTCCTGCTCTTTCTCCTCCCTCTATCACCTGCCCTCGGCCACAGCCTGTCCTAGGGTTGAGCTTTGTTCTTCTGGTCAAAGAGCCTTGATCCTGGGAGGAAGATGAAGCATGTCCTCCTGGGCATGCAATGGTCCAGGGAGAACATGGTGGTGGCTGGGGGGAGCCAGGCAGGATTTACCAAGGGCAAGTGGCACCTGCCCAACCTGCCTGCCTGCTGCCATGGGAGCACTGGGCTGGGGATGAGGGGAGAGCAATGGGGGCCATTTATTGTGACCCTTCAAGGTCTGGGACATGGTTTCCCATGGTGTCCTCGCTGTCAGAGTGGGGAGATGTGGCCAGGAGAAGGGGAGAAGGTGGGTGGAAACCTGGATGGTGGGACAGCTGCAGGGGGGTGTCAGCAGTGCCCTGTCCAGCTGGCAACATCCCTGCAGGGTCAGTCCTGGGGCCAATGCTCCTTGAAGCCTTCACCGGTGCCCTGGATGATGGGATGGGGATGGCCTCAGCCAGCTGAGGGGCAATACCAACCTGGGCAGTGGTGGGTATATTGGAGAGCAGGACTGATGTTCAGAGGGGCCTGGAGAAATCAGCTGATGGGAGCCTGCTGATGTTGGATGGGAAAAGGGTGAGTCCTTGTATTAGGTTTGCGTGGCAAAGTTTTGGTAGCGGAGGGGCTACAGGGGTGTCTTCTGTGAGAAGATGCCAGAAGCTTCCCCCATGTCTGATAGAGCCAGTTCCAGACGGCTCCAAGATGGACCCACCACTGGCCAAAGCTGAGCCAATCAGTGACATTGGTAGCGCCTTTGTGATAACGTATTTAAGAAGGGGAAAAAAAATCTGCACAACAGCAACTGCAGCCAGAGAGAGGAGTGAAACTATGTGAGAGAAACAACCCTGCAGACACCAAGGTCAGTGAAGAAGGAGGGGGAGAAGGTGCTCCAGGCACCAGAGCAGAGATTCCCCTGCAGCCCATGGTGAAGCAGGTTGTCCCCCTGCAGCCTATGGAGGTCCACAGTGGAGCAGATATCCACCTGCAGCCTGTGGAGGACCCCACACTAGAGCAGGTGGATGCGCCTGAAGGAGGCTGTGACCCTGTGGAGAGGAGCCCACGCTGGAGCAGGTCTTCTGGCAGGACTTGTGGCCCTGCAGGAGACCTATGCTGGAGCAGTCTGTTCCTGAAGGACTGCACCCTGTGGAAAAAAACCCATGCTGGAGCAGTTCGTGAAGAACTGCAGCCCATGGGAAGGATGCATGTTGGAGAAGTTCATGGAGGATTGCCTCCTGTGGGTGGGACCCCACGCTGGAGCAGGGGAAGAGCATGAGGAGGAAGGAGTGGCAGAGACATGTGATGAACTGACCGCAACCCCCATTCCCCATCCCCCTGTGCCGCTCAGGGAGAGGAGGTAGAGAATTTGGGAGAAAAGTTGAGCCTGGGAAAAAGGGAGGGGTGGGGGGAAGGTGTTTCAAGATTTTTTTCTTATTTCTCATTATCCTACTCTGATTTGATTGATAATAAATTAAATTAATTTCACTGAGTTGAGTCTGTTTTGCCCGTGGCAGTAATTGCTGAGTGACCTCCCTGTCCTTATCTCAACTCACGAGCCTTTCGTTATATTTTCTCTCCCCTATCCAGCTGAGGAGGGGGAGTGACAGAGCGGCTTGGTGGGCACCTGGCAGCCAGCCAAGATCAACCCACCACAGTCCTGCAGCTGGGAAGGAGAAACCCCATGCATCAGGATGGGCGAGCAAGCAGCCATGCTGAATGGGCCTGGGGGACCTGCGAACCAGAGTCTGGACAGGAATCAACAGTGTCGTCGTGGTGACAGAGCCCAATGACACTGTGGGCCATGGTGGCTGGAGCTCAGACCTCCAGGGGAAGGGAGCCTGCTCCTCTGCGGGCACTGGGGAGACCACGTCTGGGCTCCCCAGGAGAAGCCAGACACAGCAAGTCCTTGTTTCAAACAATAGCTGAGATTGCAGGAGCTCTCCTGTAATCCTGTTCCAGCCTCTCGGCCTTGCCATGCTGTGGCCTGCCTCCACCGGCCTCCTTCCACACCTCCTCTCTCACGAGCTGCCCAAGTCCAGCTTAGCAAAGTGGTTCCCACCTCCCTCATCGACCCCCTGGCAGCTCAGGGCTCGCTGGTCCCACCATGGTCTTAGGGATCTTTCCCCTGTGGTGGCAGGGCTCTCCCCTTTCCCCCATGTTCCCAAGCCTCCTCAGTGCTCCCCCATCTCTCCCACTGTTTTAAGGCTCCTCACTGTACCCCCATTTCCTCTCATGGCTTCAGGACACCCTCATTTGCCTCCCATGATCTTGGGGATCTTTGCTGCACCCTCAAATCCCCCATGGCCTCAGGGCTCCCTTATTCACCCCTCCCCCCATGGTCTCAGGGTTCTTCACTGCACCCCTTTTTCCCCCATGGTCTCAGGGATCCTCATTGCACCCCCATTTCCTCCACAGTCTCAGGGCTTCCTCATTTGCTCCCCATGATCTCAGGGCTCCCCAGCACTCCCCCATCTCCCCCATGGTCTTAGGGCTTCCCAGCAGTTTCTCATGCTGATGGCACCACTGCCTGTACCTTCCCTGGGAAAGGCCCAGCCCAAAGCCCTGGGCAGGTGATGGAGGCAGGACAAAGGGCAGGACAAGAGCTGTCAATGCTGAGGGAACAGCCAAGGGACAGGCAGTAAATCCACAGGACTCCCTGAAGAGGACAGGTCAGGGACACCAATGGCACTGTCATCCCCCAGCTCCAAAAAGATGCAAATGGCACATCCCGCACCAGTGCACCACCGACAGCCTCAGGGGAGCATGGCAGGCGAGAGCTGGGCTCCGCACTGGAGTCCTGGGTCACTGCAAGCTGTGCTGGCCAGGGCACGCAGGGACACGCGCCTGGGTCTGGAGGGCTGGTGCAAGGTGGTATAAGTGTATGCGTGAGTGTGAGAGGGCAATAAGGTCTGTTTTCCATGAGCCTTGCTTTAAAATACAGACACCCTTTCCCAGCACTTTGCAGTGAGGTTGAGGCAATGCGTGCACAGGGGAGAGGGTCTCGGGTGCACCTCCAGCTCCTGTCCCCGAGTCCTGTGATGGAGCAGGGTGGCAGCACAGTCACTCCTTGACCAGGAGAGGAGGGAGTGTCTTTGGTGTGCTACTCAGCTTTGGGGGCTGCTCACAGATCCACTGATACTTTCTCCTGCATTTTGTACTCTCTATTTTCCCATTAGCTGATAGCCCGTGGTCTGCAGAACAGGCGTACCTAGGAGAGAGGGCACATCTCAGCAGCAACAGCATCCCCACCATGGACACCTCTTTCCGCAGCAGCTGGATAAGTGCACTCTCCGCTGGCTAAATGGCTGAGCCCAGAGAGTGGTGGTGAATGGAGTCAAATCCAGTTGGCGTCCGGTCACGAGCGATGTTCCCCAGGGCTCAGTACTGGGGCCGGTCCTGTTCAATATCTTTACTGATGATCTGGATGAGGGGATTGAGTGCACCCTCAGGGAGTTTGCAGATGACACCAAGTTGGGTGGAAGTGTCGATCTGCTGGAGGGTAGGAAGGCCCTGCAGAGGGATCTGGACAGGCTGGATTGTTGGGCCGGGGCCAAGTGCATGAGATTCAACAAGGCTAAGTGCCGAGTCCTGCACTTCGGTCACAACACCACCATGCAGCGCTACAGGCTTGGGGAGGAGTGGCTGGAGAGCTGCCTGGCTGAAAAGGACCTGGGGGTGTTGGTTGACAGCCGCCTGAACATGAGCCAGCAGTGTGCTCAGGTGGCCAAGAGGGCCAATGGCATCCTGGCTTGTATCAGGAATAGTGTGGCCAGCAGGACCAGGGAGGTGATAGTGCCCCTGTACTCGGCACTGGTGATGCCGCACCTCAAATACTGTCTTCAGTTTTGGGCCCCTCACTACAAGAAGGACATTGAGGTGCTAGAGCGTGTCCAAAGAAGGGCAAGGAAGCTGGTGAAGGGTCTGGAGCACAAGTCTTATGAGGAGCGGCTGAGGGAGCTGGGGTTGTTTAGTCTGGAGAAGAGGAGGCTGAGGGGAGACCTTATTGCTCTCTACAACTACCTGAAAGGAGGTTGTAGCAAGGTGGGGGTTGGTCTCTTCTCCCTAGTAACAAGTGGTAGGACGAGAGGAAATGGCCTCAAGCTGCGCCAGGGGAGGTTTAGGTTAGACATTAGGAAAAACTTCTTCACCGAGAGGGTGGTCAAGCATTGGAACAGGCTGCCCAGGGAAGTGGTTGAGTCTCCATCCCTGGAGGTATTTAAAGGACGGATAGACGTGGCACTTAGGGACATGGTTTAGTGATGGACTTGGCAGTGCTAGGTTAACGGTTGGACTCGATGATCTTAAGGGTTTTTTCCAACCTTAACGATTCTATGATTCTATGATTCTATGACTCCTACCCCTCTCCCAGTGCAAACAGCCATCCTGATGCTCCATCCCTGTCTCCGCCAGGCACAGCAACCGCATAACCATGGCAACAGTGGCCCCATAACAAACAGGTACATCTGACATCTCCATGGCGACTGACTCCCTGAACAGCTGATAAGAGCTTCACTTCCTAGATGCTGGGGAGGGATGGGGGGATTCGAGCCCCACCAGGGAGGGTGGCTGCAGGGATGTGGGGACAGACACAGCCAGGAAGGTGCCTGGGGCAGCACAAGCCTTCTTGGCCTCTGTCCTGCCAGGGAGGCTGCAGGGGACACAGGCGATGCAGGAGAGGGAGGTGGCCCTGTGGACAGCATCGCCACGGTTCAGCTGCCTGTGTCCCAGCCCCATCCTGCCTGTTGGACTGTCAGTGCCATTGGGCCGGCGTTCCCGTCTCTGACACATGCTCCCTGGAAATGGGTATCCCAAAGGCCGGGACCATGCTTCCCTGCACAACCTCCTCCTACCCCTAACTCCGACTGCAGGGATGCTCTGCCTGCTGGCTGCAGCCTGCCCTCCCTGTGGGGCTGCCAGGCCCTGCCGCTGCTGCCTGCCTATATCTGCCAGGCCAGGCTCACCAGTCAGCGGCCCTGATGCAGTCTGTCATTGCAGACAGCAATTGCACACCATGCAACTTTAATGTGTTAGGTCTGAATTATTGAGCAGGCTGTGTGCACGCAGGCAGGACCCATCATCCCTCCTCCTCTCCCTGCCTGCGCACGCCGGGCAGCAGCAGGCAGGGGCTGGCGAGAGGTCCCAGCCTTTGGGGTCTCTCTGGGTGCAGGAGAGTACCGTGCCCCTTGCTAGCCCTGGGAGCTGTGAGGTGCGGGTGGCAGCATGGCTGTCGGTGCCACCAGTTTGGTTGCCTGGGGGTTGGTGGTCCCTGTGCAACGAGACCCCCAAGGATGGTGTTATCTCTGCAGGGTGCAGGAGCAGGTGTATAGGGAGGGATGCACCATCCTGCTCTGTCCCTGCCTCGGCGTTTGCTCCCTGCAATCTTCATGAAGCTCCATGGCCAGAGGCAGCAGATCCCCCGCTGCTGCCCCAGGAGGTCCTCGCCCCTCTCCTGCTCGTTGTATTGGGTTTGTGTGGCAAGGTTTTGGTAGCAGGGGGGCTACAGGGGTGGCTTCTGTGAGAAGATGCTAGAAGCTTCCCCTCTGTCCGATAGAGCCAATGCCAGCCAGCTCCAAGATGGACCCGCCGCTGGCCAAGCCAATCAGCGATGGTGGTAGCACCTCTGTGATAACATATTTAAGAAGGGGGAAAAAAACCCAACAAAAACCACTGCGCAATTGCAGCTGAAAGAGAGGAGTGAGAATATGTGAGAGAAACAACTCTGCAGACACCAAGATCAGTGAAGAAGGAGGGGGAGGAAGTGCTCCAGGCACCAGAGCAGAGATTCCCCTGCAGCCTGTGGTGAAGACCATGGTGAGGCAGGTTGTCCCCCTGCAGCCCATGGAGGTCCATGGTGGAGCAGATATCCACCTGCAGCCCATGGAGGACCCCATGCCGGAGCAGATGGATGCCCAAAGGAGGCTGTGACCCTGTGGGAAGCCTGTGCTGGAGCAGGCTCCTGGCAGGACCTGTGGACCCATAGGGAGAGGAGCCCACAGTTGCCACTCCGCTGCTCTTGGGTGGGTGCACCCATGTGTGGGGCATCGAGGGGGCTGATCCAGGCAGCGGGGTGACATGAATGGGGCTGTGGGCTGCTGGGGATGTGGCCCTTACAGACAGTGCACTCTCAGCCCCGTGCATCGCCACAGCAGGCAGCACTGGGACCACTCTCCACTGGCAGCTTCCCCCAGGGCTACGGGCTCCCCATGGTCCTGGCGGCTTGGGGGGGACCCCAGCTGCCCTGGCACAGCACAGCTCCCCATGGGTCATTACAGCCATTCCACGAGAGCTCAGTACTATGGTGAAGTCCTCCCAGCTCTGCATCCTGCCCTGCAGTGATCCAAAAGGCTGGAGCCTCTGGCCCCCCACCTCTTGCCGGCCACCTTGCTCCATGCCGGAGCTGCATCAGCCCCAGAGCAGCCCACTGCAGAGCAGGAGCTCTTGTCACAGGACCCTGAGTGAGAGCAGGAATCCATTGCCATTCCCCCCTCTGCACCCAGCCATGTCCCCTGGGCACCTCCATGGCCCTGCAAAGAGGGGAGCGTGGCCCCAGCTCAGCCTCAAGCACCCCCAACTCTGCACTGAACTGAGCCACAGCAACTCCTGGAGACAAGTTCAACCAGGCTGTAATTGCAAGAACAGGGCAGTACAGGTGGCTGTGTGCCCTCCTGGAGGAGTCCTGACACTCCTGGGATGGGTGGCCAGCAAAGAGAGTGGGTGCTGGGCCCCACGGGGCTGCTGCCCGTGACAGAGGAATCCGGGCCACCGATGGCATCAGCTGGTACAAATGCTGTTGATGGAGGCCATAGCTGGGTTGACGAGCCCCAGCTCCTCCTGCTCGTTGATGCAGAGTTGGTACCCGCAGCCCTTGCGCCGGGACAGGGGCCCCAGGCGCCTGCTGGGCTTGGCACGGGGCGGCAGCAGGAAGCCAACACTGCCAGCGATGAGCACGTGCCAGATGCTGTGGATGTAGAAGTAGTTCTCCTCCGTCTCCACAAAGGCATAGAGCAGCACAGCAGACGCTGCGATCAGTGCTCCTGGGCACAGGTAGAAAGCCCAGCGCTTCCAGGTCGGCGGGTAGCAGTGGCGGCGCCGGATGGTGCGAGCCGTCTGCGGCAGGGAAAGGGGGGGCTGGAAGAGGCAGCCCTCACGGGGACGGGCATGGCCCCTCTGCTGTGGTGCCATGTCCCCCACAAGCCAGGGAAGGTGGTTCATGGAGAAGGGTGAAGGCAACAGAGGGGAGATGCTGGCAGGGGAGTGGGGCTGGATGGCTGGGCAGGATGCGGAGTGCGGCCGGGACGGGGACATAAGGGGATGGGTGGGGACAGCATCTCCTTACCCAGGTGATAGCCATGATCCCTAAGGCGAAGAGGCTGGGCCCCAGCAGGTTCCAGAGCCCGTGGCGGTCCATCTGCAGAGCCATGGAGAGCAGCATGGCCCCCAGCAGGTACAGCACCTAGGGGGCAGTGGGGCACATGTCAGGATGGGTCCCTTCCCTGGCCACCCCACATGCCCCCTCCCCCCACTCGCCTGCTTGACCATGGGCTGCAGCCGGGCCATGGCAATGACGGTGACCCAGACGGACATGAGGGAGCCCAGGAAGTCGCAGAACTGCAGCACATCATACTCCATGATGCAGAACACCACGATGCCAGGCTGGTCACAGGCGTGGTAAAACTGGGATGGGAGGAAAGAGTGTGAGAGCCGCCCCACACAGCCCCGGCCCATTGCCTGCCCTCCAGCTGCCCCCAACCCCATACTCACAGTGGAGAAGAACATGGTGAAGATGTAGATGGCAGCTTCCAGGAGGTAGTGGCTGCGGACAGCGATGGCCACAGGAGGCACAAACATGACATTGCTGAGGCACAGCAGCAGCGTGGAGAGGAGCTGGAAGCCATAGGAGAAAGCCTCAGCGTTGTCCGTGCAGCCCCAGCCGTTCCAGCCTGTGGCCAGGGAGAGCTGCTGTTACCCCTGCAGCACCCACAGTGGCTGGGGAGGGAGCAAGGAAGCCCCTTTCCAGCACCCTGTGGAGAGCTGGCACAGGAGGACTAATGGGGTGTGCAACCCCTGGGGAGGAGGGGAGGATGCCAGGGGGGGTCCCTGGGTGCAGTGGGCACTGTGGGTGCCTGGGGAAGCTCTCACCAGCTTTGCACTCGCAGGCAGCATACAAGTAGTTGTTGGTGCGCAGCAGCTTGCACTGGCCGTAGATGCCGCAGTCATTGATGCAGGGTGAGAGGTAGGCACGCAGGTACACCTCAGCTGTCACATTGGTGCAAGGCTCGAACCTGCAGCGCAGGAGAAGGAGATCAGCCCTCGCCCTGCACCCCTCGAGCAGCTCCCGCCTCTACTAGAGGCACCTGCCACACCCAGACGTTGCTGACAATGGGAGACCCAGGGACTCAGCAAGCATGGAAATGAGCTGCTTTGGTGCTACACATGGCAGCTCAGAGCTGGTCCCCAAGGATCTTTGTGCTGCAATTGTCTGTGCCAGGCTGGGCGAGCAGGAAGAATGTGGCCGCGCTTAGACCCACTTCGCCTTTAGCAATGCACTCAGCTGGCTCCTATTTTGTCTGGATTTTGCTGTGCAAACACTGTTCCTTGCAATGCCTGCGTGTGACCGTGTCAACTGCAACTGGCAACTCAGCGTGAACTAGAAACGCAGCAGAGGAGTCAGAGCAGGCACACAACCCCCGCTGCCCCACACCTCCCATGCACGTAGCTCTGGGCACACCCAGCACCTCGGCAGCCTCCAGCATGCAGGAGCACAGACAGGCCCACATCTGGACAGCATGCACTGAGTGCTGCCTGTGCACACGCAGGTACCCCAACATGCACAAATACACACACAGTGCCATCTGCACACATGCACAGGGTGCGTCTGCGTGTGTGTCTGCTGTTCCTGCATGTGTTCACGCAGCCAAATCTGCACACACAGCCCTGTCTGCTTGCACAAACCTGAACGCGCATGCAGTGCTGTCTGCATGCATGCATCAAATGTGCATGCAGCACCATCTGCATGCATGCACCAAACACCCAGTGCTGTCTGCATGCATGCACTGAACATACATGCAGCACCGTCTGCACAGCACAGAGCCCCACATGGACTCTCACATGTACAGACACATGCACACAACAACCCCTTTCCTCTGCAGGACTCTCGGGCAGACACGGGCCAGGAGCAGAGTTGCAGACACAGGACCAGTCCCTGGAGATGCTGAGTGGAGCAGGGGCACAGCAGCCTGACCAGAGCTGCCCCCTCATACACACAGCCAAGTCTTGTCCTTGCAGTGACAGCCCAGTCCCCTCCCGGGCACGGGTACAGATGGGCACTGCCACAGAGACAGGCAGGCACCAACAGATGCATGGTGTTCACAAGCTGACAGGCGCTTCCTAACCAAGAGACAGAGGGAAGAGCTGTGGGGGCCCGCAGATGGTCAGGCAGGCACAAGCTATAGCCATCCATGCCCACACAGGTACTCACACTGTGACACGCAGCCCACAAAGCCACGTGAGCGGTGACATGCTGGGCAGGGACCAGGTACACCCAAGGACCCACAGCGCACATGGATGCAGGCGGGGACGTCCCCTCTGGGCACGCAGGGAGGGGACATACCGGGGCTCTTACCCATGCTCCGTGGCACAGAGCGAACGCAGGCTCAGGTACCAGCTGCCCGTCTGGGGGTAGGGAATCCGCAGGCGGCTGAGGCTGGCCGTGGCATTGACAGAGAGCAGGAAGCCTGCCAGGGACTCTGCAGACAGGGAAAGCTCCGGGTGAGCAGGGCAGGGAGCAGCCCCTTCCCCTGGGCAGAGCTGGGATAGGGCGCCCTGTGCCAGGCTCCAGGGCCAGATGCCCCCATGGTCTCTGCCTTCTCCCACCCAGCCTCTCACTGGACACGTGGGGGATGTGACCCCCATGGCCACAGCAGGATGGACATGAACAGCCCAGCCTACCCGTCTCGCAGGTGACCGATGCGTTGTCACCGGACATCAGAGGGACTTCATGGTTCAGACACCCGAACACTGTCACATTCTCACCACACAGGGAGCTCTGACGGCAGAGGAGGAGATGGTCCTAAACCAGTGCCAGGGATGTCCCCTGCTCTGACAGCCCCCAGCTCGCAGCACACCACCTAGCAGTGCCCTAACCCACCGCCCATCACCTAAGAACACCCCAAATCCAGGCCATCATCCTGCCCTTAGAGCACCCTAATCTGTGCTCTGTCACCCAAGATCTCTCAAACCATGGCCCATGACTCAAGAGCACCCCAAATCCTGTCCCTCGCCTTGCTGCAGCCACGACATCACCCATCTCCCAGCCTATCTCCCCCAGGCTGCCCTGCCCCGTCCGGGGCGCAGCATGGCCACCTCACCACGTTGAGCCGCAGCTCCAGGTTGAGCACCCCACCACTGTCCAGCACTGGTAGGAGGTTGATGACGAAGACAGCAGGGCGGTCAGGTGGCACTGACACGTTGGGCCCGAAGAAGATGTAGAAGTGGACGGAGAAGGTGTCCAGTTCATTGCGCAGCGTGGGGCGGACTGGCCAGCACCACTCACTGTCAGGCGAGGCAGTGGGGATGGGGACCGGGTGCTTCGTGCCGTTGGGGCTGGTGGGCAGAGGGCTCTCCCCCAGTGCCAGCCCACCCGTGGAGCCGAAGGATTGGGGCATGTTCATGGAGGCACTGGAGGGCAGGAAGGGTGGATGGGCCAGGCTGGGTCGGGAGCAGTCTGGAGGGCAGAGCCATCAGCCTGGGTACCACACAGCCCCTCCAGCCCCCTCTTAGCTCCTACCTCCCCTTCTTGCCCACCACTCACCTGCATCTGCAACCCAGCCCCAATGCCTCCCAGTGCCCCCATCCCAGCAGAGCTGGGTATCACCCTGCGCCCAGCTGGGGCCAGATCCTGCAGGCATCCTTTGCCCCCCCCACCAGTCGCCCAAGCAGAGTCAAGACTATGCCCCCCACCTGGACCTCCCTGTGCACCCTCACCTGTAAGCTGCACGGTGACCTGGAAGGAGATGGTGCCCAGCACCCCAGGGTGTTTCTCCACCAGCACGTAGTACCAGTGCTGCCAGAAGGGCAGGTCCAGTGCCAGCTGGCAGGGAGTGTGCTCCCAGCAGTCCAGTGCCGTGGAGTTGTGCAAGGGGGGAGCCTTGGCCCGCACGCGTAGCCAGAGTGGGCAGCCCTCGGCCCTGCGGCACCGCAGCACCTCCACCAGCATGCGCGACGTGTAGCTGGGCACAAACACCCTGTGGGACAGTGGTGTCAGGTCCTGCTCCTCAGCGTGGACCAACAAGGCTGGGGAGGCAAGCCAGAGGGATGGGGCACCCTAAGCTCCCCACCCTGGGGATGCCTCCTCCTTAGGAGACCCTCTCGCACTTACTTGTAGAGGCAAGAGCGGTTGTGGGGGGCCATGCTCTGCTTGGTGACGTAACCGGGGTACAGCACGGCAATGTTCATCAGGCGCTGCACAATGAGCTGTGGCTGGAAGAGATACTGGCACTCCTCATAGAGCCCCTGCACCAGCAGAACAGTCAGCATGGGGCAGGGGGGGACCAGTCACACAGAGCCACCATCCCCCAGCTGCTGACCCCACACCGCAGCAAGGGGTTGGGGTGCAGTCTGCCCAGGTGCCCTCCATACGGATGTGCCCAGGACCTCCACCAAGAGATCTTGTAGTTCTGCCCCCCGTGTGCCCCACTTGGGACACTTGCCCCAGGCACTGCCAGCCCAGGACAGTCAGGCCCCAGCAGAGCTCTGCAGCGAGCCCTGCCACTCCACGGTCCCCCCAAGCCCTTCACCTTGACAGAGATCTTGCCCTCATCTTTGGGCAGGTGGGCAGCCAGGAACCAGTCCCCAGGCAGTGGGTTGGTGACATTGAATACCCCCGTGGTGCGGTTGGGCAGGGTCCAGGTGAGGGTCAGTGCAAAGGAGCCAGGGACAGCCGTGTCCCTGGGGAAGTGCATGTGCAGCGGGTTAATGACAGAGGGAGCTCCTGAGCGGAAATACCTGCAGGAGAGACAGCAATTAGCAGGGCACAGGCTGGGCATCGTGGCAGGGCCAGCCTGCCCCACATGTGGAGGTCTGTCCTCCATGCTATTAGGAAGCTCAAAGACATGATGGGGAAGCCGTCTGTAAGCTGGGACCTTGCTGGAGATTGTGAGCTTCCTTGGGTGGGTGTTCAAGCAAAACTGTTCATATACGAGATGCACAAAAGCATGGAGCCTGCAATGGTCCTGGGAAGATGAATCATGGGGAGTGAGTGTGTGCGCGCGTGTGTGTGTGTGTGTGTGTGAATGTATGTGCATATATCACAGAATCATAGAATCGTTTAGGTTGGAAAAGACCTTTAAGATCAAGTCCACCCATTAACCTAGCACTGCCAAGTCCACCACTAAACCATGTTGCTAAGCACCACATCTACATGCCTGTGTGCATGTGTATGCATGAGTGTCCCTCTGTATGTGTGCATGCATGTACATACATGCACATATGCATACGCAAGCAAGAAGCAGACAAGCAGGCAGGCTCCAAGGCAAGTCCAGGCAGGGGGCAGCAGGGGCAGGCAGGGGCAGGCAGGGGCAGGCAGAGGCAGGCAGGAAGGGAACAGACAGGGCAGGCTGCTTACTCACACGGTGATGCTACGGTCAGGGCATTGGTCCCCAAAGGTGCCACCCTGCTCCTTGAAGGTGATGAGGTTCCAGACAGCGATGACTGTGTCCTCAGGGATGTGGAAGTGGAAGAGCTCGATGCTGGCAAAGGAGCGGAAGGGGCTGAGCTTGCGTGGTGTGCTGGTGAAGTAGTCGGTCATGAACAGCCCATCTGCAGAGGAGACCCAAGGGGCTCTCAGTAGGGTGGGGGGCTGGGGGGGTGCAGCACCCCTCCCAGACCAGGCCCACCCAGGATCTGAACATGCCCCAAAACAAGCAGCCCAGAGGCAGGAGAGGCTGGGGCTGTGCCATTTCAGTGTGTCCCCAGGGCTGATGTCAGCTGTCCCAGCTGCGTCTCCCAGCCCTGGCACAGTCTGCATCATCATGCCTGGTTCAACATTGCCTCAAGCCCAGTTCCTGGAGCTGTGGGCACTCATCCTCTTGAGCCTGAGGGGCCCTCGGCCCTAGCTGCTCAGGCTCTGTCCAGGTGCAGCCCACCTCTTTCAACTCATCGTCCTCTTCAGTGAAGACCTGCTCCCTGCATTTTACCTGTAATAAAGGGCCATTCCTCATGGCTCCAGCTCTGCCCAAACAGGTCAGCTCCCACAGGGACACACAGATTTCCCCCTTCTCTGCCTGCCGAGGAGGCTCAGCACAGAGCCCATCATAAACCACAGAGTCCCACCCTAGAGCCATGAGAAGGAGCAAGCAGTGCACTTCCTGCACAGCCCTCCAGCTCTCCCGTGATTTGCGGAGGAGAAATGGTGCACATATGTGTGCACATATGCACACTTGGGTGCTGTCTGCGTGGTGTGCACAGCAAAGTGGAGGCATGCACACCCACATGCATGGGCATGCATGGCTGTGCACAGCCCCATGTCTGCAAGACACTTCCTGCAAGCCCACAGCACTCACTGGGGCCACATCTCCCTGCCCAACTGTCCAACAGTTTGATTTCCAGGGATTTCCAGGAGTCCCAACAGCAGAAACGCAGACACTTCCTTGGCACAGTAGAGACAAGGGAGACCTGGTCTCCAGACAGCAGCTGTAACTTCAACCTACCATTGCAACACTTCCCCAGTGCCAGCCTGGGCGACCCATCTATTATTCCCTAGAGATGCACCAAGGATGAGATGCACCTCCCTGCAAGCTGCTGGCAAGGGGGATGACAGCAGAGGATGGGCTGGGAGCAGGGCTGTGCCCAGGAGGACTCGTCCAGTGGGGAGTGGGATAGCTGAGAAGAAGGGCTGCTTTGCACAGTGTGCACCTGTCTGGGAGTGTGCACATGTGCTTGTGTGCACGTGTGTTTGTGCTGCATGTGTGCAGCCCCAACCGGCTGTACACTGACATGCATCTGCTCTCTTGCCTGGAACAAAGGCAGCTCCCCCTCCCCTTTGCTGCCAGCCAACACAAGCCAGGCATGAAATACCTGTCTCAGTGCAAGAGCACTCAATCCCAATTTCCACACCATGAACCACAGCTCCCCTCCCCACATGGGCACAATGACCTGGCAGGGGACTCCAGGGAGGAGGGGATGTTGAATGCAACTCCAGGAGATGGCATGGGGGAAAACACTTGGAGCCTCCCAGTCCCAGCGTGGTTCCCCATGCCCACTCGCCCGGGGCAAGGCAGGGAGAGCCGGCTGCAGGGAGAGGGTCAGACTGAAGCACCGCGGCGGTGTGGCCAGAGCACAGGGGAGGGTGCTGGAGGACGGAGCGGGATTTCCTATCCATAGAGTGGGGAAAGTAAGTGCCCCTCTGCCCCAGACCAGCAGATGGAGCCGCGGGACCCCCCGCTCCGGGACCGCAGCCCCAAGCCGCGGCCGGCGGTCAGCACCGCGGACAGCTCCCGGACCACCCCACCGCTGCCCCATAGGGGCTCCCGCCCTGCAGCCCGGCCCCGCAGCACGGGCAGCCCCCGGCCAGCTGCCCCCCTCCCCAGGGGATGCCCCCTCCACACCCTCGTGTACCCCCCCGCATCCCCGTCTCTAAGCCAGCTCCCGTGCCCCATAGCACGCTCATTGCCTCACATAGTCCCGCTGGTGTCCCTCCCACATATCCCGATGCCTCGCTGCGCGCACATCCCCCTCTCTGCGTGCTGTCCATCCCCGCTGCCCCACTGCATGCGCGCAGCCCTCTGCCCTGGGGACCCGCTGCGTCTGCAGCCTCCCGGACCCACTGCCCATGCATCTGCCCCCCCGGACGTTCCACTGCATGTGCACTGCCTGCGTCCTCCTGGCACACACACCTCTGTGCCCCACTGCACATTTATCTCCATGCCCCACAGCATGCTTATCATCATGCCCCACTGCACACACATCCTTGTGCCCCATTGCATAGGCATCTGGTACCCTCTGCACATGCATCTCCATGCCCCATTATGCAAACACCCCATTGCACACACGTCTCTGTGTTCCATCACACATGCACCTTGTGCCCTATTGCACGTGCACCTCCTGCCCCATTGCACACACATCCCGCACCCAACTAGGCACACCTCTGTGCCTTGTTGCATATGTACCCCAAACCCCACTGCATGCGCAACCCATCCCTTGTTGCACAGACTCACCATGTCCCATTGCATGTGCATCCTGCATCCCATAGTAGGCGGACACTGCGTCCCACTGCACACACACCCCTGTGCTCCATTCTCACCCACCCCCTGCCCCATTGTGTGCACACCCCACATCCCATTGCTCGTGTACCTCATACCCATTGAAAGCACAGCCCTGTGCCCCACTACACGAGCACCCTGTGCCCCACTGCACACACCCCCCACGCCCCACAGCATGCAGACCTCCTACTCATTGCATACACACACCCCATGCCCCACGGCACATGCATCCTGCACCCCATTGCATGTGTACCTCATTCCTATTGCACAAGCACTCCTGTGCCCCATTAATGTGCATCCCTGTGCCCCATTGCACATGCACCCCATGTTCCCATGTCCGTTCATGTGCACTCCTACACCCCATCCCGTACTCGTCCCTGTGCCCCGTCGCATGTGTACCCCACACCCGTTGCACGCACACCCCCTCGCGCCCCCGGCCCCGCGGCACTCACCAGTGGGCGGTGGCAGGAGCAGCAGGGGAAGGCGGAGGAGGAGGGCGAGCAGCCGCCGCTGGCCGCCGCCCCGCTGGCCCATGCCGCCGCGCCGGCTGCCGTGGGGCGCGCGCTGCCAGCAGCCCCGCCACGCACCGGCTCCCATGACGTCACCCGCCCCGGGGCCGCCCCCGCGCGACCATTGGCCCCGCCACGCGTCAGTCGCCGGCGGCAGCGCCCCGCCCCCCGCGCGCCCCGTTCTTCCCTGGGTGGCCCCGCCGCTGCTCGGGGCACCGGGGGGCAGGGACAGAAATATAAGCTGGAGACAGGGACACAGGCTGGGGGACAGGGACACGGGCTGGGGACAAGGATACGGGCTGGGGACTAGGATATGGGCTGGGGCCAGAGACATGGGCTGGGGCAGGGATACAGGGCTGGGGGACAGGGACACGGGCTGGGGACAGGGATCTGGGGTTGGGGACAGGGACATGGGGCTCAGGACAAGGATACAGGCTGGGGACAGGGATATGGACTGGGGGACAGTGGCAGAAGCTGGGGCTGGGGACACAGGGCTGGGGGACAGGGGACATGTAGTTGGGATGCAGGTGGCCATGGGGCCAGGCTACAAGGGGGACATAGGACATAGGTGAAAGGGACTGTGGGGCTGGGATGTAGGGGGACAAGGGGGCTACAACACTGGGGGCAAATGGGGTGTCCTGTGGAGAAAGGATGGGAGGCAGTGAGGGCTACCTATGGGGGCTGTTTAATGGGGGTCGGGTGGTTTTCTAACAGCAGCTAATATCTTATTATAATAAATTAGAATATTTATCTTATAGAGGAGGTGTCCAGGAGAGAGGGTCTGGGCACCACCTGCAGGAGGCTGGAAATGATCACATCACACTTCCCCAAACTCCCCTGACATCACTGTCCTCCTTGGCCACGGCAGAGGCAGGCAGGTGACTTGTGGGCACAGCCCCACTCCCGGGGGTGCTCTGCCCTGTGCTAGCCCTGCTCCCGCCCCGTGCCTCCATCAGGGAGCACCCCAGGAACTGCAGGAGGGAGCAGCCGCCCCTGGCAGTCCAGCCCAACTGCCTAGCGGCCCCTCCCCAGAGCGCAGCCCCCCTCCAGGCATGACTGGAGTCCCCTCCCCAGGCACCTCCCGGGTGGGCAGCTCTGCCCTGGGCATGGCTCCAGGGCAGGTGGCCCCTGGTACAGGGACTGTACGAGGCCTGGGTCCTTGGCCCTCTCTCCTTGGGAAGGGGACAGGTGAGCCTGTCTGCCCCAGGATACTCCCCAAAGGCTCCAGGGTCCCACTGGAACTCTGTAGGACAAAGACCCATCCCCTGTGAGCAACACCAGTGGGTGTGGGTACCCATGGGGGTGCTGGGCCAGGCAGAACCCTCGTGGGGAGCCTGCAGCCACCCTGGGGGTAGGAAGAGGCACCGGAGCCGGGGCAGGAGGGGGGTCCCCGGGGCCGAGCTGGCCCTGTCCTTCCTGCACAGCTGGGCCACTTCTTTGTGGATCACCCAGAAGATGCATTTGGCTCCCTGGGGCAGCTGCTGCACAAGAACTTCTACCTGGGCAACTCCAAGCTGAGGGTCAGTGTCCATCCAGGGGTGACAACGCCACCCCCCACCCCTCCCCTTGTAGCTGCCAGCCCCAACCTCTGCCCCCTCTCCTCCCCGCAGAGAAAGGCCCAGGACAGCACCATCCGGATGATGGCCTTGATGGAGGAAATTGATTGTCTGGAGGCCAGGTGGTAAGCGCCCCCCATCCCTGAGAGGCCTGGGGGGCTCCTGCTCTCTCCCCCCCATCTGATGCTGACTGTCCCCCTGCAGCAGCTGCCCCCTGGCAGCACCTCACCTCCCATCTGCACTGGTTCTCCCACCTGTGCCATGACTTGCTCTTCAAGGTGCCACTGGGGCTGCTGGCAGACTGCATGCATGAGGAGCTGCTGCTGCAGTGGGCTGGCCTGCTCTTCTACGACAGCTCGGGGGGGGGGGGGGGGCACTGGCCTGGCTGCCCCCAAAAGACGTGGGGGCACACATGGGCCGCCTGGTGTACCCTGAAGGGCAGGCCATGAACCACCTCTGTATCCTTCCCCGCGGGGCATCCCCAGGGATGGGGGGATCATGTTGCACTGCCCTTAGCCGGCACCCCAGATTTCCAGGACGTGGTGCTGGAGGAGCTGCACTGCGCCCAGGGCTCCCCAGCACAATTTGAGCTCAGCAGGCGCGTTCGGCAAGTGGCTGCTGCTCGGGTGGATGGGGAAGGTGAGCAAGCCCCAGGATCCGTGCCCCAGGCCGGGCAGAGAGCCCCTAGCTGGCAGGGAGCCCCCCGGGACACTGCCCTCTCACGTGCTGCCTCCTGTCCCCTGCCAGATTTTGTCAGTGTCCACTTGGACTATCACTGCAGTGTTTGGAGAGTGCCAGGCAGGACAGGGTCCACCCCCACCCTGCTGCAGGTCATCCACACTAGTGTGCCTGCCTCACCATCAGGTAGGCACTGGGGGAACGGAGCTTTGCGAGGAGGGGGCTCTGCTGCTTCTGCAGCCATCTCTGTGGTAATGCCATGGCCCCCATCCCACAACCCTCACCTCCCTGGGGAGCTGGCTGCACCCAGAGCGGAACCATCTATCTCTGGAGTGTTGAGACGGGGTGAGACCAGGCATTCGGGGCTGGGAGGAGGCTCATGCATACCCTCGGGTCTTGAGGTGGGGGCCCAAACGAGAGGAACAACTCTGCTCTGTGCTGGCACTGCCTTCTCCCCGCCATGACCCCCAGACCATGTTTTTTCAAGACCATTCGCCCTGGCGCTGGAGCGAATTCACCGCCCACCTGCGGGTGTTGAGCTGCATCAACCACATCGGCCTGCAGTGCCTGGGTGCCTGGGTGAGCCTGGGAGAGAGGGCAGGCACAGGGCCGGCAGCAGGTGGGGGAGAGGGTCCCCCAGCCTGGGGTGCTGATAGCACCCCAGTATGCTGCTGCAGGCCCCTGAGAGATGCCACTTTGACTCAAGGTAGGTGAGGAAGCTGGCTGCCAGCAGGGTGAGTACGTGGTGCTGCCCCCTCCCAGCACCTCATCACCACCCAGGTGAGTCCTGCCGCACCCAGGGGAGACAGCCAAGAGCCGGGGGACACACACGACCCCAGCACAGCACCGGCTCCCAGCACCCACAGGGCAGGGGGATCACCCAGCTGAGAGGGGCTGCCACAGGCTGTTGGGGTGAGCCCCACTGAGCTGTGCTCCCCATCCCAGTTCTCTGTGTATGTATGTGCTGGATGATCGGTTGCTGCTGGTGCCCATGCTGAAGTGGGCACACATGATGAAGGCCCCCGTTCTCTTTGCCCACGTGATATTGGAGGGCCCTGGGAGGAGGCATAAGGTGCTGCTCGGCACATCCTGCACCCAGGAGCTGCTGCTGCTGCAATACCAGAGTGAGAGACGGGGCTCTGGGGTTGCTGCGGGTCTGGGTCTTTGTGCCCGCATCCCAGCCTCCTTGCCGCTGGGACTGGCTGCTGCCCTGGCATCGGTGCGCACTGGGCAATTTTTGGCATGTCCTTCCACATGGGATAGCCAGTCAGCCTTGCCACCTGGTGGGGCCTCCACAGAAGCTGCACAGCATCACCATATGCCTGCAGCACCTGCCTGCCCAGCTCCCACACCACCACTGCCTGCTCCAGCAGCGCCTCAGTGCCCCCGCTGCTGGTGGGTGTCCTGTGCCTTCCTGGGGTGCAGGTCCTGGGGGGAGGATGTGGCCCTCAGGCTGCGAGGATGGAGAGGAAGGTACAGCCCTCACTGTGCCCTGGGGTGGGGGGTGAAAAAGCAAAAGCAAAGCCCTGAATAACCCCGTGCACAGGGTGAAAGATTAAATGCCTAGAAAAGGATGTGGGGGGCAAGAGTCAGCAGTGAGTGTGCTCATGGGGGTACAGAGCCAGACCCCACTGCTGGCCAGGCCCCAGGAGGGGCCCCAGGACCCAGACCCTGGTGGCAATGCCTGCCCTATCCCCACAGGGCTGGCTGCCGCACTGCAGGAGGACGGGCCGCAGGAGTCCCTGCTGGTTTTCCAGCTCTGCAAGGCTGGGGACATCTTCTGCCAGAGGCTGACCCATGAGGCAGCACAGCCCCCTGCTCCTGCCTGGGGGGACAAGGCCACGGCAGACTCCAGCTCTTCCCCTCTCTTTGAGGCTCTGTTGGCAGCCTGCCAGGCTTGGGCAGTGAGGAAGAAGAGGAGTAGGAAGAGAAAGAGCAGACCTTCTACTTGTCCAACCTGGAGGTGATTATCAATGAGGACTGGGAGGAAGAGGAGGAGCATGCCAGTGGCCCCGGAGGAAGCTGAGTGCTCCCAGGAGCCCTGTGCCAGCCCCCAGCCCTCCCTGGCTGTGCCCAGCCCAGCTGCAGCCCTGCTGTACTGCCGCTGGCTGAAGGTGCTTTCCAAAGGCTGCGGGGAGCCCCCCTGGCACACCTGGCCCCCCACCCTCAGCCAGAAGCACCTCTTCACCCAGAAAGAGCTGGAGGTGCCAGCAGGCCCCAGCACCCTGCATGGGCAGGTGTGCTAGCAGCTGTGCCAGGCCATGTGGGAAGAAGGGGGCCACATGCAGTGCTGGGAGCCCCCAGGCCCCTGCCCTGCCATAGCCCCCTGGAGCCGGCAGGGGGTCCAGACCCCCTGAGCACCCATCTGATGGCGGCCTGGTCTGGGGACTGGGGGCAGTGGTGGGAGGAGAGGACAAGCTTCAACCTGGCACAGAGGCAGCATGTGCTGCAAGAGCAGCGGTGGCGGCAAAAGCGAGCCCAGTCTCTCTGTTATCAGGAGCCTCAGACAAGAATGCAGATTGTTATCAGGGGCCTCAGACAAGAATGCACCCAAGGATGTGACTTTCCAACTGTGACTGGCATATCCTGGGGGAGTGCAGATAAACCCATTGAAACCAAGATGAAGAACCTGAGAAGACAAGACCACATCTGGAAGAAAAGACTCGGAGTTCATGAAAAGAACACTAAGAAACACCTCTTCGATAACCACTAGGAACCACCAAGGACCATCGAAGACCCCCCACGGAAGCCCTCGGAGACTCAGGCCGCATGTGTAAAGACTATGCAAATATGATAATTAGTTCCAGGAAACAGAATGAATATGTATAGTAATTCCAGGAAATCCAATACGTATGTATGTAACGGGGATATAAGCTTTGACTGATGCAACATACGGCATGCACATTAGGTGGAACTATCCCCCATGCATCCAGCGCTGCAATAAAGAGAATGCCTGCTTCTTAATGCTACATTGGTGTTAAGAGGTTTATTCCCCATTTCGGTGACATCTCGGCCAGCTTCATCTCCTCTCTCACCTACCAGTCCGAGCTGTTGGAGCTGAGCGACGCGGCCCCCCTGCTACCGCCGCTCTCCCCCGGCCGGCCCCCGTGCTCGCCCGGGAAGGCTCCCCCCCAGGCGGGGCAGCCCGTCGGCATCGCCGGCGCTTGACAAGCCTTGCTCTCCTCCCAGAGTATGCGCTGCCGCGACATCCCCAAGAAGCGGCAGAAGACGCTGCGGGACTACCTGGCAGTGTGGGCCGAGGGCCCCCCGGAGCCCCCCGGCAGCCAGGCCAGCCAGCTCTGCATCCCCTCCTCCCAAAGCCAGCTCTCCTCCGCCTTTAAGCCCCGCCGCAAGCGCCCCTGCATGGGGTTCTGAGCACCCAATTAACCCCGCCTGGCCCAGCCTCTGGCCCAGCCTCTGCCCCAGGGTCCTTGGGTGGGGGCACTGGCGGCGGGGAGGGTCGGGCGGGAGCTCGGCACGCTCCTCTCCGGCGGGGATTCGCGGGCCGGTGCGTGAGTGGTGCCTGCATGGTGCCACGCGGCCCGGCGGTGTCGCCCGTGGGGGCGTGCGGGCGCTTTAAGGCGCCGGGGTCCAGGCGTGGGAGTGATGGGCGGTAGCCAATAGGGGGCCGGGGCGGGGTGGCCGTACCTTCACCCTGTCCCCCGCTCGCCGCTACTCTCACCCCGGGGCAAGGTCCGCGGCGGGCGTGAATCACGCCGTGCGCACCCTCACGGCATGGCACTGCACGGGGCCCCCGAGCACCCGCCTGCATCCACCCTCACCCCCGCTGCACCCCCACATGCACCCCCCTCATCACCCTCGCCTGTGTGTCCCCCTGTCTCCCCCGCATGCCCTCACCACCCCAGGCCGCGGGATCCCCGTCCCCGCGGGGGCAGGCTGTGAGGCTCCGTGTGCCCCTCCGCCCAAGCGGCGCTTCACGGCGTCCGGCGGGCAGGATGGGGAAGTGGGCAAGGCGTAGCGGGCAGCGGCGGCCGCAGCCCGCAGCGTGCCTGCCACCATCCTCTATGAAGACGACAAAGTAGCGGGGACAGCAGGGCGCGTGTCCCCACCGGGGGGGGCCAACACTCACGGGTGCGGGGCTCACCCTGCTCCCCCCGGCAGTGCCTGGTCTTCCGCGACATGGCCCCCCAAGCCCCCGTCCACTTCCTGGTGATCCCCAAGCACCTCATCCCCCGGATCAGCCGCGTGGGTCCCCAGGATGCCGAGGTGAGTCCGAGGGGGTCCCTGGGACGTGGAGGGGGGGACATGCGCGGTGCTGACCCTCCCGCTCCCTCCCTCAGCTCCTGGGGCACTTGCTGGTTGTTGGCGGCGCGCGTGGCGCAGGCGGAGGGGCTGGCCGACGGCTACCCCCTCGGTGAGTTGGTGTCCCTTCCACCACCCTGCCGTGCTATGGGGTAGGACCCTCGCCGGCGGTCCCGGGGGAGCAGGGCCGTGGGGGGTGGCCCGGCGTGGGGCTGACCTGACCTCTGTCCCTCTCCCAGCAGTGATCAACGACGGGAAGCACGGCGCCCAGTCCGTCCACCACCTGCACCTCTACGTGCTGGGGGGGGCAGCAGCTGGGCTGGCCCCTCGGCTGAGCCCCCCCACCCGCCGCCCCCCCAACAAAGAATCTCCTTGGCAGTGGCTTCAGTGGTTCCGTGTTGGGGTGGCCCTCCCGGGGGTGGGGGGGCCGGCTTGGGACAGCAGTGGTCTCTGGTGTCACAGCAGCAGGGAAACCCCAGCAGGACTCAGGGTGGGGACACGGTTGGGACTTGGTGCCCCCCTTCTCAGAGGGGAGGTCCGGGCTCACTGCGTCCCAACCTACCCACACTGGAGATGCTTTGGAGCCCCCCCACTTGGAGCAAGAGTTTTTTTTTGGGAGGTGCCCACGTCCCACGGGGCAAGAGGCCCATCCTAGTGCTGGATGCCAGGCAGGGAGGGAGCAGGCTGGGTGCCGCAGGGCCACCATGTGTGCCACAACCAGGCCATGTCCCTGAGCTGGGGCACATCTCAGGGGTGCCAGCAGCACCCCATGCCCTGGGCTGCCTGCCCAGCCCCATTGCCACAACCCAGCCCCAGCACCCCTGCGTGCCCCCCACCCTGCCCCTGGGTGCTCCCCAAGCACCCCCATGTTGCTGCCTGAGCCCCGCGCCAAGCACTGATGCTTCTCTGCCTTGCAAAAGTGAACTAATTGCACATTTACTCCTCCTCACCCCCAGAGGGCCCTCATTGGGAGCTCCCAGGTGGTTCATAGCTGTGAGCTAACGGCACTGCAGGACAGTCTGCATGGTGAGCATGCTGCCCCCTGCACATATGCATACCCCTGTACCACCACACTCGACACACTGCCTGCACGTGCACTGCTGTGCAAAACTCACTGCACTGCACACCCCGGACCCCCTGTGCATGCACCACTGTGCAAAACGTTGTGTTGCACACAGCAGACCCCCTGAGCATGCAGAACACAGGCAGTGCTGTACACACGCAGCAGCACTCACACACACGTGTGTACACACATTGACTGCAGACACACGTCCACACATGGCCATGTCCACCCCAAGAGGGGTGCATACACAGTGGGGCTCACGCACACGCACGCAGCCACAAGCTCACCATGAGCGCCAGTCCACGCGTGGGTGTGACAGGCTGCTCGCTTGCCGCCAGTGTGTAGGTGCCTGCGCGCTCCCTGACCCGTGCCTCCTGCCACATGCTTGGCCACGGCTAGGTGCCGTGGCTATATTTAGCACTGGGGGCCAGGGCTGGTGTGGCACATGGCCCACCTGGCACTGCCAGCGGGGCTGCCTGGGCCTTTGCCAGGGTGAATGGCAGCTCTGTTCTCCAGCTCAGTGGCGCTGGCGGCGGAGGCCCCCTGGGAACAGCATGGGGCTGGCAGAACCCAGTCGTCCCCCCCCATTTTAGCATGGGGAATGTTTTTGGGGTGTAAATGAACCTTAAAAATGTTGGATGCTGCTGCTTCCCACCTCCAACAGCAGGAACCTGCCCGAGCCTCAGCACAGGCTGGGGCCACTATTGGACATGGGGCTGGGGATCCCCAGGGGCGTGAGGACCCCAAAGAGGGGCTGGGGATCCCCACGCTTCTCAGTGCATCATCCCCCAGCGCTCACCCAGAGCAGCCCCCCCCAGTGCCTGGTGGAGGGTGAGCACTGGCACATAAGTTCAGGACGTGGATGCCTGTAATCGCATTTCCTCCTGCGCCAGGTTTATTTTGTCACGCCCCAAGCAACCCCAGGGCAGCACAGCGGTCGTGGCCTTGGAGGACTGGGCCAGGGAGGGCCCAGGGCTGTTTTCGTTCCTCAGCCAAAGACTATCACAAATGACAAAAGTTCCCCAAAAAGCTGGGGGGGGAATGTGTCAGCTAGTGAGAGGTGGCCAGATGTGCTCCAGGGCTGCTGCCCCACCGTGATGCTGCTGGGGTGCCACCCCACGGCAATGCCCCATATGCCACCCCAGAGTGGTTCGCCCCACAGTGAGTGCACACCCCCGGGCTGGCATCACCCTGTCCCACACTGTACTGCAGTGCCTCTAGCGTCCCTTCAGTGTCCCCAGGCACCTATGCTGCCCGCCAGGTTGCCCTGAAGACAAGCCCATGCACATCTGGTGGGGAAGAGCACCCTGGGGTGCAAGCTGGGGCAGGGTGCCCAGGCTGCCACCCCGCCCCCCCAGCATAGGCTGAGGCATGGACGCACCTCCAGTGCCAGCTTTGGGTCTGGGGCTGAGCATGGGATCATAGCCGGCAGCACGTACCCTGGCACCCTCGCAGTGAGCACCCGGCCCTCAGGGCACCCAGGCACCCACCTCCGGTGGTGGCAGGGATGGTGCAACCCTGGTACAGGGGGGTCCTTTGCTGAGCCTGAGCTCTGGGACACGTCTCTCCCTCCTCCCTGCAGCTGCATGGCAGATGGGCTCGGAGGAGCCCCTGCTTTGCACCAGGCTGAGTACCTGGAAGGAGGAGCAGTCCCTGCTGAGGCCCTGGCTAGCTGAGGCCAGAGGGGCCAGGCACAGCCCTGGCCAGGAAAAACAGGCCCACAGTGGCCCTGGCAACGCGCACCGCAGAGTGCTGGAGTAACAGCCCTCACAGCCAGAGCCTACTGCATGCTATCAAAGGGCCCTTCTGCCCGGCCTCCGTGGGGATGGAGGCCAGGGGCCAGCAAGGGCTGGCAGCAAGGGGAGCTGTTCCACACCACAGGGTGAGCGGGGCCACCCTCCTGCTAGCACCCCAGCACACACCTGCAGGAGACTGGCTCTTCCCAGTCAGGCACTGGGCCTGTTCTGCCGTGTTACCCTGGGACAGCCGTGGGTCCCTGGGGCAGACAGGTGCACCCAAGGGCCAGGCTGAAACAGTAGGTGGGGAGGTCGCTCAGGTCGAGTGATGGGGAGCAGTGTTGATACAAAAATTCACGGATGCTTCTCCTCACAATCCGAATCTCCCCAAGGGAGAAACGGAGTATTCAGAGAGTCCCTGAAATGAAACTCAATAGCAACGAAGTCACTATTAAGCAGGTATCCTTTATTGCAGCGCTGGGCAGCACTGGGGATTCTCCACCATAAGTGCTCCACCGATTTGGTAGACTTTCAGAGATTATATACTATAAAATCCTACATATTCACAGGATTTCCGAGAAATTCATTTACATAAACATGATATTTCCTGGAACTTATTAACATATACAAATGTCCGATCCGCATGCGCAGTCGTCTCCCGTGGTGGTCTTCAAGTGGTCTTTGGGGGTCTTCAGATGAAGGCTTGTAGTCTTCTTCACTGTGTTCGCTGATTGACCTTTGCTTCGCAAACTCAGTCCTAGGATCACGTAAAGGGTGTCCTTCAAGGCTGCTGTGGTCATTCTTTTGTGACTTCCTATCTTCCGTGCATTTGTTCTCCCAAGGCCCAGTTGTCTGAGATAGGATTATCCCGGAGCCCCCTTATCTTACAACCATTCTAACTACTCTCTAAATCACAAAGGCCTTCCTTTTGTTTAGTTAAGTGACTAAAATATTTACAATATCCTCCTTGCCCCTAGGCTTTAATTCTTTCAGGAGGCATTTTGATGCAGTGGCTTTGTCTATCTTGGCTTTAATCCTTTCATTCCCCCCTTTTCTTTAAACTTTGTAAATTTCTTTACAAAGGTCTTAAGTTTTCATATTTTATCACCTTAGGCAAGGCCCAAACTCTCATAGCCAATTTCTTCAGCTTATACCACAAAAGGCAATTGACAACTGTTAGTATAATAACAAACACCAATAATATCAAGAGTGGGTGGGCTAGAACATTCAAAAGTTTTCTCTGCAGAGGGTGAGTATCCCAAAAGATATCCCACCAGTGATGGGCGGTATCATCTTTAATTTGACTAGACAGTCCAACAAGTTTGTCCTTAGTTATTATTGGTTCAAGATTTTGTTTAATTTTTCCAGAGATATGTTTGCACGACTTATATTTAAGCCAAAACATTGTCACTTGTTCTTCTGTATATGCGAACACATAAAGGGAGTGATTAGGTGATATTCTGCAACTACCAATGAGTTATTAGTCACTAAACACACGTCTGGCATTAATTTCTACAAACATTTCAAACACATCAGGAGACAGGATTATCCATTTCCAACTGTTAACAGAATGTTCTAATAAGCATGGTTCATATAATTGAGATTGTTGTCCACATAAGATACCGTCAGAGGTGGTTTCACCAAGATCTAAATCATATGTTTGTCTCAGGTAGTGGCAAAGATTTTTCAGGAATTATACTTAATACCTCACCTTGTTCTGCAGCTCATCTTGCCTCGTAATCAGCCCATTTATTTCCCACTTCCCTGACAGTGTTACCTTTCTGATGCCCTTTGCAGTGCATAATCGCCACTGCTGATGGAAGTTGTACAGCATCCAAAAGTCGCAAAATTATATCAGCATGTTTTATACCTTTCCCTTGAGCAGTTAAGAGTCCTCGTTCCAAATTGCTCCATGGGCATGGACTACACCAAAGGCATATTTTGAATCCATCCAAATATTTACTCGCAGCCCTTCGGCCAGCTCCAATGCTCTCACTAGGGCAATTATTTCAGCTCGTTGTGCAGATGTGCCCTTAGGGGGTGACTTTGCTTCCACCAGTTGGTCTGTGGTGGTCACAGCATATCCTGCCATTCGAACTCCATTCTTTGCAAAACTGCTCCCATCAGTATACCAGGTTCGGTTGGCTTCCTCCAGCAGCTCCTCCTTCAAGTCTGGTCTGCTTGCATATACAGTTTCAATAGTTTCTATACAATCATGCACGACAGTCTCCATTTCCTGTTTATCGCTTATGATTTCTATATCATCTAAAACGGAGGTTACAGTGTGGGAAGTGTGCACAATCATCTTTTGTCCCAAAGTAAATTTTCGAGCTTCTTGGATAATCAAAACAACAGCGGCTACTGCCCGAAGGCATCCCGGCCATCCTTTGCTTACTCCATCCAATTGTTCAGAGAAGTATGCTACAGCTCGTTTATAAGGACCCAGCCTCTGGGCCAGAATTCCCAGAGCCACTCCTTGCCTTTCATATGAGAACAGCCAGAAAGGTTTCGTTACATCTGGTAGGCCCAAAGCTGGAGCCTTCATTAGCTCCAGTTTCACTTCCTTGAATGCCCTCTTAGCTTCATCAGTCCATATTAATTGTGTCTGGCTATTTTCAACAGTTCATATAGAGGGTTAACCAAAAGTCCATAATTATAGATCCATAATCGGCACCAACCTGTCATTCCCAAAAAGGTTCGAAGCTCTTTTACCGTGGTTGGTTCTGGAGTTCTGCAGATAGCTTCCTTTCGGTCATTCCCGAGCTGTCTTTGTCCCTTAGAAATCACGAATCCCAGGTATATTACTTCCTTCTTCAAGATTTGGGCTTTCTGTAATGAGACTCGGTAACCACTTAATCCCAGAAAATTCAACAAGCTCACAGTCCATTCCTTACACTCTTCATCCTTTTCTGTGGCTATTAAAATATCATCCACATATTGCAAAAGAATCCCATTTCCTGGAGGCCTCTCCCAGGTCTCTAATTCCTTAGCTAATTGATTTCCAAAAACGGTAGGGCTGTTTTTAAATCCTTGGGGTAACACTGTCCAGGTCAGTTGGGTTTTTTGTCCTGTATCAGGGTTTTCCCATTCAAAGGCAAATAAATCGCGGCTTTCTGGAGCCAAGGTAAGGCAAAAGAATGCATCCTTTAAATCTAATACAGTAAACCATTCATAGGTTTCCTTTAAACCAGTCAGCAGAGTATATGGGTTTGCCACTACTGGATACAAATCTTCAACTATTTGAGTTATTGCCTGCAAATCTTGCGCCAATCATTAAGTTTTGCCATCAGGCTTTTTGACAGGCAGAATAGGAGTGTTATATTCTGAAGAGCATTCAATTAATAGTCCAAATTTTATAAACTCTTCTATAATACTTTTTACCCCTCACCTATCTTCCAATTTCAAGGGGTACTGCTTTATCTTAACAGGTCGTGCCCCTTCTTTGAGTTTAACAACAACCAATTCAGCATTTTTAGCCTTTCCCGGTATTCCTGAGGCCCACGCTCCTGGGTATACCTGGTCTTTTATTTCTTGTATAATTTCTTCTTCTCCAATTTGGGGTTCAGTAAGAACCAAGCTTAAAATTCCAATGTGATTTTTGTCTGGTATTTTAAATTCAATTTCCCCATTTCTGAATTTTATTCCGGGATTTAGTTGTTCTAATAGGTCCCTTCCCAGTAATGGTCTAGGAGTCTCAGGCAGGTAGAGAAATTCGTGAATCCCCACACTCTTCCCAAGTCTAAATTTTAATGGTTTCAAGAAAAAAAGCTTTTTCAACCTGCCCAGTTGCTCCCACAACATTAACATTTTGTTTACTTGTAGGTAACAAGGTTTGATTCAAAACAGAGAATGTGGCTAACGCAGCCACTATCTCCTTTCCCAGTTTCCTTCTGTCCTCCCCCTCCCCATTCCGATATACTCTCCACGCTTCCTCCAGCAACTTTTCTAAATTCCTTATATCTGGTTCCCTAAGTAAGTTTCTGAAGTTTCTTTCTGGTATCATTAGCGGATTGTCCCAGAAACAGAGATACCAACTGCTGTGTGGCAGCTTCTGACTCCAGTTCCATAGTAGTAAATCTTCTCACAGCAGCCTGTAAGCGATCTAAAAACTCCGTGGGCGTTTCAGTCTGCCCCTGCTTGATAGCATACAGAGCACACCAGTTAACTGCCTTTGGGATCGCATGTTCTATTCCCAATTTGATCCAGGTTCGGTATCGTTGCAACAAACGGTACTGAGCTGGATCATTAAGGGTCCCAGCCCGGGTCCCTGGAGGGCACAGGATCTTCGGCTGTGCCCTGTAACACTCATCCCTCAATCTATGTTTCTACATGAGCTCGGGCTGCCTTTAATACAAGCTGCTTCTCAGTTTCAGTCATTGCGTCTAGCATAAGATCCACATCTTTCCAATCCGGGTCCAAATTCTTAGTAATCCACTCAAACCTTTTCGCAACCCCACTTGGGTCCTCCCTGTACCTCTTAACTGCATCCTTCCACTTATCCACATCATCCACCTGGAAAGGCACTTTTCTTCCGCCTTTCTGGGTTTCTCTCTCACCTTCAGACACCTCTGTCCAAGACTACATGCTGAACAACACCGCTTCAACTTCCCTGACTCTTTCTGATTTTCCTTTTCCAAAGCCAACACCATGGGATCTTGGGGAGAAAAATTAAAACCACAGTCTTTCTGCCACTCAGGGTGATTTCGGAGGGTGAAAAACATATCCGCATACATAGCTTCGTCCCATTTTCCCTCCCTCCTTAAAAATAACAGGAGTTGCAGCAAGGCATTATACTTCAGAGTCCCATTCACAGGCCACTTTTCTTCATCTTTTAATTTATACAATGGCCATCACTGATTACAATACTTAATTAGAGTTTTCTTATTCACATTTCCTCCAGGAGGACCCCCTATGTCCTTCCAGTGATATAAAATGCAACCTAATGGAGATTTCTTTGGTATCTCTTTACTTTGCTGTGACCCTCCCATTTTATTGGTCCCAGTTCTCTCCCGTATTCCCGCAGTATCTTAACAGTTAGTTCCACGGTACACACTTTACCACTTAGAGGGTTACAGAATTACTGTTTCACATCCGTACAACCTTTTCCTTTCACTGCATCCATCTCCGGCCGTTTCCCTCGCGGGACAACGAAACCGCGGATCAGGACTCCGCACTCGCTTCGTACTAAGAGTACGTCTCATTCACACACGCACAGGACAGCATACACACTTTTGACGACAAAACACTCAAATACGAATACAAAGTACGTCTCATTCACACACGCACAGGACAGTATACACGCTTTTGACAACAAAAATGCTCACATACCAATACAATTAACAAAAATCCTAAAAGCAAACACAGAGCAACTACTTGTCCTTATAACATGCCAAACACAATCCCAAAATCAAATAACCGAGTTCCAAAGCCAAGATCCAATATATCCAAATGCAAGAGTTCCAAATGAGCACTGAAGTGCTCCCAGGTGTATACTTTTAAGGCGCTAGCAGCCCGGTATACTCCACCAAGCGTGAACCACTCACGGCTTACAGGGGTTTCCAACAAATGACTAGTCCCAAACCAAATTTAAGAAAGAATACCTTTTTCCGAAGACGGTCCTTGTCTGCTCCCACAGCGATCCGATTGAGGCAAGGAGTCCCTCCGGAAATTTTCCGGGGGTACCCTAGGGAGTCCCGTTCTCAACGGGTCCTGCAGCCGAGCAGAGAGGGTCCCATCTGGGTCGCCAAAACTGATACAAAAATTCACGGATGCTTCTCCTCACAGTCCAAATCTCCCCAAGGGAGAAACGGAGTATTCAGAGAGTCCCTGAAATGAAACTCAATAGCAACGAAGTTACTGTTAAGCAGGTATCCTTTATTGCAGCGCTGGGCAGCACTGGGGATTCTCCACCATAAGTGCTCCACCGATCTGGTGGACTTTCAGAGATTATATACTATAAAATCCTACATATTCACAGGATTTCCGAGAAATTCATTTACATAAACATGAGGTTTCCTGGAACTTATTAACATATGCAAATGTCCGATCCGCATGCGCAGTCGTCTCCCATGGTGGTCTTCAAGTGGTCTTTGGGGGTCTTCAGATGAAGGCTTGTAGTCTTCTTCACTGTGTTCGCTGATTGACCTTTGCTTCTGCGCAAACTCAGTCCTAGGATCACGTAAATGGTGTCCTTCAAGGCTGTTGTAGTCCTTCTTTTGTGACTTCCTATCTTCCATGCATTTGTTCTCCCAAGGCCCAGTTGTCTGAGATGGGATTATCCTGGAGCCCCCTTATCTTACAACCATTCTAACTACTCCCTAAATCACAAAGGCCTTTCTTTTGTTTAGTTAAGTGACTAAGATATTTAAATATCCTCCTTGCCCCTAGGCTTTTCAGGAGGCATTTTGATGCAGTGGCTTTGTCTATCTTGGCTTTAACCCTTTCAGTGTTTTCCCAGTCACCTCACACCCAGTGCAGGGCACATCTCTCCTGCAGCCCTAGCAGGGCCGAGTTGTCCCTGCCCGGGCCTGGTGCCCACCCAAGCACCTCCATGGCCACCCCTGCCTCCCGGGCCAGGCCCCACAGGCTCTGGCCGGGCCCAGGGGTCCTCCCCAGCCCCCACTGGTGGCAGCTCCAAGCCATCAGGAGAGCCAAAGGCAGGGGGACACAGTCCCTCGGGAGTGTGGATGCCCCCAGGCCTTGAGGTCACCCCGTTATCCCGGCCTGGAGCCGAGCCCGGGCCCGGGCCCACACCAGGCCCAGCCACGCTCCTTCACCCCTTCCTGCCCCAGGCCATACGCATTTCCCCCATCCCCGCCCTCTTTACCCTCTGCTCTAATCCTGTCCCTTGGCCCCGCCCCCTCTCCTTCAGGCTCCCTGCCAGTGGGAGGGGCTCACGCATGCAGCGCCGCCAATGAGCTTGCGGCCGTAGGGCGAGCAGAGCGGGCGCGGCGCGGCCGCTGTTTACCGTCTCCATGGGGACGGAGAAGTTTCACCCCGCGCATGCGCCATGGAGCCGGGAACGCGGCGGGGGCCGAGACCCTCCGAGGGTGGGGACGGGCGCGGGGGGGGGCGGGCATTAAGGGGTGTAGGGCCTTGGGGTGATCCCTGAGGGAGATATTTGGGGGGCAGGGTCCGGGGGGGATGGTTTGGGGGCAGGGACAGGGGGGCATTAAGGGGATAGGGTGCCATTAGAAGATGGGGGGCCCGGCCTGGGGAGGATGTGGGGGGCAGAGCCCAGGCAGGGGGTGCTGGGGGGGTGCAGAGCCCTATGAGGGGGTACGGTGGGGCACTGGGGGGATGTTGCTGGGGGGAGCAGAGGGGAGGCTGGGGGCCATGGAGGGGGGCACCCCCCCAAGTAGAGACCCAGCAGCAGGTGCTGCTTTATGCTTCCCCCCCCCCCCCCCCCCAAGGGAGAGGAGTACTTTGTCCTCTGCCCCAGGATGGGGGTTATACCACAGGGGACCCAGGGTCCCCAGCCTCAGGGCCCTGCCTGCACTAGTGTGGGCTGGGGTCATGGCAGATAGCGGGGGCTGAAGGGTGTGCCCCACTGCCTTGTCTCAGGGACTGTGTCCCCATCCGCAGGATGGCTCTGACAGGTCATGTGCCTCCCATGTGCCCAAGGGAGAGGCCACCGTGCGCGGTCAGGGTACACAGCAATGTCCTCCTGCCTGAGATGCCCACAGAGAAGCCCCCGTGCCACAGGGAGACACTAGCAGCCATGACTGAGATGCCCCAGGAGATGCTGGTGGCCATGAACAAGATACCCTATGTCAGCTATGGCCAAAGTGCCCCAGGAGATGCTGTTGGCCACGGCTGAGGTGCCTGCTGAGGTCCTGCTGGCCCAGCGTGGTGCCGCCCGCTGAGGCTGGGAAGGAGCCCTGCAGTGTCGAGCTGCTGCCCTGCCCTGGAAAGCCAGGGACCTGCCCTGGTGAGGTGCCCCCCATCACAGCGCTGGTGCTGCCCGCCTCCCCACAGAGGCCAGCAGAGCAGCCCAGCCCATTGGTGCCCCAGGGGAGCTGCTTGATCCACAACCGGCAGGAGGAGGTAACCACCAGCTGGGGGGGCCATAAGGGGAAATGCCCCTCAAAACCTGCCCCGTTCACGTCCCACCTGCCTACCCCATGAAGCCCCCTGCTCCTGGGCAGCCCCCTCTCTTTAAATAGCCGACCTTGGCTGAGCCAGAGCTCCCCGGATGACCTTGAGCCCGGCTGGATGGAAAGGGGATGAAATTCAATAGCGTGAAAGGCATGGGCAGGCATGTGAGGAGTGATGGCGAGGCTTTGGGTAGAGGGAGCTGGGTGTCACAGCCCATTGCAGGGATGTGGAGATGCCTGCTTGGGCGAGCTGGTCTAGAGGGGACATGGGGCCAAGCCGTGTCACGGCCCAGGGACCCCCTGGTTTGTTTGAATGCTGTAAGAGTGCTTACCCAGCTGACCCCTGGCAGGCAGGAGAGGCTCAGCCCTGCCCAAGCCACAGGTGCCCCTGCTCCAGCTTTCCTGGGGAGCCAGTTGGAAGGACTGTCACTCCTTTTTGCAGCTTGTGCCTCTGGGGCTGCTCCCAGGGCTTGTTCTGGGCACCCAGTTTCAGGGTGACGGGCATATGTTGGGGGTGATGTAAAGCTTTTGCCCAGTGCAGGACCCAGTTGTGGTGCACCCTGCTGCCAGGGCACTGGGGGCCCACCTGGAGACCCGAGATGAAGGTGCTGCCAGCACAGCGGTGCGGGCAGGACCCTGCACTGGGGCAGCACTCTGGCTGGGCAAAGCTCAGGGGAAACACAGGGTTGGCATGGCCTTGGGTATGGGGCGGTGTCCCCAGTTTGGGGACACTCAGCAGGAGGGGGTGGATTCACACCCACCTCCCAACCCTGCCCAGAGCCCCATGGGACCATCAAAAGCCTAAAAGCTGGGAGCAGGCATGGGGTATCGCAGGGTGGGCTCCTGCCCCCTTCCTGCAGCCCCTGCCGTCCATCCCCAGAGAGCCATGAACCGCCTGGACCCTGTGCCAGGGCGGGAGCTGGGCAGCAAGGGCTTTGCCTACTGGCGTGACCATCACAGACTGCTAGCCCACCAGCTCCTCTCCCAGCCCACTGACAGCACCACCACGAAGGATACCTAACCACCTGCTGCACAGGGCCCCACTGCAGGGGTGAGGTGAGGCTGAGCCCCCCTCCCAAGCTGTGTGCCCCCCAAAAAGGCAGCAAGGGGGGCTCAGCTGTGGGGCTGACAGTACCTACTCCCCCCCAGGGCAGTGGGAGGCCACACTGGAGTCCATGCTCTACCAGAAATACAGGCAAGCCTGTGCTCCCATGTGCCACCCACCCCTGGAGTGATGCCCCAGAGGGGGGGACCCTGCTGCGGATGCCTGCCCAGGGCAGGGGGGGACCCCAGAGCTGAGTCATGGGGGGGCAGCTCGTGCCTCCTTGCTCTGCCGGCAGGAAGGAGATGCTGGAGATCTGTCCCCCACGGATGCCCATGGAGTCAGTCTCCACCATGCACCAGGACTACTGCATCAGAGGCTGCCAGCCCACACTGCTACCTGCCACGCAGGTATGGCTTGCCCCAGCCCGGCGCTGCCAGAGCTTGCCTGCAGCAGGCAGGAGACAGCCCCCAGGGAGCCTGCAAGGCTCCCATGGCCCCTGCTGGGCACACCGTCCCCCCTGCCCACAGGTGTAACATTGCTTCCACCCACAGCCCCACAGCTACTGCATGGAGCAGCCCCGCAGCTACTGGCTGGAGCAAGCCTACAGCCCGTCTGTAAGCCCCCTGGCACCCTACCTTGCCAGCACCTGGGGGACTCAGCTGCTGATGGGGACCTCTCCGCTTTCCTCCCCTCCAGGGTGTCACCAGCATCTGCACTGGGGCCAGTCCCTTTCAGAGGAATGCAGCCTTCTCCACCCCCACGTGACTTCACTCAACTCCTGCTCAGATTTTGGCTAACACAGCTCATGCTAAGGCCTGATGTATGATGGGAGCAGCACCATTAGGTCAAAGCAAGAGGCAGGACAGGTGGCCAGGAAGAGCTGAAGGGCCATGATGCAGCCATTATCACCTGCAAATTGCTGTCTCCTGCAGCCATCATCTTTTGTCTGGCAGTTTCCTCAGAATCCACTAACTTATGAAAATGGTATAGACCAAACCTCCAAACTGGAAGGTATAAAACATCAGCTTACCCAAAAAGCTTTTGAAGCAGATCCAACAGCAGCTGGACTGCTGAGGTTTTCATGCTTCCTGGTGTGATACAGGGGATGCCTGCACAGTGATGGAGGAGGAAGGGTGAGCACTCTCACTCTCGGCTAGGTAACTAATTCTTTTCTTTTGCTCATAGGTGCATGATATTAAGAGTTACGGGTTATAAGTTATGAAATCTTATGACTTGAATGGTGAATAAGTGAATTAATGTGATTGATAGACTAGTCTAAGCAAAAGGGGATTGAGCCCTTGTTCATCATGTTTGTTTATTGTATTTCTTAATGAGCTCATGAAATAAAGTTTAAATCACAGTGTGTGTTGTCCTGTAAATTTGAGAGATCCGAATAGACCTTGACACCCTCATCACTGAGTACCTGGAGCAGCTCCTGCCCTGTGCCCCCCAGAGCTGCTGGTTCCAGCCACACAAGCAATAAAAAGCAGGGGGGCACAGGCGGTCCCAGCATCCCCGCCACCCCAGGGCATCCTCAGGCTGGGCATTTGGAGGGGGAGTCCCGGGCACCCTGAGCCCCATGGGGCCACGCAGTGCAGGCATGGGGGCACCCTCCAGCCCTTCTGTGAGTCACTGCTGCTCCAAAACGTGGGGGCAGCCCCACTGCTGCCCCATCTGCCCCCCAGGGCATGGCATGGTCCCAACCCTTCTCCTTGGGTATGGAGGGAGAGCACTGGCATGGCCCTGTCCCCTGGGACATGCCCTCTCCTGGCACCCACAGTGGGTGACAGGCAGCCCCTGTCCCTGTCTCCAGGCACAGGTGGGTTCCAGTAAGAGGCAGCGGTGGCGTGGCCAGAGCATGAGCTCAGAGGAACACACTGCAGCCCTCACACCAAACAAACCCCGCCATAGCGGCTCTGCATTCCCAGCACCACCCCAAGCCCTTGCCAGCTGCCACTGCGCTGCAGCTGCCCCGTCCTGGCTCCCTGCATCTGCCTGGACCCCTGCCCCACACCACAGCCAGACCGCTGGGGTACAATGCTTCCAGGATGCTCTGGGCAGCCGTCCCCAGCCCAGGCTGAGCTTGATGTTGGGGTCTCCCCTGGCCCCCCACCCTGCTCTGGGGCAGAGTGAAGCAGAGGTCAGGGGATGGAGGCGTTTGGGGAAGTTTGTATTTCAACAAAATAGTTTGCAGCGACTCATATTTACACCTGGGGGGGTGTATTTACATGACCCTGTGGGGCTATATACAGGGGAGGGGGAGATTGGGGCGGGGGGGAGCTGCAGCATTGAAGCCTGCCCTGCTCTGGCTGAGGGGCCAGTCCCAGCAGGAACCCCTGTTTCTCTCCCCCAGGAGGGGGTGACATGGGTGCAACTTCTGCTGGGGGCCAGGTACCGAAAAGAGATGGCAAAGTGCCCTGCAGGGCAGCTAGGCCCCGGGAGTGGCTCAGAGCCAGCTGAGCCATGGGGGAGAGGGCATGGGGGGCAAAGAGCCCAGAGGGTGGGGAGATATGGAGTCCCCCAGGCTGGATCAGGGCTGCTTCCCCCACTCCGGTGGAGGCTGTGGAGGGAGGTGGGCTTTGCTGGTGCCGATGGAGGGGGGCAGGCAGTGCCGTGGCCACTGGTCCACCCAAGCCCTGCTGAAGCAGGGGGGCTGCAGTGGTGGGGGGCTGTGGTAGCAGGGAGCCCTGGTGCATCCCAAGGGGCCAGGCGCTGGGAAGCATGGCGGCCCATTGAGGTTGGGGGCTCTGCCACCGGGCTCAAATGACTTTGGGGTCTTTCCTCTCGCCCAGCAGCCAGTAAGTCTGCATCTTCCCCTTGCCCTGGGGGGCAGAAGGGGGCAGTGAGACCCTCCCCAGGCCCCGGTGCTGCCCCTTGGGTGCCATCCCCAGCACTGAGGGGGACAGAGGGTCCCAGCCCTGACCCATCCACCCAGCACACGCCCCTGCAGCAGGAAGGGCTGGCACCCCGCCAGGGTCCCTGCACCCTCACCTTCATCTCCACATCCCTGTGCAGCTCCAGCTTGAAACAGCCAAACTCATCCAGGACTTCCTTGGTGGTGGAGGAGATGTGGATCTTCAGGGCTAGGTGGCACAGAGGGGCAAAAGGGACATGGCTGGGTTCGGGAGCGAGGCACGACCTGTGGCACCGGACCCCGGCTGCCAGCCCCACGACTCACCCTGGCCGTTTGACTCCATGCGGGATGCGGTGTTCACCGTATTCCCAAACAGGCAATACCGCGGCATCTTCAGACCCACGAGTCCAGCACACACAGGACCTGCGGGCACAGAGATGCTTGGGGCTGCTGCAGGGCAGGCGAGCACCCCCCAGCTGCGGTGCCGGCCAGTGCAGGGGCTCACCGGTGTGTACGCCGCTGCGCAGGCGGAGCTGGTCGTTGGGCCAGTGATGGATCTTGAAGGTTTTGATGGCCTCGAGCAGGGCCAGGGCCATGTGGATGATCTCACAGGCATGCAGCTTCCCATTGTGCACCGGCAGCCTCAACACTACCATGTAGGCATCCCTGATGGTCTCCACTTGCAGGGTCAGGGGGAGTGAGTACACCCCGGGCTCCCCACTACCCACCTCACTTTGGGGGGGCTGTGCTTGCTCACCCCCCCCTCACCCCTCACCTTGTAGACATCAAAGTTGTCGATGATGGCATCAAAGCAAGCGTAGAGATCATTCAGCAGTGTCACGACCTGGAAGGAGCAAGGGGGTATGTGGGGCTGGGAGCAGGCACATCCCCCCAGCCCCAGGGACAGCACTACCAGGGTACGAGCCCCTCCGAGCCCTGCTCTCACCTGCATGGGGGTGCTCTCTGCTGAGGGCAGTGAAGCCCACAATGTCGCTGAAGTAGATGGTGACACTGTCGAAAGCCGCAGCTCGCACTGTCTCCCCACGCTTCAGCTGCTCCGCCATGGAGCTGGCGAGGACAGGGGGGATGGTGGTGGGCTCCCTTCCTCCCCAAACCCTGCACCCCCTGTTCCCCCTGCCCCCCCTTGCCCTACACCAGCACGGAGAACTGGCAAGGGACCCCATGCTTGCACGGCGGCAGGTGCATGCTGACCCCATGCCAACCCCTGGCCCCACACGCTCCCATTGATCCCCCTCTCACTGAGGCAGGATTTGGCAGAGGAGGTTCTCTGCCTTGCACTTCTCCTCCAGGTAGGCCTGCATCTGCTCCTCCACCGGCTTCTCCAGGTTGTTGGCGTACTGCTCCATTCGCGACAGCAGGTTGTCCAGAATGCTGGTGCTGCCCTCCCTGCTGGGGCGCAGGCAGCTGGCATCGCGGGTGGGTAGAGGTGCCCCCCAATCCCCCCATGGCTGTCCCCACTCCCACCCAGGGCCACCTTCCCCACTTGCCAGCCACCCACTTGTTGAATCTATGGATGAAGATCTTGATCTGGCTAAAGTCAGGGCGCTCGGCCGGCTCCTGTGCCCAGCAGCACTCCATCAGCACCACCAGCTCCTCGCTGTGCACCCCAATGTCGATGGAGGGGCGGAAGAAGGGCTTCTGGCTGTTCTGCACCTTCTGCACGATCTCTGCCAGGGGATGGCTGACAGTGAACACCAGACCCCCCCAGCAGGGACAGGACCACCCCATGCCCACCCCCCACCCTCACCTTTGGGGCTCAGGTCCATGCCCTCAATGTAGAAGGGGCCGTTATGCAGGGCGACCTCCTGCACAATGATGCCAAAGCTGTAGACGTCAGCTTTCTGCATGCCTGGGGCGGGCAGGCTCCCCTTCTGCAGCAGCTCTGGGGCCGTCCACAGCTTCTCTGGTGGGACACAGCCATAGGGTGGTGAGGCAGGGCCATCCCATACCCCCAGTCCCCACCAACGGGCACTCACTGGCGTAGAGGGCACGCGTGTCCTCGCCGTCGCAGGGCGAGCAGAAACTGGCCAGCCCGTAGTCAGTGATCTTCAGCACAAAGCATCTGTCCACCACGCAGTTGGATGACTTGAGGCTGCCATGGTGGCCAATGATGCTGTTGTGCAGGAAGGCCATTCCCTGGGACAGATGGACATGGTGAAGCTGGCACCCCCCCCAGGCACTCCCCTCCAGCTCCTCATGCCTCTCACTTGGGTACGTTGACAATGTCGTTGATGAGGGAGTAGCAAAGCATCCAGTCCAGGTTGATGCTCTCATTCTCCAGGACATCCTGGGGCAGCACATTGAGCAGGCCCCATTGACCGCCCGGGACAGCGGCACTGGCACCAGCCTGACCGAGCACCCAGCCACGGGGCGCTCTGTGGCATGCACCCCCTCCCCTCCACCGGCCTCTGATGCCTGTTTGGGCAGCTCTGCTGTGAGTCTCGTGGGGCTTGGGTGGCCACCAGCATCTACAGCCCTGTCCTCAACACCCAGCCCAGCCAGGTCACCAGGAGTGTCTAAGTGTCACCCCCCAGTGTCCCCCCCACCTGCAGGCTGCCCCACAGGCAGTACTCAGTGACAATGCAGATGTTGGGGGGTCAATGCACGCCCCGATGAAGCGGGTCAGGTGGTTGAACTGGATGTCCCGCATCTGGAGGCAGAAGCAGAGCCCAGATGGTGCTGAGGTTGGGGGGGGGGGATGCGCTGCTGCTCCCACCAGCCCCCCCTCACTGCTAGGACCGGCCCCTGCACCCCCAAGAAGGGTGCCCACCCCGGACCAGACCCCAAACCTACGTATTTCAGCTCGAAAAGCACCTGCCATGTCAGCTCGATGCACTTCCTGTTGATGTGCTTAATGGCCACCAAGTTGCCCTGGGGTGCCAGGGAGAGGGAAGAGGTCAGCACCTGCTGGGTGGATTTGGGGAGGGGAGGAATGTGTGGGCATCCCGCAGGGTGGGGGTGCAGCCAAGGGGGAGCACTCCAGTAGGGCTGGGGGTGTTTGGGGGGAGGGCTCAGCTCCCCGCCTGCCACACTGACCTTGAAGTGGCCGGTGTTGGCAAAGATCTGGTACTTGCCATGGGTGGTCATCAGGGAGCCGTAGCTGGAGCTGCGCTGCAGGAAAGGAGGGGGTTAGGGATGGGGACCCCAGGGCAGGGGATGACAGGCACCAATGGAGGTGGGCAGGGACACCAAGGGGTGTACAGGGGATGGTTCAGGATAAGCTCCGAAGGGTCAGCACAAGCTCTGAAGGGGTCAGCACAAGGTCTGCATACTCTGTAGGGAGGGTGAAGGCTACAGGATGAGGTATGGTGCACTGCAGAGGATGAAGGGGGGTGTAGGGGATGGATAAGGTGTGGCTGTGCAGGGGGCAGATGTGGGAATAAATGAGGCTGTGTTTGACTTTGATGAGATGCAGCTGTGCCCTTGAGGCTTGTTACAAACAAGTTTGCGAAAACTTAGAGGCAGCAAAATAAGGATGTGATTAGATACGTTTCTGAAAGAGAAAAGTCACGTGCACCAACTTGAAGAACCAATAAGCAGCGCGGAAGAGACGCGTGAACGTAAGACAGTAACCAATGAAATAAGTTTTGCTTGCTCGTGAACACTAGATCATATTATAAAAGGGATAGATTGTAAAAATAAAGGGTCTTCGCTTGTCTTCGCCTGAACTCATATGCGGAGTCCGTGTCTCATTCCCTGCAGGCAGAGGGCTGCACAGGGACAGGATGAGATGTGGCTCTGTAAGGGATGGAGGGCTGCATAGAGGATGGATGAGGTCTGGTGCTCTGTAGAGGATTCAGGGCTGTGTAGGGGATGGAGGGTCACATAGGGAATGGATGAAATGTGGCTTTATAGGGGATGGAGAGCTATGTAGGGAGGGAGGGCTGTGTAGGGGATGGATGCAATGGGGCTGTAGTTTTGTAGGGGATGGAGGGCTGTGTAGGGGATCAACATGATGCAGCCCTGTAAGGGAGGAGCGTCATGCAGGGAGGGAGGGTGGTGCAGGGTCAGGAGAAGGATGGTGCCCCAGGACTGGCAGCTCTCACCAGGGACAGGGTGAGCCGGCTGCCCGCTGCCTTGTGGTACTGCTTGGGGCTCCCAAATTGCAGCTCGTCCCAGCAGATCCTCCAGAGCATGCTGGCAAGCTCCTTCTCCAGCATCAGCTTCCTGGGGGGCACATGGGGGTCAGGCCCCCACAGGCCGCTGTCCTGCCTGCTCCCCTGCCAGGCTGAGGAGAGCCCAGGCAGAGGCTCCCCCAGCCCCGACTGACCTGAAGATGAGGAAGCTGGAGATGCCGAACATGACGAAGGTGAGGCCAGTGCCCAAAGCCACAATGGCCAGCATGGAGAAGGGGGCTGCAGGCAGGAGGGGCTGTCAGCGTGGCCTGGCTGGCCATGGGCACGGGGTTCCCATGCACCCATGGGGAACGGTGCTGGGGACCGAGGGATGTGAGGACCTGGTACACCCACTTTTAGCACAGAAGGGGTCATCCACGTCAAAGACGCAGGGCGGGTTGTCCGGGGGGGGGGGGGGCCTTTCACCCAGGGGATGGGTCAGCCCAGCCAGTGAATCTGCTTCTCCACACCCGAGTAGTGTCCCACCACCTACGGCAGAGAGAGCTGAGCCCTCGCACCCCACTGGCCCCCAGCCCCAGCTGCCAGCAGGATCCTGGTGCCAGCCCCCACCTCATACTGCCCGCTCTTGGGGTCACCCATGGCCCATAGGTTGAAGTCAGTGTCCTGGTCGTTGTTGTTGTCCATGCTCACCAGCCCCGTCACCCCTGCGGGAGAAGTGAGACCCAGGCGGGATGGGGACCACGTCTCACTGCCACTGTGGCACCCCCATTCCAGCTGCCCTTGTCCCACCGTTACCCTGGAACTTGCGGTCCCGCATCTTCTCAGTGATGTGGGTGGCATTTTTCTTGGAGCCACCCTGCCGCAGGGTCTCGTTCAGCACCATGGCGTACAGCAGCATCCCGTCATAGAAACACCCCACCACCAGGTTCATCTGCCAGGGGGATACCTCAGCACACCCACGGCCACGTGCATGGGGGCACCCCGGCCCCAGGACCCCCACACCAGGACCACACATGCACCCATGGCCCCATAACCCCACACCCGGGCCATGCATGCACCCTGCAGGGATGGCACTGCCTGTGGCTGTTCCCATGAGGGATGGACCCTCTGGCATTGCCTGTGGCCATGTCCCACCCTCTGCACCCTGGTGAGGTGCCACAGCCCCACGGGGAGGGTCCCCACCACCCCATCATGCAGGGGGACTCACTCACCAGGGAGTAGTCAAGCTGCACCCCAAATTTCTGCTTGGCTTGCAGGATGAGCTGGGTTTGGAAGTGCTGGCATTCGGGGTTTTGGGGCTCGTAGTAGGTGATCACCAGCACCATCTGCAACCGAGCACAGCACCCCAGTTCATGCACCGGGGCCAGGCTGGGGAGGTCCCCATCCCCAGGCAGGCAGGCGCAGCTCACCCGGAAAGCCTTGTGCAGCCCCAAGTCCTGGCCCGGGCTCCGCTGCCAGGGCTTGAAGGGGTCACGGGCAGAGTCGCCCCGCAGGCTCTCCCCAAAGATGTCCAGGTAGAAGAAGACATAGTCGCCATTGGTGAGGTTCTCCAGGTTCTCCCACTGTGCCAGCTGCATGATCTGGTGCAGCATTTCCGGCGGCCCACAGAGATACGCCACTGCTGGCGAGGTGCGGGGTGTCAGGGGGGTGATGCCATCCCACCCCGGGGCACCCTGGCCAGGCACAGGGTGGGATGCTTTCCCTCAGGGCAATGAGGCAGAGCAACCCCAGGGGCACACTCGGTGGCTGTGGGGAGTGGAGGATGGAGCAGGCAGATGGGGTAGGGCTCGGCTCACCACCTTCTCATGCCATATGCCTCATAGCTACAGAGCCTGCTTGGCCTCATCACCCTTGCTGGCCCCGACCCACTCTTGCCCCATCAGCCACCTTAGGCTGAAGGGGCCAAAAGGAGAATGCTCCAAAATATGGGGCAGACACCCCATGTGTGCCCATGCACAGACCCCACACACACCACTCTGGCACTCATGCACACCCCACTCTGGCAAAAGCCACCCCAGCATCAGCTCCCCAGCTGCTCCCCACCAGCTCCAGCCAGGGGACCCGGGGGCCAAGAGAGGCATCGGGGCTATGCGCCAGAGGCCCTTGGGGAACCCAGGCTGGGGAACGGGACAAACCCATGTTTGGGTTCGCGGCTGGTCAGCTGTGCGGCAGGAATGCGCAGGTTCCCAGATTCCAGAACCTTTGGAGGCTGCCAGCGCTAATTAGAAACAGAGCATTTTGCTGGTGTGACCCACGCAGAAAGGGGGTGCCCAGGCCCCAGCCAGCCGCCCTGCGCGCCCCCACCCGCTGCTGGGGGCTCAGCCAGCTCTGATGGGATGCCCACCCGGGCGCTGCATGGAGGGCACAGGGGCTTGCACAGGGCACTGTGGGCCATGGGGACAGGCGCCCGAAAGTGTCAGTAACCCCCTCAAGCAGGGGCCCTCCTCACCCTCGCAGAGGATCCTGCCACTGCCTCCTCCCAGAAAACCAGGGCCCTGCTCCAGCCAGCCTGGCTGGGAACCTGGGATTGAGCAACAGAGGAGGTGGCAGCGGTGGGTGCCGGAGGAACGTCACGCTTGGGCACTGGCCCCGGCACACAGCCCTTCTGCATGGGACCCAGCACCCCAGCCAGATCCAGAGCGCAAGGAGGGATGGGAAGAGTAAGGAAGCCCTGCGCCCTGGGATGGGGTCCCTGTGCCCCGGGATGGGGTCCCTGCTGCCAGCAGGCACCTGGCCACGCAGGCAGCAGGACTGGCAGGGGGTCACCCATGGGGGCAGCAAGGCAGCCCATGGGTGGGAGAAGAAACCCAGCACAGCCACTCTGGGCACGGGAAACCCGCAGCAACGTGGGGAGCTGCTCCTGGGCACAGGGGAGAGGGAAATCGTGGCAGCTTGGGCTGTGCATGAGCAAAAGCCCATTTCAGGGTCAGAAATGGTTTCCCTCTGAGTGCTGCAATACCTCGAATAAACACTCTCTGCTTCCCCACTTTGCCGGTCCTGTGCCCAGAAATGTGCCATCTCCCACTCCCCAAATCACTCTGCTGGGACAGGCAGCCCAGCATCTCCCCAGCACGCAGAGGCTGAGGGTCTCCCCATGGGGACACAGCATGGGACCCTACCCATCCCAGCGCAGGCACCAGGAAAAGGCAGCGTGTGGCACCGCACGGGCTGGGGAGCCACAACAGCTGGTGGCAGATGGTGGGACACCTTGGGCAGCCAGCCCCCGCGGTGGCAGTGGCAAAACCCCACCTGGTCAAAGGCCACTGGGGGGGGGAACGACGGTGCCTCAACGGCTCCCCAGAGACAGGTTGCAGGAGCTGTGCAGAAGGGAAGGGTCAACGCTTGGGGCTCTCCATGATGCTGGCAGCTGCCTCCAGGTGGCAGCCTCCTGCCCGGCCAGCAGCACCCCTGCCTGCTCACGCACCCTCCCGGGGGTCGGCGAATGGCCAAAAGCAGCCTCAGCATCACCGAGGACAAGGGGAATGGGGTCCTGTAAGGCTGAGGTGCACGCAGCCTCCAGGCATTTATTTAGAGGGTGCCCGTGATACAGGAAGCAGAGTGCATGTCCCCAGGGGACGGGCAGGACCCCGAGCACGCAGATGGGGTGGCAGGACACTGTCTCACCCCTGCATGATGGAAGAAAACCCTAAAGTGAGGGCAAATCCTGGTTTCAGGCAGAAAATCCCTGCAAATCCCGGTTTCGGGCAGCCCCACCAGTGCAGAGACCCCCACCCTGTCTGAGCAGCCATCCCACACCCACAGAGATTGCGGGGATGAGGACCAAATGCACTCCTCTCCCAGCAGCAGCACCTGGCCATCTCCCTGGGCAGGGGACCTGGGCTTTGCAGGAAGATGCTCCGGTAATTCCCTCAACCACAGCTCTAATTATATCAGTGCTTTTGCAAGTGGCAGGAGAGATGTGGGCCCCTGCACATCGCCCAGGCACTAGAGAGAGGGGCAACAGGAAGCACAAAGCAGCCATATATGGGATAGGACAATGCACCCACATCCCCCCACACTCGCTCTTTAGAGCCATGAACGTCGGGGATTGGCAGCTTCAGGGGCCCACAGTGCGGCAGTGAAGCAGCTTTCCCCAGGAAAGGTTCACCAAACTCCTGCCCATCACCTGGGAGAAGGAAGGTGATGCCAAGAGGGATGACATGCGGTGTCATTGCAGGGCATGGACATGGATGCAGCTGTGACCGAAGCTCCTGCTTCCCTCTCCATGCCATGCCACACAGGGGTGGGCACCCCTGGGACAGCCTTGCAGGGTCCCTGCTCCCTGCCCCACATCCCTGGGTTAGGAAAGCATCTAACGTCAGCATCGCAGCCCTGAGCACCCATCCCCATGGGGCAAAGCATCCAGCCCCACACCCTGCCCCCAGTTCTGGGCTGTGGCCAGAGGGCCCAGACCCCCCCACATCCCGGCTTGGAGGGCCCCCAGGTCTCCGCCCACGCCCGGCCTCCTCCTCTGGCCCCCAGCAGCCACGACCTCCTGCCTGCACCAGGAGGGATTGTTTCCCATCGAGGTGATTTATGGCACCAAGCTGGAAATGTTGATGGGAATTGCTGATTTTAGCCTTTTTCCCTGCGTGGTCCTTTGCTCCTGTCCCAAATGAAGCTCCACACCCCATGGCTGGTGACGGTGCACACAGGGAGCCTTCATCCCAGCCCCTTGGCCAAGCAAATGAGAGGGGCAGCCACAAGCTGCTCAGCTCCTGCAGCCCACCATGGGATACCCAGCCCCACTGGTCTCAGTCCTAGGGGAACCTGGCCCAGCACCCCAAAGTGCCCCAGACACATGTCCCCGGCCTGGCTCCATGCAGCTTCAGCCATGTCTCCCACTGGCCCATCTGGCTCCACTCCTCCCAGCTTGATGTCCTTCTTAATGACACAGCATCTTAGGATCCATTAAGAAGCATCATGGAGCGGTTGGCTCCAGGATTGATACACCCTGCTCATCAATAATGAAAGAGCATTAGGCTGCCCTTGCTCTCCAGCTGCCTCCATAAGCCCCTCCATTTCCTCCAGCTCCCAAATTAGCCGCTCTCCCAGGGTGCTCTCAAGGCACCAAATTGACTTATCCCTCCATCAGCAAAGTGGGGCCATCCCCAGCCCCGTCCCTGGGGTGCAGTGGAGACCAGCACAGCCTGGGGCACCCAGGTGCCAGGCTGGGGGGGGCTCTCCCTGAGCAGGGCCCGGCCTCCTCAGCATGCTGGCACTGGGCTGCTCTGGGCGTGTAACCGCAGCCAGCGCTGCCCTTCAGCTGGCCACATCCACACCATCACCCACAGCCTCCAAAGTGGTGGCTGGGTCCAACCTGCTCCTGGGGACACCCTGATCCCGCTAACGCAGAGGGCAGGGTGGCCCCAGTGCCCCTCACACCAATGCATCCCACCAGGGTGAGGGTCTGCCTCGGCTCTCCCCCAGCACAGGGTGACAGGGGGACCTCATGGCCCCCTGCCCTGCCCTGGATCCCCCTGCTGGCACTGGGGTGGCTCGAGGGTCCCAAGGACTGCCTTGTCCCCTGTGCACCCACCAACTGGGGGCCACCAGTGCAGGTCCTGCTGCTCCCCCAGCCCCACTGCAACCAAATGCGCCTACCCCTTGCTGCACCCTATGTACAACCCACTTTGCCCACCCCTCTCCATGCCTCACACGGGTCCCACTGCACCCCTGGCCCCTTGCTGTGCCCCACATGGGTCCCACTGTGCTCACCCCCTGCTGCACCCCACATAGGTCCCACTGTGTCTTCGTCCCCCCACTGTGCCCCACACGGGTCCCACCATGTCCTTGGCCCCTCACTGCACCTCACACGGGTCCTGCTGTGTCCTCAGACCCTCGCTGTGCCCCACAAAGGTCCCACTGTGTCCTTGCCCCTTTGCTGTGCCCCACATGGGTCCCACTGCCCTCCTAGTCTCTTGCTTTGCCCCACACGGGTCTCACTGTGTCCCCGTCCCCTTGTTGTACCCCACACAGGTCCCACTGCCCCCTAGCCCCTTGCTGTGCCCCACACGGGTCCCACTGCGTCCCTGTCCCCTTGCTGCACCCCACGGAGGATTTTGCTTCCTCCCCTCCTCCAGCCCTGCGCGGTTCCCCCGCTGGGAGCCCCCTCTGCTCCCCCCCGGGCGCTCAGCCCTGCCCCGCGCGGGGTTCCCCCAGGCCCCCCCACACACGCCGCGCCGCCCCACGCACCGCGCCCGTTGGCCTTGATGAAGTGCACGGCGGTGTCGGAGCCGCCCTCGTCGGGGGAGTAGATGTGGTGGCGCACGGTGAGGTTCCTGCCGTCCTGCAGCTCCTGATAGACACCCTCGATGGTGAAGTAGTAGGGTCGGTCGTCGGTCTTGCGGTCCACGTAGAAGAGGACGGCGCGGGCGCTCTAGTTGAAGTGGGCGTGGAGGTGGGAGACGAAGGCACCCAGTTTAGGGGCCGAGGGCCCGGTACGCACCATAGTGCTGTAATGCTCCCGTTTGCGGCTGAAGCTGGCCGCCACCGCCCCGCCGGTGACGAGCGGCAGCCGCCAGTGCGAGGCGAAGCGCCCCATAGAAGCGGCGGGGTAGACGCAGCCCGGCCCGAAGCGGACGTCGGGGTCGTGGTAGAGCTTCAGGTCCACGGCGTTGAGCGGTGCCACGTACTCGGAGCAAGCGCCCTCCAGCTCCGACCTCACGAACTCGACGCGCACCGAGAAGGGCCGCGGCAATAGCGGCGGCTCGCGCCGCTCCAGCGCTTCCAGCGCCAGGCTCAGCGCCGGCCCCACGCACGGCCAAGCCCACGCGTAGCTCACGTTGCGCTCCGGCAGTACCACCGTCACCGTCAGGTTGGCAACCGCCCCATCGGGGGTCGCCGCCCGCCGCCGTCGGCACCAGCAGCAGCGCTGTCAGCAGCAGCGGCAGCCGCGGAGACATGGGCCATGCTGGCGCCGCCGCCCGCGGTTCCTGCGCCCCGCCGCCTGCGCCCTCCCTCGGGTGGCACCTCCCCGGGCCGGCCAGCGCCCCCTGCCGCCGCTCCCCGCCCGGCCGGACGGCACGGGGATGGGCGGCACCACGGGGCGGGGGGGCGGTGTCCCCAGAGAGGGGGGCTGGGGAGGGGGCGCTTCGGGTCTGGCGGTGACCACTGGGGGAGGGGTAGGGGGTGCTCGCGTTCGGGATGTCTCCAGTGGAGAGGTTGGGGAGGGGCTCTGGGGTCTCCAGTGGGGGGGTTTAGGGAAGAGGCACTCCAGGTCTGGCGGCCCCCAGTTGGCGGGGATTGAGGGAAGGGTTGCCTGGGTTCTGGGGGTCCCCACGAGGGCTTGAGGAACGTCCTGGGCAGGGGCGTGCAGGGGGGTGATGGGGCCTTGGCAAAGGGGTGTCCTGGGGAGGTGTGTCCCTACTGGTGGGGGGGGTTGAGGAGGCACATGGCTGTGGGGCTGTGGGCACATGGCAGCAGCCAGCTGGTAGGGAAGGGGACATTCTGGGTCCCCACCAGGGATTTCGGGGAGGTCTTGGGCTGTGGGGTTCAGGGGGAGTTGGACTCTAGGGAGGGGGTGCCTGGGATCTGGGTGTCTCCTTGGGGACCATCCAGTGCCCTGGGTGTGGGTTTCCCCACTGGGGGCGGGGTGGGGTGGGGTTGGGGAGGTCCCTGGGGATTTGGGGTGCAAGGGGATGATGGGGGAGTCGGGCCCAGTGGCTGCACAGGGACACCGTGGGTCTTGCTGGTACCGCTGGACCTGCAAGGTCCCGCAGAGATCGGATGCGTGAGGGATGCTGTGCTAAGCGATGGGCAGGGTGTCCCTCTCCCCTCCTGGGATTTGGGGCAGGCCACCCGAGCTGCCCATGCAGAGCTGCAGGCATAGCACTCCCGGGTGCTCCAGCATGGGTCCCTCCACAGCCGGGGCTGCTGGGAATCATGGCCCCTCTCGCTGTCCCTGCTGGTGCCACTGCAGGTGTCCCCGCCATGAGTGACACATCCTTCCCGTCGTCGTGGGGTCATGGAGCTTGGCTCACCTGAGTCGGGGGATTGGGTTGCTGGCTATAAATACCCTGGAGCGGTCGCGGCACGGAGCCGGCAGGACGGCGATGCCGCAGGATGGTGAAATCCAACCGGCAGCAAATACAGGCGAGAAAGGAGAAGCTGGGAGGGTCTGGAAGAGCTTCCCCATGGGGTGTGGGTCTGGGCATGGCAGGTCGGTGACGGTCCCGCTGGGGACCACAGCCTCTGCAAAATAGCCCCTGCTGCCGGGGGGGTCACGTGGTGCTGATGGTGCCCGGTCCTGTTAGGAAAGAAGGGAATTAGGGAAGAAGAAATTATACAAGAAATAAAAGACCAAGTATACCCAGGAGCATGGGCCTCAGGAATACCGGGAAAGGCTAAAAATACAGAAATGGTTGTTGTTAAACTCAAAGAGGGAGCACGTCCTGTTAGGGTAAAGCAATATCCCCTGAAATTGGAAGACAGGTGAGGAGTGAAGAGCATTATAGAAGAATTTATAAAATTCAGACTATTAATTGAATGCTCTTCAGAGTATAACACTCCTATTCTGCCTGTCAAAAAGCCTGATGGCAAAACTTATCGATTAGTGCAGGATTTGCGGGCAATAAATCAAATAGTTGAAGATTTGTATCCGGTAGTGGCAAACCCATATACTTTACTGACCAGTTTAAGGGAAACCTATGAATGGTTTACTGTATTAGATTTAAAGGATGCATTCTTTTGCTTCACCTTGGCTCCTGAAAGCTGCAGTTATTTGCCTTTGAATGGGAAAACCCTGACACAGGACGAAAAACCCAACTGACCTGGACAGTGTTACCTCAAGAATTTAAGAATAGCCCCACCATTTTCGGAAATCAATTAGCCAAGGAATTAGAGACCTGGGAGAGGCCCCCAGGAAATGGGATTCTTTTGCAATATGTGGATGATATTTTGATAGCCACAGAAAAGGATGAAGAATGCAAGGAATGGACTGTGAGCTTGTTAAATTTTCTTGGACTAAGTGGTTACAGTCTCATTACAGAAAGCCCAGATCTTGAAAAAAGAAATAATATACCTGGGATTCGTGATTTCTAAGGGACAAAGACAGCTCGGGAATGACCGAAAGGAAGCTATCTGCAGAACTCCAGAACCAACCACGGTAAAAGAGCTTCGAACCTTTTTGGGAATGACAGGTTGGTGCTGATTATGGATCTATAATTATGGACTTTTGGTTAAACCTCTATATGAACTACTGAAAAATAGCCAGACGCAATTAATATGAACTGGTGAAGCTAGGAGAGCGTTCAAAGAACTGAAATTGGAACTAATGAGGGCCCCAGCTTTGGGCCTGCCTGATATAACAAAGCCCTTCTGGTTGTTCTCTCGCCATTGAGATTCTTGAAATACCAAGCAGTGCTAATGTAACAGGCTTATATAGAAATTGTCACATCTACTCTTATAAACCCTGCTTCCTTTTTGAGCGATAAACAAGAAATGGAGACTGTTGTGCATGATTGCATAGAAACCATTGAGACTGTGTATGCAAGCAGACCAGACTTGAAGGAGGAGCTGCTGGAGGAAGCCGACCACACGTGGTATACTGATGGGAGCAGTTTTGTAAAGAATGGAATTCGAATGGCAGGATATGCTGTAACCACCACAGACCAACTGGTGGAAGCAAAGTCACCCCCTAAGGGCACATCTGCACAACGAGCTGAAATAATTGCTCTAGTGAGGGCACTGGAGCTTGCCAAAGGACTGGGAGTGAATATTTGGACAGATTCAAAGTATGCCTTTGCTGTAGTCCATGCCCATGGAGCAATTTGGGAAGAATGAGGACTCTTAACTGCTCAAGGGAAAGATATAAAACACGCTGATATAATTTTGCGACTTTTAGATGCTGTACAACTTCCGTCAGCAGTGGCGACTATGCACTGAAAGGACATCAGAAAGGTAACACTGTCAGGGAAGTGGGAAACAAATTGGCTGATCACGAGGCAAGACGAGTTGCGGAGCAAGGTGAGGTATTAAGTATAATTCCTGAAAAATCTTTGCCACTACCTGAGATGATTGAATATGATGAAAGGGATCAGAAGTTAATTACTGATTTAGGGGCTGAGGTTGGCCCATCAGGATGGGCAGTGTTAAAAGATAACAGAATAATAGTTCCCTTTAGAATATTATGGAAGCTCGTAGGAACAGAACATGATAAAACACACTGGGGAACTGAAGCCTTGTATAATTCCCTTATCAAGCAAATAGCAGACAGAAGATTGTATCAAACTATAAAAACCATAGTTGGAAGATGTGCAGTATGTCTAAAGAATAATCCAAAGGTAGAAAATCATGTAAAATTTGGAAGTGTTAGTAAAGGGAATGTTCCAGGTCAAAACTGGCAGATAGATTTTTCAGAACTCCCCAGAAGAGGGGGGTACCGGTATCTATTGGTATTAACTGATACCTTTTCCAGATGGCCTGAGGCCTTCCCTTGTAGAACAAATAAAGCCCAAGAGGTAACAAAAATCTTATTGAAGGAAATTATTCCCAGATTCGGGGTGCCAGAAGTAATTTCCTCCGTCAGGGGATCACAATTCGTGTCACAAGTAGTTCAACAAGTCGGTAAATTTTTAGAAATTGATTGGAAATTGCATACACCTTACTGCCCGCAAGCGAGTGGGCAAGTGGAGAAAATGAATCATTTAATTAAGATACAACTGAGTAAAATTTGCCAGGAAACCAATTTAAGATGGGATCAAGCCCTCCCTATTGTGTTATTAAGGCTTCGAGCCAAACCAAGAACTAAGGAAAAACTAAGTCCTTTTGAAATCTTGTATGGAAGACCATTCCAAACTAGGTATCAAGGACAAGATCTCACCCAAATGGGAGAAATCAATTTGCAACAATATTTAATTGCATTAGGGAAACAATTACAAGAGGTAAACAAATTAGTGATGTCTACCAGAGCATGGGGTTTAGACTCCCCGGTGCATTTGTTCAAACCTGGGGATTGGGTTTACGTTAAAAATATTTCAGGTGATCCTCTCGAAGAAAAATGGAGAGGCCCTTTTCAAGTTCTGCTCACAACCTACACTGCGGTCAAGCTTGAGAGGCACACCGCTTGGATCCACTATTCAAGAATTAAGGCGGCACCTGGTGGACCATGGAGATCTCAACCCACAGGACCCACATCTGTAAGACTGATTCGAAGCCAATACTAATGTTGCTATGTTTTTGTCTCAGGTTGGTAAGTACATTCACTCCCAGTTGGCCCTTGAGAAGAGGACCAACTACTTCGAATTTCACGTGGTGGTGGCACAAGGAGCCTAAGATAAGGCAACAAGATAATCTTACCTGCGCAGCCTTTCATCCGTGCCTTTACGTGGATATCCGGTTCACTGTGAACTGTTCTTCATGGGCACCCCTCTCTAAGACCAAGCTAAATATAGGTTGACGGGATGGCAAGGGATGACCTTTGCATTGTGTCCAAATTTGACAAGCATAACTGTAAAACCAAAAGCTACCCTCAAATATTGCATAGTTAAAGGAGTAGGAACTCCACGGCAACTAACAGAGCGCCAGCAAAGTAATAACGCTTCTAAAATAAAAGAGAATTACACCTGGGAACCCGGTGATTGGGATACACTAATCTGCGGAAATGCAAGTGAAATCATTAATAAAGCTACTCAATTGGTGGCCACGGTAACATTTTTAAACCCACGACCCATCGTAAACCAGGATCAACTAATCAGGTTACCTTCCACTTGCATAAATGTGGCAAGAATTAGGCAGAAACATGTGGTGTTCTTTAACCTCTCTTTTCCAGCCGCCCCCCCTTGTAGAGCAAGGTCAGCCTGGTATGACACTTTGCTTGGAGGTACAGGAACTGGAATAGGACTCCTAAATTCAGTGGACTTAGAGACTTTAAGGAACAAAGTCATAATGGCAGGATTTGATGTAGCTCAAGCAATTAAGATTCAGGCTGAATGGATGCCAACCACTTTTAACCCTCAGATACAGGCTTTAGAATATGATAAAGAATCCTTGCATTTCTTTAATAGAAGTATAATTGCCCAAGTGCAATCACTAAAAAATTTGACACAATTCATGAATTGGACTGTCTGTACTATGCAGACCATGTGGCAACTGGAACAATATTGGGTCCACCCTAGACACTGGATAAAGGCCAATTCACAATTCGTACAGTGTCACGATGAATGGTGTGTGGGAAAATTAATATACTATAATGTAACTAACCCTGAAGTAATGCGTAAATTTCTAACTCTCCCAACACTCTTTTCGAGTGAAGGGAACCCAGAATATTGGTTACCGGAATTTCATGGGAAGTATATTGGGGACAATAACAAGACATATAATTTAGATCTTTGTGAAACCACCTCTGACGGTATCTTATGTGGACAACAATCTCAATTATATGAACCATGCTTATTAGAACATTCTGTTAACAGTTGGAAATGGATAATCCTGTCTCCTGATGCGTTTGAAACGTTTGTAGAAATTAATGCCAGACGTGTGTTTAGTGACTAACAACCGATCGGTACTTGAAGAATATCACCTAATCACTCCCTTTATAGGATGTCTTAAGAATATAACCCATTTAGCTTGGCATGGAGAAACATATTCATTTTTCGCATATACAGAAGAACAAGTGGCAATGTTTTGGCATTATGAGAGCTTAAATACAGGTCGTGCCAGCATATCTCTGGAAAAATTAAACAAAATCTTGAACCAATCTCAGGAACTCAGAGAACATTTAAAGAAACGAAATAAGACACTAGCTGAGTCCATCATCAAAACAGTAATAACTAAGGACAAACTTGTTGGACTGTCTAGTCAAATTAAAGATGATACCGCCCATCATTGGTGGGATCTCTTTTGGGATACTCACCCTCTGCAGAGAAAACTTTTGAATGTTCTAGCCCACCCACTCTTGATATTATTGGTGTTTGTTATTATACTAACAGTTGTCAATTGCCTTTTGTGGTATAAGCTGAAGAAATTGGCTATGAGAGTTTGGGCCTTGCCTAAGGTGATAAAATATGAAAACTTAAGACCTTTGTAAAGAAATTTACAAAGTTTAAAGAAAAGGGGGGAATGAAAGGATTAAAGCCAAGATAGACAAAGCCACTGCATCAAAATGCCTCCTGAAAGAATTAAAGCCTAGGGGCAAGGAGGATATTGTAAATATTTTAGTCACTTAACTAAACAAAAGAAAGGCCTTTGTGATTTAGGGAGTAGTTAGAATGGTTGTAAAATAAGGGGGCTCCGGGATAATCCCATCTCAGACAACTGGGCCTTGGGAGAACAAATGCACGGAAGATAGGAAGTCACAAAAGAAGGACTACAACAGCCTTGAAGGACACCCTTTACGTGATCCTAGGACTGAGTTTGCGCAGAAGCAAAGGTCAATCAGCGAACACAGTGAAGAAGACTACAAGCCTTCATCTGAAGACCCCCAAAGACCACCTGAAGACCACCATGGGAGATGACTGCACATGCGGATCGGACATTTGCATATGTTAATAAATTCCAGGAAATCTCATGTTGTAAATGAATCTCATTATGTAGATGAATTCTCAGAAATTCTGTGAATATGTAGGATTTTATAGTCTATAATCTCTGAAAGTCTACCAAATCGGTGGAGCACTTATGGTGGAGAATCCCCAGTGCTGCCCAGCGCTGCAATAAAGGATACCTGCTTAATAGTGACTTCGTTACTATTGAGTTTCATTTCAGGGACTCTCTGAATACTCCGTTTCTCCCTTGGGGAGATTCGGACTGTGAGGAGAAGCATCCGTGAATTTTTGTATCAGGTCTTCAGTTTTTGGTGGTGGATGGTCACACTCAGGTTTCGTTGTGCCGTCTTTTACCCAGTGTTGGAGAGGGAGTTTGCCCTCTCGTTTCCGTTTGGTTACCCAGGGCAACAGCACGTACCCAACACATGCACATCCAATCACACAATATATATTGTTGGTGGGCAAGCGGCCTGGCCCGGATACCAGTTGGTGTCCTATTCTTGGTGGTGCCTGATAAGCCAAAGAATGGCCTGCCCTCGGGTCTTATCAGATAAACACACAGAGTGATCTGCTGTCTGGTCTTATCAGGTAAACACACACGAGCAAGCTTTGAGACAATTGGTCTTAACACTTCAGTCTCTTAAGGACAGGCGAGGTGAGGAGGTCTGTGTGACGCAGGCAGTGCTGGAGGAATGTGGGGATGAGCACATCTGTGGAGAGAGGCAGGGGCAGTGGGGTGTTTTTAAGGCCCTAATAGCAGCCTGGAAAGCATCAGCTGCCGCCTTTGGGAATTTGTCTCCTGTGCATGCAGGCTGGAAATTATTACCTGTTTAAACATTTAACTGCTCCCTGCTTTGCTGGTGTCACTGCCTGGCCAGGGTGTCACCCATGTGGTGCCGGGGCATCCCTGGCAGAGGCAAGCTGCAGTGCTGCGCAGGAGGGAAGGCTCGCCCTGCCTTCTGCTTTAGCAGCAATAACATTTCCCCAGCATCTTCTGCATATTGGCTGCTAATTTTGCTACGTTTGCTTTTACAGGAGTTAGAGGAAGAAGTAACTGCAGCAGGACACTGGGGTCCAACCAAGTCTGTTTACTAAACGCACTAACCTTCCTTGTGTTTGCATCGCTGCTCTTAGGGGCTTTGGATGTGCACAACAGGGTGTGCACTGTCCCTGTGCACCCGAGCTGCTGCTCTGCTCCCTGCAGTGCCCAGAGCAGGCATGGGGCTGTGGGCAACCGAAAATTAAGGTGGGATTCAGGTGCCTAAATACCGGGACAGCAGTGTCTGTGGCACTGGATGGCACCAGGGCTGTGGTGTGTGTACTGGGGGTGGTGGAGCCACTCAGTGGTTGCCACGAGCCCCAGCACACCCTGGGGCCCCACTGCTGCTGCTGTTCACCGCCTCTCCCTCTGGTCCAGGTGGCCCTGAAGGCTGGGGTGAGTGGAAACCATTCCTCTCCTAACACATCGCTCCTCCTTGTTGCCTTTTACACAGTCACAAACTCACAGGCTTTTCACAGAGGCCTGAGAAATCCCCCCTGGTGGCTCTCTTGCCCTTGCCCTTGCCCTGGATGCCATGCTCCATCCTTTTGGCCTGACACCAGCCCCTGCCTTTCTGTGCTGTTTGGCAGGGACAAGCTGCCCCGTTTGAGGTGCCAGGGAGGTGGCAGCCACCGCTCCACGTCACACACGGCAGTGTGCACTGGCCTTGCTGGGGCTGGGCCAGGCTGGATGGACTGTATGGCTTATGTGCCAGCATCCCTGCTGCTGGGTTATATTTGTAACGCTTCTGCAAGAGCCTTCGGGTTCACCCATGGACCTGCCAAAAACCTTGTGTCAAAAGCGCAAGCTTGGCAGGTGTCTGCAGGAGCAGATTGAGTGGCACTGCTGAAACGCAGTAGCAGAGAAGGGTAAAATGCCTAGTTGTAACCCAGAGGGATGGGATGGATGGGATAGGACAGGATGGGGGCTTTGACTGTGCATGTTTTACTTAGGGTGCCGTGCAGCACAAAGGAAGCACTTTACTAACATCTCACATCTATCGATACCATTACCTCCATCACCCAACTCTACAGGGAGTCCTGGGGCTGGAAAGGCATCTGGCGGGGATGGGTATGAAGGCACCACGAGGCAGGCAGCTAGATTCAGAATGCCGATGTCACCTCTGCCACTGGCGGGCAGGTGTGGAGTGATGTCACAGGTTGGAAGTTCAGATTAGGATAAAGTAGGAAATGAGCCCAGGGAGCTGGATGAGGGTAATCGGGTAATCGGGGGGGGGGGGAATCCAGATGTCCCCAGGGAAGGGCAGTTGTGGCCAGCAGATAGCAATGAGCCCTTCCCTCTGCAGGGGGACCTGTGGGGACAGAAGCTGCCTCAGAGGGGGAGCGAGGGCAGATTTTTAAAAAACACAACCACAGCTGACATGATATTTACTTTTTTTTTTTTTTTTACGTGAGAGGCTTATTTTGCTTGCCTTGGGGGGCCAGGTTGCAGCCAAAGTGTGCCGTCACAGGGTGGGTAAAGCTGCGTCCTCACAGGATGGGGACAAGCTCAGCAGGATCTTTCCTTCCAGGGTGCGTTTGCGTGTGAAGACATTTCTGCCCACCCTGCGAGGAAGCAGAGAGTTCCCATGGGATGACCTGCAGACATGACCCACTCAGGGGTGGCCCTAAATGCCCCTCAACTTGCTCCAAGCAGCTGCCAGTTGCCCCCGTCCAGGGCAAGCCCCTTGCCCAGGAGGCATTGGCATCCCCGCTGCAAACCCATGCTGGGGGGATTACCAGAGGTGGTCCCTTTGCTCAGGGGCATGCTCATCCTCAGGGGTCCTGGGGAGGCCCCCTCTGTGGGGCTGCTGCCCACTACATCCCTCTGCTACCTCGTGGCTTTCCAGTCCTCCTCGAGGTTAGTTTTGTAACTAAACAAAAGAAAGGCCTTTGTGATTTAGGGAGTAGTTAGAATGGTTGTAAAATAAGGGGGCTCCGGGATAATCCCATCTCAGACAACTGGGCCTTGGGAGAACAAATGCACGGAAGATAGGAAGTCACAAAAGAATGACGACAACAGCCTTGAAGGACATGGTCCCAGAACTGAAGCAAAGGTCAGTCAGCGAACACAGTGAAGAAGACTATGAGCCTTCATCTGAAGACCCTGACGACCACCCAAAAACCACCAAGGAAGATGACTGCGCATGCAGTTCATACATTTGCATATATTAATAAGTTCCAGGAGATCTCATGTTTATGTAAATGAATTTCTCCGAAATCCTGTGAATATGTAGGACTTTATAGTATATAATCTCTGAAAGTCTACCAAATCGGTGGAGCACTCATGGTGGCGAATCCCCAGTGCTGCCCAGCACTGCAATAAAATGCTTGCTTAATAACACTCCGTTGTTACTGAATTTCATTACATCGGTTTCCTTACCCAGCCGCACCTAGCTTCCCACCTCGGTGAGGAAAGTTAGAAAGCAAGGGGGTTCGGAGAACAATGATCTTTGTATCAGGAGTCACAGGACAAAGAGAGCAGAATTTGAGTAAACCCCTATTAGTAACCATAGGAAACAAGAGTATATGGGGGTGATTTGTATTGGCGGGGGACTCTCCAGCGTGCCTGTTAGGGAGAGATCTCTTGCAGACTCTAGATGTAGAATTACACTTGTCACCTGAAGGAACAGATTTAATAATCATGGGAATGACTGTAGTCGCTGGAAGCCCAAATAATGAGCTAAAAATACCGGAAATATTGAAATCGGTACCAACAAAGCTGCAGAGTAAAACTAGCACGGATGTAGGATTACTAGTTTCAGCTCAACCCGTAAACAAAAAAAAAACCACAAAGGGAGGAGACCCCCCTCCAGCTGTGAAACAGTATCTGATTCCTCAAGAAGCTGAGAAGAGCATTCAAAAGCAAGTAGACCGGTATTTAGCCCAAGGGATTCTGAAAGTGTGGGTGTCACCGTATAATACTATACTCCCCGTAAAAAAGAATAGATTAGATGAAGATGGGAATATTGTTTTGTACAAGATGTACGGGTGATTAATCAGTACGTAGTGACTCCTCATCCAGTAGTGCACCATCCCTCTACCATACTTTTACAAATGCCACATTGGGCAAGATATTTCACTGTGATTGATCTAACCGCTGCTGCCTTTAGCATCCCTTTAGGTGAGGACAGCCAACTTTTGTTTGCCTTTACGCGGAAAGGACAACAATTAACCTGGACTCATCTCCCACAAGGGTTTGGAGGGTCTCCTATAATCTTTTCACGAATACTGAGAAATGATTTGAGAGATATAAAATTACCGGGCGAATTGGCTCTTGTACAATATGTAGATGATTTGCTAATAGCGAGTAAAGATGAGGATGCCTGTATAAAAGACACTATACATCTATGTACTGCCTTAGCAGGGAAAGGTCATTGTGCATCTCCATCCAAACTTCAGCTGTGTCAGAAGGAAGTTAAAGATTTAGGGTTTATCCTAAGGGAAGGGCAGCAAGTAATAGACCCAGAAAAGAATAGAAGCTGTAATAAAGCTTCCGCATCCGGTCACAAAGAAACAGTTGCGAGGGTTCCTTAGAGCTGTGGGATTTTGTTGACCATGGATTCCTGGGTTGGGAGAATTAACAAGATCACTGACAAAAGCAACAAGTAATGAGTAGGTAGAACCTATTGCATGGGGTCCGGAAAAGGAGCAAGCTTTTAAAACAATAAAAGGAGATTTGGCATCAGCTCCCGCTCTTGGACTCTCAGACTATACAAAACCCTTTAATTTGCATGTACATGAGTGAAAAGGGATAGCCAGTGGAGTGATAATGCAGAAATTGGGTCTGCATCACAGGCCAGTCGTCTATTATTCAACTCAGCTTGATCCAGTGGCGGCAGGAGCACCAGCTTGTATTAAATCAGCAGCAGCAACAACGGCTATATTGGAGAAAAGTCACCCACTTATCTTAGGACATTCAGTGACAGTTTATGTCCCACATGAAGCAGAAATACTACTGAAGCAATATGTGACCTAAGCATTATCACCACAATGGACACATAGGTATGAAATAATTCTCCTAGTGGCAGATAATGTTATTCTGAGGAGATGCAATACCCTGAATCCTGCGATGTTGTTACCATTGCCTGATGAAGGGGAAGAACATCATCAGTGTGAATGGGTAATGCTTACTTCTAGCAAACCAGGAACAGATTTAACTGATGTTCCTTTGCAGAATCCAGATTTGGCTTTGTTTGTAAATGGCTCATCCTACTATTTGCATGGACAACGATGGCCTGGGTATGCTGTGGTCAGCCAAGGACAAGTGATAGAAGCTGAACCACTCCCGACAAGGCTGAGTAACTTTGATGCGCACAGCTCATCTAGGAAAGAGAAAACGAGTCGATATCTACATGGACTCTCGGTATGCCTTCGGGGTGTGCCATGCGATAGGAATGCTATGGAAAAGATGAGGATATCTCACATCATCAGGGAAAAGGGTATCCAATGGAGAGGAAATAAGCAATTTGCTAGAATCGGTCCAACTACCCAAAGAAATTGTTGTGATACATTGCCCAGCGCATACAAAGGACACTACAGAAATTAGTAAAGGAAACGCCTTAGCTGATGCAGCTGCGAAGGCTGCAGCCCAGCAACCTCTGAGAGAGTGCATGGTTGCAATCTCAATGGAAAAACAGAATGAATGACCAAATTTAAGAGACCCCAAAACAATGGGAGAAGTGGGAAGCAAAACAAGATGACAGCAGAATATGGATGATTGATTGGAGGAAAACCAGTTTGCCAAGAAATATTTAATTACCATGGCCAGGTGGTTTCACGACAAAGCTCATGGAGGAGCAGAGGCAGTGGCTAACCAGGTGCAAAAAAATGTGGACAGCACCAGGAATTTATGCCACCACAAAAAGGATCACCAGTAGCTGCCCAACCTGCCAAAAGTTTTCAAGTATCAAGCCGAGCTCAGAGTTAGGGGGATGACCACGGGCCTACTTCCCTTCTCAGGGATGACAAATAGATCACACAGATATGCTATCCACCAGTGGATACAAACATTTAGTAGTTATAGTAGACCAACTGTCAGGTTGGGTAGAAGCTTTCTCCACAAGAAAAGCAGACACAGGGGGAGTAGTAAAAGCATTATTAAAGGAAATTATACCCAGATATGGAATTCCCAAATCAATTGAATCAGACAGGGGGACAGGTAGAAAGAATGAACAGAACCTTCAAAGAAAAGATAGCAAAAATATCCACAAACAGTGGTTTGAAGTGGCCGGATGCATTGCACTTAGCTCTATGGGATGTGCGAAATGCCTTGTGACAACCCATAGGACTAACGCCAGCAGAAATTCTCTTTGGGAGACATTTGGCCATACCAGGGACTTATATCCCAGCTAAGACCAGCCTGTTGGATGGAGACAAACGATTGACCCAGTATGTCATGCACAAACAGTTTGCAGACCATAAAAAGAAAAAAAAATATGCTCAAATGGTACCAGTCGGCACCACCTGAAGTACAGGTACATGATATACAGCCTGGGGATAAAGTTCTAATAAAGATATTTTCTTGAAAGTCTAAGCTAGAACCGAAATGGGAAGAGCCATATACTGTTTTACTATGCTCTTACTTTGCTGTTAAAGTTTCAGGAAAAGAAAATTGGATACACCACTCATACATCAAACAAGTGAGGGATAGCCAACCAGCTGACAAACTGGAACACCCCTTAGGATCCTCTCTATTAGCATTAGGGACTAATCAATGACCTTTGTCTGACATATTAAGCAGGAATGCTTAATAAAAACCAAGGGGAGGACTGTTGTAGAAGTCATTTTTAGCTCAAATAAGGATCCAAAGGCCTGTTGAAGCCTTAGACTGCAAGCTGTGAACTTTCACCTAGATATGCTGACCGTATGCTGAACTCCTACCTAGCTACATGAAGGAAGGCCCTGAAACCGGTGCAAACCAGGAAGATAAGGTAGCCACAACCATCGGCAGAAGCTGCAACTATTCAAGATAAGAAAAGGAATGTCCTGCCTGGAGACAGAGAAAGGATCCAATAAGGACCAAGAAGACCCCAGACCCAAATATTACTACTGGACCAAACCGTCGCATGAGGGGAGGGGAACTTAACCTGTAAGGGTATAATTGCCCAGGGATTTCTTTGTTTGGGGTCCCTCCCCAGAGGCACCCAGCTCGAGCTGCTCTTCACTGCTGTACCACTCAATAAATTCGCCTGGCGTACGTTGTGTCGGAGACTCTGCTTCCGGGAAACCTAGGGTCGAGCCTGAGGGGAGAGAAAGCACCCGAGGGTGAGGGTGAGTGTGAGTGTGTGTGTGAGCGAGGAGTTGGAAAGGGGCACCCGTCAGCTCAGTGGAGCTGCCCGTTGCGAAGGGACTCCGGTCCTAGCGGTTAAAGTCTCGGGTGGTATGTGTGCGACTCCCTGAATGGTGCGTGAATGCTCGGGCAGCTGCTGCTCCTTTAACAGCTGTCCTTGCTGTGGTTCTCCAAAAGCTATTGGCACCAATTCGGGGCTGTTCTCGGCTATATTAATTGCATGCACCAGCATCTTGTTAGCATGCAACCCTGCACAGACTGAATTGAGATTTCTGCTGAGTAGCCAGGATGATGCCCAGCCACCCTCCTTGAGATTCTGTTACCAGATCCACGAGCTGGGCCCTGTCAGATTTCTTCTAGCAGGCATTTAGCAGTCCTTGGGGTTTGGTGCTACCATCCTTTGCTGTCCTCTTGTTACTACGTGGGTTTCCTGAAGGTCTCTGAAATTCCCTTGATACTTCTGCATTATCCTCTGTTGTCTGCTCGCTCCCTTGACAGAAGCCTTGAAGCAGGGTGGCAACTCCCAGCCCTTGCTGCTAACCTGTTATCATAAGATGACCATTTACGTAATGTCTCTGCCAGCTTTTGAACAAGGATGATGCTGACAAACGAGTGATGCTGGCACTGGGCCTCTGCAAGATTTCTTGAAGCTTAAATTATATAAAGCATTTACCTAAATATTTCTGGAAAACTAAGTTTCCTGCCTGCTCGTCAGCAGATGCTCAGAGCTCTCCAGGCTATTGGGATGTGGTTTTCCTTTGTGCATGCCAGGCATTATCATAGTCAGGATCTGTGCTTCTGTTAAAATTGTTGCTTTAATGAGTTTACCTGGTACACATGTCTGAACCAGCATGTAATTATCCAGCTGCCTCAGAGCTTTTCTTAAATATGGGCACAGTTCATGAACCCTGCAAAAAGTTGGAAGCAATGACTGTCACTAGAAAGTCACAGTGTCTCTGAGTGCAGCGCAGTTACAAAGCCATGGGGTGCTCTGTCCCTCCTACTTGTGCCTGGTGGCTTTTCCTGCCTGATTTGTTCCTATGCTTTGATGACTTATTTTTTTCTAACCCCTCTGTCCATGGCAGGTATTTTTACCCCACGCAAGTAACTGCTTTTTGCAAGCAGGAAATATAATCTCTTAACACCCTGGGGATGTACCCTCCAGGTTGCAAGGGGGCTGGGGCATGCCTGAATAGCCTCATCCCCCTTGGGGCGTGTGGGAGCATCAGTGTTCATGCGTCTTGTGTGTGTGTCCCATAGGCTTAACGGGGTCACTTGTGAATATTTTTTTTCCTGGCAGGTAAAAGTAGCCCAATGGAGAAGGGCAAGGTGACAGCGCAGTGGTGTGTGCCAGCTGCAGGGTGCCTGCCTGGGGGCATAGGACACGAGCTGGCCCTGGCATGGGACATGCCCCATGTTCATTTTGGCTCCAAGGAGAAGCTGCACCTCAGGTGGGTTGGTTGTCTCTGCTGGGGCTTGGCTCACGTCCCTGAAGCCCCCTTCTCCCTGCTTCTGGGCTTGAGTGCTGCCTGGGGAGCCTTGTGCCACCCACTCCCTGTGGCCGTGGCCCTGCCAGCTCACAGAGGGGACCCTCTCCCCAGCCCCTGCTCCTCAACACCCCTGCACTAGTAGTCACTTTGTTCTGGTATTTGTCATAGTCCAGCCCCTCTTCCGTGGCCGGGTGGGCTTCCCAGCCTGAACCCACGGTGTACTTGCCAAACCCCTGCTTGGCAGGTGGTATACTCACTTCTTTGGCAGCAGAGGCAATGCCACTCCTGCCCTGTCGCATCGCGCCCTGATGCACTACGAGGAGTGGGAGAGGAAGATTGAAGTGTGACAGAAGCACATCCTGGAGAACAGGTAGGGTAGATGGGAGCACCTTCCCAGTGGCCTCCTGCGGTTGTCTGGGGTGTCAGGGTGGGAGCATCACCACCTTGGCTGCTGTGATTGAGTTTCCCTCTTGCCTGCAGCCAGCTGCCTTCCTGGTACAAGTCAGCCCTCTTCAACGAGCTGTACTTTGTGACAGATGGGGGGGGGAACGGGACACCATCTGGGTGGAGCTGCCCCTGGACTGCTGCACCAAGGACCTGCAGGGGCCAGCAGGGGCTGGCCTCTCCCACCTCCTCCCTGTCCTGCAGGAGTACAGAAGGTTTGCTTATTTGGAAGGTAACTTGCAGGGACGTGATGGATGGTCCCAACTCAACCCTCCCTGTTGCTGTCACCAGGTGGTTTTTAACCTGCCGTGGGGATGCTTTTCACACCCTGATGGGTAGGGAGCAGCACCATTCCCAGCAAAACCCCTTGCGGGACCAAGCCCTGTAGGGTACAGCATAAGGTCTTCTCCAAACCCCTGGGTGCTATACATAGAGAATAAAAACCAATTCTAATGGGAGCCCCTGCCTGTGCTGGGAAAGGGCCCAGCCTCCCAGGCTGTATGGGAGGGAGGACCTGCCCCTCCTTTACCCTCCCTGTGGCAGGTCTCCCATCCCTCACAGTCTCCCCAGTCCTTCCAGGCCAGGAGTACTGGATGTACAACACCCACGATGTCCACTTCTACGCCTCCTTTGCTCTTGTCATGCTGTGGCCCAAGCTGCAGATCAGCCTGCAGTATGACATTGGTGAGTGACCCAGGAGACCTTGGCTTGATGCTTGCTGATGTATTGACCTAAGGAAGAGATGGAGGATTTGGGACAGTGTATGCCATAGAAATCTGTGCCATGGAGCCAGCATCCCCCTCCAGCTCCTCTGTTGGGCCCAGGACTTGCAAGCCCCCAATGATGTTGCCTCTCAGCATCTCTCTGCCCAGCACTGGGATGCCTTCTTGCCATGCTGGGGGTGCACAGCTGGTTCTGCCTTCACTGGGGGAGTCCCTGGTCTTACTAGCTCTCTCTATGCCCCTTGCAGAGGAGAAGCATGGAGCTATTTGCAGACCCTTGATGCTTTAGGTGGGCTTGGAGGCTGCTCTGTGGTGGCCCAGCCAGCAGTGGAGCACAGCCCTTTGCTGGGCAGTGGGAGGGCTGAGCCTACTGGGTTTTCCTCCCAGCCCTGGGTGCTGCCACCACCTGCTGCTGCAGTGCCTTCTGCCTTTCTAACATCCCTCGCTCTGTGCCCTCTCCAGCTGTCACAATGGTGAACGAGGACGTCCAGCCCTGGCAGTACTTGATGTGTGGTCAGACAGCCTAGGTGAAGCTGAAGAACGTGGTGCCACATGACACTGGGCCTGGCCTGCTGGGGGGCAGAGGGGGTGCAGGGCTGTTCGCACAACTTTCTCAGGGTAGCTAACTCTCAAGCTGTGGGAAAGGTATGGTGCATGGAATACAGTGGTGTGGTTTTTTTTCTGGGAATGAAAGGCTTGGATGGTTTGGGGTGGTGATGGTAATGTAGACCACACTGCATGGAGCTTGCACAAGGGAGATGGAGGGAAGCTGAGCAGTAGCAAGACGGCTGCTCTCGCTAGAGATGGCACAGGGTGTCACATCCTACCTGGGGAGGAGGGGGGAAGAGTGACTAAGATTTGCAAATCCTCTCGGTGTGGATTAAGGTGGGCCAACACTCAAGGTCCGTACACAAACACCAGCTTTAATAGAAAGCTTCTATAGAGAAAAATATTGAGTACAAAAATTCGATACCTGCCAGCCCTCTCATGGTTATATCCACCCCAGCTATGCGGTTTTATGGAAAGTCAAGGTAGGCCGTGCAGTACTTGACTACAGTTTAACAACTTTAACAACTTAATCACCTTAGGAAAAGTGAAGGAGAGAGAGAGAAGGAAAAGAGAATCACCAGTCCTGGATCCAGCGTTGGTCCTGCCAACAGGGGTATTCGGTGGGGAAAAAAGAAGAGCGAGGAGAAGTGAAGGTCCTTATAGAGATGTTGATTCTGTGCAGGGTGCTTGGTGATAATTCCACAAATCACACACGCACAAGCACGCTGTCATACAAACTGCAGCACATTTATCAGGCTACATGATTAGTATAAACCCACCTAAATTTACACTTATTGGTTGGTGATTAACATTTCATACACTATTGGTTTACTGTATTTAAATTACCCTCGCTTGCTATGTAAATTAGCACGCATGCTCCTTTCAGGTGCGGGGGTGGGGGGGCAAGTCTTTTCAGTCCTGAATTGAGTCGGTGGTCGTGATCCCCCCTCGCCGCATTTACCTTTCACCTAGTTTCTGCAATTTTATCTTCTCTGGCCACCGTCTAGTCTTTGGTGCCAAGATGTTCCCTTTTATAAGCTTGTTAGCTCTTCTTCAAGGTTAGAGCCGTTAGTTTTCCACAGTTTGGTATCTTTTATCTCCCTCCCAAATTCCCTTCCCAAGGCACAAGTGGTTAGTAGTTTTGCTAATTGGAAAATTACATCAGCGACCAGTCAAACCAAGAGGAGTGATACCAGGACTGTCCCCCAGGCAGTAGGTGTGTGGGGGAATGAGACGCTTCACAGACCATGGGGAATGGGGCCGAGGCAAGGCCCTCCTGTCTCCACAGGGCTCCCTCCATCACCCTCACTCCAGGGTACTGTCTGGTCCTGGGTCTTAGCGACCGTCGCTCTGCATTGTGGTTTTAGCACCCAGGCTGTTTGAGACATCTTGTTGTTTTACACTAGCAGTTCTCTACACAGGGTGCAATATGTTATTTTAGTGCTGCTTGATCACAGCACCCTTAGGACCTTGCTCCTGGGTAGGAGAGGAGATGTTCATTGCTGCCCTGCTGCATCCACTCTGTCCTTGCTTAGGTGACAAGCTGTGGCAGTGTGTCAATGCCTACCTGATGCACGACACGGCCGACTGGAAGGACCTCAACCTGAAGTTTGTGCTGCAGGTGTACTGCTACTACTACCTGACACACGACTCCCTGTACTTGCAGGGCATGTGGCCAGTCTGCCAGGTACTGGGAGGAGATCAGACCGTGGGGCATCCCCCCTCCCTGCTTCCCTTGGGAGCCATGCGACATCCTGAGAGGATGAATGCTCCTAAGCAGAGAGTGAGGGGCAGCTGTGGCAGAAAGCTGCTGAGATGCTTAGGCTGTGTGACCATCTCCTACCTCTTCTGCAGGCTGTGATGGAGTCGGAGCTGAAGTTTGACACCGATAACGATGGGATCATCGAAAATGGTGGCTTCACTGACCAGACGTACGATGCGTGGGTGGTAAATGGAGCCAGGTGAGCAAGAGAGGCAGGTGGGGGTTGGAGATGGGGAGTGTGGAGTGGGGAGGTAGCTCGGAGCTGGGACCGCGGTTCCCATCTGTTGTGGGAGCTCCATGCAACCCGTGGCGTGTCCCACGTTGCTGATGCTGCTCTCCTTTTGCTCTGGCAGTGCCTACTGCAGTGGACTGTGGCTGGCAGCCGTCTGTATGATGTGCAAGATGGCAGGGGTGCTAAGGGACACCAAGATCCAGCAGAAATATGCTGTCATCCTGAGCAAGGGCAAGGAGGCATTTGAGAGGATGCTCTGGAATGGTGGGTGCTTGCCGGTGGGAAACCACGCTTGGCTGGCCATGCGTCCCTTGGGAGGGGGATGGCTCCTCCTCGGGTCATGGAGCCTTGCTGGGAGCAGGGGAAGGAGGGGAGATGCCAGCCCTCTAAGCAGAGAGGAAGGAGCAGGTACTAGGGAGAGAACAAAAAGGGTTTGGGAAAGGAAGGAGAAGAGAGCCTTCTGGAAAAAGCTGCTGTGCTCCTGCCTCATTGGGAGGAGCGTAGGGACAGCACACGTGAGCTGGGGACCTAAACTATCGATTTTAAACTGTTTCCTGCCTTTTTTCCAGGAAAATACTACAACTATGACAGCAGTGGGAGTGACACCTCCAGCAGCATCATGTCAGACCAGTGTGCCGGGCAGTGGTTTCTCAGGGCTTGTGGCCTGGACCAGGGGGAGTTTGAGGTAAGAGAAGGGGCAGCCTGGCATGGGGTGGGGGCAAGATGGGACCTGTGCCTGGAGAAGAACAGCAGGGCTGGCACGTGGCACGGGTTAAACATCAAGGACTGGTGGGGGGGCTCCAGCCTGCTCCCCTGTAGCAGTGCGTGCTTGGGTGGAGGCTGTCAGGCACACATTGGTGCAACCCGCCTTAAACCAAAATCTGCTCATGGAGAGGCCATGCAGCAGGGGTGTGTAACTGCAGTCAGCTCTGGCATGCTTGGAGGAAGGTCCCACTGGGGTTTGCCCTCAGCAAAACACTATTTGTTTAAAAACAGGAGAAAAAGCGTATGAAACTTTACACGTGTTATTTGCTGCCCAGTTAAAGTCCTAAATGAATATCTAAGGGGAGTAAGGTTTATCTGGAGCCCTAAAGTCTGTTGCTCTTCAGTTACAAGAGAAGAATTGGCTGAAGGCTCATCTTGTCTGATGAGGCAGTAAGAGCAGCTGCTAGTGGTGTAACACCTGGAACAGAGCTGGGAAGTGGAGAGCCATCATGTGGATTATTTATGACTGATAGGCAATTGTCAGACCAAAGCTCTCTGTGGTGGTGATGGACAGGCAAACGCTTCGGGTGACTGGAAGAGGGACTGACTCTCGATTGAGTGAGGGTGATGGACCACTTCATTGTCTGTTGGTACCAGAGGGGAGCTTCAAGTAACCTTTCCTAGGAGCAGCTTGTGCTGGACACCGTGGGATTTAATGAGAAATGGGTGCCTGGTCATGCCCTCCTGCATTTATCCCAGTGTGGGTCCCTAGATTGTGGGGACTGGGGCTGTGCCTGGGGCTCCAGACAGGATCTCACCCAGACCTCATGCAGCAATACCCAAACATCCCTTTTTGGGGGGGAAACAGTAAACTTAGTGCAGTCCAAAAATCTTGCTTGCCTTTCCATAGCCTCAGACTTTTGTTGCTTAAGGTGTCACTCTTCTCTGTCTGGTGAGCTTTGAGCTCACTGGAGACAGGACTGGTGAACTTCTCTTTCTTGTTACTACAATAATCCATTTTTTTTCCACATATTTTGATCCCTTGCTTGGCTGGCAGCACTCCTGTTTGTAACCTCATTAATGCATTCTTGCTGTATGCACAGGTCAATAATGAAATATGAAGTAAGAAAAGGCTGTGACCCCAGTCCTGAAGAAACTGTGCCCCAAAACCTTGTGCCAGAGAAGGCTGCTTCACAATGCCCCTCTGCTGACTCCTGCTCCCTAACAGCGCTTGGGCTTATCTCCAGAGCCACACTGAAAAAAATTCCTGTGTCAAATGCTTGGCTTTAGCATAGATAAAGGAAAGTCAGCAGATCCCTTTTGAGTCTACCAAAGCTGTCTGGTTAGACTGCCCAGCCTACCTTGGCAAGCTCCTGTCTTGTGTCATCACACCTTCCACTTCCTCTGGCTCTGATGACTTGCAAGAAAAGTCTGGCACATCCCTGTGGTTGGGCTGTGCTGATGAGCTGGGAGCCACCTGAGTCTTCCTCTTCTTGCAAATGGATGTCAGGTTTGCTCTGTCCCAGCTCCATAACACTGCTCCTGATTTGGTCACCCTGAAAAGTTCTTGTTACAGCTTTCTAGCCACTAGGTGGGCATAGGACGGAGACGAGCCAGCTCTCCTCTTGCAACATCACCAAGTCTTGAGTTTTGCTTTTCTCACCGAGGCAGTGACTTCTGCTGCACTAACTCTTCCTAGTTTTTATTGCCAATAACAAAAGCAGAGGAAAAGCATTATTTACTTTCAGCTGTGCACAGAGGCTTTTCATCTTAATGCAGTCCTCATTGTGCTGTAGCTCCACTGCTTTTTGTTTAGCTGGCAGGCTGCCTTGTGCTCAGGTGGGTTTGGTTTTTTTGTTTGTGGGGTGTTTGGTTTTTTTTTTTCTTTTTTGGCAAGAGCTTACTCAGCATGATACTTCAGTTTGTTCTCAACTGTTTTGAGCTCTTGGCCTTAGTTTGTTGAACAACTTTTTTTTTACTTCCTCCTGATAATCTCCTGAAATGGTTGTTTATCTAGCAAGCACTACTGACGTTTCACAAGTCTTTAACTTTTTACTTGGGATAAAAGTTTCAAATCTCTCATACCAGATGCAGAAAACCATCAGACATCCTGTGCATCTCAGTCTGACCTCTTCATCCTCAGGCTGCCCCTTCTATCACCTCAAACTTGCCTTGGTCCAGGCCACAAACTCTTGCATTGCCACCTAATTGCAAAATTTAAGGGATTAAAGTCCTTTTGAAATCACTCAAAACTAAGCCCTGTTTTCAGCTTCAGCTCAGGGGAAGGAAAATATATATATATATATTCCCCCCCCCCCAAGATTCTGAGCATTTACCCAAACAAACCTACCACTATCCACAACATTCACTTTCCAGCTGTAAGATGCATTCCCATGTCTTCTCACCAGCTTTGCCATAATCTTTTCCTTTTGGCAGGAAGATACCTCCAGCCTCGCTGACCCCAGACCCTCCTTTGGCCACCTCTGGCCAGTGTCCCATCTCTTGCAGGTATTACAATGCCTCTTGTAGCTGGTGCAGACAGACTGATGGGCTGAGAGAACAGTACAGCAGCTTTACCAGGAGAAAGTCTGGGCCTCAAATAGTCATTAGCCTGAGAAACAAGCAGTGGTGACCATAAACCAAGACAAGGATGGTGTGGTTGGCCAGGTCCCTGAAGCAAACTCCCAAAAGATGTGGAGGTTTGGCTGGTGACTGAAGGCGAGAGGCTGTTTATGGAGACACACTAGTTGGATGAGCTATCAGCGTCCCCAGGAGAGACTGGATCTTTTCAGGGAAAGAGGCTTTTTCACTTCCTCCTGCTATTTTCCTTATGTGGCTATTTACCCAGTGAGCAGCATTGACCTCTTTCTAATGAGAAGCTTAACCCTGTGCCCTGGAGACCCAGACTGAGGGCTCTGCATGAGTGCTGAGCCCAAAGCCCTCTCTCTTCACGCAGGTCTTTCCCAAGAGTCATGTTGTCAGTGTGTTCAAGACCATCTTTGAGAAGAATGTCATGAGCTTTGCTGGTGGCACTATGGGAGCGGTGAATGGCATGAGGCCTGATGGGGAGCTGGACACCTCCAGTGTGCAGTCCAATGAGGTATGGATCAGTGTGGTCTACACCTTGGCTGCCACCATGATCCATGAGGTGAGTGGTGATGCTGTGCCCCTCGGCGTGTGCTATCTCCTTGCGTTCCATGGAGGTGCTGATGGTCATCTTCCCTCTGCCGCAGGGCCTGGTGGAGGAAGGCTTTTGTACAGCAGAGGGCTGCTACTGGATGGTTTGGGAGTGGCTGGCCATTGGCCTTCCAGACACCAGAGGCCTCATCGGGAGAAGAAAGTCTACCGCTCATTGGCTTACATGCGGCCCCTTAGCATCTGGAGCATGCAGCTGGCCCTGGAGCTTAGAGCCAGCTGGGCATCAACACACGCACAGCCCCCCCAGGTCCCCATCCACTCTTGAGCCTGGTGGCACTGAGCAGGGCAGTAGGTGCAGCCGGGGGCCTGGGGGGATCTCAGCTGGTGCCCATTTCCTCCCCATCTTTGATAATACTCACATTGCTGTTTTTCTTTCCTACCTCCACTACATGCCCTTCACCTTGGGGCCCCTCTAGCCACCAATGCTGAGCATGAGGCGGGACCAGAGGTTGTGGGTGATGTCTCCTTGCCCTCACCAGTGAGAGGAGAGGGGTGGGATAAGGAGGTGCTGCTGGAGCCTGTACCTCCCTTTCTCCATTGCTCAGGGCTCTGACAGCCTGCAGGGCCCCCAGCCCTCCTCCACAGGAGCACAGGAGACCTCTCTTCTGCAGTCAGCAGGCTTGGTAAGGTGGGAGCTGGCCTGCAGGGTAAAAAAAATGTGTGTGTGTGTGAGGGCATGGACATGTGGATGCTGTAGTTATCCCTCTGTTGTGTGACACTGAGAATGCAAACTGACTCTGCCTCAAGGCACTAGCTGCAGGAGAGCCTGTGGCAGGTACAATACTCAGGGGAGCTCTGGCTCCCCAGACAGTGGCAATCGGAGCCCATGTACCAGGTCCTGGTCTGGTACTGTGGCACCCCTCCCTGCTGGCACTGGGAGTGGGCAGTGGAGCAGATTTTAGGGGATGAATCACTTTAAGTTCTTAATAAACTCTTGTCCAGCTGTCTGTCCTTCTTCTTGCATGTCTTCTCTGCCATGGGGGGCTGTTGCTCCCCCTTTTCCTCCTGGGCTGGGATGGAGGGCTGGGGATGCATGGAGGGGGGCAAGTCCTAATTGCAGGCTGGCTCTTGTAGGGTTTTGCTAATGGGAGCAAGAAGTGGCACCATCCGCTGGGGGGGTGGGAGGTGGCCCTGGAGCGGGAAGCATTCTGTCCTTCCTCTGTGACCATGTTGTTGTTCCCTGCCCCCCTGCCCTTGCCTGCCCTGGGAGCTGGTGCAGGTAGGGCATCGCTGTGGTGGCCCAGTGCTGTCAGCAGGTGATAAATGGCCTTTTCTTTGCTCCCCAAGAGAGCATTCTTGCATCCACCTGGGCTGAGGAATAATGTTATCCGGGAAGGGAGGAAGGGCAGGTCATCCTGGATGTGGTGTTCCCCCCCCCACCCCGACCAGCTGGCATTGTCCTCCTGCAGCAGAGCCCACAGCTGGCAGAGAGGGACCTAGATGCTTGCCCTTGGGGTGGAGGATGTCAGCCCAGGCACCAGCTGGGCTGGGCTGCCTGCCTCCATTTGTCTTGTGTAGGCAGCCACTGGGGATGGTTACGTCCTGATCCAGCTGGTGAGGGACAAAAGCAGGTGCTGAAGCCAGCACAGCTTGACTGGGCTGGGTTTTATTGCTGTGACCCATCAGTATTGCTCCTTAACCCCAGGCACTAGGCTGCCTGCAGACTTTCTTTCAAAGGTTGGGGTGTTCAGTCTGTATCAAGGGATATTTCTGCTCTTTCCATTTCTTTTGACTGTATCACATCAATAAAACTTGTATCTGCTAGGCTCAGCTTTTGGCAATTCTGCATGAGCATGGCTGTGAGCTGGGAGGACAATCTTTGGTTACAGATATGATTTTCTCTAATATTTGCCTGTATTACCATTTTTCAAAGCTGACTCAGTCCCAGCTTGAGCAGCGAGTTTAATTATTCATTAACCCTTTCTTGACCCCTCACATATACAGGCTTAAACCACAGCCTTGCCAACTTTTTTCTTCAGCACTTTCTGGTTTGGACTTCTTCCCTGCCTGCTCATTCCCTCTTGCCTGCTCCCTGCTGTGCCAGGGCTCAGGTGGGCACATGAAGTGGCATCACAGGATTTGGCCATGGTAATGATTACCAGCCCCGAGCCACTTCACTGTCTGCCCTTTGGAGGATGCCTCGGGAGTGCAAACCCCACAGAGATACCCCAGCTCTTGGCTTGTTTTATTTTTGACTCTCTCCAGCTGAAACTGGTCAACAAATCCACCTCCTTGAGCACTGAGCTGATCCCTGCACCTGCAAGATATACTGCTGGGCTAGAGATTGTTAAATATAGGAAAAATAAAGGTTATGGGCAAATAGCAGCAATATTGTGTGTATGATGCTAAAATAAACCTACGGCTGTAAATGAGTTGTGGGTTGCCGTCAGCAGCGGTGCCCACATGGGGACCTCGTGTTGCCCAACCCCATGCTTACCGGTGGCCACAGGGTCCCTGCAGGAGCTCCCTGAGGCAAGGTGATGGCAAGGGGGGCTGCCCCTCCTGCCCCCGCACCCTTCCCAGACAGACCCTGCTGGTTATCACAAACCTCCAGGCAGCGCCTGCGTGCTGAAAAACCAGCCAAAGCAAACAGCAGATGCGTAGGAAAACATATCTTGTTATGCAGTTAATTCCTAAAATGGAGGGAAGCAAACACCAGGGCAGGAATTTCCTGCAGGCAGCCAGCTCGCTGGCAGGGAGCTCCCGCATGTGATGTCCTGCAGAAACAGTAATTTTCCAATTAGCAAAACTACTAACCACTTGTGCCTTGGGAAAGGAATTTGGGAGGGAGCTAAAAGATAGGAAAGTGTTTGTGTAAGTAACGAACTGTGGAAAACTAACAGCTCTAGCCTTGAAGAAGAGCTAACAAGCTGATAAAAGGGAACATCTTGGCACCAAAGACCGGACAGTGGCCAGAGAAGCCTGAAGTTTGATAGAACTACAGAAACTGGGTGAAAGGTAAATGCGGCGAGGAGAGATCGTGACCACCGACTCAATTCAGGACTGAAAAGACTTGCCCCCCACACACACACCTGAAAGGAGCATGCGTGCTAATTTACATAGCAAGCGAGGGTAATTTAAATACAGTAAACCAATAGTGTATGAAATGTTAATCACCAACCAACAAGTGTAAATTTAGGTGGGTTTATACTAATTATGTAGCCTGATAAATATGCTGTAGTTTTGTATGGTGGTGACTTCCTAACTAAAAAAAAAAAAGTAATTATGTATTGCAATCAATGGTGGCCTTTATATATTTTGGAAGATCAGGAGAAATGGCCTAAAAATGGAACTCTGAGTTATAATACTATTTTGTAACTCATGTTATTCTGTAAAAGGCAGGATAAATGGGATGAAATCCCATATGTGGATTTGTTCTTTTCTTTAAGAAATGATTACGAAACAAGAAAGAAGTGTAAATTATTGGTATCTGATTCAAATGTTTTAATGATGATGGAAGGGAAAAAGAAGCTACCTCATTGTTGTTCTGCTTGTAGTATTGGGAAAAGATGCATGATGTACAATTGTTGGTTTCTTCTGGTAATGAACAGGTAATGGTTCTTGGGAGAGGGGTGATGAAGGATTTAGCCCTATTGCAGGCAGGACTCGTGCCCAGCAAAATCCAGTGCTACAAGCCCCACTGCGTGAGGGACCGAATACTGGTACATGTAAAAGTGCCGTTTTCTACCTCAGATTTGATGAATTGGAAAGAATCTGCCGGGTCATACTGGAATAATCCAGAGAAAGTATATTGGGCTTTCCAGATGATAGTTGAAAATCATAACCCAGATTGGAAAGATATGCAGGTGTTGCTTAATACTTTATTTCTTCCTGAGGAGAAGAGAATGGTGTTAGAAAAAGCTCCGGAGGACAATATGAGGTTAAATACCAGGGATGGTCCAGATCGTATTATGCCTGCACAAGAACCTGATTGGAATCCAAATACGGGAGCAGGATGACTGATGATTAAACAATATCAGCAGTTAATTTTGTATGGGGTAAAGCATGTGGTACCTAGACCTAAAAATCTTGCAAGGTTATATCAGGTGGTACAGAGTAAAAATGAGGACCCCTCTACTTTCTTTGAGAGACTGTGTGAAACTGCTAGAAAATGGATGGATTTGAATCTGGATGATGAAGCAAATCAGATGATGTTCAATATGTTGTTTATTGGGCAGTCAGCGCAGGATATAAGGAGAATGTTACAGAAAGTCGATGGGGACAGGGGTATGTCGATAATCGGGATGAGAGAGAAAGAAAAGAGAAACAGAATAGAATGAAGTTGCAAGCATCTTTGCTGGCAGCAGCAATAAATGGGAATAATATTAGAAGGAAAGGTAGGGGTGGAAGTAGAGTAAGAGGGGGACGAGGCGGAATGATGCAGGGAAGAGGTTCACAAAACCTAACCCTGTTGGGGCCAAACCAACGTGCGGCCTGTAAACAGGAGGGACACTGGAAAAATGAATGCCCGAACCAAAAGGGGCTAGAGGAGCAAGATCGTGTAAGAAATGCCAACCTTATTATGTTAGAGGATTCAGACAATGAATGAAGGGCACCGGGGGAAAACATTAAGGTCTCCCCAGCTGATCCCCTGGTTTCAGTTAAGCTGAGGAATGAGACAGTTGTTAGTTAAATTTTTAGTTGACATAGGAGCAACATATTCTTTATTAAATAGTTGTAAAGGGCCTATGAGTAAATTCTCTATGTATGTCAGTAATTGGTGCCACAGGAAAAAGAGAGATTAGGCCTTTCTTTCAACCGATTAAGTGTGAAATTGGAAACAAAACACTTACTTACACATGAATTTTTGTATATGCCAGAATGTCCCCTACCTCTGATGAGAAGGGATTTATGAAATAAATTGGGAGCACAGATAACTTTTGATCAGAATAAAGTTTGAGTACATATTCCACGAAATAATGCCTGGGAGGCACAAGTATATATGTTACAGGAATTGTCAGAAACAAAGAATGCTGAAAATAAGGAAGAACAAATTGAAGTCCCCTCTGAAATCATGAATGCAGTGATTCCCTTTATCTGGGCAACTGAGAAACCTGGAAGGGCCAAATCGGCAGAACTGGTAAAAGTGGAATTGAAACTGGGAGTGAAGCCGGTAAGATGAAAACAATATTCCATGAAATTGGAAGCTCGAGTTGGACTGGAGCCTATAATTAATAATTTTCTAAAATATGGACTGTTGCGAGAGTGTCAGTCTGAATATAATACCTCGATTTTGCCTGATAAAAAGCCACATTCATTGGAATATCAGTTAGTACAGGATCTAAGAGCTATTAATCAAATAGTGATTGATGTATACCCGGTGGTGCCTAATCCTTACACTCTGCTGACAACGATAGTTGATTCAAATGTTTATTTTACAGTGTTGGACTTAAAATATGCTTTCTTTTGTATTCCATTGGACGAACAAAGTCAGAAGCTGTTTGCCCTTGAATGGGAGAGCCCTGCAATGAGACGCAAAATGCAGTTATACTGGACAGTGCTTCCTCAGGGATTCAAAAACAGTCCTACAATCTTTGGTAATGTATTGGTAAAAGAACTGGAGCAATGGCGAGGTAAGCAGCCTACCATTACCTTGTTACAATATGTAGATGATATCTTGTTGGGGGCAGACACAGCTGAAGAATGTAAAGAGGCAACTATTAATCTATTGAACTTTCTGGGGTTAGCAGGATACAGAGTGTCACAAAAGAAAGCACAGATTATGCAGAAAAATGTAATTTATCTTGGATTTGAAATATCCCAAGGAGAAAGGAAACTGGGAGTTGAGAGAAAAGAGGCGATCTGCCAAATCACCCCACACACACATCAAAAAAGAGAACTCAGGGGATTTCTAGGAATGGCTGGATGGTGTATTAATGGCTAAACTTTGTATGAAGCTGTTAAGGGACCAGGAAAGCTATTGGAATGGACTCCAGAATGCTGGCAAGGAATCAATGAAATAAAAATCGCTCTTATGAGTGCTATAAAGTAAGCTCTTGATGGCCAGGATGTCTGAAAGCAGTGGCAGCTGCCGTGTTGCTAATACAAGAGGCATGAAAATTGACTTTGGGACAGAAAATAACTGTTTATGTGCCACGTGCTGTTGCAGCGGTGCTGGAACAGAAAGGACATCATTGGTTATCCCCGAGAATCATAGAATCATAGAATCGTCAAGGTTGGAAAAGACCCTTAAGATCATCGAGTCCAACCGTTAACCTAGCACTGCCAAGTCCACCACTAAACCATGTCCTCGAGCACCACGTCTACCCATCTTTTAAATACCTCCAGGGATGGAGACTCAACCACTTCCCTGGGCAGCCTGTTCCAGTGCCTGACTACTCTTTCGGTGAAGAAGTTTTTCCTAATATCCAACCTAAACTTCCCCTGGCGCAGCTTGAGGCCGTTTCCTCTCGTCCTATCCCTTGTTACTAGGGAGAAGAGACCGACCTCCACCTCGCTACAACCTCCTTTCAGGTAGTTGTAGAGAGCAATAATGTCTCCCCTCAGCCTCCTCTTCTCCAGACTAAACAACCCCAGTTCCCTCAGCCACTCCTCGTAAGACTTGAGAACAGGCGTACTCTAGTCATTCAGACTTGAAGGATACTCCTTTACAGAATCCAGATTGGGAGCTGTTCACTGATGGAAGAAGCTTCGTTGTGAAGGGAGAACGGAAGGCTGGGTATGCTATTGTTACCTTAGGAGAAGAAATAGAAGCAAAACCATTGCCAGCGAATACATCTGCTCAGAAGGCTGAATTAATTGCCTTAACTCAAGCCCTGGAATTATCCAAAAGAAAGCAGGCTAATATTTATGCTGATTCAAAATATGCTTTTGGAGTAATACGTGCTCATGGTGCAATTTGGAAAGAAAGAGGACTGTTATCTTCACAAGGAAACCCTATAAAATACAGCGAAGACATTATGAAATTACTTGAGGCAGTTAATAAACCTAAAGAAATTTGTAATTGTTGATACTTTTTCAGGATGGCCTGAAGGTTTCCTATGTCACACCAATAAGGCGAGAGAAGTGGTAAAAAATTTTGTTAAAAGAAATTATTCCAAGGTTTGGAATACCAGAAGGGTTTTCTTCAGATTGAGGACCTCATTTTGTTGCAGAAATAGTTCAAGGGGTGTCAAGTTTTTTTTTTACAAATTAAGTGGGATTTACATACTCCATGGCAACCACAGTACCATAAAGAGGAAGATGATTGGAAAATTATGACAGGAAACCCAGGTGAAATGGATAGAAGTCTTGCCTCTAGCATTATTAAGAATTAGAATAACCCCTAGAGTTAGATAAGGAATTAGTATCTACGGACCTGGAAAGAGGAGCTGTTGACAGAAAAGTGGAAGGGACCTTACCTTGTACTATTAACTACAAATACTGCTGTGAAACTTCAAGGGATTGATTCCTGGATTCACTACACCAGAGTAAAAGTGGCCCCTCCAAAGATATGGAAAGTTGAACAAGTTCAACCTTTGAAGTTAAAAATACACAGAGACAAATGAACTGCACTTGGACTGATATTGAATCAGTTGTACATTTAGAGTATGTACAAGGAGAAATTGTCTTGTATTGTCTTTTAGGGATAACATTAATACTGTTTTTATATTTTTTATAAATATGGTGGTTACTTTTTCTCGCAGATAACTAAAGGGAACCAGGAGGGATGCTCTGATTCTTGGAATCATAATCTCCATCTGGAAATTATTGAAAAGGCTATGAAAATAGCTAATTGAACAAATTGCTGGGTGTGTACCAATTTTCTGGAGCATAGCAATAAGGGAGTACCTTTAGTATGAATACCAATTCCTTTTAATATGTCCTGGAATAATTTGTGGGTAAAACAAAAATTTACGAGGAAAAAATGAAACTGACCTTCAAACCTGGGATGTATGGGATCCCAGTCTTTCAGATGTTAAGTGTGTGACAACAAATAAGACTGGGTCATCTGGTAATATTTCAGTAGGACATTGCCCATACTGTGATTGGTCAATGCAATTACAACAAAAGAAACAGCAGGATGACTACTGGAACATTCCAAAAGGTAGTGGTTGGTATTGGTTATGTGGAAATAAGGCACGGAAAGTCTTGCTGCCCAATTGGTCTGGGACTTGTACCCTAGGTGCGATTGTCCCTAATATTACCATAGTGAATGAAATTAACACAGGGCTATGGATAAGAACATATATGAAAAGGTATCGAAGAAGCCACAATCCGTTAATTGATCAACCAACTGGCTTCCATTCATTTGATAGGTGATTTCTTCCTTGGTTAGGAATTAGTGAACTTGAAAAAGCAATAGTGAATATTTCAGCACTTATTGAACAAATAGGGAATGAGACTTCTGATGCTATCAAAGCCTTGCAAGAAGAAGTGACAGAGATTGCTGATATAGCTACTCAAAATAGAATGGCATTGGACATGCTATTGGCCTCTCAAGGAGGAGTGTGTACAGCGATCAATGCTAGTTGCTGTGTAAATGTAGATCAAAGTGGGCGAATCTCTACTGATTTAAGTGAAATTTGGCAACAAACTAAAATCTTACACAAAATTCAAAAAGATGATAACAACTTTAGGATTCGAAGAGACTTGGAGATGGTTAACTTCCTGGTTCCCTGATTTAAACCTATGGCTCAAAAGATTGTTGCGTTGTTGATAATAATCCTGTTAGCTTTTGTATGTTTGTATGTACTTCTACAATGCACCTGTAGGTGTTGCTTGGCCAGCAATCTGGCACGAAAATGAGACTTATCTATCTAAGGAATACCCTTAGACAAGTCTCAAAGTGGGGAAATTGTCCTGCAGAAACAGTAATTTTCCAATTAGCAAAACTACTAACCACTTGTGCCTTGGGAAAGGAATTTGGGAGGGAGCTAAAAGATAGAAAAGTGTTTGTATAAGTAACGAACTGTGGAAAACTAACAGCTCTAGCCTTGAAGAAGAGCTAACAAGCTGATAAAAGGGAACATCTTGGCACCAAAGACCGGACAGTGGCCAGAGAAGCCTGAAGTTTGATAGAACTACAGAAACTGGGTGAAAGGTAAATGCGGCGAGGGGAGATCGTGACCACCGACTCAATTCAGGACTGAAAAGACTTGTCCCCCCACACCTGAAAGGAGCATGCGTGCTAATTTACATAGCAAGCGAGGGTAATTTAAATACAGTAAACCAATAGTGTATGAAATGTTAATCACCAACCAACAAGTGTAAATTTAGGTGGGTTTATACTAATTATGTAGCCTGATAAATATGCTGTAGTTTTGTATGGTGGTGACTTCCTAACTAAAAAAAAAAAAGTAATTATGTATTGCAATCAATGGTGGCCTTTATATATTTTGGAAGATCAGGAGAAATGGCCTAAAAATGGAACTTCTAAGTGTAAATTTAGGCGGGTTTATACTAATCATGTAACCTGATAAATATGCTGTAGTTCTTAATGACGGTGTGCTTGATTTGTGGAATTACCACCAAGCACCCTGCGCAGAATAAAGCAATGTCGGCTCTCTAAACTAGACTTTTAGTCTTTCATTTGGAGGGTTTTCTCAATTACGTGCAACACAGACAGGGATGCAAGAGGGCTGCGGGGCTCCTGCAGAGAGGAGAGGGGGCGTTGAGATGCCGGCAGCAGCAATGTGGTGCCCAGGTAGCAATGAATTTTACTGCCGGAGAGAAACTGGGGCTCAAACATGAGATTAAAGGGAAAGCAAAAATTGGGAAGTATTTCTGAGATGCTGCAAAGAGTTGCCTTGTCTCCATTTTAAGAAAAGGAGCATTTTCTGATGAATGGGGCTCCATCAGCTCTTGCTGTGATGACCGAGGGAATTAAAACAGACATATTTTAGGAGACTGCCTTGAAAATCATTGAGGAATGGGTGAGAAAATCTGGTGTGAACCGAGCCACTTCAGCCTCCTGTCCTGGTTTCAGCTGGGATAGAGTTAATTTTCTTCCTAGTAGCTGGTAGAGTGCTGTGTTTTGGATTTAGGATGAGAATAATGTTGATAACACACTGATGTTTTGGTTGTTGCTGAGTAGTGTTTATACTAGTCAAGGACTTTTCAGCTTCCCATGCTCTGCCAGGTGCACAAGAAGCTGGGAGGGGGCACAGCCAGGACAGCTGACCCAGACTGGCCAAAGGGCTATTCCATACCATATGACACCATGCTCAGTATATAAATTGGGGGGAGTTGGCCAGGGGGGCAGTGATCGCTGCTCGGCGACTGGCTGGGCTTCAGTCAGTGGGTGGTGAGCGGTTGCATCACTTTTGTTTTTCCTGGGGTTTGTTTCTCTCCAAAAAGGACTGTCGTGGTTTAACCCCAGTCGGCAACTAAGCACCACACAACTGCTCGGTCACCCTCCCCCTGCCGGTGGGATGGGGAGAGAATCGGAAGAGCAAAAGTAAGAAAACTTGTGGGTTGAGATAAGAACAGTTTAATAAATTAAATAATATAATAATAGTAATGAAAAGGAAAACAACAAGAAGGAGAGAGAGATGGGTGATGGTTGGAGGCCGTCTTGGGCATAGTGATCATGAAATGATAGAGTTCTCGATTCTTGGAGAAGTAAGGAGGGGGGTCAGCAGAACTGCTACCTTGGACTTTTGGAGGGCAGACTTTGGCCTGTTCAGGGACCTGGTTGACAGAGTGCCTTGGGAGGCAGTCCTGAAGGGCAAAGGAGTTCAGGAAGGCTGGATTTCCTTCTTCAAGAAGGAAATCTTAAAGGCGCAGGAGCAGGCTGTCCCCATGTGCCAAAAGATGAGCCTTCGGGGAAGAAGACCGGCCTGGCTGAACAGAGAGCTTCAGCTGGAACTCAGGGGACAAAAAGGAGAGTTTATGACCTTTGGAAGAAGGGGCAGGCCACTCAGGAGGACTACAAGGATGTTGTGAGGTTATGCAGGGAGAAAATTAGAAGGGCCAAAGCCCAACTAGAACTTAATCTGGCTACAGCCGTAAAAGACAATAAAAAATGATTCTGCAAATACATTAGCAACAAAAGGAGGGCTAAGGAGAATCTCCATCCTTTATTGGATGCGGGGGGAAACATAGTGAGAAAGGACGAGGAAAAGGCTGAGGTACTTAATGCCCTCTTTGCCTCAGTCTTTAATAGTCAGACCAGTTGTTTTTGGGGTACCCAGCCCCCTGAGCTGGAAGACAGGGACGGGGAGCAGAATGAAGCCCCCATAATCCAAGGGGAAATGGTTAGCGACCTGCTACACCACTTAGACACACACAAGTCTATGGGGCTGGATGGGATCCACCCAAGGGTACTGAGGGAGCTGGCGGAAGTGCTCACCAAGCCACTTTCCATCATTTACCAGTGGTCCTGGCTAACCAGGGAGGTTCCAGTTGACTGGAGGTTAGCAAATGTGACGCCCATCTACAAGAAGGGCCGGAAGGAGGATCCGGGGAACTACAGGCCTGTCAGCCTGACCTCGGTGCCGGGGAAGGTTATGGAGCAGATCATCCTGAGTGCCATCACATGGCACGTAGAGGACAACCAGGGGATCGGGCCCAGTCAGCATGGGTTCATGAAAGGCAGGTCCTGCTTGACTAACCTGATCTCCTTCTGTGACAAGGTGACCTGCTTAGTGGATGAGGGGAAGGCTGTGGATGTTGTCTGCCTGGACTTTAGTAAGGCCTTTGACACTGTCTCCCACAGCATTCTCCTGGAGAAGCTGGCTGCTCATGGCTTGAACAGGTGTACTCTTCGCTGGGTAAAAAAAACCGGCTGGATGGCCGGGCCCAAAGAGTTGTGGTGGAGTTAAATCCAGTTGGCGGCTGGTCACAAGTGGTGTTCCCCAGTGCTCAGTGTTGGGGCCAGTTCTGTTTAATATCTTTATCGATGATCTGGATGAGAGATTTGAGTTTGCAGATGACACCAAGTTGGCCAGGAGTGCTGATCTACTTGAGGGTAGAAAGGCTCTACAGAGGGATCTGGACAGGCTGGATCAATCGGCCGAGGCCAATTTTATAAGATTCAACAAGGCTAAGTGCCAGGTCCTGCACTTGGGTCACAACAACCCCATGCAATGCTACAGGCTTGGGGAAGAGTGGCTGGAAAGCTGCCTGGCAGAAAAGGACCTGGGGGTGTTGGTCAACAGCTGGCTGAATATGAGCCAGCAGTGTGCCCAGGTGGCCAAGAGGGCCAATGGCATCCTGGCTTGCATCAGAAATAGTGTGGCCAGCAGGACTAGGGAAGTGATTGTCCCTTTGTACTCAGCACCGGTCAGGCCGCACCTTGAGTACTGTGTTCAGTTTTGGGCCCCTCACTACAAGAAGGACATCGAGGGGCTGGAGTGTGTCCAAAGAAGGGCAAGGAAGCTGGTGAAGGGTCTAGAGCACAAGTCTTATGAGGAGCGGCTGAGGGAACTGGGGTTGTTTAGTCTGGAGAAGAGGAGGCTGAGGGGAGACCTTATTGCTCTCTACGACTACCTGAAAGGAGGTTGTAGGGAGGTGGGGGTCGGTCTCTTCACCCTAGTAACAAGCGATAGGACAAGAGGAAATGGCCTCAAGTTGCGCCAGAGCAGGTTTAGGTTGGATATTAGGAAAAACTTCTTCACCGAAAGGGTAGTCAGGCACTGGAACAGGCTGCCCAGGGAAGTGGTTGAGTCCCCATCCCTGGAGGTATTTAAAAGAAGGGTAGATGTGGTGCTTGAGGACATGGTTTAGTGGTGGACTTGGCAGTGCTAGGTTAACGGTTGGACTTGATGATCTTAAGGGTCTTTTCCAACCTAAATGATTCTATGTCAAACAAGGGCTCAATGCCTTTTGCATGGACTCATCTAACACATGAACTCACTAATTCATCACTTCAGCAACTCACAAAGTTTCTAGCTCACAAGTTCCCTAATCCCTAACTCGCAGCTCCTAACTTGGGTACCCGTGAGCACCCCGGGCAGGAGCTGCACGGGCAGGGAGAGGCACAAAGGGCTTGGAGGGGGGGTGCTGCCTGGGGGCTGCAGGGCTGCCGGTGGAAGAGACTGCCTGATGGGGCAGGGATTTTGGGGTAGTGAGCTCACAGTGCCATGGGCAAGTGTCAGGGTCTGTCCACCATCCTCTTCCTGTTGCAGGGTGCCCCTGCCTGCCCTTCCCCAGCCTTCCTCTCCCTCTGCTCCTCTCCCTCCTTTCCTGCTGGGCTCCAGGGCTGCTCTCAGGCCCCGCAGCTCCTGGGGAGTGCACGGACCAGAGCCTGTCCAGGGTATGCCTTTACCGGCCGAGCCACAACTGGCTGAGGTGTCTGGTGGTTCAGCTTTTGGTCAAAAGCCACCCCTCCACTCTCATCCTCACCCCCGCACCCTCATCCTCACCACTGCATCCTCAGGGCTCATTCTCATGCTCACCCTCCCCAAACGCCTGCTGTGGCTGTCACCAGCAGCATGAGCGGGTCCCCGCCTCAGCACTTCCCTTGCAAACTGCTTCTCCAAATAGTCTGTGAGGTTAAAGCCTTAGGAGCCCAGCGGGAGCAGGAGGATGAGGCTGGGAGCCCTGGCAGGGGAGTCCACGGGGGATGTGGGGGCCACCGAGAACCATGTGGGACCAGGGAGTAAAACTTCATTTCTGTCCTTTCATCACCCCCATGGCTGGGGGTGTCTCTTGGGGTCTCCTAAAAAGGCAGCCCACAGGACATGAGACGATGTAAGCAGTCTGCTTGCTTAATTGTGGAACAGAAGCAGAAAGCAAACCCACAGGGTTTACAGGAAGCCAGCACCTACAGTGCTATCGCCGCTGCCCTACCCCCAAGCTGCACTTGTCAGGTGCCCTAAACATCCCCCATCCTGGCCCCACTTCCCTTATGGCCCTGTCCTTGATCCTTCAGCAGCTGTCCTGCTCCCCCGCAGGAACAGCCCACCCTGGCCTGATCCTGCCCTGACGTTCACTAACCTTTTGCTCTCGCCTGGTAAGTGTGACTGGGGCTCCCCACCTCCAGCCTGCAATGCCCTGGGGGTTTCCTATTGCTGTTGGTGGTACTGCAAACTGGTCCAAAAACTTTCTAACACCAATTTGGCATTTAGAAAGTAGGCATTCTTTATTGCAGCGCTGGATGCACAGGGGATATCTCCACCTAGTGTGCATGCCGTAGGTCATGCCAGCAAAGTATTTATCAAACTTAAAACATACATATTCATTAATTTTCCGAGAAAAGTCATTCATATTACAATTATTTCCCAGAAATCATTAATATATTTCCCCTCCCACCAGAGCATGCGCTTTTTAATTCTGGGGATTCTTTCGGGGGTCCTTGGTGGCTGTTATCCTCAAATTCGAGCTGTCCGCTTGTTGACGTCATTGATTTTTTCCCCCTAATCATGCTGATTTGGCTGTTCTCTTTTGTTAAGAACACAGCTGACACTCCTCAATGTCCAGGGAGTTTCTTGTTTTATGTTCAGACTCCCCATTATCTTCATTCTGAGCTCACTCTTTCATTCAGATATTCCTTCTTAGCTTACAGGCCTCTCCTCTGTCCTTGGTTTCTGTCGGTTTTTGGTGATTAACTTCTTCCTAGCTCTACTCTGTCCTTGGTAGCTGTCAGTCGTTGGTGATTAACTTCTTCTAAGCAGTCCTTGGTGATTAACATTTTTCTGAATCCCACATGTAACATTGGGGCAGGTTCGCTTCCTTCATCTGCTGAATCCCTGGAGATGCTGCAGAACACCACCTGTTCCCGCACACATACCCTTGCCCTGCCCTCAGGACTCCCCGTCCTTCTGTCCATCCCCTGCAATGACCAGGGGGTGGTTTGGGGTTCAGGAGCTCCTGCAGGGCAGGGGTGAAGCCCGGGCACAGCCCTCAGCCAGAGGCTGCCAGGACCCAGGCCAGGGACCCCCAGGCTGGGCCATGTCAGAGGGCAGCTCCAGTCATCCCGGTCTGCATCCCCGTGCCCGTCCCCATCCCATCCCCATGCCCATGCACGTCCCCGTCCCTGTCCCTCCCGCCGGTGCCGGCCGGGACTTTCCGGGAAGACAGCGGCGAGGCCGAGCCGGGCTATAAAGGGGCGGGCGGCCCCAGCACGGTGCGCTCCAGTCTCGCCGCTACAGCCCGATGAGACACGGCCTCCTCTCCGCCCTCGCCCTGCCCGTCGGGGCGGCCCCAGGTGGAAGCGGGGACACGCGTGGGAGCGCCTGCTGCGGGTGGCTGCTGGGAGACGCGCGTGGGAAACTCGGCCCCGGGGGAGGCTGCATGGGGGCACACGTGGGGATCCCGGTGTCCGGGGAGGGACACGCTTGGGAGACCCACCCCGGGGGGGCACATGTGGGAGCTGCAGCGCTTGGGGGGGAGGGACACGCGTGGAGGACACACCCGCGGGGGGAGTTCCTGGCAGCAGGGGGACCCTCTGCTCCAGGGGGTACATTGACTGGAGCTCCTGCCGAGGGGGGTGCTCCGAGGGGGAGGGATGCTCCGGGGTTGTCCGTGTCCCTGGGAGGGACGTGCATGGAGATCCCTTCCCTGGTGCAAGGGGGCATGCATGTGAGGACCCCCGACCCGGGGGACATGCAGGGGAATTGTGGCAGGGGTAATCTGGGGACCCTGCCCCAGAGGGATGGCTTGCTCCTGCCTAGGGAGGTGCAGTGTGGGAGGGGACAGAGAGTGCTTGGAGCCGGAGCTGGAGCCTTGCAGGTGGGCTACTGCAGGGCACTGGCTGTGCCACCTCCTTGGCTATGCAGGAGCCTACCATAGACCTGAGGGCTCTGCCTGTCCCGGTGGGCTCTCCACTGGTACCATGCACTGGTGCTAAGCACAGCACATGTCCCCACAGGCATGGGCAGACATGTCCTGGGGTCACAGCTCACCTGGCAGGGCTGGAGTGGGGGTCCTGCCTGTGTTCCTTCCTGTCTGGGGCTCCTGCCTTTAGCTTTTTCTCTTCACCTCTCCCCTTCTGCTTGGCTTACTCCAGCTTTTGGCCCTCCTGATGTGGCTGAGATGGCGTTGACTTTATAAATCATGTCATGTCTCTCAAAAACGAGTGCCTGAGCACTCACAGGGCTCTAGAGAAACCCTGCTGTGCTGCTGCCCGGAGCTTGCCCCTGTGTTTCATTTCTTTTCCAAGCTCCTCTGCCAGGCAGCCAAGATCCCTGGGGGGGCAGGGCAGGAAGGTCGGTGCAAAGGAGGCAAAGATGACCAACACCAAGTGGCAGCCAGGCTGCGAGCAGAAATGTCCTGCAAGGAACGGCAAGGTGAGTGCCGGCACCCCATGGGCATTGGGGGGCGCGCAGGCAGGGGGCTCAGCCCACAGGGCAGAGGTAGGCACTGTGTGCAGGCAGCCCCTGGGAACACGCCCGCTTGTTCCCTGGCAGTGCAACCTGACTGGCTGGTGGGAGAACGAGCTGGGCTCCAGGATGCATGTGTCCGCGGTTGACAGCCAGGTTGACTTCTCCGGCAAGTACCACACCGCCGTGTCAAGTGCCCAGAAACCCATTGAGCCATCCCCCCTCATCAGCTCCCAGCACTTAGATGAGGACAGGCAGTGCACCTTCAGCTTCACCATCAACTGGAAGAAGTTTTCTGGTCAGTAGCTGCAGTGGCAGCCATGCCCGGATGGGGCAGGGGATGGGAAGGGGAGGTTAGGCAGGTCCCAGCACCCACCCCACATCCCTCCATCCCCTCCTCTCCTGTCCCCAGTCTATCCTTCCCCAACCTCTCCCTGCTCTGGCCGGTGTCTGCAGACAGCAGGAGACCTCCTAAAACACTGTTCAGGCATTGAAAGTTGCTTTGACAGCATCTCTGCCATAGAGTGTTTCCCTGCAACCATTGGGACCCACCCGGGCTCCGTGAGCATTAAACCCGCTGGTGCTTGTGAAGCCCCAAAAGCAGCCAGGACCCCACTGGGATGCTAATGGCCACCACTCTCCCAGACTCCACAGCCGTCTTCATGAGCCAGTGCTTCACTGGGGCTGGCGGGGAGGAGGTCCTGCAGACCATCTGGCTGCTGCGGGAGAAGGTTGACTCCCTGCCCAGCGAATGGAAAGCCACCAGGTGAGCCACGAGACCCCTGGCCTGGCTGGGACACATGCCCCTCTGCTGGCCAGGCACCGATAGGCTTCTGCTTCCCTGCAGGACCGGCTGCAACATCTTCACTCAGATGGGCTGAAGAGACGAAGGAGAAGCCTCTCGCCCTCCATTTAAGCATTTATTGCTCTCGCAACCCAGTGGAAGGCAGAGCAATTGCCGGCTCCCCGGCTCCAACCAGGCTTGGGGAACTGGGGGACCCCTCAGTAGCATCAGTGTGTACCAGCATCAGGGCTGTTATCAGCTCTAGAGGAAGATGCCCCCAAAAACCAAATAAAGTATTTTTTCTTTAAACCCAACCTTGTACAGTCTGCGGATATGTCCTGGGGAAGCTGGGCTAAAGCACTGCGGTGGGTGCGGGGCAAAGCTCTCACCCCGTTACGCTGGGAAGAGACTGGCCCTGAGAAAGCCCCTTTTCCAGCCCAAAGGGGCTTTGCAGCTGCTGCAGATCACTGCAGGTTGCCAAAGAGAGAAGGGCAACCAGTGTGAGTAAGGTAAAGACTAGGAAAGGTCTTTGGGAAGCCAGCACAGAGGAGAAGACGGTCTCTACACAGGCACACTTGCTGTCTGGTTTCTCCTGCCAGGTGCTCCTGCCCCAAGAAAGTCCGACTTTATTTTCAGTACAGATTAGCTGCTAGTGCCAAACAAAGAGGCTCCAGCTCAGGACATGGTGTCAGGCTCCAGCCAACCCTAATTCCTGCTGGGGAGGATAGATTCCCTCCCCTCTGGGGGATCCCGCTCCCAAAGGGGCTCCCTCCTCCTGCCAGGCAGAAGCCTGGGGCTCTGCATCTGAGAGATGGGGGGGGGGGCAGGGATGGCACATCCCCAAAGTGACCCTCCGACACTAAGCGCGGGTCAGCGCTGGCTCTTCCCTGCTCCATGCTGGGTGACCGTGATGGGAGGGTGAGCTGGGGGGCCCTTCTGCACCCCGAAAAGCTGGCTGGGAGCCCCCCCAGCTCTGAGGCAGCCCTCGGGCAGGCAGGTGCGGGGTCCCAGCTGTGCCTGAGCTCCTGGCGAACAGCAAGGGCTGCTCCATGCTGGCAGCACAGCGCTGGTAGCTGCAGCACATCCAGCTCCAAACCTCTTCCTAGGGAAATATGTGTGATTTACTGGAAAGGGGAAGCCCAGCAAATCCAGCCCCAAACCCCTGCCTGCCGGACTTTGTAAAGGGCAGCTTACTGTAAATGGGCAGCACTGGTGCTGCCTGAGTTGCCCCTCCCAGCCAAAACGAATGATTTCCAGGAAACTCAGCTCTGGGTCTGAATCTGAAACTTGGTCCTTGAGCTGCCCGGTCCCAAAATAACCCTGGACGGTGCTGCATGCCCCATGCTGGCATCCTGCCTGGGATTTGGGCAGCCCAAAGGCAGGAGTGGGCTGGTGGGGCTGCCACCTCCCACTGCTCCCCTGGCTTTCCTGCAGTGGATGCTGTGGGAGAGCTTTGCTAACAGCATCCATGACTTTAGCAAGTTTTCCACCTGCTCTTTGTGTTGGCCCACCTTGTTGCAGATTTGCGCATAGCTTGCTTTTCACATTTTCTCTTGTTGTAGGAATTATACAGCCACTACCTAGACCATGGTAGGAATTATGCCACTGCCACCTAGACCGTGGTAGGAATTAAGCGGGTGCCACCTCAACAGGGCTCATCCCTAGGTTCCGCTTTAATAAAAGAATCAGAGTTCCTTCTTCTGCTATGTTTAATAGCCAATAGTAGCTACAGCTCGAGCTGGGTGCCTCTCAAGAGGGACCCCGCCTGTCAATTGTTACCGGATTTTATAGTCTCTATAGGTCGCTTGATTTCCTGATGGCACTTCTGCTCATCCAATCCTGTTCGCGGAGTCTGAGGTCTTCTCTTCTTCTGATTTGCTCTCACAGCCTTCAGGCACCCTTTTTGTCTGTGTCTTGAGACATTTCCTTATCTTTTGTTACAGAATAACCTGTACTTAAAGTTTTACTTATACTTTCTTACCTACTGGTTACATTTCCATAGATAAAAACAAAGGTTAAAGTTGTCGTGGTTCAACCCCAGCCAGCAACTAAGCACCACACAGCCGCTCACTCACTCCTCCCTGGTGGGATGGGGGAGAGAATCAGAAGAGTAAAAGTGAGAAAACTCATGGGTTGAGATAAAGACAGTTTAATAGGTAAAGCAAAAGCCGCGCGCACAAGCAAAGCAAAGCAAGGAATTAATTCACTACTTCCCATTGGCAGGCAGGTGTTCAGCCATCCCCAGGAAAGCAGGGCTCCATCACACGTAACGGTTACTTGGGAAGACAAACGCTATCATGCCCAGTGTCCCCCCCTTCCTCCTTCTTCCCCCAGCTTATATACTGAGCATGATGTCATATGGTATGGAATAGCCCTTGGGCCAGTCTGGGTCAGCTGTCCTGGCTGTGCCCCCTCCCAGCTTCTTATGCACCTGGCAGAGCATGGGAAGCTGAAAAGTCCTTGACTAGTGTAAACTCTGCTCAGCAAAAACCAAAACATCAGTGTGCTATGGACATTATTCTCATCCTAAATCCAAAACACAGCACTATACCAGCTACTAGGAAGAAAATTAACTCTATCCCAGCTGAAACCAGGACAAAGTACAATTCATATGGCCTAAGGCTTCATTTACTTTAGTCACTAGCGCTAAGCTCTGGCACAAATTAGTCTCTCACTACACTCTCTTGGGTGCATCTTCCTGTTCTGGAGCGATGCTGTTGTTTCCTTCTTGGTGTCTCCCTGGAATTTCTCCAGCTTTTTCAGTTCCTTTACAGCCTTTCTAAGTAGAGTGCCTTTACATCAGCCCTCTGCTACAGGATCCCTCGGTCTGTGCAGCCTTTTACCTGCTTTTGAAGAACCTGGGGATTAGGAAAGAGGGCAGCAGAGGGGCCACGGGACTGTGCTCTCACCCCGAAGCATGGCCAGCTCAGTGGTGGGGCATCCTGCTAAGCCTGCAGCTTTACTACACGTGTCCTCCTGACTTTATTATTGCCTTCATGTCAACATTTCCCCGGGGCAGGGCTCCCAGGAGGCTCTGCAGCAGTCCTGAGACGCTCCAGCAAGGTGGCAACGCTGACTGTGGTTTGAGCGGTCTGCAAACCCCCATGGGCAGCCACAGTGCCAGTGAGAAATGCAGTGGGCACAGGCTGGTAGAGCTGTTTGCAAGGCCAGTCCCTATATGAGGGCACCCAGCAAGGCTGTGACACACTTAGCATCTCAGTTTTGGGGTGATAGGATGTGGTGTGCCGGGGGTGATTGTGCAGGTCTGGGGGGGCTGTGGCTGAGGATGCTTCCCCGTGGATGTTGGGCATCCATCAGCACTGGGTTTTACCCAGCTGCAAGACCTGCTCACAGTGCTTTGCACGCTGCTCATGTCTGCTGTGCCTCTCTGAGCTACAAACCCAGTGCTATTTGCCTCCTTCCAGCTTGGGCTCATCAGCACAGCAAAGCTGAGCAGCAGGGTCCCCTTCAGCCCTACTGCAGACTTCCCTCTGGGAGGAAAACCAGCCGTTGCTCCTGCATGGCAGGCCTTGGTCATGGTTGTTTACACACTGTGAACACCTTTGGAAACACAGGGAGCTGGAGGAAGAAGGAAGCACTTTGCAATCACACGCAGTGGATTGCTGCTGCGGTGTCTGTTGCACAGGTGCTCACAGATAGTGTATTGGTTAAAAAAAGAAAATCTAATTTATTGGGATCTTGGCATGGGGTAATGCTCATGTAGGGGATCAGTCAGTCACTCTCCGGATGGAGAAGGAGTCTCTGTTGCAGGGGTCCTTGCAGCAGCACATCCAGCAGGGTCAGATGAGACTCCCTGAACCACTCCCTGTTCAGCTCTTGTCCGGCTGTTGGCCATGCTCCAGTGCACGCATGATCCATCGCTACTGCTTGTCTCAGCTACATGGGAAACAGCACTTACATGTCTTAACTGCATGCAGAAGACTGTCCTATGTGGCCATTTGTGCAGGGACTGTTCCTAACAACTGTTTACAAATGTCTCATCACTGAACATCTCAGTGTCCAATGTCTCAGTGCCCAACATCTGTCTCAATCCAGCTGTTGTTCCACCTAAGCAGATGGAGCTGGGGAGTTCCTGGGTGGCTCAGGGACTCCACGGCTGGTCAGTACCAAGCCATGCTGCAGTGACGACAAAAGAATAAATCTGATTTTCAAGCCTATAACTTCACTTATAAATGAAGTCCAGTAGCTTCTGCCCCCTCCGCCATGTCTGTGTGGTCATCACTCCTGCCAGCCCCCCAGTCGAGACCTGTCGTGGCTTAACCCCAGCTATTGACTAAGCACCACACAGCCGCTCACTCACTCCCCCCCGGTGGGATGGGGGAGAGAATCAGAAGAGCAAAAGTGAGAAAACTCATGGGTTGAGATAAAGACAGTTCAATAGGTAAAGCAAAAGCCGTGCACACGAGCAAAGCAAAACAAGGAATTCATTCACTACTTCCCATAGGCAGGCAGGTTTTCAGCCATCCCCAGGAAAGCAGGGCTCCATTGATACAAAGATCATTGTTCTCCGAACCCCCTTGCTTTCTAACTTTCCTCACCGAGGTGGGAAGCTAGGTGCGGCTGGGTAAGGAAACCGATGTAATGAAATTCAGTAACAACGGAGTGTTATTAAGCAAGCATTTTATTGCAGTGCTGGGCAGCACTGGGGATTCGCCACCATGAGTGCTCCACCGATTTGGTAGACTTTCAGAGATTATATACTATAAAGTCCTACATATTCACAGGATTTCGGAGAAATTCATTTACATAAACATGAGATCTCCTGGAACTTATTAATATATGCAAATGTATGAACTGCATGCGCAGTCATCTTCCTTGGTGGTTTTTGGGTGGTCGTCAGGGTCTTCAGATGAAGGCTCATAGTCTTCTTCACTGTGTTCGCTGACTGACCTTTGCTTCAGTTCTGGGACCATGTCCTTCAAGGCTGTTGTCGTCATTCTTTTGTGACTTCCTATCTTCCGTGCATTTGTTCTCCCAAGGCCCAGTTGTCTGAGATGGGATTATCCCGGAGCCCCCTTATTTTACAACCATTCTAACTACTCCCTAAATCACAAAGGCCTTTCTTTTGTTTAGTTACAAAACTAACCTCGAGGAGGACTGGAAAGCCACGAGGTAGCAGAGGGATGTAGTGGGCAGCAGCCCCACAGAGGGGGCCTCCCCAGGACCCCTGAGGATGAGCATGCCCCTGAGCAAAGGGACCACCTCTGGTAATCCCCCCAGCATGGGTTTGCAGCGGGGATGCCAATGCCTCCTGGGCAAGGGGCTTGCCCTGGACGGGGGCAACTGGCAGCTGCTTGGAGCAAGTTGAGGGGCATTTAGGGCCACCCCTGAGTGGGTCATGTCTGCAGGTCATCCCATGGGAACTCTCTGCTTCCCCGCAGGGTGGGCAGAAATGTCTTCACACGCAAACGCACCCTGGAAGGAAAGATCCTGCTGAGCTTGTCCCCATCCTGTGAGGACGCAGCTTTACCCACCCTGTGACGGCACACTTTGGCTGCAACCTGGCCCCCCAAGGCAAGCAAAATAAGCCTCTCACGTAAAAAAAAAAAAAAAAAGTAAATATCATGTCAGCTGTGGTTGTGTTTTTTAAAAATCTGCCCTCGCTCCCCCTCTGAGGCAGCTTCTGTCCCCACAGGTCCCCCTGCAGAGGGAAGGGCTCATTGCTATCTGCTGGCCACAACTGCCCTTCCCTGGGGACATCTGGATTCCCCCCCCCCCCGATTACCCGATTACCCTCATCCAGCTCCCTGGGCTCATTTCCTACTTTATCCTAATCTGAACTTCCAACCTGTGACATCACTCCACACCTGCCCGCCAGTGGCAGAGGTGACATCGGCATTCTGAATCTAGCTGCCTGCCTCGTGGTGCCTTCATACCCATCCCCGCCAGATGCCTTTCCAGCCCCAGGACTCCCTGTAGAGTTGGGTGATGGAGGTAATGGTATCGATAGATGTGAGATGTTAGTAAAGTGCTTCCTTTGTGCTGCACGGCACCCTAAGTAAAACATGCACAGTCAAAGCCCCCATCCTGTCCTATCCCATCCATCCCATCCCTCTGGGTTACAACTAGGCATTTTACCCTTCTCTGCTACTGCGTTTCAGCAGTGCCACTCAATCTGCTCCTGCAGACACCTGCCAAGCTTGCGCTTTTGACACAAGGTTTTTGGCAGGTCCATGGGTGAACCCGAAGGCTCTTGCAGAAGCGTTACAAATATAACCCAGCAGCAGGGATGCTGGCACATAAGCCATACAGTCCATCCAGCCTGGCCCAGCCCCAGCAAGGCCAGTGCACACTGCCGTGTGTGACGTGGAGCGGTGGCTGCCACCTCCCTGGCACCTCAAACGGGGCAGCTTGTCCCTGCCAAACAGCACAGAAAGGCAGGGGCTGGTGTCAGGCCAAAAGGATGGAGCATGGCATCCAGGGCAAGGGCAAGGGCAAGAGAGCCACCAGGGGGGATTTCTCAGGCCTCTGTGAAAAGCCTGTGAGTTTGTGACTGTGTAAAAGGCAACAAGGAGGAGCGATGTGTTAGGAGAGGAATGGTTTCCACTCACCCCAGCCTTCAGGGCCACCTGGACCAGAGGGAGAGGCGGTGAACAGCAGCAGCAGTGGGGCCCCAGGGTGTGCTGGGGCTCGTGGCAACCACTGAGTGGCTCCACCACCCCCAGTACACACACCACAGCCCTGGTGCCATCCAGTGCCACAGACACTGCTGTCCCGGTATTTAGGCACCTGAATCCCACCTTAATTTTCGGTTGCCCACAGCCCCATGCCTGCTCTGGGCACTGCAGGGAGCAGAGCAGCAGCTCGGGTGCACAGGGACAGTGCACACCCTGTTGTGCACATCCAAAGCCCCTAAGAGCAGCGATGCAAACACAAGGAAGGTTAGTGCGTTTAGTAAACAGACTTGGTTGGACCCCAGTGTCCTGCTGCAGTTACTTCTTCCTCTAACTCCTGTAAAAGCAAACGTAGCAAAATTAGCAGCCAATATGCAGAAGATGCTGGGGAAATGTTATTGCTGCTAAAGCAGAAGGCAGGGCGAGCCTTCCCTCCTGCGCAGCACTGCAGCTTGCCTCTGCCAGGGATGCCCCGGCACCACATGGGTGACACCCTGGCCAGGCAGTGACACCAGCAAAGCAGGGAGCAGTTAAATGTTTAAACAGGTAATAATTTCCAGCCTGCATGCACAGGAGACAAATTCCCAAAGGCGGCAGCTGATGCTTTCCAGGCTGCTATTAGGGCCTTAAAAACACCCCACTGCCCCTGCCTCTCTCCACAGATGTGCTCATCCCCACATTCCTCCAGCACTGCCTGCGTCACACAGACCTCCTCACCTCGCCTGTCCTTAAGAGACTGAAGTGTTAAGACCAATTGTCTCAAAGCTTGCTCGTGTGTGTTTACCTGATAAGACCAGACAGCAGATCACTCTGTGTGTTTATCTGATAAGACCCGAGGGCAGGCCATTCTTTGGCTTATCAGGCACCACCAAGAATAGGACACCAACTGGTATCCGGGCCAGGCCGCTTGCCCACCAACAATATATATTGTGTGATTGGATGTGCATGTGTTGGGTACGTGCTGTTGCCCTGGGTAACCAAACGGAAACGAGAGGGCAAACTCCCTCTCCAACACTGGGTAAAAGACGGCACAACGAAACCTGAGTGTGACCATCCACCACCAAAAACTGAAGACCTGATACAAAAATTCACGGATGCTTCTCCTCACAGTCCGAATCTCCCCAAGGGAGAAACGGAGTATTCAGAGAGTCCCTGAAATGAAACTCAATAGTAACGAAGTCACTATTAAGCAGGTATCCTTTATTGCAGCGCTGGGCAGCACTGGGGATTCTCCACCATAAGTGCTCCACCGATTTGGTAGACTTTCAGAGATTATAGACTATAAAATCCTACATATTCACAGAATTTCTGAGAATTCATCTACATAATGAGATTCATTTACAACATGAGATTTCCTGGAATTTATTAACATATGCAAATGTCCGATCCGCATGTGCAGTCATCTCCCATGGTGGTCTTCAGGTGGTCTTTGGGGGTCTTCAGATGAAGGCTTGTAGTCTTCTTCACTGTGTTCGCTGATTGACCTTTGCTTCTGCGCAAACTCAGTCCTAGGATCACGTAAAGGGTGTCCTTCAAGGCTGTTGTAGTCCTTCTTTTGTGACTTCCTATCTTCCGTGCATTTGTTCTCCCAAGGCCCAGTTGTCTGAGATGGGATTATCCCGGAGCCCCCTTATTTTACAACCATTCTAACTACTCCCTAAATCACAAAGGCCTTTCTTTTGTTTAGTTAAGTGACTAAAATATTTACAATATCCTCCTTGCCCCTAGGCTTTAATTCTTTCAGGAGGCATTTTGATGCAGTGGCTTTGTCTATCTTGGCTTTAATCCTTTCATTCCCCCCTTTTCTTTAAACTTTGTAAATTTCTTTACAAAGGTCTTAAGTTTTCATATTTTATCACCTTAGGCAAGGCCCAAACTCTCATAGCCAATTTCTTCAGCTTATACCACAAAAGGCAATTGACAACTGTTAGTATAATAACAAACACCAATAATATCAAGAGTGGGTGGGCTAGAACATTCAAAAGTTTTCTCTGCAGAGGGTGAGTATCCCAAAAGAGATCCCACCAATGATGGGCGGTATCATCTTTAATTTGACTAGACAGTCCAACAAGTTTGTCCTTAGTTATTACTGTTTTGATGATGGACTCAGCTAGTGTCTTATTTCGTTTCTTTAAATGTTCTCTGAGTTCCTGAGATTGGTTCAAGATTTTGTTTAATTTTTCCAGAGATATGCTGGCACGACCTGTATTTAAGCTCTCATAATGCCAAAACATTGCCACTTGTTCTTCTGTATATGCGAAAAATGAATATGTTTCTCCATGCCAAGCTAAATGGGTTATATTCTTAAGACATCCTATAAAGGGAGTGATTAGGTGATATTCTTCAAGTACCGATCGGTTGTTAGTCACTAAACACACGTCTGGCATTAATTTCTACAAACATTTCAAACACATCAGGAGACAGGATTATCCATTTCCAACTGTTAACAGAATGTTCTAATAAGCATGGTTCATATAATTGAGATTGTTGTCCACATAAGTAAATCATATGTTCATCTCAGGTAGTAGCAAAGATTTTTCAGGAATTATACTTAATACCTCACCTTGTTCCGCAGCTCATCTTGCCTCGTAATCAGCCCATTTATTTCCCACTTCCCTGACAGTGTTACCTTTCTGATGCCCTTTGCAGTGCATAATCGCCACTGCTGACAGAAGTTGTACAGCATCTAAAAGTCGCAAAATTATATCAGCATGTTTTATACCTTTCCCTTGAGCAGTCAAGAGTCCTCGTTCTTTCCAAATTGCTCCATGGGCATGGACTACACCAAAGGCATACTTTGAATCTGTTCGCAGTCCTTTGGCAAGCTCCAATGCCCTCACTAGAGCAATTATTTCAGCTCGTTGTGCAGATGTGTCCTTAGGGAGTGACTTTGCTTCCACCAGTTGGTCTGTGGTGGTCACAGCCTATCCCGCCATTTGAATTCCATTCTTTACAAAACTGCTCCCATCAGTATACCACGTGTGGTCGGCTTCCTCCAGCGGCTCCTCCTTCAAGTCTGGTCTGCTTGTATCTTTTACCGTGGTTGGTTCTGGGGTCCTGCAGATGGTTTCCTTTCGGTCATTCCCGAGCTGTCTGTGTCCCTTAGAAATCACGAATCCCAGGTATATTATTTCTTTTTTCAAGAGCTGTGCTTTCTGTAATGAGACTCAGTAACCACTTAGTCCGAGAAAATTTAACAAACTCATAGTCCATTCCTTGCATTCTTCATCCTTTTCTGTGGCTATCAAAATATCATCCACATATTGCAAAAGAATCCCATTTCCTGGGGGCCTCTCCCAGGTCTCTAATTCCTTAGCTAATTGATTTCCAAAAATGGTAGGGCTGTTTCTAAATCCTTGGGGTAACACTGTCCAGGTCAGTTGGGTTTTTTGTCCTGTATCAGGGTTTTCCCATTCAAAGGCAAATAAATTGCAGCTTTCTGGAGCCAAGGTAAGGCAAAAGAATGCATCCTTTAAATCTAATACAGTAAACCATTCATAGGTTTCCTTTAAACCAGTCAGCAGAGTATATGGGTTTGCCACTACCGGATACAAATCTTCAACTATTTGAGTTATTGCCCGCAAATCTTGCGCCAATCAATAAATTTTGCCATCAGGCTTTTTGACAGGCAGAATAGGAGTGTTATATTCTGAAGAGCATTCAATTAATAGTCCAAATTTTATAAACTCTTCTATAATACTTCTTACCCCTCCCCTATCTTCCAATTTCAAGGGGTATTGTTTTACCTTAACAGGTCGTGCCCCTTCTTTGAGTTTAACAACAACCAATTCAGCATTTTTAGCCTTTCCCGGTATTCCTGAGGCCCACGCTCCTGGGTATACCTGGTCTTTTATTTCTTGTATAATTTCTTCTTCTCCAATTTGGGGTTCAGTAAGAACCAAGCTTAAAATTCCAATGTGATTTTTGTCTGGTATTTTAAATTCAATTTCCCCATTTCTGAATTTTATTCCGGGATTTAGTTGTTCTAATAGGTCCCTTCCCAGTAATGGTCTAGGAGTCTCAGGCAGGTAGAGAAATTCGTGAATCCCCACACTCTTCCCAAGTCTAAATTTTAATGGTTTCAAGAAAAAAAGCTTTTTCAACCTGCCCAGTTGCTCCCACAACATTAACATTTTGTTTACTTGTAGGTAACAAGGTTTGATTCAAAACAGAGAATGTGGCTAACGCAGCCACTATCTCCTTTCCCAGTTTCCTTCTGTCCTCCCCCTCCCCATTCCGATATACTCTCCACGCTTCCTCCAGCAACTTTTCTAAATTCCTTATATCTGGTTCCCTAAGTAAGTTTCTGAAGTTTCTTTCTGGTATCATTAGCGGATTGTCCCAGAAACAGAGATACCAACTGCTGTGTGGCAGCTTCTGACTCCAGTTCCATAGTAGTAAATCTTCTCACAGCAGCCTGTAAGCGATCTAAAAACTCCGTGGGCGTTTCAGTCTGCCCCTGCTTGATAGCATACAGAGCAGACCAGTTAACTGCCTTTGGGATCGCATGTTCTATTCCCAATTTGATCCAGGTTTGGTATCGTTGCAACAAACGGTACTGAGCTGGATCATTAGGGTCCCAAACCGGGTCCCTGGAGGGCACAGGATCTTCGGCTGTGCCGTGTAACACTCGTCCCTCAATCTATGTTTCTACATGAGCTCGGGCTGCCTTTAATACAAGCTGCTTCTCAGTTTCAGTCATAGCATCTAGCATAAGATCCATATCTTTCCAATCCAGGTCCAAATTCTTAGTAATCCACTCAAACCTTTTCGCAACCCCACTTGGGTCCTCCCTGTACCCCTTGACTGCATCCCTCCACTTATCCACATCATCCCTCTGGAAAGGCACCCTTATTACCGTGGGTCCCCCAGGGCCCATTGCCTGCCTTAAAGGCACCTCTATAATAGGTCTCATTTTACTGTGGGTCCTGGTCATAATTGGAGTATGTCTCGGGGAAATAGAGGGTCCCGCGTCTCCTTCCGAAACCTCCTCCTCACTGTCTGGAACCGCTGGAGAGGTTTGAAGTTGAAGCTGGTCCCGGACCCGGGGGTGCCACATAGTCCTCTATCCTTTCTTCCGCCTTTCTGGGTTTCTCTTTCACCTTCAAACACCTCTGTCCAATACTACATACTACTATTTGTTCTCCCAAGGCCCCGTTGCCTGAGATGGGATTATCCTGGAGCCCCCTTATCTTACAACCATTTTAACTACTCCCTAAATCACAAAGGCCTTTCTTTTGTTTAGTTAAGTGACTAAGATATTTAAATATCCTCCTTGCCCCTAGGCTTTACTTCTTTCAGGAGGCATTTTGATGCAGTGGCTTTGTCTATCATCATCTTGGCTTTAACCCTTTCAGACCAACGGGACGCCGCTGGATCCATGGTGGTGACTATCCTTTGCTTATCTCTCTGAATGCTTGCTTAATTTCCTCCTAATATTTCCTGCCTTTCCTATGCTTTACTCTTTTATATTTACCCAATAAAACGTCTGATTGGCGGCATATGACCTCGTTTGTGTCTTAATTTCGCTCTTGGGATCATTACAAACCTTCCCCAAGCCTGACAATCAATCAGACTGGGACTTAACATTGTCCCAGGCACTCTGCCACCTGGCTGCCTGCCCCGCAGCTGCCAGCCCAGTGCCCACTGTGCTCCGGTTACAGCCCTATAAAGGGGGCCAGGGCACAGGGCTGGGAGGGAGCTGTGCTGGGCATTTCGCAGCCCCACAGCCACGGGGAGTGGTGCTTTTGCCCTGGTCCTCGCCCTGGCAGCGTGCGTCCCCAGGTACGGGGATGGGTAGTGATGGGGATGTGGCGCTGGCACCCTGCTACACCCCAAAGGGCGCGGCTGGGGGCTGTGGTGCTCGGCAGGGAGCTGGGGCTGGGCTGCTGGAGCTGGTGGGACCAGCACTACATGATGCCAGGGGAAGCTGCAGAGAGGCCAGGAGGGAGGGACCACTTGTGCAAGGATGCTTCTTGCTGTGAGAATCTGCCCAGAGACAGGCAAACAGAGCCATGCCCCAGAGAAACTCCATTTCCCACCAAGTGCGCAAAGCAAGCAGCGCATCCAGCTTTAGCATGGGGAAGGCCCACTCTCCCCTGGATGGGAGCAGCAAACAGCCCGGAGCAGCAGCTTAGCTGAAGGCACTTGGTGCCACGGGTGCAATGTCTGTGCCGAGGTGGCAATGCTGGTGGCACGAGCTTTGTACGGGGTCCACGGTGCGTCCCCCAGTGCTGCCCCAGGGCAGAGCCAGGGTGGTGGGATGGAAGCAGGGTGCCCCCCTGCCTGGCCAGGTACCCCGAGCCACAGCACTGGCCTTGCAGTACCTCCTCTCCGAGTCCTGGTGGAGTGACGCCAGCTGCCAGATGGTTGTGTCCATCCTCAGCAAGGATGGCAGCTTCTCCAGTTCCTACCTGCCAGGGCCTGCAGCCAGCAACCCCAAAATCCTCACCTCGCCACTGGAGGGGTCCCAGCAAGATGTGGGGCTGGTCTCACAGCCCACCTTCTTCACTGTGTGCTGGCAGCTCCGAGGTAGGTGGGAGGGGGCCATTGCCCTGCAGCAGGGACACCAGCGGGACCCAGGGGGGTGGCTTCATGCCTTGCCGCCCTGGTTCATGTCCCCTCGGACCCTTCCAGACTCAGAGAGAGACCAGACGACTGCCTTCCTGGGCCAGTGATATGTGGACACCACTGGGGAAGAGACCCTGCACACCCTGTGGCTCCTGCAAGAGGTGGCCGAGGGCCCTGACAAGGACTGGAAAGCCACCCGGTGAGTGCTGGGTCCCAGCCACTGCTGTACCAAGCTTTCCTGCACCCTGGGCTGGAGAGGGGAGAAATCCCATGGGATGAGACACAGTGGGACTGGGAGGGTGAAATGGGTTTGTCACTGGTGATGAACAGGGGCTAAGGAACATCCCTGTGACCTTGCCAGTTGCTGCATCCCAGGTGTGCCCCAGGGCTGGGTGAGCCCAGGATGGGGTCTGGCCCCAGCTGGACCCCCTGGGACTCCCCTCACACATAGCCCAGGGGGGAGAGAGCAGAGCATGATGCCAGCACCCAGAGCAGCCTCTGCCACAGGGTGCTGGAGCCCTGGGCATCCCGCTCAGCACCCAGCAAGGACATGGTGCCCCTCCCTCGGGTTTCCCCTCTGTACCCACCACCACAGCATAGGTGACCCCAGCTGAATGAACCACAGTGATTTGGGGTTTCCTGCAGGATTGGCACCAGCATTTTCACCCCAATAAAATAACAGCATGTGGGAAAATGCAGGAGGCACAGGCCAGGCCCACAAGGAGACAGTGATCCCCCTGGCCAGGCTCTGCCCATGCTGACGTGCTGTGTTTTGGCAGCTCTCAGCCCATGGGTTCATGTTTTCCCAGGCAAGTTCAGACTAGCATGAAGGCTGGACACCAGGCACAAAATAAAGGGTTTCTGTGGGGATGTAGGGCTTGGCTCTGGTTTCTGCCCTGCCTCAAACCTGCAGGGTTTGTCTTGCCCCACAGCCACCCTCCCATGGGGAGGCTTTGTGCATCATCGCTGAGGGCAGCAGGGTCCCTGGGGATGGGGGCTGTTCCACGTCCCTTCCCTGGCAGTGTGCAGCAGCGCTGCGCCTGCAAATCTATTGCTGTGCTGCGGGCAACTTGTCCCTCAGGGTCCCTCCCAAACATCCCCGGGGGTGCAGGGCAAACCAGGCTGTGTTCAGGTGGCGGGATGAGGCACAGCCTCAGTGGGACACTGTGGGGTCTGGGGCAGGTTCCAGGCAGCTCAGGCTCCCCGTGCGAGCAGAGCGGAGGAAGTTTCTCAGGCGCCCGAATGCATGGGGGCAGCTGCAAATGGCTTTTGCAGAGCCAGCAGCCTCCTGTTCCCAGCCCTGGTGGATGTGCTGCGGCAGCCAGCTGCCAACTGCCCTCCTGCACCAGGGGAGGAGAAAGCTCCCAAACAGCCCATCCCTAGAGAGCCCCCTCGGTGTGGCCATGTCCCCCGAGCAATGCACACATGGGGGTCTCCAGCCAAGCCCCTGCTACACAGCGTGTGGCCAGGGAAAGGGAAGAGGGGAAGGATGCATTTGGCACCAGCTTCTTTTCTTTTCGGGCATCCCAGCCCAACCTCTCCACTTTCTGCCTCAGACACCTTGCCAAAGCAGTCCTGACACAACCAGCTCCCTTGAGGGTTCAACAGCCCTGGGGCCAAGGTGCCCAGTTTCAGGAGCTGGGGAAGGTGGTGGCTCCATCACTGTATTTCCAGCTTCTTTTTTAACCAGGCACTCAGATTTCTACTGGATTTTCTGTTTCCACTAATATCCAGCAGCTGGTGCTAGTGGATAAAAATAGGATGGATGCTAACCTGGGGTTTAGGTTTCCCTTAGAAAGGAGGATATGTCTTCTGCTCCTGACTGAAATTCTCACCTCACCGAGAAACCCCAATTCCTTTAAAGCTGTGAGCAGGAGGTGTTTTGTACCAGTCACACAGCCAGCAATAGGAGACAAATTCCATTTCACACTTTCAAAAAGTTTCAATATAAGCTGCTACCACAGAAGGGAAATGGCACTACCGACACTCAGGGAGTCACCAAGCAAAAAAGAGAGGGTTTCCATTCGGCAACACCTGTATGGGACTTACCGAGGGCTGAGCAGAATATTTTGCCCCGAAAGGCTCATGTTTCTGGTCCATCGGCACACTCCCATGCTGCTGATGCAGACACCTGCCGGGGGACATGCATGGGATGTGAGTCAACCTCGGGAATAACAGAGAGAACACAGCGGGAAGGGCAAGCAGGGACTGTAACGTCAACCTAAGCCAGAACGTGGAGGCTGCATGTGCATGCAGGCAGTGCACGATGCACAGATGGCGTGCGCTCTGATCCCTGCAACATGCAAGGAAAAAAGATGTCATGGACAGTCTGCAGCAAAGAGGAGGAGGGTCGCAGAAATACCAGGCTCCTCCTGTTCCTCTGCCTGATGGAAACAAGGTGTGAGCCTCCTCAGCCAAAGGACTCATTCTGGGCATTTTTATCATCATTGCCCCTTAACCCAAGGTGTGAGGCCCAGGCTGGGCTTCCTCTTGCTGGCTCAGAGCCACTTGCTGTAGGACCAGCACAAGAACACAGAAAGCAATGAAAAATAGCAGCTCTGGGGCAGCACGGGCTGAGATTGCAGAGCAACCATCCCCAAAACTCCCAATGCAGTACTAGGACCAGCTCTGGACTCTGAGATGTCCCAGCCTCTGCCACAATCTTTCTGCGTGGAAGGGCTGTGCTGGCTGGTGTGGGCAGTGCCTAGTGGCAGGAGCGCGTGTTCGGCTGCGTTTGATGAAGAGCCCGCTGTGCTTGCCTGGCTCCCTGCCCACTCTCGCAGAGCTATCTCCCCTCCTGACATTTGGCCAAGCAAGCCAGACTGCCGCAGAGCATGGTGCTGACCCTGTCACCCATGGCCAAACACCAGCTCCGGTGGCCGCTCCCTGCATTGCTGGCAACATCACTGTGTTTTATTTCTGATAATTCATACAGATATTAATTAGCACCGGGCCAGGGACTCCAGGTGACATCAGTGGCATTACGCACCCTGGCCTTGAACTGCAAAAAATGAAATGAAAGCAAGGACAGGGTCCTAGACCTTCCTGCCACCACACAGGTCCTGGGGAAAAAGGTTCAGTGGTTCCCTGGGGATGCTCGCGAGCTGCCCTCCCTGGGCAGAGCAGAGCTGCGACTTGATCCCGTTATAAGCGTGCCGTCACCTGTTCTGAGACACGGCCCGTGGGTGAGCCACCCTCTGGCTGTCTCTCCTCCACAGGCAGAGACATAGTGCTCAATTTTATATCTCATCTGTCTGCACAAGCACCCTTTGCTTCCTGGGCGGGTTACAAGTGCAGTGCTGCTTGCAGCCATTGCCTCACTGGGCTCCCGTGCCCCCAAACCCTGCACTGGGCTCAGCAGTCTGAGCTCAGAGTCTGCTAGTGCCTCCCGTAGATCTGGTGATCCCAACTGAACCCAGGGCACAGCCCTGATTTAGCAACCACTCACCAGACAGAGCCCTCTCTGCAGCCCCCAGCTGAAGGGACTGGGCTATTTCACCACCTGGTTCTGTGCCCTTTCCTGCAATTGTGCAGTTCCCCATTATGAAAGCAGCAGTGGGGGCAGATGCCGGCTCCTTGTGCTTCCTACAAGAGAAGCTGCTTGCTTCCACTGCACCAGCAGCTTCAGTGTGCACAGGTCACACATGGGCACTGGGTGCTCACATCCATTTATCTCCAAAAGCATTTCAAGGGTGTTGGCGCACCCTTGAAGGAGGGTGAGAGCAGAGCACTGCCCAGCAAACTTGCACTGTGCTTCAACAAGCCCCTCTGCACAGCTGCAGCCATGGGAAGTGAAGGCAGCACCTGCTCCCCTTCGTTAGGCTACACAGGTGGTCACCCCCCCCACCAGCTTCCACTGGGTTCCTCCCACAACACTCCCAGCCCCTGGCACAGCCCCTAGCCTCCACTGGCAGCCCAGCCCTGCACCAAAACAACCATGGAGGGCCCAGTCACACAGAGGGCACATTTTATTTACGCATCGTTAATTTTTATTTACACATCATTAATATTTATTTACACATCATTAATAAGGAAATGTCCTCACCAGTGCAGATATGAAGTAGGACAAGGAGAGATGCTCAACAGGTACCACTAAGCTGCACTCCAGGAGACACCACTTGCCAGCTCAAAGTGTTTCTGCACAGACCTGGGGTGCAACCAGAGCCAGCTGACTGCCTCACCAGCCAGTGCAGCAAAGCTCAGGCACACGAGGACATAGCTTTGAAACCAGCCTACAGCCAGGAAAGCCTTCAGAAGAGCAAACAGCTCTGCTGTTCTCTGCTCCACGCCCCCCTCCGCAGTCCAGTTCAAGGCACGCCTTCTCTCCCTGAGGCATGCACCAAAAGCCCTGCTCCCAGGGCTGTGGGAGATGAAAGGCTCAGCCCCTACAAAGGGAAACAGCATGCATGGCTCAGGAGGAACTCCACAGCACCTTCTCTAGCCAGGCCAGGAGCTGTGCCCGTAGCTCAACACCTAGCAGGAACAGGGGAAACACAGGGTCTGTCACAATGGCAGGACTGCTCCCTGCCAGGGCACTGAAGGTCAGCTCGCCATCTCACACCCAGAAATCAGGCAACACTGCAGGATTAAAGGGAAGGGACAAGGGACAGATGCTTGTGGCCATCAGACACAGTAAGAAGTGCAGGACCCAGCCTGTTCACCTCCACTTGGGCAGGGAAGAAGTGGCATTCATCACCACCTGCCTCCAGTCAGATCAGGTACAGGCACCTCAGGCCCAATTGCCTTTACCCTCCATATGCCACAGCCCATCCCCACAAGCCACAGGACACACCCCGAGCTGCAGGCCACGTCAGCAGCCATAGCAAAGTTCCCACAATTTCCTACCCCATCTCAGATAGGGTCCTGCTATGGACATACAGAGCAGAGTGTAAAATCAGGTCATCCCTAAAACAATTCCTCCCTGGTAAACCCTCTGAGCTGCCAGCATTCAGGAGTATTCAAAAGCATTTGCTTTGATAAATTATCTATTAACACAGCTCTGCTTGTCCCTGCCCAGCAGGGTGCCCGGTGTCACCCCAACAGGCAGAAGGAGGCAGCAGTCACATCTCATCGGCACGGTGCTGCTGGATGACAACGCTGGCAGTGCGTTCCACCCACTCCTGCCTCTTGGCTTTCCACGCTGCCAGCACCGCTGTGTGCAAAGGGTCATTCTGGGAGTGCTGCTCCTGAGGCTGGGGAGGGCCCAGCTCAGAGCCCGCTGCTGCTGGAGGGTCGGAGGATGAGTTGCTGTTGAAAGCAGATCTGGGATTGGGCTTGGGTGGACTCCATCCCTCTTTCCATGACTGATTGAGGCTGCCCAACAAGGGGTCCTCAGGCTCTGGGCTGAGCCTCTCCAGTGCAGCGTCCTCCTGCACATCAGGTGCTGCCTGCCTAACCTGGTTTGGGAACTCATGGATCTGCCGTGACAACACTGCAAGAGAGGGAGAGCCAGCCTTGTCATTCCCACCTTGAGAGCGGGACACACCAGCCTCTCACGATCCTGCTCTGAGCACGGGCCACTGCAGAGCCCACAAGAGGGGAACAAACTGTTCAGCTAGGGCTGCCTCCTCCTGGAGAGGCAAGGAGAGGATGCTGCACAGCCGCCAGGCACAAGCACAGCTTGTGCTCCAAGAGGGACTGGACACGTCCAGTTCTGGTACCATCCTTGGCCCAGGGCCCTGCCGCCAGGCAGGCCTCCGCAACAGGACTGAGGAAGAGTCCAGAGCTGGGGCAAGACAGCAAAGCCAAACACCAAGTGGTCATCCCAGGCAAGGGGCTGCTGGGTTGGAGGCACCCCAGAGTTCAGGCTGTCTCCGAGGAAGGTGCTCTGCCCCTGAAGGCAGCACTTCACCTGGAACCATGCCTCAGCCCCCAGGCACTCACCTCTGAGCTCCAGCTGTTGCTCTCTGCTCCCAAACGAGTAGAGGCTGGGGGAGAGAATGAGGCAGAAGGACAGAACCAGGACCTGGAAACAGAAAGATCAGCAAAGCCCTCAAAGGACATAGGTAGGCATCACTGGCCGCAATAAACGCCTTTCTCCCAGACTCATGGGGACAGCAGAGGCCCCTTCACAGACACTGGGGCTGAAGCCACTCACCATGATGCAGGTGCTTGCTGTGGTAGTTTTGGTGGTGGACTGTCTCACCAAGGCCTGCAGTTTCCACAGCTGCTCAAGCAGTGACCTGCAGGAGCAGGCAATGCAGCAGCTGAACCAAGAGCTGCACTCCCCCTCCTGACCCTTTGCAGCCAGGGACAGACCACAATCCCAAGAAGAGGAACAACCTTCCCCACCACATCTCCTGCCATGTCCAACAACAACAACAACTCACATGTTCTGCTTCTTCAGCAGCTGCACCTTCTTCTGCAGCTTGTGGTTCTGAGCCATGCAGGCTGCCACCCTTCCCAGGAAAGATGAACAGCACGGGGGAAAAACAGAGATATTTTGTTAGTCAACAGCAGGGACTCCACCAGAGTCTCTCCCTCAGGGAATCAGCCACCAACTCCAGGTGGCTGGGGCAGCTACAAGTGCTCCTGGGGTCTACCTGGCACCAGCTGGAGCAAAGCCCAGAGAATGACATCTCACACCAGGTTTTGGGAGGGGTAAGCCCTGCCCAGTCCTGCAGAGAAGCACCAGATTAATCCCTAAGGATGCTCACTCCTAGCAGCGCATCAGCCCTGCAGATCAGCAACACCAGGCTGTATTACAAACTAGCCTAACCTGGAGAACACACTGGACCTCGCAGGCCAGTACCTGGCTCAAATGGAGCAAGCTCTGTGTCATCTCCAAGCCTAAGAGAGCAGGGCATGATATGCCCTGAACTTCTGAGCCTCTTGAGAAGACCACAGGGGTCAGCCTCACTTTCTGCCCAGGGCAGCAAGACCCCAGCAGCAGCACAGCATGGCTGCTGTGTGCCCGTACCTGTTTTCCAGGCCATCCACATAGATCTTCTTCCTGTGACGACTATCCTGGGCTGACTGCTTGTTCCGGATCTTCCGACGCACTTTCTTCAGAAGCCGCTCTTCAGCCTGCAAGGGCCATTTCTCATTAGCAGCCACCCCAGGGCGTTGGCAATCCAGCCCTTGCAAATCCTGCATACATCTCAGTGCTCAGCCCTGCTTAGAAAGGCAGCAACCCACGTGCTTTTGTCCTCTGTCCCTCCCACACCGCTGAATGAACTGCATGAGCTGCAAGGCAAACTCTGGCCTGCTGATGAGGCCAGCAGTTTCTCCAGTGTAGCAGAAGAGTGAGACACACATAAGGGAGATGAAAAGCACACAGCTCGCAAGACATGAAGCAAGTGGAAAGAAAAAGGCACTTGTGGTGTAACTGCCTCCTGCAAGCAGTCACAAGTGGGGAGACTGACAGCAGCCAGGTCTTGCTGCTCTTTGTATCTACCTGACTAGCAAAGCAGAGGCTGCTGTGCACGTGGACACACCCCGGGCCTCGAAGGGAGGAGGAAGACACCAAGCCCTGTCACATGCTGCCCTGAATGCAGCACCTGGGTGCTAACGCTCTCACCAAGGCACCATCCTGCATTTTCAACCCCTACTCTGGTTGAAGGGTTTGAGTGGTCCAAGTCTGTTTGGGAGTGACAAGCTGTAGCAAGGACTCACTTTGGTCAGTGGCAGACAGGTTGGTAATGAAACAGCTTCTTTCTCCAGGAGCTGCCTCTCCTCCTCTGTCAGGACCAGCTCTGGGAAGTCAGACTAGAAAACAGCAAAAATACACCTGCTGAGAATGCAAAGGGAGTCCACCCTAGGGCAGAGAAGGCATGCAGAAAGCCTACAGAACCAGGATCAGCTCTGCCAAAGCAGCATCACGCTTTCCTCCAAGATATCCCTCACAGGAGCCAAGCCAGGAGAGAAGGGGAAATGTGAGCAAAGCAAAGGCTGGGGCCCACACGCTTCCTAAGGCATGGCAGTCAGTACCTGCACAGTGGCTCCAGGCACAAGCTGGGGTCCAGTGTCCACAGCAACAGCAATGGGGAAACTGGAGCTCTGTTCCAGCACCTCACTTGTGCCTTCCAAACCCACCCATGTCTCTGGGGAAGGAAAGGAGAGTCAAGCTCTGGGCCTCAGTGAGGCAGCACTCAACCAGCCAGCTTTGAGTAGCACAAAACCACAATTTTATGGCAGCAGAAAGCCACCAAACTCTGCTTTCTCTATCGCTGCCTGGCACCTCCCAAAAAACCCCTATGTGGGACTGCTTTTGTGCCTGTAGCCAGGACAGAAAGAGCCCACACACATCACTTACCAAGATCAATGGAAACATCTCCTTCTGCCATTTCAGACTTCACACTTTCAAGCACAGGCCAATCCCGATGGAGGGAATAGTTGTGATCAAACTGCACAATGTCTGAGCTCTGAGGGCTGCCGGCAAAGTCACTGCCAGGGCTATGGGACAGATTCTGATCCTCAGAAATGCTGCTGTCACTGTCAGCAGGCGAATAACCCTGCAGCATGCCTGGTTCATCTTCAAAGGGACTCAGCAGGGAGCTGATGAAGTCATCCATCTCCTTGTTCAGGAGCTGCAGAGAAAAAGCTTTTAATAAGCAGGGAGCCAAACCTTATTTAAACCAGCAGCAATTCTTCCTGAAGAGCTCACCTCAGGCTCTGGCAGGCCCCAGTCTTCCAGCAGACCGTTCTCCCCTGGGATTTCAGGGCAGGGAGCAACATCCTTCAGGAGGAAGTCAAGCAGGTCCTCATCTGCCAGGGCAGCCAATTCCTCTGGGCATGACATCTGAGCAAAACACCCAAAGTGAGAACAGGCCCCAGAGGAGACGCCAGCACTTCTCTGGGATGTCACTCAGCCCCTACTGACAAAGTCTCCCCATGCAATGGCAACAGCTGCCAGGGCCCTGCAGCAATGAACAGGCCATGAGTACTGTCCCAACAAGGCTGTTAGCTGCAGCAGTGGCCCCACCAGACTACTGGGACCCAGCCACAGGAGCCAGGCTCCACCCAGAATGCAAAAGCTGCAGGAAGGAGAGGGAAAGTGGAAGGGCCCCAGACTTTTTGCCATGGAGGGTATGCAAGATCCTGCCATTCCACTGAAGCCCAAAGGTGCCATACCCCTGGCATGCAGCCAGCTGGGACAGCCTCCCCATTAGCACTGTTAAGATTTCAGATCTAGCTGACAGGTGTCACAGCCCACACACACACACACACACACAAAAAAAAAAAAAAAAAAAGGATAAAAGCCCAGGGCAGACTCCAGTCACAGGGCTGCTGTGCCAGCTGCCTAGGAGCAGGAAGTTGGTGTGCAGGGCTGCCCTGCCAGACGGCACGGAGAGCAGAGTGTAGCCAACAGGAAGCAGAACAGTGAGAGGAATGGAGGAATGGGAGGTGGGCAGAGTCCAGGCAATGCTGGGGCCCATTGTTTCCACAGACATGAGGACTTTCTATCTAGGAAGCATGCACTGGGCAGGCAGCAAGGAGAGGAAGAAAACAAGAGGAGACAACAGCATGTGAGGTAGAAGGGTCACAGGAGCATGCAGGGCAGATACCATTCCCCCCGCCTGGACACCCACCCAAAGGAAGCCAAAAAACCTCTCACAGCCCCAGCCGTGGGGCTGGCCCACAGGCAAGCACGGCGTGCCGCTGCCTGGGGCACAGCCAGAGCCTGCAGCCAACGAGTCCCCGCCAGGCAGCACAACCCGAGGCCTGACAGCGGCAGCCCCACGCGGGAGGGCCAGGCGTCCCACCGGCGGGCTGTCAGCGGCAGGCTATGCCACATCTGCGAGCTCTCCTAACCGCTAGCCGCCAGCCCCCGCGCCCAACGACCCGCAGGGCCCCCCGGCCCGGGTGGGGCGAAGGGAGGACGGCGGTCCCATCCCCCAGCCCAGCCCAGCCCGTCCCGTCCCATCCCTCACCTCAACGCGACACCACCAAACCGCGCTGCTTCCAATGCAGCACCAGTGACATCACCAGCCTCCCAGCAGGCCGCGCGCGCTCGGTGACCACGCCCCTCCTAGGGGTGATGCGAAGGCGCCGGCGTGGGTGTCTATTGGCTGACAGCGCGTGGGTGGTGGGAGCACGCGGCGGCCGTGGGTAGGGGGTACGGCCGGAGGTGTCCGGACTCCGGTTGCGTGGCGGCCCGTGCCGTGCCGGGTAGGGACTCAGGGGTGGAAGCAGCAGGCGGAGCACGGCCTCAGGGTGCGGGCGCCGTGCCGTGCCGTGCTGTGCCGTGCCGTGCCGTGCCGTGCCGTGCCGCTCGGGCGCCGGGCAGCGCGCAGCCCTGGGCGTGGGGGGACCGGGCGGATCGCAGCCCCAGGATGCCGTGCCGTGCCGAACCGTGCCGCCCGGCGGCGCGCGGTGCCCCGGCGCATGCGCGGCGGGGGGCGGTGGGGCGGGAAGCGGGCGGTGCTGCCCCGCTGTTCCTGTCCGCACACAGGTATGGTGATGGGGCGGCATGGGGTCCCGGTAATCAGTAGTACCCTGGCTCCCGGTGGCTGCTGGAAGCGGATGTCCTGGGGGGAGACCGCGCTTACGGGGGGGGGGGGGGGGGGGGCAGCGTCTCGGTTACTGGGGCCGAGCCTTCTCTGCTCCCACTGGGGTGCCTCCCCGGGAAGGAGAGGCTGCGGTCATCCCAGGGGCTTCTGAGGGGACGATCATGCTTTAGCCTGGTTTTGGGGCGTGCCCTATTGCCCCCGGGGCTGGCGGCACCCTCCTGCTGGGCACCGGCACCCGCCGGTGCTGGTGACCCTGGGGTGGTGCAGGCAGGCACGGCTGGGCTGGGCCTGGCCTTGGCTCCGTTAATCCTGGCCCTGTCCTTGTCCTGCCCCAAAACAGCCACCCCAGGCCTTGACCTGAAGTCAACGCTTGCCAGGCCCTGGTTGGCATCCCCACCTCGGGGGTCCCTGGGGACTGAGCGGTAGAGGCCTGGGTGTGGCTACAGGCCCTCAAACTATGGGGACGAGTTTTGGCACTGGTTGGTTATGGTAGTGAAGTTTTCCTGTTGCCCTTCCTGCCCGCCCTGCCTGTACGCAGGGGAGAAGCAAGTGGGAAGGGTGTCTCCAGCCCGCTGTGCAATTTTGGGTGGGGACGCCAGAGGACATGCTCCCCGCAACTGCGACACAGCCAGGGGAGGTTACCCTAGCAGCTCCCAATGATTGTCCTGCCACAGAAGGCTGGTTGTGGCCCCCCCCCCAGGATGGGGCGCGGCACGGCACTGGGGTGGGACGTATGGGGCTGGGGTGGGTGCTGTGGAGCAGGACTGGCCCCCCACAGGGAAAATCACAGGTCCCCACCATGCCCTGGCTGGAGCAGCTAACTGGGCAAGGGAAACCCTGCCACGTTCTCTGCCTTTTCCCTGGCCAGCCTTGCTCTCTGCTGGCTCCTGCCCACACCCCTGCAAGCTCCCCAGCCCTTTGAATCTGCTGGCAGGATGTCTACATGCTTCTGCCATGGCTTCGTTACTGGCTGTTAGACTCATATTTGGTAGCAATAATTGTTTACTCCCTTCTCCTCTCTCCCTGTGCCTCGCTGCTGAGAAGGGGAGGGGACATACTTTTGGGATCTTTAGCTTTGCTGGAGCCCACAGGTTGCCCAGTAAAGGGTTCGAACTCCCCCATGCAGACCATGGGGTGAAACCCCCCAAGTGCTAAATGAGCGGCCACTGCTGCGCGATGTACATGATCGTGTGCTGTGAGCACCAGCTGAGTGCATGGCTTGCTCACTGAATGGCAGCGGCGGGAGCTTGGTGCATCCTGAAGTGGCATGTCCTGGCAGATTTGGGGAAGGGGAGCAGGAAGGCTGGGAAACAGGGACCTGTGGGGAGCCTTCCTTCTCACTGACTGAGCGTGCCATCTTCCTGCCCTTGCTTGCCCCTGTTCCTACCTTGGTGGTGGGCAGCCCGGGGGTGCCACTGTTTGTGCCCCCTCCCTTTGGAGGGCAGGAGATGCCTGGCAGGAGCGGACAGGCCTGGGGACGCATAGGAAATGCCAGCAGTTAATGGCCAGAGCCGCTTCACCTAGTGCGGGTGAGCTTGTGGGCTGCCTGCAGCTGTGGCTGTGATCCCCCAGCCCCACTGCCTGTCCCCTGCCTGTTTCCCATGCTGAGCAGGGCTGCCCTCCCTGTGGGGGCAAGAGGATGATCTTGCCCCAGCTGCGGGTAATAGCTGGGTGGTCGCAGAGGTGCTGTGGGGCTGGGCTCACCAGCCACTTATATTCCCCAGGAGCAAGCTTGGCCCCAGCTAGAAGAAACCATCTCACCGTCCAATGTGGCCACGCAGCTGGGAAAGAGGAAGCGGACTGAATCGGCTCAGCAGCGTGCAGCGTTGTCACCGGCCAGGGCTGCTGGCTCAGCCTTCCCATCATCATGAGGCTGAGCCACCTGTGCCCCCAGTGCCTGCTGTGTATACCAGTCCCATACTGGAGGATCTGTCCAGAGCCGGATCCAACTTCTTACTGGGTTAATTTTTGACCCAGTTCCTTCTGCTGTTGTGCAAACGCCAGTGTGCGAGCAGAGCCGCTGCTGGCAGGCGTCATGGTGGCCTGGGACCTGCCTAGCTGTGCTGGCCAGGCGGGCAGCCCTGTGCCTGTGGAAAGCCCCAGCAGTGGGGCGGTTTGCAGCTGATAAAGCTTCCTGCAGCCAGCTCCCGGCGCTGCTTCACCCCCAGCCTGGGGGTGGTCCAGAGCAGGGCCTTTCCCAAATGAAATTTGGTGTTGCTGGAAAAAAAAAAAAAAAAAAAAAAAAAAAAAAAAAAAAAAAAACAAAAAAAACACCAAACCCAAACCTCATCCAGAGTCTCCCTTAGAATGGGCACATTAAAAATGGTGAAGTTGTTGCCTTTGAAGATTTGTGGCTTGTTCTGGAAACTTGCTGTGAGTGCGCCGGCAGGCTGCTTTGATGCTATTGAATTTTGGTTGATTTTTTTTTTTAAAGATATAAAACCTCTGTAACTGTTCTTGCAGTGCTAAACTCGGCCAATACAAATATAGCAGTTATGTCATGTGATGGAAAACTTACTCTCAGTGGTCCCAGTAATGACGCAGTGGTTCCTCGGGCTGGCGTGGCACTGGCTCCCTGTGGCTGGCCCTGCTTGTGCTGGCCCTGCCTTTAGGCAGAGCCCCAAGCCAGGAGACCTCTGCCACGATGATGGTTTTGCTCACCTAGTGTGGGGTGAGATGAAGGCAGCCGGGATGGCTCCCGAGGGGGTTGGACCCCACCAAGAACTTCCCCCCCCCCCCATTTTGGGATCGGCTCAGGAGCACGCTCGCGGCTCAAAGGGTTGCACGCAGCTTGCCATAAAATGCAGAAAGTGCCTTAATCTGGCTGCCGGTTGGCCGGCTCACTGCTCCGGTGACTTATCTGCCTTTGCATACTGACAACCAATTGCAAACGGGTTTGCTTGCTCTGGAGGTGAGCCAGCGCAGAAATTTGGTGTGTGTTCATGAAGACTTGGTTTGTTTGGGGTTTGTTTGGTTGGTTTTTTTTCTTTCCAGAGGGACAGCTTGAATTTTGCTGTCCTTTTCCTTTATTTTTCTGGTTTGCAGCACCAGGCTCCCACACTGTCCCGTCCCTTATGTCTAGTCTGGCTTTTCCTTCCCTACGTGGTACCCGGAGAGGAGAGGTCTGCAGGAGGAGGTGTGCGGGCAGATTTGCAAACCTCGTGTGATTAATTGCCACGTTTGCTGACAAATCTCTCCAGGGTTTGAAGAGGCGCTTCTTATGCAGCAGAGAGCGTTTCTGCTTTAGGCATTAATATCAGCAAAGTTCAACTGTTGGAGCCTGAACTGTTTCTGTAGAATATGGGAATTAAAATGAACCATTTATCTCCCTTTTCTCTGAGGGCTTGCTTGATGTTGTAAGCACCTTCCCTTCTAAGCTCTGTCGTTTTTGTAAGAGCTTAGGAGTAGGAAGGCTTGAGCAGTTATCCTCCTGCGAGGTCTTGGAAAGCACGGTGGCTTCTGTGAAGGGCATGCTAAGGGGGGGTGCCTCCGGTGCAACGCCTGATTTTGGGTGGCTCTGGGAGGGCAAGAGGAAGCTGCAGAAATGGCCAGGGCAGGAGCAACACCGGCATGGCCTGGCTCCTCTCGGTTCCTCTCTGCCATCCAGCATCCTCCCCTCCTCTTCCTTCGTGGTCTCTGACCTTGTCCTGGTGGTGGCATGTTCTCCTTTTCCTGCAGAGGGACAGAGAGCAGCTTTATGTTCAACTCAAGAATATTTTTAGATATAGAGAAGATGTTGAGTGAGAAGATGCCTGGTGACTGCAGCAGCCCGCCCTGTGTATGAAATACTCAAAAAGCCCTTTCTATGGCAGGGTGTTCCTCATCCCTTCGGTTCTGCAGCTTTGCTGGTGCTATTGGGTGGACAGCAGTGGCACATGCAGGGCGCCTCTGCCGCCTCCTTCCCGCTGCCAGTGGGCTCCCTCGCTCCGGACCCAAAATGCATTTCATTCCTCATCAGCGGAGCCAGTGGGGGTCACGGGCCTCCACAGAAACGTTGCCGAACAGCTCAGGAATGCAGAGCTGGAGCGGCTCCATGTGCTGGCAGAGGCAGCAAGCTCCTCTGTCTCTGCCTCCCACACGGCTTTGTGGCTCTGCAAGGAGTGGGACCCCTGCCCTCCACCTCTCCTTGCTCTGACTTGCTCCTGCCCAAAATCAGATGCAGGAACTTTTTATCCATCACAGGTCCTGCCCCTAGCCTGCTTGGGTCCATGGTTGGAAGCAGCCTGTACCAGTGTACCCCCTTCTGCGGGGGATCGAAGCCGGCAGTGCCAGGCAGGGATGCACAGGCTTGCCATCTGCTGCTGTGGTGCAAGGCAGGCGAGGGAGGCTGCTAGCAAGTCTTGCCCGAGAACCTTCCCGGGCCAGGCTGAGGATGCATGTGGCTGGTAACCTTTCCCTGACAGCCATAATAGGAGGCCTGGTAGGAGAAAATCAGTCTAAAAGAGGACAAGCAGATATGGTGCATCCCACCAGTGCTCTTGTGTCTTCCTACCAGCTGGGGTTTAAGGACAAGGCAGCCTGGGTCAAGGCAGAGCAGGGGAATCCTTCCCCATGAGTAGGCTGTCAGGGAGAGGAAAAGGGGTGTCACTACTGGAGAGCATCGGGTTGGGGCTGACCGGGGACTGGGGATGCTGAGAAGGGCAGGGAGCAGTGGGGCAGGGAGAAGGACCTGGCGCAGGGACCCCAAGGCATGCAGCAACCTGGGAAAGCACTGAAAGCTGCTGCACGGCAGGTAAACCCAAAGGAAAGGGCTCACCCTACAAGCCACAGCAGGCAAGTGGGGGGGGCGGCGCTTATTTACAACCTCCTTTTGTTATTTCTTTCCAATTTTGCTCTCCTGTAAGAATATCGTTGCTCTAATTAGGTGTTATTAAACCTGGTGTTTCGAAGCCCTGTTGAGGGGTGTTTGCTCTGAAGCTGATCTACGCAATCCTTCAAGCTTGAAGCTGACCCTTCAAGCTGGACCCAGCTTGGGGCCCATTTCAGATGGCGTGGTGCAGCTCTCGTGTGCCCTTGCAGCAAGAGCTGCAGCAGCTGGGTCCCTCGCCCTCCTGTGCATCGCCCAGCACATGGGCTCCCCTGCCCTGGGTTTGTGCCGCGGCTGCTGCCATAGACCCCAGTCTCCAAGTGCCAATGTGGTACTTAGCGTGAGCGGTGCTTTCCCCAGGTAATTATTTTTAATGGGCAGGTTCAGTGCCTGGTGCCCTTATCTTGCCTCCCCGAGCAACTACAGGCTTTTCCATCCCTCTGGGTCCCTCTGTGCTCAAGCTGCCAGCTCAGCACCGTCCGCTGGCGACATGGGGGGGCCCTGATAGCCGGGGCAGGGCCCCACCAGCTCCGGGTCAAAGCTTGGTTTTCCTCTTGTGGCTTCTGTGTCATGGCAGGTTTAATTATAACCCCTTCTGTCACACTCTCCTGGCTTATCTCGTGTGCTCCTGCGTGCTTGCTTCCTCCTTGCTGGCAGCATCTCTGCTGAGTACCAGCTGCCATCACTCCTGCAGGTGAACAAAATCGGCTTTGGGATGGGGAGACAAGGGTCCCAACGCTGGCCAGAGACCCCGGGGTCAGCATGGGGCTGGAAAGTGGGACCCCCTCGCAGGCTCACCAGCGTAGGGTGCAGCCCTTGCTTGCCGCTAGAAGTCAGGTCCCAGCTTTTGGGGAGAAGAGGTGCTGCCGGAGGAAGAGGAAGGACCCTGCACATTGGAGGGGACCGTGTAGGGACAGCAGTCAGAGCTAACCCGGCTGTCTCCTCCAGCAGGTGACACAGGAGTGGGGACAGCCAAGCCACCACCATGGTTGCCCTCTTGCTGAAGATCAGCATCGGCAACGTGGTGAAGATGATGCAGTTCGAGCCCTCCACCATGGTGTACGATGCCTGCCAAATGATCCGTGAGCGGGTGCCCGAGGCCCAGATGGGACAGCGTAAGTCTGTGGTGGGGCTGTCTGCTGTGCTGCCGTGCCAGGGCCACTCCGGCTTGGCTCCTGGCATTTCACTGGCTTCCCTTTCCTCTTTTGTCCCCATGCCTGTCTGGGCTTTCCCAGCTGGCACAGAGCAGTGGGGGGAGCAAGGTCCAAGTCCTCCTGCCTGGTTGAGGTGAGGGGCTGAGCTCCTCGGGCTCCCTCCTTGACACCCCAGAAGAAATTTGGGGGCTTGGGAGGTAGGAAAACACGTTTGGAAGTGAAATACTCGTCGAGCTCTTTGAGCCTGCTGCCCTTTCTCTGCTCCTCTCTCCTACTTGCATTCATCACCACTAGCCAGGACTAGGTGGGTTTAAACAGTCGCAGGGGTTGTAGCGAGCATTAATAAATCATATAAGTTAATTTTTACTTTCTTGGGGAATATATAGTCCTCCATCAGGTCTGTCCCCCCCGGTAGCTCTCTGCCAGACTCTGTGCTGGTACTCCGTTACCTTGCTAAGCTTTTTCAGCTCTAATATCTCCCTGCTGCCGCAAAGCTCAAAAGTAAGCTTATGTCACATGAGCTCATGATGCAATTCATGCCCACACGGATGTGGCCTGTCTCTGGCATGGACGGGGGGGTTGGAGCACTGGGACATCATCTTGGGGGCTTTCCTGGGTCCCTGCCGCTTCCGAAAGCGGCTCTGCCACTGAGGAGAGCCGTGCATTGGGCAGGCAGCAAACAGGAGGTCAGGAGTTGTGGGAAGAGGAGGGGGAGCACAGCAACATCTGGGAGCTGCGAATTCCTCATGGATGAAAGGAAATGCCTTCTCATGTGGTGCCCATCTGGCCCGTGGGACACGGTATGGCGGATCACAGCTTTCAGTTTCGGAGAGGGACTGGATGTTTATGTGGATGCAGGGCTGTAACGGTGTTGCATTTCCTGCTCCTGGGTGTGAGCCAGCCTGCTTATAAAAAAAAAAAAAAAAAAAAAAGGCAAGGGGAAAACCTTAAAGGGAATTGCTTATTCCCAAGTTCCTTTTCAGTTGCTCACAGCTTTTCTTTTCCTATCAGTTCCTTGCAGCTTTTGTTTCTCTTTGCTCTCCTTACCCGGTGGCACTTGGGGGTCCCTTTTTGAGCTGCCCTGTTTTTTTGTGATGTTTGGACTGGAGGAGCTTCGGTGTAGGTTTCCAGAGCTGCTCTTGCTCTGTCTCAGGAAGCGCCTCTCCCTGCCCAAGCTATGGATCTGGGGCAAGCTGCTCAGTTTTCTGTGCTTTAGAATTATCCTTTTAGAATTTGCTTTGAAAATAGCTTTTTTTTTTTTTAATATAAAAAGGAAAGCCTCAGCGATTTTTCTGCTCCCTGTTCAGTAGGATCCTAACAGCAGTGTTAGCCAGGCAGGAGTGGGGTGCTTCAGGAATTTGTCCCTCCCTGCAGAGAGCTGCCAACGAGATGACTCATTATAAACTTAGCAGCCAGCCAAGACAGCCTGCAGCGAGGGATTGTTGGAAAGGCGGAGAAGGACCTTTCCCAGGGCAAAGCCAGGCGTGGTCCTGGCTTCTTGCAGCAAGATGACAGGGCCATCCCTGTGGGTCCAAGCCGGGGTGCCACTGCTAAGGCATCATCAGCGCCCTCACTGGGTAGCCCAGCCCTGAGGGAGCAGGATTTGGTGAACAGCACTTCTGTACTTTCTCATCACCTCTGAGACCTTGTAAACTTTGATCCCATCCTCTTTCAGCCTCCTCCCCAAACGGAGGAGTCCCAGCTTCTTTAGTCCCTCGTACCAAGGCTCCATCATTTAAGTTGCCCATCTCTGTATCTTTTCAAACTCCGCTGTGTCCTTCTGGGGAGGTGCAGACCACACCACCATGGAGTATTCAAAGTATGGATGTGTCTAGGTTTTATAAACCAGTTCCCAGCACCCTTCCTGGTGATGCCCAGCATTTTGCTACCTTGCTTTGGCTGCTGCTACATGTTGCACTGAAGATTTCAGAGCGCTGTCAACCACAACTCCAAGCTCTTCCTTCAGTTGTGTCAGTTCCAAGTTTGGCATTGCATAGGCATCCTTCAGATGAATTTTTCCATAGATAACTATATGGTAAAACATGTACCTTGAAGCTTGCTTGCCAGCTTTTTGCTGGGCTCCAGTGTGCACAGTACTGCTGTGTTTTGCGTGCTGGGCTGCAGGCGCATCCCTGGGCGCAGGCTGGCATCTTGGTGGCCCTGTCCTGCTCAGGATTATCCTGGCAGAGGCTTTATCTGTTTTTCAGCCAATGATTTTGGGCTGTTCCTCTCAGATGAAGACCCAAAGAAAGGGATCTGGCTGGAGGCTGGGAAGGCTCTGGACTACTACATGCTTCTCAATGGGGTAAGCATCCATCCTGTGTCCTTCCAGCTGGTACCGGCCTCGGCTCTGTGGTTAGATGTGCCCACGGTGGGGAGGTGCTGCAGGTGCCTGCCCTGCTGCCTTGCATTGTGCCTGGATGTACCCCATGCCCCCCCCTCACGATTGCACCAGGGAGGTGGGAGCTGTTAGCATGGTGGTAGGATGTAGGCGCCCTGTGCCGGTGCTGCTGCTGGGAGCTGTGCTCTGCTGTGCTCACAGGACACCATGGAGTACAAGAAGAAGCAGTGGCCCCTGAAGATCCGCATGCTGGATGGGACAGTGAAAACGGTGATGGTGGATGACTCCAAAACAGTCATGGACATGCTCATGACAATCTGTGCCCGGATTGGTGAGAGGAGGGGGCAGCAGCAAGGGGTAGGAAGGGAGGTGGGGAGAGATGGCAGCGTCTGGTGGGGGGTACCAGCAGCAGCTCTGCAGCAGATAGCCTGGCAGCAGGGATGTCCGAGGGGTGCGTGATGCTGGGGAGGGGACACCGCTCTGCACCCCTGCATCGTTTCAGGCTCTGTATTTGGCACTGATGTCATGCTGAGCTTGGTCCTCTGCACTCCTGCAGGCATCACCAACTACGATGAGTACTCACTTGTTCGGGAGATTATAGAAGAGAAGAAGGAGGAGGTTACCAGCACCCTCAAGAAGGACAAGACCCTGCTGCGAGATGAGAAGAAGATGGAGAAGCTCAAGCAGAAGTTGCACACGGATGACGAGTGTACGTGCCTGCACATGCTGGGGACAGGGTCAGCCTGTGCCGAAGGCAGCGGGGAGGAGAGCTGGTGGGCAGGGAGGGGAGCAGGGCCCCTCCCTGCAAGGGGAAGACCCAACACAGGGGAGTAGAGAGGACTGTGACGAGGGGACATGTGCCTACGCTCCTTGGAGTCTCTCCTTCTGTGTGGAGGCCCAGGGCAGAGGGATGAGAGCCAGGATGCACCAAACAGACATCCATTTCTTGCTCTGCATGAGCAGCCCTGGGGCCGGGACCAGCCCTGCCTGGGTGTCCGCCCATGCTCATGTCCTGGTGTTGCCTGCAGTGAATTGGCTGGACCATGGCCGGACCCTGCGTGAGCAAGGCATTGATGACAATGAAACGCTGCTGCTGCGGCGCAAGTTCTTCTACTCTGACCAGAATGTGGACTCGTGAGATCCTGTGCAGCTCAACCTGCTCTATGTGCAGGTACAGCTCCTTGGAGCACCTCTCTCTGCTGCCCCATGCCACCCCCCTGCCAGGGCTGGTGGCTGAGGGTTTTGGCCGGGAGCCACCATAGGGGGCACTTCAGGATGCCCAGTTATCTCCTAGGAGAGATTTCCTGGGTAAGAGCCAACACTGGCAATCCCAGCCCTGCCCTCTGTGTACTCTAGAGCTCCCCAGGGGATCCCATGTCTCCTCTGCCTGGTAGGAACCATCCTGAAGTCCTGCTGCTGTTCCTCTCCCAGGCATGGTGATGGGCCCTGTAGGGGACAGCCTGCCCCTAGATCCTCCTCTTTTTCATGGCCACTTCTTTTCTGCCTGGAAAACAGGTCCTGCCTGGTGTGGAGGGGAGCGGTGGCAGGGCTGTGTGGCTGCCCAGCCCACAGTGGTGTCTTCTCTTCCCACGCAGGCTCGCGATGACATCCTTAATGGTTCCCACCCTGTCTCCTTTGACAAAGCTTGCGAGTTTGCCGGCTACCAGTGCCAGATCCAGTTCGGGCCGCACAACGAGCCGAAGCACAAGCCAGGCTTTCTGGAGTGAGTGTCCCGGGGAGCCCTTGGGCTTGTCTCCAGGTGGCTTGAGCAGCTCGGCAGTCCCCAGCACTGTGCCAGCACACAGTGCTTGGGGATGCGGACGTCTCTGGAGTGGACCCCTCTCCTCCCTGCAGCACGGTGCCTAAGCGTGGAGGTCCATGCCAGCTGCAAGGGGTGCCAGCCCCCTGTCCTGCTCCCTCTGGCACCTCCCTGGGACATGCAGCCAGCTCCCCTTCTGATGGGGGGGACCTCAGCCTGCTGTACAGCCTCCCCTGATGCCATGTGAGGTGCTGCATCCTTAGCACCTCCACCCTGCCAAGGGCAGGGTGGCTCCTGAGGCAGCTTTCATTACTGCAGCAACTTCTCCCACATCCTTCCTGCTCCCAAAAACTCCCAGCCCATGCCCTGGCAGGGGTTTGTCCAAGGCTCTGTGTTGGGCCTCTTTGTAGGCGAAGACAAATGCTGGCTTCGGGCTCTGCTGCTAACAGCTGGCTTGGCTGTCTCTTGGCAGACTCAAGGATTTCCTGCCCAAGGAGTACATCAAGCAGAAAGGGGAGCGCAAGATCTTCATGGTACGTGCAAGGGGGGGTGTTAAGACCTGGGCTTCTTGTTCCTCCTTGCCAAAGGTTGAGGTTGTTCTTGTCCCTGGAAGCAGCATGTAGTGGCTTGGCAGGTGAGAAATAGGAGCACAAAGCTGTAGGTGGGCAGACAAGGCAGCTCCTGAGGTCTCAGAGGGATGCTGTAGCAGGGGCAGGGGCCACTGGTGGGGTGGAGAGAGCCTGGAAAGACAATGACAGGGCAATGGTGGCATAGCCAGGGGACCGTGGAGCTAGCATGATGTTCTCTCTTTGCTGTTGCAGGCCCACAAGAACTGCGGGATCATGAGCGAGATCGAGGCCAAAGTTCGCTACGTGAAACTTGCCCGTTCCCTCAAGACCTATGGGGTCTCCTTCTTCCTGGTCAAGGTAGAGCAGTGGATCCCCTGGCCAAAATTTCCCTTCTCCAACATCTCTCTGTTGTTGAGCTGCTACCTATCAACCTGCGTTGCTCCAGTTTTCCCTGCGTCCCCACTATCTGTCCTTCTTGGCCTTCCCTGTGCACTGCCTTCCCACTTCTTGGTTCATGCTTTTTCTCGTTTTCAAGCCCCATGTCATGGTTGTCACCACCTGAAAGTGTGGCCTTGGGTGTGGGATATCTGAAAAGCCAAGGACATGTAGTGAGCAACCCAGACTCAGACTATGTGGACTTAATCTGCATTTAACGCAAGAGGAATTCAAGGATGCTGCAAAGGTCGACTGCGGTTTGGAAGACATGAAACAAGCAGATTAAGAGGAAGAAACTATTGGCTTGCAATGCTGAAAACAAGATATGGGAGAAGCGGGCGGTGCGTGTGAACTATTGTTATGAACAAATCAGAATATTGCTAGTAGCGCATGAACAGCATATTGCCAAACATAGTTAACCAATTAGCGATAAGTTTATGCATGATCAGGAAGGCCAGAAACTATATTAACTAAGCTGTGTATGTAATAAACCGACATTTTGCTTGATCATATTGATCGTGTGCTGTGTCCGTGACTTCCGCGTCAGCAGGTGGCGCCCGAACAGGGACCCTCAGATCGGAGTTGGATTTTCTGACGAAACCGAGAACGCAGGGGGCGGAAGCCGGCCGAAGGTGAGTGCTGCCCCGGCGCTCGGGAAACGCTAGCGCGAAAGGTGGAATCTCACCCTGATCAGGTGAGCGGCCGGGGAGGAGATGGGGGCTACCATGACAAAAGAAGAGTCAGCGGTGGTTAAGCTCCTCCAACATATCCTCTCAACGAGAGGTATAAGTTGTGACTCGTCTACTCTGAAAGCATTATTGCTCTGGGCAAAAGGAAAGGATTTGATCCCCACGGTTGGAGTTGCCTTTGATGCTATGACATGGGAGAAAATAGGGGCAGAACTGTGGGAAGAAATAAGTAAAGGATCCAAAGAGACAAGCAAATTCCCCACTGTGTGGAGACTGATTAATGAAACTTTAAAAAGCATGGGGGAGGAGCGGCAAGTCGCTGCATCGGCATTCGCGGCTTTGATTCCAGGTGACGGGCCCACCTCTGCAACCAGTATGTTGTTTTCGGGTCCGACAATCCCTGCAGCGACCCCGGCCCGCGTTGCAGGAGGGGTCCGGATCCTAGCAGGGACTGCAACTGCAGCTCCCACCACCACCGAAGTGCAGTCACCAGAAAAAAACGCTGTGGAGGCTACTCCGCCATCGCCCGATGTACCACAGTCGGATCGCCCTCCGAGTTATGATGAGGCCGATCCACCAAATCGACCTCCCTCACCGGTGGCGACCACCTCACTTTACCCTCCTTCGCCACCAGGTGGCGAAGAGGAGGAGGAAAACAATGGTGTTCTAGAGGAGAAAGCTGAATTACAGGAATTGATAAAAAGACTGGAGACTTTAGAAGCGCGATTGGCAGCCCCGCCAGAAAACCCACCAACGTCACTGTCCGCATTATACCCAGGACGGTCAGCACCCAACGTTTTTGCTCCAACTAGGGCACCGGTGGAAACTGGTGCTTTTCCGTCTTTGCCACCACAACAACCATCGGGGGGTGGAGGGGTATTCGGGCAAGGGATGTTGGTGGGAGGAGTTGGGGATCCGTCAATGCGATGGAAAGGTGTTATCCGAGATGCCATGATAGAGGGACAGGTTTTACCCATGGCTTTTCCTGTTGTAGTTGATAATAATGGGAGAGGTGTATGGGAAGCACTGGACTGGAAAATATTGAAAGAAGCGAAAAGTGCTGTTACTCAATATGGTTTAAAATCACCATATACTCAATCTATATTACAGCACATTTTTTCAGCACAGTTATTAACTCCTTATGATTCTAGAATGATTGTCCAGATGCTATTACCACCATCGCAACAACTACAATTTTTCCAACATTGGCAAACTGCCTGTGATAGGGCAGCTTCAATACCTCGACAACAAGGCGATCCGTTATTCGGAATCCAGGCTCAAATGTTAATGGGCGCAGGGCCTTTTACGCGACCTGATTGGCAAGCGCAGTTTGCTACCGAGGCATTGCAATTGAGTCAGGAGTTAGCTTATAAAGCTCTTATTAACGTGCACGATGAGAAAATTAGACCTGCTTTTACCGCTGTAAGGCAGGGACCCACTGAATCGTACGGCAAGTTTATTGATCGTTTGCACGCTGCAATTATGGCTCATCCAGATATGGATGAGGGAATGAAAGTAAAGTTCTTAGATATGCTTGCATTTGATAATGCTAATGAAAAAACAAAAAGAGCACTCAGTGTGTTGCCAAGAGGATCCAGCACAGGACAGTTGCTAGAGGCTGCTGAGCGAATGTTAGAACAAGAAAAGGCTACGGTTATGGCCGCAGCTGTAGGTGCAGCAGTGAAGCCGTTGGTATCAAAAAAGCAAGGGGGAAAAAAGGACAAGAAGTGCTTTAATTGTGGAAAACTAGGCCATTTTAAAAAAGAATGTAGGAGTCCAATTAATACTGAGGGTCAGAAAGAAAAATGGTGTACGAATTGTAAAAAAGATAATCACGACACCCAAGAATGTCGAAAATTGGGAAACACGGCACGGAGCGCACCACACCCACGCGTGAAGACACAAGTGCAGGGTGCTTGGACCGCTGCACAGCCGCCACAGCCGGTAGCGCCGGAGTGGACCTGGCAACAGCAGTAGACATAACCTTAACAACGTCTGAGGTTAAATTAATTGATTCAGATCAACAAGGACCTCTAGGGCATGGGTTGAGTGCATTGCTCATAGGCCGTTCTTCAATATCACGAAAAGGTATATTTATAGTACCAGGACTCATCAATGCGGATTTCTGTGGAACCATAAAGATTATGGTATATACCTTAACGCCACCACTTACAATACCAGCACAGTCTAAAATAGCTCAATTAATACCATTTCATGCGTGTGTCCCTAAAGCGCATTCAATTGTACGTGGGCATGGAGGTTTTGGATCCACAGGAGTACCAAATGTGTTATTAGCAATAGATATTGCCAAGGGAAAACCTGAAGAAAGGGTAACATTAAGACATCCTAATGGACAATCTTTAGTACTGTCAATGTTAATTGACACGGGGGCAGATGTAACTGTTGTCCCTATCACAAAATGGCCTCGTCATTGGCCACTGGTACCTGCAGCTACCAGTGTTGTGGGAGTCGGGGGGGCACAATGCACGATGATTAGCAAATTACTGATAGCATTCAATTTTGAAGACGGTACCACTGTTACCACAAGGCCATATGTAATGCACTTGCCTGTAGCTCTTATAGGTCGGGATATATTATCCCAAATGGGAGCCAAACTTGTAACCCAGCATTTTTAGGAGCGGCCATGGTTGAGCAGCCCATCTTAAAACTCACCTGGACTACGACAATGCCAGTGTGGGTAGACCAGTGGCCGCTGAAACAGGAGAGGCTGCATATTTTACAAAATTTAGTTAAAGAACAGTTAGAAGCAGGTCACATTGTGCCTTCCACAAGCCCTTGGAACACACCCGTTTTTACCATCCCGAAAAAATCTGGAAAATGGCGATTGTTGCATGATTTACGAGCGGTGAATGCTGTAATGCAAAATATGGGGGCATTACAGCCAGGATTACCCTCCCCTGTGACGATCCCAGAAAATTGGGACTTCCTCATCATTGATTTGAAGGATTGTTTTTTTACTATTCCTTTGCATCCTGAAGATGCAGAAAAATTTGCATTTACAGTACCATCAATCAATAAACAGGAACCGGCAAAAAGATACCATTGGGTGGTACTACCTCAAGGAATGAAAAACTCACCTACTCTGTGTCAAAATTTTGTAGCGTGGGCCTTACAACCATTCCGAATGAAACATCCATTTTTACTAGTTTTTCACTATATGGATGATATCTTAATTGCTGGAGAAAAAATGGATGTGGAAGGAACTTTACAAAGGTTAATAGAAACCTTAGAACCGAAAGGTCTTAAAATTGCTCCAGAAAAGGTACAACGACAAAATCCATGGCAATATTTAGGATGGACAATTACTGGGAGCACAGTCAGACCACAGAAGATCATACTCAAAACAGACATTAAGACGCTCTCAGATGTTCAAAAACTAATGGGAGATTTACAGTGGGTAAGGTCAGTTAGTGGAATAACTAATGATGATCTAGCTCCCTTGATGCCTCTGTTGGGAACCTCAACCAGAGCCGATGAACGACGAAGCCTGACGAAGGAACAAGAGCAGGCATTGGATCACATTATAAAAAAGGTTTTGACAACAGCTGTACAAAGAAAAATTAGTGATTTGCCTTTGCAAATTTTAATTGTTAACTCATCACCCAACCGAAAACACTTCATAGGACTGATAATCCAAATAGATAGCCCACGCATCAACATTTTAGAGTGGGTATTTTTATCCTATCAGCCAAAAAATACCGTCTGTACACGGATTGAACTATTAGCTAATATGATCATCAAAGGTAGAAGAAGGATTTGTGATCTGACAGGACAAGAACCTGAAACCCTGTTTGTACCTATAGCACAGAATTATTTAGATTGGCTTTTAGCAACATCAGAAACATTTCAAATCGCTTTAGCCGAATATCCAGGTACTGTAACCAATAACTATCCTTCCACGAAAATTTTGCCGCTTTTACAAAATCAGGACTTTGAAGACATCCCTTATAGATCAGAAGTACCAGTTGAAGGGCTTACAGTATTTACTGATGCTGGTAGAAAATCGAAACGAGCTGCTATTGCTTGGTATGACAATAATCAATGGAATCATCAACTTCTTACAGGTCATACCGCCGACTCTTTACAAACCTTCGAGCTGAGAGCGGTGTTATGGGCCTTTCAACGCTGGCCCGACAAACCTCTAAATGTAATTTCAGATTCGCTCTACGTAGTAGGAACGGTACAGCGCCTAGAACGCGCTATGATCAAATCACTGAAGAATAACACCTTATATATGTTATTAATGCAACTTTTATTTTTATTGAATCAACGCACTAAACACTATTTTGTGACACATATTCGTAGCCATCAATTTGATCAAGGCTTGTCGATTGGAAACAACATAGCCGACAAGTTGGTTGCTACCATCTGGAAAAATCAAAATATTAACCTGTTTGAGCAGGCCCGTTTATCTCATGAATTTTTACCTCAATCTGCAAAAGTATTGGCGAAACAATATTTGATTTAAAACTATCAATCATCAGATGCCCGAGGCATCGTCCAATCCTGTCCTGCCTGCCAAAAATCAGGATTCGGTTTAGGTCTTGGGGTCAACCCTCGAGGTCTGGGAGCCCTACAATTATGGCAAATGGATGTCACCCACATCACAGAGTTTGGACAGCAAAAATATGTACACGTTAGCATTGATACTTATTCGCATGCAATCTGGGCCACTGCTCAAACAGGGGAAACAGCCAAACATGTTGTAAAACATCTGTGTGCAGCCATCGCTGCTTTGGGGATTCCTCAAGAGATAAAAACAGATAATGGTCCTGCATATATCTCTAAGACATTCGAACATTTCTGCCACTTGTGGGGCATTCGCAGAATCACAGGCATACCACACTCTCCTACAGGACAGGCGATCGTAGAACGCGCACATGCTACGTTAAAATCGCTGTTGCAAAAACAAAAGGGGGGAGAAATAGCCCCTGCTGAACGTCTTGCAAAAGCGATTTATTATTTACGGTTAACAGGGGACTGTGAATCTCCTCCAATTGTTATACACCATATGTCATTTCAATCGGGAATACAGAAGATCGATTCAGTATCGGTAAAAGTACGATATCGTGACTTAAAAACTGGAGAATGGAAGGGTCCTGCAGAAATTAAGATGACAGGTCGAGGATATGTTTGTGTTTTGACAGACGAAGGTCCGAGGTGCGTGCCTAGCCGCTGGGTGAAACCATGGAGAGAAGAGTCGGGACCACAACAGGAGTTACCATGATAGGTTTTCTCACGTCATTCCTCTCCATCATTGGTAGTGGTCACTCATGGATTTCAGTACAACCACGTACAAATGTTTGGGTAACTCTAGCTAATAAAACAGGGCAAGATTCAATCTGTTTAGCGGCAGCAAATGCAGGCAACCCATTTATGACATGTTTAGTGGGGACTCCGATTGGCGGTAAAGAGTGGGAGTATGTTTGTAACTCCTCCACCATCAGGCATGCATGCAGAGATATAGCTAACGACGTCAATGATTTTGAATATTAAAAAACAAACCCACAGATCTTGAAGAAGTATTGAAAAATATTCAAAGGATTGTAAGTCAGATTTAGATTTCTGGACAGCAGATAAAACAATTGTAGAAAGACTAGCTCTTTAGGTTTTAATTCATGGTTAGCTGGGTTAGGCATTTCAGGTTGGGGAAAAGATCTAATTATCCATGGGTTTATATTATTATTGGGATTATTATTATTAACTATACTTATATTAAGATGTGTTTTTAAATATTTCATGAAAGCCGTGGAGCGTATGATGAATGGAGTCTGGATTGCTCAAAAACAAAAAGGGGGATTTGTGGGATATCTGAAAAGCCAAGGACATGTAGTGAGCAACCCAGACTCAGACTATGTGGACTTAATCTGCATTTAACGCAAGAGGAATTCAAGGATGCTGCAAAGGTCGACTGCGGTTTGGAAGACATGAAACAAGCAGATTAAGAGGAAGAAACTATTGGCTTGCAATGCTGAAAACAAGATATGGGAGAAGCGGGCGGTGCGTGTGAACTATTGTTATGAACAAATCAGAATATTGCTAGTAGCGCATGAACAGCATATTGCCAAACATAGTTAACCAATTAGCGATAAGTTTATGCATGATTAGGAAGGCAAGAAACTATATTAACTAAGCTGTGTATGTAATAAACCAACATTTTGCTTGATCATATTGATCGTGTGCTGTGTCCGTGACTTCCGCGTCAGCACTTGGGGGTGTTTTGTAGCCAAGGGAGGCCAAGGGAGGGTCTCTGCCTGGATGGATCCGTCCCGGGAGCAGCCCACAACCCTTCTGTTGTGGCCCGCAGGAGAAAATGAAGGGGAAGAACAAGCTGGTGCTGCAACTGCTGGGGATCACCAAGGAGTGTGTGATGCGTGTGGATGAGAAGACCAAGGAAGTGATTCAGGAGTGGAGCCTGACCAACATCAAGCGCTGGGCAGCCTCACCCAAGAGCTTCACCCTGGTAGGGGCCAGCCCTGGTCCTCCATCCTGCCTCCCTGGTGGTGCCCCTGTGGGGGGCTGCTCTCATGCCAACCCTTCTCTTGGGTATTGCCCTGCGGTGGGACAGTCTTGCCCTCCTCCGGTGCCTCTCCTAGCCCTGGCTTCTGTTTTGGAGGCTGGCACTGGGCGCTTAGCGCATACTAGAGGGGCTTAGGATAGCCGTCAGCACCCTGCTCCAGCGCTACCCCGTGCCGTGCCGTTGCAGGATTTTGGAGATTACCAGGATGGTTACTACTCGGTGCAGACGACGGAGGGGGAGCAGATCGCCCAGCTGATTGCTGGCTACATCGACATCATCCTGAAAAAGGTGAGGATGTGCTGGGAAGGGTAGCCGGGCGCCAATAACTATCTCCTCTCCAGAGAGGGGTGCAGGGTGCCCCTTCCAGCTATCTCCAGACAGCCGTTGGCACATGGTGCTGCCATGGGGACCCCGTGGCCCTGGTATGGTGCCTGGGCTGCGGGAGGAGGGGGAGGCTGGGAGGTGTGTGCTAGCTGATGTGTTTTCTCTTTTCCTCCGCAGAAAAAGAGCAAAGACCACTTTGGACTGGAGGGGGATGAGGAGTCCACCATGCTGGAAGACTCCGTGTCTCCAAAGAAGTAAGTCCTCTAGGAGCAAGTTAGCTGCCAACCAGAAGCTGAATGGAGAGCAGGCTCCAGCTAAGCTTGCAGCACAGCGTGTCTGGAGGAAGAGCTGCCAGTCCTTCAGCAGCAGTGGTCCCGGAGAGCCTGGTGCCAGGGCAGTGGGCATCCCTTGACCTGGTATTTCTCCCCGTTTCAGGTCAACCGTCTTGCAGCAGAAGTTTAACTGTGTAGGCAAGGCAGAGCTGGGCTCGGTGGCCCTGCTAGCCGTCATGTGGACAGGGGCTGGAGGGCCAGAAAACTTCCAGGTGGGCACGATGCTGCAGGCTCAACTGCAAATCACCAGTGGCCAGATGCACCGAGGGCACATGCCTCCCATGGTAAGCTATCCCCACACCCACTGTAGGGCACAGACTCCGAGAGGTGCCCATCAGGCTCACGTAGACCCATCCATTTGGGTCCGTGGCCAGGCATTTGCTTGCTGTGAAGAGCAGGGGCTCTGTGCCACTGGCCTCGTGTGCTTGCTGGCCTGGCTGAGCTGGCATCCTCCTGCAAACTTGAGCTCCACCCTGGCCTTTTTCCCCAGGCCAGCAGCCGCAGCCTCTCCCTTCAGGTTGTGCCACCCCAAGCTGCTGTGCCCAGCCAGCCCCACCAGTGCCATGGTTTGCAGCAGAGCCCTGTGCCTGGTGTTGGTGTTGTTCTTGCACACACACCCCCCCCACACACCCCGCATCCTTTTCTGCAGCCGGAGAAGCATTTAAAAAGGTCCCTCTGCATCTGCTCCCTAAGAGTTGCCCAACTGTGGTACTCACTCATACCCATCCTGGGCAGACGCTTTGCAGTGGGCTGGGGCATTTCCCAGGGGGAGGTGCAGAGGGGAGACCCCTTTTTTGCTGGGTGCACCCCCCTTTTGCAGAGGCACTTGCCTAGATCGCTGTCATCAACAGTATGTTACATCACGTTGTGGGGGGGTGCATGAGCTGAATATTTGAGCCTGGACATGGAGCCCCTGGCATACCTCAGTCTGTCCCTGTGTTGCAGACTTCAGCCCAGCAAGCCCTGACCGTCGCCATCAACTCCAGCATGCAGGCTGTGCACGCAGCCCAGGCCACGCTGGATGACTTTGAGACCTTGCCACCCCTCGGGCAGGATGCTGTGAGTGCCAGGTGAAGAGGGGGTGCTGAGGGGAACCTCGCTGGAGGTTGCTGGCCAGGCTAGGAGAGGTGTCAGCAGCTCCTGGGAAGATCTGCTGCCTGCAAAGAGGTGGGGTTGTATCCAGCTTTGGGGGCAGGAGCGGAGGGGGGTGCTTGGTCACGTTGCTTGGTCAGGATGGGCTGGGGAGTTTTGGGTGGTGACAGCTCTTCCTTCCCTCTTTCTTGTCTCCTCTCTCCTGCATCATTCTGTGTGAGCATGGGTGCAGCTCCCCACCTCCACCATAACCTCCTGACCTTGTTCTCCCAATTTCAGGCGTCCAAAGCTTGGTGCAAAAACAAGATGGATGAGTCGAAGCATGAGATCCACTCCCAAGTGGATGCTATCACTGCTGGCACAGCCTCGGTGGTCAACCTCACTGCAGGTATGTGGAGGGTTGAAGAGGGATGCCCCTGTTTCTGGAGAAGGCTTGGTCTCTCTTGTCTGGCTGAAGGTCATATCTCCTGCCCTCCATCAGAGACTGGAGGAGCCAGCCTGCCCTAGCTAGAGCTAAATCAGCCCTGACTGCTGCTAATGTGCCTGTAGAGCCGGCTGTGCCCCTGCAGCTCACCCTGCCTTTACATCCCCCAACATCCCTGCCTATGCCCAGCCCAGCCCTTCCTCCCAGTCCTTGGCTGACCTGCCATCCTCTGAACCAGGAGCGTGTTGTCCAGTCCCTGCTATAGTTCCAGGCACAGCTGCGGCACCGTGCAGCTCTCCTTCCCCAGGCCCTCCTGCCCAAACTCAGCCAATGCGACCGTCTTTCAGGCTTAGGAGCCAGGGCACCTCTCCCCCTGCTCCTGGGAAGGAGGACCATATCAGTGACAGGTGCGGGGATGTTCTTGGAGCATCACTGAAGCACATCCCGTCCTGACTTGTCTCCTCCCTGTACAGGGGATCCAGCGGACGCGGACTACGCTGCCGTGGGCTGTGCTGTCACCACCATTTCTTCCAACCTGATGGAGATGTCCAAGGGCATGAAGCTGCTGGCTGCGCTGATGGAGGAGGAGGGAGGGAATGGGCGGCAGCTTCTGCAGGCAGCCAAGAACCTGGCGAGCGCTGTTTCAGGCCTGCTGAAAATGGCGCAGCCTGCCAGTGCTGAGGTGGGGGACAGGAGGGGCTGTGAGGCCAAGAGGCGGGTGGAAGCCAAGGAGAACCATTGGGAGAGTTTTTAGGGCTTGCTCATGAGCCTGGTGTTGCTTTTCCCTCGTTCCTTGCAGCCTCGCCAGAATCTCCTGCAGGCTGCCAGCCTCGTGGGCCAGACCAGCGGGGAGCTGCTGCAGCAGATTGGGGAGAGTGACGCCAACCCTCCGTTCCAGGTGAGTGCACCTGGTGGCACCCAAGGACACCTGCTCCCTAAAACCATCAGCCTTTGCACAGGACTGGCAGGAGGGCTCCAGGCCAAAGCTTGGCCCGGTGCATGGCGGTAACTTTGCTGAGGGAAGGGACAGGCCATTGCCCATCTCTGGCCCTAGAGCCGCTGTGATATAACGCCTCTTATCTTGTGGATTCCCATGTAGATCCCAGAAAGCCAGTGTGCTTGGATTCTGCCTGCCTCTGACCCAAAGATGGTAAAAGGGGGCTGTAGGCATGGCTTGGTGGTCCCTGCCCTCTCTGATGTGAGGAGTGCTCCTCTGGGGACGATCAGCTGAACTCTTTGGAGAAGAGCTCTTGTCAAAAATCTGCTTTTCTGGTGGTCAGCTCTCAGAAGTCCATGCACTTGGGTCGCTGCTCAGATGAGTGCTGCCCCAGGAATCCTCCCTCGCAGCTGCCTCGGCTCCTGCCTGCCGCCCCCTGCCCTGCCCATGGTCGGGAGCTGCCTGTCTGCCCCCCATCTGGGAACCAGGGTGGCTGGAGCCTCGTGGGATGGTTTTTTGTTTGTTTGTTTTGTTTGCAGCCACACGGCCTCAACACAAGCAGAAAAGCCTGGACAGAGAGCCAAGGGGAGCAGAAAAGCTAGTGCCAGGGCAGAGGGCTATGCACAGCCAGGCAGCAGTGTCGGGACAGGGCAGCCCCAAGGGGTGGATTTAGGACCTGAAAGACAATTTGCATACATGTGGGGTGCTCTGCCCTGCAGCTGCCAGACCCGAGTGTATCTGCTTCCCTCCCTGGGCCTCTCTGGTGGAGTGGCCACTTCTTTGCTGCAGTCAGATGCTGCGGTCTGGGGACTCTGGAGTTGGGTGCATGTGCTCTCCAGCCTCTCCTCCTGTCTGGAAGGGTGATGGTTTGCAACGGGAGTAGTCTTGGCTTGCAGGAGGTGAGGGGATGCTGTGACGTTTTTGGCTTGGTGGCTGGAGGCTTAGCTGCTGCGGAGTGCGGGGCCACTCACTGCGGGTTTGGGTCTGGTGCCTGGTGGGGAAGCAGTTTGCTGTGTGCTGGTCGCTGCATGTTGTGTGCTGGCAGGGTGGCCCCGTGCCTTCCCTGCTGCCCCTGGGGGAGAGGAGGCTGGTTGCTGTGTTGTACCCCTCCTTTAGCCCTGGGAATGACAGCAGAGATGTAGCCTGTCACTAAAGAGCTAGAAAATAGCTGGTATGCCTGCAGTACAGGTGACTGGTGTGGGCAGCAGCTCCTGCTCACCTCTTGCTGGTGGGGTGAGCCTATGGGTGGGCGGTGCCATGGGACAGCACTGGACGCTGCCCACAGTGCAGCTGTGCCCATGGCCGGCTTGTGCCTGCTGTTTGGCCAGAGCCCTGCACGGGGTGCGAAGCTGGGCAGTACTGGCGGTGCCTCACAGCAGGTTGTAACTGTGATACAGTCAGGGACTTGGTGCGGGTCGTTGCCTGGGGAGTGGGCAGTGAGCAGGTCATGGGTGTTGGAGTGATGCTGAGTGTTGCCTGAGCTGCTCTGGGCGGTGGTCATGGCAGCCTCCTGGTGCAAGGAGTTGCTGTGGTGCAGGCTGCGGCTGGAAGTCAGGTTACAACCTTGCCGCTGGCTGTTGCATGCGGTAGGGGTGGGTTCAAGGTGTTGCCAGCTACTCCAGGTGTTCGGTGCTGCTGGTGCTGGGCTGGGGTGGATAAAAGCCCCCCCCCCCCAGCTGCTGGTGCTCCCACTGCTACTCCCGTGTTGACCCTCTCAGTCCCCCCCCCAGGACATGCTCATGCAGCTGGTGAAGGCAGTGGCTAGTGCCACTGCTGCGCTGGTGCTCAAAAAACGGAGGACTCGGTGCTGCAGACACAGGTGATCACTGCTGCCACCCAGTGCGCCCTCTCCACCTCCCAGCTGGTGGCCTGCACCAAGGTAAGCAGCATTAACCCTTGCCTTGGCATGGCTGCAAGCATCACCTGGGTGGTGGCAGCTCTAGCTGGTGGGGTTGTAGGTGTGCCAGGACCACGTGTCCTCAGGTGGGATGTTAGGGGTCTGGCACCAGAAGCATGGCTGCCTCAGGCATTTGCCACTCCCAAACGCCGAATATCCTCTTTCGAGGAGCAGAAGTTGGGGACAGTTGTCCCTGCACGGCTCCTACAAGGAGCACGCCACACTCACTGCCCAGCCTTTCCTCCTCCCCTGCAGGTAGTGGCTCCCACAATCTGCTCCCCAGTCTGCCAGGAGCAGCTGATCGAGGCTGGCAAGTTGGTGGCCAAGTTGGCGGAGGGCTGCATGGAGGCCTCCAAGGTGGCCACCAGCGATGACCAGCTCCTGAAGCAGGTGGGGGTGGCAGCCACAGCCGTCACCCAGACCCTGAACAACCTGCTGCAGCATATCAAGCAGAATGCCATGGGTGGGCAGCCCATCGGGCGCTATGACCAGGCCACCGACACCATCCTCAGCGTCACCGAGAACATATTCAGCTCCATGGGTGACGTGGGTAAGAGCGGCTGATGGTACCTGGGGTAGAGCTGATGGTGGGTGGGGAGGTATCAGGGAGCCCGTGGGACTTGCTAATGGGCTACCCTTCCTTTCTTTCCCAGGGGAAACTGTGCGTCAGGCTTATATTCTGGCCCAGGCCACCTCTGACCTTGTCAACGCCATCAAAGCTGATGTGGAGGGAGAAATGGACCTGGAGAACTCACACAAGCTGCTGAGTGCGGCCAAGATCCTGGCTGATGCCACCGCCAAGATGGTGGAGGCTGCGAAGGTTCATGGTGTGCAGGAGGATGGGTGCTGGCTCTGGCCCCCGTCCGATGCCATTGGCTCGGTACTGCGGAGGGGATGAGCAGCCTCTGGGTCGGGGAGCAGTTCCCAGAGTAAGGTCCTGCACTGAGCCAACAACCTGTGTAATGGAGTGGGGCTCCTCCTGAAGCTGCGGGTGGTAGCAGAGGAGCTGTTAGCTCTCCTGCTGCTGAGCTCTCTGGAAGAGGCTTCGGTCATATCCCCAGCACTGTAAGTAGCCAGGCTGCCTTGGGGGTGTTCCCCGGCATCGGGCTGGAGCACAGCTGCTGCTGTCAGGAAGACAAAGGACCCAGTAGCCCCTGCAAGGTGTGATGGGTTTCCTGCTTTCTCCAGGGAGCCGCAGCCCACCCGGACAGCGAGGAGCAGCAGTGGCGGCTGCGCGAGGCAGCGGAGGGGCTCCGCATGGCAACCAACACTGCAGCCCAGAACGCCATCAAGAAGAAGCTTGTGCACAAGCTGGAGGTGAGACGCTGGGCAAGGGGCTGTGGAGGGCGAGCAGACATGGTCAGCAAACGAGACCCGGCTGGGAGCCCCTGTGTCCCTGAGCTTTCTGGAGGGATAAAGTCCTTTTCATGTACAGTGTCCATGCTGCATCCCGCAGAAACCTCCCCACTGCTCCCTTCCCTTGTGTGCACCGTGTTGCTTTGGGATGCTGGGCATCAAGGGTGCTGGGGATGCTCTGTTGTCACAGGTGGAGGCACGGGAGAAGAAGCTTAGGTGGAGCTGGGCCCCGGTGCATGGCAGGGAGGCTCCGAGGTAGGCTGCCCCACTGCCAGTGCTAACCCATGCCTCCCCCTGCCAGCACGCAGCCAAGCAACCCGCCACCTCTGCCACCCAGACCATTGCCGCTGCGCAGCACGCTGCCTCCTCCAACAAGAACTGCGCCGCGCAGCAGCAGCTGGTACAGAGCTGCAAGGTAAGGGCCCGGGCCTGATCCTGGCATCTCCTGCACCACCTGTCCCTTCTCCCATCAGCTGTGCCAAGGCTCTGTGCTCAGCCTCAGTGGGCAGGCAGACCTTGGGGTCCTCGTGCAGCTCCCCTGGGAGCCAGTCTTACGGTCACTGGTCCTAGATTAGATCCATGGGGAGCACCGTCTCCTCCCAGCTGAGCCTCTCCAGTGACCCTCTTCTCTGGCAGGTGGTGGCAGAGCAGATCCCAATGCTAGTGCAGGGCATGTGAGGAAGCTGGTCCCAGCCGGACAGCCCCAGCACCCAGCTGGCTCTCATTGCTGCCAGCCAGAACTTCCTGCAGGTACCTGCACTGCCTGGAGCCTCCTGCGCTGGCTCTGGCACAGGCGTTACAGCTTTCATACTGTGCTTGGCCCTCCTAAGATATCAGGAAGCCTACTGCACGTGGGCATCAGAGAGATGCTATGTGTTTGTCCCCTTCTCACGGCTTTTTCTTTTGACCTGGCAGCCCGGTGGGAAGATGGTAGCTGCAGCCAAGGCCACTGTCCCCACTATCACGGACCAAGCCTCTGCGATGCAGCTCAGCCAGTGTGCCAAGAACTTGGCCGCGGATCTGGCTGAGCTCCGCACGGCCACCCAGAAGGTGAGAGGCTGGGTCCCGTCATGCAGCAGAACCCTGGCTACGCAGAGCAGGGTGGGGACGGCAGGGCAATGGGGAGAGCCCGATGGCAGGTCACAGTCTCTGCTGCGGCAGGGTGGGCTTGGTGGTCACCCCGCTCACCTTCCCTTCTCCCCATCGCAGGCTCAGGAGGCGCGCAGACCCCTGGAGATAGACTCCGCACTGGGTCTCGTGCAGAGCCTGGAGAGGGACTTGCAGGAAGCTAAGGCAGCTGCCCACGACAGCAAGCTCAAGCCTCTGCCGGGAGAGACAGTGAGGGCGTGGGGAAGGGTGGCGTGGGATGGGTGCTGGGGCAGGGGAGCCACCGGGGTGGAGGCTGGAGGTGCAGCCCACCAGCACGTCCCCACTCATCCCCCCGCAGATGGAGAAGTGTGCCCAAGACCTGGGGAACAGCATGAAAGCTGTCAGCTCTGCCATTGCTCACCTCCTGGGAGAGGTGGCCCAGGGCAATGAGAGCTACACAGGTACTGGCCTCTGCACCGGGGCTGGGAGAGAGGAGGGGGCTGCACCAGCAGCGACTGACCTCTCCACCCCCCCCCAGGGATTGCTGCCCGAGAGGCGGCTCAGGCCCTGCACTCGCTCAGCCAGGCCGCCCGTGGTGTGGCAGCCAGCACCTCTGACCCGCAGGTGCAGAGTGCCATGCTGGAGTGCGCTGGCGATGTCATGGATAAAGCCAACAATCTCATTGAGGAGGCGTGGAAAGCGGTGGCAAAGCCCAGTGACCTGGAGAGCCAGCAGCACCTGGCTCAGGTGGGGGGAGCCCCAGTGCTCCCTGCCAGCCCACAGGAAGGGCATGGGGCTGGCCAGGGGACGGTGACCGCTCTTTGCTTCTCCGCAGGTGGCCAAGGTGGTGTCGCAGGCCCTGAGTCGCTGTGTCAACTGCCTGCCAGGACAGCGGGACATGGACGCTGCCATCTGCATGGTGGGAGAGGCCAGCAAGAGGCTGCTTATGGATTCGGTGAGCTGAGCTGGGGTGGGAGGGGAAGGGGGGGAAGCCTTGTAGGGATGCAAACTGGTCTGTCCACACTGGGTTCCTCTCTAGCGTGTCCCTAAGCAGGTGCCAAATCTTCATCCTCCATCTCCATCCTCTTCACCGCCTCTCCTAACCCCTCTCCCTGCCTCCAGTTCCCTCCCAGCACTAAGAGCTTCCAGGAGGCGCAGAGCCAGCTGAACCGGGCGGCCGCGGGGCTCAACCAGTCTGCCAACGAGCTGGTGCAGGCGTCGCGTGGCACCCCTCAAGACCTGGCCACGTCCTCTGGCAAATTTGGGCAGGACTTCAATGAGTTCCTGCAGGCGGGAGTGGAGATGGCCAGCCAGTCCCCGGTGAGAGCAAATACCCATTGGGGGATCCTGGGTATGGTGAGAGGTTTGGGGTGCCTGGGAAGGCAGCTGACTGCAGGCAGGGTGGCTGGGCAGCGGTGGTTAGGGTGGCTGTGGACAGCGCAGATGGTGAGATGGGGGTCTGGGGCTGTGCAAAACCACAGCAGCAGGGGGAAAGTGGCTTGGGTTGGTTCAGTGAGCATTGCTGCCATATCCTTGCTGTTGGCAGACAAGTTGTTATGAAGGGAACTGGCTCAGCTTGGAAACCACTGGAGAAGACTCAGGGTTGGTGTGGAGCTTGGAAACCTGTTGCAGGTAACTCTTCTTGGCTCCTTGCAGAATAAGGAAGACCGGGTGCAGGTGGCGTCGAACTTGAAGAGCATCTCCATGTCCTCCAGTAAGCTGCTGCTGGCTGCAAAGGCACTCTCTGCCGACCCTGCAGCTCCCAACCTCAAGAATCAGCTGGTGGCAGTGGCATGGTAGGAGGAACCGCTCCCTGTGAGCTGTTTGCTGTAGCAGTGGGGCCAGGTGACGGAGCCAGCGTTGATCCATGGGTCTCTCTCCCCGTCCCTGGCAGGGCCATGACCAACAGCATTAACCAGCTGATCACCATGTGCACCCAGTAGGCGCCAGGCCAGAAGGAGTGCGACAATGCCCTGTGGGAGCTGGAGGTGAGAAACCACATCTCATCAAGACAGTGGAGGGGCTGAGATGGCTGGGTGCTGAGATGGTGAGGAGGGGGCAGCTGTGCTCCGCTGCGAGGGGCGGGAGGGAGCGAAGAAGAGGTGCAAGCGGAGAGCATGGACCCTTCCCCTGGATGTGACAGCCACGTCCCTGCAGACAGTGAAGGAGCTGTTGGAGAACCCCACCCAGACTGTCAACGACATGTCCTACTTCAACTGCCTCGACAGCATCATGGAGAACTCCAAGGTGAGCCCTGAGCTGGGGGTGGAGGTTTGGGGAAGGATGGGAAGGTTTGGGAAGGATGTGGGGACAAAAGGAAAGGTAGTTCCTCCCCTGTTGATGAAGCACAGTGAGCTCTGAGCCTGGGAGCACTGCAGGAGTGGGAGGTGGTCTCTAACTGGTGCGTGGTGTGTCCTGCAGGTGCTGGATGAGTCCATGGCTGGCATCTCCCAGAATGCCAAGAACAGCAAACTGCCCGAGTTCGGCGAGTCTATCAGTGCTGCCTCCAAAGCTCTCTGTGGGCTGACGGAGGCAGCTGCCCAGGTGAGATGCACTCAGTCCCAGCCCTGAGCGTTACACCTGGTGCATAGTTGCCATATACACCCCTCCCCTGCCCCTCCAAGCCTGGCCCCATGGGACGGTGCCTGCTCTGAGCCTCCCCACTGCATGCAAGCTCTCACTGCCTCTCTCATGCTCCCAGGCTGCCTACCTCGTGGGGGTCTCGGACCCCAACAGCCAGGCTGGACAGCAGGGCTTGGTAGACCCCACTCAGTTTGCCAGAGCTAACCAAGCCATCCAGATGGCCTGCCAGAACCTGGTGGACCCTGCCTGCACCCAGTCCCAGGTGAGCATGAGGTGGGGCACTGTTATGGGCATTTTCTTGCACGAAAGGGAGTGTGAGGCTAGCGGGAGGAACTGTGTCCCAAGAGTTGGCCAAAATTATGGGTAGTGTCTTATCAGGCCCCATCAGCTGTACTGGGAACTAGCTGGCAACAGTGACAGTCCAGATGATAGGGAGCTGTATGGGCATGCAGGACCTTGACAATCCTTCTTGGGTCCCAAGAGGGACCTCTGTGGTCACTGGTGCCCTGTGTGGGGCTGGTGGGAAGGGAGAGCTGTGGGGATGGGGAGATGCGGTGGGTCCTGCCTCACCCTGCTCTTCCCCACAGGTGCTGTCAGCAGCCACCATTGTAGCAAAGCATACCTCGGCCCTGTACAACACCTGCCGCCTGGCCTCCTCCCACACTGCCAACCCTGTGGCCAAGCGCCAGTTTGTCCAGTCAGCCAAGGAGGTGGCCAACAGCACGGCCAACCTGGTGAAGACCATCAAGGTGCGGTCTCCCTGCTGGGGCGCTGTGGTGTGGATGGGATTTGGGGCATAGTGGGGGCTGGATAACTGCCCCAGTCTCTCTATGCCAGGTCCTGGATGGCACGTTCAACAAGGAGAACCGGGAGCGGTGCCACACTGCCACCACCCCTCTCATAGAGGCCATGGATAACCTGACGGCCTTTGCCTCCACCCCAGAGTTTGCCACCATTCCTGCCCAGGTCAGCCTGGAGGTAGGATGCTGCAGGGGCAGGGAAGGGCTGTGACGGGGGCTGCTGAAGGGTGGGGAGGAGCTGTGTCTCCCCCTGAGCTTGGGATGGGGCCCCAGTGCAGGGCTGGAGCTTGGGGGGGGGTGTGATGGGGAGGTGACAGCAAGCCTTGGGCTTCAAGGGGCTGCTCCGGGGTGAGGGTCATAGGAGAGGGAGGGGGTAACTTCCCACACACAGTCCCTCGTCTGTGTCACCAGCCCATCGTCTCCCTGTGCAGGGGTGCAGAGCCATGGAGCCCATTATCTCTTCGGCCAAGACCATGCTGGAGAGCTCTGCTGGCCTCATCCAGACTGCCCGCTCTCTGGCTGTCAACCCCAAGGACCCGCCACAGTGGTCAGTGCTGGCTAGCCACTCTCGCACTGTCTCAGACTCCATCAAGAAGTTGATCACCAACATGAGGTGAGGCAAGTCCTGCCCGCTTGGCCATGGCCCTGTCCCTACTGGTGGGTACCCCTGCTCAGGCTTACTCCAAGTGAGCATCCCCAGGGATGTTTTGGCTCATCTTCTCCTCAGCCGCTGCCGGGGGGACACAAGGGATGGGATGGAAGATGCCATCCCTTGTCTTGTACGGGAGCTGCTCCTCCAGCCCTGGCACAGGTTGATGGGGACGTGTGTTGGTATGCCTGGGCTCTGACACCAGGTTGCCCCCAGCCCAGAAGAAGGGGTCCTGCCCCTCACCAGCACCATCTGAGGCCAGGGCGAAGGGATGGCATAGTGCCTGCCAGTGCTGGGCTGATCTGTCTGTCACACAGGGACAAAGCTCCGGGACAGTGGGAGTGTGATGAGGCCATCGAGGTGCTGAACAGATGCATGCGGGAAGTGGACCCTTGCTGCCATCAGCCAGCAGCTGGCCCCCTGAGAAGTTATCTCCCAGGAGGTGGGTTGGGGACACGCTGCTGCAAGCTCAACTGGGGCAGGTGTCTCCCCCTGGCTCCCAGCAGCGCGCAGTGACCCCAGCCCCACTGCAGCCTCACGCGACACCCTCTTTGCGACAGGCTTTGCACAACCAGATGATCACGGCTGTTCAGGAGATCAGCAACCTGATTGAGCCCATGGCCAGCGTGGCACAGGCTGAGGCCTCACAGCTGGGGCACAAGGTAATGTGGGGACAGGGATGGGGAGCTGCTGATGAGGCGCTCAGTGCATGTGGAGGAGCTCACAGTGGGAGGAGAGACGCGAGGCAGCTGGGGCTGGAAGCTGCTGGCGCTGACGCTGCTCTTCCCTAGGTGTCCCAGATGGCTCAGTACTCTGAGCCTCTCATTATAGCGGCTATCAGCGCTGCCTCCAAAACACCCAACCACCAGCAGCAGATGAACCTCCTGGACCAGACCAAAACGCTGGCCGAGTCCGCCCTGTAGATGCTGTATACAGCCAAGGAGGCCGGTGGGAATCCGAAGGTGAGCAGGAGGAGCACATGTCAACAGCATGCTCCCCTTCACACGTGGGTGCCACGTGAGAGGCTTGGCCACGTGCCACACATGCGTATGCCAGACACAGAAACCTGGCCGGGGCTGCCGTAAGTGTGCAGCATCCCTGGTGGGAGGGGAGCTGCTGCCTGCTTTCCCTCACTCTGGCTCATCCTTGCAGCAAGCTGCCCACACCCAGGAGGCTCTGGAGGAGGCCAGGCAAATGATGAAGGAAGCGGTGGAGGACCTGACCACCACCCTGAATGAGGCAGCCAGCGCTGCAGGTGTCGTGGGGGGCATGGTGGACTCCATCACCCAGGTCATCAACCAGGTGAGGGGAGCATGGAGAGGACCTGGCTAGGGCTGAGTGTGGAGGAGAGGAAGAGCCAGTCAAACCCTACAAGGTCTCTGGGCTGAGGCTGGAGCCAGACTCTCCTGATGGTCTCTTGCAGCTGGACGAAGGGCCGATGGGCGAGCCAGAGGGGACCTTTGTGGACTACCAGACCACGATGGTGAAGACGGCCAAGGCCATCACAGTGACCGTGCAGGAGATGGTGGGTGCGAGCAAGCCTGTCACCATAGAAAGTGGGCCTGCCACCCAGGCAGGGCAACCACCCTCCTTGCTTGCCTGTCCCAGCATAGGGCCCCTCCATCTCCTGCTCTTCTTCCATCGGCAGGTCACCAAATCCACCACCAACCCAGATAAGCTGGGCATACTGGCCAACCAGCTCACCAACAACTACGGGCAGCTGGCGCAAGAGGCCAAGCCGGCTGCACTCATCGCCGAGAATGAGGAGGTGTGAGCATGGGGTGTGCCATGGGGCAGAGCAGGATCTGCTGGGGCATGAGACCAGAGGACAGGGGCGCTTGAGCCTCCCGTCGGAGCTGGGGGCAGGCAGTATTCAGACCTCCCTTGCAACATGGTGTGGAAACGCGGAGTAAAGCCATGTTTCCTTTTTCTTCCTCCTGAGTTGGGAGGACTGGGAGAGGTGGGGGTGGCTGGTGTTTCCCAGTGGGTATCACGGATGTGAGAGCTTAGTTCCCCGCTGGCTCTCTCACATACATGTTCCCCTCCAGATTGGCTCCCACATCAAGAGCCGGGTGCAGGAGCTGGGTCATGGCTGTGCTGCCCTGGTCACTAAGGCTGGAGCCCTGCAGTGCAGCCCCAGCGATGCCTACACCAAGAAGGAGCTGATGGAGAGCATGTGCGAGGTTTCTGAGAAGGTGAGCGGCCCAGAGAGAGGTGCGATGGCGTGGTGAGGTGGGAGGGATGCTGGATTGAGCCACGTGCCCTTGGAGCCACCGTGCTGGGTTCTCCCCTGGTCCTGTTGGGCTCTGTCAGCTCTCAGCCATGCTTGCCCTGGCCTGATTCAGCTGATGGGGTGGAGGATGGATCCCCCTCTCCAGGCACTTGTAACAGCAGCTGATGCTGTGATGGGCGAGTGTGACATCCAGATGCTGCCTGCTGACATGCCGATGATGTCCTGCTAGGGAAGACTAATCTACACACTGGTGGCAGCCCAAGGCCCTCCAAATCAGCTCTTGTAGTGGTGGATGTAGCATTTGCTGTGTCTCTAGCCAGCCTGCAGCCCATGCTGGGTGATTGATCTCTCCTGTACCTTTTGCTGGCATGGTGGAAAGCATCCTGTCCGTCAGTCAATCTAAAGAGCACACTTCTGAATAACAGACAAAAATATGGCTAAAACCCTCTAGTTGATAAGGGTAGAGCAGCAATGCTTGTAAGCAAGGTTACAAAAGCAAAACAAACACTTGTTCGTAGTGCCTGGCACGTGTCTGCATGCTCAGGGCCTCCTGCAGGTCCTTCCTTTCCAAGATTGCTTTCCATCAGGAAACATGTTCTCCTATGAGTGCTTGCCCAAGTGCAGAAATTGAGTTGAGCAGTTAAAGGAATGAGCTGCAGTGTTCTGATGTCCATCGTGCAAACCGTATTCATTTGGAAACTAGCAGAGTTCAATATCTCCTGGACCCTCAAACACAATAGGTACAAGGTAAAAATATGGAAGCTAAGAAGGGGTGTCCAGACCACACGATTCCCAATTCCCCTCCTTGGTGTGAAGTGGCTTTGTCCTGGGGAGGTGTTGGAGGAGATGTGCAGTGAGGGTTGCCTGAACCTGCTCTGCTCCCCCAGTCACCCTGCTTGTACCCTGCAGGTGTCTCACGTGCTGGCAGCCCTGCAGGCTGGGAATCACGGGACACAGGCCTGCATCACAGCAGCCAGCGCCGTCTCTGGCATCATTGCTGACCTCGACACCACCATCATGTTTGCCATGGCAGGAACCCTCAACTGGGAGAACTTGGAGATCTTTGCTGACCACAGGTACCTGGGTGCCTCGCCCAGCCTCTGCTCAGCCAGAGATGGGGTGGGGGGCAGACTGTGTCCTGCAGTCTCCTGTCTTTCTGAGCTGTGGACCAGCCCCAAGGAGAGCTGCAAGTTCAGGTCATGCTGGCTCTGTTTCCCCTCCAGCTCATACGTACAGAAGGCAGGGTCTAGAGTCACTCTACACCCCAAGGAGCATGTGTGTGTAGTGGGCTGTGTCCTCTCTGACTCCCTTCTCCCTAGGGAGGGCATCTTGAAGACAGCCAAGGCGCTGGTGGAGGACACCAAAGTGCTGGTGCAGAATGCCACAGCCAGCCAGGAGAAGCTAGCCCAGGCTGCCCAGTCCTCTGTATCCACCATCACCCACCTGGCAGAGGTGGTGAAGCTGGGTGCTGCCAGCCTGGGATCTGAAGACCCAGAGACTCAGGTGGGATGGGGTGTGTGGGGTGAATGGAGGCTGCTCATAGCTTGCTTGAAGGGGCTGAGGGTTGAAGGTGTTTGTGTGGTGCTCTGGGCTGGACTCTGCGTGTATACACGTGTGCCCTGGGGTGTCCAGATTTCCAACTGCTGGGCCACACCAGCCCCAGCCTGAGTGTAACCATAGCCAAGCTGTTGCCCTGGTCTTGTTCTCCCCCAGGTGGTCCTGATCAATGCTGTGAAGGATGTGGCCAAGGCACTTGGGGACCTGATAAGTGCCACTAAGGCAGCTGCTGGCAAAGCTGGGGATGACCCTGCTGTCTACCAGCTGAAGAACTCTGCCAAGGTCTGAGCTGGACCTGATGGGAAGGAGGGGATGGGGCAGGGGGGCTGGAGAAAGAGCAGGGGGGCTTCTCTGCTTGCTTGGTGGCAGGAGGACAACTGGGGGGCAGTCAGGGCAAAGGGGGAGGAAGGGGCACATAAAAGGTGGAGCACAACATGCAGAGGAGGCATTGATGGGAGAACAAGATGAGGTGGTGTGAGTGGAGTATGGGGACGGGGCAGTTTTGGACCAAACCACGAGGGAGGGACAGGTGCTGGCAGCAGCCCAGAGCTTGCATGGGGCTTCACCTGGTGCTCTTCTCCCTTCCACAGGTGATGGTGACGAACATCACTTCCTTGCTGAAGACTGTGAAGGCCATCGAGGGCAAGGCCACGAAGGGGACGCGGGTGCTGGAGGCCACAATAGAGCACATACGCCAAGAGCTGGCAGTGAGTACAGCCACGGTGGCGCGGCTGCCATCCTGCCCACCAGCTGCCCCCACACCTCACCGCCGCTTCTCGACTCACAGGTCTTCTCCCGTGCCTCCCGCCAAGGTCTCCACCCCGGAGGACTTCATCTGTATGGCGAAAGGCATCACGATGGCCACGGCCAAAGCGGTGGCCGCTGGCAACTTGTGTTGGCAGGAGGACGTCATCACCACAGCGAACCTGAGCCACTGTGCCATTGCAGATATGCTGCGCGCCTGCAAGGTATGGCAGGGGTCAGCAGGGGCTGTGGGTCTAGCACGGGTTTGTGGGGGGCAGCATGCACCCCGCAGGGGAGGTGCCTGGATGTCAATCGGGGTTCGCTGTCTCCGGGTTTCAGGAAGCCACCTACCACCTGGAGGTGAACGGGGACGTGCGGCAGCGGGCACTGCGCTTTGGCAAGGAGTGCACCGATGGCTACCTGGAGCTGCTGGAGCATGTGCTGGTGGTGAGTGTCTCTGCCCTGGTTCCCAGGGTGGGCAGAGGCTGCCCGTGGATGCCAGGGTGCTTCCCAAACCCCCAAGGTCCTCTGGGCTCTGCACCTCCTCCCACTGAGGTCTTTGCACAGCCCCCTTCACTGCCTGTGCTGGCACAGCACATGGCTGAGCCCCTGCCATGGAAGCAGATGTCAGAGAGATGAACAGGCTCTGAGGAAAGGTATTTGGCTAACAACAGACAGAGATTAGCTGGCTGTAAACAGGTGGAGGCTGGAAATTCAACAACACAGGAGCAAAATCCTGAAGCAGCTTCCAGTGAGAGTGGTAGGAGTAAGAGACTTCAGCCAGCGGGTGAGGGGCAGTGCCCCCGATGGCAGAGGTGATGACTGCAAGTGCCAGCTGCACCCTTTTGATCCAGACTTCCTCTAGCTTAGTCCTGAGGACTTCAGCTGGCTGCTTTAATTAACTGTCCTACAAGATGAGTGTAGTTTACAAGAAGCAAATTAAGACCGGATTAACCAAGAGAGTGGTAGAAAGGATCCAGTGAAGTCCTCCCAGCAGTTTGCATTCTTGGCGAGGACACAAAGGTGGAGTCAAGGGCGCTGGAGGGATGTGCAGACCCACACCCATGGAGCTGCAAGAGCCCTCGAACTGGGGTCAGGACAAAGATTGAGGGCGAGTCAGCTCTGCAGCAGGGTTTCACTAAGCTGGTTAGAAGGGCTCGGTAAGAGAGTGCTATTCAGGTTCACCAGATAGAAGGCAGTGGAGCTCAGAATGTGGTTTCCCACAGGGAAAAAGCCCCTTTAGGCAGAGGGTAACCAACGCTGGCAGCACAAAGAGGAGGTGGGCAGGAATCAACAGCTAGAAATTGAAGCTGGGCGGAGGGGAGGTCAAAGGACGGTTTTATCCAAAGGAACCACTGGGGTACAGTTCCAAGGGGAGCAGTGAGTTTTCAGTCCTCTGCATCTAGATCAAATATCTGTCTGGAAGATGCTTTAGCCACATGTAAGTCATCGCAGCCAAGGCTGTAGTGCTAAGGAAAAATTCTCTGGCTGACCTGTTGTTAACAGATGATTGGGCTAATGACTTACTGTGGCAGTGCCCAAGGTCAGCCTACTTGCAGGAACACACTATTCTGCTGTATTTTGGGTGTAACCGTCCAGCTGCTATGTGTCATGTCTTGAATATCATACATGCGTTACATCCCCTGAAACATTCACTGGAGGTGCATCTTAGTAAGCTCATAGCTTCCAGGCTGCCTTCAGCTCCTGATAGAGATCATTCAGCAGTTTTAAACATGTCGTCAGAGCAGACAGCAGACTTAATAATGTGGCATTTTGTCTGGATGCACTTATGAGGGCAAACCGTCTGTCGCTGTGTGCCATCAGCTCGGGGACTCTGAGTCACGTGCAGCTCTAGTGAAATCCTGGATGGAGTAGCCACTGAGTGCAGGAAGGCTTGCACTGAGGGACTTGTGTCTACGAGATGTCCCAGAGGCTGTGGACACTCATCCCATCCTCGGGCAGGAGACCAGCCAGGGTCACTTGAGAAAGCATCACAGACAATGCCCAATACATACACACATGTAGTGGGGCTGGGGGATCCCACTTTCCTTCCCTGGGGAGCGCACCCCAAACAGGCCAGTGCCCCCCCCCCCCCCCCCCCCTTTTCCAGATGCTTACCTCTGCTCCTTCCCCACAGATCCTGCAGAAGCCAACTCACGAGCTGAAGCAGCAGCTGGCAGGCTACTCCAAGTGTGTGGCCAGCTCTGTCACTGAGCTCATTCAGGCAGCCGAGGCCATGAAAGGTAAGGAAAGGTCCTGCTTAAGGAGGCAGGACTAAGGACTGAGATTAGGGTGGAGGGCTCAGCAGCTGCTGGAGGAGGTAGGGCAAGTCAGAAATGAGGTTGCACGCAGGTTTAACCTGCCTCGCTTCCCGGTTTTTCTAGGGATGGAGTGGGTTGACCCAGAAGACCCCACTGTCATAGCTGAGAATGAGCTGCTGGGGGCAGCGGCTGCCATTGAAGCTGCAGCCAAGAAGCTGGAGCAGCTGAAACCAAGGGCCAAGCCCAAGGTGTAGTGGTGCTGAGCCCCATGCTCAGCTTGGGGCAGGCTGGGGCTCTCCTGCCTGGGCCTCGGCCAGACGTGAAGGGTCACACGTGGGAAGCCCCATCCAACAGCCAGTCTCTCTTCCTGCACTCCTGCCTCCCACATCCCCAGCTGGACCTTCCTCAGGCAGCCCACACCCTCCTGTACCCCATGGCCTTTAATCCAGCTCTATATGTGCCTCCCTCAGCCCCCCGCAGACATCTTCCTGCTCTGCCCCATCTGTCCCAGCACCCCTGCTTGGGACTTAAGCCCCACTTTTGCCCGCAGCAAGCAGATAAGAGCCTGAACTTCGAGGAGCAGATCCTGGAAGCTGCCAAATCCATTGCTGCAGCCACAAGTGCCCTGGTGAAGGCAGCTTCAGCAGCCCAGTGAGAATTAGTGGCCCAAGAAAAGGTAAGGCTGGAAGGGGGAAAGAAAATCTAGGGCTGTGGTGGGCTCTCCCTTCTCCTGGGGCTGCTTGCAGCCCTCGGGCCCCATGGCAAGGGGTGTGCGGGGTGGTGAGCCTCACTCCTTCTCTCCTGCCTCGCAGGTGGGCGCCATCCCTGCCAACGCAGTGGACGATGGACAGTGGTCCCAGGGACTCATTTCAGCCGTGAGTATCAAGGTCATGCCTGTGGGATGGGGGGGGGGACCCTCCTCTCGGCTCTCGGCAAAGATGAGGATGCCTTTGCACTTCTCTGTGGAAGAAGCAGCCTCTCTTCTTGCTCCCTCTCCCACCAGTTGAGAGATGGCATGGAAGCTGGTCATCCCCATCCCATGTCCCACGACCTCCTTGGGGCCGGTCCAGGCATATCCTCTCCAGGGGAGGCTCCTGCACCCCCCCTGACAGCCTCTCTCGCTGCAGGCACGCATGGTGGCTGCTGCCACCAACCACCTGTGTGAAGCTGCCAATGCAGCGGTGCAGGGCCATGCCAGCGAGGAGAAGCTTATCTCGTCAGCCAAGCAGGTGGCTGCCTCCACAGCACAGCTCCTGGTGGCCTGCAAGGTGAAGGCTGACCATGACTCAGAGGCTGTGAAGCGGCTCCAGGTGAGTCCCAGGCTGCCCTCCAGCCCCAGCTGCCTCCTCCCGGCTTCTTGAGAGATGGGTGGGAGTGGGGTGAGGGCATGTGGGACTTCAGGATGGGGCCCTCCACAGCGGAGGTGTCTCCCCAAGGCTCGTGCTCCCTGCCTGTGTGTGTCTGGGGTGCAGGCTCCAGGTAGCTCGGCCTTTACTGCTACTTTGTGCCAGACGTACGCGTGATGCTGGGCTACTGAGCCTAGGGGCATTCAGGGCTGATGAACTGGCATGGAAATACCTGAAATTTGTGCACTGGATCCCTGGCATTCGAGAGGTTAATATTTGGGGGGCATGTTTTGTAGCACTCTTAATCCTCAGAGGCCATGGCACACAAGAGGTTAATGCCCACGTCTTGGGGGGTTAACACTGGGTCCCAGTGCTGGTCCCTCAGGGCAAAGGGCTGGGGAGGGTCAGCGGGGCTGCCCCCCAGTCCCTGCCCTACAGCTCAAGATGGGAGCCAGAGCCCAGCTGGGAGCAGCAGCGCCTGAAATGGTCATGAGCGGGTGGTAGTGGCACGGCAGCAAGCCATGTAAAGGAATCCCTGCCTACAGCTTCCAGCACGCCTGGCTGCCTCTCCTGCCTGCCAGCCTGGCCTGGGGCAGGGGTTCCTTCACACCCCCCCCCAGGCAGCAGTCATGCCCTAGGGCTGGGACTTACGCTGCCACTCCCCCTCTTCCCCGCTGCAGCCTGCCGGCAATGCAGTGAAGAGAGCATCAGACAATCTGGTGAGGGCAGCACAGAAGGCAGCTGCCTTCCAGGACCACAACGAGACAGTGGTGGTAAAGGAGAAGATGGTTGGGGGAATTGCACAGGTGAGGAGTGGGGCCGCCTCTCATGGAGCAGGGGCATCTCTGGCTGCCACCGCAGCCTATGTGCACCCATCAGTGTGGGGCATGTCTCTGGAGAGCCTCAAAAAAATGCTGTGGGTGCACTCATCCCACCCAGCACCAATTAAACACCGTGGCTTCACCCTTGTCCTGCCATGTGTAGCAGCGGGCACAGCCAGTGACCGTGCACACTCCCAGGAGCATAATGCCCTGGCTTCTCCTTCATGTGGTGCCTGCGCCATCCCAGTGTCCAGGACACGCATGAAGGGCAGAGCATTGGGGAAGGGGTAGGAGCTGCCTGGTATAGGCTGCCACAGGTCCCAGTGCTGCCTCCTGGCCATGGGCTTGCAGCTGAGACCCTCCACAGGGTGTGTGGGGCCGAGCCCCGGGAGCTCGGCTGAGCCCTGGGAGCTCTGCTGCTCCCTGTTATCTCCAGTGGACTGCAGTCCCACCGTAGGGACAATAGCCCTCGTGCCTGGGGCCACGCCAGCCTAGGGAGGCTGTGGTTGTGATGGGGGGGAAGCAGCAGCCCGAGAGCCTAGCTCTGGGCTCGGCATTGCTACAGCGGAGGCCCTGGCCATCCCTGATGGAGGCAGCTGTGACCCTGGGGCACTTGCCATGCTCTCCCAGCAGATCATCGCCGCCCAAGAGGAAATGCTGCACAAGGAGCGGGAGCGGAGGAGGCACGGAACAGCAACAGCAGTACAAGTTCCTGCCCTTAGAGCTGCAGGACGAGGAGCAGAACTGAGCCCTGCGCTGCTCACCACACAGACTGCCGTCTGCCCCCCCACTCACTCCTATTTAAGATGACTCGCCTCAAGCGAAGGGGTGCCTGGGCTAGACCAGAGCTCTGCCTGCACCCAGAGTGCTGGGAACTAACCCAGCTGGCACCACACCAGCAACTCTGCTTCACGGCCCAGTCCACCTTCCCATGCATGCCCAGGGTATGGCCAGAGCACCTGGAGGGGCCCGGCTGGGGTGGGAGCTGGGGCTGCACCGGCTCAGGGCTCACCTACCAGCCCCAGGGTGGGGGGCCGGAGAGCTCCCCCATGCGGGGTATGTTTCTGTGTGCCTTCGTCATTCCTACTTGTGCTCCTTCTCTCTCCTTTGCGTGGGAGAGGAGAGGCAGGCGGCTTGCCCCCTCCTGTGTGATAGGATGCAGGGAGCTCGTTGAGCTCTTGCACAGAGCCGTCTTTCACCTCCAATGCCTTATTGCTGGCTGAATCTCCCTCCTCCTCCTCTTCCCTGGGAGGCACCAAGCCCTCCCCCCCACCTCCCATGAGCATCTTCTTCAGCCTGGGCCCCTCCTGGGAGTGACGGGGCTGGAACCTGCACTGCCTCTACTGGAGGTGGGGGGAATGTGATGGGTTTGCCCCTGGAGCGGCTCTTTGCCTTCCCACTGGGCTTTGTCCCCTCATGGCCCTAGCCAGCTCTGCCCTCTTCCTTCTTCCCAAGTGCCTGCATCGTTTTCTGCAGTATTTTTGTAACTTTTCCATTTCTCTAGTATTGAGCCTGCAGCTTTCAACATTCATTTATTAAGCTTCCCCCTTGATGTCTCCTTGGAAAGACACGTTCATCAATAACATCTGGTTTTCCTGCTTTCCATATCAACAGGACCCCCTAGGAGCAAGAGGGTGGGCAGGGGGGCCCATGGGGGAATGCTGTGTGGGTGCTTATACAGCATGGAAAATATTTGAGGCATGTCCAGCCCCAGGCGCCTGGCAGGCCAGACCCCTACTGCCAGCCATGTGCTGGCTCTCACAGGTGCTGCCAGGGGGCTACTGCTGCGTGAGGGGGCCCTGGGGATTTTGTTGCTGGGGGATTTGGGCTTCGGGGGGGACTGGACAGGCTCCTGGCCATACTCCTGCCACCAGCCGAAAATATCCCTGGGGGTGCAGGTGGGGGGAACCCCTGGTCACCAGCAGCCCACTGGTGGGGAAGCGGCAGCGTTTGGTGTGCAGCAGGGCCGGGAATGCATCTGGAACCCTCCTGGCTGCTGGCATTGAGCTCATGTCCCGAAATAGCCCCCTGGGGCCAACCTGTGTGGGCAACAGCTGCCCTGAGCATGTCCCCACCTGTTCACACCCTGTCACTCAGCAGGGGTTTGGGAAGCCCAAGCAGTGGTGGGGCAGGCAGGGATGCTGTGCGGTGGAACAGGGACATGGCTGGGCTGGCATGTGTCCCCTCTCTCTGGGACCTGTCCATGGCAGCATGAGCTACAAGCATCATGAGTAGCAAAGGCAGCATCCCGCAGCATTGCTGCCAGCGACCCCTTGTCCCCCCGCAGGCATGTCACCAGGGGTGTGGAGGGGCTGTCCCCCCTGGGATGCTCACTCCTGGCCAGGCTCCAGGATGGATTTGTGGCTCTCGCAGGCATCCCAGTCCTCCCAGCTGTCCCCTGACAATCTGCACTGGCCTGACCTGGCACCAGGCTCTCACCCAGATACCAGCTGGCACGGGGCCCCTCTGAGCAGCCAGCAAGGACAGTGAGTGGGTGCAGCACAGCAGCAGCCCCAGCCTCATCCAGGCAGCCCGGGGCCACAGGAACTCCAGCACTCCTGATGTGGGGCTGCAAGCGCACCCCCCCTCCCGCCATGTCCTCCAGGCTGGAGTACAGGCAAGGGGTGGTGGCACAAACACCAGGGGAGGGATATGGGGTGTGATTTGCCCTGGCCCCCTAAATCTCACCCACTGGAGTGAGGGGTTATTTTGGCAGGCAGGTTTGGGCAAGCACACGTAGGGGCTTGGAGCTGGGATGCTGCAGTCACAAGGCGCCAGCACCTCCGTGGGGACCCAAATCCATCCGAGCTGGAGGCGGGCAGGGAAGCCACAGACTGACTGCTCAGGGAGCCCAGGGACAGGGTGAGACACTGAGGCACGGGTTGCACCCGGGAAGTTCCTGTTAGATGGTGGGACAAACCTTTCCCCGGGAGGGGCAGTCAGACCCTGGAGTGGGGCATGGAGGGGGGGGGTCCCCATCCTTGGAGTCCTTAGTCCAGGGTGGGGCTGGGCATGGGGCAGCAATGGGAGGGATGTGCACCCACACCCCTCTGCACCCCCTTGTCTTGGAGGCCACCCCAGAGGATGGCTTTGAGGGCAGACTCATGGGCCTGGGCACCTGGATGGCCTCAACTGTGCCGGTTGGATGTGGCCCTGATGCCTGGAGCAAAGATGAGTGAGCAGCAAGGGGGAACTGCTCCTTCAGGGGGGACATTTGAGGGCTGAAGCCCTGCCTTGCCCTTCCTGGCTGCTCACACCATGCACATCATCATCTTTCCCCTGAGTGCTGAGCCCACGAAGTTGCTCTGGGCCGAAGCATCTCACAGAAAGCCATCCATCCTTGCCCAGGAATGACGGGAGATGGATCTTCCCCCTCCCCTCAGAAGCTACATGCTGGCAGTTACTGACTCTCCTTGTCCAAATATGTGCCTAATTCATCAGTATTAATAGCTGCTCTCCAGAGTCCAGCAGCGGCTCTTCTGCTGCTTTCCCCACGGTGCCAGCAGCCCCTCGGTCCTCAGCTGCTCCCGTCCCTCCTATGCCCCCTGCAACCCAGGGCTGAGCGCTCCCAGAAAGCCACTTTCTCCAGCTCTCAAACACTTTTTGCTCCTCTCTGCTTGGAGCACTGGTGCCAAAAAGTTGTGTCAGACAAGGGCTGGATGCGGCCCTGGGGCAATGGGCTGGGGGAGCCTGCGCACCCCTCCTGTCCCCATCCCATCCCAGCCTCCCCACATGCCACACGGCTCCCGCAGCCCCTCTGCCAGCTCCTTCCAGCCTCCCCCCCGGTCCAGAGCCCTCCCTGCAGCTGGGAATGCACCAGAAGCATTTACGAGTGTTATTAAAGTGTGTGTTATTTTTGGAGGAGCCGGGATCTGAAAGGTTTGCATTTTTTTGCCTGTGGAATACAGTTTATTTAGAGCAGAAAGAGAGAGCGGAGCAGCGGGCTGCCCGTGCACCCTGTGTCGCCCTGAAATGCCACCCTATGCGCTGTGCACAGGCTGGGTGTCCCCATGGGTGCCAGGGACGGTGGCACCAGGGTGCAAGGCAGTGGGGAGATGGGTGCCAGGGAGCCTGTGCAGAGCCAAGGCCCTCCTGCCCCACCATGACGCAGGAGCTGGACAGGGAGGTTGGGGGCTCGGCTTGCTTCTCTCTCGGAGGATTTTCCCCATGTGGGCAATGCCAGCCCACAGTGTCCCCAGTGCAATCACAGCTTATGGGTGTCCCCAACTGCAATCACAGCCCATGGGCATCCCTGAGTGCAATCAGCCTGTGAGTGTCCCCAAGACTGCACTGCCAGCCCATGTGTGTCCCAAGTGCAGGGCCAGCTGCGGGATGTCCCCCACAGTGATGAAAAGCAACAGGGTGTCCCCCTAGCCCAGTGCCACCGGGGTGTCCCTGGGGAAGTGCCACCAGAAATACCCCTACCGAAGTGCTCCGGGGTGTCCCTAGTACAGTGCCCCAGGGTGTCCCTAGTGCAATACCCTAGGGTGTCCCTAGCACAGTGTCCTCGGGGTACCCCTAGTGCAGTGCTCCGGGGTGTCCCTCTCACAGTGCCACCGGGGTGTCCCTCGCCCGGTGCCCCCGTGGGTGCCCGGCGCCGGGGCTGCGGTGGTGCCCGCCGGGGGTGCCGCCCTCCCGTCCCGATCGGCGCGGCGGGGCTGGTTGCGAGCCTGTCCCTAAAAGGTGCTGGCGGGCGGCGGGGGAGGTGCCGGGGCGGCCTCCGCCCGGCGCGGCCCCTCCCCGGCTCTTAGGCGGCGCGGCGGGGCGGGGGGCGCAGTGCCGGTGCTCCCGCCGCCCCCGGTGCTCCGCGCCTCACCGCCGCCCTGCGCCCCGCCGCCGCCCCGCCGCCACCATGGAGGCCATCAAGAAGAAGATGCAGATGCTGAAACTGGATAAGGAGAACGCCATCGACCGCGCCGAGCAGGCAGAGGCTGACAAGAAGCAGGCGGAGGACCGCTGCAAGCAGGTGGGTGTCCCACGAACCTCTCCGGCATTGCCCGGGGACCCCAGCCTTAAGTGTGTCCAGCCCCGGGGACCCTGTCCTGCTGGGTGTCCAACCTGGGGACCCTCCGCCTAGAGGTGCTCAGCCCCGGGGACCCTGTCTTGCTGGGTGTCCAGCCTGGGGATCCCTGTCCTAGGGGTGTTCTGCCCTGGGAACCTTGCCCCACTGGGTGTCCAGCCTGCAGATCCCAGCTCTAGGGGTGCCCAGCCCTTGGGATCTCACCCCACTGGGTGCCTGTACCTGGGGACCTCACCCTGCTGGGTGCCCATCCCCAGGGACCAGCACTCCAGACTGTTGCCCCTGACCACTCATGTCAGTTCCCCCCCAAACATGCCATGTCTCAGTGGGACACCATAGTGCCACCTCCCTATCCCTCTGTCAGGGAGACCCTTGGGGACAGTGTACTCCCACCCCAGCCACGGAGACGGGAACCTTCTCGGTGCCCCCCAGAGCTGTGTCCCCTGGTCAGGACCTTTCCAGTCCCTTGCACAGGGAGGGAGCCCACCATCCCCTTATCCCTGCTGGGCTCAGGGATGCTGGGGGCTGCTCTGGCCCTGGGAACCAAGGGCTCCCCAAGGACGTGTGGCCCCAAAGTTGACAGAGTGAGTGTGTCTGCATGCTCCTGCTGTGCCCCCAGCCTCGGCCACCCCAGGAGGAGGATGGCCATCCCCTCCCCAGCCTTGCGGGTACCACCATTCCCTCTGACCCCTACCCTCCATCCCTTCTCCAGCTGGAGGAAGAACAGCAGGGCCTGCAGAAGAAGCTGAAGGGCACAGAGGATGAGGTGGAGAAGTACTCCGAGTCCGTCAAGGAGGCCCAGGAGAAGCTGGAGCAGGCAGAGAAGAAAGCTACAGACGTACGTAGGCATGCCAGCAACTCCTCCCCTGCGTGGGTGCCAGACCTCGGGGGGAGTGAAGGAAGAGGGGGGGCCTTATATGGAAAGTGTCCATGGGGAAGACTGTCAGGATCCCATTCTTGCGACGCTGACATTGAACCTGGCTGAGATGCAGGGCAGGAACCAGCCGGATCCTGCTCGGGGTGTGGGGGCCAGGCAGGCTGCGGCGGGCACCACTCAGTCAGCTCTGGAGCTTCGTGGGCAGCAGCCTGCCCGGCTCCCCAAAGCTAACGGGGACAAGTGTCCTGAGCTGTGTCACCGGTCCCTGGGCATGTGCCTCTGCGATGCTTGTAGAAAAAAGTCTGTGGTGCTTGCTAAACTGGCAGGAAAGCAAAAAAGAACAGAGAAATGGAAAAAGCTCTTGCCCGTGGCCAGCTGCCGAGAGTTGGCTGTGAGGAAGGATGCTTGGGGTGCGTGGGGGGGCTCAATTATTTTGGGGTCCAATGTGCCACCCTGTACCCTGGGAAGGGCAAGGCCAGGAAGAGTTTTATTTAGTGCTGTGACTGATGTTTCTCCTGGGAAATGGATCCCGCTGGGGAGATGTTAGGAAGGTGGTGAAATTGGCTTGTGCCTGGCCAGGATGAAGGGTGGAACAGCTGTGTGCTGCCACAGAGCTGCTCAGGAATGGGGTATAATGACCTGCAGTGCCACACAGGGTATTTGACACCCTATAAATAAATCCTCCTTTTGATAGCCAGCCCTTCTTTGATGAAAACCAACCCTGGAAACTGGAGGAGAAGCTAAAGGGGAGCCAGCCGGACTGCAGCCAGCAGGGCATGGCCAGGCGTTTTAGAACAAAAAATTAAATCCCAGCTGGTTTATGGAGCTAAATGGGGGAGATGCGTCAAATCTCTGAGGCAGTGGCTAAGGATAGGGGTAAGCAGACAAGGAGGAGCAGCAGCAGCACAAGTCCCCAGGGCAGCCCAAAGCCTCTGGGGAGTGGCTGAGGGGCTCTCCAGTGTTGTTTGTTGACCCTACAGACCTGCCCCAGTTTAGTTAGATACTAAACCAAGTAGTTAAAACATTAAAAATTCTCTGGAAGGGCACATTTATCCTGGCGTGGGGCAGACACATCAAGCTGGGCAGGGCAGCTGCCATGTGTAGCAGGAGTCTGTATTGGTCTGACTGGATCCATGCTGGTGCGGGACAGGGCAAGCTCAGTGCGGGATCTGGCTGAGCGTGGACAGGATGTCCCTGGTGAGGGGCTCAGAGGAAGGGGCAAATGGTGGCACAGGGCAGATGTCAGCTGCGAGGTGCAGAGCAGTTTGCTGCTGGCAGCGGGCCGTGCCATACCATCCTGGGCAGGGAGGGTGCGTTGCTGTGCTCTTGGTCCACAGCACTCGGCAAATCTGTGGGCTTTGGCAAGGAGAGTCCTGTCCCAGCAGATGCGGGGGACGGGAGCCACCAACCCCTCCCCTGAACGGGGAGGCATTGAGAAGGAGCACTCCTGCAGTGTCAGGGAGGGCAGGCTGGCTGCAGGTGGGTGTTGTGGGCAGGGCTGGGAGCCCATCACCAGCACAGCCTCCCCGGGGCCATACCGAAGCCTGGACAGGCTGTGCCATGTGCAGGGCACTGGGAGTTGTCAGGTTCCCGTGCCAGGGACCTGAATGTGCTGACAGCACTAAGTGCCAGGGCTGGTGTTACCTCCTTCCCAGGACAAGGCGCAGCACTGCTCCTGGCTCTGATGGAGGAAGCGCAGGGTAGACCCCCAGAGCCCACCCACCCACCTCCCTGGGGACCCTCGTGCCCGCCTTGGCTGCCAGGACAGTGTGTGCCTGTGAGCACAGAGCGTTCCCATCCCTTGGCCATGTCAGGGCCCATCACAGTGATCCAGGCAGGCTCCTGGTCTCGGCAAAAATGTCAACAAATGCCTTAAAAGAATAAATCTCCCCCTGCTCCAGCACTGCCCTGCCTCTGGCATGGGGTGGCAGCACATGAAGCCCACAGGGATTGCACTAAGGGATGCAAATGCAACCTCCTCAGGCACTTGGAGGGGGGGACAGATGGTGGCACAGACTGGAGAGCTCCTCGGCGCTGGCAGCCCCTTCCCAGCAGCTCTGTGAGGCCACTGTGGCCCCACCACCTCCTTGTCCCCAGGAGGGACAGCCCGTGGGGCCCACAGCAGGATGCTGGCAAGGGCTGCTGGACATGGTGCAGCTGGGACAGCGGGTTTAGCCAGAGCAGCCCCCTCCAGCCCCCCGCATCCCCAGATGGTGGCCTGTCCCCAGCCACCCCACGGGGTGCAGCAGGGGCTCAGGGAAACTCCGCAGTTCCAAGGCCATGATCCCAAAGGCTTCACACAAGTTCCCGCCCCGGTTGCTCTCCCCGGCTGAGACTTTGCTCTTATTTGGCGATTCCCTGAACCGGTGGGAGGGAACGGGGCTCTGCTGGGAAGTGACTGCATCCCTGGGTGGGGCCAGAGCAGAAGGCACCCAGCCCGGCCGGGCAGCTGTCCTCCAACCTACCCCCTGCCTGCCCGCAGCCAGCTCGACCCTACCCCTTTGCTGGCGGGGACCCTGCTTTCTGCTCCGGGCCCCGTGCGCCGGCCTGGGAGCACTCTCAGCACCCAGGTGTCGGGCTGGGAGTGGTGCAGGACCGGCTAGGACCAGGGCCAAGCCCGAGGCCATGTGCTCCAAGGGGACCCACGGTGCTGCCTCTTCCCGCCAACACTTGGCAGGGGGACTAGGGGCTGCCTGGCTCTGCCGGTGGTGTGGCCGTGTCCCCCCCAGGCCCCCTGACGCTGGAGCCGAGGGCAGCCAGTGGGGGGTCAGCCTGGAAATTGGCATTCCTGGAGGCAGGTGTGAAGTGCAGTCAGGGCTGCCCGGGAGCTGTCAGAGCTCCTTAAGGGAGGATTGAGTGCCACCAGTGCCAGCCCCTCCTGATGGATCAGGGCATGTGCCCTGGCCAGGATGCAGAGCCAGGAGCTGGGGACTGGCCTTCCCTATGGGGCAGGGCCCCCAGGGCAGCTGGGGGGTGCAGGGGGCTCCATGGGCCCCATGGGTCTCTATGGGCCTGCCGGCCAGGTCTCCACTTGGGGGAGTGGATGCCAAGGGGCTGAATAGGATGGCTGCTGGGGACCTGGCTGTGTCCCACAGCTCCAGCCCCTGGTCCCCCCGGGGGGATGCCCGGGAGTGGGCTCTGCCCCATGGCCCCTGGCTCTGCAGCAGGGGGTGTGGGGGGGCAGCTTGGGGAGCACCCATGGGTACATTGTTCCCATGTCCATGGGGGCTCGCAGGGGCCAGTCTCTGGCACCCCCAGACTCCCTGGGCTCCTCTCCATCACTCTGGGGGAGCTTGGAAGGACTGTGCACCTCTGTCGGGGGGACACCATGTGCCCTGCTTGGGGGGGGACTATATGTCCTGTATCCTGGGGGGCACCATGCACCCTGCCCAGGGAGGGGACTATGTGCCCTGCCTTGAGGGGGCTGTGTCCTGTATCCTAGGGGGCGCCATGTACCCTGCCTGGGGGCACTATGTGCCCTGCCCATGGGCACTGTCCATCTGCCGGGAGGGGGGCACCATACACCCTGCTTAGGGGGCACAATACGCCCTGCCTGGGGGCACCATGCACCCTGCCTGGGGTGGGGGACGATGTGCCCTGTCCAGAAGCCACTGTGCATCTTGCCTTGTGGGGGTAGGGACAGTGACCCCTGCCTGGGGAGGACCATGTGTCCTGCCCAGGAGGACACACTATGTCCTATTTGGGGTGGGGGGGACTGTGTGTGCTGCCCAGGGGAGAGGCGGCCCAGGTCGGTCCGTGGCAGCAGGAGGAGGAGCAGGAAGGGATGGAAGCAGGGCGGGCGGCGGGAGCAGCTGCTGCCTGATCGCTTCCTGCCCGAGTCGGGTGGATCCCACAAAAGGCTCGGCGGCGCGGCCTCCCCGTGCTCCCCGTCGGCCGCTTTGTGCTATGGCCGGCACCAGTTCCATCGATGCCGTCAAGAAGAAGATCCAGAGCCTGCAGCAGGTGGCCGACGAGGCAGAGGAGCGCGCCGAGCACCTGCAGCGGGAGGCCGATGCCGAGCGGCAGGCCCGGGAGCGGGTAAGGCGCAGGGCGGAGGGGGGGGCCGCCGGGGCGGGCACAGCGGGGCGGGGAGCGCCCCGGCAGCTCCCCGGGATGCCTCACCGGCTCCGGCCCCGTCGCCGGCATCCTTCCTCGCGGGCTGGCTCCGGCTGCTCCCCTCGCCCCGGTAGCCGGGCTGGCTGCCCCCGGGGCGGAGCACCGGGAGGTCCCGGGGGAGCTGGAGGGCGCTGCCATCCAGGTGCCGCGGCAGCGTCCCTGCCTCCAAGCTGCCTCCTCCAGCTGCCTCCTTCATGGGTCTTGCCAGGCATGCTCCCTGCGGTAGGGCTCCCCAGGACTTCCCTGCCTGTCGGGGCATGGGGGAGCAGTCAGCGGCCAGCTCTGCCTTGACTCTGCTTGGGGTTGGGCAGATCCTGGGAAAGGATCCCTCGGAGGCTGGCTATGTGCATGGCTAAAAATCCCACACCCAGGCTCTTCTCTGGCTTCCAGCAGGCTCTGCAGTCTGGGCCACAGCAGTTGCAGAGCCTTTGGCTCTCCAGCATGTCCCTTTGCAGGGACAAGCCATCCCTTTGCACTGCCATGGGCCAAAATTTCCACTCTGTGGCAGTGGGACAGCATTTCCAGGCTGCAGCTTGTTCCTGGTTTGGTTTTTTTATTGTTGTTGGAGCTTGTGAGTTTTCTTTCTCTCTTTTTCCTATGCCCATTCCTTTAACTTCCTCACCATATTGGGGTGGCAGAGCTGGGTGTGGTACCTGGGCTGTTGTCATTCGGGCTGTGTGCAGAGGAAATGGCCCCTTCCTGCAGCCGCAGATCCAGTTCCCTGGTCACTGGGCGCTGCTGGAGAGCTCATGTTCCCGAGTGTCCATCTGGGCAGCTCTGACTCACTTTGGGGATGATTCTCTGGGAAAAAAGCTGGGGTGAGGCAGACACCGCAAGCAGAGCATCGCCCTGGCAGAGGCCAGACCCAGCTCCCCATTGGGCATTCTGGCTGGGGATGAGCTCTTGGTAAGCCCAGAAAGAGGGTGTTCACAGAGTGGAGGTGGCTGTTGTGCCAGCCATGGGGCTAGCTGCCCGCCCAGCACACCGCTGGGCTGCCCCACTTGGAGTGGTGCTGGCTGCGCCTGTCCCTACCCTGCCGGCTCGCCACAAGGACCATGGGTGCTCAGCGGGGCCGCGCAGGGTGACAGCCCCTCGCTGCTCCCACGGCCCCCCTGCTTGACCAATGTCCCCCGGGGCATTCCCAGAGGCCGGCTGGGGCTGGGTGCTGCAGCCAGCCAGGCCTGCTCCAGCCTGTGAATAAGCAGGAGACATTATCTCCCAGGTTGGTGCATGCCTCCCTGCGTCTTGGTGCATGGGACTGCTCCCTGTGGCGAGGTCTCATTGCTGCTCATCTCTTTGCATCTGGGGTTTTAATTCCCAGCAGCCCCCCCAGTGGGGAGCAGGGCCAGGAGCTGCTGAGGCAGCATTTCCCAGCAGTGGCGATTTTGTGGCGGAGGCCTTTACCAAATGGAAAGAGCGTGGGGCCAGGCATCAAGGGGCTGGTGGGGGCCAGGGCCACTGCTCCTGGCTGGCCCTGGCTCCTGGCCCTGTATGTGGGGAGCCTGGGAAAGCAGGGAGCCCTGGTCCCGTGGGCCTCAGTGGCTGCGACTTGGCCAGGCTCCAGCTTGCTGAGGGCGACTCACTCCATTGCCCCGGCGCAGCATTGTACATCAGCTGCGGAAAGGAGTTGGGGGGGGGGAGGGGCGCGCTCATCTTCCTGCTGCCCTGTTTCACAGGGCTGGGGGGGTCCCTGCAGGAGAGGCTTCTGGCTTGCTCTGCTGCCTCTGTAAACAGGAAATCCACAAGCGGCTCCAATCTCCTTTTTGGGAGCGAAGCCGCACACGGCATTCCTCCTCCTTTACTCACTGCTCTGCAAACCCCAAATACCATCCCTGTGACAGCGCAACCACTCCGGCCACCCTACCTTGGCAAGCGTGCCTCGTCCCTCTCCGAGGCGGGAGCCAGAAGTGTGAGGATGCGGTGGAGGGGCTGCACGTGCTGGGCTTGGGTTGCGTGGCTGGGAGGAGACAGCATCAAACAGAGCACTAGGGATGGAGAGAGCCCCATTGTCCCTATAGAAAGGTGATGGGATGTGTGCCCCAGCCGGGGTTGTTGCACAGTGCCAATGGAGTGTTCTGGATAGCGAATGCAAAAGTAACTGCCAAAAAGGCTTTTTATATATATGTATATATAAAATGTATATATGTCACATGGGGTGACTGAGGGGTTTCTGCTCCCCCAGGCCGAGGCTGAAGTGGCTTCTCTGAACCGTCGTATCCAGCTAGTAGAGGAGGAGCTGGACCGAGCCCAGGAGCGCCTGGCCACCGCCCTGCAGAAGCTGGAGGAGGCTGAGAAGGCAGCTGATGAGAGCGAGAGGTGTGACGGGGAGGAACAGCAAGGGTGGCGTCGGGTCACCCTTGATTGCAGGCAGCCCCCTTGGTTTCACAGTGGGGTTTGGGGATCCCTCTGAAGTGATTTTATGGGGTTTGCGTTGGTTTTCCTGCAGACCCCGAAGGGAAAGAGCAAAGCCGTGACACAAAGTCCCCCAGATATGGGCATTCTTGTCACACTTTGAAATTTCCAGGGCACCCATAAAATTCTGAAAAATTTGATCTGGTGCTTATACAAATATCAGTCTGTAACTGAAGCCAGAGGGTGCTCGGAGCCTGTTTTCTGCCCCAGAGCAGCCTCCTCCGCTTGAGAGCTGAGCAACAGTCCAGGAAGGGACTTCTGTGCCTGGGAACTGCGGTTGACCTTTGAGAACGAACCAGCTTTGTTCAAAAAAAAAAAAAAAAAAAAAAAAAAAAAAAAAAAAAAAGTCCTACAGAGTATGTTTCCCCATTCTTGTGGCAAGCAGGTTTACCAGGCAGGAGCCGTGCAGGCGAGGGCACTCAGATTTTATGGGAATGCCCAGACATGTCACAGCATTCCTGACAGTTATTTGAGCTCTTCCCTCCATTGGCAAAGATCAGTTTGAGCAACAGCATCTGAGCAAGAGAAGAGTCTGCAGGAGTCCCTGCCATGGGGGTTTGTGGGCGTTTGGTGACCTCCTGCTTATGAGCATCACCCCTGAATGGGAAAAGGCTTTGCCACAGGATGTTTTCTAGCATTTCCTAAAGGTCGCTGGCCTGTCAGGCTGCTTTTGTGGAGGTTGCAGCCAGTTCGTCCTGGGCTGCACACATTTTTACCCCCCTGGACAATGGGTTCAGGACCTGCCTGGTTGAGAGGCACCGTGGCCACATCTCACTCTGGGACACTGCCCTGGGGTGGCCTTGGGGTCATCTCTGCTGCTTTAATTGTGTGCAGGAGCATCCTTGGGGTACCACTGGTGTGACCCTACTGGGTGAGGTGGCCTGCAAGTGCTGGTGTCCCAAGTCTCCGGAGCTGGAGGATGGCAGGGTCAGGGCACAGTGGGTGGGTGGGAGGTGCAGGTGCCACCTTGACCCACAGCAGTAACATCTCCTGGCTTGGACTTTCCTCAGAGGCATGAAGGTCATCGAAAACAGGGCCATGAAGGACGAGGAGAAGATGGAGCTCCAGGAAATGCAGCTGAAGGAGGCGAAGCACATAGCAGAGGAGGCTGACCGCAAATACGAGGAGGTGCATGCCCACACCCATGTGCCCCCTTCCCTCAATGCTGACCCCTCCAGCGGCACCCGGGGCTGCCTCCCCACAGCCCTGTGCCCCGAGCCAGGGCAAGCGCGGGGCTGATGCATGCCCCTTGCTGCCGTCGACAGGTCGCCCGCAAGCTGGTTGTCCTTGAGGGAGAGCTGGAGCGCTCGGAGGAGAGGGCAGAGGTGGCGGAGAGGTGAGTGGGGCTCCCAGCGGGCAGCATGAGGGGGTCCCACGCAGTCCTTGCCCTGAGTCCTTGGCAGCTGGGGGCGGCTGTGTGTCCGCATGGGGATGGGGATGTACCTCCCCAGGAGCAGCAGGGTCTGCTGTTGGGGTGGTCCCTGGGCTCGCAGGCCGGGGGCAGGGGGATGCCAGCCTGCCGGCAGCACATCCTTGACCCTGTTCTCTGCTGTCCCCCCCCGGGGTGCCCCTCTTCCACCCCAGCCGAGTGAGACAATTGGAAGAAGAGCTGCGGACCATGGACCAGACTCTCAAATCCCTCATTGCCTCAGAGGAAGAGGTACTGGGGCAGGGGCGCAGGGCGACGTGCAGCAGCCCCCCTCTCTCTGTCGCTGTCTCTTGAACCGTGCGAGCCACCTCTCCTCTCTGCACTACTGCCTCTGCCACCAACCTGCCCTTGCCTCCCTCTCCGGCAGGCACAGGCTGGGCATGCTTCTCCATCCCTCTGTGCCTGCTCTCCTTCTTGGCAGGGCTGGTGGGAGCCCAGCCGGCAGCGATGCATGGGGCGTCCGTGTGAGGAGGCACGAGGAACAGATGAACAGATGCGTCCTGGCAGCTTCCGCTCACAGCGGCTCTGCTCCTTCTCTGCCTGTGCTGCCTGAGTTTTCTCCTCTCTCAACTTGTTCTCTCTCTTTCTTTCCTCCTTCCCTGTGTCTGCTCTTTCTGCTCCCCCCTCTCACCTGCCCCCCGGCCCTGCTCCCCCACCTGGCGGCCTCTGCTTGGGATGTAGTAAATGTGGTGACCTAGAGGAAGAGCTGAAAATTGTCACCAACAACTTGAAGTCCCTGGAGGCCCAGGCTGACAAGGTAGGACCTGGCGGGGCTGCTGGGACTGGGCAGAGTGCACGGGGTCTCGGGGTGCTGGGGTCACCCACCAGGGCAAAGGATGGCCAGAGGTATCCTGTGGGGCTCACGGGTGCCCGTCTCTGTCTCTGCAGTATTCTACCAAGGAGGACAAGTATGAGGAGGAAATCAAGCTTCTAGGGGAAAAACTGAAGGAGGTAAGGGGTGTGGGGCTGGGACCCCCAAGAGAGGGACTGGCACTGCATCGGTGCAGGCATGAGTTTGCCATCCCATGTGGGTTTTGACCCTGTTATGCCCGTGTCCTCTCACCCTTCCCCAAATTGCAGCACTGCAGCATGGCAGGTGGCTGGGTCTGGGATGCTCCTGTGGGGTCCCGCTACCCTGGAGAGGGTCCCTGTCCCATCTGGAGGGCTGGTGCTTGCATCCCTAGGGAGCACAGCCCCGCTGGGGTGTATCCTGCAGCCCCATGCTGCACTCTGCTCCGCTCGCCTCTGCCCCGCATGGTGTCCTGCTCCCAGGACATGCGCTGGCAGGAGCTCATGCCCTGCACACACCAACTTCAAGCCATATCTGATTTGGGGTGATCTGTCTAGTGTTGGTTGCACACGCAACCTGTGAAGCGTGCGGACTCCCATGATGCCTCTCCTTTTGGTGGTCAGGACAGGTTGGGATAAATGGGAAGCCCAACATGGAGGCACTTTGCCCAGCTGCCTCCTTTGAGGGCAAGCTCTCACCCCTGCTGCTGGTTTAGGGCGTGGGGGTCCATGGGGCCCTTGTCCCTTGCCTTTTCCAGGGGAGGGCTCGTGGGGTGGATACGGGAGATGGGGGTGCAGTGCAGCCTGCGCCATCCCCATTGTGCCCCGCAGCTCACCCTCTCCCCCCTGCACTCCTGCAGGCTGAGACCCGGGCAGAGTTTGCAGAGCGGTCTGTGGCGAAGCTGGAGAAAACCATCGATGATCTAGAAGGTAAAATGTCCTCACCGGCCCTGTGTCCCTCTTTCCCCGGGGAGCACTGGCCAGGATGTGCCCCCAGTGGGGCCAGACAGGGCTTGGCCAGGGTGAGGGGGTGGGGAGGGGTCCTGGGAGGGAGGAGGCTGAATGCTGTGGCATCCAGTGTGGGGGTGCATAGCTGCTGGGGTCTGTGGCTCTGCCCTCAGGTGGGTAATAGGGCTGCATTCACACCACCTGTGCCCACACGCTCCTGCTGCCCTTGGCCCCCTGCTCACAGCCACTCTCTCTCTTTCCGCTGCCCGCCCCCCAACCTTGCTCCACTGCCTGCTCCCCGCCCGCCCCCCACCTGCAGATGAAGTGTACGCGCAGAAGATGAAGTACAAAGCCATCAGTGAGGAGCTGGACAATGCGCTTAATGACATCACCTCTCTCTGAGCCCCCCACCAGGCACCAGCACCGCACCCCCCTGCCTGCCTCACCCCTTCCCAGCTCAGCTGCTTGCCTGCCTGGTCATCCCACCACTCTCCCTGCCTGCTCTGTCCCCTCTGTCCTTCCATTGGCTCCTTTGGGACAGGAGCCGGCCTGGGGTGTTCCCCTCTTTGTGGGGAGATGAGGTGTAGGTGCTTAGGAGTGTTTGGCAGGGAAGGGGAGCAGCCCCCAGGACCCCCACGTGCTGGGTGGACAGTGCCCACGCAGTTGCAGGTCCATGCCCCAGCATTGCCTGTCAGGGAACAGAGCTGTGCCCAGGAGCTCTTCACTTCAGTAGCTTCCTCCTCAGCTCCCTGGCAGCACAAGCACCAGGGACCCCACAGCTCTGGTGCTGGGGGGACACCTGCCCCCCACATCCCCCCAGCAAAGCCCCCTGGTTCTGGTTGCTGAGCCCAGGGTGGGGGAGACCCGCACAGGGGAAGAGGCACCTACACTGCCAAAACAAAGAGGAGGGCTTAGGCCCGAGGGGGTGGGGGGGTGTGTGTGTGTCCGGCTGTGCAGGCAGCCTGTCCCCAGGCAGGCAGCCCCCAGACCCCTGCTCCTCCCTCACTCCTGCCTCCCTTCTGTCCTTTGCACATCGCTCTTCAGTTTGCATTTCATGACTTTGTTCTGTTCTGTCCTTCTGGGTTACTGAGATGGTCTCAATAAAGCATTTTCTCTCCTCTGTTTCTCCTTTGTTTTCTTCATGCTTCTCTGTCCCTCATCTTCTGCCTGTCTCATGTGGGTGCCAGCGGCTGGGTGGTAGGAGGTAGTTGCAGGCAGCTCACAGCTGCGGGACCCCTGGGACACCTGTGGCTGAGCCCTGAGCAGTTCCCGCACTGCTAGGCTGAGTGGGATGGGGCCCTTTGTGCCTCGGCTCAGGGGATGACCCCCACCAGCCCTCAGCTCTCGGACACAGCTTTCCTCATCTCGTGCCACCTTCTCCATGGCTCTTTTGGCCTGAAATAGTAGGGTTAGACCTGGTCCTGTCCATTCACTGTCCCCACTCCCAGACATTGCCCACAAGCAGCAGTCCCGGCCCTGGCATCTCTCCTGCTTCACCCTTCCATGCCGAAGGGGCTGACCCTACCCTTCAGCAGCGATCCTTGGCCCTAAATGGGTCTCTGATCTTCATCCTCCTCCTCCTTCCTCAGCATCCTACCCTGCCCCACAGCTCTGTCCCTGAATTGATGCCCCGTCCCTGCCCCAGGACCCTGCTGCCTTTTCCTGCCAGCCCAGCTTGTTCCCTGCTGCTGGCTGGGCAGCAGCAGGGTTTCCAGCAAGGACTTTGGGGAACACTGTCTTTTCACTAACTCGCCTTTCTCTCTCTCTTCCCTCTGCTGCACTGTCGTCTCTGTTTTCTCTAGAGTGCTCCCAGCAGGAGTCTGAGAAAAACTGCATTCTCACTAACGAGCTGCGGGTCATCCTTACCGAACTTAACAACTGAGCTTCCGAGAACTCCCACCCCAACCTCCCACACCCGGGCTGCCACTGGCCCCACTCCCTGCCTGGTTTTGGCCAGACTGGCTGGGGGCTGGGAGCTCCTCCCCACTCCCCGCTGGGGTTAGGCAGTGTGTGGAGCCTTGGCTTATCCCCCTGGGGGGTAACCACCCTGCTTGGAGGGGACAGGGAGCCCTCTGGAACTGATCGTTTTTTCTTGGGAGATGAACGAGGGTTTTTGTGATGTCCTGGGATGCCCACGCAGTAATGGCTGTCCCCTGGTATCAGTCTGGCCCTGCCGGGGAGGCATGTGGTGGCTTGTATTGCTGCCTTCCTCCCCTTGTCCCAGGAGTCAGCAGCCAGCCTCTTCCCCCTCACTCTGGTCACACCAAACTATGCAGGGAGAATCCCCTTGTAGTGGGGTCCCTGCAGGGTGATGGGAGGGCTGGGACAGGACCTGGGGACCCAGCAGCACCTGTTGCCCTAAACCTGGGATGGGGAAGAGCCTGGCCAGGAGCACTGGGAGATGGGGCTGGGTGGGCAGAGCTCTCATCCCATCCCCATCTCTAGAGGGAAGGAGGATGTTGTTTGGAAGCGAGTGCTGGAGGAGGCTGCCTTGGTAGCAGGCTGCCCAGCAGAGCTCATCCCTGCAGCCTTGTTAGCTCTGCTCCTTCTCTCTCTGCTGTCCTCTCTGCTCGCCTTCCCGGGCTGCTGTTTCACTCTTCTTCACGGAGCACCACTGGGTCGTGCAGCAGCACTGGCTCTCCTCTTTTGCTGGCCAAGGGTTTGTGTGCGAGCCCATAGCCAGACAGTGGGGATGCCCCAGGGCAGGACATGCTGTGGTCAGAGCAGGGAGACCAGGCCATCCTGGTGGCTGGCTGGGGAGGGGTACCCATCAATGGTATCCATGCTGTGGAGGGCCTGGGCGTAGGCAACGGGGTGCCATGGGAGGATGGAAATGCCAAAGAGCGGGGACTGCCCGCCCTGACTGACTGGCCCGGCTGGCCTGGCCGCCCTGGCAGATCTCAGAGTGGCTGAACTCATCCTTGCTGGTGGTGGGGTTGTTTGCACAGACTCCTCGTGCGGCTGGAGGCTGGCGCCAATACTGAAATGTCTGTATGTGCGCGTGTGTCTGTGCTTGGTGTGGTGTGTGTGGGTCCGGCTGTGCCTGGGCATGCTTGGGCTGTGTCCATGTCCGTGTGTGTGTGGCTGGCTGCGTGTCCCTTGTGTTCACAGAGAGTCTGGCCAGTGCCAAAGAGGAGAACGTGGGCATCCACCAGGTCCTGGACCAGACCTTGTTGGAGCTGAACAACCTCTGAGCTGCCCTGGGGAGCCCCCGTCCCTCTTCCCTACCCCACACATGCACCCCGCTGGCACATTCAGGACGTCATCAGCTGAACTGCGTCTTGGCCAAATCCACACACCCATTGAGAAAGGAAGCCCTGCAGCCTTACACCATGGCTCAGGGGTGTCTTGTCTGTGCACAGCCTGGCTGGCTCTGTCCTGTCTTCATGTCCAAATATTAAAGCAGTTTGACAAGACGGATGGGTGTTCTTGGTCCTTGTGGGTGGGCACAGGCACTGGGAGACATGGTGGGGGTGTCCCTGCCCAGTTTGTGCAAGGAGGCTCTGCAGGGTCTTGGGTCTGGAGCGGGTATGGCCAGCGTAAGGATGTCCTCCGTGGCTGTGGGGGGCTGGAAGCGATAACGCGCATGGTTTGGGCTGCGTTCCCACATCTCCATCACCTCCTTGGGATGCACAGAAAACCTCCAAGTCTCAAGCTCAGTCCAAACTGACCATCCTCTTCAAGTGCACAGTGATAGAGATATGTCACTGGCGTGTCCCCTTCTACAGCTGGCATGTTACCTGCCTGGCACTTGGGGAAGCCACAAAGTCTTTGATCTCTTCATGGAGCCTGCTTCATGGTCATCTGAGCATGCATACAAGTGTGTGATTATGCATGCACACACTATTCCTTACCAAGGTCTTCTCCAGGTCTGTGGTTAGCTGCTTACCTTACGTACTAGTTGCATTTTCTATTGCCAGTTGCTGAATGCCTGCCTGAGGGACAGCTGTATAAACTAGCAAACATTAATGCAGTAGGCAACCAATTTCCAAAACGTTCAGGAAGTTTCTTCCTGGCTTACTGTGTTTTCTCCAACACAAAGAGAAGAGTGGCAGGATGTGTCTCATTGCTGTCACCAAAAAAGGCTGGATTCCCTGGGGATGCCCAAAGTCATGATCTAGTCCTGCCCTCCGCTTCAGGCCCCTCCACGATGTGCACCAAGTCCTGTTGTCCCTCGCTACCTGGCAAATATCCCTCTAAAAGCACAGCCTCACGCTGCCAGGAAAACATAATTCATGCTGACCCCTTGCTGAGCTGGGCCATCGCCCCAGCAAGCAGCTAGCAGGGATAGCTTTCATTATCTGCTCTCCTTTATTTGCTGCGCCTCTCAGCTCAGGAAAGAAGGGTGGTGAGATTGCATCTCTTTCCTGCCCAGGTGCTGCTGGCCTCCTGCTCTCCCCATGGCCCAGCACCTCTGGTTTGTGGCTCCAAGACCTTCTACAGGGAAAAGGGCTCCTCTCATGTGGGGTACTAATTTTCTGGTTGTCCTCCTGGGGTGCAGCCTCCCTCCCTGGGACATGCTGGAGGGGAAAGACAGTGCACAGCTGTCCTGGCCAGCAGAGCTGGCCCTGCACAAGGGCTGGGGCTCCTCCTTAGGTCCTCCTTGCTTTTCCACAGCGCATCAGCTGAGCCATTCTGTTGTTTGGTCAAAGCACCTTCCAGGCAGGGGTTTGTCTGGCTGCAAAAGGAACAAAAGTGCAAAACCACCTCTTCTGCGGAAGCCTGTCCCAGCAAGCAGTGCCCCGCACTGAAAACAAGCCTGCCCTGCACTCCTATCAGGATGGGTCCCCTGCCTCCAGCCTCTGTGGGCCCTTGCCTTCCTGCTGGGACAAAAAGCCCTTTCACACCCAGCATTTTTCCCTATTAGCTGCCCAGCCTCCTGGTTTGGACCAGTCCATTTAACTTAACCATTTACACCCTGCTGCAAGGGCCTTTTTTTCCCTCTGAACTTTCTGTGGTTTGGCAGCGAGATCCTGGCTGCTGTTCCCAAGTGATGCTCTGCCCCAAAGATGTGAGGCTATCTATCTTTCACAATTGAACAAAGCTTCGCATTTTCTCCATCCTCCCACCCATCTGCTTCCCCCCATGGTCCTGCAGAAAGACAAAGGCCAGGAGAAGCTCTGGGAAGCAGGGGGGCTCAACCTGGAGGCACGTCTCCCCACTCAGACCCATGCTGAGGACCACAGGGCCTGTCCCCTCTGCTCTCCCTTCCTTTGCACCTCTCCTGTTGAATTTCAACCTTTGGATTTGTTTATCTTGTCCTGACAGACTGAAGAGCTCCCTGAAGTGCTTTCAGCCCTGGTGTGGGCTGCCACCCCTTTGATTGATAAACCACCACATTAACCTCCAGCAGCCTCTCACCTCTGCTCTCTTCTCCAGTTTTCTCATTGCTCTGGTGCCTCATCTCATCTACGAATCCTTCCTGTTCAATAACCTTGAACTACATGCTGGAGGGGAAGGACCACACAAAGAGCATCGCAGACACATTTTGATGAGACATGTTGAGTCACGCAGAGCCAGACACAAACCACTGCCACCCCCCCCAGCCCCTCCTTTGGGTGTGATTACCCCTTCATTTACAGCCCTAGATGTTTGGGTAAGGGCGGAAAGAGCCGTGTTGCCGAGATGTGTGGGTTTTGCAGAGCTCTGGGTGATTTCAGAACAGATCAGGCCACATAAAGCCAAGCGCCACACAAAGCTCCCAGTCAATATAATCAATATTACTGATTTATCAATCCCACCGGAGGACAACGCAGCTGGAGGAAAACACAGATGGTTATAACCACGTGGCGCTGTCTCATTTCTGTATGTTACATACATCCCGTATGCAGCACTCAGTATTGTGCCCCACATCAGGGCTGCGCTGCCTGAGCTGTGAGTGCAGAGTGGGCACTGTATGAGGAGCAGCGTGGGGGGCGGGGGGTGCGTGGCCCCTGCCCTGCATGCTTGGGGGCTGCAGGGGGCCTGGGGGCAGTGCCAGAGACCCCCTGCACTGAGGCAGGCCTATGGCAGGGCAACAGGCAGCTAGGGACCCTCAGGGACAGCCAGCACACCTCGCCCAAGCCTAGGCACCCCTGGCTGGCCCAGGTCCTGGGGGACAGTGCAGGGTCCCACTCACTGGGTGGCTCCTGTGAGGGCACCGGTGACAGGGCCAAGCTCCCCTGGGTGCAGGCCATGTCCCCCCGGTGCCAGCCTTGCCCCCTCGTGACAGACCTGAGCCCCCGATACAGGCTGTGCCCCCCAGTGACAGGACCAAGTCCCCACCCCTGGTGCAGGCCATGCCCCCCAGTGACAGGACCAGGTCCCCCTGGTGCATGCCGTGTCCCCCCATGACAGGACAAAGGGTTCCCCCCCCAGTGAGGGCCATGTACCCCCGGTGTGGGCTGTGACCCCTCCGTGGCAGAACCAGGTCCCCAACCGGTGCAGGCCCTGCTCCCCCGTGACAGGATCAGGTCCCCCCGATGCAGGCCATGTCTCCTGTGACAGGCCCAGGTCCCGTCCCCCCCCTCATTACAGGACCAGGTCCTCAACTAGTGCAGGCCATGTGCCCCCCATAACAGGACCAGGTCGTGTCCCCCCGTGACAGGCCTGAGCCCCCCAGTGAAGGCCATGCCTCCCCATAACAGACCCAACTTCCCCCCCGGTTACAGACCCGAACCCCCCGGTGCAGGCCGTGTCCCCCCCATAACAGACCCTAGCCCCGCTCCACTCCGGCTCAGACCCCGCCCCCGCCCAGCGCGGCCCTTCCGGCGGCGACGGCGGCGGCGCGCGCAGGCGGCGTGTGACGTCAGGCGGCCCCGGAAGGGTGAGGGAGGGAGAGGGGGGGCGCCGGGCCGAGTTGGGTTGAGCCGAGCCACCGGGTCCCGTCCCTGGTCCCGTGTCCTGGGCTCTGCTGCCATGACGCTCGCCATCTTCTTCGGGTGCACCTTCATCGCCTTCGGACCGGCGCTCGGCCTCTTCCTCTTCACCATCGCCCGCGACCCGCTCCGCATCATCATCCTTATCGCTGGGTCAGTCCCGCACCGGCACCGGGGGCACTGGTGCCACCGTGGGTACTGGTGTGGGCGTGAAGGGGCACTGGTAATGGTATCGGTACTGGTATGGCACCAGTATTGGTGCTGGTACCAGCACGGGCGTGACTGGTACTGGCAGAGGTGCAACGGGGGGGACTCATACTGGTGTGGTTGTGAGCATGACAGGAGCACCAGTACTGGTGAATGTGAATGGGGTAGCAGTATCCATACTTGTACTGGTACCATTGCAGAAACAACAGGGGCACCAGTACTCCTACTGGTACTGTTGTGGGCATGACAGGGGCACCAGTACCAGTACTCATACCGGTGCCATTCTTTTCACAACAGGGGCTCTAGTACTGGTATTGTACTGGTACCGTTGTGGTCACCACATGGCATGGGCATGATGGAGAGGGACACTGGTATTGGTAATGGCATGGGGTCGGTAGAGCACTGGTACCAGTACAGGGTCAGTAGTGGTACTGACATGTGCACAGCAGGGGCAGTGGTACCAGTACCACCGTGGGATCAGTAGGGTATGGTACTGGTACTGACATGTACCAGTACAGGCACCACCTGCCCAGCACTGGTAGGAGAGTGGGCAAGGCTGGGGTACTGCTGTCAGTGCCAGTACCAATACAGAGGTGCAGGTGTAGTGCCGATGGGCACGGGCATGGCACTGGTACCAGCACCAGTCCTGGCACGGCACTGGTGCCAGCAGGCGCTCTCTCTCTTGCAGGGCTTTCTTTTGGCTGGTGTCACTGCTGCTTTCCTCCCTCATCTGGTTTATCACCATTAAAGCCAGCAACCCCCAGGATGAGCTGTTGCAGAAGGGGCTCTTGATATTTGGAGTGATGTTCTCTGTGCTGCTGCAGGAGGCCTTCCGCTTCCTCTACTACAAGCTCCTCAGGTAAGGGCATCTCCCACCCTGCTCCAGCACTGCCAGATGGTCCTTCTGCCCATCTAGCTATGGCAGGTCCAGATTTCAGCTGGGAGCTCGTGGCCAGGGGGGATGCAGAGCATGGCACCAAGCCACCTCGGTTCTCGCTGGGAGCACGTGGGTGGTACCTGTGTTGGTACATTGACCTGGAGCGTGTCTCGGGTGGCAGAGCAGAGCAGCCCTAAGGTCTGGAGGACCCAGGGCTGAGGTGGCTGGTAGTGGCTCCCTGAATTCGGGACAGGTAGGCTGTGGGTTTGGGCTGCTGCAGGACATGTAACATCCTCTCTGCTCTACTGCCTGGTGACTAGTGCCAGCAGTGCTCCTGCAGCTCAGATGGACGTTGGGGGTATGCTAGGCACCAGGAAATGCCCACTTTGCTGAGTGGGGGATGGAGAAGGATTAGGGATCTGCCCTTATCTCCTGGCAAGTCTTGTTCCTTTCTTAGGGATGGATTTGTGTCAGCGAGGACAGCCTGAAAGTGGTTTCAGTGCTCTGTGGGGTGGCGCATCGTTGCAGGCCCCATGCTTGGTGTCCTGGCCAGCCCGGGGCAAAGTCTAGGCACAGCCTGAGCAGCTCCTGGCCTCCCTAGCGCCGCGGGCCTGGAGCGCGGGGGCTTGTGCCACCTGCTGGGTGAGCACGTACTGTACCCTGTACTGCTTTTGGATAGATGAACAGACACTGTGCTGGGCCGGGCAGGCAGACGAGGGGAGGCGATGTTGAAGTCGGCATCCCTCGTTACCCCCCCCCCAGCAGTCCCCACCTTCCCAGCTGGCTGGGTGCTGGTGTGAGGGGAGGGGCTGGGGGAAGGCTGGGGGGGCGGGTATGCAGGCTTGCGCTGCTCCCTGTGGCAGGGCTGGAGGTGGGCAGGCAGAGCGTAGCAGAGCTCCATAGAGCAACCTCTAACACAAACCACTGCGTTTCATTACCCTGCGGATCTCTGGCTGCAAACACTGCTGTCCTGGGGCTGCAGAGCCGTCTGACGTCCTCCTCATCTGCTGCACCTCTAGCTGACAAAACTTATGAAGCCTAGCTCTCTCAGTTTCTCTCCCCAAAGAATTTTTCTAGCTCTCTGAGCTCTTCCCTTCACCCTCTCCGTTTTTTCCCAACATCTTCTAAGAGTATAACTGCTAAGATCAGGTACACCCTCCTGGTGTGTGCCTCCCATGCCAGCACTGGGGCTGTTTTCTGTGCGGGGGTGCTGCTCACTTTGCACCCGACATCCCATTCACCCCACCCCTGCTCTGTGGGGCTGGTTTGCACTCACATCCCTCTGTGGAAATCTTTCTACGTGGCTTCATGTGGTTTTCACATGTGTGGTTTGTCTGGTGGTTCAGGGTGGTCCTGCAGATGCTCTCCACGGCAGGTGTTGCAGTTCAGTGATGGGGAGGTTACCAGGATGGTGGGATGGTGCGGAATGAGACCCCAGCTCCCACCTACTCTGTCCTGCTGCTGCACCATGCCCCGGGTGGCAGCCAGGCTGTGCCGGCCTCCAGTGTGCTCTCCCCTCTGCAGGAAGGCCATCGAAGGGCTGGTGGCCCTCAGCGAGGACAGCTGCTCCCCCATTTCCATCCAGCAAATGGCATATGGTGAGTGCTGCACAGAGCAGCCAGGCAGGACTGGGCATGGCACTGGGGGGAAAGGGAGGTTTCTCACCTTGAAGCTGGCTGGGTCCCCCAAGGAGCTAGGAGGTACCTGGGGTGGTCCTGGGTGGCTCAGGGCTTGACAGCATCCCTGTCCTGGCAGTGGCTGGTGTGGGCTTTGGGCTCATGAGCGGCGCCTTCTCCATGATCAATCTCCTGGCAGATGCGTTAGGGCCCGGCACTGTGGGCATCCACGGGGACTCACAGCTCTACTTCCTGACCTCAGGTGAGCAACTGGCACCCTTTGCCCACATCTCTGCCCCACCACAGAGGCAGCAGACCCAGGGGGGCTGGGGCTCAGCCCCCTGTGCTCTCCCCTCCATGCTGCACCCCGCTGCCACTCCCCGTACCCCTCTGAGCCCGTTGTGGTCCCCTGTCACATCTCTCTGTGCCAAACCCTTCTCTCTGTCCTGTGACCCTCCCTGCTCCTCTCCCCCATCCCTCCCAGCACTTCCCAGTCTGACCCAGCAGTGCCCCTACTCCCTTTCCCTGGCTCCTCTCCATCCCTCCCTGAGCCTGTGGGCTGGGCCAGGGTGGGTGGCTCCCTGGTGACACCCCTCTGCTGCTTCCTGCAGCCTTTATGACCATGGTGATGATTTTCCTTCACACCTTCTGGGCAATCCTCTTCTTCCACGGCTGTGAGCACCAGCGCTGGTGGGAGATCACAGCTGTTGTCGTCATGCACCTCGCCGTTTCGGGGTCGGTGAGTAGCTTGGAGCTGAGCTCTGCGCTGGGACCTATATTTGGGGATGGTCGTGGTGCATGCTGGTCCCTGTGCTGGGGGGGCAACAGCCTTCGGCACTAGCAAAGCAGTTGGGTTTTGGGGATTTGCAGCTGTCCCTGCACAGGACAGGCCCTTCGCAAATTTAAGGCCAAAGCTGGTGTCCCCTGTCCCATTCCGCTCATTGAGGTGGTGACACTGCCACCCGTCCTGGCCTCGTCCTCTCCTGCCTGCTCACCCCTTCCTTCTCCCACCTCTTTCTCTAGACGTTTTGCAACCCCCTGTACATAGGCAGCCTGGTGCCCTCCTACCTGCTGATGGCCGCCGCCGCCACTTGGGCTTACCTGCTCTCAGGGGGCTCTGCCCAGAACCTGCGGCGCTTCCTGATCTGTAAGTCCTGCTCTGTAATGGGGACAGGGGACCCTGCAGGTTCCTCTGGGTACCTGGACCAGTGCTGGGGTGGGGAGAGGGTGTTCCAGGGGCTGGAGCAAGGGCATCATCCCCTTGGCTGCCAGACTAGAGGAGATGCTGGGGTTTGGGGCCATGGTCAGGTTGTTGCCTTTCCTGGGGGAAGTGAATGGGGTAAGGAGTCTGGTGAAAACTGCCCCCCTCCCCTCTTGCTTCCTGCAGGTCTATGGAGCAGAGCCAGCCCTCAGCTGGAATCCTGAAGCCCCGTGGGATGTTCCTGTCCCCAGCCACCCCTGCCATCCCCTCCATCTTGGCATCAAGAGTAGCCATCACCTTCTCTGCAATATCTTTTCTCCTGGACTGGTGGATCCTGGCTAGTCCCAGTGGGGCAGGTGCTGGGGTCTGGCTGCAGCAGCCAGCTGACCAGTGTGGCTGGCTCTCTCTGCCACCCCTTTGGGAGCCCCCAGAGAACAGCTCAGTTTTGGGGGACTCGGCCTTGCTGGCCCTGCTGCAAGCAGAGCCCCAGTTAGCTTGCCTGGGAAGGATGCTACCTTGGACTGCTGGAGGCCTGAGCCCAAAGAAACCCATCTCTTCTCCCCCTGCTGCAGATGTGCTGTCCCCTGTGCCAGGGCGGGGGAAACCCGTGCTGCCTCCTCACCGCAGGGTGGAGGAAGTTGCTTTGCAAAGTGCTGCTGGGCTCTGGGCCAGGGCTGACCACTGTGGTGATGCTTTCTCTGCCTCTTGGCCCAGCCTTGCTGCCCTGGGAGCCACAGCCCCCCACGCTGGACTGTGGTAACTGCAGTGAGCTGGCATCCTGGCATGGGAAGGGATGAGCGGGGGAGGATGGTGTGTCAGGAGCAGCCACTGGTACTGGGGGACCCAAGGGGGCTGACAGCATCCAGGGCAGAAGACAGTGCCATATGGAGGGTGGCAGAGGGCTTGGGAGGAGATGCAACCCTGCAACTGGTGCCAGCACAGCTTGGGGAGGGGGGGTTCAGGGGACCATGCCAGTGGTTCATTGCCCTCTCCTGCCCTCAGAGGGGGATTTTCAGGCAGACACCAGCCCTGATGCTATGCCACAGGGCTGGGAGGGAGAAACTGCCATCAGGATCAGGACTGAGAAGTCTACAGTGGATTTTTATACCAATAAAAAGAAGTACCATAGGTGAGTGGTGTGTGCGTGTGCGCCACTGCTGGTGGCAGTGGCTTGTGCTGGTGTGACTAAGGGGGGTGTCTGGCAGTTGCAGACCACAGTTGCCTGAAGGTCTTGTTCTGCTCTGGCTATCTCTGGTTTTACTGCTTTGAGGTGGAGGTTTGCTGAGAGCTAGAGACCTGCAGGTTCCTCCCCTCTCCCAGGTCCAGCTCATTTCTCTTGGCTTCATTGTGGCTGTGGAGCTCCCCAGGGCTTGACTACGGCTGATGCTGTCTCTGCCAGTTGGGAAGGGGTCCCTGTGCACCCCTCTGCTGTGGGTCCAGCTCCACCAGTGCCTGTTCCTGTCCTGCAGCTTCAGACTAGGACAGCAGAGACAGCTGGCACCATGGGAGGCTTTTACTTTTTTTTAAAATAACAAAGATATCTGCTGAGGCCAGACACTGCCCCAGGAAAACAGTCCATGTGGGTAGCCTGTGTAGCCAAGGGATGCTGGAGCACTGGCCCTCCCTCAGCCTAGGGCACGAGTGAGGGGAGGTGGGGTGGGGCAGGCTGAGCCAGCAGGGCCAGGACCTCTGCAGAGTTGGGGCTCACATGGTGTTGTCAGTGGTGGCTGCCATGTAGATGACCTTGGATTTGGTTGGCAAGTCGAGCCTGGTGGGGGAGGAAGGGTGTGTGTGGTGTTGTTAAAGCAGGCAGGGGGGGCCCTGCTAACCCATGTTGTTGCCTGAGAGACCACCCTTAACCCCTCTTCCCATGCCCCAGACTGACCCCTGCCACCCCCTGGGGGCCCCTCCTCCTGCAACTCCCCATTGCTCACTGTGCATTTTGACTGCAGTGCTTGTAGCTGTATAGCAGGAAGGCAGTATCATGATGGCAAAGAGCACCCCAAAGAGCACGGCCAGCACATCCCCTGCAAGCAAGCTGAGCACAGACATGTTACACTGGGGACAGTTCTCTGTGGCTGCTGGACAAGGGAGATGGGGCAAGGCTGGAGGAAGCTGGTGGCCCAAAGGCAGAGGGGACATGAAGGCAACAGCCTCAGCTGAGCACACTTACCTGCCTGAAATGAAGAGCTGGAGTGTCCTGCAAGAGACAAAGACAAGAGGATGCCCGTGAGAACCAACTGTGCAGATGCTAGGGCAGCCCTGCACCCCCATCATGGCTGCCTGCCCCTCAGCTCAGCACACAGCTGCCAGGACCCCCCCTTCCCAGGAAGGTACACCCCCCCCAGCCACCTTCCCCTCTTTCAGGTCAGCACCTCACCTACCTGTTGCTATCTGGAAGAGAGACAGCACAGTCAAGAGGTTGCTGGAGGTGTTTGGGGAGGGAAGTGTCAAGCCTGCTGGGCTTCAGGCCATGCTGCCAAAGCAGGGCTGCCTGCAAGATTCCCCATTGCCCATGAGCAGACAGGGGATAGCTGCCCTCTGCATCCCCAGCAGCTCGCAAGCTTGGCCCCAACACCCTGCCAAAAGCATTAAGGGAAAGGAAAAAAAAAAAAAAGTTTCATTGAACCACAGCCCACACAAAAGCCTCCTTGAGTCCAGCCAGAAACTCCCCCACTGCAGCTGCCACCACCCAGGGAGCAGAGCACCACAGCACCCCATGACCGCACCAAGCCCTGCAGGAGACCCTGGAGAGGGGCATGGGGTGAGCCCAGCAGGCAGCAACCACAGGGACAGCTGCCTGTAGCAAGATGGTGAGCAGCTCCCTGGGAGGAGGCAGCTGGCCATTGCCAGCCCCCATTGCCCCAGCCTCAGTGACTGGAGGCTTTGGAACAGTTTCTACAAGAAAGTAGCAAAAGAAAGGCTTGGAGGTAACTGGAAAATATGATAAAGTATCTAATAGGTTTACCAAAGATAGAGCATGCCAGCCTAACCTGATATCCTTCTTTGATAAGTGATATTCTAGACAAAAGAAAATGCAGTAGATTTTATCTCTCCCAACTTCAGTGAAGCATTTGATGTGGTGCCAGATGGGAAACTGCTAGCCAGGATGAAGACCATGTGATTAAAAGCCTACAGCTGTTAGCGAGCTGTCTGCAGGTGGGAAGTGCCTTGCACCAGCGTGTGGTTACTGAGGCATTGCCCAAGGGCCTGCAACCAAGCCTGTGTGCTGTTTCTATTAGTCACCTTGACACAAGGTGTAGGAAATGCCATCAAAACAGAAAAAGAACAGGATGTTGGACAGAAAAACCCCAGTGACCTCAGAGAGCAGCAACGGGCAAGAATTCAGCAATGCAGAGTGATAGTCACACCTGAGGGTTAACAGGAATTTCTACTCATCACTGGAAATCACCAACGCAAGAAAGGCCTTTGAGGACAAACTAAGGATGGGCAGATGGGGATATGTCAGGCAGGGGACCGTGTGCCCGGCCAGGATGGCTGTGTTGCCCCACTGGCAGAGCACAGCCTTCGGGAGGGGTCCCCTGCACTGCCCTTTCTGCAGTTCTTGGCACTTGGCAGTGGGGTGTTCGCTGCAAGCCTGTACCTCTGCAGCTCCTACTGAATTTAGCTATTGCATGTGGGGATGAAGAATCTGGCCGAGGTGCTAGGAGTTGGCTATTCACCCTTGACCATACATCCCCCAGCCATGCTACTGTTGCTTCTGCAAGACCAAGGACAAAATAGTTCCTAGAAACCGATCTTCCCTATGCAGGGAGAGACAAGCACAGAAATGGGGGAGAGCAGGACCCCAAGACCAGCGCTGCCACAAGTCACCTGCCAGGCAGGGCTAACCCATGCAAATGCTGCATTTCCAAAAGAGAAACAAAGCCTCAACTCCTGTTCCTCACCCCATCCCTGCGTTCCCGTGGCTGGGTACAGCCTGAGCCCATTCATGTGCTCCTTCCCAGAAGGCAGCTGCTTCACCAAAAGGAGGGTGGTCTGGAAACTTGCCAGCACCTGTCGCCCATGCAGGTCCTGCACCAGCCAGAAACTGTTCTGCAGAGGTTTGCTGTCATCATTCCTCAGGCTTGTCACCAGCACTGACATCTGGAAGGAGATCAGCGTGAGCAGAGCAGAGTGCGTCCTGCCTTCAGGAGCCAGGTGAGCCCCAGGGGACCAATGTGGATGGTGCATGCTTGCGGGGAGAGGCTGGGCAAGACTGAGCATGGAGCTCATTGCCCTGATGGACCTGGTCATGAGAGCGCAGCATGGTCTGGTTGAAGACTGTCCACTTCACCATCTGGTAGCAGGAAGGGGTGGTCAGAGAGCCATTGTAGTGGAAGTAGAGTTTCAGGTTGGTAGGCAGCAGGCCTGCTACGTTGAATCCAGGCACCAAGACTTCCTCACCTGGGAGAAGGAACACCATGGGAGCAAGAGTGGGGTAACCCCTTGGAGGACAACAGGCAGGACCAGCATGGAGATTGTGGGAACAGATCTGACCTGGAGCATCCCCCCCAGCCCAGCCTGGCACCACGTGTGCCAGGATCCACCCTGCTACACCCAGTGTGCTGGAGAAAGGGCAGTAGGTTTGCCCTGGAGGTAGGGGAAAGCACGTGCGAACAGAGAGCACCTTGGAAAGCTGTTTCTGTACAAGCTATGTAATGCTCCCCTTCTCATACACACAGCAAATGCCTGCTGCAGCCTCTCTGCTGTGCAGCGGGTTTCTCTGCTGGGCTGCAGCCCCTGAGACAAGTACTAGGTAGGACAGGGCCTTACCTTCTCTTTGGATTTTGTACAGATGCTCAGGTATTTCCTGATAGTATGGGTTCTCCCTTGGCCCAACCTGCAACACAGAGACCCCACAGAAATGACAAGCACGGGGGCCAAACAGAGACCAGGTGGTGATGGCAGCGCCAGTAGGGAAGAATCACTCCCTGCGAGGGGCACCCTGTCCCAGTGACCCCTTCTTCCCATCAGGGCTGCCCTGCTCTCTGGTACTGCCCTCTCTCTCCCCAGGTACATTTGCACCTTTGCCTGTCCCCAAAACTGTGCCTGACTGCCCCCCCCCCCCCCCCCCATCCCACTCCCCCCCAGCACTGTTACTACCCATTCTTGCCCAGGGCTGAGCTATGGGACTCACCTCCAGGAAGGCTCCTAGTATGGCCAGGACATCCAGGTGAACCATTGCCTCCTTAAAGCTGTCATACTTGGCGTTGTAGTGGACCACGTGGATCTGGAAGGGAAACATGCAACCCTGATGCAGTATGGGCACCTCCAGGAGGTGCTCACCCCCATGGGGCTCTAACCTGCCGGAGCAAGGGCTAGGAGAGACATGCACCTGTGCCAAGCACCCCTCCTAGGAAGGGAATATGCTGGTGGGACTGAGAAAGTGTGCCACTGCAAAGCAGCAAGTGTGAAGGGCTGCCCACAGGAACTTCCCCAGTCACAGACAGCAAACCAGTACTCTGCCCTAGATACCAGGGGGTCATACCGCAGAGCCAGGCTCAGTTTGAGGACAGCACTAGCAAAGGAGGAATAAAACCAGATGGGATCTGCAGAGCAGGAAGACAGTGTGTACGGAGTAAACAGTCCCTGCAGCTCCCAAAGCAGGCTGCTTGTGGCTGCCTGGGGAGCTGGCTCCCCCAGCCTGGGGACCACCATGGTTCCTGCTCCATCAGCCCAGGACCAGGCTGCAACACAGGGACAGGCTGCACTGCTCATATGCAGCCAGCCCCAGCCCACCTGCGGGCAGAGCATCCTGTCTCCTCCTCACCTCTGCACCGCAGGCTGTGGCGTGAGTTTGGCTCTTGGGCACTTGGCACCAAAGCGTGGGCTCCCACACTGAACTCTGCTGCTGCAGAGTTGTCTGGGGAGCAGGGATCCTGGCCAAGTGGTTACAGCATTCATCCAGTGACAACCAGGACCATAGCCTAGAAGCTGGACAGCACTCCAGCACCAGGAAAGGAAAGGATGCATCCACCACCGCAAGGGCTCCTTACCTCTGCAGCAAAGCAGCACCTGTTGATAGTGTGCTCCGAGCCAGGTCCCAATAGGGAGCCCCACTGCAGGTGCAACTGCACGGCTTGGTACTGCTGGGCATAGCCACTGGTGATGGCCAGTGACTCAAGCAGCTCAAGGACAACTGCAAGGGCAGAAGGAAGAGGTCAGTCAGTAAAACACAAAGCCCAGTCCGTCCCACAGGTACACAGAGATGTCTCAAGGGAAAGAGTCACCCTGGGCTTGTGGAAATTTGCCACAACAAAGCAGCTTGCTTTCCATATTTAATGAGGCTATGGGTGGGTCAATGCCCAGAGCTGTGCCAATGCAATGGGCTTCAACTTTCCACTTCAGGTAGCGAGACACCCTGGTAAATAGCTGCTATGAAAATGCTGGAAAGTGAACAGCTGCCCCTCCCCCCGAGACTCCCAGGGACCAGCTCCAAGCCAGATGTTATCCAACAATTTATTCAGTAAGTGAGACTAATATAAAGAGACCATGGACAAAATTCATGGAGAAAGATATTGGCAGAGTGGTGAGAGCAGGACAGTTGGGGACAGAGAGCTGCAGCACTTGGCAAGCTGGGACCATTCAAACAAAGTGGCCTGTGAGTGTCTGACCAGCACTGGAGCTGGTGACACAGAAGCATTAAGTCTTCTGAAAGCATTTAGAGCTAAAACTTTGTCTCTTTGGGTACAGTAAATACATACTTGATTTTGCCTTTTACTTTAATGTGGTTTAGCCAGGTATCTTGGACTCATGCAGCAGTGTGGCAGATCTAAAAGCTGAGTTACCTGGACATGCAGCAAAAATATCAGGAGCATCCCTGGACCCTGAGAAAGGCTGTCCTGTCCTTCTAAGCACCTTTTCCTCATTTTTAAAAATCAACTCACTTCACCTATAAAGGAGGTAGGAAGAGTCTTAGTCACATCACAGAGCTAGGGCACAGATTTGGTATTAACAATGTAACAGGGCTGTGATGAGTCATTTATCCTCTGTGGTGTTCCCTGCCACTGGGCTCAGAGATACAAGACTCAAATATCAGAAGCAGGAGACTGCTCCCTCCCTGCAAATTTATCTGCTTTTACATTTCTTTTGTATATCTAAATCAGTACATTCCTTCTACTAGTTACCAGAGTCATTTTCAGGCCCTTGCAAGAGCTTATACAGTGTATATACTTTATATTACAAAAAGGAATAACTGTACAAATATCTTAGTAGACTTGCAACTTTTTATTTATGGCTTTTCATAAAGCAGATCAGCAGTTGCCAGAATAAAAAAAGGCATCTTATAAACATGTGAGAAACTACTTCCCCCCTGTCGTGGTTTAACCCCAGCCAGCAACTAAGCACCACATGGCCGCTTGCTCACTCCCCCCCAGTGGGATGGGGGAGAGAATCAGAAGAGTAAAAGTGAGAAAACTCATGGGTTGAGATAAAGACAGTTTAATAGGTAAAACAAAAGCCACGCACGCAAACAAAGCAAAACAAGAAATTCATTCACCACTTCCCATCGGCAGGCAGCTGTTCAGCCATCCCCAGGAAAGCAGGGCTCCATCACACGTAACGGTTACTTGGGAAGACAAATGCCATCACTCTGAACGTCCCCCCCTTCCTTCTTCTTCCCCCAGCTTATATACTGAGCATGAGGTCATATGGTATGGAATAGCCCTTGGGCCAGTCTGGGTCAGCTGTCCTGGCTGTGCTCCCTCCCAGCTTCTTGTGCACCTGGCAGAGCATGGGAAGCTGAAAAGTCCTTGACTAGTGTAAACTCTGCTCAGCAAGAACCAAAACATCAGTGTGTTATCATCAACATTATTCTCATCCTAAACCCAAAACACAGCACTCTACCAGCTACTAAGAAGAAAATTAACTCTATCCCAGCTGAAACCAGGATACCCCTCCCACCCCAATGAAAATGCTCTGACTGCTTTTCTGAACACCAAGCAACACCAGATGCCAGGGTGTCTAAACTAGCAGCTAATTTAAGTCTTCAGGCATGCTAGGGCAGGAGGCAATAATATAAAGCTCTGTGCATGTACTGTGTGGCTGATCTGACCACGCACAGCGAGTCCAACCTGTTGTTTGCTGTATACACAGGTCAGCTCCATCTCACTAGCTACCAGGGCAAGGAGGTGCCTTATCACACCTTCAATGAGTTTAAGTCCCTGTCTCTGCCAGCTTTTCTTTTAGTTCAGGGACTGGCAGGCACCAGCACACAGAAAACACTCAACGTGCTCCCAGAAAAAGCCAGTAGCAACCATGACCACCATCCCCAGCTGTGGGATGGTGAGCAGGAAGGAGATAGGGTTTTCCTTCCATACCTGGCATGGTGAGACTGCTACTAAAATAATGTGAATAAATTGTGTCTGGACTTTCCAAAAACATTCTAAAATTGGAAAAGAAAAAACCCTACAAAAGATCTTAAGATCCTGAGATAGCATCCTAAAGCACAGACTTAAAGAAGTTGGACAATGTTGTGTCCTAAAAGACTGAGAGGTAGGTACTTTAAAGGCTAAGCCACATCAGAGACTGAATAGTCCTTTAAAAGTGAAATGCAGGAGAGGAACCAGTTGCTGCAAACCTGCATCAGAAATACCAGGGACACATTTTTTTTTTAAAGGAAACATGGGTTATAACAAATTCCTGGAGCAAGCTCCCAAAGGCAGCGATCAGCAAGTTCTCCATCTCCTGGTTTCTCCCCTCCAGCCAGGAAAGTACATGGATTCACACAGGCTCAGCAGCCCAATGCTTCCCTTTTGGCTTTGAAGGCAACACAACTGCAGCCTGCAAGAGAATCCCCTTCCCAGAATCCAGGGGAAGGGTGTCAGAGAAACCTGGTCCTGCCAAGAAAGGCTAAGCAGATTCTGCCTGCACTCCAGCCTGTGCCTTTGCACCCACCTGTGTTCCTCAGCTTGAGCTTCTCATTGGCAGGCAGGCTGTAGCCAGAGAGCTGGATCGGCTGCAGCTGGGGGCTGAAGATGGTCTTGGCCATGTTGATGTTGATGGGTGACTGCATGGTGCCCATGCAGCCCTGGTAGTCCACACCCCAGTGCTCCCGGTCTGGTACGGGGAGGGAGGGAGTGCCAGTGAGACCACCTGGGCAAGGAGCCTGCCAGAAAGGAGGTTTGGTGGGTGGCAGGGAAGGGCACTGGCCAGGGAATAAGCCATGCACACAAGGTTAGTTTCCACCAAGTTAGCTTGGGAGCAGCTCTGTGCCACCATGTGACTGTGTGCAGCTGTATCAGGAAAGGTCTCAGGGCATGATGAGCTACCAGGACAGTTTATTTTAGAGGTGTTTGGGAAGAGTGCAAGAAGATCATTTACAAACCTGTTACTGGAAAGCAGCAAAATAATTCACTCTCTAAAGCTTTGTTTTGGAGTTTTAGAAAGCAGGCATTCTTTATTACAGCATCGGGCAGCACTGGGGATCATTCCACCATGAGTGCTCTGACGGCTTGATAAACTTTCAGTAATTATATACTATGAAAATATACATATTCATAGGATTTCCAAGAATTCATTTACATAAACATGAGATTTCCTGGAACTTATTAACATATGTAAATGTCCGATCCATATGCGCAGTCGTCTTCCGTGGTGGTCTTCAGGTGGTCTTCAGATGAAGGCTCGTAGTCTTCTTCACTGTGTTCGCTGACTGACCTTTACTTCTGCGCAAACTCAGTTCTGGGATCACGTATACTATGTCCTTCAAGGTCGGTTTGTTCTGGTCTAATGGTCATCTTGCAACTTTGTTATCCTCATGGTTCCGCATATCTGCTCTCCCAAGGCCTAGCTGTCTAAAGGGGGAGTATTCAGGAGCTTCTTACAAGTGTCTTAACTATTCACAAAGATTTACTTTGGTTACATCTGTTGTGCAACGATTCTAATGACTTGAATTGATAGCTTCTATCTATATTCACAGGTATCAAATGGACTTGGCAGGCTGAGGAGCTGCTGCTCTGCAGCTCATCACGTTTGCTGCCTTGCACAGTCTGGCTTCTGGCAGGTATCAACCTACCACTTTGCCTGCTCTGCTACAAGCAAGGTGCCACAGTGCTGCTGGGATCATGTGAGCCCACAGCCACAGGTCTGATGATAGGTTCCCAGCTATAGTTGTGTTGGTACAGCCCTGCAAAGGGCCAGCTCGCATAGCTGGGGTGACTGCTTAAATTGCTGCTTCTCTGCAGCACCATAGCTGGGATAAGCACGGCTGATGCCCCAAAACCTCCCCTCACACCACAGGGGCTACTTCTAGCATGCCTTGGGCCAGTGCAAGCCCAGGTTCACCTCACCAGCCCCTCATAGGACCCCTGTAAAGACTGAGCTGGGCATTAGCAAGTCCAAGCCATCCCCTGGTCCCAAGCAGAGTGATGGTGCCAGGGCCTGGCCCACCACTGTGGTAGGAAGGTGTGCATTTGCACTAGAGCTGCAGCAATGCCCATCACAGGTACTGTGGAGAAGCCCCCCAAGCCATGGTGGGAGAGCAGGGCCAAGCAGGATGGGGAGGGAGGGGGACAGAGGTGAGGACACAAGCTAATCCCCGAGCAGGTCAAAGTCCCAGCACGGGCTGCAAGTCCAGCCTGGAGAGCCCAGCCTGCTTCCCAGTTTGGCATAGGATCAGGCAAGCACCCGTTCAGGGAGGAGCCCTGCCCTGAGGGGCATCCCCCACACCCAGGGGACCCTTGATGCAGCTGCTGCTTCCTGCTCAAATCAGAACAACCCCCTGGCTCTTCAGCCCATCTGTACCCAGGTTCAGGCACCGCTGAGGTGGCAGGGTCAGGCAGGATGGAAGGGCGAGCAGCAGAGTGTGCACAGGAGCCCTGTAGTTGTTAACCACAGCTGGCTCAGGCCCAAGGTCTGTTGGATGACAGGAAAAAAGCAGGAGTAACTGCAGGGTATTTACCTTCATAGATCCAGTGACTACAGTCAGGACCTTGAAAAGGAGAAAAAAACCCACATGAATGGAAGAAAAATGTTGGCAGCAAACACACCTCTGCCAGGCAGCGCTCTTGGCCCCAGCAGCAGGTCCCTGGGCTCCCACTACACCCCTCTGCCTTCAATCCCCCTCCCTGCCTTTGCTTTCCCACTCTTCCCCTGCCCCAGTGAGGGGAATGCTCCTGGAGGGCACTGTCTCCTCTGAGCAAGGCCAGGTCTCCTGCATGCTTCAGCCAGAGGGAAAACCCCAGGGACTGACACTTTGTTATCATCCTTATAATGGAAAAATCACAGATATTGGCTTCCGTCATTGAGCAGCTGTACCAGCACTCCTGAAGCTATTCTGGAGCAGCCAAAACCTCCCACTATCCCAAGATAAAGCACTTAATGAGACAGGCCTGCAGCTTCCCTGCTCAGGCTCTATAAGCAAGAGCAGCCAGGGAAGTGGCTGTCCTGGTGGCACTCCTGCAATGCCAAAGTGCTGGGGGAGGTGTGGGGGAAGAACAGCTCCCGCACCACGAAGAATTTGGGTAGCAAGTTGCATTGCACTGCACAGACACCCACTGGGGAAAGCAACCCCGGGACTCACAGCAGAGGAAGCAAATGAGCACCAAAACCTTGTCTTCCTCAACAGCAAGTGCCCCTAGCCACAGGGGCAGACTGCCACAGGAAAATGTACCAGACCAAACACACAGTTTCCATCCCAGCAGCCTCCTGCCCCAACTCACCCAACCACCCAAATTCCTACACAGAGGTGTGTAAGGGTCCTACCTCATGCAAACCCTTTCTCTAAGAAAAGCAGAGGGGAGGATGGGGGAGCCCATGCCAGGACCTCTGCACACCCTGTGTCACTCATGGGGCACACAGCAGCCACAGCAGGGCAGGATGTGCTTTGGTGCAGGACACGTTGGCATGCCCTGAGCCTCCCACAGCTGAGGGTGTCCCTGGTGTGCAGACCTGGAGGAAGCAAAGCCCTCTTGGGGCAGGTTCTGAGGATACAAGTGCTCCACACACCATCACTCTCTTCTGGAGCTGCCAGCAAAGCCCAGGCTCCCAGCATGTCGCTGGAGCTGGCCTTAGAGGTGCCCCAGAGCCTCTTCTCAGACACTCCTGACCAAACAACTTGGCTATCACCAGCCCTTCCACAAACAACCAGCTCCAGGCAAAGGGACACAGGACTTGGATTTGCCCCAGGCAGAGAAACACAGCCCATAAGGATTATGTCCCTACCCTGACTGGCACAACAGGTAATTCATGTGCTCCTCCTCTGACTTGTCCTTACCAGCATGCTCACCATGGGCACAGCGCTGGTGCAGACAGGCTGTTGTCCCACCTGGGGTGGGACAGGCTTGGGGCAAGGGGGTGCATGCACCCAGCAGCGAGGGGCAGCACCCACACCCACCTCCATCAGCTCCCCAGGGTGCAAGGACATGGAGGAGCATTTAGCAGGTACAGTCCAGCCCTGATATGATCTCCGTCCCTCAGTGGGGCAAATGCCTGCCAGCCCAGCCAGGATACAGGAGTAGTTCAGCAGGCACTGTTCCAGTCCCCATCCCTGCTGCTGACAGTGGCTATCAACAGCCACTTGCTATTAATAGGAGTGGATTCCAGCTCAGGGGTGAGAAAGGACATCTGGGCCTCAGAAAGTGTGCCTCTTCCTATGTGACGCAAGCCCAGCAGGACCCTGCCTTCTTCTCAGTGAGGATCCAGGCACAGGCACCCCCAGGGGCTTTTGGCACAGCTGCCACCCTGGAGAGCGGATGGCCATGGCAAAACCAGGCCGGTAAGGACTGGAGGGTGCTTAGGGGCACCAGGAGTTGCAGAGAAGAGAATAGCCCTTGGGAGTCCCTCCAGCATCTCCAGTGACTCATCTCTGTAGCGCTTCTGATGCCCAGGAATCACTTGTCCAGGCACTGGGTACTCCCAAAGGCATATGTAGAAGGGGCAGCAAGCAGAGGGCCAGGCAAGCCATGGCTTGCATCAGGCAGAAACGTGTGTGCTCCAGGACATGCTGCAGTGCCTGCTCCATGCCTGCTTGCATGGCACTGCCCTGGGATGCACCTGGCTGTGCTGCAGCAAGCTGAGATTCATCCTTGCCCACCTCACTCACACAAATGTTACCTGCTCCCCTGATATTGATTATGCACCAAAATCCAGGTTACAGACCCTCCTCTGGAAACACCCCATATCTTCCCCCACCCTGTCCCCACTCTCCTGTCCCACCTGGCACTATCTGCATGAGGTGGTCATGGCTTGCACACAAGAGCCATGTTTGCTGCTTCCTAGGCAGGATTCCCCTCCTGCAGCATAAGGGTGCCTATCAGCATGGGGAGCCCCTCTGAGGGGCACCTGCATTGGAGCACACCTGCATTGGGGCACACCTGGTACAGATAACACACAGCAGCCCAGGGTTGGCACACAGTGCCTTGGCTTGCTGCACATGCCTGAACTGGCATGGCCTGCCCCAGCATCCTACTTTCTGCTCACCTCCAGGTACTCTGCCTTGACAGAAAGCAACTCAAATGTCAGATTGTAGATTGAGCAATAGCACCATGCTGGCACCTGCCCTGCTGTGCCAGCACTGTGCCACCCACCCCAGGATCCCATGTCTCCGCGCCCATATGTTCCTGCAGCTGAGGGGGCTCCAGACCCTTCTTGTGGCCTCCCACTGGCTCAGCTCAGCAGCCCTGAACACCCCAAAGGCTGCAGCTGCTCCCAGGAGTCAGCCAATCCATCCTGACACAACAGACTTCCCCAGGGGTCTCTTGGCATCAGAGCCAAGAGCACTCACAAGCACTTATCCACACACTGAAGCCACCTGAGCACATTTCCCCATCCCATGGATCTGGGCACAGCTACAGCATAGCCAGGCCACCCATTTAGGGAGGCATCTCACAAGCCCAGCTGTGCAGGGTTGGGCCCCCTTGGCACATGCACCAAGTGCTGCAAGAGAGCATTGAGACGAGCCCAGCCCAGGCGCTGGGTCGGTCTCTCAGCATTTGCCCCAGCCTCAGCATGGCTCAGAGGAGCCTTGCAATACTCCAGTCCCTTCCATGTGGGGGCATTTCCAATCTCGCAGCCCTTTGCTGTGAACGTTAACCCACTGCCCTGCCCAAATATTGATTCACATAATTTCAGCCTGCCTCCCATGCTCCCTGCCAGAGCATGTCTTCTCCCTTGGAAAGCCACATGGTGCCAGGTCTCCTTTCTGCTGAACTGCTGCCACTCACCACAAAAGAGGTGGTTGCACCTCGGTGACAGATACTGCAGCTCTTTGCGCACCCTGCCCTACCTCAGAGCATCCACAGCCCCAGCAGGAGCTGCAAAGCACTCCCAAAAATGTAGAGGGAAACAACCTAGCTGTTGCCCACCACTGTGATGAGCACACTAGGAGATAACATGCAAGAAGAGGACTCCTTGCAGGGGTCCCAACAGGAAAACCTAGCAGGGCACCAACAGGAGCTGACTGCCGTTGCAGGTGAGAAAGCCTCCATGTTCAGCCACACAGAGCCCCCCTTTCCCCCAGCAGCCCACAATCCAGCAGAGTTTTCCCCCTTTCACGCACTCCCTCTTTCGTGCTTTCTCCTCCTGTTTCTCGCTCCCTCTCAGCCCTCCCATTTTGGGATACTGGCGCTGCCGCAAGCACCAGCTCCCTTCCCTCCTTGACATCCGATACCATCCGACACCACTTTCCTGCTGAGTTCAGGCAGATGCTGCTGTTACCAGCATGCTACTCAGCATGTCCTGCAGCCTGGGAGAAAGGATAGGAGCAGCTTCCAGCAGGGTAAGGAGCCAGCACAACTATGAGCCACTGCTAATCCCATGTAGGCACCGATGCAGCAGGCTGCTCCCAGGAGGAGACCTCACCACAGGAACATAGGGATGGACCATGCACCCAAGGGACTCCTAATCATTTGCATGGAGCAAGAGGCACCCCTCAGAAGAGCCAGGCAATACAGAAGAAGACCAGAGGGTCTGCCCTATGTGTCTGCCCCCTCTATCTTCAGCATCTCACATTTTAGGGTGTACACAGCCTGAAGCTGCTGCAGGGCACCTGACAACACTAAAATGTAGGACAGCAGCCATGTGCCTTTCAGTGTGGATGCTGCCTGGCAGCAACACAGCCATTGGTGCTGCCTGCTTGCCTTGAACTCCAGCAAAAGAAGTTTGATGGCTTGTGCACAGCAGGCAGGGCAGCAGGCTCACTTCTGGCTTGGACATCCTGTTCTCTTATCGGCTGGGCACACAATGCCCTGTGCTCAGCCACAGGGAGCACTCAGATCCTGCCAGAGCCTCTTCTCTCTGCTGGGACCCAGCCCTGAGCTAGACCCAGGTCTGCTGGTCAAAGCCCTGTGGGATGAGACTGGTTCACAGGGGATGCCAGGGCAGGACCACCTTGCTGTGCCCCTGAGGGAGAAGCCCCTGTCTGCAGATCAGTCCCAGGCTGTGGGGAGACCAGTGGAGCTCGCAGCCCAGAGAAGAGTGAAAACAGGGTGTTAGTCCTGATGCTCAGTGAGCCAGGAGCTACCAGGACATGCAGAGATGCACAGAGTGAAAGTCCCAAAGCAGGGACCAGCCACAGCAGCCAGGTCCCAGCCTACAAAACACATCCAAGCACCTTGTCCCTTGAAAGTGATATAACCTGATCACAGTACCCAGGCTGTGCTGCCATGCTCACACTGCCCACAGCCAGCTCCCCAGGCCAGTCTGTGGCAAGCACAGTGCTGGCACAGGGTCTGGGCAGCAGGGCACACAACCTGAGCATCCTTCTGCCAAGCCCCCCTGAAGATCCTCTCTACGGGAGGACTGTGCCTTCCCAGCCCTACCTCCGCAAGCACAGCCCTGGTTTCTCCATCCAGACACACCCCACGCAGAGCCCATGCTCTTTTCAGCCCAGGACACTGCCCTGTGCACAGCCCAAGCCTGGCTGCATTAAAGCCCCTTTGTGTTTATAAACTCTGACCCACTGCAAGCCTTTGGGATCAGTCTTTAATTTGCCACCAGTAGCGCAGGTCACCACAGGGACTGTTCTTTGTGCTCCTGGGGGAGAACTGCTTGGGCTGCAGGGCCCGAGACCGGGCCAGCTCCCCCACAGAGGGGCAAGGGTTTGGGTGGGGGAAGGCATAGGGCAGGCTTTACACCAGGGCACATTCCTGTTCCCTGTGAACCCAACTGCCCCAGCAAGTACCAGGGAAAAGAGGAAACAGTTGCAGAGCACTGCAGAGAAAGGGCCATCCCAGCAGAAGGGATAAGAATGGGGAAATCCCAGGGGACAGATCAGTGCTTGGAGCTGGGGAATGAGATGAATAAGGAGGATTAAGCAAGAGAAATGGGCTCAGCTGGAAAAGGGCATTGGGGAATGATCAAGAGGAGGACACAGAGAGCAGGGCAGGTCTGAATAGGAGGGAGAAAGGAAGCAGGCTGCAGTGGGAAAGGGAGTTACCGTTTCCCAAAGACACCCATAACACAGGACTTCAGTCTCTGAGCAAGCCAGAGGCTCCTCAGAGGGCAACCCCATGGGAAAGCCTCAGTGACAACCCCTGGCTTGTGCCAAGTGGCTGAGGGGCCACCAGCCCTACCTCACATACAAGCCTTGAGGAGAAGGGAGCCAGCACATCACCCAGCAGCAATGCAGAGGCATGCAGCTTCTAGTGCTTGGCAGAAGCCTTTGTGGGTCCCAGCCGAGACTTGCTCCCTAATGGGACTCTAGCCAGATCTTCAGCCTCTAACACCAGTACAACATGGGCCAGGCTGCCTGTTCCTTACCTACCTCCCTGCCACCTCCCACCCCTCACCTCCTTTTCCCATCTCCATCCCAAACTCCCCACCCACCCCAACCCCCACATTGTGCCCTGCCACTTGCTGCCAGTGCATGGTATGCTGAACACCTGACACCCTCCCACCCTGTGGCCTGGGTTACTTCATCTCTGCGGCAAGGACCATCTGCACCCCTGTCTCCATCCAGTGCTCAGCCCAGCAAGAGCAGCTCTAGTAAGAAATGTGATTCATTGCAAAAACAAAAGCAGCTCCTGGCACCAAACAATGTGATTCATTGCAAAAACAAAAGCAGCTCCTGGCACCAAACAATTGCTGGTCCATACCACAGGGCAGCTGTCCCAGCACAAGTCAGGGCAACTCCTTACCAGAGGCAAAACCAAGGACATGCTATGAGGCTGAGCCTGAAAAACAAATCCACAGGCAAAGTTGGGCTGAGGAACATAGCCAGGGACAGGAATGTCCCAGAGCAGGGCTCAGCCCCAAGCGAGTAAATGCATGGCACTGCCCCCAAATTCCTGCTGAGCGCTGGCAGCATCACAGTCCCCAGGTCAGAGAAGGGGCCAAGACCAGAGACCCAGGACTTTTCCCCTGAAATAATGACCCTGAAATCTGAAAGCCCCCACACCGCCAGCAAGACAGCTCTTGGCATGGGGGAGTGGGGGGAGCACAGAACACCATCCAGCCCTGAGCTCAGGCACATCCCCTGTTCCCCATTGCCAGCCATGGGGCAGACCCCCACCAACTCCACAGCAGGGCCAGACCCTGTCCTCACCAGGCTGTGGGTGGATGACATGAATGCGGGGCCAGGCACGATAGACCCCATCAGGGAGAGGCCACGCTGCAGGACAGAGGGGCCTGGCCATCATCCCACAATACTGGGGTCCAGGGCCGGACCCAGCAAGGCACTGCTCAGTCCCAGCTGCCCCTGTGCTGGCAAACATAACCCCCCTGATCTGGTGGAAGAGGGACTTCACAGGGGAAAAGGGCTGCACTCAAGGCAGTGGCCCCCAACCCCTGGGCAGGGGCCAGGCTGCACAGGAGCTGGCAGGAGCAGGGACAAAGGTAGGGATACGCTGGGGGGGAGCTCCCACAGCTGAGCAATGCCAGGTGGGCACAGCCCCACAGGGGCATCCCCACACTGGGTAACACCTGGGCCCCTAACAGGGGTGCAGCAGGTGGCACAGCAACCCCCCCAAACCAAGCAAGGGGGAAGCCCCTCAGCGTTGAGGACCCCTCCAAAGCATTTGGCAGCCCAAATCCGGGATCCCATGCATTGGGGTGCTCTGTGCATCTGTGACCCCAAACCCAGCAAGGGGGGGAACCCCATGCATCAGGGACCCAAACTCAGTACTGGGGTGCCCCACACATCAAGGTGCCCGTTCACTAGGGACATCAAAGCCAGCACAAGAGCGCCCAGTGCATTGGGGTGCCCCCCTGGCTCACCTCTCTCCTAGGAGTACAGGGGATCCTCGCCGCAGTGCTCCTGCTTGTGCTCACTGCCGGTGCGGCCTAGGGTGGCCAGGAGCAGGAGGGAGACCCGCAGGGCAGCTCATCTCTAGCAAGTGCACAGATGCGGCGCGTGATGGCCGGCGGTGGCTCCGTGCGTGCCTGCCTGTAGGGCCACGTGTACATGAAAGCGGGTGGGAAGAAGGCAGCGGCTCTGATTCAAGCTGCCATTACCTTTTATAGAGGCTGGCGGCAAAGTCTACCGTCGCCTGGCCCAGTCCGGTCCGATCCGGTCCGGTGAGCCGCCCAATGTGCACCTGCGTGGGGCGCGCGGCTGGGCCCCTGTGCAGGGGGGCGGGAGACCCTGTCGGCCCCCTCATCAGTGAGTGTCCCCTCTCCTCAGCAAGGGGTGAAGGACCCTCTCAGCGGTGAATATCCCCTCTCCTCAGCAGTGGGTGAGGGACCCCCTCAGTGGTGGGTGTCCCTTCTCTTCTGCAATGTACAGTTAAGAAAAGCATTTCTTTCTGTTGAGGCCAAAGGATGATACAACCCCACTCCGGACAGAAGTCCTGCCTTTCTGCTGCACCTCAGAAGAGATGGGAAGTGTGTAGGTGCAGCTCAGTATATGTACGTAGCATACCTGGATCCCAAAAAGCTTTGAACAAGTTTCTGCACCAAATGTCCTTAGTCCATCTCATCCTATAACATGCTGGTCTCTGTGTCTCTGTGGTTAAGCAGACAGGCAATGGAAGGTAGGATATCAGGTCAGTTTTCAAGGTGGAGGGAGGTACCAGTGATGCCTCCCTGGGAGCTGCACTAGGGCTTGTGCTTTTCAGCATTTTCATAAATGGTCTGAAAAAGCACATGAGCAGTGATGGGACAGAATTAGCTGCAACATTAATTTAGGGCTGTAAAGGACTGAAGATGCCTTGAAGAGTTCAAGGGGGCAATAATGGTGCTGAGTGACCAGGCACATCAACAGCAGATTGTGGTCCATGTTGGTAGATGCAAAGTGGTGCACAGGTGGTGTAATCAAGGATGCACTGCAAGAGGGTGGACTTACATTAGCTAATGCAACTCGCAGAAGAGATCAGAGAGTCGTGGTGATATCAGCTCACTGCTTGCCAAGAAAAAAGTGAAGTAAACATCAGGGATTATCAAGAAAGCAGCAAAGAACAAAACACACACACACACACACACCCATCCTGCTGTTGTATAAATCTCCCATCACAAAAGGGTCAGAGTCAGAAACAGCAGGCACGGGGCCCCAGGGCTTTTCGGGGGCAGGGGTGATTTCCATGCAAGGAAGGAGCAAAGCAGGTATGGCTGCCCAGCAGGTGAAGTGAGGTCTGTGCCCGTAGCATCCCGGCTTGTATGGGATCAGGGAGCAGGGAACAAGCACTTACTCTCTCGGGATAGTGGATTTAGGGCATAATCAACCAAAATCATCAAGCAGGAAGTTTGATCCCAAACAGCAAAATATTTTTTCATGTGCTGCAGAAGGGAATGGGGGAACGCCTTTCCCCAAACATGTAATTTGTGCACACACAAGAAGATATTGGACAAGTTAATGGACTCCTTGCTCCATGGTGCTGCCAGAGTTCCACATCTGTGCTGTGCCCCATGGGCCCCACGCCTTTGCTAAATTAGTTTGCCCAGCTGTTTCCCAGCCTAAATCACTGGTCATCCCAGCACAGATTTTATGAATGTGGAATGTGCTCAGCATAGCCCCTGTGAATACATCCACATCCACAGACCTGCCACTGCCATCACTGTGACAGGGCTCAAGACCTGTCATGTGGTATAGGAGATCCTGCTGGGGCTGGGGCTGGATTTTGTGCTGAGCAGAAGGAACCTCTCCTGAAAAGCTGGCCGCTGTGCTGACCCTTTGCAACTTGGTACCATGGGTTCCTGCCCTCCACTGTGCCAGAGACGTTCCCTTGCACCTGGCCTCTCCAGCAAGCCCTGTCACTGGTGGTGACCTGCAGGTAGGATCAATGCGCTCCTAAACCGCAGACTTTATCCTGATTCACCTTGTTCCTCCCAACACCAGATAAGCTGAACCATCAGATAAGAAGACATTCATTTATCAAGGCTCAAGGAAATAGGACTGCGGGGGGAAAACAAACCATAAAACACAATTCCAACACTCTTTCCTTCTCACGTTCCTGTAGTTTATCTTATTAATGGTCTTTATCCTGACTGAAGAGGAAGAAGGCAACTGGATATGGCAGAGGAAGGACAGGCTGAGTCTATCCCTTTTTCAGGACAAGCCCCATGCGGTTTCCACCTCACACCTGTTTGCTTCCCCAGACAGGTTACCCTGTGTTCCCTGCTTCGACTCTGCGCAAACGGAGTAATTATGGAGCCGTCAACTTTGCTGCCCTGTCTTTTTAGGTTTCATTGTCCTCCCTCTTCATTACTCTTCGAGGCTGCATGTATCATATCACAGAAGCTGTAATCGCACGTGTCATCCTTCCACCTATGATTTCTTATACTTTTTGTCAGCTCTCTTGTAAAGATGATACTTGGCAGCTGAAGACACTGTTAGAATGAAAGGTGACTCCATCATCAGGGCACTTTGTCTGGATGTGCCTTCTGGGAATGCCACGGGTTGTGGATCACAGCCCCATCCCACGAGCCTTGCAAGCCAGGTGGAAGAGCACAGCATTTGTTCTCTACAAGATTCACACCAATGTAATATCCTCACCAAAAGGTGTCCCCTGTGCTTCTCTGGTACACTTATGTCAGAGGAGATATGGTCAGCTGGATTCAGGCCCCTGTAAGCAGCCCAGCTCTGTGCCCTTTGCTATGAGGCATCCTGAAATGCACAGCATCAAACCTCTGCTCAGCTCAGCATGGATCCAGTCTGAGGCACAAAGCACCAACATACCAGGGAGCTTCTCTGATCCTCAGCAGTATAAGATGCACTGGGCCAAGCTAGAGTGGATGTACTTCTGGAAACACTGGCTGGTCTTGTTTTAGCTGCAGTGCTGTGGGGAGGGATGACCTCTAAATGCTTGTAAAAGGGTTTATTCTCTGGAAAAAAAGACGTCATTCCCAGGAAAATTAACTCATGCTAAGGAGAGGCTTGGATGTCTAGCAGAACTTTAGGACTCTCGGCTTGATTCAAATTTGTACCAGTAATCCTTTCCCATGGGAATTCCTGAGCTCTTGTGTGGGCTTATTGTCTGTTATTTTTAATGTAACAGCAACGGGCACTAGTTCGTCAGTGCTGCTGTTGTGCCTATTCACGATTTAGAAGTTCACTGGATGACCTCCAAATGAAACCAGACTGATCTATGCCATTCACTGAGGTGAATCCCAGATACTGGCACCTGCAGTTTGTATTTTGTTGCTGAGATTTGGTTAGAATTGCCTAAATAATAATCTTTTCTTCAAGGTGATATTAGACTCTAGTTTGCAATTGCAAAAGTTGCATAAAATGTCTCCCTCCAATTGTTTTTGCTTTCATTTCTATAGCTTTCCTTTTTTCAGCATCCAAAAGAGAAGCAGAGACTTTGCTCAAACTTTACAAGCAGTTTACTTCTATGCAGAAAGCTGTTTGGAGAAAGCGAGTGCCTTCTGAAAATGGGAACACACAGACCCACCATCATAACAGGAATGGCCTGGTGACCACTCTCATTATGTATGTTGTTAAAACAAGGATAGAAAGCAGCTAGGCTACCTGAAGGGAGGCTTCCAAGGACCAGTGATGAACAAGTGCTCTAGTAAGTATATTTTTCATTACAGAGGTAGGAAAGTTAGCAGGAGCTGGTGAAAGTACACACCTTGCTGACATTCACTGAAGGAGTGGGGCCACCCTCACATGTGTTACATGGGAAACCCAGCACATCCCCATAGCAAATGCTCCATCACACTGTACATTATTGTGCTTGTAACGTCACCCCCCCCCCCCAAGCCCTCCACTGCCGCAGTGCATAGCTTATCATCTCCAGCAAATAACCAACTTGCAGTGCCTAAGGGTAGGAGGCGAGAGTGTTAATTAGCTCATTGATGTCCCCTGATTTTCCAGGATAATAGTTCCTAATTTCAGACTAACCCCAGCACCTCTGTGTTATGGGGCTCTAGACCCAGTCTGGCCAGATCCTGGTCTGCTCTTCTCTGTAACCAAACTGTAGGAAGCAAGTAGCCAGAGGAACCAGTTGGCCTGGGAGCTCCTGGACCAGGGCCACCCCTGTGGAGCTATGAATTCTAGCAGCTCTAGTAGGGATTGTTTAAAAATATACATTTTTGTGTTTCTATATACAATTAAAACATATAATATTTACACATCCATTGTTATCTATCAGTAAAAATGAAAAAAATCTTGAGTAATGAGAAACTGAATTTTATTTTATTTTTAAGAGATTTGCTTCCAAATCTGAATTTCAAAATACCAAAACTTCTGGAAACCAGAAAGTCTGACTTCAGGCAAGTTCTACATAGGAGCCTTTGGACCCCTGTGTCAGTCTGTTCCAGGTAGACAAGCAACCTCCCCAGCAGCTAGCTGCTGGCAAACACCAGCTATAGCACTGTCCCAGCAGAATAAAAATGTGAAGACTTGGAGCTGGCAAACATTTCTAAGAGCAGTGAGCTGCACCATGATCACCATGAGCAGTGAATAAGTCAATCTTTTTAATTACAGCAAACAGAACAAGATTTTACCTATAGCTATGTGCAAATTAGGACTGACAGCACTTGCCTGGGCACTGAGTCCAATCCCCCTTTGGTAAAAAGCAACTACGTGGCCTCCCTCATGACTTGCTCGAGCTATACATGGAAAGCAGTGGTCCTCCTCCTGCCCTGTACTTCCTTGGGTTTATTATAAAACCTCAGTATTTACGAATCTTCTTTGATTTTTCCATTAAAATGTATATATTTGTTCCTATGTGAAGGCTGCCCTTTTGGTAGCATTTATTCCCTGATGTATTTATAGGCAGCAACTCTATCCCTTCTCAAACTGTGTTTTGAAAGGTTAGACAGAAGTCCAAAAGAGCTTAGCTTATCAGAAAATAAATGCCCCTTCTTCTCCCAATCCCATTAACCCTCTGCAACTCTTCAAGTTTTAGTTAATCTTTTCTGAATGTACACGTGCTAAATTTAATCTATATGGAAAATGCTTCTGCTATATGTGAAACTGCTCATAGCAAGCACACAATCAAGTGGTTTGCCTGCTCTTCTTTTTTGTTTTCCTACACTAGTTTATATCAGGAGTTCTCATTAGCAGCTCATCAGCACTCAGGAATATGAGGTTTCGTGCTGCTACAGACAGTCTTCACAATACTACTGCAATAGCTTGATTTTCAACTGCAACAGCAGTGTTTCCCAGCTTCATTTAATTGGCACATTCTCGCACTTTGTGAAGGCTCCTAACAACAATATTTATAAAAGTGGGTCCTAAAACCAATCTTTGAGGAACTTCAGTAATATCTTCTTTACTGCTCAGTGCCTCTTTTCTGGAGATGACCGATTATTTTTCCCTGTTTTATTAAATCTTTACTTTACAGTCCTTATCCTCTTCACTTTAATTAATACTCACAACTGAAATTATATCAAATAATTTATTGAAATCCTGGTAAAGTAACCCAGAACATTTCCTTTGTCCAGAGAGATACTAGATTAGTTTGGTACAAAATCATTTTAGCAAATATGTATTCCATTTTATCCTTCTTCCTGCTTATTCTATAACTTTCCTTCATCTAAAGATATCTAGATCCCTTTTCTCCACTGAAAGTGAGGTACATTTATTATTCTCTCGTGTGGCACCACCTTCAGCTGGACACCAGACCTGCAAGCTGATTGTTGCTTCTTTCAGCTCTTGGGCTGTAAATTCCAAGCCATTTGAATGCCTTATTCTGGATGGGGTGGTCTGTTCTTATACTTGCTTTTTGTTGGGTCCTCTGCTTCTGTTCCTGTGTCTAGCAACATGGAGGCAAATACTTCAGTTGTGGAGTCACACCTGAAGTTTAATTTTTATTCTTTACATAGGGGCCATCTCCCCTCTGTTGTTTCCCCAATCCCCTTCAAATACTACTAAAGACCCTTTTGTGGAGTATTAGAGTTTCCTCTGTAGGGTCTTGACTGGGAACGATTCTCAGGTTTTTCCATGCACATCTTCACCTCGAAGCCACAGCATCCTTTGCTGATCCACTGCTTTTACTGCTGCTAGCAGATTCTTTGTTCATTCTCAGTATCATTCACTGTAGTTATACAACCACTGAGGGCTGGAGTTGCCCCCTAAAATATTTACACATTATTCAGGACACAAGTTTCAAACAGCTTTTGTACTGTGAACAAAAAAATTCCATGCCACTCTCTATTCCATGTTAAGTCCTCATGCTTCTCAATCCAGGTGACTTCATTAACTAGTTTCTATAATTCATTTCTCTAACTGCTGTCCTTGAAATTAAGAATCTTGATTGTCCTGATGGGTTGACCCTGGCTGGATGCCAGGTGTTCACCAAAGCCGCTCTATCACTCCCCCTCCTCAGCTGGACAAGGGAGAGGAAGTATAACGAAAGGCTTGTGGGTCGAGATAAGGACAGTTTAATGAAAGCAGAAGCAAAGGCCACGCGTGGAAAAGCAAAAGGAAAACAAAAATTTTATTCTCTACTTCCCATCAGCAGCGATGTCCAGCCACCCCCTGGGAAGCAGGGCCCCAGCACGCGCAGTGGTTGCTCCGGAGGACAAACTACATAAAACAACGAATGCTCCCCCCCCCTTTCTCCTAGCTTTTATTACTGAGTGGACATCATATGGTATGGAATATCCCTTTGGTCAGTCTGGGTCAGTTGTCCTGGCTATGTCCCCTCCCAAGAGACAGCTTTGATGCTGCGCAAGCACCACTCAGCAGCAGCCAAAACACTGGTGTGTTATCAACACCCTTCCAGCTATCAATACAAAGCCCGGCACTATGAGGGCTGCTATGGGGAAAACTAGCTCCATCTCAGCCAGACCCAATACAATTGTAAACATTTTTAACCTTCTACTTTATGTAATTAATTTTTTATCACTCAATATAAGGTTATTTTCTGTAACCAGCTTGTATACAATAATTTCCCCACATCTAAGAAACAATGTTAATGACCATCAGCTCAGGCTAGTTCCCTGGATGTCTAAATTGAGCAAGCAGTGGCTGGTGCAAGTGGCTTCTGTTAAAAGCCACTAGCAAACTCTGAAGTGTGTTATAGGCACAGGAAACTACCAAGTTACTCCCCCGTCTGTTGTCACAGTGTGAACTGGCATTAGGGAAAGAGAAATGACATCTCAATGAATAAGAAATAAGCAGAGTTGAGGATCTTGTCTGTAATTTACAGAAAGTTGTGAAGTGCTTCCTGGTAAACATTTCCCCAGAACTGCAAACTCCATACCCCTAGAAACCAAACATGTTTTACTACTGAGAAGATATTCGATGCTGGTTAGAGCTACTCAGGCAGATCACTGGCATCATGATACTTTGTCCTGCGTGGTGACTTTTTCTTCCTTAAGAGTTTCTCCAAAAAGGGAAATGGTCTAACAAAGCCTCTGTTGGGGCCATAAGACCACAAGCCAGATATCTAAAGGAAGGGGAATTTGTGGGACAGCAAGTTAAAAATAACAACTCTGAATTCCTGTGACAGTGTCTTATTGACCTAAAGCAGTTAAACCAAAATAGGAAGTACCTGGGATGGGGGGTAGGATACCCCCATGGCAGAACAAGCAGAGGAGTTTGCAGTTATAGACTTACAGCTGCAAAAAGACTCACTAGACCATTCTGTCTGGCTATGCATCACCTTACCCAGTCACCCCTGGCACTGAGCCCAGTAGCTTGTGTGTGATTAAAGCTTTGCTTCTGGGAAACACATGGTTTGACCAGAAACCTTCAAATGACAGAGCTGCAAAAACTTAGGGGGACTTAGGATTTCCCTTAGGAATCTCCTCCAAAGGATGTTGAAATTACATGCTTCATATCTGTTTTTCATTAGTCTGACTGTAACACCAAGCTGTTGGTTCTCATTCTGCCTTGCTGTTAGTTCAGGATTCTGAACAGTCCCCATGTATTTTCCCATATCCTAACCAAAGAACCTTTCAATAGCCACCTTGATAAACAAATCAAATGAAGCCCTTTAAGTTTCTTTCTGGAGGGCATTTTCCCAGACTTAGAGCAGTCTGTAATTTTTTCCTGTGCCCTCTCCAATTTTACATCAAAGTTATTTCAAAGATGTAGACACCAGAACAGGACTCTTTACGTCAGTCTCAGCCTCACCAAAACTGATCATGGAGGAAGAATCCCTTCCCTGTTCCCACTTATTGGTCCAGGATCCTTGGCTAGAAAAGCATTAGCTCCTCCTGGCACAGCATCCTGGTAGGAATTCATACCATTCTGCTCATAGGACTCAAGACCATTTTCCAGCACATGGATTTCCAGGAAAAACTCCTTCATTTCTTAAGCCTGCCCTGCCCCCTGCCCACATGCTTGGCTTTCATGGGCCATGCTTTCCAAGAGATCCAGGCCACTCAGGCCTCACAGTTAATCCTCACTTTGACAGATTTTGAGTGCAGCTCGGATTTTACCAGAGCGCCCTTATATTAACTTCCAAAACAGAGATTACTCCCACCTAGAACCAGTTTCTTCAGAACTCCCACCAGCGGCTCCTGACAGTCAGCCTAGCAGGGCATTTCACAAGGGGAAGGAACTGTTCAGCCATCAAAAATCTCCAGAAGCTGAGTTGTGCCACTCAGCACCCATCTTCCCCATGCATTAGTGCCAGCTGCAGACACACAGCCACAGGACGGAGGCTGCATCTTTCACAGAAGGGCACTGGTCAGATGCAGAGAGATGTAGCACACAAACAAAAGAGCTTTTACTCATGGCTACCTGGCTTAATTGCCTGAATCAGGCTTATAAAAAGCTAATGTCTCTCAAGTCCCGTCAGCACATGCTAGCCTTGATCTTCTGCAGCCTGTGCCCAGGGGTCAGGCCCTCCTGCATGCAGTGGCAAGCAGCAAAATAGCTGACAGGCAATGATCTCAGAAGGGATTTGCAGCCAGAGCTCCCACTGGCAAGACTCGCTGCAATGCAGTGGTTGCTGGGTGAACCCACACCCACGACTGCTATACAATAGTGCAAACATAAAAGAGCTATAGATCAAACAAGCCAAATGGCTCTGCCCAGCACAGTGGCGCTGCCAGGGCACAGCATGTCCCCCTTCACAATGGGATAGGACTTTATTCATTTTGCCAGAATCGGGAGTGAAGAGAAGGGGGGGTGAGCCTGCTTATCACAACCACAAAGTGTTACTTGTCTCCCATGCAGCATGGGCACTGTGGGTCTGTCCTGCACAGCACCTGTGGTCAATGTCCACGCACTAATCAGCTGGAAACAAAGTCACCCTGGAGAAGGGCTGTGAAAGAGCTCTGGCTCAGCAGCACCCCCAGGACCAGCCTTGCCTACTGAGCAGGCTCTAATATTGCTGGGTGACAAATGGAGCTGCGAGAGGCCGTCGTAGAAACTAATTTCTTAGAACACAAGCAGTATAGCCAAAATATGGTCTCTTGGGCCAAAATCATAGAATCATAGAATCGTTAAGGTTGGAAAAGACCCTTAAGATCATCGAGTCCAACCGTTAACCTATCACTGCCAAGTCCACCACTAAACCATGTCCTCCAGCACCACATCTACCTGTCTTTTAAATATCTCCAGGGATGGAGACTCAACCACTTCCCTGGGCAGCCTGTTCCAATGCTTGACCACCCTTTCAGTGAAGAAGTTTTTCCTAATATCCAACCTAAACTTCCCCTGGCGCAGCTTGAGGCCGTTTCCTCTCGTCCTATTGCTTGTTACTAGGGAGAAGAGACTGACCCCCACCTCGCTACAACCTCCTTTCAGGTAGTTGTAGAGAGCAATAAGGTCTCCCCTCAGCCTCCTCTTCTCCAGACTAAACAACCCCAGCTCCCTCAGCCGCTCCTCATAAGACTTGTGCTCCAGACCCTTCACCAGCTTCCTTGCCCTTCTTTGGACACGCTCCAGCCCCTCGATGTCCTTCTTGTAGTGAGGGGCCCAAAGCTGAACACAGTACTCGAGGTGCGGCCTCACCAGTGCCAAGTACAGGGGCACTATCACCTCCCTGGTCCTGCTGGCCACACTATTCCTGATACAAGCCAGGATGCCATTGGCCTTCTTGGCCACCTGGGCACACTGCTGGCTCATGTTCAGGTGGCTGTCAACCAACACCCCCAGGGCCTTTTCTGCCAGGCAGCTCTCCAGCCGCTCCTCCCCAAGCCTGTAGCGTTGCATGGGGTTGTTGTGACCCAAGTGCAGGACCCGGCACTTAGCCTTGTTGAATCTCATGCAGTTGGCCCCGGCCCAACGATCCAGCCTGTCCAGGTCCCTCTGTAGGGCCTTCCTACCCTCCAGCAGATCGACACTTCCACCCAACTTGGTGTCATCTGCAAACTTACTGAGGGCGCACTCAATCCCCTCATCCAGATCATCAATGAAGATGCTGAACAGGACCGGCCCCAACACTGAGCCCTGGGGAACACCACTCATGACCGGCCGCCAACTGGATTTGACTCCATTCACCACCACTCTCTGGGCTCGGCCGTCCAGCCAGTTTTTAACCCAGTGTAGAGTGCATTTATTCAAGCCGTGAGCAGCCAGCTTCTCCAGGAGAATGCTGTGGGAGACAGTGTCAAAGGCCTTACTAAAGTCCAAGTAGACAACATCCACAGCCTTCCCCTCATCCCCTAAGCAGGTCACCTTGTCATAGAAGATCAGGTTAGTCAAGCAGAACCTGCCTTTCATAAACCCATGCTGGCTGAGCCTGATCCCCCGGTTGTCCCGCATGTGCCGCATAATGGCAATCAAGATGATCTGCTCCATGACCTTTCCCGGCACCAAGGTCAGGCTGACAGGCCTGTAGTTCCCCGGATCCTCCTTCCGACCCTTCTTGTAGAGGGGCATCACATTAGCTAGCTTCCAGTCATCTGGGACCTCCCCGGTTGACCAGGACTGCTGGTAAATGATGGAGAGTGGCTTGGCCAGCTCCTCTGCCAGCTCCCTCAGTATCCTCGGGTGGATCCCGTCTGGCCCCATGGACTTGTGCGCATCCAGGTGGAGGAGCAGGTCGCTGACTGTTACCTCTTCAATTATTGGGGCTTCATTCTGCATCCTATCTCCATCTCCCAGCTCAGGGGCCTGAATACCCTGAGGATGACCAGTCTGACTATTTAAAGACTGAGGCAAAGAAAACATTAAGTACCTCAGCCTTCTCCTCATCCTTCGTGGCAAGGTTACCTTCTGCATCCAACAAAGGAAGGAGATTCTCCCTGGCCCTCCTTTTGTCACTGATATATTTATAAAACTTTTTTTGTTATCTTTAACGGTGGTGGCCAGTTTAAGCTCCAGCTGGGCCTTCGCCTTTCTAATTTTCTCCCTGCATAACCTCACAACATCCTTGTAGTCCTCCTGAGTGGCCTGCCCCTGCTTCCAAAGGTCATAAACTCTCCTTTTTGTCCCCTGAGTTCCAGCCAAAGCTCTCTGTTCAGCCAGGCCGGTCTTCTTCCCCGACGGCTCGTCTTTTGGCACATGGTGACAGCCTGCTCCTGCGCCTTTAAGATTTCCTTCTTGAAGAATATCCAGCCTTCCTGGACTCCTTTGCCCTTCAGGACTGCCTCCCAAGGCACTCTGTCAACCAGGCTCCTGAACAGGCCAAAGTCTGCCCTCCAAAAGTCCAAGGTAGCAGTTCTGCTGACCCCCCTCCTTACTTCTCCAAGAATCGAAAACTCTATCATTTCATGATCGCTATGCCCAAGACAGCCTCCAACTGTCACATCACCCACCAGGCCTTCTCTGTTTGTAAACAGCAGGTCCAGCGGGGCACCTGCCCTGGTTGGCTCGCTCACCAACTGCGTCAGGAAGTTATCTTCCACACACTCCAGGAACCTCCTAGACTGTTTCCTCTTTGCTGTGTTGTATTTCCAGCAGATATCTGGTAAGTTCAAGTCTCCCATGAGAACAAGGGCTAGGGATTGTGAGACTTCAGCCAACCGCTTGTAGAATACTTCATCTGTTTCTTCATCCTGGTTGGGTGGTCTATAACAGACTCCCACCAGGATATCTGCCTGGTCGGCCTTCCCCCTGATCTTTACCCATAAGCACTCAACCTTATCATTACCATCATTGAGCTCTATACAATCAAGACACTCTCTAACGTACAAGGCTACCCCACCACCTCTCCTTCCTTGCCTGTCCCTTCTAAAGAGCTTGTAGCCATCCATTGCAGCACTCCAGTTGTGCGAGTCATCCCACCATGTTTCCGTGATGGCGACCACATCATAGTTTTCCTGCTGCGCAATGGCTTCCAGCTCCTCCTGTTTGTTGCCCATGCTGCGTGCATTGGTGTAAATGCACTTCGGTTGGGCTATTGATCTCGTCTCCAACACAGGCATGCCACCCCTAGGCTCATCCCTAGCAAGCCTGGTTTTATCCCCTTCCCCCTTCAAACCTAGTTTAAAGCTCTGAGGCCTGCTAACTCCTGAGCTAGAATCTTTCCCCCTTTGCGACAGGTGAACCCCGTCTCCAGCAGGCCTGGTGCCATGTAAACTGCCAAAAGGACCAGTCCCCTTCTTTGCAAACACCATACCCTTGCTCACTTCGTCTTCAGACAATTAGAGGCTTTATAAACCCCAAGCCAGACCTGGCCAAGGCTCTATGGCAGCCTTATACCACAACAGAAAGATCCCAGACATTTCTATCTATCTATCTTCTCTGGTTTCTGTCTGCTGCTAACTTCTGGCACATGGCAATGCTTTGCCTCTCACCCAAAGTGATGCAGCTCTTCAGGAGACAGGAGAGCCCAGGGGCTTTGGACCAGAGGGACCTGTGCAAACCAGCCCCCCCAGCCTGAAGGCTGCAGCTGACAGAGTGGGCAGCCTAGCACCTCTGGGGTGAAGCCCTCGGGGAGCTGGCAGGACTGCACAGCCAGACCATGTTTGCATCAGTTGCATGACACTGGGGCACTGTTTTAATTTAAAATGGATTAGGCGTTGTTTTCTTTTTAGCACAATAACATTGCACACATTGTTGGGTGATAAAACCCACAGATAACTGTGCCAATGGGGTGTTGGGGTGGACGTGATCAGCAGCACAGTATGAGCTGAGATGGCGAAGAGTGGGGGGGAAGCCTATAGAAATGTGCTGCTGCTAGCAAAGACATCAGCTCCTGGAGAAGCCCTTGTACAACCTCTGAATAGCTCCTTCCTGAAAGAGGGTGGAGGGGCCTGCTGCCCAGAATTTGGATGACAACTGGAGCAAGACACAAGGTGCAGGGCAGCAGGGACACATGTGAGCCAACTACACCTTGTGTCATTCCTACTCACAGCCATGTGACAGCACTGATGACTCCTGGGAGGACACTAGGAAGAGGAGGTGAGGATGTCTCAATTCACAACAGCATCTATTAGTAAATTGCTGTTTTTCCCAAGCTGGTTCTTCCCCTGCCTGCCTGCCCTCCTCCTGATTTTCCTGGGCTTAAACTCTGCATTTAGTGCTGGCATACAAGGGAAGCATTGTCCAAGCAAGGTGCTCTGACAAAATAATTTTGTTTCCTAGGTTTCTTGGCAGGGCCTTGATATCACATGCACCCAGGTTCCTTTGCTACCCTAATCTATGCCTTTTAGCTGGCAGTAGCACAAGGCAGAAGGCATGTTATTCAGCAGTGCTGACCCTGAGCTGCAGGAAGCACTCCCTGAGCACAAGGGCTTTGGGGTGTCCCAGGGCCACACAGCTCAGTTTGGGGACACCTACCTACACCCCACCGTTGTGTTAGAGACCAGCCAGTATTTCTGCCTCCTGCAGAATCAAAGGACTCCCTAACAAATCCTCCTACAACCTCATTAGCTCACCAAACCAGCATTATCAACCAAGCTGGCCCTTGTAGGTCTCTGACCCAGTTGTGCCTGGATCTCCTCTTCAGTTATATTGACTTCCAGCACATGTGATGCCTGAGGAAGCTGATGCTGCTGGCAGAATGCAGTAGGAGTGCTCCCAGGATGCTCATATAGCAGCTGGGGATCTGACCCCATGCACCTCTCTGCACAGTATTTTCTCAGTACTTTCTTGCCTTAAACCCTTCATAACCTCTCATGGGTTTTTTTAGCATCAGTTTTGCTGCCGACATGCTCCAGACCAGGCATCCCTTGCTTCAGATGCTAACAGAAGGCATCAGGCTCCCCTGGGATGCTTTGTCACTGCTAGAGGGACTGCATGTCCATGCGGGCAAGGACAACAGGAGCTCCTGTGGATGTGGTGTGGGTTGGGGCTCAGAGCATGCTGCATGTGGTGGATTGAACCTAGCTGAACGCCAGGTGCCCACCAAAGCCACTCTATCACTCCCTTCCTCAGCTGGACAGGGGAGAGAAAATATAACAAAAGGCTCATGAGTTGAGATAAGGACAGGGAGAGATCATTCAGCAATTACTGTCACAGGCAAAACAGACTCAACTTGGGAAAAAAAAAAAATTAATTTATTACCTATCGAATCAGAGTAGCATAATGAGAAATAAAAAACAAACCTTAAAAACACCTTCCCCCCACCCCTCCCTTCTTCCCAGGCTTAACTTTACTCCCAACTTCTCTACCTCCTCCCCCTGAGCAGCACAGGGGGATGGGGAATGGGGGTTGTGATCAGTTCATCACACGTTGTCTCTGCTGCTCCTTCCTCCTCAGGGGGAGGACTCCTCACACTCTTCCCCTGCTCCAGTGTGGGGTCCCTCCCACGGGAGACAGTCCTCCACGAACTTCTCCAACATGAGTCCTTCCCACAGGCTGCAGTTCTTCACGAACTGCTCCAGCGTGGGTCCTTTCCATGGGGTGCAGTCCTTCAGGAGCAGACTGCTCCAGCATGGGTCCCCCACGGGGTCACAGGTCCTGCCAGCAAACCTACTCCAGTGTGGGCTCCTCTCTCCATGGGTCCACAGGTCCTGCCAGGAGCCTGCTCCAGCACTGGCTTCCCATGGGGTCACAGCCTCCTTTGGGCATCCACCTGATCCGGCATGGGGTCCTCCACAGGCTGCAGGTGGATATCTGCTCCACCATGGACCTCCATGGGCTGCAGGGGGAGAGCCTGCCTCACCATGGTCTTCACCAGGGGCTGCAGGGGAATCTCTGCTCCAGCATCTGGAGCACCTCCTCCCCCTCCTTCTTCACTGACCTTGGTGTCTGCAGGGTTGTTTCTCTCACATATTCTCACTCCTCTCTCTGGCTGCAATTGCCCAGTTGTGCAGCAACTTTTTCCTCTTCTTAAATATGTTATCACAGAGGTGCTACCATCATTGCTGATTGTCTTGGCCTTGGCCAGTGGTGGGTCCGTCTTGGAGCTGGCTGGCATTGGCTCTATCGGACATAGGGGAAGCTTCTGGCATCTTCTCACAGATGTAGCCACCCCTGTAGCCCCCCTGCTACCAAAACCTTGCCACACAAACCCAATACACTGCAACATACTGTGGTAAGCATAACCAATGCTGCTGCCCCAGGCAGGAACGCAAGATGGAGAGAATCAGGGGCAGCATGAGAAAGCCCATAGCCCCACACGATACCAGCGTCCATCTGCCCAGCAAGTGGAAAAGCCCAAAACAGCAAGACTGCAAGTTTGTGCAGGTGCTGTAGCAATGTGCTCCCAGGAGAGAGATGCATGGGTGGTATCAGCAGGCAGCTGCAGCTGGTAGGAACACAGCTGCCCAGGGGAGCAGAAGTAGGGCAGATGCTCTGCACTGTGCAGATAGGAGCAACCAGTTCCCACTGCTGCTCAAGTGATGCCAGGACAGCCCAGAGCCACCAAAGCAGGAGACTGTCCCTGAACGGGGAGGTGGCCCAGGGCACTTGGCGTAGGCTGCTGCACCGCCGAAGCAGCCCAGGCAAAGGGCGGGATCGTGCTGTGTGGAGAAGGGCAGCGGGAGCACAACTGCCCTAGCTCTACAGCTCCCATGAACACCTTGCTCTCTGCGACTTGGCATTAAACCTGCTGCAGAATTTACGGTGTCATTTTAAAGGTTAAAAGCAAACCAACCCCCAAAACTTTGACAGCGGCAAGTCCCACCTGCCCGCCCCAGACGGCTCTGCTCATGGCCTCAAGTGGACAATCTGAGAAGACAGAAAAATGAGATGGCATAAGCCACCAGTCAGCAGCAGAGCCGACATGTACTCTGGGTCCTCCTGAGCCCCAGGAGGAGGCCTCATGCAATGTAGTGAAGACTGCATGAAAGCTTTCCCCTGGGCCATCTGAGAGGTCTGGCCAGGTATTCCTGTGGTCTCTTATGGGCTTAAGAGACCGTGAATTGACGAGTCCTTTCCTGGTGGCAATTTAAATAGACCTTCTTGTTACGCAGAGACTCTTCTCTAGCAGGTATAATTACAGCAGGAATGCAGAGTACAGTTTTAGTTACAGCAGATGCTGGTATTTCCCTCCTTCCACAATCAGTCTTCCAGCATTTTATTTGTCTGACAAATCAGATCCCATTTTGTTAGAGGGGAAAAGAGTTAGCAAAACACTTAGCAATAACAAATTAAGTGTCATTAAGTCAGGCAATCACAGAGTTGAGACTTAATGCCCTAATTTATCTACTTCCCACAGAAGAGCTCCTCAGTGCTATATCCAGCTGTTGTTGCTGATGGACATTATATGCATCCAACACTGGAGAGCAATGGAGACCCTTTGCATTTGATCTGGACTGACATTGTCCCTTCCAAGAAGCTCCAGACCTTTCAGCTTCTACCAGGATGGCAGAGATAGGAGTCTGCCAAGCCAAAGCTCTGGGGAAGCATGCTACAAATTCAAACCTAAAGACAGTCCCCAACTGCCAAGGAAAAACCCTCTGCAAACAGCAGACTCTCCTCTCCTACTCAAGTTCAACTAGATCAACCATCTCCTTTGGCAGCAGTCCCTACAGAAAGGGATACAGTTTACATGAAGGGGGCAAAGGAAGAGCAACCAGGTTGTTTTGGAATAACAAACCAGCGTGAACACAGTGAGAAGATATAATTGAACAAAGATGTTAATCACTGAAACGAAGAAAGAACACAGAACTACATGACTATTTTACATATATACATATATGTGTATATACATATATATGAGAAAAGGAAGTAGAAAAGATCTGTAAAACATCACACTGAGTTTGGCCAGTGTGGGCAGAATGCACCAGGTGTTAAGTACAAAACCTGGACAACTGCAAAGTCATCTACACATGCTGCTGATTTTCAAGCAGGACAACAGAGAAACCTAGGCCATTTATTATTAAGCTGCAGACCAACCTCTTTCTCAAACTGTAGCCTCAATGGAGGATAAAAATCTGTCTGAGAAAAACTGAAGTTTGCAAACCCCAGCAAAACAACGAGGAAACCCCACCCCAGAGCCAGGACTCCCAGGTCCCCTGTGAGCTGCCTGTCGGCAGGGCAGCCTTGGCAGCATTGCTCTCCTTGCTCTGCTGCCCACTGCCAGGCTAATGCCAGAGGACAGCTGTGGGGCCCATTCAGTGCTCAGCACATCAGAGACCCAGCCCTGGCCTCTTGCTCTTGCTGCAGCAGAACCACGAGGGGATAACAGGGTCAAAAGAGCAGTAACGAGCTCTGGGAACTTGTCAGACAAATGTGTTTTTAACTGAATCTCAAATGAGCAGCTGAAGGGGAGCATTAGTGCTGTCATGTGGAGCACATGATTTTGGAATTCATTAAGCCTTTGATGCAGTGTTAGCACTGCTGTCCCCTGTCTCAGCCATTAGCCATCTGGCTGAAAACTGGCCAAGTTTCCTCCACCCCAGAACTGGAGGAACGGCCTGCGTTTGCAGCAGGTCGCAGGAGCTACAGACCTAGAGGATGCATGCACTAGACAGGCTGATCGCACTGGTCTTGAGAAAAAATGGCACATCTTCTTGGAGTCCTTGACACAAACATGCCACTCCCCATGTCCTATGAGGCTTCTTCAGAGAAACCAGATGCTTCCAGAGAAGCTTCCTTTCTTCTTTCTCTGAGACAGGTTACAGAGGAATGAAAAATTTAGTTATGGAGAAGTGGAACTAGAGCTGGAAGTCCTGCATTTAGTTACTGAGAACCAGAACAGAAACACCTCAATTTGGATGAAACCAGAACAGAATTGCAGATGAAAGTTAAAGGCAAATGTTACTGAATGTTGTCGGCTATGGCATAGGGTCATGTTTTGCAGCACTATCTCAAATACAAAGTCCCCTCCGAAACTCCAACTCTCTCTTGTTTGGGGGTTGTAGATTAACCATTCTGTGGATGCAAAGACACAGAGGTGGCTCCATCCACAACCAAGACACAGTAAACATCTTTATAGTTTGCTTTCCAGGCTAGAAAAAGCTCAGCTGCTTTTTCACAAGAGCTGAATCAAGTATTTGTGCAATTCCATCTCAAAACACTAGGGATTGTGCACCAAGACACCTGTGCAGCTCTGTGCAGAGGCCACGTGGTGCCCCACACTCCTGGCCGATGCAAGCAGCATGATGCAGAGCTGGCTTGGAGCCAGAGCAGCACCCATGCTAACACACCCCCCCCCCCCCCCCCATGCAACTTCAGCATTAGGGAGCACAGTGCACATATAAAAACAGCTCTGCAGGAAACAGCTAGTGTTAGGTGTAGTAGCTCTGGATCAGGGGTGACCATGCCAGATCCAGGCTGGCTTCTGCAGAAGTATTTCTGTGTCCTTGCACTGGCAAGTACTTGCCATTACCTGTCCCGTTGGGATTGTAGTCCATTCCCCCTCACTCCCCATCCGGGAAAACAGCAAACCTGTAGGCATACAAATACACAAGTTATCTCTTACAGCCTTAAAATAAAGTGATAACTGCCTATTCCTAACTGGGATCTGCATGGCGTCACGGCCTCAGTTCCTCCAGGGGAGCCGCCACACTGTCCTTGGGCTGTGCAGAGCTCCCACAGTACCTGCCACTTTCACCCTGCACTCCTACCAGCACAGTACATGCAGTGGGGTGAGGTTGGAGCAGCCTCAGCTCAGCAGGCCCTTGCTGTGTGGTTGCTGTTGCTCCAGCCTGGGCAATATTTGGGTGAGACGATGTCTTTAGCAGAGACTCAGCAGCTGTGCTGATGCCCACCACAACGGCCACAGCAGGGCTCAGTTGCTGGCAGACACCTCCGAGGCACAAAAGCAGCAGGAGAAACCCTTTGAAATGCTCTCCCAGGACTCTTGACACTGTGAAGCGGTCTTTCTTCCTAATTTGCCAAACATTTTTGCTTGACTGGAAGCCAAGCACAGCTTTGGGAACAAAATCTGCACTGCACCGGGGGTTCCCCCAGCTGTTAACTGCCAGGATCTGTGATGCTAAGAGCTGACCCTGGATACAGCAAGTTCAATGCATAGACCAAAACCCAAGCTGAAAACCCTCCAGCCCAGCCTGTCCTGTCCCAGAGCAGCTGTGAGCCTCAGAAATGCTACATTTCCTCCAGGGACCCTGCTGTGAACATGCCCATTTGTGGGCCTGTAGTCAACAGCATCCTAAAACGCAACGATAGCGGGGTCAGTAACTGCCCAGAGCCTCATTCAGGTGTGAACGTACTGCAGAAGGGGCTAAAGACTGGCCATAGCTTTGCTGCTGGACGCAGGTCCATGGTGCTGCTTTGGGCTTTAATCCTGCACCTTCATTGGATGCTTCATGTCCCAACCTCCTCCAAAGTGGCTTTAAAGGAGCTCAAGGTGAAACTGCTCAAATCTTAAGTGGTGTGTAACCTGCTGTGTAAAGCTAGATGCAAGTGACAAGTTATTAAAGCTGAAAAACTATAAAAAAACACAAACCACCCCAATACAAAAAAACATTTTCACACTGGAAGCTTGCCAGAGACTGAACAGATAAGAGAGGTGAAAAGGGGCTTTAGAGTGTAACTATGCTTATCTAACTATTGCACAAGGTGATTAAAGTGAGGAGCCTGGTAGTCTCACAACAAAGGACAGTTCCTGATAAGAACAGAAACTTGTCTCAAGAACCAGCTGAAACCGACCCTGCGATTTGGACAAGAGCCAAGGAGCAACTGAGTCTGCGCAAGAACAAGGGGTTACTAGCAGTGACGAAGAGGAGTCATCAGCCTTCATCCCCATGACCCCCGCGACCACCACCAGGAAGCACTGCGCAAGCGCAGTTGGGAGGAGTTTATGGAAACGACCTCTTGGGGCTAATTTTAATACAAAGCGGGGACAGGTCAAACCACCTTTTGTAGTTGTTTTTCCTTGCAACTCACATACCCGTGCCTCTAGGGTCGAGGTAGATTTTTTCATCCCACTTCCTCATGTCCTCTTCATGGTCACGCAGATAAAACCACAGGGTGCCCCGTGGTGTGTATCCACTATATCTTCTCTCTTGAACAGAGGGACGCTTACTCCTAATGGCTGAGATACTGGTCCGTACAGGTGAGGAGTAGGATATATCCTCTTCGAGTTGCTGGACCTTCTGGGACAGTTTCTCCACAGCCGAGACACAGGCCTGTAGGGAGGAAGAGAGACTTTCCTTGTATTGTTGGAGTTGGCCAGCCATTTCATCCACCGTTGGTCCCTCTTCATCTTTCCAGGTCATTGCCAATGAGTTTGTGTGTGATGATGGTGCGCTCCGTACAAACTTCCGCCACATGGGTCGTGTGCACTGGACTTCATCTGGATCTTTGGATAACTGCTCATTGTCCAGGTCATTATAAATCACCTCCTGCATGGCTAATTCCCTCAGGTACTGGATACCTCTCTCCATGGTGGTCCATTTGCCTGGGTGACATAGAACATCTGCCTTGAAGGGATACCTTTCCTTCACACCTGACAGGAGTTGCCTCCAGAGGCTGAGGGCTTGTGCCCCTTTTCCAATCGCTTTGTCAATGCCCCCTTCCCTAGAAAGGGATCCCAGCTGCTTGGCTTCCCTGCCCTCTAATTCCAGGCTACTGGCCCCATTATCCCAGCATCGGAGCAGCCAGGTGATGATGTGCTCACCTGGACAACGACCGAAATCTTTTCGCATATCTTGCAGCTCACTCAGGGACAGGGATCATGTGGTTACCATCTCATTTATGGGTTCTGCCTCTTCCTCCTCCTGTTTTCTTGATGGCCTTGGTTCATCATCAGCCCTTACTAAACGAGCTGATTTCCTTGTGTATTTTTTCTTCTGTATAGGGGCAAGTGATACTGGCACGGGTTGGTTCTCTGGTTCAGCCGCAGTGCCTGTCGTGGGGGCCGGCGCAGCCACGGGGGCCGTCATTTTGTCATCCGATCCAGAGACCTTCTCTTCCCCTTGAGGGTACTGAATAGCGTTGAACAGGGCTCAGTAGGCACAGGCCAGGCCCCAGCACGTTGCAGTGATCTGTGTCTCTCTGGAGTTGCCAGGGTGACAACATACTTTTTCCAAATACTTTACTAGCTTTTCAGGATTCTGCACTTGTTCAGGGGTGAAGTTCCAAAACACTGGAGGTGCCCATTGTCCTAGGTACTTGCCCATACTCTCCCACACACCCTACCACTCATAACTATCCAGCCTTGGAGGAGATCTCTGGATGATATTCTTAAGCTGCTTATTAACCTTAGGTAAAACTGAAACAAAATTCCAAGAACTACCAATGGATATATCTTAACTACCCAAGGGTGCTCAAGATAATGAAAAGTTGTTGTAATGAAGGAGGAAACATCATAGAAGAAAGCAACAAAGGTGCCATTTTGTATTATTTCCTCCATAAAAAACCTCTCAGAGGAAGAGGTATAATTGCTAATTGTCTCCATGAGGTGGTACCTGAAGTACAGTAAAGGCTTCACTACAGAACCCAAATACCAGATAGCACTCAAGGTCAGTGTTTTAATAACCAATCTTCCAGGCAAAACATCACTAATCACTGCAGAGCACAGCAAACTGAAAAAACCCACAGCAATCTTCAACATGCACAGCAAAAACAAGAGCATGGTGCAGATCAGGTAGACTAGTACCGAGAACGGATGAATCAATATTACGACCGATAACTGTTAACAGAGACAAATTCCTTAATACACTCTAGTTAATCTGTTATTATCTCAAATCCTTTGAAAGGGTTAAAGCCAAGATAGACAAAGCCACTGCCTCAAAATGCCTCCTGAAAAGCCTAGGGGCAAGGAGTATATTTAAATATCTTAGTCACTTAACTAAACAAAAGAAAGGCCTTTGTGATTTAGGGAGTAGTTAGAATGGTTGTAAGATAAGGGGGCTCCAGGATAATCCCATCTCAGGCAACGGGGCCTTGGGAGAACAAATGCATGGAAGATAGGAAGTCACAAAAGAATGACAACAGCCTTGAAGGACACCGTTTACGTGATCCTCGGACTGAGTTTGCGCAGAAGCAAAGGTCAATCAGCGAACACAGTGAAGAAGACTACGAGCCTTCATCTGAAGACCCCCAAAGACCACCTGAAGACCACCATGGGAGATGACCACGCATGCGGATCAGACATTTGCATATGTTAATAAGTTCCAGGAAACCTCATGTTTATGTAAATTAATTTCTCGGAAATTCTGTGAATATGTAGGATTTTATAGTATATAATCTCTGAAAGTCTACCAGATCGGTGGAGCACTTATGGTGGAGAATCCCCAGTGCTGCCCAGCGCTGCAATAAAGAATACCTGCTTAATAGTAACTTCGTTGCTATTGAGTTTCATTTCAGGGACTCTCTGAATACTCCGTTTCTCCCTTGAGGAGATTCATCTATCCAGCCACACCCATGAAACAGGATTCCTCACTCCTTCAAGGAGTGAGACATGACTTCCTTCTGCTAGAGTGGGGTTGTTTCTTCCTCTTTAATCCCATTTCTCTGTGTGCCCAGGAATGCTATTCCTAATTCCCAGTGTGGAACTCAGATTCACAAGCCATAGGTCCCAAATTTACCCAAAGCCCTTAAAAAAACCAAAATCCCGACCCTGGCATCTCATTTGCCTCCTGTCATTCCTCTGGTTTCAGGCTGAATTAAGCAGTAGGTTGCATGCCCCATAGCAGCTAAGAAATCTGTGTTAAGTTTTTCTAGAGCTCTTGGATAAATGCCATCTATGTAATTTACTGTTCGTGTTATAAATTTGTTTTGACACATACCCTGCTGACACTTTCACTTGAAGCAGTTTGTCCCATTCCCTGTAAAAGGAGGTTGTAGTGTGGGAATTTCCCTTCGTTCCTTGATAGTGTGGATAACTCATTGTGCTTTTCTGCTGTTCCTCTATCTTCTCTGAATGGTCTTTCACACCTCTGACATGAGGAAACAGACTCCACAACCCGTAAGGTTGTAAAGTAGGTATGTTTATTCAGCGCTGGGCAGCACGAGGGGTCATCCCGCCAAAGTCGTGCGCGCCCACGTGGTAGCTCGTCCTGGATTTATACGACAAAGTGTTACATACACATAAGGTTTCCCAATACGCCTATACATACGCATGACCTGTCCCCGCTTTGTATTAAAATTAGCCCCAAGAGGTCGTTTCCATAAACTCCTCCCAATTGCTCTTGCGCAGTGCTTCCTGGTGGTGGTCGCGGGGGTCGTGGGGATGAAGGCTGATGACTCCTCTTCGTCACCGCTAGTAACCCCTTGTTCTTGCGCAGACTCAGTTGCTCCTTGGCTCTTGTCCAAATCGCAGGGTCGGTTTCAGCTGGTTCTTGAGACAAGTTTCTGTTCTTATCAGGAACTGTCCTTTGTTGTGAGACTACTAGGCTCCTCACTTTAATCGTCTTGCACAATAGTTAGATAAGCGTTAAGCAATAGTCAAACTTTTATAGTTACGCTCTAAAGCCCCTTTTCAACACTTGCAGTCATCTATGTAGATCCCACAAGTTTTGTTTTTTTCTTCTGCCTAGCCTCGGGCACAAGGAGCATCCCCTGGGTACATCAATACCCACATACAGGAACAAAGCAACTGAGTTAAACACTTCAGGGAGAGGATTTTCTGAGCCATCAAGAGGAAGACAAGACAGGCTCCAGCTAAAAAGCTTTGCTCCAACACGAATTCCTGGGAGCAGAACCATGCAGGGAACTTGGCAATCCTGGTGCAGGGCTGCAAGCCCTGCAGCAATTATGCAGCCAACAGCATGCTCTTCTGATCCCTCTCCACTCCCAGCTGTTACAAATCCAGATTTTTCCAGAGCTGTACAACAGCTCCACTACTGCTTCCTCTTGACTTCAGCAACCGAATGGGACAGGGATTTACCCACTGACTGCACAGGGGAGCTGTGCATCCACTAGATGCTTCAGACAATTAGCTCATTGGGCATAGCCAGCTGTGTCAGAAGGCCCTTCCTGGCCCCCTCCATATACTCCTATAACCCACCCAGTATATTACAACCTCAGCAACCAGCTGTGTCTCCAGCTGCTGAGACTTTGTTTAAAGTCCTTATTTAAAATCCTCACAGATTGCTGCCTTTTATGTTCTCAGCCTTGCCTTCAGCTCATTGCTTCTGCTACGCCCCCCAGGGCTCTCTGCCCAGCATCCGCTTCTGATATGTGCCTCTCTCCACAACATTAAGCCACTGCAGCTGACTACTGTAGGTGCATATATGCTAATAGTACTCATCCTTTCAGCCTTAGGCCTCTGAATTGCAGCCTTTAACAAACTGTGAGCTCCCTCCAGCAGCCTTGTTATTGTACTGCAAGCACACTGTGCACCACAGGTGCTAGGAACCCAACCTTATGCTGATTGTTCCTATTTTTCCTGGTCTCTTTGCAGTCCTGGAATAGAAGCTGGCAGTTGCTCTCTGTTTTTTCCTGCTATATTTCTAGGTAGTTGTTGGCCAAGAGATGCTCCAGGTGGAGCAGGTAGGAGGGGAAGAGCCCCTTTGCTCCTCCATTTCCCAGGGAAGCTGCAATTGCTGTCTGCCCTCCTGTGTGTCGTCTCCTCTTACCATGTCGCTTGGGCTGTACATCCTCAATGCTGTGGGCTTGACTGCAGCTCCGTACAGGAGTCATTCAAGGGAATGGAAGAGAACTGCAGTGAGAAGCAGAGAGCATTAGAGGAGCACTGACTGGGTGGCTGGCCACATCACAGCCCCTTGTGTTATGGACTTCTCTTTGGGCATCTCAGAGAGTCTCTCCCAGGGTCTCTCCCAGCCTAGCACTTTCAACGAGCACAGTCTTGATCCCAAAAACCACTGAATAAAACCTGTGACCCAGGAGCTAGGAAACTGAGCGCTACTTGTGGAAGCCTCCTCTCTCCTGCCCCTGGGCAGGGCAGCTCCACATGTCCCACTGCAGCCATGGGTGACAGGGCTGCAGCAGAGGATATGCACTGGAAGGTTGGAGCCGCCCCAGCTCACCTGCTGAATTTCCTGCATCGCCAACGTATGGAAGAGTGGAGGCAAGGGAAGGCCCGCTGGCTGTCTCCCTCCCTCCTCGCCTGGGCTTGGCTTTGTCCTGCTCTTGTCCAGGCTCTGTTGCTCTTGGTAGTTCTTGGTCCTCCTGAACCACACACGTCTGAGAACTGTGGCTGCTCCTGACTGCAGAGCGGGTCTACCGGTGGGAGGCCTGGAGGGGCCGGGCTGCTCCTCTGGAGGGATCTCCTCCTAAGCCACTGGTGGACCCAGACTGAGGCACTCCAGGTCTTCGTAATCCAAACTCTCACTGCTTTTCTGAGGGAGGGAAGAGCGGATTCAGCAGTGGCTTGCAGATCCTCCACACACCCCAAATAGCACAAAGAGGAATACCCAGCTGCATCCACTGCTGACATTCAGGGGGCAGGGAAGTGTCACCCACCTGCCAGGGACTCTCCTCCACCCCAGGACTCCCCAGTGCCCAGCTAGCAGTGTTCCCCAGTGTGTGCAGAAGAAGCCAAGCTGCTTGGCCAGAATGGGACACCCCCAAGAGAGATGCTGCCACAGTGACTCTATCAGCTCAGGACACAATCCATGCCCCATCCCCTTTTCCTGCTGCAGATCCTCAACATTCACCTGCCCACAGGGAACAGTCAGTATCTCCATGAAGGGCTGACTGCCCATGGTCTGGTGATACTGAACCAGTTCAGTGAGCGAGGCATGAGCCCAGTCTTCCCCCAGGATGATATAGTGTGCATTGGGCTGCATCTCGATCATGTGTCTGCAGCGGCCTTCACCCCTGGGGAGATGGACAGACAGAAATAGTCATGGCATGAGGCCACAGCATCTCTCCAGGACCCAGTCATTGCTTTTTGCACTTCTTGTATCAAGAGGTCAGGTGTGATCAGGAGCTACAGTAACAAATATCACAAAGATGCAGGAGATGTTCCATCCTAGAGTGTCACACACTGTGCTAATAGGTGCTGGAGGAGCAGCATTTTCCCCAAAGTCAGTGACAGGGGCAGGAGAACCCTGGCAGCTGGATCCAAACCCCAGCAGACTGTACTGCCTCCCATGCCTGTTGTCCACATTACAGCTCTGCCCTACCCCTTTCCTGATGCTGTACAAAGATCATGCCCTTGCAGCACTTTGATTGCCTCTCCTCAGGCCCTCCTCTAGACTCATCTCCTCTGCTCCAGTCAATGCTTCTTCCAACCCGATTTGCCCACTCAGCCATATAGCACAGCCCAAGCAGGACCTGCATCCTGTATGCCTTGGAGCTGCAGCACCCTACCCACAAACAGATCTAGTTTTTGGCAAGAGACAGACTCTGCAGTGTCCTGTCTGCTACTCCAAACTGTCTGAGGCACCCAAAACAGAAGAGGCTGAGCATCATCCTCAATGGACTCCTCTGTGGAGGAGGTTAACTCCTCCAGCCATGCTGTCATGAATGAGCGGTTAGGTCGCTTAAATAATCACGGCCAAAGATATTTGCAAATAGTGATTTTAATAGAAATTTATAAAGGGGTGATTTAACAAAGTTTGATGGCAAGGTTCACTCTATTACTTATTAAATGAATGGAATATATGTATAGAGAGAGAAAGAGAGAGAGAGAAGGGAAGATTGAGATAGAAGGAAATAAAAGGAGGGGTAAAGGAGGCCCTCCTGTTGAGTCACGAGGTTCAGAATGGACCCCCTTGCTTTCTAAACTCCTTCTCAGAGAGAAGGAGTGCAGCTGGATCCAATCCTAGTCTCAGACTTGGTCAACAGTTTATGGCTAAGGATTATATATGTTTAGCAGCAGTTTATGGTTTGTTCACACCAAGGAGAGAATCACAAGAATTTAACAGTAACTAATCATTGGTTACTCTAGCATCTACAAAGTGATTAAACGAGGTTTACTACAATATTTGTATCGATACACGCACACACACAATAGGCCTAATGAAAGGTACCTATTAAAATTCCCTAGGGTTTAGTAAAAATACAGTATGCGCAGATAAAGGTACCTGGTAAAAATTCTGATTGAGTTCAGTGAAATATTCACTTCAAATGATTGTCTCAACGGGCGAAAGTTGAGCCTCAAGGAGCGAAGGGCGCTGGACATCAGCCCAGGTCCTGTTGCCAGGCCTCCGTATACAAACTTAAGAGTTCACAACTCTGAGAGGACTCCCACTCAGAGGGAGATACTGGCGCAGCCCTCTACGGTCCAGAAGAGCTCAAAGGATCTCCCTTGGTACCGCTGTTTATAGGCTTGTGAGATGATTGACTTTAGGCATCGGTAAATTTCCATTCTGCCCACAGCTCTGGTCGGTAATTGCTGAGTTCTCATCAATCTCAGCAAGGCAGGTACGATCCTCCCGTACTGATCTGCCTGAGTTACGATCCACAATGATATGTTCCCGTGCTGTCAGGGGGTGACTGATTATGCCAGGTGAGATCAAGGCATTCTTTTTCCCCAGCTCAGCCATGCAAGAGTGCCTGGTACAACCAAGGGGCGCTTAACCGCCAGACTCATTGCTCAAAGGCCAAGCCTTGATAGGAGTCCCTGTGATCGTAAGGTGGTCTAGAGGAGGGGGGTGTGTGCACCACCACACATGCATAGCTCAGTTTAGGACCTTCTTTCTCCTTCTCTGCAAAGCTCATTACCTGTATGTCAGGGTGTTGCCTGGTCAGCTCTGGCTGATCCAAACAAGGAAGCAACCCAAAGGCTTGTCAGTCAATCAGCAAGTTTTCAGCTTCCCTGGAAGCAAGAGTTTTTCAGTGGACAGTGAGCAGCTGCCTCTGTGCAGGGATTCCCAACTTATTGGAAGAGGCTGGTAGTGCACCATGGTAGTGCTCCCAGTCCACAGGGAGGCTACATCAGCCCCATGTGTTCCCAGCTAGAGGTTTCCCGACTCAGGCTTGCTGGTGCAGTGAGGCATTAGCATGCTGAGAAGGCACAATACTCTCAGCCAAAGCCTCTTCAAGCAGGGCTGCTCCAAACCTGCTCCAGCAGTCTGACTAGTGCAATAGCAACAACTGCCTTCCAGCACAGAGCACATTACAAATCATTGCTGAGATGAGGAGGCTGTGTACATGTGCATTTCCTATGCTCCAGGGCTGACAGAAGAAGTCAGGATGCTATGGGATAGTGGTGCTCAGCACAAGGTAAGCCTGGTGCCTTGGAAAACACCAACTTGGATTACACCACTCTGGCTCTCTAAACTTCCTGCTGGAAGGAGGTCTTCCCCCTCTCTGCCCAACAGACAAAGCACTACTTTGTGCTCATCATTTGCCTTGCTCCAGGCTGAAGGTGACTGCAAATCACCAGTGCAATTTGGGATTGCTCTGGCTGCTCTGTTATATGAGGCTGAGCTTACAGTGCTGTACAGAGACACAAATCCAGCAACGGGAAACACCACTTAAAAAGTATTTAATCTTCAGTATCTTTGGGAAGGATCTGCAGGCAGAGAACCTGCTATGTCCTTCATTGTGAAGTGCTCATGGCTAGCCTATATTCAAATTCAGACAGTTTTGTCTTCCAGGTGCTAGTTCCTCTTCTGCATTCTTGGATCTGTGGACAAAAGCATTAACACAGATAGGGACCTTGTTAATTATCTTAAAAAAAGAAAAAAAATGCAGCTACCAGGGAGTTGTCAGCTACTGTAGTGTCCTTTACTAAGCTAATGTGCTGTATAATGTCTCTGAGTAATGTTCACATTGACAAGCTAACAAAATCCAGCAACTTGTGATCTAATAAGACTGAAGGAGACTTGCAGCTTTAACAGAAAAAAGTTACAAACTGGAACAAGATGATAAGGGTGTTCAAATGACAGGCACATTTGGCAGCAATGCCCACACACAAGTCCCCCTAAATAAGGGACACTGGCAGTTAGCAAGCATGCAACACCATACATTAATTTGCACACAGAGGAAGCTATAGCCAGAAACTGACATCTACCTACTAACCCCACTGTCTTGCTCCTATCTGATCACTGGCATAATCAGCATTTCACTGATTATCACACTGCTTGGAAAGTAGTGGTGCTTGGCTCAGCCAAGAGAGTGAAGTGGAGACATAACCAGTAGCAGAATTTCAGGCATTTAAATAGAAGTTTTGCCAAAAAAGCTTGAGAGTTCAGAGTCTCCTAAACATCTTCACAAGAAGGTAGGGCTTTGTGGATGTCTTTCCCAGCCTAAAGGGTTGTAAATTCCACCTATGCTGCACTCTCCTTAGGTGGGCAGAGGTATCAACAAAAAGCCTTCCTTCTCCCATATCTGGGGGCTTTGGGGAATCTTGCTATTGGGTAATCACTAAAGCCCCTCTTAAATATTTTTAAAAATAAACATACATTGAATTCTGTATTCTCCTGCTGTAAACTGAGGTCTCCTCCTGACCTAAACTGAGAGAGATGAGAACAGTCTGTGCTGGTTTTGGCTGGGGTAGAGTTAATTTTCTTCATAGCAGCTAGTGTGGGGCTATGTTTTGGATTTGTGTTGAAAACAGTGTTGATAATACAGGGATGTTTTTGTTATTGCTGAGCAGTGCTTACACAGAGTCAAGGCCTCTTCTGCTTCTCACACCACCCCACCAGCGAGTAGGCTGGGGTTGCACAAGAAGTTGGGAGGGGACACAGCTGGGACAGCTGACCCCAACTGACCAAAGGGATATTCCACACCATATGATGTCACGCTCAGCAATATAAAGCTCGGGGAAGAAGAAGGAAGGGGGGGACATTCAGAGTGATGGCGTTTGTCTTCCCAAGTAACTGTTACACGTGATGGAGCCCTGCTTTCCTGGAGATGGCTGAACAGCTGCCTGCCGATGGGAAGTAGTGAATGAATTCCTTGCTTTGCTTTGCTTGCGTGCACAGCTTTTGTTTTACCTATTAAACTGTCTTTATCTCAACCCATGAGTTTTTCTCACTTTTACTCTTCCGATTCTCTCCCCCATCCCACCAGGGGGGAGCGAGTGAGCGGCTGTGTGGTGCTTAGTTGCCAGCTGGGGTTAAACCATGACACAGTCATAATGAGTCAGACCAAAAGTCCATCTTCATTCCATATCATGTCTCTGCAAATGGTTCAGAACAGGGTAAACACATTTGTGTATTTCCTCTTCAAGTACTTTCCCAGCCTCCCTTCCCTGCACAGGATCTGTATTTAGGAAACCACAGTGGATTTATTTCCCATGAGTTTCCACAGTCTTTCCCTGGACCCATGTAAAGTTTCAGCATTTGTATCCTGTGAGGGGGAGCTCCAAGCCTCCACCTAATGGTTTGAAGCTCACAGCCTAAAAGTGAAAGGATATGCAGGTCACTCCCATTCCTTAAGGAGGCAAATCCCAGCGAATCCAACCTACGCACTCTTCCTAAGGACACAGCAGCTTCTGCCTGCCTGACACAGCCCAAGCTGCGGCCACTGTGTCCAGTGTACTCACCTCCAGCTGATCATCTTGGGGGAGCAGCCACCGCCACAGCATGCCGCCCAAAGACGACAAGAAGAAGGAGGACGCGGGCAAGTCCGCCATTTTTTTTAATTCGGATAGATACAGTGCTCGAAGACATGGTATAGATGGACTTGGCAGTGATAGGTTAACGGTTGGACTCGATGATCTCAAGGGTCTTTTCCAACCTTAACAATTCTATGATCCCATGCAGCCAGCTTGGAAAGGCCCCATCATCCTGCATGATCTTTTGGGCCTGCGTCTCTGAACCAGCAGAGAGTTGCTCCTCTCTGAATTTCCTCATTTTTACCTCTTCTCCAGTCTGTTCCTCTGTCTCCATAACAGGGTGAGGCACAGAAGTGTCCAGGAAGTCATTGAAAGGAGTGGACTGAAAGTGGGGAGAGGGGGAAAGTGGGCACAAAAGCAAGGTCAGAGGCAGGGGCCCTTTGAAGGGATCACTTTGGTAGTGATCCCATTCCTGAGTCCCTTAAGACAAGACCAGTTGCAAACTATCAATCAGATGCTGCTTTCAGTTCCTCAAAGGTCATGACCACACTTTTTAACTAACCAAAGTAGGAAAGGACTCTCTCGCTTCATCTAAGAATGACAATGTTCTCCTGGGACCACACGCAGGAGAATATGCACATGCAGAAGGTGGAAGGTGCAGGAAACCAGCACACCTGGCTAAGGGGCCCCAAGCAGAGCCAATATCACTACCTCTGTTAGTTTGCTGCATGGCCGTGGCACTGGTGGCTGTGGTAGCATATCAGGAGGATGGGGACAAGGCTGAGGGCACCTCTTCCATGGCACAGGGACTGGAAGGAAGATTCTTTCTGCAACAAGAGGAAAATAGTAGATGAAATCTAGGATCCAAGATCCATGGGATCCATCCTCCATGTGCCCAGGATAGGGACAGGCTCTCTTGCATGGAGCGGATGGGAAAGACACAGCTTGGCGCTCCTCCCAACACAGCCAGGCAAATGACCTTCACCACGCTGCTCCTGCTCCTCACAGAGAAAGCAGCACTTTCAAATGGCAGAAATGTTGGCACCTCCCTGCCCACTGCATTGGTGGAGCCCCCAGCCCCACGAGAGCCAAGGGCAGGCCATCATCACCTGGAGCTTACAACACTTCAAGGTGATCATAGCACAAGTGGCCATGCATGGGGGCAGTGGGAGTGGGAGCAACTTACTCTGGGTCTCTGCTTCCACCACCAGCTGCCTGCTTCTTTCTCTCTCTGCCTCCTCCTGTAGCCGCTGTGCCTGAGCATTCAGCTCAGCCACCAGTTTTTAGGTAACTCTTCCTGCATCTGAATCCCCTGAAAGCTGTTCAGAGAAAAGCTGTGGTTAGAAAAAAAATGCTGACCATGCCTTTGTCACTCCTTGGGGGAAGCACACTGGGTGATGTTCCTTCACCCAGTGCAGAGCCCTCAACACCTGAACCACATCATTAATAAAGAGCAATGCAGACTCTACTGTGAGCAGGCAGTCAAAACCACATGAGAATAGTCTTCTACTCTCTAAGCTGCCAGATCACAGATTTAAAAAAAAAAAAAAAAAAAAATCAAATTACAGATCTATGCTCTCATCTCTAATGCCAAGGCACAGGATGCCTAAAAAACAAAGTCTCACAGAAGGGCCTCTGTTAACCATCTATCTCCCTGGTACCCTTCAGATACTACTCAATAAAAGCAAAGCTCTTCTGTGCAGTAGACTCTATTTCCTTGGTGTCAGCCCACAGGATAACCTTTCCCATAAGCAGCCATCACAGGGTTCATCAGGAGCATTAGCGACATTGCATCATCCCACCTACTTTACCAGGTACTAAAGCACATGAACTGAAAGCTGCACCCTCCCATTCCCCACTCCCCACACATCTTCCCCACAGATGAGAATAAGGCACAGGATGTGACAGTCTGATGTTTGTCATACTGTGCGGTGCATAGCTGGAAGCTGCTCAGATGCTTCAGCAGTGCAACAACCTGTACAGAAGAGAAGTACAACAGAGAGGGACCAGGCAGGGTGACAGCCTCCTCCTCCTGGTTGCACAGTCCTCATGGAGCCTGTGCAGAGCAAAGTACCAAACTGCCCAGAGTGCCTGCTCTGGAGAAACAGGCTGCCAGAGCAGACACTACCTGGAAAGGAAAGAAAAAAAAAGAAACCGAAACAAAACCTCACCCCCTTCTGCCCATCTCTGAAAGCAGGAATGAGATCTGCTTCACTCATCATCTTTTCCCTCTCCTCAGCTCACAAACAAGCCCTCACTCCAGAGGGTGGTTAGCCAGACCTCAGGACACAGCCAAATCACATGCTTGCCCTGCTCAGCTCAGTTCTCCTGTGCACATGCTTTCCCTTTCCAAGGCTCACGCTACTTGATGGCTCTCCCTGACTGAGGATGAGCACTGAGGAGGTGGGCATCTGCAATAAGCACTCTGACTCCACAGGGCCTTGATATGGAGATGGTGACTGGCCTGCCTTTCTGTCATCTGCAAAGGTGCAATGGTGGAGCAGGGACTGGAGAAAAGTTTTTCCCTGCCCTGGTCCGAGATCAGAGTTGAGAAACTCTCCTGCCCCAGTGCTCACCTTTCTGTATGACAACTGCTGCTCTTTCCAGTCGCTCCACATACTTTGCCAACTGTTCCTCGTGCCAATATTTAAAGAAAAGTTGTGACTTTCTGTGAAGTTGGGGAGAGAAAGAAGCAGTGAGAAACACTGTTTGTCTAAACTTGCATCCAATCATCCTTTGGATAGGCCTTTCTTACAGCCATAAAGTTCTCCTTGAAGGGAACCAGATAACAGTCTACATGTATAAAGTCTCTGCAGTTCAGGCCTCCCACTCCCAACAACAGTGATCCACACCTACCCACATATCCAGCCTGTGAGCTCTGTACTTTGCAGTATCTCCAAGCAGCTGAAAGAGAGGAAAAAAGTGAAATAAATCATTTTCCACCCAAAGCAAACACTATGCAGCCAGTGGTTTTAAGTGCATAAAGGGGGAGGAAAGTGCCTCAACATTTCTGTATTACATTCTCTGTCCCGTCACCCAGTCACATTCAGTAACTGGCTGTCAATCTGGAGTGCTCCTCGAGGTACAGCTAGGATCACATTTGGGAACATCAGCAAAGGGGTTCCCAGAAGCAAATTTCCTTCAGCTCCCTGGGAGGCAATTCTGCAGAGTCTATTTTATTCTTAGAACTGTTTTTCCTCGTTTCATTTCCAAGGTTTTTGGAGCACACAAGTTGCAGGGTCGGCACAGCAAGACTTCTGGGAGAAAGCCTGTTTTCCAATTCCAGTTTCATTTTGCAGATTATAGTGATAAAATTTGGATCACTCAGAAAGATTCCCCAACACTTGGAACTGAAAGCAATACCCTAGCTGCACCACACGGACAGCTTCCTCCCCGCCCCCGCGGCAGGGGGGGCGTTGCCAGGAGCAACTGCGGGAGATTTAAATGTGCCCCTGGGAGTATGCGTCAGTTGGTGCAGGAAGGGTGAGCAAGGAGGGTGCTGAAGCTCTGCCAGCTCAAAAGGTAAGTAAGTTCAGCTGGTGGTCATCACCCTCTCGGAAGGAGCTCAGATATGGTCTCCACCCGGCAGAAAGCCATGTCCTCTACAACCAACAGAGTGGATGTGGCAACCCAAATTGCACTCCCAACAAACCATGCAGCCATGCAGGTCTCAGGCTGCAGGGAGTGCCAGAGCCTCTCAGTGGTAATGGCTGGCAGTGGTGAGAACAGCTGTGTGAGGTGTGACCAGGTGGATGATCTGCTCAGCTTGGTGGCAGAGCTATGAGAGGAAGTAGAAAGGTTAAGGAGCATCAAGGAGGCTGAGAAAGAGATAGACTGGTGGAACCATGCTCTGCCTTCCCTGAGACAGAAACAGGAACAGCCACCAGAACAAACCCAAGATCAAGGGGATCCTGTATCTTCCCCCCACCAGGCTGAAGGCAATAGCTTAAAGGAAAGGAGTGAATAGAGGCAAGTCCACACTCGGGGCGGCAGGTGAACCCCCTCCCTTGCCCACCTCACCTTCCCAGGTGACTCTGTACAACAGGTATGAGGCTCTGGATGTGGAAAGCCTGTCCATGGATGATGTGGATGACAGTCCATCTGCACCAGAGGTGTCACCAAGGTCAGAAAGGCCTACCCCTTGTATCAAAACCACCTCCACGAGGAAGGAAAGAAGGGTTATAGTTGTAGGTGACTCCCTTCTGAAAGGGACAGAGGGCCCAATATGCCAGGCAAACCCTCCTCAAAGGGAAGTCTGCTGCCTCCCTGGGGCCTGGGTTAAGGACATCACCAGGAAACTTCCCAGCCTGGTATGGCCCTCCGACTACTACCTGTTATTGATCTTCCATGTAGGTGGAGAGGAAGCTGCAACTCATAGTCCAAAAGCTATCAAGAGAGACTTCAGGGTCTTGGGACGGTTGGTAAGGGAATCGGGAGCACAGGTTATTTTTTCCTCCCTCCTTCCAGTTGTGGGCAGGAACATTGAGAGGAACAGATGGATCCAGTCCATTAATACATGGCTCCGTGGCTGGTGTCAACATCATAATTTTGGGTTTTTCAATAATGGGATGGCCTACACGGCACCAGGCTTGCTGGCATCCGATGGGGTTCACCTTTCTCAAAGGGGGAAGAGGGTCTTTGCTCAGGAGCTTGTGGGGCTCATTGACAGGGCTTTAAACTAGATTTGAAGGGGGAGGGAGTCGACACCAGGTTTGCCTGTGACAAGGGGTGGGATGGCACGCTGTGGTTAGAGGGACAGGGTACTAGCGGAGGATGGGATGCTAGCCAGGGCCCTCAGCCTGTTGATCTGAGGCGTGCTGGAGACACCGCAGCACAGTTGAAGTCTTATGGGGATGAGCGGGGTGCTCTTGAGGTAATAGGAGCCAACAGGGAAATATCAGAGAAATTCCTCAAAAGAACCAAGGGGTGTTCCTCCAAGAAGGTGACATGGCCGACAGCCCAGCTGAAGTGCCTCTATACCAATGCACGCAGCATGGGCAACAAACAGGAGGAGCTGGAAGCCACCATGCTGCTAGAAAGCTATGACCTAGTTGCCATCACTGAAACTTGGTGGGACAAATCCCATGACTGGAGTAGTTCAGCTATCAAAGGCTACAGGCTGTTCAGAAGGGACAGGTGAAGAAGGAGGGGCGGAGGCATTGCCCTCTATGTCAAGAAATGGATAGAATGTGAAGAAGTGTCCCTGAAGAATAGCCATGAGCAGGTTAAAAGTTTATGGGTAAGAATTAGAGACCGAGGAAACAAAGGGAGCCTTGTGGTTGGGGTCTACTACAGGCCACCTGATCAAGGGGAGCCTATTGATGAAGCCTTTTTTCTTCAGCTACAGGAAGCTTAGCGCTCACAGGCTCTTGTCCTGCTGGGGGATTTCAACCACCCTGACATCTGCTGGGAAAGTAACACAGCAGGCGGTAGGCAATCTAGGAGACTCCTGGAGTGCATAGATGACAATTTCCTAAGCCAGGTAATGGATAGCCCTACCAGAGGGGATGCAGTACTGGACCTGGTGGTCACCAATGTAAGTGAGCTCATTGGTGATGTCAGGATTGGAGGCAGCCTGGGCTGTAGGAAAGCAAACTTCCAGCTCTTCAAGGAGTTAATCAACAGGACTCCCTGGGAAATGGCCCTCAGGGACAAGGGAGCAGAACAGAGCTGGCAGATCTTTAAGGATGCTTTCCATAGGGCACAAGAGCTCTCGATCCCCAGGTGCAGGAAATCAGGCAAGGAAGGGAAGAGGCCAGCATGGCTGGGCCATGACCTGGGGGGTCAAACTAAAGGCCAAGAAGAGATTGCACAGGCAGTGGAAGAAGGGACTGGTATCTTGGGAAGAGTACAGGGACACTGCCCGGTTGTGTAAGGATGGGATCAGGAAGGCCAAGGCTCGGCTGGAGCTGAACCTGGTGAGGGATGCAAAGAATAATAAGAAGGGCTTCTATAGGTACATTAACTAGAAAAGGAAGGTTAAAGAAAGCGTACCCCCTCTGACGAGCAGAAGTGGTGAGCTGGTAACAACGGACGAGGAGAAGGCTGAGGTACTCAACAACTTTTTTGCCTCAGTCTTCACTGGCAACCTCTCTCCTCACACCTCCCAAGTCAATGGGCCACTTGATGGGGACTGGGAGGACAGAGGTCATCCCACTGTAAGAGAAGATCAGGTTCGCGACCACCTGAGGAACCTGAATGTATATAAGTCTATGGGTCCCGTTGAGATGCATCTGAGAGTCCTGAGGGAATTGGCTGATGTAGTTGCTAAGCCACTCTCCATGATATTTGAAAAGTCATGGCAGTCAGGTGAAGTCCCTGGGGACTGGAAAAAGAGAAACATTGCACCCATTTTTAAAAAGGGTAAAAAGGAGGACCCTGGGAACTACCGACCTGTCAGCCTCAGCTCTGTGCCTGGGAAGATCATGGAACCGATCCTCCTGGAATCTATGCTAAGGCACATGGAGGACAGGGAGGTGATTCGGGACAGTCAGCATGGCTTCACCAAGGGCAAGTCCTGCCTGACCAACCTAGTGGCCTTCTATGATGGAGTGAGTACATCAGTGGACGAGGGAAGAGCTATGGATGTCATCTATCTGGACTTCTGTAAGGCCTTTGATGCAGTCCCCCACAATATCCTCCTCTCTAAATTGGAAGGATATGGATTTGATGGGCGGACTGTTCAGTGGATAAGGAATTGGCTGGATGGTCGCATCCAGAGGGTAGTGGTCAATGGCTCGATGTCCAGATGGAGAACAGTGACAAGTGGTGTCCCTCAGGGGTCCGTACTGGGGCCAGTGCTGTTCAATATCTTCATCAATGACATAGCGGGATCGAGTGCACCCTCAGCAAGTTTGCAGATGACACTAAGCTGAGTGGTGCAGTTGACATGCCTCAGGGACAGGATGCCATCCAGAGGGATCTGGACAGGCTGGAGAAATGGGCCCATGTGAACCTCATGAGGTTCAACAAGGACAAGTGCAAGGTCCTGCACCTGGGTCAGGGCAATCCCTGGTATCAATACAGACTGGGGGATGAAGGGATTGAGAGCAGCCCCGAGGAGAAGGACTTGGGGGTACTGATAGATGAAAAGCTGGACATGAGCTGGCAATGTGCTCTTGCAGCCCAGAAGGCTAACCGTATCCTGGGCTGCATCAAAAGAAATGTGGCCAGCAGGTCGAGGGAGGTGATTCTGCCCCTCTACTCTGCTCTGGTGAGACCCCACCTGGAGTACTGCATCCAGCTCTGGGGTCCTCAGTACAAGAAGGACATAGACCTGTTGGAGAGGGTCCAGAGGAGGGCCACAAAAATGATCAGAGGGATGGAGCACCTCTCCTATGAGGAAAGGCTGAAAGAGCTGGGGTTGTTCAGCCTGGAGAAGAGAAGGCTGCAGGGAGACCTGATTGCAGCCTTTCAGTACTTAAAGGGGGCTTATAAGAAAGATGGAGAGGGACTTTTTAGCAGGGCCAGTAGCAATAAGACAAGGGGTAATGGTTTTAAACTAAAAGAGGGTAGATTCAGACTGGATATAAGGAAGAAATTTTTTACAATGAGGGTAGTGAAGCACTGGAACAGGTTGCCCAGAGAGGTGGTAGATGCCCCATCCCTGGAAACATTCAAGGACAGGCTGGATGGGGCTCTGAGCAACCTGATCTAGTTGATGTCCCTGCTCATTGTAGCAGGGGTTGGACTAGATGACCTTTAAAGGTCCCTATGATTCTATGATTTTGCCTGCAAATCCAGGCTGTGAAACCATAGTGGAACTTTTTGCTAATATCTCACATAGCAAAGCGGAAGTGGTTTTCCTTTTTACCTCAGTCAACTTGCGCTGTGCCGGAATCTATATCCAAGATAATTATTTTCTCAAAAGCATCCTATGATTTTTGTGTCTGAAAACACACTGTGCTGCCTGTCTACCATCATCTCTCTCTCATCCATGAGATTCTCTCTTGACCTCACTTGGGTTTGCAATTCTTATTAATTGTCAGTATTAATTTATCGTCAGATATTATTTATCATCAATAACTTCAAGGAAGCTCTGTGAGGGCTGGAGGAGTGATCTTTTCCAGGAGAACATTCAAATCCTTTTCTAAAAGACTAACTAAATAAATAAAAATCAGCTGGCTGCCCTACATGCTTCATTCTCATTATCAGTCACAATTGACCATGGCAAGAAGGAGGGACTGGGAAAGTGGAGGAGAGGAGGTGGGAAATTGCTGCCCTAGATGTAGGAAGGAAAACACTGACAGGGTAAGACTGCAGAGCCAGAATGACATTTACGTGTGTAAGGAACAAACAGTCAGGTTCTGAAAGTGCTGCGGGTATATTATGCCTGTACACATAAAAAATTCTTGGACCAGAAACATCCTCTCTAGCCTGGGAGACATTCAGTGCTGGCTGCTTAATCAGCATTGTCTTTATTTTCTTCTTCTCCCATGAGACCATCAGGGAAAAACCTGGAGAGGCACCTGGCAACTGTGCTGAGACCCTGCCATACTGAGTTCAGTGGACATCCTTGACCATTATTGTGACTCCCTAAATTGAGTACATTAGCCAGTTCTCATTCCACAGGACAGCAAGACTTTATAGCAATTGAACTGAATTGCTACATAGCAATTCAAGAAAGATTTCATTCATCATTGTACCAAATGCTTTTTAAACACTAACTGTCTTTGTCTAGGAATGTGTTCCTCATCACCACAAAAACCCATCCTCACTTTGTTCCTTTTACTCAGTTTGCTATGCTACCCTGAGAGCAAAAGTCTCTGAAGAACAAACTGGATTACACATGTTAGCAAATAGTTAATCAAGGCTTTGAATATTTCTGTGCATTTAAGAATAGTTATTGTATAGGGTAATTTAGAAAAGATAAATTACATGAATTGTATAACTACAGGTGTGTTATATTAATCTAAGTCCATGCTACGCTGCTCATTTTGTCCCTGTATAGCCCTATCCCATGACTGGATTAATCACCAGCCGAGTTAATCAGTAGATAAAGATAGATGTAGTAAGAAAAGATTAATAACTGAACAGCTGATTAAGACATTTTAACTGATGTAGACATTAGATGAGAGTAAGGGTAAGGTAAGGTAAGCATTCATAATATAAGTTAAGAGGTCAGATTCTTAGAATTTAAAGACTGTTTTAAATAGAGCATTGTGAAACTAGACGTAGAAGGGAAATAAATGACTTTTATGATCTTGCATCAGACCAGTGGTTGAAGTGGTCTATGTGGTCAATAAACAAGAACTGAAATGGAACACAAAGAACCGGTTTACCGATGGGAAATCAAGAACTGTCTGCTGACCAGAAGAATGAAGAATTGAGAACACAGTGGAAACCTTAGGTGGACTTTGATAATAATGTAATTGTTATAGAAACATATATAAGGTGACAATTGTAACAGTTGCCACTCACTGAGGTGATGGCCCAACTCTGAGTTGTTAATAAAGCAAACCTAGAGATACCCACTTTCTGGTGAAAATTCTTCAACAACACATAACAAAGTAAGGGTTCCTACCTTTCTTTTGTGAGGGAAACATCTGGTTTAACTAGAAGAATTCCATATCTGTGAAAGACAAACCAATTCAGCAAGGTAAGAAAGAGCCCCATCCTTGATGTGCTGAGCTGATCCATCACCCTCATAGCAAACAACAATAAATCAGTGTCCTTCCCACTCGGCCTCCCGCAGCAAACAACCCCATGATCTCAGGCATGTGAACTTTAAAGAGGTAGTTTAATTCCCTGTCCATATCTGGTTACCAGGGTTGCTTTCCTAACAATATCTAAGAGGGAACATTCAGAGGTTTTAACAAACCTTTCAGCAAATTCCTCAAATTAGGGTCTCCAGGAGAAACCACCTCTTTGGATCCGGATCATCTCCAGCAGCCCCAGAGCTGAAGCAGCACCACAAAGAGGATCAGATAAACAAACAGAAATGGGTCATTAGGACATCAGTTTGTCCCTCTGCGGCCAGAAATTCCTTCATTCAGCCCTAAAGCTCTCTAGTTCAAAACAAAAAAGTTTTTCTGAAAATGTTTCCTTGGTTAAAGACTGAATTTACCACATCCTGTAACTCTGATGATTAACCACTCTCAGTTAAAAGTTGGAAACCATAAAAACCAATGACTGAAATAATTTCACCTTCCAGCCATGGGTACTGCTTTGCCCCGTCCCTTAAAGGATAGCCTTCTACTTCCAAATCTGTACACATAAGTACTCTGAGGCACAGATGAACTTCCCTCTTAATCCTATCCTTTCTTATATACATTAAACAGGCCACAGAGCTTTCTGAACTCTTCTAATCATTTTCAGTATTCTTTAAAGTGTCTGGATCTCAGACCTGACACAATATCCAAAGACAGTCACATCAACACATATCAGCTCCTATCAAAGCGATCCCATCTTGGCTCCTATTCAGAGTTGCCCTGGCTGATGGGTGAGAACAGTCTCCTCCAGGAAGCATCATTTTTTTCCTAGAGTACTGTCTGTACCAGTTCTCATCCAGGAGACGCAAAGACAAACCCTAGCACCTGACAAGCAGATCTCATTGCATTAATGAAAAAGAAATGGGAGAGAACTAAGATTGCAAAACCTGGACCTAGCAGTCTGTGTCACAAAACCAACCAAGTACCCAGAACCTTTACATGCATAAAAAGTGTGCCTGCTCTTTCTCCTGCAAGAAGAGACTCAGACCAGTCAGCTTCCAGCTATCTCCATAGCCTTTCAGTGGGGTCTGCCCTCCTCACTGAGATGTGGCAGAAGTACCTGTAAAGGACACTGGTTTTCCTCACTTTCTGCAGCACCACCTGGCTGTCCACCACACCTGGCTCCTTCTGGCTGTTGGAGTTTATACAGCACACAAAGTGGGAGTTGGCAGAATACATCCTCTCCATGAGCACCATCAGGGAATGCTGGTGAAGGTAGAGAAAGACCAACAGTCCAGCAAGCCAAAGCACTGCCAGAGCCCAGTGTGCAATATCCTGCAGTGAGAACTGTTTTCCCACCCCACAGCAACTTCCCAGGCTCTGACAGCAACTGGGTCACTCCCACTATGATCAGCTGTGCTTGGCACCCAGAAAAAACCCTGTCTACATGCTGGATGCTTTAACTATGCTTAGCAGGCTGAAAGCTCTCACAAAAATATCACTGCACTCATCTCAAGGGGCGCTGCAGGGCAGCAATACTTTACCTAGAACTGAGCTCCAACAGACTGCTTTCATGTGCTGTTGAACTTGTCGTCTGCTCCTGGTATGACCTGAAACCAGACCCAAACAAAAGGATTACTCCTGGAAGGAGTGCTTGATTATCATCTAAAGAGCTCTGCTGGAAAGCAGATGGCAAAAAGGAGAGAGAATGGATTTCAGGGGAGGAAAGAAAAGTTAAACATATCAGTAGAATGTGACCGGTACACCCTGCTCCCAACTTCTGGTAATATGGTTAGCATAACTAATGCCATTTTATAAGGCAAGTGGCCATTCTCTGTGACCGAGCTGGTCACGTATTAGTCCCCTTTCCCCTCATTATCAGGCCCTGAAGGTCCTGTGAACCAAGTAGACAAACCAAACAGATTTCTTCTTCCCCTCCCTATCAGCCTCAGGATTCCTGGGCACCAGGCTGATTACTCCCCTCCTTACCGGCCTTGAAGGTCCCAGGTACCTGGCCAACCAGGTGGTGGTGATGACCCCATCACAGAACAGGGAAGCATAACAGCACACAGAGCACTGTCTATAAAATCAAGCAGTTACAGGTACTAAGTGGGAGAACTTGGACTGCTGCTGGACAGTGAGACCTGTGACCCCCTGGTGGCCAGGGATGCCTCCACTGTCATCTGCTTCCTCTGAGGATTGAGTGACTTGTATTCTTTTATATGATTTTTGAGTCTAGATTATGATTGTTATGTTGATACAGCAAACCAAGTATTAAGATTTGACCCAATCTGCAGAGGGTCCAGGTGATTAGAAACCATAAGCTAAGCGGTGCTATAAAATTCTGTACTGTGCTACTTATAAAATTGTACTACACTGATTCTGCTTATAGAAATCTTGTGCTATTCTGATTATAAATTCTATGCTATGCTAATCATAAAATCCTGTTAAGAAAATAAAGCTTTAATTATAACTACAACTTAGTGCTGTCATTCTGCCAAGGATCCCTAAAAGAACCTGTCTGTCCCCTTAGTGTCAGGTGACAGTAGAGGCAAGCAGAAAACCCTGTAAAAAAAAAAAAACAACCCAACAACAACAACAAAATAAAGGAGAAATTGTTGCAAGCAGATTGCTGTCTGCTCTTATTTTCAACCAATTCCTGTCTGTTTTCATTTTCAGCTAGTTTCTCAAATAATAAATATCAGGTAACTATGCCATCATTTATCAGTTGTCATGTGGACCTGAAGTGCAATACCTTGGCTTTCATATGAGGCATCAGTGTCCCCATCCTGGAGATAGTGGCTGGAAGAACAGAGACAATAGTTAATTTTGTACCTTTGCTCGCAATCAACCACATCTAAACATTCAAACCTCGCTTCACACACGTTTCCCTACAAATACGGAATCACACACAGGACTTTAGGTTTCACCATCTGGAAATACAAAGAAAGAGCTAAAGAAAGGGAGAAGAAAATGCAAATATATGAAGCATACCATCCGGGCAATATTATTTTCTGCCACTGAGAAGACAAGGCAATCAGGTTATTGAACAACCCTAAATGACCTTCAAAAGAAATATCATCAACAACAGGCATCTAACAATGCAGAAAAAAGTATAGATAGCAAATGGGAAGCTCACCTACAGCGGTCAACATGGGAGATCATATAAAATCAGATAACTTAAAACTAATTCAGTGACAAGATGAAAAATTCAGGGAAGTTGAATTTACTGAAGGATCTAATGACAGTCTTGCACACCCTTGATGCAACAGTCTTATGTGTGAATCATAGAAACACAGAATGGTTGAGGTTGGAAGAGACCTCTGGAGATCATCTGGGCTCTGACTCAGCAGGGCCACCTATGGCCTGGTTGTCCAGTCCTGGGCAACCAATCTGCACTGAGAACAGGTTATCTCTGCTGTTTATGAACTTTCAAAGAGTTGGAACTAGACTAAATATCTTCAGTAACAGTGAGGAAGTGGTAACAAAGAAAGATACTCCTGAGCAGAAGAGCTGAAAAACACAACAGAGAACAGAAATGAAATTCATCAGTTACTTGTAAATCCCAGGAAGTGGCTTGGACTGAACAGAACAACAACAACAACAAAATCTGCACCAGAAGCACTGTGTTCAGCCAGACAAATTCCAAGGAAGCATCCACCTGACTTTTCTTTACATGTTTACTTTCATAGAAGCTTTGGAGACTCTGAAGGTTTATCAATAACTGGAAAAAGGGAGTGTAGTGGTGGGAGAGAAATAACGCATGACCTCAGGGTTTTTTTAACAAGTTGTATCTGAAAACCAAAATGTGTTCAGAAAGGATCATCTCTACGCTCATCGCTTGTGGCTCTACAGCACTCTACTTTCAGTGTGAACAGTTAGGAGCTATGGCTTTGTCCACCTTCATTTCTAGACAAGAACAGAGCATATGGAAAGGGCCAGTGGAGACAGTCCTGCACTGGCCCTGGAGAAGATGGGCTATCTGATCTGAGGGAAGACATCTGAGCAGTGGCTAATTCTCTGGAAGAGGATACAACCTGCCTTGCTTTCCAGCCATGGTCAAACCAAAAGATGCTGGCTAGAAAATCTACTGGGTAGATCCCAGGAGGTCTTGCTGATGGGAAAACTCACATCCTGCCTCAGCAAAAAGACAGCAATTAACCAAAAACTGATCCCTGGAAAGAGCAGGCTCTGCTATAACTAGCATCTGTAAAGAAGGTCAAGCTTGTGGTCAGAACTATGCCTATGCAGTGGCCCTTCAATTCCACAGGAAGAACACCTCTGAAGGCTATTCCTGCTATTGTGCCTAGGGGAACAGACAGCTCCAACAGCTCAGTATGCCAGCAGCCCCACTCCAGGCTGCAGCCTTCCCAGAGTCTCCCTGAGGCTGCCAGCTGTGAAACATATTCATAGTACGTGAGCCTCATCCCCACACTTAAATCTTGCCAAGGTGGGCCCTGATTCATGTGGGATATCCTATTGTAACAGAGGGACTTGCCTGTGAACAGCACACTGAGCAAGAGGGTGATGCTGTTGATGCAGAGGCCATGAACATTGGCTGGCAAGGTGTCTCTGTTCTTCTCTAGAAAGCCCCCAGCAGTATATTGTACCTAGGGGAAAGGGCAGCAAGTCACTAAGGCCAGCGATGCTCACAGGCTTGCTGTGAAAGCCACCTCCACAGCTTGCCAGGAGCAACTGTTAAGCTGAATGTACACTGACTTGCAAGTGAATTCTGTAAATGCATATGCACCCCATTCAGATGCAAATCCTGAGGAACAAAACCCAGAGGATGGCACTGAGGCATTAGAACCACGGGAGTGCAGCATAACACTGAGACATTCACCTTTTCTTGTTCTGCTTTCCTTGATTATGAAGTTTAATTTACTTCTGGTTTATGCTTCACTCTTTCCAAGTTGTCTCCAAGTTTGTTTCCAAGAGGCTCCAAGTTGTACTTGGAAAATTGAATGGTTCTGTTCCTCCTGGCCCACAGCTGCAAAATGTTTAAACAGTGTGGGCAAGAGGAGGATGCAATTGATGGAAAACTTGCTGACATTCTAAGGAGGAGGAGACCAAATCAACAGGACCTACTGCATGATGCACCTACTGATGGAAGATGTTTATTTTATTGTCTAGAGAAATGCAAGAGAAGACATTTGGGAAGCAGAACTAGATAATTTGCCATTTGCACTTTTTTCTTCCATTTCTTTTAAGCAATAATCTAGGAATCCTGGGATTTCATGCTTTTTTTTTTAAAAAAAAAAAAACACACTTATTTTAACTGAACCTTTTTGTGCATATTATCTTGGATTATTTTCTTTTCTTATTGAAAGGGAAAATAACATCTTGCACTTGTTACTTTAACATACTTCCCTTTCATCTCACTCCTTCCCTGATACTGTGCTATCTCACTGATTTTCTCAGTTATTTCTCCCTCTACTACCTAGAGCTCTGCACACTGCCAGCACTCTGCTACAGGAGCCTTCCCATCTTTTGTACAAATACCTACAGTTTTCTTCTAGGCTGGATTGAGGGAGAAAGCAAGGATAATTCCTTGGTTTCTCATTTAATCTCTGCAGTCTCCTGGAGATCAAACAAAAGCAGCATTAATGGTCCTACATGTCAGTAAGAGACTAAGCAGATAAACACTGATATACTTGCCTCTGTGCAAGAGGAATGAGGAAGTGGCACAGACATCTTCTTTGTTCCCAAGAAGTTGCACATGTGTGGGAATACCCTTCCATCAAATATGGGTCAGTCTTTCTAGCCAGCACATCTGCAATTCATTATGTTTCTTACCTTCTGCCTGCTGCTGGGTGTGAAAATGCTGAATCTGCTCGCCTCGGGTCACCAACATTGTACAAATGAGGCATTTTAACAGTTCATCTTCTTGGACTTCAAACTGACCCTGGGAGAGAGGAAATAGATGAGGACAGTAAATACTAAACCTTTATTCTACATATGAGGATTGTATTTCCTTGCGTCTGCGTGACACCCAGTGTAATGAGGCCATGATTCAGATGAAGGCTTTTGAGTTCTGCTGTAAAATAAGTATTACTGATAAGATCTTGCAGCACTGGAGTCAGATGCATGCTCTGAGATCTGCATTATCCCGTACAGTGACCAAGCTCACTCCTGCGCTCTCTCTGAAATACTTTCCATTTTCCTCTCCCAGTGCTGCTTTTCATCTTTGGGAGTCACACCAGTCCCTGCTGAATGGTTTAATGACTTACTGAACAGCACCACACCGGGGTGACTGTGCAGGTGCTGAGGTGTCTGAGCTTCAGCAGACATCAGAGTCACACGAACCCACAAGAGACAGGAAACAAAGGGAACTCAGATGCAACTGAACTCCTCAGTGATTGCTTTAACAGGAATTCCCCTCCCGTGGGCAAAAACCAAGGAGCAGATTTTAAGAAAAAAAAAGTTGGCTGCTGAACAGATGTAGGTGGTTGTTTCAGGTATGGTGTAGGAGGGAAACAGGCAAAGAGATGGGAGTGAAACCAAAAACCAAGGGTGCTGGGATTTCAAACAGGTCAAAATAAAAAGACATAGAAAAGGCAGAAATATGTTACATTTTTCTGTTCTGTGTTGCTAACAAAGCAGGATAATGTATCCATCCTATATAATAAAAATGGGATGGTCCTGGGGAATATATACTTCTTAATCTGTGATAATTTCATGTGAAATAGTAGAAAGTTTAATTCAGGATTACCAACAAAAATTGATAGCAGTTAAGGTGGTATCCTTGGACAAGATCTGTCTAAACCACAAAACTAGTGTTTGGATACTGCACACCTGAATTTCTCCAAGGCATCATACTTAGTAACATATAACATTTGATTTTAAAAAGCTTGCATTATATGAAGTCAACAAAAAAGGCATGTGTAGTATCACCATATGCAAGACACTGGTCCTAGATACACAAGAAATAGAAGCTGGGAAGTGTCTCTTTGGGCATCAACAGCAGTGAACACAAAGGCAGTCATGGGGTCATACTGTGCATTTCTGGAAAAACTCCTTGTTCCTCGGGAGTATCCATACTCTGAGGCAGAAACATCCTCTGCCATCTCTGGCAGGAGCAGCTCCTGCAGTCACACTGCCAGTGGGAACCAGCATCACATCCATAAGGTTTCTGCTAACTCTTCTTGTGACTCACCAGCCTTCAGCCATCCCCCAGGAGGCTTCACTCACTTTTACAGACCCGTTCCTCTCCTGAGGCTCAAAGGTCACATTGCCCAGAGACAACACACCAACCAAGATTGCCTGCATGTCCACTTGCTCCTAAAACACACAAGAAGGGCAACTGAAAACCTATCAGCATGTAACATATACAATACAGAGGCCCCAGAAGGTGGAGAGGTGAGGGAAAGGCACAGGCAGCCTGCGTGAAAAGGCCCTACACAAAATCTGACAGATTCAGGTGATTTGGAAGCAATATGGAAAATCCAGAAGGGAGGGAGAGAAATAGGACTGATCCTCAAAACAGCAGCCAGAAAGAAACCCTATGCCTGCAAGAAGCACAGATGGAAAAGAAATGACCCCAGAATTGACCTGTTCTTGGAAGCCCACCATGTCAAGGGCATTGCACACCTTTTGGTATTTGTGCTTCCAGCGCTGAGCTACATCCTGTGTACCAAATCACCCACTTCTTATGTACCTGAGAAAGTGTCTATCCCATACAAAACTGTCACACAATCAGCACAGCAAGTCAGTCCTACCCCAAGGGAACAAGGCAGATCAGCAGCAGTGAAGACATGAAAGGGAAAGAAACTTTTACAAGGTAATGCAACAAAGAAGACTCCAGACCTCCCAGTTTCCATGATAATCCATAAGATCTCTTCATGTAGCTCCATTCAGATCCCACTCCAGCTTCCATTCATTTGTTTACCTATGCCAGGCTCTACAGGTAGAGTCATAGGGCAGAGGCATAGGCTCCATTACGTTGCTTCTGCCTCCACCCCCCCATCATGAAGACTAAACTACGGTCTGCCTTTGAAATACCTGTAGAGTGAAGGATCCAATAGCCCATACATCTCTTTCTTTTCTGAAGAGAGTCCAGCAAACATGTAGTAGAAGATATGGAAATTCCTCTCCCTGGTATCTTGTTGCACTACCCGTGACTTCTCTAACAGGTACTCAGCTTTGCACCTCACACTACACACAAGAAGGTGACAGGGTAAACTTTGCACTTGGGGACATGAAGCTGACTGAGCTGTCCCGCATCTCTTAGTTGTGATAGGAGCATGGAGTTGTCTAAAATAACTTTCATAGAATCATAGAATAGTTTGGGTTGGAAGGGACCTTTAAAGGTCATCTAGTCCAACCCCTGCTACAATGAGCAGGGACATCGACTAGATCAGGTTGCTCAGAGCCCCATCCAGCCTGTCCTTGAATGTTTCCAGGGATGGGGCATCTACCACCTCTCTGGGCAACCTGTTCCAGTGCTTCACCACCCTCATTGTAAAAAATTTCTTCCTTATATCTAGTCTGAATCTACACTCTTTTATTTTAAAACCATTACCCCTTGTCCTATTGCAACAGGCCCTACTAAAAAGTCTGTCCCCATCTTTCTTATAAGCCCCCTTTAAGTACTGAAAGGCTGCAATCAGGTCTCCCCGCAGCCTTCTCTTCTCCAGGACAAGCAACCCCAACTCTCTCAGCCTTTCCTCATAGCAGAGGTGTTCCATCCCTCTGATCATTTTTGTGGCCCTCCTCTGGACCTGCTCCAACAGGTCCATGTCTTTCCTGTGCTGAGGACTCCAGAGCTGGACGCAGTACTCCAGGTGGGGTCTCACCAGAGCAGAGCAGAGGGGCAGAATCACCTCCCTCGACCTGCTGGCCATGCTTCTTTTGATGCAGCCCAGGATATGGTTGCCTTTCTGGGCTGTAAGCACACATTGCTGGCTCATGTCCAGCTTTTCATCCACCTGTTAAGGGAGCAGCAGCCGGCCGAGCATTCACACACCATCCAGGGAGTCGCACACACACCACCCAAGACTTTAACCACTAGGACCGGAGTCCCTTCACAGCTCCACTGAGCTGATGGGTGCCCCTTTTGGACTCCTTGCTCACACATACACTCACTCACCCTCAGGCACTTCCTCTCCCTTCAGGCTCGACCCTAGGTTTCCCTGAAGCAGAATCTCCGACATGACGTACGCCAGGTGAATTTATTGAGTGGTACAGTGGTGAAGAGCAGCTCGAGCTGGGTGCCTCCAGAGAGGGACCCCGAACAAAGAAATCCCTGGGCAATTATACCCTTACAGTCTAAGTTCCCCTCCCTTCATGCGACGGTTCGGTCCAATAGTAATATTTGGGTCTGGGGTCTTCTTGATCCTTATTGGATCCTTTCTCTGTCTCCAGGCAGGTCATTCTTTTTCCTATCTTGATTAGCTGCAGCTTCTGCTGATGGTTTCAGCTACCTTATCTTCCTGGTTTGCACCAGTTTCAGGGCCTTCCTTCATGTAGCTAGGTAGGAGTTCAGCATACAGTCAGCGTATCTAGGTGAAAGTTCACAGCTTGCAGTCTAAGGCTTCAGCAGGCCTTTGGATCCTTATTTGAGCTAAAAATGACTTCTACAACACCACCAGTACCCCCAAGTCCTTCTCCGCAGGGCTGCTCTCAATCCCTTCATCCCCCAGCCTGTACTGATACCTGGGGGTTGCCCCGACCCAAGTGCAGGACCTTACCTCATGAGGTTCACACAGGCCCATTTCTCAAGCTTGTCCAGGTCCCTCTGGATGGCTTCCCGTCCCTCAGGCGTGTCAACTGCACCACTCAGCTTGGTGTCATCTGCAAACTTGCTGAGGGTGCACTCGATCCCACTGTCTATGATGTCATTGATGAAGGTATTGAACAGCACTGGCCCCAGAACGGACCCCTGAGGGACACCACTTGTCACTGTTCTCCATCTGGACATCGAGCCATTGACCATTACCCTCTGGATGCGACCATCCAGCCAATTCCTCATCCACCAAACAATCCATCCATCAAATCCATCTCTCTCCAATTTAGAGAGAAGGATGTTGTGGGGGACCATGTCAAAGGCCTTACAGAAGTCCAGATAGATGACATCCATAGCTCTTCCCTCGTCCACTGATGTACTCACTCCATCATAGAAGGCCACTAGGTTGGTCAGGCAGGACTTGCCCTTGGTGAAGCCATGCTGACTGTCCTGAATCACCTCCCTGTCCTCCATGTGCCTCAGCATAGCTTCTAGGAGGATCTGTTCCATGATCTTCCCAGGCACAGAGCCGAGGCTGACAGGTCAATAGTTCCCAGGGTCCTCCTTTCTACCCTTTTTAAAAATGGGTGCAATGTTTCTCTTTTTCCAGTCCCCAGGGACTTCACCTGACTGCCATGACTTTTCAAATATCATGGAGAGTGGCTTGGCAACTACATCAGCCAATTCCCTCAGGACTCTGGGATGCGTCTCATCAGGTCCCATAGACTTATGTATGTTCAGGTTCCTCAGGTGGTCACGAACCTGATCTTCTCTTACAGTGGGAGGGACTTTTCTCCCTCAGTCCCTGCCTTGAGGTCCATCCACTCGAGAAGTGTGGGAAGAGTTTGCCAGTTAAGAATGAGGCAAAAAAGTCATTGAGTACCTCAGCCTTCTCCTCGTCCATTGTTACCAGTTTGCCAGTCGTGTTCATCAGGTGGAGTACACTTTCTTTAACCTTCCTTTTCTGGCTGACATACCTATAGAAGCCCTTCTTATTATTCTTTGCGTCCCTTGCCAAGTTCAGCTCCAGCCAAGCCTTGGCCTTCCTGACCCCATCCTTACACAACCGGGCAACATCCCTATACTCTTCCCAGAATACCTGTCCCTGCTTCCACTGCCTGTGCATTTCCTTCTTGCCCTTTAATTTGACCAGCAGGTCTTGACTCAGCCATGCAGGTCTCTTGCCTTCCTTTCCTGATTTCTTACACGTGGGGATCAAGAGCTCTTGTGCCCTATGGAAAGCATCCTTAAAGATCTGCCAGCTCTGTTCTGCTCCCTTGTCCCTGAGGGCAGTTTCCCAGGGGGTCCTGTTGATTAACTCCTTGAACAGCTGGAAGTTTGCTTTCCTAAAATTCAGGGTTCTGACTTTACTCTTTGCCTAGTCCCATATCCCTCAGGACTGCAAACTTCATGATCTGCATGATCACTGCAGCCCAGGCTGCCTCCAACCTTGATGTCACCATTTAGCTCACTTGTGTTGGTGACCGACAGGTCCAGTAACGCAGCCCCTCTGGTAGGGCTGTCTATTATCTGGCTTAAGAAGTTATCCTCAATGCACTCCAGGAGTCTCCTGGATTGCCTACAGCTTGCCGTGCTACTTTTCCAGCAGATGTCAGGGTGGTTGACGTCCCCCAGCAGGACAAGAGCCTGAGAGTGCGATGCCTCCTGTAGCTGGAATAAGAAGGCTTCGTCAATAGGCTCCCCTTGATCAGGCGGCCTGTAGTAGACCCCAACCACAAGGTGCCCTTTGTTGCCTCGGTCTCTAATTCTTACCCATAAGCTTTCAACCTGCTCATGGCTATTCTTCAGAGACACCTCATCACACTCTATCCATTTCTTGATGTGTAGGGCAACCCCTCTGCCCCTCCTTCCTCGCCTGTCCCTTCTGAACAGCCTGTAGCCATCGATAGCCACACTCCAGTCATGGGATTTGTCCCACCAAGTTTCAGTAATGGCAACTAGGTCGTAGCTTTCTAGCAGCACGGTGGCTTCCAACTCCTCCTGTTTGTTGCCCATGCTGCATGCATTGGTGTAGAGGCACTTCAGCTGGGCTGTCGGCCACATCACCTTCTTAGAGGAACACACCTTAATTCCTCTGAGGTATTTCACTGATGTTTCCCTGTTTGCTCCTATTACTTCAGGAGCCCCTGGCTCCTCTCTGTAAGACTTCAAGCGTGCTGCAGTGTACCCAGCACACCTCAGAGCAACAGGCTGAGGGCCCTCGCTAGCACCCCGTCCCTCTAACCTTGGCATGTCATCCTACAGTTTGTCACGGGCAAGCCTGATATTATCCCCTTCCCCCTTCAAGTCTAGTTTAAAGCTCTGTCAATATGAACCCCGCTAGCTTGTGAGCAAAGACCCTCTTCCCCCTTTGAGAAAGGTGAATCCCATCTGATGCCAGCAGGCCTGGTGCAGTGTAGGCCATCCTGTTATCGAAAAACCCGAAATTGTGGCGGTGACACCAGCCACAGAGCCATGTATTAATAGGCTGGGTCCATCTGTTTCTTCCAATACCACTGCTTGCAACTGGAAGGAGGGAGGAAAAAATTACCTGTGCTCCAGATTCCCTTACCAACTGTTCCAAGGCCTTGAAGTCTCTTTTGATTGCCCTTGGACTACACATTGCAGCTTCATCACCACCCACATGGAAGAGCAATAATGGGTAATAGTCCAAGGGCTGTACCAGGCTAGGAAGTTTCCTAGTGATGTCCTTAACCCGGGCCCCAGGGAGGCAGCAGACTTTCCTAAGAGGAGGTCTGTCTGGCATATTGGACCCTCTGTTCCCCTCAGAAGGGAGTCACCTACAACTATAACCCTTCTTTCCTTCCTTGCAGAGGTGGTCTTGATACAAGGGGTAGGCCTTTCTGACCTTGGCAACACCTCTGGTGTAGTAGATGGACCATCATCCACATCATCCATTGACTGGCCTTCCACATCCAGAGCCTCATACCTGTTGTACAGAGTCACCTGGGAAGGTGAGGTGGGCAAGGGAGGGGGTTCTCCTGCCACCCCGAGTGTGGACTTGCCTCTATTCACTCCTTTCCTTTAAGCTACTGCCTTCAGCCTGGTGGGGGGAAGATACAGGATCCCCTTGATCTTGGGTTTGTTCTGGTGGCTGTTCCTGTTTCTGTCTCAGGGAAGGCAGAGCATGGTTCCACCAGTCTATCTCTTTCTCAGCCTCCCTGATGCTCCTTAACCTTTCTACTTCCTCTCATAGCTCTGCCACCAGGCTGAGCAGATCATCCACTTGGTCACACCTCACACAGCTGTTCTCACTACTGCCATCCTTTACTAGTGAAAGGCTCTGGCACTCCCTGCAGCCTGAGACCTGGATGGCTGCATGTTTTCGTGGGAGCTCTGACTGGGTTGCCACATCCATTCTGGTGAGCGCAGAGGACATATAGCTTTCTGCCGGGTGGATACCATAGCTAAGCTCCTTCCGAGAGGGTGATGACCACCAACTAAACTCACCTCTTTTGAGCTGGTAGGGTGACAATGCCCTTCCTGCACACCCTTCCGTGCAAACTGCCACGCCACGCTCTGTTTGCCTGCTCTGTTTGCAGTGCTCCTGATGGCTAGCGCTCCCTAGGCTGCTTTTTATAGGTGTAGGGGTGGCCGTGGTTGCTCTGGCAACACTCAGGCCTTGTCAGTGTCTTTCATGAGAGCTGCTGGTTCCTGGTGGGTCTCTCCACTGCCCTGGCGTTTCCCTGCCTCAGGAACCCCCCAGTGTGCCAAGACCTGCCGCTCTGCTATGGATCAGGCCGGCTCTGGAGCAGCTCGCCTCAGCGACTTTCTTGTGTACTGCACCCTCTAGGCTGCCCAGCACCCTGGAAGTGGGCTTCTCCTTGCTTCCTATCATCTTGGAGATGCCTGCTCACCTCCTTTACCAGCAACCAAGGCTTCTGGCACCATAGAATATTATTGATACCTCCCCTGAGCCATCACCCCCATATCCTTCCCATACTCCCACACTGTCCAAACCCAGGCCTTATCCTACAGCTGTGGCTGCTGTAGCATTTTACTTAATTGCACATCCTTCCCACAGGGAATCAAGTGTCAAAATTTCACCTTCCACAAGTTCTGGCTACTCAGTCCGCTCCCTCCAGGGCCTAACCATCCCCCAAACTAGTAATTTCAAATATTGCCCTTGACTTTACCTGTATTCTTCTGAAAATGCAGCTGTATGTATTTTCTAAAGTGGCTGCTGTTGTCATTCATCACAGTCTGGGCATTGCCAAAAGCTTCAAGCAATGGATTTACCTAAAACAAGTAAACAAGTAGAATCATAGAGTCATAGAATGTCCTGAGTTGGAAGGGACCCACAAGGATCATCGAGTCCAACTCCTGTCCCTGCATAGGACAACCCCAAAAATCACACCATACGTCTGAGGGCGTTGTCCAAATGCTTCTTGAATGTTGTCAGGCTTGGCGCCATGACTGCCTCCCGGGAGAGCTTGTTCCAGTGCTCCACCACCCTTTGGGTGAAGAACCTTTTCCTAATGTCCAACCTAAACCTCCCCTGGCATATCTTCCTGCCGTTCCCTTGGGTCCTATCCTTGGTCACCAGGGAGAAGAGATCAGCACCTGCCCCTCCTCTTCCCCTTGTGAGGAAGCTGTAGATCACGATGAGGTCTCCCCTCAGTCTCCTCTTCTCCAGGCTGAACAGACCAAGTGACTTCAGCCGCTCCTCGTACGGCTTCCCCTCTAAACCCTTCACCATCTTCGTGGCTCTCCTCTGGACACTCTCTAGTAGCTTCGTATCCTTTTTGTACTGTGGCGCCCAAAACTGCACACAGTACTCAAGATGAGGCCGCACCAGTGCAGAGCAGAGTGGGACAATCACCTCCCTCGACCGGCTAGCAATACAGTGCTTGATGCACCCCAGGACTCGGTTGGCCCTCCTGGCTGCCAGGGCACACTGTTGGCTCACGTTCAACTTGCCGTCGACCAGAACCCCCAGATCCCTCTCTGCGGGGCTGCTCTCCAGCCTCTCGTTCCCCAGTCTGTATGTACATCCAGGGTTGCCATGTCCCAGGTGCAAAATCCGGCACTTGCCCTTGTTAAACTTCATACGGTTGGTGATTGCCCAGCTCTCTAATTTGTCCAGATCTCTCTGCAGGGCCTCTCTGCCCTCGAGAGTGTCAACGGTTCCTCCCAGTTTTGTGTCATCGGCAAACTTAGATAACAAACCTTCAAGTCCTGCATCTAAGTCATTAAGTCATTTATGAAGACATTGAAGAGCACTGGCCTCAAGAGGGATCCCTGCGGAACCCCGCTAGTGACTGGTCGCCAGCCCAATATAACCCCATTTACTATAACTCTTTGAGCCCGACCCATCAGCCAATTGCTCACCCATTGCATTATGTGTTTATCCAGCTGTATGCTGGACATTTTGTCCAGGAGGATACTGTGAGAGACAGTATCGAAAGCTTTACTGAAGTCCAAAAAGATTACATCGACTGGCTTCCCTTGGTCAACTAGGTGGGTAACCTTGTCATAGAAAGAAATTAAGTTTGTTAAGCAGGACTTTCTCCTCGTGAAGCCGTGCTGGCTGGGACCAATGACTGCGTTGTCTTTCAGGTGTTTTTCAATAACTCCCAGAATAATCTTCTCCATAATTTTGCCAGGCACAGAGGTGAGACTGACAGGCCTGTAGTTACCGGGGTCATCCCTGTTGCCCTTCTTGAAGATTGGGACAACGTTTGCCAGCTTCCAGTCAACTGGGACCTCCCCAGATTCCCAAGAGCATTGAAAAATCATTGAGAGAGGTCTCACTATGACATCAGCCAGCTCTTTAAGTACCCTCAGATGAATCCCATCGGGCCCCATTGACTTATAGGGATCCAGCTGGAGCAGCAAATCCCGCACAAGTTCGGGGTTGGTTGGGAGTTTGTTGTTCTCGCAGTCATGGTTCTCTAGCCCACATCGGTGTTGAAGACCGAGGCGAAGAAAGCATTAAACATCTCTGCTTTGTCTATGTCCCTGTTTGTGAGGTGACCATGCTCATCAAGTAACAGGCCAATGTTATTTCGTGCCTGCCTTTTGCTATTTATATATTTTAAAAGCCCTTTTTATTGTCCTTCACAGTACTGGCCAGCTTCATCTCTAGTTGAGCTTTGGCCGCACGTATTTCCTCCCTACAGTGACGAACAGCATCTCTGTAGTCCTCCCATGTCGCCTGACTTTGCTTCCACTGGCCATACATTTTCTTTTTTCTTCTTAGTTCTAGAAGAAGATCCCTACTCAGCCAAGCCAGCCTTCTACCTCGCCTGCTTGACTTCCGACATTTTGGAATTGCTTGCTCCTGTGCTCTTAGGAGGTGGTACTTAAAAAGTGACCAGCACTGATGGACCCCAGCGCCTTCAAAAGCTTTTTCCCAGGGGACCTTCCTTACTAAGTAGTTCCCTGAGCAGTCTGAAGTCAGCTCTCCTCATGTCCAGAGTTGAGGTCCTGCTGGCAGTTTTCCTCCTGTTACCATAGATTTTAAACTTGACCGCTTCGTGGGCGCTGTGGCCAAGGCAGCCACCAATCGCCACTTCACCCACGAGACCCTCTCTGTTAGTAAGCAACAAATCGAGGAAGGCACCTTTCCTGGTCGGTTCCCTTAGTACCTGTACCAAGAAGTTATCATCCAGATGGTTTAGGAATCTTCTGGACCTGCTTGTACCAGCTGTGTGGTATTCCCAGTTGACATCTGGGAAGTTGAAGTCCCCCATAAGGACAAGGGCAGATGACTTAGAAGCATCCCTTAGTTCCTTAAAGAATAACTCATCAGTGTCGTCATCCTGGCTGGGTGGCCTATAGTAGACTCCCACAACGACATCCGCTTTATTTGTCTGTCCCTTAATCCTTACCCAGAGGCTCTCAACTGCGCCATCGCCAACTGCTAGCTCCATGCATTCCAGCCCCTCCGCTGCATACAATGCTACCCCCCCTGCCTCGCCTGCCCATCCCTCCTGAAGAGCCTGTAACCATCCATCATGGCACACCAGTCACAGGACTCATCCCACCGGGTTTTGCTTATGCCTATGATGTCATATCTCTGGGACTGGGCCAAGGCATCTAGCTCCTCTTGCTTGTTCCTCATGCTGCATGCATTTGTGTGAACCACACTTCAAGTGTGGTTCATTGTGCCCATTACCTCGTGGAGCAGCCTGAGGAATCTCACTAGCACGCAGCTCCTCGAACTTTGGCATGCCATCCCGTTGCTCATCGCTGACTAGCCAGGTATTGTCCCTTTCCCCCTTCCAATCTAGTTTAAAGCTCTATCAATCAGCCCTGCTAGCTCCTGGGCAAAAACCCTTTTCCGCTTCTGAGAAAGGTGCATCCCATCGGATGTCAGTAGACCTGGGGATGAATAGACCATCCCATGATCGAAAAACCCAAAGTTCTTCCGATGACACCAGTCTCGGAGCCACATGTTGATTATCTGGGTCTGCCTGTTCCATTCAATATTCTTCCCTGCTACCAGAAGGATCGAAGAAAACACCACCTGAACACCTGATCCTTCAACTAACTGCCCCAAGGCTCTGAAATCCCTTTTGATTGTCTTAGGACTTCTCTTTGTTCTCTCTTTGCTGCCGACATGAAGAACTAATAGTGGGTAATAGTCTGAGGACCTTACCAGACTAGGGAGTTTTCTAGTGACATCTCTTACCCTGGCCCCTGGGAGGCAGCAGACTTCCCTGTGAGTTGGGTCCGGTCAGCATACGGGACCCTCCGTTCCCCTCAGAAGGGAGTCACCTATGACAACTACCCTTCTTTTTTTCTTAACATGAGTGGTTGTGATGCAGGGGGTAGGCTGCATAGACAACCCCTCCATCCCAGAAGGACCTATGTCCACATCATCAGTTGTCTGCCCACCCAATTCCAGGGCCTCATACCTGTTGTGTACGGGCACCTGGGAAAGTGAGGCAGGCTGAGAGTGGATTCACCTGCCACCCCGAGCAGTAACCTGCTTCCATTCTCGCCCATCTCTTGGGTCTCCTCTTTCTGCCTGGTGGCGAGAGGGTAGAATTAGTAGCTGCAGTTTTTTTGACCGTTAGATACTGAATAATGAGTTAGATGTGTCATTTCCTACATACCAACTAAATTCTATTGCCCCCTGCCCATAACATGTGTTATAAAAAAGACACTTATTTTAGTTCTAAGCTCTGCTTTTCCAAATATAGACAAATACCAAATGAGAAGTTCCTACAGTTTGACCATCAAACTCAGAGGGAAGCAACAATTGCCCTGCTGTGTGTATGTATCCAGGGAAGGGAAATTCTGAGACTGGACCAGAAAAGTAGATAAAATGCATGCCTCACTGTAAGCGCAGAAAGCTGTCCTACAGACTCATGAACATAAAATAGGGCATGTATTTACATGCCTTTCTGAATGACAATCATCTCAGTAACTTCCCTTTCTGGAACCTGCATCACTGGTGTTCACAGCTCAGAGCTGGGTTTTCCAATAGACATGCTTCCCCCATAAAAAAGGTGAAGGAAAGTGCTCCTTGGGTTTGTCCTTGTGCTTCACCCTCCTCTTTCCAGACTCCCTCCACCAAAGTGGTGTTGGCTGAGTCCCAGCAGCAGGGAAGGGACACTATGATAATGACAAGTCCACTCCACAAGACACAGGAATTCCTCCAGCAGGGAGAGTCCCTCTGAGCACAGCTGGCTGGGAAGGTTCAGCTTTCTGTCTGCATCCGGCTAAGATCTGTGTATAGACCTTTCTCATTTCTGATTCACTGTATGGTAACTTTCATAACACATAATATCAGAAACATTTCATTAAGATTTATGGATAAACACATATAGACACTCAGATAGAAAAGTGACATTTTCTTCAGCATACTTAAAGTTTTATAAAGCCAGACCAGAGGAATCATTTCCAATTTTAAGCTTGGTTACCACAGAGCCAGGGAAGTCATTACCTTGTAAATTGTTTATTACGCTGTGGCTCCAAAAATAACACACCCACACCCTAAGAATCCAAAATAAGAATATAGAAACATCTACACTCATGTCTAGTTTCATTACTAGGCTCATGCACATAACAACTTTGTTTCATATAAATACTATGTATAATTTTATTAGAAAGAAATATTATGTTGATGTTAAGACATCAAGTTATAAGCAGAAGGATAATAAAGTTTGTTATTTTATTAATATTAGAAATATATTTAATGGAAACATTTGCAAGAGTGTGTAGTGATGGGAAAATGCTGATTGCTAATGGGTTTAACAAAATCATAAAGCTTGGAAAATGTTCTTTCAACACTGTGCCAAGTACATACAGGATTAGTCTTTCTTGCAAAGCTGAAATATTGACACGGAGGAATTCCTATACAGTCAGGCTAAACCAGGAAAAGGAGAGGAAAATTGATTGTAAATGGAATTAAGGTAATCCCTGGAGTTATTGTTGGTATCACAGCTTGAATAACCTTCTTCCTAGAAGTATTTCAGAGTTAATACGTTAAGCCCCAGAGAAGCAACAAAAGATGGGGGTGGGGTCCAAGAATTTGTTAATTTTACATTAAAATCAATATGTTTGTTCCTATTACACATTCCAATAACTATACTGATCACTTGATTTATATAAGTATATGAAATACTAAAACGTGTATAAAATGATTTTGATTTTATGATGTATTCATAATAACAAAGATATTTTTTCTTATACTGTTGGTAGCTGCTTTTGTTACACATCCCTTCTCTGAAATACAGAAATGTTGGCTGGAAGAGACAAGTAGCAGGAAACTCCCTTATGCTGCCTTTTAGCATTATTCTTGGAGCTGAACTATATGCACTTCCAGGAGCGGGACTATGGGGGCATGAGCTCTTGCAGAATAGGGCAGGTTTCTGTCTTTGTAGAAATAAGGCATGCACCCACCTCCACTATTAGGATGGTGGCTCCAGCACCCCATGAGGGCTACATGACACTGGCTCCAGAATCCTTACCCCATGCTGCCGGTGTACACAGCTTCTGTGCAGCCTGGGGATGCGATATGGGGGGTCCAAGGCTCCTCTGGCATCCTGCCACCGGTACTGGGGAAAAAGGGGGAATAAGGTAAAGACTCTGGCAGGCCTCACCTACCCTTTGTGCCTGCCTGAGCCCCTCCCTGCACCCCCAGGAGCATCCTGCGAGGGCGGTGTCCCACAACCTCACCCCAGCTGCAGTGAGGGGCAGCGGGGCAGCCGGCCGCTCTTCCTCCTCTCCTCAGAACCCACCCTGCCTGCCGACCCGCCAAAGCCTAGCCCCGGGGACACCCCGGTACAGCAGAGACAGCGGTGGGGCTGTTACACCGCCGGGCCGGCTGCGGCGGGACAGGGCCCCATCACGGCAGGAGATCACAGAATCATAGAATTGTTTAGGTTGGAAAAGACCTTTAAGATCATCGAGTCCAACCATTAACCTAGCACTGCCAAGTCCACCACTAAACCATGTCCCCAAGCACTACATCTACATGTCTTAAATACCTCCAGGGATGGAGACTCAACCACTTCCCTGGGCAGCCTATTCCAGTGCCTGACTACCCTTTCGGTGAAGAACCTTTTCCTAATATCCAATCTAAACCTCCCCTGGCTCAACTTGAGGCCATTTCCTCTCGTCCTATCGCTTGCTACTTGGGAGAAGAGACAGACCTCCACCTTGCTACAACCTCCTTTCAGGTAGTTGTAGAGAGCAATAAGGTCTCCCCTCAGCCTCCTCTTCTCCAGACTAAACAACCCCAGCTCCCTCAGCCACTCCTCATAAGACTTGTGCTCTAGACCCTTCACCAGCTTCCTTGCCCTTCTTTGGACACGCTCCAGCACCTCAGTGTCCTTCTTGTAGTGAGAGGCCCAAAACTGAACACAGTGCTCGAGGTGCAGCCTCACCAGTGCTGAGTACAAAGGGACAATCACTTCCCTAGTCCTGCTGGCCACACTATTTCTGACGCAAGCCAGGATGCTATTGGCCTTCTTGGCCACCTGGGCACACCGCTGGCTCATGTTCAGCTGGCTGTCAACCAAGGCTCCCAGGTCCTTTTCCGCCAGGCAGCTTTCCAGCCACTCTTCCCCAAGCCTGTAGCATTGCATGGGGTTGTTGTGACCCAAGTGCAGGACCCGGTGCTTAGCCTTGTTGAATCGCATACAACTGGCCTCAGCCCATCGATCCAGCCTGTCCAGATCCCTCTGTAGAGCCTTTCTACCCTCAAGCAGATCAGCACTCCCACCCAACTTGGTGTCATCTGCAAACTTATTGGGGGTGCACTCAATCCCCTCGTCCAGATCGTTGATAAAGATATTAAACAGAACTGGCCCCAATACTGAGCCCTGGTGAACACCACTTGTGACTGGCCACCAACTGGATTTAACTCCATTCACCACAACTCTTTGGGCTCGGCCATCCAGCCAGCTTTTTACCCAATGAAGAATTCACCCGCCCAAGCCACGAGCAGCCAGTTTCTCCAGGAGAATGCTGTGGGAAACCGTGTCAAAGGCTTTACTAAAGTCCAGGCAGACAACATCCACAGCCTTCCCCTCATCCACTAAGCGGGTCACCTTGTCATAGAAGGAGATCAGGTTAGTCAAGCAGGACCTGCCTTTCATAAACCTATGCTGACTGGGCCCGATCCCCTGGTTGTCCTCTACGTGCCATGTGATGGCACTCAGGATGATCTGCTCCATGACCTTCCCTGGCACCGAGGTCAGGCTGACAGGCCTGTAGTTCCCCGGATCCTCCTTCCGGCCCTTCTTGTAGATGGGCGTCACATTTGCTAACCTCCGGTCAACTGGAACCTCCCTGGTTAGCCAGGACCGCTGGTAAATGATGGAAAGTGGCTTGGTGAGCACTTCCGCCAGCTCCCTCAGTACCCTTGGGTGGATCCCATCCAGCCCCATAGACTTGTGTGTGTCTAAGTGGTGTAGCAGGTCGCTAACCATTTCCCCTTGGATTATGGGGGCTTCATTCTGCTCCCTGTCCCTGTCTTCCAGCTCAGGGGGCTGGGTACCCCAAAAACAACTGGTCTGACTATTAAAGACTGAGGCAAAGAGGGCATTAAGTACCTCAGCCTTTTCCTCGTCCTTTCTCACTATGTTTCCCCCCGCATCCAATAAAGGATGGAGATTCTCCTTAGCCCTCCTTTTGTTGCTAATGTATTTGCAGAATCATTTTTTATTGTCTTTTACGGCAGTAGCCAGATTAAGTTCTAGTTGGGCTTTGGCCCTTCTAATTTTCTCCCTGCATAGCCTCACAACATCCTTGTAGTCCTCCTGAGTGGCCTGCCCCTGCTTCCAAAGGTCATAAACTCTCCTTTTTGTCCCCTGAGTTCCAGCTGAAGCTCTCTGTTCAGCCAGGCCGGTCTTCTTCCCCGAAGGCTCGTATTTTGGCACATGGGGACAGCCTGCTCCTGCGCCTTTAAGATTTCCTTCTTGAAGAATATCCAGCCTTCCTGGACTCCTTTGCCCTTCAGGACTGCCTCCCAAGGCACTCTGTCAACCAGGCTCCTGAACAGGCCAAAGTCTGCCCTCCAAAAGTCCAAGGTAGCAGTTCTGCTGACCCCCCTCCTTACCTCTCCAAGAATCGAGAACTCTATCATTTCATGATTGCTATGCCCAAGACAGCCTCCAACTGTCACATCACCCACCAGGCCTTCTCTGTTCGCAAACAACAGGTCCAGCGGGGCGCCTTCCCTAGCTGGCTCACTCACCAGCTGTGTCAGGAAGTTATCTTCCACACACTCCAGGAACCTCCTAGACTGTTTCCTCTCTGCTCTATTGTAGTTCCAGCAGGCATCTGGTAAGTTCAAGTCCCCCACAAGAACAAGGGCTAGCGATCATGAGACTTCTCCCAGCTGCTTATGGAATATTTCGTCTGCCTCTTCATCCTGGTTGGGTGGTCTATAACAGACTCCCACTGGGATATCTGCCTTGTTGGCCTTCCCCCTGATTCTTACCCATAAACACTCAACCCTATCATCACCATCATTAAGTTCTAGACAATCAAAACAGTCCCTAACGTACAGTGCATTGGCGTAGATACACTTCAGTTGGGCTATTGCTCCTGACACCTTTTTGGGGGGAGAAGCCCTAATTCCTACGTGACCGTTCTCAGGTGCTTCCATGGTTTCTAATGCATCCATAGCCCTTGCGTCTTTGCTGCTGCATGGCTCTCCATCCCCTGCCTCCACTGAGACGGCAGACCAAAGGACCTCGCTAGCACACTGTCCCTCAAATGTTGGTGTGCTGCCCCCAGGCTTATCTCCAGCAAGCCTGGTTTTACCCCTTTCCTCCTTCAAATCTAGTTTAAAGCTCTTTCAATGAGCCCTGCTAACTCCTGCACCAAGATCCTTTTCCCCCTTTGAGACAGGTGTAACCCCTCTGTCACCAGCAGGCCTGGTGTCATGTAAACCAAGCCATGATCAAAAACCCCAAAATTCTGCCAGTGACACCAGACTCGGAGCCAGGTATTGATCTGCTGGCTCTTCCTGCATCTTCCCTCATCATTCCCTGCAACTGGAAGGACAGAAGAGAACACTACTTGTGCTCCTGATCCCTTAACCAGTTGTCCCAAGGCCCTGAAGTCTCTCTTGATTGCCCTTGGACTTCTAGTTGCAACTTCCTCACTGCTTACCAGAAAAATCAATAATGGGTAGCAATCTGAGGGCCATACCAGGGTAGGAAGCTTTCTCTTCACATCTTTAACCCAGCCCCCAGGGAGGCAGCAGACTTCCCTAAGAAGTGGGTCCAGTCGGCATATTGGGCCTTCTGTTCCCTTCAGAAGGGAGTCTCCTATGACAATGACCCATCTTTTTTTCTTTGTGGAAGCTGTTTTGATGCAGGGTGTAGGCCGACTTAACCTTGGCGACACCTCCGAGCTGGATGTGCCATCATCCCTATCATTGTTTAGTTCCACTTGCAGAGCTTCATACCTGTTTTGTAAGGGCACCTCAGAAGGTGGGGCAGTCACAGAGGTGACACACCTGCTGCACCGGGCAGGAACTTGTCACCATTGCCCCCTATCCCTTAAGTCACTATGTTCAGCCAGGTGGAGAGAGGATAGGGAACCTTCTGCATCATGGGTCCTGTCTACCTGTTGGGCCTGTCTGAGGGAAGGTAGGGCTCAATTCCAGTAGTTTATCTTTCTCTCAGACTCCCTGATACTCCTCAACCTACTCACCTCCTCCCAGAGCTCTGTCACTAAGCTGAGGAGCTCCTCTACCTGGGCACACCTCCCACAGGTGTGCTCACTGCTGCCATCCGGTACTGACATAAGAGTAGGACACACCCTGCAGCCTGACACCTGGGTGGCAGCATGTTCCCACTGGAGCTCTGTCCGGGCAGCTGCGTCTGTCGTGGTGGGTGCAGAACTTAGCGAGGCCGTGACTTTTCGCCGGGTGGAAACCATTGCTCCCTGGTCGATCTTCAGCGCCCTTCCGCGCAAACTGCCGCGCCACGCCCTATTTGTCCACCCTGGTCACTCGCGCTCCCTAAAGGATTCCTTTATACGGGGGGGGGGGGGGGACGGGGGGGGGACACACACGGGACGGACTTGGCGCCGTTGCTCCTGGCCCCGCCCAGGTCTCATCAGCCGCTGTCGCGCGAGCTGCGGGCTCCTGACGGCTCTCTCGGCTCCCCGGGATCGGGAAATCTCCCTGTGCACCGTGCTAGAGCGCTCCGCTGCCGATCCTGCCGGCTCCGGAGCTGCTCACCTCGGCGACTGAGATAGCGGCCGGCCCCGCCGGGGCACGAAACTACAGCTCCCGGCTATGCCGCGCCCCCATCCCACCCCCCCAGACCCGCAGGTCCCAGCATGCCGCACGGCTTTCCTCGCCCAGGATGCCCTGCACAGGAGAGCTGGCTCCTTTACGCCTGCGCACTGCGGACGTCACTGACGTGCGGCGAACAGACTCCCCTCTAGAAGCCTGGGGCCGGCTCGGCCCTTTCTGCCGGGCCGGGCCCGGCTTTCCTGCCCCGTTCAGACCGGTTTAACTTTAGCATTTACTATTCATCATTCAGCTGGAATAGGAACCACTCCATGAATACTCAAGAGCACCTATTTTATCATATCCTGGATAAAGGAACTGAAAGAGGCAATATAACAAAGACTAAGCAGCATGAGATTACTAAAAATAAACACAATCAAATTGATTTGATCTCAGTAAGATCATTGACTCGTTTGTTAAAAGATAATGTTGGTAGAACAGATTTTCACAAAGCATCTGACATCATACCACTAGATAATTTGACTGTTATACTACAATAAACAAAGTAAACGTGCCAGTCATTAAATGTAAGCATGATAAATTAGCTACTGAAATCTGTAGACAGCATAAGGATTAGGACAGTGAATTATAAAGAAACCAACAGAAGAATCAAACTAGCTTGATAAACTGGATGCAAATGAGGTCAAATGACAATTTTTCCATATTTGAGCAAAGAATGCCTGCCGACTGGAAGAATAATGACTTAGGGTGCATGCTGGGCAGCCTGCTGAACACAGCTTTATAGCATGACACTGTAGTCCCAAAAGGGCTAATTTAGTCCCTGAATATATCTACAGGAACCAAATAAGATGACTATTATTTCTTCACTGTCACCTCTAGGTTTTCCAAGGGCAGCTTGCCTGGACTGAGGTGAACTTTGTTTCCAATGGAGAAATTGCAGGCTGGCTACAAGCATTGCCAGTCAAGTCATTCAGGGTTCATTAGGCCAGGCACAACACTGAGCAAACACAACTGCCCTGCTTCCTGAACCTGCTCAGATCAGGAGCAGCTTGTCAGTGTGGCCCAAGCCAGCTCTAAGCAGAGCCAGCAGGTATATCAATGTCACATTCCCACAACAGAGCACAGGCATTTACCTCGGATCCACCATGGATGATACCACACTGAAATAATATGCCATTCCAGAGACCAAAGCATGGCACAGTAAGATCTCTCTGGCTCTACAGGAAACCTGAAAACACAGACTTTAAAATTAAGTAGTCCAAAGAACTCGTTCTGCTTAATCTATTACATGGAAGGTTAAGATATGATTTGCTCAAAAAAAACCCCACAACTCCTTGGGGAGCAATTCAAATGGAAATACTTCAGAGAAAAGAGAAAAATATGTTTCAAAATCAGCTAGCAAAGGTATATGAAAATATCAAAGATTAAGTTAGCCAGTTAGCAGGTATGTGTCAAACAGTAAGTATAGCTAGCCAATGAAAGGTGACTGAAGGCTGTGTGGATTCTCCATCCCTGTGTATCAAGACTTAATTTTTCTAATAAAAGTCCTTGTTCCACCTCAAACAGGAAATGATTTGGAAAAATATCCCTAGTCTCTTATCACAGAGAACATGCTAAACAATTGGAATAGTTTTATTGTTGTAGAAGTCATTTTTAGCTCAAATAAGGATCCAAAGGCCTGCTGAAGCCTTAGACTGCAAGCTGTGAACTTTCAACTAGATACGCTGACTGTATGCTGAACTCCTACCTAGCTACATGAAGGAAGGCCCTGAAACTGGTGCAAACCAGGAAGATAAGGTAGCCACAACCATCGGCAGAAGCTGCAGCTAATCAAGATAGGAAAAAGAATGACCTGCCTGGAGACAGAGAAAGGATCCAATAAGGATCAAGAAGACCCCAGACCCAAATATTACTATTGGACCAAACCATCGCATGAGCGGAGAGGAACTTAGACTGTAAGGGTATAATTGCCCAGGGATTTCTTTGTTTGGGGTCCCTCTCTGGAGGCACCCAGCTCAAGCTGCTCTTCACCACTGTACCACTCAATAAATTCACCTGGCGTACGTCATGTCGGAGACTCTGCTTTGGGGAAACCTAGGGTTGAGCCTGAAGGGAGAGGAAGAGTCCATGGGGCTAGACAGGATCCACCCGAGGATACTGAGGGAGCTGGCAGAGGAGCTGGCCAAGCCAATCATCTCCATCATTTATCAGCAGTCCTGGTCAACCGGGGAGGTCCCAGATGACTGGAAGCTAGCTAATGTGATGCCCCTCTACAAGAAGGGTCAGAAGGAGGATCCGGGGAACTACAGGCCTGTCAGCCTGACCTCGGTGCCGGGGAAGGTCATGGAGCAGATCATCTTGAGTGCCATTAGGCGGCATGTGCGGGACCACCGGGGGATCAGGCTCAGCCAGCATGGGTTTATGAAAGGCAGGTCCTGCTTCACTAACCTGGTCTCCTTCTATGACAAGGTGACCCGCTTAGGGGATGAGGGGAAGGCTGTGGATGTTGTCTACTTGGACTTTAGTAAGGCCTTTGACACTGTCTCCCACAGCATTCTCCTGGAGAAGCTGGCTGCTCACGGCTTGGATGGGTGCACTCTGCGCTGGGTTAAAAACTGGCTGGACGGCCAAGCCCAGAGAGTGGTGCTAAATGGAGTCAAATCCAGTTGGCGGCCAGTCACAAGTGGTGTTCCCCAGGGCTCAGTGTTGGGGCCGGTCCTGTTCAACATCTTCATTGATGATCTGGATGAGGGGACTGAGTGCACCCTCAGTAAGTTTGCAGATGACACCAAGTTGGGTGGAAGTGTTGATCTGCTGGAGGGTAGGAAGGCCCTGCAGAGGGACCTGGACAGGCTGGATCGTTGGGCTGGGGCCAACTGTATGAGATTCAACAAGGCTAAGTGCCAGGTCCTGCACTTGGGTCACAACAACCCCATGCAACGCTACAGGCTTGGGGAGGAGTGGCTGGAGAGCTGCCTGGCGGAAAAGGCCCTGGGGGTGTTGGTTGACAGCCACCTGAACATGAGCCAGCAGTGTGCTCAGGAGGCCAAGAGGGCCAATGGCATCCTGGCTTGTATCAGGAATAGTGTGGCCAGCAGGACCAGGGAGGTGACAGTGCCCCTGTACTTGGCATTGGTGAGGCCGCACCTCGAGTACTGTGTTCAGTTTTGGGCCCCTCACTACAAGAAGGACATTGAGGTGCTGGAGCGTGTCCAGAGAAGGGCAACGAAATTGGTGAAGGGTCTGGAGCACATGTCTTATGAGGAGAGGCTGAGGGAGCTGGGGTTGTTTAGTCTGGAGAAGAGGAGGCTGAGGGGAGACCTTATTGCTCTCTACAACTACCTGAAAGGAGGTTGTAGCGAGGTGGGGGTCGGTCTCTTCTCCCTAGTAGCAAGCGATAGGATGAGAGGAAACGGCCTCAAGCTGCACCAGGGGAAGTTTAGGTTAGATATTAAAAAAAACTTCTTCACCGAAAGGGTAGTCAGGCATTGGAACAGGCTGCCCAGGGAAGTGGTTGAGTCTCCATCCCTGGAGGTATTTAAAAGAAGGGTAGACGTGGTGCTCGAGGACATAGTTTAGTGGTGGACTTGGCAGTGCTAGGTTAACGGTTGGACTCGATGATCTTAAGGGTCTTTTCCAACCTTAATGATTCTATGATTTTATGATTCTATGAGGGTGAGTGTGTGTGTGAACAAGGAGTCCACAAGGGGCGCCCGTCAGCTCAGTGGAGCTGCCCGCTGTGAGGGGACTCAGGTCCTAGCAGTTAAAGTCTCGGGTGGTGTGTGTGCGACTCCCTGGATGGTGTGTGAATGCTCGGGCGGCTGCTGCTCCCTTAACAGTTTGGCAACCCAGATGTTACTGGAAAGCGGCAAAATAATTCACTCTCTAAAACTTAATTTTGGAGTTTTAGAAAGCAGGCATTCTTTATTGCGGCACCCGGCAGCACTGGGGATAATTCCACCATAAGTGCTCCGAAGGCTTGATAGACTTTCAGTAATTATATACTATGAAAATATACATATTCGTAGGGTTTCCGAGAATTCGTCTACATAAACATGATATTTCCTGGAACTTATTAACATATGCAAATGTCCGATCCGCATGCGCAATCATCTCCCGTGGTGGTCTTCAGGTGGTCTTTGGGGGTCCTCAGATGAAGGCTCGTAGTCTTCTTCACTGTGTTCGCTGACTGACCTTTACTTCTGCGCAAACTCAGTTCTGGGATCACGTATACTATGTCCTTCAAGGTCGGTTTGTTCTGGTCTAATGGTCATCTTGCAACTTTCTTATCCTCACGGTTCCGCATATCTGCTCTCCCAAGGCCTAGCTGTCTAAAGAGGAGTATTCAGGAGCTTCTTATCTTACAAGTGTCTTAACTATTCACAAAGATTTGCTTTTGTTTGGTAAAGGGGAGTATTCAGGAGCTTCTATCTATATTTGCTGGTATCAATCCCTCCTTTTCTTTTGAGGGCTTGTAGCTTATATGCTACAGTCCTCACTATACAAACTTCTTCTATCTTGTACAGCAGTTACAACATTGGATCATTATGCAGGCAAGAATACAAACTACAATAATAAAAATCATTAATAAAAATAATCTCTTCTGCCATAACCAATTAGGTAACCAAGAAGTGAGAGTATTCCAAATCTCTTCAAACCCAAAAGAGGTATTATCTTTAGTTACTTCATGCAAGATTGTTGTTTGGTCACGTATGATTTTTAAATCTTCTGATATCCTTCCACTTTCATCAATGTATGTACAGCAGCTTGAATTTACTCCTCCATGGGAAGCCAATATCATGTCTAAAGCCATCCTGTGTTGTAATGCAACTTTCGAAAGCTTGGTAGTTTCTTCTTGTAAAGCTTTTATAGCATCGGATGTGGCATTCCCGATTTTCTCAATGACTCCTGATATGTTTACTATTGCTTTTTCCAATTTGCTGACTCCTAATGCTGGGATTAACCATCTTACAAATGAGTGAAAGGTGGTAGATCAAGTAATCAATGGATTATCCATTGCTCTTTTTTGTTTTCCAATTGGGGATTTAATTCCCCCCATTCCATGGAGATGTGTTATTACTTTAATGTCTGGGGACACTACCCCTAACGTACAAGAACCTGTCCACCAGGGAGGTAGTACTTTAAGGGCTTGGTCTCCACACAGCCAATACCATCCTGTTCCTTTGGGCACTTCCCAAAATTTTCCTCGATATTTCTGTTGGTTTTTCCTCAATTGTAATTGCATGTACCAATCACATTGCGAATAATTCCCTACGGAGTAGTTTCCTTTTTGTTCTGAATTCCGGTCAGTAATGCACTTAACCTTGTCTGTCAATTGGGGAGTTTGGATTTTCCAAACTTGTGGATTATTATTCCGAGCTTTAAAATAAACTTTTGGACTGTCCCAAGGATTATTCCAAGTGGTATTGAAAGGAATTGGTAGGCCAATTAGTGTTACATCGGGCTGAGTACTATGCTTTGGGAATCTAGCACAAATCCAACATTTGCTTGCATTAATAGCTGAAGCTACTTCCGCTACTAATTGCACATGAGCATTCTCGTGCCATGGACTGCCTAGTTTCTGCCCAAACACTTCTGAACTTATCAATAACACAGAAACTAAAGTTGTTGTTTGAAAACGAGCTTGAGAGGAGCTGTCTCCTCGGAAGTCCATGGTTTAGGAGCCTTTTTGACTCTTGAGTAATGAATCCAGGGCCCTTTCTTATCTAGTTTTACGGCTGTGTATGTTGTCAGTAAAACCTGAAATGGTCCTTTCCACCTTTCTTGCAGGGGTTCTCTGGTCCACGACTTCAGGTGTATCCAATCTCCGGGCTGGAACGGATGTACTGGGGAATCAAGATTCAGAGATTTGTTTACAATCACATTCTTTTTCATTTCTTGTATCACTGTCCCTAGGGATATTAGATACTTTTGTAAATCTGTTTCACCTCTGATGTTTAATTCTTCTGGTAATTTAGGAATTCGGTACGGTCTCCCATACAACAGCTCATAAGGGCTTAACCGATGTTTTCCCTTAGGCTGAACTCTAATTCTCAATAGAGCAAGTGGAAGTGCTTGTATCCAAGTCATTGAGGTTTCTTGGCAAATTTTACTCAATTGCAGTTTTAAGGTCTGATTCATGCGCTCTACCCGTCCACTAGATTGTGGGCGATAGGGGGCATGCAGCTCCCATGTTATTTGTAATACTCTACTTACTTGTTGGACAATGTCTGCAACAAAATGTGGCCCCCTATCAGAGGAAATCCCTAAAGGAACACCAAGTCGTGGTATTATTTCTTTAAGTAAGATTTTGACAACTTCCCTGGCCTTGTTGGTGCGACATGGGAAGGCTTCAGGCCATCCTGTAAAAGTATCCACCAATACTAACAGGTATTTTAACCCTCCTTTTCTTGGCAGATCAGTGAAATCTATCTGCCAGTGCTCTCCTGGAGTAGTTCCTGGTTTTAGGGATCCAAACTGAATTTTATTCTGTGTCTTTGGATTATTTCTAAGACATGTTTCACACCTTTCAACTACGGACCTTATAATTTCTACCTTATTACAACTCACCAATGACTTTTGTAGATGTTTCAGTAAATTCTCGGTTCCCCAATGAACACTATTATGTTCTTTCTTTACTATTTCATGCATCAAAATTGGGATTAGAATTACCTGCCCCGCAGGAGTAACAGCCCATCCATTTTTCTGTATCTCAGCTCTTAATGTTTCAATTAAGTTTCTGTCCTGACTGTCATAGTTAGGAGATTCTCCTAATTCTATTTTCTTTTCAGGTATTATTGCCAATATTCCTTTACCCTTTTCTGCAGCCTTACGAGCAGTCAAATCGGCCAATTGATTGCCTCTTTCTTGTGGGGTGCGGCCAGTTTGGTGAGCTTTGCAGTGCATAACAGCCACTTCTTTTGGTTTCTGTACACTTTCGAGTAACTTTAGAATCTGCTCCGCATGTTTAATTCCGGTCTCTTGAGATGACAATAGTCCCCTTTCTTTCCAAATCGCTCCGTGTGCGTGTAATACTCCAAATGCATATTTGGAATCAGTCCATGCATTCACTCGCTTTCCTTCATTTAATTCTAAAGCTCTGGTTAGTGCAATCCGTTCTGCTTTCCGGGCTGACGTTTTTGATTGGAGAGCTTCTGCTTCTACAACAGTATCCACTGTGGTCACGGCATATCCCGACATCCGGATCCCTTCTTTCACAAAGCTGCTCCCGTCCGAATATAGCTCCCAGTCTGGGTTTTCCAGAGGGGTGTCTTTCAGGTCAGGTCGGCTGGAATACACTTCCTCGATGGTCTGTAAACAATCATGCATGGGTTCTTCTTCTTCCAGTTGTCGAGATGACAGGAAAACTGCTGGGTTTACTACTGCAGTTGATTTTAAAACAGCATCATCTTGTTCAAGAAGCGCTATCTGGTACTTCAACATCCGGCTCGGAGACAACCAGTGCCCACCTTTTTGGTCCAAGACAGTGAGTACCATGTGTAGTACAAAACCAGTCATTTTCTGTCCCAGTGTCAGTTTCCGGGCTTCTTGAATTAACAGCACAGTAGTGGCTACAGCTCTCAGACAACCTGGCCATCCTTTGCTGGTGTGGTCCAATTGCTTGGAGAAATAGGCCACAGCGCGTCTGTTGCCTCCTAGCATCTGAGAGAGCACTCCCAGAGCTATAGCTTGTCGCTCGTGAACGAACAATTCAAAAGTTTTAGTTGGATCAGGAAGTCCTAAAGCTGGTGCTTTCATCAGAGTTCTTTTTATTCGTTTGAAAACATTTTTGGTGCTGTCGTCCCATTCCAAATATCCAGGCGGTGAAGTTTTCAGTAGCTCATATAAAGGTTTCACAATCAGTCCATAGTCTGCAATCCACAGCCTGCACCACCCCACCATTCCCAGGAAGGTCCGCAGCTCACGTGCATTCTGGGGCTCCGGAAGTTGACAGATAGCTTCCTTTCTTTCTGTGCCCAGTCTTCTTTGTCCTTTCAAAAGTTCAAATCCCAGATACTTGACAGATTCTCGAAGGACTTGAGCCTTTTCTTTTGAAACTCCATTCATTCCCAGAAAATTCAAAAGATCAATTGTTAATTGTAAGCATTCTTCTCGGGTTACAGCTGCAATTAGAATATCATCGGCATACTGCAACACAGTCCCTGTCTTGTATCCTCTTTTCCAGGTTTCCAATTCTTTGGCTAATTGATTTCCAAATATTGTAGGACTATTTTTGAATCCCTGTGGCAACATTGTCCAAGTGTACTGTGATTTACGACCAGTTTCTGGATTTTCCCACTCAAAGGCAAATATATTTTGACTTTCTTGATCGAGAGGTATGCAGAAAAAGGCATCTTTCAAATCTGTAACTGTGAACCATTCTTGGTTTTCATTTATCGTTGTCAGTAAAGTGGGTTTGCAACTACTGGATGAATATCCTGAGCAATTTGGTTAATAGCTCTTAAATCTTGGACCAATCGGTAACTTTTCCCATCTGCCTTTTTTACTGGCAAGATGGGGGTGGTGTATTCTGATTCACATTCCCTCAGCAGACCATATTTTATAAATTTCTCAATAATGGGCTTTAACCCGATTCTAGCTTCTAGTTTCAAAGGGTATTGGTTTTGCCTTACCGGCTTTACTCCTGCTTTGAGTTCAATTTTTACCGGTTCAGCGTTCTTAGCTTTACCAGGGACTTCTCCGACCCATACGAGGGGTATCACTGTATTTTCCACTTCTGCTGGGATGCCGGTTCCTAAAGTTTTATCTTCCTGCAATAGGAACACAGTCGCTTGTACAAGTTTAGATTCAGGAATTAACACATCGACTTCCCCATCTTTAAATCGTATTTCCGCTTCCAATTTTTCTAGCAAATCTCACCCTAGTAAAGGTTTTGGAGCTCCCGGTAAATACAGGAATTGATGTGTTACCCATTGTTTTCCAATTTTAAATGTTAAAGACTTGAAGAATGGCCTAGTTTCAGCATTACCAGTCGCACCAACAACTTTGATTCTCTTATTACTAAATTCAAAGCCTTTTTCATTCAAAACCGAATAAGCTGCTCCAGTGTCCACCAGGAATTCTATTTCAGTTTGATCTTCCCCCAGCTGTATTTTAACCAGAGGTTCTGCTGGGGAAGATACCTCCGGTCCCCTTCATTCCTCATTGTTAACTGCATTTATTGTTCTCAAAACGGAACCGGTTCCTTCCATTCCCTGTCGGGAAGGGCAGTTCACTTTCCAGTGTCCCTCCTGTCTACAATAAGCACATTGATTTCTCCCCACTGTAGGATTAGGAAGTCCTCTAACCCGTCCTCTTCTTCGGACTCCATTTCTACCTCCTCGAAATCCTCCTCTACTTACTTGCAATCCTTCTAAAGCCGCTATCAACCGAGCATCATATTTTTCTTTCACCTGATCCCTGTTTCTGAAAGCTATCCATGCAACTTCCAACAATTTCCCTAAGTCTCTGGCATCTGTGCCCTGCAACTTCTGCAATTTCCTCCAAATAGCGTCTATTGACTGTCCTGTAAAGAGGGACACTAACTGATTTTTCCCTTCTTCCGATTCCAGGTCCACAGTGGTGTATTTTTGTGCAGTTTCTTTTAGTCTATCTAAAAATTCAGTCGGCGACTCCTCCTTATTCTGCTTAATCTGATACAACTTCGACCAATTTACCGCTTTGGGAATAGCATTCCTAACTCCAAACAAAATCAGTTTCTGGTATCATTTTATTAATTCCCTTTCCGTTCTGTCATTAGGATCCCAATCCGGATCTGCAGGAGGTAAATGTTGCTCCCACCGACCCTGCAATTGTCCTGTAGCAATTTGTCCCTCTATTTGAGTTCTTGCCATTCTAGAGATCATTTCTCTTTCTGTGCTGTCAAACAATACCAACATAATAGCATCAATATCCTTCCGATCAGGATCTGTAGTTCTGATCATTGTATCAAAGGCTTTAGCCACCTTATCAGGATTATCTCTATAATTGCCCGCCGCCTGCTTCCAATTATTTAAATCAGCAATTGAAAACGGCACCCTCCCAATCACCAGTCCTTCATTTCCAACAGCCTGTCTCAACAAGGGAGCTTGCAGCACTGCTCCCTGCCGACTACGAGTTCTCTCAGCTACCGGAGTCGCTTCTGTCTTTCTGTTCTCGGAGTTGCCCGCTTCAAGGGGCTCAGGTCTATCATTCTGCAATCTCTGTCTCAACCTGGGAGCAACCAACATTTCTGGGTCATCCTCTGGCTCATCCTGAACTAATTTTAAACACCTCTGTCCAATACTACAAGCAGAACAAGATCTTTTCAAGCCTTTCCCTTTTCCATTGCTCTTACTATCTTTTTCCAGTGCTAGCACCAAAGGATCTGAGGGAGCCAAATTTATCCCGCACTTCTGCCATTCAGGGTGTGAACGTAAAGTGAAAAACATATCTGCATACAATACTTCATCCTGCTTTCCTTCCCGTCTTAAAAATAACATCAATTGCAACAAAGTATCATAATTCAAAGTTCCATTAACCGGCCACTTTTCTCCATCCTCCAGCTTATACAATGGCCACCACTGATTACAATATTTGATTAGATCAGCTTTCTTTGCGACTCCTCCCCGGGGTCCTGCTATTTGCTTCCAATTGTGTAAAATGCACCCGAGAGGAGATTTCTTTAAGATCGTCTTCCCCTTTAGAAGTTCCAGTTCCCATTTTAAAAACAAGGCACAAAACAATTTAAACCAAGCTTTTACAACAACAGCAACACACAATTACAAACGCTTAGGGCAACAAACACACAAAAGCACCCAATTACAGTCGCAACCGTATTCAGCATTCAAATTCGCAGATCAGACAAACTCCCGAGCCTCGGTTTCAGGAAGGAGACTCATCCTTCAATTTTGATCAAAGGGTACTTTCCCTTTGCCCCAGGGATACAGCCCAACCCTGCGCAGCTTTCGCCATGACTGACGGGCAGGCAACAGAAAATAATACTGAAAGAATGCCTTTACCTTATTGATGGTCCTTGCTCAGAACTCTTCGGTCCGGGGATCGGAGGTTCTTCCCGAGAATCCCTCGGTGCCAGCCGGAGGTCCTACAATCCCTCGGATCCGTCGATGTTCAAGAGCAGGTTCCCACCTGGGTCGCCAAAATCTGTTACCGGAAAGCGGCAAAATAATTCACTTTCTAAAACTTAATTTTGGAGTTTTAGAAAGCAGGCATTCTTTATTGCGGCACCCGGCAGCACTGGGGATAATTCCACCATAAGTGCTCCGAAGGCTTGATAGACTTTCAGTAATTATATACTATGAAAATATACATATTCGTAGGGTTTCCGAGAATTCGTCTACATAAACATGATATTTCCTGGAACTTATTAACATATGTAAATGTCCGATCCGCATGCGCAATCATCTCCCGTGGTGGTCTTCAGGTGGTCTTTGGGGGTCCTCAGATGAAGGCTCGTAGTCTTCTTCACTGTGTTCGCTGACTGACCTTTACTTCTGCGCAAACTCAGTTCTGGGATCACGTATACTATGTCCTTCAAGGTCGGTTTGTTCTGGTCTAATGGTCATCTTGCAACTTTCTTATCCTCACGGTTCCGCATATCTGCTCTCCCAAGGCCTAGCTGTCTAAAGAGGAGTATTCAGGAGCTTCTTATCTTACAAGTGTCTTAACTATTCACAAAGATTTGCTTTTGTTTGGTAAAGGGGAGTATTCAGGAGCTTCTATCTATATTTGCTGGTATCAATCCCTCCTTTTCTTTTGAGGGCTTGTAGCTTATATGCTACAGTCCTCACTATACAAACTTCTTCTATCTATCTTGTACAGCAGTTACAACATTGGATCATTATGCAGGCAAGAATACAAACTACAATAATAAAAATCATTAATAAAAATAATCTCTTCTGCCATAACCAATTAGGTAACCAAGAAGTGAGAGTATTCCAAATCTCTTCAAACCCAAAAGAGGTATTATCTTTAGTTACTTCATGCAAGATTGTTGTTTGGTCACGTATGATTTTTAAATCTTCTGATATCCTTCCACTTTCATCAATGTATGTACAGCAGCTTGAATTTACTCCTCCATGGGAAGCCAATATCATGTCTAAAGCCATCCTGTGTTGTAATGCAACTTTCGAAAGCTTGGTAGTTTCTTCTTGTAAAGCTTTTATAGCATCGGATGTGGCATTCCCGATTTTCTCAATGACTCCTGATATGTTTACTATTGCTTTTTCCAATTTGCTGACTCCTAATGCTGGGATTAACCATCTTACAAATGAGTGAAAGGTGGTAGATCAAGTAATCAATGGATTATCCATTGCTCTTTTTTGTTTTCCAATTGGGGATTTAATTCCCCCCATTCCATGGAGATGTGTTATTACTTTAATGTCTGGGGACACTACCCCTAACGTACAAGAACCTGTCCACCAGGGAGGTAGTACTTTAAGGGCTTGGTCTCCACACAGCCAATACCATCCTGTTCCTTTGGGCACTTCCCAAAATTTTCCTCGATATTTCTGTTGGTTTTTCCTCAATTGTAATTGCATGTACCAATCACATTGCGAATAATTCCCTACGGAGTAGTTTCCTTTTTGTTCTGAATTCCGGTCAGTAATGCACTTAACCTTGTCTGTCAATTGGGGAGTTTGGATTTTCCAAACTTGTGGATTATTATTCCGAGCTTTAAAATAAACTTTTGGACTGTCCCAAGGATTATTCCAAGTGGTATTGAAAGGAATTGGTAGGCCAATTAGTGTTACATCGGGCTGAGTACTATGCTTTGGGAATCTAGCACAAATCCAACATTTGCTTGCATTAATAGCTGAAGCTACTTCCGCTACTAATTGCACATGAGCATTCTCGTGCCATGGACTGCCTAGTTTCTGCCCAAACACTTCTGAACTTATCAATAACACAGAAACTAAAGTTGTTGTTTGAAAACGAGCTTGAGAGGAGCTGTCTCCTCGGAAGTCCATGGTTTAGGAGCCTTTTTGACTCTTGAGTAATGAATCCAGGGCCCTTTCTTATCTAGTTTTACGGCTGTGTATGTTGTCAGTAAAACCTGAAATGGTCCTTTCCACCTTTCTTGCAGGGGTTCTCTGGTCCACGACTTCAGGTGTATCCAATCTCCGGGCTGGAACGGATGTACTGGGGAATCAAGATTCAGAGATTTGTTTACAATCACATTCTTTTTCATTTCTTGTATCACTGTCCCTAGGGATATTAGATACTTTTGTAAATCTGTTTCACCTCTGATGTTTAATTCTTCTGGTAATTTAGGAATTCGGTACGGTCTCCCATACAACAGCTCATAAGGGCTTAACCGATGTTTTCCCTTAGGCTGAACTCTAATTCTCAATAGAGCAAGTGGAAGTGCTTGTATCCAAGTCATTGAGGTTTCTTGGCAAATTTTACTCAATTGCAGTTTTAAGGTCTGATTCATGCGCTCTACCCGTCCACTAGATTGTGGGCGATAGGGGGCATGCAGCTCCCATGTTATTTGTAATACTCTACTTACTTGTTGGACAATGTCTGCAACAAAATGTGGCCCCCTATCAGAGGAAATCCCTAAAGGAACACCAAGTCGTGGTATTATTTCTTTAAGTAAGATTTTGACAACTTCCCTGGCCTTGTTGGTGCGACATGGGAAGGCTTCAGGCCATCCTGTAAAAGTATCCACCAATACTAACAGGTATTTTAACCCTCCTTTTCTTGGCAGATCAGTGAAATCTATCTGCCAGTGCTCTCCTGGAGTAGTTCCTGGTTTTAGGGATCCAAACTGAATTTTATTCTGTGTCTTTGGATTATTTCTAAGACATGTTTCACACCTTTCAACTACGGACCTTATAATTTCTACCTTATTACAACTCACCAATGACTTTTGTAGATGTTTCAGTAAATTCTCGGTTCCCCAATGAACACTATTATGTTCTTTCTTTACTATTTCATGCATCAAAATTGGGATTAGAATTACCTGCCCCGCAGGAGTAACAGCCCATCCATTTTTCTGTATCTCAGCTCTTAATGTTTCAATTAAGTTTCTGTCCTGACTGTCATAGTTAGGAGATTCTCCTAATTCTATTTTCTTTTCAGGTATTATTGCCAATATTCCTTTACCCTTTTCTGCAGCCTTACGAGCAGTCAAATCGGCCAATTGATTGCCTCTTTCTTGTGGGGTGCGGCCAGTTTGGTGAGCTTTGCAGTGCATAACAGCCACTTCTTTTGGTTTCTGTACACTTTCGAGTAACTTTAGAATCTGCTCCGCATGTTTAATTCCGGTCTCTTGAGATGACAATAGTCCCCTTTCTTTCCAAATCGCTCCGTGTGCGTGTAATACTCCAAATGCATATTTGGAATCAGTCCATGCATTCACTCGCTTTCCTTCATTTAATTCTAAAGCTCTGGTTAGTGCAATCCGTTCTGCTTTCCGGGCTGACGTTTTTGATTGGAGAGCTTCTGCTTCTACAACAGTATCCACTGTGGTCACGGCATATCCCGACATCCGGATCCCTTCTTTCACAAAGCTGCTCCCGTCCGAATATAGCTCCCAGTCTGGGTTTTCCAGAGGGGTGTCTTTCAGGTCAGGTCGGCTGGAATACACTTCCTCGATGGTCTGTAAACAATCATGCATGGGTTCTTCTTCTTCCAGTTGTCGAGATGACAGGAAAACTGCTGGGTTTACTACTGCAGTTGATTTTAAAACAGCATCATCTTGTTCAAGAAGCGCTATCTGGTACTTCAACATCCGGCTCGGAGACAACCAGTGCCCACCTTTTTGGTCCAAGACAGTGAGTACCATGTGTAGTACAAAACCAGTCATTTTCTGTCCCAGTGTCAGTTTCCGGGCTTCTTGAATTAACAGCACAGTAGTGGCTACAGCTCTCAGACAACCTGGCCATCCTTTGCTGGTGTGGTCCAATTGCTTGGAGAAATAGGCCACAGCGCGTCTGTTGCCTCCTAGCATCTGAGAGAGCACTCCCAGAGCTATAGCTTGTCGCTCGTGAACGAACAATTCAAAAGTTTTAGTTGGATCAGGAAGTCCTAAAGCTGGTGCTTTCATCAGAGTTCTTTTTATTCGTTTGAAAACATTTTTGGTGCTGTCGTCCCATTCCAAATATCCAGGCGGTGAAGTTTTCAGTAGCTCATATAAAGGTTTCACAATCAGTCCATAGTCTGCAATCCACAGCCTGCACCACCCCACCATTCCCAGGAAGGTCCGCAGCTCACGTGCATTCTGGGGCTCCGGAAGTTGACAGATAGCTTCCTTTCTTTCTGTGCCCAGTCTTCTTTGTCCTTTCAAAAGTTCAAATCCCAGATACTTGACAGATTCTCGAAGGACTTGAGCCTTTTCTTTTGAAACTCCATTCATTCCCAGAAAATTCAAAAGATCAATTGTTAATTGTAAGCATTCTTCTCGGGTTACAGCTGCAATTAGAATATCATCGGCATACTGCAACACAGTCCCTGTCTTGTATCCTCTTTTCCAGGTTTCCAATTCTTTGGCTAATTGATTTCCAAATATTGTAGGACTATTTTTGAATCCCTGTGGCAACATTGTCCAAGTGTACTGTGATTTACGACCAGTTTCTGGATTTTCCCACTCAAAGGCAAATATATTTTGACTTTCTTGATCGAGAGGTATGCAGAAAAAGGCATCTTTCAAATCTGTAACTGTGAACCATTCTTGGTTTTCATTTATCGTTGTCAGTAAAGTGGGTTTGCAACTACTGGATGAATATCCTGAGCAATTTGGTTAATAGCTCTTAAATCTTGGACCAATCGGTAACTTTTCCCATCTGCCTTTTTTACTGGCAAGATGGGGGTGGTGTATTCTGATTCACATTCCCTCAGCAGACCATATTTTATAAATTTCTCAATAATGGGCTTTAACCCGATTCTAGCTTCTAGTTTCAAAGGGTATTGGTTTTGCCTTACCGGCTTTACTCCTGCTTTGAGTTCAATTTTTACCGGTTCAGCGTTCTTAGCTTTACCAGGGACTTCTCCGACCCATACGAGGGGTATCACTGTATTTTCCACTTCTGCTGGGATGCCGGTTCCTAAAGTTTTATCTTCCTGCAATAGGAACACAGTCGCTTGTACAAGTTTAGATTCAGGAATTAACACATCGACTTCCCCATCTTTAAATCGTATTTCCGCTTCCAATTTTTCTAGCAAATCTCACCCTAGTAAAGGTTTTGGAGCTCCCGGTAAATACAGGAATTGATGTGTTACCCATTGTTTTCCAATTTTAAATGTTAAAGACTTGAAGAATGGCCTAGTTTCAGCATTACCAGTCGCACCAACAACTTTGATTCTCTTATTACTAAATTCAAAGCCTTTTTCATTCAAAACCGAATAAGCTGCTCCAGTGTCCACCAGGAATTCTATTTCAGTTTGATCTTCCCCCAGCTGTATTTTAACCAGAGGTTCTGCTGGGGAAGATACCTCCGGTCCCCTTCATTCCTCATTGTTAACTGCATTTATTGTTCTCAAAACGGAACCGGTTCCTTCCATTCCCTGTCGGGAAGGGCAGTTCACTTTCCAGTGTCCCTCCTGTCTACAATAAGCACATTGATTTCTCCCCACTGTAGGATTAGGAAGTCCTCTAACCCGTCCTCTTCTTCGGACTCCATTTCTACCTCCTCGAAATCCTCCTCTACTTACTTGCAATCCTTCTAAAGCCGCTATCAACCGAGCATCATATTTTTCTTTCACCTGATCCCTGTTTCTGAAAGCTATCCATGCAACTTCCAACAATTTCCCTAAGTCTCTGGCATCTGTGCCCTGCAACTTCTGCAATTTCCTCCAAATAGCGTCTATTGACTGTCCTGTAAAGAGGGACACTAACTGATTTTTCCCTTCTTCCGATTCCAGGTCCACAGTGGTGTATTTTTGTGCAGTTTCTTTTAGTCTATCTAAAAATTCAGTCGGCGACTCCTCCTTATTCTGCTTAATCTGATACAACTTCGACCAATTTACCGCTTTGGGAATAGCATTCCTAACTCCAAACAAAATCAGTTTCTGGTATCATTTTATTAATTCCCTTTCCGTTCTGTCATTAGGATCCCAATCCGGATCTGCAGGAGGTAAATGTTGCTCCCACCGACCCTGCAATTGTCCTGTAGCAATTTGTCCCTCTATTTGAGTTCTTGCCATTCTAGAGATCATTTCTCTTTCTGTGCTGTCAAACAATACCAACATAATAGCATCAATATCCTTCCGATCAGGATCTGTAGTTCTGATCATTGTATCAAAGGCTTTAGCCACCTTATCAGGATTATCTCTATAATTGCCCGCCGCCTGCTTCCAATTATTTAAATCAGCAATTGAAAACGGCACCCTCCCAATCACCAGTCCTTCATTTCCAACAGCCTGTCTCAACAAGGGAGCTTGCAGCACTGCTCCCTGCCGACTACGAGTTCTCTCAGCTACCGGAGTCGCTTCTGTCTTTCTGTTCTCGGAGTTGCCCGCTTCAAGGGGCTCAGGTCTATCATTCTGCAATCTCTGTCTCAACCTGGGAGCAACCAACATTTCTGGGTCATCCTCTGGCTCATCCTGAACTAATTTTAAACACCTCTGTCCAATACTACAAGCAGAACAAGATCTTTTCAAGCCTTTCCCTTTTCCATTGCTCTTACTATCTTTTTCCAGTGCTAGCACCAAAGGATCTGAGGGAGCCAAATTTATCCCGCACTTCTGCCATTCAGGGTGTGAACGTAAAGTGAAAAACATATCTGCATACAATACTTCATCCTGCTTTCCTTCCCGTCTTAAAAATAACATCAATTGCAACAAAGTATCATAATTCAAAGTTCCATTAACCGGCCACTTTTCTCCATCCTCCAGCTTATACAATGGCCACCACTGATTACAATATTTGATTAGATCAGCTTTCTTTGCGACTCCTCCCCGGGGTCCTGCTATTTGCTTCCAATTGTGTAAAATGCACCCGAGAGGAGATTTCTTTAAGATCGTCTTCCCCTTTAGAAGTTCCAGTTCCCATTTTAAAAACAAGGCACAAAACAATTTAAACCAAGCTTTTACAACAACAGCAACACACAATTACAAACGCTTAGGGCAACAAACACACAAAAGCACCCAATTACAGTCGCAACCGTATTCAGCATTCAAATTCGCAGATCAGACAAACTCCCGAGCCTCGGTTTCAGGAAGGAGACTCATCCTTCAATTTTGATCAAAGGGTACTTTCCCTTTGCCCCAGGGATACAGCCCAACCCTGCGCAGCTTTCGCCATGACTGACGGGCAGGCAACAGAAAATAATACTGAAAGAATGCCTTTACCTTATTGATGGTCCTTGCTCAGAACTCTTCGGTCCGGGGATCGGAGGTTCTTCCCGAGAATCCCTCGGTGCCAGCCGGAGGTCCTACAATCCCTCGGATCCGTCGATGTTCAAGAGCAGGTTCCCACCTGGGTCGCCAAAATCTGTTACCGGAAAGCGGCAAAATAATTCACTTTCTAAAACTTAATTTTGGAGTTTTAGAAAGCAGGCATTCTTTATTGCGGCACCCGGCAGCACTGGGGATAATTCCACCATAAGTGCTCCGAAGGCTTGATAGACTTTCAGTAATTATATACTATGAAAATATACATATTCGTAGGGTTTCCGAGAATTCGTCTACATAAACATGATATTTCCTGGAACTTATTAACATATGTAAATGTCCGATCCGCATGCGCAATCATCTCCCGTGGTGGTCTTCAGGTGGTCTTTGGGGGTCCTCAGATGAAGGCTCGTAGTCTTCTTCACTGTGTTCGCTGACTGACCTTTACTTCTGCGCAAACTCAGTTCTGGGATCACGTATACTATGTCCTTCAAGGTCGGTTTGTTCTGGTCTAATGGTCATCTTGCAACTTTCTTATCCTCACGGTTCTGCATATCTGCTCTCCCAAGGCCTAGCTGTCTAAAGGGGGGGTTCAGGAGCTTCTTATCTTACAAGTGTCTTAACTATTCACAAAGATTTGCTTTTGTTTGGTAAAGGGGAGTATTCAGGAGCTTCTATCTATATTCGCAGGTATCACAGATGGGGCCCTAGGCCATCACCCTCAGATCCTCCCGCCTCCAAACATCCAACTGCCAGCATCAGGTACCTGGGACCTTTGAAGGGGGAGGCTCCAAAAGGTGAGTGTTAAAAAATTCCCTGAGCAGACTTGAGACTAGTGATTTAGGGGGTGTGTGGCCTGATCAGCGTAAATTGCACAGAAGGAAAAGAAAAAAAAGAAAAAAAGAAAAAAGAAAAAAGGAAAAAAAAACAACAAAAAAACAAAGGTGGTGCGTGGCTTGATCAGCGTAAATCGCGCATAATTAAGGAAAAGAAATAGGAAATGTACCCGGCGTAGAAAAGGGGACGCCCTTAGCTGAGGTTTTACAGAATTGGGAAAAAATTTATGGTACAGCGGAATTATCTAAAAAGCGGGCAACCAAATTATGCCAAGATGAATGGCCGTTTATTACAAGAATGGCAGGAGGGAGCTCCCTACAGTCATGATCAACCTGGGGAACAAACTAATGTATTCGAGACATGAACTGGAGGATAGGTACCCATACCAGCTGGATTACTGGTATGTATGGCATGCATGACCTGGGGAGAGAAAGCTTCCAGGACAAAAGTCGAAAAAGAAAAAGGGGGTAATTGTAGCAGTAGCAGAAGCTACCACAGAAGAAACTCCTGTAAGTAGTTCAACCCCACTTATTTGTTGTCTCTGTCTTCTGATTCTCCTCCTGTTTACCCACCGGCTGCCAGACTCTTTCCTATTGAAAGGGTTAAAGCCAAGATAGACAAAGCCACTGCATCAAAATGCCTCCTGAAAGAAGTAAAGCCTAGGGGCAAGGAGGATATTTAAATATCTTAGTCACTTAACTAAACAAAAGAAAGGCCTTTGTGATTTAGGGAGTAGTTAGAATGGTTGTAAAATAAGGGGGCTCCGGGATAATCCCATCTCAGACAACTGGGCCTTGGGAGAACAAATGCATGGAAGATAGGAAGTCACAAAAGGAGGACTACAACAGCCTTGAAGGACACCGTTTACGTGATCCTAGGACTGAGTTTGCACAGAAGCAAAGGTCAGTCAGCGAACACAGTGAAGAAGACTACGAGCCTTCATCCGAAGACCCCCAAAGACCACCTGAAGACCACCATGGGAGACGACTGCGCATGCGGATCGGACATTTGCATATGTTAATAAGTTCCAGGAAACCTCATGTTTATGTAAATGATTTCTCAGAAATCCTGTGAATATGTAGGATTTTATAGTATATAATCTCTGAAAGTCTACCAAATCGGTGGAGCACTTATGGTGGAGAATCCCCAGTGCTGCCCAGCGCTGCAATAAAGGATACCTGCTTAATAGTAACTTCGTTGCTATTGAGTTTCATTTCAGGGACTCTCTGAATACTCCGTTTCTCCCTTGGGGGGATTCAGACTGTGAGGAGAACCATCCGTGAATTTTTGTATCACTATCACTATGACTCATGTTCCTAATCCTACTGCTGTGCAACCTGGGGCCTGGCAGAGACTGGGCCAGCGTTAACCTTTTATAGGCACCAGCCTTGGAAACCTAGTGATGTAGTGGTGTGGGGAAGTAAGATGCCCCGCCTAAGGGAAGATGCCAAGAGGTGTGCTCAACTACTCTCGAGTAGTAATGCAGAGTGTAATCCGAATTGAAGTGACACTTGAATACTATTAAGGGAACTCTTTCACCCTTATGAAAGAGAAAAAATAATGAATAAGGATGCTGAATTGGCTCAACAGGCAGGAGGAAACTGTAACCCCTGGACAGCAAATGATCCAACCTGGGACTATAATCATGCAGGAGACCTGATGAGCATCCTAGTGATTTTTGGGGACAACTCCGGCAAGCTCTGCTAAAATACGGAGGAATGATGCTGCAGAATTTTAATGATGTGCTCACGATTAGCATCTTTGTGGACCAGGTGGTGCCCAATATATGAAATTACTTTAAAGAACACATGCCTGGGTGGCAGGGAGAGAATTTGTAAAAGATTTTGAGTATTGCTGTGTTTGTATATGATGGGTGCGAGGAAAGGCAAAAAGCTGAGCAGATTAGAGAGAGAAAAAAAAAAAGAGAAAAAAAAAAGGGTAAGAGAAAAAAAAAAGAGGCAAAAGAACAGGAGGCAAGTTTACTGGGTGTGGCTTTAGTAAGGAATTTGCAAGTGAGAGATGGGAGCTGGGGGGAAGAAGACTGGATACGAGGTCTGAGCTAAGACCAGGAAAAGAAGAAAGGGGAACGGGAAGGAATGCTGGAAGGGAGTGTTATTATTGTGGGAACTTAGGGCATATAGAGTGGGAATGCCCACTCTGGCCGCGGGAAAGGACAAAAGAAGGAAATTGTCACCGGGAAGAATTGCCTCGGGAAGATTCGCAATCACAATGACTGGAAGAAAGAGACCCTGTGGATCTTGAAGCAGAAAGACTAGAAATTTGAAGCTGAGAAGAGCATTCAAAAGCAAGTAGACCGGTATTTAGCCCAAGGGATTCTGAAAGTGTGGGTGTCACCATATAATACTCCTTTACTCCTCGAAAAAAAAAGAATAGATTAGGTGAAGATGGGGACCTGGAATATCATTTTGTACAAGATGTACGGGTGGTTAATCAGTACGTAGTGACTCCTCATCCAGTAGTGCACCATCCCTCTACCATACTTTTACAAATGCCACATTGGGCAAGATATTTCACTGTGATTGATCTAACCGCTGCTGCCTTTAGCATCCCTTTAGGTGAGGACAGCCAACTTTTGTTTGCCTTTACGCGGAAAGGACAACAATTAACCTGGACTCATCTCCCACAAGGGTTTGGAGGGTCTCCTATAATCTTTTCACAAATACTGAGAAATGATTTGAGAGATATAAAATTACCGGGCGAATTGGCTCTTGTACAATATGTAGATGATTTGCTAATAGCGAGTAAAGATGAGGATGCCTGTATAAAAGACACTATACATCTATGTACTGCCTTAGCAGGGAAAGGTCATTGTGCATCTCCATCCAAACTTCAGCTATGTCAGAAGGAAGTTAAAGATTTAGGGTTTATCCTAAGGGAAGGGCAGCAAGTAATAGACCCAGAAAAGAATAGAAGCTGTAATAAAGCTTCCGCATCCGGTCACAAAGAAACAGTTGCGAGGGTTCCTTAGAGCTGTGGGATTTTGTTGACCATGGATTCCTGGGTTGGGAGAATTAACAAGATCACTGACAAAAGCAACAAGTAATGAGTAGGTAGAACCTATTGCATGGGGTCCGGAAAAGGAGCAAGCTTTTAAAACAATAAAAGGAGATTTGGCATCAGCTCCCGCTCTTGGACTCTCAGACTATACAAAACCCTTTAATTTGCATGTACATGAGTGAAAAGGGATAGCCAGTGGAGTGATAATGCAGAAATTGGGTCTGCATCACAAGCCAGTCGTCTATTATTCAACTCAGCTTGATCCAGTGGCGGCAGGAGCACCAGCTTGTATTAAATCAGCAGCAGCAGCAATGGCTATATTGGAGAAAAGTCACCCACTTATCTTAGGACATTCAGTGACAGTTTATGATGTCCCACATGAAGCAGAAATACTACTGAAGCAATATGTGACCTAAGCATTATCACCACAATGGACACATAGGTATGAAATAATTCTCCTAGTGGCAGATAATGTTATTCTGAGGAGATGCAATACCCTGAATCCTGCGATGTTGTTACCATTGCCTGATGAAGGGGAAGAACATCATCAGTGTGAATGGGTAATGCTTACTTCTAGCAAACCAGGAACAGATTTAACTGATGTTCCTTTGCAGAATCCAGATTTGGCTTTGTTTGTAAATGGCTCATCCTACTATTTGCATGGACAACGATGGCCTGGGTATGCTGTGGTCAGCCAAGGACAAGTGATAGAAGCTGAACCACTCCCGACAAGGCTGAGTAACTTTGATGCGCACAGCTCATCTAGGAAAGAGAAAACGAGTCGATATCTACATGGACTCTCGGTATGCCTTCGGGGTGTGCCATGCGATAGGAATGCTATGGAAAAGATGAGGATATCTCACATCATCAGGGAAAAGGGTATCCAATGGAGAGGAAATAAGCAATTTGCTAGAATCGGTCCAACTACCCAAAGAAATTGTTGTGATACATTGCCCAGCGCATACAAAGGACACTACAGAAATTAGTAAAGGAAACGCCTTAGCTGATGCAGCTGCGAAGGCTGCAGCCCAGCAACCTCTGAGAGAGTGCATGGTTGCAATCTCAATGGAAAAACAGAATGAATGACCAAATTTAAGAGACCCCAAAACAATGGGAGAAGTGGGAAGCAAAACAAGATGACAGCAGAATATGGATGATTGATTGGAGGAAAACCAGTTTGCCAAGAAATATTTAATTACCATGGCCAGGTGGTTTCACGACAAAGCTCATGGAGGAGCAGAGGCAGTGGCTAACCAGGTGCAAAAAATGTGGACAGCACCAGGAATTTATGCCATCACAAAAAGGATCACCAGTAGCTGCCCAACCTGCCAAAAGTTTTCAAGTATCAAGCCGAGCTCAGAGTTAGGGGGACGACCACGGGCCTACTTCCCTTCTCAGGGATGACAAATAGATCACACAGATATGCTATCCACCAGTGGATACAAACATTTAGTAGTTATAGTAGACCAATTGTCAGGTTGGGTAGAAGCTTTCTCCACAAGAAAAGCAGACACAGGGGGAGTAGTAAAAGCATTATTAAAGGAAATTATACCCAGATATGGAATTCCCAAATCAATTGAATCAGACAGGGGGACAGGTAGAAAGAATGAACAGAACCTTCAAAGAAAAGATAGCAAAAATATCCACAAACAGTGGTTTGAAGTGGCCGGATGCATTGCACTTAGCTCTATGGGATGTGCGAAATGCCTTGTGACAACCCATAGGACTAACGCCAGCAGAAATTCTCTTTGGGAGACATTTGGCCATACCAGGGACTTATATCCCAGCTAAGACCAGCCTGTTGGATGGAGACAAACGATTGACCCAGTATGTTTTAAGTATGCAGAAACAGTATGCAGACCAAAAAAAGAAAAAAAAAAAATATGCTCAAATGGTACCAGTCGGCACCACCTGAAGTACAGGTACATGATATACAGCCTGGGGATAAAGTTCTAATAAAGATATTTTCTTGAAAGTCTAAGCTAGAACTGAAATGGGAAGGGACATATACTGTTTTACTATGCTCTTACTTTGCTGTTAAAGTTTCAGGAAAAGAAAATTTGATACACCACTCATACATCAAACGAGTAAAGGATAGCCAACCAGCTGACAAACCGGAACACCCCTTAGGATCCTCTCTATTAGCATTAGGGACTAATCAATGACCTTTGTCTGACATATTAAGCAGGAATGCTTAATAAAAAAAAACAAGGGGAGGACTGTTGTAGAAGTCATTTTTAGCTCAAATAAGAATCCAAAGGCCTGCTGAAGCCTTAGACTGCAAGCTGTGAACTTTCACCTAGATACGCTGACTGTATGCTGAACTCCTACCTAGCTACATGAAAGAAGGCCCTGAAACTGGTGCAAACCAGGAAGATAAGGTAGCCACAACCATCGGCAGAAGCTGCAACTATTCAAGATGATAAGAAAAGGAATGTCCTGCCTGGAGACAGAGAAAGGATCCAATAAGGACCAAGAAGACCCCAGACCCAAATATTACTATTGGACCGAACCGTCGCATGAAGGGAGGGGAACTTAGACTGTAAGGGTATAATTGCCCAGGGATTTCTTTGTTCGGGGTCCCTCTCTGGAGGCACCCAGCTCGAGCTGCTCTTCACCGCTGTACCACTCAATAAATTTGCCTGGCGTACGTCATGTCGGAGATTCTGCTTCAGGGAAACCTAGGGTCGAGCCTGAAGGGAGAGGAAGTGCCTGAGGGTGAGTGAGTGTATGTGTGAGCAAGGAGTCCAAAAGGGGCGCCCGTCAGCTCAGTGGAGCTGCCCGTTGCGAAGGGACTCCGGTCCTAGTGGTTAAAGTCTCGGGTGGTATGTGTGCGACTCCCTGAATGGTGCGTGAATGCTCGGGCAGCTGCTGCTCCCTTAACATTATATCATTTAAGAACCAAACCCACTACATTCCCAGCAAACAGAATTACTGACCCTTCTAATTTGTGGTCAGCTATTTCACCATCCTTACCCACTATTTTCTTATGTGTCTTATGTTTTGTTCCCCCACTTCCAGTAGTGATTCATCAGCAGGCTTCCTGAGCCTAATGCAAGCTGTCTTGCAGCAGTGTTGCTTCTGCATCTACAAGAATCATCCTATAACGACCTACCTGAAGGATCTGCTGCTCCAGCTGTGAGTTGCCTTTGCATAGGTTCATTATGTGCTGCAACAGCAGCTTAGTACTCTCTGTTTTCCCTGCACCGCTCTCTCCACTGCCAAGAAAAAGCAAAGGAAATTCCAGCAGCTGTAAAGTATAGTTATTCTGTCCCTTATGTTTTAGTGCCCCATTGCTTGAGAGTGTTCTCCTGTCCAAGAGTTTCACAAATTTTTCAGCTACACTGTGTGTGTGAGTACAAACTTGCACCACAGTTTCACAAAGGGGGTTCCACGAGGTCCTGATCCCTCCCCAGGGGAATATTTCCCCATCCGCAAGGGAGTACAGATATACCCCATGCTGTCACTTCTGGATGGGGTGCACATATGTTGGGGTCGACAGCTTCCTCTTTCTTCAAAGTGATTTGCCCCATCCCTCTCATGTCCACAACTGAGTACTGATCTTGTGATACTGTGGCAATCTCAAATCTCAGGCGCTTTCTTCCAGACAAAAAACAGTAAATTAGTGACGAGTGAGGGAAAGAGGGGACAACCTGACACTTCCCGGTTTTCAGACCTTTCTGTTAAGAGTCTGCTTTAGGAGTCCAGGCTCTGTCAGCTCTCTCTGTATACAGTCAATGGGGAGAAAGGGAAGGAGTTATTCTTTAGGTCACGTTAACATGTCCTGTTTCCTCTTAGTTTTAAAACTTCTTAAAGAGAAACCAGAATTTTACTGTGCTATAACTTCAGTGAAGAGCTTTTCCCACAGAAGTCAAACAGACCTGCGTTTCTGGCAACTTCAAACGGTGTCAAAGGCCTTACTAAAGTCCAGGCAGACAACATCCACAGCCTTCCCCTCATCCACTAAGCGGGTCACCTTGTCATAGAAGGAGATCAGGTTAGTCAAGCAGGACCTGCCTTTCATAAACCTATGCTGACTGGGCCCGATCCCCTGGTTGTCCTCTACGTGCCATGTGATGGCACTCAGGATGATCTGCTCCATGACCTTCCCTGGCACCGAGGTCAGGCTGACAGGCCTGTAGTTCCCCGGATCCTCCTTCCGGCCCTTCTTGTAGATGGGCGTCACATTTGCTAACCTCCGGTCAACTGGAACCTCCCTGGTTAGCCAGGACCGCTGGTAAATGATGGAAAGTGGCTTGGTGAGCACTTCCGCCAGCTCCCTCAGTACCCTTGGGTGGATCCCATCCAGCCCCATAGACTTGTGTGTGTCTAAGTGGTGTAGCAGGTCGCTAACCATTTCCCCTTGGATTATGGGGGCTTCATTCTGCTCCCCATCCCTGTCTTCCAGCTCAGGGGGCTGGGTACCCCAAAAACAACTGGTCTGACTATTGAAGACTGAGGCAAAGAGGGCATTAAGTACCTCAGCCTTTTCCTCGTCCTTTCTCACTATGTTTCCCCCGCATCCAATAAAGGATGGAGATTCTCCTTAGCCCTCCTTTTGTTGCTAATGTATTTGCAGAATCATTTTTTATTGTCTTTTACGGCAGTAGCCAGATTAAGTTCTAGTTGGGCTTTGGCCCTTCTAATTTTCTCCCTGCATAGCCTCACAGTATCCTTGTAGTCCTCCTGAGTGGCCTGCCCCTTCTTCCAAAGGTCATAAACTCTCCTTTTTGTCCCCTGAGTTCCAGCTGAAGCTCTCTGTTCAGCCAGGCCGGTCTTCTTCCCCGAAGGCTCGTATTTTGGCACATGGGGACAGCCTGCTCCTGCGCCTTTAAGATTTCCTTCTTGAAGAATATCCAGCCTTCTTGGACTCCTTTGCCCTTCAGGACTGCCTCCCAAGGCACTCTGTCAACCAGGCTCCTGAACAGGCCAAATTCTGCCCTCCAAAAGTCCAAGGTAGCAGTTCTGCTGACCCCCCTCCTTACTTCTCCAAGAATCGAGAACTCTATCATTTCATGATTGCTATGCCCAAGACAGCCTCCAACTGTCACATCACCCACCAGGCCTTCTCTGTTCATAAACAGCAGGTCCAGCGGGGCACCTGCCCTGGTTGGCTCGCTCACCAACTGCGTCAGGAAGTTATCTTCCACACACTCCAGGAACCTCCTAGACTGTTTCCTCTCTGCTCTGTTGTAGTTCCAGCAGGCATCTGGTAAGTCAAAGTCCCCCTGCTGATAAATGCAGGAGAATTCAGGGAAGAACTGAGAGGGTGAGGGAATAGAGAGGATCATCCTAGTTGGCTTGTCAAAGATATTGAATACAGACTTGATCATATTCTAAAATGAGATTTGTAATCTGTTTTTTTTCACGTCAGTAATTTACAAAAAGTGCTACTACATACAGGAATTAACCGATCCTTACTAATCTTATATTCCATATACCCTCTACTTGAGCACAGGCCTTCAGATGATATGTAGTCATCTGACTCCTTCCAGAATTGATGGAGTGAAGCATCCAAATGGTTTGACAATCCGTGCCTTAGGGCATCACAGGGCTGAGAATAAACTTATGCTGATCTTGAAAAGACAGGGCTACAAATACAAAGGCCTGCTTATAGTTTATAGTGAAGATACACCAGTCCATTGAAGATTTCAAAAATTTTTAAAAATTGCAAATCTTTTATTTATTTATAAGCAGCCCAGAACTGCTTTCTATCCAAACAAATTATGCAAGAACCAAGCTGGGGTTTATTGCTTTTTTTTTTTTTTTAAATCCCATATTACACACAACTAAAAATAATTTTAAAAATCTATGGTGAGACAGAAAAGTGCTAAAAAACCAGAACTTAATTGCTCATATGCAACAACTGCTGAGTTAGACGATTCCTTGTAAAATACAATCAAATTACTTCATCCTGAAGGGAACTGGGAGACATTCCACAGAAGCTGAATTCCAGGGGCTAAATCCCATTTTCACCATCACTTAAAGCAGCATAAATCTAGAGAAGCTAGATTTACAGGCAGCTAAGACATTGCCAGAACCTTCCTAACTTCAACAGTTGAGATACTAAGTTTATAAATAATTTTCTTTTGTTATGATTTTCAGCTATATGCTGTAAGAGGAAAAACCTCCATCTAAACATTGACTTTACAAAGGGAATGACTGACCATCCAACTGTAGCCTATGAACGACCTCGGAGCATTTAACAGAACAGTACATTGTGGAAAATTTACTTTTTAAGAAGGAAATTAAAAAAAAAAAAGATTTTGTAAACAGAAGTAATAAAGGCTTACTAGAAACCATGCAAACAAAAAGCAGTAGGTGTCTGTGTCTCTCAAAGTCTTTTAAAGATAATGCATTTAGTCTGAGTAAAGCAGGCAAATAAGCTGCCATGCTCTATGTGTCTTGTTATTTTTACAGCTGCTACCAAATAATAAAAGAAATCTTGCATTTACTTGTAAAACTCATGCTTCAGTAAAAAGAGGTGCCAAAAAAAATTATTATCTCCAAGAGACTAACAGTTACACTTCATAAAGATATCATGAAAGTTTTCGGGGAGTCTTCCACATGGGGAATGTCTTCCTGTTATGGTGTAAAAGATGGAAAAGCATCTTCAAAGACAATCAACTTCATTTTGTCTCCAGTAATAAGGAAAAACTTGAAATTATTTAAAGCCTGCAGTTTAGTCATTTTTAAAATAAAAGCTATTTCTAACAGAATCTAGCATCTACATCAGGAATCTGCTCCTCCAAAGAAGCCTTCCTCATAAACAGACTTTTTCCATGCTATATAAATGGGCTTAGGAGCTACAGTTTTCCTACAAAAAAAAAAAAAAAAAAAAAAAAAAAAAAAAGAGTAAAGCAGCTTTTCATTCAGTTATTGATATCCAGCTGCAGAACACCTATTTGACACTTGACTTCCAGATCCAAATTTTGGAAGCCTCTGCTACTTTCTGTCATAATTACCGTGCAGCTTGGAATGATGTAAGGATTCATGGTCCAGGTCTTCCCCACAGAAGCCCCATTTAGTTAATAGGGCAACTCAGGGATGGTAGCATTTGATTAGGACCACTTCTGAGACTCGTGTTCTCAAGCATTTCCCACAAATACCAGTCGCATGCCTCAAGAGCAAGACACTACACAGACTTTTCCAGATCTTTGATGCTGCTTTGCAGCTTTTTTCCATGTGCATCCCATTGTAATAGGCAGGATATTGAATCTTTTGAAACAGTTAATCTTCTTACAACTGAGACTGGATTTCAGTAATAAACACTTGCTGTAATTTTTCAGCCTCTGGGCCATTATATTTCCAAGAAGCAAGGTCAAGATGGCATTTAATAAAAGGACTGGTATATTTGCTTGGTTCTTTCTTCCAAAAGAGAAGCCCTACAGAGCAAAGCACCAAACTGGAAAATATGGAATACAGCCAGGGTCTTCAGTCCTAATATACAATTTAGAAGAATCTGAATGCAGGAAAGTTTCCTCTCTGTTTCCATCCTGAAGATATATTTGTCCTGCATTAAGTCTTTGTCCAGTCCTTAAGGAAAATTTCTTGGAACAATTTTCATCGGAACAACTTATAACTGTAATGGCTCTAAGGTCAATGAAAATGTTTGAAGTCTTTTTTTTCCTGGTACTTAAAAATATCCAGCAGTCCATATTGCAAATGAGGATGTATAAATAAATATATGTGTACATGATAGCTATTCTTGCTCCTGAATATTTGTTTTCTGCTGTTCTTTTCACTCTGCCACAGCTATTTTCACTGGAGATGTTCCAGTGATGTACCATTAGCTTATTCCCCCTGTGGAAATACTCTGGATAGTTTTGCAACATAAGAAAACATCACAAAAATCTAATTTGTTTCTTGGTGGATATGAAAAAATATACTTTTAAAAGGGAACATTTTTTCTTATCTCAAACAGTAGCATTTTGTTGAACTGGAATGACAGCAAATCACCATAAGTAAACAAAGTCCAGCAAGTTATTTGAAGATTCAATTTACAGCATCCTTCTTTGCTATAACAGGAACACTACATCTTCAGGGTAAGTTATCAAGTTCTTTTTTCTGTGAGGCATATATTAGGCTTTTTCCTCCTTTTTATAGCTGGAGAAATTGCCAATACTGACATCCCATAGTAAACCTTAGTGGGTAACTGAAGGCAGAATTTGGCATGATACAACTCCTTGAGGAGCACAGAAATTTAGCCCAGGATCTAGAACTACAACTCAACTCCTGGCAAGTCGATCCTAAGGTCAAACAACATTGCTTCCCAGGATCACAGTGCTTCCACTGATGTAAATCTGGAGGGGCACCGTAAAGGACCCTTCCAGGCATGTTTAATAAAACTGCTGCTCAAATACGGGTCAGTGTGAGGACAACAAACAGCACAAACAAGACTCTTGCCAATAAACTCAGCTTGGAAAGCCAAGCAGAGAACTTTCTTTGTTGGTAAGATGCATTCAATCTGCTTTAACAACTTTTTGTGTTATTTTTTTCATGGAATGCTAAGAATTACAAAGAAGAATTCCAAAACTGATGCACTTTGGCATAAGTCCAGGGAAGTCAGTAGAGTTATGGAAATACAACCCTCTGCAAATATTTTCATACAGCATCTTTAGGACCCATTCAGGGGACCAAAAGCGCAATCCTTTAACACAGGTGAGCTTCTAAGAATAATCAAGAAGGGACCAATCGTGCAAACATATTTTAAATACATTCATACATGCCAAATAGTTTTCTTGAGTTCCTGTGTCATAAAGAGAAATTTCTGCAGGAAAAGAACCTAATTTAAGACCAGGTACAAGGAGAAGGTTTGAATGCACTTTGAATCTACTTCGAACCCAGAGGAGTTGCCAGAAACGCAGGTCTGTTTGACTTCTGTGGGAAAAGCTCTTCACTGAAGTTATAGCACAGTAAAATTCTGGTTTCTCTTTAAGAAGTTTTAAAACTAAGAGGAAACAGGACATGTTAACGTGACCTAAAGAATAACTCCTTCCTTTTCTCCCCATTGACTGTATACAGAGAGAGCTGACAGAGCCTGGACTCCTAAAGCAGACTCTTAACAGAAAGGTCTGAAAACCGGGAAGTGTCAGGTTGTCCCCTCTTTCCCTCACTCGTCACTAATTTACTGTTTTTTGTCTGGAAGAAAGAAATGTTGGGAACTGAAGGGTGAGAGTGGGCAGGGAAACACATTCAGAAGACATTGAGGTGCTGGAGCGTGTCCAAAGAAGGGTAAGGAAGCTGGTGAAGGGTCTAGAGCACAAGTCTTATAAGGAGCGGCTGAGGGAGCTGGGGTTGTTTAGCCTGGAGAAAAGGAAGCTCAGGGGAGACCTCATCGCTCTCTACAACTACCTGAAAGGAGGTTGTAGCGAGGTGGGTGTCAGTCTCTTCTCCCAAGTAGCAAGTGATAGGACGAGAGGAAACGGCCTCAAGTTGTGCCAGGGGAGGTTTAGATTGGATATTAGGAAAAATTTCTTCACCGAAAGGGTAGTCAGGCACTGGAACAGGCTGCCCAGGGAAGTGGTTGAGTCTCCATCCCTGGAGGTATTTAAAAGACGGGTAGACGTGGCGCTTAAGGACATGGTTTAGTGGTGGACTTGGCAGTGTTAGGTTAACGGTTGGACTCGATAATCTTAAGGGTCTTTTCCAACCTAAATGATTCTATGATTCTATCTAACTTCTTGGACTTACGCGTCTTGTTACAGAGAATTAGGTTGTCAACCTTCCCCTCGAGGGACGGTAATGAGACTATGAAGCCAACGTGAACACTGCTGTTTTACATCGGAAGCTATGCACCACTAATTTCTCCATAGAAAGACTATTGTTCATCATACACTTGCTAGCCCAGATGAATATTGTCCTATGCTTCTTCCTGGTCCACCTCTCAACCATGTCCCTAAGCACTACATCCACACATTTCTTGAATATTTCCAGGGACTGTGATTGTACCACTTCCCTGGGCAGTCTGTTCCAATGCCTAACCACTCTCTCTGATAAGAAATTTTTCCTAATATCTAACCTAAATCTCCCCTGGCACAACTTGAGGCCATTTCCTCATGTCCTATCACTTGTTACTTGGGAGAAGAGACCGACCCCCACCTCGCTACAACCTCCTTTCAGGTAGTTGTAGAGAGCGATAAGGTCTCCCCTGAGCCTCCTCTTCTCCAAACTAAACAACCCTGTGGGAATAAATGAGATTGTGTTTTACTTTGACGAGATGCAGCTGTGCCCTTGAGGCTTGTTACAAACAAGTTTGTGAAACTTAGAGGCAGAAAAATAAGGATGAGATTGGATACATCCCTGAAAGAGGAATTCGCGTGCACCAACTTGAAGAACCAATAAGCAACGCTGAAGAGGCGCGTGGACGCAAGACAGTAACCAATGAGATAAGCTTTGCTTGCTCGTGGACTCTCGATCATATTATAAAAGGGATAGACTGTAAAATAAAGCGGCTTCGCCTAAACTCATATGCGGAGTCCGTGTTTAATTGCCACAAATGGTGACCCTGATGTGATTCAGTCCTACAACGTGATACGGTCCTAAGAACCGTGGACAAGAGAGTGGCTGGTGGCAAGCCCAGCTGAACTATACTGCAGCGGACCATAGAGCTGAACTTTATTGCAGCGGACCAGAGAGCTGAACTCTACTGCAGCGGACCAGAGAGCTGCTTGTCGACAATTAATCGCCTCGGGAAAAAGAGGTGAGCAGCTGGGAACGGGAAAATGGGGACGCAAATGTCCTCGGAAGAAAAATCTATTTTGTGTATATTTTTGCGAATCCTTGCAAAAAGGGGCATAAATTATGATGAAGCAAAGGTTCGGTTGTTGTTAACTTGGTTGCGAAAAAACGGGCAACAAGCGAACGCAGTGACCGCGTTCCAGGTGGAGACTTGGGAGGAGGCAGGAAAAGTGTTATGGGAAGCGGCCACCAGGGGGGACAGTAATGCCACAAGTGTTTTGACGACATGGCGTTTACTGAAAGACTCTTTAGAACAATTAGAGTCAGACCGAAAGGCTGCAGCTTCTGATACCACTCCGGAGCTAACCCTGCAGGGCACGCCAGAAACACCGACATCGGATTCGTCCTCCGACATGCCCTTGCTCGCGGGTGCCCAGGCTGCACAACCCTCCACCCCCCCCGCGCCGCCGCTACCCTCTGCGCCATTTTCTCCTTCACCCGCTCCTATGGCTTCAACACCTCTGCTAGACCTTCCGATCCCTGCAACCAGTACCCCTCCACTCCCCCGCCCACCCCCGGCCCCTGCTGCGTCGGCACTCTTACTGCCTTTCTCTACCGCTTCTAATGCCGATACTCCACAAACCCATAATCAATTGCTGCCCGAGGAATGGGGAGCGTCAGCCGCTGCTGCAAGGTGGCAAAAGATTAGACACCAAGCATTGCAAGCGGGAGATACAGCTTTTTGTTCAGCGATAGCGTGTCCCGTCACACGCAGCAACGCAAATGTCCCCGATGAGCATGAACCTTTTGGCTATAATGTTTTAAAAGATCTACGGCAAACAGTTGCCGCGCATGGACTGGGTTCTCCTTTTACACAATCCCTGCTACGGGGAATATTTACAAATGAAATAGTACCATTTGATATATGCACGCTTGCTAATCTTATATTGACCCCAATGCAAAAGGTGATCTTTGAAAGCACCTGGCGTACCGCCTGCCAAAACGCCACAATTATCAATATGCAGCAACAACAAGGCGACCCTTTACAAGGGGCAGGACTCCCCCACCTTATGGGGGATCCACCGCTAAATCACCCAACGTTACAGGGACGGTTACGACCAGAGATATTAGCACAAGGCAGAGACCTTGCTTTACAGGCATTACTAAGAGTGCCGGATGCCGGAAGAGCGACAAAATCATTTACATGAATAAAGCAAGGAGCAGGAGAGGGATATATCTCATTCTTAGATCGTCTTAAAGAGGCTTTGGAAAAAAAAGTCAAAAATGCAGAAGCAAGAGAGGTCCTACTCTTAAAGTTAGCCTTTGAAAATGCGAATACGGACTGTAAAAAAGTGCTTTCGCCTCTAAAAAAATCCCTCCTTAATGGACATGAGAGAAGCTACTCAAAAGGTGGGGTCAATGTCCCATAATATGGAAACATTAGCTACAGCTTTTGCCACCGCAATGAAAGTACAGAAATCATGTTTCTTCTGTGGAAAAACTGGACATTTTAAAAGAGATTGCCCACAACTGAGAAAGGGAAGGAAATCGAGCGCACCAAGCGCACCTGGATTGTGTCCAAAATGTAAAAAAGGAAGGCATTTCGCAAACCAATGTCGATTGAAATATGACATAGATGGTAAACCATTGTTATCGGGAAACTCGCGAGGGAGCGCGAAAGCGGAGCGCGCTCAGACAGCAAATACGCCGTTACAAGCCTTTCCAATTGTCTCCGAGCCAGCACCGCCGGCAGTGCTGGACTAGATGTTTCCACATTCACCACGAGGCCAAGCCATAGTGGAACGCGCACATCGCACTCTAAAATCCATGTTGCAAAAACAAAAAGGGGGAATGCCAGGGACCACTCCAGCAGACAGACTAAGTAAAGCCGTGTATGTGTTAAACTACCTGAATATGTCTGAAAATAATATTCCTGTTATTATCTCTCATTTTCTGTCTCTTCAATCAAAAGATTTAACAGCCACACCACAGAAGGCCCGAGTTTTTACAAAATCGCTACAAACAGGTAATTGGGAAGGTCCTTTTGATCTACTAACCTGGGGCAGAGGGTATGCTTGTGTCTCAACAGATGTAGGACCTAAGTGGGTACCTGCAAGGTGCGTAAGACTGGCTCTTGCGTCGGATAACAGGAACGAGCAGCAGAAGACACTGAACTCTGAGAAGACTGATAGGGAATGACTTATCAGATAACTCCAAATCAATCCATAAAGCAATCAAAGATTTGAAGGAGGGGGTTAGCAAATTACAAGTCAGTGATGGATTTGGTTGGCTGAATCACTTACTAACAAGTTGGGGAATTGGCGGGTGGATAATGTCTTTAGTCAAAATGGGTCTTTTCTTGTTACTAATATTTTGCGCTATAATAATGATAGTTCTTTGTCTAGTGTCTTGGGTACAGAAAATGCTACAGAATATGATTAAACAAGCTTTTGTGGTAGAAAAACAAAAAGGGGGAATTGTGGGAATAAATGAGATTGTGTTTTACTTTGACGAGATGCAGCTGTGCCCTTGAGGCTTGTTACAAACAAGTTTGTGAAACTTAGAGGCAGAAAAATAAGGATGAGATTGGATACATCCCTGAAGGAGGAATTCGCGTGCACCAACTTGAAGAACCAATAAGCAACGCTGAAGAGACGCGTGGACGCAAGACAGTAACCAATGAGATAAACTTTGCTTGCTCGTGGACACTCGATCATATTATAAAAGGGATAGACTGTAAAATAAAGCGGCTTCGCCTAAACTCATATGCGGAGTCCGTGTTTAATTGCCACACAACCCCAGCTCCCTCAGCTGCTCCTCATAAGACTTGTGCTCCAGACCCTTCACCAGCTTCACTGTGTATTTCACCTTATTTAAATTCCAGTACAGATCATCAATTAAAATGCACGTGGTTAGAACTTAAGTTTAACAAAAAACCCAGAAGTACATGTTTTTAATAGCTGGATGCAGGCTAAATGCTTTATGGACTCGTACTTCACTTTTTGAACCAGGATCAACAATGAAATCAACACAGCACGATGGAAAACACTCTTATAGTGAGAAGGATTTTCCAAACGCAACTAAGCTCTGAGATTACTGTCTGCAATTGAAATTGGTTTTCTCTTTGATTTTTAAACAGAGCTACCCTCAAGGAGATTCAAACGAATTGCTTGCTTTTCCTAGGCCAAAAAGAAATTGAGTGAGCACTGTATGGATTCTGCTCTGCATTGTTTTTGCTTACAATTGGAACAACATAGAAGAAATGGCAAAGTAGAGCAGTAGAATGACATTTGCTACTGTTAGTTTACAAAAGAAGCCACCATTAGTTTGAAAATTGAAACCGAGCAAACAGAAAATGGACAACAGAGAAAAAAAAAATTCTGAGCAGAATTTGGAGGGAAGTTTTTTTACTGTAAATCAAATGTCAACTCTGCTTACTTGGATGGTAGGTGCAAGTCTCAGCCTCTTAGTAAGAGTGAATTTTAAAGACAAGAACACTGGAGTGACCCATATGGGTCTGTAGGAGACATAAGCAACACAAGCGAAGGTCACCAGAGCTGATCTTCTCCCTGTCACTGACTTAGCACAAAACAAGCCCACTACAATCCCTCTGACTCCAACAGCTCCAGCTGAAGTGACACTGATATTGAACACCCAGTAATGACTCACACATTGAGAGAAAAGTCATCTCGGGACTCGGGGCACTGCGGTGGAGACAAAAACAAAAGACTAAACTCAAGGTTGTGAGAATTCAGCACAATCTCAAAAAAACCCAAAATCACATATGCCCCAAACTACCAGCATTGCACAAGAGCGAGCGCAATCTGAAATGTGATATATCCCAGGTATAGTTTCTCTGTACATCTGTAAATCAGCGGTACGGGCGACACCAGGTATCTTGCACATGTCTACTTTGTGTGATCTTGTTGCACACACAGAGTAACTGCTCTCCCAAACATGCAATGACGGAAAAAAAAGGCAGGCACGGCACAAGTCTCAGAAAACCTGTTCCCCGCATGCTTTTCCTACTGGGCAACTGATATCCCGCAGAAAGTGGAATTTTCCACTGAGCAAAACTACGAACCACCCGTGCTCTGAGAAAGGAATCTGGGAAGGAGCTAAAAGACAAAAAAGTATTTGTTTAATTAACAAACTGTAGAAAACTAACAACGGCTATACCCTTGAAGAAGAGCTAATGGGCTGATAAAAGGGAACATCTTGGTGCCAGAGATTGGATGGTGGCCAGAAAAACATGAACCTCAGGGGGCTGGATACCCCGAGAACAACTGGTCTGACTATTAAAGACTGAGGCAAACAAGGCATTAAGTACCTCATCCTTTGTCACTATGTTTCTATGTAATTTATGTATTTATTCCCCCTGTATCTAATAAAGGATGGAGATTGGGGATAAAAGATGGGGCGCCTTCCGTAGCTGGCTTCCTCACCAGTTGTGTCAGGAAGTTATCTTCCACACACTCCAGGAACCTCCTAGACTGTTTCCTCTCTGCTCTATTGTAGTTCCAGCAAGTTCCCCATGAGAACAAGGGCTAGCGATCATGAGACTTCTCCCAGCTGCTTATGGAATATTTCGTCTGCCTCTTCATCCTGGTTGGGTGGTCTATAACAGACTCCCACTGGGATATCTGCCTTGTTGGCCTTCCCCCTGATTCTTACCCATAAACACTCAACCCTATCATCACCATCATTAAGCTCTAGACAGTCAAAACAGTCCCTAATGTACAAGGCTACCCCACCGCCTCTCCTTCCTTGCCTATCCCTTCCAAAGAGCTTGTAGCCATCCATTGCAGCACTCCAGTTGTGCGAGTCATCCCACCATGTTTCCGTGATGGCAACTATGCCATAGTTTTCCTGATGCACAATGGCTTCCAGCTCCTCCTGTTTGTTGCCCATGCTGCGTGCATTGGCGTAGATGCACTTCAGTTGGGCTATTGATCCCGCCACCCTTTTGGGGGGAGAAGCCCTAATTCCTACATGACCATTCTCAGGCACTTCCATGGTTTCTGACACATCCATAGCCCTTGCGTCTTTGCTGCTGCATGGCTCTCCATCCCCTGCCTCCACTGAGACGGCAGACCAAAGGACCTCGCTAGCACACTGTCCCTCAAATGTTGGTGTGCTGCCCCCAGGCTTATCTCCAGCAAGCCTGGTTTTACCCCTTTCCCCTTTCAAATCTAGTTTAAAGCTCTTTCGATGAGCCCTGCTAAGTCCTGTGAAAAGATCCTTTTCCCCCTTTGAGACAGGTGTACCCCCCTCTGTCGCCAGCAGGCCTGGTGTCATGTAAACCAAGCCATGATCAAAAACCCCAAAATTCTGCCAGTGACACCAGACTCGGAGCCAGGTATTGATCTGCTGGCTCTTCCTGTGTCTTCCCTCGTCATTCCCTGCAACTGGAAGGACAGAAGAGAACACTACTTGTGCTCCTGATCCCTTAACCAGTCATCCCAAGACCCTGAAGTTACTCTTGATTGCCCTCAGACTTCTAGTTGCAACTTCATCGCTGCCTACCTGAAAAATCAATAATGGGTAGTAATCCGAGGGCCATACCAGGGTAGGAAGCTTTCTCTTCACATCTTTAACCTGCGCCCCAGGGAGGCAGCAGACTTCCCTAAGAAGTGGGTCCAGTCAGCATATTGGGCCTTCTGTTCCCTTCAGAAGGGAGTCTCCTATGACAATGACCTGTCTTTTTTTCTTTGTGGAAGCAGTTTTGACACAGGACATAGGCCAACTTAACCTTGATGACACCTCTGAGCTAGACGTACCATCATCCTCGTCATCATTCGCTTCCACTTGCGGAGCCTCATACCTGTTATACAAGGGCACCTGGGAAGGTGGGGCAGTCACGGAGGAGACGTGCTTGTTGCGCCAGGCAGGAACTTGTTGCCATTGCCCCCTATCCCTTAAGTCACTGTGTTCAGCCAGGCGGAGAGAGGATAGGGAATCTTCTGTGTCGTGAGTCCTGTCTGCCTGTTGGGCCTGTCGCAGCCTGACACCTGAGCGGCAGCATGTTCCCACTGGAGCTCTGTCTGGGAAGCTGCATCAGTCATGGCAGGTGCAGAGCTCAGAGAGGCCACGGCTTTCTGCCGGGCGGATACCATTGCTCCTTGGTCGAGCTAGCAGAGCTTCAGCACCCTTCCTGCGCGAACTGCCGCGCCACGCCCTAGCCGCTAGCGCGCCCTAGGGCTTCTTTTATAAGGGGGGGGGGGAGGGGGGCGCACTTGGCCGCCGTTGCTCCTGGCCTCGCCCAGGTCTCGCCAGCCGCTGTCGCGCGAGCTGCGGGCTTCTGGCGGCTCTCTCGGCTCCCCGGGATCGGGAAATCCCCCTGTGCGCCGCGCTAGAGCGCTCCGCTGCCGATCGTGCCGGCCTCGGAGCTGCTCGCTTCGCCTTCTATGTTGTGTTCGTTTAGATTGTTTTAACAGGCAAACATTGTTCCAGTCTTTGCATATTTGTTTTTCATTTGAACTCAGATTAGGTACTGTGACAGAAAGGTTAATATGCTCGTTTCAGCTAAGTTTTCATTCCAGAGATGGCTGTTGATTAGCCAAAATATGATCCTGAAAAACTACTGAGAGATGCTTTGAAATGGGCTCTTGGAAGGGCTGAATTGGGAAAGACAAAAGTGTACCAGGTATTTTACCTACTTCTACACCAGCTTTTTAGGGACTGCCAGCATGTGAGCTCAGGTGATGGTGACATCAAGTTTGTGATGGTGTCCGCATACCCCAGTGTTTTATCCTTAGAGTTACCCTAGTAGAATTAGGTTCCTGGGCTTTGTAAGAGAAAAGTAACAAACAATAATGGAAATCAGAGTCATTTACAGGTGAATCAGAAGTAGTGAAGGAAAGTTGCTGCCTAGTTATGCTTAGCTGTTTGCAACACCTTTCAAAATCTATTAATTTGATTTAATATGCTAGATTTAATTCAAGGTTACTGGAACATATTATAAATCAGAATGTAGATACTTGTGAGTTTATCTTTAAATATACCTGACTACTTCACTTTCTACCACTGCAAAGGTCAAGGCACACAGTCATAGTCCAAGGAAACATGAGTCAATCTATAATTGTTTTTAATCTCAGACTTCTAGGACAGTAGTAATCTGCTCCACATCTTCAGACATCTGCTTAAACCTCTAACTGCAAGTGCATTTATTTATTGGTCTTTAAGAAGTGGTTTAGTTCTGGTGTCACAGACATTCCCAAGGGGGTCTTACCAGGGGGTGTAACTGAAAGGTTAATCCCCAAAATGAAGCAGAGTCTACTGAATTCTGAGCAAAACACTTTCCTTACTGGAACTGGACTGAATTTGTGCTATTAAAGGAGTGCATCTGTTCTGCTTTAGCCCTGATTAGGAGAGCCTCACCTCTACCAGTGTTGCTAACCCCTTAGGCAGGCAAAAGGATCAGAGCCCAGCTGGTGGGAATCACATCAATAAAGTGAGATTGATTTATCAGAGCTGGAGGTGATTAAAGTCTGTGGTACAGTGGTTACTCCAAGCAATAGCAATTTTTATGTTGTAGCTGTAGGACTGGTGTCACTAATAAAGGAGGTAAACACCCAGGTTTCAGGCCCTTGGTCAAGTGTGACTGAAAATTGAAGGTGAGCTTTTATTTTAAATATGTGTGGGTTTGTTGCAGGAATTATGCGCCTGCTACCTAGACTATGGTAGGAATTATGCGGATGCCACCTCAACAGGGCTTGGCCCTAGGTTCCTGCTTGAAGAAGATGAGTTGCCAGTCTGCTGAGTAAATAAGCGGTTTATTTATCCTACATGCAGAGCAGCTTGAGCTGGGTGCCTCCAAAGAGGGACCCCTACTGCAGATCGCACACCCCAATTATACCCGTACCACCCATCACCCGATCCCCAAGTCCAATCACTTAATTCTGGTCAGTGGTCTCTTGATTTCTTATTGGTTTTCTTGGTCGCTGGGCTGGCCGCCTTCTGAAGTTACCTCATTCTCTTGGAATTGTTTCCTTGGTCCTTCTCTTCTTCATTCTGCTCGCATCTTTCGGTTTCAGCTAGTTCTGCGCTTGCAGCATTAGTTTTATCAAAAAGTTTACTCTTGGTCAGCTCTTGCAGCCTAAGGCTTCAACTACTTTAGTTTCTAGTGCTAAGCAAGGCTATTAACCCTAACAATTCTCAACAGGGTTGTCATCTCTCTTCTTGTATGTCAGATTCTTACCGCCTCGCCTCAAAAAATTCCCCAGTTCTTGTTTTTTTGCTAGATACACCACAAGCTCCAGACAAATGACTATATCTTGATTGTTTCTAAGAAGTTGGGTTTATGAGCACCATTCCTTTGCATTTGATTACTTCATGTTTGTAGGTCAATTAGAGAAGGGTCAAAGGATTGGTATGTTTATGTACATTCAGGGCTGAAAAATGACTGTGTGCTTTGAGCTGTGCTACTACCTGCTTTGCTGGACTCAGAGCACAGAGCTGGGTGGAGGTGGAATTGATTGCTAACCAGTTATCTTATCTGAAAAGCCATTGAGCTAGGAGAAGAAGCACTCAGGTGACGTGCTGTTGGGTGAGGGGATGACCCCTCACTTCAGGGGCTTGTGAGATCCTCTTTTCTCCAGGCAGCAGTATTACAAATTAAATGAGCACTGTTAAGGCAGGCAAGGGCTTGTTTTGGGAAATGTCAGCGCTCTGCAGAGACATCGCTGAGCTGCTGATGTGAAATCACAGCATCGTGCCGGGAGCCAAAAGGTGGTGCTGTTACTGCAAGGAAGAGGAGAAAAAAGTGGATCCCAATCTCTTCAGCAATCAGGCTTAGTGCTCCCATTCACTTAAAGCCACTTTCTCATTCAACAGACCATGCGTGACAGTCACCGCAGACAGCAGCCCTTTCTGAAGAAAGGGAACGTTAAAAACATGCAGGGAAATCTCTGTTCAGCAAAAGTCATCAGAACTTCTGCTTACAGCCTAAAATGCTCAGTCATCAACAGCCTCTCATGGACTGATTCACAGCTGCTGGCTTTTACTGCATCCTGTATGCTTGCTTCTCACCCACACCCACACAGAAATGTCAGCAACAGTACAGGCACTTGCTAAATCTTACAATACTGATGTTCTGAGCTGATGAATTATAAGTGACTTCTCCACTAGGTCGGTGTCCCAAGCATAGACTTCAGCAGTTCTTGGCATGGAGAGTGCCTTTCCTCAGGCAGCTGGGCTAAAGCTAAGCTCACATCAGTTTAATATCTGTGTCCCTTTTAGAAAGAAATTTGTTCATCCAGCCCACCTGTTTCTTCACCTTATCTTGACCATGTTCCTCACATTATCTGAGCTACCTGTGCACTGTGGCTTGTGCCTGGAGTCCTGTAACTGTGTCTTCATCTCTCCTTCCTTCCCCTTCCCCCCCCCCCCCCCCTCCATTGCATTTACATATGGGAATGCTGTTTGAGTGTTGTGCAAATCCATGTGTGATGAAATTAAGTTGTTGGCTTTTTCTCAGCTGTTTGTTTCTGGCAGCTGATCCTTCACACTGGTACACTAATGGGGCAGGTCAATAAAAATGTATGAGCGCGAGGAAAAGATGGGGCTAACGTGGAATGCTTCTGGGTGTAAGAGAGGCACTGTGGGAAAGACCTTGTGATTTTGTCATTGGAGCCTTTCTGAAGCAGGGCCAGCCACATCTCACAGCCAGAAAGCAAGCTGAGTCAGGAAGTTGGCAGAGCTTTTGGTTCAGTTTTGGTCTTTGTCCGAAGCTGAGGGGCTGTGAATGCTGCTGAAAGCAGAGCTCTCCTTCCCACCGCTGCAGCTTGAGGACTGCAGTGCTTTATGCTGGTGGGTGGGGGAGTGAAAAGGGGTTTGAGTGGAAAGCTGGGCTGCTGGTACACGCTGGTTCAGATTGTGTTGTGGGGGGAAGGAGGCTGTTCCCGTCTCTGCTTCCCAGCCACAAGCAACCACTTTGGAGTGGAGGAGGAGATGGTTTCCCATCTGGTGGTTTCTTCACTGTGGAGCTGTGAAGCAGCATCCTTTACCAGCCCGAGCAGATGCTTGCTTCCCTTGGGGCTCCATCTATGCATGAGGGCAGATGCCACCAACAGCCTGTTGGCAACCCCCCCGAGGCCATTGGCTGAAGGGGCAAAGGAAGGGTTGACATTGCCATAGAGATTTTTCATACACGGAGTCCCCTCGGGAGTGGGCAAGGTGCTGGGAGGATGTGCCTAAAGAAGTCACATTTGTTTAACTTTGACGTTTTCATAGAGTTGTGGAGAAAAAAAATAAATCATCTATGTTGTGTTCAGTCCTAATTTATTGCTTTTGTCTGTGTTTCCAGTTTATTATTTGCTGGGGTGAGAGAAAAGACTTTGAAGACATATACATTTCCCTCTATTTACATGCCTTGTTGTCCTCACAGATGCTGGAATACAACGAGCAGTTTTCCACTGCTGTCGTGCCCAGTTGAGTCTGCGTGTTTCATCCTCATACAGAAATTTTGTCACACGCAGGTTTGTTGCATCTCCCTCTCTCTCCTCTGCTCCGGCTGTGCTCTCCGTAGCTCAGTCAGATATGCACATCCTGGGCATTTGCATTGATCCAAATATTTTGAATAAGAAAGTTTTGGGTTACGTGTTCTTGTAATTCGCTCACAAATTAACATTGGAAAACTACGCTGCCTTGCTGCGATGTCAGCCTGGTTGTGTTCTTGTAAAGCAGTCCTCCCACAAGGGTAGGTTGTTATATATACTATATATTATTATATAGTTTAACCTATAGCTTGGAAGTTCTTCCTTCTTATCTTACCCCTCCCTTCAGCCTTCTTGGCTTGGCTGTGACCAGCTGGAGGTTTAGGCTCTCACCGATGTGATGTCCCCCCCCGACCCACGTCCACAGGAGCATGCAGCTTCCTGGGTCTCCAGCAGGCAGCTGATACTACTAAAAATGATCATCTCACACTTTCTCCTTCCCCTGCTTGCTTGTGACTTAGTTCAGATTCTTAATTTTTCAGAGCAACAAAATCCCGTAGTGTCTGTCTTGCATGAGTAAAATTGCTGCTGGGCATTTCCTGCTTATGGCACTTCTTGTCGTATTTTGACCTTATTCAGCCTTAATGCTTTTCTTTTAACACAGAAATGCTGGGGGAGAAAAGTGGTATTGAACCAGGTCTGGTTTATTATTACTTATGAATTATTGCTATCTTGCTGCACTAATGATGACTGTTTTGTACAAGATACCTATATATTTCTGAGGCATCCATGCAACCAACTACTTTTTGGTCCAAAGGTTAGCCAAAACCTGCCACTAAGTGTTGGCTTGCAGTCTCTGTGCATAGACATGAATGAGTTTGGGCTCTGAGCATGGGATTGGGACAACCCCTGGGTAGTATAGATCTGGCCTTCAAAACTGCATTGCTTAAACTGTGTTAGAGGACATTTTGTCTCTCCACTCTGCAGTGCCAAGGCTTTCTGGTTTTGTCTGTGTTTTGCTGTTTGCCTTAGCATGACGTTGCTCACTCAGGCTGACAACCTGACTTTGCTGTCCACACATGAGAAATCCTACGTATCTCCAAGTAGTTGTGATGGGACTTCATCAGTGTGGCTCTTATGCATGTTAAGCAGAACTGAACTGAGCAAAGACTGAATGGGCAATTTAAGTATCTGCCTGTAAGGTGTTTCTCCTGCCCTCATACAGACCTGCGCTTTACAGAAGGGGAGAGAGATTTTCCAAACTGAGGAAATGAAAGAAGGGGAGAGGCTGTCAAAGGAAGATGCAGCAACTCTTGTAGCTTAGCTCCGAGTCTAGTTGGGAGAACAGGCATCCTCCCCAGGGTGTGTGCATGTGTGATTTTGGTTTTGGCTGATGTTTTGTTTTCCTGGGTTCTACTTAAATAGAAGTCTGGAAGCATTTAAATTATTCTTCTTTGGGAAGTGATTACCTCCCTTCTATCACACACGTTATCTGTCACACAAACCACCAGTAAGATGACATTTTTCTTTTTTTGTGTCTTTATTAATTTTTTTTTTTCTGCCTGTTCCATGCCCCTGTTTTTTTCCTTCCTCTTCCTTGCTGCTCCGTATCTTTATCCTTCCATTCCTCCCTTTTCTGCCTTACTTATTTTGACTGCTATCAGTACAAAACAATCCAGCTCAACAGGTCTCTCTCACAATGGGAGCATTAATACAAGTATTAATAACGTCCTGCTGTTAGCAAGAGGGACTGCAATCACTTTTTTAAGGACAAAGCAGCCTGACCTTAGGGAGCATATACAATACTTGAGATATTTACAAAAGTCATATTCCCTTTGGCAGCCTATTTTTATTACATATTTTGTATCAGCCAGGAGAGGCCCTGGGGCTACTGTTTTGTTTGTCTGGAGTCTCTGTGCTAGACCACATGCCCGGGAAAGTCAGTTCATATTTAACCCTATATTCTGTAGATGAAAACCACAATACAATGTACCTGGATTTCATTATCAATCAAACCACCAAGGAGGGCACTTATCATAAAGCTCTTGGCTCGCCAGTTTTAAAACTCTCCAAACTGCTTTGATGTGAACATCAAAAACTTCTGGACTACACGAACAACTATTTGCCAGACCTCATCCTTTAATTGTAGCAATTCCTACCTCAGTGCACCACTCACAGTAATTATGCAATGTTCTGAGAGATCATTAATTATATTGGTTCATTTTGGAGTGAACTGACTGTACTGAGGAGACATTGCACAGTAAACCCACAGCAGCACCACGTTTTGTTGCAGGAGGCTTTGCTCCAGCCAGTAACATCCATATCTGCTGAGATCTCAGGTGAGCGAAGTGTCCTTAACCTCACCAAAATTCAGTAAGAATTAAGATCCGTAACCTTAGGACCTGAGACAGCAAAGTGACCCAGAAAGTCATGGCCACCGAAATGCTGTATGGAAACCTACAGACACGTGCGTGGCATTGGTGTTACTCTTAACCAGGAGGTATTCACAACGTACCACAGTAAGTGAGAGCAATCTGTTCCCTTGGCAATCACGACAAAGGAAATCGAATCAAACTAAGGACTGACAGGCAGCCGTGGAATTACAGCAGTTGTGTATGTTTAGTTTTCTAAAACCAAAACAAAATTCAAAATCTTATCCTCTTTTAAATTTTCAGCAAAATTCCACCATGGAGTGCATTTCCCTGCAAGACAACTGGAAATTAAGCAGTACTTTGCTCTAATCAGATAAATTTCTTGTTTATAACATTATATTATAATATCAATTGGGGCTTTTTCAATTCTATTAAAACTGAAATGATCAGCAAAACTTCAGAGAGGAAACACAACAGCAACAATAAAAAAGAAATCTCTAAAAAGAAAAGTCAGATGATAAGATGACAAAATGTCATCCTTGCTTACTCTGGCTGAAAGCTTCAAAATTGTATACAGCAATGTTTTCCGGTTGGAAAGCTCTGCAACATGCTCGTCGAGTATCTGGGAACCAGGAATTCCATATGGTCCCCAAGGGCATATTAGTGAAAGTGCTGCTCTTTGTGAAACAGCTACAATCCAACTTACTTGCAATTACTTTTATCTTTTCAGAATGTGCAAAATGATACAGTCTATAAAAATAGTAGACTCCACCAGCAATATCAGCATTCAAGAGAGTACAAAGAAATGCTTTTTGAGGCATGCCATCTCTGGTTAGCATCAAAATTAAGTAGGGTGTAAGTATATATGTATTCTCTTCTGCAATTTGAATGAAGACATTTGAGTTGTCTTTTTGTCATGAAGCGTAGAGCAATCTTTCACAGCAAAATTTAAAACCTGAAATGTAAAATACTTGTAGCTGCTAATTATCAGATGAAGGAGCTGACAATCCACATTGAAATGCGTTCATCGAATTTAAAAGACCTTTTGCTTGTGAAATACTAGAAAAAACGTTGTTGATGAAGTTCTAAGCCAAGATTTAAGCCCCACAACATGGCCTTTATTTACCATCATTATCTAGGACTATTCTGCCAAGCACTCTTATTCTAAACCACCAGCAGCCTCTTATTCCCTGTGGGTCCCGCAGAAGGAAGGAGCAGGAATGGCCTCTGTCACTACGCACACAGTATTAGGGTATAATCTGTTCCTTGAGGAACTTACACACTTCACTTTTAGCGAAAGATGCAGGAAATATAGAGAATGCTCGCCGTGATGTCAGAGAAAGATGGATAATTTCTCTCACAATAGTCTATTTGTTTAAAAAAAAAAATCAGTTTAGTCAACTAATTTAGTCAACTTTATTTGCAAGTTGAGAGGGAATTAGACGAATAGTTTAAGCTGAATAAAAGAAAAAAAAACCCCTTCCCTTTGCCCACAAAGGCAATTAGCTAAAGTGTTCTTCCAGGATATGCAGATCCAGGTTCAAATTTTCATCTGCCTGATTCATCCATGCTGGTTTCCTTAATTTAGCCCTTTATTTTTATCAAAAATTTCTGAAAAGGAGCAAAACTATTTCTTTCAAGTCAATTTACAACAATATTTAAGTGTCTAGTAGATGGAGATTTACGTAATCATGGGATACAAATATTCTCATTTTCCTGTTTCATGCTTGAATCTTCCTACAACTAGTGACTGACAAACAGCTTCCCACTAGCAAATGTTTCTGTTAAGTCTGTATATTGTCACTCTGAATCATTTTCACTGCTCTCGCTGAATTCTAACTGAATATAATATTTAGCTCTCCTAATATACAGTTAGCATTTGTAATTAATTAGGTGATCAGGTTTTGCCGTTTTTTAAACAGGGGGCAACTCCAATTAATAAACTGTACCAGATTACATGTTGAGCCTCCTGAACTTGGAAATGACATAACCACTACCATCCCCTTATGAAAACACAGCTGCACTATCAAGATAAAGCGAGGGGATGCCCATTCCAGATGCTGCTTTTCCTTCTGGACCACAGAGACAATGTACGGTAGCACTGTTGAAAATGAAAATGAATGAAGGACTGTAATGAAAAGGACTACTGCTAAGATGTACAAAATGAATTGTCACATGCAAGTGATAACACACGGAAGCACTGAAGAAAACTGCAGCAACATTCGTGTAATTTAACATGCCAAAAAATTGTTTAAATTTCTATCTGAGAGTGAAACAGGTTAACATCCCATTCAAATAGCTGGAGAAGACAGTAACATGTAATTGGAGCCTCATACTCTCATGCTGCCCAAATTTCATCAAATTTGATTAATTTTGCAGACAGTAGGAATTCAAAGTCTAATTGAACTATTACATTATCAACAAATCTGCAGAACTTATTCTCTGCACATACATGATGGGGTCATTAGTACCAGGTACTTTGTGCAGTTACATACAAGAGTTTAAATGAGATTTGCACTGAAAAGATATAGAATCATAGAATGGTTTGGGTTGGAAGGGACCTTAAAGATAATCTAGTTCCAACCCCTCTGCCTTGGGCAGGGATACCTTCCACTAGATCAGGCTGCTCAAAGCCACGTCTAACCTGACCTTGAACACTGCCAGGGAGGGGGCATCCACAACTTCTCTGGGCAACCTGTTCCAGTGCCTCACCACCCTCACAGTAAAGAATTTCTTCCTTATATCTAATCTAAATCTCCTCTCTTTCAGTTTAAAACTGTTACCCCTCATCCTATCACTATACTCCCTGAGAAAGAGTCCCTCCCCATCTTTCCTGTAGGCCCCCTTTAAGTACTGGAAGGCTGCTATAAGGTCTCCCCGGAGCCTTCTCTTCTCTAGACTAAACCACCCCAACTCCCTCAGCCTGTCCTCATACAGGAGGTGCTCCAGCCCCCTGATCATCTTCGTGGCCCTCCTCTGGACCTGCTCGAGCAGGTCCATGTCTTTCTCATGCTGGAGGCCCCAGAGCTGAACACAGTACTCCAGGTGGGGTCTCATGAGAGCGGAGTAGAGGGGGAGAATCACCTCCCTCGACCTGCTGGTCATGCTTCTTTTGATGCAGCCCAGGATGTGATTGGCTTTCCAGGCTGCTAGCGCACATTGCTGGCTCACGTCCAGTTTTTCATCCACCAATACCCCCAAGTCCTTCTCCGCAGGGCTGCTCTCAATCCACTCATTGCCCAGCCTGTCTCCATGTTTGGGATTGCCCCGACCCAGGTGCAGGACCTTGCACTTGGCCTTGTTGAACTTCATGAGGTTCACGTGGGCCCACCTCTCTAGCCTGTCAAGGTCCCTCTGGATGGCATCCCTTCCCTCCAGCGAATCAACTGCACCACTCAGCTTGGTGTCATCTGCAAACTTGCTGAGGGTGCACTCAATCCCACTGTCCATGTCCCCGACAAAGATGTTAAATAATACTGGTCCCAATACGGACCCCTGAGGGACACCGCTCGTCACTGATCTCCACCCGGACATTGAGCCGTTGACCACAACTCTTTGAGTGCAACCATCCAGCCAATTCCTTATATTGTACAAGCTCCAATTGCTTTTTGTATCTGTTCCTCTGTACTTTTATGAAAATAAATACAGAGAACATTTTAAAAAATACAAAACAAACTAAGCCAAGGGCCAGACTGCACACATTCAAAAAGGAAAAATACATCTAATTATGTACAAGGTTGCTATGACCACAGGGAAAAATGCCAATATGTTCTTGGTGCTTGGCCCTCCATTTGGCTCATCTTTATTCATGAGTAAATCTGTTTTTCAAAAAAAAAAAAAAAATTAAAAAAAAATCAAGAAATATTTCTTGTGATGAAAAGATGCTATTTTTATTGAAGTGCTCTGCAAACATGCTGATTTTCATGAAAAATCCCAGCAGGAGGAAAAAAAGGATGAAATTGCTTTCAGTCAAAAATTTATGCTTTGGAAAACTAATTTTGCTCAGGAATTTTGACATCTGACTTCAAATTTATTTCTTTTTTTATTTAACTAATTGCACAGCAGATCATTAGTAGTGGTGCATGTTGCCTTATGCCTGGCATGTTATGACGTGAGATAAATTTTGTGTCATTTTGTTTAATTTCTACACAAAAGATACTTTGACCTAGAAAAGAAATTAGGTGTGTATGCTAATAGTAAATAGCAGCTGACATTAACTATCTTTTTAAACTATCGCTAACAATGTATTTAAATTACTATATTATTCATAACTATTGTCATTATGAAATACTGTGAAAAACTGTCTAGGAAAAGAAAAAAAATGAAATTTTGTAAGAATAAATATTAGAACACCAAAATCAAGTTTCTCAGAAATCTGAAGTGAAAATTGCCTAAAGCCACAGCTGAGTTTCTGTTCCAGCTGAAGTTTTTTAAATGTTCACTGTCATTCCAGATGTGAAAACTGAATTCTAAAGTACCTGAACGTCCTACGAAACAAAACCCACCTCAAGGCACCACAGGCTTAGCCAACACTTGCACGTGTTTCCTGTCATCTTGTTATCAACTTCAACCTTGAAATATTAATGAATCTTAAATTAAAACACGTTCTGCCAAGGTTATTCCCACATGCCTGCTGGAAGCGCACCTTGCTACCAGGAGTAATGGGGATGCTGCTCTTCCCCTAAGGTTCATCATCACGGATGGGTGATGCTGCTGGTCCACATCAGTGTTACACACCTCAGAGGGGCAGGACCAGCAGCGCACCACAGCACAGGTATGTCCTCCGTGCAAAGCTGCTCTGCTGAGCCACACACCTCTGTTTCCAAGATGCTGCCCTGCTCTTGTGAAATGGACGTCACGAAAAAGAGAGACATTGCAGAGAGTGGGATGGAGCCCTCCTCACCCGATCCTAAAGGCTAGACCTTGAAAACACATGATTACATGGAAATTGATTTTTTCTTTTTTTTAAAGCAAGGCAGTCCTAGCAGTCATAGATACAGAAAAGATTTGAAACATGAGCCAAAACAACCCAGGGTGCAATGCAGCGATTTGGAAATGCTCATTCACAGTCTGTGCTGGTTCGGGATGGTGAATACTGCTTGGGACTGTGCGGGGGGAGGGAGGGAGGGAGGGAGGGCTTGGCACAACTGGAGCCCAAAGGTCAGAAGTACCTCAGCAAGGATGAAAGAAAGTACAAGCGGGACTTGGCAGCTGGACGTAGCCCTGCTTTCTTTGCATGGTGGCCCACAGCGTGCGGTGGAGCCTGTGAAGTCCTCATCCATTACACACAAAGCAGACCCACTTTGCTCAGACGCATCTTGGGACATGCAGTAACTAGCAGGATGGTCATGTGTGCGCCGCTTTACGCAGCTCCTACTCTGGCTTTTTCCTTCAGTAATTCCCCACTCAGCACAACCTTGGTCACCCCAGTGCTCTGCTCCCAAACCAGAGAAACACTGCAGGTTCAACCAAGTATTCTCTTTCCCTGCAAAACCTACACACCGCCTCTCTCCAAAAAGTGCTGCGTGCTACAGAACTGCTTAAAAGGTTCTGCCTCACCTTCACAGGGAGAGGAGAGAGAAGATAAGGGAAGCAAGGAAGGGGGGTCTCTAATCCCCACACAGCCCTCCCCAGGGGCTGTAAGGATGCTAACGCTGCTGCTGAGAACCGGGCAGCGGTGTGACACCTTCCCAGGTGGCTGTGGCTGCCGGAGGGCATGAATGAGCCCTGAGCGCGTGAACGAGGCACAACGCTGCTGCACTGTGCATCTACAGCTCTCTGGTATTTATGCCAAACAGAAAACGCTCTGGGAAGAAATGGAAGATCTTTTCACAAGACTTTTCACAAGCATCAATGTGCCTTTTATCACATTTTTGGCATGCATAAGTGGCTGCCTGGCACACACAGGCAGAGCACAGTCATCTCCATAAAGTTACCTCTCACAAGAAGCAGCTTTCGTAGATGAAACATCTCATCTGTGGGGATGGGACTAATCAGAGGACATCAGTAAAGGGATACGTGTGTGTTCATGCTTTGTGTATATTTCTCCAAAAGCACATCTACTGTCAACCGTTCTGGGACATTTGTCATCATTAAAACAGCTTTAAAATTCTTCTGAAAACAGATGATGTTTCTCAAATACACAGCTGAAAAATGAAAACTCAGGGTTGGATTCATCTTACTTAATTTGAGAGCCCTCTGTGCCCTTTCTGTCTGCTTTAGAAATGTCACTTCAGTCAGACTTTCTCCAGTGTTTTCCTAGAGGAATACATGCAATCGCTGGAGTGTTTGTGCTTTTCTAACACTCTTGCTTGGTGGATCATCGCCTCTGGTACTTAGATGTTTGGGAATGAGAGAAAATAAATAGTGGTCAAAACTTGGCAGGAATTGATCCACAATAGGGATTACCTAAACCCTTTGCTGTTCCATGTGTCATTTAAAGAGGCAGCTTGTTGTAGGTAAAATAAATTTATCTGGCCCAGTGGAATTACTGGGGCAACTGTCTCTATCAGGACATGATGCTGGAAGTGAGAGGCTCATCAGCTGAGGAGGAAAGATCTGGTCACAGGACAACCAGGGACTGGAAATGAGAAAGGCAAGTGTGGTGCCACATTGTATGCAGTGAAGTATTTTCAGTGGTGGTGAGAAATTTTTAATGCTATTGTGCAAATCTTTGGCAAGACCTCAGCTGGAATAGCTTGTGCAGTTCTGGATGCTAACTTGCAAGGATGAGGAGTCACACCTGGGACATGTGAAGAGGAGGGCTGTCAAGGCCTTCAGAAACATGGACAGCCCATGTGATGGGAAGAGGGAAGTGGTTTAGAGACAGAAAGAAGCAACATCCCTTTTGGAAAGGTACAAGCCAGTCCTAGTTTATAAATTGTATAGCTATTTGAGTGATGATGAGTCTGAAATACCAAGCTTTAAGACATTGGTCTTGTCATGTGTAGTGCCATATTCATGTGGAAATACAGCTTCTGGATTTGGAACTGGTTTGCACTGGGAAGTCTGGGCATGGTCATGGGGCCTTGCAGGCACCTATAAGCAAGCACCTAACTTGGAGAAGTTGTCTTCCCTCTGCTGCATAGCTCAGATTCTTTCACTAGCTTGCAAAACTGTGTGCAGAGTCATTTTCTTCCTTATGTATGTCATGTAATCAATTGTCTAGTTGGCTAAATTGAGCCAGTGTATTCCCAACTCACGCGGGAAGTGCTAGTGCCACCCTCACATCTAACAAACCAGCAATCCCCAGGCTGTGGTTATGCTTACTCCAGCCTGGAGGCGTTTGGGGTCAGCACAAGTGGACTGTTAAGGACACCAGCTCTACGCCTCACGCTAGCACTAGTGCCTGTGGTTTTACTACTGACTTCTGCAGGCTTGAAATCGTCAGTCTCAGAAATCATGGCCTGGTACCTTAGTATCAGGTGCTCCTTCCTCTCTGGCGTTTTGGCTGGGCTTTTAGTTTTGTTATTGAAAGTGGTGAACATGGGAAATCTTATCTCTTGTCTGAATGACTTCCATAGCTGTGCTCAGCATCCTGTGATGGTGCTGTCTCTCCATGAACGTCTTCCTTCTGTCTTCCTAGTGACTGGATAGCTGCCTGGCAGAAAAGGACCTGGGGGTGTTGGTCGACAGCCGCCTGAACATGAGCCAGCAGTGTGCCCAGGTGGCCAAGAAGGCCAAGAGCATCCTGGCTTGTATCAGGAATAGTGTGGCCAGCAGGACCAGGGAGGTGATAGTGCCCCTGTACTCGGCACTGGTGAGGCCGCACCTCGAGTACTGTGTTCAGTTTTGGGCCCCTCACTACAAGAAGGACATTGAGGTGCTGGAGCGTGTCCAGAGGAGGGCAAGGAAGCTGGTGAAGGGTCTAGAGCACAAGTCTTATGAGGAGCGGCTGAGGAAGCTGGGGTTGTTTAGTCTGGAGAAGAGGAGGCTGAGGGGAGACCTTATTGCTCTCTACAACTACCTGGAAGGAGGTTGTAGCGAGGTGGGGGTCGGTCTCTTCTCCCAGGTAACAAGTGATAGGACGAAAGGAAACAGCCTCAAGTTGTGCCAGGGGAGGTTTAGATTGGATATTAGGAAAAATTTCTTCACTGAAGGGGTTATTAAGCATTGGAACAGGCTGCCCAGGGAAGTGGTTGAGTCCCCATCCCTGGAAGTATTTAAAAGACATGTAGATGTGGTGCTTAGGGACATGGTTTAGTGGTGGACTTGGTAGTATTAGGTTAATGGTTGGACTTGATGATCTTAAGGGTCTTTTCCAACCTAAATGATTCTATGATTCTATGAAATAGCAAAGAGTTCAGGTATTTACACAATAAAGTTGAACACAGGCTTTGAGGCAGCTTTTTTATGGTCTTTCCCACCTAGGCATAGCTGTACCTGGAGAGGAAATTTCAAAATAGTCTGCATTGCTCAACAGCAGCTCCTGAAGAAATGAACAGAGCTTTTGCAAAGGCTGTTGCTAATTGCTGTCAAAAGTTTTTCTCTTAATAATTTACAGCCTGATCCCAAAGTCATTGCAGTTAATAGAAAGAGTCCCATTGACTGCTTTAGGCTTTCATATAGATGCAAGGCCTAATTTTCAAATGGGACTGCTATTAAAAAAAGGGAGAAAAACAACTTGTCCTTTATTTCAGCACCTAAGGATGGGTTTGGTCCTAGTTATTAACAGCTTTATTTGACAAATGCAACCCGTGCTAGGCTTCAGACTAGCTGGACTTGCTCTGGGTTGGGGAAGTTTTTAATAAGTTTTAATCTTATTACAGTACATCTTGGAAGTATCTGGGATGTATTATGCACACAAACCCAACAGGAATTGAAGCTTTTTCTGCTACTAGCTGATTTTTGCCAGCAACTAGCAGCTTGAGCAACGCCTTGTGCTGACTGACCCCTTGGTCATTCCAGCTGGAGCTGGCAGAGACCATCCAAACCTAAAGCTGTTTAATGTATTTTGTCCTCCTAACTTACTGAACAGAGTTCACTTAAAGCAGCCCTAAAATACTAATTATTCTAGTTCATCCATAATAGGACCGAGGCTAATGAAACAACTCACTTCAAATGCCCTGGAGGTATCTTTGATAAGATACCTGCCAGTACGCAGTAATCAGTATTTTGTTCTCAGCCTACTGCAGTGAGAAGTACAATGTGATTGTGAGAAGGGAAACCAATCATTAAAGGGAAACTGAAAACCAGCAAGGCAATTAAGGAAACCAGCAGGAAAAAGCTAATATGTGCACTAATTATCCATTAGGAGCAAACAACTCCCCTAGCAATAAATAGTGAAAATGTTACATTGTTCTTTTATTTTATATTAAGCTGTTGTTGTAGTGGTCAGAAGAAAATGAAGATCTTCCCATGTGAAACTGGAAGTGTCAGTCTCCTAATAAATAAACTGGGTTATGAATGTTGGAAGCAGTCTGCCTGGGCCTCCCCAGCACCGCAAGTGCTAGTGAAGCTGCTTGGGGGTTGGACGCTGACAGCAGAAATACAGAGAGCGAGTAACAGCCTGGCACATTTTGACACAGGATTTCCTCTAATGTTGTTTTTTTTTTCTGAGCTTCCCCTTTGATTTCCCTAGGAAGCCCATCCAAATCCTCCTGTGTCAGCCTTCAGCTCACACACACGGCAGAGGGAGCTAAGCCACCAGAAAATAAAAAAACCTCCCCTCCTTGTCACCGAGAAATGGGGTATAACTCGGGTCAGTTCTCTGCCCTAAAGCTCCGATCATTCAGTATTGAAGCTCCCCTGTGGCAAGGTCCTCTCTTCCAGCCCAAACCCCTCCTGAATTTGCAGCTGATGAGCAGGAACGCATATGCAGCGCTTCTGACTGCGTCTTTGGGATTCTTTCATTTTCAGGGATATTTTTTTAAAAGGAATTTTTTCTCTACAATTTCCCTTTTACCAGCATGTTTTGTTCTACATATTGGATATAAATCCTGGTTTTTTAAGGCATTGCAGCAACATTCAAAACTTTTCCTTTCTGTGCTCACTCTAATCCAACTCCAGATTCCCATTATCTGCCAGCAAACCATGGGCCTCCTCTGTGAACCTGTCCTCAGTTGATGTTGATGTCAACCCTGTTCTGGTTTAGGCCAACCCTCTCAGAGAAGAGAATTTCACATCATAAAACCACAATTACTTCCCACAGTAGCTACGTTGCTTGCAATCTCCCCAAAACTGAGAGGACATGGAAACAACTTTCCTCTATGAGGCAATGGTACTCATGAGGCAGGACAATTTGTAGGACAGCTGTCTCTGATTACTACTGCTGCACTGAGTTACAAGAAACTGCTGAATAATCTTGCAGCAGTGAAAAACTGGACAATGAAATGGCAGATTAAATTTAAGACAGGTAACTATGAAGCAGTAGACATGGGGGAAAAAATCCCACTGGTTAAAAGTTCAGCATGTGTCTTATGTGGCCGTGCTAACTCCCCAGTTGAATATCCTCTCTTTGACTCAGTGCAGTACTTTCTGGAAGAGTCAGACTCACTTAAATAAGATGGCTTCAGTCTAACCGCCTTATGGGAATTATGAAAATACAGAAGGTATAACCCTCTGGTCTCACCATAATTTCTAACACCACCGAATCCACTGTTGTTCAGTAGGTGAGCAGAGTCATTCATATCTGAGCCTGGCTGAATGTCCCCATCAGGAGTCAGCTGTGAAGTCCAAAAAGATGACTTAAATCCAATCTGAAGAGCCATGTGTTTTAGTAAAGGCTTATGGATGTACACCTTGCATGCCCCTTCTCACCCTGCATGTCATTGCTCAGGTGGTACTGGCCTCAGCACATGCACCTGTTTCAGGAACTCCAGCCCAAAGGCCACCCCACACTGGGACACCACCTTATGACTTGTTAGTTTTGGCCCCAGTATCAACATTTATCAGGATTAAGAAACAACATTTAGTTAATCTTACCCTTCTATTTCAGACAAAGTTGCTTTTGTATCAGAATAGTTTGGGGATATCAGCTTTTCTTTGCCAGTGTGAGAATAAACATCCTGCCTTTTCCACCTCCATCTCTTAAATTTTAATCCACAAAGGATAAGGGGTTTTAATCATTCTTCAGCTCTAAAATACCATTCAAGGACTAAACAATGCAGTCCTGATATAGCAGGGGAAAAAAACAGGTCTTCCACAATTTACGGGCAAGGGAACCAAATCACAGAAATTGTGCAATTTTTTCCTGGGAAACATTAGTCTTGCCCATGCCTGGGACTGCAGACTAGAGACTTGGGGAGCAGTCACAAAATATCATTTTGATAGACTTAACTAGTTTCTCTGGCCAAGAACTATCCCTAAACATATCATTATATTCTAAAAACTGTTTTTCAACTCCAAATAATTAGAGGCTGTTGTTGCTTCTTTCGTCTCTTGTAGAGATAACTTGCAGCTGTTTGCAAACAGCTGATATGAATTTTTGGTTGCCTGTCTAATAGCACAGTATTGTGCCTGCCTGCAAACTGGAGGAATTTATGCTACAGTGTCAATTTCAAACACATAATATCAAATTAGCTATTGGGAGATATTTCTGTGCATGGGTAAGCTGTGTGTGAAGGCCTCACACAGCCATACTGGAACTCAGTTTTCCAGGGTGGGATCTGGCCCCTCAAGTCATGTTGCCCAGACTAAGAAACATGCTAAGTTTCTGAAGGAACCTGCTGCTTTCTCATAACTGGCTCTTAGGCCCTTTCTTCCAGAGCACTATTTCTCTAGGTAACTGCCATTAAGTGAAAGTGTGGACTCTGAGGAAGGCAAATGGGATCTCACCTTCAGATGATCGTTGCTTCTTCAACCATCCAGCAACAATAAAGCAAGATAAGAGGCACTTAGTGAAATCCAGGTAAATGCGAGTGCTCCTTTTCAGCGGCTCATTCAGTCAGATGATAAACTTCTGTCAGCCACACAGATGAAGGTCATCTTAATCAGACAATACTGATCTTTGATTACACCACATAATAATGATGGAAAGGAACTGCTCAGCCCATTTTGCCCAAAGGGATCTGTTACTGTAGCTGGTTAGAGAAAATGGCATTATCTTACAGGCAAGTCACCGCAATCAACCCGGGCTGAACTACAAGGTGAAGAAAAACTCAGACATCAACAATCACATTTAAATCAAAAGGATACCTGCAATGAGAAAAACTTCAAGGTGAGGTCTGAGGTTTTTCACAAAATTATAAATAGAAAAGATTAGCGTACTGGGCTTTGGGGACCTTTCAATATATGTAGTTACAGAAGCGTGACATAAACAGGGTGACTGATTTCAGTGTGCTTTGAAGCAGGGACTTTTTCAGGATTAAGCCTTTCAACCAGCAAGTAATGTCTGAAAACCTGCATTGTCACAGAGTTCAAGAATTTAGATATTTATTTTCTTCCAGCCTTGAAAGAGTTTGGGTTTTTTGTGGTTTTTGAATCAGTAACTTAGGGTTTGGTTTGTAAAATGAGGGTGACTTAATACGTGACCTGATCAAAGCTGGATAATGGATAGGAATTTTACCGGGCTGAGAACTGCTTTGGCAGACGACTCATTGCTCTGCCAGGTGGCGGTGACATGCCCGCTCATGTGGAGCAATAAATTAGCCCTCTGTTGAAATGATGCAGTACCCATTTTGTAGAAGGTTTCACAGTCTCCCCCTGAATTACCTCCTGTAAAGCCCTCATTTTCACAGGATTTTCTGAACGCTCAGGCTTTGGTTTCCATTAGTTTTCCTCTCTGCAGAACAGCTCTGTGTTTCCACTCCAAGAGCACCAGAACAGCTATTTTGCAGGAATTGGCCTGGGAAAAGCTTCAGTAACAGCTTCCTGCACTGAGCTCTGTGCATCACCTGCAGGTTTTGCTTTATCAGCAGTAAGATGATGAGAGACCATTCAGGTTTTGAGGTTCCTGTTACTGTTTCCATGGCCACTTGTCCCCAGCACATGGAAATATGTCATACTTTTATCCTTTACCATTTCTCCTCTATTCTCCTCTTTGCTCCTCTTCCTTTCCTCCTTCATCCCAAAGCGGCTTCAGAGGCTCTGGAAACTTCAAAACTTCTGCTCCCCCCACATTGCCCCCTTTTTCTATTGCCTCTTTCACACCTAAGGCCCTGGCACATCTAGATGGGCAGCGTAGCACTGCAGACACAGCATGGCATAATCACAGGTTTCTCAGGATTGAACTGAAGAAACTCCTCAGAAAGCACCTGTCCTCCATTTCTCTTGGGGGCTGGAAAGGTGTTTTGGGGGACTACGCTCAAATAAAAGAGACCTTGTCTCCCTTCTTCCATTTGGAGACTATATGAAGGTGTCTAAATGAAGACTGTGTTTGGAAACTCATTGCATATCCATCACCTCTGTTTGTTGTTATACATCTACATCAGACACAGCAGTGCTGCTTCCTTTGAAATAGCTGTGTAAAGTCTGGGCATCTTCCTCTGAAAATCAAGCTGTTTTCTGTCCTTTGCGCATTCCCCTTTTTTAAAAGAAACCCTTTTATGTAAGCATGACTGATCATTATTATGGCCTTGCTAATACAAGGAAGGAAATTGGTAAAATGAATTTTACTATGCAGAGGACAAAACACAGTATTTTAAAGCAGTTTCCAAAGTGCTCGTTACTCGGGCAGCACCTTTGCTGTCATGGATCAAAGCATTCAACAGGGTCTCCACAATCATGAGGGCATCTTCTTCAAACACGGGGTTAAACATGGACCATGTGTCATTTCAGGTCCTCTTCGAGCAAACCTGAATATCAGGCTTTTCAGGCCACCTCAGTGAGCAATTAAATGAAATTCTGCCAAGAGCTGTCATCTGCAGGTTCCCTCATCCTGGGGCACAGTACAAACATTTTTTGCAGATATCTCTGCAGTCCTGCAACGCAAAATGCTGAGGTTTAAGAAGGAGGTATACAAATATGTTTTTCTTAAAAAAAAAAAAAAAAAAAAAAAAGAAAAGAGAAAAGGAAAGAAAACGGGGAAAAAAAGGAAGAACAGAAGAAATCAAACCAGCCCTCTAGTGAATTTTATTGATTGGGAACTCATGAAACTGCAACACAGGGAGTCAAGCACCACTGAGAGTTCCTGTGATTATTTCACTTTCCTGTGGGCCAGAAACTTTCACCGACATGCAGTGGGTGGCAGAAGCCACTGCAGAGGGGGGATCTACTTCTCTGAGAAAGCGGGGCAGTGGTTAACACCCCACTCCTCCGGGCACGTACCCACACAGACATGGAGCAGGGGTAGTACCTTTTAGCGCATCTTCAATCCAATACTCCTCTTCCCAGAAATCAGGATGGGGATTTGAGGGCTCTGCAAGCCAAGCTAATGGCAGAAGAGGAGGAGGTGTTGCAAGAGGGGCACATCTCTGACCGTGCTGCTGTGGTCATGCAGGTGACCCACTGGGGCAGCTCTTCGAGGATGCGCAGCAGTATTTTAAGTCAAGGGGCCAGTATTAAGGAAAGGGGTAGCATTCAATTGATGCAAGTGTTAAATTGTGTAATTGGGTTTGTTAAATTGAGGCAACAGGAAGATGGTGTATCCCATCCCCTGCTCACACGTTTGTCCCAGTGCCATGAGCCTGGCTCAGTCCCCAGCTCTGGGGGCCCTAGAAAAGAACTTAGGGAAGGGGTACAATTATTTATCTGATGATTAGGTCCTTCCCTGGGTGGCCTCTCCTTCAATCTATCTTTGTCCTCTGCACCAATGGCTTGAAAAATAGCAACAACTTCCATATAGCTTTTGTACAACAAATGTCAAAGGAATAAAGGAAAGAGAAAATATTACCTATTGGGGATTTCCACTGAGAGGCTGTGGTTAGGCTAAATCTCCATGACACAATGGAGAGTAGAAAGGATCAACATTAAACAAAGAGTGACCTTCCAGTGCACTATCTAGCAATTTAATCATCAGCAGAGCATCTGACCCCAAATAACAAGTAGCAGCTACTTCTCTAGTCTCTACAGAAGGGAGAGGGGCAAAGATTTTGATTCTCATAAGGGGTCCTTGGAGGTTTTTTTGGTTTTTTCCCTTTATCTTCCCATTTTTTGCATTTTTAGTCTCTTTGAGAACATAGTTTAATGGTCTTAGTTGAGTGCAGCTTTCCTCACAATCCTGTTCATCTCTATGCTTCATCACCTAGAAATTAGTAAAAATTGTCACTGCTCTAAAACTTCTAAACTATATCCTTTTAAAAGGATCCCTTCTCCCCATTCCTAACGTTGTCAACATCTGCAACATCCTGGGCTAGTCTGTACCTAGAAGCAAGAATCCCTGATAATTCTCTGATAAACAATCAGAGAAACAGTATAAAAATGGACTGTAGTGAGGCCTCCTATCCTCTTCTCTATACCATAGATTACTGAAATGTGTAAACATCAATTAAGGCTAAAGCAAAGAGGCGTGAAAATAGATAGATTTTAATCATGCTGGCTATTGGCTGAAGCACATTTTAAACATGTAGTTTAAAGTTGTTCCATTTCCTCTGTTTCAGTAAATATGTGTATAGCCCATAATTACATAGACAAATTTTGATAACTGCTTCCTCTTTTGCATAAAGATTTTTCTCAGTTTTGTTCTTAGACTCTCCCATCAGCTGATTTTCTATGCGTATAGGCATACATTAAAAAGACTAATCAGACATCCTTAGAGACACAACAGACTTACCCTAGGTTTATTTCTGTGAATGTGTCTCATCATTCCTGGATTTCTGAAATTTACTGCAGTTATCTAGCTCACGTCTTGCAAATGATCCAAATAAAGAATGAGTCAGATTGGCAGAGCTAGCAGAAAAAACATTAGATGATGATTTAGAGCTATGATAACCAATCTATAGGTCAGTAACTCTCATGCAAAATTTAGCCACACTGCCAAAGAATAGTGTCCAAGTCAAAAGTGTAAATGGGTTCAGAAGAAAACTTATTCTTGTAGGATTAAATATAATTCATTATATTTAATATGTAGCCCTCAAATGTATCTTCTGAATCAGGGAGTCTTTATTCTTCTAGATTGCCAGAAATTGGTAGAATAAAAGAAGGGAAAGATTACTGCATTGCCCATCCTGTTTTCAGTAGTCCAAGCATCTTCTTTCTCAGGTGTCCCATAGCCACCATTACCCGCAAGTGCCTGAGCTAACCTTGCCTGGCAGTGCTTAACGTGCTATGCTGATTCTCCCTCATGCCCAGAGCATGGGATCAAATACTTTATAACCACAGGAAAATGTACTGATCCCTCTATCCCAGAGAAAACAATGACTTTGATCCTCCACTCCAATAAAGTTCTTGCCAGATAATCCTAGACTCACACTGAGAATTTCCCTCCATCGCATTTGCCACTGGGTGTGGCCATATGCTGATTATTGGAGAGGATGGAAGAGCAGCCGCATGCATCCAGCTGGAATGACCTTAGATATTAAGAGAACAAGCATGAGAAAATCTCTCTCTTCATGACAGAGTGCACAGCTCTGCTTCAGCAGTAGGCTGCCTTGAGTGCTTCCTCCAAAAAGCTCTGTTCTGCACCATACCTTAACAGCAAACTCCTGGGTGTATAGAGGAGAAGTAAACAGAGGAAAATAAATAGCAGATAGAAGATATCTTTATGTACCACAACTACAACTCTTACAAGTTCTACTCTCTTATGAAACCTGTCCTTCTGTTTGCTCTACAAACAACACACCGTGTTCTGCTCCTGGGACAAGTCTGTAAACCACCAAGGCCTCTATATTCATGGGAGGTCACAGAACAAGCTCCTGGCTGCCAACTGCTTGATTTCTCAATTTGCATTTTTTTCCCATGCACATAAAAGCTGGGTTTACAGCTTGTTGGATTTATAAGGTCCTGTTCTGTTGTGAGGATATTAAAAGTAACTGAAAAAATGAAATATTCATATTAGAATGAATATAGGAAATTCCAGTTCAGGATATTTGCAATCTTTCTCTAGTCCTGGCCAATGAATCCCCCAAATATACTAATGAAAGAGAACTAACACTGTTGCTTCAGTGTTAGAAGGGAGGTCGTGACCAGGGTTTTTGGCTTACAGGTCACTTGTGATCTTCCTTTAACCTCTCATAAGTATCAAGTGAAACTTATTATTTTGATGATTGCTCCAATTACATGTATACCTCACATTTCCAACCATTCTATTACAAATTATCTATGTAAATTAAGAGTGTAATTTGATCACACATTAATAAAGTTAATAATAATGTCAGTCTGGTATCATGAACCAATAATCCTCATCTCAATATCTTATGACCTAGGATAAATAGACTATTTAAAAAAAAAAATCAAAAGGAAGAATAGTATGGTTACTTTTCACCAAGTCTGCTTAAATTCTTGGTTTTTTCTTTAATTTAAGGATGTCATTGGTTGGTAGGTGTCCCGGTTTCAGCTGGGACAGAGTTGATTTTCTTCCTAGTAGCTGGTATAGTGCTGTGTTTTGGATTTAGGGTGAGAATAATGTTGATAACACACTGATGTTTTGGTTGTTGCTAAGTAGTGCTTACACTAGTCAAGGACTTTTCAGCTTCCCATGCTCTGCCAGGTGCACAAGAAGCTGGGAGGGGGCACAGCCAGGACAGCTGACCCAGACTGGCCAAAGGGCTATTCCATACCATATGACATCATGCTCAGTATATAAACTGGGGGAAGAAGGAGGAAGGGGGGGACGTTCAGAGTGATGGCGTTTGTCTTATAACCATTACGCATAATGGAGCCCTGCATTCCTGGGGATGGCTGAACACCTGCCTGCCAATGGGAAGTAGTGAATGAATTCCTTGCTTTGCTTTGCTTACATGCGCAGCTTTTGCTTTCCCTATTAAACTGTCTTTATCTCAACCCACAAGTTTTCTCACTTTTACTCTTCCGATTCTCTCCCTCATCCCACCAGGGGGGAGTGAGTGAGCAGCTGTGTAGTGCTTAGTTGTCAACTGGGGTTAAACCACGACAGTAGGAGATCATTTAGAAGGAAGAGACAAATAGTTGTTCCAAACCCAGAAGCATCACAATTAAAAAAAAGTGAAAGAAGGGAAAGCTGGGGACAGGTAAACAAATAAAAGCAGAAATAGGCATTGCAAAGAATATAATTGATAGATAGAGTGATTATCAGAGTTGCCAATACTAGAGTCAATTGCATTGCTTATTGTGCATACTTTTGGTTTTGGGGGGATATTAATAAATAGGGATTCTGGATAGTCTCCCTCATACCTTTGAGGTTTCCCAGAAATGCAGGTCCAGTGGTTCCTGCCGGCTTCTCTGAGCACTCAGGTGGCACCTTCAGAACAACTCCCTCAGACACCCCTGCCTGCAGTACCAGGGTCCAGACAGGGAAAGTACCCATAACACCTTATCAGCGACTCACCATACAGGCTCTTGACTAATTCGTCAGGGTCCTGTTGATCCCAGGTTGCAAAACAGCGAGTGCAGCCATCCCCAGTGTCCCCCAGAGCTGCAGGGCAGTGGGGAGCGGCTGGTGCCTGTCCAGGGAGGCTCCTCCACCACTCGCCCCTTCCCCAGCCCTTTCGGAGGTCCTCCCTCACCTCCTCAGCACAGCGCTCCCCTCACCTCTCCCTGCCTGCCACCATGCTCTGCCATAACGGCAGACACAGCCTAGTCACACAAGCCATCCTCTGCCAGACTCCTGCCACCACCTGACAATTAAATTGCTTTGTGTTAAAAACAATACCAAAAAAAATTCCAAAACCAAAAAACCCTGACTTCTTATGTCTTTGCAGATTGAGCCCCTTGCAGATTCGCAGCCCAAGTGCCCCCTCGCCCCATCTCCACAGGGCCCCATTGCCCATCGTGGGATGATGAAATAGGGAGGGAGGATGGCATCATGGCCACAAAGCATGATGCAACCCAAGATGCTGCTGCACAAAGTCAAGTCCTACACCTGTCTGTGGGATGCAGCCCACACACTTCCTCACCATGACCCCCCCCCCGCTTCCTCCCCCCCTGCGTCCACACTCCTCCGCTCCTCTCCTATACACCTGGAGTCGGAGGGGATGGTGACAGCCCTGCCAAGGGGCACAGGGCACACACACAGCACCCAGACCCACAATGGGGGCAGGGAGCAGCCGACACCGGGACCTTCCCAAAGCACAAAGGGCCCAGAGAATAGAAACAGGTTGTAAAGTGCAGAAATACTTTGTTGTTATCAATCAAGTGCAAAACCCTTTTTCCTGATTCCTCTATTTACGTCTCCTTTATACCTCTTGGAGTTGGCTGGTGCACCTGCAGAGAGATCTCTGGTGAGGAAGAACACAGTACCCTAACCCTCGAAGGGAGACTTCTTATTTCTGACTTGTTTGTTTGCACTCTTAATGCCAAAGGTCACCCCAGCAGCTTTCCCTCTCCCACCAGTAACCAACACTTCACAGAGGCACACCCATGGCCAAAAGTGTGCATACCGGGGGGGGGGGACACACGGACTTGGCACATGACTGTGGATGCATGGGAGAAGCTTGTCCCCATGTTTAGAGCCAGTGTGGACATCAAACACGTTCAGCTCTGTGCTGGTTTTGCTTTCCCTGATGTCACCTGGATACAAAGCAGGATCTCAAATGTGGTGTTCATTTAGCAAAGGGGGGATTACGGGCTGCAGGTTGGTGGTGCCACATGGAGCTGCTCCCCATCACAGGGCTCCCCTGAAGTCAAGAAGGAGACAGTGGATGAATCCAGCCCTTAGGTCAGCATAATAGATGGGTGCTCAGGGAGGACAGCACTCATGTCTGCATCTGACCACCCTGTCCCACCACTTCCAGCATGTCCTCCTCTTCTCTACGAGCTGCTTACACCTATAGAGAAAGCACTGAGAGCCCCAAAAGGAGCACTTTTTGGCAGGAAGGGACAAGCCTCCTTCCATTTCTGTGCAAGGTCATTGCCACCGATGCATTTCTTCTTGCAGTCCTTCGTGCCTAAAGCAAATCTGCGGGGCAGCTGTAGGGGACTTTCCATCTCCAGGGAGGCTTTTGGTTTTCTCAAGCAGCAGAAGTCACATCCTCCTTCCTCTGTGTATGTTTCCGCGTATGAAAAATAAAACCAAAAAGGAAATGAACTCATTTCAGAGCAATCAGAGGCAAAGCTTTAAAGTGAAACTACCTCACAACATGGGATGCTGTCAGTCCTCTCATACCAACTCTGTTGTCAGTCTAGTGATGAGCCAAGTGGTCCCTCTGCCTTCACAGTCTGTGGCCACCCTGCCAGCTTTCACCAAGACATGATTTCAGTCTGCTCCACTTCTCAACCAGCACAACCTGCGTAGGGACCGTTAGTATGGAGGGGTAGGGCATATAGCAGGTTTCACACTGCCATGATGCAGCATTCAGATCCTGAAATGGAAATGGTCCAGTCTCTCCCAGTGATGCTCTGGTGGCTGGAGACTGCCCGTACTCGCTACAGCACCCCAAAATGGGTATATCTTGGCAGTGCTTGTGTATGTGTGTGTGTGCATGTGTGGGTTAGGGGCACAGCCTGCTCCCATACTCCTGCCAGCTCCTGAGGTCTGGGCTGTGATGATCTACCCACAATATAGTCTCATACATTTGTGCCTTTTTTTCCTAAACAGACATTTTGAAATGAAACCCAAATCATATTCTCAGTATTTCCTTGTTGTAGCAAAGACATGGCCCCAAAATCCCCAACCAAACACACCTAATCTCTTATTCATACAAATCACTGACGATTCAAATTGTAGAGGAGATCCTATACTTTCTTATAACGTTGAACATACTGTCTGCCTTTTCCAAATGTAGGGTTCTAATCTTTACAGTGAATAAAACAGTTAAGCCCTAAAAATTGCAAAGGAGGTTTCACAAAAGATACTGCATTCTACCTTGGTTCAGTCCCCACTTTCTGTTATTAATTCTGATTGCCTTTTGCCCTAAGTTCCCCATTTAAAATCTTTTCCCCTTTAAATCTGCTTTATAGGATTTAGGGGCACTAAGTGATTCTTTATCCAATTGGAGATTATTTAAACAAGGCACTTCCAAAACCCAGCACAGAGAAAATATTGTTCAGAATAGTCTGAAAACCTTCTAACCATGCAAAATAGCTCCTGTCCCAACTGAAGAGCATTGAAAAGGTACAGGAGAGACACTGCAGGACTGAGGTGCCAGACCGGGAATCCCAGGTCACCATGCTGGTGTCCAGCAAAGCTTCTTTGGATTCCCTAATTCTCCTGTTGTTAGACTTCAGTGATTCACAGCAAGTGAGTGATAGTGAGCCCTGCATGGGTTACCAGATTGCTGGCTCAGCTGCAAGGCATCGGCACACCAGGAAAGCACCAAGTGTCTTCCACATGGGATTTTCCATTTTTTTTCAATCCCACATCTGCTGTATTGACTATATACAAAAATTATGACAAAGCACAGAGGCGGCATAGGGAATAGGGGAAATAGGAGGTAGCCAGAGCCTGAAAAAGATCTGGCAGACCAGCAAGCAATGATGAATTCCATAAATGGAGCACATCCAAATTCTCAACAAAGATAGCAAGACAGAAAATAACCATAGTCACCATCCAAGGAAGGACTTCTGCAAAAATCCAGCAGTGATGGCGCAGCTGTATTCTTGGTGTTTGCAAAGACACCTACGCACATGGAGGAGAGTTCTTCAGCAAATTCTCCACCAGCCTGATAAACAGTGATCAACGCCAATATTTATTTACTTTACTAATACCTACTTCTTCTGGATAGCAGTTGCAAAGACTGGCCTTTATGAGAATATTGTCATCTTCACGAGTGCTAAAATCCACTTAACAAACTACTTAATGAATTTTTCCATCTCTTACATCCTTTTTAGCTCTTTAGAAAACATTACGGTGACTACCAATGGGCTGAATTGGGAATGGCCTTACAAGGAGCTACCTGCAGTGTCTTTGCTTTTTGCTTTCACAGAAAATTCAGCTCACCAGATAATCTGCCCTGGCTAATTTAGAATTGACTGTATAACAACCTAAGACCAGGAAAATTCAGTCAACTAAGTCTTTTTACAGTTACTCCTTGATTAAACAGCACGCAGTCAATGTAAACTCTCTTACACTTCAGCTATATCAAGGAGGGGCTCTGGTATCCAACCCCATCCTCAACCAAATGCTATTGCTGTCAGTAGGAAAACTGCTTTGCCCACCCTGGCTTTGGTGGGCACTAGATCAGACACATGCAAGTCATCTTTCAGAAGCATTTTGCAAATAATTAATGCAGCCTGCTTGGCACACAGGTGCTTGCAGAAGAAAAGATGGGTGTTCATCCCCTCTGCCAGTGACAGAGCACTGTGATATATGAACAAGCCATGCAGTTCACCTTTTGCTAAGGAAATTATATGTTTAAGCTTTCAAGGGAAGCAGGCAAGAGAGAACAACATAGGAGGGAGAGTCTAAGAATTAGTGGTAGGGCCATTAGGTAATATTTAAACAACAGATAAGACCTGTGCAAGTGGGGGTTACATCCAAGCAGCGGGCAGGCAGTTCTTTTCCTGTCTGGTGCTGGATCACACCAGCAACTGAACATCGAATTAGCTGGAGTATTTCTCTTAACTATTTAAATCTGCACTCACCTCTTCCCTCACCATAGTGGAAGTGTTGGCAGTGTAGCAGCAGCTGCTGGAGGACGAAGCTTTGCTGCAGTTGCCACTAGAAAATCGCTAACACAGAACAAAGCTGTTTCCTTGAAAAGTGAAGTTGACATTAATGCTTAAGGCTTGAGGATTTATGAAGCTTTACTTGTAATGGTGAGAGAGATCCCTGGAGGAAAGGTACCAGAGAAGAGCAAACAAGAGTTAGAGTGATTTAAGAAATGGGGGGGGGGGGGGGGAGAAAGCCCACTGAGGCCAGCACACAGTGATCATCATCCACACTCAGCGTGGTCACACTCTGCCATGCTTTCCCAAAATGACCTTTGGTTTGTGCTCCTGACAATAGAGATGAGTTTCCTGCTCCTGTGCTTGGACCTGCAAGGATCAACAGGAACCACTGACTTTGCAGTCTGCAGAAATGGGAAAAGGGAGAGAGAGAGAGAGACAAACAGCTTCTCAGTTAACACAAGAGCTGTCAACACCAGACAGCCTTTGGAAGATCAGAACAACTCCAATAACAAAGCAGTACCAGAGATTTATTTAAGATCTTATAGGGATATGCAGAAACAGCTTGAAGCTGATTCAGCACAAATACTGAGTTCAGAGAAAAAACAGCTAGTTTCCTTTCTCTCCTACTCTTGATTTCATTTCTGCAACATTCGATTTCCTTTCAGCAAGTCTGCCCACTGATATTATTCATACTGAGAGTCAGTCACGTATCGGCTTTCAATAACATGTTCCTGGTTAGAATGCATCGCCCAGACACTGGTGAAGCTCTGAGCATGTTATCTCAAGATGATTCTCTCTTCTCAGCTGTGTAATTGCACTAACTTTAAATGATGTTAAACAGAAATAAACCGGAAGAGTGCTCTGAGAGGCTTGTGGTCCTTGGGCTGCTGCTCTCTGCTCCCCCGCCGCAGCTGTGCCCACCTGGGGACCCATGGTCCCGCTCAGTGGAGCCACAGCAAGAAACAGCTTTTGTGGCTGCTCTGGTAGAGCAGCTTTCCAGAGGTCTGTGCTTCCCACAGCTACACTGCTTTATTTAAGGGAACTGAAACAAAAAACCATCAGAGCTCGCTAGTGGCTTGAAACTACAATGGACACTTTTTTTTGCTCTGCCCTTGTTGTGCAATCCTATAATTGGCAGCAGCCCTGCTGTGTGCTGCCCCTGCTGTAACGGACTGTGATTTGTCACACATCAGTAAAGCGCAATCAGGCTGACCTCTCCCTATGGGAGCCCCTCTAAACAGTGGGGCTTCCTGCCTTACACCACTGCACTCACATACACAGCTCTGACCGCAGCGATGGGGTGGCACTCAGCCAGAGGTGAGCACTTCAGATACTCTGGTTCACAGGCAGGTCTATTATCCCATTTTGTACACTAAAGTCCCCCACTGTTCTTATTACCCTACCATTATTTTAAAATAAAATAGAGAAATAAATTTATGCCTGCGATTCTACTAGCCCACTGGTTTGTGTCCAGCTGCCCTGGCAGGAAAAGCATCTCCTCACCCACATAGGCCCAAAAGAAGGGCCCATCTCTCGGTGTTGCCATAGAGATATAGGGAGAAGTTGCCCTTAAAGATCATTCCCCTTTTGGGTGAGGAAGTATTGCTAAACAGGACAGGATCGAGGTTCATTTGGTTTTGGCCTCACTGGAGGAACAGTTATTTAAATAATTTACCCAAGTATTAGATCTGTCTCCGAATTCACAAAGAACAAGCCCTAGGTTGTCCTTGGCTCTGCCTAAACAAGCAAAATAAATGCACAACCTAACACACGTGTGCCCAACAGTGCAAGGGACCAGTGTGTCCCTCTTCCCTGCAGCCTGAGTTTGTGAGCGCTTTCCCTGCATTTGGGACTGCTGAGCATTGAGAGCACTGGGGGCACGTGAGGGTCTTGGTAAGCACCCTGGCCCCCTGTGCCGGTGTCCTGGAGGGGCTGCCGTGATTTGCAGAGCAGCCATCAGGCTTCACTCAGCCCATGTTACAGCCATGAGATGCAGCCCTGAGCATCATGTGCTTCAGACCACACCACCTCCGCCGTGAGGGATGACACATCATGCAGCCTGACACGCTCCTGAGCTGTTTACCTGTTGTTGTAGAAGTCACTTTCTAGCTCAAATAAGAATCCAAAGGCCTGTTGAAGCCTTAGACTGCAAGCTGTGAACTTTCACCTAGATATGCTGACTGTATGCTGAACTCCTACCTAGCTACATGAAGGAAGGCCCTGAAACCGGTGCAAACCAGGAAGATAAGGTAGCCACAACCATTCACAGAAGCTGCAACTATTCAAGATGATAAGAAAAGGAATGTCCTGCCTGGAGACAGAGAAAGGATCCAATAAGGACCAAGAAGACCCCAGACCCAAATATTACTATTGGACCAAACCGTCGCATGAGGGGAGGGGAACTTAGACTGTAAGGGTATAATTGCCCAGGGATTTCTTTGTTTGGGGTCCCTCCCCAGAGGCACCCAGCTCGAGCTGCTCTTCACCACTGTACCACTCAATAAATTCGCCTGGCGTACGTCATGTCGGAGACTCTGCTTCGGGGAAACCTAGGGTCGAGCCTGAGGGGAGAGAAAGCAACCGAGGGTGAGTGTGTGCATGAGTGAGGAGTCGGAAAGGGGCACCTGTCAGCTCAGTGGAGGTGCCCGCTGTGAAGGGACTCCGGTCCTAGCAGTTGTCTTGGGTGGTGTGTGTGCGACTCCCTGAATGGTGTGTGAATGCTCGGGCAGCTGCTGCTCCTTTAAAACCTGCCTTCCCTCCATCTAAAACCCAACAGACTTATTTTGAAGAAACAGTTTCTTAATGTAACAGGAATGATACAGTCAAAGGGCAGCTCTCCCTGAACAGGGCTGGGTTACAAACAAGGGCATTCACACAGCTGAAAAATGACCCTGAACACATCAAGTCAAGCAAATAAGCCTATATGCCATATAGGTTTTATACCAAAGGATGAGGGATGAAGGCAATACCTTCTCAAAAAACTTCTCTGTGGTCAACTTAAAGTGCTCTGACACCAGGCGCTAGGTCACAACCCAGCAGAGCACACTGAGGGATGCTACCAGAGCCAGCACCCACTGCAGCCTAGCTGCCGTCTTGGGAACGGCTGTGCAAAAGCCTCATCCAGCTATAGCCTTCGTTTGGACATCTCACCCTGAGAAATGCCCTATCCATGAGCCACCACTGCTGCCTTTCCCACATGCCAGCCCCACGGCACCACTGTGCCTGCTGCCTTCTGTCAGGGGCTGAGGTTTCCTACGCAGGGAGAGAAATCCCAGCCCTGTTTCAGGTGTGCCATTGCTTCCAGCACATATGCAGGGGAAAGGGTTTCCAAGCTGAGCTGGTGAGTTTCCTCTTCTAATAGACTTCAAAGTCATCAGCGTTTCTAGACACTTGACTTCAGAGGCTCCAATCCCATGGAAAGGAGCTTCTTGACAGCCCCTTGTGGGTCTGTATTATACTGCAGCGTCTTTTCCTTGAAAGTTCTTGTGTTTTGATGGGATAGGTGGACATTTACTGGCTTTCAGCCACAAATCAGTTCTTTGTTATGTGTGGTCCATCTGTTCTCTCTTTATGTCAAACTGTTTTCATTTCCCCCTAAAAACAAAAGTCCATCCTATGTGCCACCACACCAAATATCAGCTTTCCGAGAGACAGGAGGCAGATAAGTGACTCATATATCACCAGCAGCTCTCCCAACACTGTGCAACAATCACAAAGTCACGAGGGTGACTTTAAAATTCCAGCTCTTGGTTCTTGTAAAAAGCATCATCTAAAATTACAGCAAGCACAGGTAAGTGCGCCCCAGCGCATGTCAGCCAGCAACACGTTATGTGGGCACTGCGCTGCCACAGGGAGGATCCAGCAGCAGGAGGGAGGCCCTAAGTTGCAAATAGGGCACATGATATGGACCAGCTCATTTCTCTATGACTTGTTTGTGGCCAAGGTCACCATCACAGTGCTGTGTCAGGAGCATCTCTTGACTAAGAGCAAGCAGACCCATCCATCCATATCTTGTTGCCCACCACAAGCACAACCCATCCCTTGCTTCTGCTTGTCCAAGCACACTCCATCCCTCTACCTCTTCCTCAGCGCAAGCACAACCCTGTCCATCTCTCCTGAACCACCACCACAAGCACAACCCTGTCCATCTCTCCTGAACCACCACCACAAGCACAGCCCACCCTCCCATCTCTCCTTGCCCAGCACAAGCACACTCCACCCCTCTGCCTCTTCTTGCCCAGAAGATGCAAACCTCATCCCTCCACCCCTCCTGGCCCACCACAAGCCCATCCCATGCCTCCATCTCCTCTTCCCTAAGCACACCCCATCCCTACACCAAGTCTTCTCCTCCAAGCGCATCCCATCCCGCCATTCCTTTTTGTCCCACAGCGGAGGCGCTGTCCCTGGGGCCCGGCACCCGCCACCCCGCGCTCCGGCACGCCGCCGCCTGCCCGGCGGGGGGGGCGGGATTCCCGTACGGTTTCCCCACGTCACAGCGCGGGGAAAGCCCCGCCGCGCCGCCGCTCTTAGGGCTCGCTCCGCTCCGCCCCGCCCCGCCCGCCCGCACTCTTGCCGCCGCCGAGCTGTGACGTACCCAGCCGCCGCGATGATGCCCGGCAGGGCCCTGCGCAAGGCCGCGCCGCCCGCCGCTCCCGCAGGTACCGGAGGGTGAAGGGAGCGGGGTGGTGGTGGGGCGCTTCTCCGCCCGGGCCGCTGCTCGCCGGCTCCAGCACCCGGAGCGGGGGCAGCGCTCGCCGCGCCGCGGGCGGCAGGATGCGGCTGCGGCCGCCCGTGTGAAAACGGGAGGAGGGGGATTTAATATTGAGAAAAAAGCGGCCTTATTTACAATATTGCCAAGATCTCATTAGAATTAAAACCAAATATGCATGGCTGACGGCCGTGCGTGTGCTCTGCAGAACGGGAGGTGGTGGCGGAGTGCGCCCTGCAGCTGCGCAGGATAGGCGACAAGTGGGACCTGCGGCAGAAGATCTTGAACCTCCTAACAAAGCTATTCTGCCCGGAAACGTGAGCTCCCCTCAGACACGGTGCGCTGAAAAGCAGGGAAGACCTTGGCTTTGTTGGTTTGGAACGAGAGACTTCACTGACACTGGGAGATGAAGAAAGCTCTTTGCGTTGTATTTTGCTGCCTGTAGCTACTGAAGGGTGGCTGTCGCAACATGGTTTCTTTGAAGAATGTTACAGCAATATTGGTGTATGAATGCCAGGTGAAAAAAAAGATAGCGATGGGCAGAGCCCCTCACCACGCGATGGGGAGACTTGGGGCAAGATGGAACTTGCCCTTCAGCCTGGTCTGAGAAGACTTCCAGGAGCCTGGTTTCCCCAGTCACCCTCTGGTCCTCTGTCCCACAGCTACATTTCACCAAAGAGCTCAGATCACCTTCAGAAAGAAGCCAAAAAAAGTCAGTGTCTTGGAACATGGGATTGTATCTCAAGGCAAAAGCCAGTTGCTCGGTTTCTGACTGGTCTTGTTTTCTAAAGCATGGATTCTGCTGGACAGGAATCTGGTGTTGGGATTGTTTCATTTGTTAATTAAACCACTATATTGAAAAGTTATTTGTTACAGGATGCTGCTTTGTGGATTAAAAATTACAATTCTATGAATTAACACGATGTTGCATAGTTCTAGTCTATATTATATATATTTGCATATATATTATATATAAAAATATAAACATGTGCACCCCACGTATATGAAATGAGTATTTCACAGAACTATTAATTGAATGCTACTTGTTTAGGCTCAAAAAGTAGTATGAAAAAATGTTCAAAACATGACATAAAAATCCATTATATTAACTAGAAGAAAGCATAATGTTTTCTGAAAATAAAGGAAATAAATACTTCATGCATCACAGAGGGGAGCATACTTTAGTATAGCATTATATAAGACACATATATATGAATATATATTACACAAATACAGATATTGAAATATGTGTGTTTGGTAGAAGGATTCTTTCAACATTACAAAGAATTTCTTGAGAACAGTACAATACTGCTGTGTGTCTTTATAAGTAAAAAAATAACTCTTCAATAGAAGTAGATCTTAAAGTTGAATCTGAGTTGAAACTCAAGATTTCTTGAGAATGTTATTTATTCAAAGAAAGCAACTACCTCTCTTTGAAGAAATAATATCAATAGAATTGAATGTTACAGTCAGTACAGAAATGTAGTCTTGGATTTCTGAATGTTTAATGATACCTACAAGTGAAAGTTCTTCCCTTGTACTTTATTTCCATTTCATTTCATAGAAACCTCATTTCGGTTCCAGAATGATGAAGCCGCTGTAGCACATCCAGTGGATGGTGATGCATTATGCCTATCTCACTGAGGGGTCACCCTTGGCTGGCTTTGGAGGAGCTGAATTAATCATGCTGATTGCCGTCAAGGCAAACAGTAACTCTGCTAGTCAATTCATGTCAGACGTGATCCTAAACAGTATTTTTTCATGGGTGCAAGCTAGCAAGAAAATGGCTGAAGCTGATCATGTTTTGTAGCTACCTCTTAAGTCAATGGTCAGAGTCGCTTCTCTTACTAACCTTGTACGTAAGTACGTTTGCATTGTATAAGGCTGTATAGTTGCACCTTCTGAATTCTGGGTCTGTTCAAATTACATTTTTTCCTGCCTTGCAGTGAATTCTTGTTTGTATTGATAATGAATTTTTCAGTTAGCTCTTTTGAATCTGCCTTTGCAAAATTGTCATTACATAGCTCTGGTCACTCTGTCACAACCAACTGTGTATGGCTGTTACTTGTTGACACTGATTTCACTAAGCAGAAGCTGACTGACTTTGCCTGCTTTCCGCATGGAGGACTTAACCCCGTCCCAGTGGCGTTACTGGGAGCTTTGCCATTGGCTTGAGCCACATGCATGGTTTCCTCCTCCTCTAAGCCAGCTAATACCTTTTCAGTGAGAACATAATGTTTCAAGAATAGTTATTATTTGTCTTAGTACTGCAAAGTAACATGTTTTGCTGACATGTACACAGGTCAGTTTTTCAGGTATTAAAAAGTAAATGCAAAGAGTTTCTGTTAGGCTAAACACCAGCTCCCAGGCTAGCGCTGCGTGCAACTTGGCAAAGCTGTTCATCAAAAGCAGCCCCGACTTCAACAGAAAGGCTCCTGCTGTGTGCCCTGGGCTTGGTGGAGTCCTGGAGTCTTCATCAAGGACACTAAACAATGATTGTGCCTGTCCGGGACTCTGAGGAAAATTCAGCATTAGTATTTGCATTAGTAGCTGAAATGTATTTGAATAAAAGTGTTCTGCTCAACATATGCTGCTTTGAAATTCCATAGGAAATGAGGTGCAGGCTTCATAGAGCCTGCCCAATTCTTCAGGCCGTAGCACACATGAATGTTAGGAAAAAAAGGTATCCCCATAAATGCATTATCACAGGGATATCTGAGTTAAGTACTAGTGCAGTATTTTTCTGTCTAGATCTGCAAAAATTATTTGCTTTTTGTGAAATGCTTTTATGTTTCTCTGAGGATTGTCAAGAGTGCTAGTGTTCACAGTGAGTTCAGGAAAAAAGTCCTAGATCCAAGTGATCAGTGCCAGTATATGAGTAAGCACTTGCTGATGTCCTCCCTAGGAGTCCTTTTGTTACTTCTCCAAAGGATCTGCTATATGACTGTATCAACATGAGTTTGTTTCTCTTAAGACCTATTCTGGATACAGGCCAGATGTTTTGCTGTATGCCCCATGCATGTATGTCTTGAATTCTTGCTGAGATAATAAATACAATGTTAGCAAGAAAAATGAGTTGTTGTTATAACTCAGGGTTTTTTTCTGGATTCTGAATGCGTGATCGTATTATACAAATTCCTTCCATACATCCAAGTCAGAGGGCACACACTAAGGCAACAGCAGAGTGCCAGTAGATATACATTGGGAGATTAGGCTTTTACTTCTGCCTTTAAGAGGAACAAGACATAACCATATCCTTGAACTTCAAATGGGAAACAGGCACACCTATTCTAATATTTTCTAGTAACTACTGCCCACAGAATAGTTTGGTGGTGTCAGGGGCACCATTACCTCTACTAGAGGTATTGCAGCTTCGATGAAGAGAGTCCCTGGGAATCAATGAAGGATAGACAGCCAAGTTAAGGTTTTTATCTCAGATGCAGGCAGAAAGGAATGCAGCGTTTTGCCAAGTTCAGATTTTTACTTTCTCAAGAGTTTGAAGCTGGAGTTTTGGAAAAGGGGTAAATGATACTGCTTACCACAAGGGAATAGCAAAGGGATAGCGCAGAGCTTATTCTTTCTCCCTAAAGCCGGGACCCAAAGATGTGTCTGTGGAGAGGAGAGCCCAAGATCCTCACCTGCTATACCGTGCACATCAGCAGGCTTTCCTCTGACTCGTTGTGCTGCTTCTTCCCAGCTTCACGGGCAGGGAGCACCACGCCTGGGGCATGTGTTCCTAGCTCGAGAAGGACTAAGAGCTTCCTGGCCAAAGGCTCTGGTTTCTAATAAACTAAAAAAAAAAAAAAAAAAAATATCAAAGGGAAGCAAATTGCCATCCTTTCCCAGTTAGCCACCAGTGGAGGCTTGGAAGAGCTTTACTTAGGAGGCATCAGTGAAGCGGTCCTGAGAAGGCCTATCAGTCTGGTGCCAAGTGCTACTGCAGGTGCTGTACAGTGAATTTTTGCACAGCCCCACCAGGAAACAAATTATACTTGTAAGGCTCATCAGCCTTGTGAAAACATCCAGACACCCTCACCCACTGCCCACTGGAGGCTGGCCCCTCTCCAGCCAGGTCACTGCTAGAGTGTGATGCTTGTGACCTGCTCCTCCCAAAAGGGCAAGGAAAAAAAAATCTCATCACTGGGGCATGGCATTGCTATCTGAAGGTGCCTGACTCACCCCCAAGCACCTGATATCAAAACAACAAACTAAACCCACCTGCCAAAGCAAACTGCTGGAGTTGCTGCCCCATAGTGCTCTCCATTAACCACAGCCCATGGGCACCTGCCAGACCAACAAGTGCAGCCTCAGGCCATGTTTGCACTGTGCTCACCCAGGCAAAAACCAGCCCAGTGCCCTCAGCCAGCTCACACTCTCACACCTGAGACTGGATGCACAAGCAGTATTTCCTAAACAAATTGCTAGACAACAGATAACACCTCCCTCCTCCCCTCTCCCCCTGTGGGATGTTTTTTTAAGTCATCTGAAAAAGAATGTCTCATATGCTGCTAATTATTTTTAGCATATGCTGCTGGAAGAGACTCATTTTCTCTTCATTGACATGAGACAGTCCAAAGGCATGACATGCATCTGTAGAGGTGCAAGGAGGCCAGACAGGAAGGGCTGGGGATATGGTCTTTTGGTCTGGCAGGGTTTTCCATGAAGTAGGTGACTGTCTGATGGTGGGACTGTCAGGGAGCAATAGTCCCAAAAGCTGTTACAGCTGTAAACAAGGGTCTTTACTCAAGTGCATCACTATATTGTCTGGATGATGGTGTAAGAAACTGGCCACACCAAGGCTGCCCTCCCTTCTCATGCACAGTCTCTTTGCAATGCAAATCTCACCAGTCTGCAAGCCCTCCGAAAGTGCGGAGGCAGGCATCGCTAACTCCTTTAGCAACAGGAGATATGCCGTGAAACGTCAGTGACCTCAAATAAAACTGTTTCTGCCATTTCATATTACGGGGGCTTTGGCATCATTCCCTCCTCTGCAGGAAAGGACAGCAGGCGCACCACCTGGCTCAGCTCCTCCATGCTGCTGCCACCGCTTGAAGGGCCAAGGCACCTTCCTGCAGGGGACAGGCTAGCTTGCAAACCTCGAAAGAAACCAGTTACCTTCAACAACACTGGATAAGGCTGGCGGACATGCCTTGGAGCTGCCGTCAGGACACTGGCACCCCTGCGTTGCCCACCGTGACACTGCCGCAGTGCCCGCCTGGGGGGCTCAGAGCAGAAGATGGCCCCTGGGATGGTGCCCGTCACCAGGCTTTTGTGCCTTTGGGATTTTGCCTGCGTTATCGCACTCTTGCCCAGGTCAAGGTACCATGTTTGCACCTCCTCCCTCAGCTCCGGGATCCAAGCTGGGATCTCAGCCACCTTTGCCACCTGCTGCATGGCAGTGATTAAGGGTAGATTTCTGCTTGCACCTTCCCCTTTGCACTCCCGAAAGGGATGTGACCGAGCCATGACAAAGGCACGAGGCCACATCCAGGTCCCTCCTGCCCAGGATCAGGAATTAGGGAGATAATTTTTGATGACAGCAGCTGTGCTTTCCCCAGTGCTGCTGTGGCATCAGCATCACATCAAGGAAATGGCTTTGCTAGGTAGGGAAAAATCCAAGCAACTACAGCTTCAGGTATCATAGAATCATAGAATCGTTAAGGTTGGAAAAGACCCTTAAGATCATCGAGTCCAACCGTTAACCTAACACTGCCAAGTCCACCACTAAACCATGTCCTCGAGCGCCACGTCTACCCGTCCTTTAAATACCTCCAGGGATGGAGACTCAACCACTTCCCTGGGTAGCCTGTTCCAGTGCCTGACTACCCTTTCGGTGAAGAAGTTTTTCCTAATATCCAGCCTAAACTTCCCCTGGCGCAGCTTGAGGCCGTTTCCTCTCGTCCTATTGCTTGTTACTAGGGAGAAGAGACCGACCCCCACCTCACTACAACCTCCTTTCAGGTAGTTGTAGAGAGCAATAAGGTCTCCCCTTCCATCCATCTCCCCTTCCAACCGTCAAAAAAAGCCATGCCCAAAACTGCAAACTTCTCCTGCCTTTTGTGCCAAGTTCCTCATTTGCTGATGCCCCAAGGCCTTCAGAAAAAAAACAATCTCCGGAACACATCTGAGTTAGGTAAACTTAAATGTAATTGTCTACCACTTTACATGGCTTAGTGAATAAATGAAATCACATGTACTAATCCATTTACAGATTAAGTCCATTGTGTCTTCTCTCTTTTGCATTCCTCTTTACTTAGCTACTGTCTGGGACAATTAAGATTTTAATTAAAGACTTTAAAGACTGTTCTTACAAGAGCCAGGCACTCTGAGGCTTGAGCCCTGTGGATCCCCAGCTCATGCCATGTGGTAGCAGAAAGTGAGAGAAGGACAGACAGGAGGATGTATACAGGGGAGTCTCTGGAAAGAGGGGCTGGGCTGCCCCAGCACTGAGGACAGCAGGGGAGAGGGGAAAGCAGAGATCTTCATGGATAAAAATGTCTTCTTCCTTTTCCCCATACAGCCCTGGGGGAGAAGCCAGGCCCCATCTGGGGACAGACATGCCAGAACAAGCTTGAGGGGGCTGCAAACGCTGCCCCACACCTCCCCATCCATCCCCTTCCCGTGTTATTGGGTTTATGCCTTGCACAATCTTATCTACAAAACGACACAGGCTCCATAACATCCCTCATCACAGATGTTTGCAAGGGAGTGGGATGTGGGGAAAAGGGGTCCTCCTTTTCCCCTGCAGTTCAGGAAAGTGCCCCAGCGCCCGTGGGGCAGGCCGGGAGCCCGACATGCCAGCCTTTCCTGCAGGGTGATTCAGCAGAAGAGCCAGGGCTTTTCCCTCCTCACGTGACTCTTGCTCACTTGCACCCTCCTGGTGTGGCACCCAGAGAAGGAAACTGAAAGCAAACATGGTGGCTTTTGGGACACAAGCCCGGGGACGAGGGAAATACCCTCCGCAACACCGGCACAGGAAAGCAAACGCCTTCCTCCCCTCGCAGAAAAGCCAACCCAGCCCTTTTGGGCAGCACCATGCACTGGAGGAAATGGTGAGGTTTGCAAGGCACAGCAGAAGAGATGCTGGCGAATGCCATGTGTGCACCAAGAAGAGGCAGGTGAGCGAGAGGGCAGGACTGCGCTGTGGCGTAAGCCAGGTGGGAGTTTCCAGCCACACTGCTGCTAAGAGCGCCCAACCCAGCACTCAAACACTGAGCAATGCATGCAGGCTCGCAATGTGGATATAAACGCTTAACTCACAAGCTCCTTCCTCCAGCTCAGCCTACCCTGCAGCAACTAGCTGACGTGTCCATGCGCTGGCATGCCTCTGGCATTCCCCATGTCAAAGCAGCTCCCAAGGAGGACATCCAGACTGTGCTTTCTGGGCTGACTCGTCTTTCTGGGAGGCAGGCTTGCTTCAAGCTGCCATGCAGTGACCGTGAAGCCAGCTGTGTCCGTAAAAAGGTGGACTACTTGATGCAAACTTTCTCAATTTGAAGGTTATGGCTTCCACATCCCACTATGAGCTCCACTCCATCCACGGAGAGGTTATCTCCAGTCCAGCCCACACTTCTGACTTACTGGGGTTTTGGAGGGGAGTTTATCCCCAGGGTAGGTTGAAGATAACAACAAATACCAGTTTAAAACTAGTTGCATATACATATTCCCTACACATACAACCCATTCCCTTAAAGCCCAGGTGCTGGGCAGGAGGTACAGAGCAGTTTATAGGTGACCCACTCCAGAGACTGCTGCTCTTAATGAAAACTCTACATTTCACCTTTGCCATCCACATTTTCCTTGCAAAGGGGCAGGAAAAAAAAAAGCTCATCTTCCAAGATACCAAAGCAAGTCCTATACAACACCTTCTAACACTTCTTAAATGCTTTAATCCTGCTCACACTGAATGACAGTCCTTAGAGGGTGGTATTTTACTTCTAGCTTAGATGTATATCTGGACAATGTTAACACTTAATCTTTGATCGCGCTCTCCAAGACAACCTTGTCCTTGTGATGCCAGTTCCAACTGTGGACTAGACAGACTTTAGCATAACAGAAATAAATACCTAGAGGAGTACTAAGGATACCATTTATTTTCAAAATCACTAAAAAACCCAAACAAAACAGTTTATGGAGATACAGATTTACATAACAGAGACAGCAAATTGAAAAATGTACAATCTATTTCATGTTATTGCACTCACTGTTTTTAATCGCAAGGCATTTAAAACAGTTTTCATTAAAAGCAGTTTTATTTATATAAATATAAGTGTAAATATACAGTATCATACCAGAAGTGTATCAGCCTAATACACAAAACCTACCTAGAGTGGGATCCCAATTTCTCACATGATCTAGTCTACTTCTTATCAATATTTTCACATATACATTTATATACCCTAAATGTAGAAGCAGGTAAACATTCCCATCTGGGAATGGTTCCTTCAGATTTTGACAAGAACCACTGCAGAACATTAACTAGGGTTAATTTTAAGTGAGGGTCATTAGAAAATATGAATCACTTAACAGTTCAACACTTATCTGCCCTCGATTTTTTTTATTTTTTTTTTTTAGCAAGAAAATGATCCGATATTGCTCCCTCCCTAATTTAGGCCTAATCTCACAGTTTTTAATACAGATGCAGTCCCCACAGAAGCTGGAAAGAGCTTCCAGGTACAAAAGGCTGCAGAATATGCAATGACAGTATCACACCCTGAGCTGCTCCAGGCCTGGAAGCAGCAAAGCCCTCCACCAGACCTTCTCCATCTAGGAGCAAATTCACCTTACCTGGCATGCCTTCAGGTCCCTGGTAAAGAGTTGTGGACCAAGTGCATAATTTCATCCTACTTTTTGGTCTTCTAAGATGCAGCTGCGAGTCTCTGGAGAGTCACTGCTCTCCTAGAGCTTGGCCAACCCTCTGGCATGGCAAAGAATCACCACGGGGGCTGATATGCAAACAGCAAGGTCAAAAATGCTTGTGAACCTACTGAATACTGATGAACTAATGCAACTCCCTCTATCATTTTGGTGCAACCAGGCTCTCAGAAAAGGAACATTTTCTTTGCCAGATGCGTAACTGAAGGTTTACTACATCTGTTTGGTCTATCCATCCTGTTTGTAATAAAGCAGACCCATATTCCATAAATCCTGGGGCTTTTATGGGGAATGTCACCCCAATAGAGACATCAGGAAATGCTGCTGTAATCATATCAATACTGGTAGCATCAGTAAAGATGTTTCTTGTTCCTTCACCAAAAAAAAAAAAAAAGAAAAAAAGAGAAAAAGTATTTTCAGGAACAGAAACAATCAGGGTTAAATACTATTCTTTTTCTTGCTGTAATGTTAGTAGATAAGTGTATCATTCTACCCATAGTAACTATCAGACTTAAAACATTAAACCTATCCTTTAAATTATAGCCACTACTGAATCACACACAAAAATCCCCAACATTTTATGTATCTATTACACACACTATTATAATCAGATTTTGGTCATTCCTGAACAAGGCCTTGCCATTTAATTGTCATTGCCAAATGTCTTCTCCCTGGTTTTCAGCAAACATGCAGGGGTAACCTCTTTTATCCCAGCACAGGCCTGCAGCGTGGTCCTCCAACCCAAAGTGCTGCATCCTCCTGAAGCCTCTCCTACCACTGAGGTGACCGAAGAACAGGACTGGTCCTGACAGAGCAGCTGAGCTTCAGGGTCACAAGGGACTCAACTCGACAGTCATTTCACAGCACTGAACCTGAATTAGTTTCAACGGAAATCCTGCAGGCAAAGCAGCTGTAGGACTACATACAGCATTGCCTTTCCTGTAAACAAAAGTTGCATCTCTCCCTGGATTCACATGCATGTCACTGAAAAAGAATTAAATCTATTCATTTTTAGGCAAACATTGAGTTGCTTTTTTTCACCTGCCATAATCTGAGGGTGCTGGCAAACATTGCACAGCTTTTCTGCTTGCCTGGTCTCGGGTTGCCTCACAGAACTGAATTTTCCTCTGCACATCATGAGTTGCAGTCTAATGAAGCTGTCACAGAAGTGAACCAAATTGAGTGCTCCACTAACCTGGAAGCAATTGCTCCAAGCACTGTTGAATAAATGTAAATAAACTGAACTATAGCATGATCTTGGGGTAGGGCCAAGCAACAAGCTCAGACCTTTTTGTAACAGCTACGCAGTGTCTTCGCTCACTAGAAACATAGGCAGCACTTCAGATTTGGACTGGCTCCAGGCTGAGAGCTCTTCACCCTGGGCATGCTGGTCTCCAGCCTAACCCAACAACCAACCTGAGAACTCTGGAACAAACAACTTGTTCTCAGCTGATAAGGATGCTGGCCCGTTTCCTCTTGTATCTCTTTTATGTTGTTTAGCTATCCCAGACGTAGGAAGAGAAATAACAGTCTAATCTCTTGCACCCATACACTCTCCTCCCGACACAGCAGACTATAAAAAACACTCAGCAGCATGGCCCGCTACTGATACCTCTACTGTGAGTAGAGGTGAGAAAATCCAAACTAAGTGCCTGGGGCATTGCAACCCTTTCAGTTTTGCTGTATCTAACACCATGGTTTCTCCCATCTACACAAACAGTTTTCAGTTTCACCATCCAAAACCCTCAGCATCAGCCCATTCCTGACACAGCTGGGCACATTTATATCTTGCACACACGTACTCACCCACTCTCACACAAGCAAAAATAAATACTGGACAGGAGAAGACAAAAAAGAGCGATTAAAAGCCACCACAAATATGGACAGTTCAGATTTAATCTGTTAAAATCCACATCCTTAGACTACCATTTTCCAGCTTGAGTGTTTCAAGTCGGGCAGCCTTAAACCTCTTGCAATCAAATAAAAGCAGCCTGGCTTTCAGACGTACTTAGTGATTGATGAAGTCTGTGGGATCTGCAAGTGCTCAGCACCTGAAACTGTCCCTCTTTTAAAAATATATATATTTTAAAGGTGCCTAACATTAGAAACCTAAATTTGAAAATTCAGACCCCAATTTTTATTGTTCCCATTTTAATCACAGGTAACAACTCAGTCTACACCTTGGTGGACAATCACCTATTATTTGGACGTGATTTTCTTGCTCACAGATTTCTATTGCATTCAGATACAATGCAATAGAAATGTGCTTTCAGATACAAGTTGCCACTAAGAGCAGATTCAGTTGTGGTGGATGCTGAATTAGTTCATCAGTTTTAAGAGGATTTTTCAGCTTTGCAATAAAATGTTCATGTTTTTAGGCATAAAAGCTGTGCAAAATTATCCCCTTTTGTCATGCATTTTTAGCAAAACTGCACTTAGAAGAATAAAGCAAGATTGTTCCAGACATTCTCTTATTATAACAAAAAAGGACCAGACCCTAAGTAAGTGTTCTAAAGTCATATTACAGTTAAGTGATATAGTACAGTCTAAATACCCATCCTTGTCAACAGGATGGCAACCAACAAGTTATACTCCTAATGCTCTGCAGATACTAAAAATATCAGGGACAGGCACAGTGTTATTTGTGTCAGTCAAAATACTTTTAAACCAAACCCAGTAAAAATCTTGAAGTTCCATTAAAACTGCCACATAATACAAAAATGTCTCTTGGCTTCCTTCATCCTTGATAATTAGGTGAGATTTTATGATGCTCATCACATGCTTGCTCAGTGGTTCTCCAAGGCTCTTCGCACCTCTCTGTAGAGCATTAAGACGCTTCTGTGTGGCTTTAGAAACAAAGACAGCTTCTAGCCAGTTTTAAATGCTTTGTCTTAGCAAGTGTGATTAGATGTAATGCTTCCATCATACTGAAGTTATGTGTTTTCTGATTAGTAACTGAACAGGGCCCCCTGGCGCAGATTTAATAATGTTCCAGGCATCGTAATGCACGAGGCCAAGTACTGATTTTCCACTAACAGCAAGAACTTCATCTCCAGTTTCTATGTTTCCAGATCGCTCTGCAGCACTACCTAGGAGCAAAAGGGGGGAAAAGTCAGTGTAAAAAAAATAAAATAAAATCAAACCCACAAAAATTTGCTTTCCACTGTGATGAACAGCAAATAAATCATTCTTCCAACAGTGGCAATTTCAGTACAAGTCATTTATGTTCAGCTCCGCTCTAGCAATCTACCACATGCTGTGTCTCACAGAAAATGTTATTTTAACCAAGATAAATCCTTGTTCTCAGAAAAAACGTCTGTTGCACTGCAACTACATGCATAATTTTATTTACATGCATAGGATTTAGACCTAGCCGATCCCATCCAGTAACAGACTTTTAAAGACTGAAAACATAATTGGCATCCATCTCCAATAATAAAAATTATGCTTCCCAGACACCCTTTGATTTCAGTAGCAGACAGTATGCAGTCGCCTCTGAGAGACACTGTTTTATGACTGTGAATGACTTGCAGTGAGTCTTGATAAACGAGCACTTGATCTAATCACCAGCCTGCTTTAAAGTGAGCTTTGCAAAAAAATGACTTGCAGCCATCGCTTACTGTGACTGATTTCTGTTCCAGATCTATTCCTCCAGCAACATTAAATCCCAGGCCAGCTCCTTCTTCTTTGCACAAGACTACAAAGTATGTGTTGTCTTTTCTCTAGCAGAAAAATGGGGATGGAAGAGAAGGGGAAGGAGGAGAAAAACAAAACCAAAGATCAAGACCAAGTTCCCACAAAAATGACAAATTCCCAGCACCCTCAGATTATGGCAGGTGAAAAAAAGCAACTCAAGGAATTAAAACTGAGATGTGAAATGCATTTCTGTTCATGCTACGGATGAGTAGCAGCCATATAGGAGAACTCAGGTGACAGCAAAGATTTCTTCAGTCAGTCCAAGGCTAGAAAGCAAAGTCAAAATTAGGATAGTGTGGAAGGGTATTAAATCTTGGGCAGCCTAATTTTCACAGGCTGTAATCAACTTTGCATTGCTGGACATTTTGCAGTCAAAACTGAATAGTTCCCATACACCTTTCTGGACCAAGCACTGTACTTTCCAGGGAATTGCTAACACTTTTTTTTAATCCCATTTCTCCTTCCTCTTGAAAGGCAGTTACAAAGATGTAATGGAGGGCAGTTACATCAACCTCTTCTCAGCAGTGCTGGACAATCTTGCAAGGGGCAGTGACTACAAACTGAGGCTTGGGAAGGTTAGATGGGACAGCAGGAAAAACTCTTTCACTTGGGAGATGAAGGTAATGAGCCTGTTAGTAATCCAAATGGGACTAAGCTGTGCTGTTGTGGAAATGGGAGCATCCAGCACAGGAAAGGGACTGGAGCAGGTCTGCACCAGGGCTGAACTTGGCTCCAGACCAGAACGAAGGTGTAAAGCTGATTTCTTTGAAGTGATGGGCTGCTGCCAAAATACAGAATTTGCCATGAGAGAGAAGCAGTCCTGTCCAGCAAGCCTGGTGCCATCTTCTGAATGGTTATTAGGACAAACTAGACACTATTACAGAGACTGCATTTTGCGGTGTAAGGGGGGACTATAAGCAGGCATCTGGTGGAGCAAGGGGATAGTAACCGTCTGTGGGGCAGAGCATCAGAAGTGGGGAGTAAAAAGCAGGTCTCTCAGCTTTTCCCCAGGATCCCATCCAACATCAGTCATTTCCAGAAACTGCCAACACTAAAATTAATGGCACATCATTAGAAACCAACCTCTTAATCTATTTAGCATTAAATGACATATTTAGTTCACTAAACTCAACATTTTAACTCAGTGTTTGCCTTTTAATTTCATTTCAAAAGGCACAGGGAACCACAGATTATTATCGCTGTTTGGTGAAACAACAGTCAAATTCTTGGCCTCTCTGTGTGTGTGTTTGCCAAATAGTGGCCCTGGAAGATTTTTTGCATTAGAGGCATCCCTGCAAAGCACAGAGCCAATGTCAGAAACTGATGCCACCCTGCTCCACATCAGTGATCCATCAGGGCTCAAGGAGAGAGGAGCAGTCAGGGCCAAACATCTTAGGCCACAGTAGCTATCAAGACCCTTCTCACCTGTACTCAAGTGAGAACAGCTTTATATTAGGCTAGTAATAATGAAGTCAGTTAAATATCTAGGTTAGCCATCTTCAAAGTGCAGTGAGGGTAACAGAAACATACTCGTATCTTTGACCGTTAGGTACTAAAGCAACCCTTTTTGTTTAAGAGGTCAGGTTCTTTCCAACCCTTGCTGCCACAACTTAATTTTCTTACACTGGGGAAGAAAAAAAAAATATCAGAGGCTCAGATGTTAAAGGGTTGTGTGAGGACCACATGTCCTGAGCCAGTCAGCAACATAGTCTGAACCCTGGTTTCCCATTGCTGAGGTCGTGCATTTCCTCCCTTACCAGCTCTCAATGCTGTCCTCAGCCAGCACGTGTACTATGGGGCACAGACACCTGGCTATGGATGCTTATTGTTTTACTCGGCCACACAGTTGACGCACAAGGCCTCCAGCGATGACAACTATCTGATGGGCTTTGAGAAATGTCACTACAATAACTGCATAACATGTCTTTGAGGCAGGTTAATGCAAACTCCTTGCAGTGCATAGGCAAGTTATTCTCTCAAAATTTCTAAGGAACTTGCCTAGAAGAAATGAGAAACACAACATGAAAGAGCTCAAATCTTTAGCCTCTCTTCAGCCTGTTAGCTGAAGATCATTGGTCATAGAGATTTAAACAATAAAATGCTTGTATATTTATTTTTTATATTAGTAACACTTATTAAATGCTAGCAGTAAATTCAGAGCAAAAGATGATGACAAATTCTTCCTGGGGAAGCTCTCAGTCCAAATCAGGCAGTCCATCTCATTTTTTCAGCAATTGCATAACTATGAAGAACTGTCCTATTGTACATTTAAATGCAGCATTTGACTAGCATAAAATTTTCTAGCCTATGATGTGCCATACTGGGCTTAAATATGGATAAGAAACTATGCAAACAAGGAGTGCATTCCAAAAAGCATTGAGTTACTTATAAATATTTGAGTTCTCAGACTTTGAAAAGTGGCATAAATAACTAATCTCTCCAAGAATCTGAATTCTCTCAGTGCCAGGAGGCACACAAGGCGCGAACATCGTTCTTCCACTTCGATCGGTCTGTGGCTGCGTGCTCTGGAGTCCCAAGGGCCACAGCGCAGTCTTCTGTTGGTTTTTTCCTCAAGACATGACCGATCCAGTTCCATCTCCTCCTCCTCACTTCATTACTGATTTTCTCCATCTCCGAGTTGATGCTCGTCGTTTCTGCAACTTTTTATTTTTTTTTCCGGGAGGAGGTAGTTGGCCTCCTGCCCAACCCCCATGACTTGGAAGGCCAGTGGTTTTTCTGTCAGGGTGGCCTTCCCTTAGGCTGCGTTGGTTCGCGGCACCTTCTTCAATTTTATCCGGTGCACCCTCCAGAGAGGGATCCCCTATCCACCACCCAGGGGACGCGCCTTCTAGCCGTGCAGCCCCAGCCGAAGGAATCTCTCCAAGACCTCATGCAAAATACTTTAAAGAACACTTAATTACTTTTGGCCAAAAGTACAATCCAATCCTAATTTTTTCAGTAAACCTACTAAACCCTCTTGGCTCACGAAGCTCTTGGGACTTGCAAGCTTTAGCTATGCTGTCCCTGGAAGGAGGTAAAGCTGGGCATTTTGGGGAGGTCCTGTTCCCCCCAGCCCGTTCTACATTTGAAATAGCAACCTTCTTTGTGAATAAGACTCAGGAACACTCTAAATGCAGCTCAGCCAGCAGTTATGCAGACCAGATGGTGGTTTCCCCTCCAGTGCTGTCATTATTTTATCAACTTCTGTTCTGATTTAAAAAGGGTGTGAACATATCCCAAAAACACAAACATAAATACTGCAAACAGGGAAGTAATGTTCTGGCACTCATTTCACTTTGGTGGCCTTCTTTAAACACTTAAATAATTAAGCAGGTTATCTTAATGCAGTGACCAGTTTCCACAGAAGAGAGCAAAAAGGGCACAGGAGTCTCTTACAAACCCTCCAGCAGCTGCTCTCTGGCATTGCAAGCCACCAGTTCAGCACTAAACAAGATAGATAAATTCAATTTCCATGATCTCAGCTTCTAGCAAAAGGCGGGTGCTTTCAGGCACAGAGAGGAGCAGAGCTTCCCCTGCATGGTGGAGAAAGTGGATCTGACCCAGATGGTTGGTGGAAAGTTAAATTCTGATGTGCAGTTATTGGCAAACCCAGGAGTTTCTCAGCTGTAAAAATGACTGAAATGAAGACATACTTTTCCACTTAAAATAGGTCTATTTATTGTGGCTCAAAACTGCCTTTGCACTGGACAAACAATAATACCCTTTCTTATACAAAAAACACTCAAATTATTATGGGTTTATAGCAGGCATTAGAAAAACAGCAGAAGTAAAACTACCATCAACTGTAACCTACTGCAGAACTATTGGAGGAGCTCTGAAATTGTCTGGAAGAGAATTTATCTGCCATTAAGAAAACCCTTAAAAATACCACCAATAATTCAGTTTTATCTTCTAGTTTTTACCTTTGCTTGTGCTTTGACTTCTTGGAGCATAGCAGCAACGTCACATTTTGGTACTACTGCTGACAAAACAGATTGCAATTTTTGCTGGTCCAGGCTTGAGATAAGCAACTGATCCAAGCTAAAATGAATAGGAAAATATAAAAGACAGCTTCATCTTTCTAGACTGTGTAGAGATACGTTTCAGGTATACAGTATAATTTGTACTAGGGTAAGCAATGAAGGGCCAGCTCATTAACAAGCAGAAATTTTGAAAACAGGTAAGAAATGGCATATGCTGGGAGAATGGGAAGGGGCAGAGAAGACAATTTAAGAATAACTCTGAAAATCAGTCCCTGTTCTGTTCCCCTCCTCCTTTCCCAATGATTTTAGCAACAGACATTAACAAAAACAAGGAGACAGCTACTTCTGAGGACTGCTTCTGGCAGGACAAGAAGCTTGTTTGTCACTGCAGGCTGTGCTGGCAGCCAGCACTGCACAGCCTCCCCTCCAGGGTGGGCAGGAGACAGTGGCTGCCGTGCCATAACATGGCCAAAAACCGACTGAAAACAGCTAGAGGGGACACAGAAAAAGAGCCCAACCCTGCCAGGATAAAGTGTTTCATCCCATACTGAAGCATGGGCACCACCAGAAAGCGTTGTGGCAGTTCTGAGAGATCAAAAGAGCATAAAGAACAGCACCCCAAATCGTGAGGGGAATGGGGGCCAGGGCCAAAGCTGAAATGCACTTTGGCACAGGCCTGGGGCAATGGGGAAGCTTCGCCTTGGGAGAGGCTTGTGGGGATGAAAACGAAACAGCAGTAGCAAAGCCGACACCAACCTGACAGACCAGCTGTTTTCTGAGTGCTCCCCATCCAGAGAGCCACCATGGGGCACATCGTTGTCCGAAGTGGACCCCATCATCCCCGAGTCGCTGTCCTTAGGGCTTCCAGCATCCATCCCCATCCCACCTGCCTCAGTGGGGCTGCAGTGAGCCAGCAGGGCTACATCGCTCTGGGAGGGTGAGCCAAGGGCTCTCCGGGATGTGATTTCCAGCTCCGTTTTGAAGCATATGGGCTGCAGCGGCCCTGAGAAGCCCTCTCCACACAGCTTGTCCAGGTTGGGCATGCTGAGGGCCCTCAGCTCCCACAGCCTGGAGCAGGACAGCGGCAGCCACCCCAGGCTCTGGCTGCAGCGTGACTGTGAGGCCGAGGGGGGAAAGGTGGACGGGTTTGCCCCAATGCCACCCTCCTCACTCCTCTGGGGCTTTCCTTCCCCCTTGCCACCCCCTGCCACATGTGTTGGCTCCATGCTGGCAGGCGACTTGGCTGTGTCATCAGCTGGGCTTGGGCTGCTGCCATAGGAGCTCAAGTTGTGCTGCAAGGCCCGTAGCGTCTCAGCAGGGGTGGCTGCGGCAGCCATCCCACCACACGACCTCCCGGTGAGGAGGGACCTCGCAGTCAAATGTATATCAATGGCCTTCACAATGGGCTGGTCAAAATTTGCCAGATTTTCAAAGGATTTGATCCTTTGTTTGATGGAGGAGAATGAGGTAGGTTCATGCAGCCAGTTCAGCTTGTAGTAGTAGTAATTCCTCCTGAAGCTCCTCAGCTTATCATCAGCGAGGCAGCTGATGTCACTGGCTGAGGGGGATGTGTCATGCACCCTCTGGCTGCTTTTGGAGGCATATGCCTGCTCCTTCCTGCTCTGGCCATTTAGCAGGTTGAGATGGACCATCTTTAACATCCCCGTTGCTGCCTGGGAGTATTTCTCCTCTATGGCGTGGCCCTGTGGGCCTTGCACGGGATGAACCTCTGCAACATGGCGATCCTCCCTCAAGTGACCTGATAACTGGGTTGGCATCGAGTAAGTCCTCATCACAGGTTTTGACAAGCCATAGAGATTTTTGTCTCCGTTGGTATCTGCTTTTGAGAAATACTGCATGGTCCCCATCTCCTCAGTCAGCTAAGGCACTTCTGCATTCACCTCTTCTGTTTTCTCCAGCAATGGCAACTGCAAAAACGACGCTGGTGAGGAAGAGGCAGAGGAGGAGGAGGAAGAGGAGGAGGAGGAAAGCTTCACCTCAATGAAAGTGCGCTGAATCTCCTGCCCTTCCAGCTGCTCCTGCTGAACTGCGGATGATCTCGACGAAGAGGAGTCTCCAACAGATGGACCTATGTTTTGCAGATCTAATTGCCTAAGGTCATCCGCACTATAGATGCTCTTGATCACATTCAGGCCTGCTCCAGGGTTCTCAGTCCTCTCTTTCACATATTCAACTATTCGTATCCCCTGAGGAGATGAAGTGACTTTGGACTGACTGTCTCTGGCTCTGAAATCATCTACCTTAACACCCTTACCCTGACACACTGCAGGCTGCATGGAAACTTGCTTTTATTTTGGCTTTCCCCACGCCTGCTGCAGGTCCCTTAGCTCCCCACAGCCACCACATTTAATTTCACCACTCTCTGTCGGGCTGCCAGTGCCATTCAGGAGAGGCAGAAGTGAATCTTCAGAAATGACCAGAGATGGTTTATTTTCTAGTTCTGACTTCAGAGTCCTTGAGGCTGCTGAAATGCTCTTGCCAGGATCTGGGTTTGTAGGTGAGTTATGGGACAATGGTGTTTTCTTTCCCAGGAGTTTGGGAGACAGCTGTGGGGAAAGAGAAGTCCTTTTCTGATCAGCCCCACTCACTTTGGTAGGATTAATGCCAGAAGAATCCAAATTTGCCTTTGCTTTGCTTTTGATGGTGAAGCCTTTTAGCTTTGGTCCTGCTTTGGCCTTCTGGTTATTTAAAAGGGTTTCCATTATACTTTTTTGTGCCATTCCCTTAGGCTCCTGACAGGATTTTTTCTGTGAAGATGGGCTGTGCGGTACTGCAGCTCCTTTGCAGTGATTTGTGCCTGAGCTTTGGACTTTTCCTTTTGAAGTCCTTCCTGAAGTCACAGAGTTAATTTTCTCATTTTTCCCTGGCAAGTCATGAGTTGTATTAGCCTTTGGATCTTTAGATCTAGTGGGAAAGGGAGACCTGAGTGATATTGCTCTTGGTGACGATGCATTCACATGATTGCTGTCTATTTTAGACAAGTTGGACAGACTGTTGGTTTCTTTCTTCACTAAGCAATAACTTAACAGCATGATTACAGTCATCAACCACCGTTTCGCTTTCAGATTTGGATCTCTGTTCATCATGATATCCTTCTTTCTCAAGCAAGTTGTTCTTCAAGCCATTGACATTTCTAGCAGAGCAAAAGCTCATCTTTTTGCAGTGCAGAGACCCTTCCTATTTGATGGATTCACAGCATTTCATATGTCCGTTACTGTTCCCCAAATCCATCTGTTCTTCTGTACTTAAGGCACCATTGTTACGGAAAGAGTAAACTTCAGGGATACTGACTGAATTCTTTAGGATGTCTTTTTCTGGCAGGAAAACTGAGGAAGGAGAACACAAGGATGCAGAGGACACATCTGAACACTGTGAGAGACATGGAGTAGGACCACCATGATCTTCCAAGCCTAGTTTGTTGATGCTCATCTTCAGTGACCCACACATTGCACAGCCCTCAATTTGCAAAACTTTGCTGCCATAAGGGTGCAGTGGGAACAAAGAGGATGAGCTTGTCGCAGATGTGAGATGCTGCTCATGTGTGGGCTTTTGTGGCTCATCGTTCATGCAACAGATCTCAATTTGCTCCTCATCTGACTCCATTACAGTACAGACTGCAGGGGCATTAGCAGTGTCGTGGTTTAACCCCAGCCAGCAACTAAGCACCACGCAGCCGCTCGCTCACTCCCCACCGGTGGGATGGGGGAGAGAATCAGAAGGGTAAAAGGGAGAAAACTCGTGGGTTGAGATAAGAACAGTTTAATAATTGAAGTAAAATAAATTAGAACAGTTAAATAGGCAAAGCAAAAACCGTGCACGCAAACAAAACAGAACAAGGAATTCATTCACTACTTCCCATCGTCAGGCAGGTGTTCAGCCATCTCCAGGAAAGCAGGGCTCCATCACATGTAACGGTTACTTGGGAAGACAAATGCCATCACGCCCAATGTCCCCCCTTCCTTCTTCTTCCCCCAGCTTATATACTGAGCATGATGTCATATGGTATGGAATAGCCCTTTGGCCGGTCTGGGTCAGCCCTCCCCCCGGCTGTGCCCCCTCCCAGCTTCTTGTGCACCCGGCAGAGCAGGGGAAGCTGAAAAGTCCTTGACCAGTGTGAGCGCCACTTAGCACCTATTCAGCAACAGCTTAGCACTACTTAGCAAGAACCAAAGCATCAGTGTATCATCATCGACATTGTTCTCATCCTAAACCCAAAACACAGCCCCATACCGGCTACTAAGATGAAAATTAACTCTATCCCAGCTGAAACCAGGACAGCAGCATCACACAGCCCAAGCAACACATCACTAGCACTGTCAAAGGTTTCCGTGACAGACTCTGCGTCCAAGTGAGAATCCTCCACAGCCCCATACATAGACTTTGGAAATGGGTCACTTTTACCTTCCAGAGAGTTTGCTGCAGGCAACTCATCCTCACTTAAACTGCTAAAATTTCTAGAATAGTTATTTAAAGAGTTTTTATTCACAGTAAAAAGTTTGCCTGTGTTAATGGAGTCCAACACAGACAGCCCCAAAACCCCCTGTGCATTCGCTACACAATTCATATTTTTTTCCAACAGCTCCTCCTTCGCTGGCTGTGGCTCAGAACCAGGACAGCCTTCATTAGTCCCACAGCAGCACATCGTGGTGTACTCATCTTGGAGGAGGCTTTCTGCTCGCAATGGAGTGCGTGAAGCCCTGCTCTCAGGAGCACCCATTTGGCTGAGCAATTCATCTATATCAGTGACAGGGATGGCAGCGCTGTCCTCGGCGTGGCTGCTTTTCACGGTACCTCTTTGCACATCTTTGCTTGTGGCATCAGGTGGTAGTGGTGTTCTCTCCACTGCACAGCTGCCACCAGCATTTTGCAAACCTGCTCCTTGTTTCCCAGCACTTGGTTCTTCCTCAGTTGCAAGGATGCTCTTGACATCGGCCTGATTTTGACTGTCTACCTCTAGCGACAGGATGAGGTTTGTAGATCTGCTGACAGCTGCATCGTGATAAAAATAAAATTAAAAAAAAAAAGCAAAATCCTGTCAGATATGGGAAGTGATAAACAAAACACCAGGTTTTATTACAAAAATAGACACCCACGTATTCAGACAATGTTTTCCTTTTGCTCTGCACTCCTCCTTTTCTGTAATGATGTTTACAACAACTCAAATTAATCATAACCCCGTGTATTTGAGTAGCACACAGGAGGGAGCAATCTACTCATCCAGGGTGAGTAGTCATGATCTGTTTAATTCTCATCTTTGAAATTTCAGCAGTCAAGCAGCCAACTACCAAGTGTCAGTGTGCAGTAAGTCAGTCTGAGATCTACCATTTCTCATTATTTGTTTGATTGAAGATGTCTCCAGTAGATTGCAGAGAGTACACAAAGCCCTGGCATAGCAAAGGTGAACAGATAACAGTGACAAGCTGTGCATAAATAACTTGACTCTGATCCTCTCAGCTCTTCTGCAGGTGTTTAATGTGACATGCATGGGTGATGTTATACACGCATTAAGCATATGGGCTTTATAGGATTTCCGGCACAGACCTTTCCTCGCTTACAATACATGTTTAACCCACTCTTGGGCAACACACTGAGCTCCCTGTCACTGCTGCACTCCAACACATTCCAGCTCACCCATTTCTCCAGCTCTTCAATTTTCAGTGCTTCACCCTAAGCATCTGCTTGCACCTTTCTACACTGCTTCTGGGACACTCATCCCCATTCAAGCTGCTTTCCAGAGGCCAGTTACTACCAGATGAGGCCCAGAAAGTGCATGGAGGGGTGTATCACAGAGTCAGCATCCTTTCCTGCTTATTCAAACATGCCAGCACGTCTCTCTAATCCTTGCACAAACCTGCAGGATTATCCACACCACTTTTAACTTAGGTACCATGTTAAGAAGTGCAGGTTCCTCCTGGAGTCCACAAAGGGGAAGACATCTCAGAAGAGCAATTTGAAGCAGCCAGGTTAGGATTTGAAGTACTGCCCTGCTTCAGTGTGCTGGATCACACACTGAAGACACCCTCTTCTCTGCCAGTGGGGCAGGGCGAGGAAAAGGGGAAAGCAGAAGAGTTGCCTGATAAAGGAGTGCCAATGTGCTCCTACCCCAACACTATTATTCTGCAAAAGCCACAGCAATGTAAGGAAACAAGAACAGGCCTCTCTGCCAAGTCAGGAATTCCTTAAAGAACAATTGGAACTGAAGCATCTGGAAAGAATTTAGACTCCCAGGTATTAATAGGTACATGAAGAAGATCATAAGCTAAAAAGGAGCAAAATGTTATGTTCTTCCTGAATTTGAAAAGTATGCTTTTTCTTTTTCAAACACTCATTTCCACACCATGTAATTTGTACAGTCTGTGGAGATGCATATATTGATGTAGCAGTATAAATCAACCCTGAGCAGAAACTAAGAAGGTATCAAAGCCCTTGTTCTCGTGGGAGACTTCAACTTACCAGATATCTGCTGGAAATACAACATAGCAGAGAGAAAGCAGTCTCGGAGGTTCCTGGAGTGTGTAGAAGATAACTTCCTGACACAGCTGGTGAGTGAGCCAGCTAGGGAAGGCGCCCCACTGGACCTGTTGTTTGCGAACAGAGAGGGCCTGGTGGGCGATGTGGAGGTCGGAGGCTGTCTTGGGCTCAGTGACCATGAAATGATAGAGTTTTCAATTCTTGGAGAAGTAAGGAAGGGGGTCAGCAAAACCGCTACCCTGAACTTCAGAAGGGCTGACGTTGGATTGCTTAGGAGCCTGGTTAACAGAGTCCCTTGGGAGGCAGTCCTGAAGGGCAAAGGAGTCCAGGAAGGTTGGATGTTATTCAAGGAGGAAGTCTCAAAGGCACAGGAGCAGGCCGTCCCCATGTGCTGAAAGTCGAGCAGGCGGGGGAGAAGATCAGCCTGGCTGAACAGAGAGCTTTGGCTGGAACTCAGGAATAAAAGGAGAGTTTATGATCTTTGGAAGAAGGGGCAGGTGACTCAGGAGGACTACAAGGATGTTGTGAGGTTATGCAGGGAGAAAATTAGAAGGGCCAAAGCCCAACTAGAACTTAATCTGGCTACAGCCGTAAAAGACAATGAAAAATGTTTCTATAAATACATTAGCAAGAAAAGGAGAGCTAAGGAGAATCTCCATCCTTTATTGGATGCAGAGGGAAACATTGCCACGAAGGATGAGGAGAAGGCTGAGGTACTTAATGCTTTCTTTGCCTCAGTCTTTAATAGTCAGACTGGTCATCCTTGGGGTTTTCAGGCCCCTGAGCTGGGAGATGTAGATAGGATGCAGAATGAAGTCCCAGTTGTTGAAGAGGTGGCAGTCACTGACCTGCTCCTCCACCTGAATGCTCACGAGTCCATGTGGCTGGACGGGATCTACCCGATGATACTGAGGGAGCTGGCAGAGGAGCTTGCCAAGCCACTCTCCATCATTTATCAGCAGTCCTGGTCAACCGGGGAGGTCCCAGATGACTGGAAGCTAGCAAATGTGATGCCCCTCTACAAGGAGGGTCGGAAGGAGGATCCGGGGAACTACAGGCCTGTCAGCCTGACCTCGGTGCCGGGGAAGGTCATGGAGCAGATCATCCTGAGTGCCATTATGTGGCATGTGCAGGACAACCAAGGGATCAGGCTCAGCCAGCATGGGTTTATGAAAGGCAGGTCCTGCTTCACTAACCTGGTCTCCTTCTATGACAAGGTGACCCACTTAGTGGATGAGGGGAAGGCTGTGGATGTTGTCTACCTGGACTTTAGTAAGGCCTTTGACACTGTCTCCCACAGCATTCTCCTGGAGAAGCTGGCTGCTCATGGCTTGGATTAAGTGCACTCTGCGCTGGGTTAAAAACTGGCTGGACGGCCGAGCCGAGAGAGTGGTGGTGAATGGAGTCAAATCCAGTTGGCGTCCGGTCACGAGTGGTGTTCCCCAGGGCTCAGTGTTGGGGGCCGGTCCTGTTCACTATCTTCATTGATGATCTGGATGAGGGGATTGAGTGCACCCTCAGTAAGTTTGCAGATGACACCAAGATGGGTGGAAGTGTCGATCTGCTGGAGGGTAGGAAGGCCCTACAGAGGGACCTGGACAGGCTGGATCGTTGGGCCAGGGCCAACTGTATGAGATTCAACAAGGCTAAGTGCCGGGTCCTGCACTTGGGTCACAGCAACCCCATGCAACGCTACAGGCTTGGGGAGGAGTGGCTGGAGAGCTGCCTGGCAGAAAAGGACCTGGGGGTTTTGGTTGACAGCCACCTGAACATGAGCCAGCAGTGTGCTCAGGTGGCCAAGGCGGCCAATGGCATCCTGGCTTGTATCAGGAATAGTGTGGCCAGCAGGACCAGGGAGGTGATAGTGCCCCTGTACTCGGCACTGGTGAGGCCGCACCTCGAGTACTGTGTTCAGTTTTGGGCCCCTCACTACAAGAAGGACATTGAGGTGCTGGAGCGTGTCCAGAGGAGGGCAAGGAAGCTGGTGAAGGGTCTAGAGCACAAGTCTTATGAGGAGTGGCTGAGGGAGCTGGGGTTGTTTAGTCTGGAGAAGAGGAGGCTGAGGGGAGACCTTATTGCTCTCTACAACTACCTGAAAGGAGGTTGTAGCGAGGTGGGGGTCGGTCTCTTCTCCCTAGTAACAAGGGATAGGACGAGAGGAAACGGCCTCAAGCTGCGCCAGGGGAAGTTTAGGTTGGATATTAGGGTAGACATGGTACTTAGGGACATGGTTTAGTGGTGGACTTGGCAGTGTTAGGTTAACGGTTGGACTCGATGATCTTAATGGTCTTTTCCAACCTTAACAATTCTATGATTCTATGATTCTATGACATGTTTCAATTCAAACTAGAAAATTTTTCATAAGAAACATGCAAATAAACATTTTGATTAGATTCTAGTTATCTTTTCTGTTTCATCTTTCTGCACTTTAGAGAATTCTGATGCATGAAAGGGAAAGAAAGAAAAAAGGGTTTTATTATCTTATTGTCCATTCACAAAAACTCTACTTAAACTTCAGCTTTTAAAAGAGACCGATGTGATTATAGAGGGTCAATATATTTACTGAACAGGCACAGCAATAAAACAGGTTGTCAGGACAGGGTCGCTGCCAAGTTAGCTCTAGGTCTGCATGAAATGACTCAGACCTCTGCAAATGTTGGCAGGAGGGACATACTATAAATGGGAGCTTTGAACACTTCACACAGGAGTAGTTTTGCTCCCCTCATCATGGTGTTAGGGAGGACCCTGAAGCCTGGTTTGGTGATGAAGTGCTTTGCCTGGCTCACCAACGCAGACACAATGTACCCCATTTTTTTCTCTGAATCAACCTGGGAAGCTGGGGCAGCAGCAGATCAGACCCAGCTGATCCAAGGGAGTTTTCTTCACTGGTACTCAGAATAAATGGTATGAAAGCAAAACTACTCTCTCACCTGATGCTGCTTTCTGGATCTCCAGGGTTACAGATGTGGGAAGACACTGCATAAGCAAGTAGATTTCCTCATGTCATCTTACTGACTGGGATACTGTTGATGGTGGTAATCTCATCTACTACAGCCATCTTGCCCACTGATGCAATGACAGATCCAAGGGAATTATAAATACACCTCAGAAGCCCTGCCACAGGGGCAAAGATTGCAGGGAAGCAATTAATAGCTTATGAGCAACATTCCCTATTTCATATCACCGCAGAGCACAGGTACAACCGCCATCAGTTTGCCAACAAATAAAAAGAGCAGACTGTGCTTTTGCCAGAAGAGGAATTAATGATCAGTCTCAAACAGGAAGGTCAAAAGAGCTGCTGGGTTCTCTGAGAGATCAGTATCAGGATGGAGGACATAGCCCTCTTCATTTAAATGAATTGGGATAGATCAGCCCTAGTTTCTTCAGGACTGGAACACTGTCTATCATTTTTGCATTTCATGTATGAATTATATCCCTGGTCACAACCTCCCATTGGACCAATTGGACTCTCCTAAATAACTACATTGGACAGGGACTGAGCTCTTAAGGTAAAAGCCTAAGCATGTTTCTAAACACTGCACAATAAGTCAGAGAAAGAAGCAGGAACAGAACCCAAATCCCCAGCTCTCACAGCCCAATTCAAACTGCTACGACATATCCCCTCTTACCCTAGTGGCCACTAACTAGATTAAAAATGCTACATCCAGTTTTGTACACCAGAGTATCTTCCTTCCTCTGTCTGCACCTTTGCATCTAGGTCAGCAATTCCACACCCAGCACAAAACAAGTATTCACACTAGTATATGCACTTAAGAGATGCAGAAGAGTGATGTGTTACTGGTACTACCATGGTGCTTGGCAACCCTGGCCAGCACCTAAGGCCTCCTGGTACCAGATTTGTGTAATACAGGAATACATGCATATAAAATAATAGAGAGGGATTTAAAACACACATTCTAAGTTGCAACATAGCTCCTCTCTTAATAAGCATTTTTACCACCAGGATTTATTTTGTCTTTGCTTCTGGTAAAAAGAAAGGAAACAAGAATAGTATTCCCTCAAAACTGTGAGTGTGGATGAGTCCATCTCAGTAGATCTGCCTTTTGACTTTCTCAGTTTTGAATCAGCCAGAGTGCACTTTGAATCAGAAACATTTCATTTAACAGCAGCTTCGGAACAATACAGGGTGAGATGTTTTGCTCAGCAGAGACAAACATCTCCCTTGCACTTACTCTCAACAGATCGCTTGCTTAATAATAACCATCCCTGTAAAGCGAAAGCAAATCACAACAAGGCAACTCAAATTAAAAAATTACCATTTCTGCTGTTCCACCTGGCCACAGCCCTGTGACAACAACCTTTAAGGGCATGGCCTGGATTTCCAAATCCAGGCCGAATGACTCATTCTCATTGCGAACCAGAGTGACTATTTCACCCTGGCCCTGCCCAGCCCCATCTAGTGTTTCACACTTCTTGCTGTGAGGGCGTGTCCTTGCAACAGGCTTGTTATAAGAGCCATGCTCCTCAGTCCTCTGTCTCTGAAGGCTTCGGCACTCAGTGCTCATCATGTTTTTCACTCTCGTAACTGCTCTGTGCTCAAGTTTTGGCGAACTCTTAGATTCGAGTTGTGCTTCCCAGAGCTCCTTCAAACTCAGGCTGCCAAGACAAACTTCAGGCACACTTGAGTAATCAAATGCTATGATGGGGAAGAAAGGAGAGTCAATTTGCTCCAATGTGCTGTCTGCAGACTCCATGGAGTTGCTGAAGACAGGGGAAGACGTCTCTGTGCCAATATATCTAGGTGACTCGCTCTCATCATCGATTTCTACAGACGAGGTTGTAATGACAATGCCAGCATCCTCCTGGCTCTTGGCCCTCTGGCTTCTTTGCAAGTGGGAACTTTCGTCATCATCACTAACATCGCCATCGTAGAAAACAACCCTCCTCTGTCGATGAAAGGGGCTGTGGGCAGATTTGGGGCTGTCGCTGAGGATGCTGGGTCGGACAGACTCAACGTGCTTGTTGTGAAGGCCAGACGATCTCCCACTAGTTGGAGAAGCCAGACCATTTGCTTTTGCCACTCCTGCTTGTCTAGCAGCTAGAAAAAAACCAAATATTTATATTTTAATTGCATTTATGGGTGATTTTTTAATACCATGCATCTGACTGCAGCAGAGGACGTGTGGCTCTGTTTGTAGAGGAAGCTTAACCTCTCCTCACAAAGCAAAAAGCAGGGTTTTCATGTCCTCCCTCTAACTACAGTAAACAGCAAGAGGGGCAGCAGATAGCTCCACAATTTATGGGTAATTCCTGAAATCAGTTCATGGCACATCTGTTTCTATTTTCAGCTTATTTCTAAATTATGACTATGACCCAAAGAAGAAAGGTATGCAAATTCACATGTGTATTTTACTTTAAACAACAGAATTTCTTTCACATCTTGCTTAAATCTATGTTCAGGACTGCCTGCATCAATTTACAGTGAGTAAGAAATGCTTTCCTGAACAAAGACACAAGCACATGACAATCAGTATCAAATTAAAGACTAATAAATAAATAAATAAATAAAGATAAATAAATAAAGACTAAATAAAGATAAATAAATAAAGATTAATAAGCCCAAGAACCCTTTCCACATCCTTCTTAGAAAGAACTGCATCTTATTTTGTTTTTTTGTTTTGTTTTGTGTTTTTTTAAACCTAAAAATGCTTTTCAGCATTAAATAATGAATTTCCAGAGAAAAATAAGCTGTAGACAAAGACATGACTTGAGAAGCACAGGAAAGGGAGAACAAATGTAATATCCTTTGAATTTGAAATCAGGTGCATGTCAGTAAGGACATGCAAGATTCTTTCGTCAATTACTATGGGGAGAAAGATACATATGCAAAATATCCAATGCCAAGTTGAACATTTGATTGTTTTTACACTGCTATATGTGAAATCTTGAAATTGTGTATTTGATATCACTATGAACATTTTCATTTAAATGTAATCAATCAGATGATCATCAGTCATTTGAAGAAAAACCTGCAGTGTTGTCAATCTAGTTTCTGCCAAACCAATCAAATAAAGTCATTTTCACATAATCAGAGCAGCAATTTGGACAAACTACCATGGAAACAGGCATACATGTGTGTTGTTGTAAATCCCTTCCATTTTCCAGAATTTCATATGATCACCACTGGCTTGCACTACGTCACCAGGCATTTCTTACCAGCACAGGAATCACCATAAGCTCTCCTGTAAAGCAAACCAGTGCTCAGTGACTCTCCCCCCCATTAGTCAAATGACCAGACACATTTCCGTTGCTTACTCGGGTTACCAGAAAGAAGAGAGCCATCATCCAACAAACTGTTTCTGTTCTTCTGATGGAGCTGCTCTTCATCGCAGGAGCCGGTTACAGCATTGGAAAACGGGAGCTGGCTTGTACCGTCATGTGAGAAGTACTGGGAAAGCTCTGCCTCAGAGCTGACAGATCCCTGCTGAAAAGAAGTGAGCCTGGTGACCGGCTGTCACTGATGCTTAAAGCCCCTGTCTGCATGCAAGCACCACAAACTCCACTCATCACCCTTGTCAATAAAGGAAGCTTAAAGACAGTTTTTAAATAGAGAACTTGTCAGTATATTGAGAGCCAAACCGTCAAACTTGGATGGCTGAAATGCAGCACGTTTATAGCCAGTATACTAAATAAAAAAGATTCCAAATCCCACTACTTTGCAGATGTGGTTCAACACAGAAACCAGGGATGAAACCATTCACTTGTGTAATTCCCTTCATATACCTTCTGCACTGAGAGAAGGGAAGAGTTTGTACCTCTGGACAGTTTGTATGGCTTCTTTAGCTTTCCCAGGAAAACCAGAGACTTTTCCACTGCAATGGCTATATAGAGAGACCAAGTGCTCAGACTTCTGCCCACAGACTCAGGTCTCCCCTGCTAACTTCATCTCTGTGTCCCACAGAGCAGGGGTGCCTTCGAGGTGGCAGGAGGTGGGAGCCCACAGCTTTCTCTGCCATGCTCTGCACATCACTCCTGAAGGCTATGGCCACACAGATGAACAGGAGCTTGCTGCTGTCACGATTTAAACGCATGACATAAGAAACAAACCCTTTTATGGAGCCCATGTAACAGGGAAGGAGCATAGAGGTTTGGTTTTTGAACTCCTTGATTAAGTAAGAGCTTCAGTAAAAGCTGAATTTGAAGCAGACGCTGTTTTTATTGCATCTAATCTTTTTATCTGGCTTGCTGGCTCCAGGAAGCGTTTCATAGTCCAGCTGAGGGGAGATGAGGTCTCACCTTGTTTGGCCTTCACACTAGGAGATGGGCTTTTTTGTACAGCTCCTGTTAAACACAGCTTGCTTAGATGCTAAAAATTAAAGTTCCATATATCCAAACAAGCTCCTCATTCACCATCTGAGCTGGGGGCTGCATTTAATCCCACTTATTATCTTAATTTCTTTCATAAAGTGAGATTTATTTAACATTTCACAAGCTCTCCCTCAGATCAGGTGAAACATTATCACAGAAACATGTTACGCCAGCCAGGCCCAGGACAGAGGTATGAACAAGAGATGAACAGGAGACTTTCTCCCTCACCCGCTGGAGCATGCTGCTGACTAAGTGCAATCTCGAAAGACAAATTAGCAGCCACTGGAAAGGTCTACTTCAAAAAAGGTCTTAGCTGACACAGATATAAAGAGGATATAATTACAAATCTAACATTTCTGTCTAAAAATCACCTTACTAGTCACTCTGCCATTGCCAAGAGTTTGCTTTTATCTGTAAGATTTTAGCAAGTGCTAAGTCTGGAGTTCAAAAACATCAGACAAATGCCAGAGCACACATTTTGACATGACCCCAAAGATTAAAATGGAGTTAAAACATACAGTCCAGTATGCAATATCTGGATTTTTTCAAATGGATACACCAATACTTACTTTTTTTTTTGTTTTTTGCCATCTACATGGATAATTGTACACAGATGGAGTGGATTCCTCCTGCCCTTTCCCTACCAGGACATTCTCCTTACCATTCATCCTGAAGAGAGGATAGAGCAACCACCTCTTGGCGCCCCTACTTTCAGATCATGGCAGCCAAGCAAAACCCAAAGCAAGTAGCATGAGCTGTAGAGTTGATCCATCTGAACTGGATGTTTTTGCTAAAATTTCTGCAGTGAAGAGAGTGATTACATCCCCCAAACAGTTCAGCTGTTTTGAGGGCCCTCAAAATATTGATGTTGGGGAACCCAAGAGCATGTCCTTAAACCTTCCCACATCTGGAAAAGGACAAATATTAGGAGAGAAAACACTGCTTGTTACCTGTGACATGAGAGGAGCTGGTATCCTTGCTCTCTCGGTGAGTAGTGCATGCAATTGCTTCATCCATCTCCTGCTCAGAAACCTAAAGTCAAGTGGAGGACAGTGATCAAACTGGGTAGATGAAATGAAGATGAAAGTCTGACCACTTATCACTACAAATACATGATTCATTTCAGATATGCCACTATTTTTAAAGATGCAGTAAAGAAGACCTAGTTGAGAGCTCTTAAGTCCTGGTCCCCTGATTCAGACTCCCTCCGTGCCACTTTCCTGCAGAAACCAGGAGGCAGAAGCCTGCCGACTTCATGAAGACCACGTCCAAGTGCCACATTACACAAAAAAATAAAACTGCACCAGACTTAAAGAAATTAAATGAAGCCATTACAGCACAATTTTAACTCAATTAAATGCTGTACATTGATTTATTGAGAAAACAAACAAAGACTGCTTTGTACAAGCATACATCAGCAACAGAAGATATTCTACACTTAACCTACTGGAAGAATACCAGACTTCCCGAGATATTAGCTGTCTTTTTTAATTTTCATTTCTCCTTGCTTTTAAAAAGAAAACCTAAATCAGTAATTGGTAATTAATGTTTCTATGGTTTAAGAATAAATACTAGTTTACCATATTTGCTAATTTTGTCCTGAATTACTGCTGTGCACTTAATTCTTATTACTGGAAAACTCCATATAATTTTATAACAGGAACCACTAGTCTGCAGGAGTATACATTTAAAAAAAGAAAGCAAGTTATTTCTGTCAAAAGTAATTTCTATACACATTGCTTTACATGAATTAAAATTCAGCATAAATAGAGAAAAGAAACTTGAATCTTTCTGAACCATGAAGATTTGAAAGATTCCTAAGCAAACTCAGCAGTTTAAGCATAGTTCAAATGCCACATTCGCTCAGAATAACAAGAAGAAAGAAAATTTTGTGGTATTGCTCTTGGAAGTACATGAAAACACCGAAGTGAACATATTCAGCAACAAAATGTACTGTGGACCCTTTGTTTCATAAAATGAGACATTAAGTAAGTATAAAACTGTCTAAAACATGAGCCTTTGTAGAAATACATCTGTTTTCAGCCTGTGGCATGACCTTACAGCAAACCAAAAATCCTCTGGACTCCTGGAGCACAGAGAGTTCCTACCGGACACGGACCACACCCTGAGTGTATGCTCCAGGACCTTTACACAAACCTTTAGGTGCAAGATGTCCCAAGAGTAAAACTAGGTGCTGGGCAGACTGCAGTATTTGTTTAAAGCTAACCAAAAATCCACACTTCTGCAAGCTCTGCCAATTTCGATTTTTAGCATCCTCTATGCCTCAGGCAGATCAAACTGCTTCTACGGAGAGGGACAAACTAATTCCTAACTACAATCTGCAGGTTGGGGTATTATTAAGAGATAAAAAAAAAGAATTAAATTAAATTTAAAAAAAAACCACAACCTTCTGTAGTTCCCCAGTGCTGTCAGAAAAATGGTGACACTGACATAATGATAAATATGGGTCCCCATATGGACATTCCTTCAGAGATCCAACTATGAGAGATTGTGGATTTAGTAATGCCTGGGGGGGCGGAAATGCTTCAGGGTCTCTCCAGCTCAACTTTTAGCTTTTCTTAGAATTTCTTGGCAAAGGATTTGTTGTCATTGTAAATATCACTTACGGAAAACTGTAATAGGAGCCACTTAATAGTTGCCCTCTGTTACTGAGTAATAGTAAGCAATTAGCTTAACTCAGTTCATCTTCTCAGCAAATACCCGGTTAGGTGTCCTGGTTTCAGCTGGGATAGAGTTAATTTTCTTCTTAGTAGCTGGTAGAGTGCTGTGTTTTGGATTTAGGATGAGAATAATGTTGATAACAACACACTGATGTTTTGGTTGTTGCTAAGTAGCGCTTACACTAGTCAAGGACTTTTCAGCTTCCCATGCTCTGCCAGGTGCACAAGAAGCTGGGAGGGGGCCCAGCCAGGACAGCTGACCCAGACTGGCCAAAGGGCTATTCCATACCATATGATGTCATGCTCAGTATATAAACTGGGGGGAGTTGGACGGGGGGGGCAGTGATCGCTGCTCGGGGATGTGCTGGGCATTGGGTGGTGAGCAATTGTATAGTGCATCACTTGCTTTGGAAATTATTATTGTATTATATTATTATTTATTACTATTATTACTATTCTATTTTATTTTACTTCAATTATTAAACTGTTCTTATCTCAATCCATGGGTTTTCTCACTTTCACCCTTCCAATTCTCTCCCCCATCCCACTGGGGTGGGGGGAGTGAGTGAGCAGCTGTATGGTGCTTAGTTGCTGGCTGGGGTTAAACCACAACAGTCCTTTTTGGCGCCCAACATGGGGCTCGAAGGGTTTGAGATAATAACAGATTAACCAGAGTGTATTAGGGAATTTGTATCTGTTAACAGTTGCCAGTCATAATATTGATTCATCTGCTCTTGGTATTAGTCTACCTGATTTGCACCATGCTCTTGTTTTTGCAGTACGTGGGTTTTGCAGTTTGCTGTGCTCTGCAGTGATTAGTGATGTTTTGCCTGGGAGATTTGTAATTATAACAAACACTGACCTTGAGCGCTATCTGGTATTTGGGTTCTGTAGTGAAGCCTTTACTGTACTTTGGGTACCACCTCATGGAGACAATTAGCAATTATACCTCTTCCTCTGAGAGGTTTTTTATGGAGGAAATACAGAATGGCACCTTCGCTGCCATCTTCTATGATGTTTCCTCCTTCATTGCAACAACTTTTCAGTATCTTGAACATCCTTGGGTAGTTAAGATATATCCATTGGTAGTTCTTGGGAATATTGTTTCAGTTTTGTCTAAGGTTAATAAGCAGTTTAAGAATATCATCCAGAGATCTGCCCCAAGGCTGGATAGTTATGAGTGGCAGGGTGTGTGGGTGAGTATGGGCAAGTACCTAGGACAATGGGCACCTCCAGTGTTTTGGAACTTCACCCCTGAACAAGTGCAGAAACCTGAAAAACTAGTAAAGTATTTGGAAAAAGTATGTTGTCACCCTGGCAACTCCAGAGAGACACAAATCACGGCAACATGCTGGGGCCTGGCCCATGCCTACCGAGCCCTGTTCAACACTATTCAGAACTCTCAAGGGGAAGAGAAGGTCTCTGGATCTGATGACAAAACGACGGGTGCTGTGGCTACGCCAGAGAACCAACCCATGCCAGTATCGGTCGTCCCATACAGAAGAAAAAATCCACAAGAAGATCAGCTTGTTTAATAAGGGCTGATGATGAGCCAGGGCCATCAAGAGAACAGGAGGAGGAAGAGGCAGAACCCATAAATGAGATGGTAACCACCCGATCCCTGTCCCTGAGTGAGCTGAGAGATATGTGAAAAGATTTCAGTCGTCATCCAGGCAAGCACATCATCACCTGGCTGCTCCGATGCTGGGATAATGGGGCCAGTAGCCTGGAATTAGAGGGCAGGGAAGCCAAGCAGCTGGGATCCCTTTCTAGGGAAGGGGGCATTGACAAAGCGATTGGAAAAGGGGCACAAGCCCTCAGCCTCTGGAGGCGACTCCTGTCAAGTGTGAAGGAAAGGTATCCCTCCAAGGAAGATGTTATATGTCACCCAGGCAAGCGGACCACCATGGAGAGAGGTATCCAGTACCTAAGGGAATTAGCTGCTTCAGAAGTGGTTGGTACTGAAGCACAGCTCCTCCTGGCACCCCGACTGCCAGTGCTGGGCTGGATGTTCAAAGGGAGGGTCCTCTGTACACATCATGCAACTGATGCTACATGGAGTAAGTGGGTCAAACTCATCATACAACGGGCTCGAATAGGAAGCCACAGTTGCTCAGGAATCTTGGAAGTGATCGTGGACTGCCCAGAAGGCAAAGATTTTGGAATATCGCCAGAGGGGGAGGTGACGCGTGCTGAGGAGGCCCCACTGTATAATAAACTGACAGAAAATGAGAAGCAATATGCCCTGTTCAATGATGGGTCCTGTTGTCTTGTGGGGAAGCATCGGAGGTGGAAAGCTGCTGTATGGAATCCTGTACGACAAGTCACAGAAACTGCTGAAGGAGCAGGTGAATCGAGTCAGTTTGCAGAGGTGAAAGCCATCCAGCTGGCTTTGGATATTGCTGAACGAGAAAAGTGGCCAATGCTCTATCTCTATACTGACTCATGGATGGTGGCAAATGCCCTGTGGGGGTGGTTCCAGCAATAGAAGCAGAGCAACTGGCAGCGCAGAGGCAAACCCATCTGGGCTGCCGCATTGTGGCCAGATATTGCTGCCCGGGCAGAGAACCTGGTTGTAAAAGTACGTCACGTAGATGCTCACGTACCCAAGAGTCGGGCCACTGAAGAACATCAAAACAACCAGCAGGTGGATCAGGCTGCTAAGATTGAAGTGGCTCAGGTGGACCTGGACTGGCAACAGAAGGGTGAATTATTTCTAGCTTGGTGGGCCCATGACACCTCAGGCCATCAAGGAAGAGATGCAACATATAGATGGGCTCGTGATCGAGGGGTGGACTTGACCATGGACACTATTGCACAGGTTATCCATGAATGCGAAACATGCACTGCCATCAAGCCAAGCGGTTCAAGCCTCTCTGCTATGGAGGACGATGGCTGAAATATCAATATGGGGAGGCCTGGCAGATTGATTATATCACACTCCCACAAACGCGCCAAGGCAAGCGCCATGTGCTTACAATGGTGGAAGCAACCACCGGATGGCTGGAAACATATCCCGTGCCCCATGCCACCGCCCGGAACACTATCCTGGGTCTTGAAAAGCAAGTCCTATGGTGACATGGCACCCCAGAAAGAATTGAGTCAGACAACGGGACTCATTTCCGAAACAACCTCATAGACACCTGGGCCAAAGAGCATGGCATTGAGTGGGTATATCACATCCCCTATCATGCACCAGCCTCCGGGAAAATTGAATGATACAATGGACTGTTAAAGACTACGCTGAGAGCAATGGGTGGTGGGACATTCAAACATTGGGATACACATTTAGCAAAGGCCACCTGGTTAGTCAACACTAGGGGATCTGCCAATCGAGCTGGCCCTGCCCAATCAAAACTTTTACGTACTGTAGAGGGGGATAAAGTCCCTGTAGTGCACATAAAAAATATGACGGGGAAGATGACAGTCTGGGTTACTCCTGCCTCAGGCAAAGGTAAACCCATTGATGGGACTGCTTTTGCTCAAGGACCTGGGTGCACTCGGTGGGTGATGCGGGAGGATGGGGAAGTCCGATGTGTACCTCAAGGGGATTTGATTTTGGGTGAAAATAGCCGATGAACGGAACTGTATAATGTTAGTTGCTATATAATACTGGATGTCATCACTTCTATAGTGGCTATATGCCATATCAATGGTATTACAGTAAGAATCACCCAATTTAATGAAGAATGAACTTTGAGGAAACCGAGCAAAGTGCAGTGGTGATGGAACCAAAACTGACTTCAGCAGGCAATGATCCAACACCATACACCATCTCTCCTGCCCTGAAAGACTGTTATGATGGATGAAGCCCAAAGTCATGGACTAAATGAACTCAGCAAATGTTCTAGAGGGATAGCCTATAGACTAAGGGAATTATATCTATGTGTGTGTGTGTATATATATTTAAAAAAATATTTCAAAAGACTGGAAAAGCGGTGGTGATTAATTGGAATGTATTGGAAAGTGTAAGACCTGGGCATGATGTATATGGTATGGAATAAGGGGTGGATACTGTCCTGGTTTCAGCTGGGATAGAGTTAATTTTCTTCCTAGTAGCTGGTAGAGTGCTGTGTTTTGGATTTAGGATGAGAATAATGTTGATAACATGCTGATGTTTTAGTTGTTGCGAAGTAGTGCTCACACTGGTCAAGGACTTTTCAGCTTCCCATGCTCTGCCTGGTGCACAAGAAGCTGGGAGGGGGCACAGCCAGGACAGCTGACCCAGACTGGCCAAAGGGCTATTCCATACCGTATGATGTCATGCTCAGTATATAACTGGGGCGAGTTGGCCAGGGCGGGGGGGAGCGATCGCTGCTCAGGAACGGGCTGGGCATCGGTCAGTGGGTGGTGAGCAATTGTGTCATGTATCACTTGCTTTGTATATTATTATTGTATTAGTTCAATTATTAAACTGTTCTTATCTCAACCCACGAGTTTTCTGACTTTCACCCTTCTAGTTCTCTCCCCCACCCCACTGGGGGGGGAGTGAGGGAGCAGCTGTGTAGTGCATAGTTGCTGGCTGGGGTTAAACCACGACACCCACTCTATATGCCCTAAGTTCCCGGAATAATAACACTCCCTTCCAGCATTCCTTCCCGTTCTCCTTCCTTCTTTTCCTGGTCTTAGCTCAGACCTCGTATCCGGTCTTCTTCCCCCCTCAGCCCCCATCTCTCATTTGCAAATTCCTTACTAAAGGATCTTTTTCCTCTCTCACTAAAGCCACAGACAGTAAAATTGCCCCCCCCCCCCCCGCCGCCCCGTTCTTTTGCCCTTTTTTCTTTTTTTTTCTTTTTTTCTTTCTTTCTTTAATCTGATGAGCTTTTTGCCTTTCCTCGCACCCATCATATACAAACACAGCAATACTCAAAATCTTTCACAAATTCTCTCCCTGCCACCCGGGCATGTGTTCTTTAAAGTAATCCCGTATATCGGGGCCGCCTGATCCACGAAGACGCTGATCGTGAACGCATCATTAAAATTCTGCGGCGTCATTCCTCCGTATTTTAGCAGAGCTTGCGGGAGTCGTCCCCAAAAATCACTAGGATGCTCATCAGGTCTCTGCCTGCATTCTTGTGCTTTGATCCAGTTCACCCCTAGTTCCCCACATGCTCTAATGGCTTCTACTAAACTCCAGAGCCCTGTCTGACAAATGGCTCAGCAGTCCTGAAGGGCAAAGGAGTCCAGGAAGGCTGGATGTTATTCAAGAAGGAAATCTTAAAGGCGCAGGAAAAGGCCGTCCCCATGTGCCGAAAGACGAGCAGGCGGGGGAGAAGATCAGCCTGGCTGAACAGAGAGCTTTGGCTGGAACTCAGGAATAAAAGGAGAGTTTATGATCTTTGGAAGAAGGGGCAGGCGACTCAGGAGGACTACAAGGATGTTGTGAGGTTATGCAGGGAGAAAATTAGAAGGGCCAAAGCCCAACTAGAACTTAATCTGGCTACAGCCGTAAAAGACAATGAAAAATGTTTCTATAAATACATTAGCAAGAAAAGGAGAGCGAAGGAGAATCTCCATCCTTTATTGGATGCAGAGGGAAACATTGCCACGAAGGATGAGGAGAAGGCTGAGGTACTTAATGCTTTCTTTGCCTCAGTCTTTAATAGTCAGACTGGTCATCCTTGGGGTTTTCAGGCCCCTGAGCTGGGAGATGTAGATAGGATGCAGAATGAAGTCCCAGTTGTTGAAGAGGTGGCAGTCACCGACCTGCTCCTTCACCTGGATGCTCACAAGTCTATGGGGCCGGATGGGATCCACCCTAGGATACTGAGGGAGCTGTCCTCAAGTCATAAGACTTGTTCTCCAGACCCTTCACCAACTTTGTTGCCCTTCTCTGGACACGCTCCAGCACCTCAATATCCTTCTTGTAGTGAGGGGCCCAAAACTACAAAGAAAGAAACAGCAGAGTGATTATTGGAATGTTCCTAGAGGTAGCGGTTGGTATTGGTTATGCGGTGGTAAAGCCCGAAAAGCCCTGCCTCCGAATTGGTCAGGAACATGCACACTAGGAACAGTGGTCCCTAACATGACAATAATCAATAGGTTACAGGAACAAAGTGGTTGGATAAAAACCTATGTTAAACGAATTAGAAGGGCTCATAATGCCATAGCAGATCGCCCTCATACTTTTCACAGCTTTGTAAGATGGTTTCTCCCTTGGCTTGGAGTAAGTGAGCTAGAGAAAACAATCGTAAACATATCTGCTGCAATGGAAAAGATGATAGTAAATAAAACCACAGACGCCATACAGGCGTTACAAATCGAAGTATCCAGTCTGTCTCAGGTAGTGTTACAAAACAGAATGGCCCTTGATTTATTGCTGGCCTCGCAAGGGGGAGTCTGTGCTGTAATCAATACCAGTTGTTGTATGTATGTCGATCAAAGTGGGAGGATCTCTATGGATCTGGCAGAAATTTGGGAACGAACAAAAGTCCTACATGAGACTGCCCAGGACAACACATCCTGGGGTTTCAAAGAATTATGGCATGATCTTACCTCATGGCTACCTAATTGGACATGGCTAAGGAATCTGTTTGTAGTAGAGATAATGGTCATCTGTGTATGCATCCTAGCCTGTGTTATGATACAATGCTGCTCTTGTATTTCCAGTCTTTCTAGACGTTGATTGAGGCTTGAGCTCTAAAGAGCTGCAACCCTCAATAGGTAAGGGGGGAATGAAAGGGTTAAAAACCACAAGAGCAAGAAAGATGTTGTAAATACCTTAGTCACTTAATTAGCTCAGAAGACACCCTGGTGTGATTTAAGGGTGTTGTGAATGCCTTACAGTTTGATGTGATTTAGGGAGTAGCTAGAAGAATAGTTATAAAATAAGGGGGGCTCCGGGATAATCTCGTTACAGACAACTTGGCCTTGGGAGAACAGATGCACAGAACCATGAAGATAGGAAGAAACAGAAGAATGGCAACAATAGTCTTGAAGGACAATGTCTACGTGATCCTAGGACTGAGTTTGCGCAGAAGCAAGGGTCAATCAGCGAGCACAGTGAAGAAGACTACAAGCCTTCATCTGAAGACCCCCAAAGACCACTTGAAGACCACCACGGGAGATGACTGCGCATGCGAATTGGATATTTACATATGCTAATAAGTTCCTGGATATCTCATGTTTATGTAAATGATCTCCCGGAAATCCTATGAATATGTATGATTGTATAGTATATATTTTCTAAAAGTTCATCGACTCGTCGTAGCACTTATGGTGGAGAATCCCCAGTGCTGCCCAGTGCTGCAATAAAGGATACCTGCTTAATAGTAACTTCGTTGCTATTGAGTTTCATTTCAGGGACTCTCTGAATACTCCGTTTCTCCCTTGGGGAGATTCGGACTGTGAGGAGAAGCATCCGTGAATTTTTGTATCATTAGTTTGTTCCCCAGGTTGGCCATAACTGTAGAGGGCTCCCTCCTGCCGTTCTTGTAATAACTGGCTGTTTATGTTGGCATAATTTGATTGCACGCTTTTTAGATAATTCCGCTGTACCGTAAATTTTCTCCCAATTCTGTAAAACCTAGGCCAAGGGCGTCCCCTTTTCTACGCCGGGTGCATTTCCCATTTCTTTTTCTCATTTATGTGCGTTTTATGCCGATCAGGCCACGCACCCCCCTAAATCACTAGTCTTGAGTCTGCTCAGGGAATTTTAACATTCACATTTGGGAGCCTCCCACTCCAAAGGTCCCAGGTAAATTCACCCGCTGCCGGCAGTTGGATGTTTGGAGGTGGGAGGATCCGAGGGTGCTGGCCTAGGGTTCCATCTGGGTCGCCAAACTGTTAAGGGAGCAGCAGCTGCCCGAGCATTCACACACCATTCAGGGAGTCACACACACACCACCCGAGACTTTAACCACTAGGACCAGAGTCCCTTCACAGCGGGCAGCTCCACTGAGATGATGGGCACCCCTTTCTGTCTCCTCACTCATGCACACACTCACCCTTGGGCGCTTTCTCTCCCCTCAGGCTCGACCCTAGGTTTCCCCGAAGCAGAGTCTCTGACATGACGTACGCCAGGCGAATTTATTGAGTGGTACAGTGGTGAAGAGCAGCTCGAGCTGGGTGCCTCCAGAGAGGGACCCCAAACAAAGAAATCCCTGGGCAATTATACCCTTACAGTCTAAGTTCCCCTCCCCTCATGCGACGGTTTGGTCCAATAGTAATATTAGGGTCTGGGGTCTTCTTGATCCTTATTGGATCCTTTCTCTGTCTCCAGGCAGGACATTCCTTTTCTTATCTTGAATAGTTGCAGCTTCTGTGAATGGTTGTGGCTACCTTATCTTCCTGGTTTGCACCGGTTTCAGGGCCTTCCTTCATGTAGCTAGGTAGGAGTTCAGCATACAGTCAGCGTATCTAGGTGAAAGTCCACAGCTTGCAGTCTAAGGCTTCAGCAGGTCTTTGGATTCTTATTTGAGCTAAAACGTGACTTCTACAACAGATGTTCCCAGGATCCAAGACTTTTGTGGATCTGATGGGCAGCAAAATGAATATACAGATTTAAATTCCTTTGAAAACACAATAAGCATATACATCCAGGACTGCATATAACCCAGAACAACAATACAATGTTCCATTCTTTCCTAAAAGACAGCAAACTTCAGAACTCAGTCAGAAACCACAAAAATGACACAAAACTGCATACGAGTCCAGCATGCCAAGGTAGAGCCAAGGACTACAAAGGCTACGTTCTGCTCCCATCCATGCCAGTGTAAATACAAAAATCCCTTCCCTGACCTCCAGGTGGATCTCCCCACAGTTTGCTTGGTTGATTCAGTGCATTCAGGCCATCAAGTTCCCTAAGTCTCCGCAAACACCATCTCCAGAAAGCCCCATTTCTTTACCACATGCTGTTACAGTATGTGATGAATGCCGCAGAGAAAGCCTTTCCCTTACCATTTCTTCTGCACACAAGAACAACAAAAGTAATTTTTAAAAAAAATGCAAGTTTAATAGCTCCAACACACAACTACTATAAACAGCCCTAGAGAGCTGAATACCACAGCCAGCATCCCCCCAGAGCCACCCAGGGCTCAGCTAAGAGTTACACCCTCATCCTTTCATGCTGGCTGCAAACCTGCCACAAGTCCATGGGGTGTACGTAAATTGCCAATGACAAAATAATTCCAAACAGCTCCAGGTCTGGTTGAAAACACCCCAACCCTTAATCTTTAGTGGATTTTTATATGCAAATTGCAGGCAGGCAGGCCCTTGCAAGAGCTATACTAGAATTATTTGTAAACACTCGCTTATTCCTCCCACCATAAAATAGGAGGAAATGAGATGTTTTTCAGTGATTTTTGGGAGAGAGGGTCTGATGTCTTGTCCCTGTGTGTCAGTAAGCTCTTCAGCTGTGCTCCTTAGCTACATGGGCTATAATCAGAAATGTTTTCTCCTATTACAGAAGGCAGGGTTCCTTAGGCAAAATATGAAAAGCAAATCATAAGAAGCACTATTGATAGCTGTTGGGAAATTGAACCTCTCAATTTTAATAATCCATTCCTTTATTCTTATTTTTGATAGCACTCAAAATACAGTCATTAATTTGTAAGGAAAATACGGACATACAGTCTTTGTTCTAGAGAGCTTACATTGTAACTTCCTATGTTAAGGGTAATTGATATTCAAACTATGAAAGCTCACTAGCCTTCAAAAGAGAAATTTTAAGAAAAATCTCTCCACTGGACTGGTTTGGGTTTTTTTGTTTGCTTGAGGATTTCCTTGGAGGGGTGAGGTAAGACTGGCTGTATTGATAACCCTCTCCCACTGCTCCCCACAAGCCCTTTTCTGGAATATGTCTTCCAAACATACCCCATTAGCCAGAAGTTGAGCTCTATAGGCAGAGAGCTGTTTGTGAAACATTTACAGTGTTTGGTGAACAGCCATATTAGAGCTGATTTTATGCATTTTCAGTTTATTTACAGGCTGATAATTTTAAAAATCATTTATATACACACACAAAAAATTCTGTGAAACTCCAAACTGTGATGATACAACATATCTACATTTTACCGCTCTGAACTCATCTTTTATTTAATTTTTTTATGTGCTCGTAGAATTTATTTAGAGGTTACTACAAATCTATAGGAGATAAAGCCTTCTCACCCAGGCAGTTCTCTAATTCGGGTATGTACTAAATAGCAGAATAATACCATATCAATTAGTACCCAACAGTGGAGATTTACATGGCATTAAGTATACTGTATTTGACTTCAAAATACAAAGCAGCAACTCAATATTGGAGAGCAGAAAACATATATAAGGAAATCTACTAGTACTGTTGAAATAAAAGAGAGAGTAATAACCTAGAAATCACACAGTCTTAAAGCAATTTGCCTATCTATCTGCTCCATTTAACATCAGCTACAGTTATTAAAATGAAATAAATCATCAAGCCATCTTTCACCTCTCAATCCTTATTTACTGTTTGCATTTCTCTCAGTAGTTTCCTCTGTTAAATTTAAATTTTTGATCACTTTTAATACATTCACTTGTTTATGGTGCACAGCCCTGTTTTGAGACTCTACACAGGAACATGCATTTGCTCAAAACAATTTGTTATCATTAAGATAGTGGGTTTTTTTCCAGGGTGGAAACACTTATCGAAGCTTGTTTTTAGAAATGATAACTTGGGGGCCAAATTTAGAATTGACATTACCCTTTAAAAACAAAAAAAAAGTGAAAGGCCAGGTTTTACCCTGCCTTGCATTCAAAGACTCCCAGCAAGACCTCAATCCACTACACAGAGCCAGACATTTTCTCCCAGATAATCTTTCAGGCACCGAGGGAAAAATACTTCACAAAGATATAATATCTTACATTATGTACTCACCCTTAGATCTCTGTTTAAATTCCATTCTTTCCCTCCCCAAGGTGATGCCAGTTGTTTTCTCTGCTCTTAACCTTTCTTCTCCCATATTGCGCAATTAAGAAAAAAATTTTACAGGGTTGAAGACTATGTTCTGATTTTTCCTTACCTTGTTTGGTCCAAAGGTTACCATTTCATGGCTTGGATAAGTGCACTCTCCACTGGGTTAAAAACTGGCTGAATGACCGAGCCCAGAGAGTGGTGGTGAATGGAGTCAAACCCAGTTGGTGGCCGGTCACAAGTGGTGTTCCCCAGGGCTCAGTGTTGGGGCCGGTCCTGTTCAATATCTTCATTGATGATCTGGATGAGGGGACTGAGTGCACCCTCAGTAAGTTTGCAGATGACACCAAGATGGGTGGAAGTGTCGATCTGCTGGAGGGTAGGAAGGCCCTGCAGAGGGACCTGGACAGGCTGGATCGTTGGGCCGGGGCCAACTGTATGAGATTCAACAAGGCTAAGTGCCGGGTCCTGCACTTGGGTCACAGCAACCCCATGCAACGCTACAGGCTTGGGGAGGAGTGGCTGGAGAGCTGCCTGGTGGAAAAGGACCTGGGGGTGTTGGTCGACAGCCGCCTGAACATGAGCCAGCAGTGTGCTCAGGTGGCCAAGGCGGCCAATGGCATCCTGGCTTGTATCAGGAATAGTGTGGCCAGCAGGACCAGGGAGGTGATAGTGCCCCTGTACTCGGCATTGGTGAGGCCGCACCTCGAGTACTGTGTTCAGCTTTGGGCCCCTCACTACAAGAAGGACATTGAGGTGCTGGAGCATGTCCAGAGAAGGGCAACTAAGTTGGTGAAGGGTCTAGAGCACAAGTCTTATGAGGAGTGGCTGAGGGAGCTGGGGTTGTTTAGTCTGGAGAAGAGGAGGCTGAGGGGAGACCTTAATGCTCTCTACAACTACCTGAAAGGAGGTTGTAGCGAGGTGGGGGTCAGTCTCTTCTCCCTAGTAACAAGGGATAGGACGAGAGGAAACAGCCTCAAGCTGCGCCAGGGGAAGTTTAAGTTGGATATTAGGAAAAACTTCTTCACCGAAAGAGTAGTCAGGCACTGGAACAGGCTGCCCAGGGAAGTGGTTGAGTCCCCATCCCTGGAGGTATTTAAAAGACGGGTAGACGTGGCGCTCGAGGACATGGTTTAGTGGTGGACTTGGCAGTGCTAGGTTAACGGTTGGACTCGATGATCTTAAGGGTCTTTTCCAACCTTAATGATTCTATGATTCTATGATTTCACAAAGTATCCTAAGGACATTTTTACTCCCAAGAAATATTCTAACAACAAGAACTATTTTCAACTCCCCTAAGCTCTGCTGAGTGTAAAATGTTGCACGGGGTGCTCAGCAGCCTAGGGGAATGCAGTTGTCAACGGGGTTTGTTTTCTTTGCGCAAGAACAGTAATCTGAATCTTCTAGCAACAAAACTCTCTACACACAGTACATGATGTGCATCTCATTATAAACCTAAGGGTCAACAGATAGGGGAAAAATGTACTTAAAACCTGCCAGACGCTAACTAGAGCCAGCAAGGCCTGCTGTGTATTGGGAGGGCTCTGCACACCCGCTACTGCCTGTGCCTCATACTGGGATTTCCAAATTTACCAGAGAAGATTAATTTGGCCAAGAGATCAACTGCCCCATCATGATGTTGCTGGCAATCTGCTCCAGGGTGATGCCTCCAGGTGCTCTCCCTGCCTTCCCCTACATGCAGTATTAGAAGTGATTTAACCATGACATGAAATGGGACAAGACCACTCATGACTCTGTTAACACATCCCAGAAAAAGCACAAGGAAGATAGGGTGAAAGACGAGAGAGGGAAGGGACAGAGGAAAGGAAGGCTGGTGCCAGTTCCAAGCCCCAGCCACAAACTCAACTGCACTATGATGCTGGAATGGGGGAGCAAGGCCAGCCCCTCTGCTGATGAAGGGGGAGCAAGGCCAGCCCCTCTGCTGATGAAGGCTGCCAGGATCACACAGACATCACACAGGGAGCAATGCAATCTCTGGCATGGTGCGTTTTCAGAGCAGCCAAGGGAACAGAGCATTTTACCCCTCTGCAAACACCCAGCAGGATGCTTAGGCACTACTTGCACTGCCAGCACTCCAGCTAGTTGGACTTGTGTAGCAGGTAGGGTTACACAAGCTCTCTGTTCAGGGGGTTAACACCCCCCCTAGCAAACACACTGCCCATATGCTCACTAGGATTTCCTATCAATCAAAGCAACATTTTTCCCTTCTCTTTAACTACAAAAATAATGTAGGTTACAGAAGAGGCTGCCCCCTCCAGCAATCTGTGCTCCACCCTGGAGTCATTTTATATTACTCTCCACAGTGTCTTAAACCAGGACTGCAGAGATATTGTTCCAAATGTGGCTTTCATTTTATGCTAGAATAGCCTTCATTAATGCAATATGCTGTGATCTGTACCTTATGATATTCAAAGTGGAAGCCCAGATCTTGTTTGCTTTTTAAACATCACCAACCATCCTGCATTTTATCTGTGCGTACTTCCCAGTGCGTGTCAGAACGTGTCATATGCCCGCCACTTATTAATGTTTCAAGAGTCTTCCTTAAAACATACACGAGATTTAGGGAGGATTTTGTTCATCTTAACACTCAGGCTCAGTTTTGCTTGCTAAAGCAATCTACAGGCTCCAACTAATACAAATTTAATCTGCACAGCTTCTTGCTTGGGCGGGATGGGTCCAGCATGTCTTTATCATAGACTCCACACCATATATGAGTAGCATCTGGTACTGATTGCAGATCTCGGGCATGGTGCTTATTGGCTCCATGGGCAAGATCTTTCTTGAATTTCTGATCCGTTTTGGATTTTTCACTAGGATATGCCTGTATCTTGTTGGATCGGAGATTTATGACTGGTCCTTAGCTTCGTCTTAAGTTTTTGGAGCTGTGACATTTTCTTATGGACCAATCTGTGGCAGCTTACCGCATTTGAGAACACATCCTGCAGGTCCAATTCTCCTTTTACATGGTCAGAAACCAAAAGACACCTCTTTAGTTAATCGAGTTACCCTGGCATAATGCTTACACATATGGACATCAGGAACCACTCCTGTATCCCCTAATATTTGGGATTCACCTCCTCCCCCCTCAGTGATTATTTAAAATGTCTGAAAAAAAGGTGAAGTTATTTTATAAAGGGTGAAAAATAATTTGCCTTTTGATTGTACCCAAAGAGAAGGGGTATTATGAACACCAAATGTTCTTCCTTGGTTTCAGGCTTTCATTTGGTAAAGCCTTCCTGAGAGTCAGGAGCAGATTTTGCCATCAATTGAAAGAAAAAAAATCAGGCCTCTAACTATACAGGAACATTTTGATCAATTGGCACAATCTAAAGGTTAAAAGTTCCAATATGCAGCTGACCTGGGGAAAAATAAGAGCAACAGTAAGTCTAAAATTTAAATGTTCAATCAAGCCAATGAAGCTATTTCTCCAGGACACAATTTTCATGCTACTTTGATGAATGTTGCCGAAAGAGCAGGCAGCAAAACATGATCGAGATGGAAACCCTCAGCTTCACCTCTCATTCACTTTTGTGTCCCATTCCCTGCACGAACTTAGTCCTCAGAAGAGGAGTCCAGGGAACCCCAGAAACAGAAGTCCCTGGACAACATGAACAGCAGCACAAACCTTCTCCCTGTGTCCATTCCTGAAACTCCCACACTGCCCCTGCTTGTGGGGAAACCTGCCCCTGCACATCTCCCACGGGCTCCCTGGCTGCCAAACTGGAGACCATAAAACAAGGTGGATGGGTGCGAGTGAGCATGAGAGAGGCTTATGTTTGGGGGCTGAGGTAGGGGGATGCTCCCAGCATTACCAGACTGTTCCCACTATGTGGCCATGCAGCCATGAGATTAATGATATGGTTATATTTAATCCTATTTTTCTTTTTATCACATGCTTATCTTGACACTGATACTGGCTCCTCCTCAGCTCAGTTGATTCCCAAGGAACCTGTTTATACTTGCAAGGAAGTTCTCACCAAATAAGAGTTGCATTGAACAAGAAACCATTTCATTACGTTTTCCCCAATAAAGCCCCAAAGTGGCTCCTTTTTCCTCAGTAAACACACATCCCACATCCATTGCACTGTTTCAAATCTAAAAGATAACCCGGTGAGGGTATAATATGCAAAGTTTTATAAAACTGTGTGAACTCTTGTTAGGGAGCAATTGCTCCAACCAGAAAACTGGCAGCTCCATCAGGACCTTCTCTACTTCACAACAAACCTCAAATACTGTATCTGGAAATCAAACTTCAGCTGCATGTTGGCTGGAGCACCACAACAAAAACAAGGTTGTTTTTTGTTTCCTCAAAGCCTGTACTAGGTGCAGAAATAGATAGTGTTTTGGCTTAAAGGCCTTGGAAAAACAGAACTCAGTTTTTCCATTCTGTCATTATTCTAGCAAAACCCTACAGGAAAATAAGTCTTGCTTGTTTACACTGACGCCTCTTGGAGACACTTGGGAAGACTGGATAATGGCTAAATTCATAACCAGGAAGGTATCTCATAAGCTAGGGCTTATTTGTATTGCTCAAATGTACTTCTGCAGAAACAGGTGTTTGAGAGAATTTTAGCCCTTATGAAGCTGCTCTGACTTTATAACCCTCCAAGAGACAGGCAGGTACCTGGAAAGAAATGCTCCACAGTAAAACCCAGCATTTAATAAAGTGCTTTTCCCCTGGAGAGCTCAAGCACCTGCAGAAAGCGAGCTGCTGTCATCACCTCCCTGTCACCGGTGCCATGACTTGTTCGCAGTGGGGAGAAAAGGCTTGACCAGGACCCAACATTTCTTAAGTCGACACATGCTATCCATTAGGCTGTAAGATCCTGACAGGAGTTAGATACATAGCTCTAAGTTATATATGGTTTATGCAAACATAACTTACAAGTAAATGATTTAAAAAGAAGCATGCAGAAGAGAAATGGAAGGTAAAGCAGGCAACCAGCACAGGCTCACTGCAGAAAGCAACATGAACTACAAGCAATAGCAAATGTCACTAATATGTGAAGATGGCAGAACTTTACATGGAATTTAAACTAGTTCTTTACATTGGGTTCATGCTGGATTCTTACACTGGCTTATGATTCAGTATATGACAAGGTATGTGATATTTTTTAATCTAAAGGAGATCTTGACTTGGCTTCACCAAGAGTAGCATGACTCCTCTAATGTAGTACATGGCCAGTGGGTCCCAAGTGTGCTGCTGTGCATGTTGAAGATTATATAAAAAGGGAGAATAAGCCTCCTCATATTCTTTAATACTATTATTGATACTATCATTAAATGAGAGAATATCCTCAAGGTTGGGAAAACCTCAGGGAGCAGAGTATGGGAGCTGACACCTGGACTCAGGATTGGTTTCCTTAGTTATTAGAGCTGGCGGAACTGTTTTAACAGATATAGATATCATCTATAATGATTTAATTACATATTAGGCAAAACACTTTTGATTACAGCCAGCCAGAACTAATGAATTTCTAAGTCAAGTCCTTCTTCCATCCTAAATTTTTTTCTACCCTCTTGTCTTTTTACCTCTTGTTTTTTCCAAGCTCTTCTGATATCCACCTCTCTCAAGACAGATGTTTACTTCTCTACTAACTTGCATGATTTTTTTTTTTTAATGATGATGCCCCTTAAACTCATTTCCACAGTTTATAATTTGATTCTTGGGTCACCAGAGAAAGCATCCGAGTCACAAAATAATTCTAATAAAGCACTAAGATTCTGACTTTCTCATACACTATTTAAAACAGAATCCATTTAAAAGGAGAGCCCTGCAGTAAACCCTTGCTGACTTTGAATTCCATGCACCAGCCATTAACTTCTGATCCATTTGGCATCCGTACACTTGTTTTAACTATTATTATTTCTTTCTCCACAGCATAACTGGTGAATTATTGAAATCCAATTTATTTTAACCACATAGTTCATCCTGATGAAATTGGCTAGTTTACTAAATAATTTTCTGCTCTGCTGTATATACTGCTTACTTTCCAAATGCAGGCAATGATCAAAAAACAGATCACAGAGGAGACAATTTTGTGTATTGCTGGGTCAGATACAGAGTGGCAGGAGGAAATTTGGAAGGCAGAGTTTCTTAATTGCCATGGAGGCAATCAGGAAGCAATTCCACCGAAGCCCACAGTGTTAAGGTATTGTCAGCGACCTCAGGCATAGCTTTGTTTTTGTGTGCAATAAAGCCGCTCTTTGGACCACTCTGCAGCAAGCGAGGCAGAGTGAGCAGGAGGAGACAAAGTCATGAATCATTGGCGATTCCTTTAGTACCTGCAGCCGTGCAAGCATGACATTTTCAGGGCTACACATGTACAGATATCCCAGCTCAGAGTGAATCAACCTCCCCGCACACCTACAGGCCTAAATATAGTATCTTCCAGCCAAAGGCAAAGAATAATCCCCCATGATTAAGCGTTAAGCTGTCAGATACCTTAGAGCCAGTGAGATGCAAACACAAGCCCTAAACCAAGGTGGTGATGAATATACAGTTCAAACACAAAGCTATTCATCAGATCCATGTGGCAAACTAAGAATATTTAGTTGCCACTAGTGTCTCTAAAAAACTGGGCTTCTACCCCTCTTTTCCCAGCAACTTAAAATTTACTAACTCCTTATCATATTTCATTTAAGACAGGGTTTAAAACCATGAGAAAGGCCTGCCTGGCCAGCAGCAGTAATTAAAAAGCAGTTCTCACCTTTTTAACTTGTAAAAGCTACAGAAGAGCTGTGTCCTCAGATTTTTCTGAGAGCTCCTATTACTCAAAAGTAGAGGGCAAATGCTGCTTTGCTACCTAATGACTGCTGGCTTTGAAACAAATGCAACTACTGCTCTTTTTATTCACAAGCCCTTGTTTTAAAATAGAGCACTTTTGGGAATAAGTGTTTTACTTTTCCTGTTTGGGGAAAAACAAACAGGTTTATTCATTTAGAGAACTTGGCAACTTTTTTGGAAGAGATAATTTGCAAAGAATGTTAACCCACAAATTCAGTAAGCATATGGGATTTGCAAGTTAATCCAATAAGGCCATTATGGTGATGCTCCAGAGGACTAGTCAATCAGGAGGGAAAAGGAGACTAAATCTAAAAGGATTTCCCTAAAATTGATGTCGGTAAAGATTAACCTTGCTCATTTTACCCTGACAATACTATGGCATCGTGAAACAGGATATCTGTCTCAGAACAAAGAACCCCAAAGTGAATGACAGTTTGCTTCGCTAACGGTCTGTAAAGGACTACTTAGTGTTGCCAAAGTTAACTGAACTTAGGGGAAAGGTAATTCCGGCAGGGGGAGATCACGGCCACCAACTCAAGGACCACCCACTCAAGAAACCCACCAACCCAAAAGATTAAGGAAGTAAAGGTCTCGAGAATCATTGTGAGCATGCGTAGTAATTTACATGGCAGGCGAAGAATTTTAACCAATCATTTAATAAAGGACAATGAATATGTATTAGATGATTGTATAAATAACTGTTAGTTTACAACAACGGTGTGCTGGTTTGTACCATGCACCCATATTTGGGCATTTACATAATAAAGGAAAATACCTCGACTCTGTGTGTGAATTGGGCAATGCACACTGGGTAACAGACCCAAGTTTTTGGGACAACAGTAAGAGACCAAGAACTGTCCCTTCAGTCCTAGAAGTAAGAGGTACCAAAGTAAGGTGTATTTTATGTAAAACTTAAGAAGTCCAGCTCATGCATTAGAGAACTCAGCAACTTAAATGTTAGGTCCTTATTGAAACACACCCATGGTCTGTCTTGTGATAAAAGCTAGTCAGTTATAAGAGACCTCACATCCACATAAACGAAAGCAGTAAAAGAACAAACTGGCTTTCAAAGGTAACAAGCACTTGTAGAGCCATTGATTTCCCTGGGTGCTGAGATCAGTCTGTGCTTTCAGAGGGTTCAGCTCACAGCTCCATCCCTTCCCTTCTGCTCCATCCTGTCCCTGGTGCATCCCACCATGTACCTAGAGACCCTGACTGGGGGTGGGGGCTCTTCCAGTTTCTAGTAGCAGCTGTAAATCATTCTTTACATTAACATGGGACACCTGCTTTAAAACTTTCCCTTCCCCCCCCCCAAATATTTTAATGCTCTTCAGAAAGGTTGCTTTACATCCTTTGTGACCAAAGCAGACAGAGAGCAAGACTGAAAGTTGTGGGTAGTTCCTAAAGAAATCTAGAATGCCTATGTGTTTTTAATTACATAGCTATGTGTGCACTTAATTAAATTAAAAACAATTACCACAATTTATGATATGAATCAATTCTTTAGCAAACTGGGATTGCAGCTGAGTTTGCTTTTTGACTCCTTTTTTTGTTGATTGTCTGTAAATGATCCTGGCTGATGGTTCTCCTTACAGTGGAATAACAAAAGTCAATTATTCGGTAGGTGCTCAGGCTGTTCATTTCTGGAGTGACATTAGCCTTTTTCTCTTCCTGAGGGAGGTTGGATGGAGGTGGCAATTTGTTTATTGGCCTTAAATGAGGTTGAATTGAAAAATAAGAGATACCAAGAACCTATGCTGAAAACCATGGTGTAAATGAGAGAGTCTCTTACTATATATACTGGTACAGTAGGAGAGATCCCCACAGGGAAAACAAGTTCATGCTGTACCACTAAGTTCCTTGAGATTCATTCATAAATATGGATGGATATCAATTAGGAAAGGCAAGTATTTCACCAGTGCAGATATGCAATCCTGTCTTTGGAGAAAGTGACAGGTGTATATATTTGCTGAAAATATCCCACAAATTCATGGTTTTGCAAAATAGTTTCTCACTTCCTTTTGTTTAATTGAAGTAGCCACAATAAGGATCTTTTCTATGTGGGAGACAAATGCTTGAAGTAGTGCAACAACTTTATAAATAATACCTGTGGACTTGCATGACTTTGCAGAAGCTCAAAAAAAACCTCTCAGCCCAAGCTATTCTGACAGCAGTGGCCAGAGGTGCAGAGCCTCTCCCCCTCCCCACGCCATGCTACAGGCAGGTCTGGTGCCTTGCTTGGGGTTTGCTGCCTGGATGAGGCCACCTTGGTGCATTATCTGCCTGATATCAACATCATCTTGCAAAAGAAATCTTGATGCTGGCAGTTCGGCTGGCAATATCTCCAGTCCATCAGTCAAATTAGACATTAAAAATCTGCATCTAAATCCAGTTCCATGAAAGAACTCAATAATGTTTCTAGCACATGTAAAATTATGGGGCATTCAGGACAAAGCTGAATAATATTGCGAGTACTGCTTTTTTTCTGCTCAAATAAAACAAGGGCAGGCTACCATAGTGCTCTATTCCCCAATCTCTCCCTCAGCCTGTTGAACTGAAAGCCTGTTGGAGTATCCAACTTAGCAGTCACAGTCAAAGCAATGAAGCTGATCACAGGATTACAGAAATTTTAGCTGAGAAGGATCTTTAGAGGCCATCCAGCTCAACCTACCACTTGGAGCAGGGTTTTTGCCAACACTGGATCCAGTCAGCTGTGGCTTTGTCTAGACAAGTGTGTAAGAAAACCTCCAAGGATGGAGACACCACAATGCCTCTGGTTAGTCTGTTCCAGGGCTGCACCACCCTCCTAGTGAAGACATTTTCCAATCTGAAACTCCAAAGGTGCAGTTTGATGCTATCACCCACTGGTATATTATCTGCTGCTACTGAGATCCATTGGTCCCTGTTATTTTTGTAACTTCCTCCAAGTAGTTGTGGACTCCTAGGCCTCCTCTTCCTCAGATTAAACAATCCCAACTCCCTCTACCTCTTCTCGTAGACCATGTCCCCCAGGCCCTTGACTATCCTGATAGCCTTTTGCTGGACCCTATTTTCTCAACATCCTTTTTGAACCAGGAGACCCAAAGCTGGACATGGTATTCCTGATGTGAACAAGATCTCCAGTGCAGAGAAGAGGGGGCTAACAACTTCGCTCAAACTGCTGTCCACCTTCTTCATATTGTGATGAGAGTGTCCTGGTGGCTCATATTCAACATGGTCCATGTCCTTTCCAGCACTCCCACTTGGCTCCCAGCCTGCACCAGTACATTTTTTCCCCACCCTGGGCACAGGACTCTGCACTTCTCCTTGCTGAACTTCCTCAGATGTCTGTTGTCCCAGTTTCAAGTTTCTCTGTGTCCCTCTGAATTGAAGCTCTTCCTTTTGGCATGTCAACCACTGTCCCCTAACTTATTATCATCCACAATGAGGATGCACCTTGTCTTCTCATGTAGGTGACTGATGATGCTACTGAACAATATTAGCCCCAGTCTACTACTTGAGCCCAGTGGTCCAGCCAGTTCTCACCCCACCTAACAGTCCAGTCTTCCAGCCTGTACTTCCACAGCTTCCTTCCAAGAGTGCTGTAGGGATGGTGTTGAAAGCTTTACTGAAGCCAAGACATTTCTGCTGTCCATGGCTCACAAATCCTTAACCCTTGTGCTGACTGTCAGCCATGTGATCTTGGCAGCAGGTCCTGTCCATTCTCTACAGAAGAAAAAAATAAAGAAAAAAAAAAAGAGGATACTTTAGTATGATCAAAATACAATTTGCTTCCTCTTAAAGAAAAATGTAAGAAGTTAGTTTAAATGTCTATAAATCCTGTGTACAAATTCCCCTGCATGTCAGTGCTGCTTGTACAGAAGGGATTCTGTATGTCTTTGGCTAAGCGTCTCAGATTTGGGTATATTAAAATGCATGTAAACCTTCAGCTGGATCTCAGAAGGAAACTCTCAATAGCTACTACCTAACATCAAGCAACATATTTGCAGCAAGTCATTTATTAATGCAGTGAATTTAGCTCCGTTTCCTGTTTGCAACATATCCAACAGACAGACCTCAGTTGTTATTCCAAATGTGTTTATAATTGCATTTTATTTCAGGCCTGTTTTATTTGTACATATTCCAGTTTATGGAAGGTCACATGCACTCCCTTGTTTCAAGTACAACCGTTCACCTGCGTGACGTGGTGTAGGGCAGGAGAAGACTTTGTTACAGTAACCTGGGATAGTTCGCTTCTTCCCATCCAAGTATGTAGAGTCCCAAGCACATTTTATCTCGTTGTCACAGTAACCTAGGATAGTTCGCTCCCCCCCATCTGCACCTACTTTTGCATGGGCACCAACGTGACGGCCAGCTGCAGATCTCAGAATTCAGATAGCACCTGCATTACATCCACAAGTTCGCTAATGAGCAAAACAGGACATCATTGCATGTGTATGATATATTAATCAGCACAAGTTTTATTATCCACCCCTGCAGTGCTTTCCCTTGAGCTTCATTCCCGAGCAGGGCTCTGCTGTGTCAGGTCCCCTTTTTGACTAGCATCAGTGTTCCAGGGCTCCCGCCGTGGTAACGCTATGCTTTCAATAAAGCCAAAGCTTTCGCTTGCTGAGTGTTGTGTGCCTTGTCCCTGAGGGATCCGCACCTGCTTTTCACTCATAACACATGGTGTTTTCCTGGATGACTGAAATCTTTGTGAACAGCTGGCTGTTCCTCTCCCACACAGGCACAAGCACAGCCCCAGACACATCTGAAGCGTACTGACTGGTGGGCACAAGCCAGACCCCTCAACACACGGGTCTCCAGTCTCCTCTGCTGTGCTCAGAGAAACTCTTCAACCCCAAAGGTCTCCTTGGCGCACACAGGGTGGGACCACTAGGAGAGCAAGGGGAAGATGCTCAGGTCTATCATGGCTATTATGGTTCATAGCCTGCCTGAATGGAGAGCAGCACCCACATCACCCGAGAAGCAGCAAGTCTTCCTAGTCTCTGGTCCACGGCCAACTCCACTTTCACAGGGGGCGGGGGGGAAGAGTAATGAAGCATATATTTGTACGAGATCTTTTTGAAATGTCATTAAGAACATTGCATAAGATGATTAACTGTCTCAGGAATCTCAGACCTTTCCAGGAAAGGAAGCTCCCTTGGACAGGTTTTTGTTCAGGCACCAGCATGACTTCTCCCTCAAGGGCTCTGCTTACTCTCACAGCTGAAGTGGGTTACTGCAAGATTGCTGCTTGGAGAAACAACCTGGTTTTGCTAAATTTCTTCTGCAAGTCCTCCAAATACAGGGCCCAAGATTTTTAATGGTGTGTAGGCATTGTTCTATTTAGCATTGCAAAACTTATACATGACTTTTAGCTAAATCTTATTTTCAGAAGTGACTGAGGTCCTCAGGAGCTTAAGGAGTCTAGAGCACAAGTCTTATGAGGAGCGGCTGAGGGAACTGGGGTTGTATAGCCTGGAAGAAAGGAGGCTCAGGGGAGACCTTATCGCTCTCTACAACTACCTGAAAGGAGGTTGTAGCGAGGTGGGGGTCGGTCTCTTCTCCCTAGTAACAAGCGATAGGACAAGAGGAAATGGCCTCAAGCTGCGCCAGGGGAAGTTTAGGTTGGATATTAGGAAAAACTTCTTCACCGAAAGGGTAGTCGGGCACTGGAACAGGCTGCCCAGGGAAGTGGTTGAGTCCCCATCCCTGGAGGTATTTAAAAGAAGGGTAGACGTGGTGCTCGAGGACATGGTTTAGTGGTGGACTTGGCAGTGCTAGGTTAATGGTTGGACTCGATGATCTTAAGGGTCTTTTCCAACCTAAATGATTCTATGATTCTATGAGTCAGAGCAGGATTTTAAAAGCTGGTTGAAACATGATTTGGTTTCATTTGAACAGACAGGAAACAAAGACAGACCTACAAAGACATGCTGGCAGTGTCAAAAAAAAGTTATGAACTGCCTGTCATTTCACTTCACAACAAACCACCAAAGTCTTCTCCTAACACCTACCTTCAAGATCAATCCCAGGGCAAAGGGGAAAAAAAAAAACCAAAACAAAAAAGCCCAAGACTTGAAGAAATGTACAAAAAGGAAGGGGCAACACATGATAAATGCTGAAAGACTAGTACATTATATGATGGCAAATCCTTCCTGAGTAGACATCAGATGCACCAGATAGGAAGGAACTGAGTGATGTATTGGGAGTGAAGAAAGCAAAAATGGAAAAGTAAAATATTTTAGTCTACTTTGCCAGGAAAACAGGACTTATGTGATCACACTGTAAGTATAACTGTGCCTCTTTCTTCTCCCACTTGACCCTCTTAATCAAATTAAATAGAAGAAACCTTCCAAACAATTTAAGTGTCTACAACTTCCATAAAAATAAATGGCCAAATAGAGAAGATGCTTTTTAGAGCTGCAACACAAACTCAGCTCTTTTTTTTTAACAAGCAGAAAGCCCAAAAGGGAAAATTACTCCTGTAGATATGCTCTCACTGTAGGAAAAGCTTGAGTAAGAGATAGCAAGTCCTTAGAGCACTGACTTGGGAACAAGATCTACTTACATTAGAGAACTGGCAAAATCATGATCCTCAGCTGTAAGTCCTCCCTGCTACATGGACAACTGCTTACTTTTGAAGCAAGAAAAGAGAAGTTTCAAGGTAAATTAACATCAGTTTTTGTTCACCTTAGCAAACCATGTGTTATAAGCTGTAGCAGGCAGCCAGCTGCTTCAGTTCAGCCACCAAGGCAGCTAGTATTGACAAACATATTTGTTAAAGAAGGGGAGGTCCTTGAAGCATCAGCAGGGAATCAAAGCAGAGGGGAAAGCAACTCCAAGGACAGAGTAAAGGAGAGTTGAGCTTGAGTTGACTGTAAAACTGAAAGCAATAAAAGGTTAGTAATAAAAAGGCAAGAGTGGAAACATCTAAGGTTGGAAATCAGTACAGATCGTTCATGAGCATGAAAGAGGAATTCACCAAGCAACAGGGAAATGAGAAGAAACAGAAGACCAGGGGCCAAAGTCAAGAGAGAAAAAAGCCAAAACAGCAAATTGTTTGGAAGTACAGAAAGGTGGTGGCAGGGGAAAAGCCAAAGGCTACTACTCATCAGCATTTATTTCCCTATTCTTTTCTGCTGTCTTAGGAACCAGCTTTTCTTCTCACTGTTTCTACAGAAGCTCTTTCTCCCTGAGTCAAAAAGCATTTCTTACCATCAACTTTTCACAGGCTGCGTGCTGCTGCTTTGTAGGCAGGAGAAAACAAGACTCAGTGGGAGGAAACTCCAGACCTTATTCAGAGATTAACATGGGCAGTAGCTCTGACCATGCTTCTTCCCAATCCAAAGATCCTTCCCTCCTACCCAAGAAGGCCACCTCTTACACACACCTGAAATCACATTTTATATTTGACACAAAGCACTTGACAGGAAACGAGATGCTAAGTAATTCAACTGTTGTATACATTAAGCATTACCACAGAATAAATGAGTTGTTAGTTAGTTTTTCAAGAAATTTGTACTTCTCTGAATCTGGAAACCCCCTTCCATATAGAAAAATGGATAGACACAATAGGGGAAACTAGGACGTAACAGGCTTTGACTACCCGAATTGCCTGAAACCCAGTTTAGGCAGAACTGAGGCTTTGATCTTAAAGTTCTGTTTCCCAAACTGGTGAAGACCAGAGCCTCAGGAAAAATTGGAAGTTACTTAGAAAATGAAAATAAATCCTTTAAGTAAGTATTGCATGCATGTGATACACAGTAACCATTTGCAGCTCATAGTTTGAAAGGGTGCTTTATTTTGTTTTGGTACAGATTCAGTCCAGTTCACAGAGAACACATTAGTTAATACATATCTTCACTTTGTAGGAGAAATGGGCATGAACACATGAGCACTCAGTCACCAGCCTTTTATAGCTAATTTATGCAACTTTTGCCTCTAAAGCATTATGTATGGCACACAGGTTTCACTAACATTCCATATAGGAGCACTGTAACATCATCTCTACAAACACAGGAGAGGAGGATGTAAATCTCAAGGACTGTAAAATTATGTATATACTGCTTGTGGATTTATCTTTCAGAATCATGTTTTTGACATTAACTTGAAAGTTTTTTTTTTAAAGAATGAGTGCCTGAATAATATATGTTCTTCCTTGAGGCACAGGTTCAAGTTCAGGCTATGATAGCAATCTTCACTTTAAGCAGCCATTGAGAGCCGAGGACTCAGAGCAGCCAAAACTGTCTTAAAACCAGGTCTCCAGGTCTCTGTGAGCTGCAGTAGCAGCTAATAGGAAGAAGGGTACCTGAATCTCAGCAGAACAAAGCAGTCTGTCTCCCATGTTTAATCATTTTATTAGAACCTGAAATAGCAATGAAGGCAAGGATGTTTGCTAAATCAGTCCCTGTTAACCTACCAAACTTACCTTCATTGTTAGATATAAGGTCTGGTAGTACTCATGAGGCTTTGGGTTTTTAAAGCACAACATAGGACTCAAGACTCCAAAAACTCATCTATTTCCCCCACAAATCCAGGCTTATGTCAGGTGGTCTAGCAAAAGATACTGTCACTCTTCACAAACCCTTTGTTACTTACATCAAAGTTCTTTGATACACCCAGTACAAATTCTCCCCATCACAGACAGAGGTTCTATCTTTAAGCAAAATAAAGCTGATAAATACTGTAGGCAGTTATCTTCTACATGAAAAAACAAAACAACAAACCCTCTCTCTGGAAGGGATTAAAGAAGGGTGACTTTTTTTAAACCATGATGGCTGCAAGGGTGACAAAAACCCAATATCCTCCACAATGTAACATGAAACCAGCAGGAACATGAAAAATATTGACAGAATGAAGATGAGAGGACAGAAAAGGGACTATGAAAGATACTTTCAGTCTGAAGCATGTTTCAAGTAGCTTAGATTTTCAAAGCCATTTTAAAAGTTTTGTGCACTCAACTTGCTCCTGAATACTCCACTATTTTTTCTGATTTTTCCACCTAATTACTTTCCTCTCAAAGAGCAACAGAAAATGAGAAAACAGATCACATAAGAGAGAGAAAATGAAAGCAGTGAGTTAGCATATACTATCAAGTACAGAAAGTATTCTGTAAGCTGTCAAATATAAGAGCAAAACAGCAACTTTTATTTTCCTTCTACTTAAAGCAATCACGTTTTGAAAATGTTTAAAAGAAAATGACCAAAGTTCATGCCCAAGCTCCTCAAAGTTTTAAACACAGCATCTTACAACTAGGAGAACACCGTTTATCTTTTTATTTGTAAACCAAAGTTTGAAATACTTTACAATATACTTTTAATTTAATTTTTCTAAAGAAACATCATTTAAAAACTGAAAGAACAGCGTGCCACTAAATGTTAAGGACCATATTTTAAAAACCTTTATTAAAAAAAGGTTATATAGGTATGATGAATTTAAGTTGTATTTTAAAGTCAACTACTTAAGCATCTAAATGATTTAAAATGAAGTGCAAAATTGGAAGTCCAGTCACAGATGAGTTGTGCTCAAGACAGAAGAGCTCTACCCATGGCAGGCACAGCTGCATACTCATAAGCTAACTCAGTCTGTCTCAGCCATGAATCCTGCAGATCTGAGCGACACCGCTGATTAGGTCAGTTTGATCTACTTAATATACTCTCCCTTTCTAATAAGAAGGATATTAGCTAAAGCTTTCAGTTAAGCAATAAAACCTTTCTAATTAGCAACAAAAAAAAAAAATTACATGCTTGCTCTGTTTCAGGCACTTTTAAGATCATAGTTCATTTACTGTAGGTAAAATGCTATTAAGCGATCCCTTAAATTTCAACTCTACAGTTATATACCTTCTAGTATTCTTGCTCTGAATATTAACCAAAAAAAGTTTCTAAACACCTGTAAGCCCCACTATAAATCTTCATTGTTATGGGGGGGGGGGGGGGAAATCAATGCTTAATTTGTTCAATGCATAATATTTACACTGTGAAACCAATGGGAGATAACAAGCAGTGGCAAAGAGGCAATAAATTTTAAAAAGCCAAAGTTTTATAATTTTTTTTTTTTACACAATAGTGTGCTAATCAGCATAATTGTATATAAAAAAATTAAAATATAGCAGAGCATCCCATTACAGAAATTTTAGTCATCTGAACTGCAGTCATTACTTGCTAACCGTTTACATGCAACACCTGCTAGGACTGACTTTTTGTTTTTAAAGTGTAAAATAGATTACAAGGTTTAAGAGACAAACATTAATTTGTGTACAAAGAAAATTTAAAACTGCACTCAAGAATTGTACTGGTCACAAGCCTCTTCCATACGGGGGGGGGGGGGGGGGGGGGGGGGAGAAAAAAGTACAAACGATGATGATAGAAAGCAGTCTCTTTCTATACACTAATTATCAAAGGCAACATATAGACTGAGAATACCTGGATGGCAAACTCTGTAGACACTGGAAACAAACAGCTTTCACATACATGCTCTTTATAGGAGGCCTTTCTTTCCATGAAATGGCAACGGCTGATAGCAAATAAGGGGCATCAGGTGTACAACTAAGTAGATCTTGCAAAATACTAAGATGGGGCAGTTGTTAATATACAATTTGAACTATATATACAATATAGTGGAATGTATCCCATCCCAAAACTGGTTTATGAAACAACTGGACCTTTCTACACTAGCCTTACAACTCAGCTATCGTTCTAATGAAAACATAAGTACACAAGAGACTTGCATGAAAAGTAAAATTTATGGGGCATTTTACAGGAACTATTGACAAAACTGCTTAATGGCATTTCTGCTTTTAAAGTAATTTTGTTAGACAGAATTGAAACAACGTCTGTGCATAAAATGTCCTGACAGACACTTCAACATGGAGCTTTGGTGATTTTAAAAGGCCCTTTTTCGATCTGTTATGAATTTTACTGCAGAAGTATTGATGCATGCACACATCTGTGTCAGCCGAGACTAGTGATCCAACTGCATGCACATTTCCTCTTTGAGGTACTTTCCATGTTAAACCACTTCAATAACAGTAAGATGAAAAATAGATTAAACAAAGTATTTCAGATAACTCAAACTGAATAGGAAATAGAATGCCAATATGGCAGTAAAACCTTTTTCTGTTGTTTTTAAACAGGAAGGTCTCTTGTACCAGCAGAGTCCTGTATACAGATACACAGAGAAGGAAGGAACACACCACTTATAATTCCCATTAAACAAGAGCTGATTCATCATGTGAGAAGGTACAAATTACAGAAACCATGAACAGTCAATAGAAGAGAAACAACTGGTTTACATGAAAGAAGAGAGAACGCTTCAGTCCGAATGCAGTTACTTTGTGAAAGCTGCTACAACAGCCCACAGAACCTCATTCGTGTTGGCTTTCATACATTCAACCTCAGGGTCTAAATCCAGAAGCTGACGCACTCTCTTTGTGGCTAAATCATACTGCTCATCCAAAAGGGGGGCAAAAGCGTTCTCCAGAACATCTGAAGCATGGGCTAAATAAACGAGTGCCAGCAAGCGCTTGTCCATGCGGTGAGGGTCATTCATCCATTTGTCAAGAACTGCTTCTTGAACCTTCTTGATGAGGCGCTGTTTGATATTGTTGTTGGTGAGAGGGTGCGTAGTCATGTCAAAAAGAAGGAAGTTCTGTTTCTCTGTTGTCAGTACACCTTTTTCCACTAGATTTTTAGCTAACCGTTCACGGACATTTCGCAATTGGTAGTGCAACTTCAATGGGTTCCATGTTTCACCTAAAAAAAATAAGCAAAAAAGCCAAGAGTCAGGCAAAGTTTAAGCTGTATTATCACAGTGATTCTCCCCCCCCCCCCACTGCAGAATGAGCTGTCAAATTCATATAGCTGACTACTACACTAAGATATTGTGCTCATGTCAACATTTCTCTGATCTCTGACCTACATAGACATATGCATAGAGGCAGAGACCATGAGAGCCTCTTGGGGGGGGGGGGGGGCAGAGAAGGGGAGGGACAAAGAAAAACCCCCCGAAAAAACACCAAAACAAACTACCAAACAAAACACCACACACAGTCATGAAGAAAGAGTTAATAAAAACAAAAATAAGCATCTCATCCAATCTTGTCCATTTGTCTACTTCCAGCCTTTTATCAATTCAGAAGCTGGAAGAAGTGTCATTGCCATTCTTTCTGCCACAGAGACAAGCTAATGCACACCTACCCTATGTGTCCCCCTCATTTCTCTATTTCTTCAGGTTTACATTCTTCTCTCCCTTCCCTCCCCCCACCATGTGAAACAGTGACATGCACTGTGTGAGTGTTGGTGTGTGCATTACACACGGGCACATGTTGGGCAGGGGCTTTGATGTTTCTATAAAAATTATTTCTCATGTTTTTTATTTAAGGCAGGAGAACTGGGCACTTCAGAGCGTGTGAATGTGTGTGCTTAGAGGAGGGAATTTTAAAAGCACAAAATCAGCATCAACAGCTACCGAGAAAGCTAAAGTTGCTGAGCACTGAGAAATCCATCTTTGCTTAAGAGTTTACTTAACAAGCTAAAATTTTAGGTCCAGCCTACCTAAGTATTTAAGTATTAAAATCCCCTCCTGATATAAAAGAGGCTATGCATTTTAAGAGGCGAGGGAAGAAACAGCATAAAGTATTTTTTACATAGATGGGTTTTTTCCCATAAATGATGTGAGAATTTCTATATCAGAAAGCTTTTTAAAAAAAAAATCATTGGTTAATGAATAATAATAATAATACACAGATTACTTTAAGGTTTCTCCCATTGTGATGGAAGGTGACATACACTGTATCCAAGTAACAGACAAGTAAACAAATGAGGTGACACCAACTGCATAGTGAAAGGTAGAGAACCCACCCAGGCCTGAACTCCACAAGTCCCTGTAGGAATCACATTCTCATTGAATGAGCTTGACCCCAGCTTGACCACGAATGAAGCTATCACACATACACACCAAAAAAAAAAAAAAAAGTCATCTCCTTGCAGTGTTTCACAGGATAAAGGTAATTTCCTAGATGTTTCTAAAATTGTTAGGTGGATGTGGCTATACGATAATAAAAATCAGTACTGCGGTGACACCTTGTGACCAACCTCCTCAATTACACAGGCACTTGCTTGTTCACAGACAGATGTTTGTTATATCTACAGGAAGACCTGACATTTTGATCCAAACTTCCGTATTCCCTATACTTGCTTCCTTTAGAGGCTATCTTATAAACAAGATCAGCCTGGCAAATATCGCCTTAAATGTGCATATAAATATTTCCATGATGGCTTTGAACACTAACTTCAAGCAGCATTCTTTGCATCACTGATAATTATGGATAGAGTAGCTATTTTCCAGGATCTGGCCCTAAAGCAAAATTCTAAAAGAGTTTATCAAAACCCCAAAACAAAACACCAAAATATTTTTCTTCAAAGGGCAGTTCTCTAAACCATGGGAGACGCAAAGAACCCTAATACCATCTAAGAACTAGTAATTAAATACCCATGTGTAAGTAAAAATGATCTAAGTCTCAGCCACAACACTGATGATAACTATCTTCCCAGAGCCAAAGCTTAGCAGGGTCAGGAAAACCTTAGCTTAGCTCAGCTCAAGGAAAACCTACAACATTGTTCATTCATTAGTTGGGCCTTTTTTGAATCAGTACTAACTTGATGTGCTCCGCACTGTGAGAGAAGGTGAAATGTCAGCACAAATTATGTATTTGGGACAAGAAAAATGAATTGTTTTTGCAGGCTGTAAAAGTGAAGGGGAGCTGAGCAAGAACTAAACTGCAAGGCTACGCAGCAGCCATGCCCCCTACTGACAAGGGCTGCTTTGTTCTTCCTCTCTCCCCCCTCTGCCTGATAGTCAAGGAGCAAGAGGGGAGGGATGCCAAGGGCACCGAGTATGAACTGTATGTGAGTATGCAAGGAAGGCTGCTTCAGGTGGTGCAGGATGAATGGGAAGAACATAACGAAAACAAGGCGGCAGAGAAAGCTAGAGAGATTTTGCTCGTTTTTGAAACTCTTACTTATCTGTTGTTACAAGTAACAAATAGATTTAGATAGACAACTTCAAGTCCCATTACCCCCTACCTCCCAAAGTCATATTGTTGACAGAACAGTGGGTTTTTTCCCTGCACTGTTTGCACAACTAAGTACAGCTCTGATCTACTCCAGGGAAGCTGCATTTTGTGTGTTTTGTAAAAACAGACAAACCTTAGTGATTAATTTTGGCTACAGAAAAAAAAAAAACAACCAAACAAAAAAAAGCCCAATAAAAACACTACATGTTAAAAGGTGGTTATTGTTAATTTCAGTTTAATTTATGCAGCCTGAGAATACAAATGTTGGTGAGGTATATGAAAAGTGTTAACTGCAATTGTAAAGATGAAATCTAATTGACATTTCATTTTTTTGGCAACAATTTATTAGCTTTACAGGAAGAGCTGTGTGCAAAGTACTCATCTTGAAGACTTTGTTTTGAACAACTAGAAGTATCTAATATTTGAAAATATTTGTTACTTTTCTCCAGTTAATGGAAAAATAGAAAGAACTCCTGACTCTCTATTGTTTCTTTATGATTAATAGCCAAATCACCCTCAATTTTTACATCTGAACAGTGAGCTCCTTATCTCCTTTCTTTATCAAAAGATCTGAATACTGAATCCGTACAGCTATACTCCAAACTTCCACTAACCCTCATTTCCAATTACAGAGGAAGGCAGTTATATCTCTAGGGTGCAGTCCCGATTTACTTCGGAGTCAGCGGAAGACACCTCTTCCACAGAGTAGAGATGTCCTCTGACACTTCCATCTAGACCCTTTCTGTACCAAGTTAAGTCAAAAGCAACAGTTACTTATATTTGATTAAAGGCTACAATCAACAAGAGACTACTCTAGAGGACAGACTAATTAACTTTTTTGCATACTTTCTCCCCAAAAATCTTACAGTATAATTTCTAGTGATGCCAGATAATTAGCTTTATTGGGGGGGGAGCAAATACATTATGTTCAAGGCTTACCACTAAGCAGTTCAATCCAATTTTGTACTGTTTCAGGAGGTTGGGTCTCTTTTATGTGTTTCAGAGCTTCATCAAGCAGAACATCCCCTGTAGGAGCATCTGATTTGCAAATCACCTAGGATAGAATAAAACACAATCAATATTTTGACTTAATTCATATACCATAAACATCCAACAATAAAAACTGGAAAAATCTACCTGTTATCAGAACCAAGGAAAATTTTAAGGAGTGAGGAATCTTTTCTAAGAATACACAAGTTTAAAAAATACCTAGTTGTTAAAAATCTATTTAGGATTTTAATTACAAAGCTACGTTCAGTCTTAGGTTATCTATAACCTAAATTAACCTTAATTGACTAAAACTATAGTATTAATAACATGCTTAATACCTAATTTTTTAAGGTAGATAATCCACTAACCTGGCCAGGTTCTTCACTTCCTCCCCAAAACAAAGTATACTACAGTGTTAAATTGCTCTCTGATGGCAGTCAATTTTACTGCTTCAAGTCAATTTATTCGGAATACGGCAGTGAAACAATTAGGCCATGTGAAACTAAGAAATCAATTAGAAAGCGAAAAAGCAGGAAAACCGGCTTTCTTCTTCCATATATTGATGGATAAAATTAGGTTCAAGACAACATCTATAAGTTTTACAGCTCTGAAGAACATGTTGACCAGCAACACTACGTTCCCTTCACTAACAGTTACAATACACGTATTAGGCAAAATATGTACATACCAATAAACCCCTTAATATGTAATAATAAATGCAATATCACTTAAGTTTGTTATTTAATAGCTTCTAAAATTATGAGTTCTTCCCCCAAGAGAGCACAGGAGAGAGAGAAAAAAAAAAAATCATTCACAGTAACATAATAAAATTTAAGAATTTGAGTAACTGCTTGTTTACCAGTATAAGTAGTTATATAAGCCATGTACAAATACCATTTTTTCTGGTTAGAAAAAACAAGAGCACCAAACTAAAACATACAGATTTGACTAGCCCAAGTCAATATGTTTGAATAGAAACAAAACAACAACAAAATTCTATCTTTCTTTATGAAAAGAAAAAAGAAACTACTGTTTCAAAGCTATTTATGAAAATAATGATTAAATCTGGCAATTTGAATAGTTTTACAAGTTAACACTTTATAAGCATCAGGTAAAAAGATAACAGGCAACTGACAGAAAAACTAACACATCAAAACAATTCCACGTATACAAGAGAAGCAGCAGGTGAAAGATCTTATTTTTAGTAAAGCTTCACAGTAGTCAGAAAGGTGTGCTGGAAAAAGCTTTAAGTGTCCTATTGAAATATATCCCAAGTTCAGTTCTGTTCTGTAGTTCTAATAATCCTTACAACAAACAATAGAGGAGTACATTTTCATAGGGTCTATAGATGACACTGAAATGAGTTAAAATGGTAAGACAGCTTCAATACTGGCAAGATGATCCCAAACTAGAGATGCGTACAAAGTCAATGAGATGAAATTAAAAAGAAATGCAAAGTAGTATAATCAGGATGAGGAAACAGATGACAAATATAAAAGATATAATAAATGACTGTATAGTTCAGAATAGCAGAAAAACCATGTAGTAATTCTAGCAGTAGACTACGAACCAAATAAATCAACAAAAGCCAAGTCTTTTGACAAAATAAGAATTTAATTCTAAGCTGTATTAACAGGAAATTGCTGGAGAGATCTTTGTGAATAGCTGGAATACTACGTCCAATTTAGATGGTGTCTATAAAGCGTAAAAACTAAGATTTTAATAAAAATCAGCAAGAATGAACCAGTCCACAATGCCAGGCTAAGAAGAACGATGTTTGTTTAGATCTATAAAGAAGCATGCAAGATATTTTTACAAAGAGGGTATCAAACAGTAGTTTAGGGTATCTACTTTGGGAAAAATAAAAGATACCAGCTTATTCTGGATATACAGAAGATGCAGGATGTATTGTCAAAAACTTCAACAGGCAAATTAAACATCCAGGGAGGTTGTTGAATTGCATTCAGTGGAGAATTTTAAGACTAAACATCTGCCAGGGAGGGACCAGAGAAACCTGATTTTCTGTTACTGCATCAAGATTAAATGGTCTCTTGAGATACTGTCCAGATCTCCACTTTTGGAAGCTGGAGATTACTCCAACCATAAATCTTAGATATTTGGTTTTAAGAACACAACTACATTTTAATCCAGACAATCCCTATTTGAAACTAAACACACAACAATGCATATTTATCTTTCTGATTTACAAGCTTGCACCATAGTGTCACTCAAAACCTTTATTAACCACGTATAATGATATTACATATCTTCCAGTTTTATATCAAGACTTGGAATTTTTTTGAAGTTTCTCTTCTTTAATTATACAGGAGCATACTTTAAGTTGGGTTTTTAAGCTGCTAGACCGTGGCTATTAATAGCCACCCTTCAGATATTCCTTTATTAATTAGCCTAAGAACACCCAACTTATTGATCTTTACTTCTTTTTAAAAATTATGTTCCAGCAGTATTTTAGTTTCTTTGATGTGTCCCATATGATTTGTTTCACGGTAACCTTAGTTACACTGGATCACTCCAGCCTGCTGCAGTTGGTAACCTACTACTCACCATCTCACTTTAACAGGTAAGATGTGAAATCATCTTTTTGACCTGTTTTATTAAAACAAACACACACCTCACTGAAGAGATATATCCCATGCTTAAAAGCATTTTTTAAGTAAGATTTTTTTAAAAAAAGTTTAGAAAACAGCTTTTCTTGCATATTTGGGGTTAAGATACTTTTTCCTACTACTGCAAAGAAGTTTAAGAAGCTAGTCTGAATATAATCCACCATAACAGTATAAGCCTAAACATACAGGCATTTAAAGGAAAGAGCTGTAAGGAGCATAGACTCTCCCATTCAACTCAGTCAGGGCTCCATAAGCTCTTGGGAAGCCACAATACACAGCAATTTTGTTTCCAAGTTTACCATTCTCTGCAGCCAGGCATACAACACTGTTTCTTCTCACTTCTCTGCTACATTGCATATTCACTGCACACATTCTTCTGATTACCCTTTCCCTCAAATAAAAGTATTTTGGTTCACACTTCCATGGTACTTCCCCTCCCTTTCCCAGTACATGCAGACAGGCAACAGAGGAAGCCCAGCCACCTCTCTCCTATGCTCATGGATCTGCTCTTGAAGGAGGATTTATTGACAAATGCTTCTTGGTTAACTCTCTCCAGAGTCATAACAACACAAGAAGAGTGTGAAATCGAGTGGGTTGGGGATCTTGTGAATTGAATCATCACAGAAGATCAAGCATCTGCAAGGGGGTATTTTCTCTCTCTCTTTAATAGATGAGCTAAGGTAGAGAAAGAAGCTAAGATCCTGGTTCTTCAGAGATGATGGTCCTTAGCCTTACTGCAAAGAATATGTCTTTATTCCAATTTTTCAGTGATTTATCATTTATGAGATTTGCCTTGTATCCAACTGCTGAGGACATTTCAATTATACAGAATATTTAATTTTCTTTTTCCACAATGCAGCTTTGCAATTAAGCAATGCTAAAGATGAAGCATCTCTTGCATTGATTTTTAAGTAAACTTCATTATTTAGTTTTAATACAAAAATTCACTCATGCATTAATCACTCAGAATTGCCAGCTATAAAATACTGAAGTTAATCTGCCAAGGATTTGTTGGGATTTCTTTTAAGAACTGTAATTATTGGGTTTGCTTTCCGAGACTGTAAGGTAGCATAGAGTACCATTTTCTATCTTCAATAACCACTAGTTAGAAATTACTTTATTTATACATAAACCTCAACATTCATTTATTTGTTTCTAGAAGTGATACCAGTAGATAGAACTCCAAAATGATGCAATGATTACATACTCTGAAGCCAAATTTACAAGGATGTTGCAACATAAAATACATCATATTGACTTTCAGAAGTTTCACTAACGTTCATCAAGTCCTTGTCTGCCAGTTTCTCAGTCTCATTTGTCTCTCTATGGCATTCAAGCATGGATTTAATGCATCTTGATCACTTCTGAAGTTGTGTCTTAGAAACGGCAAAAAATAATCAGCAAAGATCCACCTGATTTAATGCTTGAAATGGAAATCATTGTAGCTAGCAATCTTTTAAGTCAGCTGTGTGATCAAGGCCACCGTTAGCTGGTTATAAATCCATACTACTGCCCAAAGAACTAGTTCTACCCTCTTCTTGTTCTCACCTTATCACTTGTGCCAGCAGTCTCACTTGTGCCCCACCTGATGACAAGATCAAGAAAGTGATTCAAATAAAAACTAAACTGATCAAAGAAGTGAATTAGTTTTCAGCCAGAGTGGTTACCTGACAAGGCTGCACAAACAGTAGTAACAACCCAAGAGAGACTCCAATAATAAGCCTCTTTGCAAAGACAGGACTACCCTTCTCAGCTGCAGCACGGGCTAAAGTGACTGAAGCCTAAACTCCTCCCTTCAGACCATGGCTTGAAGATACAGGGTTTTGAGTCACAAATCAAAGCTTTAGTTTTAATGAGATTTTACCTTTCCACAAAGTCCCAGAATGGAGCAGGGGTGGGGAGGGAGAAGGGCTAGCCTGAGGGGCAGAAGCTATATAAAAATGGTATTGCCACTGAAACTCTACCTCACTGAATCACAACCTTGGATGCAACTAGACAGCTCATTCCACTCACTAAACACAATATTTAATTCAGAGAAAGCTGAGGGCAAGGGGAGCAAAGCCTGCAAAAGGGGGTCGAGGGGGACACTTGGTAGAGCTGAGACAATTAAATCTAGCAAACACAGAAATAAGACTGAAATTTAGTGTTAATGCAAGACTTCAAATAAGGTATAAAACAACACAAGTCATTCATGAGAAGGATTTCTAAATTGAGAGAGGTGGGGCAAGTGGAGAAGAAACATCATATATATCAGTAGTTCAGGATTTTATTTGCAAGAAATTCCTTAAGCAGAAATCAATCTTCATTTGAATTTTATATTAAGCCTTTTTCATAGAACCCTCCTGCCTGCAAAAAGAAATCTCTCGATTGCCTTACAACAGCAGAAGGAACAAAGCATTTAATATTGGGTAGCTTTTAGCTCTCCTTAAACAATGGGGGGGAGGGGGGGGGGGGGATTGAAACAAACACACCAACCTACCCCCAAAAATCACATGATAAAATTAAAAAAAGGAAAACAATAATTTTCCTTGTATTCTTTATTGAAGATATGTACAGGTTATTTTTCCATTTTCCTAAAAAGACACAGTTAAAATTTCAGTTAGATAGAGCTGACAAGGTTTGTGTAGAATGAAAATAACTGCTAAAGAACATTCCTGAATGCCTAAGGAGCCAAAAGCTTTGGAGGAAAAAAAAGTGCAAACTAATCAATGCTGAATATGCTTAAATGAAGCTAAAAGTAGTAGGAGCTGTTTGTCTGAACAGAGGTTTGATTCTTCAGAAGAGAAGGAAGCTGGGAGAAGGTTAGGGAATTTGTAAGCTTTCCTTTAAAAAATTTAGCAAGGGACAATATTGACAGGGAAATGTGCCATAGAAGAGAATTTATTTGTGATGGATAGACAACATTTGAATACGTTTTCAATAAACTTATTTTACAAGTATCCTTTAATACTGATGAAGTAAAAATTCTTTAAACAGTGTGACTTTGCACATTTTATACTAAGGAAAAAAAATCCAGTGGCAAAAGTAATAAATTAAGATGCCTCAAATCTTCAGCCTAATTCAATAAAGAACCTTAAAAATTTGCCCATCTTAAAGGTCAGTGAGTACAACAAATTTAATGCACTGGTCACATGCTTAAACTAGATACAGTTTTGTGTTCTCAGAGACCCAAGGTATAAGGATCGTTTCCTTCCCATGCATTGCAAGCACTAACTGCAACACTGTGTACGCCAGAATTAAACTGGTGACTTGCAGGATACATCTGGCAGGCTGTCAGTTAGCCATCCCTCTCAGCTCCAGCCCACATCTCGCCAACACTGCAAAATCCAGTTCCTTCAGCAGATTACAACTGGTGCTACTGGCTCTCAGCAGCAACCACTGCCACCACACCCTGGCCAGAACCACTGCCAACTGTTTGTGCAAGGTTCCCAACAGCAGCAGAAACACATCAAGAGAACAAACAGGAGCAGAGAACACATACAGAAGATTTTACAAGGCACTTCAGCTCACCGTTTAAACTCTTTAGGTAATAACTCTCTGCATCTAACTTAGGTCACTACTCAGAATCCTTATCCCCATATAAAGAAAAAAAAATGTCTTTTTCTTACAACCAGTTGTAATTTATAGCTACTGTATTGCCTGGAGCATGACACAAAAGTAAATGTGACCATTTTCCTCCACTTACCTTTCTTGTTAATAGACTTTTGCGCCTCATTCCACAAGCCTCTAACTGAAGACGCCCTCGCAATGCCAATTCAATTAACATACAGCCACGCAATCCTGAGGAGATGCAATCATTCCAGAATGATGTGTAACCCTGTAAAGAATGAAAGACAGTAAGATATTTCCATCTCCACCTGAACGCAAATAGAAAAAGAGGCTTACTGCATTCTCTAAGCAGTTCTCTGGCCCTCATACACTTTTGAAGTAGCATCACTAGTCAACTACCATTCCTGTACTGAAAACATGAAAGAGAAAACAGACTCATCCCCTATTAGTTTCGACATTTAGTCTCTGCTCTTTGAAGAGCAGGGAAACTTCAGGAAAGTGATACAAAACAAAACAGCAAGATATCAAGAACTGCGAGACATAAAGTGTAGTTTATATGTAGTCAAAATAAACTTATTATATTTTTAAGACATCAAGCATTTGGCATTATTGACATCACACAGGCTTATTTGAGTTTCCTGATATTAACATGATTTTACATCCATAAACAATATGGCACCAATGAAGTAATAATAACCTGAAAAATTGATATTACATAAAATATGGAGTATATTGGAAATTAAAAGTCCAAACACAAATGTGGCAATCAGCACAAACCACAGAACAGATTTTTCAGCTTGAATATAGTAAACCAAAAGCCAAAAAAGTTTTCAAGCAAATATTTGGAACAGCTATTATTTTGTCATTTAAATCCTTTGAAAACATATATTTCTAAAACTTGATGCATGTTGTTCTTATATGGACTGCAAAACTGCAAGCCACATTTATTCTATGAACCACACCACATCTACCACACTTTTTCATCTATATTTCTACATTGGCAGCTGTCTGCTTAAATGGCAGAACAAAATATTTGACCCAATACATTTACTCAATATCTAGAAATACATGTATTGACTTTGGTACTCCATTGCTCAACAATTATGCCCTTCCCCCCAATCTTATAAAAATGATTCTATTTTAATTACAGAGTAGCTAAGTTAAATATTAAAAAACATGCAAGAACAGTATCTAAGACAAAACAAAATAATTCTGAGAAATTATTTGTCTTTTGAGAAATGACTGCAGAAACACTTGGTATGATTCAGAAAGACCTTCCAAAACTCCTCTAGCGATGCATCTCTGAAAACATTCACTTTGGGATTTTTTTAGAGAAAAGTACAGGAAACAAGAAAAAAGAAAAAGAAAAAAAAAAAAGAAAAAGAAAAAAGAAAAAAGAGAGAGAACACTCCTTTTCATAAAATTTATCCTAACCAGTAACAAAGACCAGCTTAAATCAAGAGCAATACAATTTTATTCTATTCGCAAATAAAAGCTGCCAATGTATAGAGATATTAAATGCATACATCTGAAGTTTGCTAAACACAAACCAGTCACTAACACATGCCATTAAATATAGATTTCTAGGAACGTGATAATATTTGTTTCCATTTAGCACTTAGCTATTTTCAAGAGCTGTATTATATAGATGACCAATACTTCCAAAAATTCTACAAAAGTTTTGAATCTCTAGAAAGTAATTACTGAAATATGTCACAGACATTTATTTTAAAGGCCATAAATATAAGTTTGGAAAGGCATTTGAGAAGTTATCTAATCAGCCTTATACTCAGAGCTGATACTTTGCGAGTATCAGCTACTCTCATAAGTCAGCCATTCTGTAAATTAAGATTTTGGTTGGCACCAGACATTTCTTTGCCAAAAAACATACAAGATAAGGTGCAGTATTTGCTTGATGAAAAAGAAAAAAAAAAAAAAAAGAAAAAACACCAAAAAAAACACCAAAACCCCAACCCCCCCAAACAAAAAAAAAGAAAAAAAAAACAAGAAAAAAAGATTACTCCTACATTCTACTATTTTCAATCAAATAGCCTCTTTACATAAAAATAATTTTTAAAATCAGACAACACATATGCAAACTAAAAATCTATTGGACAAACTTACAGCTGTGGCATGATAAATATACACTTCTTTCTATTCACAAAAATTGTTATATTATTATGCAAACAATTCAAGCGCTAGAAATTTTTTTCCCTTGTTTAGCAATGAAAACTGAATTTATTTTTAAAGTGAGTATTTTTCAATGAAGTGACTTTAACTATACCACTCCCGGCAGCAATTACCAGATGTAAACTCCTCTGCTCCAGCAGTTATTCAATATATATGGCCTCAGGCTGTGGGTTGCAGAGAAATACAGGATCATAGGATAATTCAGGTTGGAAGGGACCATAGGAGATCTCTAGTCCAACCTCCTGCTCAAAGCAGGTTCAGCTATGAAGTCAGATCAAGTTGCTCAGGGTTCTATCCAGGCAAGTCCTGAAAACCTCCAAGGATAGAGGCTGCACAACCATCTAACAGTTTTTAATCAAGTGATCCTGAAAGTCAGCTCAAAAAGATTATGGTCTTCATAAATGGAACTGCTTGCTCTAGTGGGCTAGATGACAATAAAGTCATAGAACGTATACTGCCTCACCTTCTGTTTTGGGGTTTTTTTTGTGGTTTTTCCCAGGCTCAGAGTTTACAGGTGATCCACAAGAAAAGGAACGTCATATTTCAATATACAGAGATTATACTGCTATTAAACAGTGAAGAAAAAGATATTTTATAAGTCAGTGTCATCCTGAACATTTTTCAGTCCATTAAACTGATCTTTCCAAATAGTTCAGTCAGATAGACTGATCATTTTTGGCACTTACTGCAAAGACCTCAGACAACTGAAGGAACCTTCACAGAAGGTCAGTTTAGCACACAACAGTCTAACTAAATAATCCTTTAAATTAACTCAAACTTCTTGGTGTACCTGAAACAGAGTAGAAGCAGACATTTATCTTCAACATTGCAAACAGCTCCTTGACACCTACTTTAAATGGCATACAGCATAACTAGAAAAAGGTGCACAAAACACAAAAGAGAAACAATAATGCTTAGCATTATAGAGCTATTGCCTATTAAAGAGACTATAGATGGACAGTGAAGAAAATGGGTAAAGAGAATAATAACATACATAGAAGGAGAATAGCAATATAGAATAATGTACTATTTGCACAGGAAACAATTATTTTTCTCTTTTTCCACAGACAACTAGAAGGTCGTAAATGAAGCTAGCTCACGGGTTGGAAAAGTCAAAGGCCAATTTCTTTTCTATGTTTCTATTCAATTGTTTTTATAGGAAGGCAAAAGTTAAAAAAAAAAAACAAAACCAACAACACACACCTTTAAAAAATGAGTTAAATTCATAGGAGATTGATAATGAAGTCTGACAGACAGCAATAGATCTGTAAGCCCACGCATGGCCTGGAAAGCCCCCACCCAGTTGAAGTCAGTGTACACTGGAGGAATAGTCATTCCATGTTCCCTGAACATGGCCTGACCATTGCCGGTTACAGGTTATGGAACAAGGATTTGGTTTGAACTTTTAACACTGTTCTTATAATATATTCCAAATACCTAACAGTCTCAAAACACTTTGATTGAAGATCAAAGATCACTATTTATAGATGCAAATCATTCCACTATTTAATGCTCTTAAATAGCACTAGTATTCTCACAAATACACCACCAAATATTTTTATCTGGCTTCCTACAAGTCTTTTATAATTTTATAAACATCCTAACTCAATGAAATACTTATTTCATTAAAGTTGCTAAGCAGCAGGGGGGAGAAAAAAAAAGTCTTATAAGGCAGGGAATTATTTTTATCTGACAGCAATCACGCTAGAATAGCACTTCAAGCTATGAATAGCTCGCAAGAAAAAATTTTAAATCTACATTGATTCAAAGATCAAAAGAATGTTTACAACTGTCATGTTTATTTACACAAAGACAGCACAAAAGCATTTTTTGTCAGAGCTGACCTAGAAATTTTCAAGTAAAAACTAGTTTTGCTAGACAAGCATAAAGGGAAATGAAAATAAAGTTTACAACAGAAAATTGTTACCATGTTAACTTTGAAAGCTCAGACTTTCCACTCAGGTATGGCAAAGCACAGAGCTAATTAGATCCTCTTTCTGCTTAAAGAATAAGTTATCCAAAATCCATGTTCATTAGACCATTTCTCTCCCACCACCTCTCGTAGCATTTATTCACTTTCTCCTCTTCCCATGCCCCTTACCCAATTCCTAAGCTCACACGTCTTCCTGTTCAGTTATCCATTAATCACTTGAAACTCTCACTTATTAAATACTGTCCATCTCCTAACGATGGCCCTGTGCCTCAGTGTTACCCAACCTACCTTACCTTCCACTCCCTGCTTTTACCTTGCCTCTTCAGCTGCACTTCCCCATGATCAAACTGTGACACTCACTCTCCTACTGCAGCTCCCTTCCCCACCTCATCTTACCGTGACATGTAATACGTTAACTTTTCACTTCCAGGTTTATAAAGATCTGAATTTCTGCGGCCCTTGTGGATTTCCTTAGACCTGTTCACACAAATGGTGCAGACAAGATAGCAAAGTATGTACACTATATATGGTGAGCAGCCATCTTATTCTTGTCTCTGCTCCAAGAAGGGGAGGGGAAAGCCACATGATTATATTAGCATACATACAAGCAAGTAAGCCTTACTGATACGCTGGGTCTAGTTTTGCCGAGCAAAGCGCAAGCTCTTACAGCTTCTTCCTACTTGCTGTAGGAATACTCCAGCTCAGATCTGCATATAAAACAGTGTAAACATATACCAGGACCCAGCCTCCTACAGATGCTGGCATGCAGAGTGCAACAGGAGACAGCGTTCACACGCGTAGCCCACAGGAAAGGAAGAGACAGGGAAGAGACCCCGAGTGGAAATGCCCTACCAATATCCCTTAAAACTTTAGCTTACATTATTCCCTAACAATCTCCTTTCCCAGTTTGCCTCCAAGATGCCTGACTCTCAAACTTCACAAAGCTATACTTAAAACGGAATAGGGTCCTAGGACTTGCAAAAAAGCGTTTTATAAGGATTGCTAGAAATTATGAGAACTCCTGCATAGACAAAGAACTAATGTCATTGAACAGCTCAAAGGTTATCACCCCAGCTGTGAAAAACCTAGTGGGATCATCTGTTTATGCTATAATAAAGCCATAGCAAGATGGGCAAACTATATATAGAGAAGACATGTACACATTAGCTCTGACAACACCATAGCATTCTGAATTTAGTGGCTATTCAAATATTTTGTTGAAGCACTCAGTACTAAGTATTACAGAATAAGAGCTATTGTGGAAGTATTAAGGTACACTTCTACAGAACACATTGATTTCTAATTTTTCAAGACACTCAAAATTTAAATTTCTAGATATTTAAAATCCATAAGTTACTCAAGAGATTTCATAAATCAAAGATTATTTGTAAAAAATGTTTTTTAAAAGACAGATAAGACACCACTTTCTCCATCTCTGATCCCAAAAGGCACTGCAGTAATGACCACTATAATTTACTAAGTACATAAACAATCAGAATGAGAAGATTCTAACATGACCAGACCGCCTGAAGGTATTTGGCAAAGATGAGTGACAAGTGTGTTAGCAATTTCTACAGAATCGATGCTGCTTTAAGAACTTGCACGAAACTTCAAAATCATTTCACTTAAGCACAAAACAGCCAACCTTCATCGAGCAGTCATTGTTACCTCTTACGTTGTTCTACTCAGCTTCCAAGCAATTGTCAAGCTAGTTCTATTAAAACAAAACAAAAAAAAAAAAACCAAAAAAATCCCCAAAAACCAAACAAAAAAAACCCAAAACAACAACCAACGTTTGGCATTTTCTCTATCCCAAGTGCAAATTAAAGCCACCCAGAAGTAGCAGTGCAAAAACTACAATTAAATTGCAGATGCCATTTCACATTTATAGACATTACACACCTCAAAATACTAACTGAGAAAGTCTCTTTAATGGATTAGAGTGAGGATTTAAAAAAAAAAAAAAAAATTTCCTTCATAAAAATGAGGACAAAATACTTATATGAGACCATGTAATGTTTTGCTTCAGAATATTTTCTTTGTTTTACCCATAAGAGTTACTAAAAATCTCTTCCCACTGCAGAAATACACATTCCCTCTCTAATTTTCAGTTAACTCCTAATAGGAGAGCAGCAGTTCTACTATACCTGGCACAGACCAGAAAAGGGTGGGGAAGAGTGAAAAATTCGTGAAAATCTCTGATTCAAAAGAAAGAAAAGAAGCACTTGCAGAGTTCCAACCCTGAGGTAAGATACACACATGGTAGTAAAAAAAAAAAAAAAAAAAAAAAAAAAAGAAAGTGTTTAACTTACTTGGTTAAGGCCACCTGTTTACAGAACTTTCTACAGCACAACATAGACTGTGGCTGCCAATGCATTCCCTGATCTAACCCAGTGAGTCTCAAAGTATTATAGATTACTTTGCAGACCACAGAGCCATGGCAAATAGAAATCAGCTTTATAAGTCTTTTAAAAAAGCATCATAAACCCATGTAATAGTCTGCAAAGATAACTGAGGTTTACAATAGCCTGCTCACCATAAAATAAAATATTTATTTATTTTAGCAACAACAGGCCCCTCAGGCCCATCCTCAGATCCACACAGACTCGTATTCAGTATTAGAGGTCAGTGTTAGGTCAAAGTCTTGGCCCTGACTCAGACTCAATTTACATTTATGAAGAACCACAACAGCAGAGCTTCTCTGAGATAATGCATATAACACTGCCCATTCTAAACTTCTCTTTCTAAATGCCTTTTCATTTTATATTTAGACTTAATAGTACTCCTTAAACACTCACCTAGCACCCTCTACTTAAAAGCAAAACAAAAGATTTATTGTAACCAAACTGAAATAAACCAAAGGGGAACCTTCTGAAGAAGAAACATCACCAGAGTTACCTGAAACCCTGAATTCCTGCTCTCAGGAAATTCCAAATTCTTCTTTTATGAAAGACACAAACAAAAAGACTTCAAAACTTAGTAAAGAATGCATTTTCTGAAACTTAATTTAGAGACAGCAGAAATAAAATGTTGTTTTAACCCTTTTTAGCCATAGTAGCCCCATCAGAAAGGGAGCTGGTCAACCTGGAAAGTAACAGAAAGCCAAGATAGACAACAATTACAGCTCCTGAGGAGTCTGAAAGTCCTAGCTCCGAGGCAATATATCTGACAGTCTATCAAGAAGACATGAAACCCCTAACTTCAGGGTTTCTCAGCTAGGAGGCACAATCTAGGTTAGAGAAAGCTTTCACTTTAGCAAACAGTAAATTCTGAATTTACAGGTAGCCTGTTTTCCATTAGAAGAATATTTCAGAGGAAAAATTTCAGCCAGCTCTACTTGGATGCTAAAAGACAGAAAAACTAGACTTCCTAAACTCTGCTGGAGTTTGCTATTATTTTTATTACTTCTGCATGGATGTCATTCAAATACTGTGTCGATAGTAGCAATATAAAAGCTTTGAGACATAAAACTATTGTTTTGTTTATACACAAACTATCTAGCTTTCCCAAACAATGTTTTTTTCCTAGCCATCTATTCTTTCTGATATGTGGCAGACTATTTCTATAGTATGTTCTCAGAAATCACAGATGAAAAACATACTGGAAAATATTCTGTGCTTACTGGCATCATGGGAAATTATTGAGGGTAATTATCTCCAGGTCTCATTAATCACCCTCACAAAATTTACATGCCAGCATAATAAAAATACAACTTGGAGACCTGTAAAACATACACAGTTCAGTTCTACTTTTAAGATGAGAATGAGAAGAAACAGTTGTTAACAGATGTATAGGCTGAGATGGACTAACTAAAGCAAATATGGAACTTGGAAGAACTTTGAAAGTCAGTTTAGGTCATTTATAGGATTAGACAAAGCAAACTGAGTAGTCTGCTGGTATAAATTATATGTGTGAGACTGATTTTCATGTTGCATAGCACAATTGGCAAAGAGCCTGCTTACTTATAACATTTACACAGTATGTGTCATGAAGCAAGAATACCTGAATGCTTGCTTTGAGTAGTTATCTTAATACTGAGAAAAAGACTCATATTTTGTATATACATAAATTCAGGTATCTTTTCTTAGAGGTACTTAAAGTGGCAGAGAGAAACACCAGGGGAAAAAAGCAGGAAAAGACACTGAGGACAAAATGACACCCCAGTGTTTAATTACTTTCCCAGCATCAGCATCTCTATTTGAACCACTACTTTTCTGCACACCACTTCAACTATTCTTCCTTCAAGAGACTTATTTCAGTTTTACTGACCTTTCAAATCAATGTCACAGCATCTCATTTTAACCTTGCACAAAACCATATAACTTGAGAAGGTACGTCCTCCCCACAGTCTTCATTTTTAGCCATTTGAGGGCTAAACCCAAGAACACAGTCCAACAAAGCACGAACTGCTGCTGAAGACAAAGTATCTATTTTTTTCACCCCATCGCAGCACACTGCTGCTATCTCTTTTGACACCACAGTAGCATTTGTGTAGTCAACTAGATGAGAACGTGGCCTGTCTGAAAGCTAATGGTCAGTCTCTTCACCTGATTCACTGAGAAGATGAACAAATTGCAGAAGCAGCATGGAAAAGGGAAGGAACATGGTTGGGACAGACAGCGAAAGGCAAGAGCATCCCCTTCAATGATAATCCACACTTCAATGGACAAACTTATTTCAAAACCTGAATCGTTTTCACAACCTGAATAGTTACAGCTAGAACTATTCAGTTAGTCTTTGGGATAAAGAGCTCAAAAAAAAAAAAATTTAAAAAAAACACCCCATACATTATTGGGTTACCTATACTGAAGCCATTCATGAGCACAATCTGCTCAGAAAACACAAAGGACATAATGCTTAAGGTATCATGCACTATATTCATCAATACCTTGAGCTCCCCATTTTGGAGCTCAGCAATGATTACCCTAATCATCATAAATTTGAAGTTATATTATTTAAATCTGACAGGACAGCAATAGCATCCCTTTCTGATTCTCTGAAGCAATAGCAAGTTTTTTCAGAGGTGTCTACTACCCTATTCTTAGCCAGCAAAAAGCACAGACAGAACATCATAATCCAAAATCATCATCTGTCATCCATTTGAAACCTACTGCAAAAGACAGGCAGAGACAATTTATCTCGAAATATGGGCTGTGGTGAGTTGTATTTCATAATGGACTTGATCACAATTGTGACAGAACTCTCACTTTTTTAGTCAAGGAGTTCCTGTCTGAAGTAGTAATTTTTGGATCTACAGAAAGACAGCTGGGGAGGGCAGAGGGGAAAGGAATAACAGCATATGCTGTCCAGGTGCATTGCAACAGGTTAAAAGTTAATAGGAATTTTGATCTGCCACAGTTTTCACGTCAAAGATGGCTGTTTCCTTCCCCTTGCATCCTATCTCCAACATAAGAATCTCTTGCAAGCAATTTACAACTTTAATCTGCTTCACAGCTATGATTGTTGATGACAAACACTGTTTTTAAGTATTTTGATTTTAATGAAAAGTACTAGCAGACTGAGGAGCATAGGGCTATCATATTCCCAAAAAAGACGAGAACCATCTTAATACACTGTTTCCTTTATGTAGTCTCTCTACAATTACCAATATTATTTTGATTTTTTGAAAGCAGCTGGAATCACCTGAAGAACTTCTACAACACATCTCCTTAAAACTGTTCCCAAATCCAAAGAGGTAAAATACAAAATACAAGCACTAAGTACATATAAAGGATAATGAAAGTACCTGGTTTATTATAAATTATGTTTTAGCATAGAATTTCAATCCTTTCTGTTGACCCAAAAGCTTCATTTTATTAAATCCAAATTCATCTATCATTGTATTCTTCTACAACAGAAACACTACATCCTCTTGGATATTCACGTCAAGTCATGCAATTAATTGGAGATGCTATCAGACAGGGGTGGGAGAGGACAAAGAAGAATAAGTGAATGTTAGCTTCTGACACCTTTACACAATTCTGTGGTTCCTATCCTTTTAGCTGAAAGTAAAATTGCTGATTAGAAAGAAAGAAAAATTTCCTGCTATTGTTGCAGGTAAATAAATCTCTTCTTTGTGATAATATAACTATAAGCAGATCTCTCAGGCAGATCAAAGTCAATAACTGAGTTACTGTAATAAGTTTATGGATTCTTGTCGTGGTTTAACCCCAGCTGGCAACTAAGCACCACACAGCCCCTCATTCACTCCCCCCCAGTGGGATGGGGGAGAGAATCGGAAGAGTAAAAGTGAGAAAACTCATGGGTTGAGATAAAGACAGTTTAATAGGTAAAGCAAAAGCCGCATGCACAAGCAAAGCAAAGCAAGGAATTCATTCACTGCTTCCCATGGGCAGGCAGGTGTTCAGCCATCCCCAGGAAAGCAGGGCTCCATCATGCATAATGGTTACTTGGGAAGACAAACGCCATCACTCCGAACATCCCCCCTTCCTCCTTCTTCCCCCAGTTTATATGCTGAGCATGACATCATATGGTATGGAATAGCCCTTGGGCCAGTCTGGGTCAGCTGTCCTGGCTGTGCCCCCTCCCAGCTTCTTGTGCACCTGGCAGAGCATGGGAAGCTGAAAAGTCCTTGACTGGTGTAAACTCTACTCAGCAAGAACCAAAACATCAGTGTGCTATGGACATTATTCCCATCCTAAATCCAAAACACAGTACTATACCAGCTACTAGGAAGAAAATTAACTCTATCCCAGCTGAAACCAGGACAATTCTTTAGATAAAAAAAACTCTTAAAAGCTAGTATTTTATTTAGGAACATCATCATTCTATAAGGAATAACTAATACAATTTCTGAATCTCTTGAAGGGGGTGGAAGTCAGCAAGACTGATGCTATATATGCTTAATTTAATATTGAGCATATTTTATAAAGTATTTGTCCAACAAATCTGATACCTGACTTTTCAAGTCAATCCTAAAAACTTCAACCACATCCTTTTTCAGAGCAGGAAATTCTTATATTAGAAATAATGTTTATTCTTCCAGCAAGAAGCTTCTCAACATAAAAATAAGCAAACAGATCTTGTAAAAATGAACACAAAATACAAAAAACAAAAACAACAAAAAAAACCTCAACCCACAAGCTTTTCCAAGTTCTCAATGACAAATAGAAAAGCTGGTCAATACTAGGAGAACTAACTGCATATTTATTCTGATAATTTGAAGCCCTTAGATCCTGTTGTACAGCCAACCAGCATTTGTTCCTCCTTAACTAGGTCCTTATACAGATTTCTATAAAGCTCTGATTCAGCTATTCAAGTAACCTTAAAGAGACTGTAAACATATAAAGCACCTTAAACTCCAGTGAGAACCAATTAAAAGTCTTTTTACCGGCATAACTAAACATACTCATAAGAAGTTGGGGGAAAATGCAAACAATAGAAAATAATGATGGAAGAGGAGAAAAAGGAAAAGCTTCATTGCAACATTCATTGAAGACAGGTTAGAATGTTCAAAATTATTTGAACCCTCAAGGTAAAATTAGGCTGCTCTCACCACAGGTATCTTATTATATGAATTGATCCATTTTCACCTTCAGGGGATCAAAAAGATCTGTTCTTTTCTTTCCAATGCAGGTTATTGCAATTTTATCTACCTGAAGATGAGCGTTACCACAGCACAGAAGCTGCAGCTGACAATGAATAAGTCTCAAACAAGAAAAGCTGACATGGTCAAATTATGCATGTACTTTAATGACCTAGAGATTCTCTGTTACTTTCCAATATACATTCAATACACATATATTTATCTATAAGTCTAATAACTATATATTTATTACCGCTAAGAAAATCTTATACTCCCAGACACTATGGTACTGCACAATGCCAGACAGATTAAAACACAAACCCAAATTCAGCTTCTGTGGCAGTATTCTCTGGCAAGACCCAAATCAATTTCCTTTGACAAGGAACTGTGTGGTCTTACCCCAATCCATTCATACTCAGCTGAAAATATAATGTTCAGGGTTAGGGTCTTGCTTAAAAAATTCTTCATTAATAGTTTCAATCCCTTCCCTCCTCTATGGACCTATAAGACAAGAGAGAAGAACCAAAGCCTCCACAGTTCTGGAATACAAGAACAACAGTAAGATGAGAACATGCTCAAAATTTTTTTCTCATGTTTAGGCTCTAAGACAACAAGCATCCCTGAAATGCAAAACTGATTTTTGGTTTTGACAGCAATAGTATTCAATAAAATTTATTATTATCTAGAAGATTATAAAAAGACAAACCTCAATTTTTCTAATAGAATTGTTCTCACATCTACTGTCTGATGGATTTTGAATTTCACTGCTTCTCTGGACCAATCTGTTTTAAAATATATTTGGTGAAAGACATGACCCAGCTTCACCTGACAGGAATGCATTCAGAGAAGGCAGGCGCAGGCACGTGTGTATGTGTGTGTATGTATAAATAAAATAACCCAAACCAAGAGATTCATTTTTCATGTAGCTCTTAAATGGGTACAAAGGTATTTCAGATCCAGTAAAAGAAATACAGTTCTATCTATCTATATAATTACAAAAAATAAAAATGCTTTTCTGAAGACAAAATAATTTAAGGAGACATTCATCCCTCTTAGCAGTCATCCCTAAAAAATCATAATAATAAGATAAAAACAACATACCCAGAATTTGTGAATATTCAAAATATTCAAGTAAGACACCTGCTAGAGGAATACTTTGGATTTTCTCACATGTCAAAGGGAAAAATATTCAAACTTCAAGTCTGGATATGTCATTTGCAATTAAAATAAATTGGATTCCTCTTCATACTAGATTAAGGGTCTATGTCAACCTATACCTAGCTAGCTCTTTGCTGCAAATCTTACCTTTCAAGTAAACCACCATCTTCTCAACCCAGAAGGTTGCAGCAACATCTAATGATACATCCTGAGCTACAGAACTTTTGAAAATTAGTATCTGGTTTAAAAAAGAAAAGCAAGCCAGAGTGCAGAAGTGTTTATTAGTGGAATACTACAATGTGAGCACTTTGACAGCAGACTGCAGTCCCTCCTGATTTCCTCTTTTGATGCAATTTAAATCATTAGTCATTTTGCTAGAACATAAATTGTAGTCTAGTTATAAACAGAAGGTAAATTAGCAAGGAAAATCTCTGAAGTGTTCTGACAGCCAAATGCTAGAAATACTTCAGCAATCATACACATATTCTACAAGGCGCAATATTGCTGACAAGAAACTTGTCAGGTATTTGATTAACCTGCCGCTGCATTTAAGAATAAATGGCAAACAGCAACTGCTGTTGACTACTGAAAGCACTGTATTGGGTTTGTCTGGCAAGGTTTTGGTAGCCAGGGGGGCTATAGGGGTGGCTTCTGTGAGAAGATGCCAGAAGCTTCCCCTACGTCCGATTAAGCCAGTGCCAGCCGGCTCCAAGACGGACCTGCCGCTGGCCGAAGCCGAGCCAATCAGTGACATTGGTAGCGCCTCTGTGATAACATATTTAAGAAGGGGAGAAAACTGCTGCACAACAGCAGTCAGAAGAGAAAGGAGTGAGAATATGTGAGAGAAACAACTCTGCGCACACCAAGGTCAGTGAAGAAGGAGGGGGAGGAGGTGCTCCAGATGCCGGAGCAGAGATTCCCCTGCAGCCTGTGGTGAAGACCATGGTGAGTCAGGCTGTTCCCCTGCAGCCCATGGAGGTCCACAGTGGAGCAGATATCCACCTGCAGCCTATGGAGGACCCCACGCCGGAGCAGGTGGATATGCCCGAAGGAGGCTGTGACCCAGTGGAGAGCCTGTGCTGGAGCAGGTCTTGTGGCAGGACCTGTGACCCCGTGGGGGACCCACACTGGAACAGTCCGTTCCTGAAGGACTGTACCCCGTGGAAAGGGCCCACGCTGGAGCAGTTCCTGAAGAACTGCAGCCTGTGGGAAGGACCCATGTTGGAAAAGTTCACGGAGGACTGTCTCCTGTGGGTGGGACCCCATGGAGCAGGGGAAGAGTGTGAGGAGGAAGGAGCAGCAGAGACAGTGTGTGATGAAGTGACCACAACCCCCATTCCCCATTCCCCTGCGCCGCTCAGGGGGAGGAGGTAGAGAAATTGGGAGTGAAGTTGAGCCCTGGAAGAAGGGAGGGGTGGGGAAAATGTGTTTTTAGATTTGTTTTTATTTCTTATTATCCTACTCTGATTTGATTGGTAATAAATTAAATTAATTTCCCCAAGTCAAGTTTGTTTTGCCTGTGGCAGTAACTGCTGAGTGATCTCCCTTGTCCTTATCTCAACCCACGAGCCTTTCATTATATTTTCTCTCCTCTGTCCAGTTGAGGAGCGGGAGTGGGGGAGCCAGCCAAGGTCAACCCACCACAAGTCAAATGCTATTGTCCAGCTTTTCAAGCATGTACACAGGCATACATTACAGAGATGCATCTCTTCACTAAAATGAAGTTAATAAAAAAAAACATAACTTTGCTGAAGAGGCGGCAACTAACACATGCACAATGCTGAACCCTTAAGAGACCCCCTGAACAAATCAACACTTAAGAGTCTGACTGTTCATTTAGGAATGAAAAGACAAACTTAGAAGCCTAACTTTCACCATGATTAAGTGTATACATGTGCAGATAATGACTTCAAATATTTGTATGGTTCTTGCAAAGATGCCTTCCATCAGGGTCCAATCTCTGTTCTCCATACTTTGTGCAAAATAAAAGATGTAGTTAATTTGTTCCATAACCTGCAAATTGATTTCTATACTACTACTTATTGTCACTGAGAATAAAATCTGACATTTATTTGAAAGAAATGTTTAATTAGAACTGGTGCTTAAATCCTCCACATCAGATATTTCACTCAAAAAAACCCCAAGGCTTCCCACAGCAGTAAGCAAATATAGCAGGATCAGAAAAATAACTCACATCCTGCCTAGATACAACAACCAGAAGCTTGCAATGCAAATCTTACACACATTTACTGTCTCCTAGTGGTGGGTTGACCCTGGCTGGCAGCTAAGTCCCACACAACTGCTCCCCCACCCCCCAGCAAGATGGGGGGAGAGAATAGGAAGAACAAAAGTGAAGAAAAAAACCAACCAAACCAAACCAAAAAACATGTGATGCAAAGACATTCACTCACCACCTCCCACACGCAGACTGATGCTCAGCCAGTCCCCAAGCAATGACCACCTACCAACCCCCCCCTTCCCTTTTTATTGCTGACCATGACACTATACACTATATATATCCCTTTGATCAGTTAGGGTCAGCTGTCCCTCCTCACAGCTTCTTGCGTACCTCGATCCTACTCACTGGGGGCAGGCAGAGTGAGAAACAGAGGTGGCCTCGATGCTGTGTAAACACTGTTCATCAACAGTTAAAACATGGGTGTGTTATCAACATTGTTTTGGTTAAAAAAAAAAAAAAAAAAATCTAAAAATCTAAAACCTAGCACCATACTGGCTGCTGTGAAGAAAATTAACTCTACCCCAGCCAGACCCAGTACACTCCTCTTAAAAACAGTAAGAAAACCAAAATCTGGTATGTCCTTCTAATGCAGACAAAGCAAGTCTAATATTGGCTGACTAAAGAATAGGTGGAAGTTTCACTGACTTTGACTAACTAAGCCACATTAAAACTACAATTCCCTCTTCTGGGCTTATAAATATACTGTATCTGCCCCCAAATACAACAACTATCCCTCTCTTCTACCTTTTCTTCTACAGTTGTCACAATTTAAAACACTATAAAGCACTGTGTTATTTCAAACCATTAATGTGGATGGATTTCCAGAGCAATGTTTTGGGTGTTTTTAAAAAAAAAAAAAAAAAGTGTGCATAATGGATAGGAATTCCTCTCTTTGTCTAAACGTCCCCTAGTTTCCTTTCAGTTTGTTCTTTTGTGAACAGGTCTCTCACTGGTTTCACTTATGCAGGTGCAAACAATTTTCAAGAAACAGATTATCTCATAATAATGCCATGTCAACATTTTCACTATGAGATAAAAAATTCCACTCATTTCACTGTTCTCACATTAAAAGGAACAAGTTCTTCCGTTTAGTACTTAACATGTACTAACTGTAAATTGAAAGTCTCAGACACAGACTGCAGATGCTGCTAAAGCAGAAGTCCCATTTAAACACCCAGCATGGGCAAAGCAGTTGTAATTAGCACTTCCTAAGTGATTAGTATAGATCAAACATCCATCTGGCATTTACCTCAACCTAGCCAATAAATGTCATACCTGCCTTCTCCACTGTGCAATGCAGAATACATACTGAAATGGCAACATAATACATATGGAATGCTTCTCTCGTGGTAGATACTGTCAAATGTGAAAGTGCCGGAGTAAAATCAAGTGTCTACTGAAGTAAAAAATGGAAGTGCAATGTGCTGTGCAAAAATTATTTGCTAAATAGAAAACTCATGGTACATCCCATGTACAAAAGACACCTAGCATGGCAGTTAAGTACTCTCTAACTAATACAACCACGATGCTATCTAGTAAGACCATAAAGGCAGATGACTAGAAAGTGTATAGCAATAAGTAGCTTACAAGTGCTTAAAAGAATATCAGCAACAGAAAGATATGCAAAAAGCCTGATAGCCTAATTTCTCAGTGTGATGAATAAATCCTGTAACATCCACAAATAAAAGACCTATGAGCGTTTAACAGCTCTCCATTTACAAAGGTCTAGCTTACAAGGCATACTATTTTATTATCTTAATGGTGGAAAGGAAAAAAAGGAAAGGAAAAAAAGGAAAGGAAAAAAAGGAAAGGAAAAAAAGGAAAGGAAAAAAAGGATTGAAATGCAGTATTTTAGTATAAGATATACTGGGGGAGGTGGGGAAGACTTGACATGCATAATAGTGGTCTGCACTCAGACTAACAGCTTAGTCATAGTTCCACATACCTATGTGCCCCTACTCATCCAGGCTTACATACAATGCACTTAGATGAAGAGAACAGTTGTGCACTATTTTATGTGTAACCTTGTAATTTTTGTGTCTGAAATGTGAAATCATTCTGCAGTAACATTTTACAAATATTTCTGAAAGGAAAGAAAATAAATTACTGAAATTGATCTAAGACCTGTTTGCAAGCTGGGAAAAACCCAGTTAAAAGTGGCACGTGATAAATTGACTATTATTTTTTTCTTTCTTTACTAAGTTATGAGAAAACAGATTGAGAATGTTGTCTATGCAGAGGAAACTGAGCCATGCATTTACTCCAGAGTAGCTTCCCCTTCCCATCCTTCCACTGGATGAAAAGCTGGACGTGAGACAGCAATGTGCTCTCACAGCCCAGAAAGCCAACCGTATCCTAGGCTGCATCAAAAGAAGCGTGGCCAGCAGGTCGAGGGAGGTGATTCTGCCCCTCTACTCTGGTCTGGTGAGGCCCCACCTGGAGTACTGCGTCCAGCTCTGGGGTCCTCAGCACAGGAAGGACATGGACCTGTTGGAGCAAGTTCAGAGGAGGGCCACAAAAATGATCAGAGGGCTGGAACACCTCTCCTATGAGGAAAGGCTGAGAGAGCTGGGGTTGTTCAGCCTGGAGAAGACAAGGCTGTGGGGAGACCTTATTGCGGCCTTTCAGTACTTAAAGGGGGCTTATAAGAAAGATGGGGACAGACATTTTAGCAGGGCCTGTTGCGATAGGACAAGGGGTAATGGTTTTAAACTAAAAGAGAGCAGATTCAGACTAGATATAAGGAAGAAATTTTTTACAATGAGGGTGGTGAAACACTGGAACAGGTTGCCCAGAGAGGTGATAGATGCCCCATCCCTGGAAACATTCAAGATCAGGCTGGACAGGGCTCTGAGCAACCTGATCTAGTTGAAGATGTCCCTGTTCATTGCAGCAGGGGTTGGACTAGATGACTTTTGGAGGTCCCTTCCAACTGAAGCCATTCTACAATTCCCCCAGTAATGCAACACAGAAGTGAATATGTGCTGTAGTAATTATTTGCTCTGTGAGTAGGAAAGTCATTCTTGAATATATTGTCTGTAGCCTGGTCAATTTAGCACTGCTAAGGCGGCACCGTACATGTAGCTTAGCTAATTGAGATAAATGCTGCAGTACTTGAACTACTTTAGTATCAAAGAACACCTGAAATAATACCATTTTTTCTTTAACGTAAAAAGTTAGTTTTCAGTTCCATGATTACTTCCCTTCTAGCAATTAACAGCAATACTTTTTCAGATATACTTCATGCAAAATTTTTAATAAAAACAGCTTGCTATAGGAGAGGAAAAAGAGTTACAGCTTTGTTTATTAAGAGCACTTAGAAAAACCGAGAAGTATCACTAGAAAGGCTTTAACAATGTTTTTGCCTTTGTCCTACACTAGACAGCTTGACATGAAAGAAGGGACTACACTACACTGGAAGTTATCCATGAATAAATAATATAGATTACAGATTAGCCATGCTGTAAGAACAGGGATAACCACACTAGCTGCATGCAGAACCATGAAACATAAACACCATTTCAACACAATGTCAACTTGTATCCAAAGTGCTGCTTCCAAATCAGCATGTCATCCTCCAAAGAGCCCAAAATCTGAAGCAGGCAAACTGGCTCCCTAATAACTTATTTCAATACAATGAAAAGTATCATAAGCTGGAGACCTTCACATGAACTATTTGGACAAAAAGCTGTAACACTAAATCTTCAGCAATAAATTAAGTTTCTGAAAGCCAAATACGAGTAACAAAGATCCAAAAGAATTTCTGTACCTAACAAAATGATTTAACATTACTTCACCCTCACAAATGACATTTTAGTCTTCACCAACAAAAGTGTAAATAAAACCAGAAATATTTACTGTTGCAGCATACTGCAGTACATGACAATTATTTCAGCATACTTCATGTGAGTTTTCTTTCAGCAAATAAGGAATTACTTACAGATCAAATAAGTATTTTTTCTTACTAAATATAGTTATCTGAACTACAGAAGTAGGTGCTGTGTCTCTATAGCTGCTTCAATTTGTTTAGTTGTGGTACATCGTATAGAGGATAGGAGCAGCTGTGTGCATTGCTGTATTTTAATAGATTCACAATTTGTACCAGGAGAACTCCAAAAAGGAAAAAAAAACAAAAACAAAAAAACATAAAAGCCATAAACACCCCTATATGTACAAAAAACTTAAATGGAGCAACAGTTATAGAGCACAGACACCTAGCAACCTCTCAGTTTTCTATGGGACTGAGCTACAAGATGTCTGGAAGAGCTGTAATAAACAAACTGGCCTGTACTCATCTCTTAGCTGTCATTTTTAAATAAGCTAACTTAATATTTATCACTCCCTTCTTTTGGGAGTGATGACCTCAGATGCTTCAGTAGTTCTACAGAATAACCTCCCTTTTGCTGTGGCTTTGACCTATTCTATTGCAATACTGTTTTTAACCTAATACAGCAAAGTATTTTATTTTGGTAAGTATTTTTTATTCCTATAGCAACAGGCTATTGCTCTATTCTAAATGGATGAACATGATTCCCTTTCCCAGTCATGTTTCTGAAGGGTTTCCAAATAAGTTGTAGGTGTTCTTGTGATGCTCCTTTTGTTCCAGTATATTACCTGCTCCTCCAAGGACACTGCATCTGTCATGTTATGCAAGCATGCACATATTTCAGCACATACCACTTAAAACGTATCTTGACCTTGGAATACAGAAATAGTTATATATACACAGAAGATACAAACGGAAGAGGAACCATTGGTGGAAAAAAGAGCAACCAGTCCACATACATAAACTACATTTTAATTAGGCCAAACGGGGGGGGGGGGGGGGGGGGGGGGAAGACTGTGTCTAGGAAGCATGTGCAAATGCAGTTAATTTTGTGTTCAAGCATTAAGAATGGGATTGAGGCATGCTGTGTTTGTTTTAAGGCAGCTGGACATTCCCATCACTGAACCCATACTACAGCAACAACCAGGCAACAACTTAAAAGTTTTGCTGTGGTTGTTGCAATCATTGTGCTATCCTGAAAGCAGGATTCACATAAATATCTAACAATCTCCTAGAAACACTAAACTCGTCAGTCCATCACTGTCTGAATCTTCCTGGAAAACTCTCTCCTATGAGTAAAGGTTCTGCCATCTACACTTAAAAATTATAGATGGTAGCTCCTTACATGTGAAGGTTGTTTTGGGTTTTTTTTGGTTTTTTTTTTGTTTTTTATACAATTTACATAATGTTAAGCCATATTCACCAGTGTTCAATATTAGAAATAAAATTACCCAAAAAAACCCCTCAAAGCTAAGTTATCAATGCAGTTATCAGTGACTTTTCTGAGAAAGAAGCTATTTCTAGGGAAACATGTTCTTAGGCCAATTCAGACTCCTTTATTTTATTTATTTATTTTAAACTCAACACTAAATTATTTTATCCTGTTGCAATAAAAAGGAAGGACGTTATCAGCTTTAAATTTACTGGCTTTCAATTGAGCTTATAGCTCACATACCTGCCTTTGCCTTTCCCTTACACAATTATACTTTACAGACCCTATATTGCTTTTCACTGCTTGCTGTCATGACAAAATTTCACACAAATGTCACGGGAAATCAATTCTATTGGAAGTAAAAACTTTATAAAAAGCATTTCCAGATGCATAAAGTACCTAAGTTTTGCTTATAATTAGAACAATAGAGAACAAAAAAAGAAATCATATTTCAAAATAAATCTATAGTTTTATTTTCAGTTTTAAAAGGGGAAAAACCGTGGAGACAAAGTGGTTTACATAGTGTAAGAGAGAAGGTTACAAGCAGACACAAAACCAAAATACAAACCCTAGTGATTCATGTCTAACAAAGCTCAGAAACGGTGTATGCTGCAGTTTGTGCACATAAGCCCCTTACCCTAGAGATGACATTATCATCCTTTTTGTCTGATGTCTCAACTGCAAAATCTCAAGGGAGTCATGAATATCTGTGCCATTGTAATCACTTAGTTCCTTTTTCCATACAAAGAAATATTAGATTATCTGCAGTGTGTGCCACTGCTGCACTTAGTAAAGTTAAGATGATTTACAATTTTGATGCACACCAGTGCAAAGCTGGATTTTTAGGCCCAATGTTAATTATTAACTTTTGATATAACTAGGAATACTTGCACCGTATATTCTTTCTAGGCAGACAGAACATTCCCTGCCTTGAAATCTTTACAGCCTAACGCCCACAAATTCAGAAGATTTAGCACACAATCATGGGAAAAAAAAAGGGCTGAAAGACCATCCAGTCTATCCCACCTTCTGTCTTGTCACACCTAACTTACTTTCTTGCAACTATTCAGGCATGTAGAAAGAGAAACACACATATGCACAAGTCTTCAGATTCAACAGGTGGAAGAACACAACACTGTGAATATCTACTGACTGTATTAGGATGCCATGGCAAGGTCCATCTGAAAAAAAATGGGATTACAAGAATATGGCCCAAAATTCACAATCTGAGAGAGAAATAAAATATGTTATTGTGGCAGGTATATATACAGATATACCCACATGCATTAAAAAACAAATGTTAACTAGGAAAGCTACTCTTTAACCTATTCATTATCAACCAGCAAATTTATTTTAGATGCAACATATAGTCAAAGAACATATAACTTAGCAGCTTCCCCCCCCCCATTATTCTGTGCTCATGAACACGCACAGTATTAAGAGACTTCCACCCAAATCAATAAACTGGTTTCATTTGTTTACTTATCACTAAAAAAAAAAAAAAAAAAGCAGGTTGCTTAATTAAATTCATATTATAACTCACATCTAAAATAAACTCACATTATACTTCACCATACACAACATCAAACTAAACTGACAGGACTGACTCTGCAGTGTGCGTGCTTTTTATGTTGATTACCTCTCTCAAATGAAACAAAAAATCCAGCACACTGGTAGAAGTATACCTTCCTCAATGACTGTTATTCACAGTATCATGACACCCAATTAAGCTATAAATTGAGTAAAACCACAGAATTACATAATAATGCCATTTCCTCATTTTGACACACTTCTCATTATTAAAACCCATTTTTGTCAAATGTATCTCCACAAAGACATTTTTAACATGCATTAGTCTGGAAAGTCTTATTAAAAAGGGCTGCTAAGCATCCTAAAGCACCTGAAAAACCCATAAGTACCATATAGTTGTGTCTGACAAAATACATAGGAGTAGACAAGGCTCCCACATTAGAGCTATGGGTAAGTACAGGAGTATAAATATCACGGGTCTAACCAGGGCCTCCAAGTCAACCACCAACGCTGTCAGAGGCTCCAGGTCCCCGTCTTCCCCCAAGCCCTACGCTGCCTTCCTTGAGATACTAGAAACATTAGAGCCCCTCTGCGAAGCCTACATCCAAAGGGCGATCCGAAATCTCCGCGAGGTTCCCTCTTGCCCAACATCCAAGCATCTTCCTCACCTCCTCCAAAATCCCGAGCCTGTTCCAGCATGCGCCCCTACCCCTAGCAACATCACAGTCCCCGTCCCCAGCAACGCCTCTGCCCCAAACCCACAACAATACTCACCCAACAGCGTCCTTGCCCCCATCCCACCCGCACCCTAGCGCCACTTCGACTCCCCTTCCCCATCAACGACCTCCATAAGCCCCCGAATAACCGGTGTCCCCTCAGACACCCCCTGCCCAGCGCCCCTCACCTCGGCCCGCCCCAGACCCGCCGCCACGGCCCCGGCCGCACCTCACGGTCCTTGAGGCCCAGGAGCAGCACCTCTTCCATGAGGGTGAGCCGCGTTTCCTTGGAGTCGCCCTTCTCGTCGTCGCCGGGCTCGTCCCGGCGGCCTTCATCCTCCGGGCCGCCCCCCACCCCCCGCTCCTTGTCGGCGGCGGCGCTGCGGGAGGCCTCGGTCCGGCGCTGCACCAGGCCAGAGCTGCGCTGGGTCAGGGAAGTCATGGCTGGAGGCGACGGGAGGGCAAAGGCCCGCCGCGGGGAGAGGGGCTTGGCGACCGCTCAAGGGGTGGGGGGTGGGGGGGGAGAAGGAGAAAGGACGGGAGCCGCTCCTGCCTCCGCCCTATCCGCACCAGAGGAGCAGCCGGCCGGGGAAAGTCATGGGGAGCAGCGCTCGGCCGCGGCAGGGGAGGCAGAGGCAGCGACAGTGGGGGCCGACGTCCCCCCCCTGCGGCGGCCGAGCTGGCGTAGGCGGCTTCTCCTCCAATATGGCGGCGCGAGGTGATGTCAGCGGAGGATGTGGCAGCGGCAGGCGGGGGACGACCGGAAACGGCCGCAGGCGGGAGGAGCCCCCCCCCCCCCCCGCGGGACAGGAGGTGGGGACGGGGCGCCCCGGGGACGCGGCCCCCTAGACCTCAGAGAGTGCGGGTGGGGACGGGCGTTGTTGACTGTTACTGTTACCTGGGGCTGTGGAGGACGGCTAATCCAACACTCGAGGCGGAGCAGCCAGCCGATGCCCTCCGTGGCATAACCCAGGGGCTGGGTAGTACGCTCTCTTAAATTAATATGTTTTTCTTAAAAAGTGCCTTATTTACAACCTTAAGTCTGCTTGATTTAATTTTTAGTCACAAGACCATGTCTGATGATTGCTAGTGCAGCCCTCCAGGAATATATCTTCATATATATATATATATATACTCATAGACTAAGCTCAGGTGAGCACATGCAGCTCTCAACAGTCTTGACAGCCGAGCCGAGAGAGTGGTGGTGAATGGAGTCAAATCCAGTTGGCGTCCGGTCACGAGTGATGTTCCCCAGGGCTCAGTGTTGGGGCCGGTCCTGTTCAATATCTTCACTGATGATCTGGATGAGGGGATTGAGTGCACCCTCAGTAAGTTTGCAGATGACACCAAGATGGGTGGAAGTGTCGATCTGCTGGAGGGTAGGAAGGCCCTACAGAGGGACCTGGACAGGCTGGATCGTTGGGCCGGGGCCAACTGTATGAGATTCAACAAGGCTAAGTGCCGGGTCCTGCACTTGGGTCACAGCAACCCCATGCAACGCTACAGGCTTGGGGAGGAGTGGCTGGAGAGCTGCCTGGCAGAAAAGGACCTGGGGGTGTTGGTCGACAGCCGCCTGAACATGAGCCAGCAGTGTGCTCAGGTGGCCAAGGCGGCCAATGGCATCCTGGCTTGTATCAGGAATAGTGTGGCCAGCAGGACCAGGGAGGTGATAGTGCCCCTGTACTCGGCATTGGTGAGGCCGCACCTCGAGTACTGTGTTCAGCTTTGGGCCCCTCACTACAAGAAGGACATTGAGGTGCTGGAGCATGTCCAGAGAAGGGCAACTAAGTTGGTGAAGGGTCTAGAGCACAAGTCTTATGAGGAGTGGCTGAGGGAGCTGGGGTTGTTTAGTCTGGAGAAGAGGAGGCTGAGGGGAGACCTTATTGCTCTCTACAACTACCTGAAAGGAGGTTGTAGCGAGGTGGGGGTCGGTCTCTTCTCCCAAGTAACAAGCGATAGGACGAGAGGAAACGGCCTCAAGCTGCGCCAGGGGAAGTTTAAGTTGGATATTAGGAAAATCTTCTTCACCGAAAGGGTAGTCGGGCACTGGAACAGGCTGCCCAGGGAAGTGGTTGAGTCTCCATCCCTGGAGGTATTTAAAAGACGGGTAGACGTGGCGCTCGAGGACATGGTTTAGTGGTGGACTTGGCAGTGATAGGTTAACGGTTGGACTCGATGATCTTAAGGGTCTTTTCCAACCTAAACAATTCTATGATTCTATGATTCTATGACTTTAAACCGAGTAAATGGAGTCCCTCGGCTCTGCTGTCGATGAGGCATCTTTTCAAACCTTTAGCCCTTTTGAGCATGGCACACCAAAAACTCAAAACTATTTATCAAGGCTAAATCCCATATATGTTTCCAGGTAGTGTATTTTATTGCAGAATAAAGGTGCTTAAGATGCAAGGATGGCCTATACTTTTTAGTCCACGATTAGGATATTCCATTTGGCCACACTGAGATATATAGAGATTTTTTTTTAAATAATATATATAATATGTATCTAAGATATCAAAAAATATTGAAATAAATATTTATATATATATATATTTAGGTGCACCCTGTTTGCCAAGAGCTCCAAGTCACTTTGTAAGTCACTCCATTATTTCCCACACCCCCAATTCTTGCATAATCTGACTTGGTGATAATTCAGTATAGCTTCTTCAAGATCAGCTTCTTGCTGTACCAGGTCAAACGCCAAACCAAATGTCCTGGTTTCAGCTGGGATACAGTTAATTTTCTTCCTAGTAGCTGGTATAGTGCTGTGTTTTGGATTTAGGATGAGAATAATGTTGATTGATAACACACTGATGTTTTGGTTCTTGCTAAGTGGTGCTTACACCAGTCAAGGACTTTTCAGCTTCCCATGCTCTGCCAGGTGCACAAGAAGCTGGGAGGGGGCCCAGCCAGGACAGCTGACCCAGACTGGCCCAAGGGCTATTCCATACCATATGATGTCATGCTCAGTATATAAACTGGGGGGAGTTGGCCAGGGGGCAGCGATTGCTGCTTGGGGACATGCTGGGCATCGGTTGGCGAGTGGTGAGCAATTGTATAGTGTATCACTTGCTTTGTATATTATTATTGTATTATTATATTATTATTATTACTACTACTATTCTATTTTATTTTACTTCAATTATTAAACTGTTCTTATCTCACCCCACGAGTTTTCTGACTTTCACCCTTCTGATTCTCTCCCCCATCCCACCGGGGCGGGGGGAGTGAGCGAGCGGCTGTGTGGTGCTTAGTTGCTGGCTGGGGTTAAACCACGACAGTCCTTTTTGGCGCCCAACATGGGGCATGAAGGGTTTGAGATAATAACAGATTAACCAGAGTGTATTAAGGAATTTGTATGTTAACAGTTGCCGGTCATAATATTGATTCATCTGCTCTTGGTATTAGTCTACCTGATTTGCACCATGCTCTTGTTTTTGCAGTACATGTTAAAGATTGGTGTTGGGTTTTGCAGTTTGCTCTGCAGTGATTAGTGGTGTTTTGCCTGGGAGATTTGTTATTAAAACACTGACCTTGAGCGCTATCTGGTATTTGGGTTCTGTACTGAAGCCATTACTGTACTTTGGGTACCACCTCATGGAGACAATTAGCAATTATACCTCTTCCTCTGAGAGGTTTTTTATGGAGGAAATACAGAATGGCACCTTCGCTGTCTTCTTCTATGATGTTTCCTCCTTCATTGCAACAACTTTTCAGTATCATCTTGAACATCCTTGGGTAGTTAAGATATATCTATTGGTAGTTCTTGGGAATATTGTTTCAGTTTTTTCTAAGGTTAATAAGCAGTTTAAGAATATCATCCAGAGATCTGCTCCAAGGCTGGATAGTTATGAGTGGCAGGGTGTGTGGGAGAGTATGGGCAAATGCCTAGGACGGTGGGCCCCTCCAGTATTTTGGAATTTCACCCCCAAACAAGTGCAGAATCCTGAAAAATTAGTAGAATATTTGGAAAAAGTATGCTGTCACCCTGACAATTCTAGGGAGACACAAATCACTGCAACATGCTGGGGCCTGGCCCATGCCTAGCGAGCCCTATTAAACACTATTCAGAACTCTCAAGGGGAAGAGAAGGTCTCTGGATCGGATGACAAAATGACAGGTGTTGCAGCTACGCCAGCCCCTGCGACAGGCTACACCAGAGAACCAACCCGTGCCAGTATCAGTCACCCCTATACAGAAGAAAAAATACACAAGAAAATAATCATCTCGTTTAGTAAGGGCTGATGATGAACCAGGGCCATCAAGAGAACAGGAGGAGGAAGAGGCAGAACCCACAAATGAGATGGTAACCACATGATCCCTGTCCCTGAGTGAGCTGAGAGATATGTGGAAAGATTTCAGTCATCGTCCAGGCAAGCACATCATCACCTGGCTGCTCCGATGCTGGGATAATGGGGCCAGTAGCCTGGAATTAGAGGGTAAGGAAGCCAAGCAGCTGGGATCCCTTTCTAGGGAAGGGGGCATTGACAAAGCGATCGGAAAAGGGGCACAAGCCCTCAGCCTCTGGAGGCGACTCCTGTCAAGTGTGAAGGAAAGGTATCCCTCCAAGGAAGATGTTATATGTCACCCAGGCAAGTGGACCACCATGGAGAGAGGTATCCAGTACCTGAGGGAATTAGCTGTGCTGGAGGTGATTTATAATGACTTAAACAATGAGCAGTTATCCAAAGATCCAGATGAAGTCCAGTGCACACGACCCATGTGGCAGAAGTTTGTACAGAGCGCACCATCATCGCACACAAACTCATTGGCAGTAATGACCTGGAAAGATGAAGAGGGACCAACGGTGGATGAAATGGCTGGCCAATTCCAACAATACGGAGAAAGTCTCTCTTCCTCCCTACGGGCCTGCATCTCGGCTGTGGAGAAACTGCCTGAACGCTAGCTGAGAAATAATACTGGGAGTTCCAGCGATTCAAAGAGGACATGTCCTACTCCTCACCTGTACGGACCAGTATCTCAGCCATTGGGAGTAAGCGTCCTTCTACTCAAGAGAGAAGATGTAGTGGATACACGCCACGGGCCACCCTGTGGTTTTATCTGCATGACCATGGAGAGGACATGAGGAAGTGGGATGGAAAATCTACCTTGACCCTAGAGGCACGGGTACGTGAGTTGTAAGGAAAAACTATCAAACAAGGGGGTTCTTCCAGGAAAATTGCTGCTCCAGTTTCCAGTGAGCAGTTCCCCAGACAGAGTAGAAGGGCTGATTTTGCTTCCGATCTCAATAAAGGGACTTCTGATTTGTATTTACAAGAAGTGAATAACGAATGCTATGACCAGGACTAGAGGGGCCCTGCCTCCAGCCAGGTGGAGGAAAGGGACAACCGGGTGTACTGGACTGTGTGGATTCGATGGCCTGGCACATTAGCCCCACAGGAGTAGAAGGCTCTAGTGGACACCAGTGCACAGTGTACCCTCATGCCATCAAGCTATGAAGGGGCAGAACCCATCTGTATTTCTGGAGTGACAGGGGGATCCCAAGAGCTGACTGTATTGGAGGCTGAAGTGAGCTTAACCGGGAAGGAGTGGCAGAAGCACCCCATTGTGACTGGCCCAGAGGCCCTGTGCATCCTTGGCATAGACTACCTCAGGAGAGGGTATTTCAAGGACCCGAAAGGGTACCGGTGGGCTTTTGGTATAGCTGCCTTGGAGATGGAGGAAATTAAACAGCTGTCTACCCTGCCTGGTCTCTCAAAGGACCCTTCTGTTGTGGGGTTGCTGAGGGTCGAAGAACAACAGGTACCAATCGCCACCACAACAGTGCACCCGCGGCGATATCTCACCAGCCGAGACTCCCTGATTCCCATCCATAAGCTGATTCGTCAACTGGAGAGCCAAGGAATGATCAGCAAGACTCGCTCACCTTTTAACAGTCCCATATGGCCAGTGCAAAAGTCTAATGGAGAGTGGAGACTAACAGTAGACTATCAGGGCCTGAATGAAGTCACGCCACCACTGAGCGCTGCCGTGCCGGACATGCTAGAACTTCAATATGAACTGGAGTCAAAGGCAGCCAAGTGGTATGCCACAACTGACATTGCTAATGCATTTTTCTCAATCCCTTTGGCAGCAGAGTGCAGGCCACAGTTTGCTTTCTCTTGGAGGGGGGTCCAGTACACCTGGAATCGACTGCCCCAGGGGTGGAAACACAGCCCCACCATTTGCCATGGACTGATCCACACTACACTGGAACAGGGTGGGGCTCTGGAACACCTGCAATACATTGATGACATCATTGTGTGGGGCAACACAGCAGCAGAAGTTTTTGAGAAAGGGAAGAAAATAGTCCAAATCCTTCTGGAGGCCGGCTTTGCCATAAAACAAAGTAAGGTCAAGGGACCTGCACAGGAGATCCAGTTTTTAGGAATAAAATGGCAAAAGATGGACGTTGTCAGATCCCAATGGATATGATCAACAAAATAACAGCCATGTCCCCACCAACCAGCAAAAAGGAAACACAGGCTTTCTTGAGCGTTGTGGGTTTTTGGAGAATGCATATTCCAAATTATAGTCTGATCGTAAGCCCTCTCTATCAAGTGACCCGGAAGAAGAACGATTTCAAATGGGGCCCTGAGCAACAACAAGCCTTTGAACAAATTAAACAGGAGATGATAGTCCATGCAGTAGCCCTTGGGCCAGTCCAGGCAGGACAAGATATTAAAAATGTGCTCTACACTGCAGCCGGGGAGAATGGTCCTACCTGGAGCCTCTGGCAGAAAGCACCAGGGGAGACTCGAGGTCGACCCCTGGGGTTTTGGAGTCGGGGATACAGAGGATCCGAGGCTGGCTATACTCCAACTGAGAAAGAGATATTGGCAGCATATGAAGGGGTTCGAGCCGCTTCGGAAGTGGTTGGTACTGAAGCACAGCTCCTCCTGGCACCCTGACTGCCGGTGCTGGGCTGGATGTTCAAAGGGAGGGTCCCCTGTACACATCATGCAACTGATGCTACATGGAGTAAGTGGGTCGCACTCATCACACGACAGGCTCGAATAGGAAACCCCAGTCACCCAGGAATCTTGGAAGTGATCGTGGATTGGCCAGAAAGCAAAGATTTCGGAATATCGCCAGAGGAGGAGGTGACGCGTGCTGAGGAGGCCCCACTGTATAATAAACTGCCAGAAAATGAGAAGCAATATGCCCTGTTCAATGATGGGTCCTGTCGTCTTGTGGGGAAGCATCGGAGGTAGAAGGCTGCTGTACGGAGTCCTGTACGACAAGTCACAGAAACTGCTGAAGGGGCAGGTGAATTGAGTCAGTTTGCAGAGGTGAAAGCCATCCAGCTGGCTTTGGATATTGCTGAACGAGAAAAGTGGCCAATGCTCTATCTCTATACTGACTCATGGATGGTGGCAAAGGCCCTGTGGGGGTGGTTACAGCAATGGAAGCAGAGCAACTGGCAGCACAGAGGAAAATCCATCTGGGCTGCCGCATTGTGGCCAGATATTGCTGCCCGGGCAGAGAACCTGGTTGTAAAAGTACGTCACGTAGATGCTCACGTACCCAAGAGTCGGGCCACTGAAGAACATCAAAACAACCAGCAGGTGGATCAGGCTGCTAAGACTGAAGTGGCTCAGGTGGACCTGGACTGGCAACAGAAGGGTGAATTATTTCTAGCTTGGTGGGCCCATGACACCTCAGGCCACCAAGGAAGAGATGCAACATATAGATGGGCTCGTGATCAAGGGGTGGACCTGACCATGGACACTATTGCACAGGTTATCCATGAATGCGAAACATGCGCTGCAGTCAAGCAAGCCAAGCGGTTCAAGCCTCTCTGCTATGGAGGACGATGGCTGAAATATCAATATGGGGAGGCCTGGCAGATTGATTATATCACACTCCCACAAATGCGCCAAGGCAAGCGCCATGTGCTTACAATGGTGGAAGCAACCACCGGATGGCTGGAAACATATCCCGTGCCCCATGCCACCGCCCGGAACACTATCCTGGGCCTTGGAAAGCAAGTCCTATAGCGACGTGGCACCCCAGAAAGAATTGAGTCAGACAACGGGACTCATTTCCGAAACAGCCTCATAGACACCTGGGCCAAAGAGCATGGCATTGAGTGGGTATATCACATCCCCTATCATGCACCAGCCTCCGGGAAAATCGAACGATACAATGGACTGTTAAAGACTACGCTGAGAGCAATGGGTGGTGGGACATTCAAACATTGGGATACACATTTAGCAAAGGCCACCTGGTTAGTCAACACTAGGGGGGATCTGCCAATCGAGCTGGCCCTGCCCAGTCAAGACTTTTACGTACTGTAGAGGGGGATAAAGCCCCTGTAGTCCACCTAAAAAATATGACAGGGAAGACGGTCTGGGTTACTCCTGCTTCAGGCAGAGGTAAACCCATTTGTGGGATTGCTTTTGCTCAAGGACCTGGGTGCACCTGGTGGGTGATGCAGGAGGATGGGGAAGTCCGATGTGTACCTCAAGGGGATTTGATTTTGGGTGAAAATAGCCAATGAACTGAATTGCATGATGTTAATTGCTATATAATACTGTGTGTCATCACTTCTGTGATGGGTATATGCCATATCAATGGTATTACAGTAAGAATCACCCAATTTAATGAAGAATGAACTTTGAGGAAACCGAGCCAAGTGCAGCAGTGATGGAACCAGAACTGGCTTCAGCATGTAACAATCCAACACCACACACCATCTCTCCTGCCCTGAAAGACTGTTATGACAGATGGAGCCCAAAGTCATGGACTAAATGAACTCAACAAACATTTTAGAGGGATGGCCCATAGACTAAGGGAATGATACCTGTGTGTATATATCAAAAGACAGAAAAAATGGTGGTGATTAAATGGAATGTATTGGAAAGGGTAGGACCTGGGCATGACATAGATGGTATGGAAGGGGTGGCTGCTGTCCTGGTTTCGGCTGGGATAGAGTTAATTTTCTTCCTAGTAGCTGGTATAGTGCTGTGTTTTGCATTTAGGATGAGAATAATGTTGATAACACACTGATGTTTTAGTGGTTGCTAAGTAGTGCTTACACTAGTCAAGGACTTTTCAGCTTCCCATGCTCTGCCAGGTGCACAAGAAGCTGGGGGGGGGCCCAGCCAGGACAGCTGACCCAGACTGGCCAAAGGGCTATTCCATACCATATGATGTCATGTATATAAACTAGGGGGAGTTGGCCAGGGGGGCAAAGATCGCTGCTCGGGGACGGGCTGGGCATCGGTTGGTGGATGATGAGTGGTTGCATCACTTGTTTTTCCTGGGTTTTGTTCCTCTTTTTTTTTGTTGCTTTCCTTTTTACTATTATTATTATATTTTATTTTATTTCAGTTATTAAACTGTTCTTAACCCACGAGTTTTCTTACTTTTGCCCTTCCGATTCTCTCCCCCATCCCACTGGGGAGGGAGGGTGAGCAAGTGGCTGTGTGGTGCTTAGTTGCCAGCTGGGGTTAAACCATGACAAGAAATTAGGAAAAAAATCTTATCTTGAGGAAAAGGTCTAAGATGATCTTTAGTACCTGATTTATTTTTAACCTTAGACATTTCATATCTACTTTGGTCTCTGCAAATATTCTATCTATAGTTGAGTTCATCCAATGAATGAATTTGACCTATGATATCTTATACCACTGAAATTAAAACAAGTGTTGATCTTGGAATTTTATGGAAGAGAGTCATTAGAGAACTGTATCTTATATATATTGCAAAATAATCTTAGAGAGCATTTTACCCTCAGGAGCTTGGAAAATGAATGTTTCTATGAAGATTTGTAGTTGAGTGTTTTAATCTGAGACACTTTGACCATTACTATTGACTTATTTTGGTTTGTTAAGGGTAGTATTTATATAGAGTATATATCTTAGACTTTTGCAGCAAATGAAAAATGAAAGGGCTATTCCATACCATATGACATCATGTATATAAACTGGGGGGAGTTGGCTGGGGGGCAGCAATCGCTGTTCAGGGACGTGCTGGGCATCGGTCAGGGAGTGGTGAGCAATTGCAATTCATAGAATCATAGAATGTCCTGAGTTGGAAGGGACCCACAAGGATCATCGAGTCCAGCTCCTGTCCTTGCATAGGACAACCCCAAAAATCACACCGTACGTCTGAGGGCGTTGTCCAAATGCTTCTTGAATGTTGTCAGGCTTGGTGCTATGACTGCCTCCTGGGTAAGCTTGTTCCAGTGCTCCACTACCCTCTGGGTGAAGAACCTTTTCCTAATGTCCAACCTAAACCTCCCCTGGCATATCTTCCTGCCGTTCCCTTGGGTCCTATCCTTGGTCACCAGGGAGAAGAGATCAGCACCTGCCCCTCCTCTTTCCCTTGTGAGGAAGCTGTAGATCACGATGAGGTCTCCCCTCAGTCTCCTCTTCTCCAGGCTGAACAGACCAAGTGACTTCAGCCGCTCCTCGTACGGCTTCCCCTCTAAACCCTTCACCATCTTCGTGGCTCTCCTCTGGACACTCTCTAGTAGCTTCGTATCCTTTTTGTACTGTGGCGCCCAAAACTGCACACAGTACTCAAGATGAGGCCGCACCAGTGCAGAGTAGAGTGGGACAATCACCTCCCTCGACCGGCTAGCAATACAGTGCTTGATGCACCCCAGGACTCGGTTGGCCCTCCTGGCTGCCAGGGCACACTGTTGGCTCACGTTCAACTTGCTGTCGACCAGAACCCCCAGATCCCTCTCTGCGGGGCTGCTCTCCAGCCTCTCGTTCCCCAGTCTGTATGTACATCCAGGGTTGCCATGTCCCAGGTGCAAAATCCGGCACTTGCCCTTGTTAAACTTCATACGGTTGGTGATTGCCCAGCTCTCTAATTTGTCCAGATCTCTCTGCAGGGCCTCTCTGCCCTCGAGAGTGTCCATGGCTCCTCCCAGTTTTGTGTCATCGGCAAACTTTGATAACAAACCTTCAAGTCCTGCATCTAAGTCATTTATGAAGACATTGAAGAGCACTGGCCCCAAGATGCTCCCGCTAGTGACCCGCTGGTTGCCAGCCTGATGTAACCCCATTTACCCTTTGAGCCCGACCTGTCAGCCAATTGCTCACCCATTGCATTATGTGTTTATCCAGCTGTATGCTGGACATTTTGTCCAGGAGGATACTGTGAGAGACAGTATCGAAAGCTTTACTGAAGTCCAAAACGATTACATCGACTGGCTTCCCTTGGTCAACTAGGTGGGTAACCTTGTCATAGAAGGAAATCAAGTTAGTCAAGCAGGACTTTCCCCTTGTGAATCCGTGCTGGCTGGGACCAATGACTGCGTTGTCTTTCAGGTGTTTTTCAATAACTCCCAGAATAATCTTCTTCATGATTTTGCCAGGCACAGAGGTGAGACTGACAGGCAATTGCACAATTGCATTGTGCATCACTTGTTTTGTATATTCTTTTATCATTATTATTTTTATTATTATTTTCTCTTCCATTGCCGTCCTATTAAACTGTCTTTATTTCAGCTCATGAGTTTTCTCACTTTTACTCTTCTGATTCTCTCCCCCATCCCACCGAGGGGGAGTGAGTGAGTGGTTGTGTGGTGCTTAGTTGCCGACTGAGGTTAAGCCACAACATCAGGTTTCAAGATCTCGCTAATCAGCTTTCCATTGAATAATCAGTGAAAAAAAATCCTCTTTAGTTTTGCTTACGCATATACCACTTCTTGAACAAGAGTGACTGAACAGCGTGAGGAAATATCTCACTCACGGCTCTGTGCAAACATGCACAACCAGGTGCTGAAGAGTATGATACCTCAAAAATCATCTCTGTTTTGGAGAGAAGAGACATCTTGGGCGTTAACAAATAGAAAATCTTCCCAAAGCACCAAATACGAATCTTTTGTTTGCATTACAGGGAACTATAAAGTCTTACAAATCTAAAAAGTAAATGCTATTTTAACATCACGGAAAACTTACTTTTTGAAGCTTATGACCTGCTTAGGGTTAGGGCATTTCAGTGGAGCTGTGTATGTGTTATCATGATGACTACACATCTTCCAAGCAATTTTTGTGGACTTACATTCAGCAGGAAAATATAAAATGAATCTCCAGACCTGCCAGCTTTAGACTTCCCATTCTCTGAAAAGCCCTTAGGCAGGGAACTTGCTGCTAAGAAACCCAAAGGTCTGGAAAAAAATCAAAGTGACTTTTTGCAGCCATGTGGATCTGGACCTTATTCTGCTCTGGCTGTACATAATTTTTTAATGTCAAAAATTCTTTGCATTAACATGCTTTTCTGTCTTGGGCAAGGACAAAGGGAGGTAAGACTTCTGATTTCTTGATTTTAACCTAGTACAACCATCTTCAAAGGTTGACTGCCTTTTTTCTGTCAGAGAAAGCATACTAACCTAGTTTGGAAGGTACCTCAATGGGCCTCTGCTCGATCTCCCAGCTTGAAATAGGGTTGAACAGAGCCAGCACATCCCTGCAGATTCCTCCATGACAAATTTTTTAAAATCTCCACTGATGTGGATTCTCCAGCCTCTCTAGGTAACTTCTCCCAGTGACTCTCACCCTTACGGTCAGAATTTTCTTTTCTAATGTCTGAATTATTTCTCCTTTGCTGCAAGCCTATGTCCACATGCTATTTTCTATTTGGTGTCAGAAGAAGAGGGAGTATGAGCGCTTGTCTTTCTCATCATCAGAATTCTTGGAAAATCACAGACACTGAGCAAAGAAGAGAGAGGACTGAAAAATACAGACTGGGCAGAATTTTTGTGTTAGTTTTATTCTCACATTAGATAAATTTGTCATTTCTGTTTTATTCTAGATGCTAATGTGTGGCAACACCAGCTGCCAATTTAGAGAGACATACTTGGCATGCCAAGATTTATGTCACTAAGATTCGCATCCCCTACTTAATTCTTCTGATAGCCACCAACCCTTCCACAAAGACAGATTTACTTGGCACTCTTCAAAAAACACTTACTTGATGAACAATGCTACCTCAAATTACGAGCCTCCCAAACTCAAAGCTCTTTGTCTAATGAAAACTATTACTGCTTTTTAATAAGTTCTTCAGCATTTGAAAATAGCACTCCTAATTTCCTGCTCCACCAAACACCACCTTGACTTCAAGTCAAATTATTTACAGCCTCTTCTCCACTGGCCCTGGGGGATAGAAGTCTTGCATTTTGGGGCTAAGTACTTCTCTCAACAGCTGTGAGAAGCTCTCTGAAGCAGGAAAGAGCAACTCGCTCCTAACAGTATCAGACATCAAAGCTAAGCCACCATTTTTTCCATACTATTTTAACCCAAATGTTGTAGGATAACAAGCAGCAACACCAGCAGGATTTCTTTGAAGCAACTTATATTAAACTGCATTATATTGTGGGAGAGATTAACCAAAGAGATTAACATTTCCATGCAAGCAAGATTTAGCAGTTTTAGCTTGGTCTAGTTCTCACCAGGCACATTTCTCCCAGGAAAACCCCGGAGGCAAAATACTCACCTACAACACAAAACCAAACAGAAGTGTGTCGTACTGTGCCACAATGTCACAAGCCTTAGCACTGATTTTTTAAAAGCAGCTGTTTCATCCACAAAACTATTATGTCGGTCCTGCACAGAGCCCTGCAGAGAACATTGGATCTCCTTGCACAGGCATCACCCTAAGCATAAAAAAGCAGAGCTTTCACATGGGTTGAAACGTCACCTTTCACCCCGCCACAAGCAGCATCAGGACCGATCCCACCCAGAGGGCGCAAACATCACCAAGACCAAGAGGTGAGCTCTGCCTGGCACAATAGTCTTTATATTCTGTTGACTTACCCTTTTTCAGAAGTTGTTGTTAAACACTTCTTCCACTACTTCTTGAATTTTTTCAGACTTCCAAACCCACTAAATTTCTTCGCACATTTTTGTAAATGACTTTTTGGGTTACCTTAATCTTTCTTGTTGACACTTCATTTCAAATATTCTTACAGATAATTGAATCTCTTAAAAGTCTGGTCCTTTCCCAAACTGTCTGGCTTCCTGGAAACCTGACATTCATCAAATGCTTTTACAAATCTCTCTGTTAATTGTTTCATTAAAACTCATCCTTCTATGATTACATTTTTGTTTGCAAGCCACAAAAAGAAACAGTGCACCTTACTGTGACCTACTTTTGTGTAAAACTAAAAAAACGGTTTTAACAAACATGGGAAATAAATTATGCACAATATATGGCTTTTTAAGTTCAAACAGAATTCTTCTAAGGACTTCAGGGAAAACAATGTCTTTCTGACAAAATGCCATAACTGAGGGCTTGGTCAAATGGTAAAGTAAATATCGAACACCGAGAGAGCTCCCCCAGCTTTGTCCTAATGGTCCTCCTCTTATATTATTTTTGATTCTGCAACCTATGCAATAGGAGAAAAAAACACTCAAGCACAAGCTGCCCACATTTTGGGATTCAGTTATCCAACATCTCAGAAAAGACTTTGAACTCCAATGCTGTGGATCTATGAAACAGATACCAGTGTCCTGATTTCAGCTGGGATAGAGTTAATTTTCTTCTTAGTAGCTGGTATAGTGCTGTGTTTTGGATTTAAGATGAGAATAATGTTGATAACACACTGATGTTTTAGTTGTTGCTAAGTAGTGCTTACACTAGTCAAGGACTTTTCAGCTTCCCATGCTCTGCCAGGTGCACAAGAAGCTGGGAGGGGGCCCAGCCAGGACAGCTGACCCAGACTGGCCAAAGGGCTATTCCATACCATAAGGCATCATGCTCAGCATATAAGCTGGGGGAAGAAGAAGGAAAGGGGGGACATTTGGTGCGATGGCGTTTGTCTTCCCAAGTAACCGTTACGCGTGATGGAGCCCTGCATTCCTGAGGATGGCTGAACACCTGCCTGCTAATGGGAAGTAGTGAATGAATTCCTTGCTTTGCTTTGCTTGCGTGCACAGCTTTTGCTTTACCTGTTAAACTGTCTTTATCTCAACCCATGAGTTTTCTCACTTTTCCGATTCTCTCCCCCATCCCACCAGGGGGAAGTGAGTGAGCAGCTGCGTGGTCGTGGTGCTTAGTTGCCAGCTAGGATTAAAGCATGACAACCAGCAAGTTCTTTCTCTGCAAAGTCTCACTCAGTTTGTTTGGGATATTGACCACTTCAGTTCACGCAAATTGCTTTTTCCTGTGTGCGCAAATTGTGCATCTCAAGGGAGGAAAAAAATTAAATCCAAACCCGACTCCTGGTTTGCCGTGTAGATAAAACTCAAGCTGACTCCATAGGAACTACTGGCAAAGGTTGTAACTGCAAAGGTAAAGCAACATCCAGAGGACACTGCAAAAAGAGAGCACATGAACCCAGGGGAAACACATACTCATAAAACAGGAAAAGGTTCCTTTGCAGTATTTAATTCTGACCCTCAAAATGCATTATAAAGTCCATTAGAAGCTTTTTATTCCAAAAGTTAAAGAACATTACTCCATCACATAAAATGGTAGTACGTATCCAAAGCTTCCAGCAAACTCAATAGCAGCTTCTCCTTAATTTTCCCATTTGCAAACTGAAACAATCATCACTCCGCATGTGCACGTGACTTTCCTGTGCTAAGGACGCAAGTGATGCAAACATTAAACGAGTTTCTATAAAATAAATGGGACACGAGCATGCAACGCCTAGGACACAGCAGGTCCTACCTTCATTCTCCTGTGTTACAAACCTTCCCTGAGGATTATTTTTTCCTCTTTGCTGTAAATAGTCTTGCTGAACACAGACTGCTGAAAAAACAGACTATTGCCATTTTCCTTCAGATTTTTCTTCAGAATATCTTTGTTTTGGTAGATGGATGGATTTGGGGATAGTAAATTTGTAAAACAGGACAACCTATTCTCCCAGAGAAAAACTATACAAAGAACTAATGGCTGCAAAATCGTGAGTATAAGAAGTTTTTGGGTTTTTTTTTTTGTGGTTTTTTTTTGTTGTTTGTTTGTTTGTTTGTTTTAATAGCACTGCTTGGGAAATGACTTCTAATAATTATTACAGGTATGCGTATTGGGTTTACGTGGCAAGGTTTTGGTAGTGGGGGCAGTTACAGGAGCAGCTTCTGTGAGAAGATGCCAGAAGCTTCCCCTACGTCCGATTAAGCCAGTGCCAGCCGGCTCCAAGACGGACCTGCCGCTGGCCGAAGCCGAGCCAATCAGTGACATTGGTAGCGCCTCTGTGATAACATATATTTAAGAAGGGGAGAAAACTGCTGCACAACAGCAGTCAGAAGAGAAAGGAGTGAGAATATGTGAGAGAAACAACTCTGCGCACACCAAGGTCAGTGAAGAAGGAGGGGGAGGAGGTGCTCCAGATGCCGGAGCAGAGATTCCCCTGCAGCCTGTGGTGAAGACCATGGTGAGTCAGGCTCTCCCCCTGCAGCCCATGGAGGTCCATGGTGGAGGAGATATCCACTTGCATCCTGTGGAGGACCCCACGCCGGAGCAGGTGGATATGCCCGAAGGAGGCTGTGACCCGATGGGAAGCCAGTGCTGGAGCAGGCTCCTGGCAGGAACTGTGGATCTGTGAAGAGAGGAGCCCACGCTGGAACAGGCTTCCTAGCAGGACTTGTGACCCCGTGGGGGACCCACGCTGGAGCAGTCTGTTCCTGAGGGACTGCACCCCATGGAAAGGACCCACACTGGAGCAGTTCATGAAGAACTGCAGCCCATGGGAAGGACCCACGTTGGAGAAGGTCGTGGAGGACTGTCTTCTGTGGGAGGGACCCCACGCTGGAAGAAGAAAGTGAGGAGGAAGGAGCAGCAGAGACAACATGTGATGAACTGATCACAACCCCCATTCCCTGTCCCCCTGCGCTGCTCAGAGGGGAAAGAGGTAGAGAAGTCGGGAGTGAAGTTGAGCCCGGGAAGAAGGGAGGGGTGGGGGGAAAGTGTTTTAAAATTAGTTTTTATTTCTTATTATCCTACTCTGATTTAATTGGTAATAAATTAAATTAATTTCCCCAAGTCAAGTCTGTTTTGCCTGTGACGGTAATTGCTGAGCGATCTCCCTGCCCTTATCTCGACCCAGGAGCCTTTTGTTATATTTTCTCTCCCCTGTACAGTTGAGGAGGAAGAGTGATAGAGTGGGTACCTGGCAGCCAGCCAAGGTCAAACCCACCACAGCTGTCAATGTGCCAGCTGGCTTCTGGCATCCACATTCAGTCCTGCATCACAAATAAACAAGTGGTGTTTGGTTGGATCTCATAAATAGCTTTTGTTCATTCATGGAAAATACAGTAATTATAAACACCTTAGTTAACTGTGTTTAATTAATGGTGGGTTAGTAAATGATGCATGGAGGAGAGGTTAAAATTTACTAGAGGCTGTTGCTGTGTAGCTCTTAATTGAATTAACTGCATATTAAACTGGACTTCTTCCCTGACCCCAGAGGAAGAAGCTTGGTGCACTGGAGAGTATAGGTGCTACTGATTTCAGAAAGCTCTGGTCAAAGGCAGTACAAAAATGCTCTGTGGCCAAAGTCCAGATTGTTTTGCACATATAATAAGATCAAGGCATTGTTAGCGTAAAAACTTAGGGAATATACTATTTACTTCAGGAATTCACATACTGTAGTGGGTTAACCTTGGCTGGATACCAGGTGCCCACCAAGCCACTCTATCACTCCCCCCTTCTTCAGCAGGATGGGGGGGGGGGAGAAAATAAGATGAAATAGAACTCGTGGGTCAAGATAAAGGCAGTTTAATAAGAGCAAAAGCAAAGGCCATGCGTGGAAGCAAAGGAAAACAAAAGATTTATTCTCTACTACCCATCAGCAGGCGATGTCCAGCCACTTCCCGGGAAGCAGGGCTTCAGTACGCAAAGCGGTTGCTCTGGAAGACAAGTGTCATAATGAATGCCCCCACTTCCTCCTCCTTTCTCTTAGCTTTTATTGCTGAACAAACATCTTATGGTATGGAATATCCCTTTGGTCAAACCACAACACCAAAGCTTAAGGTTATAATACCACTGTTACTTTTATCAAATAAGCATTTGCATGAAGAAGAGATACCACAATAGCATTACAAGATCTCTTTTCTGGAAATGTCTTTTCTGATTAGTAATTATACTCAAATCTTTATTAATTTAGTCCTATACGAGCCACTCGGATATTTTGCTGAGGATTACGATCAAGATGACAAGCATCTAAATTAACCCGGTGTCGTGGTTTAACCGCAGCCAGCAACTAAGCACCACACAGCTGCTCGCTCATTCCCCCCCTGGTGGGATGGGGGAAAGAATCACAAGAGTAAAAGAGAGAAAACTCATGGGTTGAGATAAGAACAGTTTAATCAGTGAAGCAAAAGCTGCACACACAAGCAAAGCAAGGAATTCATTCACTACTTCCCATGGGCAGGCAGGTGTTCAGCCATCCCCAGGAAAGCAGGGCTCCATCATGCATAACGGTTACTTGGGAAGACAAACGCCATCACTCCGAACGTGTCCCCCCCCCCTTCCTTCTTCTTCCCCCAGCTTATATGTTGAGCATGATGTCATATGGTATGGAATAGCCCTTTGGTCAGTTGGGGTCAGCTGTCCCAGCTGTGTCCCCTCCCAACTTCTTGTGCACCCCCAGCCTACTCGCTGGTGGGGTGGTGCGAGAAGCAGAAGAGGCCTTGACTCTGTATAAGCACTGCTCAGCAGTAACTAAAACATCCCTGAATTATCAACACTGTTTTCAACACAAATCCAAAACATAGCCCCATACTAGCTACTATGAAGAAAATTAACTCTACCCCAGCCAAAACCAGCACATTCTCCACCCCTTATTCCATACCATTTACGTCATGCTCAGGTCCCACATTATCCAATACATCCTCATTAACCACCACCCCCCCCTTCCCATCCTTTGATATAATATACAGATATCATTCCCTTAGTCTATGGACCACCCCTGTGAAATGTCTGTAAAATGTCCACAAATGTCCACAAAATGTCCATTGAGTTCGTTTAATCCATGGCTTTGGGCTCCATTGTGATGGTGGTCACTCAGGACAGGAGAGGTGGTGTGTTGCGTGGAGTCATTGGGCACCAAAGCCAGCTCAGGTCGGGTCACTGCTGCACTTGCACTGCTTTTTGTAAGGCTTCTCCTCCATTGGTTCAGGTGGTTCCTGCTATGGTAATTCCCATAACATGCAACTCAAATCCTGGGTTACAACAATTTAAAGGTATTTCCATTGCAGTCTCCGCCCCTGGCCCCTTTGGACCAGATCATTGGGTTTAACACTGCAATGGACTCCTCCCCTTGCCCCTGCTCCAGCTTGGACTTATCCACAGACTGCAGTCCCTTAGGGGTGTACCTGCTCCAAGCGGAGCCTTGTCTATGAACCACAGTCTCTCCAGGGGTATACCTGCTACAGCATAGACTTATCCACAGCCACAGTCACTTAGAGGTGCACCTGTTCCAGCATGGCCTTCTCCATGGGCCACAATGCCTTCAGAGATATACCTGCTCCAGCATGGCCTTACCCACAGCCACAGTCTCTTCAGAAGTAAACTTGCTCCACCATGGCCTTACTCATGGCCACACGCTTTGAGGTGCTCCAGCATGACCTTATGCACAGCCACTGATGCTCCAAGGTGTACCTACTGCAGCATGGACTTATCCTTGGGCCACAATCCCTTCAGAGGTATACCTGCTGTGGCACAGACAAACACGGGCACAGATGCTTCGAGACATACCTGCTCTGGCATGGGCTTATCCACAGCCACAGATGCTTCGGGGTGTCCTGCTCCTGCATGGACTCATCCACAGGTCACAGTCCCGTCGACTCAAGTTCTCACTGGAGTTCCAGCCTGTCCAGTACAGCAGCACAGAAACAGCAGCTATGCCCTGGCCATCTGCCAGCCCAGGCACATGGCCATTACTGTTATCAAAATGTTCCCAGGCACAGCAGAGTAAGATAAGCAGTTCAGCAGTACAGCAAGCAGCAAAAGCAGCCACTAACGAGCACTAGACTCTAGTATACAGTAAGGCAAGCAAGCCCCGTGGCAAGCACAGAAGCCTGCCGATTAAAAGCTAAACAGCAGTAAACAGCTATAAATTTGATCTAGCATATTCCAGTCAAATCTATTGTTATCTCAAACCCTTTGAGCCCCACGTTGGGTACCAAAAAGGATTGTTGTGGTTTAACCCCAGCTAGCAACTAAGCACCACACAGCCGCTCGCTCACTCCCCCCTGGTGGGATGGGGGAGAGAATCGGAAGGGTAAAAGTGAGAAAACTCATGGGTTGAGATAAAGACAGTTTAATAGGGAAAGCAAAAGCTGCATGCACAAGCAAAGCAAAGCAAGGAATTCATTCACTACTTCCCAGCGGCAGGCAGGTGTTCAGCCATCCCCAGGAAAGCAGGGCTCCATAACACGTAACGGTTACTTGGGAACACAAACGCCATCGCGCCGAACGTCCCCCCCTTCCTCCTTCTTCCCCCAGTTTATATTGCTAAGCATGACATGCTATGGTGTGGAATATCCCTTTGGTCAGTTGGGGTCAGCTCTCCCAGCTGTGTCCCCTCCCAACTTCTTGTGCAACCCCAGCCTACTCGCTGGTGGGGTGGTGTGAGAAGCAGAAGAGGCCTTGACTCTGTGTAAGCACTGCTCAGCAGTAACTAAAACATCCCTGAATTATCAACACTGTTTTCAGCACAAATCCAAAAAATAGCCCCATACTCGCTAGTATAAAAAAAATTAACTCTACCCCAGCCAAAACCAGCACAGACTGCTCACTCAGCAACAGAGCACTCCTCCAGGCACTGCCATTTTTCTGTTTTGACCTGTCTTCCAGGTGCCTCCATTGACTGCAAAGCAGAAAGCTTGAGAATATTGTCCTGTGAACATTTTCCCATAGGGTTAAAGCAAGTCAAATGTGGATTGATTTTCTTTGGGTTAATTCTGTACTGAATTATATGTGTGCAACACCATTTATCTTCAGTATTGTAAAATGATATTATCACTAGATCCTTTCTATGAGATGGTTTTTAAGGAGATCTCACTGGCTATCACTTTACCATCCATGCAAGCATTTATTAATACATTTGATGCTAAAGAGCTGCTATTTAAACAGAAATCTCTTCACAGGGGATTTGCAAGGAATTTTTGAATGAAATCTACACTGCAGACCACATTCTTAGTTCAAATTAAAGTAATAATTTGAATTGTTGGGACAAAGGACACTTAGGACATGTTACCTGCATAGTATAGATTGATGAGCATTTGAGCATCAAACACAACAGTCTCTGAGGCTAGCCGGTTATTTAAAAACATGTTGCTGTCCAGTTGAATAAAGTATTTTTTCATAAGTACCGATTGCATTGTTAGGAGTTCATTAATGATCTATAAATATATAAGAACTCCTGCTATGTACTTGTTTAGCACCAAGCACAAGACTACCTGCACATGACTAAGTAAGGATGTACAATATCTAACCATGAGACACAAGGGTGTGCGACTATAGCATCTCCAGTTTTTTAATACTGGTATTTGTAGCAATTACAGTGGAGTCAAACAGAGCAGAAACCTAACTAGTAATCAGGAACTATCTGAAGACTCACAGCAAAGCAATATTTTTACAATCAGCCTTGTACATCTACACATTTTTGCCTTTTAGTAGCTTTTTCCTCCTCCCTGAAAACTAGATCAAGGAAGAAGAAAGGGGATTTGGAGCTTCATTCTTGAAGCCAAAAAGAGCTAAAAAACAGCACCAGAAATACACAGTATAGCTGGAAAGGTTATATGGCTTTTTTCCTAGGGAATCCTAGAATGGGGATGGGGGACTCACTAGACAAAAGCCTCACTGACTCCAGAGTGAACTTGTGGGATATCTGAAAAGCCAAGGACATGTAGTGAGCAACCCAGACTCAGACTATGTGGACTTAATCTGCATTTAACACAAGAGGAATTCAAGGATGCTGCGAAGGTCGACTGCGGTTTGGAAGACATGAAACAAGCAGATTAAGAGGAAGAAACTATTGGCTTGCAATGTTGAAAACAAGATATGGGAGAAGCGGGCGGTGCGCGTGAACTATTGTTATGAACGAATCAGAATATCGCTAGTAGCGCATGAACAGCATATTGCCAAACATAATTAACCAATTAGCGATAAGTTTATGCATGATTAGGAAGGCCAGAAACTATATTAACTAAGCTGTGTATGTAATAAACCGACATTTTGCTTGATCATACTGATCGTGTGCTGTGTCCGTGACTTCCGCGTCAGCATGAACTGGCAGCTGAGTACATTTCTCTGCATGCCCAGACACAGAATCATAGAATATCTCAAGTTGGAAGGGACCCATAAGGATCATTGAGTCCAACTCCCTGTTCCTCGCAGGACTACCTAACACTAAACCATATGGCTAAGAGCATCATCCAGATGCTCCTTGAACTCTGACAGACTTGGTGCCATGACCGCTTCCCTGGGGAGACTGTTCCGGTGACTGACCACCCCCTCAGTGAAGAACCTTTTCCTAATGTCCAATCTGAACTTCCCCTGACGCAGCTTCATTCCATTTCCATGTACCCTATCGCTGGTCACCAGAGAGAGGAGATCAGCACCTCCCCCTCTGCTGCCCCCCCTTGAGGAAGTTGTAGACTGCGATGAGGTCACCCCTCAGCCTTCTCTTCTCCAAGCTGAACAAGCCAAGTGACCTCAGCTCCTCCTCATAAGTCTTGCCCTTGAGACCTTTCACCATCTTGGTTGCTCTTCTCTGGACACACTCTAATAGCTTGATGTCCTTCTTATATTGAGGCACCCAAAACTGCACACAGTGCTCGAGGTGGGGCCGCACCAGTGCAGTGTAGAGTGGGACAATGACCTCCCTCAACTGGCTAGCTATGCTGTGCTTGATACGCCCCAGGACCCGGTTGGCTCTTTTGGCTGCCAGGGCACACTGTTGGCTCATGTTCAACTTGCCATCAACCCAAACCCCCAGAACTCTTTCCATGGGGCTGCTCTCGTCCCCTAGTTTGTATGTATAACCAGGATTACCCCAGCAGCACTAGGAGAGAGCCAGCAAGCCTGACAAAAATAGTGTCAAAAAACTTGGCATGAGAAAAGTTCTCCAAAATACTTTTTTATACCTGGGAGGAAAAGGAAAAAGTGTAAAAGAGTCCTTGCATTGCTTGTTCAATTATACGAACTGCTGTCTTGCTGATGGCCACTTACTTTTACATTATCATCTTTCTTTTTAAAGGTACTAAATTGTTGCAAAAGTTAGCTTTGAACAGGGCAGAAGCAGCTTTCCTTTTCTCTTGAATCCATCTACCCTTAAACTGTAACTTCAAGCCAGGACATTGATACCTGTCTGCCTCAAAGCCTCATACTAGTATAGTAACAGCAATATGTGGCAAATGACCATCAGATCGCTTTCCCATGCTGATGCAGGTAGTTGCAGGACTAGCTACAAAACACAGCCTACCTTTTGGGCCTCCCAAAAATTTGTCTCCCACGGCTGCCGGAGGCAATCTGATGCTCACAGTGATAAGCTATGTCACTGAAGCCAGGATTAGACCTTCAGGACTCCAATGACTTCCCCAGGGAGGAGAGAGAAAAAGGGATTAGCAGCTAAAGTATCACCAGTCACAAATTAAAATGGAAGTTAGAAACAAAAACTTAGCGGAGGAACCCAGCTGATGACTGGTAATAGAAATACATCTAGCAGCGTAAGAGGGTGGTCCTGGTGTGGTCCAGGAATCTCCAAACAACACTGATGCATCTGCAAGGGAAGCCCTTGGCTGCAGCAAGGAATGAGAGAAGCTGCACACCATATCAATATTTTCACATGCATAGACAGTAAGTCAAGATCTGTCTGGTTTATAAGTCATCTTTGGAAGATAAAATAAACCTTTTTCTGCTCTTACTGAGATACAACAAATGATATCTGAGCTTTCCATATTTAACACAGGATGTGTCACACTGATGAGTTGGCCATCTGTATCAGGGTATCCTATTTTGGTATGTATGGTCTTTTCTCACTAAATGTTTTCCTTAATGTTTACTTAGGCATCAGCTTAATTCTCTTTGCCAAAGGATAAAACAATGATTTTACTTAACAGCTATTTACTACATAGTAAGTCCTTCACAGAGAAATTAAAAAAAAATCCTTAAGAAAATCCCCCAAAACTAAAGCTAGTCTCATTGTTCATATCCTACATTATGGAGCAGGAAATACAACTCTTGTGCTTCTGCAGAACAAACACACAAGCAGAAGACACTTAAGCTTTTACTGGCCTTAAGCATCAAAACGCACCTGTGGCTGAAATCCAGCAAGGTGATCTCTTACTGCTTACAGTAGGAGAGCAGGACCAAGCACTATGCCAAAGCAAAGAAAGCACTTCCTATCCTGGAAGCATGGTCCCACTCTGAAACACAGCTCCGTAAAAAACAAATTTAGAACTTTCCCTCTTCTTTAAATCAAATGGGCTCTGTTTTCCTAGCTGCAAACTCAGTCTGGAACTGGAGAACCAACTTGGCACTTCACCATCAGTCATAAACATCCTGCAGCCAAAACCAAAGCATTACTTACATCTGCACAACCCCAGGATTGTAAATTGGCCTCAACTATAAATGTCATGTTTGAATACATGTTCGCTAGTCATTGTTAATACAAGGTGCTAAAGTGTTTCTAACATCCTGTTTTCTGACAGGAGCTATTTCTGATGCTTCACAAGGCCACATTGATCTCAGCTATACTACTGCAACTGAACTAAAAACTTCAGCAAATAATTTTTATGAAGGTGTACTCACAGCTGACAGTAGCAGGGACTTAATTTTGCCATTAACATCAGGAAATACAGCATGGAATATACAGGAGGACCAGAACTGTCTAAGAAAGAAGATGCCATTTTTACCACCTTCCATTAGCAAGACCACATTGGAAAAATACTGTAGCACAGAAATAATTTTCAAATTTGAAAATGCATAGATAGATAAAACTACTTCAAAGTAGACTTTTTTATGTCTCAAACACAGCTGACAAAAAAAAAAAAATCAAAATTCCTAATTCTGCTCCATCTGCCAGTTTCCCTTCTGCAGGAAGAGATTGTTCTTGATTTGGGCAGTTGGCCAGCTCGGAGTCAGATAGGTTACTCCAGTTAGGAATAAAGCATCTTTGATGCAGTTTGGTTTATTTACAAAATTATACAGCCCTGCTTCTTTGAGCACAGTATAAGTCAAACAGCTGGAGACAGCCAGCACCTGACCCACAAGCCCTTTTGCAAGGCTTCTCCTACCAGTTCTCCATAGAGCAATACATTTCATGCTCCTCACTGCCATCGAATACCTTTCAAAATTAATTGACACAAAGTTACCAATGAGTGGTTACACAGCTATTGCCTGCCCCAACACAGGACAGACTGCTTAGACTTAACTCAGCAGCGAGGATTTGGTGATCACCAAAAGCTGAGATTACTTGCTTTTTAATGCAACACATACCTTCTCACAGCAGGCCTAGGAAGACATTCAGGAGAAATATGAATCAGTGGGTGATTTTAACTGAATAAGAACTTCCTGCAAGTGCAGCTGTCTGGGTGGTACCTAGTGGCAAACCAATAGTTAAATGAATTGAACAAAAGATAATATAAATGCATGAAATACATATTCTACACCTTTATAACTCATCCATATCTAAAGGGATTTTCACTAAGGACTGAAAAATCCCACCATAAAAGCTTTCCATAAACTGATGCAGCTGAGCAGATGCTGTTAAAGGGTGCAGCTATTCGTTTCTTTTCCCACACGCGTCCATGGAAAGAAGAGCTAATCCTCCTTTCTTCACTTAAAAGAAGTTCAGGTGTATTAAAAGAATTCCTTTTCAGTCCTGTGATTAAATTTACCTTTTCAACTCTCCAGTTTGGTACACTCAGAAGTTATTTAACTAACTTAATAATTTTCAAAAAAAATTTCTTGGTGGGGGGAACAGCCATATACAACGCTCTTGCAAAGACATGTCAACTTTTCCCTCTGAGTACACATTTCAGCTGGAGAGAAATTCACCTTGTGAGGGTAAAGCTGGTAGGGCACCAGGCTGTGTATTAACAACCGAGAGGGAAAACATTCAAAAAGGGGAAGGATGTCTACTAGCCTAGACAGAACATTAATGTCAGCAGCCAGCCACCAGTAGGGCTATTATTACTTTAATACGATCCAAAGATTATGAAGAAATGTTTATGCTTGGTCATTTCCTGCTGCCTAAGTGAGTCTGGGTCCCCAGTAATTTTATTTCAGTTGTTTTCAGCATCTGTTATTACCTGCAGAACTCCAGAAGCTTTGCATATTCATGCAGTCTCTACTTAATACCAAGACATTAAGTAATAGTTTTACTACTACTGTATTTCGTTTCAGTAACTAGCCCTTTTTATCATCCTCTCTGCCAGATAGCTATTCAGCTGCAATTTGAATCATAAAAAGGGCCACTGCCTTCAGAACAGCACTAGGTAGTTAAATATCCCCAGAAAATCAAGGTGTCTCAATCAGAATGGAGAGCACTCCATCCTACACCTGAGACAGATAATGGGCTGCATATGGACAAAGTACATCACTCACATTAAAACTAAACAAAAATGAGTAGTAAATAAATAGAATGTGTTTAAAAGAAGAGAAAAAAAAAAAGAGTAACAAATCAGCTTAGCAATGTGTGGCTGAAGCTTAGAAGATAAAAGCAGGAATACATCAGGAATCTAAAAATCACTTTCCAAGCAATGGTTGTTTTCAGATTACAAGTCAGAACATGATTTTTGTTTTTCAACAGCCACACTCAATCACTGCTTCATCACAGCCTGGGCAGCATGATGGTATTTAAAAACTCTGCCAGTCCAAACCAAAGCACAGCCTAAAGAACAGCAGGCTTGAAGAGCATCAAAGTGTATTTGATGCCCATAGATTAGATCAGCTGATTTTGTTTACCTTACCTTCTTACTGTAGCAAACAGGTCAGTTCCCATGCAACTATTCTTTAATAACCCTGTAAGTCTTCTATAGGCAACCCCAAACTAAAGCTGTTTTGGTGTGGGTTTTTTTGGTGTCTCTCTCTCTCCTCCCCCTTCCCCCCCCTTAAATAGCTGGAGTTAGCTGTGCATGTTATTTACGTTTCAGTTAGCTGCACATTAGATGTGGCTCCCAGGATTTCTCTCTTTTTCAACAACACGGCAACTCCAGAGCTAGATTTACTACAGTTGTGGTTCCACCTTTCACCTCATCTGCTGTAAATGGGGGTTGTCTATTAAAAAGGGCATCTTCAAACAATCTGTTCCTGTTGTTTCCCTTGCACCCCCATGGGGTGATTTGGATCAACAAGCTGATCTGATAGAAAACTAATCCACAAAAGCAAAATTATGTATTTCCATAAAATCAGCTGGCAGCTACATGACACTAATAGCAAAGGTGGTAGGAGCATACTGCTGGGCAGGGCACAGCAGGACCCCCTTAGGCAGCCACCTGCAGTTGCCCCACATCAGGTGTAACCCCAACCCAAACCCTGTTGGTAAAACAGATTATCATTCTTCAGTTGCTTGTGACTCTTCAGTGCAGGCCTGAGTATAGAAAAATACTGAAAGCTACAGGAGATCTGTTGCATTAGAAAACACAGCTTGGGATTATCACCCTGTTTTTTCTTTGATGCAGGTGTCATTCATGAAAAATGCTTTTATTTATTTTAAATTTTATTATTACATGACAACTACCAGAGCTGCAATGCTCCATATTGACAGAGAAGTGAGGAACCTTGAACTTTGAAAAGACTGGATGCTGTTACCAGTTAAGTCATCTGTAGTACTTATTGTCTGGCTTTCAGATATTCCCATCACCTCAGGAGAACACAACAGGAAAAATTAAGTATAGATGGCAGGTATAAAACCAATCTTTTTCAAACTTAAATGAACAGGCATCAGAAAAGCACATCAAGAAAGACTTTTCAAGAGTGAGCCCACAGTGGAGAATCCAGGCTGGGAAACTGGAAAATGCAGGAAGTGGCTTATAGGAAACAAACTGGGTTCATTTGTATAGAGAAACTTTAGGAGCTTGGTAAGAAGCATCCTGTTTTGATTTGTGAATTGGTGTCATAGCAAAAGTTGAAATATCTTCTTGCATCATCTCCAAAACACGAAGCAATGAGCACTCACATCCTTTGCATAAAATTTGCTTCTCTGTCATCGCATTCATGCATAAACATACTTTAAATCAGTGCCAGTAGAAACACAAAAAGGAAGTGAATCCCACTGACTGCAAAGTGAACTAGCTCACTAGCCCACAAAGCTCTCTGACATTTAAAAGCTTAATAATATTTATAAAATATTTGAAGATTTACACTCTTAATTAGCAGAACTGTACATTAACACTAGCTGTGTTAGCTGTTCTTAATTGGAATTTTTCTTCAAAATGGGAATACAATTAGCAATAAGGATTATAAGTGACATTTCATAAGTCATACAAATGCCAGCTGATTTCCAGGAAACTCAGTGGTTCCCTAAGCCTGAATTTTGGCTCCTACAGTATAATTAAAAGTATATTTCAGAACACAAAAAAAGACATTAACGAAGATAAAGAAAAAAAAATTTTTTTTTTTTCCATTAAGAGAAAACTGGGATACCTGACCTGACTTGTAAATGAGCAGATATTCCTATTTGGGAAATGCATTGCTTTTAGCCTGAAAACCACAGATTTGAATCATACCTGAGCTGCAGGTACAAAGGTTTTAGTTTCATTCTCTCACCCTTATTTCCTTAGTAACCACATGGGGCAGCTAATCAGTTTCCTCTCCACCCACCTGCACCAAAACTTTGGTAACCAGTAGATAATTTTGATCATATTTGACAAATAGATTTCAAAAGTTATTAGATTCCAACGGGCAGTCTATATGGCCTGGCCAAGCCAAGTCATGTCCATTTACTTGGTCCCCCAGGAACTAAAATACTAAATTTGGCTTGTCCAGCAAGTTAGTAGCAATGACAAATCTATTAACTGCTGATACAGCACATGACTCAAGAATAGAGAGGAGATGGAGGGAGAGAAGACCAAAGATGCTATGGTATGAGCAAGTGTAGGAAATGCCAGAAGAAAGGATAAAAGTTGAGGGAACTGTGGTATGGCCGGACAAGACAACACCATGGGAAATCAGTCTTCGTAGTTCTGCTGTTCACAAAATTAACAAGTGCACTTCCCAGGTAAATGTTATCTGCCTGCTTTAAGCATTCAGGCAAAACATTAAGGGAAATACCTAGTTCATTTTACTGGATTGCTGAAATGAAAAAGCTTGAGAAACTAAATGCCCACTAGAAGTAGAGTAACAGGCTACAAGCAAGCAACAGCATTTTACTGTTCCACAGGGTTTCCACATGAGGACAAGGCTTCACAGTAGTCCAAAACATGACAGCATCAAGCATCCATTGCCCATACAAACACTTGCCAAGATGTTAGCAGCCCTCTATTAACCTCTTCTCAGCCTCCATAACAAGTTTAAAACTGACACTCTTTAAAGTCAAACTTACCTCCCAAGCAAGCCTCTGGGGCTCAGAACTGTTTGCAGTCTCTACCACGTTCTTCTAACACAGCCTGAACAGCCTCATTTCTACCCCCTTTGTATTCAATGTGGAGGTGCCCTCCCCAAAAAAATTGTTTCTCCAGCTCAACTTTTCAAGTGCATACCAGGCAGCAAATAATGCATATGAAGTTTCCAGCTAAAGACTAGAATGAAGGTAATCTCTGGTGTGACAAAAGTAACCCATCGTAAGACATCCACTACAGAAAGTATACTACTACCTGCTGAAGAAGTTATTCTTTCATGCTTTGAGCATGAATAGAAAAAGCTTTAACTGGAGCAAGAGATCAGGAAGCCAAGTTGGCTGCAAGTACCTTTATAAAGTACGCATTTGCATTCCAATATGGTATACAACAATGGCTGAACATTTTCATTACAGTGAACACAGTCTTAAATCAAAGCCAAGCAGTCAAAGTACACTCGCTGATCTTTAGAAGATGTGGGTGAGGCAGAGGCACACCTTGTGTTACAATATGACCCGGCATTTCACAGCTGCTGCATAAGCTATTACTGTATGAGACTTCAAGAACAAGTCTGTCACAGTCTTGTAATGTTCTCTTTGAATATTTCCTAAAGTGGCATGATTCCTGAAGGTGTGATTTGTGCTAGTGCTGTTTTCACACAGAAGCTAGTAACTTGTAATCTCTGGAAAAAAATTAGATGTTTTTCATTTGTACTCTATGGTTTACTGTGACAATCTCCCAATCCATGCTCAATACACATTTGGTTTGAGAAATACTCTGCTGTAGTAATTTCAAGAAGTTGCTTAGTTTAATACTGTAAGAATTACAGTATTAAATTAATCTTCCCCCCCTTGAAATGGGGGAAGACAGGTACATTGCTAAATTTGAAATAAACAGTGTTTAATAAACCCCCAAATACTGACATTCAGCAGACACTGTCTAGACAACCTTAGTAACTTCCCATAGTCATCCTACTACATCACACTGAACTTTCCTCTTTCCTGAACTGACAGCACCTCTCCAATAAGCATAGCCAGGTCAAAACTGCACAGCTTCCTCCCTATTACAGTCTGTAAATACCCAGTGTATAACTGGAAAAGCCTTGTCACTGCAGATTATCTTTTGCTATGATTTAAAGCATCATTTGCAAAACATGAGCTTAAACATACATTCTAATTTCAGTACAGATATGTCAAAGTATATTTTATTGACACTCCAAACAGCCCACTAGAGAGAAATAACAGTATTTAAAAAAACAAAACCAAAAAACCCACAAAACCAAAAACACCCAAACCAACCACCTGTAAAGCTTCTAGCTTGCATTCAGTGTAAAAACTTGGAGGTATAAACAGAAGCCTGGAGTAAAAATAGAGTATATTTCCAATCCCACAGTACAGAAAGCCAATAACAATAGTATTTACTCTACATTAGAAGCGTTCCCATGTTCAATTCCACATATATGTTTTTCTTCTATATAAACTTCTGATAACTTATGTACAAATAAGATGTCCAACATCTGTTCTTTAATATAAATGTAATCTTCATAACTGAAACATTACAACTGTTTGATCAAAAGTATAGAAAAATTCCATTTAATATTTTAATATTTTTCTAATGGAAGTGTTTAAAAAACCCTTGAACCCAAATGACCTTAGAATGATAGGCATTTTTCCCCCCATAAAAATGCATTGCTCATTCAACATGCAAAGTATTATTGCATACATGAGTCACTTGAATTACAATAATAAAGTCTGAAAGACATGTGCTAGACAGCCCATTCTAGCAAGTGCTAGCTGTAAGATCATATGTATTGCAGAAGAAAGCATAAGTATAGTGCATTTTAAAGTAAAATGCTAAAACTCAAGTATTGTCCTCACACTACTAAGACTTAAGGCAATCAAGAGTCAAGAAGCTTCAGTTTGGCATAGAGTTGCATTAAGCTCTCCCCCTTCCCCCATTAATACATTTATTTTATCATATTAGAGATCTGCTGATAAATTTTTGCTATACATATTAACATAACAGGCATTTCTTTATGGCTTTTTTCAATGAAGTACTGTTACAACATCCAGCAACAGGATGCAAGTGCTCATATGGTATGAATGTCATTCATAAGCTGTACTACCAACTCATGACAAGTGGCAACAGACTGCAAATCCAGCTTCACTGTAGGATTACAGAAAAAAAAAAGTCTTCCCTTTTATGTGGAGGGTTTCAGTGCAAGCTACAGAAAGCTTCAAAGGCAACTGGCATAAATGGGGAAGTCAGAATAAAAATCTCACTCTATTAAAAGGAGAAAAAATACTCATGGCAAATTAGTCTCACAGTCAGGCCATTTCTTACAATTAAACAGCAAACATTTGGGACTTAATATTCCAAGGCAGCAAGGGCGTATAGCACATCAGGCACACAATAAGACTTGAAACGTGTAGTTAAGCTCTTGCATCTGATCCTTAAGCTAAGCACATGCACAGGCTTAGAGCAGCCAAGCTGCTATTATAATACCATGCGAGGTGAAGTTCTGCAAGCCAAAAGATGAACACTGTCAGAAAAGATAAGTTTGACAAGCACATGACTTCAGTTGATGCCACAGTAGACAGAAAACCCCTGGCGACCACAAGTTTATTCCTCAACTGTAAAAAGTTTATTTTTAAATGCACATTTAGTTGCACCTTCCCCTGTTTATTTTACATGGGGGGGGAGAGAAATGCAGATGCATTAACAGTTCCTAGTCACAGTACTTCCAATCCTAGTATTCTTAACATAAGGGGAAGAGGGTTTATGTTAAAATAGTAATTGTTGCTGTATGTATTTAGTATTCCACCTTTACATCAGAAAAGAATGTTGTTTTTTTTTTGAACAAAGTTTCCATACGGCTACTCCAGCCTAGACTTCTGTTTTTATTACACCTATGCTAAAAATGTGTTTCTGCAATAAATACTGTTGAGTGAAATGGAAATTCAAAATATGCTCAGTTAACCATAGCAAATAATTCTTTCCAACCAATTTTTTTTTAACCTCACAAACCCATTAAACAGGCTGCAGATGCTTGAGCAAGTTCCTTATATTAGGATACAGCACAACATTTAAAACTCAGCTTAGCCACATACAATTCATACTTTAATTTATATACACTTTATGACATATCATCACTTAGATCAACAAATTCATCATCCCTCTTGACCAAGTCATCTTCATCTTCCAAGTCTTTCCAGGTGCTAGTGGGTAAAGCTGGTTTGATAGACTGTCTCTGAAGTAAAACAAATGGAAACAAGGATGACAAATGGGCAGAATTTCTCAGCATTGGAACAGCATGTACATCTCTGGAAATAGCTTGACTACATTCTTCATCCATTTTGACCTGCAAGTTTTGCACTTCCTCCATCAAGTCCAAAATCTTGGCAGCTGTGGCTATTGTACCACCACAATGAAGCTGGGCCTCAGGAATCCATTGTAAATACCGTTGTGCCCAGACTTTGACTTCAGGGCCATCAATGCAAGGTAACAGAAGACCATGACAGTCAACAGGTTTACTATGCCAGCTATCATAAAATTCCCTGAAGCTATTAAGAGGTTCATCTGAAGAATTTATGAACTTGCCAATTTTTTTACCCAGAATGTTTTTAATTAAATGATCTGTTTCCTCCCTAAAAAATCCTCTCTGGGGAAGATTTTGTTTGTGTCAATGGCAAAGAAAAGTGCCATTGATGCTTTAAGAGGAAAGAAAAGAAATATACTGAGATAAATATTGATGGGACTTTAGAAAACATCTTAAAAGAAAAAGAAAAATATAACTTTTATTCAGAAAATACTTACAAGCAACAAAGTCACTTAGACATAGCCACTGCTTTGCTATATAGTCTAAAACTGTTACTCTTAGATGGCTAACACACCAAATACTTCACACAGCATAATTAGTATTCCAAGATACCTTCCCTGCACTGTAACTATAGCAATGAAGTAACAATGAATAAAGCATTTTTCTTTGAAAAAGGAGAATTCTTTGCATGCCTTCAAGTATTACAGACTTCCATGTTTAGTTTAAGCTAGCCACACAAATCAAGGGGCACTTGATTTAGAAGTTTTTATCCAATGGCTCCTCATTGCTTTCTACCACATAAGAGTTCCCTAATTAATGCTGTAGATCATACTGACAGTGTCTCACTTGAGAATGCTTTGTACAGAACAGAATTTAACCAACAAAACAGGGAGATTACAATCAAAAAAGGCTACCCCAAACAAGACTTTTCTTACTGAATTTGTGCTACTTTCCAGTAACAAGGCAGTCCACTTGTAATCCTCCATACCCTGGACAGGTTGGTGGGGGGTTTTTTTGAGGGTTTTTTTTGTTTGTTTGTTTGGGGTTTTTTGTGGGTTTTTTGTTTGTTTTTTGTTGGTTTTTTTTTTTTGTGGGTGGGTGGGTGGCAGTGGTTCCCCCTTCAACCACCCCTCAGCACAGGAAAGACATGGACCTGTTGGAGCAGGTCCAGAGGAGGGCCACAAAAATACAAAAATGATCAGAGGGCTGGAACACCTCTCCTATGAGGAAAGGCTGAGAGAGCTGGGGTTGTACAGCCTGGAGAAGAGGAGGCTGCAGGGAGACCTGATTGCGGCCTTTCAGTACTTAAAGGGGGCCTGCAAGAAAGATGGGGATAGTCTTTTTAGCAAGGCCTGTTGCGATAGGACAAGGGGTAATGGTTTTAAACTAAAAGAGGGTAGATTCCAACTAGATATAGGGAGAATTTTTTTACGATAAGGGTGGTGAAACACTGGAACAGGTTGCCCAGAGAGGTGGTAGATGCCCCATCCCTGGAAACGTTCAAGGACAGGCTGGACGGGGCTCTGAGCACCCTGATCTAGTTGAAGATGTCCCTGCTCATTGCAGGGGGGTTGGACTAGATGACCTTTAAAGGTCCCTTCCAACCCAAAATATTCTGTGATTCTAAAATGCATGCACACACCCCAGTTACACTCAAGACAGAATTAGGGAGGCAGTTATAAGTTTGCTATGTATTTCAGTTAGGTACTCTGTAGAACAACAAAACAATCCCACTTCAAACATGTCAGTGCAACTCACCTGGATGGTAAGTCCCATGAGGAAGTTATCACTACACTTACACAAGAGTACAAAAAAACCACCAAACAAAACTTAAGTTCACAGCTATGCACAGTAACTGTAAAACAGTGACTTATAACTGAGGTGGGTGCAAACTGCATTCTTCAGATCCAGGTGAGTGAGGTGTACATGTATTTCATCAATTAAAACTTTGCACCAATGCTTCTACTATAAGTACATTTGAAGTATGACCGAGTTGTGCAAAAGTATATTTATCATTTCAAAAATACAAGTTAAGCAGCACATGTCTTACTTTGAATTGTGCAGTTTTCCGTTTACTTTTATCTGGTTTTGGCTTCTCTGCATAAAGAGGGTTGTTCAGGAAATCCTGGGCCTTGGGATCAAACTGCACAGACCAGTCCCACACAGTAAGAAATCTGAAAGGACCACTTTGTGTCTTGAGGCTTTCACCAGTCTGCCAAAACAAACAGGTCACAGATAAGACTGCTAGAAAGGAATTCTGACCAAGTCAAGGTGAAATTAGGAAACGGGCTTTTCATAGAAGAGGCCAGAGTTGCAACAACACTCATGATTTCTATGTATTCAATAGCTGAACAACATTATTAGATGCAAGTACAGACATGAAGGCTATCTATATAGTATTCTCTAACTTCAGACAGTATTTCATTTCAAACAGTGAAATTAGACAGCACCAAGAATGCCTTTTACAGTTGAAAATGAGATTAAATAACCTGAGGGAAAATCCCAAAGTTTTGAAAATTGGGCAGTAGACAGACACTTGAATTCTTCAAACACAGAGGCAAGATTGTGGAATAAACCTCTCCAAACTTCAAAAGTTAACTGCAGTTTAAAGTTTTACGATCAGCACTTTATTTATATGCAAGACAGTGATTCTTCACTATTTTTTTTTTTTTAGTCTCTGTGCAGCCTTGCAGATGATACTCCCATTGCTTCTGGCTTCTTAGGCTAGAGAAAAAACATGAACCAAATGTAAATCAACATTCAGGAAATGTTGACTTCGGAATAAACAGAATATACTATACAAGAATTTTGTAGATAATTTATTATGCAGGACAGCAGAATATTCTTAAGTTAAGGAGCTTCATTTTCATCAAAGAGCAATAAAAATGAACCTATAGCCACACATTAGAAGTAATATATTCCTGAGTTATTTTCCTTTTGTCATAAACTCCCAAGTCCTGAACTTGACTCCTTATACCCCAAGTTGCACTCATTCACCCTTCAAGGCATCGCCCTTCAAATTAATTGCTGGCTGGGGTTAAACCACAACAATAGGATAATTTCATGAAATTCTTACCTATAAGGAGAACATTTGTATGCTGTCTTTCCAGACACTCAGCAACTTCTATTGCTTTTTTCAAAACTTGCCTGTTGTGGTACAGGAAAAGTGAACTGTAAAAATGCTATGAAAATATTAAGTTTCTTACATTAGTGTCCCCTAAAAGGGGTTAGAACTTCAGACTACTAAAACTTGCCTAGTCCTTTAAAACAATAAGTCATGCTCAACTTCTGTAAATGAACTGTTTAGCTTCAAGAGCACACTTTCAAGAGGTATCTTTATTTGGCCATTAGTCATGCATTTCCAGCTGTTATCTTTGTACATTTTTAATACAATACTTTAATCTGGATCAATACCAGCCACCACACACACTAAAGTATTACAATTGTTAAGAGCCAGATCTTTATCCTAGAAAAGAGTCAACATCACCACACTTATGTTCTAATCTACTACATGGTATATTTCTCCCATAATCTGGTTTTGAGAGGCAGAGGGAAGGATCAGCAATCAGATCTCGTAAACATGTAGACAAAATTTATTCAGAGATTATCATTACACAAGGAAGACTGAGTAGAATTAAAGATCACAAACCCAGATGTAACACTGTTGGTTTCCAGACCTAACTCTTCATAAAGTTTGTATTTTCAGCAAAAGTTCGCACACAAACTAGGATTCTTGCAATTGCTTAGGTCACTAATAGAAGCTGACAGTTTATTTTTTAAGTGTGAAGTTGTCATATTCTTTGTTCTAGCATCTAGAATAGCTGAGAAGGCATTCCTACTGACTGCAAGAGCCAAGAACAGGCTGATCCAGTAAGCACTGGATCCAAGCATGGAAATGACTAGTCTCAAAAAACATAAGGCTAGGAACTTAGGCTGGCATTTACTTTAAACTACTTGTAATCTTGGTTATGTCAATGCACTTCTCAACACATGATCTTCACTAGAACCTCTCATTCAACATACATTTACATTCTGGAATAAGGAATGAATAACTATCAATATTTATTGACTGTTATTCAGACTAGAAAGAATTTAAGCTGACTACAGAAAACTGCTGCAGTACTTCATGGTAACAAGCTGATCATAGAATAAAATGGCAGACAGAGCTAGCACAAAGTAACACCGAAAACAAATAAAACCCTTCAACATTCCTCTATAACAAGCCTTAAGTTAGCCAACACCATTCCAATACTTACTGTGGACTGCTAAGATAAGAAAAAAAAAACTTGAACAATCAGGAGAGGAAGGGGACAAAACTGAGAACAACTGTAATTTTCTAAATCTTTGGTAGGCTAACATCTCTAATACTGCAGTTCATCCCATCCTAAAAGATATTGCAGAAGTAGAGAGTACAGAGAAGAACGGCAAGGTTAGTCAGAGACACAGAATAGGTTTAATGCAAGAAACAAATGAGATTCTTCAGTTTGGAAAGAAGGTGACTAAATGCAGGAGGGAAATTACTGGATCTATAGTTTTAAGAGGTTTGCTGGAAGAGTTGTAGTTGGAATGATCTGCGGCTTCTCACATCCTTTAATGCAGGAGGCTTAACACAATTCTGCACTGTAAAAATACTGTCTCAAGTTGTAGAAATAAGAAATATAAATGGGACCATAAGCCTGTCTTAATTTTCTTTCCTATTGGAGGTGAAGAATGTCTTCCTATTTCAAGAAACTAGCTAGAAAACCCACTACAAATGCATTTAACAGCAATTTGAAACCCAGAAAGTTATAGATATAGCAAACCTGATTATCTCTAGCCAGTTCATGCTCTCCAATAATGAAAACCATTTCACATCAGTTGCCCAGAAATCTGTACTATTATCTGCAAAAAAAACCAAACAAACAACAAAACCAAAAATTTGTTTACTCACATATATGTAGTGCTAATTAACAGACATCTGTTATAAAACAGTCAATACCAAGGAGTCAGTAAATCCTAATCAATGTCGTTAAAGTCAACACCCTATAACTAAACAAGGAAGTAAAGTAGTCCTACAAACACCAGTAAAGTTTTATAGTATTATAGACTTTTACAAAAAGTATGCTGTAGGTTCATAGCAACTAAACCAAGTAAGTAAATCTGCTGACAAAATGGGAAAGGAAAAGTTTAATCAGAGGAGATTGAATTCTTACTTCCAAGTTCCAGTTGCCTTGACTCTAAAGCATGATCTAAAGCTTAACATAAGAAGATTGGATTTTGAAAGTCATTACTATTAGAGCCAGAAACACAAATGGGTTTTAGAAGGGGGTTACACAAATTTATGGGATTTAAGACTACCTGAAAGTTTTAAACAGTTTTCACTGCAACTGAAGAGAGGCATAAAAATACATCAAAAAAAGGGAATAACTAAGATAAACCAGGAGGCCAGTGCAATACCAAAGTCATTAAACTCTTATGAGTTTCACTAGGATTTTTGTATCTGGTTAAATGCAACCTAAATCTCTATTGCTTTTATTTCTATCAAAGCCAGTATTCAGAAACTGGAAAGCTCTCACAAGCTGATATGGTCAATTAAAACAAGAACAGATCACTTTTCCTGCATAAGACAAACCTTGAAGCCCAAGGTTTACAACAGTTCACTACTAAGAAACAACTGAGATACACCATACTTCCTCCCTTCCCTACACTACAGCTTGCATCTACGATCCTCAAGTGCACAAGCATATATCTACTGATTTTGTTCCTTTGCCTTCATGCCTGCTCATTACACACTAAAAAAAATAAATCTTTCTTTCCCTGATTCATTTCACCCTGGCCACAGAAACAAGTTCTCTACAACTTAAGCATTAGAATGCATCTTCAAAACTCCCTAGTCAGTTCTGTTTACATTAGATGTAGTTTTCTCCAATCTTTTCTGATTAACATCTTCAAATTCACTTCCAACCTTTAAGTATGATAACCTTTAAAGTATGTACATTACAGCACTTCTAGTAAGATACCCTTTATTCCCCAGTTCACCGTCTTTCCATACAAGTTTTAGAATATCCCCTTGTACCCAAATCTCATGTTACATTTAGTCTGCCATCACTATTTGAAAGACCTCTGTCCATTCTGAGCCAAGGAAAAATTATAGTACCAATTTCTAGTCCTTTAAAACCACCCAGAAACCATGATACCAAGGAAAAGGTGTTTGTCGTCTTTTTTTCCTCCTGTAGAAATAACAGGCTTTCACCCATAGCGATGACATTTATATTCCACACTGAAGTGTTCTTTAGTTCTCTTACATTATGGACAGCATAGAACTCTGTTTTACTCCAAAAAGTTGAGTAGCCACATTAAGTGTGGCTGTTTGTTTTGTTCAATTGTGCTGATTAGACTCAGCCACTTGTGTGCAGGCCTCTATAAATAATTGCTTTGTCTAGCAGTTCTCCCTCAGCCAAAGTCATCTCCAAGTCAAAACAGGAACTTCAGAACAGGAACTTCTTTCAGGTACAAAACACTTCCAGCTTGCTTTACCCCTTATATTTATTATTTATTACCCCTTTATTTTGCTTAATAACATTACAATAGAGAGAAAGCTTTCCCTTCCTCCCTATCTTCTAGGACAGTGAACTCCACTAGGATTTGAGAACTGAAATGTTTAAGGTGTGCAGGAAAACAGCAAACAGACTTTTGAGCAGTCTAGCAAAACCAGCATCTGCCTTTAACATTTGAAATAAGAGGAACAATTTAAGAGGATCCAAGCTTTCCCCATCAAAATCCTCTTTCAAGCAGCTACCTACTATTATGGTTTCTCCTTTACTTAATGAGGATTTTTATAACTGAAACTTCTTTTCAGTTTGGGCATGGAAATTTAAGTTACACTGAAAGTTACCCAAATCAAATTAACTAGGCATGTATAGAACAAAAAAAAAAGTTAATGTGTTCAGACTTTGAAAAAAATAGTTGTGTAAGGTAGTCAATTCCTGTAAGATCTTAATATTTCTGCAAGAAGTTACCTGAATGGTTTTCTCAAACTGCTAGTGCATAGTACTATATTTAGTGAACTATAGTGTACTAACAAAGCTTATTTAAAACACTAAGGCAAACACTTACTGGAATGCAGTTTTAATATATTCCCTTTTGTTTCAAGTAATGACAGACAGTAATACAATTACACCATTGAAATACACAATATTTCCTGAGAGAATCATAGAATGAGATGACATGTTAAATGACTTGGAATTTAAGCTTTGACCTTTTTCCTATAGGAGAATGTTACCAGAATCTACATGAAAATACAGATAATCATTTTTAGCTCTTAATTAGTATGAAAGATTCACTGTAGATTTGACAGTGTATTCTAGAAAAAATCCTCAGTGTGAAACTCTGCCAAATACCTCATATATCCTAGACTTCTCTTCAGAGTGTCACTAAAATCTTCACTGCATGTTTACCAGAAGCCATTCATACTAATTTGCAATCAATATCAACTTACGAGCTAAATTCCAAGTACAAAACCAATATGACTTGGATACTGTCTGTAGGCTACACTGCAAAAATACAGTTCCTCAGTTATTATCAGTTCCGTTATGTCCAACGTCAATAGCTGTAGGTGAACCACCCCAGTGTTCAGCATGCCACCAGACAGAGGTTATTGCAACATTTACCCTCTTCATCTTGTAGAAGACCCACTGTCCAAAATGGCCCAATGGCACATTGCACAGTTGCAAGGTGGTGTAGAGCCTTTTTTCTACCAAGAGTTGAGGTCAAAGTACTGTTTCATGACAGCAAACTAGTTAAGGAGTCCCAGAAAAGAGCTCGAAAGCCTAGATTATGCTTTCACATAGCTCCCATTTTTATTCTTTTTAAGTGGACTTGCTATTTACAGTAGTTACGTTTAGCTCTACAGCCAGAGTGACAGAATTTTAAGCAAGCTCATATTTTGAGATGTGACAAGTTTGTAACAAAAGCTAGGGCAAAAATTAATTAGCGCTTAGTCTCAACTCTTGACATAGCCCAAAGGCTTAAAAAAACTTAACACTTAATGTTCAATTTCAGTGGACAAGAGAAGATTGAGAAATCTCTCACATAAGTTTCAATCCAGTTAATGTATTCCAGCTAACATTTAAACTGCAATCATAGTCTCTCTTTAAAGTCATTTTCAGATACTGTGATTGCTTAGCAAGAGGTAGTAAGTCTATGAACTACAAATCTCCATTAACATGCCAGTCATAAGCAGTCTTCAGTTACATATTTAAAAGTCTGCTTTTAACCACAGTCAAAAGCAAGACACCAATTAAGACAAGGACTGCATTCATGAGACAAAACAGCATTGTTATGCTTTGCATCTCAGTCACTTTAGAGATGAAAGACTACTTTAAAGTTTGACTTACCTATCAAAAACAGCTGTTTAAATCTTGTGTGTGCAGTCTGGATATCTTGCAGAGATGGAAGGCTGCTTGACAAGTCATCCATCTTCAGGAGTTCATAGGGAGGTTTGCCAATTGTCTTATAGATTCTAAATCAAATCATCAAGAGATTAAAGCCTTCTGCTTCACAAGTCAAATTATGCACCAACTATTATCTCTGAAGACAAAGTTAACAGGCATGGTTTGGGAAACAGCTGTAAGACCAAAAGATATATACCCCGAAAAGCTAATGACCTCCATGCATTTTGAAATACTTGCTGGAAGCTTGCCTACAAGATTATGACAAGTTTTGCTGCTCTTAACTGTTACACTGATAAAAATCTAACTGCACAAATATGAATATTACAAGCATTACTTGATTTTTACTACTGCTTCTTTAGTAAGTATTTTCTTCACTAGACACACCAAAATTACTTTACTAGCAGGCTATTTAGAAGTGAATCCAGAAATAGGAGATGGATAGAAACACCCAAACCTCCCAGCAGACACTTATAATTTTTTCTTGACTCTTACCAACCGAATTACATTCTGATACCTAGCTGTCAGGTTTGCTCATGAAATACATGAGTAAAAGAAAGAAGAAACAGTTTGGACTCAAACAAGACAGTATACCTGTCTTATACCTCCCTAAATATCTGCTATTTTTTTCCCTAGGAGAGGAGGAAAAAAAAAATACCAGGCCAGATGAACCTTTGGTTTAGACCCAGAATGTCCCTCCTCATTCAGGCTCCAGAGCTCAGATGAACATCAGCTTAGTAAATACTTCTGTTGTCATGCTGTCTTTTTATTGTCAAGATTCGGGAAAAGCTGTTCTAGCTCATACTTCAGAAGTGAAGCCTTGCAGGCACTTGCCCAGTACATGACAAAGTATTTTGTTTCCTGTATGTTGTAGCACAGAAGCCTGCTTTAAGTGAGAACTACAGGAGTCCACATCAGAAATGCAGATCACTAGACCAACTGGAGGATGTGTCAGATAAGTGAAGTGAGGGAAAGCAATCATTTGTTGATTATGATACTTCTTCCAAATTGAAGTAAACAATTTGTGCTAGGAGATCCAGCTCTAAACAAGCCTTTTCAATAAAAGCAGCTGTTAATTGTAAACATCTGCTGTGTGGTTGAGTTCAGATACTATTACAACAACATGTTAACACACCCTTACAGACAATTTGTAGCTATATTTTTTAAATATTAGTGGTTAACCACCGGTACTCCATAGCAAAGAAAACCACCAATACTGCCCCAAGTTCAGATGGCCACAAACAAGGGGTCAGAATATCAGTTGATACCTTGTTACAGCTTACTGCTAGTTTTACTTACTTTCACATTATGAAATAGCATTAAGAGCTACAAATCATGTAAACTTCCACATTTAGGGGGGAAACATTAGAGAATCTGCAGGAAGGGTCAAAAGCCTTTCCCATACAAGTATAATTAATTTTAAAAACAAAAGAGGTTTTTAAGAGCCTAATCAAGCTATCACCTGTTAGCTCTGTGTGATTAACAGGCTCTTCATCTATGAGGAACAAGGAGCTAACTGTGAAGCAATACGAACTGTATGTACTGGCCTGAAGTAATAGCTTGCTGCTAAGAGAGAAGTTCTCTCCAGGACACCCAATAGGTTAAAAAGATGGGGGGGGGGGGGGGGGGGGGGGAAGGGAAGCAACAATTTATTACCATAGCTCCCAGCCAGGCATTTTTCAGACTGCTGAGCTAATTCAGCTCACTAACTCAGCTGAAAAAGTGCTGTCTGCCATCACATCTGAAAGTGGCAGCAGTGAACTGCTAGACTGTCTCAGCCATTTTAGGTCACTTTATCTAAAGTTATTAAGAACACAAATCTAGTTTGAGAAGACAGCAAACTATGGAGATTTAAAACAGCTTGCAAATTCATGTTTAGAGATTAAGAGTCTGGACTTCACCTACATGCAAACACAATTGAGCCCATCAGTTAATAGTACTTTAACTGTACTTAAGACCTACAGGGTTTGGTGCTGCTTTACTTAATATGCCACAGTTTGTACAGAGATTCATCTGATATATATATCTCCACAAATAAGCCTTCAGTGATGTGCAGGACTGCACAATTGGCCAATGATGCTATTAGGCCAAGGGCTTAAACCCATTCCACTGTAGAAAACTACTTTTAGATCTAGAACTTGTTTCCTGATGCATGCAAGCTTAAAGATATACCATATATGGAAAAAGAGAAGCAAGGTCCATACCAAGCAAAGTGTTGTGGACAGAATAGCTATTACTGACCCATCCAAGAAGGCTTTTTGCATTTGTGAAGTGCTGTCATCCTGTTCTTTTGGAAATGCAGACATTTTGAGAAGAGCAGCACCGTTATGGCAAGACCAACACCAAATCTGCATAAAGACATTTACCAGGTGATAAAAGTTGGTAAACTGTTCTGTACGAAGTATTTGCTTAAGTGACTGAGTGATTACAAGAAATTTCTCTATGCTGTGCTTTATTGAATTTTTGGTGTATTCAGCAAAGCCATCAGTAGAAGCAAACTTCTAAATCTGCACTAAAACTACATGCCTCAGTACACTGTGTTATCGCTTGCAAGTTTTAAGTTAAGCTTTATACAGGCACAGGGAAACATAAAATGTCAGATTATATCACAACATTACTTTCTCAACTGTGCTCATAGGTGAAAAAAATTGATCAAAACGTCTATGACCAAATTATGTTGGAAGATATGCCACAGCAAGATGGGTCTTGTAATAACTCATATATTGGCCATCAGTTTCTCCATACAGGTACAGCAGTGTTTTTCAGTGTTCAGCCTTGAGATAACTCACAATAGATACACTGTCATGCCTTTCCACATGAGCTATGCATAAAGGATCATCTAGGCATATGAAATAAGATATTAAAAAAAAATAAAAATAACTCCACAACTAAATCAGGTTGCAGTTGCAAGTATTCCTTGTAGCAAGTCAGTCCTCAAAGCTTCTTACTTCCCTTACACAATTTCTTGAGTCACACCTACTGCTTGAAACTGTCAAGCTGATCTTTAAACTCACAGAAACCTCACAATCATCAAGGGTAGAAAAAAGCAGCTATATCATCCTTTCACTGCCATCCAAAACAGATTTAATATGGCCAAGCTATTTTGACACTAGCTTCCCAAAAAGGATTTGGAAATAATTAGAAGAGTTCTACAAGGCCTCTGAACAATGCAAGATGCAATAAAAACAAACCAACTCAAAAAACCCAAACACTTCTGTTTCTGTGTAACAGCCACTGTAATTTGTCTTGTTGACTATCTGAGACCAAGTGAACCAAACTGTTTTGAACTTCACTATCTGAAAGGACAGATTAGGCAGGACAGTACAGCACTTTCTTCTCCATGGACTGATTACTTTAAGAGCACAAAATGAACATGGTTTTCCTTGGGAATTTTGATGGACACACAGCAACTAAGGTAAAATCTCATAAGTGAGGTTACTTTGCTACTTGTTTCTACTCTGTCTTACTGGTTCTTAAACTCTGGTACAAGGTAGAAAGCCAAAGCCAGCTTGCTACAGAGAGCAAAACAGTATATTTAACTTCATTTTCTGTTGAGACTGGTAGAACTAGTTTTTCAGTTAGGCTACTTGGATGATGCTGCATCATCACAGCCATACTACTTACCAGTACCCAAGCTAGGTAACTGGAGGTATTCAACTATATCTGCACATGCATGGTCTTCACCTCAATATCCAAACAGCATTTCAAGCCCTACATCCTGCCTCAGCTAGATGCCAGTCAGTACTCAATCTCATGAAAAACAGGCTGATTGATAGACAGATTACTAGTCTATGTAGACTATAGGACATTAGACATCTGATGTAAGTAAGTGGGGGCTGTGAACCATATATATTTTGCTTTACACTGTTTAGAGGAATACAGAATACTTTGAGCACCTCTCCTACCAAAATCTATTTCCCCTTCTATAGATGACTAGGTATAAGCGTGAGCTGTTAAAAACAAGTTCTGAAAATAATATGCAGTAACACCTGAAATGCTAGTTGAAATTTTGTCTTCTCAATAAGATTTCTTACCCTCAGCCATGCACATATATACATTTACAGGAATGCCCCTGTCTTCATACTTCAAGATACTCTTTTCAGAAATGCATATGGAAACAACAAAATACAAAGGCAGCCTAAGATAAAAAAAAGTTTCTTGCACTTTAAACATGAAGAACAAGCTACAAGCTCCTTTTAATGATGGTGAGTATTCTAGCCCACATGCTAATTATATATTCACTCTTATAGCTACAATAATCTTTCCTACTAGATAATTATAGTCCTCAACACCCTCCCCTTTATTTTCAGCTGGATGAGGTATTTTCTTCCAATCTTGAGCTGTTCGTTATTTTCACTGCAACATTCCCCTGCCTTTCCAAGGCTGCGATTAAGTCCTACATTTAATTGTAACATCTAAGACTAATTGTTAAGACCGCCTAGGTTCTCTCACTCTTCATTGTTTCAAAGATACCCTTGTACTATTAGATAACTAGTTCTGTTTCCATGCCTTGTAAGCAGCTTGCATCACAATTCAAGGATGTCATTTAATATATAATGAATTTCCAGTATCAGCCAACACTATTTATATTCAAGGCCCACAGAAGCAACAAAGATAAGTACTTAACCTCAGTTTGGGTCTCTCAAGACAGAGTTCTAGAATAAATAGTTAAGATTTAGTTCTTTGAAAATTGATGTTTGTTTCCAAGGTCTGTGAAACCTTTCAGGATTTGACTATTTAACAACAGTAGCATACAAAGCCTTGTATATATCCCAAAGGGTTCACCAATATATACTACTTAACTAAATTGTTAGAAGTATACATCTCTAACCTTCCACTAAAGGAGATGCAACTTAACATCCATCAGTACATTCTACAGATATACTTTAAACCAGTTACTCTTCCCCCTGCCTCCCAAAACAATAGAATATCTCAAGTGCATATAACTTGAAATTTTACTAGAGTACAGGTACAGGACTGAGAAAGTGTCATGCTGACCAATAAGTATGACGAAGCGTAGGTACCAGACCTACATATTTTCTATTCCATTTTAAGGTGATATTCTCCACCCATAGATACATTCAAAGCTTGACTGACCAAGGTCCTGAGTAGCCTGACCCAATGTTGAAATTAACCCTGCTTGAGCAGGGGCTGTGTAAGATGACCTCCTGAGGTCCCAAATCAAAGCATCCCATAAAAACCAAAATGGAAACCAGATCCTAAAAACAAACAAACAAAAAACCCACTAAAAAAACCCAAAAATCCCACTCAAAAAAAACACCAACCCTGTATAATGCTCAGCATCAAAGGTAGCACTGATTTTCACAAATCTTAATGAGATGTATATCCAAAGTTCACTATTAACCAGGGCAAGCTTACTTTTCAGAGAGTCTGTAACCTTCATTGGTAGTCACTGCTTTGTATTTCACATTCCCTTTGGTCCACTCCAACTCATCACGCCAGTCCTCAAGAGTACCAAACATCACGGTTTGGTTTCTTCCATCTGTCAAACATCAATAATGTTAACTTTGCAGACTATCAGAAACTCTAACATGAAAGCATTCATAAATCAAGTAGTTACTTTTCATTAAGGTAAACAAGCAAAATCTCTTGTGCACAGAAAGCCTCAAGTCAAAGATAGAATGCCTTCGTATAACACACTGCTTCCATCTGATCTTTAATAACACATCTTCTGTCAACTACTGCTTTAACTAATAACTTCAGGAGTAGTTTCTCCTACAGAAACTAATCAGTTCTTACAGAACTTAGACTGTCCTCACTGTGCAGCAAACACCACTGTATGCTAGTACAGCTGACTGGCATCTAATAATATAGACTTAAATGTAGAATTAACAATCATACCAGAAGCCCTTCTGATATTCAGATATTGCATTTCATTTAATGTTCATTCTTTCATCATGGATATGAGTTTTGCACTGAATAGAACACAGCAGAAAATTGGTTACGGCAATTCAGTCTTAATATTTTCAACTGAGAACTTGTCCTGTATTTCTATTTAGCCACCTTAGCAACAGTTATGACAGCAGGTTAATTTAGCCACAAATCTTGTATAATAACCACATAATTTATGGGTGAGGCCAATTGTTTTAGACATCTGTCATAATTAAGTACCCTGCAACATCAGCTAACACTGAAATACCAGAGAGAGCTAGAATTCCCATGGAAGATACAATGGCAAGTTGAAACTTTCTACCATAAGAAGATAAAGTAGATTAAAAATTTACTTTAATCTAAAAGACAGTTGTGAACAGAGTTAACTTCATTCAGGTTATTTCCAGGTCTGCACCACTCTGAATCAGGTGACTAATATTGAACTTTTGTTAATAAAAATATAGGTTTATAACATCCCAAGTCAACTAAGAGTTATAAGTTAGGGATGGAACAGAAATTAGCAAGGTCGCTACCAACTTTAGCATAAATCTCACATTATCTGTGGAAAGGGCTCTGTAGCTTTGTCCCAATTAATTCCAGAAGGTCCAAAAAATCCATATTTGGCTACAGAAGCCTTAATTTTTAACATTTAAGCTTCCTGAAGTTTTACCCCAATAAACTTCTGACTACAATTGTGTGTCAAATCGTATTCTTCTCATTCTTCACTGTCAAGATCACCTTGCACTCAAAAGCCATACACTAGGCTCTCCTTCACTTTTATCACCTAAATGGACCAGACTGTTTCAGATGCTTAAGCACATCTAAGAAGGTGTGGCATTACCACTCCCCTTTGATAGCTCAATTTGAGCACCCAAAACAAAGGAAAGAAGATACAGCTCATTTCTAAGAATTGGGGACTTTTTAGCATTTTAAATGTTTGCCAGCTCAATAGTACCAGTTTTTTTTTAATCTTTGCAGTTAACACCTGACTTTGAATGGAATAATGCAGAGCTTTACTGAGCCACACAATTATCTAGAGCATTTCCACTGAATACCAGCTTACTCTTGTCTTGTGCAACCCTGAAATGGTTCTGCAGATGCAGCCCAAAGTCAAGTCAGACAGATGTTATACAACATTAGAAGTATGTTTGACATTCACACTTTTGCAATTGCTACTAGATAAGCAGTCAGAAGTCAGGTTTAACAAACTGTCTATTTAATTTTCAAACCAATTCATTCTTTTAACTTAAGCTTCACAAAATTACCAACTCACAAGTTATAGAGAGTTATAAACTATGTCTAATACAGTGTCCGCATACAGGCTTGCGCCATTTTTACTTAAATACTCATTAGAGCTTGAGGAAGGATCTGTATAGACCAAGCAGATGCAGACTGATTAAAATGAGTCTGCAGCCATTAAAACTTTTTGTAAATCTATATTCATTCTGTATCCTTATATAAGGGAAAGATATGATTATTTAGTCAGAGACACACTATATGTCTTCAGAGTCTGTTTGGTCATAATTAGAAGACTTGTCTTCCTACATTATCATCTGAAGCAGAGTCATCATCAAGGAAAGCAATCTTGAAGTTTGTGCATACAAGTTTCCCATAGGTGCCACAGTTTAACACATCATCTTGTATGTACTTGTATACTGTGCTTGCCTCACAAAGCAGCAGTTCACCTGTATAAAAGAAACATTAACTTGCAACATAACTGACGTTTATCATTGAATTATTTCAACTGTTACCTTAAACACAGCATTAACTTCCTGACAGCTGCTCATAACTGTATGCCTGAAGATATTTCATCACTATTACACAACAAGACTAAGAGGCAGCTTCTGGAATCAGTACACTGAGAACCTTCCAGGTTACTAACATTACTCAAGGTGGACTGAACACTGTTCAACTGCACACATTTAAAAGTTCTGTAGCCAGAAGTATCTGTATCATGGCGTACTCTAACCAGTAGGAGAACAACGCGTGGAGTTGCAAAGAGCAACCATACGAGTGTGTACTTGGGGATTGGGGGTGAGAAGGGGAACCCAAAGCTCACTGAAGAGTAGTTAATACAGTCAGTGAACAATTTGAAAACTGTTTCAATTTTCCTTACTGCTAAACTCTTAAGAATGCTAAAACATTTGAGTTGATTATTACAAGTTCATCATAGTTAATTTTTCATAGCTTTGACTGGAGATGTTGCTTATTTTACAGGTCCCATGGGTATTTTAAAGTTCTCAAACAGAAGCTTGCATAAATAATGGTCAAAGTTCTAATCTTAAAATTAGCAGGAACTGAACTTCAAGTTTAAGAAAGTAAAACCAGGTTTTAATAGGTATGATCAGCCAGATTCTTGGTCTTTCCTATAAGTACAGAAACCCCAACAGAACAATACTAGTTTATTTTAAGCTTTTACTTGTATTTTATCTTAGTAACCTCATCTTTCCTGATCTTGGAAATTTTTTTTTTTTAAAGAAAGAATTGTAAATTTAAAAAAAAAAAAAGATCTTAAACAGTGAACAAGGCACTGAAAGGCCTAAATAACTCAAGGTAGAAGCAAAGCAACTAGAAAGTAAGTTTCCACACTAGTTCTTGGTCTTCAGTTCCAGAACAAAAACAAAAAAAAAAAATACACAAAAAAACCAAAACCAATTTTATCTTTTTAAGAAACAGGGCAAACTGAAGTACAGACAGTTTTCCACATGCAGCTTACCTAAAGATACAGTATTCCATTAAAAAAAAAAATAAATCAATTTTTTCAACAATCCATACATATACAGATATTGAAAACATTTCAACCTGTGTGGGTGATTACACCAAAACCTCTATTTTACTACTTGGTACACTGATGTCACTTGAGTGTCTGCTGCACAGACATGAGAATATTTAGATATAGTTTACATGATTAATTTTTTGTTATTTAATTCTAAATATACAAGTTACCTGGTAATAAGCAAGGATTTACTTCCTTTTCTTTGGGTTCCTTTATATGTATTTCCTAAAGAGAAAAAGAATAATTATTACTTTGCAAAGATCATACCTTCAATACATGCTGTAAATAACAGCACCCTCTCCTCTTAAATTCCTCACATTCTAGCAAATAGACAAGTTAAAATTAAGGAAAATATTTCCTCTCCTAAATTAAGGAGAATAAGTTTGTGATGCATTCCTTCCACCTAAGGTCAGTAGTCTACTAGCTAAATAATTAAGTTAGTGGTTTGACACCCACAGCATCAGTTACATGCAGTTGTGAACACAAAAAAGGAAATGCACTATCTGCATAAGTAACAGATAGAAATAAAACATTACCAATACTATTTAAGTTCTTTCAATACATGTAAGCAGATAAGTGTAAACTTAGCATTACATTACCATCTCCCAGAGTTCATTCACAAGCTTTTCCACATATGACTTAATATTTGTTTCAAATGCACCCTTCACAATTTTTCAAGCTGTATCCTTCATTATCCATTTCTGATTTTCTTATATGTATTATTGCAATCAAAGTATGCAAGTTACTTCCTAAGACTACAAGGAAAGGTATTTCAATCTCCGAGCCAAGAGGCAAAACAAGTCACAGGATATCCTTTAGTTTGGACCCGAATTGCATAAAACCAACCTATTAAACTCTCAGTATCAGTTATTTTAGCCTTGAGGCACTGATAGTTGGGCTAAAATCTCCAGCTGACAGACTATTAAACTAGAGAACATGCTACACCCTTCCTGCTCAGTCAGTTCAGAACTTCCTCCCCCAAGTCAGAATCACTTCACATGCATTGGAATCTTTCTGGAAAGCTATTAGTTAACTGGAAGCCCCCAAAAGCATAAAAATAGACCCCCTTTGCCATTCATATAAACACTTGCTCTCAACACTCAGAAGACCCAAAACAAAGCTTGAAGGCTGCATAGCAAAACTAAAACCACCAGGAAACCATGTCATGAGAACAGCAGAGACTTTCAAGACAGGCTGAAAAGAGGCAAAGGTTATAAAATGAAAGTGATGGTGTCGTGAAAACAGACATCTGTAACTACAGTTGGTAGCTAACACAGAAAACAAAACACAATTTGCTGCCTTTGACTTCTAAGTCTGGATCTTGTACAAGTATTTTTAATCAAAGTTCACACTTGTCAGCCAAGTTACTATGCAAACATGGCTCAGGCTGAACACTGCTGCATTCAGAGAAGAAATACATACAAGTTTTCCCAATGTTATCTCTTCACCACTGGTAGCTCTAAGCTAAACGTTGGGTTTACTATTGCCTTTATAGCTATGCCTTCTACTATCACTATTTGTGTACAACTAAATGCACCACTGTTTGCTCACAAACTATATGCCAACAATCACTGCTACAGAACCGTGTAGTAGTATACTAACTAGGTGTTTTCCCAGTAACTTTTACTTTAGGAGATGATATAAGGCATGTAATAACTACTATATATATATATACACACACACACACACTGCTTAAGTTTTCACACTTATGGATATGAGTACCAGTTTATGCTAGTGCTAGCAGATAAGACTAGAGCAAAATAGTTGACCCCAAAGAAGTTTTTTGACCTTGCATCCATTTTTTTAAAATGCAATGAAGCTTTTATAACAGGTATCAGAGACAAATAATTTTGAACAAGTGATTTGGGTTCTGGTTAGAAGTTAAAATAGTTATCTTCAGAAAGGAGTTTGAATTTTAATTAAATAGCATCACAGCAGAATAGAGACCTCAGTCAAACACTGAGATCAGCTTGTAAAATCCAATTTCACTCTTTGTTGATAAAAACCCACAGAAACTGAAATGCTTACTATAGGCAGAATTCCTATAACATACAACAGCTTCCAACAGCTGAGCCTCCAGAAGAGGTCTGTTTGAAAGTCAACATTTATATTCCCATAATATCATAAATATTTTAAAGACAGTTTTCATACATATGCACCAGGGATAGCTAGAATGCAAGCAATGAACATTGTTGAAGAATCCACACTGCCATGCTCATTTTCCAAGAAAGGATATTAAAATGCATTAAATTCTACTAACATCACATTTTGCCTTCTCTCTAAAAGAGCAAATAAAAAGATCTTTATCAATAAAAGTTGTTAACTCACTGTGAGCCAGTGCAAGTTGTGTAGGAACCCATAAGTTTAGCTAATATCTCCGCTCTGTTTCAACTTTATTTTTCTAATGGATTTCAGTTTTGGGATAACACATCTTAGAACTAACTTAAGAGCCTGCTGACGCTAAAATGCATGCTCCTCAACACCCCTTTAATCAGTCATGAAGTTCATACCCACCCACCCCTTTTATCTCCAGGTTTGTCTGACTACATGGTGAGGTAATTCAGTTCATAAGATCAGCTGGAAAGGCTGTAATTGTGCTACATTTGGTTTTGCTGTTACTGCCTATTAGCAGAACTGGCTCATCAACAGGTCAGATGAGCACAGAAACAAAAGAAAGGGAAGCAGCAGAAGCAAGTCTCTCCCTTTCAACGAACTACTAAACCCACTCAGACCTCAGAAAACTTCACTCTCTGACCATTTGTTGAAGTTAAGCATGCAAGCACTTTGAATATATGACAACTGAAAGCCATGCACACCTCTAGACAGATACTTCTTCATTTGTAGCTTCCCCATTCTGAATGCCCCAAGCAGCATCTTTGCACTTCTTACTCAAGGTACAACACAGGAAACCCTACTACCAGCAATAGCTAAAAGCAGATACCCATAGGACACCATGCAAATGAGGAAAACTAACTTTGGATTGCCTCAGAAATGATAGAAACAAAGACCTCCACTTTGCTGAAGGTTTTAGAAACTTCTTACTCAGAGATGCTTCCCACTTGTGCACTTACCTTGTGCTATACTCATTTTTCCAGGTTATCAGAGTAAACAGTGGTAGGCAATACAGCAACACCCCATAGTTATAACAGTACAGAGTACCAAATCATACCAAAACTGCAGGCTGACAACATGTCACAACATACTAATTCATAATGCATCATCCTTCTCGTTAGTTCAAGCCAACTTCCATTGATGGGACTATGACAACCCTGAAGTGCCAGGGAAAGGAAACACCATGCTCCTTGCAGATTCTCTGCTTCAATAGTGGGGAGACAACACAATCAAGAAACTGTTTTTAAGGAAAGCCTCACCTCCTTTTCTTGGTTTTTACCCCAGTATAGGGAACAACTGCACAGTTTGCAATACCCAGGGACTACATTCAGCTCTCCCCAAAAAATATATTTAAAGGGGCTAAAATATATTCCCCAAGTCTGTCTGGGGAGACATGTCTTTCCCAAGTGCTGAAGCATAAAAGAACCACTATGTGTGAGGCAACATCAAGTTTAAGGCAGTAAGGTCAAGTAGCAGTTATGCTATATTAACAGGATCCTAACAGTTAGGGCAAGAGAGATCCCAAATGATTCCTGCTCTTTGTCCTAGAGCCTCACCACAATTGACAGCAATTCCTCACCTCCCACTCCACAGGGAGATAAACAACTGTGGACAGAAAATGAGTAAAAGGTGAAAAGCATTCCCTGCATGCTAGCATCCATATTATTCTGATCTTGTCAGAGAAACTGGAATTTTTTGAATTATTGCAAAATATGTATATAGGCCTATTGGCACTGGATGTTGCTCATTACTCAGCAGAATAAGTTCTGAACCTACCTTATCCCACAGGAATGGTTCCATTTGCTCATGGATGGACATTTGTGCTAGAGGTAATTCCAACAATGGAAAACAAGATTTTTAGTAAACATACTGGAAAAACAATGTTTACTAGACTCAAGTCATGAAGGAGCCAGTTATCACTTCCAAGGTTTCAAGAGCACTGGCTGAAACATACATTCTTTCAAGTCTGACAACAGTGTGAAAACACAGGATATTTTAATATCGTTCTATAGTTTTCACAAGTAATCTCTCCACAGGAAAGCTCTACATCATGGTGAGGCTTGCTGTGAATTTCCAGTTTTTCTTATTTACTTGTACTTCACTAAAAGACTAACAGAGGGCTGATATAGCTTTCTTAACTATACATTTATCTTTATCAGTTGTAGAAGTCAAACTGTATACCGAAATATTTGCAAATTAGTTGTGCTCCAAGTGAATACAGTATTCCTAAGTAAAATAACTCAAACTTATGTCTAACAGCTCCACTGGAAATTCATGCAGAAAAGGAAATACCTATGCACATGCTTAGCATATACTTAGCATTCAGAAGCAAAACAGAATACATACTTGGTATTTTCTGAAATACTATTTCTTAGTCAAACAAGCTTAATCCCCTGTTGTATTCCTGTCCTGGTTTCAGCTGGGATAGAGTTAATTTTTCTTCCTAGTAACTGATATAGTGCTGTGTTTTGCATTTAGGATGAGAATAATGTTGATAATGCACTGATGTTTTAGTGGTTGCTAAGTAGGGCTTACGCTAGTCAAGGACTTTTCAGCTTCCCATGCTCTGCCAGGTGCACAAGAAGCTGGGAGGGGGCACAGCCAGGACAGCTGATCCAGACTGGCCAAAGGGCTATTCCATACCATAAGGCATCATGCTCAGCATATAAACTGAGGAGAGCTCGCCAGGGGGGCAGTGATCGCTGCTCGGGGACATGCTGGGCATCGGTGGGTGGTGAGCAATTGCATCGTGTATCACTTGCTTTGTATATTATTACTATTACTACTATTCTATTTCATTTTACTTCAATTATTAAAGTATTCTTATCTCAACCCACGAGTTTTTCCCCGACTTTCACCCTTCCAATTCTCTCCCCCATCCCCCTGGGGTGAGGGGAGTGAACAAGCGGCTGTGTGCTTAGTCGCTGGCTGGGGTTAAACCACAACAATTCCATACAATCCAGAAGAGATACTTACCACATTTTAATTAAATAACAGTGCTGAAAATAATCTCTAAATGCTTGCTTTCCTTCCTTACATTGTTCTGTCCGTCTCCTCTGACTTCAATGCCCAGCTTCCCCCACGTCAGCCCAGCTGTCCACTTTTGTAACTTCTATTCCTCATGCCACCCTTCAATTCCACCACTCCAATCTAGAATAAGCATCATACTATTTTAAAAATAATCACTACAGAACGTACAACATTGTACCAAGATTTACAAGGAACAAGTATTTGTAGTAGTTATGAGCTAACAGCAATGCACAATTTGAGACACAAAGCACAAGAGGTATGAAAGTTACCTTCACAACTCAGTGGCCTGAACTGCATTTCAGATTTCAGGGACAAGCAGCATGAAGCAGAACAAAGTCTTTTAAAGTTTAAGGGCTAATACAAGAATATCCTATAAGAATTAACACGAAGGATTTAACTTTGAAGAATACACACACAAAAAGTAACATTAAGCTTCAAATCAAGTTTAACACCTAAATTTTTATTCAAATTGAGATTTTAAGTAAAATATGATCCAGCTTATTAGCCTTGTAAATTTTTTCAGTTTTGAAATATTAGAGTTAGAAATCATGAAGTAATTCACTGGTTCTTGTTTCTGTGTCTCCAAAGGCAAATATTCCTAGTCTATGATCAGACATGTCAAAAAATTTACTTTTATACCCTAGTATTCACCCCACTTCCTGCAGGGTAGCCAAGTCTGTCCTGAGGGGAAGTGTGTCATTAGTATCAACATCCTATGGTCTTGCTCTTAAAGAACATTGACTAATCTATGGTTCCATATAGCAGAGCATAACTAGGTTATATTTAGTCAGATGTCAAAAACTCTGTTTTCCAGAAATTCTGGAAAAGCACAGTGGAAATCACTTCTGTTCCTTTAATAAACAGCATTCTGTTCATTCCTTACTTCTATGTTGCCATATATTAACATGAATAGAGTTCCTGTTTCTTTTCATATTCAAGCAGACAAATCCCAAAAGCAGTTTAAAGCTAACTTCATTTTATTTTTCTGAACATTACCTAGTGTGTCCCTCAGGTATTTGAGGATGGACAAAACAAGCTGTAGCTAGAACAAAGCTCAGCTCTGCCTGTTGCATTTTCTTACTGTAGGGCTCTCCTAACCTAGAAGGAGCAGCTTAAGGTCTCAAACAACTTTCCAGGTGAACAAGGACAAGCCCAATGAATCTGGAGGTTGCAAGCAAGAAGGAATACAGCATAACACTACTATATTGCTCTGTACTGCATAGTGGTTGCCAGAAAATCTTGTTGCAAGTCAGAAGTATAAACATATTCAAGGAAATGCTCCATAAGTTCACAGACAAGTCCATCATTAACTCAAATGCTATTTAGATGTAACCTCAAGCTCACAAAGTCCTTGAACTGCTGTTTTCCACCTTTTGACAGGGTCTACCAGAGGAAGCATGATACTAAACATACTTGGGGAAGAGCATAGGCAGCAGGTATCTGCTACTGAAAGAGGCAGGATATTAGTCTGCCCTAATATAGCAGTTACGCTATCTTGATGAAAGGAAAGTTCCCAGTTGACTAAACTATTTTCCACATAAGAGGGACTGAAGTATTTCCACTGTTCTATCAGTCTAGCCTCCATTTTAAAACTTAACTACATGAAAGTTAACACATACAGGAAATTCGTATTCAGAAAGTTATTTTTCTCATGTATATACAGAATACAGTTCCTTGAGAGATGCTCACTTCTGCTTATTTTAGGATATCAACATGCTTTTTCCAGATCCCAAATAGCCTCACAGGTTTCATCATATATCTAAAGTTGTATTTTTAATCCTCATAGAAACCACTAAAGTCTTCAGCTTCCTGTGTAACTATCCCATTGAGGCAGTCATAGGCTATCAAAAAGACAGCAATACCCAACAGAGCAAAAAAAGTTAAACTTGCTTTACTCGCTCCTGGCATCTGATCTCAGTTTCACTAAGCTTTTGAAGCTATGAAAGAGACACCAATTTTGTGTCGGAAGTCAGATCTATATTTCAAAGCTTCTGCTGCAAAAGCCCATGAAATTCTTAAGCTTAAGTGCATCAAGGAGATGGTTAAAAGCAGCATGAATAAATAAAGAGTGAATGACTGCAAGCTCTGGTGCATCAGGATATTTCATTAAAAGCTTCATCCTGTAACATTAAATACCTTCGTTATTCTTCCTACAGCCATCAGGATCATATTTGAAGAGTTACATTACTGTAGTTATAATAGTTAAAATACTCTGTATTATTTGGTATCTTACTGCACTACATATATTTGACTTGTACCTTTTCCCACTGGCCATTTTTCCAGTAAGCGTTAATCATCCAGCATACTTGTTTAAATAGTGAAATATCTTTCGATAAGTCTAACAAGTGAAGTTCTTACCTTCATAAAATTCAGTTCCTTCAGCATACACTTTTTTGTGTGTTTATATATCATATTCTCCTAAGGTGAAAGACTAACTTCACACAGAGATTTATTTGTAGACTCAAGAAATCTTCGTACCTATCATTTACATCCATTTTCACTGGGAAATACAAGGAAGATAGAAAGCTTTTAAAGTAAACTGATGAAAGTACAAGTTACCAGGGCTGAACAACACATAAAAACAGAGTTGCTACCACAAAATAAGGACATAAGTTTTCAATAGGACAACTGACTTAAGCCATAACAACTCTGCATCAGTATTGCAGATGCAGTGAAAAGCAGCAGATTCTCCAAGGTCCTATCAATAACAAACTCTGTACTAATTAACAAGGTAGACAAAAATCTCTTCCTTAAGAATCTATCAAGAGAATTGAACAGTTAAGAAGAACCAGTTTGACACAGATTACAAAGAGACATGGAGAGGAAAAAAAGAAGCACAAATGGCTAGTTTTCATCAAGGCTGATCTTCCTAGAATAGACTTGTTTACTGGGAGTAAGAATGAAGGAATACTAAATAACAATACTGAACTAATACCAACATGAACTCAGTAAATTGAGTCTAAAGCCACTTCAATCAAACTACCAACAGAAATTTCAATAAATAAGCAAAAGGATAACAGGAAGAACAATATGAAAGATACACATACTCATGAGTTCAACACTGAGCTGTTAAGGAAAGAGACCCAGGGCTTTACAGCAACAGAACTGAAAATAAGGAGCTTGCAAAGACAGAGCACACATTGAGAGTGATCTTAAGGCACACTAAGAAAAGAAGCAGGTTCGGAAAGTCCCATCTTACAAGCTGAATAGTCACGATGACAGCCTGATATCTGTTCATTGCTTACAAAAAGCAATTCAAGTTAAGCTCCAGAAAAATAATCAGCTTCGAATTAACTAGCCAACTACATTTTTTAAGCTTTCTCAAGAAGCATTAAGATGCTTCCCCCTCGTTCTCAGGGAAGCATCCTCAAGACACCAGACATGCAATCCCCAAAACAGCACACCTAACACTCGCATTATCTCTACTCCAGCCAAACTCCCGTCCCTGGCCCAAAGGCACACCACGAAGCTCTTCAGAACTCCCCGCGGAAAACTCCCGTAGCAAAACCCGAGAGAGGGGCAAGCACCGAATCGAGGGGAACGGCAGCACAGGAGGAGCCAGCGCAGGGCTAGTCCGGCGGGCGGGCTGGGCCAGCGCTCCCCGCCTGCCACTCCCGCTCAGCTGCGCACGACGGCTACCCGCGGCCCTAACGAGACACCCATCCGGGCCCGCGCCGGGGCGCGGAGGGCTCCCCGCCACCCAGCGGGCCAGGGCTGCGGCAGCCTGACAGCTCCTCCGCCCTCCTCTCCACAGCCCGCACCTCCCGCGGCCCACTTCCCTCACAGCGCCCCGCCCGCCCTGCACCTCTAGGCTGATGTAGGACACGAAGGAGGGCTTGGCCGCCTTAGCCCCACTGCCTAACATAGCTCCGGCCGCCTCCCGTCTGCCCCAGGAGCCCGCGGCAGCACCGCTTCCCAAGGGCTCCTCCTCAGGGGGGCTGCGGCGGAGAGGAGCCCGCAACAACGGCAGCAGTACAGACAACAGTATCCGGCACACGTAATTGACCCCACCTATACCCGCCACCGACCATTTCTGGGGCACCGCCTCCCCGCTGCGCCCGTCCTCACTGGGGATAACCACTATCAGTCACAAGCGCGCCCTCCTCCTATTGGCCGTGAGGGGCGTTCCTGGAGGAGGCGGGGCGGTGGCCGGAGGAAGGGGCGGCCAATCGGGGCGCGGCGGCGCGGTCCCGGCCGCCAGGGGGCGCCGTTCCCTTTGCCTCCGCAGGCGGGCGAGCGGCGGGGGGCGTGTCCCTCCCAGCCGGGGCAACCAGGCCCTGGCCCTGGCCCTGGCCCGGGGCGGCTGCCGCCACAGGGCTGTGGTGCTGGGAGCAATGCCCCAGAGCATCAGGTGCTATTGAAGCACCTGTGTCCGTGCAGGTGACGAGCACCCACTTTTCGGCTCTTCGTACCTGCACAGGGTGGCAGCAGCATGAGCAGCAGCGGGGATGCGTCCGCTGGCGGCCGTAGCCACATCCTTGGGTTTCTCCCACGGTGTATCCCCACCACTTTGCATACTGCTGGCAGCCTGTGTGTGACCAGAGTATCTCCTGCACAGCTCTTCCTTTGGCGTGTGATGAACGGCTTGAACTGAGAGCCACTAACTGGGTTCCCGCTGATTTTTTTCATTTCAGGGTAATGGTGTCTTTTTTGCATCACTGCAAAGACTGCCCACTCTTGCCTGTTCTTTGATCGAGTTCTCACTTTGTTTAAATCATCCATTGCACTGTTTCTTACTCATCTGCAAAATGCCCGTGTTGTATCCATACATGCTCATAAGAAAACTCAGTGTTAAGTAAAATCTAAACAAAGCATTGAGATGCTGAATTTTACTTATGGCAGGAGACATACAAGGAAAATTACATAAAACAGGCTCTCCATTGAAATAATCCTCTAAAAATCCTCTAAATTTTTAGAGCATTTTTAGCAATCCTCTAAAACCTGACTGCTGAAGTCCTCTGCCCCGTGTCAATTAAAGTATTACAGCTGCGGCCTCCCTGGAATGTCATCTTTGGACACTGTATAATCAGAGCTGTAAATAAACACCAGGTTTACCAGGTATCTAGGTTACTTTTAAAGGCTTAACTTTTATGCAGATACAGAACAATGCAAATATTGTGAACTGCCTGTGGCAATGCAGCAGGACTACCCAGCAATTTAAATGACAAATGGTAACCCAGGTGACAATTTGCATACAGCGAAGACTTTATGGAGATATTTTTGCCAAAAATAAAACATACTTTACAAACTTCAATAGACCAGAGGACATGAAAATCAATAGCTCCTTCAAACACTAATGATAAGCACTTTTCATATCCCCCCCTCTTTTTGTTATAATACTTCACTTTATTTACCTTGCTCTAAACCCAGACCTAGGAAAACTAAAGGAAAAAGAAAGAGAGGTACATGGAGTCATAAGACAGCATTTATTAAAATAAAATGGAGTGACTGTTTTAATTCAGAAATAAATTAATTTCCCTAGTTTCAGTCTCAAACTCAAGGAATGAGCTGTCTTTTGGATTTTATCACCTTCTGCCTGAAAAAAAGAAAACTCAGAGATTAGGTTTCATTAGTAGTTTCACTACAAAGGCTATTCTGGTGTGGGATCCCTTGCAGAAGAGCTCTCATGTTTCACTCTACAGCTGTTTCCACATCATTCCTTTACATTGCATCTAATCTCAGCTGCATAGGTCAAAAGTACAGCCCACGAGATTACATTGGTCTAAATCTAGGGTGAGGGGAAAATTGGGACAGCACCTCCATGCTCTCTAGTGTATTAAAATACACAAAGAAAGAGAATAGCACTATAAAAAATATCTTTTTAAGTATCTGAATTTACAGTGGCAATAGCAGGATTACCTCCAAGCACACCCTGAAGTTTACAGCAGACTAAAGCAAAAAGCATCTACTTAGTGGCATAGTATGTATCAAAGAGGAAGGGATGTTTTGACACCAGGCCAGAGTCTTAACTCCAATGGAAAGTGCAAAAGGAGCTTTAATTCCCACATAGCACATGGGAATTCATTCTTCAACATCTCATCAAAAAAGCCCTACATCCAAAATATTGGAATGTAACTGCTATTCTGCATCAGCAACATATCCACATGGCCCTATGTCCTGTCCCTGGTAATGAACAGTAGCTGATACTTCGGAAAAGAGGACAAGCGTGGGGAACAAGGAGTGCTCCTTCCTGGGGTTTGCTCCCCAGGCTGACAAATGTGCTGGGCTGAACCCATTGCAGAAGAGATTTGAAACCAGGAATTTGAGGGCTGGATTCAGATCCTCGCCTCATCAGTCAGTGTTTTCATCTTTTCTAGAATGGAAGAAACAAAGCTATCACACATGCAAGTTAACTTACCTCACAAAAGTACATTTGCACCTGAAAAGGCCAGCTACAACCCAGAGACACTGTGCCCCAACAGATTACAGAGCACTGAGGGCTTTAGTTATCTTCCATTTCCCCAGAAAGACCTCTGTGCAGTCTTCTCCCTTTCTCTTTTAAAATCTTGAGTGTCTGTGAGGAGTATTCGCAAAAGCCAACTTCAGCCCAGCAACCTAATCTCCTTAGATTCCCTCTACAGACAGTGGAGGGAAATAGGCTCCTTCTGAAGGTAATCGGGTTAATCAAATAAACTCCTTGTTCAGAAACAGCCTTAAGAGACTGCCTGGTGCTCAGGGCACCTTGGGAAATCAGTTTGGCCAGGCTGAAGTTGGCCTTTCTGAGTGTCCTCCTTCCCTGCCTCATCTTTATGCTCCCCCTGTGGTCATCTACTACCTCTTATTTACGTATTTATATATTAACTTTTCTGTTATTTTCATGTATCCCCTCCCTCCAGCATTTTTACTCTGTAGTGTTTTTCTGAATTGCCCCCTCCCTGCGAGGAAATAAGACAGTTCAGTGTTGTATCATTCGGGATTGTTTTCATCACTAAGGAAGACTTCTAAAAAAATAATTTCTGCAACAGATTAAACTTCTTGGGATGGTGTATTAACACGCGCTGTCTTCCCATGTTACTTCTAAATGGGTAGTCTTGTTCCATGCTTCCAATGACTTTCTGTCCATTTAATAAAAAAAAAAAAAAAAATGAGCTTATAAAATCCTGTCATTTAATTCTATTCAATTTTAGATATATGTCAATGACAGTCATGCAAATGAAGAAGAGTAAACCTTTTTTAAAAGTCAAATTCTAGTTTGCCTGTGGTGGGTGAAGAACATATGGCATTTCACTGCCCCCATTTTATCCTGATATTTTGCATTCTTTCTAAAAATATAATCACAGTATTTACCTCTAAAGCTGTCTGCAGGAGGGAAACTCACAGACCAACTCTGCTTTTCCAGTAAACGGAGATTGCTTTGTTTAAAAAACTTACATGCCATTAATTTGAGTAATTCTTTGGGCTAAATTCTCAGCTGTGCCCAGGCTCAGTGGGAACAGATGGTGGAGGGGAACCACAAAGGAGCCATTTGCAGCTTTCCTATCAGTTTTCTTTCAGGAATCCTCTTAACTACAACAAGTTGTATCTCATATTTTCTTTTGTGGCAGTCCTCCTCATCAGGGTTGCCTTGGCTCTGGGAAATGAGTAGCCTGGATAAGGCATTATCCTAGTGTCCTAGTTTTGGCTGGGATAGAGTTGATTTTTCTTCCTAGTAGCTGGTATAGTGCTGTGTTTTGGATTTAGGATGAGAATAATGTTGATAACACACTGATGTTTTGGTTCTTGCTAAGTAGTGCTTACACTAGTCAAGGACTTTTCAGCTTCCCATGCTCTGCCAGGTGCACAAGAAGCTGGGAGGGAGCATAGCCAGGACAGCTGACCCAGACTGGCCAAAGGGCTATTCCATACCATATGACGTCATGCTCAGTATATAAACTGAGGGGAGTTGGCTGGGGGGCTGCTGCTTGGGGATGTGCTGGGTATCAGTCAGTGGGTGGTGAGTAATTGCATTATGCATCACTTATTTTGTATATTTTTTATCATTATTATTTTCCTTTCCTTTTCTGTCCTATTAAACTGTCTTTATCTCAACTCATGAATCTTTCTTACTTTTTTTTTCCCCAATTCTCTCCCCCATCCCACTGGGGGGGGAGTGAGTGAACAGCTGTATGGTGTTTAGCTGCCTGTCGGGTTAAACCATGACACCTAGGCTGGGTATCCTAAGCATTATCCTATCTGGAACACGGTTGGTAAAGATCACTGAATATGGCTTTATACCGCATTTCAGCTTTTCTGAGCCTGGGTCCATTCATGAACTGAGCCAATCTGCAGCCTGAGTTAGTAGCCTTTGGGTTGTTAAAACTGGTATTGTGGCAACACTTCTGCTGGGGAGACACACACTCTCTTGGGAAGGATCTCAATGTTTGTCTCCTGCCAAATAAGATCTGAAGTCAAAGATCTATTAATTCAATTGCTTGTGATGGCAGAAATACCTTCCCATAACTCTTCAGGACTCCAAGGAAGGAGGTTCAGAGAAGAGCCCAATCTGATATTGTCTACTGCTGAGACCGACTTGGGATCAGCTGTTCACAGAAACACAGATTTCCTCTCTGTTCCCATGTGCTTCCCTTAGACTTTGTAAACCTCAGTGCCTTTGAGAGTCCCAAGGGTGCTCGGGTGGGCAGGGGTGCAGGTCACTGTGTTGTAGGCACTTTGGTGTAGGTCGGGCAGGTGTAACAAAGTAATTGTTAAAAACCATTCCTGAGCATTGAGCAAACTTGAATGACTACATCTGAATTTCTACTCCCTATTTCCTCATTTTGAAGAAAATAAAGGGAGGCTTTGCCCTGCCATAGACCTGCAAAGGCACAGATGCAGGCAGAGCTTCTGTTCCAGGGTGGTAAATCACCAGCAGGACTCAGCAGGACTCTGTGGCTGTGCTCCCCTTTTGACCTCTCATCATAGCTAGATCCGGGTCTGGAGACTGCTTTTAGTAAATGCATTTCCAGTGGTGACACAGGTAAAGATTTTGAAGTAGCAGCTGGAAAGAGAATCCCACAAAGATAAAGTTACCATTTGTCAAGGTTTCCTGATCCTCTTTTCCTATCCAGAAAAGCTACCTGGGTAGAATTTGAAGATTTTTCTTTTTTTAACACTTGCCTGGGCATAACCAGAACAACTGACCTTAGGTGTAGAAATCTGGATATTTCTGTAGTAGATGCATAATTAGTCTGACACTTCCCAGAGCATCACAGATGGCCATACATGCTAGGGAGGTAGGAGGTGTCCCAAAAGTGTCGGATTTACTTCGATTATACAGAGATTGGCCATGCATGCTGAGTCTGATACTCCCTATTTGTATTGTTCAATTAAATAACTCAGTTTAGGGCTTAGTATATTAAACAGTATGAGACCACATTAAAGTAACTGAAATTAGTATGCAAGAAAGGTAGAAGACTTAAGACTAAGTTGGAAGTCAGATTACTGGAAACTATCAAAGAAAAAATTGGAAATGAGGAATGTATTGTGATGTCCTTTGGGGAAAGGTCAGCAAATCGGTCTGCCTATTAACAGCCAGCAGCACTCTCTGCTTTACACAGGTTAAGATAAAAGTTATATATGTTAGCTTTATGCAAATTAAGACAATTCTATAAAAACAAGAAGGTAAAAGAAGGGCTCTACTCTAAGATGATGCTTTTAGTACTGGATTCACATTGACATTTTCATCTATTTTTCAGGTGTCTTTTGGGAGTTAGTTTCCAAACTTGGTTCAGATTTCATCCTTCACAGTCTAGCACTTTCATAGTGAACTCCAAGGTAATATTTAGAGCTCTGGAATATAATCATTTGTTTTCATTCTCATTTACTAAGTATATGGTCAAAGATTGTGTAATGCTGTCCTCTATGAATTCTTTATGTTTTATCTTTGTTGCAGTGTTCTTTCTTTACTGACTGTATTGTGTGTTTTAATTTTTAAGCAGTTTTCTATTCATTGTTGTGAGAACCTAATTTCTTTGGGGAGAGTTGTGTGAATCTCCCCCAGTAAAGGGGAATTCTATACCAGCTTTCCTCAGCTGAAACCTCCTACTCTGACTTCTGCACCATCCTGGACACAGTGTGCCCAGTTCCTCCCTGAAGGTGGTTGAAGAGATGCATTTTATTTCTTGAGTAAAACCGTCTGGGAGGTCCCACATGGCCAGTCATCATGACTCAGATAGCAAACAGCAGTTCTTTCAGCCGTAGCAATACAGACCATTGCAATTTTGTGTCCATCCCCTAATTACTGAATGGTTTTGTTTTACAAGGGCCTTCCAGAGCTAATGAGCAAACTGAAATTTTAAGTCTTGGTCAGGTGATAATCTAGATATTAAAAGGCTCTAGAGAGGGGTTATGGGGCATCCCACCACTTACCAGGAAGGTTCGTCTGCCATTTGGGGCATATAGTGCCAAAACATGAATGCAGAAGAGTGCAAGACTAAATTAACAAGCACATAATGAAGAGTAGGACAGAGGCGTTAACTGCTGAGAACACACCCTGAACCAGAGTGTTTACTTTAGTCATAGAGACGTAGCTGGGAATTACATGTTTTAAATTTGAGGATAGAAAACAAAGTATTGCTATGAGAGCTGTGAAAATTGAGGGAATAAAGCACCTCACATCTAATAGCAAAACCACCTCCTTTTCTTAGGTACAAGTGGAAGAGGAGGAAGTGAGTAACTAATAACTCTAGTCACCCAAGGAAGTATGGGTATCAGAAACAAAACCACAAGAAATAGGGAAGTTCCCCACCTTTTTTTAGCTCTCTTGAAAGCAAACACAATTATTTGTTCATCGGCACACACAGACTTCTTTGTTGTGTGGTGAACCTCTTCCTTTTATTCTCCAAAAGGCTGTGAATCCAAATTACTTCAGGCTGGAGATGACTTCTCCTTAACAGTACCCAAAGGGTGAGCTAAAGCCCATCCATATCAGGAGTAAGCCTACGCCATGGCTGGATGCGAGGCAGTTAAATCAGGGCTCACCTCTCACCCTCAGTTCTTCTCATCCTGCAGTCCAAAGGGAGGTGCTAAGGATCATGAGTTCTCAGAAAACAATAAATGGATATATGGTCCTCCCAACATCAAAGAGCTTGAATTGACTCTTCTGTCTTGGAATGAACCCCAGGAAAGAAAAGAGCAACATTCAGCTCCCAATTTGGATGCCAGTCCCTGAGCTGGGTGGTGGAAAAAGCTGCCAAGAGGTCCTTGCTGGAGTTACTGGGCGGCCCTGATTCTTTCTGCCCAAGTAACTTCTCCAAACATAATGCGGATGGAAAGTCCTTGGGGAAGATTTCCAGCTATCCATCACCAGCTGGGAATCTGGTCCATCTAGCTAAATAGCTGTTCCTTGTAGGACTCTTCCTACTGGCCATGAGGACTCCTGTTCTGGGAGGAGAGAAGCCAGTGAGAACTGTGCAGCATCTGAGTCACACGGTACAAGACAGGCAGGTTCCAGTGTATCCATAGGGAGAAATACTTGGTATTAGGCCTAGACAGTAGTCTCTTCTCTTTGTAAAGTACATACAGAGACTTGAAGCTTTTGCTAGCGACATCCTGTCTCTTCTGTTCTTTCCTTTAGCAATGAAAATTTTATCTAGCACATGACTGAAGTAAAACATGTTTGCTTTACTTTGCCTACCAGGCCCTTGATGTACTCTTGGCTTTGATTTCCTAATGAAAAATGCATGTGTGACTCACTAATCACATATCTGGGGTATTGACAGAAGCCATCCAGCTAAATGCTCGTGCTGTCATCCCCAGTTCCCATACAGTTGCTGTAACTAAAAATTCCAGCCCAGATAATTTAAGAAACAGGCACAAACCCACCCATTAAGGAAAGCTACGTGCTCTTTAGTAGAAACTAATGGTAAAACACAAATGTGAGTCTAGAGGCTGGCTCTAGCTTCCCATTTTTGTCCCTGACTCCAAAATGAGCTTTGTCTAAGCAAGGTAAACCTTTATTTGGCTAAGACAAATCTTTGAAGCAGCAAACTTTCTAGAAGCAGCAAATCTTGTAAAAGAAGATCTTGTAAAAGAAATCTCATAAAACCATGTATTCTTCCCTGTTAGCAACTGTCTTTGATTTGCTAGAACATTTTTCTCCATAATTGTTGTGGTTTTTGGCTCCAGGCCTTTGGAAAGTTTCTAGACTAAATTTTCTAGAATTAAAACATGTTCATGCTGATGCCTGCATGGGAGTTTGGCACACCTGAATGTCAGATGGGTATTTGGAAACGTTTATCTTGGGGACTCCAGAACCCACCTGTGCTTCCAGAACTCCAGAACATTTTTCCAGGGAAATAAGTTATTTTAAATCTTCTGTTCTTGTCTGATGTGTGGGTGACATTTGTAGAGGGACTGTTCCTTGGGGAGAATACATAAAACAGCAGAGGGTTGGTGGAAGTTTCTTGTGTGGACTTTGTTCCAAGCCCTTGGCTTTCAGGTTTGTTTTCTCTCACTCGGCTTCATTGCTCCTTGGGAAACACTTCAGCCCTGGCTACTCCTGTAATACAAGCTCTGAATTGGTCACACAGCTTGTAAATTAGCACATCTTATGCCTTTAGATATGCTGGAGAACATGCTGGGGACATTAGTTAAAGCATCCAGAATCCTGGTTTATGATTTAACATTGCCATATGAGGAATGCTTATCCTGAATCTATTACCCTGAAATCATCCCTGGTAGCAGAAGAGGCAGACAACACAGCTGCAAGAAGTTTCATAAGAAATGGATGCAAGAAAGCAAAAATGCACACTATCTCCTCACACAAGCATTATATCTGAAATGTCTGTCTTCTCCTGTTCCCAATGATTTGCCAGATATACTCTTCTGACACATTTTCTCAAGTCTTCCTTTATAACCTCTTTCCCAGGTTGCCTTCCTCAGCAGGAATCGTTACCTGGTAGAACTTCTATAGCTCATTTCTTCTTTGCAGTCCCCCAGTGACTCTGGACAAATTGAATCTCTCTTCTCCCTTCTCCTATACCTACTCTCTGAAATGTTTTATTTCTTTACCCCAAAAAGTATTTACTTCTAATTTATTAATGAAATAATCATAATTGTGTTTCTAACCACTGCTCTCTTCTTATGCAGCAGCAAAGATTTTATATTGGATTTTGCTGCCATGGCAACTTTACTGCATCAGGGCCTTTTTTTTTTTGGTGTTGTTCATTTGGTTTTGGGGTTTGTTTTTGTTTGTTTTTTAAGTGCATCCTTTGGCAATAGAGAGGAACACTGGAGTAGCTGAAACATCACCGTTTTTGCTTCGTGCTTGTCACAGCAATGTGAAAATTAACTCTGCCTTTCCAGATAGAAGCTGCTGCTAACGACACAGCACTCTCTGCTGTTGTGAGCAGACAGATTGGTTTCAAATATTAGCCCAGCTGAGCCTGTTGATTTGCTGCATAAAATGGCACTTTTTTTTGGCTGTGCAGCATTTTGATTTCCAAGTGTTTGGAGATGTGTGCTCACAGACTCTCCAACATTCTCCTCTTCATTCAAATGTAATGGAGCAAGGCATGAACACTGGATGTACAGTTTTGTCTGTTAAGTAGGATAGATGCATTAAAGGTCAGTCCCTTCTCTTCATCTTTCACTTCACCTTTCATTCCAGCTCATTTGCAGTGACATTTCATGTAACATTTATTAGCACCACAGCTCTGCTGGCCTAAACCATTTCAGTTTCAACCTCCTAAATCACCTGGCACTTCTTTTTTCTTCTATGTTTTTGTGGAGCACTGCAGTTGCTGCATGTGTGGCAAATCACATACTGCACTGGGTCTTCTCTCTGCATGAAATAGAGCCTTTCTCTTCATTTTCCCCACACTATTTATTTTTGTAATTTGTAGTTGACTGTTTTACTACTTGACATAACTTTTCTTCCATTTTTAATTTAGCTTTGATTTGTAGCTCTCTAAGAAAGAGCCGTCCTCATTTTATTTCTTCATTTTGACACATTTAATCAGTTCTTTCTGATACCATTTTTCTTGGGTTCTCACCCCCCACCCCCTTCTTCTCTCTTAAAGTTATAATTCACTCAAAGACTACTTCTTTTCACTGGAAAAATGCAGCTATTGAGGTGATTGACCATCAGAGGAAAAAAGGCTGGGAAGAACATACATTTTCCTGCTAAAATGTGTGCACCCTTGGTTCTGCAAAAGAGCACCAAAATTATAATGAACTTGAAACAGGATACATTATCAGAAAGAATACATTTGGGAATAAAAATGTGTTGTTGTTGACAGTTATGGCCACAAAAAGCTGGTTGCTCCATATGAGAAATAAGTAGAAACTCGTGTACACATTTGAATGTGTTAAATATTTATAGCAGTGATAAATGTGTTTTGTAAATGATTAGAAATAATTAGTCCTCATGTGCTGGCTGAGCAGATTTCTTATACCATTTCAGCAGTAAGGACATAATCTGACCAAGGCAGCCATTGTATATTTTAAAAAAAAGTTACTAAAACTGTTTGGAAGAGAAAGACATTAAGCAAATTCCTCCTACTTCTTATTCTCAAAACCTTGGACAGGTACAAATCATTTACAAAACAGACACTAAAAAAATGATTGAAGTTACTGGGAGAAATTGGGATAGCATTTAATTATCATAGGCACTGAGCTACTGCGACAAGAATGCTCCTTTGCTGATACCAGAATGCTTCCTTCATGATTATCCCACCTTCCTGTAGCTGTAGTTTCACATTTATATTGGCAACACTCTGGACCACACTGGCTGCAATTCTTAAAAGTTAAAAATACCCGCACTTTTCTCTTACACATGTAAATACATGGTAATTACCTAAACAATGCCATTTAGATGTCCTAAGGCATACTGAGGTATCCATAAGGGTGTATTGGGGCTGGCTGGGATGGAGTTAAATTTCCCCCTAGCAGCCCTCCTAGTGCTGTGCTTTGTATTGGTAGCTAGAAAGGCATTGATAACACACCAGTGTTTTGGCTATTGCTGGGCAGTGTTCCCACAGCATCAAGGCTCGCTCCAACATTCCCCCCTCACCCAATAGACTGGGGGTAGGCAAGATCTTGGGAGGGGACAGAGCCAGGACAGCTGACCCAAACTGACCAAAGGGCTATTCCAGATCATATCACATCTGCTCAGCAATAAAAACTAAGAGAAAGGAGGAGGGGGGGCATTCATTATTGTGACGTTTGCCTTCTGGAGCAACTGCTACATGTACTGAAGCCCTACTTCCCAGGAAGGGGCTGGACATCGCCTGCTGATGGGAAGTAGAGAATAAATATTTTTGTTTTCCTTTGATTCCGTGCACAACCTTTGCTTTTGCTTTATTAAACTGCCTTTATCTCAACCCATGAGTTCTTTTTCCATCTTATTTTCTTTTTTTGCCCAATGTTGGGCACCATAAAGGATTGTGGTGGGTTGATCTTGGCTGGCTCCCAGGTGCCCACCGAGCTGCTCTATCACTCTCCCTCCTCAGCTGGACAGGGGAGAGAAAAATGTAACAAAAGGCTTGTGGGCTCTCCACAGGGTCACAGCTTCCTTTGGGCGCATCCACCTGCTCCAGCGTGGGGTCCTCCATGGGCTGCAGGGGGAGAGCCTGCCTCACCATGGTCTTCACTATGGGCTGCAGGGGAATCTCTGCTCTGGTGCCTGGAGCACCTCCTCCCCCTCCTTCTTCACTGACCTTGGTGGCTGCAGGGTTTTCTCTCTTGCATATTCTCACTCCTACTCTCTGGCTGCTGTTGTACAGCAATTTTTTCTCCCCTTCTTAAATATGTTATCACAGAGGTGCTACCACCATCACTGATTGGTTTGGCCTTGGCCAGCAACGGGTCCGTCTTGGAGCCGGCTGGCACTGGCTCTATCAGACTCTATCAGGGAAGCTTCTTGCATTTTCTCACGGAAGCCACCCCTGTAGCCCCTCTGGCTATCAAAACCTTGCGATGCAAACCCGTTACAAAGGGGCTAGCAGATATGGGCCCGGGCCTCTGAGAAAACTGTTTCCCCCTTTTATATTTTGGAGGGGGGGAGTGGCATATAAAATGGCAGTAAACCCCTGTATTCAGGCACCTTCATCTCTCCCATATTGTTCTCACTTGCATTTTTAGTGTCGAGGACTGTTATGGAACCAGAATTGTCTCGACATTGCCGTTATACTGCCATCTTCTGGCTTCGACGTCCAGCCCCCAACGAAACCGCCACAGGACGCCTGCGCAGAGGCCAGGACGCGAGAGGCAGGAGCACGAACTGCACGTACGCCTGCGCAGAGACCAGGGCGCGAAAAGCAGAAGCACGAACTGCGCGTACGCAGACCCGTTCTACGCATGTGCATGGCCCTATAAAAGGACCGCGTGCGCCTTTTAAGGCTCGCTCTCTTCTTCTCCTACCTTGCGCACTCCTCGGGAGCTGCTCCTGCGGACAGAGAGGCTGGACATTTGATCGACGGGATAACGCTGGACTCGGAGCGGCGGTAGCTAGTTCCCCCACGTGGCCCTCTTCTCACCTGCCTGAGCACGCTCTCTCTCTTTTTTCCTGCCTGCTCTCTTGCTCTTTTCCCCTCTCTCTCTCTCTTCCCCCCCCCCCCCCCCCGTCTCCCTACCCGGTCCTCACCCCTTTGTTCACCGAAATAAAGTCAAAAGGTTGTACGGCATTTGACCTCGTTTGCGTCTTAATCTTGTCCTTGGGATCGTATCGAAACCTCCCCCGACATTGGATCGGGACAGTTAGCAATGCAGCTCAGCTTACTGTCTTAGTAAGAAACCATTAACCTGCATAACCAGCAAATTACTGACAAATCTAAATGTATGCCAGAAGTAAATCTGTGATAAGGGTGTTTTACATATTCTGGACAGAACTCTTCCTACTCATATGCATACATATATGCATACAATTAATACAAACATGATGTAGCATGCAGAAAAGGAAAGAAAAAAAGCTTACATAAGGAGCAAGGTTTGTGATTCTCATGTAGAAACAAGAGGCTTTTTGTCTCCCTTTTAATGATAAAGTAGCCTTTTACTGTAGAAAGTATGATTTATTTTCTCTTGGTCAGCTATTCCATTCTGAAATCTTAGATTTTTAAATATAGGAAAGTTCAAAAATCCATAGAGGTTTCTTGATACTGTTCTATGTTTCTTTGGATTTAGGATATCAACCTAAAATAGGATTGATGTAGAATATATGTGAAAGTATTTAAGCTAGGCTGAGCCTCTAGAAGCTGATAGGCTTTAAACTACCCTGCAATAAACAAATCACTGGCTTTAGAATAAATATTAATGGCCCTGGCTTTGCAAAGCAGTTTAAGGAAACACACATATTAAAAGATGACAGCCCTTAATGAGGACCCTTGCTAATGCAGATATGTTAAGGCTACATTAAGTGGGAAAGTGTGCACTGTGCAGGATAAAAATCCCCAGCAATCACGGCATGTATCCATGAAAAACAATGAGCTTTACCCTGTTAGGAACTTTACACTTGCCACATATTATTAGAACAGCATTTCTTAAAATGCAAACTCTAAAACATCAGAAAGCAGTCCAATAACTATAAATTTTCTCAGTACTAGAAATGTATATACACACACTTGCACATTTTCATAAATCCAAATGAGAAAATGGAACAAAATGGGAGAATACAAATTAACAGATATTAACAGAATTAAGCCTGATTTTTATTTGGATGTAAACCAATTGTGATAGTGAACGTAAATTTGGATGTAAACCATTGTGATAACGCTGTAGATGACACTCCTTGGATTTTTTTTCTTTTCCCCAAAAGACTAGGTGTCTGTTTCATTTTAAAAAGGCTGAGAAATACCACACTGCAGGAAAAGAGAACTCTTGAGAAGATTTATAAAAGAATCTCTCAGAAGAAATTTAATTTGCTAGCCTTTTTGGCTAGGAAAGCTCTTTGGCTTTCAGAGGAGGAAAAGAAAAAAAAAAAAAACCACAAACAAACCCAAAAAACCAAACAAAAACCAAACCACCACAGAAGGAAAACAGATGTTTTGGTTGAATCTATCACTGTACTTTGTAAACCTACAATGTAAGTGGAAAAAAGAGACTGCAAATTATGCCTCCTGATTTCTTTTTTTTTTTTCCCCTATTACTAGTGCTATGCTGATAAAAATCTATTTGGGTAGTCCAAACAAGTCTTAATTGTTTAATAAAAAAAATGAATTTGGCATTGTGTGAGCACTTAAAAGACTAGTCACTAGTAGATATTCAACAAGCAACAAGAATGTTAAATATGCATACAAATTGTTGTAGGAATATTTAAAGTTAATTCCAACTCTCAGAAAGTTGCTAGCTACAATAATTTTTAAGTACTATTAAATCACTTCTGAGTAGTGAAATAGGTCTAAAAATAGAAGCAGCAAGTGAACCTATCACATTCAATAGCTCTATAAGATTAACAGTTTATACAGAATTTTATAATAGGGCAAGAAGTTGATGAACTGTGTCCAACAGACTTGCATTTCTACCAATGCCTCTATACAGGAACCCACGTGAAACCACACTGCTCACAGATAGGACATACTTAAAAACTAGGCAGACAAGTCAAAGCTTGAAAAAGCTTCAAAACAAAACAGCTCTCATTTTACCAAATTGTTCCTCTGAAGTGAGCACTGAGGGGAAAATTCTTGCCATGTACATTTCTCTTTTGTGTATTATGACTATAAGTGTCTGGCACTTTGAGATTTAACACACAGCATTGCTGAATAAAAAAGGCAAACTGCTTATTAGTAAGCCACTAGCATTATCAAAACACAGGATATTAAAATGATTACTTGTTTGTAAATTGATTACTTGGTCTTAGTTTTGTCTTCCTAAGTGCATAATGTAATATTTAAAAATCAAAGCTAGCTCTGTACTTTTTAAAACCTTCTTTTTCTATTCTTCTTAGCTTAACAAGAATCAGAAGTTACATAGTTAAAATAGCCCATTAAAATGAGCAGGAAAAACAGAAACAAATTGCAAATTCATTCTTCATCACACAGCGCAAAAATCATGGTCACAGCTTCATATTTAATGTGTTTAATTTGAACAATAGTTCAAAAGATCCAGAAACTGGTTAAAAGCCAGTAGAACAAAAATACAGGCAATCCAAAATACATCTTTGACCTTTTTAATCCTAAATTTTAGGGTCACATGCCTGAATAGACAAGTTTGCTTTATGAGGAAAGAAACTTTGGTATGGAGTTGAACTAGCCACATGAATAGCACCTGTAGCTTTCAAAATAAATAGTAATGGCTAACTAGACACCATGGCAGCAAGATATCCTCTTAAAAAAAGACTAAGAACAAGCACACGCTTGGAGCCACACATCAAGGCTGGACAACAGAAACCAGTGTAATCTTTTTTTAAAGTAATTTTAAAGCACACGTTAATTATTGTATTTCTGATACTGAAATTGGTAAGAAATCTTTCCTACAATGAGAAAGCTTTCCTTTTATTTGCTAACCACTAATAACCACTCCTTTTAAAATTGCACTCTGATGCTTGAAGAACACTGTATTAAAATTTTTCTATAAGACTCCCTCTATTTTTCTAAAATATTGTATTTTTATTCCACAGGCCCATGCTGTTAGCAGTAGGTGTTACAAACAAAAACATCCCCCTACTCCAAGAGCTATTTATTAAAAAGGTCAAAGATAAATTCGACCTCAAAATGGAACAAAAGGGTTTTTTTAATAAATTGTACCAGAAATAACAAATGATCTTTGTAATGTGTGATACTCTCCTACAGCCATCGATAAAGTAGTTACCAGAATGTTAGTCTACGTTAATCTGTGCATTTTATGGGTTTGCAACAAAGCATAATACACATTGAACGGAATGAGTGAAACTTCAGTTTCCAGCATATAATGAATTTTAGTCATTAAATACATTTTAGTTTTTATTTGCGTATTCCACTGTAGTGCTGTGACAACAAATCACACCTATGTACCAGAGCATACATCAACAGCATGATGTAACTTTACTACACCACTGCTATATTTAGCTTTTGAAAGAGACATAAGCATACACTATGGCCACATCAAATAATTTTCTGGTGTGTCCGTCCGTCCCCCCCCCCCCCCCCCCGATAACCATCACTTTTTCAATAATACTTCACTTTTAAAAATTTGAATTATTGAAAAAAAAAAAAATCACAAAGTTTATACAGGAATAGCTAAAAGGAATAACCTCACAGGCACTGATATGATAGACATTTATTTTAAGGGCTGAGAGGCATTAATATCATATCAACAAAGTTTACTGAAAAGAATGACTAACTTTGTCTAAATGGGAAATGCCCACTTCTGCTTGTACATTGAGAAAAGAAATTCAGAAAGTTATTTTTTGGCCTTGCTATGTCACAAAGTCAATCATACAAAGACCTACACATTTAACCTAAAATGATAGTTTTAAAAGCCCTCTATTAAAAACAAAAACATCATGCAAAACTTTGATCAATTATGCAGCTACTTTAAACCTGTTGCAAAACCATACTGTATATATTAGCTTTTATACTGCTAATGCACAACTAACAGCAAACTTGATTAGATTAACACAAATTTGTCTTAATTAAACCGTTATATCACACTAAGGAGACAAATGCCACAAGATTGGCAAAAACATTTAATTCTGAGCACTCAAATGGCAGGATAATTATGTATTGTAACCCCTTCACATTTAGGAAAAAAAAAAAAAACCCACAACATAATCCTGCAGTCTCACTTTACAGAATAAAGTTCTGTAAAATATTAATTGGGAGGGGAACAGTTTGTACTATCTAACACAAAGTAACTTATACAACTAGTGTCAAAGGCAAACAAAAAAACCTTCTAAATAAAAAGTCAAAATACACATAGCAACAAAAGCACAAATACTGCATTAAATACAGTCAAGATAAGAAGACAACACACTCGTTAATAAAAAAGACAAAAAAAAAAGAGAAAAGTTACTAAAGTTAGCAACACATTTAAAGAAAATGCAATGAGGAAAATAACCTCAAACTATTTTTTCCAATGACAACAGTTTCCATTTGCAGTCTTTCCATCCATAATTTTTCTGATACAGTACATCCATTAAAATATCCAGAATCTCACAGAAGAGCTAGGTTGTTCTCTTCCAAATATAATTACCAAGTTGGTTTTGGATGTTTTAAACAGACATTATGATGTCTGTTTAAAAGCAAGGCAACAAATGGACTTTTTATCACCTTCAATCTTAGCACTGATGACAAACATTTTTAAAAGTTATCATAATCTTTTTTGTCTTTTTTTCCTTCTGCTTCAAATCCATCAACCCCATCACTGTCCCTTCTCCTTTTACGATTATTATGGATGTTGAAGCGTTGATTCATCTGTGGTAACGGATCCATTCCTAAAACTTTGTGTATTTGACGGAATGCAAGGAGTCTCAGTGCAAACTAGAAAAAGGGTAGAAAGAAGATATTTCTGTTAGAAACAAATGTCAATTTTGAGTACTTTGTCAAACAATTAATGAAGAACATTAGTGGTGCATTATATTATCCTTAGCTCTTATTATCCCCTCTTCCTTCCCCCAACAAAGTCAACACAATAAAATATGTACGTCACATTTGCTGCTTCTGTACAAAGTACATCATCTTAGCTTAAAAATAATATACATGTGTGTTAGCTGCTGGACTTGCACTGAAGCAGCCAAGGCTTGTCACATGTCCTATTATGCATTAGTAATCTTTAGCAAAAGGATCAAATGAAGAGGTAGGGGCAGTAACCTCTTAAGCCGCAAGCGTGACTGGTCAATACTGTAAGTGGATACAATAAATATTAAAAATTAAACTTACACATTTACTTATAAAATATTAAATGCCAATGTAATTTTAAATCTAATAACATACTGCTGTAGAGTGAGCATCTTTACAGATATAGATGGGAGTGCTTCAAACTTTTCAGGAAAATATGTTAATTTTAGTGCAAAAATGAACACTATTATACATCCTCTGTCGTGACATTTTCATTGCCTAGCTTAAGACTGATCATCTGAAAGACTGGACTATATTCTAAGAAAGGAAAATTCATGTCCACCATATAGCTCCATTAAAAAAAACAAAACAAAACAAAAAAACAATAAAATACCCCACCCAAAAAAACAGCCATCAAATTTAGTTACTTCACACACACTTTTCCTTACCTGCGCACTTGAAGTAATATCCTCTCGTTGCTGATCTGTCATTACAGCAAGTGTATCAAAAGGATCTTTCTCACAAGGGTCCAGAAGGCCAGGACCACCTACAACGGTTAGGCTAATTAGTAACACATCTCTACCTTATTTCAACCAAGATTACAGATTTTACATTAGTTAAGCATAAGCATACAAGATACTGATCAAATGCAACTTGCCTTTAAGGATGATTCCTGAAGATATACACTCAAAAACTCTTCTCAGTGCATCCCCAGGACTCTGTGGTCCAGTAGCACTGCTAATTGCTTTTTCAACAAGCAACTCCATAGCCTAGACCAACAATAAGAAAATCCAGCCAATTTAGAAGATTGATTAAAACAGAAAAAAGCTACTACTGTTGTTCAATACAGAACTTTTGATACTGGAATTTTGAAGAACATTACACATCACAGAACGCTTTCAGTTAAAATGGAAAAAATCAGATATTTTATAAAGATGAATAAAAAGAAAGCTGCTGCAAGATTAACATTGAGTACTGATACTGATATGCTGCTTCTCATCACAAGTTGTCCAAAAGTTTTGTAGAAATTTATACAGTAGTAGCCTACATATGCAGGTAGACAATTTGTCAAGCCATTTTTTGAGAGAGCATGAAACATGGTGGGTCACCGGAATCTGGCAGCCACATGAATAAACAGCACACAGTATGAAATGATGAATTCGATTCATCTAATGAAATTAACAGGATGCTACAAAGAAATTATTTTTTTCTACAAGAATACAGAAACTTAAAGCATTAAAAATTTAATGACTTTTTAACGTTTAAGTGGTTACTAGTGCTTCACAGGAAGTTTTTTCCTGGATATAGGCTAACACTAACTCAGATGTTAAACAAGTGTAAAAAAAACCTTGATGATAAACAGGTTTTCTAAAATTTACACATTATTTTATGTTAGTTAAAATGGTTTAAATGATTAGCTGTATTTTAAATAGGTTTTTTCTGTGAATATTTCCATTGTTTACTTTTATTACACTCTTTTTTTTTTCCAGAAAAACCTATAAAAGATATTTGCAAAAGTAAAGAATAGCTTTCCTTAGCTTTTTCAGCATTAAATAGATGTTTCAATACCACCTCTTTGGCAAGTTTCATTTTCAAACAATGTCTCTCTCTTGGTTTTTGGTGGGTTTTTTTGGGAGTTTGTTTTTTGGTTCCTCTCCCGAGTTTACAGTTGTTCAAATGTTGCCTTTTATTTTTATTTTTATTTTCCAAGAGTAAATGCGTATTCTAATGCATGCAAGTAACTATAGGCAGTGTTGATTACAATCCTTCACTAAGGGTGCCCATTCCTTTCTATTTTAGCTCAATTTAACTGACAAATTTCAATTCTTGAGCGTGATATTTCTGTACTCCCACTGTGTCACTCAGGATCAAGCTTTTGAGTTTTAGCAACAGTAATTTAGTTGTTTTCAAGTATGAAGCAAAATACAGCAGGAAAGAAAAAAAAAACAGATCATATTATTGCATTTATTCAAGTCTAGTTCTTTCGGATCCTCATACAACACACTGAAGTCCACGACTTAATCCTAGGTAAATGTGAATTATGATGCCCTGGTGTTTATGTGGATGAAAGGCAGGATTTCAAGTTGGGGGGGGGGGGGGGGGGAAATCAACCTTGAATATTAGTTCCTTCTAACTTGTCTAACTTGTAGGAACTTGACAAAATCCTTCTAATTTAGTTTTTATTTTTAAGTATATAAAGAGGCTGATACTAATGTCTGTGTTTATATTTCCTAATATTTTCTATTATTACAACTACTTAGGCTCTTTTTTAAAAGCTCTGGCATCTCTTTGGCTTGTAACAGGCTTCTAGCATACAGGTCAGAAGTTCGGTATCCAGAAAAATATATTTCTTTGATCTACGAAATTTCATCTGTGACTGTCAAAAATTACATATATTTAAAATCACCATTTTCATTCTGTCATTGTTTTTGTCAGTAAGACTTTGCCAACAGGCCAAAAGAACAACTGACTACAGACTTCAATATTGATTCATGTCACTGGCAATGCATCAGGTACCAGGAGCAAGCCAGGAAGCACTTTTGGAGATAACTGAGACACAGCTAGGCCTGCCACATTGCTTCATACCTCTCTTCCCTTCTGACTGTGCCTTAGAACAGATAGGGAACCTCGTGGCTGAAGTCTACTACAGGCTGCCTGATCAAGGGGAGCCTATTGACGAAGCCTTTTTTCTCCAACTACAGGAAGCTTCGCGCTCACAGGCTCTTGTCCTGCTGGGGGATTTCAACCACCCCGACATCTGCTGGGAAAGTAACACGGCAGGTGGTAGGCAATCTAGGAGACTCCTGGAGTGCAATGGAGGACAACTTCCTCAGCCAGGTAATAGATAGCCCTACCAGAGGGGGATGCAGTACTGAACCTGGTGGTCACCAATGTAAGTGAGCTAAATGGTGACATCAAGGTTGGAGGCAGCCTGGGCTGCAGTGATCACGCACTGGTTGAGTTCACAGTCCGGAGAGATAAGGGTCAGGTGAAGAGTATAGTCAGGACCCTGAATTTTAGGAAAGCAAACTTCCAGCTCTTCAAGGAGTTAATCAACAGGACCCCCTGGGAAATGGCCCTCAGGGACAAGGGAGCAGAACAGAGCTGGCAGGTCTTTAAGGACGCTTTCCATAGGGCACAAGAGCTCTCGATCCCCAGGTGCAGGAAATCAGGCAAGGAAGGGAAGAGGCCAGCATGGCTGAGCCATGACCTGCAGGTCAAACTAAAGGGCAAGAAGAGATTGCACAGACAGTGGAAGCAGGGACTGGTATTTTGGGAAGAATACAGGGACACTGCCCAGTTGTGTAAGGATGGGATCAGGAAGGCCAAGGCTCGGCTGGAGCTGAACCTGGCGAGGGACGCAAAGAATAATAAGAAGGGCTTCTATAGGTACATTAACCAGAAAAGGAAGGTTAAAGAAAGCGTACCCCCTCTGACGAGCAGAAGTGGTGAGCTGGTAACAACGGACGAGGAGAAGGCTGAGGTACTCAACAACTTTTTTGCCTCAGTCTTCACTGGCAACCTCTTCCCACACTTCTCGAGTGGATGGACCTCAAGGCAGGGACTGGGGGAGAAAAGTCCCTCCCACTGTATGAGAAGATCAGGTTCGTGACCACCTGAGGAACCTGAACATACATAAGTCTATGGGTCCCGATGAGATGCATCCCCGAGTCCTGAGGGAATTGGCTGATGTAGTTGCCGAGCCACTCTCCATGATATTTGAAAAGTCATGGCAGTCAGGTGAAGTCCCTGGGGACTGGCAAAAGAAAAACATTGCACCCATTTTTAAAAAGGGTAGAAAGGAGGACCCTGGGAACTACCGACCTGTCAGCCTCGGCTCTGTGCCTGGGAAGATCATGGAACAGATCCTCCTAGAAGCTATGCTGAGGCACATGGAGGACAGGGAGGTGATTCGAGAGAGCCAGCATGGCTTCACCAAGGGCAAGTCCTGCCTGACCAACCTAGTGGCCTTCTATGATGGAGTGACTGCATCAGTGGACGAGGGAAGAGCTATGGATGTCATCTATCTGGACTTCTGTAAGGCCTTTGACAAGGTCCCCCACAACATCCTTTTCTCTAAATTGGAGAGAGATGGATTTGATGGGCGGACTGTTCGGTGGATAAGGAATTGGCTGGATGGTCGCATCCAGAGGGTAGTGGTCAATGGCTCGATGTCCGGATGGAGAACAGTGACAAGTGGTGTCCCTCAGGGGTCCGTTCTGGGGCCAGTGCTGTTCAATACCTTCATCAATGACATAGACAGCAGGATCGAGTGCACCCTCAGCAAGTTTGCAGATGACATCAAGCTGAGTGGTGCAGTTGACATGCCTCAGGGATGGGATGCCATCCAGAGGGACCTGGAGAAGCTTGAGAAATGGGCCCATGTGAACCTCATGAGGTTCAACAAGGACAAGTGCAAGGTCCTGCACCTGGGTCAGGGCAACCCCCAGTATCAATACAGGCTGGGGGATGAAGGGATTGGGAGCAGCCCTGAGGAGAAGGACTTGGGGGTACTGGTGGATGAAAAGCTGGACATGACCCAGCAATGTGCTCTCACAGCCCAGAAAGCCAACCGTATCCTGGGCTGCATCAAAAGAAGCCTGGCCAGCAGGTCAAGGGAGGTGATTCTGCCCCTCTACTCTGGTCTGGTGAGACCCCACCTGGAGTACTGCGTCCAGCTCTGGAGCCCTCAGCACAGGAAGGACATGGACCTGTTGGAGCGATTCCAGAGGAGGACCACAAAAACGATCAGAGGGCTGGAACACCTCTTCTATGAGGAAAGGCTGAGAGAGCTGGGGTTGTTCAGCCTGGAGAAGACAAGGCTGTGGGGAGACCTTATTGCGGCCTTTCAGTACTTAAAGGGGGCTTATAAGAAAGATGGGGACAGACATTTTAGCAGGGCCTGTTGCGATAGGACAAGGGGTAATGGTTCTAAACTAAAAGGAGAGCAGATTCAGACTAGATAATAAGGAAGAAATTTTTTTATAATGAGGGTGGTGAAACACTGGAACAGGTTGCCCAGAGAGGTGATAGATGCCCCATCCTTGGAAACATTCGAGAACAGGCTGGATGGGGCTCTGAGCAACCTGATCTAGTTGAAGATGTCCCTGCCAATTGCAGGGGGGTTGGACTAGATGACCTTTAAAGGTCCCTTCCATCCAAAAGCATTCTATGATTCTATGATATTATGAGAAATAAGAAGCAACATTCCTTGTTCTTCATCTATGTGCCTGCTGTGTGTTGCAATAGTTCTAAGGATGCTTTTCTAAAAGTATGCCAAGGTTTATTCTTTGGCAACTCAGTATCATAGTGATATTGAGGTGTAGCATGGAAACTGGAACTTTTTTTTAATTTTAAATATTTAAAAAACATAAATGACTGCTACACATTTTTTCCAGAAGCAGTAAATATTATCAGAAGTAATTTAATAAAATTGTCTGCATGCTTAGTACAGTTGTAAATCATTTCTCATTGAAATAATGCCAACTACTGTAACTGTCTTGAAAATGTTAGCACTCTTCCTGCCAAAACTGAAAAGTCTACGTTAGGAAGCAGCAGAGTGCAACAGGATTTGGTCTATGAAACAGAACAGTCAGAGTTGAGTTTACCTCCACATATACACGTTTCAGACTAACTTTGTCCAGTTCACAGATTGAACATCTGTTAATATTTGGAGCACAAGATGCACTCCTGGAGACCATCATTTAAGATAGTCAATGTAAAAGAAATTTTCCAAGAACACTCGGCTGCAAGAATTGAGAGGTAACTGGGTACAACCTAGAGATCTGTTTCTAAGTGACACTGATTAAAATGCTAATGGTGACACATCCACAGACTAGCAATGTAATATTTCATCTTGAAGAAAGGATATATTAATGATCGCAGGAATTACTGTGATTTATTCTTTCAAGTAGGCTTTCTGTTATCACAGAGCTATCTGGGCACAGCTGACATTATTTTCAATCAGTTTCAGTAAAGCCCAAGCAATTCAGAGTAGGTGGTCAGAAAAAAAAAAAAAAAAAAAAAAGAAGAGAGATTCTTTTATACAGAGAAAAGGAAAAAATGCTAAAATCTAGAATAAGAATGCTACTCACAAAGAATTCAAAAGAACAAGAAAATTCCTTTTGATAACAAATTCCAGCTCCAAATGACAAAACCTCAGAAAATTAAATTTTTAGAGGGAATCTGGATAATTTGCTGGGGGATGGGGGGGGGGGGGGGGGACCGGGGGGGGGGACACCAAACAAAACCCTACATTACTCCTTGAAAAAGTCTACGTTTTAAAACTGTAGTAATGCTTTCCTATGCTTTACTTGCAGTACCATGTGCATTAAAAAGACTCATTCAAAAGAACATTACTCACCCAGCTTGGAAAATCAGACCAAGTTGGAACCCGTTGACAGAGGTCACGAAGAATACGTATGATAACCACACAGGACTGCAGACCATTAGCTCTAGCCTTGAGAGCAATACAAAAATCAAATTAATTAATCCCAGCACCTACAGCAAATAGGACTTGTTGAAAGACTAAAACACCACTGTTTAATGGAAGCTCAGATACAAGATTGAAACAAATCGTTCTACAACTTTATTCCATGAGCTTCCATTTACAGCAGTATTTTATACAGGGTTAGTAATTTAAGGTGGTAGAAGTCAAAGTGCACAGGTTATACAAGAATAATATTTCTTGATCCCCTGTACACTTTGACCTATGTTCACTTTTAACAATAAATACAGTATCTTTCTATATTAGAAATAAAAAGGATAAAGTAAAGGTCTAAGAAATAGGTATAGAGACTGAAAGGTCAAGGGAATCTGTTTGGTTTCTTTTTTGTGCCTTTGCCAGAATGCAAAGTCACTAAACCAAACAGTTGCTTCTCACCTTTCACTCCCTACACTTAATACACCTAAAGAAATAGGAAAAAAGTCTTAAATCTAAACACAAAGCTTTAAACACATATTCCATTATTTAAAGCAAATTTACTCTGCAGCCTTATGGAATATATAACAAATATACAACATATGATCACCCCAAGCGAGTCAAGCTTTCAACATCGCCTCCTCAATGACCAGGAAAAAAAAAAAAAAAATGTCAAGTGAGCAATAACTGCATAAAGCAGTTCCTCCATACTCAATCTTCTACATTTAAATTTAGGGACCAGAAAAATAGTAAGTATTATTAGCATGAACAACGCTGAGTGTTTTCACACAGTTAAACATTTATATTGCAACTGAACTAATCTCTCATAAGGCTACAAGAAGAAAGTAAAATGATGTTCCGAACCTGGAACCACTTAGCGTGGCGTAGAGCAGCCAGAGCGTCAAGGCATTTTTGCCTGTCCAAGACGTCCGGTGGGTCTTTCACCATACCCGAGGTTACATCTAAAATGGATTGAATTGGCAAAATGCAGTGAGGAATGGGTGTTTGACCAGGTGAGCAAGACACTTCCTTAAAGTAGCTTCAATGTCACACATGCCATTTGAAGTTTAAACACTTGAACAACAAATGTAAATGTTCAATAAAAGCCATTCAATTAGGATTAGGGCATCAACCCAGTATGAAGATCAAGAGCATATTATACTTTAGCTCTCAGGTTATTTTTGAATGCATTGCAGATTATGCAATGCATAGTACTTCTTTATTTAAGCTAACACTGGAAAAATACATCCCCTCTAAAATTAAAGGCTGAAGGAAGGATGGTTGGACACAGTGCACCAGCACAGAGAACACAAGACAGAAGGAACACAAAAATCCACTTTAACTAAGTAGAAATATTCAAACTTAGTTTCTTGTAACTGTACTGTTATTTGGGACCTACTCTTTAAAAGAAAAACTAAGTATTAAAAAAAAAAAAAATTATCTTAAAAGCACTAGGTGTTTAGTAATGATGTTATTTTTATCATACCTTAAACTTAAAATGGAAATTATTTTGCTTTAAAAAAAACCTGACTAAAGGAATGTGAAATGCTCTTCAGCATTACAGAGTGCCATTACTTTCTAGTACCCTCTCTCTTACTCATATAAATAAATTCCTCAGCCCATGATATATGTGCTCCAACATCATTTAGGATGCAAGGAAGGATCTCAAAAGGGACAGCTTTACTTAAGATTCAGCAGGAAAAAGAAAAGCAAGGAATAGTTTAAAAAACAAAGCAGAATGTCTGAAAGATACAGAAAATACAGTAGTTCTTGTATATTTAAATGTTCAGAAAAGGATTAATTAAATTACCAAGCTGATTGCTTTGTTACCAAAAAGAAAAAGACCACAAGGCCCTTTTGGAAGTGGTTTAATCAATGAAACTGGAACCACTGAACAATATGAAATGGTATCTTTGGTTTACTTAAAAATTGTAGGGATATAATGCAATGATCAGCTTTAAAAGTTCTTTGTTTTACTAATTATGAAAATGGCTATTATGACTAGTGACAAAGTATATTGGTAGCATTACATATATATTTTGAGTCTCATGAAACATGCCAGCAAGGAGAAGCTTCTAGGAATGCTGCAGAGAGACAGCTCTGAAACCACCTATTTATACACAAATGTAAAATAAATAGTAGGATACTTTACTATACAGAGAACTAAAAAGCCATGAATGAACATGGTGCTACAACTTTACAGTATAATCATTAAATATAATCTGAAGTACTACATTCAGATTTGGGCATTTTTTTTTATAGGCTAGTCCCATTGCTCTGCACAGGGCTAAAAGGGGGAGGATTTCAAAATAAGAACAAAGCTGAGAAGAACATAGGTATCTTCTCACACAGATATTCAAACTTATGGACTATATGTTAAAGTGGAAAGAAGAAAAACTGCACTAACAAGGCATTTACAGAGCAAATGAAGACAATTAAAGCGGTATTTCATTTAAAATAAAACGAAACCCCCAAAACCCCCCAAACTTATACAAGAGAGGTGCCAGGTAAGATAACTGATGAAACAAGTACAACTTGGATATAAAAGACAAGGAGTACATTTAGAGAAAACCCACAGCAGGAAAAAAAGAGGCAAAGTAAGGTTGAGAAATTAAAAATAAAAATATGGGTCTGTTGGGTCTAGTAGCCTAATCAGTCAATTATTTACATTCTTCTAAAACCAATATGCAAATAGGTGACACTGTGCAAATTTTTATCACAATAATTCACTACATAATTTGAAACTCCAATTACTTCTAGCTCTGAAAAACTTCAATTTGGAAAACAATTTTACTAAAAAGAATTACAGTTGAAGTGCACAGAAGAGAATCTTACTCAGTGCTGGAAATGTCGATCTAAAATATGCTACTAATAGATATCGTATGAATACCCTTGAAACTTAAAAAGACTAAGTCAGAAGTTGCAAGGCACCTATTGCACTGAGAATACATTGACTGAAAAAAAATGTATCAAGGAAACTCTTGTAATACTTAATCTGTGGATTTTTGCATCTGTTTCACATTTCAGGATTAACCCCTTAAAGACTATTTAACTGAATTCAGATGCCTAATCTACCACTCTGTTAAGCTAAGACAAAAAACTGAATTAATTTACAAAACAGAAGCACGAATTCTTACCCTATATAACTTATTACTAGACTAAATATAAGGGGTTAATCTTCAGTTAGACATGCTGTGTCCACACTACCTCTTCATTAAAAGTTAACAGGTATATCAATTTTGGTAAGTTTTGTTATGTGAAATACCTTTTACCCAGTCAACTATTTCAAGACTAGTGTGAACACTGCTTAATTCTAGGAAAGAGACAAAGACAAAAAGAAAAAAACTACACAAAATAACAGTAGATGCTAGGACTATGCATCCAAACCCCCTCCTTTGTAAAGCATGGCAGGTGTGACACTGAGCTTTAGAAAACCTTGGTCAAAAATCCTTCCAATGTCTTTGGCAGCAACCCCTGACAGGAATCAAGTCCCTTTGCTAGAAGGCTTTGGACCGGGGCTGTTAGCTAAGGATATTAAAAAAAAAAAAAAAAAAAAAAAAAAAAAAAAAAAAAAAAAAAAGACACACACGCACAAATATATGTGTTTATAAGTATGTACACTTTGTTTGCTGAAGGAAAGATTCCACAGCAGGGGTTAGAGCACTTTGAATATATCAGATTCAGTAAACTGTCAAAACGCACAATACTGTAAGGAACAGTAGCTATGCGGTTAACAATTTTATTTCACACTGGTTTTTTTTTTAGCCTTTTATCATGTAATGGAATTATTACACATCAAACATGATTCTACTCCACGTGCAAGTCTCAGTCTCATCTTTACTCAAACTGGTTCTTCCAGTAAAGCCTTCCTTATCACCTGAACTAGCTCCTCAAGCAGGCTTAAAGAAGAAAAAAAAAAAAAAAAAAAAACAAAAACAAACAAACAAAAACTTTAAACCATTGTAAGACACAGAGCATGAGAAGCTGCAGTAAGAAAAACCACAAACACATACTATTACTCTGCAGCAAATAAGCAGCAGTCTTCATAATAAAGCCTTCTTTGCTGCAATAATTTGCAATTCAGTCTTCTATTTGCTCTAGTTTCAAAAGTGAACTTTTCTGCACATTCATTTTATGCTGCTCAGTGTCTTGAAGAGAAATCTAACTTGATTTTGCTTGCCTATAGGCAGTACTGCATTCAGCAGTGAATAAACTCACAAGGATCATTTTAACTCAAGTGTGGGTCAGACAAAAATACAGATTTGTTTCCTTTAGGTGGCATAAATTAAGGGATTGATCATAGTAATTTGAAATTTATTTTCTTTTTAGTCTACATCATAGAATTTTAGGCCAGAAAATTGAGTATTGTGGCAGGAATCAATATTGCACTTTTGCACAGTACATTAAGAAATAAACATGGTGTTTAAGGTTTACTTCATTTAATGGTTAATGTAATTTAATAATCTTAATTTTAATTTTTAAGTTAAAGTATTCTTTATGAACTTAAATAATATGTGAAGTCTGATTCAGCACAGACAAACCAAGAGTCATGTTACACTTAGATTATCAAAAAACAAGTAGAATTGATTGGGTGTGACAGTACATGTACAAAGCCTTTATAGGCTAGGAATAATATGCACAGCTTAAAAATCATGTACAAAGCACTCTTAAAGACATTTCATAAGTCATCCAAACTAGAGAATGTATCTTGAAATTTTTCTTTCTGATTATGTAGGACGACTTTGTTAACACAGCTTGCTTACAATGCACTAGTCATAGCTACAGAACGTTTACTAATGCAATATAAAAACCTCAAGTATTTTAGAGGGCATGTAATGATGAGATGAAATAAAAAAAGCCTCTGTGGCTTATATAAATACGTATATACACAAGCACATGTATACATACACACATACAATTTTTTCAACCTGCATATGAGAAGTGTTAAGATAGCCTCAGATTTCCTATCTGTAGGTTCACTGTCAAACACCAGAACCCTGTTTGCCATGATCTCTTTCAACTATGAAAGTACAGGATTAAAAGGAAACAAAAGTTAATTTTATCTGACCCGTAAACAAAAAGAACCAATGTACTGCAGACATTAATCATGCTTGTTGGCTTAAAAGCTTTTGGAGCTTTGAAAGTGTTACAGAACAGACCCTAAAGCAACATTGCTGGCACCAGAGAAACTGTGAACTTCAGAAACGTAATTTGATTTACAAGCTCCACCTTCTGCTTCAGCTCAATGACAAAGCCATTTCTTATTGTACTAGTCTGGGTTTGCCAGTTGGATAGAAGACTGACTGTAATACCAGGAGCCTAAATATACTCAAAAAGCACTCCAGACCAAAAAGCAACCTCAGAGAGCTGGAAAAAAATCACATCGTCTTTTAAAGTTAGAAGCACCGTTACCATCAAAATTATTATAAAAGTGCATTTTAAGTGGCACTGCTATTTGGAATGTGTAAGTGATGGTAATACTGATCCAGTTTAAACCCAAAAACCTGTGATTTTTCTAAAACCATACAATCTTTCTCTTAGGGCAAGACTGCTCTAGAAAGCCAGTTTATAGCCACTTGCTATAAAATACTTAGTTTTCCACATAATTTGGGGGGGGGGATATATATCAAGTTTGTACCTTTTCCAGAAAGCTGAGGTTGGACATAAAGTTAGAATTTTTAAAAGTTAAATAAATGCATCATATAAGCATTTATTTTAACCAACTATTCTCTATCGAGATTGGTTGTTGAAAAACAAGGTTTCAATCAAATATATTAGTTGTGCCAGCATGTTGCCTTCTAGGACCTTAATGCCATCTTAAGCAGAACAAACATATAAAAACAGTTGAGAAAGAAGTAACATCTTTAACAACTTCCCAACCTCCATCCCTCATGTACTCCTCCCGAATGACTGGAGATGTCAATGTGATAGTAACTTGCATTTTGGGTTCCACACATGAATTTAAAATTATTGCTGCTTCTGGGACTGCACACTTGATATCATATTTCTCAGGACTTATTACCTAAATATTGAGAAACAGAAATTTCTATTAGCATGTGGCCAAGAAAAATATGGGGAAGAAAATAGATTTCAACAGTCTTTTTAATAGAAAGACAGAAACGTAATATAATTATATGAAGCAGATACCTCTGTATTCAAAAGAAACAACAGTACACACAATTTAGATAGATATAGATATAGATATATATATATATATGGACTTGCATACTGTTTCCAAATCATTAATGAAAATACACAGCAGCCACCAAGCATGCAAAAGAAAAAAACTACCCATAAAGGAAATTCATATACTAAGTAAATTACATAACAAGAATCTCGACAGCGTTTGAGATAAAGAAAAGCCTCGGTGCTACTTAAAATGCCAGTTGGATATGTTTCTCATAGGAACATAGGAGCCTTTAAAAAGCACAAAGATGCAGTGGTTCTTCTTCAACCTCGCAGTTACAGGATGGGTACTGCTAGGCACATTCTATACTTGGCTGTCACAACATCCTCTAAATACTGGGGGGGGGGGGGGGGGAAATGTAAGAGTAACAAGGTGGTTATTCAGAATTGCTTCTTGCAACTAGATTTAATAATTCTAAATACCCCCAAAAGAAAGCTGTAGGTGCCTCTATCACCTTCTTCACAAACTAGAGGGACAAGTGACTTGTCCACAAAGCCAGACCAAGATGTGCAGTTTTTAAGTTTTCTGTTCTGTTATTTCAAACAAGAGCAAACGCAAGATTATTTTCTAATTAATCTGATCCTGCTAATGCTTCTACCATGCTACTGATTCTGCCGAGCATTTTACCAGACTGCACTGAAATACTAATGCTGTGACAAGCATTCTATAATGATGGTGGGCAGACTTTGATCACTAGAGAACACTGGAGCTAAAGAATTTATTCTGTACTTTCATTTCTTGTAGAAATACAGCAAATAGTTTATATGAATTCTGCTGAATGGTCTAAGACTGTATGTGCTTCTGGGATGGTTTTAGTTTTTTTTTAAGTGCCAAATTAAAAAAAAAAAAAAAAAAAAAACACAAAAACAAACAAAAAAAAACCCAAAAAACCCCACAAGACTTAGTTAACTACTTGTGGGACTACAAAGCACTGACATATACAAATTGGAAACAAGACATAAGTACAAACAGACTAGCATTAATGGAGAACTTTGACCTTCAGGCAGCACGAGCTTCCTGTAACGCTGCACAAATTACCTCTGTCGCTGCTGGTAACTGGATAACAGTCTGTCTTCTGCTCATTTCTATTTCCCAGTTAAATGAAACCTATTAAATGACGATTGATGCTACACCACTAACAGAAACACCTAGACACTTGTATGGACACAATATACAGAAAGCAGGGACTATGCTGCATGTTTTGAATTCAGACAGAAACATTCAGAAAACGAAAAGAAACTGAACCTGAGCTAAGAAATGCAGCATAGTCAGCCCTGCAGACATTTGACTTGCGGACAGATTTTTACAGTATCTTTACAAAAATTCATATCCAAAAATCTAAATTCTACTTACTGCAAGTTGTTTGGGAAGACTTTCAGCAATACGACTGAGTAACATCTTTGAAGGCTTCTCAGCACATAACAAAACAAGATTGACGTTTCGGTCTCCACGGAGTAGCAAACCTTTAGCCAAAACACCTACCCGTAGAACTCCTTTCAAAGCTCTGTGAATTATAGTTAAAAGTTGCATTTAAAATAATATAAAAGCCATAAAACTAATCCTGAAGATAGAAAAGTGAAATAAAATAGGAGTATTCCATATACTCTTGAGGCCATAGTGACATACGCCATATCAAAATCCAAAGAGAACAGAATCCCTGGAAGCATTGGTAACAGCGCAAGGAAAAACATAAAATGACTTCAGAAACAAGTGATGAAATTCTTAAAAAATAATAATTAAAAAAAAAAATACCTGTCTTTACTACCATCTTTTTTGTCATCTCCCTCTTTGCTCTTGCTTTTTTCATGGTCAGTCATATTGTCAGAAACAAGTTTCAAAGCACGCTCAGTAATAGAAACAATTTTTTGGACTGCTTGAAGTTCCTCCTCTGTTGGATATATAGCTGCATGTTTGGTCATCACATAGCGGTCATCGGAGGAATCAGGGCGGCGCAGAGGCTAAACAGACGAAAAAGTACATTTCTGAAATTTGTGTACATTTCCAAGTTCACAGATGATATGTGACCAAAAACCAAACATGTGGCTAAACAACAGAATATTCAAACCTCAAATCATTGAAACGTAACAAAACATGAACTGAAGTGTCCTTAACAACTTACACTGGTCACAATCAATCACATCTGAAAAAACATGAAATCTATCAAAAATAAACAAATTATGAAATCCCAGGATCAAAAGTACCTCCCCAACATCTGTTGTCTTTCTGTTAACTGGGAAATACTCGCATACTGCTGCAAAATAAAGTATCCATGATTGCTTTCATAGAATCACAGAAGAATTCAAATAGGAAGGGACCTCAGGAGGTCCTCTAGTCCAACCTCCTGTGCAAACCATGGTCAGCTATAAGACCATATCATGTTGCTCAGGGCTTTATTCAGTCGGTTCTTGAAAACTGCCAAAGATGGAAGCTGCACAACACGTGTGTGTGTGTGTGTGTGCGCGCGTGCGTGTGTAAATTCCTGTATTGAGTCTGAATCTCTTTTGTCTCAGCTTAAGCTGGTTGTATCTCGCCCCCTCACAACTGTAAAGAGCCTGGCTCCATTGTCTTTATAACGCACAGGTATTAGAAGGCTATTACATCCCACTGAAGCTCTCTCTTCTCCAGGCTGAACAAGCCCAGATCCCTCAAGTCTCTCCTCACAGGGCACGCACTCCAGACCCCTGACCATCCCGGCACCCACACACTGAATCTGCTATGGTTTATCAGTATCTATCTTGTACTGGAAAGCCCAAAACTGAATGCAGTATTGCAATTTGGGTCTAATGAAAGCCGATCACTTCCCTTTATCTACTGATTACGCTCCTGTTAATATCACCCAGGATGCTATTGGCCTTCCTTGCTGCCAGGGCACACGGTTGGCTCATGTTCAGCTTGCTATCTGCCAAGAACCCTAGGTCCCTTTCAGCAGGGCTGCTACCCAGCCTGTCACTTCCCAGCCCCTCAGTGCAAGGGGTTATACCTTCCCAAGTGCAGCATTAGGCATCTGTCCTTGCAGAATTCCATAAAGTTCCTGTTGGTCCATTCCTCCAGTCTGCCTAGGTCCCTCTGGATGGCAGCCCTGCCCTCAAAGGTGTGAACTGTTCTCCCCACCCTGAACCGATTCAGTTTTGTGTCAGCTGCAAACCTGATGAGTGTGCACTCACTCCATCACCTTTCAGATCATTGATAAGGTGCTAATGAGACAAATCCCAGAATAAACCCATGTGGTACTGCACTTGTTACTGACCTCCAGGTAGAGTACGACCCACCACTAACTATCCTCTGGGACTGATGATCCAACCACTTTTTATCCATACATTTGTCCAAAATTAGATAAATAAAGTATAATGCAATTAAATAAAATAAAAAGTAGTACACAAATCCAGAGCGACTTGTATTTCAGAAGAAACAATATTTGTCTTCAAGGCATCCTTTTGTCATATAAGTGGACTTATTTTGGAAAACAGGTCCGTTTACACAGTTTCATTAGTATATAATTTTTTCTTCACTTTTCCAAATCCTTTATTAAGAAACACTGAAGACAACTGAAGTAGCACTGAATAATTTATAGTTCTTAACTGTGCCTCCTGGTAAGTATGATTTCTTCCCCCCCCTCCAAGTTAAGAAACTCACAGCTGGTCCTTGGGGCTGAGGGGGCATTCCTGGTCTAACTCCCAGCAGGCCTAGAGGGCCCAGAGGACCATGAGGATATCCTCCATCTGGTATTCTACGACGGTCATCCCAGTGATGCTGCTCTTCCTCCATTCTCCTCCAGTACATGTCCTCTTCATATCGCCTGAAGTGCATCAATCAAAGTGTTCTCTTTATATAGCAGTTAATACTTCCAACCATTTAAATAAATTCTTGGATGTCCTCACTAACTCATTTCTAGGAGTCATGAGCAAATACCAGAGGGTAACCAAAATGAATGGTTATTTTGAAAGTGGGCCTGAATTTATAGCAAATAATTCTAGTAAGTCTACATTCCTCAGAGGGATTGAACACTAACAAACAAAACCAAATAAAAAACCCAGAGGGATAATGACAACTTAATTTAAAACAAGACAGTACAGAGTTCCCAAAACAAGTATTCAAAATAAGTAACTACAGAAGCAGAGTTAGTTTTAGATAATCTGACTGCAACTTTGTCTCATTCATTGATAAAACAGAATGCATTACCTCATTTCCATCCTCCAGCGTTCTTCCTCTTCTCGCCTTCTCCAGTATTCTTCTTTCTGCATCTGTTTCCTCATCTTCTCTTCTTGAATTTTTCTTGCTCGAATACTGGGCTTTACTTCTACTTGTAAGTCTGGATTTACTTTTTTCTAGTTCAGAAAAATAATGAATGAAATGTTGGTTTGCCTCTTGTCATCTCAAGGTTACGAAGTTCTTCTGACACATTTAACACACACTACTGGTCTACGATAAAATAGAGGGGAGTAAAATGCAGTTTTAGAACTGCACTGAATGAATAGCTGAAGAAGAAAAATCTGTGTCCAGTATTTTAAAGGAAAGAAATAGCAACATATTACAAATAGCATGAATTCCCTCTTCAACTATATGAGAACAAAGCAATTTAAGATTAAAACATTACATAAAATATTAAGTAATATGCTGTTCATTCTGTAGCAGGATGACTACTCTATAACCTGAAAAAAAATTTCATCTTAACTACAGTGTGCTTCCTGATGCCCTGTCCTGAAGGGTCCCTCATACAGGGGGCATAATCATGAGTTACTGAGTATATTTTTCTGGCAATTTTTTCCTCTTCTTTCATCCCTTTCATGATTATGCAGGCCTGCTGTATCTCCTGTGACCATAGCAGATTCTTCCTATATAACCGAGAGGAAAGTTTTTCACAATGAGAACAGTCAATCATTGGAATAATCTCCCCAGGGAAGTGGTTGACTCCGCTACGCTGAACACGTTTAAGACTCAGCTGGACAGGGTGCTGGGCCATCTCGTCTAGACTGTACTCTTGCCTAGAAAGGTTGGACCAGATGATCCTTGAGGTCCCTTCCAACCTGGTATTCTATGATTCTATGAATCTTATAATAATCAAAACGCACACCATATGTCAGTAAAGGTGTCTCTCCATTCATGACTAAAAGTCTGCAACACTTGTTTCTCAAATGTCTCCACAAACGGTTTACGTGGTTTATCCTGCCAAAAACATTGAGCACTACTATTTTACACTATCTGAAATTCATGGTAAATGACATAAAGCACCTACTGTTGTTTGCATATGTTGTACAATATTTTAATGTTGCAAAGGTTGCCTGAAAGCAATGTTCAAAATGTTTTAAAAAAAAAAAACAAAAACCAAAAAAAAACCAAAAAACAACACAAATCAAAATGCAGTTTCACAGTCTGTATTACTACTTTAAAGACTATACTCCGTAAGAAATATATTTCTCTAGCTTTTTTATATGCTGTTTACTCAGAATACCTACTTTTGACTAGTCTTTAAATGTAAGAATGTGTAATCAGTCAGCTGACATCTGGTGGATTTTCAGATAGAAGCATTAGCATTTCTACTAACCTTATACTGAAGTCTGTGCCGCCTCCCTTTTAAGTGCATCTCCTTGGCATTAGGATCATTAAAACTGCATTCACAAAGTTTACAGTGAAAGCGGATCACCTTTCCTTCATCATTTCTTACCTGGAAAATAAGGTATAACACATTTGGCTTTTTTTTTTTAAAAACCAAGCTGATGTAGAAATTAATCTAATTCAGTGACACTGAATAACATCTACCCATCTCAAAACATGCTAAAAAGTTCACACAGTAACTGAAAGAAGGTAAAATCAAACTTTCAGTTCTGACAGACACACCATTGTGTTTGGTAATGAATAAAGAACAAAAGTTCTTCCATTCCAAAGAGTACACAGCTTTAAACTCGAGTCTGAACATATTGATTTGAATAATTACAAACCTGCAAATGATGAAATTTACATCAGACTTCATCCACGTATCTCATGCCACTCACATGAAGAATGCCCCACTGAGCGTAAAAGAAACATGCACAATACAAAAACATAAACATATGCACAAGCCTTTGCAGGTTCAATGCCTTGTCACTCTTATCTTCAAGGAAGACCCAGGGAATTACAGGCCAGTCAGCCTCACCTCGATCCCTGGGAAGGTGATGGAGCAGCTAATCCTGGAAACCATTTCCAGGCACATTAAGGACAAGAAAATCATCATCAGTAATCAGCATGGCTTCACCAAGGGGAAGTCGTGCTTGATCAACTTGATAAACTTCTGCGACGAAATGACTGGCCTGGTAGATGAGGGGAGAGCAGTTGATATTGTCTACCTGGACTTCAGTAAGGCCTTTGACAGAGTCTCACATATCCTCATAGACAAGCTGTTGATATATGGGCTGTATAAGCATATAGTGAGGTGGATTGAAAGCAGGCTGAATGGCAAGGCCCAGAGGGTGATGATTGGTAAAACGAAACCTAGTTGGAGGCTAGTAACTAGCAGTGTACCCCAGGGGTCAATACTGGGTCCAGTCCTGTTTAACATCTTCATTAATGATCTGGATGATGGGGCAGAGCGTACCCTCAGCAAGTTTGCTGATGACACAAAACTGGGAGCAGTGGCTGATGTGCCAGAGGGTTGCACTGCCATTCAGAGAGAGAGAGAGAGATCTCAACGGGCTGGAGAAATGGGCTGACAGGAACCTTGTGAAGTTCAACAGGGGGAAGTGCAAAGTCCAGCACCTGGGGAGGAACAACCCCATGCACCAATATATGCTGGGGGCCACCCAGATGGAAAGCAGCTTGGCAGAAAAGGACCTGGGGGGTCCTGGTGGACACCAAGTTGAACTTGAGCCAACAGTGCGCCCTTGCAGCAAAGAAGGCAAATGGCATCCTGGGCTGCATTAGACAAAGTATTGCCAGCAGGTCAAGGGAGCTGATCCTTCCTCTCTAACCCAGCACTGGTGAGGCCACACCTGGAGTTCTGTGTCCAGTTCTGGGCTCCCTAGTGCAAGAGAGACATGGACATACTGGAGAGAGTCCAATGAAAGGCCACAAAGATGATGAAGGGACTGGAGCCTCTCTCCTATGAGGAAAGGCTGAGAGAGCTGGGACTGTTTAGCCTAGAGATGAGAAGGCTCAGGGGGGATCTTATTAATGTATATAAATACCTGAAGGAAGGGTGCAAAGAGGACAGAGACAGGCTCTTTTCAGTGGTGCCCAGTGACAGGACCAGAGGCAATGGGCACAAACTGAAATACAGGAGGTTCCCTCTGAACATCAGGAAACTTTTTTTACACTGTGAGTGTGACTGAGCACTGGCACAGGTTGCCCAGGGAACTTGTGGAGTCTCCCTCCTTGGAGATATTCAAAAGCTGTCTGGACATGGTCCTAGGCAACTGGCTCTAGGTGGCCCTGCTTGAGCGGGATTGGACCCCCAGAGGTCCCTTCCAACCTCAACCATTCTGTGATTGTTTCATGTTGAATAAATTGTCACTAAAATAGTTAAAAAATAATCCAACATTTTCATATCCATACCTCCTCCACATAGTCATGGCCCACTGGCTGGACATCACTTTGCAAGGCAGCAAGAGTCGTAGGAGTCGCTGGTTCAGCTGCTGTGTCTAGTTTTACTTCCTGTGTTTGTACTGTAGCAGCGGTTGTTGTTTTAACACTTTCAGCTGATTTCATTTCTTCCAGTTTACTTCCTGTTGTCTGAAGCTTATTACCACCTACAAATCAAAAAAGTTAAATCGTCAACTTTCATAAAATGAGAATATGATTACACATGATGTGCAGACTGAAGACTATTTGCAAGTATCAGTGTTTTGGCCAAAGCATTATCAGTCTTTTAAAGTTAGTTAAAACTTAAACATTTTAAATACAATTAAAGGTTTTTTTTTAAAAAAGTTTAACAACAAGTTATTTAAACAGTTTTTTATTTTAGCAAGAAAAACTTTTGCTTTATATAGTTGCAATTTTCATCATCATTTTCATGCTTTTTCAAAAGAGATAGGACTAGAACTGAATGGGAACAACTCAGCAAATATATTTTAATAATCTCTTTTTTTTTGTCATCACTTTTTTTTTTTGTGTAAATGGATCCAAAAAAGTACTTCAAAACCTTATAATGTTTGTACTAACAAAGGTAGTATACTCTCAGTGTTGCAACTGCATAGGTCTTTCCTTCAAGAGCAGGATAGCTTATTGTTGAACAACTGCTTCCTATCTCTAAATGTCTGTCATGCTTATTTCAAAAGTTTCCACCATTAGAGATTTCCACTGTTACAAGGATGTTTCAGTTGCCCAGTTATCAACTGCCAATCTACTGCAGGTTGGCTTAACAGCCCAGGCTGTAAACGGAAATTAGAACCAACTGGATTATAAACTGCAATACTCCAACAGCTACTACATAAGAAACCAAAGGTGGGAGGCTTCTTATGAAGGTGGGAGAAGCCTCCAAGAAAGGTCAGGTGGAGACAACAGGGCAAAAAACACCATAAATTGTGAAGCAAAACTTTTATATACATTCTTATTTTCACCTATCAGTAATTCTCTGAGAACATACGGTTACTCATGCATAAAGTTAACTAAATACATTTGTATTTGTTGCACTAAGATCTTTAAAAAAATATAGAATAGGTTAGGTTTCAAAATAAAGACTGACTTCTGTACTTGCCAACAAAGTTTATTTTCGGTGTAGATATTTTCTTTACAGCTATATTAGCAGCGGTTGAAGATGTTTTGTTGTTGGATGCCGTGTTAAGTGGTGCGTTTGCTGTGGGAGTAAGAATTTTCACTGCAGAGGATGCAACAGAGGAGTTCACAGTACTACTGCTAGTTGCTATATTTGAAGCAGAGGCAGTTGGTTTGGAAGCAGATGTGGATGTTGAGGAAGTAGCTTGGGTAACCACATTTGGTTCAGTTGAAGGAATGGGTTTGCCAAGTTTTGTGTGTAACTTTACTACCTATAAGAATAAAGAGAAATTCATAATATGATCTCCCTGGGATAACTATAAAAAATGAATTTGTTATAGGTTATGGAAGCTTTAACAGAAACATCAATATCACTAAAGCACACACCACACCCCCCACCCCACCCCCCAAAACCAATATAACTTAAAAGTTATTGCTTCTTTACAGAAAGAAGTATAAGTTTCTGTGTATTTTCTCCTCTCTAAGATGAGAAAAAATGATGGGAAGAAATATACGACTGACTTGTATAATAAGGACAAGAGAAAGTTCTTACTTTCTGATGCTTGGCTCCACGGATATGGGCAGCATAAGCATCTGCTCCTGTACAAGACACATCACAAAGCTCACAGCGCAACTGATTCTGAGTTCCACGAGCAGAAGTGCTGCTGTTATTGGTGTTCTGGGAAGCTTTTAATGCTGCTTCTTTCTTTTTGTGTTTCTGGCCTTCTAAGTGTTCTTTATAAGTCTGTTTAAATAAACAATACACACACAATAAGCTGTCTTTGTACTGCTCATTCATCATTCATGTGAATACATGTAATACAGAACATAGCATAAACCACATGCTTTGTATGAGAAATACTTCCTATACTGAACATTTCTTCCATATGACATGCTCTGAGGCATAAGCAGACCACTTCTAAGACCAAGAAATTTTCTTCGCTACCAGGATTCCACTTTTAGGTAATACAATATGATCTTTTCTCCTCTACCTTCTCACTTCCTCAATGAAGTACTGGTCAACAGATATTACCATTGAAAGCTTGATAAGATCAGAAAACTGCGTCTCAGTTGCAGTTTCCTGCATTGCATTGAATTATTCTTGATTTTTAATTTTCCTCAAACTACAAGACCACAGTTATTAAATGTATCCAGAGAACTAAAAAAATAAATTCAAAAGAAGGTAGCACATAAATAAAGCTGTGCTGAAAATGAAATGCAGAAGTTGATATTTTGTTCCTATACCAACACTGGCAATCTATAGAGCAGACAGGGTGGGAAATAATGACAAATTTACCTAAAGAGTAAGAACTGTTTTGCCAAACGCACACGCAAACACTCTGCATGAACTGATATCTACTTTTTATGCACTTGTACCCACTGTGAAACTAAACTGGGATGCTGGAATACAATGAAGAATAAGTTTTCAGGCTTACCATTCACAAAGTTTTGAAAAAAGTATTTTCTAAGAAGCTTGCTATGCTAAAAGAGCAAATCAAATTCAAAGTTTAGAATATTTCTGGAGTCCAAAGCACAGTTGAAGCTTCTCTGTACAAGCTAAGGGGATGCATCTTTTTGTCTTCTCATAGGACTTCTTTCTATAATAGCACACATTTTCATTTAATTATTCCTTTAGTAAAAGTATAGAATCAGGTCTTTAAAATTAACAAATATTCTTAAAGGAGTCTTTTTTTTTTTAGTTGAAAAAATTATGAATAAAGCATATAGCAGAATATTACATAATACAGGTACCTGTGGTCCAGCACAGCTGATCTTACAAACATCACAGTAATGGATCTGGGGCGGTTTGGGAGGTTGCTTTGGTTTCAGTTGCTTATTTTGGAATGGTGCCTTTTTAGTAAAGGTGGTCCCTGTCCAAGCAGCTGTTGCAGCTGCTGCAGCAGCTGCTGCCACTGCCTGTTTCTGTTGCTGCTGCTGCTGCTGGTAATAGGACGATGCAGCTGAATACACTGCAGCTTCATAGCCAGAATAAGAGGTACCTCAAAGATCAAAATAAAATAAATGTTACATCACTGTACATCATGTATCAATTACATAATACACTAATTCCAAGCATGCTGCATAATAGAGTTGGGGATGGCAGGGCAGGATATAAACAATTTATTGAGATCTTGTTAGGCAGTCTGAATTTTTCTTGATGTTTCACAGTACACAAATACATAGCATACCACTTATATCAGGAATATATTTGATTTTAGACAAATCTTTGCAGATACGCAGTTGTGTTAGATATATCAAAGCATCCCTAAAGAATACGTGAAATTTCCTGGTACATCTGGTAAGACCGAGTATGATGTAACAAGAATTTTAATAAAAGATTTATCAAAGGCCACTTGAAGCAAGCAGTCTTCCAGAACCAGATTTACTGTTCAAATTCCAAAATGAAAAGGAGGACAGATATTATGTAGGGGGGGGGGGGGGGGGGGACACACCATGAAGATAAAAGACAGAATGGCTAGTGCTATTACATTCTATTTCACTGATTTAAATTGTTTTAGTGCAGAGAAGGTGCTTGCCCACTAAAACCTCTGCAGCACACCCTGTCTACACACTCCTTGATTTCTAGTATCAAAGTTGAATAAATCAAGGAAACTGGGCTTTCATACCTTTGAGCCAGTTTTCCCATAAACTTTCTACATCTACTGGTTCAACTACTTTAATCCTCTGATCAGGCTCTGTTTCAAGGAAGTCTTAAAATCCCTTTTTAAACAGAAAACAAAACAAAACAAAAAAGTTCAAGGTAGCTATAATATGCCGATTGATTACCATCTGGCCATAAAGTTAACATCTTTTCATCTCGAACTACTTTTTGGATGTCTAATGTTTGGACAAAAGTCTTTTTTTTAGCACCCATTCTCTTCCCATTTTGGGTCAAGACAACTCAAACTTACATGATTTATATTGGACTGCTCCTCCCTGTCTCTGTAACTGCTGATTGATGTCAGCATGCTCCCAATTTCCCTGGGTTATATTTGTGTGGATGTGTTTCCTTATTTTTTCTATCCCCCATCTTTTCTCTCAAAACCTTACAGTAAGTCACAAAACACCATGCACATAGCAATGCCAATGCTTTGTATATTCTCACATGTAACAAAATAGGCAAATAAAAACATCAAACCTCTTTTAAAGATACATCAAAATATTTTGCCATTATTATGATTTAACTGGTTGATACTTCTCAGTAGACTATGATGCAATTGAACACAAACTGCTAAAATTCTGAGTATTTAAATCCTCTCCTGTAACAACTGCAAAGATCCCAGCAACATAATATGCAAAATTCTTACCAGAGTAAGTAACCGCTGTTGTACTGTATGTTGCACTTTGAGTATAGGATGGAACAACAGTAGCTGCAGCTGCTACTGGCTGCACAGTAGAGGATACCGGATATATAGAAAATGTAGTTGTTGCTGGACTTGGGGTTGCAGGTTTTATAGCTGTCACTTGTCGTGTTTGCTGGGCTTGGGTATACTGAGTTGCCCCTTGGCTATATCCTGCTTTTGGAGCTAATTAGGATAGAAGTGTACAAACATTAATATGTTTTAGTTGAATGAAATGCAAACCATATTAAGTGATACTTAATGATATGCTGGGAAATAAACACATAACAAGTGTTTTTTGTTTTAGTTTGGTTGTTTTTTGCCTTTTTGGTTGGTTGGTTTTTTTACAGTAATGGTTATGCATCACCTACCATATATCATACAACTGTTTAATCATGTCACAGCTCACACTAGTAAGCCTCAGATTTATTTATGCATTTTTAACTGTGCTGCCATGTTTTTAAACAACCTTCTCGTTCAATGGTTTTACTAGAGTACACTAAACCAAATTACATCTAAACTTTCCTATTATTCCTAATTAAAGTAAAAAAAGTAAATATGATTTATGCTTTGTAGCATTCATGATACCAATAAAGAACTACATACATTAAGTAACTAAAGAATTAAAAAAAAAAAGTCTTTCTAACCAAGTTATCATCTGAACCCACCACTGACTTTTTGAACGTACTTCAGCAAAAAAGTTTGCCTAGAAGTACATTTTGGGTGTATTTAATAACAATCCAAACCTCAAAGACAGTTACTTATGGCAATGTCACAATAGTGTTCAAGTTCTAGGTACAGCAAGTTTTTCTACACGTTGACAGGGATTACATGTCAAAACTAAAAAGAAAAAAAATCTGGATAATGTGAAATATTCAAAGACATATTTTTAAGGTATTAAAGTAGTACACAGACTGTGTATAATGACAGGAGTTTGAATCATGCCACCCACCTGTCTGGTAGTATGATTCAGCTACTGAAGGTTGAGGCTGGGCAGCAGCAGCCACAGCTGCAGCAGTCGCTGTTGGTTGTTGATAGTATTGTTTGCTGTCATAAGCTACAGCTGGGGCAGTAGATCGAACATAAGAATAGGAATCCTAAAAATTCAAAAAAGAAAAACCAGTAAATTTCTCCTTAAGTATATATCTGGAGTAATAAAAATCATTAGCAGAGTCAAAGAATTTTCTTCTATTCTACTAAAGTAGATTTAAAAAAATATTTACAGATACAGTATATACTAATATATGCATTAAAGAAATTAAATTTATGTTTACAGATACTTTAGGCCTGAAGACAACCCTGACAGTCTTTTTCAGACTTAATATAGGAATTAACTTCATGCTATTAAATCACTTTCGCTTCCAAATTATTTTTGTTACCAAAAAGCAACTATTCTCACTAGTTTTTCATGACTGTATCAGATTACATTCCTGTAAAATAAGAAGGAAAAAAGCACCACAGATCTCCACAAACCACAATAAGTTCACAAGTTTACAAACATGACTCTCTATTGGCTTTAAAAATCCCATCATCAACAATACTTTTCTTGGTTATATTTTTTTTAGAGTATGAAAGTGATACTTTTAAAGCATCCTTTACTTTTTGGTGTATCAAAAAGTTCCCCCCATCAGGGAATCATATCTAGTTTATAAGGGCAAGGCAAGTAGCCCATTCAACACCTCCAGAACTCAGGAGATGGTTAGTAGGCTTAGAAGGGGAGGGCTTGGAAGACATTATATGCATGTACATATATTCTCCCATCCTCACCATATTTATGGTAAAGCATCAAGAGTTGATCAAACTGAGGGGTAAGCAAGACACGAACTACATTATCTGAAATGTACTAATGTATAAAATTTCTTTTTATTTCAAAGAAATATAACAATAAAATCTCTTTTCCATCCAACCTGTGTAAAGTAGAATTATTTTTCTTTAGTTTAGGGGACTCTCTTCTGTCTGAATGCATCTAATAACTGACTAGTTTAATGACCTTGTAATTATGAGTAAACATGCTACTGGAAAGACTCCTAAATTTCGATTCATTACCATATGTAACAAATTATAAAAGCCATACAAAGAAATTCATAACATACAGCAACAGTATAGTAATTTTAAACAAAAATACTAATTAGAATCCAGATAATGCCTTGATAAGTTTAGGACTAAAAAGTTAAAGAATTGTTACAAGGAACATACTGTTTCAATGTCTTCTGTCTCAAAGTAAATGTACATTTTAACTATGAGCCATGCCATAAGAGTTTAACAATTCTTGTGCATAAACACACCAGCCTGGAAATAGCCACTGAAGACTGACTAACAAATGCTAATGTAGTAGAAAAGCTGATAAAAATACAAATAAAGCTCACATTTCCAACGGGAAACTACCTGGCCATGTAAACCCCCTCATCTTTCTGCATCTAAGCTGTCTGATTGAAATCAATGGGCTAGGGTTACTGATGTGCATATATGCTTGCATTGTGTGAATCTAGACAGACAAGAAAACCTGCAACTTCTCACTCTTTCTTAAAAACTGGAGTAAACACTTATGTTAGGTAAGTCCCAAGATAACCTCTACAGACTGAAATCTTCCAACTGCAAAACTAATGCAGCACTCTGATTTGTACTGCTAAGTTTCTTTATTCCTGAACTGAAGAGGAATACAAGTAACTGACAGGATATTGTTTCATACGACATTTAAGCCAGCATAAGAATAGGAAGTTGTCTGAGGTACCATCACATCTCTCCTCACAGCCCTACATGATCCCACCTCCATCTCTTGCATTGGCATCACAACTGTGCAGAACCAAGGAAATTCTGCAGAAGCCTGTCAAGACTGCTACTCCTTTTTTGGTTGGTTAGTTTTCTGTGGGATCCTTATCCTGAACTGACCCACCCAAATGCTGACAACTGCTAGATTTGACGCAAGTAAGTGTCAGCAAAGGCCAGGGCAAGATGAAAATAGACAACAGTTCCTTTTTGTAGAAGCCTGTAGCCACACGAGGTTAGGCAGAGGTCTCACAAAGGGTACCCAAAACCTACCCAAAGGGTAGTTCCTCTCCTAGGGTAATCTTCTATCCTCTTACGTTTGGTACTAGAGCTCCTGTGGCACCCAGGAATCTGACAAGGGAACTATTTCTATTTCCCACTGAAAGTTTTTATTGGAACAGTTTTTTCATCTAAATCAGTTCCATTACCCAGTTTACCACATAACACTTGAATATTTAGGCTAGCTGAGACAAGTATTTCAGCAGCAGCCATTTGAAGATAAATGTCAATTCATCGCTTATTGTGTGAATGTCTAAATCTTAGCTCCTGCAGTACTACTGCTGATAACCCTCTATATGCGCCATATGAGACTGCAGTCACTTCATATTCTATCAGTTTTAGCTACCAAGTAATTTGAGTTGCATTCAAACTGATTCATGGAAGAAAAAAAATATAAATATCATCACATTCTCTTATCCAAACAGACCTCCTCCTTTTAACATATCATTTAAAAATCACACAAGTAATTTTTTTTTTTTTTTTTTAACACACCTGGTAATTCTGCGTAGTGACAGGAGGTGGTGGTGGTGGAGCTTCTTGTTGCCTCTGTGTATAACCATAATCTGTAGCTGTGTGCGCTGTAGGATAGCCTCCATAAGCAGCAGCTGTTGCAGCAGCTGCAACAGCTACTGGAGCAGGCCTGGCTACTGCAACTGTAGCTGCTGCTGGAGCATAGGCTGCAGTAACTGTGTGTGCAGCGACTGGTGCCTGGTGGACAGTGTAGCTAGCAACTGTAGTTGGATGGGAATAGGCTACACCCGAAGCTGGCTGCTGGCTATATTGGAAAAAGACAGTAAGTAAATAATTAGATTGATTCAACATACTAAGCTAATACCTAAACATTTCAAAATCCCAGATTTGATTATACTTGTCTGTTCTACAGACAGACCTGGAACAGCTATCTATCTATGCATACACTTTAATGGCTTTTAATATCTCTCTTCTATCACCATTAAAAAGGCTGTATCATTTTGAAGTTTCTGTGGACACAGATATCATGCAGGTGATGACTTTCTTCTTAGCAAGGGGGGGGTGTTGTTTTCCACTGCTTGAAAAGAACCCAAGTCTTTCATTCAAAATAATACAGAAGTCTTACACTGTTATCTTTTCATGACTGATAAGTTTAAGTGTTTCAGTAGTTCTTCAATAAAACTGACATACCTGTCAAATTAAGAAAAATACTACTTTCCTGTGAGAGCTCATTACTGACCTGCACTTGCATGATGTTTTTCAGTAAACCACATTAAATCAATAAGATTTTAAAGACTTCCATGAAAATTAGCTCAGAACTCTTAAATTTAAGGCAGAGACACTTTAAATACATGCCTCTGATAAGGGACTTTTCCCACAAAAGTTTAGAATTATAAAAGCTGGCCCCACTCACTCATACAGAAGTCCACTGCCTCACAACATGAAGCATCTAAAGAACAGACAGTCAGATTGAGCAAGACGACTGCAACCAGAGCTCTAGCAATCACATGCTGAGACTAATCTGCTTCTCTTAAATTTACAGGTAGGACATTAATATGTGGCTATTTACTAAGAATGAGTAAATATTAACAGCGGAAATAAAAAATGATGGCTTCAAAGGCTTAATTATTTGAACTGAAACTAATATTATTGTCCTATATTGATCTATAACTGTGCATTATGATTAAAAGCCTAGAATAATTATTTTTAAACAAAGTGAACTAGGCAAAATATCACTATCTGGAACAATGATATGAAATGGGGATTGAGTGATTATTCTGAAATTTTTAGTACACTTCCTGCACCGCTTTTCAATAATATTTAAGAATCTCTATAGGGTTTCACATCTCCATAGCACTATTAAAAGATAATTCAAAACCAATTTCATGCCTATCAAGGAGGTATTATCCCCTATTTTTTTAGAAGAAAACAGAAAAATGAAATCTCACTTGAAGCAAACATACTCAGTGGCAAAGTGGAATTGCAGCATGGTTATGCTCAAAACCAAAAGGAACAAGAAGTTACAGTATTTTTTTCCTAAAGACTGCAATATTCTCTCTGACATAACTACCAGAAACAAAGCACCTTTTAACTATAGATACTATTATTTTTGCAAAAGACGTTTCCATAACTCTCTTGTGTTCGGTAACTTTTTATTATTTTTTAAGAAAAACTGATTTTGTCATTTTAATTACAGCAGAATTCATTAACTTCAATATATATAAAAAAACATTCTTACAGCAGAAACACACAGAGAAAATGTTATTATTATTGGACTTACATGCCTGGAATCCACCTTCTTCCCATCTTAGGCCCTTGATTGCTTAAAAACACACTTGCATTCCATCCAAATTTAATTCAGTTGTGAGCTGTACTCACAATTATGTTTCATTTTATTTTCAGCTTCTTAGCATAACAGTGGAAGGAAAAGACCTGAACCACTCTGGTGTAGCTCCCACCACTGCTTGAAACAATTCCTCCTACTTGATGTATATAGGCAGTTTTTCTGTTTTGTCAGTTTAAGGTGAGAAATCAGACTCCACCAGAAAATTTAGGAAGACTATTTTATGATGGTAAAAGTGAATGACAATCTATAAAATTAGGCTGCATTATCTACATATCTAACAGTACAGAAGTGTAAAATATTCAAAAGTTCTGAGGTAATTCACATTATCATATGTATCTACTAAAAATACATTAAATTGAGAAAACAGGCAGCAGACTATTTAACTCAGACTGCACTTGAACACATCAACAGTCTAATACTGCCAACAAGGAAAAGTCTTGCTCCATCCTATCCCCACTCTTATTCTTCCCTCCTCCCATATACCAAACCTGGCTATGCCATCCTATTCCATCCCTAGCGCTAGTTCTGCTACTTGTCAAGCTATTCAGAGCACTGATTTAACTCATTAATCTAGCAGAAAACTATGAGAATTTTTTTTTTTTCTGGGATCATTTTCTAACATGGTAGAAACGTTAGAAACATTGGAGCTCACAAAACAGTCTGCTGAGTGCCAGAACCCACATAAAAGTTATATGTGTGGAAGCAAGGGAAAAAATGGGAGGGGGAGAAAGAACAGGGACCTGTCCAGGAAGTATTAATTTGGCTCTTCAAGTTTCATGAAACCATGCTTAAGTTGCTATTACAAAATACAATACAGTGTTCACAACACACTATGAGGTAACAGTATCAGTCAGTTTATCAAAGAAAATGCTTTTGTTCTCAGAATATATATGATTAAAGCTGCCCGACAGTTTTCAGTATTTAATACTGTGAAGAGATTGTGATCATTATGAGCAGGACTATTAACAAGATTCTGCTACAGTTAGTTTCATTTCTTCTGTGCCATTTTTGTATCAAACTTCCTTATCATGTTATAGAGTTAACAGCCCCAATAATTTGATTTCTAAGGCTAATATAGTTCTATGACCATGTTTACTTTAGCAAACCTGTTCCCCTTGCTTCTGCAACATCATGCAGAGCTAGTGATCAAGTTTGCAAGACTACAAGAAAAATATTCTAGAATTGACTGCTTCTTCCTTTTTAAAAGTTATGTTACACTATGTTACAGAAATTCATGGCAACATCTTTTCTAAATTTATGATGTTTCTTTCTCCCCATGGTCTTACTGAGAACCTTTTAACATTAAGATGACCAGGCACTTTCATGTAATTAATTTATATAAAAAGATTTTTGTGCCAACTTCATTTAACTTACAAGAGTTTTTAATCCTTGTTTGGTGATTAGTGCCTCATCACATTTGCCGAGATGAACTTACCTCCTCCCAGACTATTTTGCCAGACTCCCTATTCCACTGATCTTTCTTGCAGTTGTTCTTTGCACCTATCCTAGTATTATCTACTCTTCTTTCTTGATGGCAAGAACTGTATGCATCATTTCAGATAAAGCTTCAGCTGTGCTACCCACTCTGCTCCAGACTGCTTTCTTTCCAAACGGTCTAGCTTCCTCAGAGCAGCTTCTTGTAAAGTTACCTGTGTATTGACAATATTTCCCTTGCATCAAATATCACAACACACCATACTAATATAAATACTAAGTAAGACTCAAGACCAATCCCTAGGGTACTCCACTGCAATTATTCCTATTTGATAATCACTCTTCTAATTCTACTAACCACCTCTACCAGCTCTTTCTCTACAATTCTTTTACTAATCTCTACATTAAGCAATAATTTTCCATGCTGCACCACATCAAGTATTTCAACTCGGTCCCAATAAAAAAAGACTCCAAAAGACTTAGGCACCTGATCAAGTTATTAGAGCAACAATGAAATACAGTATGTCAGCTGAGCTATGGTAACAAACCATGTGCGTGTTCTTCACCACAACAAAGTAAGTAATTCAGTTTAGCTTAATCCCCCACCACAGTGGGGAAAAAGTTGAACCAAATTACAAGCGGACAGAGAAGCTAACTGATTTACTTGGTAACTTAGCGAGTTTTCTTTGTAGGTCAATTCTTCTCTTCCCCAAAATAAATTCCAATATCCTTATTAGCATCTTTGAGTTCAAGGAATTCTAGCACTCTTCATATGAAAAGATACGCAGTCCAACTGGCTTTACTAACTAGGCAGAGCTTAAAAATCACAGAATAATTTAGGTTGAAACAAAGATTTGGAGGTCATCTGTTCTAACCCTGTGCTCAAAGCCCAGCTAATTTTGAAGCTACATTAGGTTTCTCAGGGCTTTGTGTCCAGTCAGGTTCCAATCATCTCCAAGAATGGAGATTGCAAGACTGCTCTAGACAACCTGTTCCAGTGGCTGAGCACCCTCACTGTCAAGAATTTTCCTTAGTTTATAAAAGATTCAGTTTCAAAAGCAAATGAGTTCTAGACCAACACTTACTTAAAACAAACCCAGTTTGTAAACGTTCAATTCAAGGTAACTTCATATTACAATTCTTACAGTGTTTTAACTTACTGTCAAAATAAACACCATTCTTTGATTTAAGAAGTTACAGGCAAAGGACTTTGCAGCTCCAAATCTTACTCTGCTGTACTGCTCTAATAATACCTCTTCTGCCAGAGATTTTAATTCAAAAAGAATATATTTTATTCATACCACACCTATTTCTTTAGCTGATCATAACAGTAACAGTGCTTCCCCACCAAGCTCACTTTAATTTCTATTTTCTAGGAACAACACACAATTCTTCAATACTCATCTTCTGGCTTGGATTTCTATTTCACTGTGTTTTCGCTATCCCAGCCACAGCCAGTTTACAGTCTACATGTTGCACTCAATTGTTCTGCTCCAGGCTCTGTAGATGTATGTTTCAGTCTACTACAGAAGGTTATTTCCAGCACCTTACCTAATGTTTTTTGTCTCTACCTGCCCTAAACTGCTACATGCATATCCCTATTTCCCCACGGCCTTTGCTTCCTCCTCCCAAATAAGCTTGCTTCTATGCAAAAGTTTTACACCCCAGCATATACCTAGCTTGCTCTCATCTTCCACATCTTACCTAAGGAACCTCAAGATCGAAAGAATTAATTCTTTACATATAATTATTGTACTACAGTGCATGAGAAAAGTATTTTTTGTAAAACACCTTTGACTCAAATCTTTGAATAACAACTATACTAATTTCTACTGACATTAACAATGGAAAATACTAATTTTTCTGATGCATTAGTATCAGAAAAAGCACCACATATTATGAAATACCACTATGATATTAAGCCTCCTAGATAAGACTGACTGCAGTGAGCTGTGACCATGTATCTTTCTCCATACTAATCTCCAATTCCATGTCAATCTGATTTTCTGGGGAGTGAATGGCCACACTGGCTCACAATCTTGCAGAATTCATCCCAGAGCAAAGGCCACAGCAAAAATTAGTCTTGTCCACATTGCTGTCTGGTGTACGAAACTCCTTTCACCAAGTGAAATGAAGTTTTCCCAAGACAGGTGCATTTTTTACTTTGATACTTTGCAAACGGACATAAGACTAACACTGCAGCTACTTTCATGGTATCAATGTTTAATATTGCTGTGTACACTCAGAACTGTGATTCTGAAACAGTGTAACATGTAAAAATCTTTTTCCCATTTGCAAATTCTAAGTCCCCATTCCAAAACACTAAGGGATCAAAAAGTTATTAAGATCTCCCTGCCCAATTCCACACCACAAATTAAGCTATAGTATAGCTTATAAAAATCAATTAAACTACAGTATAGCTTTAAAAAAAAGTATAACTCTAGGTAGATATTTAGCCTGGAAAAGTCCAGCCTAAACACTTACATTTGGCTAAGTTGTACTAAAACACCAGCAACAAAAAGTCCACACCCTGAGAACAAGCTCTCAAAAAGAGGGTGCTAGCCATCACTACTCCATATTAGTTATTAAAATAACTAGATTATTTCATATTTCTGTTAGTAATTTTTATTCCCCTTTTCAAAACCCATAATATTCAAGAAGCAATTAAAAATCTTTTCTGAACTGCACAAACATCTTCAACAAGGAAACTGTAGCAGTGTTTTTTATATAGAAAAAGAAATATGGGCTTCCAAAGTGAAAAAAGATGGCAGCACACCTAAAATGATTTTAAGTCAGAAGCTGGCTAGGAGGCAGAAAGTGCTGATCAATAGCAATTAATGAAGTATTGGTGTCCACTTAGCAAAACATTGTTCTCCAGTTCCAAAACCACAAAAATTTGTCTAATTGAAATAGCTATTTAATATAGGTTTGCAAATGAGCAACATTCTTCCACAAAAAAAGCTTAGATGAGAACTTGTATTGTAATTAGATCTAAAAATAGCAGAATCCTCACTTGTTAGTTACTTTTACATAGCGACACTGATAGAAGGTCTGGATTTCCTGTAATTTATCAGCCCAAGAATGACAGAGAATTGAGAGCATATAAATTTAAGAAACAAATACTAAATTATTTTCTGGAGAACACTTTGCTCTTGTCCTTTTTCATTTCCAGCTATTGGCCTTTTCTAATAAAAAAAAGTGTTGAGGTTTTTTTTTTTTGTAAAAAAAAATAAAAATAAATTGAAGGTAGAAAGCTTTATTTATTGCACATTAACAATATCAAGAAAATGCAACACTTTTTGATATAATGCTATCTATTTTGCCAGGTAATAACTTCAGGTGACTTAAGATTGTAAGATATTTTATTTTCCACATTAGTATATTTGTGAAGTAAGTCATGCGTTAAGAAACTTAATAAGGTATCTGTAGCAATTATTGTCAGAGGAATACACTTTCAGAAAAATGCAGTCTATTTCCATATAAGATATATAGCACATAAAAGGTACATATAGAGGAAAGCACATAAAAGATTCCCTATAAGCCTTGCTTTTCATCACACTGACTGATTTAATTTAAAAACAAAAATGAATTGTAATTCATGTGCACATAAGCTGAAGGAATACCAAAATGCTGATCTCCAATGCATCTCTGTACTAACAACCAACACACACATTAACACTGCTGCTATTCCAGCTCTGTTTAGGGTGATGAACACCGAAAACTCTCTTCCTAGAGGCAAAGGACATTTAATTTTTTATTATTTTTTTTAGTTTTCTGAAGAGTGCTATTTTGATATAGAGTTACAATCAGGACCTATTTTTTCTCTACCCAAACTACCAGCTTCCTCAGAAATGACAACATATTCCTTGCAGGTTTTTTTTGCATGCAAATGCAGAAGTGATTTTCAGGCTAGCTTAGCACAACACTTAAGCTACTCTTAAAAATAATTTTTAAAATACAAATATCTTGAACTAAAAAAAAAACAAAAAAAAAACACAAAACAAAACAAAAAACAACAAAACACCACCACCACCCAATTAAGCCTTAATTCTCAAATTCTAACTTTTAGGAATATTTGAAAATTTTAGCATTAAGGAAAACATATTTGTTGAGACCTAACTGCCAGATATCTCAAAATTTCATAGACTACTCTATTAGTATCAGAATAGCGAAAAATACAATTTTGCAGTTTTTCTTTCAGGGATATGAAGACTGAAACAAGTATGACCTAACTCTCTAAAAACTGAAAGAAGCAGTACAATCTGCTGCTTCTTCAGTTTCTAACCTAGGAAGAGGCACTACTGAGTAACTGGTCAGATGAAGTTTCAGGTGTGTTAATTGAACCTGGGCAGACTAAAATAAAAACCAAAATAATAATAATAAAAAAAAAACAAATTAGCTTTTTTCTCCTAAACATACTTGACAATAAACAGCATAAAATGGTGAAATGAAATATTGCATTACAGTAAGTTGTAATTTAGAAGACTTCTGTTTTTCTAGAGCCTGTCACTCACTATAGGCGTAAAATTTTGAAGACTGAATTTATCTTTTTAATCTAATGAAAATTATTATTTCCTATTATTACAACTTTGTGAACAGAACATTGTAACGCAATTCACTAGGCTTGAAGGCATGCACATGTGCAATACTCTCTTGAATCCAGTTAAATTTTAGCAGTTCCTGGTAACATATTCTATGGTTTAACTACACATGGCGTAAAAAAGACAGTTCTCTGTAGTAATTTTGAGTTTCCCTTCCTCTTCCTTGTTTCTAAAAACATCCTTGCGTCATTCCATTACAAACAAAAAATACCAATTGCTAATGGATAGCTAAACCATATACTATCAATAACTCATCTCAAAGATGAACAGCCTCATGTTTTCAATACACCCTTACTGCTTTGTTCATCTTCACATTTAGTCTCACTACCTGACTGAAATCCAATCAAATTTTGCAATATTTTCCTCACTGTATATCACAACATAACTGCAAGTGTCTGTAACAGCGATGCAAATATATGCTCTGTATCTACCTCTCTCTACTCAGTCGCACACAACGGATGGCTCAATGCCTATACAGCTTCCTTCATTACCAAAACATTGTTTTTATTCAAGTCTAGTTAACAGCAATGTTCACAATGATAATGCAAGACAAAAAGAACTGAGCTTGAGATGTTACATCTGCCTGAAAAAGTACTAACTACTAACATTTTCCCTGTCAGAATCACAGAATGGTTGAGGTTGGAAGGGACCTCCGGGGGTCCAATCCCGCTCAAGCAGGGCCACCTAGAGCCAGTTGCCTAGGACCATGTCCAGACAGCTTTTGAATATCTCCAAGGAGGGAGACTCCACAAGTTCCCTGGGCAACCTGTGCCAGTGCTCAGTCACACTCACAGTGTAAAAAAAGTTTCCTGATGTTCAGAGGGAACCTCCTGTATTTCAGTTTGTGCCCATTGCCTCTGGTCCTGTCACTGGGCACCACTGAAAAGAGCCTGTCTCTGTCCTCTTTGCACCCTTCCTTCAGGTATTTATATACATTAATAAGATCCCCCCTGAGCCTTCTCATCTCTAGGCTAAACAGTCCCAGCTCTCTCAGCCTTTCCTCATAGGAGAGAGGCTCCAGTCCCTTCATCATCTTTGTGGCCTTTCATTGGACTCTCTCCAGTATGTCCATGTCTCTCTTGCACTAGGGAGCCCAGAACTGGACACAGAACTCCAGGTGTGGCCTCACCAGTGCTGGGTTAGAGAGGAAGGATCAGCTCCCTTGACCTGCTGGCAATACTTTGTCTAATGCAGCCCAGGATGCCATTTGCCTTCTTTGCTGCAAGGGCGCACTGTTGGCTCAAGTTCAACTTGGTGTCCACCAGGACCCCCCAGGTCCTTTTCTGCCAAGCTGCTTTCCATCTGGGTGGCCCCCAGCATATATTGGTGCATGGGGTTGTTCCTCCCCAGGTGCTGGACTTTGCACTTCCCCCTGTTGAACTTCACAAGGTTCCTGTCAGCCCATTTCTCCAGCCCGTTGAGATCTCTCTCTCTCTCTCTCTGAATGGCAGTGCAACCCTCTGGCACATCAGCCACTGCTCCCAGTTTTGTGTCATCAGCAAACTTGCTGAGGGTACGCTCTGCCCCATCATCCAGATCATTAATGAAGATGTTAAACAGAAAAAAAGCTAAAATTGGCAAGTTCTCTAGTATGGAAATCTGTATTCAATTCTTAAAACTTTCTATATTTCCTGCCTTAAGCTACTATTTTGCTTTTCTAGGTACCAATAATGCAAATACACTTTAACCTACCATTTTTGCATTTAAGTAGCAGACAAAATTTTACACATAATTTAACACCCCAGAGTTAAGCCTACCACCATCAATCCATTTTGAGGTTACAACTAAAAAGAACATAACTATACCATTAACAGAAAAGCTTCCTCAACTGCTTGGTTCCTAAATCATAAAGGTTGGAAAGGGCCTCTGAGATCATCGAGTCCAACCGTTAACCTAACTGCCAGGTCCACCTCTAAACCATGTCCCTAAGAACCACATCCACACGTTTCTTGAATACTTCCAGGGACCGTGATTGTACCACTTCCCTAGGCAGTCTGTTCCAATGCCTAACCACTCCCTTCGTGAAGAAATTTTTCCTAATATCTAACCTAAATCTCCCCTGGCACAACTTGAGGCCATTTCCTCTCATCCTATCACTTGTTACTTGGGAGAAGAGACCGACCCCCACCTCGCTACAACCTCCTTTCAGGTAGTTGTAGAGAGCAATAAGGTCTCCCCTCAGCCTCCTCTTCTCCAGACTAAACAACCCCAGCTCCCTCAGCCGCTCCTCATAAGACTTGTGCTCTAGACCCTTCACCAACTTTGTTGCCCTTCTTTGGACACACTCCAGCACCTCAATGTCCTTCTTGTAGTGAGGGGCCCAAAATTGAACACAGTACTCGAGGCACAGCCTCACCAGTGCCGAGTACAGGGGCACTATCACCTCCTTGGTCCTGCTGACCACACTATTCCTGATATAAACCAGGATGCCATTGGCTCTCTTGGCCACCTGAGCACACTGCTGGCTCATATTCAGCCAGCTGTCGACCAACACCCCCAGGTCCTTTTCTGCCAGGCAGCTCTCCAGCCACTCCTCCCCAAGCCTGTAGCATTGCATGGGGTGGTTGTGACCTAAGTGCAGGACCCGGGGGGGGGGGGGGGGGAACGGGACACGGACAACTAGTTGGCAGACTTCCCTCCCAAAAATGACAAAGGCTCCTCTGATTAGCGAGGCACCTTTCCTCCCCAATTACCACCACCTCCTCTGTCTCCCCATCATTAGTCAACTGCAATACTGGCATACAGCCCATGTTAACAAACCCAGAGCCCCTTATTGCCTTTCTAATGTTGACATATCTCCTTTGAGAGCTGGACCTCACTGATTTGAAAATAAGTCTATCAAAATCTTTTTATAAACAGCAGTAACTTACTGGAGGCTTCTTGTGTACATTAAATAAGCTAGAACAGCATGTTTAAGATAGCACTTAAGACTAACATAAATTGAACAAAGGAGAATCAGCACCATGCAGCTCAGTCATATTCAGTAAAGTCCCTTTTGCTAAAAATGCATATCCTTTAAGATGTGATGCAACTCAAGACAGCATGGGCATAAAGTTCACAGAAAGAAAGCATTTGGAGTTTTTACACTATGATATATGTACAACCATCCTATGATAAAACTATGATTACTTTCATTCCCCATGCATTTTAGAATGGGGTACATATAACAATACTGTAAGATGAATAAATGTTTTTCTTAACATAAGTTTAAGTCTAGTGGTACATTTTCACTTCAGAATAAGCCTTAAGTCCTACTCAGTATTGTCCCTATCTTCCTGTTGTCCACCAGTACAAGTCTGAATTATGTTTAGTGATACTTTAAGCTTGGGCTAGCATGTTTTGAAACCAGTATCTAGTTGAAGAAGAGGTAACTGGGGCAGACACTGAAGACAAAAGTAAAGTTAATTAGAAGTACTAACAAATATGAAAAAACACTCCACCCCCAAACAATTCTCAATAGCCAACTTATCCATCCACAGCATTTCACCTTCCTTTGCTGTTCTGCATCAGTCTCTAATATCCTGTAACATCATGCACTGCACTTGAATGCCAAACTAGCTATAATAGCAAGAGTTCACTTCCACATGGCTGCCTAGAATGCATCTTAACCTAAACTCACAGGCACTGTGATTGGCTCTGGAGCCTAACTGCTACAATTGCCTTTATCTGTGAAGGCTCACCACACTTAGTAATATTCACACTACTTGATAGCAATTCAAAGTTAACAAATCACTCCTAACTACCCAAGAATCTCCCATCTGTGACCGGTCTCATTAGAGCAGGGACACAGTATGAATATGACTAAGATGAAACTCAGACACCCAAAGATTCTTTATCTTCTTAACAGAAACCAAAATCCTAACACAAGGTTAATTGAGACCACCACATTTGTACGCTTCTCTGTCCAAACATTTCTCAATGTCCCTATCTCTCCATCAGCATCCCCACATTTCAGTCAGCCAACTTTAAAACAAAAGCATAACTATGCCTTTTCTCCAGCACTGAATCAAGAATGCTAATATTGAATTAATAAGATGAAAGACAAGTGAATATTAGGTTGTTCATTTCAAACTGAATAGACACAGTGGTTCAGGTTGCCACAGAACGCGCACACACACGCAAAGTAAAGAAGACTAGTATCACCAAATTCCACATTTATTTCAGGCTCCTAAATAGATTAATACAGTTATTTAAATAAGTAACAGATGAGTTCTGCATTGCATGCAGGTTTATAACCTTAGGCCCTAATACCACCACTAGCAGAAAGTACAAAGGTATTGCAATATTCAGAGAAATTTCCTGTATTGGTATTTGCATAATCTAATGCTTCTCTCATTAAGTCATGATGTTATGACTGGGTAGTACACACAAAGAATTTTGAACGAGCGGGGCAGCAGGAAATTTTATGCAGCGACAACACTGAAAGGAACAAGAATGCTTCTAATCCATTATTTACAGGTTTAAAGGGCACTTAGCTCTTTTGCTGCCTTTGATTAAATATGAAACGAGTTAAGATTTCAAATGTGCTTTATGAAAACTAGTATTTATGAACTAATGAAAACAGACATCCATTCCCTTTCTTCTAGTCAATTCAGGGAACTATACTGCTTACACTGTTACAACAGTAAATATGTTATCAACTCCTACACACAGTACTCATGAATTTCCCAAATCCAAGACCTAACATCTGAGCAGCTACCAATCTGGCCTTTATAACTGCTTCAAATATCATTATTTGATGTTAAGGTTATATTCCTTGGACAAATTTTAATTTATCCTTCATGTGAAGGATGAGGGAATATTTAAATGATCCACCATGGCCACACATAAACTAGAATCACAGGAAGACACAGTGATTTCTATGCCAATAATAGCTTCATCATTTTTTCAATTGTTGATTTTAAGACGCTATTTCCTTGAACCCAATAGTTCTAATACATTGTCCCTTCACTACTATTAATGCAAATTAGAACATTGTCATTTTGAGAAACTGGAATTCCAACAGGGTTTATACTGGTCTACAAGTCTAGAATTAAATATGGAAAACCTTTACTACAGGCACCTTTCAAATATCATTTAGTTAGCATAGCAGATTTTTCTCCTTTGAAATTATTTATCAGAAACTATTTAGACTCTCTTCTTTCTGATGCAAAGTTGTTTTTGTTTTTTTCTTCTGCATGTCTCCAGCTGAAGATTTAACAGTTTCATACTTTGAGATATTCCAAGAAAGGCTTGTATCCTAAAAAGAACTGCACAGATTTTTTGCACTTCGCTGAAGTAAGTGCTGAAATCAACAGGATTCTATATATTATCATTAGGGAGCACTGACTGAGATTCCTTTAAAGTTGCAGCCTAAAGTTCTTCCAGTGCATCAGAATTTTTGACAGTCATTTTGTCAAGAGACATTTCCAGGAAAGAATAGATTTGGAGTCATTCCAAGACCCCCATAAAACTGTATATTCCTGAAACTATGTCAGGTATGCAATTTTTATTAGCTAGTTAACAGTAGCACACATCTGCATTTGTTTGTTAATAACTCCTCATATATTTGTTTTATTCTTCTGTTTTTCCCATTAACCAAGACTTAGGGGTCAAGGAAGGTCTTTATTACAGATTTATGAAACGAATAATGTAAATTCAAATGTGGACTTCAAGGTGCTATTCCAATACAAGCCAAAAATGTGAAGATGTTCCTGATTGTATCTGGTTTTTGCCAAATTAAGTAATTCGATTTCAGAAAAAGTGAGATAATAGATGCTACCAATTACTTTTTAACAATCTGATACACAATTTGGATGCACAAAGAGTACAAAGATACAAAGATTTAAGGCAGTATATCTATATAAGATGTACAGTTACAGATCCCTGAGCTCCACTATAAGACTTGCTCCTGGTCTTAGATATCCAAGTAGGAAATATTTTTAAAAGGTACCTGGCCCTGAAAGTACCTTCTCTACTTTCTGAAAGACATTAATTATAACATTGCTTCAGTGGAATAAGACAGTCCCCTGTATTTTCTGGTGCTTCAGCTCTTCCCTTATCCATCCAGTCTCCCATAGGTCGGGTTGGTGTAATTTTAACCTATGTTAAAACGGATTCCATCCTCCCACACTAACATAGGGGGATGCAAAGACTTGAGGAGCAAGCCCCAACTTCCTTAAAGCTGAAGAAGAAGGGCCCGAGGGCGGCAGACAGTAACTCGCTATTTTAATTTAAGGGCCTTGGGACCCGATGCTGCCGCTGATTCTCCTCCTCCTCCGTGGTGCCCGACTCCACCTCCCCATCCTCACACCCCTGGGGATACAGGGAGGGCCTTACCAGGAGGTTAAGGAAACACACCCGCGGGCGGGGCAGACAAGCAGAAGGGTCCCAAGCACAACCATCCCCCGGAGGAGCGGGGTGCAGAAGAGGCCCCCACACGGGGCGGGGATGGGAGCAGTCCCGGTCACTCAACCCCGAGGGGGCGGGGAGATCACGGTCAGGGACACGAGACCGGAGGCGAAGAGGGAAGAGGGGACTCCGGGCCCGGACAGAGGGAGAGGCAGGGCAGGGCAGGGTCGCAGCAGTTACCTATACTGGGCAGCAGCCCCACTATGGGTGAAACCAAAGTAGTTGCCGGTGGCCATTTTGGCATCTTCTCCCAGCCGGCTGGGCACTGCGGCGACGATAACCAAGAGACGGCAGCGGCGGCGGTGGTGGTCGGGGCCATGACAGGAGGCCCGGCAGGAGGGGGGGGGGGGGGGGGGGGGGAGGAGGCGGGGGGGGGGGGGGGGGGGGGGGGGGGGAGGAAGAGAAGGGGACAGGCAGATAAGAAACAGAAAGAGCGCGCGAGCGCCAGGTCAGACACAGCGCCTCAGGACCCCGCTGCCCGTTCCCCCGCCCCGCGCGCGGGCCGCATCCCCTCCCCCTCACCGCCGCCCCCCCGCGCGCACAGACACAAATAAACACCGAGCGCTGTTACTTACCATAGGTGAACGAAACTACCGGACATATAGGAATCATGAGTCCAAGCTGGCAGCAACAACGGCGGCTGAACTCTCAACTCCCACCTCCTCCTCCCCCCGCTTCACCGCCGCACTTGCCCCCTTCCCCCACACACCCACGGCGACAACGGCGGAGTGCAGCCGGGACCGTGTGCACGCGCGAGATGTGTGAGGAGCCACTGGGAGTTGTAGTCCAGCCCATGAATGCGCCCCCGCCCCCCATCCACAGAAGAGTGCGCTTGATGCCGCGGGAACCGCCGCCGCGTTTGAGACGCGAATCCTCTTGTGCGCATGCGCGGGATGTGCAAAGATTCTTGGGAGCTGTAGTCCCCCTCCCTGAGGCCCAGGCGCGTGGTGGAGCTGCTCTCATAGAGCACTGCACGTAGCGCCCGCCTGCCCCCTTCCTCCCTCCATTATCCCGTGTTCTGCACCACAGTCACACCGCACCTGTACCCGTGGACTCATATTGCAAAGATAGGGTCGGTTTCTCATTCTTGCCTGCAAAGGCACAACACACCACAGCAGGTAGCTCAAGTAACAGAAATCCAGGTGAAATGGGTCACCACCGCCCTTGCCACATACTGGTTTTTGTCCCCACGCACCTACTGCAGGTGTCAGTATTTACCAGCTTTCCCACACAAGCATATTGTCAGCTGAAGACTGACATACACAGCAGGTGCTAGTTAGCACTCTTGCAAGGCCATGGAGCTAGAAGGCAGCACCTGCAGCTAGTGCACATGTGCAGAGTTCACAGCAAGACCTAGGACTTGTCTAACCTTGCAACAAGTTTTAGATTCACCTGGGCCCCGGGGTTCACCACCACAATCACACATGTGAAGAGCAACATAGATGTTGTCCAGCTAAAGCCATGTGCACATTGTCTGACCTCTTCCCAAGGCACCACAGCTGACGCACATCCACAAATTAATTTTGCAATAGTTCCCATGTGCTTATTGTACATGTGAGGTAAAGCCTCACCCATACAGAGCCCATTTATCTGAAGTTTCTAGGAACCAACAGTCCATCAGATTGCTCCTAAAAACTGTTGGGCAGTATATTACTGTCAGTGTAGTAACCTCCCATTCAAAGTGACTGAATTTGCATCTGTTCCCCGTGACCCTGTTCCACTTTCCCTCTGAGCAGCAGATGCTTCTCAAAACTCTGAACAAAGCAAAATTTAAATCCTTAAATAATTGCATCTCATTTGTGTACTTTGTCCTCGCTATTATGTGCGCTTTTCTAAACTAATCAAGATTCATAAAACACTTGCTTCTGGATTAATTCAAAAGTGATCATTTCAGAAGTATTTGTTTTCTATAAGCCACACCTATTCAAAACATCCCTGCTTGGGATCTCCCACAGTCCTCACAAAAGCACAGATTTCCCCCATCCCGCAGTACCAGCAATCATCTTGGGCAGTAAGACTTCAACAAAGATATTTTTGTTCATAAAACAAACAAGAAGAGGAAAGTCATTCATCATCTAAAGTTTACATTATTGCAGCTTGTATTGGGTTTACGTGGCAAGGTGGGGGGGGGGGGGGGGCACTGCAGGGGTGGCTTCTGTGAGAAGATGCAAGAAGCTTCCTCCATGTCCGACAGAGCCAGTGTCAGCTGGCTCCAAGATGGACCTGCCACTAGCCAAGACTGAGCCAATCAGCAATGGTGGTAGCGCCTCTGTGATAACATATTTAAGAAGGGGAAAACACTGCTGCACAACAGCAGCCGGAAGAGAGGAGTGAGAATATGTGAGAGAAACAACCTTGCAGACACCAAGGTCAGTGAAGGAGTGGAAGGAGGTGCTCCAGGTGCTGGAGCAGAGATTCCCCTGCAGCCTGTGGTGAAGACCATGGAGAGGCAGGTTGTCCCCCTGCAGCCCATGGAGGTTAATGGTGGTACAGATACACAACCTGCAACCCATGGAGGACCCCACGCTGGAGCAGGTGGATGCACCCAAAGGACCTGTAACCCTGTGGAGAGCCCACATTGGAGCAGTTCGTGAAGAACTGTAGCCCATGGGAAGGACCCACGTTGGAGCAGTTTGTGAAGAACTGTCTCCCGTGGGTGGGACCCCACACTGGAGCAGGGGAAGAACATGAGAAGGCAGGAGTGGCAGAGACAACATGTGATGAACTGACCACAACCCCCATTCCCCATCCCCCTGCACTGCTCGGGGAGGAGGAGGTAGAGAAGTTGGGAGTGAAGTTGAGCCTGGGAAGAAGGGAGGGGTGGGTGGGAAGGTGTTTTAAGATTTGTTCTTATTTCTCATTATGTTACTCTGCTGTTAATTGGCAATAAATTAAATTAGTTTCCCCAAACTGAGTCTGTTTTGCCCATGATGGTAATTGCTTAGTGATCTCCCTGTCCTTATCTCAACCCACAAGCCTTTTGTCATATTTTCTCTCCCCTGTCCAGTTGAGGAGGGGGAGTCATAGAGCAGCTTGGTGGGCACCTGGCAGCCAGCCAAGGTCAACCCACCACACAGCTGCATATGAAGTATATCAAACTGAAGATGCCAAACATCCTTGCCAATTCACTGAACATAATTTACTGGTCATTATTATTAGCTTTGCATAGGAACTAAATAGTATTGTACCTCTTGTTCTTTCTTATCCTAATCAAGCACAATAGGTAAAGGATCCTGCATGAGAAAAGGAATAAGTTTCCAACTTCTGTGGTACACTTTCAGTCAAAGTGTTTTTCTGTGAAGAAAGCAGCTATTGGGTGAAGACATTTAATTGCTATTGCTTAGAAAAACAAAAGCCCTAATTCCTGAAGCTATATACAAGAGTACTTCAGGAGAGGGCTCTACACAAATCTTCTATAGAAGAACTTACAGGGCATGACCTCTGCCATGAGAACCTCAGTGGACTCAGGATACATAAATGAGAGATATCTATACTCGCCTCTCCTTTTTTTTTTTTATGAAAAATTGTTCATAATTGGACCACTGGATCATAATACTTGGACAAAAAGGAAATGGAAGTTTTCTTTGTTCCACTGTCAAGTTTTTTCAGTTATAAACCTTCCAATATACTGATAAATATACATATTCAATACACATTTCATTAAAAATATAAGCATCTATATACACACACAGACATTCACACACCTTTTAACACTGTACCACTAAAGTTATATTTTGCAAGCAGGTAGGCCTGCAATTGCCTATTCCTTCTGGATTGATAAGGTGAATTTGGAATATTTACCCTCTTTTCAATCTTTGGCTCCAAAAGCTGAGGGGGAAAAAAAAAAAAAAAAGCTTTCTTTTTCACAATACAGATTTTTGTCTTAGGTTTCATAACTTCTTTCGTCCAAGTAATTTCTAGTCATTCTAATTCAAATATTCCACCCTATATCTTGTGATTTCAGCCCTGCATATGTCTGCACATAAGCTCCTGTTTTGCAACCCAATTCAGCTGCAATTTCAGCAGAACTTTCAGATTACTTCTCCAGTTGAAATTTGCATATCGAATCTTCAGTGCATATATCACTTTAAAAAGATTACAACATACTTTATAAGAAGTCACACTTACTAAGTGTGACAAAAAAAAAAATTAAGGTTTCCCATTTTCTTGGGAAAAAAACGCCAGTGGTATTACACAAGTCTTTCCCTCAGCACTTTCCTAATAAAAACCTGATGCTTCCTGGTGACTTTGTGAACCATTACATAACATCTATTTATGTTACTACTAGCTCACAGGATCAGATTCATAGTCTATACTTAAAAAACCTCAGTGGGTTATAAAAAAAGATTGCATTTCTGTAAGATGTGTATCAGATTTGCTTCAAAATGAAGCCATAATAAATTTAGATTAGATCCTTTATGGCATTTTGAACTTTACCTATTTCTGTACCCATAACTGGAAGGAAAATAAATAGAGTGATAAAAGTGCAAATCACATGGCAGAGAAAGAAAGGCAGAAAAGCTTTAGTGAAATGTTCAAAAGATTTTTTTTTTTAAATATAAAAAAACTTCTCCATCTCTATTCATATTAAGATTACAGAAGAATAGCCAAGAATTTCCAGAATGAAAACATACACTGGAACGCAAAACTTTAATTTGGGATTAAATAGTACAGCTACTCTATTTGTCCAAAGTTCAATGCATCTAAAAATTATCACAGCCAAAAGCGGCAAGCTAGCATTCAGAAAAACAAATCTTTGACCTTCATTTCATCTGTATGAAAGGAGATCTCCAAAATATGGTGAGAAGAAATCATCAAATAACATGCAGTGTCATCAATCCTACTAGTTTACTTTAATGTCCAAGAGGCACATCTCAGCTGCTACCACAGGACTGCAAGACTGTATTTGAAACACGAGGAAAACTCTAAGTCTTTTGTACCTTCTCTGTAAACCACTAAAACTGAGCAAACACAGACTTTTTGGGTTTTTTTGGTAGCAGATGTAGGTAGGATTTCTTAGAGGCAACCTTCCAGTTTATTTAAAAAAGAAAGTGAACTATAACCCTTGGATGGATAGATGACTCACTCAGAAGGTAACAGAAGAAATTTACCTTTAAAAATTAAGGCTCCTTCCCCACTTTTCTAAAGCCAGCATCTTTTCTTAGTATCTTCTTTCTTCTTTTTAAACAGAAGAAAATATAGTAAGGGTAATTTACCAAAAAGCTCAAACAGCCACTAAACTCAACTACCAGAATAATTTTTAAAAGAAACCCTTCATTACAGAAAAACAGAACATGAAATCCCCAGTCCTAGCAAACACTCCCTTCCCTCACTGACCTGTTATTTATTATTCAGCTGTAAAAATAAACTTGGTGCTTGCTTTGGAGGAAACACTGCAGGTGGGAGAGGTTAACTCATTAAGATCCAGCAGAAAAATCTTTCTTTTAGTCATTTTTATTTATTTCAAGGCTGAAGGACTTGATTAAAAATGCATAAAAAATTGTTGATTTTAATGTGATGCTCCTAAAACCTTAGCATTGTTTATGTACCAGGTATTGACCTATAAGAAAGCAAAGCAGATGGGGATTACAAAAACCTGAACTGCTATTACTATTCCAATATGAAAAGTTAGTAAAAGCCTTGAAAAGAATAGCTATGTTTTTTCAAATTAATATTCCATATCTGGAGACTATCTTATGTGGAATAGGTTTGTTTGGTTTTGGTTTATTTTTGGAGTTAAGCATTAAGTATTAAAAGATCATCTGTTCATCTTCCACAATTATGTGGCTTGACAAGCTTGATATTTGCACAGTGGTGATAATTACTATATTTACATACATATGATTTACTGTGCTTTGATTCTGTGTAAACAACCATAGTTTTATTTTCCAAAGGCCAGGCATGTAGTAAGAACTGTATATTTTTCTATTTTTCTTTTGTTTTGCAAGATATATAATAACATTATGAAATAGCCAATTTCCAATAATTAGTTAAAAGAGTGCACTTTTAATTTATGGTATTAACTTCCTGTTTTCCTGCTACTAAAGTGAAAAAGGGTCATATTGAGAGCCAGTTTACCTCAGTTCATAGTGAGGACTGTGCAGACCTCATGGATCCCTTCTAAAAACCTCTTCTCCCACCTCCCATAAGTATTTTTTCAGAAACTGCTTAGGCCTGCTCATGCTGACTTTTGAGGATTATCCCCACTTCAAATATGATGTTTATCTTCCTGGCCCATGTTAATGAACAGGGATCTTCGGAATTTATAAAGCTGGAGACTTTTGATTTTAAACACTTTATTAAGAGGCGTTTGTTCTTGGAACTACAGAGGCTGATCACCCACCACCCCACTACCATCTGTACCAACAATAGCTTTATCTTGAAGCTAGGATCAGGACTAGAGTCCACTTCCTATTTCTGATAGTTTGTTTACACCTTTTACAAAAAGCTTGCATTGTCATGGTAGCAAAAGCACAGGTCTAGAGGTAATAACAATGAAAAAAGGACTAAACTAAACTGATAATGGGTATCTGAAGCTTACAGCACAACTACATGACCTATTAGTGCAGTGATAAGCAAACAATGACAGGCTGCTGTTAGTTTTGTGTGAAGTTGTATTGACTACGATAATATTTTAATGTTAATAAATCTCATCATAAACTGAAAGTACAGGCTCAAATATGCAACACGGAAAGACAGAACATGAAACCACTCATGCTCCAACAGCATGCTTAGCCTATTGCAGTTTGTAAAGGCTGCTAAAAGTCGTCTTTCACAAAGATGGGGGCAGGGGACCCTTTCCCCACCTCCCCTCCAAAGAGGTGTCATTTTGGTTTATCTCAGAAGCTGTTGTATACTTGTTTAGATGAACTAAACTTACTGCCCTTCTTCAAATCCTGATACAGGAAACAGCATCAGCAGGGCACTTATGATGCAGTGTTCTGGTGTAAACGTACTACAGAAATAGGCAAGATTGTCAGATTATATTTTCAAGGGTTTTTTGCTTGGAGGGCTTTTAAAAAGTGTTTAGAACAGAAGCTGAGATATTTTTTTAACCTTCTGTCCCCAGCGCTTCAGACCTGCACTTGACCCAAGGTGACTGCCAAGATGGGAGCCATAAGGCTCACCCACCCCCCAACCGCAAAGCCTGTCAGAAAGAAAACAAAACGCAAGTCACCCGGTGAAAGAAAGGGGAACCGGCACTTTCCTGAACAGCGCCTCAGATGCCGCGGTTTCAGTATGCAAAGTCAACGCAGCTACACCACCTCACAGCGTTTCCTCGCCTTCCCTCGGGCACGGCTGCTGGCGGGGCGGCTCTAAACGAGATCGAGGAACCGCTGCAGCGTGCAAAAGAAAACAACGATTCACAGATTTATTTTTTTAAGGGTTCCTTTTAGGTATTAAGGGCACTCCTCCCGGCCCCCTCTCACAGCTCCTCAACGGAAGGCAGGCAGCTGGTGAAGGCTCGGCCTCGGTGGCGCTTCCCTTCAGCGGGGTCGCAGCCCCAACAGGGCCTCAACTTTAGTCTGGGCTACGGGCAGGGCCCTGCTGTCAGCCCCACAGGCTTCCCTCAGTTTGCGTGAAGCAACGGATGCGCGGAAATAGCCCCGTGGGAGACATTTTTTTGCTGCTGCCCCAGCCGGGGCGGGGGAGGTGTTTAAAGGGGAACGCGTCTTTTTGTTACTCGTTCCCACCTCCTCCCCCCCTCCCACGTGGTGCAGGGCAAGGGCGGGGGTTCCGCGATGCGTCACTTCTGTTTTTGTCGTGGTGTAGAGGAGCCGCGCGCAGAGTAGGACGTGAGTGTTGGGGTTCCCCCTTGTGCTTAGTTGGGGCCGTCGCCATTTTCTTCATTCCCCACCCCTAGCTGTCGTGGTCTCGGCACTTCTCGGCCGGCGTAGGAGAGGCGCGCTGGGCAACTGTGTGGCGAGGCTTCCCCTTTTCCTCGAATGCCCGCTGTGGAGCGGGCCTGGGGTGGGAGGAGGAGCTGCTGCCATGTTGGGGGGGGGCAAAGAGAATTTGAGTGAGGGAGAAAGGGGTGGTGGAGAACCGCCCGGATCTGTTCCCCCCACGCGGGGATCTGACTCTGCCCGCTCACAGCTCCCGGACCCCCCCCCCCCCTTTTTTTTTTTTTTTTTTTTTTTGTGTTGCCTCTTCTCTCCTTCGCCGCCGATAACCTGTACCCCTCTTGCTGCCACCCTGCCCCGGGAGGACCTGGCCGCCCTTGCCCACGCCCCCCTATCGGGCCCTCGCTCCTTTCCCCTGGGGAGGCAACACGAGCCGTAGAAAAAAGGAAGAGGGGAGGAAAATGGCGGCTGGGATCCGCCTACCTGGTGTTCCTAGCTCGTACTCGCTTGTGTTTTTCATCTTCCTTTCCCTCGTCCTCGCTTGGCCCGTCTCGTTCTACCCTCGCTCTCCCCGGTGCTTCGGTGTCTCCTCACGTTCTGCCTGCCAGCTTCTCCCGAGGGGCACCCACCCCTCTCATGGCTTTTTCCTCCAGTTTCCGCCCCCACCTTCCTTCATATTGTTACTCCCTTATCCTGATGCGGTCTCTGGGGTTATCCTCTGCTGGTGCCCCCGCGTATCAGACTTTTCTTGTTTGGTTTCCCGATTTCATGTCATCGCTGTACTTATTTTTGCGTTGTCCCGTTCCAGCTCTTCTCTGTCTCCATCCTGCAGCGTGGCTTATGTGTGCTTCCCATACCCTGTTTCATTTTCAGTGCTACAGCTTCCATTGTTGTGCTCCAAACTATTACAACAGAATTTGCCCTACCTCGATCCATTAGTATTATTCAGACTCCATTTTTTCATTTGCACATGGTTTACTTCATTGCCAGTTTAAAAACACTGCTATTCCTTTTTCTTTCCTGAGATATGCTTCTTTAATCTTTTATTAGCCTTTCCTAGCTGTAGTTTATTTTATACAGTTTCTCCCTGTGATGCTTATTTTTATTCTGAAAGAACAAATGAGCTATTTATTTGTTACAAAGAGTTTCTAGTAGCAGGCAAGATGTTCAACTGCTATATCTAACCACATGTTTGCATGCTAGAGAGATGTAGCGGTACAGCTGGCAGCATGCATTCAAGGAAAGCTGAATGTCCGCTTGTCTGGCAAATGAATAGACTCTAGTGACTGATGTGGTAAAGCTGCAGTGGAAATATTAATTGCAATACTGTAGTTCACTGTAACTAAGATGTTTTTTCAGACTTTTGTATTACTGATGGGAACTTTAGCTTCATGTATGACAATTATGCAGCTGTTGCTTGCAAATTCAACTAGGCAAAATGCCCATGTAAGAAGATAGATAATGCTGGGGCCTTAATTGTTTATATTTATGAATGTAATATTGAAAATTCAACTGGAGGACTGTATTGTATTGTATTTTTTACATTATGGTTTCTACCATACCCAGGAGTATATGAAACTGGTGAAAAATTGTCCCTTCGTAAACAGTTCAGAATCTAAACCACTGCATTTAAGTTAATTGTAGCAAAAAGGGGAAAAGATACAAGAGGGAAGGGTGTTTGAGATCACATCTACAATGTGTATTAAAGCTTATATGAAAAGGCAGGAGAGTCTTCAGGAGGGTGTTGAATAAGATGAGCCTTTACAAACAGGTTTGAAGGTGGCTTTCTAGTCATAATGGGACATATTCATTGTATAGCATTCTCATGTTATCTTTCTCTTCCTAGAATGCCTAAGTCGAAGGAACTTGTGTCTTCAAGCTCATCTGCCAGTGATTCAGATAGTGAAGTTGACAAAAAGGTGAACATTATATGCAGTTTATAACTACTGTATTAACTCTTATATTTCAGGCTGGGGTTAAGGAATTAGGTGAGCATTATGTCACAAAATGCATGTCATTCCATATGATTTATCAGACACTTAAAAAAAAACCCCAACAACCCCAAAACACCCCTCCCAACCCCAAAACAAGCCACCCCCCCAAGACTAGGGTTTGGGTGGATGCTTTTTGATTTTTTCACTTTGGTATCTGGATTACTTGCAAGTCCAAAACAAAAACCTCCACTTGCCTTGTCATCCATGTGCCACTTGCTTATCTTGTTTGCATGTTCTTTTTCTCTGTTTCAGATTCTTACACTTACTGTAATACCATCTGCTAGTTTCTCACTTAAAAGCTGAGCCAAACTGAATGTCTTTGAGTTGATAATTTTAACGTTAACTGTTTTAAACGTATAAATTTAGTGTTCTCGTTTATTTTTAATAGTTATTTAATTTATAAGTTTGTATAGATGTACCAGTCATTACAAACAAAAACTGAATACAACAGTGAATTTATCTTTTTAAGAAATGCTGGGTGGTAATGCAGACATCAGATCTTTTAGTGCAGTATGCAAAGAGACTCGGTCTGCTTTACTGAATTGGTTCAAATGTGACTTGTTTGCACTTAACAAATTAGGTGTTTTGTCAAATCTTAATATAAGAGAAAATGGTCAGGTAATTTTTTTTTTTGTTGTTAGGGAAATGTATTCCTGAAAAGACATAGTCTAACAGTCTGCTTCAGTGGGCAGTAAGGTTGTTTTTTTTTTTTCTATGACAACCTCCCATATTTGTTGGAACTGTTTGTCTTTAAAAGAGATTATCTACAATATGCTTCTAGCAGGTGAGACTAATTTTTGGTATCTTTGTATTACTCTTTCCTTGGGGCACGCATGATTACTATATAACCATTAGTAGAAATAGTAACTTTGTAGCATCTGCTAGCAAAGTAATCTGATTTACAGGCGATATCATCTGAATGTTTTAAAAACACATTTAATTTATCATGCTATGGACAGAGATTGGAGTCTGATTAAAAAAAAACCAAAACCCTCCTCTGTTGGATTTGATTTCTAGATCCTTTCTTCATTATCTCATCTATTATTTTTTCTTTTTTAGCAGAGTTGTTAGCTGTCCTGCATTTTTCATTGCACTCAGTGGAAAGGAAGGTGAAACTTCCATCAGACTTCAAAATTTTAATTAAAACTACTGAATGGACAATATTACTCTGCAAAGAGAGTAGGCTTTTTGAAATGTATTTTGATCTAATTCAATTCTCTTTAAAGCCAAAGCATTATGGTAAACTTCACTGGGAACAGAATTAGGTTCATTTGAAGATTTATTATTATTTTTTTTAAAATTCCAGTCTAAATGTACAATATTGGATTCTTGCCTTCACAGAAGGAAGGTGATAATGTATATTGCATAGTAGTAGTTGTTTGTGACCTCTAACATAAACTTTTTTGTAACTTATAAAATGAGTTGTGGTTTATGCACTTTTTTTTTTATTCTTGCTCCAAGGCAAAGCGGAAAAAGCAAGCAGCTCCAGAAAAGCCTATAAAGAAACAAAAGACTGGTGAAAGTTCAAAAGGTGCAGCTTCTTCTAAGCAAAGCAGTAACAGAGATGAGAATATGTTTCAGGTAAAATTGATGACTCTCTTAGAGCCTGGTTAAGGTAACCATTTACATCATATTCAGTATAAATTTTATGAGGCGATCTGAATAACTTGGTAGCATAGTGCTTGGTCTCCTGAAGCCTTGGTCAAAGGGGATGACGATGCTAGCATGCAGATGAGGGGCTCAAAAAGCATTGTCAGGTTTCGGCAGAGTAAAAGAATCTGGCAATTTATTCTAACCCTCATGTCTTTGCCCTTGGTAACTCTCTAGGTAGTCATTTTGTCTGTAAATACAGCACTTACCATGAGTATACTGTAAATATTAGATCAGGACAGTCTCTACAAGGAAATATTTTTTCATCAGGGCTCTTGAAAGAAAGGTTCTTGGACACTAAAGTATGGACTCTTCATTCCTATTTAGCTAGGTCAAGAGCAACTTGGCTTCTGTCAAGTGTCTGTCCAAGACAGTGTCTTGGAATAAGTTTTGCTTGTTCCTTTATGATGCAGGTTATTCTCACTGAACATCCAAAAAGATTGTAATTTTTGACAGCCCTTATTTTTAAGATGAGATGAATGTACATTTTTTTCAGTAGCAAGAAGCATTTGTGAATTCGGGGTATTGCAGTTCCTGGGGTTAGCTGAGGCAGTAGCAGTGTGTGCTGAAAGCTGTGCAAGAATATATGTAGCTCAGAATTACCTGTTTTAGGGGTGTGGATCAAGACTTACTAAATGTCTGTGACTAGCTGGCTTGAAAGGTGCAGGGGATAGGAAAGGAACTTAAATTCTTAGAGACTTTGATTCTTAAGTTTGTGAAAGGGTATGGGAGAGGTGCCTAATAAGATGGTCCCAACACTGAGTAAGGCAAAAGAAATGGTTTTGGGCTGTAGCTGTGCAAAGTAATATGGCAAAAAAAAAAAAAAAATTCTAGAGAGAAGACCTGCTTAACTGCCCTGTATTACAGTATCAGTTATTTTTAATGTATCAATTCTCACTTTCCTCTTCATGTATAATTGGAGGGAGAGCTTCAATTTAAGACACTGGGCATCAATGCCTGGACTTCCCTGTTGAAGGAAGAATATAATATTTTTAGTTCTGTTGGGGCATGCTTTGATCCATGTAGGAAAAATGAGATAGTATCTTCTACACCTAATGAGGTGAACTGCAGTTAGAACTCAAAAAAGCTGCGTATAAGCTTTATGCTATGTTTGTAATAGGTTCAGAAATTCCAGCCTTAGGGAAAACTGTTAAAATTTTTAATGCTCTCCCAATGCAAAAAACAAAACAAACAAAAAATCCAAACCCCCAAAAAAACCCAACCTCTCAAATAAAAGCAAAAGTATTTGTGTGCTCTGATTTCTTTCAACCTTTTTGACCTAAGATAGTAAAAAGTTACTAAAAATAGACAGTAGAGGACTCATATTAGTCTGATAAGAGCAGGATTCTTCCAGTGTTGAGTAAAATATAGAAAAAATATTTCAGTATCACCTTGACCTAAACCATCAGTGTTCCTTAGTCTCTGCCTGCCTTTTAGTTACTTGACAACAAAATTTTTTTTTAAATTGCTTATTGTGTTATGTGAAGCATTGTGTTTTTTTTTTTTATGCTACATCAGCTTATGTGCGTTAACTAAGATGCAACTGTTTCAGTGTAGAAATAGCACTGTAGGTCTGAGGATACTTCCTCTCTCTCTCCCCCCTACCCAGGAGAGCATGCTAGAACATCTAGTTGCATGTTAATTTTTAGGTACGATTTTGTTTGTTCTAGGACTACTAGTAATACTAAAAACTCTCCTTTCTGCTTCCCCATGGTAGTAAAATGATCTCTGTGCAAGTGACTGCAGTATAACTTACAAGTGTGGCTTCAATTGATGGAAATCAGACTGTAAAGCATTCATAGGATAGTCAGAAGTCCTGTGGCATCCATATTGTGTGTGGGAGCGGCAGCAAATGATGTGAAACTTGGTGGTTTGCTGTTCTATGCTTTCGGGCTGTGTTCTTAAAGTATACAGCTTCCCTTAATATTGAGCTCATTGTGACTGCTGTATTCCAAAGATTCAACATTTTCATAAAGATCTATGTTTTATTATTTTTGTTTGAAACTAATGTTGGTGTAATGGTGTTCTTGAACCTAATTATGAAGAATAGAATAATTGTAAGTAGAAGGGAATTAATTCAATATAGGAGACCAGGTGTATTTTATTTATTTACATATCTTGACCTTTTTAGGTTTTATAGGTAGTCTAGTATACTTTGGAATTTGTTAAAGGATTTGGGCGCAGTTGGGGTGCGGAAATTTATCTTGCTTCCATTTGTGATGTATTACTAGAGGCCCTAAGGACAAGCATTGTTCATGTTAATGTGGAAGGGTTTAGTGTTGGTACATTAGATTCCTGTCTGTGGCTTTGAGTCAATGTGAGTTCTGCATCATGTGCTTTGGTTAGCTTGACAAATCCTGTCATCTACCTATGCCTGATTTGGATAAGGTTTGTTAATGCTGTCAGGATACAGTATTAATGACTATCCAGAGTGGAACCACATGATGTGATCAGGGATTTCACAGAAATTGTTACTTCAAAGGTAGTTTGCCTGTTGTGTGCCCCCCCCCCCCCCCCTTTTTTTAAATTTAATTAATTTATTTAAATTTGGGTCAAATTTGCTTTTTGACTTGTGAGAAATAAGTTCTTCATTTTCCCAGTGTAATGTCTTCACCTATCATAGGCTCCTGAAAGTAGATAACTATATAAGTTCATGATGCTCTGGAAGGTGATTGATTGTGAAATGCATTGGTGACCACCTAAGTTTCAGAATTAATGTGCTAAACCAATTTGCTGTGTTGCAGATCTCAGCTGTTTACAGGACTCTATTCTAGGAGTTTATATTAGCTTATTGTGCTGCTTCTAATGCTATACATATAGTTATCAGCTAAGAAAGAAGGATTTTTTTTTTTTTTTTTTTTTTTTGCTGTTTCTACTTCCACAGCATGTATACAGTTTAATCAAGGCAAACTGGAAATAGGAGGAAAAATGGCGAAGAAGGTGGTTGCTGAAACTCATACAGGAAGTCAGTTGCATAGCTGTGAAAGAAACCTAGACACAGTTCAGTGCATTTTATTCTAAGAAACAGAAACCTGGAAATAGTGTTTTTAATGTCTTCTATTCTATTGAATTAAATAAATCAGTATATCTAAGGAGCTGTGATATTTAATAAAAAGCATATGAACTTGTCTATGAAGGTTGAACTGCAGTAACTACCCTGCTATAAATCAATACAGCCCTTGGAACACTAATGTGGTTACAGAGATACAAAGGTGTCTTAGATCAGTGAAATTATTCTAGGACTATCAGCTGCTGCATGAACAAAGAATTGTTCAGATATGACTCAATGCCAGAATTGCAGGTAACAACTTCAAGAAACATCAATTTGCTTAAATAAATAAATCTAGATTTTGGTTGAGGTTTTTAAACTGTACTTTAGAAGCCTATTTAAAGCTTTTAGCAGTGGCAACTGTTTTGCATAGAGTTCAACTAAACATTTGAAATTTAATGTGAGCATTCAGCTGAAATCTAGACAGTGGCGTAAAACAACTTAATTTCAGCATTTTTCATATGGAACTGTTTACGTTTAAGGTAGACTTACTGACTAAATGATGTTTACTTTGTATTATTGCTCCTTGCCTTACTGTAGTTGAATTAAGACATGTAGTCTTATCTTTAATAGTCAAATCCTAAAACCTTTTACTGTATTTGCAGCTATAATCTGCTATATTGTATCAGATTTTATTTCTTGGAGCAAATCTGGAATTACTTGGCAATGCATTAATATTCTTTGATAGACCTGGGGAAAAAAAGGTAATATGGAGTATTACTACTACTTGAAGCTGGTTTTAGAGGTGACCTTAAAAGTCACTGAAGCATTATAGGGTAAAACCAAGAAATGTTGTTCATGTAGGCTATTTAGGATATCCTTTGCCAGCAGTGCTGACAGACTTAGGCATGGTACCAAGTTCAGTCTGAAAGAACTCTGCTACCATGACATCATACCTTATTTTTGAATGTTAAATTTGTAGTACTGTGAAAGTATTTAATAAATCAATCACAAAATACTATCTTAAACTTGTTCATTTTAAAGGATGCTTTGAAGTAGGAAAACAACTGCTTCAGGCTTATGGTATTTAAAGATGTCCCAATTGGTTTAAAATTAAAATTTAGAGTTAACTTAGCATGATCTGCATAAGAAGAAAAATTACTTTAAGCAAACATAAAGCATACTTGTTTGTTTATATTTTGTGAAATATCAGCTTTTATGACTTAAACATCTGTGGATGATTTTAGTTGATTGGAGAGTTGTTCGTGCTTTCTGGTCAGAGAGTTGTTCATGCTTTCTGGTCAGACTTAATGCTAGCAAGATGTGTTTGGCCCCCTGTTAAATTATGTCAAAGTGCAAGATGCATAAATTAAGGAAGTTGAAAACTAAAACTAATGTTTTATCAGGAAGGAATATTCTATTTTTAAAATTGCTTGCTTTAGAATGTGTTCTTTCTTCATAAAGTGTATCCAGAAGGTGCATACAGAATACTAAGAATTTCTTACATGAATTGTATTTGATTGTGTTTTTATTATCCAATTTCTGATTCTCAAATTCACATTATACTGTGAATGAATGGTTTTTTTATCAAATTTGGAAAAATTTGATAAAGCCTAAATATGTAGTGTAATGCGTAGTTGTCAGCGTGCCTGTCATCTCTCTTCCCTTCCTCTTCCTCCTCCCCCCCCCTTTTTTTTTTTTTCTCTCTTGTCCTAAGAAAAAAGAAGCCCTCATAATTCAGTTAAGCCACTGTGGTGTGAAACTATGAAATTCCAAAGTCATTTCATACTGTGCTACATGCTGGTAAACTTAAAGGATTTGGATGTTTTTTTGGAACATCTGGTACAGTGCGATAGTCTTTTAACCACACTTCAATGAAGTGCCATGAGGACTTGGGAGCAGGCATGGGGACAGTTGGAGGCTTACTTTTGTTTCCATCTGTATTTACTGTGTTTAAAAAAAGAAAAAGGGGGGGAACCCTCTGGAAATTGTGCTTATCTCCTGAATATCTAATTTGATTTCTGTACATATGGGATGGACTAAAATTTAGATTTGGGAGTAGAGCGCTCTCTTCCCTGTTTGTTTACAACTGCTACTAACAAAGATGGTTATAATAGAGGCAGAATTTTATTTCAGAAAACAGTAAATTGCAGTAAATTTGTAAGAGGCAAGCTTGTTAAGAATATAGGTATTTTTATTCTAGGAGAGCCACTTTTGCATTGAGCATTGAATATTCAACTGGTTTTAAGTCATTCATCCATTTATATTGTCATTACTTATTTGCCTACTGACTACTCTGGATTAAGCTCTTGATCTAGTTATTTCTCTGGTGTCTAAAATAAGCTGCAGTGTGCAATGTCATGTGTCCAAGTCTGATACTGCTGGGAAAAGTGAATGCTGTAATATGTAAAATATCTCAAAGATATCCTTATATGTGTTTTGACAGATTGGCAAAATGAGGTATGTCAGTGTTCGTGACTTTAAAGGGAAAGTCTTAATTGATATTAGAGAATATTGGATGGATCAAGAAGGTGAAATGAAGCCTGGCAGAAAAGGTATTGTTCTGCTTCATGTTATTTTTGTACTAAAACATTGTCTGCAGTTTGATGGAGAACTTTGTATCAGATTTTTATACTTTTTGTTACTACATGGTATTTTTAGAGTAATATTTTTGCTTTTTTATAATTCATATTTTAACAAATGATTAGTTTTATCTGTAGATTATAAACAAAAGCAAAATGGTTTCATTGGCCTGAGTCTGTTTTCCTAAATGGATCCCCCATGGTTTACAGAGAACAAGGCATCAAATACAAGCAAATTTGGTATGGGAGTTATATACATAGCCATATATTTTCCCATTGATTAACTTAACTCCATTTCTTGCTTTTATTACAATTGGATTTCTTATATCAAAAGTTACTGAAAATATTTAAGTTATTAATTTGTAATAAGAATTTAATTAACTTAAAACAATGATCTTCAATTTCTATAAATATTTTAATTATTTTTAATTTAATATTTAAATGTGACTAATTTTGCAAAAAATATTTCAAGATTTTAGTTCAGGTGAAAATACCTTAAGTGTTCAAGTTTTGGTACTGTGCTTCTAATCTGCAACACAGCATAAGCCATTGTACCTTTAATTGCTACTCCCATACCTACTTTTTATGGCATGCCTTCACTGAACCATTTTCAGAACTTTGCCACCTGCAAGATGGGGATGTGAGGATAGTTGCAGTAGTAGTGCTTTCCTTGATGTCACGTTACTTCTGTTAGAAAAGCTTACTTTTAATCATTTTTCATATTGTGCCAAGGAAAGAGGTAAGTATGAAACATCCTGTCCTGGAGATTGAAGACGTTTAACGTAGAATCAGCATGAGGTTTGTTATATTCTCCTAGTGTGTCCAGGAGCAAATAGATGTTTGGAAAGCTTGAGAAACGTTTTTAACAGCTCTTAAATAATCACTGAGAATAGGTTTGTATGAGCAGGTGTACCAGTACTGTACAGGAAAATTTCTTGGTTTGGATGTGTTGCTGCTACTTAACAAAAAAGATTACTCCAACTTCTAAGGACTTTAAACTGCTGTGTTTTGAGGTGGAAATCAAAAGTGTATGCAGTTTGAGTGGTAAACTACAATGAAATTTGATGGGTATGCCAAGTGACAAAAATTACATGATGTAGATATAAATGTTTATCAATGTGGCAAAAGGATCTGAATTTTATTAGGATAAATATAATAATCTGATACAGTGAGTCTAATGTTCCATTGATGCACTTATGAGCCACTTATCTAGCTATCCTAAAACCAGTATGAACAGTTGAAATTGTGTAGTAAAATATAGGGGGAAAAAAAAAATCCAACAGTTTAGAATTGTGTCAGATTGTTTCCAACAGCAGGTCTGAACTGCATGCAGTTTATCTGATATGTTGTTCAGGGGCATCTTGATGATGTTTGGTCCCCTAATAATGGTTAGCACACCTGGCCTAACTGTTTTCAGAAGAAACCTGCCCTCTAAAGACTGGTGAAAAACTGCTTAGAATAGTTCTGTGCAGACTGCTTGCTGCTCTGATAAGTGGTGCTCTGATAAGACAGTGATAGTAGAAGGAAGAAGGAAAAAAAAAAAAAAAAGTGATGAGCCCCAAAAATGGAATTCAGAATTTCACCTGTTTTCAGGTCCTGCTCCACCTACAGGGAGAAAGCAATGAAGGAAGCCTGATCACTGAGGGGGGAGAGTGGGGGTAAATAGTGTAAGAGCCTTGCTGGAGAGAGTATGAGAGGTAGGCCTGTGAGTCTGTACTTGCATAGAGTTGGCATAGAGATTTTTAGGGGAAGAATGAGGAGACTAAAGCACAAAGGAAACATGTGCCTGGACTTGACCTTGAGGAAGTACAAATTTAGAACTGAGGAGATGGATTGTGGGGCACTGAGTAATTATTGATTGAATGTCACTACAAGCTATAGTGAACTTGAAATGAAAAAAAAAATAACTTCCATGTTGGTTTGTGGGTGCTAGGGAGTAGGATAGAGTCTCTTCAAAATGTTACTTATAGTACGTGTTATTAACAGTGCTTTAAGAAACAGGAGGACGAAAAAAAAAACCAAAAAAAACCCCAAAAAAAACCCGGAATTATGGTACTTTAAAAGTGCATAGAAGCTCAGTCCACAGAGGTATGGCTTTTAGGAGCCAACAGGAATACAATTGATTTCCTGCATTTCTTTTGTGCTGCCTTCTATCAAGGCCAGAGCTGTATTTCACTTCCCGTGTTTAGCCTAACACTTGTGAATGAAATTGTTTTACTGCACTTGTTTTATTTGTAAGTTAAAGTTGTCCAGAGATAAGCTAAGGTCTAAAGTTAAACTGAAGTGTTCCAAATGAGTAGTTTAACTTTGTAACTGAGATGGTTGTTACCCTTGAGTTAGCTTAAGCATTAATAGTCATGACATAGACTTTGTGTATGAAACCAACCTTGACAGTAATTATGCAAGATCCTGTGCTACAATTTTCTTTTTGTCCTAAGTATTTATTTTTAATGCATTTCAGGTATTTCTTTAAATCCAGAACAGTGGAACCAGCTGAAGGAACAGATTTCTGATATTGATGATGCAGTAAGAAAACTGTAAATACAGAGCCATACAAACACCTTTATCATTTTAGTTGTTTTAAGTGGTCTTTTTACATTGGCTTTTGTTTTCTAAAATATTGTTTTCCAAGCTATTGTATATTTGGATTGCAAAACGATTTGTAAGATGAATACTTTTTTTTATGTGCATTAAAAGTGTATTCTGAGTGAGGCTATTTGTGTATACTTTACTAAAAGGAAATGTGTTGCTTTCATCTCATGGTATAAAATAAACGAATCAAATAATATGTAAAGCATAGTTTATGGCCTTTTGATTGAAGGTGTTTGCTGATAAGGCCACCTAATAGCTTTAGTTTTTGTTTTATTTTCAGTTAACTGTTATCAGAATCTGTTTTCTGAGGAGATTTCTTAAAATGTCTCCATTTAATTTTTTTCTTTTATTTCATACTCTTTGGTATTGCCCTGACAGCTTTTTGCTTTAAGACTTGATACAAACAGTGAATACCTGGTAAAACACATTTTTGTAGATAATTTTAAATGCTGTATTTGCTAACTTACCATATTTATTCAGATGTAAACAGTCCTGAGTATGTAGACTTTTTTGCATTACTTGCATGAAGTGTTATGCTAAACAATAACACTTGAACACAAGCCACACACTTTCTTCCTGTTTTTCTATAGCTTGCTTGACTTAGAAAATACAATTAGCCTTTGTTCTTGGACCCTAGATTTTAGAATGTGATGCATAAACTTTTACAGTAATAGACATATACCTCAGAGTAAGATAGTATTTAAAAGCTCCGAATGTGGTTATTAGTTAGGTACCCTTTTCAAGCTTTGCGTTACATTCATTCTTGAAGGCATACTGACTAGTTATTCTATAGAAAAAAGTTAACTTGTCTTTGTAGGGCTTTTGTTCATTTGAGAGTATTGTGTAAACAGTGATGCTTAAACTAGGCTGTAACACAGGTTAAACAGTCAAACAGGGTTAAAATTGCTTCAGACAAAATGTCTGGCTATCATGCTTCTGCCCTGTCCACACTACCTGCCCAATTTGCCTGCCTCCCAAGCCTAACTTGGCTTGCCTTGTGTGGCTTACATGTGCACAACTGTTTTATCTTTTGTACAGAAGATACTTAGCGCTTATAATGGAGCGCTGGTGCATAGTGGATTATGACTTTAGCAAACTTCGCTTGTCTACCAGTGTACTATTCTGGTAAGAGAAGCTTTGGTCCAGTGGAAGCTCTATTAGACTAGATGCTGCCCCAGTTGAAGGGCTTCTTGGTAGGTGTCACAAACTATGGAATGAAGAAGGGAGAATATGATGTTTGAGTAGAACTTGGAGAAATAAGGGGCATGTTGGTACAGAAGTTAATGGTGAAAGATCAAAGTTAGCTGACACATAATAACTACAGTGAAGAAATGTATGTTAGCAGAATTGGAAAAGAGTTTTTTTTCTGACTTAATTCAGTTAACTGAAGGAAGATGACGAAACAACTTCACAAAAATTGATATTTCAAGACTATGTAGTGAATGTACAACATTGGTTTTACTGTGATTTTTCCCATTTGATGTTAAATTTAATGTATTTAAATTTTGTATACATAAACAGGATTTACTATTTGTTTAATTTTGGAGTATCTTAATATAATTATAGAATCATAGAATGCTTTGGGATGGAAGGGACCTTTAAAGGTCATCTAGTCCAACCCCCCTGCAATTGGCAGGGACATCTTCAACTAGATCAGGTTGCTCAGAGCCCCATCTAGCTTGTCCTCGAATGTTTCCAAGGATGGGGCATCTACCACCCCTCTGGGCAACCTGTTCCAGTGTTTCACCACCCTCATTATAAAAAAATTTCTTCCTTATTATCTAGTCTGAATCTGCTCTCCTTTTAGTTTAGAACCATTACCCCTTGTCCTATCGCAACAGGCCCTGCTAAAATGTCTGTCCCCATCTTTCTTATAAGCCCCCTTTAAGTACTGAAAGGCCGCAATAAGGTCTCCCCACAGCCTTGTCTTCTCCAGGCTGAACAACCCCAGCTCTCTCAGCCTTTCCTCATAGGAGAGGTGTTCCAGCCCTCTGATTGTTTTTGTGGTCCTCCTCTGGAATCGCTCCAACAGGTCCATGTCCTTCCTGTGCTGAGGGCTCCAGAGCTGGATGCAGTGCTCCAGGTGGGGCCTCACCAGACCAGAGTAGAGGGGCAGAATCACCTCCCTTGACCTGCTGGCCAGGCTTCTTTTGATGCAGCCCAGGATACGGTTGGCTTTCTGGGCTGTGAGAGCACATTGCTGGGTCATGTCCAGCTTTTCATCCACCAGTACCCCCAAGTCCTTCTCCTCAGGGCTGCTCCCAATCCCTTCATCCCCCAGCCTGTATTGATACTGGGGGTTGCCCTGACCCAGGTGCAGGACCTTGCACTTGTCCTTGTTGAACCTCATGAGGTTCACATGGGCCCATTTCTCAAGCTTGTCCAGGTCCCTCTGGATGGCATCCTATCCCTCAGGCATGTCAACTGCACCACTCAGCTTGGTTTTTGTTTATATTGCAGACATGCATGGAAGTCCTGTTCTGTTAAGTGCCATACACAGACTTTTTCTGTGCTGCAGAGTTTATGATTCAGTACAAATGGGTATTGAAGGGTGAGGAAGGGTGACTTCATCAAATTAAATATATATTATTTAATTTAAATATTATGTCAGATACCTCCACCTGCTTTTTAACTTATCCGTTGTTGAGATATTTCAAATAAAGTTAAGATTTGTTTTTGTATAGCTCAGGAAATCTGAGTTTTTAAGAACTGCTTGTGGGTGACTAAAAGGGTGAAGAGATGTTTTGTGGTAGCAGCTGCATTTTTGGGCATGATATTCTTTTTTGAGTGACTCTTAATGGCGTGTAGGGGTATTTGGACCAAATAGAATAAATATGAAATACCTGCTAAAATTTCACAGATGAGTGAATGAAATAAATTGCTTCAGATGACTATTAACAGATTCTAGGTGGTTTTTTTATTTGCTGTATGTATATATGATTTTTTTTTTCCTTTAAATCTGAAATTTTGCAACCAGATTTCACCCATTTTACCTCAAAATTTTCATGTGGCTACTTTAAAGTGCACGATTATCATAATAGAGGGAACGTTGTCCTCACTAGACTACTGTGGTAGTACGTCATTGGATGGCAGTTGTGTATCAGAGTACAATATAATTGTGTTCAGGAAGGTGGAGAATTAAATTCATTCATTTTGGGGGGAGTAACTGAAAAAGTTTTAATATAGTGATTAGTTCTCTTGTGGAAACTGGTAGTAGAGATGTTCAAAGAAATTAGTATTTGTTAACCAAGAATTATTAGTTCCTCTTATAGATAACACCTGTGCTGAATTTGCAGTGATAATTACTGAAGATGTTTATCCCATTTTACTTAAGAAAACTTGGGGCAGTTTGATTTTACTTAGCTTGTGTGTTTAAAAATAGTTTTCCATCTGCCAGTTATATTTCTACCACTAATAATGATAAAATATCATATATTTTACCCGAGCCAGTCTTAACATCTGTGTGACTGTTCTACAAAAAAGGTAACTAATAAACTAGTCAGTTTCACAAATGAACTCAAAATGGGATGTGTTGAATTGTGAGGGAATTCATTATACCTCAGATAACTGATGTGCTGGTTACTTGATAAATTTGACACATTCAATGTTATTTTGGAATAAATAGTTGGTAGTGATTTGTCATGTAATTGTCTATGGCTGTAGTCTTTCTAATTTGAGAAGAAAATTCAGTTGTTTTGGTTTTTTGGTGTGGTTTGGTTTTTTTTTTTTTTTTTTTTAATAAAGATTATTTTCTTGCAGACAAAATGGTAGTTAGGGTACATGTAGAAGTGTCCATGGAGGAAAACTGTGCATGTATGAAAAGACTCTGTAATATGAGATAAAAACACTGCTCCCTTTCCCATTGAAGTGGAAAAGAAAGATGCATTTGATTCTTGATATTTATGCTGGGCATATTAGCAATATGTTTTATAGATTAAACCTACTGTGGAGCTTAGGAGGAAAAATACATCACAGTTAGAGCTGCCGAAGTACCATATGTGTGCTAAATCAAACTGTCATGTACAACGTTGCTCTTATGTAGAGATGTTCATATTGAAGTTAAACAAATGCAGTACGAAATTTGATATTTCTCTTAAAGGAAATGCCCCAGTTATGTACTTCTTATGTGATCTGTTAGCAAAAAATTGATGATTGTAATTCTGGTAACTCAAATGTCATATTGTTAACCATGTGGAATGTTTCATGTTTTGTTCTGGTGGTATCTGCTGCAGAGAAGCCACTGGAAATATGCACCCTCCAACTGTAATTATCTTACTGTTCAAATAAAAAGTAGTTAAATGGCATATCTGTAATAACAATTTGAACACTTAGAAATAAATGAAGACTTCTGTTGACATAGTGTTATTTTTAATAGAAATTTAGCTGCACTAAAACTTTTTTTTTTTCTTAAATAGCTGTTTTCATAACAATTTGTTTCTAGCAACTGTTGTAATTTGGAAATTTGAAAAATTAATCATCTTGTACTTGGTCCATGTTTGTGGGTGGGTGGTTGCTTGTGTTAGCCCAGAGGGATAGAAGTTTTTCATTATGATAGAAGAACAAGTGTCATGTGAATATGGAAGCAGCAGATATAAACACACTTTCAAACACCAAACAGAAGGAAAGTGCCTGATAAGTTGCTACTGTTAAGAAAATGGCTGATTATTTTTTTGAGTGGAGTTTCTTTTTGATCTGACAATAAATGTAACCATAGATTAGATAGAAAAAAGCTTCTCACCCATTTATTTATCCTTGGTCATAGTTAGATTAGTGTAGGCTTCTTTAGGAAGGATATTTGTTTTTCACATGCTTGCTGTGACTGATCTGTAGGGACTTGGATTAACTGATTGTAGCCTTGAACCAAACAGATTTTTCTTCAAGTAATTTTGATTAGTTTAGCAATTTATAGCCACAGAATCAGAAATGACCTTGGCTCAAAGGGAAGAAATGCAGTTTGGGGTTGATGGAGGGTCATCGTGTCCTACCTATTTCCCATTTACTGCCATCCACTTATTGGTAGGATTCATCTTTGACTATAGCTCTGGTGACTACATATGGAAGAGCAATCTGATAGGCAATGTTTTTCCTGTTGTGAATCAAGTTATTGTCCCCTGCTCTCAACTTAATATTGTTATGTAAAAATGTGAAGACACCTGCTGAAGAACTGAAATAAATGTTCCTTGGCTCAGTGATGGTTTATCAGGGAAGCTTAAATTGTGCTGTCTTGTGAGCAGAGGGACATGCCATTAGTCATGGGGATAACTTAAAGGCAGAGAACTTGGTGACACAGCTGTTACCTTGGTATGGTGCTTCATTGAACAAAAATGTTATAATTTTTTGTAAGATCTGCTTAATTTGGTTTTCAATGTACTTTTTGCTTTGAATCCATATGCTCACTTGATGGGATGGCAAATGAGGTAGGAACTAAGGTTGGCTTGAGGAGTCGAAAGTTTTTTTTTAAAAACATTATTGTCCTTTGGAAGGTGGTGGGCTCTCCATAATCGTAAAGGTGAATAGAGTTTGCTGTAAAACTGCAAAAGTTGGTGCAATGCACAGACTATGTTCTTGGAAATCTCTAGGTGTATTTGATAAGGCTAAATAAGAAAAACATTTTATGCCTCCTTGGCCAGCATGCCTAGTAGACTATTGTTAGATATCAGTTCACTTGGGCAGAAGTTAATGAGGTAAAAACTGCTGAAGTAAAGAAATGGTAAGATTTTTACATAACCCTGTTACTTGTGTTGCATAGAGAATAGCTATCTAAAGAACAACTGTTTCACACCTATAAGAATTTAAATATTTTCTGTTTTCACTAATAGGCTAATGTGTCAGAACAATTTTCAGGCTGTTGAAACTAAAGCCCATGTCATCTTAGGAATGAAAAGACCTAAGTTGTTCTATTCACTAAAATATTACACAATATATCTGAGGGAGAGATGAATGACATTGCATATATTAAGAACAAACTTGAGATGGAGGCAACCATAACAATTAACTACTTGAAATTGAAACTTAGGTTGTATATAGCAATAAAACTTTGCAGTCTGCTTGTGGTGTTGATTTTATGTAATCTTTGAAGCTTTTTGCTAGCTATCTCAATGTGAAATGGCCTCACAGAGCTCTGCTGTTTCCTCTGCTTTCCATTTGCCATCCCTTACCTGAGACCTACAGCTCCCTTTGTGTTTCCTCTATTTGTATTCTGACTGGAAGCATCTTACCATCTCTTGGAACACAAGCATCTCTGGCTACTCTCACATTATCACAAGACAAGGAATATCTTGGATCCTAATGATAGTTGGCAGATATAGCTGCTATTGGTAACACAGGCAAATTAATGGTCATATCTTTATTTTTTTAACGTTGTTATAAAGTATGCTCAAAATAGTTGGATTACTTTTGCCAACATGCATACTTCCCAAAGGAAATAATTTTCTTCATACTAGCTTGGATTATTGTCTGCAGTAAAAGTACTGGACAAATGCTTTTTCTCCTGAAGTGATTATTAACAACTCAGAAAATGCTACAATGAAACAGTTTCTGGGGTAAAAATGAACAGAGTTATCACCTGGATATCTGCTTGCTATAAGCAAGGGTAATTGTAATGGTTTGGTTAATGGAAAGAAAACTCGGTTGCTTTGGAAGCCTGAAAGAACTAAAGTGCCATGCAGAACATGAGTAGCATTTATGATGTAAAGACTGCCCTCCTGTCTGTTCAAAGAAACCTTTGATCAATGTTAATTTGCTGCATGCTCGTCCTTACATATACCCTACTTTTTTAATAATTTTTTTTAATTTTTAATTTTAGAGATTTGTCAGCGTATGTTGTGTAGTCCTGTTTCAGTAGTAGGAGAACTAGTCATCCTGATTTACTGAGTCACTCTGAGATTGCTATAGGGAAAGCGCATATCTTTTTCTCATTTTCACGCAGTATCTATTATGTTACTATTCCACAGTAATGTGCCTTTTATTTATCAAAACAATTTGTAGTAACCTGTGGAAAATGTTTGGGGACAGACATTTTGGGGACAATTTTTAGTAAATAAGTTATCTAGCTCTTTTCCCTGCTCCTCCTATAAATTTGTTCATGCCTTGGTATTTTAATTTTGTGGCACTGTTTTGCAGGAAACTGAAATGATTTTTTTTTTTTTTTTTTAACCCTGTGATCACTAAGGAGTTTTGCAACTCCTTATTTTTTAACATGCTCCAGTCGCAGCTTTTGAAAATGGACTTGCAAAGGTCATGCTTGGATGCATTTCTTACTAGATTTTGTTAGATTCCTAGATTATCTGGCTGAGACTGTTTGCTCTGTAGTCTGAGCACCTGTTGAAGAGAGATAGAAGTGTCTGTCAGGACTATGAAATAGCAAGCTTGTGATATGCCTTGTGAGAAGGTGAGGAGAGGGAAATGTGCAGCTAAAGAAATGAGTTATTTTTCTGAACTTTTTCAGGACATGTTCCAGAAACAATATTTTTCTCATTTTGAAGGCAAAAACTAAATCTGAAACTGTTAAAAAATGCTAAGCTGAAATTTGGAACTGCTTCTACTCAAACATGCGTTCATCAAATGTGCCCTTTTTTAATGCAATATTATATGCACTCTCCATCACTTATCAGGAGTCCTGGTCAACCGGGGAGGTCCCAGGTGACTGGAAGTTAGCAAATGTGATGCCCCTCTACAAGAAGGGTCGGAGGGAGGATCTGGGGAACTACAGGCCTGTCAGCCTGACCTCGGTGCCAGGAAAGGTCATGGAGCAGATCATCTTGAGTGCCATTACATGGCACGTGTGGCACAACCAGGGGATCAGGCCCAGTCAGCATGGGTTCATGAAGGGAAGGTCCTGCTTGACTAACCTGGTCTCCTTCTATGACAAGGTGACCCGCTTAGTGGATGAGGGGAAGGCTGTGGATGTTGTCTACTTGGACTTTAGTAAGGCCTTTGACACTGTCTCCCACAGCATTCTCCTGGAGAAGCTGGCTGCTCATGGCTTGGATAAGTGCACTCTCTGCTGGGTTAAAAACTGGCTGGACGGCCAAGCCCAGAGAGTGGTGGTGAATGGAGTCAAATCCAGTTGGCGTCCAGTCACGAGTGGTGTTCCTGAGGGCTCAGTGCTGGGGCTGGTCCTGTTCAATATCTTCATTGATGATCTGGATGAGGGGATTGAGTGCACCCTCAGTAAGTTTGCAGATGACACCAAGATGGGTGGAAGTGTCGATCTGCTGGAGGGTAGGAAGGCCCTACAGAGGGACCTGGACAGGCTGGATCGTTGGGCTGGGGCCAACTGTATGAGATTCAACAAGGCTAAGTGCCGGGTCCTGCACTTGGGTCACAACCACCCCATGCAACGCTACAGGCTTGGGGAGGAGTGGCTGGAGAGCTGCCTGGCAGAAAAGGACCTGGGGGTGTTGGTCGACAGCCGCCTGAACATGAGCCAGCAGTGTGCTCAGGTGGCCAAGGCGGCCAATGGCATCCTGGCCTGTATCAGGAATAGTGTGGCCAGCAGGACCAGGGAGGTGACAGTGCCCCTGTACTCGGCATTGGTGAGGCCGCACCTCGAGTACTGTGTTCAGTTTTGGGCCCCTCACTTCAAGAAGGACATTGAGGTGCTGGAGCATGTCCAGAGAAGGGCAACGAAGTTGGTGAAGGGTCTAGAGCACAAGTCTTATGAGGAGCAGCTGAGGGAGCTGGGGTTGTTTAGTCTGGAGAAGAGGAGGCTGAGGGGAGACCTTATTGCTCTCTACAACTACGTGAAAGGAGGTTGTAGGGAGGTGGGGGTCGGTCTCTTCTCCCAAGTAACAAGCGATAGGACGAGAGGAAATGGCCTCAAGCTGCGCCAGGGGAAGTTTAGGTTGGATATTAGGAAAAACTTCTTCACCGAAAGGGTAGTCGGGCACTGGAACAGGCTGCCCAGGGAAGTGGTTGAGTCCCCATCCCTGGAGGTATTTAAAAGACGGGTAGACGTGGTGCTCGAGGACATGGTTTAGTGGTGGACTTGGCAGTGCTAGGTTAATGGTTGGACTCAATGATCTTAAGGGTCTTTTCCAACCTGAACGATTCTATGATTTTTGAAAAAGATATAGCAATGAATTTTTCTAAAAAAATCTGCCTAGATAACACTATGTTTAGCACCACAACATTTTTAAAACTAATTGAGTCTATAACAATATGTAGTTTTAAAGTGTTTTTATTTGTGTTTTTGATACTGTGAAACATTCATCTTGACTGAGTAGGTAAATTTCTTTGGAACCTTCCACAGGTGGAGGTCGCACCGTTGGCTGAAGGAAGAGACCTGTTAACTTCTTTTATGGAAATTCTTCGACAAAGAGGCTGCTGTGTGCTTTGGGCAATGAGTTTGATCTGCTTTAGGTCAGCATTGCCTCAAAGCCTTTGTATTAGCAGTCTGCTATATAAATGAAGGGCACAACTGACATTTTTAGGTTTTGGTGTATTTATTCTATTGAATTCAACTTTGGATGGATATTTAGCTTTCTTAATTAAATATTCTATTTTGTGTGGTTTTTGTCTTCAAGAGGATTGAGATTAGCACATAGTCGAGAAATTTATAATTCTGCTAATTGATACATAATTTAGATAATTTTTCAGTTCTGTTTTGCATCTGGTTACATTTCTGCTTGAGGCATTGCTGATGTACTTCCATAGGCATCATTGGTACAGCATTAAGGATGGGAGTCATGGTGCAAGGTAAGGTAATACTGTTCTGTTTGTATTCATACAAATCTCTATATAAAGTGGCTACTCATCGCAGATGGAGTGATGCACTTCACTCAAAAGAGAAGCAGCAATATGTTTATTGATAACAAAGTTTGATAGTAAATTCGACAGTGGTTTCACAAGGTTCGATGGCAAGGTACACTGGGTTATGTACTGCATAGAAGACAGGGTCATACAAGACTGTCAGGGAGACCCTCCCATTGAGTCATGAGGTTCAGAAAGGACCCCATTGCTTTCTAAACTCCTTCTCAGAGAGGAGTCTAGTTGTGGCTGGATCCAGACTTAGCCTCAGACTTGGTCAACGGTTTATGTCTAAAGGATTATATATGTGTAATCAATCCTTTATATTACTTAGCTGAGATTACAAAGCTTCAGTGCACTTGTTCCTGATTCACTTATCGAGTATCTGATGCCATAAGGATTCTCTTAACCTCGAGGAGTAACCTGGAGAGGCATCCCTATTCAAGGGGAGATCCCGGCATGCAGCCTGCTACCATGCAGGAGAGCTCAACGGGCTCTGGGCTGTCCACTATTTATGGAATAAGGTGATTGACTCATAGTCACACTTGCATACCAACTGCAGGTGCAGGTTTCTTCCAAATCTGGCTTGAGTCTGGCACAGACCAGCACTGTGGTACGGTGGGTGCATTACCATAAATTAACCCTTGGCTATTGTGGTGTTATCTGTCTTCCCTGAATTGGCATTGAGCCTGATGCAGCCATCAAGACCAGGTGCACCCATCATGGGCACCCCTGGTGGTTATCACTTGATCAGAGTTACAGGAAAAGGTCAGGTCAGGGGGGCAGGGGGAGCACACAGCCTGTCCTGGTTTCAGCTGGGATAGAGTTAATTTTCTTCCTAGTAGCTGGTATAGTGCTGTGTTTTGGATTTAGGATGAGAATAATGTTGATAGCACACTGATGTCTTAGTTGTTGCTAAGTAGTGCTTACGCTAGTCAAGGACTTTTCAGCTTCCCATGCTCTGCCAGGTGCACAAGAAGCTGGGACAGCTGACCCAGACTGGCCAAAGGGCTATTCCATACCATATGATGTCATGCTCAGTATATAAACTGGGGGAGTTGGCCGGGGGGCAGCGATCGCTGCTTGGGGACAAGCTGGGCATCGATCGGCAGGTGGTGAGCAATTGCATAGTGTATCACTTGCTTTGTATATTATTATTGTATTATTATTATAACGACTATTACTAATATTCTGGTTTATTTTACTTCAATTATTAAACTGTTCTTAACTCACGAGTTTTCTCACTTTCACCCTTCCAATTCTTTCCCCCATCCCACCAGGGGGAGTGAGTGACCAGCTGTGTGGTGCTTAGTTGCTGGCTGGGGTTAAACCATGACAGTCCTTTTTGGTGCCCAATGTAGGACTCGAAGGGTTTGAGATAATAACAGATTAACCAGAGTGTATTAAGGAATTTGTATCTGTTAACAGTTGCTGGTCATAATATTGATTCATCTGCTCTTGGTATTAGTCTACCTGATCTGCACCATGCTCTTGTTTTTGCAGTACATGTTAAAGATTGGTGTTGGGTTTTGCAGTTTGCTCTGCCGTGATTAGTGGTGTTTTGCCTGGGAGATTTGTTATTAAAATACAGGTGACTCCTGTCAGGCGTGAAGGAAAGGTATCCCTTCAATGAAGATGTTATATATCGCCCAGGCAAGCAGACTACCATGGAGAGTGGTATCCAGTACCTGAGGGAATTAGCTGTGCTGGAGGTGATTTATAATGACCTGGATAACGAACAGTTACCCAAAGATCCAGATGAAGTCCAGTGCACATGACCCGTCTGGTGGAAGTTTGTACGGTGCGCACCATCATCGCACGCAAACTCATTGGCAATAATGACCTGGAAAGATGAAGAGGGACCAATGGTGGGTAAAAAAAAATCTCTCTTCCTCCCTATGGACCTGCATCTTGGCTGTGGAGAAACTGCCTGACATGTTAGCTGAGAAATAATACTGGGAGTTCCAGCGATTCAAAGAGGACATGTCCTACTCCTCACCTGTACGGACCAGTATCTCAGCCATTGGGAGTAAGTATCTTCTCTCTTGAGTAGAGGGACATAGTGAATACACACCACGGGCCACCCTGTGGTTTTATCTGCATGACCATGGAGAGGACATGAGGAAGTGGGATGGAAAATCTACCTTGACCCTAGAGGCACGGGTATGTGAGTTGTAAGGAAAAACTGTCAAACAAGGGGGTTCTCCCAGGAAAATTGCTGCTCCAGTTTCCAGTGAGCAGTTCCCCAGACAGAGTAGAAGGGCTGATTTTGCTTCCGATCTCAATAAAGGGACTTCTGATTTGTATTTACAAGAAGTGAATAACGAATGCTATGACCAGGACTAGAGGGGCCCTGCCTCCAGCCAGGTGGAGGAAAGGGACAACCGGGTGTACTGGACTGTGTGGATTCGATGGCCTGGCACATTAGCCCCACAGGAGTAGAAGGCTCTAGTGGACACCAGTGCACAGTGTACCCTCATGCCATCAAGCTATGAAGGGGCAGAACCCATCTGTATTTCTGGAGTGACAGGGGGATCCCAAGAGCTGACTGTATTGGAGGCTGAAGTGAGCTTAACCGGGAAGGAGTGGCAGAAGCACCCCATTGTGACTGGCCCAGAGGCCCTGTGCATCCTTGGCATAGACTACCTCAGGAGAGGGTATTTCAAGGACCCAAAAGGGTACCGGTGGGCTTTTGGTATAGCTGCCTTGGAGATGGAGGAAATTAAACAGCTGTCTACCCTGCCTGGTCTCTCAAAGGACCCTTCTGTTGTGGGGCTGCTGAGGGTCAAAGAACAACAGGTGCCAATCGCTACCACAGCAGTGCACCGGCGGCAATATCGCACCAACAGAGACTCCCTGATTCCCATCCATAAGCTGATTCATCAACTGGAGAGCCAAGGAGTGATCAGCAAGACTCGCTCACCTTTTAACAGTCCCATATAGCCAGTGCAAAAGTCTAATGGAGAGTGGAGACTAACAGTAGACTATCGGGGCCTGAATGAAGTCACGCTGCTGATGAGCGCTGCCATGCCGGACATGCTAGAACTTCAATATGAACTGGAGCCAAAGGCAGCCAAGTGGTATGCCACAATTGACATCGCTAATGCGTTTTTCTCAATCCCTTTGGCAGCAGAGTGCAGGCCACGGTCTGCTTTCACTTGGAGGGGCGTCCAGTACACCTGGAATCAACTGCCCCAGGGGTGGAAACACAGCCCCACCATTTGCCATGGACTGATCCAGACTGCATTGGAACAGGGTGGGGCTCCGGAACATCTGCAATACATTGATGACATCATCGTGTGGGGCAACACAGCAGCAGAAGAGGTTTTTGAGAAAGGGAAGAAAATAGTCCAAATCCTTCTGGAGGCCAGCTTTGCCATAAAACAAAGTAAGGTCAAGGGACCTGCACAGGAGATCCAGCTTTAGGAATAAAATGGCAAAAGATGGACGTTGTCAGATCCCAATGGATATGATCAACAAAATAACAACCATGTCCCCGCCAACCAGCAAAAAGGAAGCACAGGCTTTCTTGGGCGTTGTGGGTTTTTGGAGAATGCATATTCCAAATTATAGTCTGATCGTAAGCCCTCTCTATCAAGTGACCCGGAAGAAGAATGATTTCAAATGGGGCCCTGAGCAACAACAAGCCTTTGAACAAATTAAACATGAGATGATAGTCCATGCAGTAGCCCTTGGACCAGTCCGGGCAGGACAAGATGTAAAAAACGTGCTCTACACTGCAGCCGGGGCGAATGATCCTACCTGGAGCCTCTGGCAGAAAGCACCAGGGGAGACTCGAGGTCGACCCCTGGGGTTTTGGAGTCGGGGATACAGAGGATCCGAGGCTGGCTATACTCCAACTGAGAAAGAGATATTGGCAGCATATGAAGGGGTTCGAGCCGCTTCGGAAGTGGTTGGTACTGAAGCACAGCTCCTCCTGGCACCCTGACTGCCGGTGCTGGGCTGGATGTTCAAAGGGAGGGTCCCCTGTACACATCATGCAACTGATGCTACATGGAGTAAGTGGGTCGCACTCATCACACGACAGGCTCGAATAGGAAACCCCAGTCACCCAGGAATCTTGGAAGTGATCGTGGATTGGCCAGAAAGCAAAGATTTCAGAATATCACCAGAGGAGGAGGTGACGCGTGCTGAGGAGGCCCCACTGTATAATAAACTGCCAGAAAATGAGAAGCAATATGCCCTGTTCACGGATGGGTCCTGTCATATTGTGGGGAAGCATCGGAGGTAGAAGGCTGCTGTATGGAATCCTGTACGACAAGTCACAGAAACTGCTGAAGGAGCAGGTGAATCGAGTCAGTTTGCAGAGGTGAAAGCCATCCAGCTGGCTTTGGATATTGCTGAATGAGAAAAGTGGCCAATGCTCTATCTCTATACTGACTCATGGATGGTGGCAAATGCTCTGTGGGGGTGGTTACGGCAATGGAAGCAGAGCAACTGGCAGCACAGAGGAAAATCCATCTGGGCTGCCGCATTGTGGCAAGATATTGCTGCCCGGGCAGAGAACCTGGTTGTAAAAGTACGTCACGTAGATGCTCACGTACCCAAGAGTCGGGCCACTGAAGAACATCAAAACAACCAGCAGGTGGATCAGGCTGCTAAGACTGAAGTGGCTCAGCTGGATCTGGACTGGCAACAGAAGGGTGAATTATTTCTAGCTCAGTGGGCCCATGACACCTGAGGCCACCAAGGAAGAGATGCAACATATAGATGGGCTCATGATCGAGGGGTGGACTTGACCATGGACACTATTGCACAGGTTATCCATGAATGTGAAACATGCGCTGCAATCAAGCAAGCCAAGCGGTTCAAGCCTCTCTGGTATGGAGGACGATGGCTGAAATATCAATATGGGGAGGCCTGGCAGATTGATTATATCACACTCCCACAAACCCACCAAGGCAAGCACCATGTGCTTACAATGGTGGAAGCAACCACTGGATGGCTGGAAACATATCCTGTGCCCCATGCCACCGCCCGGAACACTATCCTGGGCCTTGGAAAGCAAGTCCTATAGCGACGTGGCACCCCAGAAAGAATTGAGTCAGACAACGGGACTCATTTCCGAAACAACCTCATAGACACCTGGGCCAAAGAGCATGGCATTGAGTGGGTATATCACATCCCCTATCATGCACCAGCCTCCAGGAAAATCGAACGATACAATGGACTGTTAAAGACTACGCTGAGAGCAATGGGTGGTGGGGCATTCAAACATTGGGATACACATTTAGCAAAGGCCACCTGGTTAGTCAACACTAGGGGATCTGCCAATCGAGCTGGCCCTGCCCAGTCAAGACTTTTACATACTGTAGAGGGGGATAAATTCCCTGTAGTGCACATAAAAAAAAATATGCTGGGGAAGACAGTCTGGATTATTCCCGCCTCAGGCAAAGGCAAACCAATTGATGGGACTGCTTTTGCTCAAGGACCTGGGTGCACTTGGTGGGTGATGCGGGAGGATGGGGAAGTCCGATGTGTACCTCAAGGGCATTTGATTTTGGGTGAAAATAGCCAATGAACTGAATGGTATGATATTAATTGCTATATAATACTGTATGTCATCACTTCAATGATTACTATGTGCCATATCAATATGGTATTACAGTAAGAATCACCCAGATGAATGAAGAATGAACTCTGAGGAAACCAAGCAAAGCGCAGCGGTGATGGAACCAGAACTGGCTTCAGCATGCAACAATCCAACACCACACACCATCTCTCCTGCCCTGAAAGACTGTTATGACAGATGAAGCCCAAAGTCATGGACTAAATGAACTCAGTGAACTAGCCCATAGACTAAGGAAATTATATCTGTGAGTGTGTGTGTATATATATATATATTTCAAAAAACTGGAAAAGTGGTGGTGATTAATTGGAATATATTGGAAAGTGCAAGACCTGGGCATGATGTATATGGTATAGAATAAGGGGTGGATACTGTCCTGGTTTCAGCTGGGATAGAGTTAATTTTCTTCCTAGTAGCTGGTATAGTGCTGTGTTTTGAATTTAGGATGAGAATAATATTGATTGATAACACACTGATGTCTTAGTTGTTGCGAAGTAGTGCTTACACTAGTCAAGGACTTTTCAGCTTCCCATGCTCTGCCAGGTGCACAAGAAGCTGGGAGGGAGCACAGCCAGGACAGCTGACCCAGACTGGCCAAAGGGCTATTCCATACCATAAGGCATCATGCTCAGTATATAAACTGGGGGGAGTTGGCCAGGGGGCAGCGATCGCTGCTTGGAGACGGGCTGGGCATCGGTCGGTGGGTGGTGAGCAATTGCATAGCGTATCACTTGCTTTGTATATTATTGTATTATTATATTATTATTATTACTACTATTCTATTTTATTTTACTTGAATTATTAAACTGTTCTTATCTCAACCCACGAGTTTTCTCACTTTTACTCTTCTGGTTCTGTCCCCCATCCCACTGGGGTGGGGGGAGTGAGCAAGTGGCTTTGTGGTGCTTAGTTGCTGGCTGGGGTTAAACCATGACACCACTGTTGTCCGAAAAGCGGATTCTTTGCCCGGTCTGCAATAGGCCAATGATTACACACTCAGGAGAGACATTGATTATTTATTTCAGGTTTGCGCAATCATTTGTGCTCGGTGGTTTCCCACAAATCAAGCACACGAGATTTCTACCAGCAGCCCTTTTTATACAGTACAAACATAATAATATATGTAATCCATTTGTCCTGGTTTCAGCTGGGATAGAGTTAATTTTCTTCCTAGTAGCTGGTATAGTGCTGTGTTTTGGATTTAGGATGAGAATAATGTTGATAGCACACTGATGTCTTAGTTGTTGCTAAGTAGTGCTTACACTAGTCAAGGACTTTTCAGCTTCCCATGCTCTGCCAGGTGCACAAGAAGCTGGGAGGGGGCACAGCCAGGACAGCTGACCCAGACTGGCCAAAGGGCTATTCCATACCATATGATGTCATGCTCAGTATATATAAACTGGGGGAAGAAGAAGGAAGGGGAGGACATTGGGCGTGATGGCGTTTGTCTTCCCAAGTAACCGTTACGCGCAATGGAGCCCTGCATTCCTGAGGATGGCTGAACACCTGCCTGCCGATGGGAAGCAGTGAATGAATTCCTTGCTTTGCTTTGCTTGTGCGCACGGCTTTTGCTTTACCTATTAAACTGTCTTTATCTCAACCCATGAGTTTTCTCACTTTTACTCTTCCGATTCTCTCCCCCATCCCACCAGGGGGGAGTGAGCGAGTGGCTGTGTGGTGCTTAGTTGCTGGCTGGGGTTAAACCACGACACCATTACATAGCCTTTTTGCTACCTGATTGGTATACATTAATATACATTCCTAATTTGGTTACAAGTACAGTACATCTTTACAGAGCATGCTCAGAGAGTAGGAGTCCCCTTAATCAGAGGAGGGTCCCACAGTAGGGTGTGTGATTTTTAGTATTATAATGAGGATAGTTCATAGAAAGGACAGGTATGTTGTCCACTGTTTCCCTAGTGTCCTTGGTTGGTTTACATTAAAGAATACAAAATCTGTTATTACTGACATTTCAGAGGACATCCTGGTTATATTTAAACTTTTAATATATGAACACAATCCATTGGACTACACTCCTACAGTCTAACTGTCTGTCTATTAAGTATCTATTAAGTAACTGTATGAGATTCAACAAGGCGAAGTGCCAGGTCCTGCACTTGGGTCACAACCACCCCATGCAATGCTACAGGCTTGGGGAGGAGTGGCTGGAGAGCTGCCTGGCAGAAAAGGACCTGGGGGTGTTGGTTGACAGCCGCCTGAACGTGAGCCAGCAGTGTGCTCAGGTGGCCAAGGCGGCCAATGGCATCCTGGCTTGTATCAGGAATAGTGTGGCCAGCAGGACCAGGGAGGTGATAGTGCCCCTGTACTCGGCACTGGTGAGGCCGCACCTCGAGTACTGTGTTCAGTTTTGGGCCCCTCACTTCAAGAAGGACATTGAGGTGCTGGAGTGTGTCCAAAGAAGGGCAACAAAGTTGGTGAAGGGTCTAGAGCACAAGTCTTATGAGGAGCGGCTGAGGGAACTGGGGTTGTTTAGTCTGGAGAAGAGGAGGCTGAGGGGAGACCTTATTGCTCTCTACAACTACGTGAAAGGAGGTTGTAGGGAGGTGGGGGTCGGTCTCTTCTCCCTAGTAACAAGCGATAGGACAAGACGAAATGGCCTCAAGCTGCGCCAGGGGAAGTTTAGGTTGGATATTAGGAAAAACTTCTTCACCGAAAGGGTAGTCGGGCACTGGAACAGGCTGCCCAGGGAAGTGTTTGAGTCCCCATCCCTGGAGGTATTTAAAAGAAGGGTAGACGTGGTGCTCGAGGACATGGTTTAGTGGTGGACTTGGCAGTGCTAGGTTAATGGTTGGACTCGATGATCTTAAGGGTCTTTTCCAACCTTTATGATTCTATGATTCTAAGTACATCCTGTTTTCTAGTAATGAATTTCTAGTTAACCTTCAATACCACCACACTGATAAATATAAGTTCTGTGCTGACAAGAATGCTTAAGTAATAATTCAGTATAGGTTTGTGCAATGTATGTGTGTACTGCAACTACAAATTTCTAAGTGGTACTAAATCTCAATCTATGCACTTGGATTTCTTGGATGTTATGGAGTAGAAAGGTCATTGCAAGTATTTGTTGTAGAAAAACTGAAAATCTACATGTGTGCAGTCCATAATAACACTCTGTTATTGGATTGGAATCCTCCACTCTGAAAGTATTTCTAAACCTCCTAGTACTTTCTGTACTTTTCTTGATCTTTAGAGGTCAACCTTCATGTTTTATGGAGGGCTCTGTTGTGAAAAGAGTAAAGTCTGAAGCTAGATCAGAGGGATTGTTAGGTTATGATGGCAAATAGTTTTTAATAAAGCTTGTTTTAGTGTTTTGTACTGCTGGCTGCCAATAGTGCCGAGGCACTTGCAGCATTTAGAAATGAAATATCTATTGGAGTGCTTTCCTCCACTTCTTGACACATGAACCTTTGGTCTATACTTACTTTGACTTCGGTGGGACAGGGATTTGAGTCATTGTTTTCAAAGTAATGAGAGTTGAAACTAAAAGCATTGTCTTAAGTAACATCCTCTTTTTGTGTTAATGATGGGACTGGGGTTATTAGAGAACAGTTGTCTTCAGCCCTCAGGAAAAACATTCCTGTGTCAATTCCATTTGATGACTCAATTGGCCAATGTTTTGCAGATATACATTTTTGTCTTGGTGTGACTACATTGAGCAATATGTTCAAACAAGACAATATGTTCATTGTTCAAGATATTTAGAATAACGTATGTGTTTTTACTTGTTGCTAAGAATTTTGTTTCAGCCTGTAGGAAATTTGCCAGAGCAATGAGATGAAAACCAGCACAGATCACACTGGCCACATAGTTCCTCTATTGCCTTGGGACTTTGCTATTTCAAACAGCACTGAGCATTTACTGCTGTAAAATATATGAAAATTTGAGGAGTCCTTTGCAAAATTTGTGAAGATGGATTACTGCATGTGGGCTTCTTGGCTTGTCCTCTGATGAGGTGGGCTCTGCTCATATCTGTTCTTCAGGTTCTAAAATATGGTATTTTTTGTGACACGAAGTGTGAATTCATCTCTCTACTACATACAGGTTTTCCTGAATGATCAGCAGTCTTACTATGGTCCTGCCTTTTGTAATTCTCCCTAAAGTATCTTTCACCCCGTCAGCTTCTCAGTGCCAACAACGGGCATACCTCCTGGGATACTGGTAGCAGCAACAATGGCACCTATGAGATCTTGCTGTCTGCTTTGGTACCTGTTATCTCCAGCACTCCTTGGCACTTGGAAAAAGAATAGCCTTCCTCCACCAAAATCTGCTTTGAAATGAAGCGAGGTACTGTTACAAAGTACAGCAACAGTCTCTTTAGACTCCTCTTAATAGGAAAAAAAAATGCAATAACAGCTGTATGAAGTGTGTCTCTAGTCCAATAACTTGTTTCTAGACAACACATCTTACAGAGATGAGCCAGGGCCCCTGAGGTAATAGGAGCCAACAGGGAAACACCAGTGAAATACCTCAAAGGAATTAAGGTGTGTTCCTCTAAGAAGGTGACATGGCTGACAGCCCAGCTGAAGTGCCTCTACACCAATGCATGCAGCATGGGCAACAAACAGGAGGAGTTGGAAGCCACCGTGCTGCTAGAAAGCTACGACCTAGTTGCCATTACTGAAACTTGGTGGGACAAATCCCATGACTGGAGTGTGGCTATTGATGGCTACAGGCTGTTCAGAAGGGACAGGCGAGGAAGGAGGGGCAGAGGGGTTGCCCTCTTTGTCGAGAAATGAATAGATTGTGAAGAGGTGTCCCTGAAGAATAGCCATGAGCAGGTTGAAAGCTTATGGGTAAGAATTAGAGACCGAGGCAACAAAGGGCACCTTGTGGTTGGGGTCTACTACAGGCCGCCTGATCAAGGGGAGCCTATTGACAAAGCCTTCTTATTCCAGCTACAGGAGGCATCGCACTCTCAGGATCTCGTCCTGCTGGGGGATGTCAACCACCCTGACATCTGCTGGAAAAGTAGCACGGCAAGCTGTAGGCAATCCAGGAGACTCCTGGAGTGCATTGAGGATAACTTCTTAAGCCAGATAATAGACAGCCCTACCAGAGGGGCTGCGTTACTGGACCTGTCGGTCACCAACACAAGTGAGCTAAATGGTGACATCAAGGTTGGAGGCAGCCTGGGCTGCAGTGATCATGCAGATCATGAAGTTTGCAGTCCTGAGGGATATGGGACTAGGCAAAGAGTAAAGTCAGAACCCTGAATTTTAGGAAAGCAAACTTCCAGCTGTTCAAGGAGTTAGTCAATGGGACCCCCTGGGAAACTGCCCTCAGGGACAAGGGAGCAGAACAGAGCTGGCAGATCTTTAAGGATGCTTTCCATAGGGCACAAGAGCTCTTGATCCCCACGTGTAAGAAATCAGGAAAGGAAGGCAAGAGACCTGCATGGCTGAGTCAAGACCTGCTGGTCAAATTAAAGGGCAAGAAGGAAATGCACAGGCAGTGGAAGCAGGGACAGGTATTCTGGGAAGAGTATAGGGATGTTGCCCGGTTGTGTAAGGATGGGATCAGGAAGGCCAAGGCTTGGCTGGAGCTGAACTTGGCAAGGGACGCAAAGAATAATAAGAAGGGCTTCTATAGGTATGTAAGCCAGAAAAGGCTTACATAATAAATAATAAATAATAAATAATTAATAAATAATAAATAAAAATTATTTTATAAAAATAATAAATTAAAATTATTTTACATAATAAAACTCAATTTCCAGCAGGAAGGCTGACTTGCTTGTCTCTGGATTATCTGTTTTACTCCTGTACCAGGTAAGAGGCAGGATCAGCTTATGCTTTTCTGTTGCCAAATGCTCATCTAAAAACCAACATTTTGAGAAAATTTCAGATTGGCTTTGCATAACTCTGAAGAGAGAGAACCATCTCACAGTTTAGTCAGCATGTGAATATGTATATAGCTTTCTGGTCTCATCTTCAAGGGCGTCACATTTAGGTTACGCTAGAAAATTTATGTGCACTGCAAAAGTAAGGGGTCTGTTCTTGCTTTTTAATACATCTGGAGGCAAATGCAGTGTGGGAGTAGTGTATGTATGGTCAGTGATGTTAATTTGTTGGAGATGTATCTATTTAGATTTTTCCAGTTTTCTGGCAGCTAAAGTGAGCAGAGCTGCAGTCCTGGGCCAAAATGAGATCCACATAAATGTCTTTGCAGAACTTTCTTATAAATAGAGTCATCCTCGTAAAGCTTTATTTGATTTGTAGATTATAGGTGTCTCAACAAAAATCTCACTGTCCAGATAAGACAGGACAAGGCATTGTTAATCTTTATTTCCCTGGCTGGGTTTCAGGTTCTTCTTTGGCTATCTTTGGGGTCTCTCAAGGTCCTGGCTTCTTCAAGGTGTGTTCTCTTAGTATATGCGTCACTGTCCTGGTTTCAGCTGGGATACAGTTAATTTTCTTCCTAGTAGCTGGTATAGTGCTGTGTTTTGGATTTAGGGTGAGAATAATGTTGATAACACACTGATGTTTTAGTTGTTGCTAAGTAGTGCTTACACTAGTCAAGGACTTTTCAGCTTCCCATGCTCTGCCAGGTGCACAAGAAGCTGGGAGGGGGCACAGCCAGGGCAGCTGACCCAGACTGGCCAAAGGGCTATTCCATACCATATGACCTCATGCTCAGTATATAAACTGGGGGGAGTTGGCCAGGGGGCAGCGATTGCTGCTCGGGGAGGGGCTGGGCATTGGTCATTGGGTGGTGAGCAATTGCATTGTGCATGACTTGTTTTGTATATTCTTTTATCATTATTATTATTATTATTATTATTTCCTCTTCCTTTTCTGTCCTATTAAACTGTCTTTATCTCAACCCCTGGGTTTTACTTTTTTTTCCCGATTCTCTCCCCCATCCCACTGGGGGAGGGGGTGGGGGGGAGGATGAGTGAGCAGCTGTGTGATGCTTAGTTGCTGACTGGGGTTAAACCACAACAGTCACTTAAGACATTTCAATCCAGAAAGTCTCCTCCCCACTCAAACCAGGAGCAGCAATGCTCTAGTGCAGAGCCAGACAGCAGCTATATGCTGTAAGGGTGCCTGTTAGCTGGCACTGAGGAGTAATTGGGGTAGGGTTAGTATTTGATGTGCCTCACTCCAGGTCATCAAATCTAACAATTTTCAAGCACCTGATATTTCTGGGAAAGTCTGGATGACTCTTTAGTTTTCTACAGCTCCAGTTGTCTGCAGTCTTGACCCCATCAGCTTTTAATCATCTGGCTTCTAATTTCTTTTATCCCATGGTAATTTCCATCTACAAAAGGGGAAGAAGAATATTTTCTTCCTCTCCTTTTTTTGCCCATCCTTTTTTATTTAATTTATGATCTCTGCAGAATGAGGATGCATTTTCTTTGTTTGAATAGTGCATGACTGGGAGGGATGTGACACTTCCAGCTGGAGCCTCTTGCTTCCAAAGGATAAGAAATGATGCTGAATGCAAACAGACATAGCTTTAAGATCTGCACAGGCATGTATGAGTGTAGCCAGCCACTAGATGTCAGCATTATTTTAAATATTAACAGCTGAGATAGATATACCACTTGTCCATTCCTGCTTAAAATGTGTTGAAGTGGATTTCTGACAACATGAGACTTGGTAACTAGTAGCAAGAGGCTACAGGCTTTTGAATTTGTGAAATGCTCAGTGAAACCCATGGTGAATTTTTCTAATAATTTCCCACATTTTAGTCCTCATGAGAAAGACATTGCTACCTGCTAAAATGGCTAAGAACAAAGTGAGATTTAATAACAAGACTTTTGAAGTTCAGTAGTACTTGCATTCAAGCATGGATCCATCAGAGAGGTGAGGGAGGCTGCAGCCACCTCCTGAGCAGCTCCCTGCCAGCTAAAATGATTTTGCATCATGGAGCCCCTCAGCAAAGACGAAGAGCTTTTGCGTGCAGATTAGGCCTGTATCTAGGGAGGGTGGAATTGGCTAAACCAATTTAATGGCTCACTGATGCAGAAAAGATACAGTCCCATTCCTCTCTCCATTGCTCTTCAAGTGGCTAATTTGACAGAAAAATAACTCAGCAGGAACAAGCAAGTAGTTTTCTTTTGGGGAGAAGACAACTCCTCTCTGATCAGATGTCAGCACCAAGGGTGAGACTGTGCAGCTGAGGGAAGAGAAAGGCAGAGGGGCAACTCTTTTTGACAAATGTGAGTCATTAGGTTTTTCCTAATTTCTGTTTGCTCTCTTTGCCCAAGAGACACAATATCTGCCTTTCCTGTACGAGACTCAGTTTCCACACCCTCTTACTCCTTTTGCTTTTCATGGCTATTCCTTCCCTTTTCTGCCTTATCAAAGATGCTGGGTAGAGCTCTACAAGTGCCTTCTTCAGTTCTCTACTCTGTGCCAGTTTTGTCCTCAAGAGGAGGACTAATCCATTGTTTCACTAATCCATCTCTTCCCATTCAAATCACTCAAACATTTCCTTTTTTTGTATTTCATAGAATCACAGAATGATAGAATAGTTTGGGTTGGAAGGGACCTTAAAGATCATCTAGTTCCACCCCCCCTGCCATGGGCAGGGACATCTTCAACTAGATCAGGTTGCTCAAAGCCTCATCCAACCTGGCCTTGAACACTTCCAGGGATGGGGCATCCACAACTTCTCTGGGCAACCTGTTCCACTGCCTCACCCAGGGATCGATACTAGGCCCAAAGCTATTCAATATCTTCATAAGCGATCTGGATAACAGGACCAAGTGTAGCCTGATGAAGTTCGCAGATGACACCAAATTGAGTGGGGAAGTAGACACTCTGGAAGGCAGAGCCACCCTGCAGGAAGACCTGGATAGGCTGGAAGAGTGGGCTAACAAGAACCTTATGAAGTTTAACAAAGAAAGACAAGTGTAAGGTCTTGCACCTGGGAAAACATAATCCAGGAGTGCAGCACAGACTGGGATCCACCTGGCTGGAGAGCAGCTCCGTGGAAAGGGACCTGGGGGTCCTGGTGGACAGGAAGCTCAACATGAGTGAACAGTGTGCTGCTGCAGCCAAGAAGGCCAATAGGATGCTGGGTTGCATCAACAAGGGCATCACCAGCAGAGATAAAGAAGTCATTATCCCACTCTACTCAGCACTTGTCAGGCCACACCTGGAATACTGTGTACAGTTCTGGTCCCTGTTATACAAAAAAGATGTGGCCAGGCTGGAGGGGGTCCAGAGAAGGGCCACCAAGATGATCAAGGGTCTGGGAAGCCTGCCGTATGAGGATAGGCTGAGAGAGCTGGGTTTGTTCAGCCTTGAGAAAAGGAGGCTTAGAGGTGATCTCATCACCATGTACCAGTACTTAAAGGGGAGCTACAAAGAAGATGGAGACTCCCTTTTTACAAGGAGTCACATGGTGAGGACAAGGGGTAACGGGTACAAGTTACTCCCAGGGAGATTCCGATTGGACACGAGAGGAAAATTTTTCACAATGAGAACAGTCAATCATTGGAATAATCTCCCCAGGGAAGTGGTTGACTCCGCTACGCTGAACACGTTTAAGACTCAGCTGGACATGGTTCTGGGCCATCTCATCTAGACTGTGCAAATTCTTGCCTAGAAAGGTTGGACCAGATGATCCTTGAGGTCCCTTCCAACCTGGTATTCTATGATTCTATGATTCACTATGTGCCCTTGTGAAAAATCCATCTCCAGCTTTCTTGTAGGCCCCCTTCAGGTACTGGAAGGCTGCTATAAGGTCTCCCCGGAGCCTTCTCTTCTCCAGGCTGAACAATTCCAACTCTCTCAGCCTGTCTTCATAGGAGAGGTGCTCCAGCCCACTGATCATCTTCGTGGCCCTCCTCTGGACTTGCTCCAACAGGTCCATGTCCTTCTTATGTGGGGGCCCCAGAGCTGGACGCAGTACTCCAGGTGGGGTCTCACCAGAGTGGAGTAGAGGGGCAGAATCACCTCCCTTGACCTGCTGGTCACACTTCTTTTGATGCAGCCCAGGATACAGTTGGTTTTCTGGGCTGCAAGCGCACATTGCCGAGTCATGTTGAGTTTCTCATCAACCAACACCCCCAAGTCCTCTTCCTCAGGGCTGCTTTCAATCCATTCTCCACCCAACCTGTATTTGTGCTTGGGATTGCCCTGACCCAGGTGCAGGACCTTGCACTTGGCCTTGTTGAACTTCATGAGGTTCACATGGGCCCACCTCTCAAGCCTGTCAAGGTTCCTCTGGATGGCATCCCTTCCCTCCAGCATGTCGACCGCACCACACAGCTTGGTGTTGTCGGCAAACTTGCTGAGGGTGCACTCAATCCCACTGTCCGTGTCGCTGACAAAGATGTTAAGTAATACTGGTCCCAGTACTGACTCCTGAGGAACGCCACTTGTCTCCACTTGGACATCGAGCCGTTGACTGCAACTCTTCGAGTGCGACCATCCAGCCAATTCCTTATCTACCAAGTGGTCCACCCATCAAATCCATGTCTCTCTAATTTAAAGACAAGAATGTTGTGCAGGACAGTGTCAAATGCTTTGCACAAGTCCAGGTAGATGACATCACTTGCTCTTCCCTTATCCACCAATGCTATAACCCTGTCATAGAAGGCCACCAAATTTGTCAGGCATGATTTGCCCTTAGTGAAGCCATGTTGGCTGTCACCAATCACCTCCTTATTTTCCATGTGCCTTAGCATAATTTCCAGGAGTATCTGCTCCATGATCTTGCCGTGCACAGAGGTGAGGCTGACTGGCCTGTAGTTCCCCAGGTCTTCCTTTTTCCCTTTTTAAAAATGGGGGTTATGTTTCCCCTTTTCCAGTCAGTGGGAACTTCACCAGTCTGCCATGACTTCTCAAATATGATGGATAGTGGCTTAGAACTTCATCCGCCAGTTCCCTCAGGACCCACGGATGCATCTCATCAGGTCCCATGGACTTGTGCACCTTCAGGTTCCTTAGATGGTCTCGAACCTGATCTTCTCCTGCAGTGTGCGGTTCTTTATTCTCCCAGTCCCTGCCTTTGCCTTCTGTGACTTGGGTGGTGCGGCTTGAGCACTTGCTAGTGAAGACTGAGGCAAAAGAGTCATTGAGTACCTCAGCCTTCTCCATATTCCAAGTAACCAGGTCTCCTGTTTCCTTCTGGAGAGGGCCCACATTTTCCCTAGTCTTCCTTTTATCACTGACATACTTATAGAAGCTTTTCTTGTTGCCCTTGATGTCCCTGGCCAGATTTAATTCTATCAATCAGGGCTTTAGCTTTCCTAACCTGATCCCTGGCTGCTCAGACAATTTCTCTGTATTCCTCCCAGGCTACCTGTCCTTGCTTCCACCCTCTGTAGGCTTCCTTTTTATGTTTGAGTTTGTCCAGGAGCTCCTTGTTCATCCACGCAGGCCTCCTGGCATTTTTGCCTGACTTCCTCTTTGTTGGGATGCATCGCTCCTGAGCTTGGAGGAGTTGATCCTTGAATATTAATCAGCTTTCTTGGGCCCCTCTTCCCTCCGGGGCTTTATCCCATGGTACTCTACCAAGCAGATCCCTGAAGAGGCCAAAGTCTGCTCTCCTGAAGTCCAGGGTAGTGAGCTTGCTGCGCACCCTCCTCAGTGCCCTAAGGATCTTGAACTCCACCATTTCATGGTCACTTCAGCCAAGGTTGCCCTTGAGCTTCACATTCCCCACCCTCCCCTCCTTGTTGGTGAGAACAAGGTCCAGCATAGCACCTCTCCTCATTGGCTCATCTATTGCTTGGAGAAGGAAGTTATCATCAATGCATTCCAGGAACCTCCTGGATTGCTTATTGTCCCGATCCAATGTCGGGAGAGGTTTCGATACGATCCCAAGGACGAGATTAAGACGCAAACGAGGTCAAATGCCATACAACCTTTTACTTTTATTTGAGGGGAGAAGAGAACGGAGGGAGGAGGGAGGGCAAGGGAGGAGAGGAAAAGAATAGGGGAGAGAGAGAGAGAAAGAGAAGGAGGAGTTTGTCACCACCACTTCGAGTCCGGTGATCTTCTGCAGGGTCTTCGGTGGCCTCAGGCTCCGTCGGGGACCGAGGCGAGGCGAGGCGTGTGAGCCTTGAGGGTGCAGGAACGGAAGGAGTGGTCTCGCGCGCGCTGCTGCCGCCCCCGCCGAGGGGCACGTGTGCTTCTTATATAGGGGCTCCCACGCATGCGCAGATCACAAATGTGTACGTGCGGTTCGCCACGGCCGTGCTGCCCCCGCCTCGGCTCTTTTCGCGCCTTTAGTCCCTGCGCAGGCGCACGAGGTTGTTTTTCTCAAAACTGTGGAGAAGATGGTCTTCTCGAAGCGCGACGCTGGATGGCGCTACAGCGGCAATGTCGAGACAAAACCGCATTTGGTACCGGTTCTCTACACCACCCCGTGGCTCGACATTGCAGCTTGGTGGCATAAGACAGAGAGAGAAAGAGAAAACAAAGGAGAAGAAAGAAAGAAAACGCAGAGTTGAGAGAGTTGGGGATAAGGGTGGAGGAAAATTGTGGGGAGGAAAAAAGGGAATAACATTGTTTCGGATGAAGGAATGTCTTAACACAGGTTAACTGAGGTTGGTTGTGGCTGATGGATGGTACAGATTTTTGTTACACCATGAGGTGGAGCGTTAGGAACAAAGTCCATATTTGACACAATGTGTCGAATTAATTGAATAAAACCTGGAATTATACAGCATAGGAACAGTAAGGTAGCAGTTGCACATAGCAAAAACAATATTAATTGTTTGACCCACGGTGCCCCTGGTAACCAGGACCACAAATCGCCGTTCCAACCACTCCAGGTTTGAACAGGGACATAGGCTATTTTCCTGATATCTTGGGTCAGTTGGAGAACCACTTCTCCCACATCATCTATTTCTAGGCAGCAGTTAGAGATATTTAATTTTCCACACACCCCTCCCTCCTCAGCCAGTAAATAATCTAAAACCATGCGGTGTTGAAGGATTGCCGTGCGCATTTGTTGAGATTGTCGAGTTAATAGGTCTATGACATCAGCGGTTTTGTTGGTGATAATTTCTAGGGCCGCTTGTAGTCTGATTATTCCATTTAGATTATAGATTGGTTCTCTTGCCCCTGCAATGGACTCATTCGGATTCCAGGTTGCTGGTCCATAATGTTCAATTATTTGCTCAGGGGGCCATTCGTCATTCCCCCATTTTTGTGTCCCACCTAAATTTACCTTGGTAGATCGCTTCTATCCCCGAGGTTATCATACACTTTTACGCCTAATTGGGGTACACCAGTTTCCGGCAAGAGGAAAAATAGGGGCCTTATGATTCCTATGTAACAAACTCCTGACCACCCCGCGGGTAAGAATTTGTATGCCATATTCCCACAGATCCAATAATGCCGTTTTTTGGCTTTATTTCCCTGAGCAAATGGCCCATCTTTCCCTGGTGGAAACTGAAAATAAGTTGTGTCTTTGTCACCCAGAGGGCTGAAAAAGGTGGTTGCCCCATCCCTTATTCGGCCGGTACAATACCAAGCCACATAAGTGCTGAACATTCAATATTTACTTTTTGCAAAGAAAACTAAACAATTACATTTTCTAAGCAAGTACAACATTTCATGTTACTTGGCTATTAAGTTTTCCCATATACAGGACTATTTAATGATGAAAATAGAGGAAGATCAAAAAAAGTAAGAATTATATATGTAGTAAATCCTGGGTTGAAATCCTTGAGATGTCTAACATAAATAGGTATCATTGGAAAGTTATTGGGTATTTTTTCTTAAATAAGCACACACACATATATATGCTTGAACATGCACCAGACAATTAGATGTTTTTGTACTATTGCATAAAGACTGTAGTGCACTGAAACATCTAACATTTAGCCTGTTTGCCATAAATATTAAATCTTGAATTATTCATAGAGCTGCAATTAAGTACAAACATGTATGCACACATATGGACCACCAGTTATAAAAACTGATATACACAGTGGAATATTCTAATGGGTTGGTGTCCCTGAGTTAAAATGATCCAAAGTAGCAGGTGCATCGTGGTCATATCACTGCCCTTAAAAAACAAATAGGAACAACACTTGCTCTTTGGGTTAGGAGGAGGGAATAATCCATTTGGTGTGGATTTTGTCGGTTCTCCCACTGGTATCTTTTGCTTTCCATGTATATTTGTTTAGGGGGGTATCTAATATGAGAGGCACAGCTCCCACAGTGGGAAGCTCGACCAGAACCGGCTGGCTGGGAGAGTAAGATGATGCACCAGGGCAATTGGGGTTTCGAGAGACATGCACCATGGTTGGCCCCTGTGGACAAAATGCTGCAATTTTCGGGCACCCATTTGTACCCCAGTGATTATTGACATTGGCCACTGCCTCCCACACCTGCTCGGCCCATCCCGGTTGGTGGGGTTTAGTAGATCTCTCTTATTATTACATTTGAGTTGTCTGATAAACATCCACCCTCCGCCTCCCTCCTCACCCTGAGGGGGCGGAGGTTTTAGTTTCCCGCCACTCTTTTCGTCCTTCTTAAACACTTCCTCCCTGTCCAATGCTGGCGCAGAAGGTAGGTTCAGTTTGGGAGGGGGTCCTTGCCCGGACCACCTCCGCACCAAGAGCTTCAACTTTTTGGTGGGGAGCCCATCCATTAGGTCTCGGGGCACACCCTTTTGCAGTCCCTTCTGCCACAATTCTTGTCGGAGCAGGGGTTTTTCCCTTTTTGTTAGGTTGGGGCTTGTCCCCGAAAAAGCCAGCGATTTATTTGCCGGCTCCGCTGCCCGCACGGCCCTAGTTTCCACCTTGTGGTAAGTTCTGCCTACTGGCCCGTATTTCCTCCCATAGTTTATCAGTTCCTGAGCTATCTCCCCCCAGCTCCACACCTTCCTCCCCTGCTGCCGCTGTTCGGGGGTTACTGTTCCCTCCAGGGCAGCTGCAATTTGCTCTTCGTGAGGCACATTTTGGATTCTCCCCTGTAATTGGATCCCGATAGGTTTTAACGAATCGGGGAGTCCTCTTATTAGCGGTGTCAGCCGCTCGGGGTCTACCGGTAACAACATCGGAGAGCTTAAATTTGGTTTAAGTTCCCGGTCATACATCATTTGCAGGCATGCTGCCTTTTGTACGTTTTCTAGCAGTTGCTCAACCGAACCAGTTATAGCTAGGGGATCCCCCCTTTCTAATGGGTTCAGCCCCCCCGCCCAATATGCTGCCCTCTGGGTCAGAGACCATGGGGCCCGGCGATCGCCCGTGGTGAGGAAGACGCCGGGGCCCCAATACCCCTCTGCTTCTTTTTCCGATAGCATGATCCCGTCCCCCCCCGACAGGGATATCCTCCACACATATTCGGTTTCGGACTCCCTTGCCGTCCTAGCAAAATCCTTTCAGAGTTTAGCCAGTTCGGTGGCGGTAAAAGGGATTTCTTTGGTTACAACTTGGGGACGGTTGTCGCTATCGTCCTCATATATATTCCGTTTTCACCAGCAGGCACATATGGGGGGGGTTATCCACAGTCTCCCTTAATCGCTTTAGATCTTTCTGGGGGTAGATTTGGCATACCCCTTTCTCCTCCAACATTACCTCCGCCTCAGCGAGGGTGTCTGCCTCCCTCAGGAGCTGAACCCTCAGCTCCTCCTTCAAAATCATATTTTGGCGCTTCTCCTCCTCTAGCGCCCGTTTGGTCTCTAGTAGTTGCTCTCGCAGCGGCGCTATCGCCGCTTGCAACGCAGCGGCCACAGCCTCTGATTGGCAGGGCGCTCGTTTCTTGTCCTCCACTGCCGCTGCCAGACACGCTCCTAACACAGCACAAACTATAGCCTTCCCTTTTCCCTTCTTCGCTCTAGCTTCTTTATGCAAAACCGCTATTCGGTCCATAACACTTTGCAGTTGGAACCAATGGTCCCGTGCCCAATCTCGTCCCGGGGGTGAGGGGCGAGAGCGGTACGTTTCTAAAAACTCATATAATTTCTCTGTCTCTTCACAAAAATCGCCTGCCTTTTGGGCGGCCATATCCTACAAAGGGGAGTTCGTCCCGGGAGGGTCAAACCTTAGAAAAACCAAGTTTCCCCTATACGCTCCCAGGAGGCCAATCCACACACTACTACAAGACAAAGACGAGCCTACAAAGGGGATATCGTCCTGAGGGGGTCACACTGTACAATCCAAACTTCCCCTATACTCCCCCAGGAGGCCAGACCATAAACTAGCGTGAGACAGAGCAGAGCCTACAAAGGGGATATCATCCTGAGGGGGTCACACTATAAGATTCAAGTCTCCCCTATACGCCCTCAGGAGCTCAAATCACAAACTGCTACGCGCGTTTCAGTGCAAAGGTCTCAACACCCACTCCTTCCTTGCGCTTCATTCGTCTCCGGCTGCTTCCCTCGCGGGAGAGCAGAACCGCGGATCGGAACTCCGCACTCGCTTCGTACTTGCTCGTACGTCTCGTTCACACACACTCGCTCAGCACACCATAAGGTTGTATGACACTCTCGTCTACAAGGGATCCTGTCCGTGACGCCAATTAAAATGTCCCGATCCAATGTCGGGAGAGGTTTCGATACGATCCCAAGGACGAGATTAAGACGCAAACGAGGTCAAATGCCATACAACCTTTTACTTTTATTTGAGGGGAGAAGAGAACGGAGGGAGGAGGGAGGGCAAGGGAGGAGAGGAAAAGAATAGGGGAGAGAGAGAGAGAAAAAGAAGGAGGAGTTTGTCACCACCACTTCGAGTCCGGTGATCTTCTGCAGGGTCTTCGGTGGCCTCAGGCTCCGTCGGGGACCGAGGCGAGGCGAGGCGAGGCGTGTGAGCCTTGAGGGTGCAGGAACGGAAGGAGTGGTCTCGCGCGCGCTGCTGCCGCCCCCGCCGAGGGGCACGTGTGCTTCTTATATAGGGGCTCCCACGCATGCGCAGATCACAAATGTGTACGTGCGGTTCGCCACGGCCGTGCTGCCCCCGCCTCGGCTCTTTTCGCGCCTTTAGTCCCTGCGCAGGCGCACGAGGTTGTTTTTCTCAAAACTGTGGAGAAGATGGTCTTCTCGAAGCGCGACGCTGGATGGCGCTACAGCGGCAATGTCGAGACAAAACCGCATTTGGTACCGGTTCTCTACACTTATGCCCTGCTGTGTTGTTCCTCCAACAGATGTCAGGGTGGTTGAAGTCCCCCATGAGGACCAGGGCTTGTGAACGTGAGGCTGCTCCTATCTGTCTATAGAGGGCCTCATCTGCTCGGTCTTCCTGGTCGGGTGGCCTGTAGCAGACCCCCACTATAATGTCATCTGTCCCTGCCCTCCCTTTAATTCTGACCCATAAGCTTCTGGTCAGCTCCTCATCCATCCCCAGGTGGAGCTCCATGCACTCCAGCTGGTCATTGACATAGAGGGCGACACCCCCTCCTTGTCTCCCCTGCCTGTCCTTCCTAAAGAGCCTGTATCCTTCCATTCCAACACTCCAGTCATAGGAGCCATCCCACCACGTCTCCGTGATGCCAATAAGATCATATCCCTGCAGGCGTGCGCACGTCTCTAACTCCTCTTGTTTATTCTCCATGCTGCGTGCATTTGCATAGAGGCATTTAAGTTGGGCCCCTGATGAAGCTGACTTACTGGCTGGAGTGGCTGGAATTCCTTTGTGCTGCTCTTCAGGTGCTCTCCTGCTGACCTGTGATCCTTCTCCAGGCTCTGGGCATCTATTGCTGGTACTGGCATCAAACTGGTAGGAGTGGGATGAATTGAGATTCCCCTCCCCTGGAAACTTTAAAGCCCTCTTCACCAGCTTGGCAAGCCTATGACTGAAGACACTCTTCCCCTTCTCTGACAGACGGACCCCATCAGCCCCCAGTAGACCAGGTTTCTCAAAGCGAGTCCCATGGTCTAAGTAGCCAAACCCCTGGCTGTGGCACCAGTCCTGTAACCATTTGTTGATTCATCAGATTCAACTGGCCCTTTCAAACCCCCTCCCTTTGACCGGGAGGATTGATGAAAAAACTACCTGTGCTCCAGAATCCCTTACCGCTGCTCCCAGGGTAATCCTTCTTGATACTTCTCAGACTTCTCCTGGCTCTATCACTGGTGCCCACATGAAACGACAGCAGCGGATAATAGTCAGTGGACTGTATGAGGCTTGGTAGTCTCTCAGTGAGATCCCTGATATGAGCCCCGGTAAGCAGCACACCTCTCTAGAGAGCGCGTCAGGTCGGCAAATGGGTGCCTCCGTACCTCTCAGAAGAGAGTCGCCTACTACTATCACCCATCACCTTTTCTTAGTTGCGCTGGTTGTTATATGGGGAGCAGATCGGGCTACCTTACTCAGCTCCAGCATCTCTCCTGGTGTGACAGGTCTTTCCTCTTCAGTCTGCAGAGCGGTGAAGTGGTTCTGCAAGGGCACCTCAGGCTTCCAGGGAAGTCTCTTCCTCCTGCTGATCCTTGCCATTGCAACCGTCCATTCTTCTGCATTATTGGTCCCCCTCCCTTCTGTGTGTGCTGGTGGGGGAGTGTTTGGCTGTTTAGCCATGGGCTGTGGGTCCACTGCAGACTGCGCTTGGAACCAGCTAACTTCTCCTCAGCCTCTCTGATGTTACGCAGCCTTCTCACTGCCTCCTGCAGCTCAGCCACCTGCTGCAGGAGGTCCTCCACCCCGGGGAACACCTTTTGCAGGCAGGTCTGCCACCTGTCCCTGCCCCAGGAGAAAGGTCTAGGCACTTCCTGCAGTCTGAGGTCTGCACTGCAGCACTTAAAATTGTGTTAGCATTCTCATTATAAGCTGTTTTTCAGAGGTTATAACTTGGACATAAAAATTTGCCTCCACTTGGAAACTTGGTCTCAGCCCAGAAGTAATTACAAAAAATAAATACAGATTTTTCAATATAATTTATGTTGTTGTTTTGGGAGGGGAAGGGAGAAGAAAAAAATTAGCACTGAAAAATGGCAAAGTGTGCGTTATAATTCGTTCTATTTTGACCAATTAAATGATGGAAAATTTAAGAATTTGTCAATCTTGTTCAGTTGTGGTAAATTTCAATATCTTTTTTAGTTTTATACATTTATTAGGTGGAAAGATGGAGAGAAATAGATCTGAATATGTAAGACGATGCATCTAATTCCTACCCCTATGGATCTGCAGGTAGAATCCTTTCAGCATTTTTCAAAAGCTGGGAGGATTGGACACGTTGAGAATCCCCAGCCTTACTCTGAACTTTAAAACCCATCAATTTGAAAGCGCCTCAGCCTTCTGAATTTATTACACCTCTTCTTATGCGTCTCACAAGTGTACCTTTTCCTGGGGTGCAAGAAGACATTATATAGAACTAAGGTACGGTGTAAGTAAGCAACTCCATTTTTTGTGGTAGGTGCACGTGGACCAGCTGCCTGGGAGGAGCAGATGGACAGAAGGGAGTTGGGGTGCCCCAGGTGTGGCCTCTGTCCAGGTGGATTGTAGTCAGGAGATACTGTTTGTAGGGCTTCAAAGTACATCTATTTTGCTAGTGATAACTGGTTTACTGAAGTTCCAATGATTATTGGGTTTTGTAGGATGGAAGACAGGTGAAAAAAAGAACAAAAGGATTGTTTTGTTGTTTGGATTTGTTAAAAAAGCCCTGCAACAGTCCAGCTAAATCAATGTACCTCTCGCCATGTATACTTACAGAAAGCTTCAGGAAAAAGGCTGGTTATAAAATACTATGGGGAAGCCAGGTGAATATTTCCTATAATAGAAGAAGTGGGAAGGCATGGTTCTTTAATAAATCTACTGCTAAAGTTATTTTTTACTATGAGAGGGGAATCTAAGAGCAAACTTTAACTGCCAATTAAGTTAATCAGGATTATGTCAAAGATGCACTTACTGCATTTCAGCAAGCAAGTATTCTGTGTAGTTAGGAATTTCAGCAGTGGTAATTGCTGAGGATAACTGGGCAAATACCTTTACTGACCAACAGAGACTTTAGGATGAAAAAAGATGGCTATCTTGTTACAGTGAAATGTGAAAAAAATAAAGCAGGCTCTCCTCACATTTAAAACCCAATTATTATAGTGTGTTTTATGCTTTCCAGCTTGTACAGAATTTGGGGAGATAAAGGGAGACCTTGCATCCAGTGTGAGACCTCAAACAATATTGGGTCGGTCTTTCCAGTTTTCTAAACATAAGGAAGTGCAAAAAGAATGTCTTCTAAAATTGCCAATCTGAATAATGCCCCATCAAAAATAATGCTGAAATTAAGCCTTATCCTGAAGGAAAATCAGACTATGTCTGTGAAACAAAAAGCTGCAGGTTCAAGAATGCAAGTAATAGTGGATGGACCTGGAGAAACCAGTGTGGAAACATGCCTGCTTTCCCCCTGTGGAGTTCTGGATTTGCTGTGCACACTTGGGTAATTTGTTATGCCAAGGTAGTTTCTTTGGATTGAAGCAAGATCTGGGATTAACTGATAAATGGCAAGTATCTCATGAGTGCCCCAGTCCAGTAAATACACTGGCAAATAGCTCTGTACAGCAGGAACAGTCACCTGAGTTTTCAGGGACTCAATGAGAAGCAGAGAGGAACCGAGATCAGAAGGGAGGGTCAGTTATGTAGCTTTGCTCTTGATGACAAGAGGCTTTATTTGTGATGGCAAATGGTCAAGGGAGGTGGTCCTTCCCCTCTGCTCAGTACAGGTGAGGCACAGCTGGAGTGCTGGGCCCAGTGCTCAGCCCCCCAGTATGAGAGAGAGATGGTTACTGAAGTGAGTCCAATGAAGGGCCACAAAGATGATGGAGGGACTGGAGCATCTGTCCTGTGAGGAGAGACTGAGAGGGCTGGGACTACTCAGCTTGGAGCAGAGAAGGCTTGGGATGGGGTTGTCAATGCGTATAATCCCTGATGGTGGGGAGTAAAGATGACAGAGCCAAACTCCTCTTAATGAAAGGACAAGAGGCAATGGGCACAATCTTGAAATACTGGAAATTTTATTTAAACATAAGAAAACCTTTTTATTCCAAGGGTGATCCAACACTGGAATAGGTTCTCCGGAGAGTTTGTGGAGTCTTCATCCTTGGAGATATTCAAAACCCAGCTGGGCATGACCCTGGGCAACCTGCTCTAGTAGCCCCCTTTGAGGAGGAGGATTGGACTAGATGATCTCCAGAGGTCCCTTCCAACTGCATCCTTTCTGTGAAAAATTGACTCCTTGAGAAGTAGATCACAGAGCTGGGGCCAGACAAGCCTCTTACAAAAGATTTAACAAATCTAAATTTCTACTAAATATTTAGTTTCCAGCAACAGTTTTGTGAATCAGGACAACAAACCAGCCTGACTCTTATCATCACAACAACAAAGGGAGTGAAAACCAGGCTCAGAAACCATGGAGAGTCAAGGATCCTCAGTGTCATGGTGTCAGTTGTTTTGCAAGTTTGGCCTTGAAATAAAATGTTCAAAGTGAAGGCTATTATGCCAGGCTGAAAAGGACAGTTTTGCTGGTTACACTGCAAATAGTTTTTCTTTAGAAATGCTTTTTACAGAGCTTAGTGCAAATAAGTTGGGTTTTTTTGCATGGGGCGGCTGTTCCCACTGGCTGTTTTCTGATCACAGCTTTCCCAGAGAAAGCTTCCACATCTTTCTGTGGAAGATGCTCCAACCTCCTGTCTTAGCTAAAATTCATCTCATCTGTGCCTAAGAACACAAAACTTCTTTCAATATTGGTACATTTAGTGCAAGTCCATAATTAGGAGTGATGATTTTTTTTGTATGCTATTAGAAAAAATATTGCAAAGATGTAATGAGATCTTAAATATTTACCTTTCAAACCTTATGTCTATCTACTCTCTATCTTGGTTTCATTCTAAATATATATTAACTGTAATGAATGGCAATTCCTGCCTATTTCTTTTTGCCACAAAACAAGAAGTTTACTAGTTTAATTCAAAGGCAGATGCTCTTGGATATCTAGACAGATCCATGGTGTTGCTGCACCTGTGTGAAGCCCCAGCAAAGACTGGGGAGATGGATGAGGTGGTTTATGATTAAATTTAGAAAATTTAGGTGGTGATAGATAAATGAAATGGAGGATTGCTGTTCTCTAAGTCCCACAACTAAAGAACTAGGTGGCACTGGGTGAAGCTAGTTGGAGAGAGTTTTAAGACAGAAAAAGGAAAGCACTTCTGGAGCCTACTGTCACAGGGGGTAGCAGAGGCAGGTTCAAAAGGATGTGACAAAAGCATGTGCATAAAGGGATACTGAAGAAGCCAGGGAGGGATGTACTCACTAACATCCCTGGTTCTGGATGCTGGGGAAGGATGGGAGAATGGACAGCAAAAAGTGGTGCACTTATGAGGCCATGCCCTAAACAGTGTCCCCTTTACCACTGCTAGATATATAATACTGAACTAAATGGACCATTGGTCTGACACAAGAGGACAGTTTTAGAACAAAATCAGGACTGTTACAGATCTTGTCTCATATCTTCACTGAGCAGAGAGGCGAGGTCCTCATGTGTAAGAACTGGTGGGTTGGACCTAACACAGTGACAGAAACGAAGCACAAAGTTTCCCTTTGAGTGGCTGTGAAAGCAAATGAACCTGCAGGACAGTAGATAGCACCAGAAATTTGTCTCATTGCATTAATTTCTAGTTTTGTAAGATGTAGATACACAGCTGGCAAAGCTGATGCAAAACTTTCCAAATGCGATTCTGTTGCAGTCAGTGTGATGGCAACAGAGATTAATTTGGCCCTGGGTATCTTTTCTTAGCTCATTTAAATACAATTCTAAAATATTCTCTTTCAGCTTTTAATAATATTTTCTTTATTTTTGGAAGATCTGCAACTTAAGCAACATATGACAGACTGCATATAAACCTGCTGTAGCTGGAGAGCAATGTCTTAGTTCATTCTTAAAAAAAAATTAGCAAACAAGCATCAAAATCTATCCTAAACACATAGATGAAATAACGTTCAGATGTATATTTGCCTTTCTGTGGCTTTGCTTAAAGCCAGTTTCAGGTTAAATTTCTTTTCATTTGACTGAGCATGTCTTTGACTCTTTTCAGTCTGCTTCCTGTGCAGAGCTGATCCACAGATCCAGTGGAATTTGATCACTGCTAATTTGTGTGATTTTTCTTGGATGTTTTCTCAATAAGTTTATTAGCCATGTAATAATCTGATCCATGTGGATCTTTTCTGTCCATTTTTAATATTGAGTACAGAGCAATTACCTCCCCTCTTCAGTTACATAAGGTACCTAATTAAATAACCTGGGTTCTCAAGCACCACAGTAACAGGCAGGGATAAAGTTCTGTGTCTAACCCATTATGATTTTTGTGGTGCAGCTTGTAATCCTACAGACTACATTTACATTGCTGTTAGTGCAATTTGCTGACATAGCTAGAAAAACAAAGAGAGTTATTTTCTGGTGAGGGAAAGGAATGCCTTTTGGGGTATAATGGGTGGGAAATTGCCATGGCCTCTTGGGGTAACTTCATCTATTCTGTGCTTTCACATTTATTGTAAAAGTTCCCATATTTCTTGCTGCATGGAAGATGGTGAATGTAGAAATGTTTCCCAGTCATGGCCTAGAGATGGAGCAAAGCTGCTGTAGGGCAGTGCCCAAACCCCTCTGCTTCTGGGGGAGGGAAAGCTCATGTGGGCATCCCGGGGGGCCAGACCTCAGGGCATACCCAGCATGCACCCGCTGCTCACCCCAAACACACCCAGTACTGTGGGATCACTTGTGTGAAATTCGGAGGGTCACAACTCTCTTCCAGGCTTTGTAAGTATGACTTTCATTGGCCTTAAAATCTGTGGGACAAGGATGCTCTCTGACTTGGTGGTTTACAGTCAATGTTAATTGGCAGCAAGCTTTTCTGTAAGGCAATGATGGAGGGGTTGTAAGAAGAAAAAGGAGAGAAAGGGCAGCTTCCCCTTGTGGAGCAAAAGCTAAGTATGCTCAGGATAGGAGAAGATCTATCACAAGGATACGCAGTCAGTTATTTTTTACAAAATCGTTTGGTCTTATGGCAAATGTGTTTAATAAAATTGAATATATCTATAGATATATTTTAAAATGTAATGACTGTAACAAAATGTTCTCGTTGTGTTTTGTATCTGAGCCCAACAGCAAAGTCATAATTCTGCAGGGCATAGGCCAATGTGTAAGGGGTAGCAGTTAAGAGGCAGCTTTCCTCGGAGTAAGGTGTCCTGTATTGCTTCCATCACAGAGGTGTTTGAAGCAGCTGGTATTTGAGACAAGATGTTGAATTAGAGGTCAATAGGCTGATTTAGGCTGGGAATTTCTTGGCACCAGAAACTAACACTAACTGCAAGCCTGTCCAAGCTGAAAGGAAGGCAAAGAATAATTATGTGGTTAGAAGGAAATAATATATTTTACATGATTTCTGATTCAGGAATAAGTAATTGCATTAATAAAAGTGATAAGGAGGCCTTGTGACATCTTTAAAAATGATCGCTGTTTTTTCAGGAAATGCAGACTTACTGTGACAATGGCACAGTTAATTCTCTTCTTTCAGATTTATATGTTACTGAACATACAGTATATGACCTTTCATCACAATAACACATAGCATAAGCATGACAGAGTACAGACAAGGCTGCCCATAGGGGAAATAAACTTACAAATAATCTTTCTTCCAAGACAGAGATCTCTTTTTGATCTTTTCAGCCCTTCTAACAACTGTTCTGCTGCCTCTGTTTCCCACAGGAGGTACAATTTGCCAACAAATAGTATTCAGATTATTTCAGTGTGTCTATGTAGCTGTGGAGGCTGAACCCAGGGGTGGAAAGAGCAGGAACGTGGACCTGGACATGGCATGGAGAGAGAGATCAGCCCTTTTGGTTATAGCATAGACATAGTTCGGCTTTATCTGGTCATGAAACCCCCATCCTCAAGTTTAACCAGTTTAAGGAATAGGAAGGAGGGATAAAATAGGAGGAATATTTCTCCTTCTTGGGAAACCAGGCCCTCAGGTTATGTTTGGCCCAGGGAAAGCAGATGCACTTTTGAACTCTGATGTGCATGAGTGTGCCTTGGTCACATCTCAACTCTGCACTGATGTGAGACCCAAAGTATGTGGCCAAACCCCAGATGTTCCAGCCAGATCTTCAGTCTCAATGACCAAGAGACCAAAAACCTAAGACATGCTGCAACGCACTCTTCACTACTCACTCCTGTATAGGCTACTGAACTTGCCTGGAGAGGGACAGGTCAGCTAGATCAGATTAGCAATGTGTGCACAGCAATCCTAGCTAATGGTAGCCCACCAGCCTGCCAGCTGCAGAGACACAGTGAAAGCAATGCCAACAACAGTCATAAGTTTGCAGACACCCTTGCAGGTGTACTGACAAAAGACAGAGATTTTATTATACTTTTATGGTGTCCTCAGTAACTTTTTAATTCCCTTTTAAGTTTTAGTAGCTATCATATATCTGTTCCACCATAGTTGTTTCTGTGGTGGCAGCAGTGTGCAAGCCATGCCCAACAGTGTCCTGTGAAGTAGTTTGTTATTAAAGTGGGGATCATTTCTGCCTTAATATATCAACTTGGGCATGTCTATGCTTGAAATTCAGCAGGAACACAACCTGTACCAATGCATAGGTGAGTGTAAGAGGGGGAATAGCGGGGATGAGCTCCAGATGCACTTGATGCAGCAGTGACATTGTGCCCTGAGCAGGGAGGGCTGCCCTGTGGTAGTGGCTGTGATCCCAGAGCGTGCAGAGATGCATCGAGACTGGTGGTCTTGAAGTCCTCCAACACCCCTAAACCATGCAAATAAATTTCACAGTTGAGATTGTGTATGCATTGTGTTCAGCTTCCCTTCCCTTCCCTTCCCTTCCCTTCCCTTCCCTTCCCTTCCCTGCTGAATGATGGTGAGAGGAGAAGGGTCCTCCTTCATCTTTTCAAATTCAGTGAAAGAAGAATCTAGAGCAGCTGATGAAACATGTTTTTGGTGGGACACCTTCGTGTAGGAAAGTTCGGGCAGTTCAACAGCTCTCCCACCATCTCCTCCTGATGTTCCCCCTTCAGTGCCTCCCAGCAGCGAGGAGGAGGAAGGAGGGAGTGCAGAAGAAGCAGAGAAGAAGGAATGGGATTTGGGAGGCGCAAAGAGAGGCACAAAGAGAGGCACAAATTTAGAAGCACAAGAAGCTTCCCTGGAAATCTGCGGCTTCACAAATCTTCCCCTTGCCCTCTCTTTCAGTATGCCAGGTAGTTCCCACCACATACCCTGTCTGTAGGCAGCTGAAGGGTTTTCTGACACTTGAAAGAAGAGACACAGCCTGGCTTGAGTCACATTAGGGAAAGTCAGTTTTAGGGGTGGGGGGAGGCATCTGCTTCTCCCCCAGATTTATGGCTGCAGCGGAAGCTCCTGTCATCCCTCACTCTGCACCTGTGTCTCCAGCTGCTTCTCCATTGTTATTTCCAAGTGACAACTGATTTAATCTCTCTCCTTAATGCAGTGTGCAGGCTGGGGCTCCTCCAGGTGCGCGCTCCAACTCTATGAGATGTCCACTGGCCACAGAGGGCCCTCTGCCTGCAGACCTAGACACATTTGATTAAGAAGGACCTGCCAAAAAGTATATTGTTCTGTATTGTTGGAGTGTTTATGTTCCAGTTTTTTTTCAAGAGGTCCTGCCAAATAGCTAGATAGTGGTAGATAGCATATACAATGTGTTTATTACTGATGTGAAGGGGGCCAAACAGATGGAGAGCTGAGTCCCGAATTCTGGCTACTGCAGAGGTTGTGGAGGGGGAGGTTGTTTCTTGGCTCCCACCTTCAGTTGTAGCTTTACAGATGGCTCTCTTGTCCTGGCATCTCCCTCAGTCCAAATTCGGTTAGAGAGTGTGAATTTTACTGGAACTAGAGTATTGCACCAGCACAACTCTTGTGTATCTGGGTATAATTACAGCTGCCTGCAATTTTGGGTTAATGCAGTGCTCACAACCCCATGAAGGTTATATCACTGTCCTATAACTTGCCAGCTAAAGCAGTTGAATTCGCAGTGAAAAACCAACCTCTGGTGAACCCTTTACCCAGTTCTGCCACAGTGTAACCTTTTGCTCTGATACAACTCACCTGAGCAAGATGCCTTTGCTCTTTGTTAGATTTTCAAGCCCCAGAACTCTGTCCTGTGCTCATTGGCACTAGAAGGTTACCAGCACAGCTCACACGGCTCGATGGCCAATTTGAACTTGTGTGAGGGAGGTCAGAGCCAACCTCTGAGTGCCTTGTAACTCAGGTCAGTTTTGAGCATACACCCAGTGTCGAGGACTAACCAGAATTGTCTCGACATTGCCGTTCTACCGCCATCTTCTGGGTCCGACATCCAGCCCCCGACGAAACCACCACAGGATGGATGCCCATGCAGAGACCAGGACACGAAAGGCGAGACCATGAACTTGCACGCACGCCTGCGCAGAGACCAGGGCGTGAAAGGCAGAGGCCAGGACGCGGAAGGCGGGGCCATGGACTGCACGCACGCCTGCGCAGAGACCAGGGCGCGAAAAGCAGAAGCGCAAACTGCATGTATGCAGACCTGTTCTGCGCATGTGCATGGCCCTATAAAAGGACCGCGTGCGCCTTTTGAGGCTCTCTCTTTTCTCTTCTCATCCTTCCCCGCGCACCTCCTTGGAAGCTGCTCCTGCGGACACAGAGACTGGACCGACTGGACCAACTGGACCTTTGATCGACGGGACAACGCCGGACTCGGAGTGGCGGTAGCTAGTTCCCCTACGTGGCTCTTTTCTCACCCGCCTGAGCACGCTCTTTCTATTTTTCTCTCTTTTTCTCTCTCTCTTTTTTTTTCTTTTTCTCCCTTTTAGACCTTTGCACTGAAACGCGCGTAGCAGTTTGTGATTTGAGCTCCTGAGGGCGTATAGGGGAGACTTGAATCTTATAGTGTGACCCCCTCAGGATGATATCCCCTTTGTAGGCTCTGCTCTGTCTCACACTAGTTTATGGTCTGGCCTCCTGGGGGAGTATAGGGGAAGTTTGGATTGTACAGTGTGACCCCCTCAGGACGATATCCCCTTTGTAGGCTCGTCTTTGTCTTGTAGTAGTGTGTGGATTGGCCTCCTGGGAGCGTATAGGGGAAACTTGGTTTTTCTAAGGTTTGACCCTCCCGGGACGAACTCCCCTTTGTAGGATATGGCCGCCCAAAAGGCAGGCGATTTTTGTGAAGAGACAGAGAAATTATATGAGTTTTTAGAAACGTACCGCTCTCGCCCCTCACCCCCGGGACGAGATTGGGCACGGGACCATTGGTTCCAACTGCAAAGTGTTATGGACCGAATAGCGGTTTTGCATAAAGAAGCTAGAGCGAAGAAGGGAAAAGGGAAGGCTATAGTTTGTGCTGTGTTAGGAGCGTGTCTGGCAGCGGCAGTGGAGGACAAGAAACGAGCGCCCTGCCAATCAGAGGCTGTGGCCGCTGCGTTGCAAGCGGCGATAGCGCCGCTGCGAGAGCAACTACTAGAGACCAAACGGGCGCTAGAGGAGGAGAAGCGCCAAAATATGATTTTGAAGGAGGAGCTGAGGGTTCAGCTCCTGAGGGAGGCAGACACCCTCGCTGAGGCGGAGGTAATGTTGGAGGAGAAAGGGGTATGCCAAATCTACCCCCAGAAAGATCTAAAGCGATTAAGGGAGACTGTGGATAACCCCCCCCATATGTGCCTGCTGGTGAAAACGGAATATATATGAGGACGATAGCGACAACCATCCCCAAGTTGTAACCAAAGAAATCCCTTTTACCGCCACCGAACTGGCTAAACTCTGAAAGGATTTTGCTAGGACGGCAAGGGAGTCCGAAACCGAATATGTGTGGAGGATATCCCTGTCGGGGGGGGACGGGATCATGCTATCGGAAAAAGAAGCAGAGGGGTATTGGGGCCCCGGCGTCTTCCTCACCACGGGCGATCGCCGGGCCCCATGGTCTCTGACCCAGAGGGCAGCATATTGGGCGGGGGGGCTGAACCCATTAGAAAGGGGGGATCCCCTAGCTATAACTGGTTCGGTTGAGCAACTGCTAGAAAACGTACAAAAGGCAGCATGCCTGCAAATGATGTATGACCGGGAACTTAAACCAAATTTAAGCTCTCTGATGTTGTTACCGGTAGACCCCGAGCGGCTGACACCGCTAATAAGAGGACTCCCCGATTCGTTAAAACCTATCGGGATCCAATTACAGGGGAGAATCCAAAATGTGCCTCACGAAGAGCAAATTGCAGCTGCCCTGGAGGGAACAGTAACCCCCGAACAGCGGCAGCAGGGGAGGAAGGTGTGGAGCTGGGGGGAGATAGCTCAGGAACTGATAAACTATGGGAGGAAATACGGGCCAGTAGGCAGAACTTACCACAAGGTGGAAACTAGGGCCGTGCGGGCAGCGGAGCCGGCAAATAAATCGCTGGCTTTTTCGGGGACAAGCCCCAACCTAACAAAAAGGGAAAAACCCCTGCTCCGACAAGAATTGTGGCAGAAGGGACTGCAAAAGGGTGTGCCCCGAGACCTAATGGATGGGCTCCCCACCAAAAAATTAGAGCTCTTGGTGCGGAGGTGGTCCGGGCAAGGACCCTCTCCCAAACCAAACGCGCCCTCCGTGCCGGCACTGGATAAGGAGGAGGGGTTCAAGGGGGATGAAAGGGTGGCGGGAAACTAAGACCTCCGCCCCCTCAGGGTGAGGGGGGAGGCGGGGGGTGGATGTTTATTAGACAACTCACCTGCAACAATAAAGGGGACCTCCTCATTACCGTCGCAGTAGGGCCGAGGAAGAGGACCATGACCTTTTTAATTGATACGGGGGCCCAAATTACAGCAATAAAACAAAGCGAGGCAGAACGGTGCAGCATCTCAACTCCTTCTAAGCATCTGATAGTATTAAACGCCCTAGGGAAAACCCAATCTGTGCCCATGACCCCGGTAACCTTATGGCTACCAGGAGATGAGAGTCCGGTGAACACCATGGCGGCCATAGGATCCTTTCAAATGAACCTCTTGGGCATAGACGTTTTAAAGGGCAGACAGTGGCGTGACGCCCAGGGAAATTCGTGGTCTTTCGGCGTCCCGCAGATCAGGCGGTTGGCCGAAGCCCCCGGCGGGGGGGTGCGCCTGTTGCAAGCGGCGCCTGCCCTCCCCCCTTCCAAACTGACAAACGTGAAACCCTACCCGCTACCGATAGGAGCAAGAGATGGAATCGTGCCAGTGCTGGAGGACTTAAAGGGGAGGGGGATTATAGTTCCCACCCACTCCCCCTTTAACTCCCCGGTATGGCCTGTCTGAAAACCAAACGGCAAGTGGAGGTTGACAGTAGATTACCGGAGGCTGAATGCCAACACAGGCCCATTAACAGCTGCCGTACCGAACATTGCCGAGCTTATAGCCGCCATTCAAGAGCAATCACACCCTATTATGGCGACTATTGATGTTAAAGACATGTTCTTTATGGTCCCCCTGCAGCCGCAGGACCAGGACCGCTTTGCTTTTACCTGGGCGGGGCAACAGTACACCTTTACACGGCTCCCTCGGGGATACAAGCACTCCCCCACCTTAGCCCACCACGCTCTAGCACAGGAACTGGAAGCAATTCCCATAAGGGCGGGGGTGAAAGTTTACCAATATATAGATGATGTACTCATAGGGGGGAATCAGGTGGAAGAGGTTGGGGAAGTCCAGAAGGACATCATCACCCATCTAGAGAGCATAGGATTGACAATCCCACCTGAGAAAATACAAACCCCTTCAAGTGAGGTGAAATTTTTAGGAATTTGGTGGAAGGGAGGGATGACATGTATCCCACCAGACACCCTTTCCTCCCTCGACCAAATTAAGATACCAGAATCGAAAAAAGACTTACAGCATGCGTTAGGGCTGCTTGTGTTCTGGAGAAAGCATATCCCTGATTTCTCAATTATCGCGAGACCCCTATATGATTTACTAAGGAAAAGGGCGCAATGGGAGTGGACCCCGGTCCACGATGAGGCGCTACGGCTGTTGGTGTTCGAGGCAAATGCATACCAAGCCCTGGGGCCTATCCACCCGACAGACCCGGTGCAGATCGAGTGGGGGTTTGCCGCAACCGGGCTATCGATTCATTTGTGGCAACGGGGGCCGGCAGGGCCCATCCGGCCCATTGGCTTTTATTCTCGGAGTTTCAAGGATGCAGAAAAACGGTACACCACGTGGGAAAAGGGGCTGTTTGTAGTCAGCCTGGCTTTACGAGAAGCAGAGCGCACCATTCGCCAGCAACCAATAGTGCTCAGAGGTCCTTTCAAAGTGATTAAACCAGTTTTAACTGGGACACCTCCCCCTGACGGGGTGGCACAAAGAGCTTCGGTGCGGAAATGGTACGCGCAAATAGAACATTATTGTGGTATTTTTGAAGTTTCTGAGGGCGCTGCCAAAAATTTAGTTATCCAAGAGGGAGTGGCCCCAGACCGGGAAGGTGACGTGCCCCCTTCTGCTGTGCAGGTAGCCCCCCCATTTTCAGAACAATTACAGAACGCTTGGTTCACTGATGCCTCTGCTAAACGAGAGGGCAGAACTTGGAAATACCGTGCTGTCGCCCTACAGATAAGGACCGACCAAAAAATAATTACTGAAGGAGAAGGCAGCGCTCAAGTAGGGGAATTAGTGGCCGTATGGAGTGTCTTTCAACATGAAGCCCAATCTGCCTCTCCAACCTATATCTACACTGACTCCTTTGCTGTCTTTAAGGGGTGTACAGAGTGGCTCCCCTTTTGGGAACAAAATGGGTGGGAGGTTAACAGAATACCTGTATGGCAAAAGGAAAAGTGGCAAGATATTTTAACCATTGCCAGACAGGGGAACTTTGCGGTAGGATGGGTAGCCTCCCATCAGACGGGAGAAGATCCGTCTGGTCATTGGAACAATAGGGTTGATGAGCTGGCCCGCCTCGCCCCCTTGCAAAGTGATCCAGTAGCGGAGGATTGGGAGCGACTCCTGGAATGGTTGCACCTTAAGAGAGGGCACACTGGAGCCCAAGACCTCTACCGAGAGGCTCAGGCCAGAGGCTGGCCGGTTACCCAAGAAAATTGCAAAACTTGCATTTCGGCCTGTGAGCAATGTCGCATCTGCTTAGACAGGCACCCCCCTGGAAGACAGTCCCCTACATTTGAGAGAGGGAAAAGGTTTGTGGGAGGCCTGGCAGGTTGATTACATTGGTCCGTTCCGTAAATCAGAAGGGAAGTGCTATGTATTAGTGGGTGTTGAAATAGTATCTGGCCTAGCACAGGCTAAAGCCTGCGCTAAGGCAACAGGGGAGAATACGGTGAAGGCCCTGAAAGAATGGTTTGGGACCTTCCCTAAACCGCAGTTGATTCAATCTGACAATGGTACACACTTCACAGCCAAGATGGTCCAGGAATGGGCGGCTCGGGAGGGGATTTCATGGGTATTCCACACTCCATACTACCCTCAAGCAAATGGGATTGTGGAGAGAACAAACGGCTTGCTGAAGCGCTTCCTGAAACCACACAAACCAGGGTGGGCTGAGCGGGTAGGAGATGCAGTGACTAGCGTCAATAGCCGTTGGGGAACAAACGGATGCCCAAAAATTACGGCGTTTTGCCCACTAGCCCCGACAATCATGCCCACCTCACCTGGCCCTGACCACTCCGTCAACCCATCCTGTTTCCCCGGACAACCCGTCTTAGTTGAACTCCCCACCGTGGGAGCAGTACCACTAACATTAGACACCCCGGTGAATAAATACACGTGGAAGGCAAAAGACGCTTGTGGAAAGATCCACAAAATTCATGCTAAATGGATTGTCCCTTCCTTCTGACCCGAGAAGCGAGTTTGCTTCTATTTTTGTTTTCCAGGAGGAAGCAGCTGACCTGGACACGCACCACCCGACGGAGACTAGACAGACGCCGATTGCTGCTTAATCAGGATGCGCGCGTTATTGGTGGCTGTACTAGTTTGGAAATGTACCTATAACAGTGGTGGAGAGCTAATTCCTTCACCCTCCCCTGACCCGTTTGATCCCTTCAAGGACAATGAATTTGTATTATTAGCCAAAGCTATAAGCCGAGCTTTTAATTTAAGGCATTGCTGGGTTTGTGGGGGACCTCTGGGGCTGTCGAGTTGGCCGTGGACGTCCACACCCCTCACCCCAGCCCAAATTGTGAGTAATTATAGTGAAACCACGAATGACACTTGGGGTGATAGTGGAACATGGCCAGTTCAGTTTCCTGCTGTGGGGCAATATTGTTTAAATCGTACTCAAAAGGGAGGGGTCTATGTGGGAGAAAGCAAGTGCCAATGGACACTTACGAACAAGTTGGTAAATGCAGATAGGGGTATCTCCATATGGGCATGGCTTGATAGTGCCGGACGCAGTCGAGGGTTCAAAGGGTACTGGGCAAATAAAAATGAAACGTTAATTTTCCAACAATCTAGGGACCACGCTTACAAGCAAACCTGTGAATGGAAAAGCAGCTTTGGGGCCTGGTATTGCGCCGGCCGGATGAATAATAACCCAACCGTCTTTTTTAGCCCTGTGGGCAACGACAAAACAATGTATTTCCAGTTCCCCGGGGATGCAGCGGGACCATTCGCCAACGGGGCCACAGCTAAAAGGGGCCATTATTGGATTTGTGGACATACTGCCTATAAACGACTGCCAGCGCATTGGTCAGGGGTCTGTTATGTGGGAATTATCCAGCCTTTATTCTTCCTTCTTCCACAAACGGGTGGCTCTCAGTTGGGGATAAGATTGTACGATAATCTGGAAGATGGAAAGATTGCCCGCCGCAAGTGAGCTGTTGAGGTGAACATAGGTGGAACACAAAAATGGGGGGAAAATGAGTGGCCTCCTGAAAGAATAATCCAACATTACGGGCCTGCCACCTGGAACCCCAGTGAACCAATATCAGGGGCAAGGGAACCAATCTATAATTTGAACCGTATAATCCGATTACAAGCGGTTTTAGAAATTGTTACCAATAAAACCGCCAATGCTATAGATCTTTTAACTCAACAGTCTCAACAAATGCGCACGGCAATCCTTCAACACCGTATGGTTTTAGATTATTTACTGGCTGAAGAAGGAGGGGTATGTGGGAAATTAAATGTCTCTAACTGTTGTTTAGAAATAGACGATGTAGGCGAAGTAGTCCTCCAATTAACCAAAGACATTAGAAAAATAGCCCACGTCCCCGTCCAGACCTGGAACGGTTGGAATGGTAATTTATGGTCCTGGCTGCCGGGGGCGCCCTGGATGAAACAGTTGCTGTTATATTTGCTATGTGCGTTTGCCACTTTAATGTTTTTACCCTGTATAATACCCTGTTTTGTTCAGCTAATACGACATGTGGTATCTAATATGCAGTTCGTACCTACCACCTCACCCGAGGGCATAAAACAAATCCGTGCCGTTCACCAGGTAGAACCCACCACAATAACCATTGTTTAGACCTCAAAAAAAAAAAACCAAAAAAACAACCCAGCAAAACAAAAAACAAAACAAAACAAATTGCATATTCCTACCCATGTCATACTCACTAGTTCTGTACTTCTTATAATGGTGAACTACCTCGCGCAATGGATTTCTCAGGGTTGTTCTATAAAGTTGAACATTGTTAAACTTAGAAAGATTAAGGAAAAAGAGTGTTTACATTGGACAATGTTCCTGTTTGTTTGCAATTGAACACTCTCTTGCCATGTCCCATGTCACCTTTCTCCTCCACACCTCCCCTTTTTCTCTGCTTCTGTCTCCGCCTCTGCTCTGTTCTCTCTCTCTCTCTCTTTTTCCCTTCCCACCTCTCCTACCACTGTGAAGACTGCAATGTCGAGCCACGGGGTGGTGTCGAGGACTAACCAGAATTGTCTCGACATTGCCGTTCTACCGCCATCTTCTGGGTCCGACATCCAGCCCCCGACGAAACCACCACAGGATGGATGCCCATGCAGAGACCAGGACACGAAAGGCGAGACCATGAACTTGCACGCACGCCTGCGCAGAGACCAGGGTGCGAAAGGCAGAGGCCAGGACACGGAAGGCGGGGCCGTGGACTGCACGCACGCCTGCGCAGAGACCAGGGCGTGAAAAGCAGAAGCGCAAACTGCATGTATGCAGACCTGTTCTGCGCATGTGCATGTGCGTGCGCCTTTTGAGGCTCTCTCTTTTCTCTTCTCATCCCTCCCCGCGCACCTCCTTGGAAGCTGCTCCTGCGGACACAGAGGCTGGACCGACTGGACCTTTGATCGACGGGACAACGCCGGACTCGGAGTGGCGGTAGCTAGTTCCCCTACGTGGCTCTTTTCTCACCCGCCTGAGCACGCTCTTTCTATTTTTCTCTCTTTTTCTCTCTCTCTTTTTTTTTCTTTTTCTCTCCCCCCCCCCCCCCCCCCATCTCCCTACCCGGTCCTCACCCCTTCGTTCGCCGAAATAAAGTCAAAAGGTTGTACGGCATTTGACCTCGTTTGCGTCTTAATCTCGTCCTTGGGATTGTATCGAAACCTCTCCCGACATTGGATCGGGACACCCAGAGAAAGCCACCGTGTCCCCTGAAGGACAATTTAGTAGCAATCCCATGGCAGAGCACTTGCTACCTGTTTTTTTTGTTAATGAAAGGGCTACAGCTCCTTACATATTCTGATAAATCTACTCTCTACACAGTCCATCTAAATTTATAATTGCTTTTTACTTTGTAACCTTCGGCTGGGGCTGCACGGCTAGAAGGTGCGTCCCCTGGGTGGTGGATAGGGGATCCCTCTCTGGAGGGTGCACCGGATAAAATTGAAGAAGGTGCCGCGAACCAACGCAGCCTAAGGGAAGGCCACCCTGACAGAAACACCACTGGCCCTCCAAGTCATGGGGGTCGGGCAGGAGGCCAACTACCTCCTCCCGGAAAAAAAAAAAAAAAGTTGCAGAAACGACGAGCATCAACTTTCAAAAAAAAAAAATGAAATGGTGGAGATGGAGAAAATCAGTAATGAAGTGAGGAGGAGGAGATGGAACTGGATCGGTCATGTCTTGAGGAAAAAACCAACAGAAGACTGCACTGTGGCCCTTGGGACTCCAGAGCATGCAGCTGCAGACCGATCGAAGTGGAAGAACGATGTTCGCGCCTTGTGTGCCTCCTGGCACTGAGAGAATTCGGATTCAGATTTTACTTTGTAATACTATTTCCACTTCAATTTGTTTGCCACTTTACATTAATGGTCACTCCCACCATTTAAGTAAGGGTTTAGCCAAGGCTGAGCCCTGGCACTCCAGGACAACCCAGGTGCAGAGCAGGCTGAAGTTAAGCGTGCTACTGAATCCCTTCACTATGTGTACATCTGTCATGCAGCAAGGAACAAATAAAGGAGAGAATTTGGGAACTCCACAGAACTCAATGAACTGTTAAGACCCTATTAACAAAACATGATAGAAATGCATTGTGCAAAGCAAAACTCTTTTTCTTACAGCCTGTGTGAAATGGCTAGTACATAGATACAAGAAGGCAAATCTGAAATTTAGGAGATAGATAATCCATTTGTCCGAATTTTGTATAACAGTTAAAATCTTAATTTAGCTTTAAATGTTCACTATAGTGTGCTGTAAAACCCTGGAGAATGGTTCTTCTCTTGTTTGGGAAACCAAATAGTAAATAAACTAACCTAGCTGGATCCATCTAAGGTTGTTTAATAACCTGCAGGAGGTGCTTAGTTTGTCAAAGGATGAAGCACGTTAGAGACAGAGTTAGGCTTTTAAATGTCCTTAAAAATAAGAACCAAAGTGCCTGATTATTTGGGTAGCATTGGGGCTCAGCCTTTCTGGAAGTCAGAGTCATACTAGCGAGAATTTCTAATTTATGTGTGTATACTTTCACGCATAGAGACATGTACTTGAACCAGGCCTGGCAGAGGAGACAAGACTGAGCTGTATAATCAGGGCGTTATAACATTATAACCTGCTGATTTCCCTCTGTCTGGGATGGGGGATGATGGCTCCTCTGTGTTCACTGGTGTCATTCTGGAGGCTATGATGTTCCCACTGATAACACCAGTTTTCCTCCTGGATGAACAGTCTCTGAACCAAGCAGCACTCTGTCAGCTGTGCCTGACTGCTTGAAAATGGCTCTTCATGCTGGCAGGCAGCCACAGGCAAAAAGGCTGCTTTCTTTCCTTTTTCTCCAGCAAGAGAGGGCATTTCAGAGGAAATTACTATATATAGCATAGGACAAAATATTTTTCCCATTGTGCTGGAATGTATCATCTAGAGCAGGGAAACTACATTTAGGATATGAAAAAAGGGGAAATAACAACATGGGGCTGTCTGCAGTGCAGTAAGGGAAACAAAAAACACCAGGAGAGGCATCCTGAAGTATGCTTCCTGCATGTATTGAATGCTTTAAAACATGATGCTTTTCCTTTCAAAAACAATGAACCCACTGGCATTACAATCCCTTGGTTTTTTGAGTCGAATGATACATTCCAGTCTTTGTAGGACACCGCTTCAGCTGAGATGGCATTCAGCTGTAGTTACTACAACAGAGAAGAATTGCCATGTGGCGTGCTTGGATGAATATGCAATCAAGTTTTGTGAGAAAAATATCTATAAAAATGAATCAGATACTGCCTTGCCATCTATTGCATGTTCAGTGGTCCATGGTACTAAAAATAAACAATATTTATAAACATTGTATGGGTTATTATAAAAACACACTGCATTTTACTTTGTAAATTTATAGGATGTTTTTCAGCTTGTGTTCCTTTACAAAAATGCTTTCTTAATTATTTTCTTTTAGTGTGGAAAATGGTTTCAGGCTTGCCAAAGGTGAGAACACAAAACAATATTTGATTAATTTTATTATTGTATCTTGTTTCTCCAAGATGAAAAATGTACTGTAATTCCCAGAACGTGGTTAGAATCGCAAACCAGTCTCTGCAGGTGTCGTGGTTTAACCCCAGACAGCAACTAAGCACCATACAGCTGCTCACTCACTCCCCCTGGTGGGATGGGGAAGAGAATTGGAAGGGTAAAAGTGAGAAAACTCATGGGTTGAGATAAGAACAGTTTAATAATTGAAGTAAAATAAAATAGAATAGTAGTAATAGTAATAATAATAATAATAATAATAGAATGTTATGTGGCATTTTTACAGTGAGAAAAGCTGAAGCAAAATTATAGACACTTCATTCCTCCAACATTTTTGGCATGTCATTAGGCACACTGAGAACTGTACTAACAAGGCTAGAAAGGCCCAGTCTGGTGGATTGTCTGGCCCAACTGTTTATAGCATGAGATAATGGTCTTTTACCATGATGTAGTATCAAGGGCAATGTCTCCTTCTGTCCTTGTTTTGGCTGGGATAGAGTTTTTTTTTTCCTAGTAGCTGCTATAGTGCTGTGTTTTGGATTTAGGATGAGAATAATGTTGATAACATGCTGATGTCTTAGTTGTTGCTAAGTAGTGCTTACACTGGTCAAGGACTTTTCAGCTTCCCATGCTCTTCCAGGTGCACAAGAAGCTGGGAGGGGCACAGCCAGGACAGCTGACCCAGACTGGCCAAAGGGCTATTCCATACCATATGACGTCATGCTCAGTATATATAAACTGGAGGGAGTTGGCCGGGGGGACACACTGCTGCTCAGGAACTGGCTGGGCATCAGTCAGCAAGTGGTGAGCAATTGCATTGTGCATCACTTATTTTGTATATTCTATTATTATTATTATTATTATTACTATTATTATTATTATTTCCTTCCTTTTCTGTCCTATTAAACTGTCTTTATCTCAGCCCATGAATTTTACTTTTTTTTTCCTTTTTTTTTTTTTCCTGATTCTCTCCTCCATCCCACTGTGGAGGGGAGGGAGTGAGCGAATGGCTGTGTGGTGTTTAGCTGCCTGCCGGGTTAAACCACAACACCTTCTAATTATTGACCCCAGCAACATTCTGACCTAGTAATTGCTCCTAAATAGGGTTTGAGGTATCATATTAGGCCCCATGTATGACTCATGCTAATAGCTTTAGTATTCACTTGTGTCTGGCAGAACCAGACATGTTGCTGTCTGTCCAGATCACTTACACCTGACCTCCAGGCAAGCTGTAAACTTGCTGCTACCCATGAGAGGTGTTCCCTCAAGGGAAGAAATGTAGGACAAAGCAATTGAAACTGCAGCCATTTCAGTGTCCATCTCTTCCACATGGAAAAGGTCAGTGGATGGAGCAAAGGTGGTTTAATTTCACATGACTTACTTGTGTTAACTTGGAAGCATAGGCAAGCAACCTATCACTGCCGCGATCAATAGGTAGCGACCACAACTGATATCCCAAATGATGGGGAGACTGAGTAAATTAAGACTATGTAAGTAGAAAAGACAGAAAAGGAGAGGAAAGCATCTTTGGAAAAATACACAGTAATATAGTAGTTGGGGGAGGAAAAACAACTGCTGAAGTAAGCAAAAACATTATCAGCCTCAAGCAGAAGTCTTGAAAGAAACTATAAAAAGTGAGTAGAAAAAAGAACCTGTGAACACTTTGGATACATGAATGCAAGGGTCGAATCTGCGGCAAGCCCTGCAGTCTCCAGATTCCCAAGACATGCCCAGGGGATGGGATTGCACATCACTACCTAGTTTTGCATAGATGTGTGTGTATTCAAGACAGCTGGTTCATTACATGGTCTGTTTTTCTTCTAGCTGCTGACTGCTGCTCAATTGTGCCCTACCTGCACTTACCGCTTTATCAATCGCATGCCCATGTTTTGAAGGTTCCTGGTCCAGGTATTTGAAATATTGCCAAGGTGCCATCTGAAATCACTGCTGCTGCTCAGAAATAGATGTAGTAATAGTGGGTGATAGCTAAAAACTTGTTTTCACTTGTAAAACCTAGATATGTTCCCAGCCTGCAAACAGAACATCATTATTAATTTGTGTCAGTGTCTGCCACATGCCAGGCATTTTATAGACAAGCAAGAAATGATACATTTTTTTGCATGGTTAGACAGAGAAGCAGACAGCTGCAAGGATGGGGGAATAACAACAGATTATTTCAGTGTAAAGTTAGCACAAGCCTCTTAAAGCAGAAAGATTGGAGCATATTTTCTAAAACTACATTGTCGTGGTTTAACCCCAGTCGGCAACTAAGCACCACACAGCCGCTCACTCACTCTCCCCTGGTGGGATGGGGGAGAGAACCAGAAGAGTAAAAGTGAGAAAACTCATGGATTGAGATAAAGACAGTTTAATAGGTAAAGCAAAAGCCGCACACGCAAGCAAAGCAAAGCAAAGAATTCATTCACTGCTTCCCATCGGCAGGCAGGTGTTCAGCTATCTCCAGGAAAGCAGGGCTTATCACACATAATGGTTACTTGGGAAGACAAACGCCATCACTCTGAACGTCCCCCCCCTTCCTTCTTCTTCCCCCAGTTTATATATACTGAGCATGACATCATATGGTATGGAATAGCCCTTTGGCCAGCTTGGGTCAGCTGTCCTGGCTGTGCCCCCTCCCAGCTTCTTGTGCACCTGGCAGAGCATGGGAAGCTGAAAAGTCCTTGACTAGTGTAAACACTACTTAGCAAGAACCAAAACATCAGTGTGTTATCAACATTATTCTCATCCTAAACCCAAAACACAGCACTCTACCAGCTACTAAGAAGAAAATTAACTCTACTCCAGCTGAAACCAGGACATACATGGAAAAAGGTGCAGAGGTAGTGGCTGAAGAGATAGACAAAGGAGCCTGGAAAGATGGGGAGGCTTACAGATTACGGAGTGTTGGGGATGGCTTCAAGTGCAATGGCTGTAAGAAGGATGTGACCAGTAATATAAATATGATCAGAAAGGAGATGGTCAGCTTTTTTGTGTTTGGTTCTGTAAAGCTGGGAGGTAAGCACATTTTCTAAATGTGGACAGATTTTGGTGGTGCCAGCTACGCTAATAGGATACACCATTCCAGCTTTTACACTCCTCTGCAAGCAGTCAGCCATTTGAGATCACATCTCATAGGACATTTGATTGGATCTGAACCTAGCCTAAGCTAAATATTTATTGGAATTGTAAATACACATAAATATGGTTTGGAAGCTCTCGTCCACAGCCTTTCTCTAATGGAAACAGAATGTCTTACGTGAAACGGTGGTCTTCTTACATGATTCACTTACTTATCCCTATCCTTAGAAAAACTATATTTTGGATATCTCTCTTTTAACCTGACTTTAATTTTCATGAAAACATGTCTGATGATAGCTTTGGAGACAATATTTGTATGTTCTGTACAGAAATTTTACTAGCTGCTTTTTTTTTTCCTTTGGCATCAACTTGAAAGAATTGTTAGAAGATGACGTCTGCTGGAAACATTTATCCATTTCATTTTAAGAACGTGAATAATTGTGTAGTGTATGTATGTCATGCATATTAAATGTTTCACTATGAAAACAAATTTTACTCATTATTGCTTCTTATGACATTCCAATATGTTCTCTTAGAATACGCTTCACTTCTTTCTGCCATCTGCCCAGTTCTGGAATTAGGATGCAGACTGATCCAATACTTTGTACAAATATTTCAGTGATTTTAAGATTAGGCTTTGCAAGAACGCATTCCACCAGCTCTCCAGCCTGGAACCGACAACAAAATAAGTATGTGGTGGCAGGAAGGGACACAGCCTGTTGGAAGTTTTGAATCGTGTGATACAGTGATGGAAGAGCATTGTTAAGTCTATTCCCTGGCAGATGGATTGTCAGTGTAAGGAGCAGCTTAATCCAAAGGCATGCCATGTTGGCATTAGACTGGTGGCGCTACCAATTTTTATAGAACTTATTTTTCATTGAAATCTTAGATTTTTTTAGTCCCTGTGCAGTCTTGTTCTGAGCATGAACAAGTATGCCTAAGACAGCAGAAAGGCTATACAAAGTTATAGTTCAAAGACTATATGAAGTTATAGTTCAGAGGTCCCAAATGAAGAGCGACAGACAGAAAGCATCCTTACAGATGCTATATGTCATGCAGGTATCACAGAAACAGTGGTGGGGAGAGACCTATGGATGTCTGCAATCCAAAGATCTAGCCCAGCCTCTTGCTTAGATCAGGACTATTGCCAACAATAAATCTTATTTCTATGTATCTATCTAGGTGAATCTTGAAAACTTCCATGGATGGAGAATCCACAGGAGGGTAAATAACAAGGTAGCAATGAGGGAAACTGCTGGACATGAGGAAAAGCACTTAACCAACCCAACCTGGGGTTAGATTAATAAAACAATAGTGAGTGAAACTTTTAGACAAAAGATGTGAAAGGAGGCATTGGGAGCTCACTTAGGTGAAGAATGCTGAAACATGGTAAAAGCAGAGTGGAGTTGCTGACCAAGGCCAAAATTAAAAATAAGGGTGTAAAATAAGCAAAACTAGGACCAAAGGGGAAAGTTTAAAGCAGGGTAGGTTGTTCATTTAGGAGAGAGAGAAAGGAACTTAGGCAAAGCAAAGCATCTGATTAGGTCTGTGCAGGGACATCCCTCCCTGTCATTGACCTGTGCATGATCACTGCAGTCTGGAGCAGGACAATCATAGAATCATATAATGCTTTGGGATGGAAGGGACTTTTAAAGGACAATCAACTGGTTGTTCTCACCATGCCACGTGCATTGGCCCTGCTTGAGCAGTCAAGGGACCTGAGGTTATTACCTCGGAGATGATTGGAGATAGACCCATTGTTGTCCCGAAAGCAGGGTCGTTTGCCTGGTGTGCAGATGCCAATAAACACACAGAGCAGAGGTATTTTATTTCATGTCTGCGCAGAGATGGGTGCTAGGTGGTAAATCCACAAAGCTAGCACACCTTCGTACAAAACTACAGCATATTTATTTTACTACATGATTAGTATAATCCCACCTAATTTTACACTTATTGGTTAGTGATTAACATTTTGTACACTATTGGTTTACTGTATTTAAATTAGCCTCGCTTGCTATGCAAATTAGCATGCATGCTCCTTTCAGGTGTGGGGGGGCAAGTCTTTTCGGTCCTGAATTGAGTCGGTGGTCACGATCTCCCCTCGCCACATTTACCTTTCACCCAGTTACTGCAGTTTTATCAAACTTCAGGCTTCTCTGGCCACTGTCCGGTCTTTGGTGCCAAGATGTTCCCTTTTATCAGTCCGGTAGCTCTTCTTCAAGGGTATAGTCGTTAGTTTTCCACGGTTCGTTAATTAAACAAATACTCTTATATCTTTTAGCTCCCTCCCAAATTCCTTTCCCAGAGCACAGGTGGTTCGTAGTTTTGCTCAGTGGAAAATTTTCACTTTCTGCAGGATATCACCATGGTATTGTTCAGAGAAGAAGCAACACAAGAACTAGAGCGACAGCTGGAGAAGATGCTTTCAACACTATTGCCAGGAGGGGAAATTGCAGCATGCAAAGGGATTTTTCCTTGGTTATGACAAATGCAATTTCTGTTATAAAGAATATGACATGTTTTGAGGCCACTGTAGTTTCGGGGAAGGAGGAAACTACCTCATTCCATGCTCCTTCTCACCCCACTCCCTCACACTTCATGACCAGGATGGATTGAAATGGGGAAACTCTGTGAGTCCCTGGGGAAAGAACAAAGAAATAGGAAGCTCAATTAGGAGCTTTTAATGAAGTTTCATTTCCTTATAATCCCAAGAAAGCAATGGAAAATACACTGGCCCACAAGCTACTACATTATCCATCATCCCTATTCCCTGTATGCAGCATGCAATGCGTTGGAAGGTCTGGGATACTTCTTGCCAGGGCTTTGGGATGGACAGACATATTCTTGCTTTATGTTCCCTGAAAAAACCCTGGAAAGGCTGGTGGGATGTTAGCAGGCAAGGTACAAGGACTGTTGAGGTACAACCCAGAAGACTAACCATTAAGCCTGGATAACTGAGTGCTGGAATAGGTGAGACATGTAGGAAGATGTGCCAGCTGGACTTCCACAAGGTCGGCTTTGCTGATGACCAAGCACGTGTCCTACAGTGAAGAGGTACCTGATTTCAGGGCCCCATCCCCAGTTTATGCAGCTTGATGTAAGAAAATAACTGAAGAAACCAGTCCATTGTATACCTTTTCTGGGAAAGCTGAGTTCCAGGAATGAATTTCAAGCATGACACTGTCACAGTTAATAAATAGTGTGATTACAATAGAGTAACCTGTAAATGTCGAGACTAAATATGAAGATTTCCTACATTGCACCCTAGTTCATTGCTGGTCTGCCCTCCATGTGTCTCAAAGAGCTATGCGCTAAGTGTGAGGTTAGAGATAATTACTGACTTTCCACTTCTAAAGGAGTTGTTTTCGGTTACTTTTGTTTTGTGTTGTGATGTCCCTGCCTCCATCTAAGTGCAGATGAATTAATATAGCTGTCAGTGCAGATGGTTGCTGCTTGGGATAGTTGCTTGAAATAACTTATTTCTGGATAATAATTGCAACGAGGTATATATGTTTTATTCTGTTCTTGCAGTGTTTTTTACTGATTGTTAAGCTTCTTCCTTTGTCACTCCTTTGCCAAAATCCTGTTTAGTGTCCAACACTAACAAGTGGCTTTAAAAGCTTATGAAAAGGGTCATAAACATGATTTCTACTTGATTTACTTCTTGTTAGAAACAAAACCAAAAGCCTTCGCATAAAATTTCCCTATGTCCCATGCTCAGCTGGCCCTGGGAGTGTAACTCTGCTCTCTTCCAGTCATCACCCATGTGTTGGTAAATTCTTTTGTAAGTCAGTCAGTCTTTATTTTCTTAATGAAGTCACTCATGGGTCCTGTACCCTGTCTTTATCCAAAAATAGCATGAACCTTACCTGACCATATAATGTAGGTAATATTTCTTTCTCTTCTAGAGTTGATAATGGCAGATCTGGGATTGTACATCGACAGTAAGGAAAGTGAGCAACTACCTTTAGTCTGTGCTGGTCAAAGTATGAGAGTTAAGTCAACTATATTTAAATCCTTATCCCTACCTGTCTAATTTTCTCCTGTGTTGGGGGGGTGGACTGTGTCATGTTTATTACATATTAGCTTCTTCCTTCTCCATGGGGTGAACTGCTGTTTCTCATCCATCCCACAAGAGCAGGAAAGAAGTCTCTGCTCTAAGTGCAGTGTTAAAGTTGTAACCCATCCTGCTGATGTTAAGTACACTTGCTAAAGATAATTTTTTGTATTCCTTTTCCCATGTCCTGCCTGCATTCATGCTCAGGTGGTTTCTTCAAAAGCTCAAATTGCTTTTTCAACTCCCTGCCTGGTACTGATGGCCTCACCAGGGCCACCAGACACATCATAGACTGTCCTCACCCTTCTTGGCACCAAATGGCCTGCTAAGCCTCTCCCTGGTGGTTCGCCCACCCAGCTGCCAATCCTCCCTGTTTTGCCTTCCTGGGCTGCGTGGTCTCAGGATATACCTTCCCAGCTGGAAAATGAAGTATTCAAGCCAAGCAGGCAAGAACAAGAACCTGGGGTAGATGCTGCTGAGAAACTGCCTGAGCAGCCAGGCATAGGTGGCAGGACCAGCAAGGCTTCAAGCGCCAAGGAGACGAACTGCAGTCAGATACAGGTATGCCATGAATGGTAACATGGGGCTACATATCAAAGCCATGTATTTCTTATCTGCACATATACTGAATGCTGTGTCTGATTTTACACTGGTATATTTGAGGGAGAGTAGGGTGCACAAGAGGGTGTCAAGGAGCAGAATGGCATGGTGAAAGACAGTGAATCCCACGTCAGGAGTAAGAAGAAATCTCTCTCCAGTTCTTTCAATGGAGGAGGTAAATTTGGCTTTAAGGGGCAGTGGGAAAAGGGGAAGCAGGTCAGGAAAAGGGAGTTTGGCTATAACCGAGTCATTGATTGGGAATGGCCTCTGTGGCACACATTGTGGCAATTCTGTGGCTCTGAAGCCACAAGTGGCTCTAAATGAGTGGTGGCTTGGCCATGAGGTGGGCAGCTGTGCTGGCACAGGGCTGCCAGGCAGTGGCAGTCCCCAGCTGCAGGAGGCAGGGAGCCAGCAGGTGTGCCCATGTCCCCATCAGCAGGTCACTTCTCAAGACAGCTATGGAGCTGTGCAAAACCCAGACTTTGCCCTCAGGAGCTCCCCAAAGGTGAGCTTCATGGGGTCGATCAGAGGCATCTCTGTTCTATGAGCACCATGCTGTGTAATGCTCAGGGCAGGAAGACTGGCTGCCTTTGGCATTTGGGAATAGTGGTAATGAAAGGGCTGATGTTTGAGAACGAGGCCCCATTAGCCTGAAATGTGCCCATGTGTCTGGAACCCAATCACCAGTAAATGTAACTGCCCTTTTAAAAGATTTGTCCTGAGATACAGCAGCTCCTGGAAGGTCCTGATGGTGCTGGAAGCCCAGCTGAAGCCTTGCAGATAAATCTTCCTCTCTTTTCAGTTCTAGCCTCCAAAGTTAGTTTACTTTTTTTATTAAAGACATGACATTATTATGAGTGCCAACACAGGTTCTTATTAGTGAGCACCTAAGTGATGTCCTTTTTGGTTTCAGATAATTAAGATCTGTTGTAGCTGTTCCTACTATAGCTGCTGCAAGCTCTTGAACACTGAGTTCCCAAAGTAAGAGAGCTGTGTCAGTATTATTACCCAGGGTGTCACAGATGCTAAGCACAGATTAAAGATAAGCAGAACTGGACAGTCTGCAGATCAGAGATGATGGTAAGGTGATACTCTGAAGAGACTCATCGCATGTAGGCTGTTTTTCTGCAGTGCTCAACCATCCTTTGTAGGCTGCAAACTGTACAGAGCAGTTCTCTCCTGAGGTTCTGCATTAGAGGGAATAACAGAAAAGAAAACCAGCTTGAAATCCTGTGGAGTGTAATATTCTCCCTCTGTCGCATCAAGCTGTAAGTCCATCCACATTCTGAATGCATCTTATCTGTATCCCAAGTCTGCGAGGTCAATACGAATATTTCTTTCTTGCACTGACCTCTGGGAGAACATTTGGATGAATATTATTAATCCCCTTGATGCCCTGCATGTCTAGGAGATGTCTACAAAAGCACTCAAGCAGTGCTTGGAATGAACATCATGAGGCAGGTCTGTTCCAAATAACAACGTAAGCCCATCACACACCTAAATAAATAGGTGAGCATGCCAACAAACAAAGTCATTTGCAGGGTAATGTTAGTGGTAGGAGTAGCACATTGCTGCCTGGATATTCAGGCTGAAGGCTCTTTAACACAAATGACATGAGTTGTTCTGCTGGGCTCAGCTGCCAGACTCTGGTTTTATCCAGAGCACCATGGAAGAGCTGTGGCATTGCTGTCAATCCTCTCCAGCCTCTCTAAGCACTGGACAAACACTGACTTCTGTCCCCACCACAGTGAGATGCCGTGCAATTTCCCGTTCTGCAGGTGGGGTAAGGAAGCACAGCTATGCTGGCTGCTCTGTAAACAAAGCAAAACAAACAAAAATACCCATCCCAGCTCTAAGGTGGACATAGAGAAAAGTAGCCAGAGCCAGCAGCAAGGAGTCAGCGACTCTGCCATAGCAGGTCACAGGATGTGGGACCTCAAGCATAGGTATGTGTGTCTGATAGCGTCTCGTAACACTCACTGCTCTGAGTTGGAGACTTTCAAAAACAGAAAGCAGCAGAGGAAACATGGCCCTAGGTGATTTGTACATTAGATGTAGCTGCAATTCAGCTGAGGAGCAAGGAGCTGACTCCTAGCTTCATCAGGACCTACCTGGGAGAGTTTGGAAGGAAGATACCAACTTGAACTGAAAGAGGAGAAACGGATGAAGGTGAGGGCAGGGTTTGGGTGCCCTGTTGCACACAGCTAGCAGAGAGGAGCAGCATAAAGGGGACGGGGAATCATGTCTGCTAATTCCCAGTGCATCTGGTTCCTCCACAAGGCAAGGCAAAGGCTGGGAAAATCTGGTGATGGAGTATAACCACCAGCACTCTGCCTTGCTGTTGGGGCATATGCAGAACCTATATGCACATAGCCTAATAATCTGTGTGCATTTGCTCTTGTTCCTGTAGCCAGTCTAGAGAAGATGAGGGTCTACTATAAACTCTGATTAAGAGTCTGGCTTTTTATCAACCCTTTTTCTGGCCATGCAAAATGGGGCCTGTCTGCGCATAGACAGCTCTGCAAGCTGTCACCTCAAAGTCACAGGCGGATCTGAAGCAGATCTGAAGGCTCATGGTGGACCTCAGGAGGGTGTCCTGGATGACCAGCAATTTCATTTGAGCTGTATAAAATAAAGGAGCCAACTATAGTGAGACAGATCTGGGAAAGCCATAACATGGGATTCACAGCATGAGGACCCCTAAAAGCATATTTTAAATCAATCGATTTGAAACCTGTCTCTTTAACTATAAAAGTGTAATATTTTTGATATCAGCTCAAAAGCAGCTCTCATCTGCAACCATACATTGAATTAAGGATGTTGTCTATAGTAACTCAATCCATGTCCCTGGTCAATCAGATACAGCACCTGCATTTTAAACATGTATTTTCTATTTCCTATTGTGGATTTTTGCTTCCAGCCTTATTGTCCCCCAGTTATCTCTTCTGGACTATGTTTGATAGCTGCTTGGTCCAAATACTTGGATAGACTCTTACATTCTTTTGTATCTGAGTAGAGATTTGCTAAGTCTAAATAGCAGACCTGGAAAACTTGCTTTTGCATTTGTGCTATTTAGTTACACAAATCAAGAGGCCAGGACTTCCTAGTGATTCTGTTCTGTCCTTTGGTACTCTTATTTCATCTCCACATCCTCTCTGTTAATTTACATAATTCAACCAACACTGACTTCAGCCTTCACTCTTGAAAGGCATTGGGCAGCCTTACTTGTGTGACAGCTGCAAATCTCCAGGCAGGCATTTCAACCAGATATCCTGAAATGTCCTTAAAAACTTCCAGTTTTGATCAGCCGAGGCAACATGGCTACAGGAGCTATGCTTTCAAAAACACCCCATCTGCATGGCCTAAGCCCTTAGCACAGTTTGCAAATGTTTTGTCACAAGTTAAATCAAACTAATCCTTTCACTTCCCACTAAATTCATGCTACTGGGAAAATAAGTTTGTTTACCTAGCTCTTAACAACTTTTACAGGGACCATGAAATCAAGAATTTATGCAATTTTTGTTCTCCTTCAGCACCTTCCTTTTCAGGATCACGTGTCCCCTGCTTGGGTTAAGGAAAATTCCTGTATTACTTGCATTTAATTAAATTACTTGGTCACCGCATGCAAGTAGGAAGGTAGCTCCTGTCACTGGACTCCTGCGCTCTTACATAGGATTCAGCAACTTCAAAAAGCTTCCCAGAGCAATTTCATTTAGAGCCTTTGGTGGAGTATTCCTTTAATTAGTTAAGAATCCTTTAAGTTTTCCTTTTATATTTTAACAGTTTAGAAAGCGTCCTCTTTTCTCTGCTGCATATAGCTACATAAAACCAATGCCCCAGAATTCATGCTCTCAGCACCTTGATGCATTATTTCACATTTCTCTCCTGACACCTCTGCCCGTTGCCCTCTGAAGCTGTGCCTCACTTTCCCAGTGTGAAAGCAGCAGAGGAATAGCTTGATGCTCTCTTTCATTTATTGTCCTTTTTATAGGGTTCCTTCCATCCACATGAGGTTCCTGCGTGTCTCATTCCCAGAATGATCTAATTGCCCATTGGCAGGCAGGTGTTCAGCCATCCCCAGGAAAGCAGGGCTCCATCATGCGTAACGGTTACTTGGGAAGACAAACGCCATCATGCCCAATGTCCCCCCCTTCCTTCTTCTTCCCCCAGCTTATATACTGAGCATGACGTCATATGGTATGGAATAGCCCTTTGGCTAGTCTGGGTCAGCACCCCCCCGGCTGTGTCCCCTCGCAGCTTCTTATGCACCCGGCAGAGCATGTTCCGGTCAGGAACATGCACACTAGGAACAGTGGTCCTTAACATGACAATAATCAATAGGTTATAGGAACAAAGTGGTTGTATAAAAACCTATGTTAAACGAAGTGGTTGTATAAAAACCTATGTTAAACGAATTAGAAGGGCTCACAATGCCATAGCAGATCGCCCTCATACTTTTCACAGCTTTGTAAGATGGTTTCTCCCTTGGCTTGGAGTAAGTGAGCTAGAGAAAACAATCATAAACATATCTGCTGCAATGGAAAAGATAGTAAATAGAACCACATTTGTATTTCTTGAGCTCTAAAGAGCTGCAACCCTCAATAGGTAAGAGGGGAATGAAAGGGTTAAAAAAACACAAGAGCAAGAAAGATGTTGTAAAAGATGTAAAAGAAAGATTGGACCCAGACTGGCCCAAGGGCTATTCCATACCATATGACATCATGCTCAGTATATAAACTGGGGGAAGAAGGAGGAAGGGGGGACGTTCGGAGTGATGGCGTTTGTCTTCCCAAGTAACCATTACGCATGATGGAGCCCTGCTTTCCTGGGGATGGCTGAACACCTGCCTGCCAATGGGAAGGAGTGAATGAATTCCTTGTTTTGCTTTGTTTGCGTGCACGGTTTTTGCTTTGCCTATTTAACTGTTCTAATTTATTTTACTTCAATTATTAAACTGTTCTTATCTCAACCCACGAGTTTTCTCCCTTTTACCCTTCTGATTCTCTCCCCCATCCCACTGGTGGGGAGTGAGCGAGCGGCTGCGTGGTGCTTAGTTGCTGGCTGGGGTTAAACCACGACATAGTTGCATCGACCAATCACAATACGGGTAATGTCCTACTGAAATATTACCCATTCCAGTCTTGTTTGTTGTTACGCACTTGACATTTGAAAGATTAGGGTTCCATACATCCCAAATTTGAAGGTTAGTTTCATTCTTTTTGGTGAATTTGGGATTTATCCACAAATTATTCCAGGATGTATTGAAAGGAATTGGTGTTCCTATTAAAGGCACTCCCTTATTGCCATGTTCGGGAAAATAAGTACACACCCAACAATCATTCTTGTGTAAGGTTTGAGCAATTTCCTGGGTCATAACAAAGTGGAGATTTTGATTCCATTGTGAGTCCGGCCAAATTTGGCCCATGGTTACTATGATTGTCATAGATAGAATGTAAAGTCCAATCATAATCTTTTCAGTTTCAGTTTGAGGGGAGTTTGCTGCTCTACTGTCCATGGAGCGGGAGCCTTTTTAATCCTGGAATAGTGGATCCAGGCAGCGTGCTTCTCCAGCTTGACCGCAGTGTAGGTCGTGAGCAGAACTTGGAAAGGGCCGCTCCACTTTTCTTCGAGGGGATCACCTGAAATAATTTTAACATAAACCCAGTCTCCAGCTTTAAACAGATGTATCGGGGAGTCTAAACCCCATGCCCTATTGGACATCACTAATTCATTTACCTTTTGTAATTGTTTCCCTAATGCTATTAAATATTGTTGCAGAATAACCTCCCCCACCTGGGTAAGATCTTGCCCCTGATATCTCATTTGAAATGGTCTCCCATATAGGATTTCAAAAGGGCTCAATTTTTCCTTAGTCCTTGGTTTGGTTCTGAGTCTTAGCAAAGCAATAGGGAGGGCTTGATCCCATCTTAAATTGGTTTCCTGACAAATTTTACTTAGTTGTGTTTTTATTAAATGGTTCATTTTCTCCACTTGCCCGCTAGCTTGTGGGCGATAAGCTGTATGTAATTTCCAATTGATTCCTAAAAACTTACTAACTTGCTGGACCACTTGTGATATGAAATGTGGTCCTCTGTCAGAAGACATCGCCTCTGGTACTCCAAATCTAGGAATAACTTCCTTTAATAGAATTTTTGTTACCTCTCGGGCTTTATTTGTTCTGCAAGGGAAGGCTTCAGGCCATCCAGAAAAGGTGTCAGTTAACACTAGCAAATGCCTATATCCCCCTTTTCTGGGGAGTTCCGAGAAATCTATCTGTCAGTTTTGACCTGGAACATTTCCTTTGCTGATATTTCCAAATTTCACACGGTTTTCTACTTTTGGGTTGTTCTTTAAGCATACTTCACATCTATTAACTACAGTCTTTAGAGTCTGATATAAATTTCTCGCTACAATTTGCTTAATAAGAGAGTTGTATAAGGCTTCAGTTCCCCAATGAGTTTTGTCGTGCTCTGTTTTTATAAGTTTCCATAATATGCTGAAGGGAACTATTATTCTGTTATCTTTCAACAGTGCCCATCCTGATGGGTTGATTTCAGCTCCTAAGTTAGTGATCAGCTTTTGATCCTTTTCATCATATTCAATTGTTTCAGGTAGTGGCAAAGATTTTTCAGGAATTATACTTAATACCTCACCTTGTTCCGCAGCTCGCCTTGCCTCGTAATCAGCCAATTTGTTTCCCACTTCCCTGACAGTGTTACCTTTCTGATGTCCTTTGCAGTGCATAATTGCCACTGCTGATGGAAGTTGTACAGCATCCAAAAGTCGCAAAATTATATCAGCATGTTTTATACCTTTCCCTTGAGCAGTCAAGAGTCCTCGTTCCTTCCAAATTGCTCCATGGGCGTGGACTACACCAAAGGCATATTTTGAATCCATCCAAATATTTACTCGCAGCCCTTCGGCCAGCTCCAACGCTCTCACTAGGGCAATTATTTCAGCTCATTGTGCAGATGTGCCCTTAGGGAGTGACTTTGCTTCTACCAGTTGGTCTGTGGTGGTTACAGCATACCCTGCCATACGAACTCCATTCTTTACGAAACTGCTCCCATCAGTATACCATGTTCGGTCGGCTTCCTCCAGCGGCTCCCTCCAGCGGCTCCTCCTTCAAGTCTCGTCTGCTTGCATATACAGTTTCAATAGCTTCTATACAATCAAGCATGACAGTCTCCATTTCCTGTTTATCGCTTAAAAAGGAAGCAGGGTTGATAATTGTAGATGTGACGATCTCTATATCATCCTGTTCCATCAAAACTGCTTGATATTTCAAGAATCTTGATGGTGAAAGCCAGTGTCCCCCTTTTTGTTCTAAAATGGAGGTTACAGTGTGGGAAGCGTGCACAATCATCTTTTGTCCCAAAGTAAATTTTCGAGCTTCTTGGATAATCAAAACAACGGCGGCCACTGCCCGGAGGCATCCCGGCCATCCTTTGCTTACTTCATCCAATTGTTCAGAGAAGTATGCTACAGCTCGTTTATAAGGACCCAGCCTCTGGGCCAGAATTCCCAGAGCCACTCCTTGCCTTTCATATGAGAACAGCCAGAAAGGTTTCGTTACATCTGGTAGGCCCAAAGCTGGAGCCTTCATTAGCTCCAATTTCAGTTCTTTGAATGCCCTCTTAGCTTCCTCAGTCCATATTAATTGTGTCTGGCTATTTTTCAACAGTTCATATAGAGGGTTAACCAAAAGTCCATAATTACAGATCCATAATCGGCACCAACCTGTCATTCCCCAAAAGGTTCGAAGTTCTTTTACCGTGGTCGGTTCTGGAGTTCTGCAGATAGCTTCCTTTCATCCATTCCCGAGCTGTCTTTGTCCCTTAGAAATCACGAATCCCAGGTATGTTACTTCCTTCTTCAAGATTTGTAATGAGATCTGTAATGAGACTCGGTAACCACTTAATCCCAGAAAATTCAACAAGCTCACAGTCCATTCCTTGCACTCTTCATCCTTTTCTGTGGCTATTAAGATATCATCCACATATTGCAAAAGAATCCCATTTCCTGGGGGCCTCTCCCAGGTCTCTAATTTCTTAGCTAATTGATTTCCAAAAATGGTAGGGCTGTTTTTAAATCCTTGGGGTAACACTGTCCAGGTCAGTTGGGTTTTTCGTCCTGTATCAGGGTTTTCCCATTCAAAGGCAAATAAATCACGGCTTTCTGGAGCCAAGGTAAGGCAAAAGAATGCATCTTTTAAATCTAATACAGTAAACCATTCATAGGTTTCCTTTAAACCAGTCAGCAGAGTATATGGGTTTGCCACTACCGGATACAAATCTTCAACTATTTATTACCCGCAAATCTTGCACCCATCGATAAGTTTTGCCATCAGGCTTTTTGATGAGCAAAATGGGAGTGTTATATTCTGAAGAGCATTCAATTAATAGTCCAATTTTTATAAACTCTTCTATAATACTTTTTACCCCTTGCCTATCTTCCAATTTCAAGGGGTATTGCTTTATCTTAACAGGTCGTGCCCCTTCTTTGAGTTTAACAACAACCAATTCAGCATTTTAGCCTTTCCAGGTATTCCTGAGGCCCACGCTCCTGGGTATACCTGGTCTTTTATTTCTTGTATAATTTCTTCTTCTCTAATTTGGGGTTCAGTAAGAACCAAGCTTAAAATTCCAATGTGATTCTCATCTGGTATTTTAAATTCAATTTCCCCATTTCTAAATTTTATTTCGGCATTTATACAACCAAGGGTTCCGCTAGGGAGGATTCCCCTGGTCCCCGTCAATCATTCTCTTGTGAAGGCACAAGAAGAAACTTCAGACTGTCATCAGGAGTGCACGTCCTGAACAACTGCTGATGTGATGACAGAGCAGGGGTCTGACCCACTGGCTACATCCAGACAGAGGGCACAGACAGGATCTTGGTGGTCTAGCTGTGCTTTAACTCCACTGCCATGGGATACACTAAGTCATCTCTTGCTGTCCTTTTTAGCCTTGCATCTCTACATTTCCAGTAATTTGCATCATTCCAGGCAGACCTGAGAGCAAATGGGTACAGAGAAACAGACCTTTGATAGCCTTCTCCATCAATACTGAGACACAGAGGCAGATCAGCGCAAGGAGGTTTCCAGATCTGGACCCCTGGCTGTACCGATTAGCTCGGTTAAAAAAGGCCATCAGAAAAATGAGGTAACTTGTTCAGATACTAAAGTCCTTCACCTCAGGTATCATGATTTGAAGAATATGAAATCCATTAGCATAAAAAGAACTTTGTTTACATAAAAATAAAATTTTACAATGGAAAGGATGTTAAGTAAAAGTTTGTAAAATGTGAATAGGCCCCCTGCTGACTATATTCTCTTATTATAGTTACTAGAATTGAGTGGTTGCCCCCTCACCAGCCCTGATCCCCAGAGTAACTACTATCTCAGGACACAGCGAGGTAACAGCACAGAAACCTAACTGTCAAAAAGCCTGGTGCTAGGTTGTCCTGGTTTTGGCTGGGATAGAGTTAATTTTCTTCCTAGTAGCTGGTATAGTGCTGTGTTTTGGATTTAGGATGAGAATAATGTTGATAACACACTGATGTTTTGGTTGTTGCTAAGTAGTGCTCACACCAGTCAAGGACTTTTCAGCTTCCCATGCTCTGCCAGGTGCACAAGAAGCTGGGAGGGGGCACAGCCAGGACAGCTGACCCAGACTGGCCAAAGGGCTATTCCATACCATATGATGTCATGCTCAGTATATAAAGCTGGAGGAGTTGGCCAGGGGGCAGCGATTGCTGCTCGGGGAGGGGCTGGTCATTGGGTGGTGAGCAATTGCATTGTGCATCACTTGTTTTGTATATTCTTTTATCATTATTATTATTATTATTTTCTCTTAATCTGCTGTCCTATTAAACTGTCTTTATCTCAGCCCATGGGTTTTACTCCCCCCCCCCCCCCCCCCCCCGATTCTCTCCCCCATCCCACTGGGGTGGGGTGGGGGAGAGGGTGAGTGAGCAGCTGTGTGGTACTTAGTTGCCAACTGTGTTTAAACCACGACATGGGTATTGGTAAAGGAAATCAATAGCAATATACAAGAGAGAGTAAGCACTTTTCTGAGACCATAGAAAACTCTGCAATCTATATTGCTCTTGCACAGAAAGTAGAAGTTATCAAAGTATAACCATTCAGTAATGACCAGTAACTCCCTGTACGCTGTACTTGTTTCATTTACTCAAACAGAAAGACAGCCCTTTCAAAAGTGAGTGAGTATTACAGGATGTTAAAACCTGTTTTGGTCAAATTTCATTACCATTAGAAATTAAAAATTTCATTTTGGCACAGCCATTAATGCAGATAAAATAACTACTCATTTCTATAACACTGTTAATTATCAGCTGCTGTACCAAAGATACTGTACAGCCACAACCACTGGCCTGACGATTTTAACTTCTATGCCAACCGGACAAAATGCTTTTACTTTACCACTGCTACAACCCAGTTCCAATATATGATCACCTAAACTTCAGAGGTGCAGAACTCCATATTACAATGTCTCACTATGGACATGCGCTGGACAAATTACCAACCCCGGATATACCAGTTTAACTTTGGACTAACATTCTTTGCTTTGTAGATACAAACTGTTTTTACCAGGAAGAATGCTGCTTTGAGTTCAGAGGTATTTGCTTAATGGTGGATACAAACTCTGATGGTGGGATGAGATAGAAATGCACCACAAAAATCTGTTATGTTAACGGCCAACTAAAAAAATATGTTTAAGTAACCATAGTATTAATGTGCTTTATACAGTAATAAAGCTAGCTTACCTACATGACCCTGGTCACATACTAAGCTAGAAAACACACATAATTTAGAGATACATGATATGTAATCAAAGATTAGAACATAATAGCACATCTACAGCTAACTTGCGTTATGTATTTATTTGGAAATACAATTCATTTGGTGTCTCTAGGATTCATCTAATAGCTTGACTTTTTGCTGTCAAAACAAAACCCTTGAGGTATTTCTGGTTATAGTCAAACCTGAATGTCATGTCCCTGGAAGAGTTATGCATAGTTTTGCAGAATCCATAAATACAGACACATTTGATGTAAGCAATCTAATATTAGATATTCCAAGTTGTTATCCATTTTTTTGTGTGATAAGTATTTCATTTGAATGTATATGATACTCATTTCAGATAATCGTGACAAACTAAGAAGCTTTATTTCCTCAGCAGTGGTTCAGACAGCTGTCACTCTACATTTCTTATGAGTTAAAAATAACTTACCTCACTCGAGTTGCCTACTATCCAGTAGGCATTACCAGGCAAATCATTAGATGTTATTAGGTGGCTGTTTTTTGTGACATTTGTCAAAACCCCCTCAGATGTTGCACTTTGGTTCCTGAGAGCATGCTCGAGAACTGACGATTGTGTGCTGGAGGCTATGTTGTCAGGTAGCTTCATTTCTCTTCTGTTGTCAGTCTGGTCTCTTGGTACATGACCAAATACTGTGGGCATTACTGTGACAGATGCTTCTTGGGTAGTTACTTCTACAACAGGCACATCAACTTGCAGACTGATATAGTTTGCTGTTGTTGGAAATGCCAACCCTTGTGCTGCTCTGCTAACAGGAAGGAGCATAGAAGGTTCTCAGTGATGAGATGCAGGGGAAGCTGAGAAGTCACGTTCTCATTTTGAAGGACATGAGAGCTAGTATCTAGGGTTGTGCTCTTGGTTCTGATTTCAGGATTTCTGTGCTGTAAAGGAGATCAGTCGGTTTCTCACTGCCTCCGGCTGACCCACCAATGTTGTCAGATTCTTCAGTTAAGTAATCCTAGCTAGAAGTTATTTCTGGACTACTGGTTAAACAGGAGACAGAAATGTCCTCGCTTGTTTGCATCTCACTCTCTACAGTAGAAACTGACTCACTTTCAGAAACATTTTCAGCATGCCTTATAATTTCAGTACTTAAGTTGTTATGAAAAGGCCATGAAGTAGTATTTTGGTGTGAACTATTTTCAGTAGAAACAACAGGATAATTGTAAACATCACTTGATCCAGCAAAATTATTTTGTAATGTTTTGTTGGCTGTTCCTTCTTTTTCTGAGACATTACCCAAACCAGAGGACATAAGCAAACAGGGAGTTACGCTTTCAGGCTTGGGTATTTTTGTTGTTGTATGGGACCTTGGGCTTGGTATGGGTATGGGTATTCTGTGAGGAGGACTCCATTCAGGATTAGTAGTTGTTTTTCTGATTATGATCTTTCTTCTTCTGGGTGCCAGTGGGGGTATCGGAAATCTTCCAGCAGAAGGACATTGCTAGAGACCACACAGGGCCTTAGAGTTTGGTCTCTTGGAAGTATCACATGGCTCATCGTTATTTTTGGCACAAGTGACATTACAAGTCCTTATTCTACCACCACAAGTAACCATGCACTGCAAAAGAAACAGAATTAATATACCCCCCCCTTCATTCTGCTGCACATATCAATAAAAATAAGTATCGAATAGCATCTGTTTATAATAAAGAAGCATCGTTATAAATAAACAATAACAAAGCTTTTCCTGAGGAACAAGCCCTTCATTCTAGTGATGTTCTGCTATCATGGAGCTCTTCCCAAGTTTTTAGAACATTAAATGTTACCTTGGGGAAACAGCAGTGATACAAGACTACACAATAAAGACAAAATATGAAAGTAATATGGTAGAATTTGATTTCTTCAGTGAATCACAAAAGCTGTTTAGCCAATACCTTTTCCACCAGAGTTATAAAAAACAGACTAAAAACCTGCCATCAAAAACATATCTGACTGGCTACTCACAGTGCCACAAACCCACTGTGTTGATTCACGCAGCTCATAGATCCTTGTTAACTTTATGAAATGATCTTCCATTTGGTCTTAATACAACCATCATATGCTGCCAGGGCTGCTAGCATGTCTCTCCTAAATTACAGACTACTGAAAGTAATTAACCTATCTGGCTTCTATTTAAATGGCAGCACTGTTGCATATAAAGGGTGCTGGAAGCTAAAGAGAGCTAGTTTTTCTGTGGTGTTTTTCAGCCTCACAGGCACAGCTATGCCTTCAGCAGCTGTTGCTCCACTGAGGACTTTCTGAAATTTCAACACGCTTCTGTGGCTTGAGGTACTAAGGCTAGATGACTGGTTGGGTATGAATGGAGATGTTACATACAACCTACCGGAGAAAGTCTTCCTAGGATGTGAGGGAGCCTGACCAGCTAATTTAGCTGGCTTAAACCAGGTGCTCAACATGAAGTGATAAACACTCCTATTGCCAGCACTTTAAAACCCCTGGGATATATAACCTTTTTTTAGAACTAATCTAGGTCATGGGGTAGTAGAAGCATTGGTGATTTTGTGTTACTGGGGCTCTCTCTATTATTAACACCTGTAAAATAACATCAGCTCTGCAGCAACAGGAGCAGGGAGGAAAGCGGAGTAAACTCAGAGTAGGTAAGTTTGTTAGCTATTCTGTCTGTTTTCCTTGTACTTCCAGCAGTATAGCATGTTTAAAGTATTCAGAGCTATGCAAGTTTACATCAGCTGCAATTTGACCTCTGAAGTTATTCAGTAAAAGTTTTTGCTTATTGAGGAAGATAGCAACTACTAATGCTATGTTGCTGCTTATGCAGAAATATAATGCACTTACTTTGTCAGACTTTGCTACTTGGATGATTTAAATTAGCATTTCTGTGAGTTAAAAGCAACATCTAACCTCATTAACTTTTTGGGGTAATGGCTGTTGCCCAGAATTGGCTTTGAAAAATCTCTGCTTTAGATTACAGCCATGTACTAAAAAGAGATTTCAGAATGAGGATAGAATGTTGTAGCTGTTATCTGCCTAATTAGGTATGTTCAGTTTATAAGTTACAGAATGATTTTCTAACAGCCAGGTAAGTTCAGAGCAAAAGGAAGTCTTGCCTGTGTAAAATCTCTCCCTTACATTCACCAATAAAGAACATTCTGCAATTACAAGTCTCCTGATGATCCTGTCATTTGTGTAGGAGAAACAGTCTATCCTATGCTCCCTCCCCAATTTTTGTGGGTGAAGAAATTCTATTTTTGTCAGTAACATGCAAATATAATCCAATGAGATGTGAACATGAGCTATATCCTTTAACAGCATGCCATTTCTATATAATTGTACTGCTGGCCATGTATTCCCAGTCTATTTTTTCACAGGTAGTTAAAACATGGTGGCTACCCAATTCACAAAACAATCAACATTCAGTGGCGATGGCTTATGAGCAGCGTAAACTAAATTAATACTGTCACAAAATTCAATTAGTTCGTTATCTGAATCTGCTATTAAACACAATAGTGAGTTTGATTTTTAAAAAAAAAGAGTTGAGAAAGAAGGGAGAGGAGTTCAAAAAGGAAAGTCTTGGAAATTAAAAAAAAAAAACTTCATTTTTATTGACACCTGAAATGGTGAATATTTGTTGTCGTGATTATCAGCTATGCTTTCTTATCTCAGCATATACAACAAAACTGCCCATTTCCGAGGTGAACCACGAGCAAGTTGTATTATAACAGACTCAGAATAAAACAATTTTAAAATTTCACGTGACTCAAAACCTACTTCCCCCCCCCCTGCCCCCAAGCACTCAAGGTCAGTGTTTTAATAACAAATCTCCCAGGCAAAACACCACTAATCACTGCAGAGCATAGCAAACTGCAACACCCAGCACCAAACTTTAACACGTACTGCAAAAACAAGAGCATGGTGCAGATCAGGTAGACTAATACCAAGAGCAGATGAATCAATATTATGACCAGCAACTGCTAAAAGATATAAATTCCTTAATACACTCTGGTTAATCTGTTATTATCTCAAACCCTTCATGCCCCACGTTGGGTGCCAAAAAGGACTGTCGTGGTTTAACCCCAGCCAGCAACTAAGCACCACACAGCCGCTCGCTCACTCCCCCCCGGTGGGATGGGGGAGAAAATTGGAAGGGTGAAAGTCAGAAAAACTCGTGTGTTGAGATAAGAACAGTTTAATAATTGAAGTAAAATGAAATAGAACAGTAGTAGTAATAATAATATAATACAATAATAATATACAAAGCAAGTGATACACGACACAATTGCTCACCACCCACTGACCAATGCCCTGCCCGTTCCCGAGCAGCGATCGCTTCCCCCCCAGCCAGCTTGCCCCAGTTTATATACTGAGCATGATGTCATATGGTATGGAATAGCCCTTTGGCCAGTCTGGGTCAGCTGTCCTGGCTGTGCCCCCTCCCAGCTTCTTGTGCACCTGGCAGAGCATGGAAAGCTGAAAAGTCCTTGACTAGTGTAGGCACTACTTAGCAACAACTAAGACATCAGTGTGTTATCATCAACATTATTCTCATCCTAAATCCAAAACACAGCACTATACCAGCTACTAGGAAGAAAATTAACTCTATCCCAGCTGAAACCAGGACAGTATCCATCCCTTATTCCATACCATATACGACATGCCCAGGTCTTACACTTTCCAATACATTCCAATTAATCACCTCTAAACTACCACTTTTCCAGTCTTTTGATTTATTTATATATATTTTTATATATATATATGTACACACACATAGATATAATTTTCCTAGTCTATAGGCTATCCCTCCAGAAATGTTTGTTGAGTTCATTTAGTCTATGACTTCGGGCTTCATCCATCATAACAGTCTTTCAGGGCAGGAGAGATGGTGTGTGGTGTTAGATTGTTGCATGCTGAAGCCAGTTCTGGTTCCATCACTGCTGCACTTGGCTCGGTTTCCTCAAAGTTCATTCTTCATTAATTTGGGTGATTCTTACTGTAGTACTGTTGATATGGCATATAGCAACCATAGTAGTGATGACATCCAGTATTATATAGCAACTAACATTATACAATTCAGTTCATTGGCTATTTTCACCCAAAATCAAATCCCCTTGAGGTACACATCGGACTTCCCCATCCTCCTGCATCACCCACCAGGTGCACCCAGGTCCTTGAGCAAAAGCAATCCCACAAATGGGTTTACCTCTGCCTGAAGCAGGAGTAACCCAGACCGTCTTCCCTGTCATATTTTTTAGGTGGACTACAGGGGCTTTATCCCCCTCTACAGTACGTAAAAGTCTTGACTGGGCAGGGCCAGCTCGATTGGCAGATCCCCCCTAGTGTTGACTAACCAGGTGGCCTTTGCTAAATGTGTATCCCAATGTTTGAATGTCCCACCACCCATTGCTCTCAGCGTAGTCTTTAACAGCCCATTGTATCGTTCGATTTTCCCGGAGGCTGGTGCATGATAGGGGATGTGATATACCCACTCAATGCCATGCTCTTTGGCCCAGGTGTCTATCAGGCTGTTTCGGAAATGAGTCCCATTATCTGACTCAATTCTTTCTGGGGTGCCATGTCGCCAAAGGACTTGCTTTTCAAGGCCCAGGATAGTGTTCCGGGCGGTGGCATGGGGCACAGGATATGTTTCCAGCCATCCGGTGGTTGCTTCCACCATTGTAAGCACATGGCGCTTGCCTTGGTGGGTTTGTGGGAGTGTGATATAATCAATCTGCCAGGCCTCCCCGTATTTATATTTCAGCCATCGTCCTCCATAGCAGAGAGGCTTGAACCGCTTGGCTTGCTTGATTGCAGCGCATGTTTCGCATTCATGGATAACCTGTGCAATAGTGTCCATGGTCAGGTCCACCCCTAGATCACGAGCCCATCTATATGTTGCATCTCTTCCTTGATGGCCTGAGGTGTCATGGGCCCACCAAGCTAGAAATAATTCACCCTTCTGTTGCCAGTCCAGACCCACCTGAGCCACTTCAATCTTAGCAGCCTGATCCACCTGCTGGTTGTTTTGATGTTCTTCAGTGGCCCAACTCTTGGGTACGTGAGCATCTACGTGACGTACTTTTACAACCAGGTTCTCTATCCGTGCAGCAATATCTTGCCACAATGCAGCAGCCCAGATGGGTTTGCCTCTGTGCTGCCAGTTGCTCTGCTTCTATTGCCGTAACCACCCCCACAGGGCATTTGCCACCATCCATGAGTCAGTATAGAGATAGAGCATTGGCCACTTTTCTCGTTCAGCAATATCCAAAGCCAGCTGGATGGCTTTCACCTCTGCAAACTGACTCGATTCACCTGCTCCTTCAGCAGTTTCTGCAACTTGTCGTACAGGTCTCCACACAGCAGCTTTCCACCTCCGATGCTTCCCCACAAGACGACAGGACCCATCCGTGAACAGGGCATATTGCTTCTCATTTTCTGATAGTTTATTATATGGTGGGGCCTCCTCAGCACACGTCACCTCCTCCTCTGGTGATATTCTGAAATCTTTGCTTTCTGGTCAGTCCACGATCACTTCCAAGATTCCTGGGCGACTGTGGCTTCCTATTCGAGCCCGTTGTGTGATGAGTTTGACCCACTTACTCCATGTAGCATCAGTTGCATGATGTGTACAGAGGACCCTCCCTTTGAAGATCCAGCCCAGCACTGGCAGTCGGGGTGCCAGGAGGAGCTGTGCTTCAGTACCAACCACTTCCGAAGCGGCTCGAACCCCTTCATATGCTGCCAATATCTCTTTTTCAGTTGGAGTATAGCCAGCCTCAGATCCTCTGTATCCCCGACTCCAAAACCCCAGGGGTCGACCTCAAGTCTCCCCTGGTGCTGTCTGCCAGAGGCTCCAGGTAGGACCATTCTCCCCGGCTGCAGTGTAGAGCACATTTTTTACATCTTGCCCTGCCCGGAGTGGCCCAAGGGCTACTGCATGAACTATCTCCTGTTTAATTTGTTCAAAGGCTTGTCGTTGCTCAGGTCCCCATTTGAAATCGTTCTTCTTCCGGGTCACTTGATAGAGAGGGCTTACGATGAGACTGTAATTTGGAATATGCATTCTCCAAAAACCCACAACGCCCAAGAAAGCCTGTGTTTCCTTTTTGCTGGTTGGCGGGGACATGGCTGTTATTTTGTTGATCACATCCATTGGGATCTGACGACGCCCATCTTGCCATTTTATTCCTAAAAACTGGATCTCCTGTGCAGGTCCCTTGACCTTACTTTGTTTTATGGCAAAGCCAGCCTCCAGAAGGATTTGGACTATTTTCTTCCCTTTCTCAAAAACTTCTTCTGCTGTGTTGCCCCACACGATGATGTCATCAATGTATTGCAGATGTTCCGGAGCCCCACCCTGTTCCAGTGTAGTGTGGATCAGTCCATGGCAAATGGTGGGGCTGTGTTTCCACCCCTGGGGCAGTCGATTCCAGGTGTACTGGACCCCCCTCCAAGTGAAAGCAAACTGTGGCCTGCACTCTGCTGCCAAAGGGATTGAGAAAAACGCATTCGCGATGTCAGTGGTGGCATACCACTTGGCTGCCTTTGGCTCCAGTTCATATTGAAGTTCTAGCATGTCTGGCATGGCAGCGCTCAGTGGCGGCGTGACTTCATTCAGGCCCCGATAGTCTACTGTTAGTCTCCACTCTCCATTAGACTTTTGCACTGGCCATATGGGACTGTTAAAGGGTGAGCGAGTCTTGCTGATCACTCCTTGGCTCTCCAGTTGATGAATCAGCTTATGGATGGGAATCAGGGAGTCTCTGTTGGTGCGATATTGCTGCCGGTGCACTGTTGTGGTAGCGATTGGCACCTGTTGTTCTTTGACCCTCAGCAACCCCACAACAGAAGGGTCCTTTGAGAGACCAGGCAGGGTAGACAGCTGTTTAATTTCCTCTGTCTCCAAGGCAGCTATACCAAAAGCCCACCGGTACCCTTTTGGGTCCTTGAAATACCCTCTCCTGAGGTAGTCTATGCCAAGGATGCACGGGGCCTCTGGGCCAGTCACAATGGGGTGCTTCTGCCACTCCTTCCCGGTTAAGCTCACTTCAGCCTCCAATACAGTCAGCTCTTGGGATCCCCCTGTCACTCCAGAAATACAGATGGGTTCTGCCCCTTCGTAGCTTGATGGCATTATGGTACATTGTGCACCGGTGTCTACTAAAGCCTTCTACTCCTGTGGGTCTGATGTGCCAGGCCATCAAATCCACAGTCCAGTACACCCGGTTGTCCCTTTCCTCCACCTGGCTGGAGGCAGGGCCCCTCTAGTCCTGGTCATAGCATTCGTTATTCACTTCTTGTAAATGCGAATCAAAAATCCCTTTATTAAGATTGGAAACAAAATCAGCCTTTCTACTCTGTCTAGGGAACTGCTCACTGGAAACTGGAGCAGCAATTTTCCTGGGAGAACCCCCTTGTTTGACAGTTTTTCCTTGCAACTCACGTACTCGTGCCTCTAGGGTCGAGGCAGGTTTTCCATCCCACTTCCTCATGTCCTCTCCATGGTCACGCAGATAAAACCACAGGGTGGCCCGTGGTGTGTATTCACTATATCTTCTCTCTTGAGTAGAGGGACACTTACTCCCAATGGCTGAGATACTGGTCCGTACAGGTGAGGAGTAGGACATGTCCTCTTTGAATCGCTGGAACTCCTGGGATAATTTCTCAGCTAGCACGTCAGGCAGTTTCTCCACAGCCGAGATGCAGGCCCGTAGGGAGGAAGAGAGACTTTCTTCGTATTGTCGGAGTTGGCCGGCCAATTCATCCATCATTGGTCCCTCTTCATCTTTCCAGGTCATTACTGCCAACGAGTTGACATACGATGCTGGTGCGCTCCATACAAACTTCCGCCACATGGGTCGTATGCACTGGACTTCATCTGGATCTTTGGATAACTGCTCATTGTTTAAGTCATTATGCATCACCTCCAGCACAGCTAATTCCCTCAGGTACTGGATACCTCTCTCCATGGTGGTCCATTTGCCTGGGTGACATAGAACATCTTCCTTGAAGGGATACCTTTCCTTCACACCTGACAGGAGTCGCCTCCAGAGGCTGAGGGCTTGTGCCCCTTTTCCAATCGCTTTGTCAATGCCCCCTTCCCTAGAAAGGGATCCCAGCTGCTTGGCTTCCCTACCCTCTAATTCCAGGCTACTGGCCCCATTATCCCAGCATCGGAGCAGCCAAGTGATGATGTGCTCGCCTGGATGACGACTAAAATCTTTTCACATATCTCTCAGCTCACTCAGTGACAGAGATCGGGTTGTTACCATCTCATTTGTGGGTTCTGCCTCTTCCTCCTCCTGTTCTTGTGATGGCCCTGGTTCATCATCAGCCCTTACTAAATGAGTTGATTTTCTTGTGTATTTTTTCTTCTGTATAGGGGCGACTGATACTGGCACGGGTTGGTTCTCTGGTGTAGCCACAGCGCCTGTTACCGGGACTGGCATAGCCACGAAGCCTGTCACGGGGTCTGGCATAGCCGCAGTGCCTGTTACCGGGACCGGTATAACTGCAGTGCCTGTTGCCGGGGCTGGCATAGCCACAGAGCCTGCCACAGGGGCTGGCATAGCCACAGCGCCTGTCACCAGGACTGGCATAGCCACAGTGCCTGTCGCTGGGGCTGGCATAACCCCAGCGCCCGTCACAGGGGCTGGCGTATCGGCAGCGCTCGTCACAGGGGCTGGCGTAGCCACAGCGTCTGTTGCCGGGGCTGGCGTAGCCGCAGCACCAGTCGTTTTGTTGTCAGATCCAGAGACCTTCTCTTCCCCTTGAGGGTTCTGAATAGTGTTTAATACGGCTCGGTAGGCATGGGCCAGGCCCCAGCATGTTGCAGTGATTTGTGTCTCCCTAGAATTGTCAGGATGACAGCATACTTTCTCCAAATGTTCTACTAGTTTTTCAGGATTCTGCACTTGTTCAGGGGTGAAATTCCAAAACACTGGAGGGGCCCACCGTCCTAGGCATTTGCCCATACTCTCCCACACACTCTGCCACTCATAACTATCCAGGCTTGGGGCAGATCTCTGGATGATATTCTTAAACTGCTTATTAACCTTAGGCAAAACCGAAACAATGTTCCCAAGAACTACCAATAGATATATCTTAACTACCCAAGGATGTTCAAGATAGATACAAAAAAGTTGTTGTAATGAAGAAGGAAACATCATAGAAGGCGGCAGCGAAGGTGCCATTCTGTATTTCCTCCATGAAAAACCTCTCAGAGGAAGAGGTATAATTGCTAATTGTCTCCATGAGGTGGTACCCAAAGTACAGTAATGGCTTCAGTACAGAACCCAAATACCAGATTGCGCTCAAGGTCAGTGTTTTAATAACAAATCTCCCAGGCAAAACACCACTAATCACGGCAGAGCACAGCAAACTGCAACACCCAGCACCAATCTTTAACACGTACTGCAAAAACAAGAGCATGGTGCAGATCAGGTAGACTAATACCAAGAGCAGATGAATCAATATTATGACCAGCAACTGTTAACAGATACAAATTCCTTAATACACTCTGGTTAATCTGTTATTATCTCAAACCCTTCGTGCCCCACGTTGGGCGCCAAAAAGGACTGTCGTGGTTTAACCCCAGCCAGCAACTAAGCACCACACAGCCACTCGCTCACTCCCCCCCCGGTGGGATGGGGGAGAAAATTGGAAGGGTGAAAGTCAGAAAAACTCGTGTGTTGAGATAAGAACAGTTTAATAATTGAAGTAAAATGAAATAGAATAGTAGTAGTAGTAATAATAATAATAATATAATACAATAATAATATACAAAGCAAGTGATACACAACACAATTGCTCACCACCCACCGACGATGCCCAGCCCCTTCCCGAGCAGCGATCGCTTCCCCCCCAGCCAGCTCGCCCCAGTTTATATACTGAGCATGATGTCATATGGTATGGAATAGCCCTTTGGCCAGTCTGGGTCAGCTGTCCTGGCTGTGCCCCCTCCCAGCTTCTTGTGCACCTGGCAGAGCATGGAAAGCTGACTGGTGTGAGCACTACTTAGCAACAACCAAAACATCAGTGTGTTATCAACATTATTCTCATCCTAAATCCAAAACACAGCACTCTACCAGCTACTAAGAAGAAAATTAACTCTATCCCAGCTGAAACCAGGACACTTGGTGCATTTAGTTTTCATGGAGAAGTAGACTGCTCCATGTGTTGGGGACCCTGAACTCTCCTTGGCTTCAATGTTGTGAAGCACCTGCAGATACCAGCATCCTAATCTAATGAAAGCTAAGAAGCATGAGGTTCTTCCACAGATTAAACCTTATGACAAAGCACATCAAATGAGTGTTCCCTATTAATACTAACAAATATTGTAGAATGTGTTGCAGTATATTTAAATTTAGTATACTGCAGTCATCATCTTGATTGATTACCTCACATTCTGCAGTTCATCAGCTGCCAGTGAAATAAATGCCCAATATTTAATTAACTCTTGAAGGATGCACAGATATTCCAGTGTTTTTTAGGGCTTCAGACTAATACTAGAAGTAAAAAGCTTGCATGCTGTGGCAAAAACAGCAGTTATGAATGCAAGAGAGATGAATATATAAAAAAAAAAAATCTAAAAATGTTTCTCTGTAGGTCTATAGACATGACACAGAGCCTCCCCCCATCTGGTCCACAGCAGTAATGAGTATTACATAGACTTTTGAGCATGCAAGTATGTTCTGTTCTACAGTCCCAAAAGCTCAGCAAGCCAAATCCTTAGAAACAGCTAACGCGCAACACTTGCTGAGGCCTTTAGCAAGCAGTGCAGCTATTTTTCCTCTGCACAAAGGATTTGTGAAGACATGTTAACAAAAAATTTAAAAAAAAAAAGGCAAAAAGCAGGTAGTTGGTCCTATCTGCTGACTATAATAGGTCATTTGGAAAAAAACGTTCAATGTTACAGTTGACATAAATTTACTTCAGTCCAGTTGCTCACTGTCAAGTCAGATGGACACAAGACCATGACAGATGTTGCATGACAGATGGGTCTTTGGTTTGAGCAGGTGCTGGCACTCCGTGACAGCCAACGCCTGCTCATCAGATCCCACCGTCTGGATGCAAAGTACAGTTTGCTGCTTCTGGCCTGTTGGGCCACACGTAGTCGAACATTTCTGCCATTCTTCTGCCCACTATCTGAAAACCAGGGGGATAAGAAACGTTACCAGGAAACAATCCATCAAAAGCACATTAAGGAAAAGGTCAGAGTCTACCAGCACCAGTAAAAAGCACCAGTAATTTAAATTCTGGGGACAGATTTATGCTTTTCATATTAAATCCAGGTCACTCAAGCTTTCTCAACTGCCCTGTGCTCTAGTACCAGCCAGTCACTGACAGACACCGATTTCCAGACAGCAGCAGGCACTGAGGATTATGTTTCTACAACATGTAAGAATCCACTGAGTAGATCAGATAGCCTTTCAAATCCAGATTTGAGGAACTGTTAGGAAGTTTAGTAATGTATTTACTCTATCCTATTGTTTATCTGCTTATTGCTACCTCAGTGCAGAAAGAGTTAACAAATGAGAATCACCAGAGGGTCTGTAATTACAGCACAGAGGTGGAAAATGTCCCCTCACACATGTCTATTCAGCCAGTACTGCACAAGTGCTCAAACTGGCGCTGTGTTACCTCCAGAAGGGGAAGCAGCAAGGCACATAACTCCAAAAGACCAGGCTAGTCAGAGCTATGGCTATGCTGTGTGCACCCATGTGGGATCAGTGCCCTGCAGTGCTGTATCTCTGGGCCTAGCTAGGTGGTCTGTACTAGGCTGGGCTTTTCTGTACTTTGTTCCTTCATAAAGTAAAAACAAGCCCCTTTTGTGTCTCTCTCCTGATTAAAGATGGTCTTCCGTGGCGTACTATGCAAGGTTCCTCTGAAAGAAAGATAAATGTTTTCTCTAGTGCAGCATTTTCCAGTGCAAAACACCTTACCAACAAGAGCCGTCCCCTTTATATTTGGTTTACCTCAGCCTTTTCCCAGCTTCATCTGCCTGTTTATTCTCATGCTGACCCAGAGTAGATTAAATATCTGCATACCTCCCTTCCGTGATGAGAAAGGAGGGCAAATACTTCTGGGTTTCTACTGTTTGAGAAGCATTGGCATCAACTGTGAATTGTGCTGCTTGTCTAAAAATTTACCTTTTTTTTTTTTTTTTTTTTTTTGAAAAAAGAAGTCTTTTTCCTTGCAGTTTAGAGTGCCCTAGGCAAGAACGTAGCTCCAAGCTGCTGTATAGGAAATCTGGCCCAGCTGTGAACTCTAAGCCACAAAATCTCCTAGACAATGTTACTTGTTCCTGAGTTTTGAAGCAGGTCATGACAAAGCCTTATGCTGAAAACAAAACAGGGATATATTCAGAAAACACCTCACTAGACAGAAAGGCAGAAAAAATTGGTTTTGGCTTACAACTAACATCATTCTATTGTATTTTTTTCCCTTTTTAGGTCAATGAACTTAGAGCAAAATAATCCCATTCTGATAAATACATCAAAGTTCAACATCCGGTTTTATTACAGTTTTTAGTTATCTGGCTCTGTCACAGTTTCCTTGCTTTGTTTCCCATCTTATTGCATTTCTGGCTTCTTCAGTTTGCTGACAATCCCTCTCCCCTTTCATCTGTAGTTTCCATGTTCCTTCTCTGTTTCCTGATTAATTTATTCTTCAATTGCAAATGAGCTGTCACTGATGTGGAAGGCACTGATATCTATTCCTAACAATAATATTTAAAAAAAAAAAAAAAGACTCAGAGCAATCAAGCTGTGCACACAGCTCATTTGTCCAACCATCTGGTCTTCTTTGGGGTACCTACACCCACCTTCCTTCTCTTATGTATACATATCACATTTCCTTTTAAATTACCCTAGAAGCCCTTTGGGGCACAGACTGTTTTGCTGCATGCTGTAGAATGTAGCCCATTGCCACCACGACCCCGTGTGAGGCCTCTGGACATTGCTGTAATAAAAGAACAAATTATTTTTCTCCTTCTCCTACCTTTCTTTGGATTGTTTCTTGCTCTTCCAGGCTTCTGCAAACAACAAAGGAAAACTAACAATTGCTTAAAGAGAAAAAGCAAGCACGCCTCAGTGGAACATGGCAATAAAGGAGAGAAAAATATCGCAACCTGAACCAAGCCATTTCAGGGTTGTTTTCATCTCTTGCATCTTCTTTCCAATTTTATCATCTCTAGTATCTTGTAAATTGCTGACACTGGCACAAATGCAACTTGAGGTATGTGAATTGCCCTATTAATTTTAATGGAACCAGATCACATATTTCCAGTTACAGACATGCTAAGCTGACACCCCCTCCCTCACCATTTTCAAATGGTTCTGAGCGAGGGTTCAGCAGTCTGCAGGTTTACATACCGAACTCCTAGCACTAAATTATCAGAGCTTACTACAGAACCTACCTTGATCAGCAGTAATGGTGCATGATTAACAAGATATTGCACGCAAAACATTTTTAAAAATCATGGAGGAAAGTTAGGTGCTCCAAAGTTAGGAAATCCCAGAATTAGGATTTTATCCCATTGCACCTTCATGGTCAATCTTAAATTACATTTAGTCATGTAACTTTTTCCACAGAGTCCTTCCTCATTCAGCGCAGGTAACAGATGGTACTGGTGAGCCAAGTTTACCTTGTTTACCACACACACTTAAAAAAACCCACTTGCTCTTTCCATATTTCCATTCTAGGGTACATGCATGTGCCTTAAATACTCAGGCATGAGAAACTTAACATGGAAGCACATGCACTCTTGTCTCTTCATGGTCCCCACTGAGGACTTCTGAACTGTGACATCCCAACTGAAGGGGAAGGAAGGCAAAGCAAGGATGGCAGAACATCTACCATCCATTTGTCCGTTCTGTTATGGGGTGCCCCAAAGCAGGTCCTGGACTGCACAGAAGGGAGCAGCACCCGAGTGACTGCTTTGCAAAACACTGTTTATCTTGGAGCTTCTGCTGTCTCCTCACACTGCAGAGGCATGACCAAAACTGGAGGTGACTGTTGAGCACACATCCAGAACTGACACAGCAATCTGAGATCCAAACATGCAACTTCTAAGTTGAAATGAGCAAGCTGTCGGACTTCCCAGCTGTAAGCTAAAGAGTGGAAGGCACTGCCAGACAAACTTGGCTTTGGGCAGGTTATAAACAAGGCTTTCTTTAGATCACACATACAGAGAGATGCTTGGCAAAGAAAAGGATATGGGGAAGAAAACTTATAGGTAGCTATGCTGATTGTGATAAGAGACTGGGACGAGTTGGTGGAAACTGAAGCCTGATGGGAGTCACCGTCCAGTACTTGCTCCTACCTCTGGTTTCCAATGGCATTTACCACTACAGCAACTGAGTGGTTCTTAAATATCAATGCATCACCTGGTCCCTGCAAAGTGATAGGACTGTCTCATCTCCACAGGCAGGCATGGCATGGAAAGATTGTGGTAAGAAACAAAGTGCACGATTTGGGTAATTAATTTGTGTGAGCACTAATTTTCCTGAGGCTGTTGAACTAGAGAGCAGTCTGTACGGTGAAAGCATAACCTCAGTTGGTTTTCAGCTGCAGCTATGAGTGCTCAGCTCTTCTGCAATCCAGCCTGGGACAGAGGTAGGGAGAAAATCTGATTCTCTCAGGTGGTATTCAGCTGCCTTAAATGAGACCTATCTCTTTTTCCTACCATGCTGAGTTTCCAAAGTCTGTAACAATTAAGGCAGGGCTCAACAGCCTTGTCCATTATACAGTCCTCATCTATACCTAGATGATGTGGGTTGAATGAGGCGTGGATCCTGTTGAAAAAGTAGTAGCGCAGGATTCTGGAACCAAAGTTTGCTATATTTATGCCTATGGGGCTGAATGTTCCCTCCCTCCCACCATGTCACACCTAAAGAAAGACTGTCTTCTTTCACTATGTATTTGTATAGATACCAACAGGGCACTGATTTTCACTGTGTATTATAATAGAAAGAAAACTTCCTGTTCTTATTATGTTGTTGGAGTTTACTAAGCAGTTTGGAAGCAGGACAATACAGTAACAGCAGGAGATCCCAAGTACTTTTAAAATAATCTATGGTTACTTTGTTCAAGCGGGCAGTCGGATTAAAAAGGCTCCAGGCAATTTTCTTTGCAGGGGAGAGAAAAACTTCAAGTAGTTAAACTATAAGTAGTTAAAATCTCACTTGTTTTCTTCAAGTAGTATCTATTGATTTTTATCATGAACACCTATGGAGCTAAATACCTGCTTACCAAAGAAACATGTAACTGGAAACCGTATTCCATAGTGTAACATGGAAAAAAGCATGCATTCATGCTACAGTCTCGTTGCACTCCTGCTAAGCAATATCACTCAAGTTTTACACGAGCAGCTTTATGACGTTTTAACTCTCAACTGTTCAGGCATCTTTATTTTGTTCTGAGTCAGCATGTGGCATAGACGTATTGCGACATTTTAAATATTTTATTTGTTTTGCTCCAGATTCTTTTAGTAGAAAGTGTGGGAAAAATAAATGTAGACCAAATCAGCTAATGAACAAGAATGTTAAGACTTGGACTTCTCAGAAGCCTGTCATTTAAACGGTTTATAATTAACTTCCTGAAATGGATTAATGAGATAAGATCTGGTTTGTGAGAGTTACAAACATTATAGTAATGTTATTCTTTGCCTGTAGCTACTGCTTGATAAATTATCTAATTCTGATTTAGTGGTCTAGTAGCTAGTTTCATGGTAGCATGTTTTCCATCAGTGGGATTTAGCAGATCATAGGAGGGAGGGTTATGCAAGAGAACATCCTTCTTGTTTTAGATAGGATGTTCCCAAAAAGAAATTGATTCACTGTTGGGAAGCGCGAGATCATCTAACGGTTTCAGTCCCGTGGCTACAGCACTAACCAAAGCTCCCCAGCAATGCCATGTTTAACAACACTGTCCTCAAGTCTAGAACAGAATTTAGCCACCTCTCTCTACAGAACACTTGTTCTTCAGCAGCTTCACATGAACTCTCAGTTATGATGTATCATGCCATATGGGACAGTCACACCTTCCTCTAATTTTCTTTAGAACCAACAAACCACCAAACTGCGCTATCCTGTGGGCTTTAAGTGCCTTCTTGCTTTTCAGATGGAGATGTGTAACTATCTGTCTGGATTAGAGATGACATATATCATGGAAAAGTAAATACCAACTAAATCCCATGCTGGGACTACAGCCTGGAACAGAGAGCAGATCTACAAAATGAAGGGCTTGGGAAGGGTGAATAGAAATCCATTCTTCACTGACATCTCTTCCAACAGAAGAACTAGGGGCCACTAATAGAAGCTAGTGAGAGACAGGTTCAAAATAATTAAAATGAGGTGATGCTTCACATAGTAGACATTAAAGCTGTGGAACTTCTTGCACAGGAAGTTGTATATGAAAGAAGTTTTACAAGGTTGCAGAGGGAATCTGGACAGAGGTCCGTTGGAGGTTACTGATTAGACAAGTCATAAAAGGCTCTGGAAATGCCTTGAATTAAAAATAGTTGGAAGATGGAAGAGTATTAGAAAGAGATATAATTTATGCTTGCCTTGTCTTTACTCTTCCTTAGGCATGTAGTTGTGGCCCTGCTGGAAACCAGAATAGGGACTTAGATAGACCGTTGGTCAAACTACTACAGTCACTCTTCTGTTATTAAAAAATAAATAAGATAAATACACAAATTGACTCTAGAACTATATATGTATGGGTTTCTTGCACTGCGTTTTGTCAGTATTTTGCTATCCTCAGGATAACTAGTCCTTTCCTCTGCAGTGCAGAATGAGCTTGAGAAACATCACTCAGGCTGGCAGCGTATGAGAGCTTTTCTGCCTGGCCTGCAGAGGAACTTGGTTCACACGTAACATAATACTACAATCTGCCCAACTGTTGCACGTAATTGAGAAAACCCTCCAAACCAAAGACTAAAAGTCTAGTTTAGAGAGCCGACATCATTGCTTTATTCTGCGCAGGGTGCTCGGTGGTAATTCCACAAATCAAGCACCCCTTCATACAAAACTACAGCACATTTATCAGGTTACATGATTAGTATAAACTCACCCAAATTTACACTTATTGGTTAGTGATTAACATTTCATACACGATTGGTTTACTGTATTTAAATTAGCCTCGCTTGCTATGTAAATTAGCACACATGCTCCTTTCAGGTCGCTCCTTTCAGTCTGTGGTTGCGATCTCCCCTTGCCGCATTTACCTTTCACCCAGTTACTGCAGTTTTATCAGACTTCATGCTTCTCTGGCACCGTCCAGTCTTTGGCGCCAAGGTATTCCCTTTTATCGGCTTGTTAGCTCTTCTTCAAGGTTAGAGCTGTTAGTTTTCCACGGCTCGTTATTTAAACAAATACTTTCATATCTTTTAGCTCCCTCCCAAATTCCTTTCCCAAGGCACAGGTGGTTCATAGTTTTGCTAATTGGAAAATTCCTCTTTCTGCAGGACATCATTCCCCTCCTTTGGAAGTTTCAAATATCATTATTTGATACTTCCATATTCCCGGAGTGTCATTATTCTTCTTGCAAACAAAGTTTGTATTATTGCCTGTTTTAAGCATCCAATTATCATCAAAATTATAACTATGATCACGATTATAATTATAAAGCTTTGTACCAGACTTGCCAACCATCCCATTAAAGACCATCCTCCCAGATGATGTAAAATTTTATTTATCCAGTTGGTTTCTGCAGATTCCCATAATTCCCTACTACTCTTTGCCACATTCCTCATTTTGTCAATTTGAGTCTGTAATCTTCAGTTACATTAGGGATATGTACGCAACAATGTTCCAAATCCAGTTTAAGATATCCACATAGTCCATGTTCTCGAGCTAACAGTAAATCTAAAGCTAATCTATTTTGCATCGCTGTTTCCGAGTTGGCTTGTACTTGCTTATTCACTGTCAATAACCCTTGCTCCATAGCATTCGCTAAGGTTTCAACTTGCCATGTTAGATTGGTTAACATCATACGATTCCCGTAGGCCATTGTACCCGGGGCAAAGAACACCTGGAAACCCCATCCTACTCTGGTTGCAGTTCTCGGCTGCCATGGCTCATCTATTTCCCTCTTTGTCTTTCCCCACCAACTGGCACTTAAAGGACTATTCCTCCATAAAGGACATAAGGTAGGTGCCCCTAAAGTGATTTGGTGATCTTGTATATTCACTGGTAATCGGTTAGTCCACGTTCCATCACTTAAGACCCATACAGTGTATCCTGGTGCGGGTAAAGTAACTGTGTGGCGTGGGACTTTTCCTGTGAATCCCACATCGCAACTTAAATTTCTACATGCGCAGCCAATAGCAACTGCATCATATACTCCTGATACATTCTGTAGCACACCTAAATGAGTACAATTATATACCCAAGAGCAATTCCATTTAGAGGTAAAATTTCCTGGTTTAAGGTGAGTAATTATTCCTTGGTAGTTGCTTGCATCTGGCAACCCTATTTCTCCTTTCCATTCAAAACGCCAAGTATTATCATTTATGTATTTCCATTTATCTCCTAATGGTCTTTTCCACTTTGTAAGGGGAAGACCTTTCATAGCTTGTTCTCTGGTCCAATTTCTCAACATGGCTAGATGAGTGGTACTTGAGTTAGTTATTACTCCCCATTCAATTGGTTCTCTTGCTGATTTTGGCAGTGGCAAACAGGCAGTAATACTGGTTACATTCTGAAGTCTACCAAACCCTTGTATCAATCTTAAAATTGTATTAATTATCCTCTACTCCTTCATTTCCCTCCCAAATTATAAGCAAGATCATACAAATTAAGGAAATTTTGGTTTCCATATTACAGTCAAAAGAAAGAATAATATGATAGTTACTACAAAAACTGTCAGTCCTTGTGGACACTCTAATTCAGTATATGCTAAACCTTGTTTCCAAGTGCAATTCATGAACTTATCTTTTTAATCTTAAGTCCTAATGGTTTGCCTGTAACAGGGGTAACCTCCCATTTATCTGGTTCCTCTGCTTTCTTCAACCTGGAATAATGAATCCAAGGTCCAACTCCTTGTAGTTTCACTGCAGTATATGTTGTCAGTAGTACCTGGAGCGGTCCTTTCCACCGTTCTTTCAACGGTTCGTCGCTCCAGGTTTGAAGATAGACCCAGTCCCCTGGTTTGAAGGTGTGCACGGGCGTGTCCAAACTAAGAGGAGTTCTTAGCTGCAAATACCTGTTGACAGAAAATGATACTTTCCCTAGAGAAATCATATAGTTTTTCAAGTATCCTTCTCCTAAGTTTATTACAGATCCTGGTTTTTGATTAGTCACTTGATATGGTCTACCATACAGTACTTCAAAAGGACTAAGCTTTTCCCTAGATTTTGGAGTTATTCTAATTCTCAGGAGAGCTAATGGCAATCCTTCCGTCCATTTCAATTGAGTCTCCTGACAAATCTTGCTCAGCTGTCTCTTTGGAGATTGATTCATCCTTTCTACCTGTCCACTCGACTGAGGTCTCCAGGGAGTATGTAAATCCCACCCAATAACTAAAACTCTAGCTAATTCCTGAATCACCTTAGCAACAAAATGTGGTCCCCTATCTGATGACAAACCTATCGGAATACCGAATCTAGGTATGATTTCCTTTAGTAATGCTCTGCTAACTTCTCTAGCCTTGTTGGTTCGACAGGGAAAAGCTTCCGGCCATCGTGAAAAAGTGTCTACGGACACCAATAAATACTGATACCCATTTTGTCGGAGGAGCTCCGAAAAATCTATTTACCAGTAATCTCCGGGAGCGTTCCCTTTTTTTATTTGTCCTGGGGGTGGTCGTGGTTGGATTTCTGGACTATTCTTCTGACATATTTCACATTTCTTCACAATGCTTTTAGCCACTCCTCTCATCCCGACACCCAGCATTTGTAATTTCATATTATCTACAAGAGTTTCCGGTCCCCAATGGGTACTCCTATGTTCCCGTTCCATTGTTTCTCTTAGTACAGGGTTTGGGACTATTACCCTATTGTCTTCTGTGATCCACCACCCTGAATCATTCTTTGTAGCTTTTAACAGTTCCGCCAAGTGTTTTTCTTCCTTGCTATATTCAGGAATTCCCTTTAATTCTCAATATTTGTTGGGTAGCATTAGTAAAATTTGTCCTTCTGCAGCCTGCCTCGTGGCCTGGTCGGCTTGTCGATTCCCCAAAATCTCCGGGGTATGTCTTTGTTGATGCACTTCACAGTGCATTATGGACACTTGTTTTGGTAGCAAAACTACCTTAAGTAGTTTCTGAATGAGTTCTCCATACTTAATGGGAGAACCTTGTGATGTTGAGTCCTCGCTCTATCCAAATAGCACCATGAGCATGTACTATCCCAAACACAAATTTAGAATCTGTCCAAATATTCACTCTTTTTCCTTCTGATAGCTCCAAGGCCATAATTAGAGCTACCAACTCAGCTTTTTGTGCCAAAGAACTTGACGGGAGTGATTTAGCTTCTGTCTCTAAGTCCTGAGTCACCACTGCATATCTGGCTTTTCAAGTCCCATTTTCTACAAAGCTACTACCTGTGGTGGTGCATTCCGCCCCCGCCTTTCTTCTTGTGCACCTGGCAGAGCATGGGGAGCGAAGCTGCTTTACAGTCTCAGTAACTCCCGTCAAAACTTGGCCTTTGTGTAACGAGTTTGGCGGTTAAGCGTCCCTTGACTGTATCGGAAACTCTTACATGACTGCGGTGGGAGCAGCACTGTCTGTCCCAGGGAGGCAGCCCTGACAACCTTGGAACATATTTTTCGTCTGTATCAATCGCCTCCTGATAGCCTTGGGGCCTATCTTATCTGGATTGTAACAACTCGGGAGGATCTGTACCAGCATCACTGGAATTTTTGAGAACTTTAGTAATTTCCAACGCGGGCTGTGAAAGTAGAATGGAAATTTACTGATGCCTAAAGTCAATCATCTCGTGACCCTATAAACAGCGGTACCAAGTGAGACCCTTTGAGCTCTCCTGGACCGCAGCGGGCTGCACCAGAATCTCCCTCTGAGTGGGACGCCTCTCAGAGCTGCGAACTCTTAAGTTTGCATACGGAGGCCCGGCAACAAAACCTGAGCTGATCTCCGGTGTTCTTTGCTCCTTGAGGTTTGACTTTCGCCCATTGAGACAGTCATTTAAAGTGAGCATTTCACTAAACCCAGGGGGAATTTTTTATTGGTGCCTTTAACTGTGCATATTTCAATAGGTTCCTTCATCTGCGCATATAATGAGTATTTAGGCCTATTGTGTGTGTGCGACTCATCCATGACACTACCATCCACAACAATATTCATATCTGGCTTTGGAATAGGTGTATCACTCAGATCTATTCTGCTGGAGTACACCTGTTCAATCGTCTGGAGACAATCGTGGACTAGCTCCTTGTCTCCTGGGACTGGTAATAGGGTTGCTGGATTTAATGTGGTAGTTGCTTTTAGTTCCACATCATCTTGTTCTAATAGCACAGCTTGATATTTCATCATACGGCTAGGAGACAGCCAATGACCCCCCTTTTGTTCCAAAACTGTGGTAACTGCATGGGGCACGAACACTATCATCTTTTGACCCGGAGTCAGTTTTCGTGCCTCCTGAATAAGAAGAACAGTGGCCGCAACTGCTCTTAAACACGACGGCCATCCTTGGCTAACTTTATCCAATTGTTTGGAGAAATATCCTACTGGCCGCTTCCATGACCCCACCTTTTGGGTCAAAACTCCTAAGGCAACATGAAGCCTTTCATGAACATACGGTTCAAAAGGTTTTTCTAAGTTTGGCAACCCCAAGGCGGGTGCAGACATCAGATCCTGTTTCAGGTGGATGAAAGCATCCCGACATTCTGGTGTCCATTCTAATAGGTTTCCTGGGCCTTTGATGGCTTCATATAACGGTTTGGCTATGTCCAAAATTTACAATCCACAGGCGACACCACCCGGCCATTCCAAGAAATGTGCGAAGCTCGTGTTTAGACGTTGGTTCAGGAATTTGGCAAATAGCCTCCTTCCTTTCGGCGCCAAGGCTCCTCTGCCCCTGGGCAATAGTGAATCCCAGGTAGGTTACAACCTGTAAAGCAATCTGTGCTTTCTTATTAGACACTCGGTATCCGGCGGCACCTAGAAAGTTCAAAAGATAGATTGATTGTCAATAACACAGATTTCTCTCGAGTCTCTGCTTCCGGATTTTCCTGTTGCCATCCTTCTAATTCTTTAGCAAGCTGATTTCCAAAGACAGTTGGGCTATTTTAAATCCTTGTGGTAAAACGGTCCAACACAATTGTGCCTTTCGACCAGTCTGTGGATTTTCCCACTCAAAGGCAAACAGTTCTTGACTCTTAGTGTCCAGCAGAATACAAAAGAAGGCGTCTTTTAGATCTAATACTGTGAACCACCGATCTGTGTCCTTTATGGTAGTCAAAAGGGTATACGGGTTAGAAACCACAGGGTGTACATCCTGTGTAATCTGATTTATAATTCTTAAATCCTGCACCAATCGATATTCATTCGAATGCGGTTTCTTTACCGGCAAGATAGGGGTATTATATTCTGATTGGCATTCTCTTAACAGTCCATAAGTTAAAAATTTTGTAATTAAAAGTTCCAAACCTTTCCTGGCTTCTAATTTAATAGGATATTGTTTCCGTCTTACTGGTCTTGCTCCATGTTTTAACGACACGATTACCGGTTCCGCTTTTCTTGACCTCCCTGGGATCTCAGCTGCCCAAACCAGCGGGTTTACTGCATCCAGTACTTCTTCAGGAATTTCGTCCTTATTCTCTTTTTCATTCTCTTCTATTTCCTGTAAAACAAAGAAAGACTTGCGCCTCCAAGGCTTTTTCTTCTGGTATTTGTACACAAATAGTTCCTTGCTCAAAGCTGAGTTGTGCGTTTAATTTACTCAATAAATCTCTCCCCAACAAGGGCATCAGGCAATCGGGAACATATAAAAATATGTGCGTAAAACTCCTTTTACCAATTCCACATTTAAGAGGTTGAAAGAAAGGCCGTACTTCCCGTTTCCCTGTGGCCCTGACAACAGGCATAACTTGTTTACTTAATTTCCCTTTGCAAGTATTTAATACTGAATAAGCTGCTCCTGTATCTATTAAAAACTTTACCTTTTCATTCCCCAGCTTCAGGGTAACCAGGGGTTCTGTTGGGGAATCTTTCAAATTCACCCCCGGTCCCCTTCAGTCTGAATCTTGATCTATAGTTAATACACTTGCTACCTGTGGATCCTCCCTACTTCGGGGGGGGGGGGTAATTCTCGGTTGGGAATTTGCAGGCATTCCCTTTTCCAAGGTCTCTTTTGTTTACAATATGCACATTGGTCTTTCCCCAAAGGAGGCCCAAGCCCTCAATTTGAATTGAATGTACTTCTTCCCGGGGCTTGAACCCTTCTTCCTCTATTCCGATTCCCCTCAGCTATTGCTGCCGCTAACAGCCGGGCCTTCCAAGCTTCCTTCTGAACCTGTTCTTTTCCCTGCCTTTTCTTTTCTACCTCCTCTCGGTTATTATACACCTTCCAAGCCGCTTCCAGCAACTTATTTAGTGACCTTGCATCCACCCCTTCTATTTTCTGCAACTTTCTTCTGATATCTGGATTAGACTGCCCTACAAACAAGGTTACAAAAGTTAAATTATCAGTTTCTTTTTCTGGGTCCAGGTTAGTGAATTTCCTGGCTGTCTCACACAATCGTTCATAGAACGATGAAGGATTTTCATCTTTTCCCTGAACTATCTGATACAATTTAGAGAGATTCTTCTGTTTAGGTATAGCATTTTTAGCTCCAAACAACACAAGCCTCTGATATTCAGTAATTAACAACCTCTGTATCGGATTATTCAGATTCCGTTCCGGGTTGGTCGAAGGGAAATGATCTTCTACCCTCCCGGCTTGGGCATCCTGAACATGAACCCTCTCTGCCTCTTCTTTTGCCTTCACTAATACAAGCCTACGTTCTTCATAAGACATCAAATTTCCCCAAACTACCTGTATTTCCTGCCAATCCAGATCATGATTCTCCATTATAGTTTCCAAAACCTTGACCATTTTATCTGGATCCTCCCTGTAAGTCTCTGCCATTTCCTTCCATGCTCTCAAATCTGCCGTTGAAAATGGGACCTTCACATATACTGGATTTCCATCTGGCTCTACCGCTTGTCTCAAAGGTGCCTGCAACACCACTCCCCCTCACCTTGTTCGACTAGCTACCGGGCTGGACAAATCTTCCTCTCCGTCTTCACTTTTCTCCTCCACCAGTGGCGGTGGAGGGGGAAAATCGGAGGCTTCAGCCCTTTGTTCCTCTCTCTCTACTTGCGCTGCCCTTCTCCTAGGAGTTATTAACAATTCTACATCCTCCTCCAGAGGAGGAGGTTCTCTCAACTTCTTACATCTTTTTCTGATACTACAAGCCAAACAACATCATTTTGGTACCTTTCCATCTCTTTCTTTCTCCAATGCCAACACATTAGCATCTTTAGCAATCAAAATCCACAGTCTTTTCTACTGTCATAATCATTCCTCAACCCGAAAAGCATGTCAACATATGGTACTTCATCCCATTTACCTTCCCATCTGCAGAACAACATAAGTTGCAAAATGGTATTATAATTCAGAGGTCCATTTTTAGGCCATTTCTCCTGATCTTCCAAAACATATAAAGGCCACCATTGATTACAATACATAATTACTTTTTTTTTAGTTAGGGGGTCACCACCATATCTCTTCCAATGACTTAGAATACATCCTAACGGTGAATTCTTAGTGATTCCCCCTTTGGTAGATGACAAGTTACCCATTTTATAATACCCACACAACAAGATATCTTTTACGATCACAAAAACACCTAGGAGTACTCCGCAAACAAATCCTCGTGCTCTGGTCGTCACCATAATATCTCATGGGGATAACCCGGGATATTCGAATTCACAATACCTTTACGTAAACACTCCACTGATCCATATCTCGAGCGGATATGAGTTACTCGGGGAATGAACCCAAAATAAATTAGGAATGTCTTAGTTTTGGATGTCTCCTAGGTACTCACCACCCACCGGGGGATCGCAAGACGGGAGTCCCCGAGGAAAGTCCTCTGGTGCTGGCTGGAGTCCGATCTGTGATTCCCTCTGGCGGCGGCAATGTCCTAGTCGAGATCCAGACCGAATTCAGAGCCCCATCTGGGTCACCAAAACTGTTGCACGTAATTGAGAAAACCCTCCAAACAAAAGACTAAAAGTCTAGTTTAGAGAGCCGACATTGCTTTATTCTGCGCAGGGTGCTCGGTGGTAATTCCACAAATCAAGCACCCCTTCATACAAAACTACAGCACATTTATCAGGTTACATGATTAGTATAAACTCACCCAAATTTACACTTATTGGTTAGTGATTAACATTTCATACACGATTGGATTACTGTATTTAAATTAGCCTCGCTTGCTATGTAAATTAGCATACATGAAGGTTGATTTTCTACAACAAGGATTAGTTTCACTTAGGGAGGATTAAGGGGACTGCAGCCCTGTGCTCCCATTAATACTCTTTGCTGAGGCATTCAAGCTCCAGGGTACATGATGTGGAAGTAGCTGCATGACTGCAGCATGGCTGGACATGGCTCTTTCATGTCCCTAGGGGACCTCAAGCAGCAGAAAGCTTTTTGGTTCAGTGCAGGACTCCCAGGGAGCAGTGCTCTGTTTTACACTATGAAAAATGGAACTGGAATAGTTAGCAACCTTCCTGCTAGTTGTAAACAAAGCAGTTCACAGAAATATGTTTCTGTCCCTTTCAAAATCATGATATGTTGCTGTTTGTTATAAATGCAAATAAGAGAGGAATTCTTTTGCTTTGATAAATTTTTAGTGCCATTTCAGCTTCTGTAAATTCACTTTAAAATCACTATAAAACCACCAAAACTTTGCAAAACTTTTGTTTTGAGGCTGTACATTCTCATAAAACATTTGCTGATTGCTGGCATCAATAAACTAAATTATTCACACAAACAATTTTTATTATGGAAGTTATGTGAACTCCCACTGTAGTTTCAAAATCTGTGAAGTTCTGGGATGGATGTATATGTTTAAAGCAGCCATAAATGCATGTTTTTTTCATCATCACCATGTACAGTTCAGTTGCAAAGTTGGAAGGAATCCTATATATGCATATATAGATGCACATATATATGTAGGTATACATATTATGACATAATGAAATACAGTTGGGTTTTTCAGCTTGAGCAAGTGTCGTGGTTTAACCCCAGCCAGCAACTAAGCACCACACAGCCGCTCGCTCACTCCCCACCAGTGGGATGGGGGAGAGAATCAGAAGAGTAAAAGTGAGAAAACTCATGGGTTGAGATAAAGACAGTTTAATAGGGAAAGCAAAAGCCGCGCGCGCAAGCAAAGCAAAGCAAGGAATTCATTCACTCCTTCCCATCGGCAGGCAGGTGTTCAGCCATCTCCAGGAAAGCAGGGCTCCATCACACGTAATGGTTACTTGGGAAGACAAACGCCATCACTCTGAACGTCCCCCCCTTCCTCCTTCTTCCCCCAGTTTATATGCTGAGCATGATGTCATATGGTATGGAATAGCCCTTGGGCCAGTCTGGGTCAGCCCTCCCCCCGGCTGTGCCCCCTCCCAGCTTCTTGTGCACCTGGCAGAGCATGGGAAGCTGAAAAGTCCTTGACTAGTGTAAACTCTGCTCAGCAAGAACCAAAACATCAGTGTGTTATCAACATTATTCTCATCCTAAATCCAAAACACAGCACTATACCAGCTACTAAGAAGAGAATTAACTCTATCCCAGCTGAAACCAGGACAGCAAGCTGAACTAGAAAACATTGCAAAAGTGGAAAACTAGTCACTTCACACTGACCCTGCCCTACCAAACATTTACACAGTTACATAACTTAAGTGTGTAATATCCTATTTAAGTCACAGATTAAAAATTCTAAATATACTTAAAAACTCAGTAAAATTGGAAACCTAAACACTACTTCTATAGGGCTCTGAAAGGGTAGCTGTTTTCCTCCCTTCACCTCTTTTACTTCTCTCTGACCTCAGTGCTAACTAGTCCATGCTGACAACTGTTTTGCATGCGCAAAGATGCTGGTTGTCTTCATCAGGACATTGTCTCTGTGGTCATAATCCCACTGCAAAGATCTTGCTTTTTCCTCTGGAGCGGGAACATCCCATTCCTTTCTGCTCACCTCAGCACTCATTGCACCGTAGGTGTCATTACCATCACAGACTCTCACTTTCAAGTAAAATATAGGAAGTTAGCTGAAGCAGCCCTTCCCACACCCACATTTCTTTACACAGAAGTGTACCATCTCAGCTCTGTGAAAACAAAACTACAAATATTTCTGAAAAAAAACCCCAAACAAACCCCAAGAATGACAACAGTCAGATGAAAGAAAGGTCTTAATTTCACTAAATCTGCTCAGAGATTGCTTCTACCTCTCTGTGCCACTTCAACCCTAATGCAGGTCTTTTTAGATGGGAGGTTGACCCACTTAGCTCTTGATTTCTCACTTAGTTTGCAAAAAAAGGTGCCAGTTTAAAATCATTTGGGTGTGGAAGGTTTTTGAAACAGAGATTAGAAATCAGTACTGAGGCCAAGAATCTTTTGGAAAATGTCTTTAAGGAGCTGCCCTGGGTTAATTCTGAGAAGGGACAGCTTCACTCTACAAAGACATTATTCATCATTGGGAATTTTTCCAGGTATATTTTGCTTGGATAAGGAGCTGTATCATGGGGCTAAAACCATATTTTTTTTTCTCTTAGGACAGATGAGGCTTTCCTGGATCAGCCCATTCCTGTGCCTGTAGCCCCTAACTCAGTTTCACTCTCTTGGCTCCAGAAAGCATTTGTTTGCATTGTCCTGATCTCTGTGGCTACAAAAGGCCAAAGTGCCCTTGGATTTGCTTCTACCATATTGACCAGTCGTGATGAAAGGCCCTATGCCGAATCTTTAGGCAAGTCCAGGTTTGCCAAGAGAACAAAATTCTAGTTAAGGATCAATTTCTCCCACTGGCTATGGCCATCAAAGTTAGTTTGACAGTTCACCTTTCCTGGCCCTCCTTTTTATCCCGAAAAACTATCGGTCTGTTATTTACCAAATGATGACTGCAAAAGTCCTTGAAGGTCATTTTACTACCACATTTAGTCTAAATAAATCATAGAATCATAGAATGCTTTGGGATGGAAGGGACCTTTAAAGGTCATCTAGTCCACCCCCCCTGCAATTGGCAGGGACATCTACAACTAGATCAGGGTGCTCAGAGCCCCATCCAGCCTGTCCTTGAATGTTTCCAAGGATGGGGCATCTACCACCTCTCTGGGCAACCTGTTCCAGTGTTTCACCACCCTCATTGTGAAAAATTTTTTTCTTGCGTTTCGTCTAAATCCTACCCTCCTTTAGTTTAAAACCATTACCCCTTGTCCTGTCGCAGCAGGCCTTGCTAAAAAGACTATCCCCATCTTTCTTGTAGGCCCCCTTTAAGTATTGAAAGGCTGCAATAAGGTCTCCCCGCAGCCTTCTCTTCTCCAGGCTGTACAACCCCAGCTCTTTCAGCCTTTCCTCATAGGAGAGGTGTTCCAGCCCTCTGATCATTTTTGTGGCCCTCCTCTGGACCCGCTCCAACAGGTCCATGTCCTTCCTGTGCTGAGGACTCTAGAGCTGGACGCAGTACTCCAGGTGGGGTCTCACCAGAGCAGAGTAGGGGGCAGAATCACCTCCCTCGACCTGCTGGCCACGCTTCTTTTGATGCAGCCTGGGATACGGTTGGCTTTCTGGGCTGCGAGAGCACATTGCCAGCTCATGTCCAGCTTTTCATCTATCAGTACCCCCAAGTCCTTCTCCTCGGGGCTGCTCTCAGTCCCTTCATCCCCCAGTCTGTATTGATACCGGGGATGGCCCCGACCCAGGTGCAGGACCGTGCACTTGTCCTTGTTGAACCTCATGAGGTTCACATGGGCCCATTTCTCAAGCTTCTCCAGGTCCCTCTGGATGGCATCCTGTCCCTGAGGCATGTCAACTGCACCACTCAGCTTAGTGTCATCTGCAAACTTGCTGAGGGTGCACTCGATCCCGCTGTCTATGTCATTGATGAAGGTATTGAACAGCACTGGCCCCAGAACGGACCCCTGAGGGACACCACTTGTCACTGATCTCCATCTGGACATCGAACCATTGACCACTACCCTCTGGATGCGACCATCCAGCCAATTCCTTATCCACTGAACAGTCCGCCCATCAAATCCATATCCTTCCAATTTAGAGAAAAGGATATTGTGGGGGACCTTGTCAAAGGCCTTACAGAAGTCCAGATAGATGACATCCATAGCTCTTCCCTCGTCCACTGATGCAGTCACTCCATCATAGAAGGCCACTAGGTTGGTCAGGCAGGACTTGCCCTTGGTGAAGCTGTGCTGGCTGTCTCGAATCACCTCCCTGTCCTCCATGTGCCTCAACATAGCTTCTAGGAGGATCTGTTCCATGATCTTCCCAGGCACAGAGCCGAGGCTGACAGGTCGGTAGTTCCCAGGGTCCTCCTTTTTACCCTTTTTAAAAATGGGTGCAATGTTTTTCTTTTGCCAGTCCCCAGGGACTTCACCTGACTGCCATGACTTTTCAAATATCATGGAGAGTGGCTTGGCAACTACATCAGCCAATTCCCTCAGGAATTGGGGATGCATCTCATCGGGACCCATAGACTTATGTATGTTCAGGTTCCTCAGGTGGTCACAAACCTGATCTTCTCTTACAGTGGGAGGACATCTGCTCCCCTGATCCCCGTCAAATGGTCCATTGACTTGGGAGGTGTGAGGAGAGAGGTTGCCAGTGAAGACTGAGGCAAAAAAGTTGTTGAGTACCTCAGCCTTCTCCTCGTCCGTTGTTACCAGCTCACCACTTCTGCTCGTCAGAGGGGGTACGCTTTCTTTAACCTTCCTTTTCTGGTTAATGTACCTATAGAAGCCCTTCTTATTATTCTTTGCGTCCCTCGCCAGGTTCAGCTCCAGCCGAGCCTTGGCCTTCCTGATCCCATCCTTACACAACTGGGCAGTGTCCCTGTATTCTTCCCAAAATACCAGTCCCTGCTTCCACTGTCTGTGCAATCTCTTCTTGCCCTTTAGTTTGACCTGCAGGTCATGGCTCAGCCATGCTGGCCTCTTCCCTTCCTTGCCTGATTTCCTGCACCTGGGGATCGAGAGCTCTTGTGCCCTATGGAAAGCGTCCTTAAAGACCTGCCAGCTCTGTTCTGCTCCCTTGTCCCTGAGGGCCATTTCCCAGGGGGTCCTGTTGATTAACTCCTTGAAGAGCTGGAAGTTTGCTTTCCTAAAATTCAGGGTCCTGACTATACTCTTCACCTGACCCTTATCTCTCCGGACTGTGAACTCAACCAGTGCGTGATCACTGCAGCCCAGGCTGCCTCCAACCTTGATGTCACCAATGAGCTCACTTACATTGGTGACCACCAGGTCCAGTACTGCATCCCCTCTGGTAGGGCTATCTATTACCTGGCTTAAGAAGTTGTCCTCCACGCACTCCAGGAGTCTCCTAGATTGCCTACTGCCTGCCGTGTTACTTTCCCAGCAGATGTCGGGGTGGTTGAAATCCCCCAGCAGGACAAGAGCCTGTGAGCACGAAGCTTCCTGTAGTTGGAGAAAAAAGGCTTCATCAATAGGCTCCCCTTGATCAGGCGGCCTGTAGTAGACACCAACTACAAGGTTCCCTTTGTTGCCTTGGTCTCTAATTCTTACCCATAAACTTTCAACCTGCTCATGGCTATTCTTCAGGGACACTTCTTCACATTCTATCCATTTCTTGACATAGAGGGCAACCCCTCTGCCCCTCCTTCCTCGCCTGTCCCTTCTGAACAGCCTGTAGCCTTCGATAGCTGAACTCCAGTCATGGGATTCATCCCACCAAGTTTCAGTGATGGCAACTGGGTCATAACTTTCTAGCAGCACGGTAGCTTCCAGCTCCTCCTGTTTGTTGCCCATGCTGTGTGCATTGGCGTAGAGGCACTTCAGCTGGGCTGTCGTCTGTGTCACATTCTTGGAGGAACACCCCTTGGTTCCCTTGAGGAATTTCTCCGATATTTCCCTGTTGGCTCCTATCACCTCAAGAACGCCCTGCTCATCCCCGTAAGACTTCAACTGTGCTGCGGTGTCTCCAGCACGCCTCAGATCAACAGGCTGAGGGCCCCTGCTAGCATCCCATCCCCCGCTAGTACCCCATCCCTCTAACCGTGGCATGCCATCCCACCCCTTATCACAGGCAAACCTGATATCAACCCCCTCCCCCTTCAAATCTAGTTTAAAGCCCTGACTGCAACTTTTCTTATCTCCTTGACCCCTGTTGTAGGCTTGTCTTCAGTAAGGCTTGTCATGCAGCATACTGATAGCAGAAGATGATCTTCTTGCCTACTTCAATGCACTTTATCTTAGAAACCTTTCAAAACTCTTCAAATGCCTGAGATTTGGCACAATAGGTCTGTTACTGCCAATGGCAATAAAATCTGAATCTAAACAGAGCATACATTCAGATAAAATCAATCTCATCATTTAAAGCCAGAAGGAAGTTCTGTGGAAGTCAGAGAAGGGTGTTGCTTAATCCAGCAACACTGGGAACATTCAGTTCTGCCTTTATTCTGCCTCCTGGTCCTGAACTGAACTCAGGGGGATCAAACCACAATAATGCATAACCGTGTGAGACTTTCTGGTTCTAGGTCAACAATTACTACCATGCCCGTTCCCTGCTAAATGTAGCAAGACTTCAGAGTTTCCAAATTTCCATAATGATGGAGAGCTAACATTTTCCAAATACACCTTCCCTGTTGCTATGCCCTGTTTTTTATGCAGCAGAGCTCCAGGTATTTTTGCTGATGTGTTTGTGCTCTGCTCATCTGGGCATAAACCTGCTATATTACTGTACCAGTGTGTTGCTTAGGAGGGCCAACTAGCTCAGATTCAGTGCCAAGCTAATATGAAAACAGTGCATCTGGTACACATTCAGACAGCCCAGAGCACAGCCAGATTAAGCATGGGGTACCCGCAGAACATTGCAGGACTGTAATATCAGAGCTCCCCTGGTTCAAGTGATGCATTGAAGCTCTATGCCAGGGCTTTCCTTTTTTCTGGACAGTGAGTAAACAACAATACCCTGACTGCATCATATATTAGCAGATTGCATCCTCCTTTAGACCTGTTCAGCTACTTTTCTAAATGTACATATCTAAGAGGAAAGAGAGCAAAGGGTCTATTCATTCCTTTTCTCCTGTCCATGAAGGAATACAGAGAACTGGGAAGGTTTCTATGCCCTTTTTGAACTGTGATGCATCTCTTGGTTCCCCTGCACAGTCATGTCTAGAAGTCCACAATCTTGCCTGAAACATATAATTTCTACTTATGCAAAGAACAAGCCAATGAGCTCAATAAATATTTAAGATCCCAAAGACAGTAAACAGGGGAAGCCACTTATTAAATAAAAACTGAAAAAACCCCCATATCCCGCAGTCTTCTATTTAAGTAATCCGTGTGGCAGTTAGAAATCAAAGCCAAATCACACAGTTCTTTAGCCAGAAGGTAGTACACAGGGTTATAATTTACTTAGTGAGAAACAGTTCTGGGAAAAGTGCAGCTGATTGATTGCAAAAAAACCACAACATAATAAGCAGTCTAATAACACTTCTCCCCCCCTCTTTTTGTGATCATGCCAATTGTTATATTAAACATTATTCACAACTAACAGAGCTAGAACATACAGCATGCAATTAAGCAAAACACTTGTTTTGGGTACCTATTTAAAGAAAATGTGGTTTTTTTCTGCTAATCAGAAAGCACATGGTGTTTTGTGCCAAGAGACTCTTCTCAAAAAAAAAAACCAACCAAACCCAACAGAATGAACCACATCATAGATGTTTGCACAAACATATATATATGGATGGATGTACAAACATCTCTGTATATGTGCATTATATATATATCATTTTTTTTTTTAAATATAGGAATGTTATTGGGGTGGGGTAATTTACACTATTCTTCTAAAATTCTTCTTTTAATCTTCTAAAATTAAGGCCATACAATATCCTTTGTTCAAACCACCGAAAATACATTTTAGTGTCTTTCCTGACAGGAAAGATTTAAAAATTGTTACTCATGTAATCATCACTGCTTTAATATTCTAGACTCCCAACTGGATTTGTTACAACATTTGTTTGTCTTTTTCTTTCCTTCTGGAAAGTAGTTAAAGAAAGCAATAATTATCAAAAACCACCAACAAAACCCTAGCATTAGAAAGAGAAAAGGCTTATTTCATGTTGTTTGTCCAGTGGCTGTAACATCAATCTTGTACTGTTCTGTACAGTTTTCACACAGATGGTCAAAGAACAAGGTTCCCATCATATCTACAGGACTTTTCTTCTGTCCAGTCAAACTCGGGAACTAATTCTGACAAAAAGCTGCAATCTCTTTCCCCCAAGTGCAGACTTCCTTTCACACACGACATTTTCCCCATCTTTTAAAAATTATTCCCACAAAGGATGTATTAAAAACCTTTACTTTTGTAAAGAAACCTTCAGTCCTTTTATCATTATCGTTGGTTTACTGCTAGCATTAACTTAATCTCATTGATCTGTTAACTACTTTAAAGAAAGTTTTCCTGCTAGCATTTTCTGTGTGTTACCAAAGGCAAACATCTAGACCTGTTGTTAGATCCTACTTCATGGTTGTCATTCTGCTTGTCTGGTTTAACATGCTGCACAGAACTACAATATAACTGTGGCTGTTCCCAAGCCATTGTACTGACAGTGGCAAAGATATATGAGTTCTCAGGACTTATTTAAATAAAGTATTTATTGAGAAATGCACAAAAAGCATTGTTACTTATTAAGGCAGGACAGAAATGTATTGGGTCTGGCTGGGATGGAGTTAACTTTCCCCATAGCAGCCCTCATAGTGCTGTGCTTTGTATTGGTAGCTAGAAAGGTGTTGATAACACACCAGCATTTTGGCTATTGCTGGGCAGTGCTCCCACAGCATCAAGGCTGTCTCTCCAACATTCCCCCCTCACCAGTAGGCTGGGGGTGGGCAAGAGCTTGGGAGGGGACATAGCCAGGACAGCTGACCCAAACTGACCAAAGGGATATTCCATACCATATGACGCCATGCTCAGCAATAAAAGCTAAGAGAAAGGAGGAGGAAGTGGGGGCACTCGTTATTTACAACATTTGTCTTCCGGGGCAACAGCTACGCGTACTGAAGCACTGCTTCCTGGGAAGTGGCTGGACATCGCCTGCTGATGGGAAGTAGAGAACAAAATCTTTGTTTTCCTTTTGCTTCCGTGTGTGGCCTTTGCTTTTGCTTTTATTAAACTGCCTTTATCTTGACCCACGAGTTTTTTTTTTCCCCCATCTCATTTTCTCCCCCCCCCCCCCTCCTGCTGAGGAGGGGAATGATAGAGCAGCTTGGTGGCACCTGGCATCTAGCCAAGGTCAACCCACCACAGTCCTTTTTGGCGCCCAACGTGGGGCACGAGACAATGGCAGTTTTGTATTAAGCGTGCTATAGCTATAGTAGTTATTTAGTTGCAAGCTCCTGTATGGGTCACGGAGTTTGTTGGCTGCACTGCTTATCTCTTTATTTTGCTGAGCTTGGGAACATGTTAATACAAACAATGGCTATATGTGCTTTGCCCTGGCATTGATGGCGTTGCTGTGCTGGGAGAGCTAACTTGTGGAGAAGATGAGGGCATACATCTCCCTCTCCCTAACTGGGATTTATGTGGGTGGTTTTATTACGCAGGCTCCCGAGGTCCTTGTTCACCCTTACGTGAGCTGTTTAATACTACTAATTAATACTGTTGGCATATTATGGGTTTTGTGGAAGCTGGTGTCATCCTGGTGTAAGAGAAGACAACTTTTGGGTGAGGCGATACTGAAATGTGCCCTGAGGTGGCCGGTCCCTGAGTGGCAGGGTGTGTGGAAGGATTTGGGCAGGTGCTTAGGGCAGTTATAACCTCCCATAACCTGGGACTTTACACCTGAACAGGCAAGCGACCCTGGCAAACTGACGTGCCACCTGATAGAAGGGTGCCTTGCCTACCCCAATGAAAACCAGCAGCTTCTAGCACTGTACTGGGGCTTAGCCTGTGCCTATCGAGCCACAGTTCAGTACTCTCAGAGGACTGTGGTTAAGGCAGGGACCCAAACTGCATCTGAGGACACCATGGTTGAGATAGGGACCCAAACAACAACAACTACAGTAATTGCCCCAGTAGTGAAAAAGAAACAGTGGACGAGGAAAACAACGGGTCCATATCATTGATTAGTAAGGGAGGAGGAAGAAGAGGAAAGGTTTGATCAAGAAGCCGGTCTTTCGACACAGAAATCAGAGGAAGAAGTGAGAGAATTCAAACAGGAAGCATAAACTACCCAGTCCCTGACCTCATCAGAACTTCGAGACATGCAGAAAGATTACAGCCGCCAGCCATGTAAGCAGATTGCTGCCTGGCTGCTCCAATGTTGGGATAATGGGGTCGACAGTCAGCAATTGGAAGGTAATGAAGCCCAACAGCTGGGACCCCTTGCTAGAAACTGGGGAACTGAGAGAGGAATTGGAAAAAAGGCAGCAATTTGTAGTCTCTGGAGACAGCTCCTCTCAAGTGTGAGGGCAAGATATCCATTCAAGGAAGATATTGTGAACGCCCCAGGAAAGTGGACTACCGCAGATGAAGGCATCCAGTACCTGAGAGAATTAGTGGTGCTGGAAGTCATCTACAGTGATCTAGACAATGACGAGGTCTCCAAAGATCCAGAGGACGTCCTGTGCACACGGGCCATGTGGAGGAAGGTGATTCAAAGTGCCCCAGCGTCATATTCTAACAGCTTGGCAACAGTGTATTGCCTGGATATGGATACACCAACTGTGGAGAGATCGTCTTCCTGGCTCCAGAACTTTGAAGAAAATCTCTGTCCCTCCTCATCCCTACGGGCCAGCACCTTGGCTGTCAGGGGCGCCCCAAGGAGTCAGTCCCCTCCTACCCTGGTCAGAGGGAAAGGGAGCCCCAGGCGCATGCCGCGTGGCACACTCTGGTTCTTCCTGCGTGACCAGGAGGAGGACATGAGGAAGTGGGATGGTGAGCCCACCTTTAAGCTGGAAGCCCGTGTACGCGAACTGAGAGGGAAGACAGCTGTTAAGAAGGGGCCACCCAAGAAGGCAGTCAGCTTAGTTGCTGTAGAGACACAAGGCAGCAATCAGCGATCTCCCAGACATAGAAGGAATGAGATCACCTCCCTTGATCCTGGTGAGGGGACTTCTGGTCTGGCACTGCAAGGGTCAGACAGTGAATACTCCGACCAGGAACAGGAATAGAGGGTCCCTGCCTTTGGCCAGGAGGAGGAAAGGGATGACTGGGTATACTGGACCGTGTGGATTCAATGGCCTGGCACATTAGACCCACAGAAGTATAAGGCTTTGGTAGACACTGGTGCACAGTGTATGCTGGTGCCATCAGGGTATAGGGGCATAGAACCCATCTGGATCTCTGGAGTGACAGGGGGATGCCAAGAATTGTCTGTATTGGAGGCTGAGGTGAGCTTAACAGGGGACAAGTGGGAAAAGCACCCCATTGTGACTGGCCCAGAGGCCCCTTGTATCCTTGGCATAGACTACCTCAGGAGAGGGTACTTCAAGGACCCAAAGGGGTACTGATGGGCTTTTGGCGTAGCCACTGTGAACACAGAGAAGACCAAACAGTTATCATCTACCCTGCCTGGCCTCTCGGAAGATCCCTTCATTGTGGGATTGCTGCGAGTTAAAGAACAGCAGGTGCCAATTGCTACCAGGACGGTGCACCAGCGGCAATATCGCACCAACTGAGACTCCCTGGCTCCCATCCATGAGCTGATTCATCAACAGGAGAGCCAAGGAGTGATCAGCAAGACTCACATTTTAACAGTCCCATATGGCCAGTGCGAAAGTCTGACGGAGGGTGGAGGCTAACAGTAGACTATCGTGGCCTGAATGAAGTGATGCAATGACTGAGTGTTGCTGTACCAGACGTGTTAGAGCTTGTCGCAAATGAGCAGTTAGGTCGCTTAAATAATCACCGCCAAAGATATTTGCAAATAGTGATTTTAATAGAAATTTATAAAGGGGTGATTTAACAAAGTTTGATGGCAAGGTTCACTCTATTACTTATTAAATGAATGGAATATATGTATAGAGAGAGAAAGAGAGAGAGAGAGAAGGGAAGATTGAGATAGAAGGAAATACAAGGGGGGTAAAGGAGGCCCTCCTGTTGAGTCACGAGGTTCAGAATGGACCCCCTTGCTTTCTAAACTCCTCCTCAGAGAGGAGCCTAGGTGCAGCTGCATCCAATCCTAGTCTCAGACTTGGTCAATGGTTTATGGCTAAGGATTATATATGTTTAGCAGCAGTTTATGGTTTGTTCACACCAAGGAGAGAATCACAAGAATTTAACAGTAACTAATCATTGGTTACTCTAGCATCTACAAAGTGATTAAACGAGGTTTACTACAATATTTGTATCGATACACGCACACACACAATAGGCCTAATAAAGGTACCTATTAAAATTCCCTAGGGTTTAGTAAAAATACAGTATGCGCAGATAAAGGTACCTGGTAAAAATTCTGATTGAGTTCAGTGAAATATTCACTTCAAATGATTGTCTCAATGGGCGAAAGTCGAGCCTCAAGGAGCGAAGGGCACCGGAGATCAGCCCAGGTCCTGTTGCCAGGCCTCCATATGCCTCTTCTGATTACTCTTCTGATTCTCTCCCCCATCCCACCGGGAGGGAGTGAGCGAGCGGCTGTGTGGTGCTTAGTTGCCGGCTGAGGTTAAGCCACGACAAAACTTAAGAGTTCGCAACTCTGAGAGGACTCCCACTCAGAGGGAGATACTGGCGCAGCCCTCTACGGTCCAGAAGAGCTCAAAGGGTCTCCCTTGGTGCCACTGTTTATAGGGTCGTGAGATGATTGACTTTAGGCATCAGTAAATTTCCATTCTGGCCACAGCTCCAGTCAGTAATTGCTGAGTTCTCATCAATATCTCAGCAAGGCAGGTACGATCCTCCCGTACCGATCCACCTGAGTTACGATCCACCTGAGTTACGATCCACAATGATATGTTCCCGTGCTGTCAGGGGATGACTGATTATGCCAGGTGAGATCAAGGCATTCTTGTTCCCCAGCTCAGCCATGCAAGAGTGCCTGGTATGACCAAGGGGCGCTTAACTGCCAGACTCATTGATCAAAGGCCAAGCCTTGACAGGAGTCCCTGTGATCGTAAGGTGGTCCAGAGGAGGGGGTGGATGCACCACCGCAGAGCTCCAGTATGAACTGGAGTCGAAGGCAGCCAAGTGGTATGCTATAACTGACATATTGCCAATGCGTTTTTCTCAATTCCTTTGGCAGTGGAGTGCAGGCCACAGTTTGCTTTCACGTGGAGGGGTGTCCAATACACCTGGAATCGACCGCCCCAGGGGTGGAAGCACAGTCCTACCATTTGTCATGGACTAATCCAAACTGCACTGGAACAGGGTGATGCTCCTGAACATTTACAATACATCGATGACATCATCGTGTGGGGAAACAAGGCAGAAGAAATGTTTGAGAAGGGAAAAAGAGTGATTCAGATTCTTCTGAAAGCTGGTTTTGCCATAAAGAAAAGCAAGGTCAAGGGACCTGCACAGGAGATTCAGTTCTTGGGAATAAAATGGCAGGATGGACGTCGTCATGTGCCTATGGATGCGGTCAACAAGACAGCAACTGTGTCTCCACCAGCTAACAAGAAGAAAACACAAGCCTTCCTAGGCCTTGTGGGGTTCTGGAGAATGCATATTCCAGGTTATAGTCAGCTTGTGAGCCTTCTCTATCAAGTAACCTGAAAGAAGAACTATTTTGAGTGGGGCCTTGAGCAACAACAAGCCTTTGAGCATATCAAACAGGAGATAGCTCATGCGGTAGCACTTGGGCCTGTCCAGACAGGACCAGCTGTGCAAAATGTACTCTACACTGCAGCCAGGGAGCATGGTCTCACCTGGAGCCTCTGACAGAAAACATCAGGAGAAACCCGAGGTCGACCATTACGGTTTTGGAGCCGGGGGTATCGAGGATCAGAAGCCCCCTACACCCCAACTGAAAAAGAGATACTAGCGGCATATGAGGGGGTTCAAGCCACTTCAGAAGTTGTTGGTACAGAAGCATATCTCCTCTTGGCACTGCGATTCCCCGTGCTACACTGAATGTTCAAAGGAAACATTCCCTCTGCACATCACGCAACCAGCACTACATGGAGTAAGTGGGTAGCGTTGATCATGCAACGAGCTCGACTGGGGAAACCCAACCGCCCAGGAATCCTGGAAGAGATCATGGACTGGCCAGAAGGCAGAGATTTTGGAGCATTGCCTGAGGAGGTGGCTCGTGCCCAAGAGGTACCACCATATAATGAGTTATCAGAAGATGAAAGGCATTATGTTTTGTTTACTGATGGATCCTGTCGTGTGGTAGGAAACCATCGAAAGTGGAAAGCTGCTGTGTGGAGTCCCATACGAGAAGTCGTTGAGGCCACTGAAGGAGAAGGTGAGTCAAGTCAGTTTGCAGAAGTGAAAGCCATCCAACTAGTCCTAGAGACTGCTGAACAAGAAAAGTGGCCAGTGCTCTATCTCTGTACTGACTCCTGGATGGTGGCTAATGCCCTATGGGGTTGGCTACAGCAGTGGAAGAAGATCAATTGGCAGCACAGGGGTAAACCCATCTGGGATGCTGCATTGTTGCAGGACATTGCTGCTCGTGTAGAAAACATGGCTCTAGAGGTACATCATGTAAATGCTCACATGCCCAAAAGCCGTGCCACTGAAGAACATTGAAACAATGAACAGGTAGACAAGGCCGCCAAAATTGAAATAACTCAGGTGGACCTGGACTGGGAGCATAAGGGTGAGCTATTTGTAGCTCGATGCGCTCACGAAACATCAGGACATCTAGGGAGAGATGCAACATACAGATGGGCTCGTAATCGAGGGGTGGACCTGACCATGGAGGCCATCAGACAGGTCACTCATTTCCCCAGGGCTCAGTGTTGGGGCCGGTCCTGTTCAATATCTTCATCGATGATCTGGATGAGGGGATTGAGTGCACCCTCAGTAAGTTTGCAGATGACACCAAGCTGGGTGGAAGTGTCGATCTGCTGGAGGGTAGGAAGGCCCTACAGAGGGACCTGGACAGGCTGGATCGTTGGGCTGGGGCCAACTGTATGCGATTCAACAAGGCTAAGTGCCGGGTCCTGCACTTGGGTCACAACAACCCCATGCAACGCTACAGGCTGGGGGAGGAGTGGCTGGAGAGCTGCCTGGCAGAAAAGGACCTGGGGGTGTTGGTTGACAGCCGCCTGAACATGAGCCAGCAGTGTGCTCAGGTGGCCAAGAGGGCCAATGGCATCCTGGCCTGTATCAGGAATAGTGTGGCCAGCAGGACCCCTGTACTCGGCACTGGTGAGGCCGCACCTCGAGTACTGTGTTCAGTTTTGGGCCCCTCACTACAAGAAGGACATCAAGGTGCTGGAGCGTGTCCAGAGAAGGGCAACGAAGTTGGTGAAGGGTCTAGAGCACAAGTCTTATGAGGAGTGGCTGAGGGAGCTGGGGTTGTTTAGTCTGGAGAAGAGGAGGCTGAGGGGAGACCTTATTGCTCTCTACAACTACCTGAAAGGAGGTTGTAGCGAGGTGGGGGTTGGTCTCTTCTCCCTAGTAACAAGCAATAGGACGAGAGGAAACGGCCTCAAGCTGCGCCAGGGGAAGTTTAAGTTGGATATTAGGAAAATCTTCTTCACCGAAAGAGTAGTCAGGCACTGGAACAGGCTGCCCAGGGAAGTGGTTGAGTCTCCATCCCTGGAGGTATTTAAAAGACGGGTAGACGTGGTGCTCGAGGACATGGTTTAGTGGTGGACTTGGCAGTGCTAGGTTAACGGTTGGACTCGATGATCTTAAGGGTCTTTTCCAACCTTAACGACTCTATGATTCTATGATTCTATGAATGTGAAACGTGCTGCAATCAAGCAAGCCACACGAGTAAAATCTCCCTGGAATAGAAGGTGGTGGCTGAGTTTTCGATATGGCGAGGCCTGGCAAATTGGACCACTGCCACGAACACGCCAAGGCAAGTGTTACATACTCACCATGGTGAAAGCAACTACTGGTTGGCTAGAAACATACCCTGTAAACCATGCCACTGCCCGAAACACCATCTTAGGCCTGGAAAGGCAAATCTTGTGGCAACGTGGTACCCCAGAAAGAATTGAATCAGACAATGGGACTCATTTCCGAAACAACCTCATAAACTCCTGGGCTAAGAAACACGGCATTGAGTGGGTGTATCACCCACAAGCCTCTGGAAAGATTGAGAGAGATAATGGACTGTTAAAGACTATGTTGAGAGCGTTGAGCAATGGGGCATGGAAACGCTGGGATACAAATTTACCAGAAGCCACTTAGCTGGTTGACACCAGAGGATCTGCTAACTGTCCTAGTCCTGCCCAAACAAAACCCCTACATACTGTGGGAGGAGATAAGGTCCCCATAGCGCACATAGGGAAGTGGCTGGGGAAGACAGTGTGGATTGCTCCTCCCATGGGAAAAGGCAAACCCATTTGTGGGATTGTCTTCGCTCAAGGACCTGGGTGTACTTGGTGGGTAATGCGGAAGGATGGGGAGACCCGGTGTGTGCCTCAAGGAGATTTAGCCTTGGGGGAAAAAACATCTAAGATGCGAGTTGTATGTTGTAGGAAGTAACGTAGCAGGAACAACCTGAACCGACGAAGCGTGAGTTTCGCAAGGAACCAGACAAGTGCAATGATGACCCAAACCAAGCCGGTGTTGGTGCCCAACAATCAAATATACTGCTTCGCCTGTCCTGAGCACCCATCTTGACAGATGGGGCCCAAGTCATAGCCTGTTCTTATGAACATCTGGAGGAGTGGAAGAAGCCCATGGAATGGGAGAGTAATATCTATCTGTTAAAGGACAGGGGACAGTAGTTAATGAGAATGTATAAATCTGTATGTTGGGTATGAAGATGGTTTAAGTATGTAGTATAAGTTGTAAGTGTTGGTAAGAAGGGATTTCAGTAATGAGAATTAAATACAATGGAATGGTTAGAAGATACATATATTTATGTATTAAATTATGTGGGACCTGAGCATGACACAAATGGCATGGAATAAGGGGTGGAGGTTGTATTGGGTCTGGCTGGGATGGAGTTAACTTTCCCCATAGCAGCCCTCATAGTGCTGTGCTTTGTATTGGTAGCTAGAAAGGTGTTGATAACACACCAGCATTTTGGCTATTGCTGGGCAGTGCTCCCACAGCATCAAGGCTGTCTCTCCAACATTCCCCCCTCACCAGTAGGCTGGGGGTGGGCAAGAGCTTGGGAGGGGACATAGCCAGGACAGCTGACCCAAACTGACCAAAGGGATATTCCATACCATATGACGCCATGCTCAGCAATAAAAGCTAAGAGAAAGGAGGAGGAAGTGGGGGCACTCGTTATTTACAACATTTGTCTTCCGGGGCAACAGCTACGCATACTGAAGCCCTGCTTCCTGGGAAGCGGCTGGACATCGCCTGCTGATGGGAAGTAGGGAACAAAATCTAAACTGCCTTTATCTTGACCCACGAGGGTTTTTTTTTCCATCTCATTTTCTTCTCCCCCCCCCCCCGGCCTGCTGAGGAGGGGAGTGACAGAGTGGCTTGATGGCACCTGGCATCTAGCCAAGGTCAACCCACAATATTTTTTGTAGTTAACGTGTTGGAAAGACACAGTAGGGAAACAAGAGTGGGTTATAAATTAGTTTTGCTGGGAAGCAGGGTTATTGCAAACAATACTGACAACAAATTATGAGGAAAAGAAAACTGTCATTTTTCATTTTGGTTCACAGAGGTTGAGAATTTCAGGGAGGAACTACCTCTTCCACAGGTAACACTGTAGTCTCCATATTGCCAAAAATACTCTGGCTCTCCAATCTCATTCTCATGACTTTCTTCTTTACGTACAGTATATTCATACTTGATTCCAGGGTTAGTCTCTTGAAAAAGTAGCTGGAAAAAAAGAGTGTGGTTTATTTAATTATTTATGATTTTAATAATCTACTGGCCCAAAGCTTTCAAAGTGTGAAAACAGAAGAATCAGCAACATTTAAAGCAGCCCATTTTGGAGCCTGCTACCAGTTCAGAAAAGCAGACCAGCAAAACTTCCGTTTGTGTGCCGACAGTGGCCCACATGTGTATCTTTCTAAGACATGGTTGTTTGCCATGCACTTTTGCAATCACAGGTGGGAGTAAGTGGGTCAGCATGATTGGTATCCTACTGATAATGCAAAGTCCATCCAAGGCACTGCCAAATGTGCCGCTTATTAAGAGCTATTGCCTATCAATCACCATTATAAATGATAATTTCCCTACCCATATGAAATAGCTGTTACAAAACAACCAGTAGGTCAGAAAATTACAGAATTTATTCAGATACTGCTTTAATGTTATTTTTCAGTGTTTCTGGATTAAGAAGGAAAATTCCAATTGAGAAGAGCCACTCAAGAAATTTACCGTCTGGCTGATGAGAGGGAGAAAATAAAAACATCATCAAGGGATAAAAGACTTCAGCAATGAACTTCCACTCTTCCTCCTAATTATTTCCTTGACCTTGTTTCTGACAGTGAAGGTTGAACACCCATTAGATGTGCCTTCTCTCCAGACATTCAAAATGCATAAGTGGCTCCCATCACACCTCTAATACTTCTTTTTTTTACTTACCATAAACTATTAATCTATCATCTATGTAATTCTGCACTTTCTTGTTCAGTGTAAGCTGTCACTGCTGTCAGCCTTCCCTAGCTCTCACTGTTTGTTCGCAGCTGCCCTGGTTTCAGCTGGGATAGAGTTAATTTTTCTTCCTAGTAGTTGGTATAGTGCTGTGTTTTGGATTTAGGATGAGAATAATGCTGATAACACACTGATCTTCTGGTTCTTGCTAAGTAGTGTTTATACTAGTCAAGGACTTTTCAGCTTCCCATGCTCTGCCCAGTGCACAAGAAGAGCACAGCCAGGACAGCTGACCCAGACTGACCAAAGGGCTATTCCATACCATATGATGTCATGCTCAGTATATAAACTGGGGGGAGTTGGCTGGGGGGCAACGATTGCTGCTCGGGGACGTGCTGGGCATTGGTCGGCGGGTGGTGAGCAATTGCATAGTGTATCACTTGCTTTGTATATTATTATTGTATTATTATATTATTATTACTGTTACTACTATTCCATTTCATTTTACTTCAATTATTAAACTGTTCTTATCTCACCCCACGAGTTTTCTGACTTTCACCCTTCCAATTCTCTCCCCCATTCACTCTCCTGGGGTGGGGGGAGTGAGCGAGCAGCTGTGTGGTGCTTAGTTGCTGGCTGGGGTTAAACCACGACAGCAGCCTGACATCGGCTCCTTTTCTGTGATAAATAGTTATTTTTCATCTGGGTCCAGTTCACATCAAAGCCACATGTGTTGGTCTAAACTGGCACAAGAGACACGAAAGTTTGGGCAAAGGACTGACCAACTACAGGCCCTATCCTAGTGGCAGTACTGGATTATACTAGTCTTTAATGGTCATCAGACTATGACACTGGACAGCTATTTTCAGGTAGGATGAACTGCCCTCTCAAGCGAGGTGTTTATTTCTCTCCAAAATAGCTCAACTGATTTTTGACTGCATGCTAATAGAATGGTTTATATACAAATATAAGTATTTTTCCAGCCTCAGTTTCAGAGCCCCAGTACATTCTGCTGCCATCCAAACCCAGCAGGTTCTGCTAGTGATCTCCTATTTACCTGAATCCATATTGATTCATTGGTGGGTCCTGGTGCAGTGAGATTTTCTAGATCCCCTGTTCTGTCATACTGAAATATCGTTCCTGCCACTTTGTATTCACCATTCCACTGGATAATAAAGCCTCCATTCACGTAATAATTTTCTGGGTCTTTACTTTGCACAGCAAGGAAATTTCCTGCTTCTGCAACTTCCATGACTTTGATACCTCTCGCACCTTTCGGAATTAGCCCAATATCAACGCATCCTAAGAGACAAGAAAGGTTCATGGAGGTGAACAACAAAAATGTCATTGCATTTTACTTATACGTAAGATTTTTAAAATATCAGCTTTGCTTGAAAATATATACAAATGTGCTATCACATAGCTTGTACTACAGTTAGTTAATAGTGTGACTGTAGAAGGGGATAAAGTCCCTGTAGTGCACATAAAAAATATGATGGGGAAGACAGTCTGGGTTACTCCTGCCTCAGGCAGAGGTAAACGCATTCGTGGGATTGCTTTTACTCAAGGACCTGGGTGCAGTTGGTGGGTGATGCGGGAAGATGGGAAAGTCCGATGTGTACCTCAAGGGGATTTGATTTTGGGTGAAAATAGCCAATGAACTGAATTATATAATGTTTGTTGTTATATAATACTGTACATCATCACTTTTATGGTGGCTATATGCCATATGAACAGTATACAGTAAGAATCACCCAGATGAATGAAGAATGAACTCTGAGGAAACCAAGCAAAGTGCAGAGGTGATGGAACCAGAACTGGCTTCGGCATGCTACAATCCAACACCACACACTACCTCTCCTGCCCAGAAAGACCGTTATGACAGATGAATCCCAAAGTCATAAACTAAATGAACTCAACAAACATTCTAGAGGGATAGCATATAGACTAAGGGAATGATACCCGTGTATTGTATCAAAGGAAAGGAAGGGGGTGGTGGTTAATGAGGATGTGTTGGATAATGTGGGACCTGGGCATGACGTAGATGGTATGGAATAAGGGGTGGATAGTGTCCTGGTTTCAGCTGGGACAGAGTTAATTTTCTTCTTGATAGCCGGTATGGGGCTGTGTTTTGGGTTTAGAATGAGAACAATGTCGATGATGATGATACACTGATGTTTTGGTTCTTGCTAAGTAGTGCTAAGCAGTTGCTAAGTGGTGCTGACACTGGTCAAGGACTTTTCAGCTTCCCAAGGTGCACAAGAAGCTGGGAGGGGGCACAGCCAGGACAGATGACCCAGACTGACCAAGGGGCTATTCCATACCACAAGACGTCATGCTCAGTATATGAGCGGGGGGAGTTGGCCGGGGGAGGGGCAACGATCGCTGCTTGGGGGACGTGCTGGGCATTGGTCGGTGGGTGGTGAGCAATTGCACAATGTATCGCTTGCTTTGTATTACTATTGTACTCTTATTACTTGTTTTTATTATTATTGTTATTATTACTATTACTACTGTTCTGTTTTTATTTTACTTTAGTTATTAAACTGTTCTTATCTCAACCCAAGAGTTTTCCCCTTTTGCCCTTCTGATTCTCTCCCCCATCCCACCGGTGGGGGAGTGAGCGAGCGGCTGCGTGGTGCTCAGTTGCTAGCTGGGGTTAAACCATGACACTTAGCAAGAAGGCTACACATTTGCACCTGCTCATTTGTTAGAAGGTGAACTTTTATTAACTGAATTTTTGACAGCAAAGTGAAATGAACGCAGAAGTCTTAAAATTCCTATGATGTCAGATGTTAAAAACTCAAAGTTGAAGGATTCTTATCTACCTGGCACAGAATCCAGAGGTTTTAGAAAAAGAAGAATTTTCATTGTCCATTTTTCTGGAGAATGAAAGCACGAGACAATGAAAAAAAAATTATCTCTGATTGATAAGCTTCTAATAAACTCCAAAGAGCATCTAAAAAAAAAAAAAGTCTTCCTGAAACCTAAAAGAAAGTTAGAATCTTCTGCCTTTATTTAATAAGCTTGCTTAGGGGGGGAAAATCTGTTGATAACAGTTAGAAGCAATTCTTTCATCCACTCCTAGAACAAACCAGCTATCATGTCAGGCTCAATATGAGTCAGCAGTGTGCCCTGGCAGCCAAGAGGGCAAACCACATCCTGGGGTGCATCACAGTATAACCAGCTGGTCAAGAGAGGTGGTTATCCCACTGTATTCAGCGTTGGTGCGGCCTCACCTCGAGTACTGTGTGCAGTTCTGGGCCCCACAATTTAAGAAGGACGTGAAGGTCCTTGAATGCATCCAGAGGAGGGCAACAAAGCTGGTGAGAGGGCTGGAAGGCATGTCCTATGAGGAGCAGCTAAGGACTCTGGGTTTGTCTAGTTTGGAGAAAAGGAGGCTGAGGGGCGACCTCATTGCTCTCTACAGCTTCCTGAGGAGGGGAAGTGGAGAGGGAGGCGCTGATCTCTTCTCCCTGGTATCCAGTGACAGGATGCGTGGGAATGGCTCAAAGCTGTGCCAGGGGAGGTTTAGACTGGACATTAGGAAGCATTTCTTTACCGAGAGGGTGGTCAAACACTGGAACAGTCTTCCTAGAGAGGTGGTCGATGCCCCATGCCTGTCAGTGTTTAAGAGGCATTTGGACAATGCCCTTAATAATATGCTTTAACTTTTGGTCAGCCCTGAAGTGGTCAGGCAGTTGGACTAGATGATCACTGCAGGTCCCTTCCAACTGAACTATTCTATTCTATGTCTTTGTTTCCCAGGTACCCCACCCCTGAAATGCTAAATCTCCCGCTGTCTGCACAAGCAGGCACTCACTGTTTTCGATTCAATGCAAACTGCTCCAGAGATGAGAGGTACTCCATGTACTGGAGGCTGTTTGTTTTGTTGTCCCTGCTTTAAAACAGAGGTCATTCTGACTGAATGTATCTGTTCGCTCTTTTTTCATGGCAAGCATCTTTTAAACAGGTTAGTAGAGCCTGTTCAGAGAAAGCAGAGGGATGCAGGGAGAAAGATGCTCTTCTCTCTATATTGAACTCATATCAGTTGCTACAGTTGACATGCCTGAGGGATGGGATGCCATCCAGAGGGACCTGGACCAGCTCAAGAATTGGGGCCATGTGAACCTCATGACATTCAACAAGGCAAAGTGCAAGGTCCTGCACCTGGGTCAGGGCAATCCCCGGTATCAATACAGACTGGGGGATGAAGGGACTGAGAGCAGCCCCGAGGAGAAGGACTTAGGGGTACTGCTGGATGAAAAGCTGGACATGAGCCAGCAATGTGCTCTCACAGCCCAGAAAGCCAACCGTATCCCAGGCTGCATCAAAAGAAGTGTGACCAGCAGGTCAAGGGAGGTGTTTCTGCCCCTCTACTCTGGTCTGGTGAGACCCCACCTGGAGTACTGCGTCCAGCTCTAGAGTCCTCAGCACAGGAAGGACATGGACCTGTTGGAGCGGGTCCAGAGGAGGGCCACAAAAATGATCAGAGGGCTGGAACACCTCTCCTATGAGGAAAGGCTGAGAGAGCTGGGGTTGTACAGCCTGGAGAAGAGAAGGCTGCGGGGAGACCTTATTGCAGCCTTTCAATACTTAAAGGGGGCCTACAAGAAAGATGGGGATAGTCTTTTTAGCAAGGCCTGTTGCAATAGGACAAGGGGAAATGGTTTTAAACTAAAAGAGTGTAGATTTAGACTAGATATAAGGAAGACATTTTTTACAATGAGGGTGGTGAAACACTGGACCAGGTTGCCCAGAGAGGCTGTAGATGCCCCATTCCTGGAAACATTCAAGGTCAGGTTGGGCAGGGCTCTGAGCAACCTGATCTAGTTGAAGATGTCCCTGCTCATTGCAGGGGAGGTTGGACTAGATGACCTTTAAAGGTCCCTTCCAACCCAAACTATTCTATTCTATGATAATTCAATTTGTGAACTTACCATCCTAAGAAAAATAGTCCTTGTGTTTTGGAGAAATTAAGCAAATTAAGCTGAACAGTAATTGATGTGGTTAAATACAGGATAAACAAATACTCGAAAAACGTCAGCATCATTCTTTAAAAGATATGGAAGCTACACAGCACGTATCGGGGATTCTGCCAGCAAGCAAGGCTGCTGTGGTGGTGCATTCCACCGCCCGCCTTTCTTCTTGTGCACCTGGCAGAGCATGGGGAGCGAAGCTGCTTTACAATCTCAGTAACTCCCATCAAAACTTGGCCTTTGTGTAACGAGTTTGGCGGTTAAGCGTCCCTTGACTGTATCGGAAACTCTTACATGACTGCGGTGGGAGCAGCACTGTCTGTCCCAGGGAGGCAGCCCTGACAACCTTGGAACATATTTTTCGTCTGTATCAATCGCCTCCTGATAGCCTTGGGGCCTATCTTATCTGGATTGTAACAACTCGGGAGGATCTGTACCAGCATCACTGGAATTTTTGAGAACTTTAGTAATTTCCAACGCGGGCTGTGAAAGTAGAATGGAAATTTACTGATGCCTAAAGTCAATCATCTCGTGACCCTATAAACAGCGGTACCAAGTGAGACCCTTTGAGCTCTCCTGGACCGCAGCGGGCTGCACCAGAATCTCCCTCTGAGTGGGACGCCTCTCAGAGCTGCGAACTCTTAAGTTTGCATACGGAGGCCCGGCAACAAAACCTGAGCTGATCTCCGGTGTTCTTTGCTCCTCGAGGTTTGACTTTCGCCCATTGAGACAGTCATTTAAAGTGAGTATTTCACTAAACCCAGGGGGAATTTTTTATTGGTGCCTTTAACTGTGCATATTTCAATAGGTACCTTCATCTGCGCATATAATGAGTATTTAGGGGGGTGTGTGTGAATCGATTCAAATATTGTAATAAACCTCATTTAATAGCTTTGTAGATGCCAAATTAACCAATGATTAGTTATTGCTAAATTCTTGTGATTTTCTCCTTGCTGCAAACAAACCTTAAACTGCTACTAGCTATTTTCTTTTTTTCTTTTCTCCTTTATATATATATTCCATTCATTTAATAAGTAATAGAGCGAACCTTGCCATCGAGCTTTGTTAAATCACACTTTTATAGATTTCTATTAAAATCACTATTTGCAAATATCTTTGGCGGTGATTCTTTGAGTGGCCTAACCACTCATCTGTGACACAGTGTTCTTCCAAAAAAATAATTCTCAAAAAATTGAGAATAAAACAGTGTCCTGGGATTTTTTCCCCCTCTTCCAAGTGGTTAAACAAAGGACTTCACTGTCAACAGCCAAGACTAACAGTTTATGCTGTACTTTTGCAGACCTAAAAATTGAAGAGAATCCTCTGGCAGTAGCAAGTTAATCATCAAAAAGCAAGACCATGATTCAATAAAATCCTACACTCAGACATAACCCTTAGGAAGAAGAGGTAACTATTGTCTGAAACAGCTTAATGGCATTCTAGTCACCTGTTAAATGAACTACTCCACCAAACCATCATTCAAAAGACTTAAAAAATGGTTTTGCACAGATGGTGTTGCTCTGCTCCCTCATCTCCCCCCACCCCTCCACTCATTTCACATAGCACCTGGCCTCTGTCTCCTCCTCCCTCCCACCCCAGCTTTATCCCATCACAGCTCCAACGAACAAATACCTTCAATCTTATGGAAAAGTTTCAGTTTATAAGATTTATAACTCCTCTGCAGCCAAGGAGTTGGAGGTTTATGTACAACTGAAACTAATCCTAACTTCTGATCTGTGTGGAACTCATCTATCAACTCTTTTCAATGCCAAAATGAGGGCAAAGCATATGACAACTTCTATATGCCTAAAGCTCCAATGAAGTATTCCGAGAGATCTATTTTAATACCCTAAACCTCTCTTTCTTTAGTTATATTCTATTATTCTATGATTCTAAGGTCTTACAGTTTCCCTGGACAGTTGGGAAAGCCAGTATGAGGGTAAGGACAAGAGGGAAATCATATGAATGGAGGAAAAGCAACTCTTAAAAAATAAGCAACCATGGGCTATATGTACTAGGAGCCCGAAGGCAGCTCAGTGAGATCTCCACACAATCTGCTTCAAAGTCCCCTCTACCAGATGTCTTCTGCCTCCACTCTGATTGCCACAGGCCCAATACGTCCCATAACAAACCTGTACAAATAAACAACAGTCATTTCACAGAGTCTGTCCAACAGTTCTTAAGAGCAGAAACTCTTTCCTTACAGTTTTCCAGTGCAAGTCAAAGTTTAAAGATCAGAGGTTGGCCTTGGTTTGAAGCCTTGGTTACACCCATGAAGTTTCACAGGTTTAGGACTCAAAGTCACATATGTGTGCTCATCTGGGATTACAGTTACTGCTTGTATGTTTTTGTTTCTTTTTTTAAGAAAAAAGAAATCATCTTGTGATTCTTAAACACGAAAATAAAAATCATAGAATCATAGAATCACAGAATCATTTAGATTGGAAAAGACCTTTAAGATCATCGAGTCCAACCATTAACCTAGAGCTGCCAAGTCCACCACCAAACCATGTCCCTAAGCACCACATCTACCCATCTTTTAAATACCTCCAGGGATGGAGACTCAACCACTTCCCTGGGCAGCCTGTTTCAGTGCCCGACTACCCTTTCGGTGAAGAAGTTTTTCCTAATATCCAACCTAAACTTCCCCTGGCGCAGCTTGAGGCCATTTCCTCTCGTCCTATCCCTTGTTACTAGGGAGAAGAGACCGACCCCCACCTCGCTACAACCTCCTTTCAGGTAGTTGTAGAGAGCAATAAGGTCTCCCCTCAGCCTCCTCTTCTCCAGACTAAACAACCCCAGCTCCCTCAGCCGCTCCTCATAAGACTTGTGCTCTAGACCCTTCACCAGCTTCCTTTGCCCTTCTCTGGACACGCTCCAGCACCTCAATATCCTTCTTGTAGTGAGGGGTCAAAGCTGAACACAGTATTCAAGGTGTGACCTCACCAGTGCCAAGTACAAAGGGATGATCACTTCCCTGGTCCTGCTGGCCACACTATTCCTGATACAGGCCAGGATGCCATTGGCCCTCTTGGCCACCTGGGCACACTGCTGGCTCATATTCAGCCGGCTGTCAACCAGCACCCCCAGGTCCTTTTCTGCCAGGCAGCTCTCCAGCCACTCCTCCCCCAGCCTGTAGCGTTGCATGGGGTTGTTGTGACCCAAGTGCAGGACCCGGTGCTTAGCCTTGTTGAATCTCATACAGGTGGCCCCGGCCCAACGATCCAGCCTGTCCAGGTCCCTCTGTAGGGCCTTCCTACCCTCCAGCAGATCGACACTTCCACCCAGCTTGGTGTCATCTGCAAACTTACTGAGGGTGCACTCAATCCCCTCATCCAGATCATTGATAAAGATATTAAACAGAACTGGCCCCAATACTGAGCCCTGGGGAACACCACTTGTGACCGGCCGCCAACTGGATTTGACTCCATTCACCAGAACTCTCTGGGCCCGGCCATCCAGCCAGTTTTCTACCCAGCAAAGAGTATACTCGTCCAAGCCATGAGCAGCCAGTTTCTCCAGGAGAATGCTGTGGGAAACAGTGTCAAAGGCCTTACTAAAGTCCAGGTAGACAACATCCACAGCCTTTCCCTCATCCACTAAGTGGGTCACCTTGTCATAGAAGGAGATCAGGTTAGTGAAGCAGGACCTGCCTTTCATAAACCCATGCTGACTGGGCCTGATCCCCTGGTTGTCCCGTACCTGCCACGTGATGGCACTCAGGATGATCTGCTCCATGACCTTCCCTGGCACCGAGGTCAGGCTGACAGGCCTGTAGTTCCCCAGATCCTCCTTCCGACCCTTCTTGTAGAGGGGCGTCACATTTGCTAACCTCCAGTCAACTGGAACCTCCCTGGTTAGCCAGGACTGCTGATAAATGATGGAGAGTGGCTTGGCAAGCTCCTCTGCCAGCTCCCTCAGTACCCTTGGGTGGATCCCATCTGGCCCCATAGACTTGTGGGCATCCAGGTGGAGTAGCAGGTCACTAACTGTTACCTCTTGGATTATTGGGGCTTCATTCTGCTCCCTGTCCCTGTCTTCCAGCTCAGGGGGCTGGGTACCCCAAGAACAACTGGTCTGACTATTAAAGACTGAGGCAAAGAAGGCATTAAGTACCTCAGCCTTTTCCTCGTCCTTTGTCACTGCATCCAATAAAGGATGGAGATTCTCCTTAGCCCTCCTTTTCTTGCTAATGTATTTGTAGAAACATTTTTTTCTGTCTTTTACAGCCATAGCCAGATTAAGTTCTAGTTGGACTTTGGCCCTTCTAATTTTCTCCCTGCATAGCCTCACAACATCCTTGTAGTCCTCCTGAGTTGCCTGCCCCTTCTTCCAAAGGTCGTAAACTCTCCTTTTTCTTCCTGAGTTCCAGCCAAATCTCCCTGTTCAGCCAGGCAGGTCTTCTCCCCTGCCGGCTCGTCTTTCAGCACATGGGGACGGCCAAGGTAGCAGTTCTGCTGACCCCCCTCCTTACTTCTCCAAGAATCGAAAACTCTAGCATTTCATGATCACTATGCCCAAGATGGCCTCCGACCATCACATCACCCACAAGGCCTTCTCTGTTCACAAACAACAGGTCCAGCGGGGCGCCTTCCCTAGCTGGCTCCCTCACCAGCTGTGTCAGGAAGTTATCTTCCACACACTCCAGGAACCTCCTAGACTCTCCACTGTATTATAGTTCCAGCAGGCATCTGATAAGTTGAAGTCTCCCACGAGAACAAGGGCTAGCGATCATGAGACTTCTCCCAGCTGCTTATAGAATACTTCGTCTGCCTCTTCATCCTGGTTAGATGGTCTATAACAGACTCCCACCATGATATCTGCCTTGTTGGCCTTCCCCCTGATTCTTACCCATAAACACCAGACCCTTTAATCACCATCATTAAGCTCTAGACAGTCAAAACATTTCCTAACATACAGGGCTACCCCACCACCTCTCCTTCCTTGCCTATCCCTTCTGAAAAGTTTATAGCCATCCATTGTGGCACTCCAGTCATGAGAGTTATCCCACCGTGTTTCCATGATGGCAACTATGCCATAGTTTTCCTGATGCACAATGGCTTCCAGCTCCTCCTGTTTGTTGCCCATGCTGCGTGCATTGGCGTAGATGCACTTCAGTTGGGCTATTGCTCCTGTCACCTTTTTTTGGGGAGAAGCCCTAGTTCCTACGTGACCATTCTCAGGCGCTTCCATGGTTTCCAACACATCCATAGCCCTTGCATCTTTGCTGCTGCATGGCTCTCCATCCTCTACCTCCACTGAGATGGTAGACTGAAGGACCTCGCTAGCACACTGTCCCTCAAATATTGGTGTGCCGCCCCCAGGCTTATCTCTAGTGAGCCTGGTTTTATCCCTTTCCCCCTTCAAATCTAGTTTAAAGCTCTTTCAATGAGCCCTGCTAAGTCCTGTCCAAGGATCCTTTTCCCCCTTTGAGACAGATGTACCTCGTCTGTTGACAGCAGGCTTGGTGTCGTGTAAACTGACCCACGATCAAAAAACTCGAAATCTTGCCGGAGACACCAGGTTCGAAGCCAGGTATTGATCTGCTGCCTCTTCCTGCGTATTTCCTCATCATTCCCTGCAACTGGAAGGACAGAAAAGAACACTACTTGTGCTCCTGATCCCTTAACCAGTCATCCCAAGACCCTGAAGTCTCTCTTGATTGCCCTTGGACTTCTAGTTGCAACTTCCTCACTGCCTACCTGAAAAACCAATAATGGGTAGTAATCTGAGGGCCATACCAGGTTAGTAAGCTTTCTCTTCACGTCTTTAACCTGCGCCCCAGGGAGGCAGCAGACTTCCCTAAGAAGTGGGTCCAGTCTGCATATTGGGCCTTCTGTTCCCCTCAGAAGAGAGTCTCCTATGACAATGACCTGTCTTTTTTTCTTTGTGGAAGCTGTTTTGATGCAGGCCATAGGCCGACTTAACCTTGGCGACACCTCCGAGCTGGATGTGCCATCGTCCCTGTCATTGTTTGGTTCCACTTGCAGAGCCTCATACCTGTTATGCAAGGGCACCTGGGAAGGTGGGGCAGTCACAGAGGAGATGATGTGCCTACTGCACCGGGCAGGGACTTGTCACCATTGCCCCATTGCATTGTCTACCTGCTGGGCCCATCTGAGGGAAGGTAGGGTGCAATTCCAGTAGTTTATCTTTCTCTTGCACTCCCTGATACTCCTCAGCCTACTCACCTCCTCTCGGAGCTCTGTCACTAAGCGGAGGAGCTCCTCTACCTGGCACACCTCCCACAGGTGTGCTCACAGCTGCCATATGATACTGTCATAAGAGTAGGGCATACCCTGCAGCCTGACATCTGGGTGGCAGCGTGTTCCCACCAGAGCTCTGTCTGGGAAGCTGAGTTAGTCATGGTGGGTGCAGAGCTTAGTGAGGCCATGGCTTTTTGCCAGGTGGAGACCATTGCTCCCTGGTCGATCTTCAGCGCCCTTCCTGCACGCCCTTCCGCGCAAACTGCCACACCACGCTCTTGCTGACATGCCACGCCCTTACTGCCCACCCTGTTTGCGGTGCTCCTGGTCACTCGTGCTCCCTAAGGGCTTCCAAATGCTCAGGTTTCTTTTTAAATTATAAATCAAGGTTACTTTAGACACAGGAGTCTGAGTCGCACTACAAAAGCAATAAATTCCATGTTCAGAATGGATGAAGATGTCAGGCAAGCATGAATCTATAGAGCAGGAATGCCTATATGGAGGCTAGAGTAGGAAATCAGTAGATGTGGTTTTTCCTCTTGCTGCTCAAGGAATCAAAGCACCGACACAAATCTTTGACCATTCTTTTTCATTCCACAGGATTTGATCTTCCCTGAATATTCTGAAAGTCTGGGTTATTTGACCTTCTTTTCCTGTTGTGTTTTTTTAACCCAGTTGGAACCAGGAAGAACTAGCGATCTTCACTGCAGACCCTGATTTTATAGGGCAGGCTGATTAGTCACTGGGCTATTATGTCAAAGTCGCATCTGCATGAAGAAAGGCCAGGCAATCATATAAAAAATAGTGTATATTAGTAGTGGCCTCATTTCCCAAGCTCCCCCAGCAATGCCTGCGTGTTAAAATTCAGCTCTCCATCCAAGCTTTATGGAGCAGGAGAATAAACAAAAATTTATCATATTTCATATTGCACACACACACACACAGATGACAGTAAAGATTGTTCAATGAGCCAGCAAATACTGACTGCTACAGAACCTAGCTTCAGACATTCCCACTGATTTTTTTTTTATTATTTTTTTTTTAACATTATTGGTTTTCTGTATGGAACACCTGTTTTCTCAGCCATAGAGCTTTTTGCTATAACAACTCTATCCCAAGTCATCTCTGTTCCAATACAGCCACAACAGCCCCAACCAGCTGGCATTGTGGACATCGTTTGTTAAATTCAGCAGTACGACTATACTGTCCCATCCACCTGAAGTAGAAATCCTGCCAGTGTTCCTCTAGATCAGAGGTGAAACTAGGAGTTGTCTGGTCTCTTCATCTTTCCAGGTCATCAAGTTCCCTGTTACAGGACAGAGACAGGATATTGTAACCAGGCCAGATCATCTCTCTCTAAAGGTGTCAGTCAGTGTGTTACCAAACATCCCTGAGTACTCCCTCTTCCCCAACAGTTTCAACATATGGATATTTCCTATCCATGTTGCTAGCCTGAAATCTGTGCATGCATTGCCTTAATTTCTCTTGCAACTGCAGTTCACACAGTGCTACAGCATATGGGGAAAGTAAGCTGGAAGAGAAGATGAAAACAGAGAAAGGAAAATGATCTGAACTAAATTCTCTGGTCTGTATACTACCCCCAGCCACCAGTCCAAGAGGACATAAGGGTTCTTGGGACCAGTGTCTTAAATACAGCTCTGTAAATGTGATACAGAAATGTTTTCTTTCCTGTGTTACCTGAAGTACCATAAGCCAAAGCAAACTTAGGGAGGCTCCCTCCCTTTTCAACAAACATTCACTGATGCTAAATACACCTCAAATATATTTTCAAATACTTCTCTCTACACCAACTCTGTGTCACTGCCAAAGCACTCACAAACTGTCAGAACAGGAACTGCAATTCAATAGCGGAGTGCGTTGGAATATACCATGCTGCCTTCCACATATAATACATATATTTTGTTGCCATCATAACTGTATGTCCTTGCTTTTAACATCAGTTCAGTAGGATGGTGGGAAAATGGACTAGCCATTTGGGACTGAACCTGAGGACACTATATGGCTATGACCAAACTAAATCCCTAAAAGCCTTTGTTTTCCTACTGACAGCTCAATATTGTGTCAAAAAAAACCCCACAACAAAAGCCTCATCATGGTTGCAGATTCTACCCACAGGTAATTCTACAAAAATCATTTAACTTTCATTCCCCAGAAAAGGACCTGAAACCATGTAAAGGTGACCATGCCTTGCACCCTACACACCTATCATCTCACAACTTGTGTCCAATGCCAAGTTTTGGCATGCCCGTTAATTCAGCATGGACACAATAAAGCAGCTAGGACTCATGCTCTCAGCAGGACTTCAGCGACTCTCAGCGACTAAGGTCGCTCTTACTAAAACCTCTCTGCAAACAGACCATAAACTCTCAAAGGATGAACCAGCTTCTCTTTCATTTTCATTAGCCAGGCACATCACCCTGGCAAGAGTAACCAAAAAAGTTTGGAGCATGCTGACCCCACACACATCCTGAGAGCTACTGGAGACTCAACATGCTCTCTGGGGTCTGTGCACTGCCAGCAATCTCTAAAGGTTCATGACAAGTAATTAACATCTGATAGGAAGGAAGGCTGCATTTTATATCCATTTACTTAAAATGTCTTAATGTACAATTGCTTAAAGTGACTTAGGAAAGCTATAGAAAATTGTTTCATTTTTATTGCACAACACTGATTGCCTGGGCTGGCTGTAACAGTGCATGTCAGCTAAATATAAAATTGTTGTTGGCTTAAAACTGCCAGTGATGTAGAAACATGGACAATAAGAAGTATTCTGTAGGTAAAATTTAGCATATTTCAAGACTGAAAGCATTCTCAGGAATTGTAGACCTTTCTGCACAGATGTATTCATTGGTATTATGCTCATGACTGCAAAAGTAACTGAAGAGTGATACCAAAAACGTGCATTACTCCATATCTTCTAAAAATCTGTAAAACATTATGACATGCTCCACTTTTATTATCTGCAAATGGCTGCACTGTGTGCCTAAGCTTACCAGAGATGAGAAGACACAATGTTTAGCTCATGTAAAAGATCAGTTCTGGAACCTGCCTCAAAACTTTCCCCTAATTCTAGTACCATGTAATTTTTGAATGTCTAAAAACATCTGCCAGTTCCACTTTTGCACTACAACAAGAACAGGAACTGATTCCATCCAGGAGAAATGTTCTTCTCACAGTTATTCCCAGAAGTAACTGGAAGATAAGTATGGAAGAGAAGTCACTTGTATGCCATTTCTTGCCTAACAGTGAAGAGGCCAAGTTTGCTTTTTGCAATTAAGAAGTGAACTTTACTCCATAGTAACTCAGCTGGCACTCACAAAATGGCACTGGTTTGTAATTTACAAGTTCTTCGAGATTTCTCCTGTCTCAAAGTCACAAGTTCACTTTTATGAACAATTGCAGTGCAGTTCCATCAGAATGCTTCTTAAATTGTTTTTCTTCCATAAAGGCTTTCTGTAGCAAGAAATGCTTTCCCTAACCCAAAGAGGCATTTGTATATCTTCTAAAGCAAGATCATTTATCCTTGCTTTGTTAATCCTGAAACTATTTTATTTTTGACTGATTGGCTGTCAGGTAGAAACTGTGATTTTCATTCCTGTCCAGAATCATATAGAAGAACACACATAAGTTATACTCTAAGCCATACATTAAGAAAATCCATCAATTACGCAATCTATCAGTTGGAAGTATAAAGACCCTATACATTAGCACTAGTGAATAAAACTATCATGGTTTTAACCCTGAGAAAAGTGGTTCTCTCAGAAATTGTCCATTATTTTAAAAAAAGACTAATATTTCATATTTCAAATGCGAATCTACTCAGGGAAATAATATTTTTTATGAATTCAACTTTCTGCTCTGTCTTATAAAGAAATGTGTTACAGAGATACCTGTGTAAATTTATCGGTAAAGCCAAATAAGGAAATCAGAGTGGGAAACACACTGTGCCCGCCAGCGCTGCTTGGGATGAAGCAATTGTAAAAGTCCATGTCCGGCATGCAGATGTGCTTTCAAACAGCTTCCAGAGACTTCTAGTACTGAATTCACACTTTGCACTTGCACTTTCATCTTGCACAGGCTATACACCGAGAAATGAAATGATGAGACCAACTGGAAGAAACACAACCAATCTTCGCACTCAGAACTGGCAAAATTCCCTTCGCTGATTAAGTACTTCTTTAGCTTTGCTCTTTATATCTGTTCTTTTCTGACTTACAAATATAATAGCAAGCATTTTTCCTTTAAAGTCCATCAGATTTCAAGCTGTGTATACATACAATATATGCTTTTTTTTAGCAGTTAGTAGCATCATCCACATTTGATGATGCCACAAACTGCAGTTCCTGAGTGCATTCACACCGCCTCAGGATACACAAAGGAGCATCGTTATGAAAGCCTCATCAGAAAAAAGCCAGCCTTATTCATGCTTATTATGCACAAAATACAGATTACAAAGTTTATTTTTTACCACAAAAAAAAAAAGTGCAGCCAACTTTTGCTCATATAAACTTCTTTTTGAAAAGCTACCGTATAAAATGGTAAAAGAAATGGCCAGAAAAGGGGGGGGGGGGCTCTCTCAATGCCTACAGGGGAAAAACTAAAGATCTACCACAGAATTTTTCTTTTTTTTTTTAAATTGTTGTTCTCCCCTCCTTCAAATCTTCCCCTTTCCCCCCAAATTCTGACATATTTTGGCCAAAAATGTTTCCCAGACTGTATTTAGAAGTGCTGCTACATTACTGTCGTGGTTTAACCCCAGCCAGCAACTAAGCACCACACAGCCGCTCGCTCATTCCCCCACTGGTGGGATGGGGGAGAGAATCGGAAGGGTAAAAGGGGAAAACTCTTGGGTTGAGATAAGAACAGTTTAATAACTAAAGTAAAATAAAAATAGAACAGTAGTAATAGTAATAATAACAATAATAATAAAAAATAATAATAATACAATAGTAATACAAAGCAAGTGATACACGATACAATACCCGCCGACCGATGCCCAGCTCGTCCCCGAGCAGTGATCACTGCCCCCCAGCCAACTCCCCCAGCTTATATACGGAGCATGACGTCATACAGTATGGAATAGCCCTTTGGCCAGTCTGGGTCAGCTGTCCTGGCTGGGTCCCCTCCCAGGTTCTTGTGCACCTGGCAGAGCATGGGAAGCTGAAAAGTCCTTGGCCAGTGTGAGCACTACTTAGCAACTACTTAGCAAGAAGGAAAGCATCAGTGTGTTATCAACATTGTTCTCATCCTAAACCCAAAACACAGCACCATACCGGCTATCAAGAAGAAAATTAACTCTATCCCAGCTGAAACCAGGACAATTACTTAATGGGATTTTTAGTTCAAGTGCCTCATTATTTTGACACACATGGCTCCCTGGATATGTTGTATCTTGCACACTGCGTGTCACTCAGCAGGAGGACGTGGTGATCCTGGGACACTTCTGACAAAGTTTTTCAACCAACTTTTTTGATTTTCAGTAGAAATCTGCATATTTCACATATTTCTTTCAGCCAAAAGTTTGGGGTTTTTGTCAAAATATATTTTCTGGCAGAACTTTTTCAGTCAATTCCATGTGGGAAGCTGAAGCAGAGTCCTCTGCGAAGGGAAAAGAGCAGCTTTAGCCTTGGCTAGGTTTTGCAATTGCAACATTACTCCAGACAGGAGGAGCTGGAATTAGTGGGTGCATGTCAGGAAAAAAAGGGAGGGAAAAAACTAACAACTTACAGTCCAAAGCTATATTACTGAATACATTGAAAATAACGTTAAAAAAATAACATCTGTAGTGAGAACAGTGTGTAACTCTCTGAAAGCAAACAGCAATATTTCTGACAATAGGGCAGCAATGGACTCTGAAAACATGGCGAGTTTTTAGAAGCGAAGTGAAACAAAATTAAGAAGACAAGATGCTGGTTTAACCCTGTGGTGGACTTGACCTTGGCTGGCTGCCAGGTGCCCACCAAGCTGCTATATCACTCCCTTCCTCAACTAGACAGAGGAGAGAAAATATAACGAAAGGCTCGTGGGTCAAGATAAGGACAGGGAGATCACTCAGCAATTACCATCATGGGCAAACCAGACTCGACTCAGGGAAATTAATTTAATTTATTGCCAATCAAATCAGAGTAGGATAACGAGAAATAAAAACAAATCTTAAAACACCTTCCCCCTACCCCTCTTCCCCTCCCTTCTTCCCAGGCTCAACTTCACTCCCAGCTTCTCTACCTCCTCCCCTCCAGTGGTGCAGGGGGATGGGGAATGGGGGTTGCAGTCAGTTCATCACACATTGTCTCTGCTGCTCCTTCCTTCTCACACTCTTCCCCTGCTCCAGCATGGGGTCTCTCCCACGGGAGACAGTCCCCCACGACCTTCTCCAATGTGGGTCCTTCCCAGGGGCTGCAGTTCTTCACGAACTGCTCCAGCATGGGTCCCCCATGGGGTCACAAGTCCTGCCAGCATGGCTCCTCTCCACGGGTTCACAGGTCCTGCTAGAAGACCTGCTCCAGCGCAGGCTCTCCATGGGGTCACAGCCTTCTTCAGGCACATCCACCTGCTCCAGCGTGGGGTCTTCCACAAGCTACAGGGTGGATATCTGCTCCACTGTTAACCTCCATGGGCTGCAGGGAGACAGCCTGCCTCACCATGGTCTTCACCATGTGCTGCAGGGGAATCTCTGCTCCGGCGCCTGGAGCACCTCCTCCCCCTCCTTCTTCACTGACCTTGGTGTCTGCAGAGTTGTTTCTCTCGCATATTCTCATTCTTCTCTTCCGACTGCTGTTGCAGCAACTTTTTCCCCCTTCTCAAATATGTTATCACAGAGGCACTACCACCATCTCTGATTGATTGGCTCAGCCTTGGCCAGTGGCGGGTTTGTCTTGGAGCTGGCTGGCACTGGCTCTATTGGACATGCGGGAGGCTTCTGGCATCTTCTCACAGAAGCCACCCCTGTAGCCCCCCCACTACCAAAACCTTTTCATGCAAACCCAATACATACCCTTAAGTACTTCGCTCCAGCTGCTTATTACAACTGTAATGCATGGTAAGAAATTAAGTTTGAATAAAAGAATTTTCTAATTAAAGAAAAAATTGTGCCATAGGAAACACACACCAGAGAACTTCAGCCACAAATAATCAAAACTGAGCTGATCATAAAATCATAGAATCATAGAATGCTTTGGGATGGAAGGGACCTTTAAAGGTCATCTAGTCCACCCCCCCTGCAATTGGCAGGGACATCTACAACTAGATCAGGTTGCTCAGAGCCCCATCCAGCCTGTCCTTGAATATTTCCAAGGATAGGGCATCTACCACCTCTCTGGGCAACCTGTTCCAGTGTTTCACTACCCTAACTGAAGTCAATTATCTGTAAACATTACATATGCTGAGTTTATTTTCCTTTTTCAGCTTATGAATTAATTGCTTCCTGTATGTCATTTTTTTTTCCCCAAGGATCTTTCTCTTTGAGTTGTCATCTTTTCTTATCTCAGCTAAAACACAAACCCAGTGACATGAGGGTCCAGGTGACATTTTCACCTATGTCCTCAGCTAGACCTACAAAAAAAAGGACCTGCCATGCCATTACTCAGGCAGAAAGCAGGAGGTTTATTGTCTTTTAGGTCCTAAGAAGCTTGACAAGAGACTTTTATGAACATCGCCCACAGAAAAGGACAACACCAGCTCTTATAGAGTTCTACAGAAAAAAAACAATGCTTTCAGCATGATTTGGTGAAAAAGGTGGTACAACACTGGAACACAGCCTTATAGTTTAACATAGCTTTGGTCCAAAATTAAAATAGCTTATTTTTAAGATGACAAGGTGAGTGAAAGAACAGGATACTATCATATCACAAGATTTTATACTCCTTTGTCACGCTTGCTACCTTGCATATTTTAGAAGCTGCCAGAAAACTGTTCAGAGGTGTCAAAAATGTGCAGAGTTAGGCCCTGCACACTGCGGGCTCAGAAAGTTCAATTAGACACAAAGGAGGGGAAAAATATCAATGAAAACCCAAATTTACAGCAAGGTGGACTTTTGCGGCAGAAAATACAGCATTAGAGGAGGAAGAAGTGTCTGATATCCTCCAGTTCTTAGGTTCTTAATGGTCAGACTTCAGTCCTGGATACTTCAGAGAGAATGGTCTTCCTGGCTGGGGACATAATCTGAGCAAAGGAGAAAAGTCAAGTTTCTATGGTTGTGTCGATCAGCTACCACACAACCACTAACAATACATGATCACTCAGCTGAGAGACTTGGCAGAGAATCATTGCGCCAGGTTATGGCATCAGCTTGCTGGTGACCACACTCAACTTCATTTCTTCTTTTCACTGCACTTGAGCAGGACACATTCATTCCTCTTACCACAGTTTAGCAGAGATGGGGACTTGGATGAAGATTATCTAGGATACGTTTTAAGAAGCTAAGGCAGCTCCACATTAAAAATCCACCCTTTATAAAAATGGGTAAAAGAGAAGCAAACAGTCCAAATCCTGTGTTCATCTGTGCTTCTGCAGTGTCCCAGAAACAGTTTGCTAAGTAATACTCATAGCCAGGAATAATTTCCATGGACCTCTAACTCACTGCGAGCTTTGCATCTCTTACAGAATCTGAAGTACACTGGCTACGTTCATTTATACTAGAGGAAATTCTCTGTGAAATTATTCTTCTGTGGGGATGTGAGCATGCTTGCATGAAAAAAATACAACTTGGAACACATAATTTTAAAAGACATCTTTGTTCATATTTCAGGTCATGGCATCCTCCACTATCAATTTTTTTTGTCCATCCTAAAAACATTTATTACTTCTTCCAACTATTTGCTGACTATCCTTAGAAGAAACAGTCCAGGTATCTTATTCATACATTCACTTGTGGGTGCCCTGTTGGCCATGGCTATATTTGCATCGTAGAAATATCCCATCTTCTTTTCTTATGATAGAAGATCAACAAATGAAAGATGATAACTGCGTGGCCGTGAAGCTGCTTAAAGCCTTGTTAGTCTCTGCACAAGCTTCTGCTTTGAGATCTCCAGCGGTTCATGAGGAACATGAAGCTGTGTTCCCACAGCTTCTGCATCTCTAACTGCATCACAGTGCCCCAGCATCAGTCACTTCATGTTGTCCAACTCCCAGAGAGCCTTTCAGCTTCCTTCCACATTCTCATTTTCTACTTTTTGAAATATATCCCGTTTGATCTGCTTAAGCCAGAACTGTCCTCCTTTGCTGCATCTAAAGCTCGGACACACCATTAAATTCCAACAGGGTAAAAATGTATTGTCCATTAGAGGAGATTTAGTAACTAGCCATTTTTATGGCCTTAAAATACAGCAAAGATTGTATTTAATAAATCTTACACAACTTCCAATGCTGGTTATATTAAGTTGAAGCAAGCCTGTGTTTGCCACAGGCTGAGCATCCAGCAGGGAGACTGTGTGACACAGATGACTCTTAATTCATTAACTCAAACACAGTTTGAACCCTTAGTCTATTTACCAGTGTGATTTCCACATTGCAGCTGAGACATGGACTACCAAGGGCTCTCTGAAGCCCAGAGCACTCCAGAGATCTGGGGCACCTTTTATCAACATTTCCTTTGTCACTCAATTGCTGACAAGTCTGTCGTGTCTTTGGAGAAGACAATGTTGCAGTCCTTTGGGCTGCCTAGTCTGCCCAAAGCCGGTGAGGTGACAACCCCACCAAGAGAGGCTGACTGGATGGTGCCTAGTCTGTGCTCCAGGCTCCTCCACACAGCAAGTTACATCACTCCTGAGGATAAAGTGCACTCAGAAGTTTTTCCTCCTGCAAAAATCAGCTAGGTCACACGGGGCACTCCATCAGTCAAGGGGTATGAAAAAGTAGTCAGCATAGCCTCAAGCTCTACCTCAGGGTGAATCTAATAGCAAGTTAAATCTAAATTAAAAATCAATATGTTTTATTATCCAGCTTGAAGGACACACTTTGGTGAACAATAGCACAATATTTTTCTGAGCCTTTAAGAGGGTGAGACTCTTGCAAGTTTTGACTTCATTTGGGATCCAAAGACAGCTTGGCAAGTGCCACTGTTCTGAGACAAAACAAAAAGTTTGCCCAATTCCTCCAAAAACAACCTTCAATTTGGAAGAGTAGGAAAGAGCAACAGCTTGTTTTATTCCTGAAAAATACTCTTGGAACATCTAATTCATATCTTTCTAATTAAACTTGTTCAGAAAGCACAGTATCCAGAGGGCTTATATTGTACAAAAAGGTTTTTTTTCATATCATTAATATCAGAAAAACCTCTCATGAAAATGAACATTATAAAAATGGTTTGTACTACCCAGCATTTAAAAACCCCTTTGAGACTTTCAATAGCAGGATGAGAAGATCTAAAGCTTTGATTTGGAAGACGGTAAACTTTTACAGTTTTCAAAGCAGATCAAGTTTGAAGATTTAAAGCTTATGTAACACTGAAGAGTAAAGATTTAAACACTGGATTGGTAAGGGGTTCTTTGCCTAAACTGTGCTTTCTAATAACAATGCAAACACAAGCAAGGGGATCCACAGAGCAAACATGATCTCTCATCCTAGAGACAGAAAGCACCATGGCTGTTTTGGCTTCCTGCTCACTTGTATTCTAATACTAATTTCATGCTAGTGAGCATGACATTGTTAATACTGCAGAGCTCAAACTTTATTAGAGAATAACTAAATGCAAATATTTGATCAAATGACAAGTGGCATTATTTCTACTGACAAGTATTGTTTGTATTACTGTGACCCACAGTAACCCTAGTCAACAGCCAGAAAAGCAGAGATACAAATGATGACAGCTGCCACAACATGTGCAGATAGATGGAAGAAAGCACAGTTATCCCATTTTCCAGTGGATGAAAGCCTAGCAGGAGCTTTATTCTCCTCAAGAACAGAGCAAGGGAAGGTCACAGCCCAAATTCTTCCACTCCACAGAAGAAGAAACAGAAGCCTGTGGGGAAAAGCAACATCAGACTGGACTACACTGACCCATCTGCTGAAACTCTTCTCCTTTCTTCATTCTGTCCAGCCCAAAAGCAAGCAGAGGTGTTTGGAATAGAAGAAGTGTTTCATTTTGCCTTGCTTAAAAACAGCAGTGAGCTTTTTAGGTTTGAATGTGGTGTGGTGGTGCATTTCCTCCCCCCCCCCCCCGCCCCGACCGCTTTACGATCTCAGGAATTCCCATCAAGACTTGGCCTTTGTGCAATGAGTTTGGCATTTAAGCGTCCCTTGACCGTACCCAGGAACTCTTGCATGGCTAAGGTGGGGAGCACCACTGACCATACCAGGAACTCCAGTTGCCTGGCCAAGGTGGGGAATGAGAGTGGGAATAATCAGTCATCCCTTGACAGCCTTGGAACATATAATTGTGGATCATAACTCGGGCGCATCAGTACAGGAGGATCGGTACCAGCATTACTGGAATTTTTGAGAACTCCAGTAATTACCCTAAAACCCTAAATTTTGAGAACTCCAGTAATTACCCTAAAACCCTAAAATTTGAGAACTCCAGTAATTACCACTAAACCCAAGGGGAATTTTTAACAGGTACCTTTATATGCATATTGTGTGTGTGTGTGTGTGTGTGAATTGATTCAAATATTGTAGTAAATCCTATTTAATCACTTCATAAATGCTAAATTAACCAATGATTAATTGCTGCTAAATTCCTGTGATTCTCTCTTTAACTGTGAATAAACCTTAAACTGCTGCTAGGCATATATAATCCTTAGACATAAACCGTTGATAAAGTCTAAGGTGAAGTCTGGATGCAGCTGCACCTAGGCTCCTCTCTGAGAAGGAGTTTAGAAAGCAAGGGGCTCCATTCTGAACCTTGTGACTCAACAGGAGGGTCTCCTTTACCCCCTTGTATTTTCAGTCTCTGTATAAATTGTTCTAATTTGCTTCTACCTCAATTTTTTCTTTATATATATTCCATTCATTTAATAAGTAATAGAGTGAACCTTGCCATTGAACTCTGTTAAATCACACTTTTATAAATTTCTATTAAAATAATTTTTTGCAAATATCTTTGATGGTAATTCTTTAAGTGACCTAACCACTCATCCGCGACATGTGGTATCCATAGTACAAAAAAAGACAATATAGAGAAGAATTGGGCTATTTTTATCTGGAAAAAAAAATTTGAAGTAAAACCTTCTTTGGAACCAGGCAAGTGAGGAAAAGTATTTTGCTATAGTAAAAGGAATAATTTTCTTTCTTTCTGTTAAAGCTCTGCTGTCTCCTCTTGTTTTGCTCAAGGTATGCTAAAGTTTTGTCTTCAAAACTGACATGTTTTGAAATCCTCATAATGTATCTTTCAGGAGTTCAGAAATAATGAAAATCCCTTTGAACTTAAAAAAAGGCACAGATGTTCAGCATTTCTAAGAATTCAGCAGTTTTTTTCTTTAGGATGCATACTTTTTATGAGAAACTGATACTGATACAATGATATGTAGGAAAATATGCAAAAGAATAAGCAAATACTTTTGTACAGATCAGACAGATGGTGCCTGCAGATGAAACGCCTTTCTGAAGACATGCTTGTAGCATAAAGACTAGATCATATGCAGTCCTGACAGAACTCCAATGGACTTCAGAGTTCTTTAGGAGAGGTATATTTGACCCATAAACCTCTAAGAAGCTATTTGTGTGGTCAGAAGACTGTTTAGAAACAAATTTAGGAAGGAAGTCAGGACTGAATCATTGATAATTCACAATTCACCCCTCACAAAGGTGAACTTACTTACAAAAATAGTATGTACAATAAGCAATTCATTCTGCTCTTGACGTGTGGAAACAGACTCCACAACCCGTAAGGTTGTAAAGTAGGTATGTTTATTCAGCGCTGGGCAGCACGAGGGGTCATCCCGCCAAAGTCGTGCACGCCCACGTGGTAGCTCGTCCTGGATTTATACGACAAAGTGTTACATACACATAAGATTTCCCAATACGCCTATACATACGCATGACCTGTCCCCGCTTTGTATTAAAATTAGCCCCAAGAGGTCGTTTCCATAAACTCCTCCCAACTGCGCTTGCGCAGTGCTTCCTGGTGGTGGTCGCGGGGATCATGGGGATGAAGGCTGATGACTCCTCTTCGTCACCGCTAGTAACCCCTTGTTCTTGCGCAGACTCAGTTGCTCCTTGGCTCTTGTCCAAATCGCAGGGTCGGTTTCAGCTGGTTCTTGAGACAAGTTTCTGTTCTTATCAGGAGCTGTCCTTTGTTGTGAGACTACCAGGATCCTCGCTTTAATCACCTTGTACAATAGTTAGATAAGCGTAGTTACACTCTAAAGCCCCTTTTCACTCTCACTATTAACCAGAGTTGCATAGCTAAATACCAGAATTTTCCTGCAGAAATCTTTACAATTGAGAGATGAGACTGTGGCTTTTTGAGAGAGATATTTTCAAAACCAGGATTTTTGTACAGGATGATGCCATACCATGACAGAGGCACTGAAGCATCAGCAATGGAAATGTTATCACTGAAAAACAATGATGTTTTGCACTAGCCAAGCAAAAGTTATTTTTGTTCCTCCCCAAAACAATTCAGGCAAGATTTCCTCAAGTTGATCTGTTTCTTTGTCAGCGCTATGTTTTCTTTCCTTCTTCCCTACAACAATGAAAACCAGAAAACAAACACTGAACCAAATCCATCTGTGGCTCAACCTCACTGATTTATTTGCAGCAGGAATGGATCTGACTGCCTACATCTGTCGTGGTTTAACCCCAGCTAGCAACTAAGCACCATGCAGCCGCTCGCTCACTCCCCCACTGGTGGGATGGGGGAGAGAATCAGAAGGGCAAAAGGGGAAAAATCATGGGTTGAGATAAGAACAGTTTAATAATTGAAGTAAAATAAAAATAGAACAGTAGTAATAGTAATAATAACAATAATAATAAAAACAAGTAATAAGAGTACAATAGTAATACAAAGCAAGCGATACACTGTGCAATTGCTCACCACCCACCGACCAATGCCCAGCATGACTCCCAAGCAGCGATCGTTGCCCCTCCCCCGGCCAACTTCCCCCGCTCATATACTGAGCATGACATCATGTGGTATGGAATAGCCCCTTGGCCAGTCTGGGTCAGCTGTCCTGGCTGTGCCCCCTCCCAGCTTCTTGTGCACCTGGCAGAGCATGGGAAGCTGAAAAGTCCTTGACCAATGTGAGCGCCACTTAGCAACTGCTTAGCACTACTTAGCAAGAACCAAAACATCAGTGTATCATCATCGACATTGTTCTCATTCTAAACCCAAAACACAGCCCCATACCGGCTACCAAGAAGAAAATTAACTCTATCCCAGCTGAAACCAGGACACTAAGCAATAAAAAGGATTCTAGGTTTCATTAGCATATTCATGTTCAATGGATATGTTTAAAATATTACTTGAACTTCAGTTTTTAAGGACACAGGATAAGGTTGTTTTCTCTTAACTTGAGTAGCCTAGCAGTTGAATACTTGAGGTTAAGCTAGTGTTAAAAGCTAGCTCCTTTTATAGTTAATGGAGAAGAACAGTCATTGTCAAAGGCTGATTCAACCTATTGTAAGATGTCTTCTTTGACATTTGGGACGAATTGTCCTTGGGAGCTGCTTAGGCTGAAGTTACAGGCAATAAAAAGGAGAAAGGAATAAAATACTGTATTTTATGCAGTTATTCCTCTCCAGTTAAATGAGTGCAGAGTCAAAACCAGAACTTTCTCCAAGTGGATCCAAAGTCTGCGCTGAACAGGGGCCAGAGAAAGCTCAATGCTGGCAGAGTGCTGGCACCTGCTTTCCCAGTCCCTGATTGTTTTCTCATCATCTTCTCTTTTCCACTGGAATTTAACCTTCAGTATTTTGGTAGCTCCTACCAACTGAAACAAGGTGCTTTCCATAAGTACTTGTATTGTGCAGGAGGTAAGGGAGAAAGTTTCTTGCCTGCCTGAGCTCTAAAACAAGCTGAATCAAGTTCTTTCCCCTCCGATCTGCACTGTTGTCAGTTGAGCCCCAAGTCTGGATTCCCCTCAGGTCTGTAGAGATTTGGATTTGGATCAAAGTCTTCTTTCAGGTACTGCAGTTTTAACAAAGGATCATTCCTGACATCCTGTATTATTTGCCTGACATTCTCCAGGTAAAATATTCACCAAACTGCTCTCTGCTTTATGGTATTTTCTTTTCAGTGTCCCAGTTGCATCCATTGCCCATCGTGAGGTACTTCTGTCAGTCATGTCTTCCTCAGAGAAGATGGAAGGAGATAAGAGGAATGAAATTTCATCTGCAGGGGAGGTAATGGGGAAGAAGGGCAGTAAAAGGAGTTTCCTGCAAAGCCTGGACTGGTAACATTGGCAGGCAGCTGAAAGTTGTTCAAGCAGAGATAGCCTTAACATTGGGGAATGGATTACTGAACAGCCCCTTCCTCAGCTGGTGAATGCAGCCTGGTTTTATCCATCATTTTCCATTTTTGGGATATTTTTCTCTCCTTAAGCTGTAATCATACTATTTTATGATGTGTTTGAACTGGATGTTTCTTTCAGGCAACCCCACCTGCATTTTTCTCTCTTTCTGGTCCCATGTGTTTACATACCTTTATAATTTCAAGGCTACTGGGAGAGGAGCCAGGGACTTTCTGCAAATGAAAACTGAGATTGTCATTTAGAAAATAACAGAGGCTGAGTCTTTGCTTGATTCTCTTTCCACTGGAGTACAAATTTCAAAACTCAAACCCAGTTCTAAGCAAACACTTTCAAACTTCTTGGCATTTTACTGTGGAAAGCTCCTGTCTGTGAAGGATTCTGGCATAGTTTTCTGTAGGCAGCAAATCACAGGGAGTCCAGTTAATTATAGCTAGTGTTACTGGTGAACCTCCACCCTATGCATGACAAAAATGGAGGCGAATTAACAGGATTGTGACATTGAACAGGTTATGTAGTGCTTAGGGACATGGTTTAGAGGTGGACCAGGCAGTTAGGTTAACAGGTTGGACTCGATGATCTCAGAGGTCCTTTCCAACCTTAACGATTCTATAATGCCCCTGACAACCAGTCTCTGATAGGAAACCAGAATCAAAGGAAAAAGTCACTCTCAAAACTCTGGCTAAAACCAGAAACATCCTTTAGCTCATGCAGTAGTACTCATGAAGAGTTGAGAATGGCACCGGTCACCCCAAGATGGTATTATCCTAACAGGACTACTCATGCGGGGTACCCAGTGGCAAGAGTCCTTAACCTCTGATGTGCAGACACTGCCAGCTGCCTCCCCTGACACATCTCAATTTCATTCACGCTGTTTCTCCCCTTGCTCCTTCTAGCAGTTTACAAATGCCTGTCAGCTTTCCCCAGTTGCAAGATGGAGTAGTTGGGTGATCGGCTGTCCCTGCTCTGTTGTTTCAACAGCTGTTGTCTGTGCATGGGTGCCTCTACTTCAGGGGCTTAATCAGGCAAAATGAAATCTTGTGTGCTGAGTTGGAGCAGGAGAACCTCCATGGTCATCTTTCAAAATGTCATTAAGTAAGTTGAAAAATGTTATCAGAACCTGCTTCTAAGAATAGAAAAACATTAAAAGCAGTATGTGTCTGAGATTTTCAAATGTTGTATTAGCATAATTCATTTCAGTAACTCCCAGAATGACCAACCCCTTCTCAGACCTGGGCTCAGAAGGGAGTCCTCACCTGTGAGAGCTGCTCTTGCACTGCTCATGTTTGCTGCAGAAGCACAGCAGGGTTGGGGCTGAGGCTTTGAAGGTTGTATTGCTCTAGTAACATCATCTGAAATACAAGATATTTGGCCTCAGCCAAGAGCAAGGAGGGCCTTCAAGTGCTAGCATGTGTTTTTTCTTTGAGCATGCTAATGGGATTGTTATATTTTAAAAGCAGTGACTTACTGTAGCCATGCTGGGAACCATCCACTTTAATAGAGCAGGCAAACAAGTTCGAGTGCCTGAGTGTGTTTGTTCCCTGACCATATTTAACTTATTTGGGTAGACAAAGCCTTACAGTTTACAGCCTGATGGGGCAAGTTCTTGTTTAATTCTTTTGGTGAGAAGGAGAGGACTTAAGAGGATGGAGTGCCATTTTGGGCCATGAAGCTTCAGGAGTGGCATTATGTATCCGTGGTACACAAAGAGCATGTCACCTGGAGAGGAACCAAGTTAGTGGTGGGTGCTCTATGCCCTGGCAGAGCATCTCTCTTAGGACAATGAGGCTGCTGAGCTCTGCTGGCAAGGATGGCTTAGAAATGTAAGGATGCCATTCACAGAAAGCCAAAGGTGTCACTGTTTCATAGCTGAGGGTCAAGTAGGAATAAGCCAGTTAGAGTAGTGGAGTTCCTTGTCACTCCAAAGTATAAAAGTCAAACAGGAGTGTATGAGGATTGCTTCTCCATATGGAAATATGGAAGCAAGTTTTCAGGAGTGATTTCTGCTTGCAGCTGCTGAGGTCTGACCAGGGCGTTGGTTTTTGTACAAAAAGTTTTAGTTCATTGGTCAAGCTGGAAAATAAGAGGGATTTGAGTGTAAGAGGGAAATGAAACATATGTTAGGGTGTGCTCTGAAACGTGATTTTGATGTGATGAAAAACAAAAAGAAAATTGGAAAGTTATTTCAGGTTTAAAAGCATTTTGCTCAGGCACAAATAAAGCATTTTTAATTTCTAGGGTGAAATGAAACATTTTTAGCTTTCATGTTCTTCAGACTGTTTTAAGTAAACAGAACTGTATTCAGGCTGAAAATATTTTCATAATTTAAAAAAAAAGTCTCATTTTGAAAATATTGAAGTGAAGAATTTGACTTTTATGGTGTTTCTTTGACTGAATTAATTTTAAGGTACCAACATTAATTTGTGAATAGTTTCAGTTGACCTGAATCTACATTTTTGGTGACAAAAGTAGCAGACTGAAAGTTTTCCTGCAGCTCTGGATGGTATTCATATGTCAGAATAGCACTTTCTCAGTCACTTGAATCTACAACCATAGAGACAACCAGTTAAACAGTGTAGTAATGTCAGAAATGAATGCTGTAATAGTATTTTGATGAATACTCTCTATGCTAACTCATAGCAAGTCAACAATGCTAGTCATTACTAACTGCTGTTACAGAATAGCGTTTCTCAGCCTTTTTTTTAGTTGCAGGATGTGCTGGTTTTGGCTGGGATAGAGTTAATTTTCTTCATAGTAGCTAGTATGGGACTATGTTTTGGATTTGTGCTGAAAACAGCGTTGATAATTCAGGGATGTTTTCATTACTGCTGAGCAGTGCTTACACAGAGTCAAGGCTTTTTCTGCTTCTCACACCACCCCACCAGCAAGTAGGCTGGGGGTGCACAAGAAGTTGGGAGGGGACACAGCTGGGACAGCTGACCCCAACTGACCAAAGGGTCATGTGATGCTGTCCTGGTTTCAGCTGGGATAGAGTTAATTTTCTTCTTAGTAGCTGGTATAGTGCTGTGTTTTGGATTTAGGATGAGAATAATGTTGATAACACCCTGATGTTTTAATTGTTGCTAAGTAGCGCTTACACCAGTCAAGGACTTTTCAGCTTCCCCTGCTCTGTCCGGCGCACAAGAAGCTGGGAGGGGGCACAGCCAGGGCAGCTGACCCAGACTGGCCAAAGGGCTATTCCATACCATATGACGTCATGCTCAGTATATAAACTGGGGGAGTTGGCCAGGGGGAAGCGATCACTGCTCAGGAACGGGCTGGGCATCAGTCAGTGGGTGGTGAGCAATTGTGTTGTATATCACTTGCTTTGTATATTATTATTGTATTATACTATTATTATTATTATTACTACTACTACTACCATTCTATTCCATTTTACTTCAGTTATTAAACTGTTCTTATCTCACCCCACAAGTTTTCTGACTTTCACCCTTCCAATTCTCTCCCCCACCCCACTGGGGGGGGAGTGAGCGAGCGGCTGTGTGGTGCATAGTTGCTGGCTGGGGTTAAACCACGACAGATGCCATATGACATCATGGTCAGCATATAAAGCTGGGAGAAGAAGAAGGAAGGGGGGGACATTCAGAGTTACAGCATTTGTCTTCCCAAGTAACCGTTATGCGTGATGGAGCCCTGCTTTCCTGGGGATGGCTGAACACCTGCCTGCTGATGGGAAGTAGTGAATGAATTCCTTGCTTTGCTTTGCTTGTGCATGCGGCTTTTGCTTTCCCTATTAAACTGTCTTTATCTCAACCCATGAGTTTTCCCCTTTTACCCTTCCAATTCTCTCCTCCATCCCACCGGGGGGGAGTGAGTGAGTGGCTGTGTAGTGCTTAGTTGCTAGCTGGGGTTAAACCACAACAGTCCTTTTGGTGCCCAACGTGGGGCTTGAAGGGTTTGAGATAACGACAGATTTAATTGGAATGTGCTAGATCGAATTTATAGCTGTTAGTGCTGTTTAGCTATTAATCGGCAGGCTTCTGTGCTTGCCATGGGGCTTGCTTGCCTTACTGTATTTTAGAGTCTAGTGCTCGTTAGTGGCTGCTTTTTGCTTTTGCTGCTTGCTGTACTGCTGAACTGCTTATCTTACTCTGCTGTGCCTGGGAACATTTTGATAACAGTAATGGCCATGTGCCTGGGCTGGCAGAGGGCCAGGGCATCGCTGCTGTTTCTGTGCTGCTGTACTGGACAGGCTGGAACTCCAGTGTGAACTGGAGTCGAAGGGACTGTGACCTGTGGATGAGTCCATGTGGGAGCAGGACACCCCAAAGCGTCTGTGGATGTGGATAATCCCATGCCAGAGCAGCCCATGGAAGTTAAGGGTGGAGCAGATATCCACCTGCAGCCCGTGGAGGACCCCATGCCGGAGCAGGTGGATGCCCGAAGGAGGCTGTGACCCCGTGTGAAGCCCGCACTGGAGCAGGCTCCTGGCAGGACCTGTGGAGAGAGGAGCCCATGCTGGAGCAGGTTTGCTGGCAGGACTTGTGACCCTGTGGGGGACCCACGCTGGAGCAGTTTGTGAAGGACTCACGTTGGAGAAAGTCGTGGAGGACTGTCTCCCGTGGGAGGGACCCCAAGCCAGAGCAGGGGCAAGGGGAGGAGTCCATTGCAGTGTTAAACCCAATGGTCTGGTCCAAAGGGGCCAGGGGTGGAGACTGCAATGGAAATACCTTTAAATTGTTGTAACCCAGGATTTGAGTTGCATGTTATGGGAATTGCCATAGCAGGAACCACCTGAACCAATGGAGGAGAAGCCTTACAAGAAGCAGTGCAAGTGCAGCAGTGACCCGACCTGAGCTGGCTTTGGTGCCCAATAACTCCACGCAACACACCACCTCTCCTGTCCTGAGTGACCACCATCACAATGGAGCCCAAAGTCATGGACTAAATGAACTCAATGGACATTATGTGGACATTTGTGGATGTTTATGGACATTTTAAAGACATTTCACAGGGGTGGTCCATAGACTAAGGGAATGCTACCTGTATATTGTATCAAAGGATGGGAAGGGGGGGGTGGTTAATGAGGATGTATTGGATAATGTGGGACCTGAGCATGACGTAAATGGTATGGAATAAGGGGTGGATACTGTGCTGGTTTCAGCTGGGATAGAGTTAATTTTCTTCCTAGTAGCTGGTATAGTGCTGTGTTTTGGATTTAGGATGAGAATAATGTTGATAACGCACTGATGTTTTAGTTCTTGCTAAGTAGGGCTCACACCAGTCAGCTTCCCATGCTCTGCCAGGTGCACAAGAAGCTGGGAGGACAGGACAGCTGATCCAAGCTGGCCAAAGGGCTATTCCATACCATATGACGTCATGCTCAGTATATAAGCTGGGGGAAGAAGAAGGAAGGGGGGGACGTTCGGCACGATGGTGTTTGTCTTCCCAAGTAACCATTATGCGTGATGGAGCCCTGCTTTCCTGGAGATGGCTGAACACCTGCCTGCCCATGGGAAGTAGTGAATGAATTCCTTGCTTTGCTTTGCTTGTGCGCGCAGCTTTTGCTTTCCCTATTAAACTGTCTTTATCTCAACCCATGAGTTTTCTCGCTTTTACTCTTCCGATTCTCTCCCCCATCCCACCAGGGGGGAGTGAGTGAGTGGCTGTGTGGTGCTTAGTTGCTGGCTGGGGTTAAACCACGACAGTTCAGCAACCATACTTTTCACAGACAGTTGCAAACCAAACTGCTGAGATTCATTTCTTGTTAACTTGGAAGTTTCTTTGTGAGGGTGAAACTATGAGCAGGGTTGCAGCCTGCAAAGGGGCTGCATCCTGTTTTGGGGCCACCCAACAGGCTGGGTAAACACAGGAGTGGTGGCATCTCACAGCTGCTCTGCGCTGCCTGTGTGTGTTTGCCTCTCACCTCCTCCATGAGAGGAGGCAGGAGCAGCTGGTCCCAGCTGGTTCTGTACCGATTATTTGCAAGCATAGAGAGACGCAAGTGGCTGCTTTTGCTTTATTTGCTGAAGGGAAATGATGATGAGCCAGAGAGGAGTTCCTGTGGCACACAGGTAGGCTCTTGGAGACCTAGGCTCTCGGAGACCTAGGCTCTCAAACTCACTTGACATTTCTGGTTCTTCTGCATGGGGGAGCATAAACAGACAAAATAGTGTTGGGCACATTGGTTTTGTGGTGATGGTGACAGTACATGGAGGATTTTGTGAAGAGTATCTGTGTGGAAGGAGTCCTTCCTCAGTTGTTAGAAGTCTGAAAAAAACTAATATGAGCATCCTGGGTGTAAAGAGAAGCAGTCAGTCCTCTCCGGGGAAGGGCAGGGAAATCTCAAGGTGTTTGCAGAGAGCTGAGCAAGACTGCAAGTGGGAAGAGAGACCTCCTGTTTTCCCTCAAGGGGAATCCCAAACCCTCCCCTTCTGTTCTGCAGCTGTTTATCCCTGGTCAAACCACAGGAAACTTCTTATACCTTGGCTGGAGGATGGACCAGTGTGGAAGGAAGCACATGTTAGGGACTGGAGAAGAGCGTTATGCTGACCTATCATCTGCCTCCTTTGCTGTACTTCAGCTCGTGGTTCTGTTGGGGAACAGAATGTTTCTTCACTTTAGGAATTTGATAGATACCTGTACCATGCAGAATTCAGTGTCTGATAAAAGAGGAGTTGCACAACATTTCTGAAATAAAATGTTTGCACAGGGAAATGCACCAGTTTACTTATAATCCTTGAATCAACTGTGATTATGTTCAGCGATTCTTTCTTGAAGAAAAGACTGCTAATGTTCACCAGTTTTAGATTTAGTTAGTATTGTGAATTTAAATATGTAAATGTGGGTACATAAGCTGCCTTAATGGCTTTTGCCCAAGAGGAATGGCTCTCCCCAGTCCCTGTAGTACAGCACCCAGCCCACTGCTGAGTACACAGGCTTATTAAAGCCCAGGAAGTGGAGGCCCTTTTCAGCTGCCTTCTTGAGTCCCTGTAGTGGCTGGCTGCAATCTGCACAGCTTGAAAACCTGTGAGGAAGAGGAGGTAAGGTTTTTATTTTCCTCAAAATGTCACTTATGAAACTTGGGAGTTCAATGCATTGAGGCATAATTATGGAGAGGAGGGTTTATTTGCTTAAAATAATGTGTTTATTTTACTCTTCTCTTAATCTGTTGACTTTGGTATGCCTGGTTTTAGAATAAATGCTGCCCTGGATAGCAAAGTATTTATCTTGTGACTTCAGGTATTTCTGCATAAAATCGCCACGGAAAATGTAATTAAAATAGGCAAATTCGGAATGGGGAAATGGAATCTCCCCAGTGTCAAAAGAACATGGGATGTCAAGGAAGACTAGATGAGAAACAGAAATTAATGTATGCGTCATCACTCAGAATCTAATTATCTAGCATTACCTGAAGTGTATTATAAAGTGTAATGCTAGAGTATTTGCAGGTCTCTGAAGAAGTAAATGTATTATTGTGCAGCTCCAACACACATTTTTCTTTTTAGGTCTCTCTCAAAACTCAAAAATGAGGACTAAGTAGATGCTAATTGCTGTGAACTAGCTATATATTGTTAGTCTCCAATGTTTCTCATTCACAAATATGTTGCTACATGCTTAAATACATGCTGATTGTCATCATTTTATAGTTATTTTTAAAACACTCTGCATGACATAGCCTGCTCTGACTGCAGGAACACATTAAGGGGATTTTCTCAGTGGCTTATGGTTTATGACCACAAGCTAGATGGTCCCAATGCTATTGAAGGCAGTGAACCAAGCCATGGGGCCAGGCTATGTCTTCTGAAATAATTATTAGGATAGAGTCTATCCTAATAGTCCTCAGTGTAAGAATATGCAGGCCAAAAACTGTAGTTTGCATCTTAACAGGACAATTAGGACCTGAAGTCCATGGTGACCTCCAATTAAGTTTACTTGCTAAATTTCTATGGCTGTTTTGAAAACAAACCATGGATTCCTATTCAGTTAAGCATTGCAATGTTGGAAGCAACGATGGTGGGCATCTTTCAGAATTTGGTTTTAAGTTACATCAAAATGACTATCTATCTGGTAACAATGTTGTTTAGATGCTTTGTAAAAAGTTCACTTTACTTAAATAGAGTAAACTGAGGCAAGATACAGTGGATGCCCCAAGACCAGAAATGAGAAAATATGCTTTTGAATGAATTTATTTTGCATATTTTGTATTTCAGAAGAAATTGCAGTAACTTGTGTGTATACTATATAATCATAAGATGAGGAAGAAACATCTATGTCTCTCTTTGGAATTGAAAAATATCATGAAAGAAATAATACACCCTTAGAAGCATATTTGTTCCCTACGCATGAGATGATAGATGATTGTTCACATAACATTGAGTGGCAAACGTGAGCATGAAGTCCCACACTAATTAATCTTTATCTTCTTTATAGCAAGAGGAAAACTTGCTTTCAAGAGAAATTTGAATTGTCCCCACAAAGAAAATGGAATACTGTAGGCTTTGTCGTTAACATGAAACCATCCTCAAGCCAGGTTAGAGTACGTATGTTAAAAAGTTCAAATATGGACAATAAAAGTCTGTAAGAACAGGTGAACAAAATATGAGAAGAAAGCCATGCACCCATTCTTTAGATGGATTCCAAAAGTCAACTCATCCCCATACTGTCCCTCTAGACGTTCACAGCCTTCTGTGTCAACAGGCCCTGTTCATGGAAAAGAGCCTGTCAGCAAGGGGACACACTTGCTTTTATACCTCAGACTGATTACTGGAGTTGATTCTGACTGAAATTGTGCCCTGCTTTTGGAACATTTGAGTCATGGTACAATTACATTTTAATAAGTCAGAGAAGCTGGAGAGAACCATGTTGGGAAGACCTGCTATGGAAGTCTGTTTGTAAGGCACAGTTTGAGAAAGCTAAATAGGAAGAAGGCGTGGAGGTTGGAGGCTAATTCACTGAATGTTCAGTAATGTGGAAAAGAGTGTCTCTGTCTCAATCTATCAAAAGAGATTTAAAAAGAAACAAGCAATAGAGACGTGATTATACGACAGTGTAAGACAGAGTGTAGCAAAGCCTGATCTTAGTTAAAGTGGTACAAGTCTGAAATAACCAGGGTCCAAGAGCTAGGAAGCGCTCTTAGTTTTAGCAGCTTTAACATAACTTTGAGGTTTAAACTGTGACTCCTGGCCCAACTGTGCAATAGTGTTATGACTCCTTTAAAAATACCCCTGAATATAGTTTCTGACAGTCTGTTCTTTATTTTGTGCCAGATAATATTGATGTACATAACAGACATGTTTTGAAAGCCTGTTGGAGTGTAGATTTTTTTGTAGGCTTTGGGTCAGATCTTCTATATGGTGGGTTTTTTTTAGCAAAGAGGTATCATCTACAGCTCACCAGTAGAAGCAGCAAACTCTGTCTTTTTAAGCACAGTGTGAAACCCATAGGTAGGTGTTGTGATACAACCAATCAGCTGGAATTATTAGGTGTTGGTTTTTATCTCCAGTTTTGGTATCCAACATGATGGAAAAGAAAATGACTGTGAGCCTGTTGGAAAGTGCCCATATATTATGTCCCAGCAGTTGCAGTATGATCCTACTCCACTCACCTGGTTGCAGTGCAGCAATGAATACATCACACATTTCCTAGAGTGAGTGATCAGGTTGTAGAATTTCCCTGAAATGAGTACAACTGTGTATGAGATGTTTATGTGGAGTTTAAAGTAAATCCTGTATTATTACATTACTAGATATAGGGTTTTTTAGTGTGCTTGAGTTAATTCCCATGGAGAGCATACCCCAAGCTTATTGCTCACTTAGTATTTGGGAAAAGCCTCCATTATATTCTTGTTTTCTGGGAGTGAACTCGAGTCTTGTCATATTGGCTCAGGTTTGGTACAATCTGCAGCTTTTTGCAGTTATCAGGAAGAAAGAAGCTTTTCCATCAAGGACTCTGATGGAACATCATAGACCTTGCCTTTGGCCACAATGACATGTGTGTGACTTCAATGACTTGTTCAAATTCATCATGTTCCTTTTAAGAGCAACAATATGGTATAACTTTAACTAGAGGCTGTGGTGTGTTCTGAAGCCACTCTGCAAACCATAATGACCTCATGATATTTCCACTTTGACAAGCTATATTTCGCCTTTGTAAACCGCCCCCCTTGATAGATGGAGAGCTGTTAGAGGGATTTCCTCTGTCAGGTATAGGAGGAGGTGATGATAGCTGAGAGCTGCCCTGCCTCAAGAAAATCAGCATAAGAACCACATATAGTCCTTTGCTTTTGCAGACTTCAGTGATCCTTCTCCAAAGTGTGAAACTGGGATAAGGGCTGAATTGTTATTGATACTGGGGCTGCTCTTGAGCAGGCAGTTTCTTCTGTATTTTCAGTTTTTTTTCTCTCCTCTAAGGTTCCATAAACTACCAGAAATGAGTGTTGTTTGTTAGCAGCATTTCAGCATATCTTAGCTAGAATCTGGAAGTATTGTTTCCAAAGGCCATATAGAAAAATACCATTAAACAATTAGATACTGAAAGTCTGTACAGAAGTGTCAAAAAAAAGTGTGTGTGGGTGTGGGTGTAAACATGCAATTTTTATCTTTTAGCTGAGGATGGGGATTCTGTCTAGATGATATCCCCCAAAAAGGAGTTTTAAAGTCCCCAATCATCGCTCCTGGAGTGATTTATGATGTGCATCACCAGTGCCAGCTTCAGTACGGTTCCAATGCTACTTTCTGTGAAGATGTCGGTATAAGTGTTTTTCTTCATTCTCCTAATGAGAACTTAAGCTTCTTGAATAGTGTGGAAGTGGAGTCAGTGAACCTCAGTTCCTAACTACAAATGCAATGTTCAGAGTCTCGTAGGCTAGATGTGCGGTGCAGGCATTGCCTAACACTGTTTTAATTTTGCTCTTCAGATTCTGGAAGTGAGTTGTTGCACTGTTTGCCTTGTATATTCCAAGACATTTACTGGATCTGGCCCCATATCTACTGTTAAATGCTTGTCCTTCAGTGGTGGAGTCATTTTGGTTTAAAACTTATAATACTGATATTAGGTAAATTATCAATGGAGCTTAATTCCCATTTTAAAAATAAATATGCTTCAAGCTTATAGCTTTCAACTGACCAAATCACTCTGGGAACAAATTTTCACTTCCAGGAAGAGTTTTCTGAAAAAATTGGGGTTGTGCTCTTTTCCCATATGTCCTGATTTTTCACATTCTTGATGATCTAACTAATTAAAGGAAATTTCAGACCATGTACTGTGAAGAATCTTTATTTTCCTGTCAAACATGAGATTTTTAGGTGGAAATGGGTAATTTACAAAGTACCCTGGGGTTTGTCTGGCAGCACAGCAAAAGCGTTGTGTAGAGATCATAGAATGCTTTGGGTTGGAAGGGACCTTTAAAGGTCATCTAGTCCATCCCCCCTGCAATTAGCAGGGACATCTTCAACTAGATCAGGTTGCTCAGAGCCCCATCCAGCCTGTCCTTGAATGTTTCCAAGGATGGGGCATCTACCACCTCTCTGGGCAACCTGTTCCAGTGCTTCACTACCCTCATTGTAAAAAATTTCTTCCTTATATCCAGTCTGAATCTATCCTCTTTTAGTTTAAAACCATTACCCCTTGTCTTATCGCTACTGGCCCTGCTAAAAAGTCTGTCCCCATCTTTCTTGTAGGCCCCCTTTAAGTATTGAAAGCCTGCAATAAGGTCTCCCCGCAGCCTTGTCTTCTCCAGGCTGAACAGCCCCAGCTCTCTCAGCCTTTCCTCATAGCAGAGGTGTTCCAGCCCTCTGATCATTTTTGTGGCTCTCCTCTGGACCCTCTCCAACAGGTCCATGTCCTTCCTGTGCTGAGGACCCCAGAGCTGGACGCAGTACTCCAGGTGGGGTCTCACCAGAGCAGAGTAGAGGGGCAGAATCACCTCCCTCGACCTGCTGGCCATGCTTCTTTTGATGCAGCCCAGGATACGGTTGGCTTTCTGGGCTGCGACAGCACATTGCTGGCTCATGTCCAGCTTTTCGTCTATCAGTACCCCCAAGTCCTTCTCAGCAGGGCTGCACACAATCCCTTCCCCAGCCTGTATTGATACCAGGGATTACCCCGACCCAAGTGCAGGACCTTGCACTTGTTCTTGTTGAACCTCATGAAGTTCACACAGGCCCATTTCTCCAGCCTGTCCAGATCCCTCTGGATGGCATCCCGTCCCTCAGGCGTGTCGACTGCACCGCTCAGCTTGGTGTCATCTGCAAACTTGCTGAGGGTGCACTCGATCCCACTATGTCATTGATGAAGGTATTGAACAGCACTGGCCCCAGAACGGACCCCTGAGGGACACCACTCGTCACAGAGATGCATGGGAGCAGTATAGTCACAGCAGCACAACTCTCTACAAGAGCTAGGAACCACTGCAGAGTAACAGGTTATATTAGCTAAGGTGCAGTGCTATGCTATTGTAACTGTACCTAGGTTGTTCACAGCTATTTGGCTCTGTGCAGCATTTTCTACATAGAACAGTTCAGAAACAGTGGTTTCAAGTGCTAGTCTAGCTAAGCAATCACTAATTTTTGCTGAGTTTTGGACAGCAATGTGCAGCAAACACTGCAGACAGCATCCAGCTTGCTCCCCCTGTTAAACAGGGCTGTAGCAGAAGTGGCATTATAGCCATCAGCAGCACTGGAGTGTTTTTTAGGCAAGGTATTGTGCACAGCTGTGGATTGGGGACTGCCGATGTTGACTGTTTATTCCATTTGGATAATTATGTGTATCCTCATTTACCCTTCTATTAGGGACATTATTTCTGATTAATCTTCTCAGCCTTAATAGATAACACCATTACCAATTGTCGTGGTTTAACCCCAGCTGGCAACTAAGCACCACACAGCCACTTGCTCACTCCCCCCTGGTGGGATGGGGGGGGAGAATCAGAAGAGTAAAAGTGAGAAAACTCATGGGTTGAGATAAAGACAGCTTAATAGGTAAAGCAAAAGCCACGCACGCAAGCAAAGCAAAACAAGGAATTCATTCACTACTTCCCATTGGCAGGCAGGTGTTCAGCCATCTCCAGGAAAGCAGGGCTCCATAACATGTAATGGTTACTTGGGAAGACAAACACCATTACTCCAAATGTCCCCCCTTTCCTTCTTCTTCCCCCAGCTTTATATGCTGAGCATGACATCATATGGTGTGGAATATCCCTTTGGTCAGCTGGGGTCAGCTGTCCCAGCTGTGTCCCCTCCCAACTTCTTGTGCACCCCCAGCCTACTTGCTGGTGGGGTGGTGTGAGAAGCAGAAAAGACCATGACTCTGTGTAAGCACTGCTCAGCAATAACGAAAACATCCCTGAATTATCAACACTGTTTTCAGCTCAAATCCAAAACATAGCCCCATACTAGCTACTATGAAGAAAACTAACTCTATCCCAGCCAAAACCAGAACACCAATGTTGAACTGCAACTGCTGAATCTGAAGCAGGTATCGAAAGATTGCTTTATTACCTGCTGTTCCAGTTTCCTCAGCTACTGTAATTTGTCTGTTGGTAGAGATAGAAAATTAAAGTGTGATTTTGCAGTATTGGTTTATTCTGTAGAGACAGAATATGTTTGAACCTAGTAGGCCTTTACATTCAACATCTCCTGATTAACCAATTTTACAGCTAGACATATGTCAGAAAATTAATTGGTATTATCTTGTTTTGCTTTTACTGGAAGGCCTGTGTTTTGTGGGTAGCTGCACTGGCAAGGAAAGGAACTCTGAACAGTATAGTCTGTCTGGCATATCCTTCCTCCAGAAGGATTTGGACTATTTTCTTCCCTTTCTCAAAAACCTCTTCTGCTGTATTGCCCCACACAATGATGTCATCAATGTATTGCAGGTGTTCTGGAGCCCCACCCTGTTCCAGTGCAGTCTGGATCAGTCCATGGCAAATGGTGGGGCTGTGTTTCCACCCCTGGGGCAGTCGATTCCAGGTGTACTGGACCCCCCTCCAAGTGAAAGCAAACTGTGGCCTGCACTCTGCTGACAAAGGGACTGAGAAAAACGCATTCGCGATGTCAATTGTGGCATACCACTTGGCTGCCTTTGGCTCCAGTTCATATTGAAGTTCTAGCATGTCCGGCACAGCAGCGCTCATCAGCAGCGTGACTTCATTCAGGCCCCGATAGTCTACTGTTAGTCTCCACTCTCCATTAGACTTTCGCACTGGCTATATGGGACTGTTAAAAGGTGAGCGAGTCTTGCTGATCACTCCTTGGCTCTCCAGTCAATGAATCAACTTATGGATGGGACTCAGGGAGTCTCTGTTGGTGCGATATTGCCGCCGGTGCACTGTTGTGGTAGCGATTGGCACCTGTTGTTCTTTGACCCTCAGCAACCCCACAACAGAAGGGTCCTTTGAGAGACCAGGCAGGGTAGACAGCTGTTTAATTTCCTCTGTCTCCAAGGCAGCTATACCAAAAGCCCACCGGTACCCTTTTGGGTCCTTGAAATACCCTCTCCTGAGGTAGTCTATGCCAAGGATGCACGGGGCCTCTGGGCCAGTCACAATGGGGTGCTTCTGCCACTCCTTCCCGGTTAAGCTCACTTCAGCCTCCAATACAGTCAGCTCTTGGGATCCCCCTGTCACTCCAGAAATACAGATGGGTTCTGCCCCTTCGTAGCTTGATGGCATTATGGTACATTGTGCACCGGTGTCTACTAAAGCCTTCTACTCCTGTGGGTCTGATGTGCCAGGCCATCAAATCCACAGTCCAGTACACCCGGTTGTCCCTTTCCTCCACCTGGCTGGAGGCAGGGCCCCTCTAGTCCTGGTCATAGCATTCGTTACTCACTTCTTGTAAATGCGAATCAAAAATCCCTTTATTAAGATTGGAAACAAAATCAGCCTTTCTACTCTGTCTGGGGAACTGCTCACTGGAAACTGGAGCCACAACTCTCCTGGGAGAACCACCTTTTGTAGTTGTTTTTCCTTGCAACTCATGTACTCGTGCCTCTAGGGTCGAGGCAGGTTTTCCATCCCACTTCCTCATGTCCTCTCCGTGGTCACGCAGGAAAAACCACAAGGTGGCCCGTGGCGTGTATCCACTATATCTTCTCTCTTGAGCAGAGGGACACTTTCTCCTAATGGCTGAGATACTGGTCCGTACAGGTGAGGAGTAGGACATATCCTCTTTGAGTTGCTGGACCTCACGGGACAGTTTCTCCACAGCTGAGACAAGGGAGGAAGAGAGACTTTCTTTGTATTATCGGAGCTGGCTAGCCATTTCATCCACCATTGGTCCCTCTTCATCTGGATCTTTGGGTAACTGCTCGTTGTCCAGGTCATTATGAATCACCTCCAGCACAGCTAATTCCCTCAGGTACTGGATACCTCTCTCCATGGTGGTCCACTTGCCTGGGTGACATAGAACATCTTCCTTGAAGGGATACCTTTCCTTCATACCTGACAGAGTTGCCTCCAGAGGCTGAGGGCTCTTGCCCCTTTTCCAATCACTTTGTCAATGCCTCCTTCCCTAGAAATGGATCCCAGCTGCTTGGCTTCCTTACCCTCTAATTCTAGGCTACTGGCCCCATTATCCCAGCATCGGAGCAGCCAGGTGATGATGTGCTCACGTGGACAACCACCGAAATCTTTTCACATATCTCTCAGCTCACTCAGGGACGGGGATCGGGTGGTTACCATCTCATTTATGGGTTCTGCCTCTTCCTCCTGTTCCCTTGATGGCCCTGGCTCATCATCAGCCCTTACTGAACATGATTTTCTCATGTATTTTTTCTTCTGTATAGGGGCAAGTGATACTGGCACGGGTTGGTTCTCTGGTTCAGCCGCAGCACCTATCACGGGGGCTGGTGCAGCAACGGGGGCCGGCGCAGCCACGGGGGCCGTCATTTTGTCATCCGATCCAGAGACCTTCTCTTTCCCTTGTGGGTACTGAATAGTGTTGAATAGGGCTCGGTAGGCATGGGCCAGGCCCCAGCACATTGCAGTGATTTGTGTCTCTCTGGAGTTGCCAGGGTGACAACATACTTTTTCCAAATACTTTACTAGTTTTTCAGGTTTCTGCACTTGTTCGGGGGTGAAATTCCAAAACATTGGAGGTGCCCATTGTCCTAGGTACTTGCCCATACTCTCCCACACACCCTGCCACTCATAACTATCCAGCCTCGGAGGAGATCTCTGGATGATATTCTTAAGCTGCTTATTAACCTTAGATAAAACTGAAACAAAATTCCCAAGAACTACCAATGGATATATCTTAACTACCCAAGGGTGCTCAAGATACAAAAAAGTTGTTGTAATGAAGGAGGAAACATCACAGAAGAAAGCAACAAAGGTGCCATTCTGTATTTCCTCCATAAAAATACTCTCAGAAGAAGAGGTATAATTGCTAATTGTCTCCATGAGGTGGTACCCGAAGTACAAAAAAGGCTTCACTACAGAACCCAAATACCAGACAGCACTAAAGGTCAGTGTTTTAATAACCAGTCTTCCAGGCAAAACATCACTCATTATGGCAAAGCACAGCAAACTGAAAAAACCCACAGCAATCTTCAACATGCACAGCAAAAACAAGAGCATGGTGCAGATCAGGTAGACTAGTAACGAGAATGGATGAATCAATATTACGATCGATAACTGTTAACAGATACAAATTCCTTAATACACTCTGGTTAATCTGTTATAATCTCAAACCCTTCGTGCCCCACATTGGGCGCCAAAAGGGACTGTCGTGGTTTAACCCCAGCTAGCAACTAAGCACCACGCAGTTGCTCGCTCACTCCCCCACCGGTGGGATGGGGGAGAGAATTGGAAGGGCAAAAGGGGAAAACTCGTGGGTTGACATAAGAACAGTTTAATAACTAAAGTAAAATAAAATAGAATAGTAGTAATAGTAATAATAACAATAATAATAAAAACAAGTAATAATAGTACAATAGTAATACAAAGCAAGCGATACTGATACAATAATTCACAGATGCTTCTCCTCACAGTCTGAATCTCCCCAAGGGAGAAACGGAGTATTCAGAGAGTCCCTGAAATGAAACTCAATAGCAACGAAGTTACTATTAAGCAGGTATCCTTTATTGCAGCACTGGGCAGCACTGGGGATTCTCCACCATAAGTGCTCCACCGATTTGGTGGACTTTCAGAGATTGTATACTATAAAATCCTACATATTCACAGGATTTCCGAGAAATCATTTACATAAACATGAGGTTTCCTGGAACTTATTAACATATGCAAATGTCCGATCCACAAGCACAGTCGTCTCCCGTGGTGGTCTTCAGGTGGTCTTTGGGGGTCTTCGGATGAAGGCTCGTGATCTTCTTCACTGTGTTCGCTGATTGACCTTTGCTTCTGCGCAAACTCAGTCCTAGGATCACCTAAACGGTGTCCTTCAAGGCTGTTGTTGTCATTCTTTTGTGACCTCCTATCTTCCATGCATTTGTTTTCCCAAGGCCCAGTTGTCTGAGATGGGATTATCCCGGAGCCCCCTTATCTTACAACCATTCTAACTACTCCCTAAATCACAAAGGCCTTTCTTTTGTTTAGTTAAGTGACTAAGATATTTAAAATGTCCTCCTTGCCCCTAGGCTTTAATTCTTTCAGGAGGCATTTTGATGCAGTGGCTTTGTCTATCGTGGCTTTAACCCTTTCAATACACTGTACAAATTGCTCACCACCCACCGGACCAATGCCCAGCATGACTCCCAAGCAGCGATCGTTGCCCCTCTCCCGGTCAACTCCCCCCCGCTCATATACTGAGCATGACATCATGTGGTATGGAATAGCCCCTTGGCCAGTCTGGGTCAGCTGTCCTGGCTGTGCCCCCTCCCAGCTTCTTGTGCACCTGGCAGAGCATGGGAAGCTGAAAAGTCCTTGACCAATGTGAGCGCCACTTAGCAACTGCTTAGCACTACTTAGCAAGAACCAAAACATCAGTGTATCATCGACATTGTTCTCATTCTAAACCCAAAACACAGCCCCATACCGGCTACCAAGAAGAAAATTAACTCTATCCCAGGTGAAACCAGGACAACATCGCTACAAACTGTGTGGATTCCAAAGGCAATGAATAATCCCCTCTAGGCTCAGATGCAAAACACATGCATTGTTCCCCTCCCTTCTTTTGCTACTTTAAAATATGCTTGACCTTACTCTATGCTCAGTCCTTAACTCATGGCAGCACTTACAGATCCCCAAAAGGCATTTTGTGTGAGGAGACTTTCAAGGTAGGTTCTGCCAGAGCTGAGCTGGAAACACAGAGGTGGTTTAGAGGAACTGGCTATTAAAAATCATTTTCAGCAGGCTTCTTTCCCCATCGCTGCTGGCTGTTTTCCAAGAGCCACACCACCTACTCCTAGCCCAGGATACAGGTTCTCCTCCCCTTCCACAGCCTGGCTCATCCTCCCAAAAATGGTGGTTATTTGGCAGCACATCTCTGGATTCTGCATGATTTTCTTCAAGATGTCAAGACTTGCACGTGCCTTTTTACAGCTTCAACAGGTCTGCCCAATGCTGCTGAGATGGCATCAGGACAACAGCTGCCCTTCCACTGCGACTGCCCATCCAGTGTCCAGTTATCCTCCTCATTAGGCTCTAGATTTCCCCATGAAGTTACTGCCTAAACTGTCCGAAGCTCCATATTTAGTTTCCCTATATAATCTGATTTGATTAATTTGGCACTGCCTTTGACTACCTTTCACTGAGAAGCATTTGAGAATATTTAAAGATAAGAGCTGTGCCCAGTTACCGAACAAGCTGTTTTTATCCTCAGTCGTCTTAGTTTTCAGAACGTTTTTTTCCATAGTTCAAGTCTCAGCAATTATTTTGTGAGGCTCCAGGGAAGCTGTTGGGATTTTCTTGTCTTCTGTCCTTAAACAATAATTTAAACAATAATTCTGCTAATTCAGGAAGATTGTAACACAGCTGCAGAAATGAGAGATCAGCTCTAGCTCCAGCATTTGAAATCATGTCCAGCTCTCAGCCACAGCAGTGTAAAGTACAGAAAGCAAGCAAATGAAGGATAAGCGAAGGATGCAGTTACACGCACACACAGAGTAAAATCAAGCACACATGAAACATAGAAACTATAACAAAGATCCCTGCAATTAGAGAGAAGGGTTGAGTAATTATGCACTACAGCTAGACTAGAACTGAGTAGAGAACTCTTAGCGCAGGAATTTTTAATTAATCCTTGACTTGCAACAAACCAGCTGACCTATGTCTCATTCTATTGGCAATGCATAAACAAAAATAAGTGAATTTAACTAAATTTGCAGTCCTCCAGATAGGACATTTGTTAAAAAAAATACATATATCTGATGTCAGCCTTTTTTGAACTGTAGATAAATATTTTTCCCTACAGCCATAAATCCTTTAGAAATATCATACTCTGGCTTGCTGTAACCATGTGTGCCTGTATATGAGAAAGAGAGACAGAGAGAGAAGTTCAGAGCTTATAAGCCCATTTTTATTTATCACCTGCCATGGATCCTTCAGACACAAGGGATCCACAAGGATTTTTGGACAATACAGTGTCTATTAATTGATATCAATAACAATAAAAATGAGTAATACCCAACAGGAGTAAAATTTATTTTACTGCTTGGGCTCCCTATAGAGATATGGCTTGAAAAAACATCTGACAAACAATACCATGTACACCCATTTGCCGCAATGGGGTGCATGTGTGTGTTTACAAACCTCCCTCTGAGTCTCAGCTACACAAAACATCCGTGTTACAGCCAAAGCTGCAAGATGTCATGGGTCCTGCTTTCTCTCTTGAAGTACCCAGCAAATCTTTTCTGTGGTAGTAGCCAAGACACTGTTCATCATAAAGGCATGCTTCCTATGAATCTCTATGACTAGCTACCAGTTAAGTGATTTTTTTTTTTTTTTTAATGCCTGGCAGACTCCAGAATCTGTTAAACATACACTATATACAGAGGAATCAGAAGCATATCAGAAAGCCAATATATAACGGAGACAATTGTCTGAAGTTTGTCTGTGTAACTATACTTCTACAGACACACTGACCCAGGCCACCTCTGGTCCTCCAAGATTAGCAGTGTATTAGTCTGTCTTCTTTTGAACTGTAACAAGGCCTGGAAGGTAAACTTCTTCATTTATATTGCTTTATTTTGCAACATTTACTACTTTTCAAACACTGTATTTTCACATTCCCAGAAAAGCTTCATAATCCCTATGTTGCAAGTTGAATATGATGTTTTCCTGGGTAATTAACATCAGGCATCTCTGCAAAGAGTGAAGAACAAGGATTTCATTGAAGTCCCCTGCTGCCATGGACTGATTTCTAATAGGAAAGCCCAAATGGAAACAGAAATCTCCAAGCACAAGTGTGAAATGCACATGAGAAGTGCATTTGGAATAATTTCCATCAGATCTCTATCCAAATTCAGACCTGTCCATTTAGACCACGGCATGCTCCTGCCAACATCTGCAATTCGGAAAATTACATTCATTTTGTGAATGGCACATAATATAATGTGCAATCAAAGAATAATATCATATGTTTTACAATGTTTGGAGGAGCCCATGGAAAACTTCTTACGATGTTCAAAGATCTTGCTGCAAAAAAAGCCCACAATTTTCATTCCTCTGTTCAGATGAGTCCTGCTTTCACTGCTTCTTGATAAAAATTGGATTCCTCGTGGTTCAGTTACCCTCCTGGCAGCCCTTCCACCTGCACTGACTGTCTCAGTTAGTTGTCCATTTGGACATGACTAAACAAGTGAAAAGGTGCAGGCAAAGTCAATGCTATTGCTATCACATGTTGTGTTTCCACAGGGTATAGGCAGGAATTAAGTAATTAAGTTTGTGATTGTGCTCAACTAGCTTTGAAGGTACCACAATTTTATCTCTGAGTTTGCCACCCAAGAATCAACTTTAAAACATCTGCTGGGCTAAATCTCATTCGAGGGAAAAAAATGGGGATGGGAATGGTCAAGCCCACACAGAGGGCTGGGGAGCAGAAAGGGCTACACAGAGACCTCAAGCTCATGTGAAGTTCTGCTGCTTGTTCCCAGAAGCAAACCCAGTGAGAGTATTGCAATCTGTGGTGAACAGACAAGCCCATGGTTTGCATATCAATGTGTAGCACTGGAGAGCAGCAGGATGTTTTGATGGGAAGGTCTTTTGCTTGCCACAGGCTACAATCTCCCGGCTTAATGTCACAGCACAGCAGTGACTATTGACTGGAATTAACACTACCACTTTGACAACATCATCAGTCTTTGATCTCATGTTTAAATCATCACACAAACAACTCTTGAGTTGTGCTGTCTTTTACAACTTTGTCTATGGAAAGAGACAGGCATCTCCAGAGGATGACTAAAACCATGGGCTACAGAAGGACCACAGATTAAGGAGGTGTCTAATTTAAAAATCTCGGTTAAGTAGGTGGGAAGACCCTAGAGCAAGGTATTCAGGGTAACATTGGGTGGTAAAAGGAACAGGAATTAGCAAAGGTAGGCAGCAGAAATCAAAACTGACACTGAACTGTTAGCATTACTTAATTTATTCTATATTTGTAACTAACCTGAGCTGAGCTCTTTCAGCAAGGCCAATGGGATAGAATAACCAAGTCCCATGTAGCACTACTGTCCTGCAGTCCCCTGTGAATATGGAGGGGCACAACTGGTAACATAAGCAGGGGATTTAAGCAGGCAGGATTTGACAGTAAAGACCAAAGGTTTTTCTCTGATCTTTTGAGAAACTATTGAGCCTCACAAGCGTAACTTTCTCAAGCCTTCTGAGTTTGGGAGCATGATTTAAGAGACACTTGACATATTGAGATCCAATGATGACTCAAGACAGAAATACAATTTAGCTTGCTAGAAAAAGTTCTCTGAAAATGATTTTTTTTTTTCTTTGAAATACTGGCTTCAGCCAATAGTCAGGAGGAAAAATAGTTTCAAACCCTTTCATGGTAGCTCGATGCACCAGTACCCAGTCACTTGCACCTATGTGGAGTACTAAATCATGAAGGTTCAAGGACTGTCTTTGTCTGCTTGAACTACAAAGGAGCAGCTTTCCTCCCCAGACAATGACAGCTAGGCCAATCTGCCTGTGGGTGGTTTAATTAAAGATCTGTAATCTCCTGGCATTGACTAGCCATGTTTCCCCATCCCTGTTCTTCACTGATAAATCATTTGTTACCATCATGATCAGAAGCATCTGTTCTCTGTCTGAGGGAAAAATACTTTTCTCTTTTAATTGGCAACATACAGAATGCAATATTGGAAGTGCCTTTCTTTATTCTGACTTGCACAAGTTGGGCTGACTTGCATTTTGCTGCAACACATGCAGTAATGAATAACAGTTCAGAGTTAAAATTGATTGCTCATATGCTGCATTACTAAACTTCTAGCAGTGACCTGGAACAGAAGGGAATTCAAAAAAGCAAGAACAGCATGAAGAGTCACTACGTGTAGCACTACAGCAGAAGCAAATATATTTCCCAGTTCCAGCTGGCTACCAGTTCAAATCCTGACCACACTTATGCAGTTACTGCACAATAATGATCTTGTTTATACGCTCTGATTCTTGTCTAAATTATGCCTCCTGGGAGATTAATGTAAATCTAGTCGAGTGCAAATTTCACATCAGTGGGAACTTGACTGTGGTGAATGGAACAGTGACTGAGAAGACTCCTGACAAGACTCAGAGGGTCAGTGATCCCAAGCTGAAACACAACACACAAGATTAAAAAGCAAGAGAGAAACCAGATTGCTGGTTGTGAAAGGAAAGGAACTCATGCTTTCCATCAGCTCACATTATTGCAGCAAGATGACTACAGAGTCTTCAGAAGCATCTCTGAAGTAACTCAGAAGATCCTACTCAGCAGAGTCAATGAGCATCTATGGATTTTGTGGCTACATTTTAATTGCTTACAGAACAGAACTGCTACCAATGGAACTGTTACTTTAATCATGTAAACCAATGTTTACTTTAGTCCTACATTGGTGGACAGGCCACATACTGACTTATTTTTTAGGGAGACTTTTTATTGTTGCTTTTATCCCTTTAGATTCCCTCCCCCCCAATGTCTTGTCTCTGGCATTGTGTGACTGGCAGAGCTGGTAAAAATGAATCCTAGATGTTAAACTTACTTATTCTTACAAGCTGAAACAAACAAACAAACAAAGTTACCCTCCCAGTGATGGGCAGATTGGACCCAATGAGCTCCACCCATAATTTAGTATTTTTCAAGGACAAAAATCAGACTTCAGATGTGGCATTCATCTGACCAAATGTAAATATATACTTCTAAGCTTCTGCCCTCAGGGTCTCTTTCATAATCAGTGAAGAATAGGCAAGTTCATCTGATCTGAACCATCAGTCCTGGGATGAGTTAAACTGCACCTGAGAAAGTGTCCTAGAAGTGTCCTCTTCATTGGCCCTGAAGAAGGTCTGTACAAGCTGAGAAGTGGACACCTATACATGAGACATTCATGTTTGGTCAGATACATCTATCTCATTTACGGTGACCTGGGATACCATGAGACTATTCTATGTTCCACTTAACTGTTTTCTCCCTGCCACACTGTAAAAAACTGACTGCTGCTAAGTCTGTACTGCTGTGTGAAGTTCAGACACCTGGGGCATAACATCTTCATCTAACTCATGTAAAATTCAGCATGTGTAAATAACACTACAGCCCAACAAGCAGCACTGAGGATATTCTCCATTGCATGGAGGTATTTCTAATCAGGGCATAAAGAAAGGATAGAGATTCTGGAATATTTTTAATTTCTGAATTATCATCATTTGCAGTAAGTCCTCACCTGTCCAACTAACAAAGCATTTAAAAGAATAAAGCACTGGAAGCAAAATATAACAAGAGTTTCATTGAAAAGCACATGCCTAAATATTCTCATTAATTTACAAATAACTGAAACTCTCTCCAACTGTGGAAATTTTTTTTCTCCAGCTTTCTTATTTTCTTTTTTTAATCTAGGCTTTTATGATTTTATTCTTCTTTTTGATGATCATTTCAAAATATTGAAGTTACAGTGGCAATATCAGTAAATAAAATACTAGACCAGTCAGTTGATCCACTGGGCAGTTCTTATGCTCCCGTGCAAATTTTTTTGCTGCTATGAGTGCCATTACTCAGAAAATACTACCCCTCCACTGTCTTTATTCCTACCCTCATGAAGCAGACCTGCAAGAGATTCAATTCTTCCATCCCATTCCAATCCAGCTGAATTACAGTGCTCATTATCATTAGCAAATTGTAGCAATAATGGAATAAAAAAAAAACAAAAACAAAGCAGTTTTTGTAAAAATGACACTCCATAAACACTAAAAGATGTTACCCCAGCGTCATTTAATCAGTATTATTTTTACTAACTCATATAGATGAAGCTTATTATACAATCCCTCTTAGATCTCTATATTGCACAGCGATGGGAAAGCTAGTTTAGAGCACAGAGTGCTACATATACTATACCAGTTCCCAAAGAATAAGGGGCAGGACCCCATAAAGCATATAAAGTCAGCAAACACTACCACTTCAGACCATTCAGTTCTTTAAAGCTAGATTCTTGCCATTACAGATGTGAAAGACTTGTGAAAATGCAACCAGAGTCTATGTATGAACCTTTATATTTGCTTGAGTTTGCAGGAAGCCTGAAACAAGAGCTCTGCGATACGTCCTATTTTGTTTTCAAATAGCGTTATCTCAGATATCAAGAAGAATACAATAGCCTCATGAAGCCTGTTCTTCCTCAAAGCACACATAGACGAAGAGGAATTCGGTCACAAAGAACTCTGCCAGTGTTTTCCAAAGCAAGTGTAGCCTGCGTTCAGAACAGGGTGTAAGGAGTAAAGTTTTTGTCAATTGGGACCAGGACAGTTGCATTAAAAAAGGGGCCAATCCTTAATTTCATGTGGGTGGAAAAGACAAGGGCAGTCTTCCCCCAAAGTATAATGCCAATAATGCTGTTATATACTGTGTGGCAGATAAAAATCATTCTCCTCTGATGTAGTCACTCCTGCAGTGCTATAAAAAGATATTTTGGAGCCCAGCACCATTTCCCCGAAGCCTTGCTTGCAGGTCCTTATTGTCCTGCAGAATCCCTTCCTAGACAGCCGCAGCAGCAGCCAGAACTGCTTGTTTATTTATCCTTTTGGAGCCCTCTCCCTCACCTCTTGCTACAGCTCCGTATCTTGTTTCCAGTAATTGCAAACTAGAGTTAGCAAGCAGAGGCTAAACTGGGATTACCCTAGTGCCTTGCATACTGGTGTATTTGCCTTGAATTTCTGGCTGCTCCTGGAGCAGAGGTGCTAATTAGACAAATGGGACCTTTGCTGGCTATTTAGGAACCCTTAAGATGTGATTTCAGGACTGCTTTTAAAACAGCGATATGGGTAAAACTGTACACAGACATAGTGATGTCTTCACTACCAGTTACATGCAATAGACTTTTTATGATACTACCTACATTCTTCCCCTTAATTCCACTAGCACTATTAGTCAAAACAGTGAGCCTTCATCTGAGAATAACATTAGTTTTAATCCAAATTACATCAGCTTTGCTCAGTCAGTGCGACAACTTCACAAGCTGATGCTGCAAGATACTAGCAGAGTGTTAGAAACTGTTAAAATGGAGTGTAGTTTGCCCAAACAATTAAATGCTAGCTAACCATTAGAATGGCATTTATGTGCTAATAACCATGTTCATATTCCAAATTCCAGTCCTCATGTGTAATCACTCCAACAAAATTGCAACTGATTGCAGCTATACCTAATATGGCATTAAGTTCCAGATTTTGGACTATGGCACTATGCTATGGGCTATTTCTGAATAAAATCTGTCTCATCAGTCAAGTTATAAAACCAACAGAAAGAGCAGTTGCACATTCCACTTCAGTTTATGCAATAACTCTGTTTTTCCCCAATAAAATCAATGTTTTATCAAGCCCTGTGCAAGTATTTTACTAACATCTTTAAAATATCAATATACAACTCATAAGTAACAAATGATCTAGCTGTTAAGCTCTTGGCAAAAGCTGAATTTTTGACTTGGCTCTCCCAAAGAGGACTCTCCTCAATACAAACAACAGGTAACTGCTGTCTGATTCTTCTGCTTATATCTAGCAGTGCAGCTATAGGACAATGTGCAAAGCCAGATTCTCCTGTCCGCTTCTGCTGCTCTACCCTTTTATAGCAACTCACCATGTTTTAGAAGGAGGGAAATAAAAAGGTTGCGTGATTAGGCCACCATTTGTTTATATCTGCGAGCATATGCTGGAAGAGAATAAAGGACCTATTGTAGACTAGACTAGACTAGACTATTTCAGTTGGAAGGGACCTACAACGATCATCTAGTCCAACTGCCTGACCACTTCAGGTCTGACCAAAAGTTAAAGCATGTTATTAAGGGCATTGTCCAAATGCCTCTTAAACACTGACAGGCATGGGGCATCGACCACCTCTCTAGGAAGACTGTTCCAGTGTTTGACCACCCTCTCGGTAAAGAAATGCTTCCTAATGTCCAGTCTAAACCTCCCCTGGCACAGCTTTGAGCCATTCCCACGCATCCTGTCACTGGATACCAGGGAGAAGAGATCAGCGCCTCCCTCTCCACTTCCCCTCCTCAGGAAGCTGTAGAGAGCAATGAGGTCGCCCCTCAGCCTCCTTTTCTCCAAACTAGACAAACCCAGAGTCCTTAGCTGCTCCTCATAGGACATGCCTTCCAGCCCTCTCACCAGCTTTGTTGCCCTCCTCTGGATGCATTCAAGGACCTTCACGTCCTTCTTAAATTGTGGGGCCCAGAACTGCACACAGTACTCGAGGTGAGGCCGCACCAACGCTGAATACAGTGGGATAACCACCTCTCTTGACCAGCTGGTTATACTGTGATGCACCCCAGGATGTGGTTTGCCCTCTTGGCTGCCAGGGCACACTGCTGACTCATATTGAGCCTGCTGTCGACCAGCACCCCCAGGTCCCTTTCTGTAGGGCTGCTCTCCAGCCACTCCTCTCCCAATTTAGACTTGTGCCTGGTGTTACTCCATCCCAGGTGCAGAATCCGGCACTTGGACTTGTTAAATTTCATCCCACTGAAGATTGCCCAATGCTCCAATCTATCTAGATCCCTCTGCAAGGCCTCTTGTCCCTCAAGAGAGTCAACAGAACCTCCCAGTTTGGTATCATCAGCAAACTTGCTAATGGTGCATTCGACTCCTGCATCCAGATCGTTGATGAATATATTGAACAGGACTGGCCCTAAAATTGAGCCCTGAGGAACACTGCTGGAGACTGTTAAAGCAATCTTTGATAATTTAATTCTACCACTGCTTCTGTTGTAACATTCTTATTTGATGTTGGGCACATCACTAACACAAAACCTCATAAGCAACCCCTGATAACATTTTTTTTTTATATTGAACATACAAAAGCTTGTGATTTTACGTTCCCAGGGAAAATATAAATGAACTTTCTGATACTTTATATCAAATATCTCAAAACAGTGAATGGGTCTGATTTTAATCTCTCTATACTCAGAGTTATTTTATGTAAAATAGGGTAATACTATCACCTTAGTCGCTTTAGTTTTGTGAAAAATACATGAATGTTTGTTAAAGTCACACTGATGAGCACAGAAAACTCATAAAGAACTACATAAGTTTGTTCTCAAAACCAAAAGCATGTTCTCATTAAACAAAACATGGGTCCACACAGCAAGCAATGAGAAACAGTCGAAATAGCAACAATTAAGTGTCATTAGAAACACTTGAAAGGAATAAATACAAAAAGCATTTATGATTGAGTCTTTTAAAGATCTCATACCACATGCACCCTTGATTCCATACTTGAGGTTGTAACAGTAACACTGCAGCAGGCATTTCTCAACCTTAATACTGCTATAGTAGATCTCTCTAATAAAAAAAAAACATATAACAACTCAATTTGCTGTGTGTTCTTCCCACACATGGCCACCTTTTGCAGGAGTGATATATTTGACAAGTGCACTATGTTTACTGCTCCAAAGTATCTCCTCACAGCATGGCCATCAATAATAAAGAGCATACAGCAGCATATATTGTATCAGATGGCATGGAATGATGACTTTTTAAAAAAAAAAGAGAGAGAGAAAGAAAGAAAAGAAGCTACACACACAATCCACCAACAACAGTGCTTTAATGCAAGTGTTTTTAATTCTCAGTAATAGAATTATGGGATTGTAGGGAAGTGAGGCTGTCCATATGACTTCCAAGTATCTGCTATTTCCACACACATGAAATCAGCAAAATCTTATTTTTAAAAGCTAAAAAGGATGCAGGAGACACAGTCTATTTTGTAGAGATTGAGCCTTACTTTGAATGAACATCCAGACATAAGTAAGCATGCATGGTATCCAACAAACTTCCAGATTACAATAATCCTTTGTGAGAAAAAATATTTTTGTTCCTATTTTGTATCTGTCCTTCCCTTAATTAATTTTGCATGTAATCAGCAATCTATTCCTGGAGCCTGAGGAGAGGTTTTTTTCTTAGGTTTTCCTAGGGCAATCAATAGCTTTCAATAAAACCTCTCCTGAAGAAGAAAAATGAAATAGTTCTCTTATCAGATTCACCTACAGTTCTAGAATTTAGACTACTCTGAAACAATCAGAACCAGGAAAGTCATAAATAAGAGTTTCAAACAAAGGAAAGCTGATCTAAAAGAAACAGATTTATCAACTGTTGTATTCTTCCAGATCTTGTCATTACCCACACTTTTTCTTTGCGTGCACCTTTCCAGTGTTCAGACTATGTACTGTACCATCATGCACTTGCATGCACAGCATGTAAGTCTTGGTCCAAGACAGCTTTATCCTCTCCCAGTAATGCTAATGACTGGCTGTGAGGCTCAGGCAAGCCACTTCTGTACAAATTTACTACCTGTAAGACAGATAGCACTTCTCAGTCTCACACCAAATGGAAGTTAAGAGGAATAAATGGCAGAGCTGGATAAAGTGACCTTAGTGAAAGAAACAGACTGAGCATCTTCAGATTTCAGATGCAATTCTAAACTCAAACCAGCTTCACCTGACTGTCTGCTGACATTGGGGATGATGAGTGAGATGCAAATGAATCCTGGCTAAAGGACTGGAAAAAAGGTTTCTGTTAATATCCTTCAACAACTGCCTAATCAAATTTTTAGTTGCACATAGTTGTGGAAAAAGCGACAGAGATCCATAATTGTGGAAAAAGCCTTCAATCAAAATTTACCTTTGGCGAAGAAAAATATAAACTCAGAAGGATAAAACCCATCTGGGTCACTCATTTAAATGCTGCAGAAGCAGCAGGAATATCTGCACAGAACTATCACCTTGCACCTACAGCAACGAGAAAGTTGCAAAGCCCATTAAGACACATTATTCATTTTTTAATGGTCTTTCTAAAGAAGAAATGGTTACATTTTGCATCAGCGGAGATTCCTTCTCAAACCTAACCATGGGAATTAAAGAATAAGTTTCAGTCAACAACATAGTCATCCAACAGATCATTATACCCAGCTATCACACACTCAGAAACCCCAGCTTTGCCAGATGTAGCAGGGAAATGACACATCTTATAAACTGTAAGCCCCAAACTTTGGTCTATCCTGTTCTATGGTCAAGAGCATCCAAGGTCTGTTTATAATGTTCAGTGTGCACATATTTGGGATTGCAATCTGAATATCTATTTAGAAATAACACAGCTCTGAAGAAAGAATGAAAGAATGTGAATATAATCTGTGCCAGTAAACATCTTCTTTAGATGTCTGACTAAAACCATGAAGATTAAACTAATCCCCAACTGTGTGATAAGGATAGATCTTCCTCACATCAAACTGTCAGGGACTACCAGAAAGGAACCAGCACCACCTTCTGCAATGTGGCACAACTTACTTACCAGAATCCTCTGGATATACCAAACAATTTCCCGCCACTAATGGGACTTCAGGCATTTAAAGTGCCCTTAGTCTCCCCTCCTCTCCCCTAATGTTAAACACTTTCAAAACAAGGCTAACGGTGAAATTTAAGATGAGAGTTTGATGTCTCAATTCAAATAGATAAGAGGTGCTACATTGTATTATCGTTTTAGGCCACACAAATTAATTGGTATCACTTTGAGCCAAAAAAAAAAAAAAAAATCTCTCCACCACTGCAGTTTCACTATCATTTCAATAAATAATTTCACAGCATGTTGCATGCATGGGTTTGAAAATAATAATTGTGAAATTGCTAAACCTGAAGTAGTAGGTTGCATTCATCTGTTTAGGGCCTAAACTCAGTTTGAGCTCGTCAATTTCATTTTTCGTACCCAAGCTGTCTGCCTCGCCAGAGGCACACTAGGGACTATCCTGTTTTCATGACTATGCAAGCTGTATACATGCATGCTCACAAATCCAATAAAGTATATAGCCATGTATTTAACAAGATATATTTTCCTGTAAACAGAGGAAGAATTTACTCAAATTAACAAAAGAACTCAGAAGAATAGTCAAGTCCATCTGCTTAACACACTTGAACTTTAGGATTTGTTTAGGAGCACTGCTCAGATGTAACTTGCCTAATAATATAATCCGTAATTCAAACATAACGCAGCTGAATTTTAAATGAAATCTGAAGCTAGCATCTATGCTGGTTTGCTAAAAAGCTTCAGATAGGGGAAAAAATACTCACAAATAAGATTTGTTTCAATCGTACACACAAATTACCGAGTATGATACCAACACCAGCAATGTTATCTTTACCAAAGTGATACAACACTAAGACTTTGACTCAAAGTCTTCATTGACTCAAAACTGGATAGTACAAAAGCACTTTTTTTTCTATACCAGAAAAAGGCAAATATGTAAGTCTAATCTATAACAGGCTCACCAGCATGGCATTAAATGACATGAAGTCCCCAGAACAGCCTGGACAGATTTTCAGTGACAGAAACATCAGTTAGGATTGTAAGGTGTTTGTTTTCAAATGGGATTTCGATCTCTTGCTACCATTCACGCATGTCAAAAATCTTTCTCAGGTCTAGCACACTAGGTGCTTAATGCATTAAGTCAATAAAAAAACACAAGAAGCTGCACATCATCCATCTCGGTTTTATTAATGTACTGTCTCACACTGCTTTTCCTCAGCAGGCACAGCAACAGCTACTTTTGGTTGGGGTCTTTTTGTTGTGGTTTTTGTTTGTTTGTTTGTTTAAATGGCTATGGAAATGAAGAGGGAGGCATAGCGAGAGTGGGTGCCTTCCCCCAAAAAAGAGGTGCTGCGGTGTAGAGCACATTTTTTACATCTTGTCCTGCCCGGACTGGCCCAAGGGCTACTGCATGAACTATCTCCTGTTTAATTTGTTCAAAGGCTTGTCGTTGCTCAGGGCCCCATTTCAAATCATTCTTCTTCCGGGTCACTTGATAGAGAGGGCTTAGCATCAGACTGTAATTTGGAATACGCATTCTCCAAAAACCCACAACGCCCAAGAAACCTTGTGTTTCCTTTTTGCTGGTTGGTGGAGACATGGCTGTTATTTTGTTGATCACATCCATTGGGATCTGATGACGTCCATCTTGCCATTTTATTCCTAAAAACTGGATCTCCTGTGCAGGTCCCTTGACCTTACTTGGTTTTATGGCAAAGCCAGCCTCCAGAAGGATTTGGACTATTTTCTTCCCTTTCTCAAAAACTTCTGCTGCTGTGTTGCCCCACATGATGATGTCATCAATGTATTGCAGGTGTTCTGGAGCCCCACCCTGTTCCAATGCAGTCTGGATCAGTCCATGGCAAATGGTGGGGCTGTGTTTCCACCCCTGGGGCAGTCGATTCCAGGTGTACTGGACCCCCCTCCAAGTGAAAGCAAACTGTGGCCTGCACTCTGCTGCCAAAGGGATTGAGAAAAATGCATTCGCGATGTCAATTGTGGCATACCACTTGGCTGCCTTTGACTCCAATTCATATTGAAGTTCTAGCACGTCTGGCACAGCAGCACTCGGCAGTGGCGTGACTTCATTCAGGCCCCGATAGTCTACTGTTAGTCTCCACTCTCCATTAGACTTTCGCACTGGCCATATGGGACTGTTAAAAGGTGAGCGAGTCTTGCTGATCACTCCTTGGCTCTCCAGTTGATGAATCAGCTTATGGGTGGGAACCAGGGAGTCTCGGCTGGTGAGATATCACCGCCTGTGCACCTTTGTGGTGGCGATTGGTACCTGTTGTCCTTCGACCCTCAGCAACCCCACAACAGAAGGGTCCTTTGAGAGACCAGGCAGGGTAGACAGCTGTTTAATTTCCTCTGTCTCCAAGGCAGCTATACCAAAAGCCCACCGGTACCCTTTTGGGTCCTTGAAATACCCTCTCCTGAGGTAGTCTATGCCAAGGATGCACGGGGCCTCTGGGTCAGTCACAATGGGGTGCTTCTGCCACTCATTCCCAGTTAGGCTGACTTCGGCCTCCAATACAGTTAGCTGTTGGAATCCCCCTGTCACTCCAGAAATACAGATGGGTTCTGCCCCTTCATAGCTTGATGGCATGAGGGTACACTGTGCGCTGGTGTCCACTAGAGCCTTCTACTCTTGTGGGGCTGATGTGCCAGGCCATCGAATCCACACAGTCCAGTACACCCGGTTGTCCCTTTCCTCCACCTGGCTGGAGGCAGGGCCCCTCTAGTTCTGGTCATAATATCCGTTACTCCTTGTAAATACGAGTGAGTAGTTCCTTCATTACAGTCAGGAGTAAGATCAGCCCTTCTACTCTGTCTGGGGAACTGCTCACTGGAAATTGGAGCAGCAGTTTTCCTGGAAGAACCCCCTTGTGTGACTGTTTTTCCTTGCAACTCACGTACTCGTGCCTCTAGGGTCGAGGCAGGTTTTCCATCCCACTTCCTCATGTCCTCTCCGTGGTCATGCAGGAAAAACCACAGGGTGCCCCATGGTGTGTGAAGAACACTGACTCCTAATAGCTGAGATACTGGTCTGTACAGGTGGAGAGTAGGATATATCCTCTTTGAGTTGCTGGACCTCCTGGGACAGTTTCTCCACAGCTGAGACAAGGGAGGAAGAGAGACTTTCTTCATATTGTCGGAGTTGACCAGCCGTTTCATCCACCGTTGGTGCCTCTCCATCTTTCCAGGTCATTACTGCCGATGAGTTGGCATACGATGATGGTGTGCTCCGTACCACCTTCCTCCACGTGTGCACTGGACTTCATCTGGATCTTTGGATAACTGCGTGTTGTCCAGGTCATTATAAATCACCTCCTGCATGGCTAATTCCCTCAGGTACTGGATACCTCTCTCCATGGTGGTCCACTTGCCTGGGTGACATAGAACATCTTCCTTGAAGGGATACCTTTCCTTCATGCCTGACAGGCTTGTGCCCCTTTTCCAATCGCTTTGTCAATGCCCTCTTCCCTAGAAATGGATCCCAGCTGCTTGGCTTCCTTACCCTCTAATTCCAGGCTACTGGCCCCATTATCCCAGCATTGGAGCAGCCAGGTGACGATGTGCTCGCCTGGACGATGGCTGAAATCTTTTCGCATATCTCGCAGCTCACTCAAGGATAGGGACTGAGTGGTTTCCATCTCATTTATGAGTTCTTCCTCTTCCTCCTCCTCTCCTTGTGATTGTACTGCTTTTTCACCATCCCTTTCTAAGCAAGCTGACTTTCGCTTCCAAGATTTCTTCTTCTGTGTAGGGGTGACAGATACTGGCACAGGTTGGTTCCCTGGTTCAGCTGCAGTAACTGTCACTGGGGTTAAAGTAGCCGCAGTGTGTGTCGCGGGGGTTGGAGTAGCTGCAGTGCCTGTCATTTTGTCGTCACATCCAGAGACCTTCTCTTCCCCTTGAGGGTTCTGAATAGCGTTTAATAGGGGTCAGTAGGCATGGGCCAGGCCCCAGCACATTGTACTGATTTTCGGTCTCCCTAGAATTGACAGGGTGACATCATACTTTTTCCAAATATTCTACTAATTTTTCAGGATTCTGCACTTGTTCAGGGGTGAAATTCCAAAACACTGGAGGGGCCCACCGTCCTAGGCATTTGCCCATGCTCTCCCACACACCCTGCCACTCATAACTATCCAGCCTTGGGGCAGATCTCTGGATCATATTCTTAAACTGCTTATTAACCTTAGGCAAAACCAGAATAATATTCCCAAGAACTACCAATAGATATATCTTAACTACCCAAGGATGTTCAAGATACTGAAAAGTTGTTGTAATGAAGGAGGAAACATCATAGAAGAAGGCAGTGAAGGTGCCATTCTGTATTTCCTCCATAAAAAACCTCTCAGAGGAAGAGGTATAATTGCTAATTGTCTCCATGAGGTGGTACCCAAAGTACAGTAATGGCTTCACTACAGAACCCAAATACCAGATTGCGCTCAAGGTCAGTGTTTTAATAACAAATCTCCCAGGCAAAACACCACTAATCACGGCAGAGCACAGCAAACTGCAACACCCAGCACCAATCTTTAACACGTACTGCAAAAACAAGAGCATGGTGCAGATCAGGTAGACTAATACCAAGAGCAGATGAATCAATATTATGACCAGCAACTGCTAACAGATATAAATTCCTTAATAAGCTTTGGTTAATCTGTTATTATCTCAAACCCTTCGTGCCCCACGTTGGGCGCCAAAAAGGACTGTCGTGGTTTAACCCCAGCCAGCAACTAAGCACCACGCAGCTGCTCGCTCACTCCCCCCATCCCAGTGGGATGGGGGAAAGAATTGGAAGGGTGAAAGTCAGAAAACTCGTGGGTTGAGATAAGAATAGTTTAATAATTGAAATATAATAATAAAAATAGTAGGAATAAAATTGTAATGAAAAGGAAAACAAGAGAGAGAGAGAGAGAAACAAAACCCTGGAAAAACAAGTGATGCAACTGCTTACCACCTGCTGACTGATGCCCAGCCATTCCCTGAGCAGTGATCGCTGCCCCCCAGCCAACTCCCCCCAGTTTATATACTGAGCATGATGTCATATGGTATGGAATAGCCCTTTGGCCAGTCTGGGTCAGCTGTCCTGGCTGTGCTCCCTCCCAGCTTCTTGTGCACCTGGCAGAGCATGGGAAGCTGAAAAGTCCTTGATTAGTGTAAACTCTGCTCAGCAAGAACCAAAACATCAGTGTGCTATCAACATTATTCTCATCCTAAATCCAAAACACAGTACTATACCAGCTACTAGGAAGAAAATTAACTCTATCCTGGCCAAAACCAGGACACCTCGTTATTCTTCCATCTGCCAGTGCTGATTTGCTCACATCAGCAGGTTAGCTTATGTTTCCTCAGAAACAAGGAAAAATACATTTTCTTTCTCTGTGGTGCAGCAACCGCCATTGCTTTACCCTTCTCTTCAGTCTTTGTATTTTGGCAAATCCAATGCAGCATTTATCTTTCTTTGCAGAGGCACACACCAGCTCCTGAAAATCAATGATCCAAACTGTTTAAACCTGTCCCCAGTATCAGCCCATCAATTACTATTCATTGGCATGTGTTTCTGAAGTGACATGCACAGAGTATTTTTAGGGCAGAGTATAGTGAGCAGAGTAAGAGGAAGTCACGTGTGGCAGCTCAGGGGAACATCCTATGAGTTTCAGATCAGGCTCAAGTCAGCCCAGTCCTAAGGACATGAACTTGCTATTTTTCCCCGTGAGCTTAAAAGCATTACCATGCTTGCAGGAACAGTCTACACATAAAACAAATTGCTTGAAAATTAACTTTTATTAGATTCCCAGGGCATTCTTTCCAACTGCCTGCTCCTTTTTTTTAGAGGCTTGTTATTTCAATAAATATCAGCTGTGGCCTGCTATATAGTCTTCTGTATGCAAAGAGATATTGTTTTCCACCTTAAACTGAACGATATATATTAGATTAAAAAAACAAAACCCCCAAACCCTTCTGGATGTGAACTCCTTGTTCTGGGTAGGATGCAGCAATTAAAACAGCAAAATGACTGCTCTGATTACAGAAGTGGGGAGTGTACTGGTCCTGCATCCTCATGTCAGACATCCAGTTTCCACAGCTGCATGTGCCTCATGAACCACATCAGTACAAAACAGTCTGAACTGCAGCAAGCAGACTTCCAGCACCCACAGGTACCACCTTCGCTGGTAGCCTGCACTCCCCCACTACTGCTCATAGTGTCAGGATACTACTCCCAAATGTCCCACTTTCTGCTCCATCCCATCCCTGGCTTCTCCTGCCTGTCTTTTCTAGTTCCTTACAGAGCTTATCAGACACGCTTCCTGATTTCTCTTATAGGTTTGAAAACTTTCCAGTACCCCTACTTCTATCATTAGTAGTTACACAGACAAGTAGTTCACTTCAATTTTTCTACTAAGCATCAACTTCAGTTTCAAATGGTACTGAACTATATTTAATAGGGCCAACTAGATACCAACACTACTTCTGTATACAGTTCTTGACAAGACCACACAAGTAACCTGAGCTACATTGAAAATGTTGAAGTTATACTCTTGAGTAAAACACTTAGTCTGGCTGTAGACCCTGCCCTTGTGTGACAGCTGTGTTGTCTAATAATCCTACAAAAATGGAAAAATTGTTTAGAAGCACTACATTCTTGCTTCATTATACACAAGGAAATATGTATCAACATATGGCCAAAGATCTAAAGTTGTTCTGAGCACATGAAAACATTCAACATCACAGTCAGGTGTCTGGGTAAATCTTTGCTCTAATAACACGTAATACAATGTCATGAACTGTGTTATGAGTCAGCCATTAAGTTTATGCTGCTGCAGAAGACAGAGAGAGCACGTTTCCTTCTTTGATGTTATAATAATACAGAAAACCAGAAATGGTCTTTGTCTCAGCCTCTGTACGAGACAGATCTGGAAGCACTACAACAGTATTTTCTGTGATGTTGTCCAACACTCACACAGAGCCAAAGAATTAGAATTTCTTGTCATCAGCATCAAGTTCACCCCTTTCTTCTTACTGCAGTCCTTGGAGCACAAATTAGCCTTTCAAAGATAAAAAAAGCAGAGACTACAGAGTAAGCATTGCATCTGCTGTCTGACTAAAACCAATGCAAGTCTATACAGAAAAGAATCCAAGCCAGAAAGTAAATAGTTTGCTGCCTGACATACTTGCCCAGTAACTTCTTAAAGAGAAAGGTGACCCCAAGAGCCTTTCAAGCCCTGGCAAACTTCAGAAAATAATTCTCTGAAGAGTTAATCTGGCTCTTATGTTGCAGAATTTAGCATGCAAGTACAGGATGCCCAGGCTTCTCTTATCTGCAACTCCAGTGCACTGCGATCAGGTAATGAACCAATGTAAGAGACATTATCTTACTTCAGCAACAGAAAGCAGTGAATTTGAACCCTTCGTGAAACCAACACCAAAAAGACACATGATAGTACTAGAAACTGTAGTGCTGTCGAGTCTTTTGGACAAAGGATTAGTGAGCTTCAGGGGACTCCGGGCACCTATGGTCACTCCCAGGTTACTCTGCTCTTGCTGACAAGCAAGGATATGGCCCTGGGAGACACGAACAAAAGATGGTAGGCAGTAATTGGAGCCTATCTAATTACAAAAGTCGGAGGCTGTATTTAGAGTAACTCATCCCCTCCCTTCATCCCGTCACTCCCTCAATGTACGAGACCTCTGCTCTCAGTCAGCCTTCTACAACCAAACATTTCTGATACTGCAGAAAGGCACCACAGCATTTTGCTGGAGAGAAAAAGGATGCCACCGACTGCGAGGAGATAAGGGGATGCCCAGCCTGCCTCCAAACCCATCACCCTCCTTGCTCTTGGACTGGAGAGGCCATGCAAGCAGATGGCCCCAGCTGCAAGTAGCAAAAGCCAGAGCAAGCAATGAAGAGAGCTGAACTGCACCACACAGAGCAGTGTATGTCAGATGACAGCCACACCTAAAAGCTGGTATTGCACTGCAGAATTGCACTCACAAAGCAGCACAGCATCAGTGTGTCATCCATGAAGGGACAAAAGGGCATGACAAAGTTATGTGAAGACAGAGATGTTAATTTGCTTTAGACATCATATACTCTAAGGTATGGCTAATGGATACAGAATACCACAACAGGTTGCCCAGAGAGGTGGTAGATGCCCCCTCCCTGGAAACATTCAACATCAGTAGAGAAACACTTAATACTAGGGAACAAAAATTCACCAGATGGGAAGGCAGATGGGACAGCCTGAAAGAACCCATTTGCAAGTATGCTTTTGGCCCAGAACAATGTTTTCTGCCACAACCAGAAGGAGAGAGGTTAATGCTATGCCAGACTCCACAACTGCAGTGCTATGGCATCCACACCCTGCTGCCCATGACTGAAAGGACCAGAGAATTATGCTACAACATCCCTGAAAGCAGGGCACATTTTACTGTTTTTCCAAAAGCTCTTAAACAGCTTCTAAAGTTCTGCTGCAGTCTCCCTAAATACCTGTGTTCCCAAATAAAGCCACTGGCAAGTGGATGCTCCTGATGGATACTGCTGCAAAGCACTCCCTGACACAAACCCTACAGGAATATTGCTGTCCTTGCTGCCCTTTAGACATATACACACTGCACTGCCTCAGCTTCTGTATATAACAGATCCCAGACAACTGAACTTTATGGCTGCCAATATCTTTTCTCTGCAATCAGTTACATGAACAATATCCTCTACTTCCCCCCCCCCCCCCTTAAAGTTCTGTCTCTCCTTTACCTCTTCTCTCCTCTATCTCCCTGTATTATCGACAAGTGTGTCAATTTAGCTCATGTTAGGTGTCTCACTTGGTTCAGGAGTCTTTTGGGTATTCTGGGGGTTATATTTGGGAAAGGTGCTGGTTTTAATTATTTATATCAGTTCCATTATCTGGACTCATAACAAATAAAGGCGCACTGTACCCTGGAGAATTACCTTCACTTTAGCCTTTATATCCTTAAAAGAAAGATAAAGTTGAAGTGAACAAAGGCCACTTGTGAAGGAGATAAGATGTTTATCAATCAGATTTCAGAGTAGTGCTAAAAGGGAATATCTTGACTACTTGAAATCCTACCCTCAGATAGGTCCAAGTATGCCTAAATCATCTCCCACAGTTGCCTAATCTCTTGTGCTCCAATTTCAAAGCTTATTTACTTTTTCTTAGTTTTCCAGGTCTTCCCAGGAATGTTAACCTGCTTGTTCCAAGAAGAGTCTGTGAATCCTCACAAGCTACTCTGGTCTGAGCATCCAAAACAGTACTCAGTGAGCTAAAAATAGGACTTGAAGGGAAACCCTGAATCAACAAATCCAGTTGCCAGTTCTCCTTTGCATAAACTAAATCTCATGTAAGAATAGCAGGACTGGCTCAGACCAACATCTCTCACCCCTCATCCTATTTCCCAGAACTGCCAAATGCAGACACCTGGAGAATAGCAAAACAGAATATGATACTTCCCACTAGTTCTTTCTCTGCCTTTTTCAAACTGAGTGATGAGAAATGCCCTCTCTATTATAAAGTGAACCTTTAGCTATATTTTCCCATATTTTTCTAATCTCTACTCAGTCCTAGGATCTTTTTTCTTTTTTTTTTTCCTCCAAGTTAACATCCTGCTAGTAATAAACTATAAAAAACCCAAACCTAAACTATAAAAACAAGTATATTCAAGTCTTATACTTCCAACAGATGAGCTTTTAAAAGCAGAAATTCCTATTATTTGCTAAGTTTATGACTTCACACTCTGGACTATGACACTTGAATTCCCCCCCCCCCCCCCCGCAAATTTAACTCTAACGTTATCTATTTGTATTGGATTTGCATGGCAAGGTTTTGGTAATGGGGGGCTACAGGGGTGGCTTCTGTGAGAAGATGCTAGAAGCTTCCCCTATGTCCAATAGAGCCAATGCCAGCCGGCTCCAAGGCGGACCCGCCGCTGGCCAAGGCCGAGCCAATCAGCAACGGTGGTAGTGCCCCTGTGATAACATATTTGAGAAGGGGGAAAAAGTTGCTGCAACAGCAGCCGGAAGAGAGGAGTGAGAATATGTGAGAGAAACAACTCTGCAGACACCAAGGTCAGTGAAGAAGGAGGTGCTTCAGGAGCTGGAGCAGATTCCCCTGCAGCCTGTGGTGAAGACCATGGTGAGGCAGGCTGTCCCCCTGCAGCCCATGGAGGTTAATGGTGGAGCAGATAACCACCTGCAGCCTAGAGAGGACCCCACGCTGGAGCAGGTGGATGCCTGAAGGAGGCTGTGAACCCGTGGGAAGCCCATGCTGGTGCAGGCTTCTGGCAGGACCTGTGGACATGTGGAGACAGAGGAGCCCATGCTGGAGCAGGTTAGCTGGCAGGACTTGTGACCCCATGGGGGACCCATGCTGAAGCAGTCTGTTCCTGAAGGACTGCACCCCGTGGAAGGGGCCCACGCTGGAGCAGTTCATGAAGAACTGCAGCCCATGGGAAGGACTCATGTTGGAGAAGTTTGCGGAGGACTGTCTCCTGTGGGAGGGACCCCACGCTGGAGCAGGGGAAGAATGTGAGGAGTCTTCCCCCTGAGGAGGAAGGAGCGGCAGAAACAACGTGTAATGAACTAACCGCAACCCCCATTCCCCGTCCCCCTGTGCCACTCAGGGGGAGGAGGTAGATAATTTGGGAGTAAAGTTAAGCCTGGGAAGAAGGGAGGGGTGGGGGGAAGGTGTTTTGAGATTTAGTTTTTATTTTCTCATTACCTTACTCTGATTTGATTGGTAATAAATTAAACTAATTTCCCCAAGTTGAGTCTGTTTTGCCCGTGATGGTAATTGGTGAATGCTCTCTCCCTGTCCTTATCTTGACCCATGAGCCTTTTGTTATATTTTTTCTCCCCTGTCCAGCTGAAGAGGGGGAGTGATAGAGTAGCTTTGGTGGGCACCTGGCATCCAGCCAGGGTCAACCCACCGCATCATTTTAGTGATACAACATCCCGGTCCTTCTCTGTACTGATGATACTTTCCAGCTTTGCATCTTGAGCAAAGTTCATCACACATTCCTTATTCTTGTCCCATGAGTATCAATGAAAAATCTAAATCAAAGGAGCCCCAGAACAGAGACTTAAGGGACTATGTGAACAGTCTTGCTTCTCCCAATAATTTCCCCTCACTTTATATTCTCTAGATTTATGAAGCCATGCAATTCAGTAGACTTCTACTTAAAATCTTTGCCGTGGTATTTACAGTTTTATTGGCTTCTTTCTCCAGTACTCCAGAATGGAAGTTTTTGTCTTGTCCAGGACCTATGGTACATTTGTCTCACCACACTGCCACTAGCCCTGCAAATAAGTTTCAAGCACACCAAGAGGTTTCTGCTATCTGTTCTATGCTGGGGTCTGTTACACACCCTTCCACACAGAAAACCCCTGCAATCACCAGTGACTATCCCCTTGTCCCTAGGGGTTGCATTCAGGTTCCTCTTTACTGCTGCCAAATTAGACAAATTGGCCAACTATTCTGCAGTCAGTCAGATATTACATCCAGTAGATCAATGAGCAACTCTGATGAGTTGAGTCAGCCAAGCTCAGCTCCCTTTCTAGTCAATGGATATGAAGCATTGCAGTGTCTAAAGCAGAACTGAGTGCAGCTCATATCTTGACACCAGACAGGAGAAAGCCAGGTACCACTGACCTGCACTTATATCCTGTAACCCCAAGTAACACAGTGCTCTGAAATGCAGAGCTATCATTCAGCTTGACCTGTGCCAAATACTGGAGAGTAAATGATACACACAGATACATACATACTCATCTTGCCACATATATATCATTAGCCTGCTTAGCTGGATGCAGCTGGGTGGGTAGAAAGGATGAAAGGCAGTTCCCAAACACCTAACACAAGTCCTCTCAGTCAGTAACACGGTGGTGCTTTACCAATGGTAGATGTACCACACAAGTATATAAATTAGAGCCCTGATTTAATTCTACAGTGGACAAACGATGGTGAGGAATACTACTCAATTCTCTGTGACACTGCTACAAATTAACATAGATGATAAACAAACAGCTCAATCTACTGCTGTGGTCAGGTTAAACACCTGAAGAGACCTTGTCTTGTAATCAGGTTAAAAAAAATGAGAGAGAGGCTCTGAGCACACTGGTTTGGAGTTGGTTATTTTTTTGTTTGTTTTGGGGAGGTTTTCTGTTTTGATTTTTTGTTTTGTTTTTAAATCAGATCAGTCTGATCTCCTGACTTGGACAGAAATGGGACCCAAGTGACTCGCTCAGTCACAAAAATAGCCTGTATGAGGGCTGAGTCAGGAATGCCAATGACAGGCTGACAATTCACAAATTCCTACACTTCACAGAAATCTATCCACTTTGAGAGTCTGAGCTATTATGCCTTGTGTTTTTCTGATTTGGACTTTTAACTCCCTCAAGACATCCATTTACAGGCTTTGTATGTCACTGCGTCTCTGTGTTCTGCATCTTGGGTCTTCACACTGTAGTATCTGGATAAAGAATGACTTCCCATGCAAGCGTTAGATGGGAATTCATAGTTCAAAGAAAGAACAGAAATTCTTAGCAATGGGGAAACATAGAACACTTGTCAAAGGATGAAAAACACAACTCAGTTTGGCTAGCTTCAGTCACCATAAATAAGCACAACATAAACAAACTTGGCCGGTTTATATTTTAAAATACCCAATTGTCATTCAAGCTCTTTACAGAACACATTTCTTAAGAAGTATTATGATAATCAACTTAACTAGAAAAAGTACCATATAAAGCAACATTCACAGCCATAACATGAAGAGACTATGCCAAAAGCTCTCTGCTATCTTGACGGAAGAAGACATGTCCTAATTACAAAAAAATGGCCAAAAAGATAACATAACTGGCTTGGAGATCATATTCCTTTCTAATGACCAGAAAAGCAATTCAGAGCACTGCTACAAAACAAATTAGATGGCCTAAAACCTCACCCGAGTAAATCAGTGTAGCTGATAATCTGGCATTACATATGTAGTCTTTCTCAATACATTCTTACCCCCTTTCCTGGAAGACAGTGATTATTACTGCAAGCAGGGGCTTTGCAGCTAGCTGTAGCTAATTTACACTCTCCAGTTTCATTCCGTCCTTAGATCTGGATTGCCTCCCATGAGAGTGGTAATGGTCATTTAGCTTTAGAATTCTCCTTGGCCTCTCCCCTGAATTGCTACTACTCTCAGACTCTTGAGCTCTTCTACAAAGCTAAGTGAAATCCATTTCCTCATTTGAAAGAGAACACTTAATTGGATAAACAAGTGGCATGTTGTCCCTGTAGCTTAGCTAGCAATAAAATAAGAAACATGCATTTGTGTAAGGAAAAACCTGTACTATTCTAATTTATCCCTTTTTTCTGGCTGTTGGGACTGGGGTCCTACTTTGAAGAAATAGCAGCAGCTTCCTCTGTGCATTTTGATGCAAAAAAAGGTTAAATGCATCTACCATTTTTTGACAAGCATCTGCTACCAGGCTGTAATTTAACTAGATTATATAAAGATAAATCAAAAGCTGTCAGCAAGTACTGAGCCACTCTGAAATGACATGATGTAAAAATCTGTTGGGGGAAGAAAAACAGTTTCTCTCTTTGGTTATGAGTTATTAGGAAAAAGACAATAGCTGTTGTAAAATGTGTAGGCAATGCAGTTCAAATGCTTTGGTGTCATCTATAGACATGGTCAAGACTGTTTAATGCAGACTAAGATCTAATGAGGCCCTTTTGAGGACAAAGAACAAAAAGGACATCCAGATTTCATATGGAAAACAAAGCCAGAAAGAAATTATTTTTAAAAGAAACCCTCAAATCTCATGGCAGCAATAGCAGCCAATTCATCTTCCATACCATACACAACACAACTTTCAAGAGAAGAGCATCTATATTAATAACCAGATATTGCAAAGATACTCTGGGTTGGTGAAAACCTGTTACATACCCTATGCCATAACACAAGAATGACCAGACTGGATTAAAATAAAGATCCCTTCAGCCCAGTAGCCTTCATCTGGCAGCAGACAAGAACAAGCTCTTACATAAAGGCTGTAAGAGCAGTACAAGGATGACAGGACACAATCCCTGACCTCCAGATGTTCTGGCAATCTTCTGGTTAGGGACTTCGAGTCAAAGGGTGCATTCTCATCACTTCGCTGGAGTTTTCCTCCATCAGTTGCTCATTTGATCCATTTACTGTTCTGCCATCCAAGATAACTCATTGCCCTCATGTTTACCCATCTTCTAAGGACAATTTAAGTGATAGATTATGTCTCACAGTTAGTAATTCAGCGGTTTTATATTAATCCCTTTTGAAACACTGTCTGAATAGCACCTCCTCTTAGTGATTTGATATTTTTCATTAAATAACATAGCTGCTTTGCTATGGCCTTGTCTCCTTCAACCACTTCTTTTATTCTCAATCACACACTTGTTAACAGAATCTCAGGAAGGCTACCTAATTCCGAAGTGTTTGAAAAAGGTCCCAATTTGTGCACCTTTAAGAAGCTTTTCTTCAAGACATTTTTTGCTTATGAACCAAGTTTTTTCAGTAAACTTATCAGCTTCTATGTTAATTTTCATTTCTCCCCTACCGGAATATAATTAATACATTTGCAAGAACAAAATTTTGTTTTTCCTTTTACTGGCTTTTACTTCTTACTCTATTTATTCCCACAAGCTTTTTTGTGCTTTTTAAAAAAAAAAAATAAAGACAATAATTATAAATTATCACTTCTCTTGAGCTTCCAAGAAGATATCATTAAACAAGTTCCATACAACTTAAGTATATCAGCCCACCAGCTGCTTCTTTTTAAGCCTTCATAATTTTTAAGCAGTTTCCCTTTTAGAAGTTAAACACACCTGTAGCAGACTGTCCTGGTTTTGGCTGGGATAGAGTTAATTTTCTTCTCAGTAGCTGGTATAGTGCTGTGTTTTGGATTTAGGATGAGAATAATGTTGATAACACACTGATGTCTTAGTTGTTGCTAAGTAGTGTTTATACTAGTCAAGGACTTTTCAGCTTCCCATGCTCTGCCAGGTGCACAAGAAGCTGGGAGGGGGCACAGCCAGGACAGCTGACCCAGACTGGCCAAAGGGCTATTCCATACCATATGACCTCATGCTCAGTATATAAAGCTGGGGGAAGGAAAAGGAGAAGGAGACATGTTTGGAGTGATGGTGTTTGTCTTCCCAAATAATTGTTATTTGTGATGGAGCCCTGCTTTCCTGGGGATGGCTGAACACCTGCCTGCCAATGGGAAGTAGTGAATGAATTCCTTGCTTTGCTTGCATGCACAGCTTTTGCTTTACCTATTAAGCTGTCTTTATCTCAACCCATGAGTTTTTTCCCTTTTACTCTTCCGATTCTCTTCCCCCATCCCACTGGGGCTGTGTGGTGCTTAGTTGTTGGCTGGGGTTAAACCATGACAATCCTTTTTGGCACCCAATGTGGGGCTTGAAGGGTTTGAGATAATGATAGATTTGACTGTAATGTGCTAGATAGATTGACTTTATAGCTGTTAGTGCTGTTTAGCTATTAGTTGGCAGGCTCCTGTGCTTGCCATGGGGCTTGCTTGCCTTACTGTATGTTAGAGTCTAGAGCTCGTTAGTGGCTGCTTTTTGCTTTTGCTGCTTACTGTACTGCTAGCCACCTGTACTCAGCACTGGTGCAGCTGCACCTTGAATACTGTGTTCAGTTTTGACCCCTCACTACAAGAAGGACATCAAGGTGCTGGAGCGTGTCCAGAGAAGGGCAACGAAGTTGGTGAAGGGTCTAGAGCACAAGTCTTATGAGGAGCGGCTGAGGGAGCTGGGGTTGTTTAGCCTGGAGAAGAGGAGGCTGAGGGGAGACCTCATTGCTCTCTACAACTACCTCAAAGGAGGTTGTAGCAAGGTGGGGGTCGGTCTCTTCTCCCTAGTAACAAGTGATAGGACGAGAGGAAATGGCCTCAAGCTGCGCCAGGGGAAGTTTAGGTTGGATATTAGGAAAAACTTCTTCACTGAAAGGGTAGTCAGGCACTGGAACAGGCTGCCCAGGGAAGTGGTTGAGTCCCCATCCCTGGAGGTATTTAAAAGAAGGGTAGACGTGGTGCTCGAGGACATGGTTTAGTGGTGGACTTGGCAGTGCTGGGTTAATGGTTGGACTCGATGATCTTAAGGGTCTTTTCCAACCTTAACGATTCTATGATCTTACTCTGCTGTGCCTGGGAACATTTTGATAACAGCAATGGCCATGTGCCTGGGCTGGCAGATGGCCAGGGCATAGCTGCTGTTTCTGTGCTGCTGTACTGGACAGGCTGGAACTCCAGTGTGAACTTGAGTTGAAGGTATTGTGACCTGTGGATGAGTCCACGTGGGAGCAGGACACCCCGAAGCGTCTGTGGACATGGATAAGCCCATGCCAGAGCAGGTATGTCTCGAAGTGTCTGTGGCCATGGTTATGTCTGTACCGCAGCAGGTATACCTCTGAAGGAATTGTGGCCCAAGGATAAGTCCACACTGGAGAAGGTACACCTTGAAGCATCAGTGGCTGTGCATGAGGTCATGCTGGACCACCTCAAAGCATGTGGCCATGGATAAGCCCACAGCAGAGCAGGTACGCCCCTGGAGGGACTGCAGCCATGGGTAAGGCCATGTTTTACTTGGCAGGTTTACTTTTGAAGAGACTGTGGCTGTGGGCAAGGCCATGCTGGAGCAGGTATATCTCTGAAGGCATTGTGGCCCATGGAGAAGGCCATGCTGGAACAGGTGCACCTCTAAGTGACTGTGGCTGTGGATAAGTCTATATCGCAGCAGGTATACCCTTGGAGAGACTGTGGCTCATAGATAAGGCTCCACTTGAAGCAGATAAACCCCTAAGGGACTGCAGGCTGTGGCTAGGTCCAAGCCAGAGCAGGGGTAAGGGGAGGAGTCCATTGCAGTGTTAAACCCAATGGTCTGGTCCAAAGGGGCCAGGGGCGGAGACTGCAATGGAAATACCTTTAAATTGTTGTAACCCAGGATTTGAGTTGCATGTTATGGGAATTGCCATAGCAGGAACCACCTGAACCAACGGAGAAGCCTTACAAGAAGCAGTGCAAGTGCAGCAGTGACCCGACCTGAGCTGGCTTTGGTGCCCAATAACTCCACACAACACACCACCTCTCCTGTCCTGAGTGACCACCATCACAGATGGAGCCCAAAGTCATGGACTAAATGAACTCAATGGACATTTTGTGGATATTTGTGGATGTTTATGGACATTTTAAAGACATTTCACAGGGGTGGTCCATAGACTAAGGGAATGCTACCTGTATATTGTATCAAAGGATGGGAAGGGGGGGGTGGTTAATGAGGATGTATTGGATAATGTGGGACCTGAGCATGACGTATATGGTATGGAATAAGGGGTGGATACTGTGCTGGTTTCAGCTGGGATAGAGTTAATTTTCTTCCTAGTAGCTGGTATAGTGCTGTGTTTTGGATTTAGGATGAGAATAATGTTAATAACACCCTGATGTTTTAGTTGTTGCTGAGCAGTGCTTACACTAGTCAAGGACTCTTCAGCTTCCCATGCTCTGCCAGGTACACAAGAAGCTGGGAGGGGGCACAGCCAGGACAGCTGACCCAGACTGGCCAAAGGGCTATTCCATACCATATGACATCATGCTCAGTATATAAGCTGGGGGAAGAAGAAGGAAGGGGGGGACGTTTGGAGTGATGGCGTTTGTCTTCCCAAGTAACCGTTACGCGTGATGGAGCCCTGCTTTCCTGGAGATGGCTGAACACCTGCCTGCCCATGGGAAGTAGTGAATGAATTCCTTGCTTTGCTTTGCTTGTGCGTGCAGCTTTTGCTTTACTTATTAAACTGTTCTTGTCTCAACCCACGAGCTTTCTCCTTTTTACCCTTCTGATTCTCTCCCCCATCCCACCGGGGAGAAGCGAGCAAGCAGCTGTGTGGTGCTTAGTTGCCGGCTGGGGTTAAACCACGACACAGACTCGCACTACATCTACAGAATTAGAAAACAGCTGCAAGCTCCAGCACAAGTTCATAGTTACAAATTATTGCTTGTAATTATAACAGATTTTAGAGTCCTAGTCTTAGATCCAGTCCCTTATTATATTCAGCACAGTGCTAACACAACTGAAAGATGTTTTTCACCCTCGCAGAAGGACCCTTGACAGTCCCAGTGTGAAAAAGAAGTGATAATAAGCTGATAAAGACTGAGAAACATAACATTGGGTGGTTTTTTTTTTTTTAATAATGAAATACAATGCATCATTAAGACATGCAGTTTCCTTTTCTTATTTGTTTTGCACACTTAACACAGCAGAAAGACTGGGGAGGGCAAATGCTACATATTTAATACCTGTTTGTACAAACATTTAATGATATAAATAATCTTCATTGTCAGAATAGGACCACAGATGAAAGTAGTACTTACTGACAGTTCTTTAGCCAACTCAGCTATAATTACCATAAACTTAGCTAGAGGAAAGTGCAAATGAAATACAGCAATCACAAGGGTAGTTATACTTTGGCAGCTGGTATATTATATGCCATGCTGCATAGCAGGCAAGGGGGGGAAAAAAAACCCAACACCACCTCAGTGATGCTGCAAGGAGCAGTTTTATTCCATTCATGTTTCCCTGCTCCATGTAAGATGCTTGAGTACACAGCCGTTGACTAAGAAATGAAGCTACTACACCAACTTTAATTGCCAAGGTAAAACAGGGACTACATACAAGACATCCACTCCAGGCATCCGTGGGCAGGATTCATTATGATTATTCATGAATCAAGTTTGGAAGTCCTTTCTTCCATGACATTTAATTTTCCCTTTCCTGAAGGAATAGTAGATTGGAAAACTACGCACTCACCCCAGAGAGATCTCCAAATGCTTTTTGCCTCCCATGCCCTCTATTATACCACACCCCAGCTAGTTTGTCAGCCACCTGCCAGCATACTGCACTCTGTTAGAAGCGTCTTTTTAAGGCAACTCTGCCAAAGAAAAGGTATATATATATAAAAAAAAAACACCTTATGAATAAAAGACTCTCACCCACATGAGATGCAAGACAGACCTATTCATACTAAATAATATTCTTTTTATGGTCATACTGGTATATATGATAACACCTGGACTGTTGCTCTCCAATGCAGTCCAGAGTAAGGGGCACATGTTACATTACCTCCAGATGGAGACTGAAGGAACGACCCATGTTTTGGCCTCCTTGCTTCTCCTTGCTGAAGCACATTCTGAACATGCTGTGTTTCCTGGCACGCAGGGCCAGTCATAGAAGCCCCTTCGTACTGCCTAACCTCACTTGCCTCCTGTCTGACTCTCCCCACGCCTTGGAAGCGGCAACAGTGCCAAGCACTGGTGTGAGGGCGAGGGCGCATTATGGTTCCTTGCTGCTCCACACGGCTACCCAAGCAGATCCAGACACTTCATGCAGCCCTCTCATACATCAGTGCGCTGCAAGAACCAGGCCTGCGATGTCTGCAGACGCTTGCTCAACCCGCTGGCCTTCATACAAGTTACTTACCTGCTCTTTCCAGCCCCCATTATTATTCCAAAACCTACAGCCCAGTAAGGCACTTATGCCCTGAGCAGGAAGGGCTCCATGCCATGAAACTACACACAAAGAAGCAGTGAAGAACAGCCCCAGTTTATATTCACCAAGTACTCTTACTCTTATTCAAGTTCTTTCTTCATTTAACCACCTGCAAGTGGGCAGAGTTGTGAGGAGTCAGAGCACTCATCATACTTGAGATTATTTGGAGTCAACAGCACCAAACTGAATTTTAACCTAAATGCACTCAAGTCTGTAACTCCCCCATACACGATTATTATTTACAATCTCAAGACACAGCCCCTCCAAATCCCTGGCAGTACTGACAGCGCAATGAAAATGCTGCCTTTTAAAACCGATATACCATGGTTTGTCTGTGGCAAACCATGGTATTCGTGACCTAGAAAGATCAATGATTTCTGGTTTATTAAAATACATTATTACCAGAGAGTAACAGTTCTAGAGAGAACTGCAGACAGTTTTCTTTCATTTGAAGGACCCGAGGGAAAAAAAAAAATAGCATAAATTTAGGAAATTATGTGCCAGGCTTGTTTTTTTCTCAATTTAAGATGATGTTTCTGACTATAAACATTCACAGATCACAATATTCATCTGCCAATCTTGCAAATACAAATTTGATCCATTGTAGAATGCAAAAATTATTTGCAATTAATTGATTGCCACCACTGTGCAAATCATAAACAATAATTATGCAACATACAAAACATCAAAGACACTAGAAATATTTGCATGGGTGCACTACAATATAACATCTGTCATTCAACACTGATGGAAATACAGACAAAAAGAAAATTCTGCTAGTTCAGCTGCCCCCATGCCCATTCCCAAAGTAACAGGCATCTAATCAGGGACTAATTAAACAACATTTTTGGGATGGGAACAATTGTTTGGGATTTGTTGTTAAACTACCTGGCATTCAGAAATATAAAGCTGAGGATTTTTTCTGCCAATTCCCATCACCCCCCCCCTTCAACAAAACTGCAGATTGAGATCAACTAAAACAATGTAATGAACAAACTGGGAGAATTTTTTTCCAATACTTCTCATAATTCCAAAACATAAACTGTTTGCTAGCTTTCATTTTAGGAAGTTATTGGCTGAACACCTGCCTGCCCATGGGAAGTAGTGAATGAATTCCTTGCTTTGCTTTGCTTGCATGCACAGCTTTTGCTTTCCCTGTTAAACTGTCTTTATCTCAACCCATGAGTTTTCTCACTTTTACTCTTCCGATTCTCTCCCCATCCCACCGGGGGGGGGGGGGGGGGGGGGAGGTGAGCGAGCGGCTGTGTGGTGCTTAGTTGCTGGCTGGGGTTAAACCACAACACCATGTTTTAATGCTTACCTGGCTTTTGGGTAGCTCATTCATAGACAGAATCTACATGCTTCTCAACATATTTAAGGTATTGAGACATTTAAAAAGACAGATAGATACTGAGGAGTATTTTTCAAAACCAGAGGACTCATGTCTGCACTCAGAGGTTTTGATCCAATACTTTGAGGAGTTGGATACATATGCTTCTGAGAATCTCATAAAGCATGATTGAGCTGGGAAGCGTGGGTCTGAGTGACTCCTTTATTCTGTTCACATGCCCTATGAAGTGCAGAGTTAAGTATGTGATACAGCTTAATATAAAAATTATAGCCCCCACTATTCTCCTTTAATGACCCAGATACTAGCTTTCTGCACTAAAAGGAAACCATATATGTTTCTTCCTGCCCATTTCTCATCTGGATTCTTACTCTAAAGAAAGATTAAGCCCTGTTGTCTTTTTTTCCAGGAAGATCTGGCAGAGCACATTTGTCAATCAAGACAAGTACTATATATGTCTCTCACTCTATTAATTTACAGGTGGATTTGCTTCTTAAGTATCCTACAGTAGTTAGGTGCTGCCTTTCAGAGAAGAAAACTCCATAACCTGAGAACTGCTGCAGCCAACACAAGCCAGAGACTTTGTACCTGTAGCTCGGGGGGAATCCCAAGGTAACCCTTCTCGCCTTTGGGTCCGTGATGGCCACGCTCTCCCCTCGGTCCCATTTCTCCTTTGTCTCCTTTCTCACCTTTGTCTCCTTCCTGGCCAATTGCTCCATTAGTTCCATTATTTCCATGATTTCCTTAAAGAAAACAGAGCTTTCTGTTTAACTTAAATAATTTTAAGGGTCTAGAGAACAAGTCTTATGAGGAGCGGCTGAGGGAACTGGAGTTGTTTAGTCTGGAGAAGAGGAGGCTGAGGGGAGACCTTATTGCTCTCTACAACTACCTGAAAGGAGGTTGTAGCGAGGTGGGGGTCGGTCTCTTCTCCCTAGTAACAAGCGATAGGACAAGAGGAAATGGCCTCAAGCTGCGCCGGGGAAGTTTAGGTTGGATATTAGGAAAAACTTCTTCACTGAAAGGGTAGTCAAGCATTGGAACAGGCTGCCCAGGGAAGTGGTTGAGTCTCCATCCCTGGAGGTATTTAAAAGAAGGGTAGACGTGGTGCTCGAGGACATGGTTTAGTGGTGGACTTGGCAGTGCTAGGTTAACGGTTGGACTCGATGATCTTAAGGGTCTTTTCCAACCTTAAGGATTCTATGATTCTATGATCTGCGACAGCATCCTTTTCCACCAGTTTGCAACACATGCACTTTTCAGTACCATAACACCCATATTGAGCTGTGATGAATACGAAACAGTTGTGGGGTTAAGCTGAAGGTGAAGGTTTTGATGAACAAGTTTCCAGAAGGATGTACATCGGTGTTTAAGAGTTAACCCTCATGCTATCTTCATATTGCTGTATAAACTGCAGATGTCTCAGGTCATTGCGTTGTTGGGGAGATGTACAAGGATGAGACCCCAGCAGACGTGAGGCTCATGGAAAGCAAAGGCCACTGCCTGCTGACACATACCAGGTAGCCTACATAAGCACTCTTGCTTTTCCTTTCGTGTAAAAACTTATTTCCTGACAATTTAATTTTTGATTTGATTAGGATAGGATAAGATAATTTGAAGAACATTTTTCTATCTTTAAAACATGTCTACACAAATGGAGAATGGCTGTAGCCTTAAACTAGCTAAATGACCTATTTGTGCCAGAAATGGGAGGATCTGCATTCTCAGGGTGCTGGTTAGCTTGAAGGGGTTGATTGCTTGTTCGTAGATTTAAAGAAAGACAGAAGTCTTATAATAAAGCTTTCTGAGATGGCTTCTTATAAAAAGGATCATTATAAAAACAAATTCCTGCATCTGCAGTATTACTTACTTTCTGATGTTTACTGAGGAAATTACCAAGCAAACATCTATGTGACTGACAAAATTTTAAAGTTGGCTAGAATAACTGAGCAATTATTATGCCTACCTGAAGCAAAAGCCTGATCTTTCAATTAATTACTCATGGGATTAATTAGAGTCATCATTGTTCTAATTCTACCTGAACTGAAATTAGATTCTTTGCCACTCTGCTTGCTCTCTGATTAGTCACTCTGGTTATGAATTTACAAGAAGAATGGTGTTGTCTGAGATCAAATCTAATGATTAAGTGATTCTTCAGAGTTTTTGTATTGAGAAAAAAATTGACTTCAAACAAGGAAGCCAAATGGTGGAAGAAATTAAGCAAATTTTTATTTGAATGGAGAAATCAATAACTCTTAAAAATAACAAGAATGATCCATCTTGTAAAGCCAGAACTACTTCTCTACCAGTTCAGAACAGAAACGTGCAAGTGACATTTGATTCAATCAAGGGAAAAGCAGCTGTTGTCATTCCCCTTATGTGCACAATGATATGAAATGCAGCAGATGAAGGAGACGACAGAGAAATTCCAGGCTGCAGAAGGTTGCTGTGAGCCATGTGTTTGTGGCATCCTGTTGTGGCATGAGAGTGTAATTGAGATACATCCTCGCATAAGGAAAGGGCAAAGCTGGGACTGGGCTGTGTCTCCCTGTATCAACTGGTAGCCTTGAAAGTGTGAGCATAATACAAAATCTTGTCTCATTTCTAAGAACTCAATGATTTATTAAGATGTAATGCAATATTTCTGCACAAGAGGCCTTACCATTAGATTTCTCTTATATCTGTAATGATCAATACTATTTTTATAAAGGGTTGATGGATGAATAGCTCACAGCAGGCTAATGCCAAGTATGCCTATGACCTAATTATGCCTAATACCCAAAATATGTCAAAGTAACAATTTATTTCAATATTTTGCCAACTGAAGCTAATTCTTGAAACACTTCATTCACTCAGATTTAACTTCATAACAGTCAGATTTAACTGTTACTGTAAACTGTTTCTACCAGAAGTCACCACATCATAAATGTTTTTTTGTGTATGGTTATCTGTTATGTCTGTTACTGTCAGTATATTTGTGAGACAGAAGGATTATGAAATTGCATTTTTATTGTAATAACAGAAGAGAAAAGCTTTGGAAGATGAGACAAATCTGCCAGTCAGTGACATGTTAATTTACGTTATACGTCTGCTTTAGGAATGGTGATTTCCAAATCCCTGAAGGTAGCTGCTGTAATAAACTTACACCAACATACAACTATCTTTTTCCCTTCTGTAGGCTCTTCTTTTTCCCTTCTGTAGGCTCTTCTTTTTCCATGCCAATTATTAGGTCAAAGTATACCCTTGTGTATCCTGTTCTTCTGTGTGCATTTTTAATGAAAAAAAAGTATTTTTTTTATTATGGAAGACAAGAAGAAAGAAGGAAAAGAAGACATTTCTGTGAGAGAATAGGAGCATGTGTGTCTCTGTAAAATATTGGCTAGCAGTATGCTAGATGAAAAAAAGCTCCTGAATACAGTACACAATGGCATAACTGGATATTCAAAGGTGATTGCAATAATCAACTCCAGGGAACAAGTTCTTCCAACTTTAATGGAAGCTTCATGCTGCTTTAAGAAGAGAGAACAATTTGCCCTAGAACTGTAAAAAGATTACTTTCAGTATGAATTTGTGAAAGCTGAATTTTATTAACAAATGGGTTATCACTGGAAAAGACTTGAGAGTCTAACTGAAAATCTGTCTCCCCAGAAATTATAGAAAAACTTGTTTCTGAATCTGTCCCCAAATACCAGTGTTTGGACCATTCTCTGATATTTCATAGAATAGCTTGTAATTAGACTGATAAAAAAATCAATTAAACTTCATCTTTACCTGGCATCCCAGGGGGCCCAGGAGGTCCTGGGGGCCCTTGGTAGAGTTGAACTCCAAAGTCACCACAGCAGCACAAACTACAGTCTGGATTCTGCGGTCCGATTTGTGGGGGCTAAGTGCACAAAAATAAGCTTTAAATAGTTAATTCATGGAGGGCATCAATCATATGCATGTTGGTTACAGGGTCTTCGTTATATATTCTCTGTTTATATATTTGCTAAGTTTTCAAAACACTTCTTATCTGGGCCGAAATCTCCCATATTTGGATTGTCCCTAAAGATGTTATTTTTGGAACATTTAAGGGGAAAGCTCTACAAATGTTCTAAGAGCTATATGAATATTAAAAAAAAAAACCTTGTCCTGTCAAATAATGGGGGTTTTGAAAATAAAATAATACCGAGTAATGAAAGTTAGATGAATATTTCAGTTAGGTTCCTATCCTGCTTTTCACTGATCCCACATTTCAGCTGACCTTTGTTGACAAACAAGCATATGTGCAATTAGTGGTAGGAAACAAGGCACTTCATTTGACCTTCAGCAATGAACTATCCTCCACTAAACATAAAGAAAACTGGGTTGGACTGCTGGAAGGAGATGTTAAAAAATGTCTGTGCAGCATATTCCTGTTCATGGCCCCAGACTTGCATATTTACAGGCTATTAAAGTTGGGAGAACCTAAAAAAGTACATGGCAAAAATTTGAACCGACCAAAACACCTGGTGTTATGGATGTTTGATTATTTGTAGTTGTGGGTGTGTAACTATGAAAACCTGTTTATATGCTGAAATTAATATAGCAACATAAATAAACTAATGAGTTTATTATACACAGCTCAGCTACTGTAATAATAGCTTGATGATAGCTTTATTTCAATGCTTTTCTTTCCCAAATTATTGTAATGGGGTCTCAGTCAATCCTGGTTGAATTTTATAACTAGGCTCTTGTGGTGATTTAGTGGTCACAAAGCTTACGATGGGTCAGCTGAGGTAGAGGTCCTGGGTTTGATTTTATTTCTCTACCTCCTTCGCATTTTTCCTTCTTTGTTGCTTTTTCCCTACGATACTTTGCTATTATCCTGAGGTGCAAATCTGCAGTTCTTAAATTCTGGAGGGGGATAGTTACACCATTCCAACTACTACTTTAATTATTCTACTATTTGTCTTCCTTCCCTTTCTTTCCACTCATCTTTATCATCCTCAAATTACTTGCCTAATGCAAACCTATTGCTTAACAGCAGCAAATGAGCCTCTGGTGGGATGGGAGCTGCCAAATGAACATATAGATGACCTGTATTCCTGCCCTCAAGGTCATCAGCTGGGTTGATCTGAAACACTAAATCTTTCTACCTGTGTTTTGAACAATACCAAGTATACCCCCAGAATTCATTAATTTCAAGAGGCTTGGGAATTTATGTTTATGGATACGGAAAACACCTTTCATGCCACCAAAATATTGCTACTCCTCCAATGGGACAGACACGTGCCCTATCCAGCTGGAATCACTGACGGAGCTACCGTGGGAATAATGGCTGACCTGACAGCTCAACAAATATGCTTCATATTCAAAGAGTTATGGAAATGTTAAGACTTGCTAATGGGCAGAAGGGCTTCAGATTTATGGGGTTTTGGTCAATACTATGCTTTTTGCCTTAATTCTGGATAAGGTCTATATTTTATGAGAAAAAATCATTCTGTCTGTTGGACTGTCTGTTCCTGGAGAACCTGTTTGTATCTTTCTTGCTGTCTTATCTCTCCCAGTTGTTAAGAAGAACATAACTGACAATCACCAGACACACTGTTTAAAGCTTTCCTAATATGAGAGAAGAAGTAGCCCTGCTTTCAGCTCATTTTCAGTCCTTGAAGGAGAGCCAAGTACAAGAGGACTGGAATTGCGTGAACATTTTGCACCACCTGAAATGCTAATGTTGCATTGAGATTAAAATCTCCAGCTCTTTATTCAATAGTGCTTCATATTCATGTTAAATGAGAAGGCAAACTATATATACACCTGCCAAGAGCAAATAAGTAATATCAGCTTAGAAATATCCAAAGACTTAGAACTGTGGATTATAGGTAAGGGAAACCATGAGTCCAGCAAACTGGATTGCATGTGAGACTCTCTCTGTGCAGGTAAGACTTGGGATTTTACCCAATGCACTGAAATCCTGAATGACATTATTAGCTAACCAGCAATGATATCATAAAATAGATACTAGTGCTGGTCATAACCAAATGCTATTTGGCATTATCTCTCCAGAAGCTCAGCAGGATATGAAATGGGGCAAGTCCTGCCAGCCTAGTTTTATGAGAACAGTTCCACTGACTTCAAAATAACTACTTATGCAAGTCATAAAGTAGTATTAACTTATTATCTTTACTGATCCTTTGACTAGGAGGAAAAAATGTTCACAGCTGCCAAGAACAATGAATATTCAGGATACTTTTTTAATCTCTAAAACCAGAGAACTTTATGAAGAGTATATTTAAAGAAAAAAACCTGTGCCTAATGTAAAATTACACTCAAATGGGACAAAGAGATTAATTACAGCCTACTTGACAAAGGTGTCCTATGCAGCCATTTGCACATAAATTTTATTGCACAATGAATCTTTGGCATTGCTCTCAGAACATGAATATGATTTAGGAGCTTGCGAAATGCATCTGCCGCATTGATATCCTAATACAGATAGAAAACTGGGAATGTTTCTAAGGCTATTTGCTGAATTTCCTATAATTTAGTATGTAGGAGGAAGTTCTAGGCAGCAAATGGTGTATAAAATTCCCTTAACTTAAAGTTGTGAACTAATCATAATTGGAGACCCAGTCCTTTTTCACTTCCTGATTAATTTTTTCTGTTATATTGTCTAAGACAACGCAGAAAATGAGTAATGTACATCCACCATTCTTGGCTCCTGTTTTGAATGCGAAATAGCACGTCTCTGTGGGCACCAAGGCCCTCCATGCCCCTTCTCTAGCAAAGAATTAAACAAACCACCAAAATTCAGGGCAAATCACCAGTAGGTTGAGGGGTACCTGAAGGTTTTCAAGGAGCAACCTAAAAAGGAAGAATGTGTCTGGCATGGCTCTCTCCAGTCACTAAGAGTTCTTGTGCTTGGGAAATGCATATTATATTTTTCATAAGTTACCAGCAGCGTGGAAACTGGCTTTTTACCTGATTCAGCAAAGACAAATGCTATTGTCTTTATTCTACAACAGGGAATGGGATCGTTAAAACACTTTAGCAAGAGGTGAAATTCTCCAGCCAGAGCTAAGATAACCAAGAAAGTAGGGACTTAGGGGTGAAACCTTTCCATTCACAGATTGGTTGTTTTCAGCTGTTGTAGTTGCTAAACAGCTTTCAGATAGCTCAAGGGGAAGGGAGAGGTTCGACATAAATTAAAACATGTCCATGCCACCTTTGTTCCTCCTCTGTGTGGAAATCCCTGGAGTCTGGAGATGGAAAATACCTATTGCGTCGGCCACTCTATAATGGACTATCCCTGTCATGCATCTGCTAGTGCTCCATTTCATTTCAGTAAGACAAAAATTGCATCATTTCCCCAGCAAAGATTGCTTCCTAGAGAGGAGACTGGCAGGTAAATGACTGCCATCAGCTATACTCAGACTTGCTGGGCTCAGTTTTAATGTCACAGCCTCTTCCCCCAGCAGGCAACTCCAAGCATGTTGCAGTAAATTCTCTGATGAGAGACACATGCACCCCAAAGACAGTGACACTTTCTGTGAGGGAGAGTTTGACCCTTAAAAAAGTCATAATTTTGTATTAAATCCTGCATTATCTGAAATTATGTTGAGTTAAAGGGGAATCTTCTTTAAGGACCAATAATATATGGTCTATAGTATGCAGCTGCACAATTCTCTCTGCAGTAAAGAGAAACACACACACTAGCTGGCTCATTGGACTATATACCTGATTGTTTATGCTGTTTATATACTGCAAGTGCAATTCAACGTACCTACAGTTAAATATCTATTTTGCTGAGTGCACTTGATGAACATATATGAACTTGATGAACATATATATGAAATGTAAAGCACTATAAAATTTAAATACAAGGAATATAGTGGTGTATTAAACCTATTCCCATACATGGATGTGTTTCAGTTCTTTAAGCCTAGGACAGGATTAAAATCAAATCTCCTCTCTGCTTATCATGAAGTAGGTTATTATTCAACACTTGTCTGCATGTCCATGATTTTTGGAATTCAAAATATCATAGTTTGATCTGAAAGAGTTTTAAAACACAAATGATAAAAGGTGAACTATACAGGACTCAAACATTTGTATCAGTAATAGAAACAAAACACTCATGTTCTTGTTGTTTCTAAAAAATATCAGTCAACAACATCTTCATTTGAATGGAATTTTGTTTTGCCTAATGCTAGAAAATGCTTAATCTTCTGCCCTTCAGATTTTTCCTTTTAAATTTGGATTGCAATATTTTATGTATAATCAAATTATGCCACTTTCCCTTTGCTGTGAGCTAATGACTATAATATCTAAAATGCCATGTAAAAGGCATAAAAAATCCCCAGTTTAAAAAGCAGATACTACAGATGATTTAGTTTCATTCCAAATCTTTTTTACACTGAAACTGTCAAGTTGATATATATTATTATTAAATCTACTCAGATCTCAGATACATTAGTACCTGTTTTTTCAAGCTATTCCTTAAAATTTTTGAGCACTCAGAATTTCATTGTTTGTCTCAAGCTCAAAAGAATATACTTTATATACATAATTTTCAAGTAAACTTATTCTCTGCTAATTGAATCTTTCCAAATTTCTCTATAAAGTCTGTAATTTTCCTTCACATCCAAATGAGTTAACAGAATCTAAAACTTTAATATATTAAATAAGTGATACCTTGAAATAATTAAGAGACTGTATATCACAATATATGATTGCAGAGGATCATAGTTTCAGCAAAACAAAGGGCTGCTGTCTGTGTTGATACTAGTGTCCCCAACCACTGCTGGCTCTACTAGCTCATTAAAAGATCCTATAAAGAAACCCAGCAGGATACAGACCAATATACAGCTTTAATAAAAATAATTTCATAAATATATCACTAATAAACTTAGGGGAAAAAAAAAGATCTCATTAGCTTTAAAGTTATCTTTAGAAGATTAATTCAGAGTACCTGGACTCTGTCTGAGATAGGCAGTTCTACATTATCTACCTCTGGTCTCAGGACTTTTTGATCTGTAGAAGTGCCATTAGCAACAGTCCACTCTATAAGTTGGCTCTGCTGTTTCAATATTTCCCTGCTTCTTGAACCTTGCACTTGACCAGTCTGGTGGTGACTTTGCAATATTTTGGCCACTGGTTTATAAGATCTTCTGCTCACCTCCATGTATTCATTTGGACACAAGCAAAATGGAAGAAAAAATAAAGCCAGTAGATGCCAACTGATGAAATCCTTCTCTGCCATGTTATTCAAAATAATTTCTCAGGAGTCCAGCAAATGCCTTGCAGAAGGAGAACCTCTTTGCCGCACCAGGAGTTATGTGGTTCTTTCAGCTTTCCTGGCACTGAGACCAGTACCAGATTTTATATGGTTGTGTGCAATAAATAAAACTAAAAATGCCAAAGTGTCAGGATCCTTAATCCAAAATCAGTCATGCTCCTTTAAACAAACCAGGCATTATTCACCACTTCACCACCACAAGGAAAATTGATTTGTATGCTGGAAATGGCCACAGCATTTAACAGACTCCTGTGGTTCCTATTTGGGGACATTAAAAAATGTAGCACCTTTTCTTTGGCATGTTTTTGTTTAAGTGTGAAAAAATGTGATGGAAATGGAGAACATGTGGCTAATGGTTTACGTTCCTTGATTAGACATGGAAAATCTGTGAATTGACACTCTAAAATGTCTTTTGGACACAGTCACCTTTCTAATTTGCCAGGAAATTCACACACACAACTTGTCCTGGTTTCAGCTGGGATAGAATTAATTTTCTTCTTGGTAGCCGGTATGGGGCTGTGTTTTGGGTTTAGGATGAGAACAATGTCAATGATACACTGATGTTTTGGTTCTTGCTAAGTAGTGCTAAGTGGTGCTGACACTGGTCAAGGACTTTTCAGCTTCCCATGCTCTGCCGGGTGCACAAGAAGCTGGGAGGGGGCCTAGCCAGGACAGATGACCCAGACTGGCCAAAGGGCTATTCCATACCACATGACGTCATGCTCAGTATATGAGCAGGGGGAGTTGGCCGGGGGAGGGGCAACGATCGCTGCTTGGGAGTCACGCTGGGCATTGATCGGCGGGTGGTGAGCAATTGCACAGTATATTGCTTGCTTTGTATTACTATTGTACTATTATTACTTGTTTTTATTATTATTGTTATTATTACTATTACTACTGTTCTGTTTTTATTTTACTTTAGTTATTAAACTGTTCTTATCTCAACCCACAAGTTTTCCCCTTTTGCCCTTCCGATTCTCTCCCCCATCCCACCAGTGGGGGAGTGAGCGAGCAGCTGCGTGGTGCTTAGTTGCTAGCTGGGGTTAAACCACGAAACAACTGCATCAGCTCAGTCCGAAAAAATCCTTCCAAGAGCAATTAGGAAACAAGAGCACAAGAGGAGCTTTTGCATATGATTCTGACCCAATGGCTGTTTCTGACTATGCTTTTCATTCATTAAAAGAAAAATATTTAATTTCTGTCAGTTGGCCAACAGTGGAAGGAGACTGAGTAAGTAGCTCTGAAAAACTGGGTTGAATTCAGTTTCACAGAGCCTCATTTCTCATCATTAGTTCAACCTACTCAGCCAGGCAATATTTTTTCCCTTGAGTTCCCAGTGTTTTGCTAAATGCAACTGCCAAACCAAATTTTATATCTTCACTGCCAAGTAAATATAAATTTACCATGGGCTTATTTCAGACTAAAAGAATCAAATTATATATGTATAATAATATCCTTATTATATTTTTTTGAACCACCCACTAGTATCCTCTAGAAAGCCAGAATGCAGTTCTGCAAATGCATACAGATCCATACACACACACTCAGCCTTCCTAAGAGCAAGTAGCTCCCTGGCCTGTGAGAAACACTTCACCAGTACATGGCTATAACAACATTACTGAAGGCATCAGTCCCAGGGAATGATCCCTGGCCCCGTAATGCAATGGACTGACATATTCAAGTTGTTCAAGGCTGACCACCCTGCTTAGTGTTTGGCTGGGGCTCCTCTGTGACCTCTGGGGTGCTCTATGGCCCTAAATGATCCCCCTTTTTTTATTTTTTTTTTCTTCCTGTTCAGTTGCCTGAAGAAATGTGAGGGTTGTGGTGCAGAGTGCTACAGTGGTTGTTTTCAGAACATGAGGCTAAGGTTGCATGTCTCAAGAAGGGATGTGAGGGAACTGGGAGCACCAGAGGCCTGTTGGGATGGTGGTAAAGGTCTCATCCATCCAGAAGATAGTCTCTGAATTCACAAATATCACCCAGGCTTAATTTTGAGGGGGGAAATTGTGCACTCCAAAAGAGATCCTGGGAACAAATCAGGATTTGACTAACCAGAAGGCCAAGACCCACTGGTGAAATGAGGTGCTAAAAGTTATTTGATAATGTAAAAAGCCTTAAGCATACCAGCATGCTATGGCAAAAAAGCATAACACCACAGGCTCTGCTAAACAAGGGAAATGAGTTACATCTTCTAAAATTCCCCAACTTCATTGATTGCAGCTGCAAGGGGCAGCCATCATGTGTCTTCACTCCCTGGCATATTACTGAGATGGGGGTGAGGTATGGAGAGTTTGAATCCTTGTGGAATCATAGGAAACCCTCTTTTTGACACCAAGTGAGGAGAATAAGGCTCAAGCAGCAAGGATTTTGACAAGGGCTGTGCTTCTCCTGTCTAAATGGAAGATGAGCCCAGAAGGGAGATCTGTGATGCAAAGGCTGTTCAGACCCTTGCAGATGCTGGAAGGGATGTGCAATTGATAGTTGCTGAATGATGATGAGAAAGTGCTTTCTGTTTTATATTCAGATTTTTTCTGTGGGAGACAGCAGGGCAAGTCAAATCATGGGAGGAGGCACTGGCTGGAGATGCGATGGAGAGGGGTGAGCAATGTTCAGTTGGGGTATGTCTGCTGGCAGCACAAGTGCTGGGAAAGGTGTCAGCATTGGCTTGTACTCTGCCACTTTCCTCTGTTATTTCCTATTTAACAGCCCATAGAGAGGAGTGTGGGGCTGTGCCGATCCCCTGGAAAGGCAGTGCCAGCACCCACGGACATGCAGGGTCTGGGCTGAGCCAGCACAGGGGCAGTGCTCAGGGCTGCTGGGAGTGAAGGCCACCAAGGGCAGCTTATTCCCATTTTCTCCTTCTCTATTAGCCAACCGTAGCATAGGAGCAGAGACCTCAGCTGCTGTGGGCTCAGTGTTTCCCCCTGAGGATAAACTTGACCTGCTGCCTGCAATACCCCAGTTGTCTCAGTGACAGCCCCAGGAACAGGGGGCAGCTCATGGTTGGCTCAGTCCGCAGGCTTGCCAGACAGAGCTGTGTCTCCTTGCTTTATGCTTTTGTTGTATTTATCTATCATCTCCCTTATTTTGAAGCTCTAATGGCAGGAATCTTAACTCAATTTCAGTGAAATCTTGGATTCTCAAGCCAGATATTCAGGATCATTGAATGCACATCATAGATTAGCTCTTGAGCCTTGCTTCAGTGTATAAATATTAATCAACTAAATAGCCTTGCAGAAGAGGCTCATCAGCCTATGCTTTATGACTACTGAAAATCCTGATTTGAAAAAAAAAAAAAAGCAAATATTCCAGTTATTTCAATGGGCAAGGAGAGATGGAAAGGAATTCAGTGGAGATTGAAACAAGACTTCTGTAAACACAGTTCCAGATTTTGGAAGCTGCTGCTACCAAAATGGGGTTTCTTTTTCAAGGAGAGAGGATTTTCTTGGTAGGAAAGGAGTTTGAAAACCCTGGAATCTGTAAAATTGGGAATAACTCAGAGACAAACATTAATTAATCTTGGCACTTAATAATTTGATTCAGCAAGTGATGTTTTCAGCTGCTGTTAGGGCTTTCATGGCTTTCCAAACTCCATTCCAGGAGCTTCCTGTGGCAAATGTTTCCAACATGAGTAATGAACATCCACAGCACCCATGTCCCAAAGGGAGGAGGAATAAAACCAAAGAGATTTGGGCTTCAAAGCCCCCATCTATCATTTCATGCAAAAGCTGAAACAAGCATGTTGCTTGGCAGCTTTTAGAAAGAAGAAATGTTCCCTTCTTTGCTTTCTAATAGAGTCCACCTGGTTCCTACCCATCACTGTTCTGGTAGTTTGATGCTACACATTTTTTGGTCCAAATTAATAATAGAGTTTAGACTTTGCTCTTTTATTTCCAATCCTTTGAACAGAATCCCATCTGCAGAAATCTTTGCTGCCCATCATTCTCCTCTGTGCCTTCAGCAAGGAATAGCTGGCCTACAAAATCACCATCTACAGGCAGAAATTTTGGACTCAGAAGTAAAAAGCAATGGAGGAACTGATTCTCCATTCTTGATCTCCAAATGATCAAATACACTTATCCGAATGCGTGAACCAAATCTAAAATAATAGGACATCAAAATAGCAGTGCTTTGAATTCACTTTGTACTGGAATAAAACAATGAAAATGCTTCATGCTGAGAACATGTCCTACTGATCTGGAGATGAGAAAAGGACTGACCTAAAAGGTTCGATTTTGCTTTTAGTTCTGGGGCCAGTGTGCATTGCAAGAGTGCCGACAGAGAAAATAAAATCTAATCCTCTACCTACCTCTCAGCTGTGTGTTTGTACACCCAGCATCACCCTTCTAGCCTTTTCTAGCTGAGCTCAAGCACAGCTATAATTACCTTTCCCCTGTTGGTTCTCTGGCAGCAGGATATGCCTCTATCTGGTAATCAACAGTTTAAGATGAAGTGAAGCACATGAATCTGTTTATGTCAGATAATGAGATATCAGCTAAAATACAATAACTGCTAGGTGAAAGCTGCTTCACACCTTCTCTGCAAGCAAAATATCTGCTCTGTTAGAAAGGTGACTCATGTTATTCATATTGACAATGGGAAAGTGGGTTATTAGTGAGGTTATTATGTAAAACTACAGGCCACCGTTTCAAGAGGCAACAAAACAAAATGATTAAAATTAAAAAAAAAAAAAGCCTACTGTGGCCCAGGCAGGGTTGTATCCATAATTAAACATTTACAGTTCCTTCACTTAGACATAATCCTGTTTGCAGTGATAACTCCTCCATACCGGACACAGAGATAATCTGCACCTGCTATTTCACAAGTGATCTCCACTGAGCCATACTGAGAGAGCCAGGCCACAGCTGAAGGGATGAAGGCCACCCAGCACCATGCCACCACAATGCACCGACCATCGCCAAATTTCTGGCCCACCATAACTCTCTGGGCTTGTTCCTTCTCGGGCGTGCTCCCATCCCTACTCTTGTCAGGCCACCCGCTCCCTCAATCTGTCTGGCACTTCTACTGCTCCTGCAGCAACATAGGGACAAAGCCTCCTCTCTCCAGCACTGATGCAAAATGCCCAGCACTGTGCTGCCCTTTTACTCACTGCTGCAACAGCCACCGACAGAGCCCACAGACCTCAGCGTGGCTGCAGGGAAAAAATGGCTTTGAAGCCTTTTCTCACCTCTGTGCTGACCACTGTGAACCCACAGGAGCAAGTGAGGTATTTTCACTGAAGGCTTCTGTGATCTGCTCTTTGCTTCTGCGAGAGTTTTGGTCAGTAACAAGAATTCAGGCAAAACCCACCACCCTCCTCCCCAAGGAAGCCTCCACAGAGATGGGCTACCAAGGGGAATGCAGATTCATGGGGCTTTCCAAGTGTTGTGCACCCAAAAAGGGCTTACAGTCACAGTCTGTGCAACATCTTCTCCATGGTTAAACGTTTTCTTCTCCTGCAACTCATTGCCACTGAGCTCTGTGGATGGCAATGGTGCAGTGAGTGCTTTGGGCAGTTTGTTTTGTGACACCCAAGCTGTGTGTAGTTTGCAGTTACACCAGTTCCCAGAGGTACCTAGCAGCAAGGTGTGTTTTGTAGGTATTTTCCTCGCTGGTTAGAGGAAGCTATTGCTAGCTGTCAGAGGAGGAGAGTGGGGCAGATCTAGCTCCATTACATGGCTTCTGCCCTCACCCAAAGCAGACAAGTCTCCAGAGGGGTCTGGATCCTCCCTGTCCTGGTTTCAGCTGGGATACAGTTAATTTTCATCTTGGTAGCCGGTATGGGGCTGTGTTTTGGGTTTAGGATGAGAACAATGTCGATGATACACTGATGCTTTGGTTCTTGCTAAGTAGTGCTAAGCTGTCTCTAAATAGGTGCTAAGTGGCGCTCACACTGGTCAAGGACTCTTTCAGCTTCCCATGCTCTGCCGGGGGCACAAGAAGCTGGGAGGGGGCACAGCCAGGGGGGTGCTGACCCAGACCGGCCAAAGGGCTATTCCATACCATATGATGTCATGCTCAGTATATAAGCTGGGGGAAGAAGAAGGAAGGGGGGGACATTAGGCGTGATGGCATTTGTCTTCCCAAGTAACCGTTACGCGTGATGGAGCCCTGCTTTCCTGGAGATGGCTGAACACCTGCCTGATGATGGGAAGTAGTGAATGAATTCCTTGTTTTGTTTTGTTTGCGTGCACGGTTTTTGCTTTGCCTATTTAACTGTTCTAATTTATTTTACTTCAATTATTAAACTGTTCTTATCTCAACCCACGAGTTTTCTCCCTTTTACCCTTCCGATTCTCTCCCCCATCCCACTGGTGGGGAGTGAGCAAGCGGCTGCGTGGTGCTTAGTTGCTGGCTGGGGTTAAACCACGACACTCCCTAACTTTGACTTTTCTGTCAATCAGGAAACCCTCTTGCCTTGCTTGACACTGGCATTTTCTTTCCAATATAATATGAGAGCTTGTGGTGGTATTTGGGGCTGAGGTCCTGGCTCTCCGCTGCCCTCCACCACCCCTTGGGCCCCCATGGTTTGCCCAGGGAGGTACCCTGGGGTGATGTTCTCCAGCAGCCCTGGACTGCCATTGCTACCTCATCCCTCTGCTTTTTACATCCTAAAAAGCATCTTTCCCCCCTCCACACACCTTTGTCCATATAAACTAAGGGATCAGCAATGGGCAGAAATTCAGGCCTGAGCTCCTGGCTATCAGCAGAGCTACAGTCTGGGTGATCCTCCAAACCACATCACAGTCTCCACTAGCTTGTCTGCACAAACCCTCACTCCAAAATATGCACTGGAGAAACAGATCCCTTCATTCCGTCAATGCCATTTTCAAGGGTCTGTGACAAACTGTCCGGATCAGACTGTCAACAGTCCTAGACAGGATTGCCAGGTGGTTTATCCAAGTCTCTTTCAAACTTGCAGAAATAGATTTCACAGTGGTGGTAGAGCTCCGGTGGTGGAACAAATAATGCAGTGTGATAAGCTTTTTCCAGTCTGCAATGCATCAATTATCTGTCTCTAATCGAAGAGCCAGAGCACAGTGACTTCCAAGAAAGCAGGGTGGGGAGAGAACAAACGTGGTGCCAAAAAAATAGCCATGGTCAACATTTTTGTCAGGGATGGATATCCTGGTTTGGATTAAACAAGATCTAACCTGAATCTTTGGCTTCATCTTAATTCAACTTTTTTCTCAAGTTTCAAAATGTTTAAATTTATTACTTGAAATATGCTCTTCTCTGCAATTCTCTGTTCTGGCCAGGACCAAAAGTGTAACGGCTAAAATACCACAGAAACAACTGCTCATTATTTTAACCATCCAACAAGAAATAAAGAACATCTTGTGAGAAATCCTGTTCTGACTGTATCCCCAGCTCAGGTTTTGCATGTGCAGGAGATGTGGGTAGTTCAGATAAGGTGTGCTGGTTTTGGATGGGAAGCCGAGGCACAGTTTCAGGCCCACCATTAACCCAAGACTATTCTTCTGCCCTGCACAATGAAAGGCATGAAGACAAAACGCTCTCAGTGTGCCCCAGTATCCAGGAGAGGATGTCTTTGGGAAAGTGTGCCAAGTGAAAAACAGGACTTATATAAATGGTCAAACTCTTCCAGGAGTTCTCCCCACCCTACTTGGGCACTGGATGAAAATGAACTGTGACTGATCCATAATCTATTAACCCGGTAAGATCTGGTTACTGGGCTAGTTCTTGACTGTTCATATCAGATTATTAAAATCTTTGCTTAATGCATGTATTGGGATGCCATAGATCAAGAGCGGGGCTATTAGGAAAATGTCAGGAAAGCAGTGCTATAGTGTTGGATTACAACCTTCTGGTGAGCTCTGCAGAGATCATTAGAAGAAAGGTCCAAGCACATGCTTGTGAACGCACTGTGTCCAGGCTCCAGCCAAAATGAGAAAACCTGTGTCATCATGCTTCGGATCCAAAGGTCATGAAACAGATAAAATAAATCATATTGTGGTAAGAGGAGGGGTGTCCATCGCCATCTGATTTTGCTAAACTACCTGTATAGCCTACCAACAATACATACCCTGAACGGGCCAGCTTGCAAGAAACTAAAAAGCCAGCCCTAGAAAGAGGGAAAAAGGTTGGGCTTATCAGAACAACCCAGGCCAGATGCCAGCCTAGCATATAAAGCGAGCAGCTGTGGTGTGCTGCAGGCCTAGCTTTTTGCTTCATTTCTTCCCCTTGTAAAAGGTTTCTGATAAATACCCAATCCATAGGCATCTGTTTACCCCAGAAGAGGCAGAAAATGGGACTGGACAGAACTGAGAGGGACATCTGGCACATTCACTTTCATTCATTGCCTGCCTGTTTGAGCTAAAAATATTTTTAAAAATATATGCTGTGATAATAATTGGGAAAGAGCCACATTGACTGGAGAGAAGAGTAACCTCTCTTATAGAGCTGGCAGCCCAGCCAACTAGCGCCACAGAAAAGAATGAGCTTCCTGCAAGGCAAAAGCTGTGTTTGTTTTCCTAATTTGGTTTCTAAATATTCACTTTCACAGGGAGGAAAAAAAAAGATAGTTTAAAAAGGAAATTATATTATCATGGTGGGTTTTTTTATGGCATTTGCAAAAGATTATGGCTTTATACACTTGAATTCCTTATTCATCCATAGGAAAGGATGGATGTTCCTACAATGTTCCACACCTTTACAAACCATTTCTAGATCTGTTACCAACCACATACAGGCCTTTGGTCTCAAGACTGTCAGTAATGACTCCCTCTGGTTGAGGGTAGGGCTCTTGCAAGACTTCCAGGAGGTTGTCCAGTTTTTGGCAGCCACATCTGTTACCAAATGTTCAGCACCTTACAGATTCACAGAATCATTAAGGTTGGAAAAGACCTCTGAGATCATTGAGTCCAACCCTTAACCTAACTGCCAGGTCCACCTCTAAACCGTGTCCCTAAGTACCACATCCACACATTTTTTTAAACACTTCCAGGGACTGTGATTGCACCACTTCCCTGGGCAGTCTGTTCCAATGCCTAAGCACTCCCTCTGTGAAGAAATTTTTCCTAATATCCAATCTAAATCTCCCCTGGCACAACTTGAGGCCATTTCCTCTCGTCCTGTTGCTTGCTACCCGGGAAAAGAGACCAACCCCCACCTCGCTACAACCTCTTTCAGGTAGTTGTAGAGAGCAATAAGGTCTCCCCTCAGCCTCCTCTTCTCCAGACTAAACAACCCCAGCTCCCTCAGCCACTCCTCATAAGACTTGTGCTCTAGACCCTTCACTAACTTCCTTGCCCTTCTTTGGACGCGCTCTAGTACCTCGATGTCCTTCCTGAAGTGAGGGGCCCAAAACTGAACACAGTACTCGAGGTGCGGCCTCACCAGTGCTGAGTACAGGGGCACTATCACCTCCCTGGTCCTGCTGGCCACATTATTCCTGATACAAGCCAGGATGCCATTGGCCCTCTTGGCCACCTGGGCACACTGCTGGCTCATGTTCAGGCGGCTGTCGACCAGCACCCCCAGGTCCTTTTCTGCCAGGCAGCTCTCCAGCCACTCCTCCCCCAGCCTGTAGCGTTGCATGGGGTTGTTGTGACCCAAGTGCAGGACCCGGCACTTAGCCTTGTTGAATCTCATACAGTTGGCCCCGGCCCAACGATCCAGCCTGTCCAGGTCCCTCTGTAGGGCCTTCCTACCCTCCAGCAGATCGACACTTCCACCCAGCTTGGTGTCATCTGCAAACTTACTGAGGGTGCACTCAATCCCCTCATCCAGATCATCAATGAAGACAGTGAACAGGACCAGCCCCAACACTGAGCCCTGGGGAACACCACTCATGACCGGCCGCCAACTGGATTTGACTCCATTCACCACCCCTCTCTGGGCTCGGCCATTCAGCCAGTTTTCTACCCAGTGCAGAGTACACTTATCCAAGCCATGAGCAGCCAGCTTCTCCAGGAGAATGCTGTGGGAGACAGTGTCAAAGGCCTTACTAACGTCCAAGTAGACAACATCCACAGCCTTCCCCTCATCCACTAAGCGGGTCACCTTGTCATTGAAGGAGACCAGGTTGGTCAAGCAGGACCTCCCTTTCATAAACCCATGCTGGCTGGGCCTGATCCCCTGGTTGTTCCGTACATGCCACGTGATGGCACTCAAGATGATCTGCTCCATAACCTTCCTTGGCACTGAGGTCAGGCTGACAGGCCTGTAGTTCCCTGGATCCTCCTTCCTACCCTTCTTGTAGATGGGTGTCACATTAGCTAACTTCCAGTCATCTGGGACCTCCCCGGTTAACCAGGACTGCTGATAAATGATGGAAAGTGGCTTGGCAAGCTCCTCTGCCAGCTCCCTCAGTATCCTTGGGTGGATCCCATCTGGCCCCATAGACTTGTGAACATCCAGGTGGAGTAGCAGATCGCTGACTGTTACCTCTTGGATTATTGGGGCTTTATTCTGCTTCCCATCTCCATCTCCCAGCTCAGGGGCCTGAATACCCTGAGGATAACTAGCCTGACTATTAAAGACTGAGGCAAAGAAGGCATTAAGTACCTCAGCCTTCTCCTCATCCTTTGTGGCAATGTTTCCCTCCGCATCCAATAAAGGATGGAGATTCTCCTTGGCCCTCCTTTTGTTGCTGATATATTTGTAAAAACATTTTTTGTTATCCTTCACTGCAGTGGCCAATTTAAGTTCTAGTTGGGCCTTTGCCCTTCTAATCTTCTCCCTGCATAACCTAACAATATCCTTGTAGTCTTCCTGAGTTGCCTGCCCCTTCTTCCAAAGATGGTAAACTTTTTTTTTCCTGTGTCCCAGCAAGAGCTCTCTGTTCAGCCAGGCAGGTCTTCTGCTCGTCTTTCGGCACATAGGGACGGCCTGCTCCTGTGCCTTTAAGACTTCCGTCTTGAAGAATGTCCAGCCTTCCTGGACTCCTTTGCCCTTCAGGACTGCCTCCCAAGGCACTCTGTCAACCAGGCTCCTGAACAGGACAAAGTCTGCCTTTCTAAAGTCCAGGGTAGTGGTTTTGCTGACCCCCCTCCTTACTTCTCCAAGAATCGAAAACTCTATCATTTCATGGTCACTATGCCCAAGACAGCCTCCGACCACCACATCACCCACCAGGCCTTCTCTGTTCATAAACAGCAGGTCCAGCGGGGCACCTCCCCTGGTTGGCTCACTTACCAGCTGTGTCAGGAAGTTATCTCCCACACACTCCAGGAGCCTCCTAGACTGTTTTCTCTCTGCTGTGTTGTACTTCCAGCAGGCATCTGGTAAGCTGAAGTCTCCCACGAGAACAAGGGCTAGCGATCGTGAGACTTCTCCCAGCTGCTTATAGAATACTTCGTCTGCCTCTTCATCTTTATTGGGTGGTCTATAACAGACTCCCACCAGGATGTCTGCCTTGTTGGCCTTCCCCCTGGATCTTTACCCATAAACACTCAACCTTATCATTACCATCATTGAGCTCTAGACAATCAAAACACTCTCTAATGTACAAGGCTACCCCACCACCTCTCCTTCCTAGCCTATCCCTTCTGAAGAGCTTGTAGCCATCCATTGTGGCACTGCAGTCATGAGAGTTATCCCACCACGTTTCCGTGATGGCAACTATGTCATAGTTTTCCTGCCGTGCAATGGCTTCCAGCTCCTCCTGTTTGTTGCCCATGCTGCATGCATTGGTGTAAATGCACTTCAGTTGGGCTATTGATCTCGTCTCCAACACAGGCATGCCACCCCTAGGCTCATCCCTAGCAAGCCTGGTTTTATCCCCTTCCCCCTTCAAACCTAGTTTAAAGCTCTCTCAATGAGGCCTGCTAACTCTTGAGCTAGAATCCTTTTCCCCCTTTGGGACAGGTGAACCCCATCTGTCTCCAGCAGGCCTGGTGCCATGTAAACTGCCCCATGATTGAAAAACCCAAAATTCTACTGCTGGCACCAGCCTCTGAGCCACGTGTTAAATGAGGTGAGTCTTGTGACAGCCCTTGGGCCGATTCAAGTGAGTGCAGTGGAAATAAAAGCAAGCTATACCTAAATGTTTTGGCTGGACGCCTCAGGTCTCTAGCAGTGCCATAGGCATACTTACTTCTCCTCCTGCTGTTTCAGGTGTCCGTGTTAACTGAAGTCTTCACTGTATCAAAGGCAAAATAGCAGTCTGCCAGCTCATGGGCTCCTTGCTGCACTCTGCCTCCATGTCTGAGACTTGAGTAGCCACAGACTTCTTTAAATGCTCTTGACAGAAGAGAGGCAGTTTATATGTCATCTGCCTCATCTCAGGCTCCCTGCGAATGCAGACACCACTGTATATTGTCCAGGCATTTGTAATTGGGGATCCAAATTACTGAGGGGGGGTCAAAATTAAAGATCTGAGCAACCTATTTATGGCTACATATCAAGGGAGTGATGCTGTAACCTGCCAAATCTATCAGTATAGTCTCCTCAGGAGACAGTGTTGGTAGGAATAGGTGCTGTACAGAGCTGAGGGTGCTTCTGAAAGCTATGATCATTTCAGTGTTAGCCAGGTGATGTGAAGGGTGTCCTTCAACCCTGGAGAAGTCACTTCTCCTGCTAGAGTGACCAGGTCAGGCACAGTGAAGCAGTGTGTCTGGCCTGTGGTGCGCTGCCCTGGAGGGAAGATGCACCATGTGAGTAGATTTCCATGAGCACAACCATGCACATTGACAAGATGAATAAAATGTTCTGTCACAGCATAAATGAAATACAGACTACAGTTCATCAGACAGTGTAGGAATAAGTGAGATTGTGTTTTACTTTGACGAGATGCAGCTGTGCCCTTGAGGCTTGTTACAAACAGGTTTGTGAAACTCAGAGGCAGAAAAATAAGGATGGGATTGGATACATCCCTGAAGGAGGAATTCGCGTGCTCCAGCTTGAAGAACCAATAAGTAATGCTGAAGAGACGCGTGGACGAAAGACAGTAGCCAATGAAATGGGTTTTGCTTGCTCGTGAACACTAGATCACATTATAAAAGGGATAGATTGTAAAAATAAAGGGTCTTCGCTTGTCTTCACCTGAACTCATATGCGGAGTCCGTGTCTCATTCCCTTCAAATGGTGACCCCGACGTGATCCGGAGGAGGCAGCGCTGCAAGTAGCGTCCGGAGGGAACCCCAGCTGAACGACTCAAGCTGACGGCAGGACCGTGGCTTTAATCCCAGGACATCACCTTAAGAAACAGGTGAGCAGCTGGGCAGTAATCATGGGAGCTAACATATCAGCTGAAGAAGAAGCTATAGTTAAACTTTTAATGCAGCTATTATGAAACGAGGAGTGAAGTATGACGCATATAAAATAAAATTATTACTGAAGTTCTTTCTTACAAAAGCAAGGGACTCCTACAGTCTCTGCAGTATTTGATGTGAAAACTTGGGAACAGGCAGGGCAGATGATTTGGGAGGCGGCGTCCAGAGGGGACACCACCACCACCGAAGTCATGACCACTTGGTGATTAGTGACTGAGACCTTGCGCTCATGACAAGCTGGAAAAAAAAAAAAAAAAGAAAAGAAAAAAAAAGAAAGAAAAAAGAAAGAAAAAAAAAGAAAAAAAGAAAAAAAGAAAAAAAAAAGGTACAAAACGCAGTCGCTCAAGTGGCGCAGATAAGGAATGATGAACTGAGTGAAAGCAAGCCCCAAGATAAGGAAGCTCTTATAGACTTGGGGGAAAATGAAAAGAATGAGAACTTGGGTGAAACAAACAAGGGAACAGGACTCAGACCGCCTCCCCCAAGTTCCATTCCAATGAAATCCACTCCGTCCTGTCCCCCGTGTCCGATGCAGCCGCCCGCGCCGCAGGCTGTGCCACAGCCTGAGCGAGCCTTCGACCCCCGGGATCGGTGGGAGCAGCTCCGTAGGGAAGCGGTGAAAGATGGAGAAACCGCGGGGTTCGCGTTTCCGGTGTGGGTACAAGATAATAGCAGCCAACCCCCCACCCTGTGCCGCCGCTACCCTCCGCGCCGTTTTCTCCTTCACCTGCTCCTATGGCTTCAACACCTCTGCTAGACCTTTCGATCCCTGCAATCAGTACCCCTCCACTTCCCCGGCCGCCCGCCCGCCCCCGGCCCCTGCTGCGTCGGCATTCTTACCGCCTTTCTCTATCGCTCCTGATACCGATACTCCACAAACCCATAATCAATTGCCGCCCGAGGAATGGGGGGCGTCAGCCCCTGCTGCAAGGTGGCAAAAGATTAGACACCAAGCATTGCAAGCGGGAGATGCAGCTTTTTGTTCAGCGATAGCGTGTCCCGTCATACGCAGCAATGCAAATGTCCCCGATGAGCATGAACCTTTTGGCTATAATGTTTTAAAAGATCTACGACAAACAGTTGCCACGCATGGACTGGGTTCTCCTTTTACACAGTCCCTGCTATGGGGAATATTTACAAATGAAATAGTACCATTTGATATATGCATGCTTACTAATCTTATATTGACCCCAACGCAAAAGGTGATCTTTGAAAGCACCTGGCGTACCGCCTGCCAAAACACTACAATTATCAATATGCAGCGACAACAAGGCGACCCTTTACAAGGGGCAGGACTCCCACAACTTATGGGGGATCCGCCGTTAAATCATCCAACGTTACAGGCACGATTACGACCAGAGATATTAGCACAAGGCAGAGACCTTGCTTTACAGGCATTACTAAGAGTGCCGGATGCCGGAAGAGTGACAAAATCATTTACATATTAATAAAGCAAGGGGCAGGAGAGGGATATATCTCATTCTTAGATCATCTTAAAGAGCCTTTGGAAAAACAAGTCGAAAATGCAGAAGCAAGAGAGGTCCTACTCTTAAAGTTAGCCTTTGAAAATGCGAATACGGACTGTAAAAAAGTGCTTTTGCCTCTAAAAAATCCCTCCTTAATGGATATGATAGAAGCTACCCAAAAGGTGGGGTCAATGTCCCATAATATGGAAACATTAGCTACAGCTTTTGCCACCGCAATGAAAGTACAGAAATCATGTTTCTCCTGTGGTAAAACTGGACATTTTAAAAGAGATTGCCCACAACTAAGAAAAAGAGATACGGCGAGCTCTAAACAGATATGGACTTGAAATAGCCCCTGAAAAAGTGCAAAAAACTGAGCCTTGGAAATATCTGGGCTGGAAAATCTTGCAACAAACAATTGAACCTGCAAAAACAAAAAGGGGGAATGCCAGGAGCCACTCCAGCAGACAGACTAAGTAAAGCCGTGTATGTGTTAAACTACCTGAATATGTCTGAAAATAATATTCCTGTTATTATCTCTCATTTTCTGTCTCTTCAATCAAAAGATTTAATAGCCACCCCCACAAAGGGTTTGATTGGAGTCGGCAGCCTTTCTCAAACCTTTCAAAGTACCCACCTGCTCAATATCAATACCCAAGAAGGGTCTACATTTACTGTACGGCCATACATGACAAATTTGCCCATGAGCCTGTTGGGGCGAGATATAATGTCCCAATGCGGCTTCACCTTAAATTGCCCTGAAAATTTTCAGTAGCGGCCATTGATGAGCGACCAACAATGAAACTTATTTGGAAAAAAGAAACACCCATTTGGATAGATCAATGGCCGCTCCCCAAAGAAAAGGTCGCTGCCCTTCAAGAACTGGTCAAAGAACAACTTCAACAAGGACATATCACTCCTACAACCAGCCCCTGGAATTCTCCTGTATTTGTTATAAAAAAGAAGAGTGGAAAATGGCGACTGCTACATGACTTGAGACAAATAAACGAAGCTATGGAAGAAATGGGAGCGCTCCAACCCGGCTTGCCCTCGCCAACAATGATACCCCGAAATTGGGACATAATCATAGTAGACTTAAAAGACTGCTTCTTTACTTCTTTACTATCCCACTACATCCTACGGATGCACCGCGTTTTGCATTTTCGGTACCAAAAATTAACCGAGGCGAGCCAATGGATAGATACCTCTGGACTGTCCTGCCTCAAGGAATGAAGAATTCTCCAACAATCTGTCAAACATATGTGGCTAAAGCCATACGTCCTGTACGACTAAAATTCCCGGAAATGTATATCTATCACTATATGGATGACATTTTACTAGCAGGCCCCACGAACACCATGGTGCGTGAAGCACTACCTGTTTTAAAATATGCATTGCAAAGCAAAGGACTGCAAATCGCACCAGAAAAAATTCAAATGGAAGCACCATGGAAATATCTTGGGTGGAAAATCTTACAACAAAGTATCCAACCTCAAAATGTGATCATTTCAGCAGACATAAAAACCTTGAACGATGTACAAAAACTTTTGGGAAACATAAATTGGATTAGAGTGCAGTGTGGTATTGATAACTACACATTAACACCCTTATTTGAGCTACTTAAAGGAGATACCGATATTAACGCACCACGCCAATGGACGACCGAAGCAAAAAACACACTGAGAATCATAAATGAAAAACTCTCACTGCAACAATGTCACCGACGACTTGAAAATTTACCCATACCATTATATATCTGCAACCAAAACCAACAGCCTCTAGCAATCATCAGACAATGGGAGAACAAAGGAATAGAACCTCTCATAATGTTGGAATGGGTGTTTTTGCCACATCAACCTGCGAAAACCCTGGCTACTCATATCGAAATGTTCGCCGCCTTGATAAAAAAGGGCAGAGAACGAATTGTAGAAATGGCTGGAGAAGAGCCTCATCTCATTGTCCTTCCTGTCGTAAAGGACTACTTAGATTGGTGCTTACAAAATAGTCTAGAACTTCAAATGGCCTTAGCAGGGTTTAGTGGAAGAATTGATACTCATCACCCCCCCCATAAAATGTTCACCTTTTACAACAATGTGAAAATTGAAGAGGCGCCACTATACCAGTGGCAACCGGTTAAGGGTCAAACGGTGTTCACCGATGGCTCAGGGAAAACAGGAAAAGCAGTCATCACATGGCAAAAAGAAGGTCAATGGCAACACAAAATAGAACAAATTGAGGGTTCACCTCAATTAGTCGAGTTGCACGCCATTACCATGGCTTTTAGAGAATGGCCTCTAACTCCACTAAATATTGTATCAGACTCACTATATGCTGTAGGAATTGTGCAACGCATTGAAAGGGCACAACTAAAACATATACTGAAAGAAGCCTTGTTTTTGAAGTTTAAGGAGCTATTATTCTTAATAGAACAACGAAAACATCCCTATTGTGTAATCCACATTAGAAGCCATACAAACTTACCCGGGTTCTTTACAGAAGGAAATGCACGAGCCGATTACCTAATGAACATTACATTACATACCCCAGTACCCAACACACTTTCTCAAGCTCAATTATCACATCAATTTTTCCACCAATCTGCCAAAGCTCTTGTGAAACAATTTGCAATCTCTATGGGGGATGCAAAACTCGTTGTGCAAACATGTCCAGACTGTCAACAACAACCATCCCGCCCATTGTTTGCGACAAACCCTAGGGGACTCTCCTCCCTTCAGCTCTGGCAAACTGACGTGACTCATGTACCCGACTTTGGTCGGCAGAGATATGTTCACGTTTCCATAGATACCTACTCCCATGCAATCTGGGCCACTGCAATGACAGGTGAAACTAGCCGGCATGTACAAAGCCACTTCCGAGCTGCCTTTGCAGCGCTTGGTATTCCAAAAGAAATAAAAACAGATAACGGCCCTGCATATGTCAGCCATGCGACACAAAAATTTTTCCACACATGGGGTATCACTCATAAGACAGGGATACCCCATTCCCCCACAGGGCAAGCTATTATAGAACGTGCAAACAGAACCTTAAAAACTCTATTGCAAAAACAAAAAGAGGGGGAAGCTCAGGAATCTCCCCAAAACAGATTAGGAAAAGCTATATATGTACTAAACCATTTATCGCTGCCTTTTCAACATGAAGATGTCACACCCATAGTCAAACATTTTAAAGCTATGGAGTCGGGAATGGCACATATATCACAGGAGAAGGCGATGGTAATGATGAAAAATTGAAATACTGGGTGTTGGGAAGGGCCATATCGGCTACTAACTTGGGGTCGAGGGTATGCTTGTGTCTCAACAGATGTAGGACCTAAGTGGGTACCTGCAAGGTGCATAAGACCGGCTCTTGCATCGGATAACAAGAACGAACAGCAGAAGACACTGAACTCCGAGAAGACTGATGGGGAATGACTTATTAGATAACTCCAAATTAATCAGTAAAGCAATCAAAGATTTGAAGTTAGCAAATTACAAGTCAGTGATGGATTTGATTGGCTGAATCACTTACTAACTAGTTGGGGAATTGGCAGGTGGATAATGTCTCTAATCAAAATGGGTTTTTTCTTGTTACTAATATTTTGCACTATAATAATGATAGTTTCTTGTCTAGTGTCTTGGGTATAGAAAATGCTATAGAATATGATTAAACAAGCTTTTGTGATAGAAAAACAAAAAGGGGGATTTGTAGGAATAAGTGAGATGATTGTGTTTTACTTTGACGAGATGCAGCTGTGCCCTTGAGGCTTGTTACAGGTTTGCAGGAAACAAACAAGTCTGTGAAACTCAGAGGCAGAAAAATAAGGATGAGATTGGATACATCCCTGAAGGAGGAATTCGTGTGCACCAACTTGAAGAACCAATAAGTAACGCTGAAGAGACACGTGGACAAAAGACAGTAGCCAATGAAATGGGTTTTGCTTGCTCGTGAACACTAAATCATATTATAAAAGGGATAGATTGTAAAAATAAGGGTGTTCGCTTGTCTTCGCCTGAACTCATATGCGGAGTCCGTGTCTCATTCCCTTCAGCTCAGGGCAAAAGTGCTGCATCAGTCCTGTGCTCCCCAGTGCCCAGCTCTAGTGTTTAGTGGTACAAACGACCGCAGAGCCTCCAGGTCCCCGTTGCAGATCACAGGAGAGCTACTGAGAGCTGCAACTCCCCTGCTGCAGCCCTTGCCTATTCCCTTGCACAGGCCTAGAGCCAATAATTTCCTTTGTATGAATTTTGAAAATTAGGTGAGGAAAACAAATTACTCTGTTCTGAGCGATTGAAGGAGGGTGCTGAAAGAGTCAGAGGAGACTGGCAGCTGCTGTTCTCCTTTACTTCAATGTTGCGTTTGGAAAATTGGACATCGGCATTATGGTTGAGATATCTTAAGGGTACCTAATGGAAAATGTGACTTTTTCCCCCTCCCCTCCTCTTTCCCCACACTCAGGTGTGTGGTTTCTTTACATAAAATATCAAACTAAAACTAACATTTGTTGCACATCAAGTCCCAGTTTTCACTTCAAGTTTTAAAATGTGAAGAAAAAAGGGGTTTGCTTTTTGCTTTTATGGAATGGTTTCTCTTGTCATCCCACTGAAAAAGTGGGAAGATATTAAAAAAAGAGGGGAAGAGTGGAAATTTAAAAAGGCAGAAACAGAGTAAATTAAGAGTGTGGTCTTGGAAGCATCCTGTAAAAATGTATTTCTAACACAACCAAAGCAAATTTACAAAGCTATAGACAAAAATATCAGGCATATGCTATAGAGCTCCCGGGAGCCTCTGGCAGTGAAACAATGCAACAGTCATAGTGGTTCAAAAGATCAGCAAAATCTCCCAGTGTGATGTGACGAAACTGAATTTGTACCTGAAGGACAAACGCACATGATCAGGGAGGTAATTTTGATCCTGTGTATAGCCTTGATGACCCCAGCTCTGGAACCAGGCAAACTGTTCCGCTGGCAGTGTTTTTTAAAGATTTCAAAAAATTTGGAGAAGAGAAGAAGAGAGTAATGAAATTATTCAAAATGCCTTTCAAGAACCTCTTCCTTCATCTCTTTACAAAATGAAAATTGAGAGGGCATTTGAATATAGTGTCTAAATAAGTTTATGGGGAGAAAATACTTACCAAAAGAGAAACACATTGCAAGAACTTGTGACTAGAACCTAAAACCAGGCGAATTCAAATTGGAAATTAGAAAAGCTGTGCAAGTAGTCCATTGCCCAGTCCTTGATATGCTTGGCAGGCATCCTGCTAGAAGATATGTTTGTTTATGCTCGATGGAGGAGAAAGAGGATGGCATGGAATGGGCAAAGATGCACAGCAGATCCAATTAAAAATTATGCTCAGTCGGTCCAGCACAAGCCAGCAGCAAGGCAGCTCTTCTAGGTGATGTGTGTAGGCTTCTTCTCTAGCCAATAGAGAAAGTAAATCAAGGGAATGACTCACACCATTTATCTCAAACATCAGTCCTGGGAGGAGATGAATTGCCTTTTGGGTGTGTCTTTCTCTGTTCTTTGGACTGGGAGGTGAGACAACTCCATCTAGACATTTAAATTTCAGACAAAGTTCTGCAAGGTGAGTCCCAGCTCTGCCTGATGGTCCCTTTTGATCTGATGTGAACAGGCATTAGTGGCTGTCACCACCTGCCATTCTTCCTCTGGCTTCACTCAGCTCCCAGTCATCCACTGCTTTAACCCAAGGCCTGGGCTATCTGTTGTGTATGGGAAGAGTTCCTGGCTGTATTTATATAAACATTGCTCAGTAAGAACCGATTTCTTTCTTCAAACCCCGCCTTTTTTCTGCAATTCAGCCATTCCCAGCTCCTTGTGTCCCCCCCATTGTCACTTATGCTCCTGCTCGGTGGGACCAGCAGGAACCTCTTGCTGCTTTTCCTTTGCAGTGGCCCAAGCCCTCCACAGCTGACTCTTCTTTCTCATGTCCTCTTACACATTCAGTATAGACCCTAATATTGGTGCTGCCTCTCAGCTGTTTTAAAGACAGGGTGTGTTCATGTTGATGCCAGCTGCCATCACAGGGCTCCGTGCCCCTGGTGTTGGCAGGGGCAGCTCCGCGGGGTCCCGGCAGAAGAGGCCAAGGGCCTACTCCACAATGCTGTAGTTCCAGCAATAATCTTAAACAGAAAGAAAAGGCATGGAAAAACAGAGCTTAAGGAGCTACTTCTGGGCAATGCCACAAGACAGTAGTCTCTTCCTCTAGTGATGCCTGGGAGCGGGGAGGCGGATGGCACAGCTCAGGTTGGACCATGGCTGGTGTTTGAGTTCGGCTCATGCCTTACAGCTGAGCCCTGGGAGGGCTGTTCACCCCTCTGGGGACCTCACTCGTCTCCAGAGCTTCCCTTAGCAGCATCTTACCTGTGTCCTCCCCTGAAGGGAAGACCTCAGCTGTTGAGGCCACGGGAAGGACAAGCAGGCCCAATTAATTGTACAGGTCAGACTGAGTTTCATCCTCAGGCCATGCCACAGATGTGCCACACAAGGGGATATGTGGTGACACATTGTCATGGTTTAACCCCAGCTGGCAACTAAACACCACACAGCCACTTGCTGACTTCCCCCCAGCAGGATAGGGGAGAGAATCAGAAGGGTAAAAGGGAGAAAACTCATGGGTTGAGATAAAGAAAATTTAATAGGGAAAGCAAAAGCTGCACGCGCAAGCAAAGCAAAACAAGGAATTCATTCACTACTTCCCAGCAGCAGGCAGGTGTTCAGCCATCTCCAGGAAAGCAGGGCTCCATAACACGTAATGGTTACTTGGGAAGACAAAGACCATCACTCTGAACGTCCCCCCCTTCCTTCTTCTTCCCCCAGCTGAGCAATGATATCATATAGTATGGAACATCCCTTTGGCCAGTCTGGGTCAGCTGTCCCAGCTGTGTCCCCTCCCAACTTCTTGTGCACCTACAGCTGGTGGGGTGGTGTGAGAAGCAGAAAAGGCCTTGATGCTGTGTAAGCACTGCTCAGAAATAACTAAAACATCCCTGTATTATCAACACTGTTTCCAGCACAAATTCAAAACATAGCCCCATACAAGCTACTATGAAGAAAATTAACTCTATCCCAGCCAAAACCAGCATACACATGAATCCAGTCCCTGTGTCCATGCCCAGACAGGCTTTTCCCTCCCCCAGCACATGGTGGGAGGCCCAAGTTCATACCTGAGCAGTGGCTCCTGTCTCTGTCTGCAGGACAGAGCTCTGGTTCAGGCTAAATACATCATTCACTACTGTGGGAAGCCATCGTATGGATGAGCTCCAGTCTGTCAGGCAGCCCGATCTAGCAGAGGCCATGTTAGTGCTCACACTGTCCTCCTGCTGCCAGACAAGCATGGTCATGTATCTCCAGAGATGACCATCCATGCAGGCAGTTTGTAAAGCGAGAAAGCAGGAGCTTGCAAAATGGTCTCATGCCCCAAGGGAGTGTAACTGGTCTCCTTTGAAGGGAATGAGACACGGACTCCGCATATGAGTTCAGGCGAAGACAAGCGAAGACCCTTTATTTTTACAATCTATCCCTTTTATAATATGATTTAGTGTTCACGAGCAAGCAAAACCCATTTCATTGGCTACTGTCTTTCGTCCACACGTCTCTTCAGCGTTACTTATTGGTTCTTCAAGTTGGTGCACGCGAATTCCTCTTTCAGGGATGTATCCAATCTCATCCTTATTTTTCTGCCTCTGAGTTTCACAAACCTGTTTGTAACAAACCTCAAGGGCACAGCTGCATTCCTGTGAACCTGTAAAAAGCCTCAAGGGCACAGCTGCATCTCGTCAAAGTAAAACACAATCTATCTCATTTATTCCTACACTCCTTGCTGTAGGCATTGGCCCTGCTTTGTGCGCTGCTCAGAAAACACCCTGGATTACCTTCCCTGAGCAAGAGACCTCCCAAACCCACTCTCTCTGGATAGTGTCATGTGGCAGGGGATAAATACGGTGTCTTGGGTCATGCCATGAGAAGACACCTTGGTCACGCATCCTGGCACAAGGGTGTCCTGGTTTCAGCTGGGATAGAGTTAATTTTCTTCCTAGTAGCTGGTATAGTACTGTGTTTTGGATTTAGGATGAGAATAATGTTGATAACACCCTGATGTTTTAGTTGTTGGTAAGTAGGGATTACACTAGTCAAGGACTTTTCAGCTTCCCATGCTCTGCCAGGTGCACAAGAAGCTGGGAGGGGGCACAGCCAGGACAGCTGACCCAGACTGGCCAAAGGGCTATTCCATACCATATGATGTCATGCTCAGTATATAAGCTGGGGGAAGAAGAAGGAAGGGGGGGACGTTCGGAGTGATGGCGTTTGTCTTCCCAAGTAACCGTTACGTGTGATGGAGCCCTGCTTTCCTGGGGATGGCTGAACACCTGCCTGCTGCTGGGAAGTAGTGAATGAATTCCTTGTTTTGCTTTGCTTGCGCGTGCAGCTTTTGCTTTCCCTATTAAATTTTCTTTATCTCAACCCATGAGTTTTCTCACTTTTACTCTTCCGATTCTCTCCCCCATCCCACTGTGGGGGAGCAAGCAAGCGGCTGTGTGATGCTTAGTTGCTGGCTGGGGTTAAACCACAACAAAGGGGTAAGCATGCGGCCTCCTGGGCTCCTCTGAACAGGCCCTGCCGTACCATGGGACTCAGCCAGTTACTGGCCATGGGGCTGGGCAGCGGGATGGCAGCAACAGCTCCAGCTGCGAATGCCTGTGGGACACAGGAGATGGGACAGGATCTACCATCCAGCAAAGGCAGGAAAGGACACAGGGCAGCCATTTCCAGCAAGCTTCTCCAGGAGGCACTGATCTCGCTTGAGTTTGCATGAAAAGCAGAGCCCGCTAGATAGCAATCCTAAGTCTAGGATGGCCGAGATCCTTGCAAAGCTCCTCTGGTATAGATCTCTGAAAAGTGAGTAAAACATATTCTAGTGCATGTATCGTGAGCACACTGGTATTTAGTGTTCCTAATATTTCCTGTGAGTTGATTAGGGGTAATTGTCCAATAAATGTGAAGTTGCATCACCGTATGATGTATGCTTTTGTAATTAGAATTGATTATGGGTTTGTGGAGTATCGGCATTAGAAGCAGTAGAGAAAGGCAGTAAGAGTGCCGACGCAGCAGGGGCTGGGGGCAGGCGGGGAAGTGGAGGGGTACTGATTGCAGGGATCGAAAGGTCTAGCAGAGGTGTTGAAGCCATAGGAGCAGGTGAATGAGAAAGCGGCGCAGAGGGTAGCGGCGGCGCGGGGGGGGGGGTGGAGGGTTGTGCAGCCTGAGCACCCGCGAGCAAGGGCATGTCGGAGGACGAACCCGATGTCGGTGTTTCTGGCGTGCCCTGCAGGGTTAGCTCCGGAGTGGTAGCAGAGGCTGCAGCCTTTCGGTCTGACTCTAATTGTTCTAAAGAGTCTTTCAGTAAACGCCATGTCGTCAAAACACTTGTGGCATTACTGTCCCCCCTGGTGGCCGCTTCCCATAACACTTTTCCTGCCTCCTCCCAAGTCTCCACCTGGAACGCGGTCACTGCGTTCGCTTGTTGCCCGTTTTTTCGCAGCTTTGCATCAACTCTCTACTCTTACACTTCCCCTTGATATTCAGAATTTGCAAATGTTTAACATCATTTTTAAAGGATTCAGCTTAAGCAGTACCAGCCTCTGTGGATGTTAAACAATCAATACAAACCCATGTAGGACTGTCGATGTGGGGATACGGCAGTTTGTTAAACAGTGTTTTCAAAAACATTTCTAGACAGCTAGGAGAAAGCTTGCATCAACAAGGCCTTGGACACAGTGAACTACAGGAGAAGTTTAGAGAGAAAAAAAAAAAAGCTACATTGCCCTGATTTATTTAGAATATCTCAAGTTGGAAGGGACCCATAAGGATCATCGAGTCCAACTCCCTGTTCCTCGCAGGACTACCTAACACTAAACCATATGACTAAAAGAGCATCGTCCAGATGCTCGTCGAACTCTGACAGGCTTGGTGCCGTGACCACTTCCCCGGGGAGACTGTTCCAGTGACTGACCACCCCCTCAGTGAAGAACCTTTTCCTAATGTCCAACCTGAACTTCCCCTGACGCAGCTTCGTACCATTTCCTCATGTCCTATCGCTGGTCACCAGAGAGAGGAGATCAGCACCTCCCCCTCTGCTGCCCCCCCTTGAGGAAGTTGTAGACTGCGATGAGGTCACCCCTCAGCCTTCTCTTCTCCAAGCTGAACAAGCCAAGTGACCTCAGCCACTCCTCATAAGTCTTGCCCTCGAGACCTTTCACCATCTTGGTCGCCCTCCTCTGGACACACTCTAATAGCTTGATGTCCTTCTTATATTGAGGCACCCAAAACTGCACACAGTACTCGAGGTGGGGCCGCACCAGTGCAGTGTAGAGTGGGACAATCACCTCCCTCGACCTGTGCTCCCTATGCTGTGCTTGATGCACCCCAGGACCCGGTTGGCCCTTCTGGCTGCCAGGGCACACTGTTGGCTCATGTTCAACTTGCCATCCACCCAAACCCCCAGATCTCTTTCCGCAGGGCTGCTCTGCAGCCTCTCATCCCCCAATTTGTACATATAACCAGGACTACCCCGTCCCAGGTGGAGAATCTGGCACTTGCTCTTGTTAAATTTCATATGGTTCAATAGCTCTCTAGTCCATCCAGGTCTCTCTGTAATGCCTCTCTACCCTCATCCACAGCTCCTCCTAGTTTAGTATCATCGGCAAACTTAATGTACATTCGACTCCTGCGTCCAGATCATTTATACTCATCGTATCATGGACTTGTCTAGCTGTGTGCTGGACGTTTTGTCCAGAAGGATACTGTGAGAGACAGTATCAAAAGCTTTGCTAAAATCTAAAAAGAAACCACATCTACTGGCTTCCCTTGGTCAACTAGATGGGTGACGTTGTCATAAAAGGAAATCAAGTTGGTTAAGCAGGACTTTTCCCTTGTGAACCCGTGCTGGCTATGACCAATGACTGTGTTGTCTCTCAAGCGTTTTTCAGTAACTCCCAGAATAACCTTCTCCATAATTTTACCAGGCACTGAAGCAAGACTGACAAGCCTGTAATTACCAGGGTCTTCCTCTGATCCTCCTTTTGCTGTTGACATATTTAAAAAAGCCCTTTTTGTTGTCCTTCACAGTGCTGGCCAGCTTGAACCGTCATCGAGCTTTGGCCGCACGAATGTTCTCCCTACAGTGGCAAACAGCATCTCTTTAGTCCTCCCGTGTCGCCTGTCCTTGCTTCCAATGTCCATACACTTTCCTTTTCCGCCTAAGTTCTAGATGATGATCCCTGCTCAGCCAAGCCGGCCTTCTGCCCCGCTTGCTTGACTTCCAACACTTTGGAATTGCCTGCTCCCATGCTCTTAAGAGATGGCTCTTAAAAAGTGACCAGCATTCATGGACCCCAATACCTTCAAAAGCACATTCCCAGGGGACCTTACTAACTAGCTCCTTCAGCAGCCTGAAGTCTGCTCTCCCCATATCCAGGGTCAAAGTTTTGCTGGCAGTTTTTCTCCTATCTATCTCCAACAATTTGAAACTCAACTACTTCGTGGTCACTGTGACCAAGACAGCCACCAATCACCACTTTGCCCACACGAGTCCCTCTCTGTTTACAAACAACAAATCTAGCAGGGCACCTTTCTTAGTTGGCTCCCTTAGTACCTGCACCAAGAAGTTATCTTCAGTGTGCTTCAGGAATTTCCTGGACCTGCTTGTGTCCGCTGTATGATATTCCCAGTTAATGTCTGGGAAGTTAAAATCACCCATAAGGACAAGGGCAGCTGATCTAGAGATATCTAATTGCTTGTAGAATAACTCATCGGTGTTGTCGTCCTGCCTGGGTGATCAATAGTAGACTCCCACAACAACATCCGCTTTATTTGCTTTCCCCTTCATCCTTACCCAGGGGCTCTCAACTGCGTCATCACTAACTGCAAGCGCCATACAATCCAACCCCTCCCTTACATACAGCACCACCCCCCCACCTTGCCTGTCCTGCCTATCCCTCCTGAAGAGCCTATAACCATCCATCACAGCACTCCAGTCACAGCACTCATCCCACCAGGTTTTGCTTATGCCAATGATGTCATAGCTCTGGCACTGGGCCAAAGCTTCTAGCTCCTCTTGCTTATTCCTCATGCTGCAGGCGTTAGTATAAAGACATTTCCGATGTGCTCCAGTGAACTCAGCACATCGTGGAGCAGACTGAAGGACCTCACTAGCACACTGTCCCTCAAACATTGGCATGCTGCCCCTAGGCTTATCTCTAGCGAGCCTGGTTTTATCCCTTCCCCCCTTCAAATCTAGTTTAAAGCTCTTTCAATGATGAGCCCTGCTAACTAACTCCTGCGCCAAGATCCTTTTTCCCCTTTGAAAAAGGTGCACCCCATCTGTCGCCAGCAGCCCTGGCGTCGTGTAGACCAACCCGTGATCAAAAAACCCAAAATTCTGTTGGTGACGCCAGTCACGGAGCCAGGTATTGATCAGCTGGGTCTTCCTGTTTCTTCCAACATCATTCCATGCAACTGGAAGGATAGAGGAAAACACTACTTGTTCTCCTGATCCCTTAACCAGTCGTCCCAAGGCCCTGAAGTCTCTCTTGATTGCCCTTGGACTTCTTATTGCAACTTCATCGCTGCCTACCTGAAAAAAATCAGTAATGGATAATATCTGAGGGCTGTACCAGGGTAGGAAGTTTTCTCTTCACATCTTTAACCCAGGCCCCATGGGAGGCAGCAGACTTCCCTAAGAAGTGGGTCCGGTCAGCATACTGGGCCTTCTGTTCCCTGCAGAAGAGAGTCTCCTATGACAATGACCCATCTTTTTTTCTTTATGGAAGTGGTTTTGATGCGGGGCATAGGTCAACTTAACCTTGGCGACACCTCCAAGCTAGATGAACCATCGTCCTCATCATTGTTTGGTTCCACTTGCAGAGTCTTGTACCTATTATGCAAGGGCACCTGGGAAGGCAAGGTAGTCACAGAGGAGATGTGCCTGCTGCACCAGACAGGAACTTGTCGCCATTGCCCCCTATCCCTTAAGTTACCACATTCTGCCAGGTGGAGAGAGGATAGGGAATCTTCCGTATCACGTGTCCTGTCTGCCTGACAGGTCTGTCCCAGGGATGGTAGGGTGCAGTTCCAGTAGTCAATCTCCTTCTCAGACTCCCTGATACTCATCAACCTACTCACCTCCTCCCGGAGCTCTGCCACTAAGCTGAGGAGTTCTTTTACCTGGGTGCACCTCTCACAGGTGTGCTCACTACTGCCATCCGGTACTGGCATAAGAGTAGGGCACACCCTGCAGCCTGACACCTGGGTGTCAGCATGTTCCCATCACAGCTCTGTCTGTGAAGCTGCGTCAGTCATGGTGGGTACAAAGTTTAGAGAGGACGTGGCTTTCTGCTGGGTAGATACCATTGCTCCCTGGTCGAGCTGGCAGAGCTACAGTGCCCTTCCTGCACATCCTTCCATGCAAACTGCATGGCCTTGATGATGCACCATGCCCTGTTTGCCCTACCTGGTTGCTAGTGCTCTCTAGGGGTTTCTTTTATACGTGTAGGGGCTTGGCTTGTTAGATGTTACTTGCAACTTCACCTTTGGAGACTTTTTCCTTAGGAATCTGCTTTTCTTTGAGGAATACATGTGGTTTTCAGTTGGTTACTGTCATGGTTTAACCCCAGTTGGCAACTAAACACCACACATCCACTTGTTCACTCCCCCCCGGTGGGATGGGGGAGAGAATCAGAAGGGTAAAAAGGAGAAAGCTCGTGGGTTGAGATAAAGACAGTTTAACAGGTAAAGCAAAAGCCACGCACGCAAACAAAGCAAAGCAAGGAATTCATTCACTACTTCCCATGGGCAGGCAGCTGTTCAGCCATCCCCAGGAAAGCAGGGCTCCATCACGCATAACAGTTACTTGGGAAGACAAACACCATCACTCTGAACATCCCCCCTTCTTTCTTCTTCCCCCAGCTTATATACTGAGCATGATGTCATATGGTATGGAATAACCCTTTGGCCAGCCTGGGTCAGCACTCCCCCTGGCTGTGCCCCCTCCCAGCTTCTTGTGCACCTGGCAGAGCATGGGAAGCTGAAAAGTCCTTGACTAGTGTAAACTCTGCTCAGCAAGAACCAAAACATCAGTGTGTTATCAACATTATTCTCATCCTAAATCCAAAACACAGCACTATACCAGCTACTAGGAAGAAAATTAACTCTATCCCAGCTGAAACCAGGTCAGTTACATTCATAGAATCATAAAAAAATTAATTTTGTGAGGGATACCAAAGTGGAGGTTGCCCAGTCCAACACCCTGCTCAAAGCAGGTGAGATCAGGTTGCTCAGCCACTTTTCTGTACGAGTGTTGAAGGTCTCCAGGTATGGAGTTTCCCTACATCTCTGGCCCCTGTTTCAAGATTTGTTCACCCACACAATGAGAAACTTTTTTCTTTTATCAAATGCTCTAGCTTGTGTCTTTTGCCTCTTGTCCTACCACTGTACTCCTTCGAGGTGAGTTGCCCAGCTCAGTCATACCCTCCCATTAGATAATTGTAGACAGCAATAACATTCCCTTCACCTTCCAAAGAACCCACTCCCAGAGGAGTATTACACAGAGTTTTGCTATCAAAAATGACTGTAGTTTGTTTAAAATTGTATTTTTTCTAATAAAATATCACATTGCAAAGCATTAGGCAATTACATACATAAACCCAACTGATATATGGGTCCTGAAGGAAAGCTTTTTATGTTGCTTCATAAAAATCAGTGCATGTGGTCCCCCTCACTACACCTGTTCAAGGAAGTGCGGTTTGCAAGACTAGCGGTTGACACCCACATTTGCATTGTGTCTGATTGCCAGAGACACACTAAAGCTGGGGTGAGGGCTCTGACTCACTAATGGGCTTATGACAAGTCTGGGAGAGCTGACCTGACCACCTGCCCCCCTCTATCTATCCCATCCTCTTTTGGAGGTTCCCATCCCAGCTGCAGGCATGGCTAAATGTCTCCTTATACACTTCTGAACTTCCATAAACTATAACCCAGCATGTTAAGGTAAACCAGCACCAATTTTGTTTCTCTTTCATGCACCAGGGCTGTAATTTGTAAGTTGTGAACTGCTTTCCTCACTGATTATCTGGAACTCAGTGGACATGGAAAGCTTCATTTCCAAACTCAGGGAGCTCTGATAATCAGAGAGCTGAATCTTACAGACTCACGGATGATGTGAGCTACAAGGAAAAGGAGAGGTTATCATCATCTCTGCACTCACAAGCAATGAATCAACAAAAAGACATCATTAAAGAACTAAAGCTGAGGGAGGAGAGCAATGTGAGTTCAAAGTCACATGAACTCACTGGCCGTGTTCTATGTAAGCCACCTGGGGGGTGGGAAATTCTGCATGACTTTGAATTAACCTTGACAGCATAATATTCCTTCAAAAAACAGAGCACAAGAAGAACAGAATTGTTCTAAAAGCCACTGTTGTTGCCAAGTATCTCATTTAGTGACTCAAATAGTCAAGTCAAATATACATGTAGAGCAGATCTGCAGAAGTGTCAGTCTAACTTTTAGACCCTTTATTCCTGAGTAATACAAAGCTCCCATTGAAATGTAAAGGTTTGACCATAACTTGTACTTAAATATTTCCACAGACAGTTTGCAAAATAAATATTCTCCAAACCAGGAAAGGGACATGAAAGTCTCCCTTGACTCCAATGTTTTTCTGTAATTCATACAATGACATCATGATTCCAGGCACTAACTTCTGTGTTCACTATCACATGCTGGATGAATGCTATGCTCTCTCACCACCCCTTCCTGATCCCTTTGATTCAGGCAGACACGCCAGCTGCAGCAGCTGCTGACATATGTCTGGAGGAAGAAATTTCTGTTCTATGGAAGATTTAAAGATTTTTCTGGTTGATTCATTTGAAGCTGGAACAAACCTGAATTTATTTTATGGAGAGAAACCTTGTCTCAAGCCTATGAAGATTTCATTTTGACAAAACGGGAGTGTTTGTATTTTGTATTGTATTATATAACATACAGTTTAAAAATGTTTGAATATTCAAAAACATTGAAGTGAAAGCAGTTTAGGACTTTTTCTTCCGTCTTGTAAATTGAAACCTCAGCAAATTCAATTCCACTTCTCAGAAAATTTCAAATTCCACAGACGGGCATATCCCAGCAGCCTTTTCCACTGCAGCTTGTTTCACCACTTCCACTGCTGGTACCTACACTGGTTTCAGAGCTGCTTTGCATCAATACTGGAGTTACAGGAGTCCTATCACAGCATTTTTATACGTGGGACCACATTTTCTGGGGGTTGTTTTGAGCACAGCTGTGCAGATCTGCTTGAAAAGACAACCTAGCACAGGTCTGCTTGGGACACCAGCCAGCTCTGCCTGGCATGTGGTGAAACACAAATGGAGGGTTTTTTTCAGCTCTAATAATCACAGCTAGACCTGGTGTTGTTTAATTTAACAGCAAGGCTCTGAGGCCAAGATTTGCTGTTAGCAGAATCACGTGGGAATTGTAAAAGGCTCAGAATGACTGAAAATCAGCTTATTCAGATGGCTGAACAGTGGGCTTGGGGACACATCTTTAAGCAGACAGTTTCAAAAGTCTTGGCTCTCTCAGCTGTAGGAAGGAAGGTGATGAGCAGTGTTCATTTATATTGCTTAGAGAGATACAAGTATTCAAATAACTGAGACACATTGCTAGCTTAAGAAATCTTGTCTCTAATCTAATGCATATTATATTGTCCCCCTTCCATTCGGGTATTCATAACTTTATCATGCAAAAGTCAGTCTTTATTAGGGAATGGAAAAGAGATCAGGTTTATCCTCATAACTGTCTTTTCTTTAGAAATGAGGAAAACATTTTCACTGCTACATTTTTGCCTAGCAGAAACTAGAAAGGATATCATGGAAATGTGCTGGCATGGGAGAGCTGGTGGTAAGATAGACCAGGACGGAGTCTCAGGGGAAACACAGGGAGGCAGATGCTGACATAAGCAGCAAGAGTGCTCTCCTTTGGCCACCTCAAAGGTAAGTCCCAGAAAAATTTGTCACCTGTCCAGGTCTTCCACCATCTTTCCTCAGGACCTGTTTGAACTGTGCTGGCAGCCCACTTCCAGCTGCCCCCTTTCCTCAGTCCCCCAGATGTGCAACCACGCGGCCACAGACATGAGTCCCTCCTCCTCTGATCACCCATCAGGTTGTTAATGTGACACTCAGTCCTGTGACCCAGACTGGATGTGATGGACATATGTCCAGCTGTCCAAGGGAACACACAACAGTTTCTGGTCATAGATGAGCTAGTCCTTCTCTGGAGCACATCTGATGAGATGTTGGAGGAGAAGACATGGTGTGTGTCCCTCAAAAACCTCCTGCAGAGGCTGTGTGGCCCATAGTAGCTCAGAGGTTGGTGCTTTCATTTGATCCCCATTTTCTTCAGGGAGAAAATGCTGATGTCCTGAGAGCTACAAGCACAGAAAAGTTCATATTCATGGTTACTCTCCCTCAAACAGTGGGCGGTCACATCCCTGCCCTAACATAAACAGTCCCTGGTTCATGCTACCCACTGACCCTGGTGGTATCCTTGAGAGTGTGAGACATGAGCTCATGATTAAACAGCAGGGAAAGGCTGTGCGAGACCTTGCCCTGGCCCTTGTAGTTGGCACAGGCAGATGTATCCTGGATGCGCAGTCCCCCTGCACAAAGCCCTCTTCTGCCCTAAAGTGAGCAGAAAATTGGCGGGGGGCTGCTTGCAGTGGCCCTCTATACCCTTTGCCTTGGTGTGAATGGATGCTCTCGGGTCACTGTGAGCTGCTTTTACTACAGATTTCTTCTCCTTCCCCTCCAGGCACATTTTCCCTTGAACGATATCTAGGTCTCCACCTTAGCAATACTCACCCACCACTTCACCAGATGTCAAATGCCCATTCAAGCACTAAAACAACAATTTCCCTGCAGAGTTTTCATTTACCTGTTAGCAAGTAGATTGAAATTACTGGTTACATGCCTATCACTGCTATGCAAAGGCTGAGGAGCTTTAACTCTTTACTTGTGGCTAACGAAGGCTGGCAGCAAGCTTGCCTCTTGCCCCTCTGCGCTCTCTCCCCTCTGCCATATGAAATCACTGTGGTCCTTTGAGCTTGATGAGCGGTGTTGCCAATGAATTACATACAGCACACTGTGAGCCCAGCAGGCACTTGCAGGGAGAACACAGCTATGGAGGGGGAAGGAGGGGCGAGGTGGTGCGCTCAAGGCACTGGGTCCAGTTCAGTAGAAAGACCTGGTAGGGGACACGGGGTTTTGCTCTCTCTCCTGGGCGCCAAATCATTCCCACATCCAGGTGTAGGTCCAAAGGCACCCATCCCCTGTGAAGGGAGAGTGCCTCCAAGAATGGGTGCCTGGAGATGTCTTTAAGCAGCACATTTAAGAGGGAAGGGTTTCCTTGATAAGGGACATGTGCCATCGCTGCAGGGCATCACACCTGCCCTGCTGCAAATGGAAATTTCTCAAGTCCACAGCAAGACCCAGAGCTGCTCAAGACACACACTTTTTTTTCAGCACAACAGTATAATTTAATTTTCTCTGGGGGAAAAAGATAGCTTTTCACTGGCGGAGAAGTTGAACCTTGAAATACTCACCTTAAAATCCAGAAGCTGGAATTCAGGTGTTTCCTAAATACAACCTTATCAAGCTGTAAATACCATCATCATCCATCATGATAAAGGGAGACAGTTATATTGCGGGAATCATATCACAAGAGATATAGTTCAGCTGAGAAGCCTAGGTACAGAAAAGTACAGAGGTATAAAAAAAAAAAATCTGATTGCACCTTCTCCCAGAAAACTCAAATGCAATGTCCAAGCTAAATAATTTCAGTGTATGGATAAAATAAAAAAAAACACAACACTTTTTTTTTCCCCCAGAAAATGCATGCAGTGAAAACCCATATTTTTCAACAGTAAAACAGTTTAAATAAACCAATTCAACTAGTTTTATCAAATTATTTTGTTTAAAAGAATACTAAGAAATAAAAACTGGCTAAGACAGCTCAAGAAGCCACACCACCCCCAGCAGACATATTTCCAAAAGGGAGCAAAACAGTCTGAAGACTCTGGGTGGTTCAGCTTTCCTAGCACAACCTAATTGATAATCTTGCATGCAAACCTTGCCAATAGCCCTGCTCAATGGTAAACACATGACATAAACACTGGCTTCTCAGAGGGAAGGAGTCACCTCTGACCGCAGGACAAACCACTGCAGACCTGTTCCTCCACGCACATCTAGGACTTCAGGCAGTGAACTCTGAACTCATCCATAGGGATGTGGTATTTGTTCCTCTGCAATGCCCTGTACCAGCAGCTAAAACTATTTCAGTCCAAACAGGAGCACCTGAATTTCACCGTGATTCCTACTATCTAAATTAGTCTGCTACATAAGGTTTTCAAAGCTGTGGAAAGGGAAGAGCCCCTTGGTAATGTGCTATTAAGACTATACAATGTATTCACAGTTCATTCACTCTCTTTTGGAGAATGAATATGTTTTCTGGGAGCTCTGGTAGGTTACAATCCTGCCACATGCCAGCAGTGCAATACTGATGCAAAAATGTACACACTACATTGAAATGTAATAAATAAGATGCAGAAAGTAATAATTCACCTCAAATCAGCACTAGTAAAGCTTCACCTGCAGAACCTGTGTCCATTTTGGGGAAATGTTCTTCAGAAAATATGTAGACCAAGTGAAATAAGGATGCCAACAAGAACGATCAGCTGTCTAGAAACTGTTATCTTTCCAGAAAAATTGAAGTAATGGAGCAGGTTGCCTTGGAAAGCTGAGGAGGTTACTAAGAACAGGTTAAAGAACATCTGTTGGAAATGGTTAAATTATATTTGATCTTATCTTGTAACAGAGGAAGGGACTAGCTGGCCCTTCAACATCCCTTCCAGAGCTATTTTTATGTTTCCATGATAACTCCTTTGCAGATACACTTTTTCATTGTATCAAGGCACTGGGGTACTCTAAGGTGAAGCATGGAAGCAGTTTTTGGGGGTTGACACTAAACACCCATGTGTGAACTGCTAATAACTGTTTTTCCCTAGACTGATCCTCCTATTAATTATTTGAGGACAATTTCATATAAATCTGTCATGAAACCATTTTCATCATATTTGCATCCTCCTATTGAAATTCAGCTAAGGATGGGATGAGAGCAGCAAGATCGCACACATTTTTGGTAGGACAGAGAGGGAAGAATAACATTTCCTGTAGTCACTACCAAAGGAAGTTATTTTAAGCAAGATTTTCCAGCTGGAATTTGCCCAGGTATCCCAAGGCTCACATCATTACTCTTTTAAAAGCAATATTAGAACAAATGGCTGGAGAGAATTTGAATTCGCATCGCCTGGCCAAGATGGGACCTCCAGCTGTGCAGCGCCGCAGAGGACTGTGCAGCTGCATCTTGGGGAAGGGATTTGAAGAGGGACTAGACATAGTGCAGAACCAGTGCAGAAGATGCTGCCAGTTTGGACATACTGGAAAGGAAGCCAAAGAAGCTGCTGCAATCCACGAGACTGCAAATCAGCCAGGACTGATAAAGAAATAATACTCAATAAGCAAATATTCTTGGCCAGGGAATGAGCTCTTACAAGAGGTTTCCACAACAGCACTAGCATAAAAGATGAAAACAGCTATCATCGAGTGACAGCAAGCTGGCAGTACAGGAGTGGAGGGTGAGGTCAGCTATAGCAGGTGAGATGAGGGAAATTCACTTCGCCATTTAGAGACAAGCTTAAATTTTACTCCTAACTGGTATTCTACACCCTCCTTATATAACTGTAGGAAAATGTTAGTTAAACAGACTCTGGGCTGCTACCCTGAGCGAACTCTTAACCAGCCTGGCAGGTGGCTTGGCAATTGCCTAGGATTCAAAAGCCCAGATGGAAAGCTCTAAAACAGAAGCTCTCACCACGTAGCTCATCATTGGCATCCTGCGGAAAAGACCTTGGCCTGGGACCAGGTACTTCTGAGTAACAAAACCAACCCATAGGACAAGCTAGCATGGATACTTTTTAATTGTAATTTACATACTGCTTAAACAATTTTAGTCAGTGACAAAAGTACAAGAGTAATAAGACCATACAAGCACCTACACAGACATGAAGACAGTGATTACAGGGTGATGTTACATGCCTGTTAAAAACCCAACCACTTGCCTCTCCCTCCTTCCAAATGTTTTTTCTTTAATTTTATTCTTTTTGCTGCATACCACCCCACTTCAGTTTCACATAACATTACCACAGGACCAATCCAGGCCACATGCCCACAGCAGGGATCTGCTGGTCCCCCAACATATATCCAATGCCCCTTCGCAGACCTTCTCACCTGGGGTGCAGCCAGCAATAATGAAAGCCAGGCCACCTGGGCCAGGCAAGGTATTTTACCCCACAACTGCTCTTACTGAACCAGGAGGCAGCAGCGAGTGAGGTCAAAGTGAGCTCTCATGCACAAAAGGGAATACAGAACATACAGGTCAAAGTCATAGGAAAGGTGCCATGATGCTTAATTGCATTTATATCTATATGCTATATCATACATTATGTTCTTCCTGCTCCTGCAGTCAGCCAACAGTCTAGGACTAAGTTGCTGAGGAAATGGCCTTTAGTTCCTCCACCTGTCCCCTGTGTGGCTTGTGGGGGGCCTCTCCATCGCTGTGGGAGCATGCGGGGCACGGGTTAGGACAGCTGGCATTGCTGTACTCAGTCAACCTATTTAACTGCTAAAAAACTCCTCTGGCATCCAAGGAAGATACAGAAGGTTAAAATGCAATAGGTTAAAAGGAACCACTGGGTCCTTCATAGCAGCGTGTGGAAATGAGATGAAGATGCACCGCTTTTATTTTGATTATCATGCAATGCTTTCACCACACAGGACAACATCCAGACAGCAGAAAGCGTTCTTCAACTATGCTTCTCATTATTACCAAGAGTGGGTGATTCCAGCTGTAATTCTAGCTACTTCAGATTAGGTATCTCTGGTCTAAGGGATTTGTTTTGATTCCTTCTGTAGCCAACAGATAGAGAAAGGCAGCTGAAAAGGGGTGATTCACCCCACCCTAAAATAGATGGAATGAATCATCCCCAGACAGGTTTATCTCCTTCCACTGATTATAGAGAGAGAACAGACAAATAGCTTAGGTGAGATACCATGGCTTTTAGATGGCTAAAATTAAATGAGTGGTATCCTACTCTGTAATCACAAAGGTCTTTAGGTTTCCTGGCCCAATGATTTTGCTAAGAGATAGAAGTTTTCCATCTTTCACTTATGATAAAATGATATCAAGTGTTCTCGTGTATTTGGAAAAGCATAGTCCAAACAGAGGTCTCGGCTCTCAGCACAATTAGCAGAAATTCCAGAGGAGGATAAATAGGGCTCCAGGCAGCTGGACCTGAAGAAAATCCAGGCTAAGTTATGTATGCTCCATAGTCACTTAACAGAATGGTGAATGTTTATTATTAGAAAAATGCATTTTGTGGTCCCCCAGCACCACTTGCTGTCACGGTTAAACAAACACACTGTGAGATACTTTATGCAGACACTGAACAAGGAACCTAACTGAAATGCTGGAAAATAAGAAGATGCCTAAAACCAGGGCTTCCTCTGCATGCATTTTGTGTAGAGTCTGCACCCCAGCCCCACTCCTCCCCTCCACTGCAGCTGTAAAGAAACAGTGCATGTGTCAAGAAGTCTCTGACCTCCTGGCAGAGGAGCAAGGTTTTCTGCAGCAGAATAGAAATGTAGCTGTGTACCTTCTTAAAGCTTCAACAGGTTTTACAGAATAATAAATAATGGCCCATTGCCTAGCTCAGGGCAAAGCTGCTAAAAACAAGTGAAGCCAGTTTTGCTGGATAAGGTATGGAGCAGGATGGTTACGTAGGCAAAATGTCATGGCCCAGAAAAGATGGGGGCAGTGGGATGGAGGGGAAGAGCAGAGCTCCTGGATCGAGGCAGAGAGCAGAACGATGCCTTCGCACCACCAAGCACATTTCCTGCAGCATTGATATTTGCTTTGGTTGTATTTTTCATGCGACATATGCCAAGGTGGCAGAGCTGCGGAAGGATAAAGCCAATGGACAGTGGCAGTTTCTCTGGAGTCTGTGATGGAAATTGAAATGTCCCAGCATAAGCAAAAGGCTTGTGATTAGTGCTGCAAGGGACACAGTGTGGGTATAGACTTAGCCCCTAAGAAACAAGGGTGAGCTGCTGCTTGGGAGTGTCTGGAGCACAAACCAAAGCAAAGATATTTCAGCACAGCTGTATTGAAACTGGGGAGATCATATAGCTAAAATCTCCAATAGCTGCCAGGGCCCAATCATTTCTGGAACAGCTGTAGTGATTTAAGGTGTTACTGCCTGTGATGGGGGAGGTCTCCATCACTTTCAAGGAAAGGCAGAGTTAAATAAAAGCATACCATGGTCCCAGAGCTCTCTAGCTTGGGATGCTTAGACCACCTGGTAGATAGCTACATAAGGGAACAATCTACTGACCTGTTATAGTAGTAAGGAGTTAAAATTCTTGCTTCCCTTTTCTTTAGACAAATAAATCTTTCTGTGGTTGCCTTGAAGGAAAAGCAGGCTGTGCTATGTGGGCCTCTGAGAGAGACTTAGGTCATCCTTTGTGGTGGGGGAAGAGACCAGCGTGGCAAGGCTGCTGTGCGCTACCTCCCACCCCACGCTTCTTGTTTGAGTTTGGCAGTGGCTGTTCAGCTGCCTGCTCCTGTCGTAGCTGTGCTGGGATGTGATGTTCCCTGGCAGCCCATATTGGAGTGGGACAGGCTTGTCCATGCCAGGTTATTCTGTATTTACCTTCCTGTCCCTGGAGTCTGTGGCACACCAAGAAAAAAGGTCACTGAAAAACCTCATGGAACAGGGATATAGGATCCATGAAAAAAAACCAGCAGAATAGTTAAATAAGTGAGTTAATAGCTCTTGGAGCTCCCTTTTCAGCAGTGCTGGATGTGCCTTCCTATTTATATTTGGCAGTGTTTTTCTCACACCATAAGGACAAGGGCAGTGGCACAGATTTTGCTGCTCTGTGTGGAGACACTGAGGGGCTCAGCAGAGTCACACCCTGTGGAGCTGCTCACAGGAGACAAGTCTTTCTGTTGTGAAGTCCCCGTCTGAACAGTCTACTCCTATGGCTCCTACTGAGACTCCACAGGCAAAGCAACAGAAAAACACTCTGTGTTAACACTTCCATGCACAAAGTTGCTTTGGAAACTGTTGTCCCTGCCAAGTTTAAAAAAAAAAAAAAAAGAAAATGCATTTTATCTAAAGGAAATTACTCCTGCCAGGCAATGAGCTATCAGATCCCTTCCAGGTGGAATTTGTACTTTGAAGCAACACTATGCCCCAAGGAACCACGTTACAGAGCAGGAGGCATTGACCTCAGAGGAAGCGGAAAAGTTTGTGTGGCTCCTGCATGCCTGGTACAGATCAGAGCTGAGGCTCCTTTTAATGGACACGCAAAGTTTTTGTGGACAGGGTCAATGGCAATATGATAGGTATGGAAAGAGGCGTGCCTGGCCACTCTGCTCCCTGGGTTGGCACCACTCATCCCTCTTCCCTGTGAAGAGCTAGAGTGGAGCAGGGCTGTTTGCATGCTGTGGAACCTCAGAGTGGTTTTATGCCCTGTTTTCGAGAGGAATGTAGGGAAAAAGCCATCTTACATGGTAAGCTGCGCTGTGGAGTGATAGTCCCAGGGATGTGACTTCATTTCTCAGGCAAATCAAATCACAAGGGGAGCAGAAGGCTTGTGACTGTCCAAGAGACACGGATGCACAACCAGCCCTGACCCTCACTGCCTCTTTGTCCAAAACTGGTGATATCATGCTATGAGGTGAATCATAGCGCTGGTTTCCCTTGTTTTTATGAAAGATGCAAGTGGTATTGCCCATGGCTGTTACATGATTTGCTTCCTCTTTAAAATGTTCTTCCAAGAACAACATTCCTTCTCTATTATCTTCTCTTTTCTCTCCTCTCCCCTTCTTCCTAATCCCCTCTCCACAGACCAGTCATTTGTCATTGTTTTCTCAGACTAAATTCCCCATTAAAACCTCCTCCACCAGAGGTGGAGAAAAGGGGCTGCAAGCATCCTGCATACCAGTCTTCAAGGCTTTGCAATGCCTTGCACAGACCAGCCATGGCTGCCCGCTCCAAAGCTCTCCACAGTCCCTCTTCTCTCAAAACACATATCTCAGGGTATTAGGTGGGCAATACAGTGACTTGTAAATGCCAAGAAAGCTTAGCGTGCGGTGCTTGAAGAACAGGGAAGGATCTTGTTCTGCTCCTGTCCGCCTGTCGCTTACCTAGGCTTGCCACACACTGAGCAGCCAGTAGCTTTTTAATCGAAAAAGCCACCTCACAACCTCTATTTGGTTTTAGTTTTGCGGGATTGAAATTACCAGCAGGATGCTGTGAATAAGTTAATGTAATTTTTACGGGAGGTCAGGTACGTGGCCTACTAATTTTGACAAACTTGATCATACGCATTTAACTCAAGCACTTTACTACAGGTTTTTATATAGGTGTTTTCAAGCAGCTGAAGGCAGAGGGGTCAAGGGAGTCTCATCTACCTGAGCTTCAGGTCAGCCTCAGGGTAGGGCAGTTTGTCAAGGAAAAGAGGGCAGGGAGAGGAGGGAAACCAGACTGTACACAGTCTAGTCCTGCTGTGGTTTTGGTCTCTCAGGATTAATTAACTTCATTGAGAGCAGCCAGAAAGTAGCTCTAATGTACACTGCAGCTGCAAGCAGTGTAGGCACAGCATGAAGAACAAGGAATTGCCACTACTCCTTGAAAGTCACATGCCTGAAACCAGTTGCCATCCAGTTCCTTCCCCTCCATCCAGTTCCTAAGGGAACTGAAGTGCACTTAGGAAGATGCAACTCAACAGCCTGGGACTTGCTCAGAATATTCAAAATCCCTTTCTCATTAGGGTTTTTCACATCAAATTGGTTTGATAAACGTTTTGACCTCTGCATACCACTGATAAACTCTGAAGACTGCTCCCCTCTTCCCTCTGTCCTTGCTGTAAATATCTTGCAGATGCTCTGCTCATTTTTCTTCTATTATAGCCAGCTGGCAACTTTGTTGGCATGCCAAAGAATTCCAGTCCTTTTAGTCCAGAAACCTTTTAGTCTTTAACTCTGGATATTTTCTCACCAATATGCCAATCAGTTGATATTTTTAAGATTTCTGTTTAATTTTGCCATTAGACCAGTGGACAGAAAGTGTAATCTAGAATAAGAATCTTCAGAATAAGCATCTTCAGAAAACCCTGTCCATCAGAATGAGAATATTAAATAGATGCAGCTGAGAAACGTTATGGAAAGGGCCAAGTGAATTTCACAGAAGGTTAGTGCCTTCATACAAAATATTTAAACCAGTCTATAGCATTTTATAATAGGGATAAAATTTTCTATTAAATGCCTTAGATGGAGCTAAAAGTTTGCCTGGAAGGTTCTCATTCAGTATTGAATTTTCATTTGTTGGGTATATCCCAGACATTTCCAACTTTGTTTCTATATAATACTATTATTTTCATCCCTATTAAATGCTAAACACTTTTCCATAGAAGTGAAGCAGCTAGCAGGATCTGCTAGGTAGTACCATTGTAAGGCATCAGCACTCACAAACTGCGTTAAGTCCATGAGGCTGACATCCAAGGAATGCACACAAAATCACGGGAAAAATGTGCTGGGGACAGTTGATTTGGAGCCCCTGTTGTGCTGTGAGCTGTGTGAGGAAGAGAGCTGGTGAGAGAGGAATTCAGTTCTGTCCATGTCAGTGGTGAGAAGAACAGACGAAGCACAGGGGAGGGTGGTTTGAGGCCAATTCAGTATGACCTGTTTTTAATGGAGCTCGTTAGTTTGAACTCTGGACCACACAAACCCAGTCACACAGCTTCCAGGTAGCCCCAAATGCAGGCAAGGCAAGACTGTTTCCACTCACCATACACCGCACAGGCAGATGCCCAGAGCAATATGCTTGTCTGAAGGAAGCCAAGTTAAGCCTGTGGTTTTCAAGCGCTCCCAGCACTCATTCCTCTCAGTACTGCCACTGTGTTGTTTCCATGCAGCAGCCTGAGGAGCGTTGAAGTGAATTGCAATGGGCAATCCCTTTTTCTCCTTCTCCATGTACGCTTTTAGCATAGAGGAGTTCATTGACCCGCTCCAACATGTAACATCACATGTGGCACCATAAACAGTTGTTTTAGCATGAGTAACAGGGAGACATGAGGATGACACAACCAGGAGCATGGGTAGGAACTGGTTAGGCAGGTGTAGCCATTGGGAAAAGCATCTACGGTTTGACTCAGAAATGGAGAGGTTGATTTGCAGGTAAAAGTGGGGGAAAGACAGAAGGGGTGATAATGTGAAGCCCGATACAGTGGAGAGGGCAAAGACAGGAACCCACAAAATAAGAGTGGAAAATCAGGGAGGTCTGAGGAGTGCCAGGAGAGAATTGAGCAATGAAACCAAGGGAGAACAGCATTTTGAGGAGTGTCTGGTGAGTGGAGTGAAAGGAGCAGAAGCCAGATTGATGGCATGTCAAACAGTTCTGGAAGAGACAAATTTGAGATGAAGTTATGGATTCTGCTTCCAAGGCAGAAGTGATTGATTTGTGCATCACTGTTACTTTTATCCAGTCTACCAAATGAAAGGTTGTTTGCTGTCACAGCACGATTCAAGCATTTTCAAGGACCAGGTCTGGAAGACACAGTTAAATACATTGAGCAGTTGTCCCTAACTCACTTGAATGGATGCACTGGTAAAAAATCCAACACTGGCACAAAATATGGATGCTCAAGTAAAAACTGCTTGTACCTCTCTTTCCCTGCTCCCTGCACACACAATATTTCCACCTTCCCTTTTCTCCTCCAAATCCCCTCTTTTCCTTTGACTTGAGGGCTGGATAAAGAGGCAATCACAGCCAGCCAGGAGAACAAGAGATATAGGAAATCTGACCAACCAACTGGCTACTGACTCTTGGCAAGTGAAAAGGTTAAACAAATGGATTCACAGGCCACGTGTGCACAGTCAGACTGAAACACAGGTGAGTTACTTGCTTCCCCTAGCTCAGCACCACCTCTGAACCACAGCCCGATTCATCAGCTCCTGACAACCAAAACACTATCTCTGAACTCTCCTGGGATTAATCTAAGCCCTGCCGCAGTGTCCAGCATACGGTCACCCTGCCTGTCCCTGCTAGCATCAGCCCTAACCCTTTGCAGTCCCTTGGGATGAGTCCCATCCCAACCTAATCAGCTTGATCAGACTTTCCCCTTCCCTTCACAACTAGTGTCAAATCAAATCAAGATCTAAGAGCTTGAATTTCCCAGCTCCACTGGTACCCACCTTTGTTCATTAGCCCATGCAGACCTTAATGCAGAGATGCCTTCCCCTCAAGTCCAATCACACAGTTCCTGCCTTAGTCCTTTCTTATTTTCTCCTTCCAAACCCAGTGCTAACTGGGTAATGAACTCGACCAGCTTGAACCTGAGTCCTTTACGGTGACCTCTTCACCTGTGATGCAGAGAAGTTCTGCAGTTCACAGCAAGCTGGGACACAGGCTGTTTAGTCAACATGCCCAGTGGACCTACAATATGTGTATAAAAAAGCCAACAACTTCCTAACCTGCACGCATGTGTAAATCAGGCTCTCAGGCCATGTATTTGAGTCTGTAATACAGGTTTTACTAAAGGCAGCTTTAAACTTTTGACACTTTGCTTCACTATGTTGGGCCCAACAGAGTTATTTCGTTCCCAAAAGAAGGACCTTTGTGGGGAGCAAAAGTAAGAGGAATCACTTTGGTGAATGAGGGTTTGCATCTCTCTTCACTTCTCCTGTCTCTTACCCCACCAGGTTCTCAAAAACCAACAATGGCTTTAACCTGTTCTGGCCAGCAATGATCCCCATAAAGACATTGAGGTAGTTGTGGACTGCTGATGTGGCTACCATCCAGATGTGCCTATTTCTCCCCAGTAAGGCGAAGTGTAACATAAGTCCTGTAAAAGTTATTCTGCTCCCATTTAGACAACATTCTTCAGAAAGAAATCTGTATCTCTTCTATATCCCTATAACTTATGAAGGGAAAAAGGAAGCATAAAGCAAATATGTTTAAATGACTTGGATATGGGCCTCACTGGAAAAATCTAAAATGCTTCCGTGGTCACAAGAACAATTTTCACTCCATGTTTTTGGACTTCATAATACACCACCAAAAGCACTCGACATTGGGAAAGTAATATTTCTTAATAGAAATATTATAGACTTGTAATTTGCTCAGGCAGCAGTTTCTGTAAAAAGATTTCTTAATATTCTAAGGAAATGAAAAACATATGTTTTGTGTTCATATAAAAAGCACAGCCATTAACAGGGAAAGGCCAGTAAACAGCAAGAGTGTTACAGCAAAAGTCTTGGTGCAGTGCTATTTTAAGGACAGTTGGAAGCAAGTATAGACTGCTCTGCTGAAAGACTGTAACAGCCTTTTATGGACAAGAAGTTTAGCTTGTAATGTAATGGACAATTTAAACAGTGGTAAGTGATTTGAGGTATAAATCTCTCTAAAATAACTGAATGTTCAAAATGTTTCAAGCACCCACATTCAAAAAATCAAGGTCCTTAATTTTATCTCATATCCAACACCCCAAAATAGAGTCACCCGAAGTCATTATTTTGTAATGACAAAGTTGGGTTCAACTCTTTGCAAGCTCAAGCTATGTTGTTTAGACCTGAAACTGAATCCCTTTTTGCAAAGTTTCAGCATGTCCAGATCAAGGGTTTGGGTTTGGTCTTTTTTATAGAAAGTGGCCCATCTGAAAGATTTGGAAAATAATTGAAACATGCCTGAGGTCAGAGTGTTGGTGAAGATCCAGGTTTCTGATTCTGGCTCCTCTCTAATTTAAACCATCTGTTTGATGAATTTACTCAGAATAACAAAGGCTGAAGGCTAAATAGGTCTATGGTCATGCCTGGAAAGCAAAAGAATTTTATTTGTTTTGCCATGAAGAATTTATATTCATGATACTAGGAATTTAGACTGACTTCTATAATTTTTAAGTACTGCTGTGTCAAGGAAATGGGACAAGCTGAGAATTGTACTGTATCTCTAATAAAGGATATCTGACAACTGAAAATCAGCTTAAGCAGGGATTATTTAACTCTAATATTCTCAGTTAATCGTGAATACATTCATGTTAGACAGCTAATGGTTTTAAACAGCAACTCACTTGCACACCCACACAGCCCTAAGCAGTGTTTTGGCACACTTTCTGTCATGTCTGCAGCCCTGGCAGGGCTGCACTGACAATGAGTTTCCCAGTTCACAAATGCATAGTGCCTGACTGAAGCAATGCAGGACAAGCTGACCTGCCGCGTGAACTTTTCACGGTTGTTTCTGTGATGTCTGGACTCTGTGGAATGTGAAAGTTTCCTGCTTCACCAATGTATTATGACTTGCATTTTGGGTAGAGAAACATGTAAACATAATTATATGGCTGGCAGCTAAAATTCCCTTTTAAAATGCAGTCAGGCTCTGTGGCTTTCATTTCTATTTTATTTGGGATGGATTAATCTGATATTGCTCAAGACTAACTTGCCTATTGCCTTAAGAATTTGGGAGTTTTCTAGCAGATCATTTATAGGTTGTGTGTGCCTGTCTGTCCAGCATAAAGGTGAAGCAAAAATCGTATGATTTTCACAAGACAAGCACTCTTGATTGTAAGCGATAAGAAGATGTTGTCTGTCATTTAGTTTCGTTCTGGTTTTCCTCCCAAGCATCAAGATATGCAGCTTTTAAATACCTGCTATCAGCAGGGTCCAGGCTTTCATAACTCAAAAAATGTGTGTATTTCCCAGCTGAGGGTGATGGGATTGTGGTGGGTTGACCTTGGCAGGATGCCATGTGCCCACTAAGTTGCTCTATCACTCCCCCTCCTCAGCTGGACAGGGGGAGAAAAAAATAACAAAAGGCTCCTGGGTCAAGATAAGGACAGGGAAAGATCATTCACCAATTACTGTCACAGGCAAAACAGACTCGACTTGGGGGAAAAATTAATTTAATTTATTACCCATCAAATCAGAGTAGGATAATGAGAAAATAAAACCAAATCTTAAAACACCTTCCCCCCACCCCTCCCTTCTTCCCAGGCTCAACTTCACTCCCGATTTTCTCTATCTCCTCCCCCTGAGCGGTGCAGGGGGACAGGGAATGGGGGTTGTGGTCAGTTCATCACACATTGTCTCTGCTGCTCCTTCCTCCTCATGTTCTTCCCCTGCTCCAGTGTGGGGTCCCTCCCACAGGAGACAGTCCTCCACGAACTTCTCCAACGTGGGTCCTTCCCACGGGCTGCAGTTCTTCACGAACTACTCCAGCGTGGGTCCTTTCCACAGGGTGCAGTCCTTTTCAGGAACAGACTATGCCAGCGTGGGTCCCCCACGGGGTCACAGGTCCTGCCATAAGACCTGCTCCAGCATGGGCTCCTCTCCACAAGGCCACAGGTCCTTCCAGGAGCCTGCTCCAGCACGGGCTCCTCTCCACGAGGCCACAGCCTCCTTCGGGGCACATCCACCTGCTCCGGCATGGGATCCTCCACAGTCTGCAGGTGGATATCTGCTGCACCCTTAACCTCCATGGGCTGCAGGGCGACAGCCTGCCTCTCTGTGGTCTTCACCATGGGCTGCAGGGGAATCTCTGCTCCGGCATCTGGAGCACCTCCTCCTCCTCCTTCTTCACTGACCTTGGTGTCTGCAGAGTTGTTTCTCTCACATATTCTCACTCCTCTCTCTTCCGACTGCTGTTGTGCAGCAGTTTTTTCCCCCTTCTTAAATATGTTATCACAGAGGTGCTACCACTGTTGCTGATTGGCTCAGCCTTGGCCAGCGGCAAGTCTGTCTTGGAGCCGGCTGGCACTGGCTCTGTCGGACATGGAGGAAGTTTGTAGCAGCTTCTTACACAAGCTACTCCTGTAGCCCCCCCCCCCCCCCCAAACCTTCCCACGCAAACCCAATACAGGGCTGGAAATAGTTATTCTGCTCCCAAAGCAGCCTCCTCCTTCTCTGTCGATGCTGCTGTCATCTGTGGCCAGGCTGGAATTGAATCAATGTAAGGCAAATACGTTATTGATCACCTTCTGGGTAGGCATGACAAGATACGGAGCCTCAGGGGCTGTAGGAAAAGGAAAAAGGGACTGACAGAGGGCAAGGTCTGTAGCTGAAGTCAGCAATTCCCTCCTGTAATTAGACTGACACACAACTATCTGATTTTGCTAGAAACTACAGACAGGGAACTCCCTTTTCACCCACCTCCCCCATGGTCGGGTAGGAGATGCAGACTCCTGGTGTCACTGCCTTTTACGTTTCTCATAATATGAGGACACTGGAACTTGTAAGGACTCTAACAGCAGTTCTCTATGGCAGGTCTCTGGAACCAAATCAGAATTTACTGCACTGTCTGTGATGGGGGAGGAGTATCACAGGCAGATTGATTTCAACGTGTCAGGAATTTCTGTTTATGGAGACTATGATTGCACTGAATGGACAGAGAGGCTTTTCTAAATTGCTTTTCCAGAACATCAAGGAAGGACTTTTAAAAAATAGTATGCACAATGAGGATATACTAATTTATATTCAGTCTCTTTCTTACAAAGTGGTGGTGAATGGAGTCAAATCCAGTTGGCGGCCGGTCACGAGTGGTGTTCCCCAGGGCTCAGTGTTGGGGCCAGTTCTGTTCAATATCTTTATCAATGATCTGGATGAGGGGATCGAGCGCACCCTCAGGAAGTTTGCAGATGACACCAAGTTGGGTGGGAGTGTTGATCTGCTGGAGGGTAGGAAGGCCCTGCAGAGGGACCTGGACAGGCTGGATTGTTGGGCCGGGGCCAATTGTATGAGATTCAACAAGACTAAGTGCCGGGTCCTGCACTTGGGTCACAACAACCCCATGCAACGCTACAGGCTGGGGGAAGGAGTGGCTGGAGAGCTGCCTGGTAGAAAAGGACCTGGGAGGTCACAAAAACCCCATGCAATGCTACAGGCTGGGGGAGGAGTGGCTGGAGAGCTGCCTGGTGGAAAAGGACCTGGGGGTGTTGGTTGACAGCCGCCTGAACATGAGCCAGCAGTGTGCCCAGGTGGCCAAGAAGGCCAATGGCATCCTGGCTTGTATCAGGAATAGTGTGGCCAGCAGGACCAGGGCGGTGATAGTGCCCCTGTACTCGGCATTGGTGAGGCCGCACCTCGAGTACTGTGTTCAGTTTTGGGCCCCTCACTACAAGAAGGACATCAAGGTGCTGGAGCGTGTCCAGAGAAGGGCAATGAGGCTGGTGAAGGGTCTAGAGCACAAGTCTTATGAGGAGAGGCTGAAGGAGCTGGGGTTGTTTAGCCTGGAGAAGAGGAGGCTCAGGGGAGACCTTATTGCTCTCTACAACTACCTGAAAGGAGGTTGTAGCGAGGTGGGGGTCGGTCTCTTCTCCCTAGTAACAAGTGATAGGACGAGAGGAAACAGCCTCAAGTTGTGCCAGGGGAAGTTTAGGTTGGATATTAGGAAAAACTTCTTCACCGAAAGGGTAGTCGGGCACTGGAACAGGCTGCCCAGGGAAGTGGTTGAGTCCCCATCCCTGGAGGTATTTAAAAGACGGGTAGACGTGGCGCTCGAGGACATGGTTTAGTGGTGGACTTGGCAGTGTTAGGTTAACGGTTGGACTCAATGATCTTAAGGGTCTTTTCCAACCTTAACGATTCTATGATTCTATGATTCTATGAAAGCACTCATAGGTGGGCTCTAGAAGCCAGCCTATGAGAACCTCTTCACAGCTGGTGCCAGTGATGTGCATCGACACCCATAAAACACAGAAGAATGACCTTCCCTTATTTCTTCCACTTTTGTTGCATAATACTTTCTCTTTTTATGGCACTGTGTTCAGTAGAAATGCCATGTCTACTGTTTTATTCAGTTTTTGAAATCCATTTTCTCCTTTCTGTTTGTCAATTCTGCACACACATTATGTCTGCATCCCCTTTATCTTAATGCCGAATATAGATAATAGATCAGCTCCAGCTCACTAGTTAACTTGGGACTCTGTACAGTTACTGGCTATGGCCAAGGTTATTTGCTCAAGCAATTATCAAACACTAAGAAACACTTATTGGTAAAAAATGCACTAAAATCTTTTGCCCTCATTAAGTATACTTTGCAGAAGTATGTTTAAGAAAGTAACAAAACCAGGGCAGAAACTAGTTGCTGTGAAAAATGTGTAATGAGTGAGGCTGCATCAGCTGCAGATTTCCATCCAAAAGATGGAGATGTCCCTTATAGTCTAAATTCTGGGAGAACCTCATGCACTCACTTTGCATCCACACTGGATATAAGGATCAGCTGGGAAAAACAGCAATGGGTATTAATCACACCTTGAAAACAACTTCCTCTGGGCTCCTGCAACTTGGAATATTTGCATTAGTAAACTAACAATTAGTAAACAGCTGAAGCACAGACCTGAGCACTGGACCAAAATCTTTCATTCTGCTACAGTGTTTGCATGGCTTCAACCTGTGTTTACAAAGGTCTATGGCAGACCATGCTCACCCTTACACAATCGTCAGCACTGAGCAGCTACCACTCCCAACAGGCAGCTTGGCCATGAGCTTTTTCGGGCATGGCTCACTGATACACATGCAGTGACTATAGGGTGCTCTGTAAAGTCACAGATAGGCCAAGGGAATGGAAGAAAGTGAAGGATGTGTAAAAATGGTAGGAATGTATGGTTATGTGGATTTGACTAAACTTTTTTTTATAATTGTATTATTATTTTAAGAAGAACACCTCTAGCAAGAGGTAATGAGAGAAATCAGCGGAGGAAAAGGAGGAAATTGGACAGTGTGTAAGAAAAATATACAAAGAAGGGACAAGGAGCCACAAAGAAAAGCCATGAAACATGATTAGGGAGAAAAAGAAGAAAAATTTTGAAAGGGCCCATTTGGAAAGCAGAACAACAAGAAAAAGAAATAATAAATGCTGAATCTGTGTTTGGTGCACACTTATGAACTGAGATGTCATTTATATTCCAGTGAGTATTATTTGTACTTTCACACCCAGAAAACAAACTCCCACACCCACTTTATAATATAATCTCAATGTTAGCTGGATACAGTTATACTCACAAACAGGCTGTAATAAATTTCTGTTCATGTATGCACATAAAAGAAAAATATTTGCTGTATATTTTCTGATTTTGCTGACCTGCTTAATTGTTAAGGAGATTAAAAAGTATTAACAGAAACTATACATTTTCAACCTCCTCCCTCCCTCTTCCTCTGCCCCAAAATTTGTGCTACAAGTTTTCATTTAAAGTTCAGGTTGATTATTCTGTGTTCTTAAACCAAACATACACACAGCTCAAAAATACACACACAGACCAATTTTTAGGGCAGAGTTACACATCTTTCCTATTTTTCCTCAGTGGTAAGGCCAGCATAAAGAGTCCCCATTGCACACTCCACCCCGGGACATGGGTTCACAGCTCACAACTTCTCCAGCTGAGCTGATACAATTGCTTGGGAGGCCACACTCTACACATTTTTCTAGTATTTATGGAAATGATCTAAGTAAAACCCTCCCCACTTTTCAAAGATACAATGCTATTTCACTCCAATATGGAGGTTTTGCTGGAGAATGACCTTTGTGTTTTTATAACTGATCCGGATCAGGGTTATAATTAGCTTAAGGGTTTCCAAACATGCTCTCCCAACCCCTTTTCCTTCTCCCAGGCTACTCGCAGTCTGCAAAAACTTGTAACAGCCACAGAGGGATCTTTTATTTGAGGCTGTGCAGGAGAATTTTCTGATGCAGCCCCTAGCTAATACCATACCCATTCGGCTTATCTATCCAGGACGAAAACTTTAGGAAATCCCAGTCTAGACCTAGATTCCTAAGGAACTTCTTTTTGTTGACAGAAAAAGAAACTGCATTTGAATGATGTCTTTATAGCAATAAGAGAGGTTTTCTGGGGTTATCTGTTGTTACTCATGCATTTTTATTATTGCTTTTAAAAACATTTATAGAGCATTCAGACCATAATCACACAGTTATCAAGTATTCCTATCTCCCAGATCATTACTCCTCAGAGACAGAGGAGGCTGGGGTGGAAGGACAGAGGCAGATCTCAGCTGAATGGAAAGGACAAGGACTTGTACCTCACAGAACTAAGTTAATCATAACCCTGAATAGCAATGATTTTTATCAGTGACCTGGGTATGAACATGAAGTTTCTGTTCAAAATCTGCTTTGGAAACATCAGAGTTTATAAATACAAAACAAGGTTATCATGCTCAGATTGACAGTACCTCACACAATTTTTCCTCCTATTAAAAAGTTTATTCATGATTTTAAGTATAAATCCTGTTCAAAGGTAACAAGCAAATCATGCAAAGAACATTACTGTATCTTTATTCTCCTACTGTTGCAAAAATGCTGTATCTTTTAGAGTTGTTTGCAAACAAACAAACAAGCAAACAAAAAAGTAAAGATCTACAGAAAAAAGTTTAAAGATGAATGGATTTTTATGGTTATAAGTGACTACCGTGAGCATTCAATCTCAACATAGATGTAGCCCGTGTCACAGAATTTCACTCAGTTAATCTTTTATCCAGTCCAGTAACTTGCAACAGCTAAAGCTCATCTCCTGGAAAGGCATCCATCTGCTCTTGAAAATTCCTTCCTGAATTTGTGCTGAATTCCAGGGGCTGTCAATCACTTTGCTCTAATGCCCCATCACATCAGTCTGAGATATTAATGTAATTTACAGCCACTCAGAGGTCCCCCTTCACTGGCAGAGCAACGTAAAGAAGGCTTAATATGAATGCAACTGAGTTCCAAATGCATAAATAACTAAAATTGCAAGTATACGTGAGGTCAGCTATAGCTACCCGATGAGCTGGCTGGAGAAGCCCAGTGGCAAACTGTGTTCTGTTCAGCCCTGGAAATCATGCCCACTTTGGCCTGATAGATAGTGGGAATTTATCATCAGCTTTAGGATTTTGTTCACGTTCGTTTGACCTTCAGGGCATGCTCAGGTGCCCTTCTGCTTTCCTAGGTAATTAATGGGAGGAAGCAAGGAGATCTGGGCTCTGGGAAGGTAGTATGTTTTGAGCAGTGATAGCTTGGATAATTAGTCAGATTGATAGACAGAAGCTTTCTTTATTTCTATATCTGTCTATAATATAACTATTCTCATTGTAGATGTACTCAGGCTTGAGTATAAATCTAGATATATTAATTAAAATGTAGTCTTTAAAAAGACCGATCCATGATCAGCAGCCTTAGAAAAACTGAATCACATCACTAAGACTGCCCTCTCTGACACAGTACCTGGGAAGAAAGGATGGGTGGAGGGAGAGAGAATTGTTGAGGAGAGAGACAGAGATTTAAAACAAGAGTGGGAGAAACAGAGGCAAATAGAGGGGAGTGAACCATGCAGGGAAAAGAAAACACAGGTCATGGAAGAGGGCAAAGGGATGAAGGGGATGTGTAAAGGAAAAAACGCAGACAAAGAGAGAGCAAATGGGCTGGGGACTGAAAGACAAAAGGTGGGGGGGAGGGAGAAGGGAGAGAAGGAACCTATTTCATCAATTATTGTCATTACTAATGGAAATGTTTTAAAAAACCTCATGGATGCAGAGTCCTCTCAAAAATTTACACATGCACCAACAGAAGGTTTTGAATGCAGGGCATTTCTTTGCATGCATGGCAATGAAACCCAATTTTTCCCCTGATCAATGAAGGGAACTGTCAGCATAAATGATGTCTAATGGCTGCTCTTGACACTAGAAAGGATTTCTCCGCACACTTGATTTATAACCCCAAGGCGATAGTCTATGAAAGAATCTTATACACTAAATTTTCAGTTTAATAGACACTGTCCCAATATTCAATAGAAGTGTTTCATGTTCTTCATATATTCTTTTTTATGGATTTCATCTCATCTCAGAGCAATAAAATCTTAGGATATGTTCCTACTGATTAAAATTTAAATTAAACATAAATTGATCTTATTGATTAGCTGATCTATAGAGTGTCAACCTGCCACTACCTGGAGATTTGATGAGAAGCATTCACTCTCTTTTACACATCTTCAGATCACTTTTTTAGCAGGGAAAGGAAAAGCTTAGATAGATTGATACATTTTCATGAAATAAAAAGATTGAAGAATATGACTATGTGTTGGAATGCTTTCAACTAGACATAATACACATATAGCTACAGGTTTTAGCTATTTTTCTGATATTTATGCACCTTGGCCCTTTCTCATATCTGTAATCCATTTTATTTTAATAGAACTATTTGTGTGAGAAGAACCTACCTGAGTAAGTAAATGTTTCCAGGATTGGCACCTAACTACTTTTAGTATGGTTATCAACACTAGCCATTTGTGTTTTTTCATTTTAATTCTGTAAATGAATGCTTGCCCTTTGCAAATTTCAAGGACCAGGAAGTAGTAATAAACCTCTTCTGCAGCTCCTGAATACTCCAACAATCATTAGTTGATGGGATATGCAGTAAAAAGAATTCTTCTTGACAGTACAATTTATAAGCATAATTTCCTTTTGCTAACAAGTGTTATAACATTTCTGTGCAAAGATGTGGCTGGCTTAGCTGTGTGCTTAACCAGTTTTGAGCTGGTCTTTTGTGATGCAACCTAACCCAAAAAGCAAGTATATAATCACATAAGTAGCTGTGTGTTAATGGTAAATCCAGATTTTGGATTATTAGGGGTTTCACTTCATTTTATTTTGTTTTAGAGACTGTAAATTCCAAGCCTGTATTTTGTAGTTTGTAAGGAGAATTAAAAACCTGCAACCAATGAAAAGAAGCAGTCCAATCTGCCATCTATACTGGTATGGCTGGAATGCTGGTAAAGGACACAGTCATGATCTTATGATTACTTAGCTTACTCAGCTTACTCAGCTTTTGTTAACTCTCCCATAATTAGTTTTAATAATGAGATAATACCTAAGGATCCAATCTCTGTACTGGTTTCATGTGACTGGGAGCTGTAACCATGTAAATGAAAGCAGATCAGGCTCCAGGACCAGATACCTACTTAATATTAGCTGAAGGAAAGAACAGAGCATATGGATAGGTTCTTATTTACAATAAGGCAAGTAAAACAGTGAAAATGTAATTGGATCCACATTAAAGGAACTTTACATGCAATAAACAACATAAATCAGCCTTATAAATGTAAAAGAGAAGACAATTTATTGTATTAAATTGGCACAAAATTAAGATTTGTAATTTTTCACAAAGTTCTCAACTAATAAACATCCTCATGAAAGAAAAAAGTTGATGTTAATAAATACAATTCCCACGTACAGCATGAAGCCCGCAAAGCAAATCTCTGTGCTAATGTTCTTACCCTGAGACTAAGCACAAATTGACAATAAACTGAAGGGAAGAGACTGTTCTCTAACCATCTAGGACAGGAAAAAGTGCAAAAAAAACCCCAAAAGAATAAAGACTGATAAGCTGTATCATTTTTACTTACTGATTTCAGGTATTAATTGCAACATAGTTAAGAATTTTTTTAAACAAATGATCCTATTAGCTCAATTACGCCATTTATGAGGACATCACATACTTTTTGCTAACCTTTTGGACTAGTGAAGCATGAAGCCATTCCTAATGGACCAATGCTTCTTTGGATACCAGTTGTATAAGGCAATAGATGCTGCTCTGTAGATTAAATTCTGCTATGATGGCAATCTCACTCCATCAAAGAGTTATAGTAAATGGGGTTATAACAGGCTGGCGGCCAGTCACCAGTGGGGTTCCCCAGGGCTCAATTTTAGGGCCAGTGCTCTTTAATGTTTTTATAAATGATCTGGACACAGGAATCAAATGCACATTAAGTACGTTTGCTGATGATACTAAACTAGGAGGAGCTGTGGACTCCCTTGAGGTTAGAGAGGCCTTACAGAGAGATCTGGATAGACTAGGGAGCTGGGCAATTACCAACTGTATGAAATTTAACAAGAGCAAGTGCCAGATTCTCCACCTGGGACGGGGTAGTCCTGGTTATATGTACAAATTGGGGGATGAGAGGCTGTAGAGCAGCCCTGCAGAAAGAGATCTGGGGGTTTGGGTGGATGGCAAGTTGAACATGAGCCAACAGTGTGCCCTGGCAGCCAGATGGGCCAACCGGGTCCTGGGGTGCATCAAGCACAGCATAGGGAGCACAGGTCGAGGGAGGTGATTGTCCCACTCTACACTGCACTGGTGCGGCCCCACCTTGAGTACTGTGTGCAGTTTTGGGTGCCTCAATATAAGAAGGACATCAAGCTATTAGAGTGTGTCCAGAGGAGGGCGACCAAGATGGTGAAAGGTCTCGAGGGCAAGACTTATGAGGAGTGGCTGAGGTCACTTGGCTTGTTCAGCCTGGAGAAGAGAAGGCTGAGGGGTGACCTCATCGCAGTCTACAACTTCCTCAAGGGGGGGCAGCAGAGGGGGAGGTGCTGATCTCCTCTCTCTGGTGACCAGCGATAGGACATGAGGAAATGGTACGAAGCTGCGTCAGGGGAAGTTCAGGTTGGACATTAGGAAAAGGTTCTTCACTGAGGGGGTGGTCAGTCACTGGAACAGTCTCCCCGGGGAAGTGGTCACGGCACCAAGCCTGTCAGAGTTCGACGAGCATCTGGACGATGCTCTTAGTCATATGGTTTAGTGTTAGGTAGTCCTGCGAGGAACAGGGAGTTGGACTCGATGATCCTTATGGGTCCCTTCCAACTTGAGATATTCTATGATTCTATGAATTGAAATGAGAGTTAAAGGCATATTGACATGGCATGGATTCAATTTAATTTGATACAGCTTTCATACACTGATGTGTATCATGCAATCTTACCTCCTCACAGGCAGAGAGGGGTTTTGGACAGGCATTTGCTATTGTGTAGCAAGATAAAGGGACTGTCCTGGTTCTGGTTCCTAAATCAAGTTAAAGTAAATAAATTTAAAAGAAGTCAGGAAGCTTTGACTGTGTCTACAATATTTTGGTTTGGTGTGGCTTGAGAGTGAATCACCCATCATGTTGGTTTGACTTGCAGAGCAACTTTGGTGTATAGTAATAACATTTGGAAGCAGCTCCATCCCAGATGCCCATTAAACATGCTCCAGCTCCTGGGGGTGGTATATGGGTCTAAATCAATGACTTGCACTTTGGATGTCTTTGAACCACCTGTGTTGGGGATGCTTTGCCCAGGAGACCAGACTGAACATTGTCTGAAGGAAAAACTCCCAACTGCATGTTGTATAAATATGGGGGCCTGTGATGGATGCGCTCCTCCTGTTTGAACTAACTGAACTTTGGTCCAAGCAGATGCTCAGCAAGTAGGCCTAATCAAAGTTAATCCTATTGTGTGCGTTTATCAGTGAGAACTCAGCACCAAACCCCAAAAAAACCAGTTTGGCTGGAGAATGGGCTGATAAGTGGCCGAAAATGCAAGAACACAGCAGAAATTCTGACTACAAATCAACCACTTTACGCTATAAATATCTGCAGCCATCAGGGACCATTGAGCTCTCCCTCCATAGCAGCTGGCTGCGTGGCGGTGATCTCCCCTTGAGTAGGGATGCCTCTCAAGGTTACCCCTCGAGGCTGAGAGATCCCTTACCTGCCACCAGACATCGATGGGTTGGTGACATTTTTTGCATGCATGTAACATTTAAGATACATATAGTAAGCTTACGTGATAATTTCTGTATCCCATACTAACTTTAAGTGTAGTAAATAGTAGAGTATTGACTGCCAATCCATCTGTACTTATTAAATATTTTACATACCTAAATTTACTGATTAGAACTAACTACTAGATCAAATCTGTCTGAGCGATCTCTGACTCTTCTCCTGTGACAGGGCTTCAGCTCCAACTGCTCTGATCCTCCCCTCATGCACCAAATGGCTTGCTAAAGCAGACATAGGCTGCTATCATCCTGGCTTGGAAGATGTCTCTCACTGAGACCTTCTATTCACTTGTATAATATGCATTCCTTACTGAGGAAAAAAGGTACAATTTGATATATTCTGAAGGACGGCAGGTGGGAAGGTCAGGTTCCTGGAACTGACAGCAGAGTCTTGAGAAGGAATGATGCTGACAAAGAGAGGTGAAGGGAAGTTCAAAAGCTGCATGAAAGCTCTGTCAGAAATAAAAATGAAAATGAAATTCAAAGGCAAGACTGCCATTCCCAAGGGAATTTCTCATTCCGTGAATTACATTAATAAAGACTTTCAAAGCAAATGAACCTATTTGCTTTCTTCAGAAAATGCAGTGCTGCAAACAAATCTCTCAAAGCACAGAACATGTTGAAGGATGAAGTCAGTACCAGAGATTGTCTTCTTCACCAGTCAGCATCTCATTGCAACCTTTGAAGAATACATTTTCCAGATATAATCATTGTGAATGTGACTGCAATTTCATTCTGCATACTACTTCATATACAAACTGGACTTACAACATCTAGAGGAGCAGAGCAAAACATATGCAGGATTTGGGAAAAAATACCAAGGAAGGCTGAATTTAAGAGTGATTGAATGAAATTTTAAGTAAGTAAGTGATGTGTTTTGAGCTGAATTGAAACTTGTTGGAGATTTAATGAGACAAAAAGAGGTATATGAAACTTGTTCCAAAAGTCAGAATAGCAGAGGCTAAGACTTTTGCCCCAGCAGGAATTAAATTCTGGATGGAGAACAGATATAGCCCCAACTAATGACAGAAAATACAAATATATCCAAATGCAAAGGTTTTAGCATCTTCATTTAAAATATTTACAATGAATAAATTTAATATACCATTTAGCAATCTGGTTCAATTATGGGGCTATCCTCAGGGATAACTCCATAGAGAAAATTATGCTGTTGTAGAGTTTGGAAGGCAAAATTTGGCTCATGTGATAAAAGGGGGAAGGCAAACTAGTCCTTTTTGATAAAATGACAGAAAATTATGGTTTACAAGCCATTCTGTGAGCCTTCATATGCATAAATGTTCTTAAGACTCTTCCTTTCTTTGAATTTTCTAAACAAAAAACTCTTGGTTTCACAAACAGTTGCAGAAACAAATGCTGAGAAAAGGCAATAAAAATTATTTTAAGGTACTTGGTATTTACTTTGTTCCAACAAGCACCAACTATCTAATGTTCATAGAAAAAATGTTTGCTGTATCCATCTGTCTCCACTCTTCAGTATCCAATTGCAGCTATACCTTTGTTATTCAACTACTTAAAATGGAATCGGCAACATCCTTACTGCTAATAGGTATGCACTATTTATTTACAAAACAGATTTGTGTTTTAAAATTGCAAAATAAAATAAAAAGGCAAGCAAGTGCCCAAGTAAACAATTCTATCTTAATTAATTTCTGTGTTTTATTATTACATTTTATTGTAAATGGTTCCATTCCTTCCAGTAATCATTTCAACCTGAGGCTGCAGTTTCTTGGCTTTTATTTTAAAATGCACTTAAAAGTTGATTAATAAAGTGTATCCATATCTCTCAGTAGTTGTATTTTTCCTTCCAGGGCAACAGAAGGAAATAACTAGCAACTGACTAGAAACAAATGTTCATTTTTTATATTTAATGATGTTTGTTTAACCTGAAAGCTAAAGGAAATGGAAGCAGCACCAGACTGTCAGCTGCGCTCTCTCTGTCATGGCCTGCAAGAACAGACTCCCGTGCCCAGGGCAAAAGCTAACAGGTTCCAGAGTTGGGCTCCATATTTCCTCAGAGGTGGGTACCACCAGACCCCTTTGTAAGATCAGACCTTTCTGCACACGTTAGAACTCTTGCAAAAAAGGTGCTCTGTTCTCATTTCTTGGACAGCAGTTCAAACCCAGGAAAAGTTTGAAACTGGAAGAACTAGTATGAGCGAATTCAAATCTGTACTTTCTGTTTATTGAAAGACAACAGTAAGGCACTCCAAGATGTTGCTGATCCCAAATAAAAGTTGGAGATAGGAGTCTTACTTCTAGGAACTCTGCATACCATCAGTTATAACAGCCCATGGTTTCAAGATAATTATTAGTGGATTTGTGCATGGCTAGGCACCTCTCTACAAACTTGATCTGCCTTAAATCTGAGCACATCTAACCTGGCATCAGATCAGCACAGCTGCCACCTGGTGTTTACGCTGATGTGCACACAGAGTGCATTGCTGGGTATTCCACTATCCACTTAGCTGGCTAATGCACTCTGGAAAGGCTCCAAGCCTGTACTGGATTGCTGGCCCCCTCCCACAGTCATGACCATTCATTTTGTTGAGTCCTTTTGCATTCTTTCAGCTCCCAAATTCTCACCAACTGTGAAGAAAAATGATTACTGCTTGAGTGTCTTCACTCCCAGGTGCCAGCTCTCTAAGCAAGAGAATAAAAGTGGTTCATATACCAAGTTCTGGGAGACAAAACTCTCCCCTTCTCCTTACCAGACAGAGTCTGTTTGGTGGGACAGTGTTGGTGATAGCCAGACCTATCTGTCTGTCCCAGATCTCCACCTGGAAGGAGAGGCAGAGAAGCGAGTCCTAATGGTTCCTAGGAAATTAAGGCTGGTAGTATGCTTGGTGTAATTGGAAAGCAGCAGATGGGTTTGTGGTGAGAGCATGTTAGGACTTCTGTTGCATGTGTTTGACTGGGAGAGAAGGGTGAGATTTGGCCTAGACTCAGTCATGGACACATGAATCCCCAACTGGTCATGAAGGATGGATGAGTGTGTGGGAAGGAGAAGGGGGGATCACCCAGATGGTGACCACTGACTTTTTGACACAACCCTCACACAGGATGATGTGATCCTGTGAGTCGTTCCATGGCAGCAAAATTATTTCTTCCCTCAAGGCCAGAGGAACCTGCTGAACAGATGGATTGAGGCTACTTTGGCAGTAGGCAATGAAATGTCTGAGACTGAACATTCAAGCAAAAGAGCAAGTGCACAGTATAAAACTGAGAATGGAGGACATTTCAGCCATGGCATTGTACAGATACGCAATATTCCACATGGGAAAAATTCTGCTGGACAAAAGAAATCACTTCAAAGAAATCACTTCAAAAAGGTATGAATGATTTCTATTGAGTGGAGTGAATTAATACTGGTTCAGCTCTCTGCAGAACATGGCTTTGGCTTTTTCAACCTTGATAATGCCGAACCCAGATCTCATCACTTCATGAAACTCTGCCCATGGGTCCATATTTATAATCATCTTCTACATACAACTGCATTCCTCTGTGATGTTTTGGTTTGTCATGATCTCTAAGAACTGGTACAGCATATCAAAGATTTACTCTCACTCCTATGTGTTTGCTACATATTTGGTAATCAGGTGCTTCATTTGTATAAGTCCTTATGCAAAGCCTCTCTGCTGGAGCAGGATTACATAAGATTTATATCTGTCCTTGTGCAAAGTGCAGAAATCTCCAAGGTCTCCACACTAAATCACAGAGTTAACCTTGGATCCCATCTCACTTTCCAACCCTTTGATATTTTTTCTTGTGATCCAGGAAAAATGCTATAGCCATCTCTGAGAAGTAAAAAGGAAGGTCTGACGCTCATTTACACCAACCCCAGCAGAGGCAGGGGGCTTTGCATGCAAATATGAATCAGACCCAAACAAATTGTTAGTTTGATTATAGTTATACAGGGGAAAGAAATCTTGGATTTTCCTTTCTATTTTTTAACAAGTTCTGATTTATACATACAAAAGAAAGATCCTAAAGCCTCAAAATAAATGAAGACTCATAGAAGAAAAAATATGATATAAAAGTCTCTGTATCAGAGGAAGCATTTTTAAAAACAAAACAGATGACTGATATAGTGAGATTTGGTTCTTCTGGAGATGTAAAGAAACTTCTTTTTCAAAAGCTGGAAGAGTAACAACAAAGATAGAATGCATATGGGCTGTTGCACCTCCACAACAAAATCAGCAGCAGAAATTGTGTCATGGGAGTACAGCATGGGACAGAACTGAAGTTTCAGCTTGCAGATGCCAAGTACATTAAGAAATCTTGTAAGGAGCAAAGACAAAAAAATAAGCAGTTTGAAATGCCATTTGCAAGATGCTTGGTTTCTCTGTAATACAAATAGTCATATACAATATGCAGGAATGTGGATTTCTTCATTTTGAATGGGAAGAGGAAATTGATTTACAAATCCTGAATGGAATAGAAACCCTAGAGCAAGAGTAGAGACAAAGCAGCTCCCTGCATGGTGTGGAGTAAATATGGCATGGAACTGCCTCTTCCTGTGGGAACTGCTTTGACTTTTGTGCTATTACAACATAATCAAGGTGCTCTCCAGTGTAATTGAATAATAGGGATTTTACTCTTTAGTGATCCTCAGATTAGTATAATCTTCTTCTTGGTTATTCCTGGGCAAATGGCCTTTCAGGACTTTCAGTAGCGTGCCTTCAAAGAGCCCTTTATATTTGCGGAGGGGTTGAAGACAGCTCTCTGCAAGGTATGCTCTGCCTAGCCTCTGGTAGTCTGGTGACTTCACACAGACGTTCCCATCAGGCTTTACAGAAGTCTCAACCCTCAAGCTTGCAGGGAAGCATGGGATTTTCTCATGAGTTATCTTGGTCCCCAGCTGTTCCTTGAGTATCTGTGGGGCCAAGCAGAGAGAAAATCTTCTCTCTCTCGCTTGCAGAAAAATGGGGAAAAGTTGAGCAAGCCGAAACACACAGAATTCCCATGGCCCTGTGCAGGAGCGGCTGTGCAGGTGAGAATGAGGCACTCTGTTAGAAAAAACAAAGCAAAGGATGCTACACAAAACCAGTTCATTCATGGTATAGAGACCTGAAATATGCCCTGTTGATTCTGGGATAGGCTTTTAACAAAGCTTTGTTCCTCCAAAGGTCTTGTTGCTGATTTGGACGGTTGCCTTTCTACTTGCTGAGCTTTTCTATAAGAAGAAATGAAGCACTTCTTCCTTTTTAAATTATTCACATAGATGCACTGCCATTTTAGGCACAATCTGTGTAAGGAGTGCATAATCCTCTTTTGTTGTTTCCATGGACTTGCGCTTTTAAAATAATTTAAGAATGAAATATGTTATGGAATAATTCTGAGGATGTCTCTGTGGGAAAGCTGCATTAGATCATCAAGCCCACTGCCTTGCAGCTCCAAGCTGTGGTCCTCACAGGGAAGATGTACAAGATAAACTTATTTTACACTGGATGTTATTGAAAAGGCCAAGAAATTATTTTTCTCCTAGTTAAACCTACAGAAAGCACATTCATATCAAAGACTAACATGCGAGCACAAATTTCCATAATAATGTGAGAAAGTGAAAGGAAAAAAGAAGAGTATTTTTGCTCTTTGTAGTTAAGAAGGATTGCATTAATTCCCTTTGTATATCCCAGTGGCTACAAACTAAACTGAAAAATATATCCAGAGGCAGATGATGTCATAGGGAGAGAAGAGTAAGCTATATTTCTGGAGGACTGTTCTCTTTCCTAACCAGAACCTGCTCAAGCGCTGATCCATTCGGTCCTGCTCAGGTAAGGCTGCTGTTTAAGGCAGGCTCCCCAAGGAGGAGGATTTAGCAACAGTGACACAAACAGCCTGGCCTCCTCCTTCTGCTCCTGATTTCTGCTGCTATGACAGAGGAGGAATATACAGATTTACAGGGCCCAGTTGAGGGCAGCCCAGACTCGTGGTGACTCTTGTGGCCACGTCAAAGGAGGGCCCTGAGGCACAGGAAGAATCTCAAGGGCAAAACAACTGAATTTCTCTGGAGCTTTCCTAGAAATGTCACCTGGGACCATAAAGAGGTCAAACAAGTGTCATAAACTGGAACTCCATGCAGAAAGGTGCAAAGAAGATAGCATAGATGTAAAAACGATGAGGAAGAAGGAAGGCTGGTGGAGGCAGAGGAAATATCCATCTAGTAAGTGAAAGTTGAAATAATCTAGACAATTCCCTGCAACTATTTCTGGATTTTTCCTTCAGCCTTTGAAAGATCACTTCAAAGGAAAATAAGTCCCTAGTTAGGCTTTCCTCTCTCTCAAGATTTTGTCTCAGTTAAGAGCCCTGTCTGAGCAGCTCCAATTGTGACTTTCTTCAATTTTTAGTATTTTCTGGTGTTGACCCTGTCAGGCTCATTGCTGGTGCTATACAAACAGCACAGAAACAGTAAAGAAAAAAAATTCCCAACCAAGTTTTCTGAAACATGCCATATTGTGAAGAGGCATCAAGTACCTCCTTTCTGTGCTAACAAGTTATTAAAGCGCTCTGGTGGGAGCAGATATAAAACATACTTTTTAATTCTCTCTCACTTGTTGCCACAGAGATTCCTGCATTTATGGGGGACATCTGTCACAAGGGGTGAAAAAAATATTTTACTGTAAGCAAAGAACAGCCTGGGAACAAAATCATGTCTCAAAATCTAAACCCAAACTTTCTTTAAATTGTCCTTCAGCAAAAAATAACAGCAAGGATTAGCAAAACAAATTATATTCATATTGTAAATAATCAGACCAGAACAAGTCCAATGAGGGAAGAGAACATGTGGCACTCACAGCTCATAGAACAGGTTTAAGCTGCTTGAAAGATGGCAGGGAAGTGATCAACCAGCTCAAGAGTGTGATTTCCTTTGCAAATAATTTCTAAGTGGAGATGTGACCAGCTCTTTGTGTTCTGCAGAAGGCAGTAGCCAGAAGCAGCAAAAAAAAATTAATAACGCCAAGTAAGCTAATTAGCAGATGCTATCAAGACAGTGCAAACAGAGTGATAAGTGTGATTAAAGACATCTTTAAGCCACTTCCAGGCCTCTCCCTTCTGAAGAAGTAGCTAGGAATGCATGGATGGTTTCATCACATCCTCACCATGGTGGGCAGCCACTTGAAGTCAAAACTGGCTGCAACCCCCCCAGCTTTTCCAGGAGAGGTTGCGCAGAAGAGGATATTCTCTTCCTCTCCCATCCTAGTTTCATGCCTTTTGTACAAAGGAACGGAGGGGCATGGGAAGGGCATCACACTGCCGATGCGCTAACACTTAGATTTTGAGAGAAGCTGCTTGTGTAGGATGTATTCCACCTTCTACCTCTTGCAGATTAGATTCTCTCCATCTTACTAACAACTTTTGTTAGCTCATGCTGAGCATTTATTAAAACTCTCAAAGAGTTGTTCTCACCCTGTATATAGACAGTAGAAGCACAGGTGGAAAACCATTACTATCGCAGAGTCCTACAGCACACTGAGGGCAAAGTTAGGAATAGAGCTGAGATCTCCTGACTCCCCCCAGTCTTGTGCTCTGCCCTCAGAGGCTTCAGCCACAAAATTACATAGGAGTGTTTTGAATGAGAGGCAATGCCCTGCCCAAAAGGGAGGGGAGAGAAGAAAGTAGTCTTCTGTGCAAGGAGACTAACCTAGGGGGCAGTCAGGTTCTGTCAGACAGATCAGTTTGGTCTAACGAATTTAAGCTAGCTGCCACTACAAAGCCCAAAGCCTTTATCCTGGACCACAGTTTACCAGACGATGAACAATACTTCTCTGGGAACTAGTAAATACTGTATTTCCCAGTTCTCAAGATCTGAATATTTTATAATACTGTAGCCAAAATGTACTGTTTATTATTCATGTGTCATTATAAGCAACCATCCCATGCAAACATACCCAAACCCCATCTTTATGATATGCTGGCATTGAGAATGGAAATAAAAAATCAACATGGTCAAACTATTCAAAATGTAAGAGATTGTACTCGCATATTAAATCATTTTCATGTTAGTCACACATGATTACATGGGATTTTGCTGGTGAAGCAGGCAGGAGACTTTCTAACCATGTTGTACACATGTATTTGGCTTTTAAAAATAATTGGAATTAAAAATAATTGCATAATAATTGCAACATGTTTTGTAGCTGCTGAGCTAGCATTGCTGGGAAATTTTCCTATTTTTATTGTTTCTGTGCAAATTAAATTCTCAGCATTAACTATATTAGATTAACATTGGTGTACGTGTGTTTTATAAGAAAAAAGAGAGGAAACAGTACTGGCACAATTATGGCTGTTCTCAAAGGTAAAACACATGCAAAGCAAATTGGCCAAGGTAAGGACTGCAGATTAGCAGAGGAAAGTATGCTTCTGGTGATAATTTGTTTAATAACAATACTTGCCACTATTACAATAATGACCTAAAGTTTTAAAGTGCTCATTTCCTCCCTGTACTGTTTGCCACTTTGGAAGGTGTGGATATGGTTGAGAATGGAGAAGATAAGAGTGACCACAGAGATTAAAGGAGATCTTCTCAGGCAGGGAACATGGTTGTGGTGAGTGGGACCAGTAGGTGGGCATGACATGATGGGAAGACAGCTAACATCTCCGGCAGGACTCTCGTGGTCGGACAGTAGGCAGAGGCTCACCAACTCACTTAACAGGACAATTTGTAGACAAAGTGTCCAGAGTTCCATTGCACAGGGTCTGGAAGGCAACTGTGATCTTTTTGATGAGATATGGAGGTGGGACAGGGGTTTGACATTGGCTTGCCAGAGGATGTGAGAAAGGGTGCTCTGAAGGTTCAACTTTGAGAAGAGGGGTTTGGCCTACACAGGAAAGAGACTTCTGGAGCACATCCAATGAAGCAGTAAAGCCCACTATAAAGCCCACTTGTGATTTTCTAACTTCTAAGCTCCTGTGTAACCAAACACAATTAAACAAGTGTCCCAGTTCTCTTTCTTCTGGAGCAGTCCTTCCTGCCTGGGGGTCAGAGGAAGGGAAATTCAACACACAGGGAAGCTTTGGAGGGAACTGAAGTGCAGGACTTCTCTCATGTGCTGAAGCACTCATGCTCCTTGAAGAACTTGATTTTTTGTCCCCTCAGCTTTTTCCCGAGGAGGCCAGAAGGCGTCCAGAGGCAGAAGGGACTTGGAACCCAACTCCCCACATACCCTTCCCACACACCCGGCCCTAGGCGAGCAGGGTGGGCTCCTTGAAGCATCTCCCACCAACATCATCCCAGGTGACAACTCCCTCTTTCCACCCTTCCACGGGGTGGCACCGTCATCCCACTCCTTCCCCTCAGCAACCCGCTTCTCAGGGCGGAAGCCCCGCGCGCGCAGTAACCGCCGCGCAACGGACGGGCGGATCCGCGCGCCGCCACGTGACCCTCCTCTGCGAGCGCGGGGGGGCGGAGCCCCGCGGTCACGTGGCTGTGGAGTGATGTCACCCCCTCCCCCGCCCTATCCGCGTGGAGCGGCTGAGTGTCCTGGGGAGCGCGGTGGTACGGCTCCGCCCTTTAGCAGCGGCGTGGCTCCTGGTGGCGGAGACGACTGTAGCGGGACGCAGTTCCTCCATGAGGTGAGCGCGGCTCGGCGGGAGGGAGGTTGCGTGCACGCACGCACGGTGGCGGGCGTTGTGAATAGGGGTTTTGTGTGCGGCGCCCACCTGCCCCCACCGCCGTCCGTGGGGGACAGTTGCTGGCGGCGGGTGGGCGCTTCCCCAGCGGAGCCTGGGGGGGAAAACCCTCTGCGCGTCGCAACAGGAGGAAACTTCTCCTTTCTCTTCCCCCGGCGCTGCTGGAGAGCCCCGTTTCCCCAGTGCAGGGGAGTGGAGAGCACTGGGGGGGCAGTCCGTGACTCGCTGCCGCTTGGCTGTTTCATTTTATTTACTTTATCTATAATTTTATTCTTTTTTCTCTCCCCCCGGTGCGCGGCGGGGGTGACAGCTGCCTGCGGGGGTGAGCGGTAGCGCCTCGGTGCGGTCAGGCCGGCGCCAGTTCGCTCTCCTTCGCTCCTACCCGCCCGGCCGGGGGTCTCCGCGGGTCCCTCGGCCCCAAGCGGCCCCGAGGAGCTAACGGAGCCGCGGGAGTCGCCTTCGCCGCCTCAGAGAGGGGGGTCGCCCGGTTCCTGACAGCGCGGGTCTGGCTGAGCCCCGGGGGCAGCAGTGCTGCCTCCTCACTCCCTTTCCCGGGGGGGCCCTGGCAGGAGTTAAATCCACCCCCGGGGGGGACACGACGACCCTCAGATTGCCTCGCTCCGATAAAAAAGGTGGCTCTGGGGACGGCGTTGTCTCGGTGCTCGTGTGGGGAGGTTTCTCTTGTATTCCACTATCCAGCACTCAACCACTTGGGTTTTAGTGGGAGATCGGGGAAGGGCGGGGTGGCTACCGGGCTCCCCGGGGGGCGGCGTTTGGGCCGGGCTCTGCCGGGTCCCCCCGCGCCGCTGCCAGCTGCGTCTTCCGCTCCGCGGGCGCGCACGAGGGCTACGCGTTCCTATGACAGCGAGGGCTTAAAAGATCAAGATTTTCTGTAACTGTAAAAAAAAAAAAAAAAAGTCTGCATTAGGAATCGCATCAAGTTTAGCTAGGAACCCGTGCTTTTAACTTCCAACAGAGCACGCTAAATATTTTGCTTTCTCTTGCACAGCGTTTGGCAGCACAAATCTTCTGCAGTTTGCCATTGCTACTTGTGACGTTCTTAAGTTTCTTCCTGTGAAAAAACTAGTTAAATTCTGCTTTATCAGCATTGCAGGTTCTTAACAAATTCTCTAGTTTGTTTCTGTAGTGAGTGTGAGCGTTCTTATTACAGGACTGATATAAAACACTTGCAGTCTAGTTGGAGTGAGTGCTACTTTAGTAGAAGCGGTAGTCTCTTTTTCTTCCTTTTTTTTTTTTTAATCCTAGCGGGTTGCAGATTAGTGTGTGTTATTTAAAAAAAAAAAAATCAAATGCCAAAAAATACCCATACATCATTTTAGAAAGGCCTTCTGATGTCATAGATTAACTAGGAGTAAATTAATTTAGTAAATATCTGTCAGTGACCTGCTCTTGTCTTGGGACACTCATGGAAAGCTCTCAATGAGATTTTATTTACTAATAGAAGAATTGTATAACAGCCATATGAACCAGAGTAGAAGAGCATTTGAGTAGAATGAGGCTTGATATGAGCTCAGGGCTCTTGAGTTGAGGCCAATAAGTCACTGTGCAGTAGCAGATGTCTGTCCTTCCAGTCTCTAAAAATATTGGCCCTGTGCTATTCTTTTCTCTCTTCCAAGAGTGCATCTACTAGCAAAGCAATAAAAAGCTACCTCTTCCCCTCTCCTTCCCTGAACTAACAGATGGATAACATCAAGTGGAGAAGAGACTAGGTGGGAGGCTGCTGGTCTCATGAAGCGATGTAAGCATTTCACAAGAGGGTTCACTCACTTGTCTCATCTCTCTCTCTTTTTTTTCTTTCTTTCTTCTTCCTTCTTTTTTTCTTTTTTTAAATGTTCCTCACTATGTTACTTTTCTTCTCCCCTTCTCTGATAAGGAGTTTGTGCTTCTTCTGAGGGAGAAGCGGTGCCTGGAGAAACATGAAAGCTAAGCTCTTGTGCGAGATGTTGGCAATTTCTAAATCCTACTGCAACAATACCCTAATCACATTCCTTTTGAGAGCTGATTGTGGGCTGGTTCTTTTTGCATAGGGATGATGCTTGAAATAACTTGAAAAAAACAAAACTAGAACAAATCAATTCAAAGCTTTAGTGCCTTGCTTAGTGGCAGAGATACTAGTAGACTACTAAAAATCCCAAAGTGGGAGTATAGCAATCCATAATGTCTTCTGGGGTTATAGATTCGAATAACTGGCTCTCCTGCTGTGTGCATATTTCCTGCATGTCTGAGAAGCCTGTTCTCTCCTGTATTGCTTGGAGTTGCTGTCTAGGTGTCTGTGAATGTACACAGGTGATAGCTCTGCATTGGAGGTAGCTTGGGGCTTGTTTTCAGAGTTGTCAGTCCTTGCTGCTCTTTATATTTTGAGGGTCATCTACTAATGCGCTTTTGGGGTGTAGAGGAAGTAGTGCAAATAGCTATAATTCAGGTAAAAAACTATAGCAGAGCTTATCACTGTCAAACTGCCTGAGGCAAATGCGAGTTTGGTGAAGTGTGGAAGCAACTGAAGATCTCCGCTGGCACTTAGGGCTAGCAGTTAGTCTAGATACTTGCCGAGGACTGCTGAAGTGGAAGTACATACCAGTGGAAGAAAGCATCCTTCCCTTGTGTTGAGATCCAGAACAGGATGGCCAGTAATGCCTGGAGGTGATGGTGGTAGTCTGTGTGCTGAACTTGAGATCGCCTCTGGAGGGGAGAGCCTCCAGCCTGATGGTTAGTACATTTGCCTGGGAAGTGTTAGATCTTTACTCAAGCCCTTCCTCTGCAAGCAGATCCTGCATTTTAGATTAATGCTGTAATAGCTTACATATATTTTCTAAAGCTGCCATAGTTTTGTGCCTGGAAGCCATTGCTTGTATTCAAAATACTGTAAAACAAGATGTGTGTGGCTTTCTCTTTTTTTTTTTTTTTTTTTTTTTTTTTTTTTTTTTTTTTTTTCCAACTGAATTTATAGGGGGGATGGGTAAAGTGGAGAGCCAAGTTTGTTCAGTCTTTACGATAGAAAAAGAATTTGTATGCTGGTCTATGAAACTCTTATGCCAGTACCGGATGGCAGTAGTGAGCACACCTGTGAGAGGTGCACCCAGGTAAAAGAACTCCTCAGCTTAGTGGCAGAGCTCCGGGAGGAGGTGAGTAGGTTGATGAGTATCAGGGAGTCTGAGAAGGAGATTGACTACTGGAACTGCACCCTACCATCCCTGGGACAGACCTGTCAGGCAGACAGGACACGTGATACGGAAGATTCCCTATCCTCTCTCCACCTGGCAGAATGTGGTAACTTAAGGGATAGGGGGCAATGGCGACAAGTTCCTGTCTGGTGCAGCAGGCACATCTCCTCTGTGACTACCTTGCCTTCCCAGGTGCCCTTGCATAATAGGTACAAGACTCTGCAAGTGGAACCAAACAATGATGAGGACGATGGTTCATCTAGCTTGGAGGTGTCGCCAAGGTTAAGTTGACCTATGCCCCGCATCAAAACCACTTCCATAAAGAAAAAAAGATGGGTCATTGTCATAGGAGACTCTCTTCTGCAGGGAACAGAAGGCCCAGTATGCTGACCGGACCCACTTCTTAGGGAAGTCTGCTGCCTCCCATGGGGCCTGGGTTAAAGATGTGAAGAGAAAACTTCCTACCCTGGTACAGCCCTCAGATATTATCCATTACTGATTTTTTTCAGGTAGGCAGCGATGAAGTTGCAATAAGAAGTCCAAGGGCAATCAAGAGAGACTTCAGGGCCTTGGGACGACTGGTTAAGGGATCAGGAGAACAAGTAGTGTTTTCCTCTATCCTTCCAGTTGCATGGAATGATGTTGGAAGAAACAGGAAGACCCAGCTGATCAATACCTGGCTCCGTGACTGGCGTCACCAACAGAATTTTGGGTTTTTTGATCACGGGTTGGTCTACACGACGCCAGGGCTGCTGGCGACAGATGGGGTGCACCTTTTTCAAAGGGGAAAAAGGATCTTGGCGCAGGAGTTAGTTAGCAGGGCTCATCATTGAAAGAGCTTTAAACTAGATTTGAAGGGGGGAAGGGATAAAACCAGGCTCGCTAGAGATAAGCCTAGGGGCAGCATGCCAATGTTTGAGGGACAGTGTGCTAGTGAGGTCCTTCAGTCTGCTCCACGATGTGCTGAGTTCACTGGAGCACATCGGAAATGTCTTTATACTAACGCCTGCAGCATGAGGAATAAGCAAGAGGAGCTAGAAGCTTTGGCCCAGTGCCAGAGCTATGACATCATTGGCATAAGCAAAACCTGGTGGGATGAGTGCTGTGACTGGAGTGCTGTGATGGATGGTTATAGGCTCTTCAGGAGGGATAGGCAGGACAGGCAAGGTGGGGGGGTGGTGCTGTATGTAAGGGAGGGGTTGGATTGTATGGCGCTTGCAGTTAGTGATGACGCAGTTGAGAGCCCCTGGGTAAGGATGAAGGGGAAAGCAAATAAAGCGGATGTTGTTGTGGGAGTCTACTATTGATCACCCAGGCAGGACGACAACACCGATGAGTTATTCTACAAGCAATTAGATATCTCTAGATCAGCTGCCCTTGTCCTTATGGGTGATTTTAACTTCCCAGACATTAACTGGGAATATCATACAGCGGACACAAGCAGGTCCAGGAAATTCCTGAAGCACACTGAAGATAACTTCTTGGTGCAGGTACTAAGGGAGCCAACTAAGAAAGGTGCCCTGCTAGATTTGTTGTTTGTAAACAGAGAGGGACTCGTGTGGGCAAAGTGGTGATTGGTGGCTGTCTTGGTCACAGTGACCACGAAGTAGTTGAGTTTCAAATTGTTGGAGATAGATAGGAGAAAAACTGCCAGCAAAACTTTGACCCTGGATATGGGGAGAGCAGACTTCAGGCTGCTGAAGGAGCTAGTTAGTAAGGTCCCCTGGGAATGTGCTTTTGAAGGTATTGGGGTCCATGAATGCTGGTCACTTTTTAAGAGCCATCTCTTAAGAGCATGGGAGCAGGCAATTCCAAAGTGTTGGAAGTCAAGCAAGCGGGGCAGAAGGCCGGCTTGGCTGAGCAGGGATCATCATCTAGAACTTAGGCGGAAAAGGAAAGTGTATGGACATTGGAAGCAAGGACAGGCGACACGGGAGGACTAAAGAGATGCTGTTTGCCACTGTAGGGAGAACATTCGTGCAGCCAAAGCTCGATGACGGTTCAAGCTGGCCAGCACTGTGAAGGACAACAAAAAGGGCTTTTTTAAATATGTCAACAGCAAAAGGAGGATCAGAGGAAGACCCTGGTAATTACAGGCTTGTCAGTCTTGCTTCAGTGCCTGGTAAAATTATGGAGAAGGTTATTCTGGGAGTTACTGAAAAACGCTTGAGAGACAACACAGTCATTGGTCATAGCCAGCACGGGTTCACAAGGGAAAAGTCCTGCTTAACCAACTTGATTTCCTTTTATGACAACGTCACCCATCTAGTTGACCAAGGGAAGCCAGTAGATGTGGTTTCTTTTTAGATTTTAGCAAAGCTTTTGATACTGTCTCTCACAGTATCCTTCTGGACAAAACGTCCAGCACACAGCTAGACAAGTCCATGATACGATGAGTATAAATGATCTGGACGCAGGAGTCGAATGTACATTAAGTTTGCCGATGATACTAAACTAGGAGGAGCTGTGGATGAGGGTAGAGAGGCATTACAGAGAGACCTGGATGGACTAGAGAGCTATTGAACCATATGAAATTTAACAAGAGCAAGTGCCAGATTCTCCACCTGGGACGGGGTAGTCCTGGTTATATGTACAAATTGGGGGATGAGAGGCTGCAGAGCAGCCCTGCGGAAAGAGATCTGGGGGTTTGGGTGGATGGCAAGTTGAACATGAGCCAACAGTGTGCCCTGGCAGCCAGAAGGGCCAACCGGGTCCTGGGGTGCATCAAGCACAGCATAGGGAGCACAGGTCGAGGGAGGTGATTGTCCCACTCTACACTGCACTGGCGCGGCCCCACCTCGAGTACTGTGTGCAGTTTTGGGTGCCTCAATATAAGAAGGACATCAAGCTATTAGAGTGTGTCCAGAGGAGGGCGACCAAGATGGTGAAAGGTCTCGAGGGCAAGACTTATGAGGAGTGGCTGAGGTCACTTGGCTTGTTCAGCTTGGAGAAGAGAAGGCTGAGGGGTGACCTCATCGCAGTCTACAACTTCCTCAAGGGGGGGCAGCAGAGGGGGAGGTGCTGATCTCCTCTCTCTGGTGACCAGCGATAGGACATGAGGAAATGGTACGAAGCTGCGTCAGGGGAAGTTCAGGTTGGACATTAGGAAAAGGTTCTTCACTGAGGGGGTGGTCAGTCACTGGAACAGTCTCCCCGGGGAAGTGGTCACGGCACCAAGCCTGTCAGAGTTCGACGAGCATCTGGACGATGCTCTTTTAGTCATATGGTTTAGTGTTAGGTAGTCCTGCGAGGAACAGGGAGTTGGACTCGATGATCCTTATGGGTCCCTTCCAACTTGAGATATTCTAAATAAATCAGGGCAATGTAGCTTTTTTTTTTTCTCTCTAAACTTCTCCTGTAGTTCACTGTGTCCAAGGCCTTGTTGATGCAAGCTTTCTCCTAGCTGTCTAGAAATGTTTTTGAAAACACTGTTTAACAAACTGCCGTATCCCCACATCGACAGTCCTACATGGGTTTGTATTGATTGTTTAACATCCACAGAGGCTGGTACTGCTTAAGCTGAATCCTTTAAAAATGATGTTAAACATTTGCAAATTCTGAATATCAAGGGGAAGTGTAAGAGTAGAGAGTTGATGCAAAGCATTCTGGAGGGCGGAGCCATAGCTGTAGATTTGTTAGTGAAGCAGTATCTATGGAGCTCTAAGTTTTGGGCTCAAATGCTTAAATTTGTACGGTTCAGCACATCCTTGCCAGTGATTTGTGAACAGATAGAGGGATTGTACAAAGTTATCCAAGGCCCCTGCTATCTCTGATGTCTGATTCTGTTTAGAGTGGGATTTACTATGTATAAATTACTCGCACTCTTGTGCAGTACTTGGGCTTCTCAGTTCATTTTTCAGTGTGTTTTCATTAGTAAGTAATAGTAGATCAACTAAGGCAAGAATTATTTGTCTTTATAGGTGACATTAAGTTTAATAAAATTTTGTTCCATTTGACTTTTCCTATGATAGGAGGATGGCTTACTCAAGACAGAAAAACTGAGCTGAGCTGATAAAGAGTGGAGAAATGTTCCCATTGCTTTTGGTCACATTGTATGTGCTTCTCTGTTTTGGCCTGAGAAATAGAGTGAAGAATATGTTCAGCTAGATGGAAATGAGAAGGTAGTCAAAGATGAAGTGTTGGGTGGATTTTTTTAGTACAGTATGGGCTTGCTGTATTCATGTGCAAACAACCAAAGAGGCTGGGCAATGGCTAATGCCTCCAGGTGGTACAGTGGCTTTGGCAGTGCTAAGGAGAAGCTTGGGTTTGGGCATGTTCTTGGTATTGGATAGTAGGTCAGGGGGGCTCAGGCATGTGAAGCGTTTGACAAGTTGGGTACTGAAGGTGGGCAGCAGAAGAGATGCTAGTACTGTGGATGCCTCTGGCTGCTCTGCAGTGCTGGCTGCCGCAAAGGCTTGTTCTCCTGGGTCAGAGCAGGGCTTGTGATTTAGAAAGAAAGTGGTCATCCAGAGAATAAATGGAGGTGTAGTGCTTTGGGAGAAGATATTTATGGGGCCCCTTATTTTCCCCCGTGAGTGTAGGTGCATTCACACAAAGGAGATGTAAGTGTATGGCAGCAATGGTATTCTTCCAGACCCTTTTTCATTATTTTTTTTTCCTCTTTATGTTGCCAGATCTTGCATGGAGTCTCTAGTTCTTTTCTGTAACTTCACAAGGTGAAAAAAAATTTTTAAGTATTTTTGGTAGTGGAATGGGAAATTAGTTGACATTATGAATGATGCTTTGCTGCAGAAGAGCACTGAGATGGAGGCTTCTCAGGGTGTTCTGAAAGAGGTGCAAGATTTTTGACACCTAAAATTAATTGAATTCAGCATTCACTTATCAGTAAAGGGTAACTGTCATTGGCATGCACAGTGTGCATAGCATACTGTTTTACTGTAAACTTGTAGTTTTACTTAGTAAAGCTAAGGCTGTTTTACTGTTGCATCACTGGATCTTTGGCCATTCAAGGAGTTAATTGTAACATTGTTTGAAAGACCTTGCTCTGATTTTAATGCAATTTAATGAAAGGAAAAAAAATGTCAGTATGGTTGTTTACTGTGGTTTGCATGAATCTCACTGTAAATAAGTGGGGAAGATTATTCAAATGTTTCCTATGTTTAAACTTAAAGATTGTATTGTATATTAAAACACAGTTTCAATGAAATTGAGGCTGAAGATTACCGCCACTTCAGTGTCTCTTGTTTTAGCTAGATAGGTTCACCACCCACCTAAAGATGTTTTCTGTGGCTTGTATTCCTGAAAGCTATTTCTGAACATGAAGCTGAAGGAAGATGAGATAGAGGACTAGATATTTAATTTTGGAGCTAATGGTTAAAAGCATGTGATGAGCATTAGCTGTTGAGAATCCCTGGAGTTAAGCACTTCTCTACTGCTAACTTGCTGCAGCTACAAAATGACAGCGCTCGGTATTTATTATCACACTTGTTCTGAAAGCAGAGAAATGAAGCTATTAGAGATTGCTTCTTGTTAATACCTGTGATTTACTGCAGAAGTACTGTTTTGAAGTGTCCTGATGCTCCCTAGTGAATTTCTAGTAGTAGTTTCCTATCTTGTAAAACAGTAGTGTATTAATGGTGCTTCCTTTATTCCCCCCCCCCCCGGCAAATGAACAGTTGTCATAAAGCTGTGCTAAATTAGGATGCTGACCTCTTTTTTTCATCAATTCCAATAATTACACCCTTTGAGAGGTGACTTCCTCCTTTAAACAGTGCCAAGAAAAGGCAGCCCTTACTGCTTCATGGGTTTTGATCTCTGCAGCTGAAGGATTATGGGCATTATGATGCACAAGCTGTAATCTTAATGTTTGTGTTTAACTCTCTCTTATGGAAAAATACAGATGTGACACACACTAAACCCAGGAATGCTGTTTTTGTGTGCTTATGCATGCTTTTTTAATTATGCTGCAGACTTAAGTTTCATGTTCAGTGTATAAAATGCACTTACGCAAGAGGTGAAGTGTCCTGTGGGAAAAATAAGTTGGCTTCTAACAGAAACACAGCTCGCCTCCCTTCTTCCTTCCTCAAAAGGGGGAAAAGTCTCATGCTAGGAGTGCTTGCAAAGCTTGTTAATTAGACTGTATTTACAGGTTCCTCATAGAAGAGAGTCCAGCTTTGCAGCTGTTCTGTGCGTATACCTACAAGGAGTTGTCATTTCCCCCATAGCCCTCTAGTTGAGTACTTTATCTTTCATGGGAGTTATAATAAATATTTCGTTCATGAGAACCAAAAATGCTGAGGGGGTGAGAAGGGATGAGAGGACAGATTTCTTGTTTTCACTTCCCCATGCAAAGGATTTCTTTATATTTTATTAAATGGTTTAATTAAACTGGTTACTTTTTTTTTTGTCAAATATGTTTAACTTTTAAAATAGTCCTGTTAAGTTTTGGATTTTGTTGGATATTGTATGATGTTTCTCAGCTTTTAAAGTTCCTTTTAATTGTGGTTTTGTTTTGTTCTGTTTTTCCCAAAATTTTTAAAAACATTTTGGGGTTTTGGCCTCCATTTTCTTTTTTTCTTCTCCTTTTTTTTTTTTTTTTTTTTTTTTTTTTTGCTGGCATGGTATGAAAAAAAGGCCAGATAAGTGTAATGGCATTTTTCTTCTCTGTACCCTGGCATTTCTGGTCTTTGCAATGCTCATAATCCTTGGTGATGCTAGAGAACAACTTAGGAGATTATTGGGCTCTTGCTGAGGTTCAGGCTCCTTTCCAGTGCAGGTTATGACAGCTGTTGTGCAATTTCACACTTTCTCCAAAGTTTGAGTAGGTGTAGCAGAAATAAAGTGGTATGCTTGTCTCAGAACAACCTAAAATAATTCCTTCTTTTTGGTTGTTCAAAACTTGCTTTTTTTTTGGTTTTGTTATATTTTTGTTACTATTTTACAAATATTCCATTCAGCCCAAGAAAAAGCTAAGAAATTGTCACTTAAGCCAGGGAGTGAAAAGCTTCTGCAACTTTTTTTTTTTTCTTCTCCTTTTGCATGGTAAAGAATTAAAATGCCACAAACCCATTCTCTTTGAGATGAAAAGCAAGAACTTCAAATGAAACCCCCCATTCATATACCTGAAAGCAGTCAGGAATCTGATATGACTTCAGAATGACTGTTTAATTAGACTTAGTAATTTAATTAGTTTTAATGATATTTTAATAGCATACAGAATTATCCCATCCAGATTACCTATTGGAGGTGTGTGTTATGTGGGAAATGTATTTGTGTGTATATAGTGTATGGGATTTTTTGATTGTTTGGTTTTTTTTTTTTTTTTAAGAAATGTGCTTGTGTTTGTCTTAAATGGCTGCCAGATAAATATGGGGTTGAACTAAATGACATGTTTACTTAGCACTAATCGTTCTTCCTGAATGGTGCTCAGCATTGTATTTTGTGGAAGCATTTGTATATACTCTACACTTAACTCATAGTAGAGTGATCATGTAGAACATAGCAACTTGCTTCATAATAATAAGGGACTTACTTTTATGAAACAATTGAATCTCACTTTGCTTATCAAACTGTGATCTACTGTTTCTGAAGAGTGATGTAAAACATTAGTGACCCTGCATGACCTATTTGAATTTATGCTCCAGTCCTCATTTCAGTTATTTATTTATCTGGATAGACTTGTAATATTTTTTTTTCTTTTTTTTTTTTTCTAGGGTGGAGGGAAGAAGTTTATACAGCTGAACATCCTTTACTTTAAACTGTTCCTTCAGAAGGAATTTGTATAGCAGCTAAAACTTGGTAGATGAGGGGGGTAGATGAGTGAGCATACTGTAAAACTAGAAGTTTGGAACATTTTTTTATAGAAGGCTTTGCCCAGTCCAGAAGTATGTTGCTCTTTCATTAAGTTTTTCTATTGCGCTCTAGGAAATAACACATTGCCATGCTACTTTAACATGCTGTTCGCCATTATGTTTGTCTTGGATTGGTAATATGTTGTATATTGAAGCTTTCTGTAGGAAACTTTGCCCTAGGTACTTGCTTCCTGTTTCCCTGTGAGAGCTTGCAGCTTGTCTGTAATTTTGGTTATATATGTTTGTGCAACTGCTGCTTTTCTTCATTTGAAAGGAAGTAGGAACATGACTGCCTGTGATAGTACATTGTCAAATTAAAACTAGCCATGACTCCAAGAATACAGTTCTTCCAGTGATAACCTCTGTTCTTGCTCAGATGGTTCCATCTGCTATGTTGTGTTGAGCTGTATTAGTATGTGTCATGCATGGTTCAAGTATACTTTTGAATTTGGTTAGTGGGTAAACTTGTACATACAATAGTGTGGTACTTCTGCTACCCAGTGCACATCCACAGTTGTAGGATAGTGAAGTTTTAATTGAATGACTTTGCATACTTATTTCTGCTTTTTCCACTTTACAAATGGCTGCCCTGATGATAATGTTAAAATAGGCAGTGGGCAGAGAAAGCTGCTTACATGAACATGTAATGTACATGAACATGTTGGTGATCTAATTATGGCGAGAAGTAGCTACTATAACATGATACACATTTGAGTTTTTGGTAAAGATTTGCTCTATTATTCTGTGGTCAGACTTAGGCTTGCTTTTAAGTTTGGAGAAACAGAAAGTTTAGAGCTTGAGGGCTAAACCCTCAAAAGGTGATATAGGTATGCAAATTCAATTCAGACTTGGCTGCCAGTGAACTGAACAGTATCAAGTTGGAATCTTATTTTTATTTCTTTTTTTCTTTAGATATTGAAGAAGGATAAAAAGCTCCTCAAAGGTTTGGAAGGTTGAATGTGATCAGCATGAAGAGCTTAAAAGCAAAGTTCAGGAAGAGTGACGTAAGTATTTTTGCTTGGTTTGACCACTGGTTTCCATGCTGGAAACAAGTTCTTCGCTCCCACCTTGATAAGGTTGTAGGTTAATGAATTACAGAGAAGAAAAACTTTTTCCAAGCACAAAGGTGACAGCTGAGTACAGTATGGAGTAGGCTGTTTCTATTTGGAGTCCAATTCTGTTATGCAAACTATTAATATTTCACTACCTTGCTCCCTATAACTGAATCATGCACGTGTGTGGGGTCTGCAGAACTTCTGTTAGATTGTGCTGGTGTCCAGATTGAAACTTTGTTCCGGATACAGGATTAAGCCTAGTAAGGACTTCACTGCCTGATCATATTTCTGTCTAAGCATAATACCATTCTTATCAGTGTGGTGTTTGAGCACTTAACGAAAGTTCTCCTCAGTCTGTGGCAGGGTTTCTTTGTCAGCAAGAATACAGGAACCAGCTGTGGCTTATCAGTTCCAGTGCCAGAGGAGAGGTGGATATGAGGCTTGAGCAGTGAGGATGACAGACATAAATATGGAGGTCCTACAGGAGCCTCTTCAGAACTGCATTTATAGAGATGTTGGGTTGCACATCATATATTGTCTCTTGTTAGTAGTAATAGTGGAGACCCAAGCTTGAACTTGTATAGTAAGCATACTTCCCTTGGAGCAGCAGGACTGCTGTAGTCCAGTCCTGTCCTTGTCTTTCTTTTCCTACCACTACTCATTCCAGCTTCTTGTCATGCATTAATGTTAATGCTCATGTGATAGTGCAGTGAGCAGTCAGTGAAATAGGTGACTTTGTGTTTAATTGACTTTCCAGATTTTGTGTGGAAGTTGTAACAAATCTCCATGATCTGTGAAGAATGTAATGTTCTATCCTTCATCCTAAATTTGTGTGCTGCTTTGAAAGAAGTGATGCATTGTTGTTTGTCATGGCCAGATTCCCACAGGATCCCAGAGCAGCCATGTTTGGTGAAGATGCATTAGGTTTGAAAATGGAGCTTCTTTTAGAAGTTTTGATGTTCAGGAATATCATTACACACTGCACTCAGGAGTAGTACAGGCTGTGCTTTGATGTAAAGATGGTCTCGTGGCACACCATTAGAGTAGTGTCTTTAGCCAGCTTGTAACACACTTCAGTAGCTGGGAAGAAGGAAGAGATGCTGTTGTGGTGTGATCTGCAGATGTGCTGATTACTGCTTAAAAAGTCTTTTGAGCTACAGGCTAGCATTGGTTGCAGGCAGCTGTGGTATTGGCTTCCTAGCAGCAGCATTGGTGGATGCTCTACTCCTTCAGTTTAGCAAGAGCTCTTCCTAAAAAGACCAGCTCTATAACCAAGCTAAATATGTCAAACAACCTTTGGGAGCAGAGTATAATCCTTTTAACTACTTAAGCAGTGTTTGGCTTTTGCTAGTCACCAGACTGAATCAGCCAGTGGCACAGAGTCTCATGCCACTTCACAACAAATAAAAATCATGTCACAAGTCTCTAGTGTCTCATCTAACTGAATATGCCATTCAGTCTAGAATTGCTAGAATTTTGTGATTAGAAATTGTTGCTGCTGTTGTGACAAATAGCAGCAATTGCTATTTGAGTTCACCTACACTAGTAAAACTTTTCATAGGCATCTGCTTGAGTAATGAGAACAGTCCCTTGGCTAATGTATGAACACACTTGGTATTATAGAAGTTAGGTGTGCCTGTGTGTTAGGATGATTTTATTCATGCTTTTATGCTAGTTGGTGGGGCTGCTGCTCCAGAGCAAAGGCTGTGACATGCGTGATGCAACTAGATCTTGCTGTAGCTAGTCCACCCACTGTTATAAATTGTACTGGTTCACTTATTACTTACTTATCCTTGATAACTTACTCATACCTCTTCCCAAAACCAAGTGGAATCTGAAAGTAACTGCTGTTTTGATACTACTGCTGTCTACTGGCTGGAGACAAAGTTGACCACAAAGGATTTTTCAGATACCTAAAATTTAGATATGTAGCTCTAAGGGCACAACAGTCTAAATCTGTGGCAGTCTGGCTTCCTCTGTGTTGAAGCCAAACCTTAAGGGCATAATTCAAAACAGCCAACAGGAGCTGTTCTATATTTTGTGCAAGATAAGCAAGGAAAATTAGCCTTCTCTTCTCTTAGCTATAATTTATGAGGAGGAGATGGTTTTAATTGGAATTAGTCTTATTTGTATCTCAATTTATAAAATGTGGTAACTGCTTTCAGATTGGGGATAAGGGTAAAGTCAGCAGGGATGGAGGGACTCTTTTTCTCATCCTACCTCCCTTGTATTTCTTTCTGGAGGAAGTCTTTAATGTCTTATTCCGTAGAACTGGAGGTGTCTTGGGGGAGGGAACGTTACCCTTCTTTTTAGCCTCAGTATCAGCATAAAAAATAGGAAGAGGGGGAGGAATAGGAATAAGTCTTAAAGGTGTGTGTGGGAGACTGGAATTACTCAAACACTTCTCCAGCAGTAAGGCTGATAACATAAAACTGTATGCTAGAATGAAGACCGCATAAGAAACTTCACTGATGTATTAAAGCTCTCTAGGCTGTTCTGAGGTGGCTGAATTGAAAGTGGGCACAACTGCTGATAGTCATGCATATATCTCTGTGTCCCTGATGCAGGGTTTTGCTTTGGTGCTATAGCTATACCAGTCTTGCAGCTTCCAAAAGAGATGTCCCTGCTCCCTCTTCTTTCATCTCTGCCCTTCTGGTTTTGAGGGTATCTGACCCTGCAGTGAGTCAGTTCAGGGACATAGTGATGGAAAATGACTTTGTGGGGTGAGTTCTAGATGGTTAACTCCCTGCTCTGTCTCACTGTAGGGTCAGCCCTGAGAGGAGTGGTTAAAGTAGGAGGAGCGGCAGGACTTCCCTTTCTGCAGCTGTTGCTTGGCTTAGCTGCTTTGTCAAATCACACCTTGATATTATTGGCCTAAAAAGCACAGGGGTGGGCATGCCAGCAAAGGACTTGCGGGAACACACAAGTAAATAAGGTTGCGAATTCTGATATTTAGCGGAATTGATATAGTCCACAGCTGAGAGATGGGAGCATGACTCTTCTTAGATGGGAGGGTGACTCCTCTTGTGGCTTTGCACTTCGCACTTTTGCTGCTCGGCTCCCCTGTACCTTACCTGATTCACTGACAGTCCCATCCCTCAGGCGTGTCGACTGCACCACTCAGCTTGGTGTCATCTGCAAACTTGCTGAGGGTGCACTCGATCCCGATATGTCATTGATGAAGGTATTGAACAGCACTGGCCCCAGAACGGACCCCTGAGGGACACCACTTGTCACTGATCTCCATCCGGACATCAAGCCATTGACCACTACCCTCTGGATGCAACCATCCAGCCAATTCCTTATCCAGCGAACAGTCCGCCCATCAAATCCATATCCTTCCAATTTAGAGAGAAGGATATTGTGGGGGACCTTGTCAAAGGCCTTACAGAAGTCCAGATAGATGACATCCATAGCTCTTCCCTCGTCCACTGATGCAGTCACTCCATCATAGAAGGCCACTAGGTTGGTCAGGCAGGACTTGCCCTTGGTGAAGCCGTGCTGGCTGTCTCGAATCACCTCCCTGTCCTCCATGTGCCTCAGCATAGCTTCTAGGAGGATCTGTTCCATGATCTTCCCAGGCACAGAGCCGAGGCTGACAGGTCGATAGTTCCCAGGGTCCTCCTTTCTACCCTTTTTAAAAATGGGTGCAATGTTTTTCTTTTGCCAGTCCCCAGGGACTTCACCTGACTGCCATGACTTTTCAAATATCATGGAGAGTGGCTTGGCAACCACATCAGCCAATTCCCTCAGGACTCGGGGATGCATCTCGTCAGGTCCCATAGACTTATGTATGTTCAGGTTCCTCAGGTGGTCGCGAACCTGATCTTCTCATACAGTGGGAGGACGTCTGCTCCCCTGATCCCCATCAAATGGTCCATTGACTTGGGAGGTGTGAGGAGAGAGGTTGCCAGTGAAGACTGAGGCAAAAAAGTTGTTGAGTACCTCAGCCTTCTCCTCGTCCGTTGTTACCAGCTCACCACTTCTGCTCATCAGAGGGGGTACGCTTTCTTTAACCTTCCTTTTCTGGTTAATGTACCTATAGAAGCCCTTCTTATTATTCTTTGCATCCCTCGCCAGGTTCAGCTCCAGCCGAGCCTTGGCCTTCCTGATCCCATCCTTACACAACTGGGCAGTGTCCCTGTATTCTTCCCAAAATACCAGTCCCTGCTTCCACTGCCTGTGCATTCTCTTCTTGCCCTTTAGTTTGACCCCCCAGGTCATGGCCCAGCCATGCTGGCCTCTTCCCTTCCTTGCCTGATTTCCTGCACCTGGGGATCGAGAGCTCTTGTGCCCTATGGAAAGCGTCCTTAAAGACCTGCCAGCTCTGTTCTGCTCCCTTGTCCCTGAGGGCCATTTCCCAGGGGGTCCTGTTGATTAACTCCTTGAAGAGCTGGAAGTTTGCTTTCCTAAAATTCAGGGTCCTGACTATACTCTTCACCTGACCCTTATCTCTCCGGACTGTGAACTCAACCAGTGCGTGATCACTGCAGCCGAGGCTGCTTCCAATCCTGACATCACCAATGAGCTCACTTACATTGGTGACCACCAGGTCCAGTACTGCATCCCCTCTGGTAGGGCTATCTATTACCTGGCTTAGGAATGTAATGTAATGGAGAAGGCAAGTAAAGACTGATAGATAAGGGTAGGGGAAAACGGAAGGAAAAAAGAAAAGGTCTGAAAGGGAGGGGAGACGAGGGACAGTTGAAGCTGTAGGATCAGTTACTATTTTGGTAACCGCATCAAAAGAAGCGTGACCAGCAGGTCGAGGGAGGTGATTCTCCCCCTCTACTCCGTTCTCGTGAGACCCCACCTGGAGTACTGCGTTTAGCTCTGGGGCCCCCAACATAAGAAGGACATGGACCTGTTGGAGAAAGTCCAGAGGAGGGCCATGAAGATGATCAGGGGGCTGGAGCACCTCTCCTATGAGGACAGGCTGAGAGAGTTGGGGTTGTTCAGCCTGGAGAAGAGAAGGCTCTGGGGACACCTTATAGCAGCCTTCCAGTACTTGAAGGGGGCCTACAGGAAAGCTGGAGATGGACTTTTTACAAGGGCGCATAGTGATAGGACAAGGGGGTAATGGCTTTAAACTGAAAGAGGGTAGATGTAGATTAGATAGAAGGAAGAAATTCTTCACCATGAGGGTGGTGAGTCACTGGAACAGGTTGCCCAGAGAAGTTGTGGATGCTTCCTCCCTGGAAATGTTCAAGGCCAGGTTGGATGGGGCTTTGAGCAATCTGGCCTAGTGGAAGGTGTCTCTGCCCATGGCAGGGGGGTTGGAACCAGATGATCTTTAAGAAGGTCCCTTCCAACCCAAACCATTGTATGATTCTTTAAACTGTTCTGTGAGAAGGAATAACTGGGCTCTTGTGGGATGTCTGCTGATCGGCTAGCTCTGGATGGGAAAGTACATAGCCTTGGCAGTGTGTATGAGGCTAGATAACTTGCAGATATTCTAGAAACAACCTACAGCATCTCCAAATGAATCATCATAGAATCATAGAATACCAGGTTGGAAGGGACCTCAAGGATCATCTGGTCCAACCTTTCTAGCACAATCTAGACAAGATGGCCCAGCACCCTGTCCAGCTGAGCCTTAAACGTGTTCAGCGTAGCGGAGTCAACCACCTCCCTGGGGAGATTATGCCAATGATTGACTGTTCTCATTGTGAAAAATTTTCCTCTTGTGTCCAATCGGAATCTCCCTGGGAGTAACTTGTACCCGTTACCCCTTGTCCTCACCATGTGACTCCTTGTAAAAAGGGAGTCTCCATCTTCTTTGTAGCTCCCCTTTAAGTACTGGTACACGGTGATGAGATCACCTCTAAGCCTCCTTTTCTCAAGGCTGAACAAACCCAGCTCTCTCAGCCTATCCTCATACGGCAGGCTTCCCAGACCCTTGATCATCTTGGTGGCCCTTCTCTGGACCCCCTCCAGCCTGTCCACATCTTTTTTTGTATAACGGGGACCAGAACTGTACACAGTATTCCAGGTGTGGCCTGACAAGCGCCGAGTAGAGTGGGATAATGACTTCTTTATCTCCGCTGGTGATGCCCTTGTTGATGCAACCCAGCATCCTATTGGCCTTCTTGGCCGCAGCAGCACACTGTTCACTCATGTTGAGCTTCCTGTCCACCAGGACCCCCAGGTCCCTTTCCACGGAGCTGCTCTCCAGCCAGGTGGATCCCAGTCTGTGCTGCACTCCTGGATTATGTTTTCCCATGGTTGGGACAGAAAGGAAAGGGAATAGGTTAAATGAGAATTGTGCTGTAGTGTTTGAAATTGTAGTAGAGGAACTTGGGTTGGAGTTGGCTTACTTAGGAAATAACTATGTGTTTATTCAAAAACAGGATTATAGTGTGGAGTATGGTAGAGAACATCTTGGTTGGGTTCCCAGCTAGTCTTTGTCAGTCTGTAATGTCATTGTCAGCTATAAATTCATGATTCCTTTGTCTGGTGCTAGTCCCATGTCTGTTAAGTGTGTAGTGTTCATCCACAGATTGGGTTGATCACGGACAGTTGCAGTTCTAATCAGCCAGCCTTATAGTGTAGTTGTATAGCAAGTGCAACTCTATTAAACCCTGTGTTTGAAGTCAGAAGAAGCTTTGGGGCTGAATGAGTGTCAGATCAAACCTGCAGAGCTGATCTCACTCATCCACTTGCAGTTTCTCTGTCCTGTTGGTAGCACACTGCCCTCATCTGGGCTCTGCTTTCCGCACCTGTGTTTGTCCCAGAACCACTGCACTAAGGAAATGACATGCAGCTCCTGTGCTGTGCTTTCCTTTTGACTTCCATCTCCACCCATGCTTGTGCCCCAAATTATGTGAGGAATAATATCTCCCATTTATTACTGGCCCTAGAGTCATATTCTTACCAACACAGAATGATTTGGGGCTAATGATTTTTCTGTAAATATAGGTTGGGGAAAGGGAAAGGTGTCTCCTTTTCCCAGGTGCTGCCTGCCCAGGCCTGTCAACTTTGTTATCCCAGACTTCTTGCTCACTCACTCATCTAAAGCTGGAGGAAGGGTTGGAGGCTGTGTGAAAGGAAACATTGATTAGTCACTGATTGGCCACAAACACTGGTCTGCCCTGCCAGCCCTAGCGGTGCCTGGCAAGCTGAACACTGCCTCTGTGTTTTGAGCGTGCCAGGATGGCTGGTTTTAGGACTTTGGGATAATGTATGGTATTTCCTCCCCCCCCCCCCTCTCTTTTTTTAAGTGTGGATGCTTGCTTAGTCATTACATATTAGGTGGTAACCACCAAACCTGCTTTATTTTTTTTTATTTTAATTTAGGCTAGCTGGGGGAACATGGGATGATCCTATGGCTATAGAAGCTTGTTTCCAGGCTCTTGTCATTCACTAACTCATTGCACGGTTTTGGGCAAATAAGCAACTATGGCTGCTGTTTCAGCTTGTAAAATACATATTATCTACTTTGTGTAGCTGTGCAGTGTTGTTGAAGGGAAGGCACCAAGTCCAGTCTGGGATTTTCTGATATGAAATGGAAGAACATTAGGTAAGTGTTCTTCAGGGACCAGGAAGGCGAATTTAGTAACTTAACATGTGGCTGAAATGTACTTGGTGTTTTTTAGTGGTTTTCTTCTAGTAGCATAAGAATGTAGTTGTTCTGCCATGATTTATTTTTTTCCCAGTCCCTACAAGGGAGTTCCCATGCCTGGAATTTAGATATATAATCTGGTTTGTTTGGTGTTTTGGTTGTGTTTTTTTGTTTTTTTTTTTTTTTTTTTTTTTTTTTGTTTTGGTTTGTTTGTTTTCTCTAATGTATCCTGATACTTTTAGATTAAGATCAAGTCACTTTATAATTTGTCCTTGAAATGCTAAGTTGCCTGTTTCCTGCAGCGGTGACTCAGGTTGTGTCTGTCTATAAGCTAACAGAAAAAAGTCTGCTACCTAGAAATGATGCATAAATACTACTTAATGACAGATTTCTTCCTGCTCTTCTGCAATAACAATTCTTGCACTCATTCCCCTCTCCCATCTCCTGGATAACTCTCATAGGTTTAATGACTGCATTCAAGGCAGATTTATGTTTCTGTTTTTAACACTAATAGTTGTTGTTTTTCCTGTTTTGTCATTGGTCTGTAAATTAACTATATAGTGCTTAGTAGCTTCAGTTTTATGAATGTAGGATTGTTTCATCTCTGTACATACAGCAAACACAATTATGAAATTACATTCTTTGACATAAGAAAAACAAACAAACCAATTTTAAGTAGCTTGTACATGTACTGAAGGTGGCCATAAACAAACTTGGTACTGTCTCATTTATAGGGAGGGGAATGGGTACTGTAAATCTTACCATCAGAATTGACTTAAGCTCCTAGGTGAACAGCATAACTGCCAAGCTAGTGCAATAAAGGAAGGAAAGGTTAGAAGATTAGAAGAAGGACTCAACACCTCATCTTTCAATGCAGGTTTCCATAATCTTTTGCAGGTGCTTGTTATCCCAGTTTCACATATTTAAAATGAGGGGGAGGTGTGTAAGAATATTTATATGGGGTAATTGTGGTGGATAGAAAAGTAATTCTGCAGTGCTTGAATACTGTGGAAATATGGGGGCTGTGTAAATTCTCTTAAGGAGAGAAAACCAGCTTCTACTATGCCTGGCTTTACTTCTTTCTCAGCTCTACATAGCTTGAGACTCTTCAGACTGTTTTGACCTTGGTATATCTGCTGGCTGTTGTTGTAAACTTCTATCTCTCTCTTGAGTTTCCTGCTGTTTAAAATCTGTGGGTAGTTAGCTGAGGTGCTGCTGTTACACACTGCTGGAGATTTGACCTTCCTTGCATGGCACTGAGTTTGTCCCAAATATGTGTGATAGGACTGCATGAGATTTGCATGGACACTTCCATCAGTAAGATTCAGAGGGGTGATTTTAAATATGGAAGCCATAAATGGCCCTGATGATAGTCTCCTTTAATGATCTTTTCTGAAAAGCAGAGGCCTATGTTCCTGGTGACAAGGTGCTCAGGACCTTGCAGGACCAGATCTTTTATGTTTTAATAGCTCAATTGTTTACAGTAGATTTGCTCCCAGTTTTCATCAATGCATGATCACAATCAGACCTAGAGCATGCCACCTCCTCTGTTTTCAGTGTGTGTGTGAGATTTTGGATGAATTGTCAGTTTTCACACACAGCTGAAATGCATCTTCTTTTCAAGTATGTTTGAGTAATCCATAGTGATTAAGCAAAACAAGTAGGAAAGAATATGATCTTGATATATGCCATGATTGTAATGACCCCCTCTTTGAAATAAATCAGTTGTTTGTCAGAAGACTCATGTCTGCATAAGCACACGCATTGCTGCAGACAGGAAGTGCCCTAGTCTGTTGACCTTGTCTCCCAGGGAAAATCTAACCCAAACAAAAAACCCAACTTGTCTTACTGGAAGACAAAGGCAATAATATGTGTAACTTTTTTTTTTTAAGTTTATGAATGTGCAATCTGATATTTAAATTACTTTTAAAACTTTTTTTAATGCAGCTGAGAAGAGTGAGGTCAGATGTATTTTCTTAGGGCTGTGTTACACTCTAGAAGGGTGAACAGGAAATGGTTCAAAGGAATGCCAAGAAACCCCTATTACCTAACCAATTCCCTTTTCTTTTAACCAGCTTTATTTCACATTGCATGCTTCAGCTGCTGTGAGCATTTCTGGGTTGAGAATAGGTGAAGGTTTCAGTGTGTTAAGTTACATCACTCAAGTTCCTCTGCCTGCAATTTAAGAAGAAAACTGAATGGGTTTTAAACACAATTATATATAGACCAGGTGTGGGGGAACTGAGATGTTGCTATATGCATCTCTGATCTGTTAGAAGTGGTGGGAATGCTATCTTATTAACACTAGAAATGGTGATAGTTTAATGTAACAAGAATATTCATCACAATTTCCAATCATTACCGCTGTTTTCAGGAATTTGCAATTTGAATTTATGCAGTACAATTTATTCACTTTATTCAATGAATTCTAATTTTTCTGTTTCTAGCTATGTTTTTCTTCAAAGCAGTCTTTTTTTCTTTTTTCTTCAAGTCTCCTGCTGCAAAAGGAAGTAAGTCTAGAAAATTGAAAAAACAACTTAAATATTGCCAAATATTGCCAAATCCATGCTCTTACAAACTATTAAAACCAAAAAACAACAAAAAACCCAACCCTGGATTTCTTTGAAGTGTTTCTCTACAGTACACTCACTGAAATATTTGACTATGTTTATATCTCCTTGATGGCTTTGCTTATCACCTTGAATATCCAGTTAAGAAACACAAAGGAACATCTCCTTGTAGAAAAGAGAAATTGGAAGTAGATATTCCAAAGAACTGCAAGTGGAATAGCTTACTTTCTGGAGGTGTGGTGACCTGTACACAGCATGATCTTGGACTTCCTAGTATTCATAGGTGAGGCAAGTCCCTTTCTCTATGGGGAAGGTTACTTGCTAGAGCAAGTCATCTCTTTCTGAGACTTTGAAGAGATGTAATGAACACTGTCTTAACACCTGGCTTCTAGTCTAAAAGCTCATAAATCTTTTCATACCCAACGTGGCTGTTACTAGTGGTGTATGAGATGGTTGTACCTATAGGCATGCTAATAGGGCAAATCTTGCAAATATTCACTGTGTTTGCCAGAATGCTACCACACTGAATATGCAAGGCTGAAACAGAAATGTACTAAATTCCTTCATAGAGTGTGCATGATGTGAAATTTTTATAGTCTTGTCTCTTTGTGAGTCATTTCAAACACACATGTGTAAGTTTAAGTTCCAAAACTAACTTACTGCTTATCTTTAAAATGCTCTTAAATAGTCACATTAGACATTATCCTGTGCTCTTTCAAACTTGGATATCAACCCAAGTATGACAAAACTAGATAAGTTGACTAGTAGTTTTCCATGCAATTAATCCTTATCAAATACGTGATTTGTTGCAGCTTTGGGTTGTATGTCAAAATGATAGAACTTCTGGTGTTACACCCCTCCTTCTCCCTGCTTTTCTGTTCAGTTTTCTGTTTGTTCCTGGGCTGGTTTTGGTAGGAGGAGACACTGAGAGGAGGCAGCCTACCATTTTTCTTTCTACTTCAGGACTACTCTGGCAAAGTCTGCTTAATACCTTAACTGGATCTTTAACACTGCTTGCCTCCTGCAGAGGTGGGGAGGTCACTTCAGTCTCTGTGGGAAAAGAGTCGGGACATTTGAGATCGCCTACCACTGCTGAGCCCTGGAGAAAAGTTCTTGGTTGGAAGCAAAACAAACAAAAAACAAAAAAAGAAAAAGGAAAAAAAAAAGTCTATTGACATGAAGCCTGAGTTTTATTTGAAATGGAAAAATAGGAGCTTGCAATGACATGAATCATCATCCATGTTCTCTTCCTTGTTTTCTCTTTAGCTGATAGTAGGTGGAGTTTTAAACTATTTCAAGCTAAACTAACTTCAGAAGACACTAACTTCGGAGAGAGTTACCATCAGCCTGGGCCTCCATTGTCCTACTGCAGCTTTGAGGATGTTTTTGGCATTTCTTCATGTGGCTTTTTCCACACTGTCCTTGAGGCATTATGCTTACCAATAGATCTTAATTGTTGTTACTGCTATAATGAAAAGCATCATTGCGAAGCCATGCCTTCTTCCCTCTTTCCATATCCTTTTGCTGTTCCCCGCAAGCTTATTATGTATTTGTACCACAGAAAGCTAGTAGTGGCCCAGGATCTTGCTATGCTTAGTGCTGTTTTTTTTATTCCCTCTTCTTGCCCTTGCAGTTTGAGGGGTACTCGTCTTATAAAGTTTTATTCTAAAATGAAAGACACATTTCTTTCTCATAAAATACCAAATACAGTTGATCATACCTAAAAGAGGCGCTGTGCTTTTTTGTGGAGCAGCAGGTAAACATAATTTGTTCTATGTGGACTTGTCGAACATTAATAAATTCCAGTCACCCAAGTTGATGAAAGACACACATTATCTGTTTCTGGCAAGAATTATATTGCATCTAATTAGGCCCAATTTTAGAACATAGCATTTCATGAGCAAAGTTAATTACAATGTTCTTAATCTTTGTTACAAGAAAGCCTAGTGGTGGGGAAAATTAGCATTTGACGTTAATTTTTGTTCTCTTACTTGATACTTAACTGTCTCAATCTTTTAATATGTAAGCTTGCCAGGCCTGCCATGCACTGCACTTGCTGGGAAGAACATAATTTCAGCTGATGAGAATGACGGGGAGAGAATCTTATTTCCTGTAGCTGAAAGCAGTGTAGTTAACTCTGTAGTGTTCATGCAGTTCTCTATCTTCAGTGACTCAATAAAGTGTTTTTAAGGGATTTAATCAACTGATTTTTATATGCAAGATGATGGGGTGGAGTTGCTGCTGTTGGTGTTAAGTCCAAAACACATTCCTTTAGAGATCTCCCTTACCTTCCTCCTTGATCCCCCAATTTAAACCTCCTTTCCTAGTAAAGAGTCCACCTGATTTATGTTGTAAATATTACCACATATTCTGTAAAAGTTGTAAGAAAATAAAGTGACCCCTTTAAGAAACATCATATGAGCATTTTGCAATGTTTCTTGAGATTAGGCAGAGTCAGTCAGTCTTAGATTTCTTATATTTCACAAGGCCCTTTGTGAGCAGCAGAACTAGTTGGAGCCTGGCTTCCCTGCATGGTTTGTGGGTTTGTTTGTGTGGGTGTTTTTGTTGTTGGTTTTTTTTTTTTTGCATGGTTTGTGGGTTTGGTTTTTTGTGGTGTGGTGTGGGGGTTTTTTTGTTTGTTTGGTTGGTTTTTTTTTTTGTTTTGTTCTCCTTCTCCACCTCATCACAGTATCTGTGTTTTTTCCACTCAGGCCTTTAGTGTCTGCCCTTTCTGCTCTTTCTCTGACATGTGCATAGAGGCACCTCTTTCCCATGTCCCCCATGTGCCTGCCAGGCATCAGGCAGTGTCTGCTGGGGCTGTTCCAAATTGCTAAAACGGGTAGTGCAGTTAGCTGTTTGGCATTTGACAGATCAAACAAAACAGCTAAGCTCATGCTGCAGCCTTTGGTGAAAGCACTGTATTATTCTTGTCTACATAATTGCTGTTTTTCATGAAACTTGGATGAGCTTATTTATCTTGGAGATTGCTTCCTAGCTTTCAGTAATCTTGGAGTAGGTGTACTGTTATAGAATGATTGCATAAACATCTTCGGGGAGGGGGGGAACAAAATGGCACCAAATTCAAAACTATTTCAAAATAAATAACTTTGGAACAAGAACAGGACCTTCAAACCTGTATTGCTGAGTTTTAAAACTAGCCTTACCAAGGGTTGTAGGTTTCTCTGACATTTGGTCACGAATACCAGCAGTGCTAACAGAAAGCTACCAGCTGGGACCAGTTTTTAAAGCTGACAATTTATATTCAAGAATAGGGATGTGGTTTCTGTCTATGCTAAATAAACTTGTTAGGAGATCCAATTCCACTCTGTAAAATAGATGGAAGTCTAAAAGTAGTGTTGTATTCAACTTTATTTAATAAAGCTACTTAACATGGCTGTTCTGGAGACTTCTTTATTTCAGCAAGCATTTGGCTACACTTGCAATTTGAGAATAATCAAGGATAGATTTTCTTTAGTGCTTTGTGCAATGGTACTTTCAGCCATGACTGGGGCCCTGAAATGTTAGGATAATTTGAACTCTGACGTGCATTTAACTGCATAGTTTCTTGTAAAATAAATAATCTCAACCTTTTGCTACATTGCAGTATTTTTTTTCTTTCTACCTTACATCTTGCATGTTATGTTGATAGGTGTAACCTCTGCCCAAAGGGTACAGTCATATTCTGTCACTGTCATTGCAAGATGTGCCATGTAAGTTCTCAAAACATCCTATTTCTTGCTACTTTTACACTGTTGATGCAGGCAAGAAATGAAAGAGTTAGAATAGGGTATTTTGTCATTATCATAGTCTTGTTTCACCCTTCAGGGATGGAGACTATCGAGACTTTTTATGTCCGAAGATGCAAGTGTTTCTCATTTGCATCACTCTGGGAAGCTTTCAGGAATGCTGACTGCCTGGTGTCTACTCTGTCCAGGTTGCTGCCTCTTCCAACCTGTTAGAACAGTAAAGATTTTAGAGGAAAAATGTATTGAGGTGCCTTATCTCAGGAGACTTTGTCTAAAAACAGGCAGTGAGTAGATGGCTTACATGCAAAACATGCATGTTCTGTATGGGAGATAGGTATAGCATTCTTGGCTTCCTCAGGAGCTTTTCCCACAAGCCTGTTACCTGAACAAGATGCTGTAATGTAGTGAACAGTCAAGATATGCTACTCTATTAGCAAGTCTGCCAGATTCCTGCATCTTAGACAAATGCAAGTGAGGGTTGGACAAATTCCGCAACATGAATTCTGTTGGATAGCTTGGGAGATGCTCTTTCTGTGAGAATGAACTCTCCTTGGTCTTGTTTCCCTTCCTTTGGCTCCCCATCTATCTTCTGAGGAGACCAGCAAGCAAGATATTCCACTACAGGGTATTGACATTGATATTGTACAGATGTAGTGACTTTCATAATCTTTTTATCTTAAGCACACACATGAATCTAAGTGCAAGAAAGGCTTGTTTAGAGTAGACAAATCAAAACAGTTGTGAGACTGGGTGCAAAGAGATTTTGCACTCTTCTGTGGGGAGGTGTTGGGACTTGTAGCAAAACGCATTAAACCACAGTCTGCATAGCTTTGAGGAATAGAATACATACTTGTGATACCATCTCATTTGAGCTGTACTGTTTCTACTTGTGGTGTTTCAATAGTGCAGTTATTTTGCGAGCCTGGGATGCTCTCTGGAATGATATAGAGCATGTGATTGCCCATTGAGTCATCTGCAGCAGCGCAAAGACTGGAGCAGGAAAGTATGTTCTAAAGCAAATGTTGAAAACTTGCATTCAGTGGTAAAAACAGGTCTTTACAATGCTGCAATTTGTAAAACACAAGCAGTCAGTGACCTCTTCATTAGTATACTTAAATGCTTGATGCAGGACACTACAAAAACCTTACTGCACAGGCTTATTTTTCCTTCGTTACTGGAAAGCTGAGTTGGGTTTGCAAGAAAAAAAGCTCTGGTTTCCATTTTCATCTGAAATATGAACTCTGCTTTACATTCCTGACCCATAATAGAGCTATTCCAATAACATGCTTTTTTTTCTACCAAAGAAGCATGTGTTGAATTATAATGGCTCATCCTGCAATGCAGACATTTTAATTTTTAACAGTCGTGAACTTCTGCAAGGGGGTGAAAGTTGGGGGGGGGGCTAACTCAGAAAATATGAACAGAAATACTCTCCTTTCCTACCCCTCTGTTCTTTAGAGCATTTTCACTAAAAGAAATTAAAACCAGAAAGAATTTAAAAACGATTTTTATCTTGAGAAGAACTAGATGCTTGTTTTGAGTTTTTGGAATGCAAGTCATGAATAAAAAAACATCTTATGTTTGTGTACAACTTTACAGTATTTAGATGATGGGGGAAAAATACATCTTTGAGGGCTAAAAATAGGTCTGTAATTATGTATAATAGGCAAAGATATCGGACTGTCTTGCTTAGTCTTGGCATTTTGGCCTAGAGGAAGGGGAGCCTTCTGCAATCAGTGCTTTCCATTGAAAACATTGAAATAGATCATAGAAATTGACTGACTGTATTCAACAGAGATACATTTTGATAAAATACATCTTGTGAGTTCTGCAAGAGCTGTCTTGGAGTGGTCTCTGAGGTAACCAGGCTTTTCCTGGCATAACTCAATAGCTCTGTCTAAAACAAGTGCTGGTAGTGACTGCCTTGGTGCAGTAGCAAGAAACGCATCATTTACTATTGAACACAAGTAATTAGCTCTCTGCTTATGGACTAGTGCTTTATTTAGAGATCATCCATGTGAGACAGGCTCTGTCACCTCTCTGAAAGGGTTCAGAGTTCAGTCCTAAGCTCCCAGGGCCAGAAGAGACCATGTGTTGAAACATGCTCAACTTCTGGGATGGAGAATAAATCTTTTTTTGCTTGTCTCCCCAGTGATTTCTCCTTCAGCCGACTAAAAAACAGTATTGACTTGCTCTGGTGGGAGATGCATATGCAGCCAGTGAAATATATAATGAAACCTGAAGTCTTACAAGCGTGTGTTTTTGTTTGGTTGGGTTTTTTGTATGTTTTTTTTTTGTTTTGTTTTTTGTCAAACTGAATAAATACATCTTAATCATTTTTGATGGTTTAAAAATAATTAAAATGCTGCACTACAGCACCTAATTTTTCTAGGTCTACTGACATGCATGGATTTTTTTATTGCCCTTTTATTGTGTGTTGCAGTCTCATGCAAACAACATGGATCATAAACAACACAATATGTTATTTTGGACTTTACATTGAAATTCTATCATTTCTGTTTGCAAAATATGATGTCTCTTAAAATAGCAGTGGCATGACTGGTTATAGTGCTTGCAGTAATTCAGAGCGTGTATAGTGTGTCAGGACGTATGGAGTGTGTTAATAAAACTCAGACTGGCTGTCATCCACTTTCCACTTCAGTTTTCCTGTTTGACATTAAATGTTTAGAAAGCTTTTTGCATAGGCATAGAAATAAAAGAATGACGCATTCTAAAATAAAACAAAGCTAAGGAAGTGGCTAGCTACTCATGTAGCTCAATATTGGTCTAAAACTTCTAATTTATTTCCAAATAATGTAATATTCTCCAAATTTTCTTCTTTTGCCAAAATGCTTGTTGCCTTCATTTACAAAACAAAACACAAACCACCCCCCAAAAAAACCCCCACAGCAAAACAAAAAAAACACCCAAAAAAGCCAAAACCAAAACTGAACTGGGACGGTGGAATTCTCCTTTCCCTCCATCATTTATACCTGATGTTGACCCTTTGTTTTAATTTCCAGTGTGAAAAGCTAGTGCATGAAACTCTCCCTATTCTTCTTAACACACTGTGGAGGTTGCAGGTAATCTTCCAGCAATCATGTAGCCTTGGCCCAGTGTTTGATGCCTTGTTTCATCTACAGCATTTGTTCTAAATGAAAGTGGCATTGGAGGTGGCCAGCCTGTAGTGAGCATAACAGCCCAGTTTTACAAAGGGGGGAGCATAGTAAAACCAGTTCAGTGGCTGGGCAGGTATGCAGCAAGCAGCCTGAGGCAACGTGTTGTCAGCAGCTGAGTACAAAGCCTTGGACAGCTGCAGCACAGAGGTTTAATTTATAGTGACTTGCAGAGCGTGTGCTAAAACTTTCCTCACTCCTAAGGAAACACTTTCCAGTGCATAATCGTTCGGCCTTGTAGAGTTCTTTGGAGATGCTGAAGAGCACTTTGTTCTTTTTTTCTCAAGTGGACAGTGATGCTTTGTGGTGAGATTATGGAGGACTTCTCTGTTCACACTTCACTGTAATTTCTGTAGTCACTACAGTAATATTACTCCCATATTTTGCTTACAGCAGTATCTTCACTGTAACCTTTTCTGGAAAAGTAACAGGAGGTTGACTTCGCTTTCTTAGCTTTGTCAGTCTCTTCCCATTTAAACAGCATACTGGGCCAAAATCTTTAAAATTTGATTTCTCAGATGTAATTGCAGGGATGTTGTGAAATACTATGTGCAGTATTGTAAATAAATGTAAATCCTTGATTTTCCTTTGGGGTTTTTTTTTTTTTGAGTGCAGTATTTTAGAAGGATAAAACAAAGTTGATACATGGTAACTGACACTTCAACTATTTAAAAAAAAAAAAATTTGCTAACATCCCAGCCAAGTCCTTGAGAGCTTCCTTTTCAAATCCATATTTAGGTACATAAACAAGATATTTAACTTTCAAAATGGTTTTGTGTTCAACAAATAGTTCATTATTTCTATAGCTGGATGTGCATGGTATAAAATATACATAACGTAAGAGATGATAGTCCACTGAAGTTGTATCCTTTCATAGTAAAGATGTGACCTCAGCCTCTGTCAGAATGACTTCAGGAGCACAAGTACCATTTTCCTCTGTCCCTCCAGTTGCACGGGATGATGTTGGAAGAAACAGGAAGACCCAGCTGATCAATACCTGGCTTGGTGACTGGTGTAACCGGTAGAATTTTGGGTTTTTTGGTCACGGGTCAGTCTACACGTCACTGCTGGTGACAGATGGAGTGCACCTTTCTCAAACAGAGAAAAGGATCTTGGTGCGGGAATTAGCAGGGCTCATTGAAAGAGCTTTAAACTAGATTTGAAGGGGGGAAGGGATAAAACCAGGCTCACTAGAATCATAGAATCATAGAATCGTTAAGGTTGGAAAAGACACTTAAGATCATCGAGTCCAACCATTAACCTAACACTGCCAAGTCCACCACTAAACCATGTCCTCGAGCACCACGTCTACCCGTCTTTTAAATACCTCCAGGGATGGGGACTCAACCACTTCCCTGGGCAGCCTGTTCCAGTGCCTGACTACCCTTTCGGTGAAGAAGTTTTTCCTAATATCCAACCTAAACTTCCCCTGGCGCAGCTTGAGGCCGTTTCCTCTCGTCCTATCACTTGTTACTAGGGAGAAGAGACCGACCCCCACCTCGCTACAACCTCCTTTCAGGTAGTTGTAGAGAGCAATAAGGTCTCCCCTCAGCCTCCTCTTCTCCAGACTAAACAACCCCAGCTCCCTCAGCCACTCCTCATAAGACTTGTGCTCTAGACCCTTCACCAGCTTCCTTGCCCTTCTTTGGACACGCTCCAGCACCTTGATGTCCTTCTTGTAGTGAGGGGCCCAAAACTGAACACAGTACTCAAGGTGCTAGAAATAAGCCTGGGGGCAGCATGCCAGTGTTTGAGGGACAGTGTGCTAGTGAGGTCCTTCAGTCTGCTCCACGATGTGCTGAGTTCACTGGAGCACATTTGAAATGTCTTTATACTAACGCATGCAGCATGAGGAGTAAACAAGAGGAGCTAGAAGCTTTGGCCCAGTGTGTCCTGGTTTCAGCTGGGCTAGAGTTAATTTTCTTCCTAGTAGCTGGTATAGTGCTGTGTTTTGGATTTAGGATGAGAATAATGTTGATAACACACTGATGCTTTAGTTGTTGCTAAGTAGTGCTTACACTAGTCAAGGACTTTTCAGCTTCCCATGCTCTGCCAGGTGTGCAAGAAGCTGGGAGGGGGCATAGCCAGGACAGCTGACCCAGACTGGCCAAAGGGCTATTCCATACCATATGACGTCATGCTCAGTATATAAACTGGGGGGAGTTTGCTGGGGGGCAGCGATTGCTGCTCGGGGACAGGCTGGGCATCGGTCATTGGGTGGTGAGCAATTGCATTGTGCATCACTTGTTTTGTATATTCTTTTATCATTATTATTATTTCGTCTTCCTCTGCTGTCCTATTAAACTGTCTTTATCTCAACCCAGAATTTTACTTTTTTTTTTTTTTCTTTCCCTGATTCTCTCCCCCATCCCACCGTGGGCGGGGGGAGGGTGAGCGAGTGGCTGTGTGGTGCTTAGTTGGTGACTGGGGTTAAACCACAACAGTCCTTTTTGATGCCCAACGTGGGGCTCGAAGGGTTCGAGATAAAGACAGATCTGACCAGAGTGTATTAAAACAAATTTGTGATAAGCAGTCATTATACTAGTTTAATAGTCGCTGGTTGCAATGTTGATTTATTTGCTCTCAGAGTTGTTGTGCTTGCTCTCAGAGTTGTGTTATGTAACACCTTACTTGCCGTATGCACTCCATGTAGTGCTGTTTATCACCTCTAGTAGTTGGATTAAAGTTGTTGCTTTGCTGTAATGTGTAACACTGGCTTATGGTATGATAAAATTATTGGTCATGAGATTGTACTCAGCGCTGCAGTCATCCCTGTACTTTGGGAGCCATCTCTCAGAAACTATTAATAATTACACTTTTTACCTCTTCTCCTTGGAGAACCAGTCTATGGGGGAGACAGGGAGGGACACCTTGCGTACCAGTATCGCACGCAAACTCATTGGCAGTAATGACCTGGAAAGACAGAGAGGGACAGATGGTGGATGAAATGGCTGGCCAACTCCGACAACATGAAGAAAGTCTCTCTCTCTTCCTCCCTTGTCTCGGCTGTGGAGAAACTGTCCCGGGAGTTCCAGCAACTCAAAGAGAATAGGTCCTACTCTCCACCTGTATGGACCAGTATCTCAGCCATTAGGAGTCAGCATTCTTCTGCTCAAGAGAGAGGGTATAGAGGGTACACACCAGCAGGGCACCCTATGGTTTTACCTGCGTGACCACGGAGAGGACATGAGGAAGTGGGATGGAAAACCTACCTCAACCCTAGAGGCGTGGGTATGTGAGTTGCAAGGAAAAACAATTACAAAAGGGGGTTCTTCCAGGAAAGTTGCTGCTCCAGTTTCCATTGAGCAGTTACCCAGACAGAGTAGAAGGGCTGATCTTACTCCTGACTGTAATGAAGGAACTACTCACTCGTATTTACAAGAAGTGAGTAACAGATACTATGACCAGAACTAGAGGGGCCCTGCCTCCAGCCAGGTGGAGGAAAGGGACAACCAGGTTTACCAGACTGTGTGGATTCGATGGCCTGGCACATCCCCATAGGAGTAGAAGGCTTTAGTAGACACCGGTGCACAGTGTACCCTCATGCCATCAAGCTATAAAGGGGCAGAACCCATCTGTATTTCTGGAGTGACAGGGGGATCCCAACAGTTGACTGTATTGGAGGCTGAAGTGAGCCTAACTGGGAATGAGTGGCGAAAGCACCCCATTGTGACTGGCCCAGAGGCCCCGTGCATCCTTGGCATAGACTACCTCAGGAGAGGGTATTTCAAGGAACCAAAAGGGCTATTCCATACTATATGATGTCATGCTCAGTATATGAACTGGGGGGAGTTGGCCGGGGGGCAGTGATTGCTGCTCGGGGATGGGCTGGGCATCGTTCAGCGGGTGGTGAGCAATTGCATTGTGCATCACTTGTTTTGTATTTTCTTTTTTTGTTGTTGTTATTATTACAATTACTATTATTATTATTATTATTATTTCCTCTTCCTCTGCTGTGCTATGAAACTGTCTTTATCTCAACCCACGGGTTTTACTTTTTTTTCCCCCCCGATTCTCTCCCCCATCCCACCAGGGCAGGGCGGGGCGGGGCAGGGTGAGCGAGCGAGTGACTGTGTGGTGCTTAGTTGCTGACTGGTGTTAAAACACAACACAGTGCCAGAGCTACAACATCATTGGCATAAGCAAAACCTGGTGGGATGAGTGCTGTGACTGGAGTGCTGTGATGGATGGTTATAGGCTCTTCAGGAGGGATAGGCAGGACAGGCAAGGTGGGGGGGTGGTGCTGTATGTAAGGGAGGGGTTGGATTGTATGGCGCTTGCAGTTAGTGATGACGCAGTTGAGAGCCCCTGGGTAAGGATGAAGGGGAAAGCAAATAAAGCGGATGTTGTTGTGGGAGTCTACTATTGATCACCCAGGCAGGACGACGACACCGATGAGTTATTCTACAAGCAATTAAGGGATATCTCTAGATCAGCTGCCCTTGTCCTTATGGGTGATTTTAACTTCCCGGACATTAACTGGGAATATCATACAGCGGACACAAGCAGGTCCAGGAAATTCCTGAAGCACACTGAAGATAACTTCTTGGTGCAGGTACTAAGGGAGCCAACTAAGAAAGGTGCCCTGCTAGATTTGTTGTTTGTAAACAGAGAGGGACTCGTGTGGGCAAAGTGGTGATTGGTGGCTGTCTTGGTCACAGTGACCACGAAGTAGTTGAGTTTCAAATTGTTGGAGATAGATAGGAGAAAAACTGCCAGCAAAACTTTGACCCTGGATATGGGGAGAGCAGACTTCAGGCTGCTGAAGGAGCTAGTTAGTAAGGTCCCCTGGGAATGTGCTTTTGAAAGTATTGGGGTCCATGAATGCTGGTCACTTTTTAAGAGCCATCTCTTAAGAGCATGGGAGCAGGCAATTCCAAAGTGTTGGAAGTCAAGCAAGCAGGGCAGAAGGCTGGCTTGGATAAGCAGGGATCATCATCTAGAACTTAGGCGGAAAAGGAAAGTGTATGGACATTGGAAGCAAGGACAGGCTACGCGGGAGGACTAAAGAGATGCTGTTTGCCACTGTAGGGAGAACATTCGTGCAGCCAAAGCTCGATGACAGTTCAAGCTGGCCAGCACTGTGAAGGACAACAAAAAGGGCTTTTTTAAATATGTCAACAGCAAAAGGAGGATGAGAGATAACATTGGTCTGTTACTTGATGAGGTGGTTCACCTCACAAATAGGGACATAGACAAAGCAGAGCCATTTAATGCCTTCTTTGCCTCTGTCTTTAACACCGATGATGGGCCCTGGGACCCCTGGAGCCCTGTGTTGGAAGACTGTGACTGGGGAGATGATAAACACCCAGCTGACCCTAAACTTGTTCGAGACTTGGTGCTCTGGCTGGATGCACATAAATCTATGGGGCCTGATGCGATTCATCCCAGGGTACTGAAAGAGCTGGCTGTTGATATCACGGGACCTCCATCCATTATTTTTCAATGGTCTTGGGAGTCTGGAGAGGTCTCAGTTAACTGGAAGCTGGCAAATGTTGTCCCAGGTTTCAAGAAGGGTAAAAAGGAAGACCCTGGTAATTACAGGTCTGTCAGTCTCACTTCAGTGCCTCGTAAAATTGTGGAGAAGGGAAGCCAGTAGATGTGGTTTCTTTTTGGATTTTAGCAAAGCTTTTGATACTGTCTCTCACAGTATCCTTCTGGACAAAATGTCCAGCACACAGCTAGACAAGTCCATAATATGTTGGGTAAACGTTTGGCTGATGGGTTGGGCTCAAAGAGTTATAGTAAATGGGGTTACACCAAGCTGGCGGATAGTCACCAGTGGGGTTCACCAGGGCTCAATTTTAGGGCCAGTGCTCTTTAATGTTTTTATAAATGATCTGGACACAGGAATCAAATGCACATTAAGTACGTTTGCCTGCCAATGATACTAAACTAGGAGGAGCTGTGGACTCCCTTGAGGTTAGAGAGGCCTTACAGAGAGATCTGGATAGACTAGGGAGCTGGGCAATTACCAACTGTATGAAATTTAACAAGAGCAAGTGCCGAATTCTCCACCTGGAACGGGGTAATCCTGGTTATATGTGCAAATTGGGGGATGAGAGGCTATAGAGCAGCCCTGCGGAAAGAGATCTGGGGGTTTGGGTGGATGGCAAGTTGAACATGAGCCAACAGTGTGCCCTGGCAGCCAGAAGGGCCAACCGGGTCCTGGGGTGCATCAAGCACAGCATAGGGAGCACAGGTCGAGGGAGGTGATTGTCCCACTCTACACTGCACTGGTGCGGCCCCACCTCGAGTACTGTGTGCAGTTTTGGGTGCCTCAATATAAGAAGGACATCAAGCTATTAGAGTGTGTCCAGAGGAGGGCGACCAAGATGGTGAAAGGTCTCGAGGGCAAGACTTATGAGGAGTGGCTGAGGTCACTTGGCTTGTTCAGCTTGGAGAAGAGAAGGCTGAGGGGTGACCTCATCGCAGTCTACAACTTCCTCAAGGGGGGGCAGCAGAGGGGGAGGTGCTGATCTCCTCTCTCTGGTGACCAGCGATAGGACATGAGGAAATGGTACGAAGCTGCGTCAGGGGAAGTTCAGGTTGGACATTAGGAAAAGGTTCTTCACTGAGGGGGTGGTCAGTCACTGGAACAGTCTCCCCAGGGAAGTGGTCACGGCACCAAGCCTGTCAGAGTTCGACGAGCATCTGGACGATGCTCTTAGTCATATGGTTTAGTGTTAGGTAGTCCTGCGAGGAACAGGGAGTTGGACTCGATGATCCTTATGGGTCCCTTCCAACTTGAGATATTCTATGATTCTATGACTGCTTTAGCCATCCTTAGGTTTTTATTCAATCCCTGATTTACAAGTGTGGCTGCAGCCCGTCCTCAGTTTGGACTTCAATCCTTGACTCAAGTTACCATTAAAAGCTCTTGCCAGAAGATTATAGGAATGGGTGGCTGGGGTAATAGAAGACCATACAATAGAAGTAATAGAAGTAATAGAAGACCATAGATTGCCGGGGCCAACTATATGAGATTCAACAAGGCTAAGTGCCGGGTGCTGCACTTGGGTCGCAACAACCCCATGCAACGCTACAGGCTGGGGGAGGAGTGGCTGGAGAGCTGTCTGACAGAAAAAGACCTGGGGGTGTTGGTTGACAGCCGCCTGAACATGAGCCAGCAGTGTGCTCAGGTGGCCAAGAGGGCCAATGGCATCCTGGCTTGTATCAGGAATAGTGTGGCCAGCAGGACCACGGAGGTGATAGCGCCCCTGTACTTGGCACTGGTGAGGCCAAACCTCGAGTACTGTGTTCAGCTTTGGGCCCCTCACTTCAAGAAGGACATTGAGGTGCTGGAGCATGTCCAGAGAAGGGCAACAAAGTTGGTGAAGGGTCTGGAGCACAAGTCTTATGAGGAGCGGCTGAGGGAGCTGGGGTTGTTTAGTCTGGAGAAGAGGAGGCTGAGGGGAGACCTTATTGCTCTCTACAACTACCTGAAAGGAGGTTCTAGCGAGGTGGGGGTTGGTCTCTTCTCCCTAGTAACAAGTGATAGGACGAGAGGAAACGGCCTCAAGCTGCGCCAGGGGAAGTTTAGGTTGGATATTAGGAAAAACTTCTTCACCGAAAGGGTAGTCGGGCACTGGAACAGGCTGCCCAGGGAAGTGGTTGAGTCCCCATCCCTGGAGGTATTTAAAAGACGGGTAGACGTGGTGCTCGAGGACATGGTATAGTGATGGACTTGGTAGCGATAGGTTAATGGTTGGACTCGATGATCTTAAGGGTCTTTTCCAACCTTAACAATTCTATGATTCTATAAAGCATTCCAGCCTTCCGCCTGAGTGGTTCTCAGTGGTTAAGGCAGTATGGCCAAATCTGGTGGCTTTAAATCATTTTTGTTCCGCAGTTGCGTTAAAAATGTTGGACTGGTGATATAGAGCTGGCCTGCTGAATTCAAGATTACTGCCTTGTTTTTCTTCATTATCTTTGGATACTTGGGAAGGACATAAGGGACCTATAGCATACAGGTTGCTTGCGCACAGAGGTTCCTTAGAAGTGTACTTGTTGCTGAGGTGAAACACAGATGAGGGGTAGCAATGCTTGTTTTTTCTTTCTGCTTTTCATCTCACTACTGAAGAAAAGGAGTGTCATCATGTGTGGTTTGCTTCTTTAGGGCAGTGTTTATAGCGTGACCTGGTCCTGGTGCCCATCAGGCTGTACAGATGCCAGTATGACTGTTGTTGATTTTTGTTCTGCAGAGCAGGAGAGAGAATAGGAGCTGTGATGCAAAAAGCAACAGGGATGAACAGATTTCTGTTAAGAACAGAACAGCAATTATTGGTTCAGATTGAGGATCCCTAGTCTTTTTTTTCCAGTAGTGCCTGTCAGTGCATATCTAGGGAAGAGCAAGCACTGAGCAAGTGCATATGACACTTCTCCATAATACTTTCCTAGCTGCTGACTATTTTCAGCTCAAGCAATTTCCTGAACATGGAAATTCATTCCTTGTGGTTTGAATGAATCTCTCTTCTAAATCTGTAGTGAATCTTTCTACCTAATACATGATTAGTCCCTCCTTGAACCCATATAAACTTATTGCATCTGCAGTATCCTTTGAAAGGAGTTCCACAAGTCTACTATTGACTTTTTTTTTTGTTTGGTTTTGACCTGGTCCCGCTTTCATGTGATGGTCCCTCGCTGTGGAGGAAAAGATACTGAACAGTTGATCCCCATCCACCTTCCCCATATTACTGACTTGTCAACTTCATATCACCCTTAACTTGCCTCTCTTTTGAGGCTGAGGCACCCTAGCCTATTTGTTCTTCATACAGGTGCTGTTTTGGATTCTCTTTGAACTTCTGAACCTTTTCCAGCTCTAATGCCATTTTACAGATGAAAGAGACTAATACTGCACATTGGTGAACAGATTGAATGTACAGTTGGTGTAGAGTCCATGGTGATTCTGTTTTCTTCTTTATGCCTTACCTGATGATTCCTAACACTTTGATTTGATAGGGATTGGACTGGAAGTCAGGAAACTTGGATGCTTTTCCTGCCTCACTTGTGTAGTCACTTGGCTTCTTAGTTTCTGCTGGTTCTCTAAACTTTTATGCCAGTGTGGTTAAGTGTGCACACTCTTAGGGAAAAGGATACCCAGTGTATGCACTTGTAGTGGCTGCCAGGGCCCTGTCTCTTTTGGGGAGCAAGGTATTATTACATAGTGGGGAATTGTAACATGGCGGTTTTAGAAAGGCTTTGGAGTAATTATATCTCAGTCCCCAGTAATTTTCCCTTGCTAGTTTTGTCACTATGAGAAATGAAATTATTGCTGCTTATTTCTGGTAGCCTGACTTGAGTCATGGGTGGATTTAAACTACCTACAATAAAAAGTGGAGGATTTCATAGACCTGTTAGACATTGCATGCTTAGTTAAGGCATCTGTTTATAAAGTTTATAAAGGCAAACTTTTTTAAAGCTGCATTGCTGCAGAAAGATGTAACAAGTAAGTAGTTCATTATACCTATTTAGCTGAGCAGTGTTTGTAACAATAATGGTTGATGCATTAATGTAGATTTTAAGAGCAATACCCACTTCTTTTCCAAGAGAAGGCTTAAGAATATTTATCTTGGAGACTTCTAAAAAACCCTGCTTATTTGTGTAATACCTTTTTAAAATAGCTAACCAGATGGATCCAGGGAATGCCTGTGCATGTCACATGTGTCTAATGCCTTTCCTTCTCCTGGGGCCAAATTACATTACATCGTATTTTATGATTACAAGACAGAATTTTAGTGGAACTTGGCCATATGGTTGAGTCATCTGTTCTCTTCAGTTTTGGAAGGATTATATTAGCATCTTCAAAAGACTGTTAAATATATTGGCTTTTTTAACCCAAAAAAATTTGGAAACCTTCTGCTGTCTCTGGCAATGAAAACTACCCCATTTTCAGTTTATTATTTATATAATCCTTTGCAGTTATTAACTTAATCTCTTAAAGATGCTGTTACAGGATGCAAAAAAGATGCTTGTATGTTATTTTGGGTTTCATATCTCATGAGATGGAAGGGAACCCCAAAGGTATGTGATGTGGATTCTTTAAAAAAACAAAACAAAACAAACCCCCCCAAAAAAACCAAACAAAAACAACAAACCCATTTTCTTTTCATTTTTTGTCATGACCCACAAAGCTCTTAGGCGTTATCATTTCTTTTTCGAAGACTTAAAAACTGTTACAAATCCTTGCTCTCTCTCTCTCACTCCACTCTTTCACATAAATTATTAAAAAGCATGTTTTGAAAAGGATGAGAATTAACTTGCTGCTGACTGGCCATTTGCTCCTGGGAACAGTCTGAATTCAGCAGTTATTCATTCATAGTTGTTGCATTAGATGCACTCCACAGAATCCAGCATGGCCTTGGTGTGCAGTCTCAATCTTTGAAAAGTATGTGGAGTAAACAGAACGTAATAGGCAGTGTGACTATCTAGGGATATTTGTCAGGTTGCTCTACTTGTAAGCATCAAAGGGGTAGGGTGGCTTTAGGGAAATGTTTTATAAGATTTATATCATTACTAGGCATTTCTCTCTCATGTTGGCCCCTCCATGAACCCTGACAAAGAGGTTATGGCTGTAACAGGGATGTTTTCGATGATGGGAAAGGGGCTGGTAGCACAGCAGGCCCACTTACTTTACATGGGATTGTGTGCTCTGTCTCCAAAGAGACTATGGGCACTGTACTGCCCTTCAGGATTTTATGCTTTGTGCATGTTTCATTGTAGATTTTTAATTTGCAGTGGCTTTGTACTGGGAAGGTAAAAATCTCTAGGTTGAGCTGCTGAGCTCTCTCATTATAGAAAACGTTCATGGATCTTGTGAAGAAATCAGAATATAAGCTAGGCAACCCTAAGTAGGGTTTCTTGATGTAGCAGCAACAGTATTCCTCACAGAGTGGGATCAAGACTACAACAGTCAAACCATTGGCGGCACTTCTCTCTGATAAGAAAAGAGTAACTTGATGATTGTGGCATGCAAATATAATCCAGCCTAGAAGTAATTAATAGGAGCCAAGTGAATCTTTAAGGGGGGGGAAAAAAAAAGTCTGTCTGTGGCTTCTGTCATCTGGTATGAATAATCCTAGCATATTTGGTGAGATCCAAATTAGCAAGAGCACTGTAGCAATAGCGCTTAGCGCTCTAGTAAATCACACATGGATAAGAATATTCAGATGAGAATGAGAGGGCTCTTTGTGTAGACTGGTCCATTAATACTGAGCTGGGGTGGTTTGTGCCAGATGGCAGATATCTCAATCACTGTTCAAACAGGCAAGAGTTAAACCCCAGCACTAGCTTGGGGCAGCAGTAGCCGAGTTTCCACAGGCTGCCTGGAGGATAGTGTACCAGCTGTGGCCCTGATCAGATGAAAGGTGAGGCCATCAATGCCTGCTGAACAGAAAATCTGCATAGGGCTGTGTGTGTTATTATTCATCCCTGTAGAGAAATGGAGCTCCTTCTGTAGATGAGGCCCAAGGGAAGAAACCAGGGTGAGTGCCTGCTTGCTCTTTCTGTCCTTTTATTTAAGGCCTGCCATGTGTGTGCAGTTGATGTTCCGCATACAGAGAGTCTGATGCATAAAAGACTTGTGTGATTCTCAGTGCATGTGATGTGGAGGATAAACAACGTGGGAAGATGTGGTGGTGTGAAATCTCACGTGCTCTTCTCTGGCTGCTGAAGTGGATTTTATTTTCATGCAAAACAATTGCTTGCTTTCCCAATTTCTGAAGTCCAACTGGGAATATATCTTAGGTATAACTTTCCTATGACTCTTGTATTATCCTTCATTGCACCCATGGAAGTTAAAGCAGCAAGCTAAGCTAAGCTTGCTGCAGCTTAAGCAGCTAAGCAGCTAAGCTTAAGCAGCTTAAGCAGCTAAGCTTGCTGCTTTAATATTTGATTTTGGAGACTGACAAATATTAGATCTAGAGGTCAATCCATGGCACAAACATCCTTCAGTGGCCTCATGAAGATCAGATAGATAGTGAAACTTTTTTGACTTCTTTTGTAGTCATGAAGTACTTTTAGAGATTGAGTTGAGCCCTTGAAGACTCCAAACAAAATAATTTCTTGGAATAGGGATTTGTCTCTGTATGCACTGTGTTTTGTTTGGCTGTGTCATGGGCTTCAGAATAGAAGGCTATAACCCAGTAACAGTGGATGTGTCCTTTACAAGAATGACAAATTCAACTATAAATAGACTGTGTTTCTACTCTGAATAGTTTTGAGATTTTAATATATATTTTGTTACAAATTTTAAAATTGTATTGCTTCCTACAATGGCATTCTAGTAGGTATAAGAAATAATGTGAAGTGGTTTTAAAAACAACCATCTAAGATGTTTTCTGGTGCTTGTGGAGAATATTAAGATGGTGGAGCTTTGTCAAGTAATCTACTTTAGTCTTGCTAGTAGAAAAAAAAAAAGGGAAACAGCTTTCATTGTGAGCTGTGATATCATGTGGATATTTGTAATACAAAAATAAGGTGCCACGGTGGCTGGTACCTTATGAATACATCTTACAGCAGTGGTAACACTGATCAATTAATGTAATTCTGGACTGTGTGCAGTTCTGCTTGGTGTTAAATTTTTGTTCTTGTCTGCAGACTTCATAATTAGCCTTTGTGTCTCTGTTCCCCTTTGCAAAATAATGGTGAGGAGAAAAGGGCAGCAGCTCTAAAATTAATGAAAACCAGCTTACTATGCAGAAGTGGCAAGATAAGCAATGTTTGGAGAGGTTTAGCAGTAGACAGGAGGAAAGATGGATCCATGGGTCTACAAAGTGCCAGTCCTAATAAGTGAGGTAATGTTGCAGTTGAGTGGGTTCCAGCAGGGTGGATGTCCATTTGCCCATCTGGATCAAGAAGATCCATCAAGTACCTGTGTTCTCTGACTAAATTTACTAATCAACAGAAACTGGAGGGTGTTACTAAAAATCTGGGTGGATGTAGTCAGCTCACATACTCATACCAATAAATAAGTGGTGCTGAATTTAAAAACAATCCACTAAGGAAGTGGTATGTGTATGGCATTGAATGTTGAAAGTTGACAGGCTGTTTCTGTCACTAACCAGAGAGTTCAGATGTATACCCTGGTCATTAGGCACACTCTGATCCTCACAGACCATTGTGTCTAACACAGTATTGCAGACTGCAAGACAGTCAACACAATAGCTGAATAAACAAACTTTGCTTGCATAGTTGGCATTGTCCCTGTATCTTACAGCCTGCTTATCACTGAAATATATTTACCAGATAAAACGTGAGATTAGATTGCCCAGCCGATTTCACTTTAAATCTCATGATTTCTCTTTTTCCCAACTGACTGTGAAGCAGTTGTGCAGCAGAAATCCTGAAGACTTGAAAGGCTAAATGTCCCTTATGTGAGTTGCAATTTGACCTTGATACATAGCTAAAATCTGTTGATTCAGTAGTTCTTCAATCTTAAAACTTTGTTAGAAAGCAGTCTTTTCCATGTGTCTCATGCTGATGATCAGATTCTTGTTTATATATTTTTATTTTTAAGTGTAAGGAAAACCTGAGGATTCTTGGTGGTCCTTGGATAACTATTTGAGAAGTGTGGGGATTTTTTAAGTCTGTGTTTTGACACCCCATGGATTTTTTTTTTGAAGGAAAGAGCTGCCATGTGTACAGCAGTAAACAGTAGTCTATTAGATGTATTTTGGTTTTAGTAACATTTACTGAGTAATTTCAAGATGAGAAGGAACAGTCATATGAGTTCATTGTAGCTCAAATCTTTAGAACTATGAGAAAAGGCAGAACAATGGGAGATGGTCACTTCAAACAGGATTGATTTAGCTTTTTTATTTTTAAACAGTCCCTTATGTTGTGGTTTTTTTTCCTGTGTTAAGATAAACATTGTTTCATTTATACAAATATACACAATTAATTCTTGGCTTTACCTTCTTCTGTCTTATTGAGAATGATCAGTTGCATGTGGTGTGGTTACTTCTACATCCTTCACTATCTGAAAGTAAAGATAAATCTCCAGTTGCTGTATCAGTGATGTGCGAGGTGATAAACAATGGGCAGTAGTTGGACATATTGCCAATGCTCTGGCTGTATGTTACTAATGATTTAGATGTAGTTTTTCTTATTTTGTTCTAATGCCTCGCATGTTGTGAGCTTTTTGCTCATCACTTTTCCTTTATCTCCACTGGAATGAAATTGATTACTTGAAAACAGCAGTGATTGCTTAAAAGAATATAGAAGCCCTGATGTACCTAGATATGATGTTAACAGGAAATCTCACTGTTTCTCAAATGCAAAGATTCAGAGAATCATAGAATCATAGAATACCAAGTTGGAAGGGACCTCAAGGATCATCTGGTCCAACCTTTCTAGCACAATCTAGACAAGATGGCCCAGCACCATGTCCAGCTGAGCCTTAAACGTGTTCAGCGTAGCGGAGTCAACTACTTCCCTGGGGAGATTATGCCAATGATTGACTGTTCTCATTGTGAAAAATTTCCCTCTCGTGTCCAATCGGAATCTCCCTGGGAGTAACTTGTACCCGTTACCCCTTGTCCTCACCATGTGACTCCTTGTAAAAAGGGAGTCTCCATCTTCTTTGTAGCTCCCCTTTAAGTACTGGAACATGGTGATGAGATCACCTCTATGCCTCCTTTTCTCAAGGCTGAACAAACCCAGCTCTCTCAGCCTATCCTCATATGGCAGGCTTCCCAGACCCTTGATCATCTTGGTGGCCCAAGATTGATTTCTTTTATCTTGTTAAAAGGCTTAAAAGTAGTATCTGAAGGAAAAATACATCGTGGCTTTTACTAGGAAGTGAAATGAGCAGCATCTGTGAGCTGTGTGCCTCCCAACCCACGCAGAACTCCACTACGTGCCTTTAAGCTCACTAGATGTGTATTCCTTGGTCTGTGGACTGTATTATGCTCTCTTGGCCTCCCTTGCAGACTTCTGGGCTCAGCCTCTTCATTTTCTTACTCTTACAGAAATGAAATCTCACAGTTTTTATGAAGAGGCTGCTTATCTCTATTAACTGTGCAGATTCCCTATGCTGACTGTATGGCTACTCTGTACTTAAAGCCTGTCTGAAATTGTGAAAGCAAACACAGGTTTGTCAAAAATCCCCCCACAAAACCCAAGAAACTTACAAGAAACACAAATATCTCAGCAAAACAGCAAACTCTTAAATGCATTTCTTTCCATTTTCATTGCCTTCTTGGAGCACAGCTCACAGCCTGCTGCAAATTCCAGTCATTATTTAAGCAAAGACCACACTAACATTTTTGTACAACCTCCCCCCCCCCCCCCCCCACTTGTAGTCTCAGATTACCATTTCAGTCAGGTCATCTTTCCCCTTCTCTGCTGGTGAAAGACCCTTTAATTTCACAGCTCATAGTCCCTTTTTGCCAGGAAGCTTTCCGCGCAGCCTCACTGGCTGATAGAAGCGCCCTGCTGAGTGACTTGCTGTTCAGTTGCATTATTCTGGGGTTCAGCATGAAAAAATGGTTTGCTTGGATAATAATCATTTCTTTATCCACAGAAGCCACCCAATGAATGGGTAATTATCAAAGTTTACTGACAATCTACTATTACTCTTTTGTTACCATTCCTTGTTCATTCACTCCAACTGCTTCCTGCCTTCCCCATGGTGCTTTTATCTCCTGTTCAAACGGAATTCATGGTCTGACACAAATACAGTCTCCAGTGTCAAACAGACCTCGTGCGCTTTGCGTGGACAATTACCCCAACTAGGCACATGTCACGGATGAGTGGTTAGGTCACTTAAAGTATCACTGTCAAAGATATTTGCAAATAGTGATTTTAATAGAAATTTATAAAAGTGTGATTTAACAAAGTTCAATGGCAAGGTTCACTCTATTACTTATTAAATGAATGGAATATATATAAAGAAAAAAAAATAGCTAGCAGCAGGTTAAGGTCTATTCACAGTTAAAGAGACAATCACAGGAATTTAGCAGCAATTAATCATTGGTTAATTTAGCATCTATAAAGTGATTAGATAGGATTTACTACAATATTTGAATTGATTCACACACACACAATATGCATATAAAGGTACCTGTTAAAAATTCCCCTCGAGTTCAGTGAAATACTCATTTCAAATATTGTCTCAATGAGCGAAGGTTGAGCCTCGAAGGGGGGGGCAGGCAGAGTTCAGCCCAGGTCCTGTTGCCAGGCCTCTGTACTATGCAAACGTAAGAGTTGGCAAACTCTGAGAGGCATCCCACTCAGAGGAAGATGCTGGCACAGCCTGCTGCAGTCCAGGAGAGCTCAAAGGGTCTCACTTGGTACTGCTGTTTTATAGGGTCGTGAGATGATTGACTTTAGGCATCAGTAAATTTCCATCCTGTTGTCACAATCCGGGTCAGTAATTACTGGAGTTCTCAAAAATTCCAGTGACACTGGTACAGATCCACCCATACTGATCCGCCCGAGTTACGACCAAGATAAGATATGTTCCAAGGCTGTCGGGGGTGACTGATTATTCCTGGTACGGTCAGCGCTGCTCCCACCTTAGCCATGCAAGAGTTCCTGATATGGTCAAGGGACGCTTAACCGTCAAACTCATTGCACAAAGGTCAAGTCTTGATGGGAATTACTGAGATCATAAAGGGGGGGGGGGGGGGGGGGGGGAAGATGCACCACCACAGCACAGTAGCACAAGAAGCAAGAGGACAATGGATTAACGCTTCTGGTTGTAAAATATTCACAGGTTACTTGCATTGCTGCTACTGTTTCGCCTTTAAAAATGCATGTGTAAGCGCTGTGAGCTGCAAATGTTTTGTCTTATGTAAAAATAATTAATATTATTAGCCATCAGTCACCTAAAATAGGGAATGTGGATGGCCAAGTGAAGCTGGAAAAACTATTTCTGTTGTAGCAATTAGTGACATTTAGATACTATTGCTATAAATTACTTTCAAAGCCATTGTCACGCTTTGCTTTTTTGACAACTTAATTAGAGGTCAAGACTACTTGTGGTAAAGTTAATGAACATTACATCTTTTGGCATGGCCTTCAGGGCACTGCATCAGTGGAGTGCAGTGCAACAGAGGTCAGCTTGCAATGCCACTGGTGCCATATATGCTCCATGGGCAGATTTTGAAAGGTACAGAAAAGAGCTGGAGCCGCAGCAATTGAAAGGGGCCTTGGAGGCAGCAGTTCTGGCATTTGCTAAGCTCTGAATGTCCTGGGAGCTGCTGCCACAGACTTGGACAAGCTGTTTCTGATAAGTTCAGCAACATCTTGCCCCTCTGCAAGGGAGATTTCCACTCCCACCACGCAAGTTTGCTACTGGCAAATACAGTCTCTAAATTGGGGATGGAGGGCAGGGAAAGGTGTAGGCTACTTACCCACTTATCACTGACCCCTGAGTTATAATGTTTTCAGGTAAGCCATTCTTTTGAGAAAAGCCATTGTCTGTTGTTTTAAGTTTGAGGGATGTTTTGTTTAGTGAATGCATTCCCTACAATAGGATTGTTCTTGGTTTTAAGACTCTCTTGGGAAGTCCATCACATGCAGACTTTCGTGTATGACCTTGTGATATAGCAGTGTTCAGTGTCTTTGCCATGTGATTGTTTGTGATGCCAATCTTTAAGTATTCCTTTCCTTTTCAGACAGTGAGTTGCTGAGTTTGAAATTATCAAGAATTTCAGTTTGCTACTCAGCTTCCCTGCAGTTCTGATTTCAGTGGAGATAACACTGTCTCCAGTAGGTTTGCAATAATGCAAGGTCACTTAAATCATCTTCTGTAGGCTGCCTGCCAAAGATAAAGAAACACAGTTGTCCAGTTAATGTTTACTCAGGTCTTTGCACATGGAAAACACTGTGTACAAATGCTAAGTAGAACTATTGTTATATGTTGTCATTTCTTGCGTGACATTTACTGGTAATCTCAAAGACAACTGAGGTTTAATATCCTGACGTGGTGGTGATGAAAAAAGTCGGTACCTTTTTTAACATCTTTTAATTCTTGAGCTTCTCCTCTGGAAAGGAAAATGTTCACTTTGTGACAGAGAAAACTGCGTAAAATAGGTAATGCAAGCTTAAACTACAAAAAATGGGCTTTGATATGAAGGTTTATCTTTGGACTCAAAGCAATTTGTCAACTAAACACACTGTGTGTGATCCCAGTGATGAAGGATTTTTACTGGGCACTTTCAGCCCCAAGTGTATAGTAACTACTTTATTAGTATCTTGCAACCATAGAATCATCCCTAGGTTTGCAGAGGAAATAACCTGTGCATAGAGGAAGCTTAGAGGAGCCACACAGTCAACAACTGTCAATACAATTACTGTTGGTAACCGCTGCTAAAGTGTGTGTCTGTGCCTGATGGAGCTGCAGTTTTGACAGTTTGACCTATCTTGATGGTGATCATTGAAGGTATTGTGAGCATTCTTCTTTTGGCTTGATTATTGTGCACTTTTTAATGACTAATCATAAACTGATGGTATAAATCAAGTCAATCAGTTCTCTCCTGCACTCTGCCCCACTCCATTTGTTTCAGCTTTCAATGGTAATAAATGTGTGCAGGATCATTCAGGAGAGCCTGGGCACAGTGGTGGTACTAATAATCTTTCTCACTTCTTTTTCTTTTACCTCAGACCAATGAGTGGAATAAGAATGATGATCGGCTGCTGCAGGCAGTGGAGAATGGTGATCCTGAGAAAGTGGCTTCATTGCTGGGTAAAAAGGGAGCCATTACCACCAAACAAGATAGTGAGGGCAAAACTGCGTAAGTCCAACTTAAACTTGTGATTTAAGCACAAGGGAGGGGGAAAAAACAGCCTTGGATGTGCATGCCACAGGAATTAAGAACCAGAGACCATTCTGGAGACCAAATTAAGTTTTCTTTTTCACCTGAAGCACAATACATTCTGGAAAGTTTCTTTCTGTTAGTCTATATTTGTAATTCTACATTTAAAATTCCATTTTAGAATCACAAACCCATTGAGGTAACTTGAAGCTGGATTGCTGGGTAGATTGGGGCCATTTTAGGACAGGGCATTTTGGAACTCGGGAATTTCATAGCACACTGCAGACTGCGTGCTCCAAAAGGCATTAATCTTTGGGACTATTTTTTCCCATGCACATGAGTTTAGTGACATAGAAATGAAGATAAATTTTCTAATGGGTTAGTTTGAACTGAAACTATGGTGACTGGGTTTTAAAATATTGCAGATGCTAATGATTCATGCAACTGTTCCTTGTTTTGATTGAAGTTTGGCAATGAAAGTTTTGAGTGAACAAGATTCCTCTTGCAGTTTCAATATATTTCATATATAGCATTTTCTTCTTATATTCTTCCTCTTGTTCTCCTGTAAACATTCTGAATTGTGGAAGATAAAAGACACCAGTAAGAAAATTACAGCCAAGAGATTGCTATCCTTAACTTTCTTATGGCATAGAAAGATGATTAAATGGATAAATGAGAAATAGGTATCCCATGACAGAACCAAAGCCTTCATAAAATTCTGGATAGATGGGGAGAAAGGAAAACAGTTTCTAGTCTTGGGAAAGGCAGCACAAGGCAGCTTACACCAAATAATAAGTTCTAACGAATTACCTCTGGGTTACATTTATTGAGTCACACTCTGTTTCTTGCTTGGTCTGTTTGTTTCCTACATCTGCTCTATTCCTGTTCTGCATCTGAGGAAACTGAATGATGGCAGTGACTCATAATGACCTGCAACTTCTTACTGCAGAAGTCCAAGTCCTCTAATTACTTCAAGTGGGCTTTCTCCACACTTTAATATGTTTTTAATTTAAAGAAGTTGCATACGTGTGTTTTTCTTCTGAACATAATCAAAGCATGACTTCCATTGAATCTTCTGAATTACAGCTATGTCTAGCATCTCATGTTTTTACAGTCAACATAACTTTAGAGCTAGATTCTTAAGCTGCACTGTATCCAGTGTAACGCCTATTTTGCAAGTTTCATATATAATTTGATACTATGAATTTTTTCTAGGGAACCAACCAAGACTGAAATGATCAATGAGTATGCACAAGCCTCTTACCTCTAAGAAATGGGATTGTTGTAACTGTAGGGATCTGGTGCAATGATTTTCAGCTTTACAGGGATACACTACAAAATTCCCCTTTTTTTCCTCTTTATTTGCAACTACAAAGAAGTTGATTACCATATATTTATATTAATGATGCAGTTACTAATAATGCAGATACAAGTACTTCTTTTAATTGCTTGGAACAAATGTGAATTAATGCTATGAAGATCTCTGCTTTTGCTTGTTCCATATAATCATTTAATTGTCATTTACTTTTTTAGGTATTTCTGTGTAGTGGTTTAAAAGAAAGCTTGAGAGAGAATGAATAAAAATAGTATTGCTGTGATACAGAAATACAGTTTGTCAACTCTCATTCTGTTTCCAGTACTTTGGGAAACTTAGAAATAGCCTGAGCAGGTCTGCTTTCTCAGTTTTGAAAGAAAAGCTCCAGGCAGCTTTCCGGCCACTCCTCCCCAAGCCTGTAGCGTTGCATGGGGTTGTTGTGACCCAAGTGCAGGTCCCGGCACTTAGCCTTGTTGAATCTCATACAGTTGGCCCTGGCCCAACAATCCAGCCTGTCCAGGTCCCTCTGTAGGGCCTTCCTACCCTCCAGCAGATCAACACTTCCACCCAACTTGGTGTCATCTGCAAACTTACTGAGGGTGCACTCAATCCCCTCATCCAGATCATCAATGAAGATATTGAACAGGACCGGCCCCAATATTGAGCCCTGGGGAACACCACTCATGACCGGCTGCCAACTGGATTTGACTCCATTCACCACCCCTCTCTGGGCTCGGCCATTCAGCCAGTTTTCTACCCAGTGCAGAGTGCACTTATCCAAGCCATGAGCAGCCAGCTTCTCCAGGAGAATGCTGTGGGCGACAGTGTCAAAGGCCTTACTAAAGTCCAGGTAGACAACATCCACAGCCTTCCCCTCATCCACTAAGCGGGTCACCTTGTCATAGAAGGAGACCAGGTTAGTGAAGCAGGACCTCCCTTTCATAAACCCATGCTGGCTGGGCCTGATCCCCCGGTTGTCCCGCACGTGCCGCGTAATGGCACTCAAGATGATTTGTTCCATGACCTTCCCTGGCACCGAGGTCAAGCTGACAGGCCTGTAGTTCCCCAGATCCTCCTTCTGACCCTTCTTGTAGATGGGTGTCACATTAGCTAACTTCCAGTCATCTGAGACCTCCCCGGTTGACCAGGACTACTGATAAATGATGGAAAGTGGCTTGGCCAGCTCCTCTGCCAGCTCCCTCAGTATCCTTGGGTGGATCCCGTCTGGCCCCATGGACTTGTGAACATCCAGGTGGAGGAACAGGTCAGTGACTGCCACCTCTTCAACAACTGGGACTTCATTCTGCATCCTATCTCCATCTCCCAGCTCAGGGGCCTGAAAACCCCGAGGATGACCAGTCTATTAAAGACTGAGGCAAAGAAGGCATTAAGTACCTCAGCCTTCTCTTCATCCTTTGTGGCAAAGTTTCCCTCTGCATCCAACAAAGGAGGGAGATTCTCCCTGGCCCTCCTTTTGTCGCTGATATATTTATAAAAACTTTTTTTGTTGTCTTTAACGGTGGTGGCCAGTTTAAGTTCCAGCTGGGCCTTTGCCTTTCTAATCTTCTCCCTGCATAACCTAACAATATCCTTGTAGTCCTCTTGAGTCACCTGCCCCTTCTTCCAAAGGTGGTAAGCTCTCCTTTTTTTCCCGAGTTCCAGCTGAAGCTCTCTGTTCAGCCAGGCCGGTCTTCTCCCCCGCCTGCTCGTCTTACGGCACGTGGGGACGGCCTGCTCCTGCGCCTTTAAGACTTCCTTCTTGAGTAACATCCAGCCTTCCTGGACTCCTTTGCCCATTTTATTATATAATGAGGTGGGATGAGTGGCATAAAGGACATCACTGTTCAAAAAATAAATCAGGTTTTAAATAACTTTTGAGAGTCTTTCCTTGTACGTAATAATATTTATCTTAAAGGTAGCTATTGGAAGAATACAGACTTACTACAGTTGTTATACTGTTGTAGTTGAGAAAGCAAGCCATAGAAATGGTTTAGATAGCTGATCTTCAAAACTGGAGAAGTCAGGTGAGCCTAGTGCCTATGAAATGGAAGAAGAATTGATTAACATCCTCCCTTTCTTGGTTCCACATTGCTATAAATCCTCTAGGAGACCTTTGAAATTCAAGCAGTCTCTACATTATTTTCTTGTGCACATTGGGGGTCCTCAGTTTAACACCATGCTCTAGAAGATGTTTCTTTTGCACAGACTGTGTCATCTCTTAAAATTGCCCAAACACTTAAGTAGAAAAGCATACTAGCATATTGTCTTTTGAAAATTGTACCAGGATAGGAGCTGCAAGATGGGTCTAGTGCCTGAGGATTGTCACCTCTCTAGGAATGGAGTTCATTGGTGTTCCAGTGATCTGATATGATCCCTGACAGAAAATATTTTTTTTTATTTACTTTTATCATGATATTTAATTTATGGTGGTCCAGATGGTCACAACATCTAGGTTTCAGAGCATGGACAAAATAAAGAAGACCACAGTGACCTCTACCTGTGTTTTATTTCTAGCTAACAGATGGCTGAAATCTGGTTCTTATTCCAAAATTTCTTTTGAAGTTTGTTTCCATGGGAGATTTGGGTGTAAAAGCTTTTGTCTTTCCAAAACTTTCCTGAAGTTCTTTTCAGGTTCAAATCCTGATTGTTCCTTTTTGTTCCTCCTCTCCCCTGCAGCATTGTTATGAATATAATTCAATTAATATGTTGATATTAAATTTCCTGAAAAATTACTTTCCACTTTAGTCTAACTCTTAGAAATGTTAATGAAACATCTGGGCATGGTTGGGCGAAACCGTCCTCTGCCAGGATAGTAAATTGGGCTAATTAACTTTCTATTACATTCAGTATGAGCCAATTGTTAATGTACAGTGAGAGGAAATGCTCGTATCTCCATAATGGAGGAGCAATACTTAACTTTGATTTTATAATTTTGCAATACATGAAAAAAATCCACATTTCATGCAAACATTACTGTATTGAGAATCATGCAGGCTTTTAAATGAGATCTGTGGAGTGGAATTCATGTCAATGGTTTGTTCCTGTCTCTTGACTGAAACTCTGTGTAGATAATTTCTGATGGTTTTGAGTACATGACCCCTCACTTAGACTTGGAGATGCACCATGATCTAATTTTTAGTTCTTAGCTATATTTTTGACAGGACTTGAAATCAACAACGTTCTATTCAAGTTCTATTATATGCATTTTTGAAGCAAATTTTTGTAAGACATTTTAGTATTTTTATACCTTCATGTTATTAAAAAAAAAAAAGTGAGGCCATCTTCTGAAGAGACAGAAATTAATGTTCTTTAGTAGGGCTGTCATCTCAGAAGAAAGCAAGTTGCCTTCTGAAGGGCCCCTGTACACATGTTCAGATAGCCTGTGAGCTGCCCGTTCCACTCCTGCTCACGGGTGGGATTGGCCAAACCTGTAATGAGCATCAGGCAGCCACTGGAATTCCCTGTAAAGCAGCTCCATTCGCAGAGTTGCCAAATACCCAGATTTTACCAGACCTGGCCAGGTTTCAAGAAGTTTGTCAGTTGCTTGGATCAGAGCATAGCCTAGATGGTTGGAAGTTTTTGTATGCCTGGCTTGAAACAGCTGCAGCTTGGCTCACGTGGAAGCAGAACCCAGTGCCCCACTTCCGCGTGACGAATGTTGTGGCTGCTCCTTGCACTCCTCTTATCTGAGCTGGCGGGGAGCATGAGGGAAGCATGCCTCTCATGGGTCAGGCTAGAACCAGGCTTTCTGTGGCTGGAGGGGACAGGTCTAAGGCTGTAGTTGTTTTTCAGATTTATATCTACATAATGGGCTGCAGTTGGTTTATGTTTTTCAAAGACTTATGCAACCAAATGAGCTATACATGTAGATTTTAATTACACCAACTGGCTGCTACTGGCTTAAAAAAGTACTCCAATCTAGGAAGGGAAAGGGAACAGACAGCTAAAACAGAGCAACATGCAAACATTGGACTTCTTTAATTTTTTTTAGCTTCAAAATGAAGTCTCAGGCAATAGAATATGCTGGTGGCTGCTTGTTTATCATCTGGTTTATATATCACTCTGCATTTTCTGCTATCCGCTTTACAGGTGCATTCTGTGTTAGGAAAATACTAACTGGAAAATGTAGGAAAGCTCTGAAGTTGGCCGTTCCTGCACGTGTCTATGTTCCAGTCCCTACTCTTCTGCAGAAATGCAGAGTCTTAAAAGCTTTAGTATAGTTATTCTGAAATGCTAAATAAAAATATATTGCCATAATCATTTAAAGAGTTTCTAAAACAAATGTTAAAAGGTCATCTTAACCAGTAGTCTCTGAAGAATGTGCTACTAGTAGATTAATTGCTGTAAGTACATATTATTGCATTCGGTTTGTAATTCCCCTATGAAGTAAGAGAAGTTCACTTTATACAGTTTAATAAAAAATCCAAATAGTTCTGTTGCTTCAAATCTGAAAAGATCTGAAGTATAATAAGTGTAAAAGTCACAGAAACTTCAAACACCACATATAATCCTGAGCTATATTTTGTCGACATCCCTAATGTCACATAAGGAGATCCATGCTCTTTGGTTCTTAAGCACTGTATGCAGTTCTTAAGCCTTGCTGGATTTTTATGCAACAAAAATATTTTCTTACATTAACTTTTACCCAGTTGTTCTCAGCCTTTCCAGCCTTTTCCTGGCCTCTTGTTATGCTAACATGCTTTGGGATTTCCTTGCTCTAATTTCATGACTTTTCATGTACTAAGGTGGTTATTAGCTTTTGCTGGCCCATAGGCAGCAATACCAAGTGGGTTGTGTTGGAGGACGGAGGCTGAGGGAGACACTAGTCATTGCTCTCATTGTTGGGCTTAATTTTAACTTTGAACTCTATTCTGGCCTTGCAAGAAAGTGCAGCAGATTGGTAGATGGTTTTACCTAACTCAGGGAGGAAGTTACATTGATCTGGACATATCCATGGCATCCTCAGGGATTTCACCCTATGCTAAAAAGATGTTTTGCCAGAAGGTATATATATTGAGAAGCTAACTTTGCACCTCTTTGGGCTTTAGATGTGGGATGTGTTTTTTAAAGAAACGATCAGAAGGAAGCTTCCCCACTCCTCTGCCTTCTTCCATCCCTCTGAACTTGGCTGTAGAGGCACAGGTGACTGCTCTCATTTCTAGGCTCTTTAAGCTTTTCAAGACTTAAGTGTTTTTTCTACTTTGCCTGTTTTCCTACCCTACAAAACCAAAAATAAAAGTAGCATTTCAAAACTTCATACTTTCTGTCAACACCTAGGAGTGCCCTGAAGCTCACCCTTGGGAGAATATCTGTTGTAATTTGCTGATGTTAGTTACTGAGGGGCTTTAAAAATAGATGCTCTGCAGGAAACTTCACATGATAAATTTAAATTGTAAGCACTTATGTTTACAATTAATGGTACATGGAAGAAAAGTCTATACGTTTCAGACTTGAAGTGGGAGTTTGTGGTAATAGAGTTTGCCAAAGAAAACTGTGTATGAAAATGGAACTACTGGAACACAACCTAAGAATGAAAAGTATAAAGCTTCTGGGGATCCTAGAAATCTCTCTGAAGAGCAGCTGGGTGGATATTTTTGCTGAGTCTGAAGGCTAAAATTAGGAGTCTGTAGCTTGCCAGCTCCTGTGTTGCATGATGCAATTGCTTCTTTCCTATTAAGAAAACAGCTGTTCAGCAGGCTTGCCTTTTATTAATGTCCTATACCTCGAGGTGTGTATGATTGAAACAAGACTCCTTATGCTATGGGGCAAAGCTGGAAACTTTATATGAAAACTGCATTGTATTGTTTTTTTGTTTTGTGTGGGGTTTTTTTGAAAGCTGTTTCATAATATATGCTAACACAGAAGCAGCATGTAGGGTTTTTGCTAGAGGGTTTTGTGCGTATTGGGGAAGGGCAGATGCCATCTCATGTTTAAATAGAAGATAGGAGAACACAGGCTGTGTGCATTGCTTCACTTTGCAGTGGCTGGTGCTAAGGGGGAGAGAGGGGAAAAAATCTCCCACAGTTCCTAGTAAATCCATACCTGCCTATATCAACTTTCTTAAAATCTTAACCTGCTTGTACTCCAGAAGATTTTATAGTATCATAGAATCATAGAATACCAGGTTGGAAGGGACCTCAAGGATCATCTGGTCCAACCTTTCTAGCACAATCTAGACAAGATGGCCCAGCACCCTGTCCAGCTGAGCCTTAAACGTGTTCAGCGTAGCGGAGTCAACCACCTCCCTGGGGAGATTATGCCAATGATTGACTGTTCTCATTGTGAAAAATTTTCCTCTTGTGTCCAATCGGAATCTCCCTGGGAGTAACTTGTACCCGTTACCCCTTGTCCTCACCATGTGACTCCTTGTAAAAAGGGAGTCTCCATCTTCTTTGTAGCTCCCCTTTAAGTACTGGTACACGGTGATGAGATCACCTCTAAGCCTCCTTTTCTCAAGGCTGAACAAACCCAGCTCTCTCAGCCTATCCTCATACGGCAGGCTTCCCAGACCCTTGATCATCTTGGTGGCCCTTCTCTGGACCCCCTCCAGCCTGTCCACATCTTTTTTTGTATAACGGGGACCAGAACTGTACACAGTATTCCAGGTGTGGCCTGACAAGTGCTGAGTAGAGTGGGATAATGACTTCTTTATCTCCGCTGGTGATGCCCTTGTTGATGCAACCCAGCATCCTATTGGCCTTCTTGGCCGCAGCAGCACACTGTTCACTCATGTTGAGCTTCCTGTCCACCAGGACCCCCAGGTCCCTTTCCACGGAGCTGCTCTCCAGCCAGGTGGATCCCAGTCTGTGCTGCACTCCCAGATTATGTTTTCCCAGGTGCAAGACCTTACACTTGTCTTTGTTAAACTTCATAAGGTTCTTGTTAGCCCACTCTTCCAGCCTATCCCGATCTTCCTGCAGGGTGGCTCTCCCTTCCAGAGTGTCTACTTCCCCACTCAATTTGGTGTCATCTGCGAACTTCATCAGGCTACACTTGATCCCGTTATCCAGATCGCTTATGAAGATATTGAATAGCGTTGGGCCCAATATCAATCCCTGGGGGACCCTACTTGTGATGGGTTGCCAGTTTGAAAAAGAGCCATTTACCACCACCCTTTGGGTGCGGCCCGCCAGCCAATTCCTCACCCACTGCACAGACCTCTTGTTGAGGCCATAATGCATCAGTTTCTCTAGGAGGAGGCCATGGGCAACCGTATCGAAGACCTTGGAGAAGTCCAGGTAGACAACGTCCACTGCTTGCCCCATGTCAACCGAGCAGGTCACTCTATCATAGAAGGCCACCAGATTTGTCAGGCACGATCTGCCCTTGGTGAAGCTGTGTTGGCTTTTCCCAATCACGTGCTTCATTTGACTTGTGATGGCCCCCAGGAGGATTCACTCCATAACTTTCCCGGGGATTGAAGTAAGAGCGATGGGCCTATAATTACCCGGATCCTCCCTTGAGCCCTTCTTGTAGATAGGGGTAACATTCGCCTTCCTCCAGTCCTCTGGGACATCCCCCGATCTCCACGACTTCTCGAAGATTATAGAGAATGGCCCTGCAATGACTTCAGCCAGCTCTCTCAACACCCTCGGGTGGATGGCGTCAGGGCCCATTGATTTGTAGGGGTCAAGCTCCTGTAATAATTCACATACTAACTCCTCCTTCACTGATGGTGGGTCTATGTTTGGATCCTCCTGGATTTTCATTCCCAGTGCCTGGGATCCAACAGTGTTGGTAAAGACAGAGGTGAAGAAAGTGTTGAGAACCTCTGCCTTTTCAGCATTGTTGGTGACTGATTCACCTCTCCTGTTTAACAGTGGGCCTATGTTTTCCTTCTGTTTCTGCTTGCAATTTACATACCTGAAGAACCCTTTCTTGTTATTTTTGCCATCTCTGGCCAGTTCCAATTCAAGCTGAGCTTTTGCTTTTCTAGCTGCATCTCTGCACACTCTGGCAATGCCCTTGTAGTTCTCAATGGATAATCTTCCACTTCTCCATCTCTGGTACGCATCTCTTTTGGTTTTAAGCAGACCCAGGAGCTCGTGGCTGAGCCAAGGGGGCCTCTTGCTCCGCTTCCTTCCCTTTCTTTTATAGGGGATAAACTGGTTTTGTGCTTCCAAGAGAGCATTCTTGAAGAACTCCCAGCACTCGCTGGCTCCTTTATCCTCCATGGAAGCTTCCCACAGAATCCCTCCCAACTGAGCTCTGAGCGAGCTGAAGTTTGCTCTTCTAAAATCTAGAACCCTTGTCTTGTTGCTAACCTTCAGCATGCTCAGCCGGATCCCGAACTCCACAATATTGTGATCACTGCAGCCAAGGTTGTTACTGACCGAGATATTACAAAGCAGGTTTTCTTGGTTTGTGAATTGCAAGTCCAGCAGTGCCTCCTTCCTGCTTGGCACATCTAACATTTGTAAGAGGAAACAGTACTCTACGCATTCCAGGAACTTGATAGATGACATGCAAGCTGCTGTATTGTTCTTCCAGCAAATGTCTGAGTAGTTGAAGTCACCCATGAGAACCAGGTTCTGTTGACCAGAAGCTTGCCTTAGTGTCCCAAATATTGCTTCATCGGCTTTATCGTCGTGGTTTGGAGGTCGGTAGCAGATGCCCACTGTAAGGTCCCGCTTGGAGACGACCCCTCTGATTTTAACCCAGAGGCATTCGATAGAGCATTTACAATCACTGTAGTTGACTTCGATACATTCGAGGTTTTCCTTAATATAGAGTGCGACTCTTCCACCTCTTCTTCCCTGCTTGTCTTTGCGAAACAGCCTATAACCGTCCATCGCGATTCCCCAGTCATGTGAGTTGTCCCACCATGTCTCAGTTACTCCTATGATATCATAACCTTCTGACTGGGCACGGAGCTCCAGTCACTGTGTGCATTTGTATACATACACTTGAGGTGGTTGCTCTTCTGGTACACATCTTGGGAGACAGCTAAGGAACATTTGTCGTCGCTCTGGTTGGCCTGACTTACTCCCCAGTTGGATGTGATGGCATGTGCATTTCTGTTTTGGACCCCAGCCCCCAAGTCCTTCAGTTTAAAGCCCGCCTCACCAAGTTAGCCAGCCTGTTGCTGAAGATTCCCTTGCCCCTTCTAGACAGGTGGATTCCATCCCTCCCTAGCATGTTATAATCATCAAAGAATGCCTCATTGTCATAAAAGCCAAAACCCTCACGACGGCACCAGCCACGTAGCCAGGAGTTGATATGCATTATGCGCCTATTTCTGGCTACCCCCTTCCCTCGAACTGGCAAAATGGAAGAAAAGGTAACTTGGGCACCAATGTTTTTCACTTGCACCCCCAGGGCTTGAAAGTCTTCCTTGATTTTACCCAGGTTTCGGCTTTCAGTGTCGTTCATGCCTACGTGAAATAGTAACAACGGATAGTAGTCTGTTTTCTTGATGAGTTGTGGCACCCTCTCGGCCACGTCTTGAACCTTAGCTCCCGGAAGGCAGCATACCTCTCGTGACTCCCTGTCAGGTCAGCAGATGGGTGCCTCAGTACCCTTCAACAGAGAGTCACCCACTACGAGTACTCGTCGTTTCTTTTTACGGTGTCCACTGTGTGTTGCTGGTACAGTTTCCCCTTGCAGGGGGCTTTGCAGGCCTTGCTCATGGGTGTCCTCAGCTGTTAAGGCTTCATATCTGTTTCTGATTGTGATGGTGGAGGGTGCAGGTTGATGTGGAGTCCTGCTTTTGTGAGTCATCAGGGTCCAAGGTGCCTCATTCTCGGTGGTGTCCACCACAGGAACATGGCTCTGAAGCCACCTATCTCTCTCTGTCTCGGCTCCTCTAATACTGCGCAGCCTTTTAACTGTTTCCTGCAGTTCGGCCACCTGACGTAACAGATCATTGACCTGTGCGCACCTTATGCAGGTACTTACCTCTTCATCAGGAGAAGAGTTTGGGCACGTGCTACAACCTACCGCCTGTACTGATGTTTCCTTTCTTACCAGATCCATCTGGGTGGATGCGTCAGATGTCTCAGGGCCTTTCTCTGTAGGAACAGTGGTTTTGGCCCTGAGGCAAGTGCCCACCATTTTGCCAGAGGCCTAGAGCACTTCCCTGGGCTGTGGACCTACAGGCGGGTTGCAGAGCCCTGCCTGCACGAACTGCCGTGCAAAAGTCTATGTCAGCTTAAACTGCTCTGAGTTGATGCTGTCGTGGTCCTGTTCCTTCCTTTGCACTGACAGGATGCGTACACCTGTGACTGTGTGATGAAACAGTGGAAAGCAGCATGGGTTTTCAACTGTTTTTGTTCCCTGTATCAGCTCACCAACCATGCAGGTACCTACCTACATGTGCTGGTGCAAGGAAGAAGCAGAACCAGGCAGGTGCTGGTCATAGAAACATAATCCTTGCTGGAACAGAGAGTTACTATTTTGCTGAGAGCCCTGTCTGGGTTGGCAGAGGAAGGCAGAAAACACCTCCAGTTTCAGGACCATTCTGGGCCTTTCCTAGTCTTTAAATCTGAAGGTGATTATTTTTCTATGTATTAGATTCAGGATGTGTCAAAAATTTTGTTTTGTGTAAAAGGCTTACTTTCATCACTGTTTTTATGCTGATAAAATCCCAAACCATTCACAGAAAAGTAAACTGTATTCTTCTCTAATTACTGGTCATCGTGCTACATGTGAGAGGAGACCACACTGGACTTCCTCCTGAGTGACTGCAGGCACTTCATGCACAGAATATGCTGCTCTAGTGGTACTCATGGTCCTTTCTCCTCCAGGTCAGGTCTCTGGCATGCTCTAGCACTTCTGCCACTTAGTTGCCACTGTGGTGGAAAACAATCAAAAGCCAGATATATATTTATTTTTGATGTTGTTATTGAAGTGGGAATTGAAGCTTTGATGGATAATATTGTCTATGAATATCACTATAGACACTGTAAGCTAGATGCTGCCTCTGAAACATGTAAAAGCTCAAATCAGTGGAGAAAATCAGCCAGATTATCACTGGGTCTCTTCCTGACTGAGATAGCTGACGAATCACTTGCCTGTCTGATCTGGTAGCAGCGAACCTTGAATATCTTCCATTTCTATATTTGTTTAGTCAGCATTACAAAGACTCCAAACAGCTCTGTATCTTTATTTTATCAATCATCTTGTTTGTTTGTGTGAGGGTATTGGTCAGTCGGGAAACTAAATCATCAAACTGTTGGCAGACAAGTCAGACTTTTTGAAAGTCGACAAAGAGTTGACATACATTAGAAAATGAAGAAGTATGATCTGCTTTGGGGAGGGATGTTTTTACTCAAAATAAACCTTGACAATGAGTGTATGTGAGTTCATAGTGTATTTCAAACATTCTTGCACTTAAAATATTTTCAGAGCACTCAGATTAAAATGGAGAGAATAATAGTATTGTATGCTTGCATATATGTTTGACTTTGTTCCATGTTTGTCATAATATTGTATTTGCTATTTTGTATTCACTTAGCATCCATAATTCAGCCATGTTCTTCATTTGATTTTGATTTTGGTAAATACAGTGTCAAACTACTTTCAGGCCCTGGAGAAATTCTGAGTTACAGAGAATGCTAATTCTGCCCTGAAAAAAATCTCTGGAGCGTGACCTTGCTAAACACAGATGGAGCCCCCTGACAGGGTGTAATTTTTCTGCTCTTTTTATTTTGTTTTTCTTTTTGCAAAAGAATATTTCCTAGTTAGAAAGCGACTGTCTTAAATTAAGACTTTTTTTTTTTTTTTTAATTTTATTTTATCATGTTCCACTCTACTTTTGTGGTATTTTCCCTAGATATATGGGCCACCCAGTTGTTTTAAGCCAGCTGTCAAAATAACATTCAGTAAGAGGACTGTGCTCAGTTTTGCAGGATGTAGCTATGTAAATGGTTAAGTAGAGAACCTGGATTTGGCAGACCCGTGTCCTATTACTAACATCACCTCAGCAAGCTCAATTAGCTCCATTTTTACAAGTCTAACCTCTAAAGGTGGATTAATCCTGTTCTTCTACCTGTGGGGAAATTATTTGTAAAGAAATGCTTTATGTGAGCTAAGTAGTAAGAATTACAGCACTTTTCTATTTAAGTTAGTCTGTCTGGTATTTAAATAATTTCAGGAAACACTCATTCTTAGCCTCTTAGCAAAGACCAGCTTTATGTGAACTCTTGTGCTCTGTCTGTCAGGCACCGATTAAAGAAATCTCTATTCCCTTGCTAGCTTGACTTTAAAACAAAAATGCAGAAAAGGTCCTTTGCCCTGAATGAGGGATGGGCTTGTTTAGGACAGTTTTAAGTGCTTCACCAGTTGACATCTCCAATCTGTAAGAAATCTGCTCTTTAAAATAGTTCAGGGATGTCATATACAGCTGTCCACTCTGTTCAGTCACCAAGCATTCATAAAAAGCATCTCTCAGTGCATCTGAAAAATGTTATTTGAGTAACATTTCTGGTCATAAAAATTATACCTGATGGGACTTTGAGGTGATAATCTTGCAACTGTTCTCCAGTTAACCCCGTATCTGATGAAATTTTGCTGTGTGTTCCCTCTTACTCACAAGGCTGTTTACTTGTCGTGGTTTAACCCCAGTCAGCAACTAAGCACCACACAGATGCTCACTCACCCTCCCCACGCGCATGGTGGGATGGGGGAGAGAATCAGAAAAAAAAAAGTAAAAACCGCGGGTTGAGATAAAGACAGTTTAATAGGACAGCAGAGGAAGAGGAAATAATAATAATAATGATAAAAGAATATACAAAACAAGTGATGCACAATGCAATTGCTCACCACCCAACGACCGATGCCCAGCCTGTCCCCGAGCAGCGATCGCTGCCCCCCAGCCAACTCCCCCCAGTTTATATACTGAGCGTGACATCATATGGTATGGAATAGTCCTTTGGCCAGTCTGGATCAGCTGTCCTGGCTGGGCCCCCTCCCAGCTTCTTGTGCACCTGGCAGAGCATGGGAAGCTGAAAAGTCCTTGACTAGTGTAAACTCTGCTCAGCAAGAACCAAAATATCAGTGTGTTATCAACATTATTGTCATACTAAATCCAAACCACAGCACTATACCAGCTACTAGGAAGAAAGTTAACTCTATCCCAGCCGAAACCAGGACATTACTCCAACCAGGCTTTGTGTTCTTCCTGAAGAACTTCATTTTTTCTTTAATCTTGTTAAGGATTGAGTAGTTACTGGACCTCTACATTTCCAGTAGGAAAAAGCAGTGTCAACTAACTGATGTTTATCAGCTGCTATAGAGGTGGGTCTCAAATGCTGACTTGCTTCATTTCTGGATGCAGTGAGAAAACCACTTGGAAGGGTAGCTGCTCCTCTGACTCACTGACAAGTCTGGAGACAATAATAAAAGACCATCCCGCCCCTCAGGAAGAGTAATGTTTTACAGCAATAAAAGAAATCTATCTCAAATTTTTGTCCCAAAAGCAGGGTTCTTTTACCCGGTGTGCAAAAAAGCCAAATAACGCACAGAGTTGAGATATTGATTTATTCCATGTCTGCGCAGAGATGGTTACTAGGTGGTAACTCCACAAAGCTAGCACACCTTGATTAATGTACAGTGCCATTTTATACATTCTGAGTAGCTGTTATCAGTGTTTTTACAATTCTGTTTATTCATCCTTGCTTCTATTGGTTCTCGCAAGCCTCGTCTCCTACTTAAAGGTACAGTGTGTTTTAAATTTACAGAGCATGCTCAGTGGGTAGGGGTCTTTGCTTGGGCCGGGGGCTTTATTGCTGGAGGTGTGGGTTTTACTATGTTAATTAGAATAGTTCACTCATGGTTCAAGTGATTCTCACTTCGGCTTTATTAGTGGCTCATGCTTATCTTGGTATTTCCTTGTTTGACTGTCTTACAGCGTCCTCCTTAGATAATTTAATCCTTGTGTTGTAACTAACTTTCCAGCTCCGTGACTGGGAGACTCCTCTTTATCAGTCTTTTGTTTCTTCTTCAAGGTTCGACCGTTCCTGATTAGAAGTTTCTCATTAAATCACTTCTAACAATTCCAGGGTCAGCTTGCCCTGTAGTCCCTGGCAATAGTTAACTTCAAATGGTACACTAATGACAAAATCAGTTCAGGCTGGGGTATCAAGATGCAGCTATAAGTGGTTACAACAGGCTTATCTTTTGTGAAGGGAAAATTAACTATGTTAGAATGGGATTTTAGTATGAGTGAGAGTCTAACCCTCAGTGTGGCCCTTGCTCCAAATCAAGCCTTACGTGTTTTTTTGTTTGTTTTGTTTGCCTAAGTCATTGCACAACCAGGAAGTGGGAAGAAAAGTTTTTTTGCTTTCATATAAAGGGAGGTTTATTTGTGAAAGATGTAAGTAAAATGCACCACTGCTTCCAGATGGTGAGAACTCCAGTGTTTAGAAACCTGCTGCTTTTGCCTCAAATATTTTGGGAAAGTTTATGTAGCTTGTGAAGAATTATTCTGTACTGAAATTAATGTCTACAGGCTTCTTTGTTTCAAGAGCCTCCCTTGCTACACAGGAGCCCTCAGTATCTACTACTAAAGGGTTTTTTTGTTTAAAAAAAACAAAGGAAAAAAAAGTAGGGGCTATTAAATTTTAAATCAGTTAGAATTACTCCTCAAGGGTTAGTTTTTGCCCAGTGCTCTGTAAATACTCTGACTTAAATATGACTATAATAGGTTCATCCTAGTCTGGAGTCATTCTCCTCTTTCTCATGAGCAGGGCTGATTTCCTGGTGAGCGAGTTCAGTTTACTAAACCAGCAGCTAATTAGCCATGTCCCCCCTCCCCCCCTCCCCCCCAATTGCTTCTAGATTATTAAGAAAAAACATCTCACTACAGGATTATGTGAGAGATGGTAGCAGTACAAGGACGTGGGGAGGGGACCCACAGCAAGCAATTGGGATGGATCTGTAGCAGTCCAATGCTGTTTGGCTTTGGTCACTGTATAAAATGACTGTGAGTTAAACCTTATCATCTTCTCTTTTCACGGGACTCTCCAGATAGCTTCTCTATTTTTGCTCTCATTAGATCTTTACATCCTTCATACATGTTCTCTCATCTTTCACACCACCTGTGCTGCTTGCAGATGATGTTTCTTTCATCCCATCAATTTGGGAGAAGAAATATTTTTAACCAGGCCTTTCTTACTTGAAAATATTTTCAGCTGCATGAAACGAAGCATCTGCGTGTGTGATGATTTGTTGAGAACTGCCATGGGAATTGTTTGTGTTGGTGGGACTGATGTGTTCATAGGTGCGTAGCCTGAAAGGGGTTAAGTTTTTCATCTCTCTCTGATGCTTTCTTTGCAGTCTGATTTTACCTAAATAAAACTGCTTTTGCACTTGTGTGTTCATGTTGCATTTGGCACCATCCTACACAGTCTGTCCGTAAAACCTCAGTGTCCCAGATTTAGCCAAGTTATTATTATTCAGTTATTTATTATTCTTATGAATATTGTCAAATGTAAGTGAGCCAAGTGCATGCTTCACAGCCTTCCTAATATTTAAGTGACTTTGATTGTATTGTGTCTACACAAATGTATCTGAATGTATTTTAGTATTTGCTGGTACGTTGCCCTGGCTAAATTAGAGGTGTTGGAATTTGTCAGACTTCTTTTGCACCCCTCCCCCAGCCATTTTCCCAGAGCCTGAGAAACCTCCTCTTCTAAAGAAGAATGTTTACACAACTTTGCATTGGTCACCAAATACATGAAGTTTTGATTTTGAATGACTAGAGAACAGCCAACAGCAGTGCTTTTTATGCTCTTGGAAGTGAACTCTTCGGTTTGTTTATGGCAGTAATAAGCATGAGGATGAGCACACAGGATATTTTTATATTTGCAGAGAATGGTTCAAAGCTTAAGCGCTGCCTGTCTGCCATTTGCAATCAGCAGCAGCCAATGTGGAAGGACTCCTTATAGGAAGTGAGGTAGTTGCTGTACTTGATATAGGACTCCGTTCCAGGAGCTCTCCTGTTTTGATTAATTCTCTGCCCTTTGCCAGATCTTGTCTGTAGGTTTTTTTCTCTGCTGGATTTTCAAGAAGGCTGCAAAGAAAAGTATACAGCTTAGAGAAACACAGTGTTGCAGTTCACATACTTTGTGCCAGAAATATCTGTTTCATTCTTAGTTTCCCTGGTTAGCAGGTTGAGCTTTCAGTGTTAGCTTTAACATTTAAAGGAAGCAGTTGTTCAAAATATAAACTTTTAAATACAGTAGTTGGTGTGGCTATGTGATTTGTAACATTCCCTTTAGATTCCAGGGGAAAAAAAACCCTTAACACAGGGGTGCATGATGTTAAAAATTAACATCTCCTTTATAAGATATTAGAAAACATCCCAGGAATACTGGCTTCAGTTTGGGGCATGTTCATGAAAGTCACAACTTTTCACATGCAATTTAATAGTAATTGGAAGTGTTGGTCTTGAATTTGTTTTTTACATTACTCCCACTGGAAAACAGCTCTGTATATCAAGCTGATATTAGTAGGACCCACGGGGAAGCAGTATGTCTGTCTGTACTGTGACTATATCTTGAGACTCGCCTACGTTGGCATGATATGCATCAAGAGGATATAAACTTCTCTGTTTTCAGAAGATTTTCCTTCGGTTTTGCTTCTCAGCAAAATTAAGTTAGCAGCATATGTATAGGACTGCTGTGAATCTTGAGGTGCTAAGGATGTCAAAGATGAACCTTCAGCTGTAAAAAGGCTTGAATTCAGTGTAACTTCTTTGGTTTGTTCTGTAATTATATCTTTGGTAATTGATGCTGTTAAGTGCATCCTGCCATGGTGTGGTTGGTAACCTCTGCAATTTCCCACTGTTCAAACAAGCAGATGCTTGAGGTGAAAAGTAAAACCAAAAGTTGAAAAAAATACATCTCTAGCATAGTCTAACAAATATCCAGTAGCTTTGATTTCTCCAGGTGATATTCACAAACACTGAGGGTTTTTTTTTCCTCTCTACAGAGAAGAAAGATGGGCTCTGTAAAGGACAGTTCAGAAGCAGAACTTGATTTAGTTTAATTTAGGAACTAAATCACCTTTTAGAGGAACTAAATTTTGTCCACTGAGAGGAGGAAATCAGGATACGACTAAAGCAAAGTCAGTCATTGTGAATGTTTTCTTCATTAATTCCCCAAACCCAGGCATTCTGTGGGGATATATTACATCACTAGGGACATTAGTTTAGAAATTGTGTAGGACTAGATGTACATAAGGTATACAGCATGGGTTAATGAGACAGCAGCCTGTGTAAAAGTATGACTACAAAAGCTTTTCGATGTGCCTTTTCACTTTGAGAGCTATTATCTTCTTGGGAAGCAGTGGAGGGATGCCAAAAGATCTAAGGACAGAGAGGGGAGAACTTGCCAGTACTTGGTTTGTGAATGAAAGAGAAAGGAGGTCTTAATAAAAGTGACATATAAATGCTCTCTTCCAGTTTTCACCTGGCAGCCACGAAAGGGCATGCAGAGTGCCTCAGAATCATGGTGACACATGGTGCAGATGTGACAGCCCAAGATGGTGCAGGTATGCCTCTGTGAACCTACAAATGTAACATAATACTCTCAATTTGCCTATATAGTTCTTGATGCGCAGCGTGCAACCACAGATTTGACAACACTGCTTTTCCCTCCCACACCTCCCCCCCTCCCTGTGTAGGAAAAGCAGTTGTAACATTTGCAGGTGTAGGCATACTTGCTTTTCTGCACATAGAATTCAGATTCTAAAGCTCTTGAAAACTTTTGCCCTAATACTATAAATGTCAGCATTTATAGTGGACTCCACTTGCAAAATAGTTGCTCGATTTTTTTTTTTAAATCCCCCTCCCCCGACTCTTTTCGTTAACTTCATTTGAGGCTTTGCATAGGTTAAATCAAGATCTTCAGTGTTGTTTTTATGTGTATCCAAGCTATTAACTCCATTAACTGTACAGGAGTTGCAGTAAGACATTTCCTCAGGATGACATAGTAAAAAGAGCTGATACAGGCCAAAACAGAGCTGAGAGCTATTAAATATGCTGTTTCAGCCCTCAGAAGTCCTATGCCTTAATTACTACTCTACTAGGAGAATGATGGAAGCTGAATTTGAAACTGGCAAACTCTTCTTAATAGATTTCAGTTGACATATCTGTGGAATCTGTGCCCAGCATTTTCTCTGGCTAGCAGTCACCTGAATGAGCTGTCAGCGTTCTGTCTCTTCAGTAATGATCTGTAAATGGTGGGCTCACAGGGTCTGTTTTGGCCACCAATTGCAGCCTGAGGGAATTTCTGTCATACATGGAAATGATTTGCCTTTATAAGGAAGTGTCTGTGATACTGGAAGAAGCATTCAGATTATACATAATGATAAGTGAATATATGTACCTGATACAGGCTACTATTCAGAATTCATACTTCATCTTGCCTCAGGATTTATTAGTTGTTTGGATAATAAGAGGTTGTCTGCTCTCACCTGAGAGTGTTGATTCAGTATTCCTTAGGAAAAGCCTTGTCTGTAATAGTCATGTTATTTACAGTGAGATTCTACTGTCACAAGTGGCTCTGCTGTCTGTATTGAGTACTAAATCTTGGCTCCTTCTTTCTTCCTTACATGGATAATTTATTCTTTTGCTGTCTTGGCCTCTTTAATTTTTCAGATGCTTTGTAAGATGAAACTAGAGGAGAGACTGCAATCTTTGATCATAAATCCATAGTCAGTAAATCACTGTATTGCATAACTAAATATGAGCTCACAGATGCTAAGTAAACTAACAGAAAAGGGAGTCTGTGAGATGCAAACCTAAGTAGGCATGTGTTCTGAATCCTCTTCTGAATGCACTCCGTGGATGATACCAATTTGTTGTAGTGGTAGCTGGTGAATTTAGCTGGTTTTGCTCTTAGCACTGGGTTCCTTTTTCATTGCCAAATGGCAGAAATCATGAAGACACTTGACAGACATCTCTCTGCAAGGGAGGCTGAGTAATACAGAAAAATTGTTTTTTAAGAAACAAAGCAGAACTGTGCAATCAGACTTACTTCTGCCAAGGTATATAGTCTGACACAATGTTTGTGTCATTCCTATATATGAAGCTAGACATTAAGATTATTCTGTTATCTGCCTGAACTCTTCCATGACAAAGGCAAGATTTTGAATTATCCATTTTGTTCCTATCACAACACGTGAAAAGTAAGGATAGAGAAAATAAAATAAAAACCTGCATCAAGCAGAATATATTTACGACAGACTGTTATTCAGGCAGGTAACAGGCTGTGACCCTGTGGAAAGCCCACACTGGAGCAGGCTCCTGGCAGGACTTATGACCCCATGGGGGACCCATGCTGGACCAGTCCGTTCCTGAAGGACTGCACCCCGTGGAAGGGACCCACGCTGGAGTGGTTCTTGAAGGACTGTAGCCCGTGGGAGGGACCCCATGCTGGAGCAGGGGAAGAGCATGAGGATTCTCCATGGGCTGCTGTTCCCATCAAGAAAATCTGCTCCAGTGTGGGTGTGGTGAGTTGACTCAGGCTGGATGCCAGGTGCCCACCAAAGCTGCTGTATCACTCCCCCTTCTCAGCTGGACAGGGGAGAGAAAAATATAACAAAAGGCTCATGGGTCAAGATAAGGACAGGGAGATCACTCAGCAGTTACTGTCACGGGCAAAACAGACTCGACTTGGGGAAAAATTAATTTAATTTATTACCAATCAAATCAGAGTAGGATAATGAGAAAATAAAACCAAATCTTAAAACACCTTCCCCCCACCCCTCCCTTCTTCCCGGGCACAACTTCACTCCCGATTTTCTCTACCTCCTCCCCCCAAGCAGCGCAGGGGAATGGGGAACGGGGGTTGCGGTCAGTTCATCACATGTTGTTTCTGCCGCTCCTTCCTCCTCAGGGGGAAGACTCCTCACACTCTTCCCCTGCTCCAGTGTGGGGTCACACCCACGGGAGACAGTCCTCCATGAACTTCTCCAACATGAGTCCTTCCCACGGGCTACAGTTCTTCATGAACTGATCCAGTGCAGGTACCTTCCATGGGGTACAGTCCTTCAGGAACAGACTGCTCCAGCGTGGGTCCCCCACGGGGTCACAATTCCTGCCAGCGAACGTGCCCCAGCATGGTCTCCTCTCCACGGGATCACAGGTCCTACCAGGCACTTGCTCCAGCGCAGGCTTCCCATGGGGTCACAGTCTCCTTCAGGCATCCACCTGCTCCAGCATGGGGTCCTCCATGGGCTGCAGGTGGATATCTGCTCCACCGTGGACCTCCATGGGCTGCAGGGGGACAGCCTGCCTCACCATGGTCTTCACCACGGGCTGCAGGGGAATCTCTGCTCTGGCGCCTGGAGCACCTCCTCCCCCTCCTTCTTCACTGATCCTTGGTGTCTGCGGAGTTGTTTCTCTCACATATTCTCACTCCTCTCTTCGGCTGAAGTTACCATTGCTCAGTTTTGGGGTTTTTTCCCCCCTTCTTAAATATGTTATCACTGAGGTGCTACCACCATTGCTGATTGGCTCAGCCTTGGCCAGCGGCGGGTCTGTCTTGGAGCTGGCGGGTATTGGCTCTGTCGGACATGGGGGAAGCTTCTGGCATCTTCTCACAGAGGCCACCCTTGTAGACCCCCTGTCTAAAAAACCTTGCCATGCAAACCCAATACATCTGTGCTTTGGAGTGATTGAATACTTAATTTGTTTTGCTTTTATTCTTTTAGGTCACAGTGCTTTACATCTTGCAGCAAAGAACAGCCACCCTGATTGCATTAAGAGGTTACTTCAGGTAAAGTAAAAATGAAATTAATTTTGATTTTTGAAGTTTTTCTTTTGTTCCTTTAGATTGCTTCCACTAGATATTGACGCATTTCCTGCTAATAATCCACATCACACTCCTATACTGTTGTCCTGTCTCCTTGCAATTAAGAGAGGTGCTTGAGTTTAAAGACCTTTTAGGCACTGTGAATGGATGATAGAAAATAGTGTGGTATCTTCCCTGAGTGGTCCACAAATAGGGTTTTCCCTGTGCAGCTGATCTGACATAGCAGTGTTGAGTTTCAAGCAGGTTGCAGCTTCTGTCTAACTTCCTGTCTTTTGGCTGCGTGGTTGGATGGCTTGGAAGTAGATGGGTTAAGAGGTATAGGGGAAAAGAATTTTTCACTTGTGGTGGGATTTTGATATTGTTCTACTGGAATGCTTTCTGTCTGTGCAACTTAAAGAATCTGTTGTTGACCATAGAAATGTCTGTCAAGTTTAGAGTCAAAGGGAGAAGAAACCAAAGTAGTATAGATGCTAAAATATGGAAATACTCAAATCCTCAGTGAAATGAGGCAAAGTATAGTGAGGGGTTAGAAAGGGAGTAGAAAGAATGGGGAAAGAAAATAAGAACAAAAGTGAAGATGAAGAGAAGATTCCCATGGTGTTGAGGCAGAAGATGTGTGTTAGTAAGCAAGGAGAGACATTGTCCATCTCTGCTCCATTTCAGAAAGCCAGGTGAGTTTTGGTGGAGGTGATCAGAGGAATGGGACAGACTTTTAGGAGCTTGGAGTTATCAGTATGACTGTGGCTCAGACTACAGATGAAATAATGAATAATAACCCCGCTCCAGCACAGTGGTACAGAAAGAGAATGGATCCCATATCCCAACTTCCAAATTCCTTTTCCCCAGTTACCTCAGGGCTCTCCAACTGTTCTGTGACTGACCCCTGTCAATGTCTCTGACAATATTGGGTCCAATTTCACTGAGTCCCACCTCCAGACTCATTGCAAGCTGACTCCCCTGTTCCGGCACACCTGGAAGGGGTTATCATTAACTACTGAGGCTCCCCTCTTTGGGATATCATTGCAAATACCTACTACTTCTAATGCAAACCCATTTAGAGCAAAAACAGAGACATCAAGCTGTTGCTGATTGTATCACATGCATCAACATGATCAACTAAGAAACTAGATGTGTGTTTAATACCAAATATATGCTGCCCGTTCACTTACCAGCTATAACCACAGAGTGCTTTTGTTGATATTTTGCTAATTTTATTATAATATGCAGATTTCTAAATATGTTTGTAAGTGCAAACCCATTGGTAATATTCTCCAGTAATTCATGCTCTTTGGATTGCTTTTTCACTTCTGTGGACTGGCTTTGTGATATAAGCTGTTTGTACGTGTGAGGAATGTTTAATCATAGAATCGTTTAGGTTGTAAAAGACCTTTAAAATCATCAAGTCCAACCATTAACCTAACACTGCCAAGTCCACCACTAAACCATGTCCCTAAGCACCACATCCACATGTTTTTTGAATACCTCCAGGGATGGGGACTCAACCACTTCCCTGGGCAGCCTGTTCCAGTGCCTGACCACCCTTTCGGTGAAGAAATTTATCCTAATATTCAATCTGAACCTCCCCTGGCACAACTTGAGGGCGTTTCCTCTTGTCCTATCGCTTGTTACTTGGGAGAAGAGACCAACCCCCACCTCCCTACAACCTCCTTTCAGGTAGTTGTAGAGAGCAATAAGGTCTCCCCTCAGCCTCCTCTTCTCCAGGCTAAACAACCCCAGCTCCCTCAGCCACTCCTCATAAGACTTGTGCTCCAGACCCTTCACCAACTTCGTTGCCCTTCTCTGGACACGCTCCAGCACCTCAGTGTCTTTCTTGTAGTGAGGAGTCCAAAACTGAACACAGTATTCGAGGTGCAGCCTCACCAGTGCTGAGTACAAGGGGACAATCACCTCCCTGGTCCTGCTGGCCACACTATTTCTGACGCAAGCCAGGATGCCATTGGCCTTCTTGGCCACCTGAGCACACTGCTGGCTCATATTCAGCCGGCTGTCAACCAGCACCCCCAGGTCCTTTTCCGCCAGGCAGCTCTCCAGCCACTCTTCCCCAAGCCTGTAGCGTTGCATGGGGTTGTTGTGACCCAGGCACAGGACCCAGCACTTAGCCTTGTTGAACCTCATACAGTTGGCCTTGGCCCATGGATCCAGCCTGTCCAGATCACTCTGTAGGGCCTTCTTACCCTCCAGCAGATCAGCATTCCTGCCCAGCTTGGTGTCATCTGCAAACTTCTGAGGGTGCGCTCGATCCCCTCATCCAGATCATTGATAAAGATATTAAACAGAACTGGCCCCAGTACTGAGCCCTGGGGAACACCACTCGTGACCGGACGCCAACTGGATTTGACTGCATTCACTACAACTCTTTGGGCCCAACCAGCCAGCCAGTTTTTTACCCAGCGAAGAGTATGCCCATCCAAGCCATGAGCAGCCAGTTTCTCCAGGAGAATGCTGTGGGAGACAGTGTCAAAGGCCTTACTAACGTCCAAGTAGACAACATCCACAGCCTTCCCCTCATCCAGTAAGAGGGTCACCTTGTCATAGAAGGAGATCAGGTTAGTCAAGCAGGACCCACCTTTCATAAACCCATGCTGACTGGGCCCGATCCCCTGGTTGTCCTCTACGTGCCATGTGATGGCACTCAGGATGATCTGCTCCATAACCTTCCTTGGCACTGAGATCAGGCTGACAGGCCTGTAGTTCCCTGGATCCTCTTTCCGGCCCTTCTTGTAGATGGGCATCACATTTGCTAACCTCCAGTCAACTGGGACCTTCCCAGTTAGCCAGGACCGCTGATAGATGATGGAAAGTGGCTTGGTGAGCACTTCTGCCAGCTCCCTCAGTACCCTTGCGTGGATCCCATCTGGTCCCATAGACTTGTGTGGGTCTAATTGGTGTAGCAGGTCACTAACCATTTCCCCTTGGATTATGGGGTCTTCATTCTGCTCCCCATCCCTGTCTTCCAGCTCAGGGGGCTGGGTACCCCAAGAACAATTGGTCTGACTATTAAAGACTGAGGCAAAGAGGGCATTAAGTACCTCAGCCTTTTCCTCGTCCTCTGTCACTATGTTTCCCCCCGCATCCAATAAAGGATGGAGATTCTCCTTAGCCCTCCTTTTGTTGCTAATGTATTTACAGAAACATTTTTTATTGTCTTTTACGGCAGTAGCCAAATTAAGTTCTAGTTGGGCTTTGGCCCTTCTAATTTTCTCCCTGCATAACCTCACAACATCCTTGTAGTCCTCCTGAGTTTCCTGCCCCTTCTTCCAAATGTCGTAAACTCTCCTTTTTTTCCTGAGTTCCAGCCAAATCTCCCTGTTCAGCCAGGCCAGTCTTCTCCCCCACTGGCTCGTCTTTCGTCACATAGGGACGGCCTGCTCCTGTGCCTTTGAGACTTCCTCCTTGAATAACATCCAGCCTTCCTGGACTCCTTTGCCCTTCAGGACTGCCTCCCAAGGCACTCTGTCAACCAGGCTCCTGAACAGGACAAAGTCTGCCTTTCTAAAGTCCAAGGTAGCAGTTCTGCTGACCCCCCTCCTTACTTCTCCAAGAATCGAAAACTCTATCATTTCATGGTCACTATGTCCAAGATGGCCTCCGACTGTTGCATCACCAACCAGTCCTTCTCTGTTCACAAAGAACAGGTCCAGCGGGGCGCCTTCCCTAGTTGGCTCCCTCACCAGCTGTGTCAGGAAGTTATCTTCCACACACTCCAGGAACCTCCTAGACTGTTTCCTCTCCTGTCCAAGGATTCTTCTCCCCCTTTGAGACAGATGTACCCCATCTGTCGCCAGCAGGCCTGGTGTCGTGTAAACTGACCCACGATCAAAAAACCTGAAATCCTGCCAGTGACACCAGGCTCAGAGCCAGGTATTGATCAGCTGGGTCTTCCTGTTTCTTCCCTCATCATTCCCTGCAACTGGAAGGACAGAAAAGAACACTACTTGTGCTCCTGAACCCTTAACCACTCGTCCCAAGGCCCTGAAGTCTCTCTTGATTGCCCTTGGACTTCTAGTTGCAACTTCCTCACTGCCTACCTGAAAAACCAATAATGGGTAGTAATCTGAGGGCCATACCAGGTTAGTAAGCTTTCTCTTCACGTCTTTAACCTGCGCCCCAGGGAGGCAGTAGACTTCCCTAAGAAGTGGGTCCGGTCAGCATATTGGGCCTTCTGTTCCCCTCAGAAGAGAGTCTCCTATGACAACAACCTATCTTTTTTTCTTTGTGGAAGCTGTTTTGATGCAGGGTGTAGGCCGACTTAACCTTGGCGACACCTCCGAGCTGGATGTGCCATCATCCCCATCATTGTTTGGTTCCACTTGCAGAGCCTCATACCTGTTATGCAAGGGCACCTCAGAAGGTGGGGCAGTCACAGAGGAGACATGCCTGCAGGGTAGGTCTTACCCCCTGCAGGCAGGAACTTGTCACCATTTCTCCCTATCCCTTAAGTCACTGTGTTCAGCCAGGTGGAGAGAGGATAGGGAGTCCTCCATATCATGTGTCCTGTCTGCCTTTTGGGCCTGTCTCAAGGAAGGTAGGGTGCAATTCCAGTAGTTTATCTTTCTCTCAGACTCCCTGATACTCCTCAGCCTACTCACCTCCTCCTGGAGCTCTGTCACTAAGCAGAGGAGCTCCTCTACCTGGGCACACCTCCCACAGGTGTGCTCACTGCTGCCATCCGATACTGGCATAAGAGTAGGGCATACCCTGCAGCCTGACACCTGGGTGGCAGCATGTTCCCGCCGGAGTTCTCTCTGGGCAGTTGTGTCAGTTGTGGTGGGTGCGGAGACCAGCGAGGCCGTGGCTTTCTGCTAAGCGGAGACCATTGCTCTCTGGTCGAGCTGGCAGAGCTTCAGTGCCCTTCCACGCAAACTGCCACGCCCTATTTGTCTGCCCTTTTCGCAGCGCTCCCTATGGGCTTCCTTTATACGTGTGGGGGGCTTGGTCACTGTTGCTTCTGGCCCCGCTCAGGTCTTGTTAGCTGTTGTCGCGCGAGCTGCGGGCTCCTGGCGGCTCTCTCAGCTCCCCTGAGGCTCCCCGGGATCGGGAAATCTCCCTGTGCACCGCGCTAGAGCGCTCTGCTGCTGATCGTGCCGGCCCCGGAGCTGCTCGCCTCAGCGACTGAGGCCTAATTTTAACATGCTAGAGTTGAATTAAAACAGGCTAAATAATTATTTTACAAAGGCAGAATCTTGACATTTTTGTTACAGAATGCAGTAATCTATGTGAACCTGTTTTCCTAGGAAATCATAGAAGTGTTGGAGGCAGTGTTACATTTGAAGGTCATAAGCTTTAATGTTTTAGAAGCCCGTTATTTCAGGGTGATGTCTTTTCTTTCTTTGCTGTAAACTAAAACTAAAATCTTCTGTAGCAAAACAAGTCTTGATAAAGATTTGTAATTTTATTTATTCATTTATTTATTACTTCAAAGTCTAGATTGATCAGTAGTAGGTAGTGGCTTATAATACTACAAAATATAACTGGATTGTTGACACTTTAGTTTTTACAAATGAAAATGAAGCATTATTGCCTTTGACAGAAATAAATCAAGACTAATTGCCTTAGAACGTGGTTGCTTTAGCTCTTACTGTAATGTAAAATATGGAGTTTTTGTGAGACAAGGGAGAGAGTTTCTTTCCTTTTTTATTTCCTGATTTAAATAGTTTCAAAACTATAACATTTTTTAGGGATATTTCCCTCACTATGAGCGTTTCCTATGGCTTCAGTATAAGATGGTACCAAGAAAGGAGAGACCAGATTGGTAGAGAGGAAAGCTGTGCCTTTCTTCAGTATTCTTTTTTTATTATATGGACTGAGCTTTCTGGAGTAGCTCATAAAACATTTCTCAAAGATGTTCAGCACTCTGTCCTTAGCATCAAACATATGTTTTATTTTCTTGGTGTTTCTCTAATTGCTTTTCTTTTTCTTCTCCTTTTTGAACTGTGCAGAGTAAATGTCCAGCAGACAGCACTGACAGTTTGGGGAAAACAGCTTTACATTATGCAGGTAACAACTTTGTTGAAAGTTTGTACTGTCTATTTTGTTGTGCTTGATATTCCTAGCTCTTCAGCCTGGTGGAGCTTTTTAGGCTCTAATTGCATAAATCTAGTGACTCCACCTGATGGTTTACAAATTTCAGGTATTTTTTTAGATAAATACTGTGAATACTGAATTTCAGTTACAGTTAACAAGTTCACACTTGCAAGTGCAGAGCTATTGTAATACTTAAGATTAGGTTGATTCTGATTTCAGTCCTTGAAGATTATATCTTCTCATGCTAATTTGGACCATGAATATTGGCTATATTTTTGCATACAGCTTGCTGTTCATGTTTCAGTCTTTCTCTCCTTCCTTCTTAAAACAGAGAAATACAGTTTAATTTGTTTTTCTTAGACCCTGCTGTAATGCTGCAGTATTGCAAGTGGAAGTGCAGAACACAAATTTTGAAAATGGGGTTTAATGGAGTTTCTTGCTTGTCTTTTTTTCTTTTTCTTTTTTTCTAGCTGCATGTGGTTGTCTTCAGGCAGTTCAACTTTTGTGTGAACACAAATGTCCAATTAATGTCAAAGATTTGGTACGTACCTCTTCTCCCATTGTGTACTTCAAAGCTTTTACCACCCTCCACTCCAGTCAATCTCAGGTGCAGCAGTTCAAAGCAATACTATGCTTATATTTCTTCTTGGATTTCCCTGGCAGAGAAAGTTCCTTTTGCAGCTTGCTATAGCAGAGGTGGGGAAGTACTTCACAATCTAATACATTAGTGGCAGGATTTGCTGCTCATTAAATTGAGGCATTGGTACAAGTAGCTAGAATCAATTCTGATATATTCAAAACATGATTAAAAGTCTTCCCATTGACTCCAGTAGGCTTTGGAAAAGGCCCATTATGTGGCCAAGTGCTGTGAAATGCTCACAAAGGTGGTCAAGCACTGGAACTGGTACCCAGAGAGGTCATGTTGTCTCTGGCTTTGGAGATGCTTAAAACTTGACTGAATGAGTCTCTGAGCAATGTACTGTAACTTGAAGTTTGCCTAGCTTTGGATTGAGGGCAGAGGGGGAAAAACCCCAGATGACCTCTAAAGGTGTCTTCCAACTAAGTTATTCTGTGATTATGTGAAATTTTGTATTTTTGTCTTGTAGTTAGTAAAATTATCATTTTTGTTGTGGAGCTACGTAAAGGTATTCTGTAGTTCCAAAATCATGTTATAGCATTAAGCAAACAGCAAAGGGAGTACAGACAGCAAAAAGCATGCTAATGCTTTGCATCCCCCATGGTCAAAGAAGTAATTAAAGTAAACCCAGCTACATTTATGGTACACGAGAAAAATGTAATGATAGCACCTTGTTTGTGCTATGTAGAAGGAAAGTTTGTAGCTGACCTTTAAATCTCAGAATGATATTTGTAAGTGGATGGATTATTGTTCATAGTTGTTTTGGTTTTTTTTAAATGCATCCATAGAATGGGAACATACCTCTGCTGCTTGCAGTACAAAATGGTCATACAGAAGTCTGCAAATACCTTCTGGATCATGGAGCAGACATCAACACCAGAGATAAAAATGGAAGGTACAACAGGTTAACATGTTAATTCTTCCCCAAAGCTGACTATCAAATTAAACTCTCTTTCCAAATACTTCTCCCCAAAGCTGACTATCAAATGAAACTCTCTTTCCAAATCCTTCCCAAAATAGTTCTTGTTATGTGAAATAATGCCTCCTTTACTAGACAGCATATCCTGATTGTTGAGAAGGCTTACAGAATTCTGCCTAAAGGGAAAGGTGAAACAGAAACTATGCAACTATAAAACTAGATGTGCCTGTAAGACTTTTTTTTTTTTTTTCCTTTGGGCTACCAGAGCAGTAAATCCCATTTTTAAATAATTCCTACAAAGATCTGATTGATAGCACTTACCCACACATCACTTTGTACGTGTCCCAGTTTTAAATGCTGCTCTCTTCTTGGCGTGAGTTAGTTTCTCCAATTTAAATCCTAAAACTGTTACTTAGGAGCAACATCCGTGGAGGGTTCTTTTTTCTGCCATAATGCAGCCACAGCAGCAAAAGAAAAATACAGTAAAGCTATATAGTGGAGATTCTGTCGTCTTAGAAGGTGCCATTTAGAGATTTGTTGCATTAATAGTGTGTCAGAAAACTGTTTTTAAGAAGCAACATTCTTATAATGAAAAATTCACTTGTTTTGATGATATTGGTGAAGTTCAGGAGTCTTTGAAAATTATGTACTGTTTTATAAACAGTTAGTTAAACTGTGAAGGTAAAGCAGGATGCTGAGAAGACTTGGCACTTACACCTGATAGCAGTCTTGATTATTTTATGTGACACAATGCCCATATTGTTCTTTGGCAACAACTGGGAGGATAAGACTGGGCCCTAACTTGTTTTTAATCACTCCGAAGTTTATTAGTGCACTCTTTGTTTTAAGTTGTCTAAAGAAAACCCCTTTGTCATCTTGGTTGATTTAAATGGCCTCATCGGTGCTTTGAACCTGAGGTGCTCCCCACTGGGACCTCTGCCTTCCCCTCACTCACTCTACTGTTTAATCAACAGACAGTGTTAAGAGTTTCTAGTTTAATTGGATGAAGGTGTTTCTGTCACAGATAGTACAGGCTTGCATTTTTGTATTTGCTTTTTTAAGGAAGTACTGTGTGTAGAAGCAAGGAAAAGGATATAACATGGAATATACCGTTTTACTTCTTACTTTCCTTCTGGTAAGGAGAGTGACTACTCTTGCATCTCCTGTTCACAAAAGTAGTTAAGTTTTTACTGAAAAAGGAGAAGCCTTATTGGGAGAGAAAGGGGAGAACCTTTGAAAACAGCATATTGTATTGGGTTTGCATGGCAAGGTTTTGGTAGTGGGGGGCTACAGGAGTGGCTTCTGTGAGAAGATGCCAGAAGCTTCCCCTACGTCCAAGAGAGCCAGTGCCAGCTGGCTCCAAGATGGACCCACTGCTGGCCAAAGCTGAGCCAATCAGCAACGGTGGTAGCGCCTCTGTGATAACATATTTAAGAAGGGGAAAAAACTGCTGCGCAACAGCAGTCGGAAGAGAAGAATGAGAATATGTGAGAGAAACAACTCTGCAGACACCAAGGTCAGTGAAGAAGGAGGGGGAGGAGGTGCTCCAGATGCCGGAGCAGAGATTCCCCTGCAGCCTGTGGTGAAGAGCATGGTGAGGCAGGTTGTCCCCCTGCAGCCCATGGAGGACCCCACGCCCGAGCAGGTGGATGTGCCTGAAGGAAGCTGTGACCCAGTGGAGAGCCCGCGCTGGAGCAGGCTCCTGGCAGGACTTGTGACCCCGTGGGGGACCCATGCTGGAGCAGTCCGTTCCTGAAGGACTGCACTCCGTGGAAAGGACCCATGCTGGAGTAGTTCCTGAAGAACTGCAGCCTGTGGGAAGGACCCAAGTTGGAGAAGTTTGTAGAGAACTGTCTCCTGTGGGAGGGACCCCACGCTGGAGCAGGGGAAGAGTGTGAGGAGGAACGAGGGGCAGAGACAACATGTGATGATGAACTGACTGCAACCCCCATTCCCCGTCCCCCTGTGCCATTTGGCGGGGGGAGGAGGTAGAGAAATCAGGAGTGAAGTTGTGCCTGGGAAGAAGGGAGGGGTGGGGGGAAGGTGTTTTAAGATTTGGTCTTATTTCTCATTACCCTACTCTGATTTTGATTGGTAATAAATTAAATTTCCTCGAGTCAAATATGTTTTGCCCATGACTATAATTGGTGAGTGATCTCTTCCTGTCCTTATCTCGACCCACAAGCCTTTTGTCATGTTTTCTCTCCCCTGTCCAGCTGAGGAGGAGGAGTGATAGAGCAGCTTGGTGGGCACCTGGTGTCCAGCCAAGGTCAACCCACTACACATGTCTAATTTCATATCACTGTGAAAGTGTTATCCAAGTTACCACTCAGCACTACTTTTTAGCACAGCACTGCAACAGTCATCACTTCTCCAGGGCTCACCTATTACAGGGAGTATGTTTAATTCGTCAGTGCAATAATTATTTTAATATCTAGTAAACATTGTCACTGTAGCAACTTTTTGATTTCATGTCTGCACTGAGAAATGTGTTTGCCAGTGAACTTGACCAACCTATTATGTATGTTTTCACACTGAGAAGGGAGAATTCTGTATTAATATTATATGAATTAAAAGTGATAATATAGGATGCTTGAAAGGTGGGGGTTTCTGTATGTTTGTTATTATTCTATACGTCTCTTATGATCCCTTCAATTCATTGAGGAAAAACAGATGCAACATATTAGGAAAACGCTCCTTCTGGATGTTACCCTTACTCTAGGATCTGGCACTGTCTAGCTGCCCTGAGTTGGAGAGGGAATTGATCATGCTCTAATGAACTTTTTTTTTTAACTGAGTGGCTCAGGATTTGAGGTCAAACCAACCTCTCAGTTTCATTGAAGAGATTTGAGATTTATTTGGCTTTTTGGTTGAAATCTGTTTGTCTGTTTTACCTTAAAAGCAACATGTGAAGGACAGCAGCAATGAAATCATAGAATGGTTTGGGTTGGAAGGGACCTTAAAGATCATCTAGTTCCAACCCCCCTGCCTTGGGCAGGGATACCTTCCACTAGATCAGGTTGCTCAAAGCCTCATCCAACCTGGCCTTGAACACTTCCAGGGAGGGGGCATCTACCACCTCTCTGGGCAAACTGTTCCAGTGTCTCACCACCCTCATAGTAAAGAATTTCTTCCTAATATCTAATCTAAATCTCCCCTCTTTCAGTCTAAAACTGTTACCCCTCATCCTATCACTACACTCCCTGAGAAAGAGTCCCTCCCCATCTTTCCTATAGGTCTCCTTTAAGTATTGAAAGGCTGCTATAAGGTCTCCCTGGAGCCTTCTCTTCTCCAGGCTGAACAACCCCAGCTCTCTCAGCCTTTCCTCATAGGAGAGGTGTTCCAGCCCTCTGATCATTTTTGTGGCCCTCCTCTGGACCCTCTCCAACAGGTCCATGTCCTTCCTGTGCTGAGGACCCCAGAGCTGGATGCAGTGCTCCAGGTGGGGTCTCACCAGAGCAGAGTAGAGGGGCAGAATCACCTCCCTTGACCTGCTGGCCAGGCTTCTTTTGATGCAGCCCAGAATACAGTTGGCTTTCTGGGCTGCAAGCGCACATTGCCGAGTCATGTTGAGTTTCTCATCAACCAACACCCCCAAGTCCTCTTCCTCAGGGCTGCTTTCAATCCATTCTCCACCCAACCTGTATTTGTGCTTGGGATTGCCCTGACCCAGGTGCAGGACCTTGCACTTGGCCTTGTTGAACTTCATGAGGTTCGCATGGGCCCACCTCTCTAGCCTGTTAGGGTCTATCTGGATGGCATCCCTTCCCTCCAGCGAATCAACTACACCACTCAGCTTTGTGTCATCCGCTGTCCATGTCCCTGACAAAAATGTTAAATAATACTGGTCCCAATATGGACCCCTGAGGGACACCACTTGTCACTGATCTCCACCCAGACGTTGAGCCGTTGGCCACAACTCTTTGAGTGCAACCATCCAGCCAATTCCTTATCCGCCAAGTGGTCCACCTGTCAAATCCATATGTCTCCATTTTAGAGACAAGGATGTTGTGCGGGACAGTATCCAATGCTTTGCACAAGTCCAGGTAGATGACATCAGTCACTCTTCCCTTATCCACCAATGCTATAACCCAATCATAGAAGGCCACCAAATTTGTCAGGCACGATTTGCCCTTAGTGAAGCCATGTTGGCTGTCACCAATCACCTCTCTGTTCATCATGTGCCTTAGCATAGTTTCCAGGAGGACCTGCTCCATGATCTTGCTGGGCACAGAGGTGAGATGGACCGGCCTGTAGTTCCCCGGGTCTTCCTTTTTTTCCTTTTTAAAAATGGGGGTTGTTTCCCATTTTCCAGTCACTGGCAACTTCACCAGTCTGCCACGACTTTTCAAATATGATGGATAGTGGCCAGTTCCCTCAGGACCCTTGGATGCATCTCATCAGGTCCCATGGACTTGTGCACCTTCAGGTTCCTTGGGTGATCTCGAGCCTGATCTATGGTGGGCATTCTTCATTCTCCCAGTCCTTGCCTTTGGATTCTGTGAATTGGGTGGCATGGCTAGAGCACTTGCTGGTGAAGACTGAGGCAAAAAAGTTGAGTACTTCAGCCTTCTCCATGTCAGTTGTAGCCAGGTCTCCCGTTTCACTCATTGTGGGGGTACAGTTTCTTTCATCTTCCTTTGTTGTCCTATATACCTGAAGAAACCCTTCTTGTTATTTTTTACGTCCCTAGCCAAGTTCAGCTCCAGCTGTGCCTTGGCTTTCCTGATCCCCTCCCTGCACTCTCAGGCCATATCCTTATTATCTCCCCAGGATGTATATCCCTGCCTCCACTGCCTATGCATTTTGGTTTTGCGTTTTAGCTTGGCTAAGAGGTCCTGCCTCCCCTGCCCAACTTCTTGCACGTCAGGATTGAGAGCTCTCATGCCCTAAGAAAATTGTCTTTAAGTATCTCCCAGCTCTCATTCGCTCCTTTGCCTCTGAGGGCAGTTTCCCAAGGGATCCCACGCACTAGCACCCTAAACAGCCAAAAGTTTGCCTTTCTGAAGTTTAGGGTCCTGACTCTACTTTTTACCTGTCTTGTACCCCTCAAGATTGAGAATTCTACCAGGGCATGATCACTGCAGCTTGGGCTACCTCCAGTCTTGAACTCTCCGATAAGTTCTTCCATATTAGTGAGCAACAGATCCAGCAGTGCCTCTCCTCTGGTTGGGCTCTCCATCACCTGTACTAGGAACTTGTCCTCAACGCACTCCAGTAGTTTCCTGGACTGCTTGCAGTTCACTGTGCCACTTTTCCAGCAGATGTCCAGGTGGTTGAAGTCCCCTATCAGGATCAGGGCCTGCAAGCATGATGTTTCCTGCAGTTGAAGAAAGAACTCTTCATCAACCTTCTCTTCTTGATCGGGTGACTTGTAGTAGACACCAACCACAAAGTTTCCTTTGTTGTACTACCACTTGCAGAGCTGTAATTGGAGTGTGGCAGTGAGATTTGATAGTCTGACTTAATCCTGCAGCCATTTCTATCTATGAGTCTCCTCTTAAAGTCGGGAACCCGTTTTTAGAAACGTTTGGAGACATGTGCAAAGCAAGCCAGATCTTTGCAGAATGTCCAGCTGGGGAGTATGGGGAAGAGGGGGAGGGGCAGACAGGTGTTTGTAAGGAGAAACAACAGTTACATGTATGTGTCAATACACATTAATAAAATCTTAGACTTTATTGCGCAATAACTGTCACACTTTTTTCCTGAAAAAATGAGCTGCTGCTTAAAGAGTACAGTCTTGACACTTACTCTGCATTTGTTTTGTCCAGAACTGCTTTGATGATGGCTTGTGAAGCTGGTAGCCTTAACATGGTGGAAGCCTTCCTTAGGAAAGGTGCAGATGTCAGTTTAGTAGATGTCTTTGAACAGAATGCCCTGCATTACTCCAAGCTCTCCAAGAATACAGGGATCCAGAACCTCCTATCATCAAAGTTACCTCAGGATGTGGGTATGTAAGAGATGACGATCTGCAGTTTGTCACTTCTTGAATTGGCTACATGTATGTTTAGCAATGAACAAATTTACTTCATGAGGTAGCCTGAAAAATTTCAAAAGCCATCTTCAAGATGGTCTGGCTGAGGCTTCCCAAAAGCAGGAAAATGTGGTCTTTGCCATAGATGGTAATAATTAGCATGGGATAAAGCACTGAGCAGGGCAAAAACAGATGTTTTGGAGAAAGAAAAGGTAAGCTGATGTAGCAGCATCATGAAGTCTTGCATACAGTTTGGAATAGATTCTCTTTTATTATGTGAAAGAGTAAGTGGAACATATAGCTCCTCAGTAGAGGGGTTGGAGAAGGAACTAGTGCAGACAGAGGGCTTTATGGTCAAACTAAGATGGATTTCTAAAGTAGGAAGCTAATGTGCAAGAATGGTGTGAGACTATAGTAGAATAATAATTGTCACAACCCTTCGAATTTTATCTCAGTATGAAACGCTAAAAGCGGCAGAGAAAGGATATGGTTCAAATGGAATTTGGAAATTAAAGCATGTTTCTCAGATTTCAGACAGGAATTAAAAAACAAACAAGGCATTTATGGTGTGGGAAGTAGAGCTGAGAGATGGGTTAGGAATGGCAAATAACTTTTTCTTTGATAGCTGTTCTTAATTCCATTTCTTTTTTGCTTCACAGATACAAAGTCACCGACAAAAGCAAAGCAGGTATTTGTCCTTTTAGTTTTAAAAATACTCGGGCTATATAGGCTTGTAACTTAAGAAAAAACAGTAATTGACATGACTAGAAGCACTAGTAAATGTCACTGTGAGATGTACTGCCATCGACTACTCTGTAACGTGAAAGGTTTTTGTTGCTTAAGAAACGTGTTTCAGGAACATCACTTTTAGACTTAGCTTCTCTCTGTAATAGCAGCCAGCACCCTCAGTGAGAAAAGGAAGGAAGGATGTATGTGTATGCACACGTGTGCCAAGAAGATAATCCACTTTTCTCATGTGTAATGCAGGATCTTGGCTCTTGGACTCCCTATCTCTTCAAACTGTAGAGAAGATGATCTAGAAAAGTTCTCTGTTTCCAAAACACATAATTAAAGGTTTGTCATAGTTTAACCCTAGCCAGCAAATAAGCACCACGCAGCTGCTCACTCACCCTCCCCCCCTTACCCCAGTGGGATGGGGAGAATCAAAAAAAGAAGTAAAACCCATGGGCTAAGATAAAGACAGTTTAATAGGACAGCAGAAGAAAATAATAATAAAAGAATATACAAAACAAGTGATGCACAATGCAATTGCTTACCACACACTGACTGATACCCAGCCCATCCATGAGCAGCAATCACTACCCCCTGGCCCACTCCCCCCAGTTTATATACTGAGCATGACATCATATGGTATGGAATAGCCCTTTGGCCAGTCTGGGTCAGCTGTCCTGGCTGGGCCCCCTCCCAGCTTCTTGTGCACCTGGCAGAGCATGGGAAGCTGAAAAGTCCTTGACTAGTATAAGCATTACTTAGCAACAACTAAAACATCAGTGTGTCATCAACATTATTCTCATCCTAAATCCAAAACACAGTACTATACCAGCTACTAGGAAGAAAATTAACTCTCTCCCAGCCAAAACCATGACAAGGTTATACCTGGTTACATCTTACTGGAGACCCCCACCTGTGAGAATCTCAGCAGGTTTAGGCAATTAAATAAGTTTCTTACATTTTTTTATTTAGTATCATGATATCTTGGAGTGCAAGTATCTTGTAGACCTGCTGGTGGCTGGAAAGTGGATGAGGGTGCAATGCATTGGTTCATTCCTTCTCTGAGTGGAGAGGTGGGTTTTTCAGGGAGCTCAGGCAGAAGCTGATGGAGAGGAAAGATGGTAGTTGTTAAGAATTACATGACTGGACTATGTATGAATGGAAGTATTTAAGATCACTGGTGCTAAACCTATTGTCAGCTTCTGCTTTTTCACTAAAACTTGTTTGTTTTCACCAAAGCATGGATTACAAGGGGGCAGATTCTTATTGTCAGGCATGTTTAATATCTTTGTGTAAGTAGAGATGTAGTCTTTACATACATAGAAAAAAAAATGATAAGGCACTGCATGAGCTGCTAAAGTTGATATTAATGTGGGTTGTTGTTTTTTTTTTTTTTTTATAAAACAACTTGCTCGGACTTTACTAACCAAACTAACAAACCTACCTTTTCTGGCCGGTGAAACTTTCAGCATGATCAAGGCTCTAAATTAAGTTCAGAAAGAAGTGGAACTCCAAAAAAACGCAAAGCCCCACCTCCTCCTCTCAGTCCTATTCAGGTAAAGAAAATACCAATTTTGAGATGCTTTTAGGGGGTGAAAAGCATTTTGAGCATTATGTGAATGATGTGGGCTGGATTTGTTCTGTCAATGTTATTTTATATGCCTGTCTTGCCATGAGTGCTTTTCCTGACATTAGGATGACACCATGAAAACACGTTGGTTAGGTTGACTAAGAAAATTGCTTGAAATATAGCATGATCTAAGATACAGCTGTACAAATTTTACTGTACAGTTGCTTCTTCCATCTAAAGTTGAAGGTCTTCTGGTTTTGCCGACTTCCATAAGTAAATAATTATGTATATTTTAAATATACATATATATGTACACATTATTATATGCATATATGCATATGAAAATAAAATAGTTAAATAGATTTATATAGTATCAAAATGCAGTTTAACAGTTAGATTTAATGTTAAACAGGAATGTTACCTGTATAGCAGCTATACTGCATATGTAATACTGACTCAGAAGAGCACTGAATAATTAGATCTGCTCTTTGAAACTAACCTAGAGTTGTGACTTATATTAGTGCAGGGAAAAGTACTCTTTAGTGTGTGTGTGTGTGTGTGTGTATATGGGCATGTGTTAGAGAGGTATACGTACATGTATGTATACATACATATTTATATAAAATCTTTTACAGCTTAGTGATTCGTTCTCTCCACACTCATCAACTTCAACTCCCATGACTGGAAAAGAGCAGGCTTTCTTTGCTGACCAAATGTGCAAGGTATCAAAGTTTTCTGTTCTTATTAAGCTTGGGGAAGGAAAGTCCCTTAATAATCTAGTTTGCTGACTGCAGAGTCTCCTGTGAATTAATTAGCTGAGTTTTAGGAACAAAAAGGAATCCAAATCTGTTTCAATGTAATTAATTTATAAAGCAAGTGTGGATTACTTTAATGTTTACTGAATATGTAAATAGAATTAGTCATAAATTAGTAAGCATTTAGGAATATGGTTATGAAAGTATTAATGCTGTGAGAGCTCATTACCTAATACCAGTGAAGTGCATGGCATTGTGCAATGCAAAAAGTAGAGACCCTTTCACCAAATACATCAGGGAAATGGATGTGTGTATTCTGTCTGATCTTTACCTTATGATATTGAAGATTTTTTTTTTTAATGCATCACAATATATTGCAATTATTTATCAAAAGGGCTGCAGCCTTCCAAACTATCTATGAGATAGTTGCCCATGTTTCATTAACATTTAATGAGAACTGGGCTATGGAACTTGAATGCCTTTAGCAGACCTTGAAATACTGGCCACGTGCTACAATTAAACAAGACCCCAGAAATAAAAGAAACCCACTTTGCCAGGCTTTATCCGGCAAGATCTATACTGTCTATGTCTTTGGTGAACTGTCCAACTTTACATCTGCTTTCTGTGAAAGTGTTTTCTTTTGGTGTCTCAGCAGGAAAAATTCAGCTCCTTGCATCGAGATAATAAAGACAGACTGAGTGACAGCACAACAGGTATGCAATAACACTTAATCCTTATTTTCATATTTGGTTAGGTGTTTTAGGTGGTGTGAAATGTTGAAATCTGATCAGAAATCCTCTGTGCCTTTCCGCTTAGAATGTGAGACACAATAAGTATTGGGAGTAATGTTTTGTAATTTCACTAGCAGCTCCCCACCAAAACCTCCTGCTTCTATTGGATGATCTAACACATTTTTTTGGGAAACAGTTTCTAGGAACAGTTCACTTGCTCACTACACTTAGTGGTCATGGGAGCAAACTGTTTAATTTGAAAGGTTAGAATAACTAACTAGCTAGCAGTTCATCTTTTTGAAAGCTTTTGAATCTTGTTTTTTTCTTCAAAGGTGCTGATAGTTTATTAGATGTAAGTTCTGAAGCTGACCAGCAAGATCTACTTCTGTTGATGCAAGCAAAAATCGCTTCTTTGACATTGCACAATAAGGAGCTACAGGACAAATTACAGGTGGCATATTTTTGTGCTGTTCTAGTGCTCTGTTAATCTGCTAGCAGAACAAAGAGCTGCTTACCATTTTAGAGAGATGTGCTGTGAAGATAATTTAACGAGCTTGGTGGTGGTAAGATCATGGAAACACTCTGCCCCAAAGGATTAAATCGGTGTTTTGATCTTCTCACTTTTCCCATAAATTACTGAATAACTTTGTTTATTATGATAACCACATTCTAAAAGATGTTGTTAACAGTTGTGTTAGCAGACTTTTAATTTGCATAGCTTTGATTATTAGCTTATGGAGATCAGCCCAGACTTTCAGAGGAGTTTGGCACTTACTGCCTTCTCTCGCTGTAGATGACTAAATGGGAGAAGCTGGGTTTTGAATTTTTCTAAAAACTTTTTTTTCATGGTGCTTTAATTGTCTGTCTCTGTAGGATGTGGCAAGATTTCCTCACTTACTCTATTCTAAAAAATATAATCATGTACTTGTTTTTATTGTGCAATTGTTCGGGTTTCTTTTTGTACAGGAAAGAACACCTAAAGAAGTGGATTCAACCATAGAATCTTATCATTCAACCCAAACAGAGTTTGATCAAACAACAGATAGACAAAGTGAGTTCTCAGCTCAGGAGCTGAAGTCTACATTAAATGCCACCCAAATTCAAGAAAAGTTGGCAAGCCCCAGTGAAGTAAAAATGAAGTACCTTCAGGAAGACTTAAAGGATGTGCAGAGGAAATTAGAGAATTCTGAAGCCAAAAGAAAGCACATAGAAGCTCAGGTCCAGTCTAGAGTCCCAGAAACAGATCATTTAAATAGCACAGACATTTCAGAAAATGGTTCTGATCTTAACCTGAAGTTCCAAGAAACTCAAAACAGGTATGAGGAAGCTGTGAAAGAGGTTTTGAATGTACAAAGGCAAATGAAGCTGGGTCTTGTTTCCTCTGAAAGTGAAGAAACCAGTTCTGAGCTGAGTAGGTTGAAGGTTACATGTAAAGAAGTTGAAATGCTTAAGCAAGAATTGAAGAGAGCATTGGAGGAAAGTGAAAGACAAAAAGAGAAAGTGAGAGAGCTACAGAAAAAGTTTGAAGAAAGAGAGCAGAAAGTGGTAAGCAAATTGTCTGTGGAAGAGTGTGAGGAAATAAAGAATTCATATTGTTCAGTTATTGATAACATTAATCAAGAGAAAGCATTGTTGATTGAGAGGTACAAAGAAGGGCAAGAGGAAATTAAAAGGCTACAGGACAAGCTGACAAATCAGACACAGTTGGAATCTAGTCCTGAAGCTGGAGAAATGAAAGATGCAATGCACAGAATGATAGATGAGCTCAACAGACAACTTAGTGAATTGTCTCAGTTGTACAAAGAAGCACAAAGAGAACTTGAAGACTATAGGAAGAGAAAAATTCTAGATGATATGGCTTCGGACTACATTCCTAGAGATGAACATGAAAAACTGATGCAGGTAACAAATTCTTTGAAATACAAAGCAGAGAATGAGTTATCAGAAATGAAATCCCAGTACACAAAAGTATTAGATGAAGCAGAAGAACTAAAGCAACTGTTAGACACTCAGAAACAAAACTCTTTGCCAATTACTGAACACCATCAAGTGATGAATGCACTCAGAAATACTGTGAAGGAAATGGAAGAAGAAATAAATGAGCTCAAAGCACTGCTTACCAACAAGGAAAGTGAAGTAAGAAACCTACAGAAGGAATTACTGGAAGAAAAAGCTGCAATTAATGAAGCAATGGTCCCCAAGGCTACATATGAAAAGCTCCAGTCATCATTAGAGGGTGAAGTTAGTGTTTTGTCATCCAAACTGAAGGATGTAATCAAAGAGAAGGAAAATGTGTCCTTAGATGCTATGCAACTGAGAAATGAAGTTTTGCACTTGAAAGAAGAGAAGGAAGGTATGCATACTCTGCTTGAAGCAAAGGAATGGGAGGTGGCTGGTCTTCACCAAAAGTACCATCAAGCTCAAGATGATCTTCTTGAAATGAAAAGATATTCTGAAAGCTCATCAAAACTAGAAGAAGATAAAGATAAAAAGGTTAGTGATTCACTACAGTGGAAGGGGTAGTACATGAGTTCAGACTGCAAAACATGTTGAATGGTGACCTAATAGACAATGTTGTGTCAAGTGTCACAGAGCGGGATAACTTCTGAGTGCATTTGCCCATCGAAAAATTCAGATATCAAAGTCAAAGAAGTTTTCAATATGTTTGACTTTACAGTTGGTTTCCCTCCTCTGTGGAGATATGCATGATCTTTCATTTTACCTCTTTTAAGTTCTTCTTAGGTTGGGTTCACACTATTCAGGCAACTGAAGTCAAAGAAGTGGGATTTACAGCAGGAAGAGATTCCAGAGGAGACAAGAAAACAAAATATCAGAAAGGAACAAAAATTCACTATTCTGAGTTTACTATATCATCTCAACCTCAGCATGACTTGACTATTTTTACTCTGCAACTACCATATCTGTCACTACAAATTTCTTTATAAAAAGCTATGTATTTTGCTGGCTGTGAATAGCTGGCTTATGTTTGGTATGTTTCTGTCTTGTGTTCAGCAGCAGTGTCTGTAAAGGTGGTAAATGCAATCCTTGTTTGTAAATATTGCTGGCTTTCAGAACAAGGAATGCATTTTGAATTGACTGGGATAGGAGGGGGGATAGAGAAGCATTGTAACCCTTCGCTTACATGATGTCTCTGTTTGTCCATTGAGTTTACATCTTGTTTTTCCCCACTTCTTAAATTTAAGTTACAAATACCCCCAAGATGAGACCCACAAGTATACAGTATGCCTTGTAGCTTTTCATAAAAACCTATTTTTTGCCTCCCTAGATCAATGAAATGTCCAAGGAAGTTAGCAAATTAAAAGAAGCATTGAACAGCCTTTCTCAGCTTTCCTACTCAACCAGTGCCCCCAAAAGACAAAGCCAGCAGCTGGAGGCATTACAACAACAAGTGAAGCAGTTGCAAAACCAACTGACTGTAAGTGTGATAATTCATAAACCCACCATTATTCCCAGTTCTCCCAAGATGTGTGTGCCATTCTTGATCGTGCCTTATTTAAAATGGAGCACAGTCAATGAGTACAAGGAAAGGAATTTTCATCCAGAAATTCTATAATGGTCTGAAACATTTAGGAATCTGCAAGTCACAAATTGCTCCTCAGAAATAGTCTAACTAAAGAAAGCTGTTTTCCCCAATATATTTCCTCAGATCAATAGTGGAGCAAAGTTCCTGTACTTGTAGTGGAATGTAGTGGCCAGACCTGCTGCTGAGACCCTGATTTGTGAAAAATATGGACAGTGTGCAGTGGATTTGTGTGTTTTCTCAGGAACATGTGGATTGATTCATCAGCTGAAGTCTTTTTGGTTTTTTAAGCTAAAATAAGTAAGTTTGACTGTTTGGAAGAAAATAGTCACTGAAGGTGAGAAGTTTCAAATCAAACAAGTCCATGTGTTTAAAGGGAGCACAGTTTATTCTCTGAAATTCTGAAGTGCTTAAAGATTTTTAAGATTGTACTTGTTCGTGCATGAAAGGTCCAGTCTTCTAAGCTGGGTTGAGCCATAATTGCTATTTCCAAGAGCTTGCCTGTCCAAAAGAGCATTTTAATTCACTGCAGAGGGTGAAAAGAAGGTACTGTCCACCAGAGGCCTTTGAGAGCTCTGGAGTAACTCTGAAAAGAAAATCCCCAGCCTTAATGGCTTACCTGGTGTCTGCTCTCCTACCCTCCCCAGCAGACAAACAGAAGAGTCAATATGTATATGAGCCAGAAAAATTCCCTTGCAGTGGGGAGAAATAAATAAGCAGACAGTTAAACACTGCATCCTGTCAGTGTAAAGGCCCATAGCTGTTTCTTATCCCAGTCCACCAAGTCCAAAAGGAACCTTCATCTCCCACTGCTCAAGGACCAGCAAAGTAGTGTAAGGTGCAAAGATATGCAACACATTAGGAAAGCGGGTAGGATTTAAAACAGGACAGAAGCATTCTTTCCTTCTTGGTAGGCTAGCTTTCCTAACAGCTTCACGTTTATTTGGAAAGATGGCTTCTGGGATGTGGCAGTCTGTGATCATGAAAAAGGAGGTTGGCTTTCCTTGTTTGAATGTATAGTAATTAGCTGAGGATTTCATGGTTAAGACCTTTGTAAGCACCTCTTCTTCCCTGGGAAGGCATTAGCTGACAGATGGGTCACTGAAATCAGGGAAGAGCTCAGTTGCAGTTGAGAGTTGATTTGTCAGAATATTGTTGGCTTTCCTCAATTCTGGTTGCTGATAAGCTCAGAAGTAGAGTATGTGCTCCTTCCACATCTTTGCAGCTCAGCGCTTCTTACAACTGATGTCATCTCACCAGCTTTTTTACTAGGATGGGTAGAATTACAGCATTTCTGTGGACTACGCTTCCGAGAAAATTATGTTTTGGATGGCTAGTGGCACAGTACTGTCTGAGCTGGTTTTCCATGCATGCGTAAGACTATGGTTTGTAATTCCCCAGAGCTCCCTAAATCTAGTTGGGAGTTCTGAATTCAACAGTTCTGAATGCTCCGCGACTTTCTGCTTAACTGTTTTCTAGGAAACAAAGAAACAACATCAGGAAATTGTCTCAGTTTACAGGATGCATCTTCTCTATGCTGTGCAGGTATGGTTGCATATTGTCAGTTACAGAGTGTTGGTATTTTAATGAAAGATGTTTCTTCTGCAGATCTAGTAAGAACTTTGCATGTTTTATCTAAGACATCCTATCCAAAAGGTATGACTGTTTAAGCACAAATTTAACACTGCTTCCTTTTGGGAAATTGATGTAATTACTGTACCTCAAAAATAGTTTGTAAAACTTTTTAAAGAGTAGAGAGATGCTTGAATTCAATCATATTTTTTTCTTTCTCCCCTTGTCTAGGGTCAAATGGATGAAGATGTCCAGAAAGTGCTTAAACAAATTTTATCGATGTGTAAAAGCCAATCACAGAAAAAGTAAAGAAAAAAGCTAAGGAAAACTCCCCATTTTTATTAATCTTGTTATGGGTGTTTATCTAGATTTGCCTTAACATAAGATTTAAAATTGGCAATTTGCTGCTTTTGTGTTATTGTGCTGTTTGTGAGGTGGATTTGTTTGTCTGTCTCTACCACTTCCCATGTGCATTTGTGTGTGCAGTGACTAAACACATGCCTGCTTTTCATATCCAAAATCCAAGTGTGTTCTTCAGACTTTTTACTTAGGCCACTCCATGTCATGTTGTCGTGGTTTAACCCCAGCCAGCAACTAAGCACCACGCAGCTGCTTGCTCACTCCCCACCAGTGGGATGGGGAGAGAATCAGAAGGGTAAAAGGGAGGAAACTCGTGGGTTGAGATAAGAACAGTTTAATAATTGAAGTAAAATAAATTAGAACAGTTAAATAGGCAAAGCAAAAACCGTGCACGCAAACAAAACAAAACAAGGAATTCATTCACTACTTCCCATCAGCAGGCAGGTGTTCAGCCATCCCCAGGAAAGCAGGGCTCCATCACGCGTAATGGTTACTTGGGAAGACAAACGCCATCATGCCCAATGTCCCCCCTTCCTTCTTCCCCCAGCTTATATACTGAGCATGACGTCATATGGTATGGAATAGCCCTTTGGCCAGTCTGGGCCAGCACTCCCCCTGGCTGTGCCCCCTCCCAGCTTCTTGTGCCCCCGGCAGAGCAGGGGAAGCTGAAAAGTCCTTGACCAGTGTGAGCGCCACTTAGCACCTATTTAGAGAGAGCTTAGCACTACTTAGCAAGAACCAAAGCATCAGTGTATCATCGACATTGTTCTCATCCCAAACCCAAAACACAGCCCCATACCGGCTACCAAGAAGAAAATTAACTCTATCCCAGCTGAAACCAGGACACATGTTTACCCTGAAAGTACTTTCTGGTTTCCTCAAATAGAGGGAGGTTAATCTGGAGGAAAGCACTCATGTTGCCTGGGTAAAGGTGAAATTCTCCATAAGGTCTTCTATACTGTTTATAAGCTGCATCTTGTTACTGGGGAGTAATTTAGTTGCTTGATGTTGTAGCACTCAGATTCCTGACATTTTGCCATATGCAGACTTTGGGAGAGCAGAAGTGAGCCTTGCAGCAGTGAGCAAAAGTAAATATTTATGGTAAGCCAGAACATCAAACAGCTACACTTCTTAATGTAATATTTAAGATTAACACACCATAAGGTAGCTGTCCCAACCCATCCAATGCACTGAGTACACAAAAATCATACCATGCTTCATAGTTTCCTTGAACTGCCTGATAGTGGAATGAAACTATTTCAAAATGTAAAATCATTAGTTTATTGAAGTTCTGTACAAAGCAGTACAGAAAGGTCTGTATATAAACAACCCTTTATGATAGGTTTAGCTATCTATGCAAGTGTTGGCCATGAAGCTCAGGAACAAAACCAGAAAAATATATACTTTAGACAAGGGATTCTAGTGAACACAGGATGTTTACAGTGAATGTTAATGCCTCATACTTCCTAACCTCACTTTTGTAAAGAATTTCTCTTCAGTATATTTTTATTTGCCTTCTAATGATTTTTTTTTTGTAACTATACCATTTTTTCTACATAATGTTTGCATTAAGCTTATTAACAGATATTTTTAGGTAATAGTGTTTTAGAGAGTTTCTTTTTATACCCTCAAGTATTCAGTAATAGTGAAGCATAGTGAAGTGTTTTCAGTATGAAAAAGATCTGTATGGAATAATAGACCTGTCTGTCAGTGTGGTCCAGAGCAGTGAAGTGTAAAATGCAATTCACCCTGCTGTTTCAATAAATGTAGAAATGATAGACAGAGAACAGAAAAAGGTGTGAAAAATTTCTACGTGTTGTTTCTAGAGGCCGGGGCATCAGTAAAGCCTTTATCAGCACTTCTAAATTTAAAAGTCAAATAAAAATGTCTGATGTGGTATAGTATGAAACTATGGAAAAATGTTTCTAAGAACACACTGCACTTGAGGGTACAACCATTCTAACTAGCTTGCAGCTTCACTATGGTATTTGTTTTATTCCTGTTAGTGGATATGTCTCTATTAGAGAAATCTCCAGAGCTATATAATCTATGAAGTTTACATAGAGTCATAATATGACAAGAGTCAGCAGTGCCTCAGGCTGACTGGACTCATAGTGCATTTAGATAATTTCTAACCCTGGCAAAACTAAAATGGATTTTAAAAACAAAACCCAAAATCACATCTTTGCATCAGTTAGACCTTGGTGTTACTTTTCTTGGGTGGTTTAACTAATGCCTGCTAATTTTGAACAGTATTTTATAGTTAGATGGTTTTAAAAATGCTCCAAAGAAATGTGAAAAGAATTTTGCTGCAGCACTTCAAAATGAACAAGATTTTAAGCATGCTAATGCTGCAAAGTATAAAACTTGATGAACCATTTTGTAGGTTGCCTGATGGATTTAGTTGTCTACTTTGTTTTGGTTTGTATATTTATTGCAATTATCTTTGTGGAATATTGAAAATTATACACTACATCATAGCAAGTTTCTTTATATGTAATTTACAAGAAGTTTCCTTATGTGGCAAATAAACTATTTCCGATTTTTTCATCTTTGTTCTTTTTGTGCCTTCATTTACTTTTTGTATTGAGGGAAATCTCACTACACCATTTTAATGTAGTGCAAATATGTTCTATATCTCCAGTTTAGATAGCTGTCGGATGTACCATCTTTTCCTCCCTGAAATTGCAACTTGATTATTAACTTTCTTGATCTGTCAGGTAGAATAGAATCCACTCCAAACCCCATGCAACCAGTTTTGCAAATTATGCCTTCTATCTGATTGCTAAGTTCAGAGCCATTTCTCACGTGGACATCCTGCTAGAGGTAATGCAGATTTCCCATTTGCCACTGGATGCATTCCAACTAAGTTTAAAACTGCCTTAGACCAGTAACACAGATTGGTGGTCCCACAATTTTTCAAAACCGCGGTTCTTTCTTTGTCACTTAGCACTTCATTCCACACAGTGAAAGTATATATATGTGTGTGTATATATATGCATATGGATATGTATACTTCTCTTTAACCTTAGCAATAGTTACAGTCAGCCCTGTTGTTTTTTTATCATCTCTCCCTCTCCTGAGTTTTATTTCAGAAACTAGTTTTTCAGTAACTTATTTGCTAATAATATCTTCCTATCTGATGGCAGAACACACAAATGGCAGGTATTGCACCTCTTTTGGTTACATCCTGGGGCTCAAGTAGCTCTTTAGCCTCTTGTAGAAAATTTCTGTAAACTACTCAGTACTGGGTTTCCTTTGAAGAAGGCTGCTGACAAACTGATATGCAGAATCTGTGCATGGTGGGATCACCTGGCAGGGCAGATCATATCATCTTTGATGGCTTTTGTGCCATCACAGGCAATGGGCCTGCTGCCTAGTATCTCCCATCTGAATTGCCATTTGTTTTCCTTTCCTGTCTGCCTGCCCCAGGCCCTGTATGCTCACAGTATGCTGTTAACCCTGCTCTGGAGCAGTGCTGCAGGTGGTACCCTGTGCTTGGTGGCTCTCGGGAGGCAACCCCATCAGAAGGCAAATGTGCTTGTCTGGGAAGCTGTTGCTCTAGTGTGGTCACTCTTCCCTTCCAGATTAGCCAAAACACTCCCCGGTGATGGCTGGGCTCGGACCCACAGTGCTCTTCTTGCATCCCCTGTCCTAAAGCAGCAACAGTCCCCCACCTGGCTGCATGCTCAGAAGCCCTGTCCAAAAATGTTTGGATGCATTTGCTTCTCCATAAATGCTTTGCTGCCCACCAGGAGGCATCCCCATAAGAAGAGGCTGGGGAGCAAGGGGGGAGCTGGATAAAGAGTAGGGGAGGGACAGAGAGCTAAACCTGGCATTCCTTCCCCTCTGAACCTCCCTTGCAGTTGGAAAACATTGTGGGGAGTGAAGACGCAAAGCACAAAGGTCTGGACTGACCCATTCCTAGAAATAGATCCTTTAGGCTCTCGTTGTTCAAAGTGCAGCTCCCAAAAGAGCAGTGCTGCATTCAGCAGCTGGCAGGGCCACAGCTGGGTGTGAGCACAGCTGGCCAGATGTTGCAGAGCTGGGTGCCAGCTGGAAGGTCGCAGTGGGAGGGGTAGCGGGGTCCCTATGCCTGAGGGGAAGGCAGCATGCTCCCCAGTAGTGCTGCTCCTGCCTCGTCCCCCGCAACACATGTGCGGGGGGGTTTGGGAGCACGACCTCCCTGAAGCCCTGTGCTGCCTGAGAGTGGCTGTGTGGTATCCACAACATTTTTAAAATTCCTGCCCTTGCTGCCACGTGAAGAAATCACATCACCATCTGACTGATGGCTGGCAGTTTCCTTTGCAGATGCTTTGGCTAATGGGTCTCTGGCAGTATGTTCCCTTGCAAATATCTGCATAATTAAAGCCATGCATGATCACCCAGTCTGGGCTGTAGCAGGGAAGAGGAGGACATGCAGCTACACCAGCTGCCCTTGAGCAGCTCTATGCAGCCAGTGCCTCTCTGGAGCCTTTCTAGGACCCTTAGTCACCTCTGCAGAGCAGTTGCTTGCAGGGGATGTGCTCCCCTGTGCTGCAAGAAGGTAACAGCCTGGGTTTACCCCCAGCTCCTCTGGGACCTGTTTCATGCCTCTGTTCAGTTTATTAGGAGCACGAATGTCTCCAACTAGCTGATGGCAGTGTTTAAGAGAGACAGAGCTCTCTGCATTGAGATAAACAGCTTATTGTAAAACTATGGGGAGAAGAAATGCATTCTTGGTGGTTCATCAGGCTACGTCTATAAAACCGGCTGGGAATATTCTCAGATGCTGGAACGAGACCACCCCTGTCATTACACTGGGATGGGCCCTGCCATGGGTTTGGCCCAGGCCAACCAGCAGTTTTTGCAAATAACTGCCTGGCACGTCTCCAGATCAGCCTGCTCCTCTTTGCAGGTGGCCCTTCATCTTGCAAGGTGAGGTTTCCACAGTGCAAACCACAACTGTGCAGCGCCTCACTCCTCCATGCCCCAGAGCTGCCCACATGGCATCTGCATGGGCAGGCATAGCCTGGGAGCCAGCACCAGAGCCCTCAGTCTGCACTGCTGCGGTTCGCGGCAACAGCTTTGAACATAAATGCTCACTCCTCTGATTTTTAGACTGCATTGATCTGTGTATGAAATATTGAGAGGAGTCTGTCTCCTTGGACGGCTGTCTGGTTTTTCAAACAGAGACACTGCAGTTTGGTGTTGCTGCAAAACCCCCAGTCCTCCTGACTGGGTGGAGTGGCTTCACGCCTCCCTTAGTGCTGCAAATCAATCACTGCACTCTGCTAGCATTTATGGAGTAAATGTGACCTGCACTTGGGTCACAACCACCCCATGCAATGCTACAGGCTGGGGGAGAAGTGGCTGGAGAGCTGCCTGGAAGAAAAGGACCTGGGGGTGTTGGTCGACAGCCGGCTGAATATGAGTCAGCAATGTGCCCAGGTGGCCAAGAAGGCCAATGGCATCCTGGCTTGTATCAGGAATAGTGTGGCCAGCAGGACCAGGGAGGTGATAGCGCCCCTGTACTCGGCTCTGGTGAGGCCGCACCTCGAGTACTGTGTTCAGTTTTGGGCCCCTCACTTCAAGAAGGACATTGAGGTGCTGGAGCATGTCCAGAGAAGGGCAAGGAAGCTGGTGAAGGGTCTGGAGCACAAGTCCTATGAGGAGCGGCTGAAGGAGCTGGGGTTGTTTAGCCTGGAGAAGAGGAGGCTGAGGGGAGACCTTATTGCTCTCTACAACTACCTGAAAGGAGGTTGTAGTGAGGTGGGGGTTGGTCTCTTCTCCCAAATAACAAGTGATAGGACGAGAGGAAATGGCCTCAAGCTGCGCCAGGGGAAGTTTAGGTTGGATATTAGGAAAAATTTCTTCGCGGAGAGAGTGGTTAGGCACTGGAACAGACTGCCCAGGGAAGTGGTGTGAACCAGGGATTAAAAGTCTCTGAGAAGGCGCTACTCCTTGCACGGGGCACGTAAAAAGCAAAAGACTACATATGGATGTCACTTGCAGGCTTTTGTGAAAATAGCTCAAATGGCAGAAAAGTCATCATCAGTGGGAATTTGCACATGCAAACAGCCCAGCACCAGTGGTTGCTACTGAAATACCTGCTGACTTTCAAGCAGTGTCTGGTTTCCTGCTCCTTTTCCAGAGCATGTCTGCAAAAAACCAAGCTGGAATCTGCTACACTTTGAACAAGCGGCTGATGTGGTCATTTCATCCATCTGATGGAAATGCAACTGAACTCCTACCTCCATATGAGGACCTTACCCAAACTGAATATCTTAAGTAAAACTATATGAGAGTGCTATAAGTTACTTACTACAGGTGGGAAAGGTCCTGGTGATCATGTCAACTGGTTAGACCATGTTAAAGTAACTAATGCAGATACATCAATATATAGGAAGACTTAGGTTAGTCTGAGCCAAATATCTTGAAAGCTTTATGTTGAAAACCTACTTCTGGACCTTCAGAGTGATAAGAAAAGCCCCTGGTTTTCACATACCCACAAAGCAAAGCTCTTGAGCATAAACAGCCCAAATCCCAGTGGGGTTGGAAATCCAGCTTGAAAATATTCAGTGTAGGTCTGACCCTGAGAGTGTATTTCTAAAACTAGAATGTCTTGTTTATGGATTTAGAGAGGTAAAGTCTGAGCAAAGAGGACACCAAGAGGTGATAATGATACAAAAATTCACGGATGCTTCTCCTCACACTCCGAATCTCCCCAAGGGAGAAACGGAGTATTCAGAGTCCCTGAAATTAAACTCAATAGCAACGAAGTTACTATTAAGCAGGTATCCTTCATTGCAGCGCTGGGCAGCACTGGGGATTCTCCACCATAAGTGCTCCACCAATTTGGTGGACTTTCAGAGATTATATACTATAAAATCCTACATATTCACAGGATTTCCAAGAAATCATTTACATAAACATGAGGTTTCCTGGAACTTATTAACATATGCAAATGTCCGATCCGCATGCGCAGTCGTCTCCCGTGGTGGTCTTCAGGTGGTCTTTGGGGGTCTTCGGATGAAGGCTCGTAGTCTTCTTCACTGTGTTCGCTGATTGACCTTTGCTTCTGCGCAAACTCAGTCCGAGGATCACGTAAACAGTGTCCTTCAAGGCTGCTGTTGTCATTCTTCTGTGACTTCTTTTGTGATCTTCCATGCATTTGTTCTCCCAAGGCCCAGTTGTCTGAGATGGGATTATCCTGGAGCCCCCTTATCTTACAACCATTCTAACTACTCCCTAAATCACAAAGGCCTTTCTTTTGTTTAGTTAAAAGTGACTAAGATATTTAAATATACTCCTTGCCCCTAGGCTTTTCAGGAGGCATTTTGATGCAGTGGCTTTGTCTATCTTGGCTTTAATCCTTTCATTCCCTCCTTTTCTTTAAACTTTGTAAATTTCTTTACAAAGGTCTTAAGTTTTCAAGGCCCAAACTCTCATAGCCAATTTCTTCAGCTTATACCACAAAAGGCAATTGATAACTGTTAGTATAATAACAAACACCAATAATATCAAGAGTGGGTGGGCTAGAACATTCAAAGTTTTCTCTGCAGAGGGTGAGTGTCCCAAAAGATATCCCACCAATGATGGGCGGTATCATCTTTAATTTGACTAGACAGTCCAATAAGTTTTTCCTTAGTTATTATTGGGTCAAGATTTTGTTTAATTTTTCCAGAGATATGTTTGCACGACTTATATTTAAGCCAAAACATTGCCACTTGTTCTTCTGTATATGCGAACACATAAAGGGAGTGATTAGGTGATATTCTTCAACTACCGATGATGAGTTATTAGTCACTAAACACACGTCTGGCATTAATTTCTACAAACATTTCAAACACATCAAGAGACAGGATCATCCATCTGCAATTGTTAACAGAATGTTCTAATAAGCATGGTTCATATAATTGAGACTGTTGTCCACATAAGATACCGTCAGAGGTGGTTTCACAAAGATCTAAATCATATGCTTGTCTCAGGTAGTGGCAAAGATTTTTCAGGAATTATACTTAATACCTCACCTTGTTCCGCAGCTCGCCTTGCCTCGTGATCAGCCAATTTATTTCCCAATTCCCTGTCAGTGTTACCTTTCTGATGCCCTTTGCAGTGCATAATCGCCACTGCTGATGGAAGTTGTACAGCATCCAAAAGTCGCAAAATTATATCAGCATGTTTTATACCTTTCCCTTGAGCAGTTAAGAGTCCTCGTTCCAAATTGCTCCATGGGCATGGACTACAGCAAAGGCAACCCCGTCCAAATATCCGTCCAAATTTGAATCCGTCCAAATATTTACTCGCAGCCCTTCGGCTAGCTCCAACGCTCTCACTAGGGCAATTATTTCAGCTCGTTGTGCAGATGTGCCCTTAGGGAGTGACTTTGCTTCCACCAGTCGGTCTGTGGTGGTTACAGCATATCCTGCCATTCGAACTCCATTCTTTACGAAACTGCTCCCATCAGTACACCACATTCGGTAGGCTTCCTCCTGCGGCTCCTCCTTCAAGTCTGGTCTGCTTGCATATACAGTTTCAATAGTTTCTATACAATCATGCACGACAGTCTCCATTTCCTGTTTATCGCTTACGATTTCTGTATCATCTAAAACGGAGGTTACAGTGTGGGAAGTGTGCACAATCATCTTTTGTCCCAAAGTAAATTTTCGAGCTTCTTGGATAATCAAAACAACGGCGGCCACTGCCCGGAGGCATCCCGGCCATCCTTTGCTTACTCCATCCAATTGTTCAGAGAAGTATGCTACAGCTCGTTTATAAGGACCCAGCCTCTGGGCCAGAATTCCCAGAGCCACTCCTTGCCTTTCATACGAGAACAGCCAGAAAGGTTTCGTTACATCTGGTAGGCCCAAAGCTGGAGCCTTCATTAGCTCCAGTTTCACTTCCTTGAATGCCCTCTTAGCTTCATCAGTCCATATTAATTGTGTCTGGCTATTTTTCAACAGTTCATATAGAGGGTTAACCAAAAGTCCATAATTATAGATCCATAATCGGCACCAACCTGTCATTCCCAAAAAGGTTCGAAATTCTTTTACCGTGGTCGGTTCTGGAGTTCTGCAGATAGCTTCCTTTCGTCCATTCCCGAGCTGTCTTTGTCCCTTAGAAATCATGAATCCCAGGTATATATTACTTCCTTCTTCAAGATTTGGGCTTTCTGTAATGAGAATCAATAACCACTTAATCCCAGAAAATTCAACAAGCTCACAGTCCATTCCTTACACTCTTCATCCCTTTCTGTGGCTATTAATATATCATCCACATATTGCAAAAGAATCCCATTTCCTGGGGGCCTCTCCCAGGTCTCTAATTCCTTAGCTAATTGATTTCCAAAAACGGTAGGGCTGTTTTTAAATCCTTGGGGTAACACTGTCCAGGTCAGTTGGGTTTTTCGTCCTGTATCAGGGTTTTCCCATTCAAAGGCAAATAAATTGTGACTTTCTGGAGCCAAGGTAAGGCAAAAGAATGCATCCTTTAAATCTAATACAGTAAACCATTCATAGGTTTCCTTTAAACCAGTCAGCAGAGTATATGGGTTTGCCACTACCGGATACAAATCTTCAACTATTTGAGTTATTGCCCGCAAATCTTGCACCCATCGATAAGTTTTGCCATCAGGCTTTTTGACGGGCAAAATGGGAGTGTTATATTCTGAAGAGCATTCAATTAATAGTCCAATTTTTATAAATTCTTCTATAATACTTCTTACCCCTCCCCTATCTTCCAATTTCAAGGGGTATTGCTTTATCTTAACAGGTCGTGCCCCTTCTTTGAGTTTAACAACAACCAATTCAGCATTTTTAGCCTTTCCAGGTATTCCTGAGGCCCACGCTCCTGGGTATACCTGGTCTTTTATTTCTTGTATAATTTCTTCTTCTCTAATTTGGGGTTCAGTAAGAACCAAGCTTAAAATTCCAATGTGATTTTTGTCTGGTATTTTAAATTCAATTTCCCCATTTCTAAATTTTATTTCGGCATTTAGTTGTTCTAATAGGTCCCTTCCCAGTAATGGTCTAGGAGCCTCAGGCAGGTAGAGAAATTCGTGAATCCCCACACTCTTTCCAATTCTAAATTTTAATGGTGTCAAGAAAAAAGCTTTTTCAACCTGCCCAGTTGCTCCCACAACATTAACATTTTGTTTACTTGTAGGTAACAAGGTTTGATTCAAAACAGAGAATGTGGCTAATGCAGCCACTATCTCCTTTCCCAGTTTCCTTCTGTCCTCCCCCTCCCCATTCCGATATACTCTCCACGCTTCCTCCAGCAACTTTTCTAAATTCCTTATATCTGGTTCCCTAAGTTTCTGAAGTTTCTTTCTGGTATCATTAGCGGATTGTCCCAGAAACAGAGATACCAACTGCTGTGTGGCAGCTTCTGACTCTGGTTCCATAGTAGTAAATCTTCTCACAGCAGCCTGTAAGCGATCTAAAAACTCCGTGGGCGTTTCAGTCTGCCCCTGCTTGATAGCATACAGAGCAGACCAGTTAACTGCCTTTGGGATCGCATGTTCTATTCCCAATTTGATCCAGGTTTGGTATCGTTGCAACAAACGGTACTGAGCTGGATCATTAGGGTCCCAACCCGGGTCCCTGGAGGGCACATGATCTTCGGCCGTGCCCTGTAACACTCGTCCCCCAATCTATGTTTCTACATGAGCTCGGGCTGCCTTTAATACAAGCTGCTTCTCAGTTTCAGTCATATCATCTAGCATAAGATCCCCATCTTTCCAATCCGGGTCCAAATTCTTAGTAATCCACTCAAACCTTTTCGCAACCCCGCTTGGGTCCTCCCTGTACCCCTTAACTGCATCCTTCCACTTATCCACATCATCCATCTGGAAAGGCACTTTTCTTCTGCCTTTCTGGGTTTCTCTTTCACCTTCAAACACCTCTGTCCAATACTACATGCTGAACAACACTGCTTCAACTTCCCTGACTCTTTCTGATTTTCCTTTTCCAAAGCCAACACCATGGGATCTTGGGGGGCAAAATTAAAACCACAATCTTTCTGCCACTCAGGGTGATTTCGGAGGGTGAAAAACATATCCGCATACATAGCTTCGTCCCATTTTCCCTCCCTCCTTAAAAATAACAGGAGTTGCAACAAGGTATTATACTTCAGAGTCCCATTCACAGGCCACTTCTCTTCATCATCTAATTTATACAATGGCCATCACTGATTACAATACTTAATTAGAGTTTTCTTATTCACGTTTCCTCCAGGAGGACCCCCTATGTCCTTCCAGTGATATAAAATGCAACCTAATGGAGATTTCTTTGGTATCTCTTTACTTTGCTGTGACCCTCCCATTTTATTGGTCCCAGTTCTTTCCTGTATTCCCGCAGTATCTTAACTGTTAGTTCCACGGTCCACACTTTACCACTTAGAGGGTTACAGAATTACTGTTTTACATCCTTACAACCTTTTTCTTTCGCTTCGTCCGTCTCCGGCCGTTTCCCTCGCGGGACAACGAAACCGCGGATCGGGACTCCGCACTCGCTTCGTACTAAGAGTACGTCTCATTCACACACACACAGGACAGCATACACACTTTTGACGACAAAACACTCAAATTCCAATACAAAGTATGTATGTCTCATTCACAGGCGCGCAGGACAGCATAGACACTTTTGACAACAAAAAGCTCACATACCAATACAATGAACAAAAATCCTAAAAGCAAACACAGAGCAACTACTTGTCCTTATAACATGCCAAACACAATCCCAAAATCAAATAACCGAGTTCCAAAGCCAAGATCCAATATATCCAAATGCAAGCGTTCCAAATGAGCACCGAAGTGCCCCTGAAAGAGCACTGAAGTACTCCCAGATGAGCACCGAATGCACCGTACTCCCAGATGAGCACCGATGGGCACCGAAGTGCTCCCCAGAACAAGGAATTCATTCACTACTTCCCATCGGCAGGCAGGTGTTCAGCCATCCCCAGGAAAGCAGGGCTCCATCACGCGTAATGGTTACTTGGGAAGACAAACGCCATCATGCCCAATGTCCCCCCTTCCTTCTTCTTCCCCCGGCTTATATACTGAGCATGACGTCATATGGTATGGAATAGCCCTTGGGCCAGTCTGGGTCAGCTGTCCTGGCTGTGCCCCCTCCCAGCTTCTTGTGCACCCGGCAGAGCATGGGCAATTGAAAAGTCCTTTACCACTGTGAGCGCCACTTAGCAACTACTTAGCAAGAACAAAACGTCAGTGTATCCTCGACATTGTTCTCATCCTAAACCCAAAACACAGCCCCATACCGGCTACCAAGACGAAAATTAACTCTATCCCAGCTGAAACCAGGACAGTTTGTTTTTTAATATTCAAAATCATTGACGTCGTTAGCTATATCTCTGCATGCATGCCTGATGGTGGAGGAGTTACAAACATACTCCCACTCTTTACCGCCAATCGGAGTCCCCACTAAACATGTCATAAATGGGTTGCCTGCATTTGCTGCCACTAAACAGATTGAATCTTGCCCTGTTTTATTAGCTAGAGTTACCCAAACATTTCTACGTGGTTGTACTGAAATCCATGAGTGACCACTACCAATGATGGAGAGGAATGACGTGAGAAAACATATCATGGTAACTCCTGTTGTGGTCCCGACTCTTCTCTCCATGGTTTCACCCAGCGGCTAGGCACCCACCTCGGACCTTCGTCTGTCAAAACACAAACATATCCTCGACCTGTCATCTTAATTTCTGCAGGACCCTTCCATTCTCCAGTTTTTAAGTCACGATATCGTACTTTTACCGATACTGAATCGATCTTCTGTATTCCCGATTGAAATGACATATGGTGTATAACAATTGGAGGAGATTCACGGTCCCCTGTTAACCGTAAATAATTTAAAACGTAAATCGCTTTTGCAAGACGTTCAGCAGGGGCTATTTCCCCCCCCTTTTGTTTTTGCAACAGCGATTTTAACGTAGCATGTGCACGTTCTACGATCGCCTGTCCTGTAGGAGAGTGTGGTATGCCTGTGATTCTGCGAATGCCCCACAAGTGGCAGAAATGTTCGAATGTCTTAGAGATATATGCAGGGCCATTATCTGTTTTTATCTCTTGAGGAATCCCCAAAGCAGCGATGGCTGCACACATATGTTTTACAACATGTTTGGCTGTTTCCCCTGTTTGAGCAGTGGCCCAGATTGCATGCGAATAAGTATCAATGCTAACGTGTACATATTTTTGCCGTCCAAACTCTGTGATGTGGGTGACATCCATTTGCCATAATTGTAGGGCTCCCAGACCTCGAGGGTTGACCCCAAGACCTAAACCGAATCCTGATTTTTGGCAGGCAGGACAGGATTGGACGATGCCTCGGGCATCTGATTGATAGTTTTAAATCAAATTGTTTCGCCAATACTTTTGCAGATTGAGGTAAAAATTCATGAGATAAACGGGCCTGCTCAAACAGGTTAATATTTTGATTTTTCCAGATGGTAGCAACCAACTTGTCGGCTACGTTGTTTCCAATCGACAAGCCTTGATCAAATTGATGGCTACGAATATGTGTCACAAAATAGTGTTTAGTGCGTTGATTCAATAAAAATAAAAGTTGCATTAATAACATATATAAGGTGTTATTCTTCAGTGATTTGATCATAGCGCGTTCCAGGCGCTGTACTGTTCCTACTACGTAGAGCGAATCTGAAATTACATTTAGAGGTTTGTCGGGCCAGCGTTGAAAGGCCCATAACACCGCTCTCAGCTCGAGGGTTTGTAAAGAGTCGGCGGTATGACCTGTAAGAAGTTGATGATTCCACTGATTATTGTCATACCAAGCAATAGCAGCTCGTTTCGATTTTCTACCAGTATCAGTAAATACTGTAAGCCCTTCAACTGGTACTTCTGATCTATAAGGGATGTCTTCAAAGTCCTGATTTTGTAAAAGCGGCAAAATTTTCGTGGAAGGATAGTTATTGGTTACAGTACCTGGATATTCGGCTAAAGCGATTTGAAACATTTCTGATGTTGCTAAAAGCCAATCTAAATAATTCTGTGCTATAGGTACAAACAGGGTTTCAGGTTCTTGTCCTGTCAGATCACAAATCCTTCTTCTACCTTTGATGATCATATTAGCTAATAGTTCAATCCGTGTACAGACGGTATTTTTTGGCTGATAGGATAAAAATACCCACTCTAAAATGTTGATGCGTGGGCTATCTATTTGGATTATCAGTCCTATGAAGTGTTTTTGGTTGGGTGATGAGTTAACAATTAAAAATTGCAAAGGCAAATCACTAATTTTTCTTTGTACAACTGTTGTCAAAACCTTTTTTATAATGTGATCCAATGCCTGCTCTTGTTCCTTCGTCAGGCTTCGTCGTTCATCGGCTCTGGTTGAGGTTCCCAACAGAGGCATCAAGGGAGCTAGATCATCATTAGTTATTCCACTAACTGACCTTACCCACTGTAAATCTCCCATTAGTTTTTGAACATCTGAGAGCGTCTTAATGTCTGTTTTGAGTATGATCTTCTGTGGTCTGACTGTGCTCCCAGTAATTGTCCATCCTAAATATTGCCATGGATTTTGTCGTTGTACCTTTTCTGGAGCAATTTTAAGACCTTTCGGTTCTAAGGTTTCTATTAACCTTTGTAAAGTTCCTTCCACATCCATTTTTTCTCCAGCAATTAAGATATCATCCATATAGTGAAAAACTAGTAAAAATGGATGTTTCATTCGGAATGGTTGTAAGGCCCATGCTACAAAATTTTGACACAGAGTAGGTGAGTTTTTCATTCCTTGAGGTAGTACCACCCAATGGTATCTTTTTGCCGGTTCCTGTTTATTGATTGATGGTACTGTAAATGCAAATTTTTCTGCATCTTCAGGATGCAAAGGAATAGTAAAAAAACAATCCTTCAAATCAATGATGAGGAAGTCCCAATTTTCTGGGATCATCACAGGGGAGGGTAATCCTGGCTGTAATGCCCCCATATTTTGCATTACAGCATTCACCGCTGGTAAATCATGCAACAATCGCCATTTTCCAGATTTTTTCGGGATGGTAAAAACGGGTGTGTTCCAAGGGCTTATGGAAGGCACAATGTGACCTGCTTCTAATGGTTCTTTAACTAAATTTTGTAAAATATGCAGCCTCTCCTGTTTCAGCAGCCACTGGTCTACCCACACTGGCGCTGTTGTAGTCCAGGTGAGTTTTAAGATGGGCTGCTCAACCATGGCCGCTCCTAAAAATGCTGGGTTACAAGTTTGGCTCCCATTTGGGATAATATATCCCGACCTATAAGAGCTACAGGCAAGTGCATTACATATGGCCTTGTGGTAACAGTGGCACCGTCTTCAAAATTGAATGCTATCAGTAATTTGCTAATCATCGTGCATTGTGCCCCCCCGACTCCCACAACACTGGTAGCTGCAGGTACCAGTGGCCAATTACGAGGCCATTTTGTGATAGGGACAACAGTTACATCTGCCCCCGTGTCAATTAACATTGACAGTACTAAAGATTGTCCATTAGGATGTCTTAATGTTACCCTTTCTTCAGGTTTTCCCTTGGCAATATCTATTGCTAATAACACATTTGGTACTCCTGTGGATCCAAAACCTCCATGCCCACGTACAATTGAATGCGCTTTAGGGACACACGCATGAAATGGTATTAATTGAGCTATTTTAGACTGTGCTGGTATTGTAAGTGGTGGCGTTAAGGTATATACCATAATCTTTATGGTTCCGCAGAAGTCCGCATCGATGAGTCCTGGTACTATAAATATACCTTTTTGTGATATTGAAGAACAGCCTATGAGCAATGCACTCAACCCATGCCCTAGAGGTCCTTGTTGATCTGAATCAATTAATTTAACCTCAGACATTGTTAAGGTTATGTCTACTGCTGTTGCCAGGTCCACTCCGGCGCTACCGGCTGTGGCGGCTGCGCAGCGGTCCAAGCACCCTGCACTTGTGTCTTCACGTGTGGGTGTGGCGCGCTCCGCGCCGTGTTTCCCGATTTTCGACACTCTTGGGTGCCGTGATTATCTTTTTTACAATTCGTACACCATTTTTCTTTCCGACCCTCAGTATTAATTGGACTCCTACATTCTTTTTTAAAATGGCCTAGTTTTCCACAATTAAAGCACTTCTTGTCCTTTTTTCCCCCTTGCTTTTTTGATACCAACGGCTTCACTGCTGCACCTACAGCCGCGGCCATAATCGTAGCCTTTTCTTGTTCTAACATTCGCTCAGCAGCCTCTAGCAACTGTCCTGTGTTGGATCCTCTTGGCAACACACTGAGCGCTCTTCTTGTTTTTTCATTAGCGTTATCAAAAGCAAGCATATCTAAGAACTTTACTTTCATTCCCTCATCCATATCTGGATGAGCCATAATTGCAGCGTGCAAACGATCAATAAACTTGCCGTACGATTCAGTGGGTCCCTGCCTTACAGCGGTAAAAGCAGGTCTAATTTTCTCATCGTGCACGTTAATAAGAGCTTTATAAGCTAACTCCTGACTCAATTGCAATGCCTCGGTAGCAAACTGCGCTTGCCAATCAAGTCGCATAAAAGGCCCTGCGCCCATTAACATTTGAGCCTGGATTCCGAATAACGGATCGCCTTGTTGTCGAGGTATTGAAGCTGCCCTATCGCAGGCAGTTTGCCAATGTTGGAAAAATTGTAATTGTTGCGATGGTGGTAAGAGCATCTGGACAATCATTCTAGAATCATAAGGAGTTAATAACTGTGCTGAAAAAATGTGCTGTAATATAGATTGAGTATATGGTGATTTTAAACCATATTGAGTAACAGCACTTTTCGCTTCTTTCAGTATTTTCCAGTCCAGTGCTTCCCATACACTTCTCCCGTTATTATCAACTACAACAGGAAAAGCCATGGGTAAAAACTGTCCCTCTATCATGGCATCTCGGATAACACCTTTCCATCGCATTGACGGATCCCCAACTCCTCCCACCAACATCCCTTGCCCGAATACCCCCGCCCCCCCCCGATGGTTGTTGTGGTGGCAAAGACGGAAAAGCACCAGTTTCCACCGGTGCCCTAGTCGGAGCAAAAACGTTGGGTGCTGACCATCCTGGGTATAATGCGGACAATGACGTTGGTGGGTTTTCTGGCGGGGCCGCCAATCGCGCTTCTAAAGTCTCTAGTCTTTTTATCAATTCCTGTAATTCAGCTTTCTCCTCTAGAACACCATTGTTTTCCTCCTCCTCTTCGCCACCTGGTGGCAAAGGAGGGTAAAGTGAGGTGGTCGCCACCGGTGAGGGAGGTCGATTTGGTGGATCGGCCTCATCATAACTCGGAGGGCGATCCGACTGTGGTACATCGGGCAATGGTGGAGTAGCCTCCGCAGCGGTTTTTTCTGGTGACTGCACTTCGGTGGTGGTGGGAGCTGCAGTTGCAGTCCCTGCTAGGATCCGGACCCCTCCTGCAACGTGGGCCGGGGTCGCTGCAGGGATTGTCGGACCCGAAAACAACATACTGGTTGCAGAGGTGGGCCCGTCACCTGGAGTCAAAGCCGCGAATGCCGATGCAGCGACTTGCCGCTCCTCCCCCATGCTTTTTAAAGTTTCATTAATCAGTCTCCACACAGTGGGGAATTTGCTCGCCTCTTTGGATCCTTTACTTATTTCTTCCCACAGTTCTGCCCCTATTTTCTCCCATGTCATAGCATCAAAGGCAACTCCAACCGTGGGGATCAAATCCTTTCCTTTTGCCCAGAGCAATAATGCTTTCAGAGTAGACGAGTCACAACTTATACCTCTCGTTGAGAGGATATGTTGGAGGAGCTTAACCACCGCTGACTCTTCTTTTGTCACCTGATCAGGGTGAGATTCCACCTTTCGCGCTAGCGTTTCCCGAGCGCCGGGGCAGCACTCACCTTCGGCCGGCTTCCGCCCCCTCCGTTCTCGGTTTCGTCAGAAAATCCAACTCCGATCTGAGGGTCCCTGTTCGGGCGCCACCTGCTGACGCGGAAGTCACGGACACAGCACACGATCAATATGATCAAGCAAAATGTCGGTTTATTACATACACAGCTTAGTTAATATAGTTTCTGGCCTTCCTGATCATGCATAAACTTATCGCTAATTGGTTAACTATGTTTGGCAATATGCTGTTCATGCGCTACTAGCGATATTCTGATTCGTTCATAACAATAGTTCACACGCACCGCCCGCTTCTCCCATATCTTGTTTTCAACATTGCAAGCCAATAGTTTCTTCCTCTTAATCTGCTTGTTTCATGTCTTCCAAACCGCAGTCGACCTTCGCAGCATCCTTGAATTCCTCTTGCGTTAAATGCAGATTAAGTCCACATAGTCTGAGTCTGGGTTGCTCACTACATGTCCTTGGCTTTTCAGATATCCCACAGAGGATGTCTAAAGAAAACATTGGACTGATACTTTGGTCATCTGACTAATAGGGATGAAGAAAAAGCAGAGACATTCAATGCTTTTTTTGCCTCAGTCTTTAATAATACTGATAGACCTTGGTATGCCTGGTCCCCTGAGTCAGAGGACTGCAAGTGTGGGAACAGTGACTTTCCATTTGTGGACACTGAAATTGTAAGGGATCAGCTGAATGTTCACAAGTCCATGGGGCCTGATGGGATTCATCCCAGAGTACTGAAGGAGCTAGTAGATGTTACAGCAGACCCCCCTCGATCATCTCCCAAATGTCTTGGGAGTCTGGGGAGGTCCCTGCTGACTGGAAGCTAGCTAACGTTATTCCAATTTTACAAGAAGGGCGTGAGGGAAGACCCAGGGAACTACAAACCTGTTAGTCTAACCTCAGTCCTGGAAAAATTATGGAGAAGATTATACTGGGTGCTATTGAAAGGCATTTAAAGAACAATTCAATCATCAGGCACAGTCAACATGGGTTCACAAAGGGAAAGTCCTGTTTAACTAATTTGATATCCTTCTATGATAAGGTCACCCGCCTAGTGGGTGAAGGGAAGGCAGTGGATGTAGTTTTTCTGGATTTTAGTAAAGCTTTTGATACTGTCCCTCACAGCATCCTTCTGGACAAGTTGTCCAACTGTGGGATGAGCGGGTTCATGGTGTGCTGGGTGAAGAACTGGCTGAAGGGCAGGGCTCAAAGGGTTCTAGTGAATGGGGCTACATCTGGCTGGCAACCGGTCGCCAGCACGGTGTTCCTCAGGGCTCAATTCTAGTGCCAGTTCTGTTCAATATATTTATCAACGATCTGGATGCAGGAGTCGAATGCACCATTAGCGAGTTTGCTGATGATACCAAACTGGGAGGTTCTGTTGACTCTCTTGAGGGACAAGAGGCCTTGCAGAGGGATCTAGATAGATTGGAGCATTGGGCAATCTTCAGTGGGATGAAATTTAACAAGTCCAAATGCCAGATTCTGCACCTGGGATGGAGTAATGCTGGGCACAAGTCTAAATGGGGAGAGGAGTGGCTGGAGAGCAGCCCTGCAGAAAGGGACCTGGGGGTGCTGGTCGACAGCAGGCTCAAGATGAGTCAGCAGTGTGCCCTGGCAGCCAAGAGGGCAAACCACATCCTGGGGTGCATTAAAAATACAGCATAACCAGCTGGTCAAGAGAGGTGATTATCCCACTGTATTCGGCGTTAGTGCAGCCTCACCTTGAGTACTGTGTGCAGTTCTGGGCCCCACAACTTAAGAAGGATGTGAAGGTCCTTGAATGCATCCAGAGGAGGGCAACAAAGCTGGTGAGAGGGCTGGAAGGCATGTCCTATGAGGAGCAGCTAAGGACTCTGGGTTTGTCTAGTTTGGAGAAAAGGAGGCTGCTCTCTACAGCTTCCTGAGGAGGGGAAGTGGAGAGGGAGGCGCTGATCTCTTCTCCCTGGTATCCAGTGACAGGATGCGTGGGAATGGCTCAAAGCTGTGCCAGGGGAGGTTTAGACTGGACATTAGGAAGCATTTCTTTACCGAGAGGGTGGTCAGACACTGGAACAGTCTTCCTAGAGAGGTGGTCGATGCCCCATGCCTGTCAGTGTTTAAGAGGCATTTGGACAATGCCCTTAATAACATGCTTTAACTTTTGGTCATCCCTGAAGGGGTCAGGCAGTTGGACTAGATGATCATTGTAGGTCCCTTCCAACTGAAATAGTCTAGTCTATTCTATTCTGTTGTGCTTCAAAATCCTTGACTTATTGGTAAATCCTTGACCATACTTATTGGCAAAGTATAAGACATGTCCTAAGTACAGCTGACTTGGCACATGGATGTTGTCAAGCAAGGCATTTCCTAAGAGGTGAGCAGCCTCACAGAGGTTCAGATTTTTGATGTTACAAAAGGAGAACTTTTCCTGGATTTGTTTGTTGTGCAGCTTGACAAAAGTACCTCATCTCTGGGAATGGCTGAGTGAACTGCAGTGCATTGAGCATGCACCAGTCAAGACTTCAAAAAAGCCTCCTAAAAATTGATATATTTAATAAAATTAGTATATTTGCATGTGATATATTGCATCTTTCTCTTTCTAGCAGGCCTACACTCCACTGAAAGACTTCTTAAAAGGAAAAGCAGATGCCTATGAGGACTTTAGTGAGAAGGTGGTTGAACTTTACCTTATAATGAGCAGCATCTGTCTAGCAGATGGAAAGATGGGATAAACTTATAAGGTATTCAGTAAGGTAAGTATAATACCACACTTTCACACTTTGCTTTTTTTTTTTTTAGTTATTACCTGTCTTTCAAATGTAAATGAAGACAGTTACAAAGAGGCTATTGCATCAAAACTAGCCCTTATTAAAGGTAGTTGAGATCTTTCTAGACTTCATTTGGGTGTATTTCTCCATGGAGGCCCAGGATACTTGAGTAGAATGACATTCACATTTTTGGTGGATATTCAAGCCCACTTCTCACTGTGTATTAATGCCGCAAAGAGATTAGAGCTTTGCGGGCACTTGATTGCATTTCCCTACAAAACTCACTCCCTTACAGAGCCCTTACAATTGGATTTACCAATGCTAATACACTGCCACGTTAGTTGTTAGAGCCCAGCTAAGGAGAGAAGCACAGTAGAAAGAGGATGAAGCAGCCTGTTGTGGACCTTAGCTTCTATTTCTACCTAAGCAGTCCTGCCACCCCTCCACCCCCTCCCAAGACAGATTCATATAAAAATGAGTTTCTGTCTCAACGGGAAGGCATCAAGCCTCTATTCTGTAATAGCTCAAATTTTTAAAATAATTCTGTATTTGTTCAGTTTAATGTTAGTGTTCTATCAGCAAAAGCACTGTTTAGTGTTCTATAATTCTTTATACAATTTCTAAATATTTATTTCTGTAAGACCCACCTGTTGGATTCTTAGGGGTTTACAAGCTGCTACAAAATGAAGTTCAAAACAGCCACCTACAGGAAACAGCATGGGGCTTATCTCAACTTTTCTAACTACTCCGCTAACCTCACCAAAGACCCTTCCTAGTCAAGTGTCCTGGTTTCAGCTGGGATAGAGTTTTCTTCCTAGTAGCTGGCATAGTGCTGTGGTTTGGATTTAGGATGAGGAGAATAATGTTGATAACACACTGATGTTTTAGTTGTTGTTAAGTAGTGCTTACACTAGTCAAGGACTTTTCTGCTTCCCATGCTCTGCCAGGTGCACAAGAAGCTGGGAGAGGGCACAGCCAGGACAGCTGACCCAGACTGGCCAAAGGGCTATTCCATACCACATGACATCATGCTCAGTATATAAACTGGGGGGAGCTAGCTAGGGGGCAGCAATTGCTGCTTGGGAATGGGTTGGGTGTTGGTTAGCAGGTGGTGAGCAATTGTATTGTGCATCACTTGTTTTGTATGTTCTTTTATCATTATTATTATTATTATCATTATTGTTTTCTCTTCTTCTCCTGTCCTATTAAACTGTCTTTATCTCAACCCACGAGTTTTACTTTTTTTTTTTTTTCTGATTCTCTCCCCCATCCCACGAGGGCAGGGTGGAGGGTAAGCGAGCAGCTGTGTGGTGCTTAGCTGCTGACTGGGGTTAAACAATGATGTCAAGAATACAAGAATATATTTCCTTATAAATCCATATGTAATTAGATGTTAACTGTTTTTTTCCCATGACTAATTTTGAAACAGAGCTATAGAACTTAATTCCTTTTGGGGAATTTTGTGCTTAACAGCTCTTACAGATTCAAATGGTTGTGGATGGGCCTCAACATGTGAAAGCCAGAGAGACCAAAGAACTTAACGTGTTGGGAAGTAAGAGATAATATTAGCATCTTCAGTGTTTTGTTGCACAAAGATTGTCAGGACTGGGAGCCAAAGTCATAAAAGAGGTGCCTTCTGGAAGACTTGAGGTCAGTTCTTACTCTGAAAAGCACAACTCAATAATTGGAGGAAAAGTCATTTGTCAGTTTTGTGGCCTCTGGATCTGGGTTGCCCAGAGCCCCAAATGCGGTTAATCAGAGCAGCCAGGGAGCACCTGCTACGCTATGGTGATTCTGGGTGGAAAACACTGGTTCCAGTTCCCACCTCCAGGAACTGTTTTCAGTTTACACTACCAGTAATTCTGAGTACTTATATGTACTATTTTATAAGAAGGAAGATGGGCAAAAGCTGATCCGTGATAGGTCCGTTCTGTGATACTACTAAAGAAAAAAAGCCCATGAACTAAATGTTTCTTCTACTGTAGATTTCCCATTGTCTGCAAGGGGAAAAGACTTGTCAAGTAGAAGAGATAAAACATACTAAAAGTACTGTCATCTGAGTTCTGGATCTAATGCAAAGTGCGGTAGGAAATTAGATCTAATCCAGTGGTGGAAGTTTGAGGAATTTAAGCAGCTTACCAGGTCAAAAAGATGTGCAGTGGCCTTCCAGTCATTCTCCTCTTCACCCTTTTTTTATTTTACTGTGTTTGAGGGCAGAGATGTAATAGAAGCCATCATAGGTAGATCCTAAATCCACTCCTTGCCTTACTGCACAGTAATTTCTTTTTGTAGCCTGGACTCTCTGTGTTTTTGTCCACCTAGAACCATATCCACAAAGGCACAAGGTGCACAAGCACCTCCCCACCTTTGTGAGTCTAGGCCCTGACTTGGTCCTGTGGGGTACAGACGTAAGTCTCGCACAAATCTTGCATGTCTGTAATAGCTATTATTTATGAAATGCAACAGTTAGTTAGTTACTTTCTGGTATTTTGCAGTGCTCTAACTTCTTAGGATATTATTTCCATGATCACTGTTGGTAGATTATAGAAGAAATTGTGAAAAGTACTATTTTAAGAAGTAATATAGTACATTTGTAGTCAATTATATAAAAGTACAAATGTTAAGCCACAGTAATGTCCTTGAACACAATACAAGTAACTTTGATACTCTAAAATAAATCACATCATTGTCATGTGTTCAGTTTCATTTTTATCCTGTCATCCAGAGATTATGTAAATCATTCTTAACACTCAGTAGTCAGGGATAATATTAATAATTCCCAATGAGACCATAATAATAATTTTTTTCACTGAAGAAATTGAGACAGTAAGCCAAAAGGAAATTCACCTATACTGAATACTTAAGTTTGAAAAAAAAATACAGTAAATAAGAGTAATTTAGAATATTGTTAGGTATCATTATCAGTCCTGTAGTTCAAAGATTTGTAATTGTTTTTCAAATATAAAATTTATTGCAATAAATGGATGATCTGCACAGAAGACAAAAAAAGTAAACTGTTGATGCTGTGTACTCTGAAAGGGTACTCTTGCTGACATAAATAAGAGGTGAAAAATGGTCAATGAAAGCATTTTAAAATAAACCCAAAGGATTTGGATTCTGTTGAATTGTGGAACAATCATCTTGGTAACATATGAACATACTGTTTTCCACATGTGCAAAGCAGGACCTCATCTTCTGACAAACAACAAAACTCAACTACAGTCTAAAGCTCTAAAAACTACCCGCAGATCACTGACTCTTGGATCATACCCCATGGCAGCAAGGCAGGAAGACTTCAGTCTCTTGCAGTGTGATTTGCAGTCTCTGCATCTGTTTCAATGGACCTCCTATTTTGAGCAGGTTGTTTGCAATGGAGAGGTATGAAAGAAGTGCAACCTGAGTACAGTCCACCTCACTGCTTTGCAAAGCTGGCCACTGCAGAAAACTCTCCAGAAACAACACTCCCTCCCTTTTCAGTGAGTAAGAAGTTAGGTTTATTTTTAGCAGTGATATGAATACACCACTCCATGAGACACAGGCAGACATTCCCTTACTTCAGTTTAGGAGTCCCTCCTGTTACTGACAAAGGCTATTGGGAAGAAATGTTTGCAAGGGAATAAAAAGGAAGTCTTTGTATTTCTAATTCCACAGTTAGTTAGTTAAAAAAAAAAAAGACAATATCAAGTCTATTAATCTTTACAGTTTTCATTCAGTTTTATAAAAAATATAGCATTTTATATATCCATAAATATAATACAGATGTCAAAACATACACCTACGGTTCTGCTTCAGTAATATCCTCATCAGGGCAACAATAGTATTCCACAAAACAGGTCAGTCCATCTTCATTCCTAATCATATACTGCAGTGAAAGAAATCCTCAATCCACTGTTCGAATGGACACTTCACAAGATAAAGCCAGTGCCTTTGTAGATGATTTAAGCAAAGAAATCTTGTAACTGCAGGGGAGAAAAAACGTCATCTGAAAAAAATACATTGTGCAGAGAGGAGCTGAAACATTACTCCCAATTAAAGCCATAGAATAACTAAAAAACAATTACCAATGTGCTAATTTGATCTTTTCCTGGTAACAACATCGGACAGACATTGTTATCGCTTAGCTCTTGATCACAGACACAGACTTTTATCAGATGGGAAGTACTTTTTTTTCCTGTACTAGTGAAATAAATGTCACAGTAATGCAAAAACAGTTTTTTAAACTTTCCAGCAAGAATGTATGACCTGCCATAGAGGGCATTGATCACAGACTTACTAACCTGTTTGTCTGGGTCTGGTTACAGTGGAATGCTTCCATCAAATCAGAGTCCCTGGGGTAGTCCAGATGTATACTTCCTGCATTTCCAAAAGTGAATAACTTGGAACACAAAAGGCACCATCTCAAAAAACCCGATCGCAGCTCTGTAAAAATTCCTCAGACTCAGTCATCTTGCATATCTCAATGGCTGTTTCACAAAACACTACTGTTTGTTTTGCTTTATTTAATTAAAAATGCTAAACTGTCCGCATCAGTGTCACATTTACCAGGTTGACAATATATTCATTACTATGTTAATTAGATTACATATTGTGATTTGCTATATTCATTACAATTCTTCCTGAAATAAACCAATATTCTAAGACAGTTTCCCCCCCTTCACCCTGAAAACTTCCAGTCCTTACCCACTGAAGAGCAGGAAGGCCAAGCATGAACATTTGAGTTGAAAGCATAGTTTCCAGTACCTGAAGTAGGGTTTATCTGGAGACATGGCAATCTGCAGAACTTCACTGGTCATATCCAGTTCAGCAAATGCTTCTCGTAGGCCTTCTGACTGCAGGATAATTTTATTAACATGTTACTGCAGAAATCAAAGTCTAACAACTCATCAGGTTCTTGAGTGTTAATTTTGCACACTGTCACTACTCCTCCTTCTTCCAAGAACAGCATCAAGGGATAACCATAACCATGATAACACATCCTAAGGGCTGTTGATGTTCCTGAAAAAGAGAATGAAATATACATTCTTCAGAGAGCTAGCTAGCACATCTGATCACTTTAGAAAATTCAGATTTTACTGGCATATGAGGCACAGATCAATTTGATTTGGCATGTTTTGTCCAGCCTCCAACACACTAATGTAGCATGCTCAGTGTAGCCTCCTAGACACCCTTCAAAGTGTTAATGGTTATCCAGCAAAATGAAATGATTTGTATGTAGACACTAGTTCAAATCCAATTCATGTCACGTACCAAACGGGTAACACTACCAAACAGGTTTCGCTATGTGATTACTCAATACACATATACAGTCAAGGTAAATATGCACCATACCTGGCAAAGAACTGATACCAAAAATGGTCAAGCAGTTGAGAAGAACAGACAAATTGATCCAGAACATCACCGATTCCTCCTGAGCAGCAAATTCCTGAAGAATTTCTGCCTATAAGAAAAAGGAAAAAGATGAAGAGAGGGGAGTTTCTGCAATTAGTTTACAGCTTACACTTATCTCCTTAAATTCAGTGCTTTCGCTTTCAGAGATCAGTGTAATACAAAGTGATTTCTACATGTAACACTATCTATTTAAGAAAAACAGGTCTTCATCCTCAAAAACTAGAAAAATAAAATCAGGTCATGGTTTAAACAAAGTAGTGTGGTATAAGCATGAAAACCTAAACTTTTGTCTTTTATAGTTTAAAAACAAGCTACAAATGTTAAAGCCTAAAGCTGACTACTTCTGGAGCTGGAAACGTTCAGGGAACTATATAATGTAAATGCCACACTTCTCAAGAAACAATACTTATTTATTTTTCTTCTTTAGGAGCATGACAAAACATTTCAAATAATAAAAATATGTAACTGCTTTTTTAAAAGCAGCTCAAATCACCCCCTTTTTTTTTTTTTCTCAGATATTCTGTTCCTGCAGTTACCACAAATCAGCTGGTGCCCAGTGGCAAACGGCAGGCAGCCTGGAGTAGTTTACCCCCATCAGACTAGCCAAAGGCATGTTTCAGCAAGTGGTGAACTCACCTAACAGCTCAACACTTTCAAAGGAACCTCCAGTCACTGTTCCCCTGCTACCATCCCCCTCTGTTCCCTGCTCCTGCTGCTTAACTTCCACTAGCACACACTGTCCACTTCATGAGCCAGCTTAAGCTAACCAAACAAATACAGCACTAGCATAAGGAAGGACTGTGCAGGAGCAGGAGAAAGCAAAGGGAGATGCAGGAACAGGGAGACTCAGGCTTCTCCCCTTTCATGCACAGCTCAGACTGCAGTTTCACAGATAGCAAAGACACAAACTCCAAAAGACAGAAAAAAGGTAAAGTTGGGTTTGAGTTACTACCATAAAATATTCCTCACCCCTTCCATTTACATCCCCGGTATCATACGTGCTTTCAAAAACAGGAACCAGCACAATGCCTGTTCTTATGAACAAAGCATTTAGAAGTTGAATATGCATTAAATAAAGACAAACAAACAAAAAAACACCCAGAAAGTAAACCATTGTTAAAAGAAGAAAAAATTAAAAGTGCACCTTAAAAATTTAAAATGAAGCAAAGCCAGCAGTCACAGCTAGGAAAAAGGTAGCAGAAAGCGAACAAGGCTGCTTTTGATCTTATATTAAATGCAAGTTAAGAAGAAATAATTTAGATTGCTATTTAAAGCTGCCTATATGGACAGTTCAGTGTAGTTGAGATCCTCTGTCTATGTGTAATCTCTCAAGCACCCTTTCTGGACAAAGTTCAACACAGGCAGAATCAGAGAGCAAAACGGGCAGACCACCACTCCAGTCTTGTGATGAATCACACGCTTCTGCCCTGTGGTTGGAAGCTCTTAGCTTATCCCAGCTGATACGCTGTGTATGTCTGTGAATATGTACTCTCTTTCAAAGTTGACTTAAATTCACCTTTTTGGCTTTGGAATGCGTGCTGATTTCAGCTGGGATAGAGTTAATTTTCTTCCTAGTAGCTGGTATAGTGCTATGTTTTGGATTTAGGGTGAGAATAATGTTGATAACACACTGATGTTTTAATTGTTGCTAAGTAGTGCTTACACTGGTCAAGGACTTTTCAGCTTCCCATGCTCTGCCAGGTGCACAAGAAGCTGGGAGGGAGCACAGCCAGGACAGCTGACCCAGACTGGCCAAAGGGCTATTCCATACCATATGACGTCATGCTCAGTATATAAACTGGGGGGGAGTTGGCCGGGGGGCAGCGATTGCTGCTCAGGGACATGCTGGGCATCGGTCGGTGGGTGGTGAGCAATTGTGTCGTGTATCACTTACTTTGTATATTATTATTGTATTATTATATTATTCTTACTACTACTACTACTACTAATCTGTTTTATTTTACTTCAATTATTAAACTGTTCTTATCTCAACCCACGAGTTTTCTGACTTTCACCCTTCCAATTCTCTGCCCCATCCCACTGGGGTGGGGGGAGTGAGCGAGCGGCTGTGTGGTGCTTAGTTGCTGGCTGGGGTTAAACCACGACAGTCCTTTTTGATGCCCAACGTGGGGCTCGAAGGGTTTGAGATAATAACAGATTAACCAGAGTGTATTAAGGAATTTGTATCTTTTAGCAGTTGCTGGTCATAATATTGATTCATCTGCTCTTGGTATTAGTCTACCTGATCTGCACCATGCTCTCAGTTTTGCAGTACGTGTTAAAGATTGGTGCTGGGTTTTGCAGTTTGCTGTGCTCTGCAGTGATTAGTGATGTTTTGCCTGGGAGATTTGTTATTAAAACACTGACCTTGAGCATTATCTGGTACAGCCTCATCGTTAATGCTGGGGATGGGTTGCCCCATCAGTAACAGCCGGGCCCGGGGCCTGCAGCCCAGGTGGGGGGGTGCAGCCCCCACCTGGATGAAGGCATTAGCCTGGATGCATTTGGTGTCCTCCACCATCACCCTGAGGCCATTGGCCATGGCGAAGCAGGTGGTGTTGTCCTGGAAGTGGACGGCTCTGAGAAGGCTGGAGATGTGGCAGGCCTTGTCCAGACTGGCGGCCAGCAGGTACGGCTCACCACTGGCGGGCGGCTGCGCAAAAAGTGGCATAGCGGACACCCCACCAAGTGCACAGCAGTTCCGTAGAGGGCCAGAAGTGTGAATGGGTGGAAGTGCCCGGGACTTCTGACATGGCGTGGTGCAGCCAAGATGGTGGTGGCCAAGAGGAAGCATGAGGCTCTGGCTGCTCAGCCACAGTAGTGAGCTAAGAGGGCCCCAAGCACACCTGAGCTGGATACCAAGCCAGGCTCAGAGAAGTACAGCATCCTGCTGCTGGTCTCCCAGGTACCTCCCAGCCCCACTGCCCAGGATGGAGTGGGCCAGGCCGGGTGTCCCCACCCTGCTCCCAGTCTGGGTCAGCGTTTACCCATAGGAAGGAATCCTCATCTCTGGGCCATGCATTAGGGAAGTATTCTGCCTCCATGGGGAAGGCAGTGCTGTCTGCAGCAGGCCGCAGAGACATGGGTGACCGCTACCTTGTGCTGCCGTGCCCCAGCCAGCCGGCACAGTGTGCTGCTGATGGGCCCGTGCTGCTCCTGGGGGCTGAGTTCTGCTGCCTTTTCTGCTCCCAGGGCTAGGGTACTGGGACTTGGGATGTTTGGAGGGAACCCAGCTGCTATGCGAGGATATATTTATTCGTAACTTGTATAATCCCAGCACAAATAAAAAAGTAATATGCGATGGTATGTTATTTCTATGAAAACATGCGAAGAGCATTAGTCTAGTCAATGTACGTAAGTTGTGTTACCTTAATGTTAAGGGAGCAGCAGCTGCCCAAGCATTCACACACCATCCAGGGAGTCGCACACACACCACCCGAGACTTTGACTGCTAGGACCGGAGTCCCTTCACAGCGGGCAGCTCCACTGAGCTGACGGGCGCCTCTTTTTGACTCCTTGCTCACACACACACTCACCCTCGGGCGCTTCTTCTCCCTTCAGGCTTGACCCTAGGTTTCCCTGAAGCAGAGTCTCCGACATGACGTATGCCAGGTGAATTTATTGAGTGGTACAGCAATGAAGAGCAGCTCGAGCTGGGTGCCTCCAGAGAGGGACCCCGAACAAAGAAATCCCTGGGCAATTATACCCTTACAGTCTAAGTTCCCCTCCCCTCATGCGACGGTTTGGTCCAATAGTAATATTTGGGTCTGGGGTCTTCTTGTTCCTTATTGGATCCTTTCCCTGTCTCCAGGCAGGACATTCCTTTTCTTATCTTGAATAGTTGCAGCTTCTGCCGATGGTTTCGGCTACCTTATCTTCCTGGTTTGCACTGGTTTCAGGGCCTTCCTTCATGTAGCTAGGTAAGAGTTCAGCATACGGTCAGCGTATCTAGGTGAAAGTTCACAGCTTGCAGTCTAAGGCTTCAACAGGCCTTTGGATCCTTATTTGAGCTAAAAATGACTTCTACAACATTAATCTCAAAAGTACTTCAGAGTTGGATAATTCTGTTATGTATGAAGGACTTATGGAAATTACGCCAGCTTCATTTAGGAATCATCCTGAGAAGGCTTCAATAATTGCCTTGTAGTTTGCTTAAAAGAAAAACAAAAAGTAGCACGCTCAAGTCTGAGACCTTGTCACGTGCATCTGTAGGAAAAGCTAAACTGTTGTGCTCTGAGACTGTAGCTCAGGTCATTTTGTAGGGAAAGAGGGGTGCCTTTTCCAAATAAGTATTGCATATGGCTTTCTTAATACTTACATGTTTTGTACTAGTGAAAGGCTTTATGTAGGAACGTGCTGAAGCATTATGGATGACAGTTGTTCATGTTGTAACAACTTAAAACAAACACTTATGCCCCCGTGTTCTGTAGGAAAGTCATCACTCTTGCTGAGTGAGCGATTCTATGCGGGTGTGGAGATAATGTTAATAAAAAATGTTCTTACTGTGTTTTTCTGTAATTACAGTTCAAACATTTATTGTTGCTGTGGTGTAGTAGTTTTAAGGCTAGAAACTTCCTTTTCCTGCTTAACTTTTGTGTCTTTTTTTCCTAGGGTAAATGGAAAAACAAGGACTGCATGCTTATTTTCTCTTCTCATGGAATTAATTTCAGAACAAGGCATCTAATGCAAGACTTAAGAACATCGATGCCTCGCTCTAAAGCAGGTAGGGCTAGGCATCATCCCTAACTTAAATTTTCAGAATAGTTTTTAACCAAGAACTTCTAACAGCATGTTCTTTTTAAAAATACGGTACATAACTGTTTTGATGAAACTGTGGCCTTTTGTCTTAAACAAACAGCCACCACCCCCTTTTTGAGCCAAAAAATACAGCGACTGTCATTGTATCCTAATATTCTCTGGGAAATTACTCCTGTGGCCTTAGTCCTCGTCGTGGTTTAACCCCAGCCAGCAACTAAGCACCACACAGCCACTCGCTCACTCCCCCCACCCCAGTGGGATGGGGGAGAGAATTGGAAGGGTGAAAGTCAGAAAACTCATGGGTTGAGATAAGAACAGTTTAATAATTGAAGTAAAATGAAATAGAATAGTAGTAATAGTAATAATAGTAATAATAGTAATAATAGTAGTAATAATAATAATAAAATGTAATAATAATATACAAAGCAAGTGATACACTATACAGTTGGCTCACCACCCGCTGACCAATGCCCAGCATGTCCCTGAGCAGCGATCGCTGCCCCCTAGCTAGCTCCCCCCAGTTTATATACTGAGCATGATGTCATATGGTATGGAATAGCCCTTTGGCCAGTCTGGGTCAGCTGTCCTGGCTGTGCCCCCTCCCAGCTTCTTGTGCACCTGGCAGAGCATGGGAAGCTGAAAAGTCCTTGACTAGTGTAAGCACTACTTAGCAACAATTAAAACATCAGTGTGTTATCAACATTATTCTCATCCTAAATCCAAAACATAGCACTATACCAGCTACTAGGAAGAAAAATCAACGCTATCCCAGCTGAAACCGGGACAGTCCTGTAAGTGCCCAGATACTTTTGTTGCTATATTTACTTATTGCATAACATGGCTGAAACAACTTGATAGTTAATCTTTCATTTATATCCAGCAAAATTTTTGCAAAAGGACCAACTGTTAAAAAAATTTCTTGTGTTAAATTGGTTTTCAAGCCTTCTAAATGTTGTTCTTGTCTTCCAGATACTAAAATGGACCATAAAGACCAGTTGTCTGTAATTAATAAGGTAATCCAGGATTTAACTAGTGCTTCTTTTTTATTTTCTCTGGAAATTCAATGTGCAAGAGAAAAGGGCAACCACATTCAAAGGATCTCATACTAGTTGTATAACTTCATAAAATAAAATTATTTATATTCAAAAAGTGCTAATGTTAAAACAGGAAGTTGAATTTTGATTTGTAAAACCAAAATAAAACCTTTAATTAAACATAGACTTTCAACATGAAGAAATAAAACAGAATGTGCTTTTCTATATAGGTGAAAGATGTATTATAATTTATACTTGAAGAAATCAAGGAAAAAATATGCAGCAAGGCCAAACAATGTAGTAGGACATTGGTAGTGCTGAAACTAAAACCTAATGTCACAACTCCAGCTCTAATGTTTATATCCTGGAGACCTTATCAGATTGCTTGTAGCTTTAGTGAAGTTACTACTCCTGGTAATAAATACTTGAGATTTTTCAACAAAACAAGTGCTTAAACTTAAGTTTGGGGATCAGTAGGTGTAATTTATTAAGATGAGACCTTTGCTTTTGAATTTATATTTTGGGAGGGGGGAAGATATTAGAGATTAATGGGGAAAGATTTTGAAAACATCTTCAGAATTTTGTAAATAGCTAATTTGATGTGTCTTGTGTAGGTGTGTGAAATGAAAAACTGCAATAAGTGCATCTTTTTTGATGCCAAAAAGAAACAGGATCTCCATATCTGGTAAGGAAATGTTGTCTTTTCTTACATTTCCATATATAGCTGGGGATGCTTCCGTTCTGTCTAAAGTTTGTTACTGTAATAGTGAAGATGCATGAAATATTGTTGCTTAGCTATATCTGTGCTAATCCTGCACTTCTGTAGGTAGTGCAAGTTTACAATGCATGACCAGCTTTTGTAGACTGTTTACAAAAGCATTTTACAAAATTGTTCAGAAAGCAAGTATTTTTAAGTATGTTAAAGGAACTCAATAATGCTATAAAAGCAACTGAAATTACTTCAATACAGAAATAACTGGTTGGAGTGTACTATAGAAATCCAACATACCTTCTGGCTGCTGTTAACATTTTTCTTTTCTCTCTTCCCCACTACCTGTCCTCTGCAGGCTTTCAAATACACCACAGAGACCATCAGCTGAATTCTTAGTGCAGAACAGTAAGTTGGTTGACATTAATTGTCTTTGGACTCTTACTTTCTTGTCTGTACAGTTTTCTGTAAGTACTAAAATGATCTTTTTAAAAAATCACTGTAGTTCACATAATGGCTGAATTGAAGATGACAAGAAACTGCCTAAGGGACTCATGGCCCCTTTTGTCTTTTGATCCAGTAAGTATAGGTTTTATTTCATTGAGTATGCTTTTGTTTTCTTTACATGACTATTGCATTTAGTTTTGTATGTAAAATTACGTTTCCTTTGTAGACATTTGACAAGGAGCCACACTATGCCCTGCTAAAAGAATTGTTTATTCAGGTCAGTCTGTAGTTCTGCTGTCTAGTGTTTCTTCTTCATTGGAAATGTTTTTTGGCAACATATTTAAAAACCTCAAGTTTTTTTTAAGTAGTAGTTTTACACTTCTGAACTTGCAAAAAATCCTCAAAGGATTAGGGTCATGTGCTTAAAGTCACTGGGACACTTGTTCTTAAGTTCTGGTTTTTTTAAAATGTAACCTGGGATTGGGTCAATTAAAATGAATTAAAAATGAGCCATTTATGTTTGGCCTCTTAGAATTACAGATATTTAGAAATACTGCCTTTTATTACAGATATTTAGTATACCACAGTATCACCCCAAAAGCCAGCCTTTTGTAGATCATGTTTTCACCTTCACCGTTACAGATGAGAGGATCTGGTTTCGGAATTACCAGGTTAGTGGTCTCTTTTAGCTCTTCAAGTGGTGCTCAGTGGAGTAATTTCATATCAAATCCATTAATTGCAATAAAACGAGAAGAATCATTATTATCAGGATATGCCAACACCTAGTGCTTGCATAAAGTAATTTGTGTCCTAAAAATTACTTATCTTCTCCTGTATCTCTGGAGAGAGCTGGTTTAAGTTCTGCGTACTTCAACTTACATTCTGTTAGTTGTGATTCTGTGATGGTTGTCTTGGTAACAGGAAGTAATAGCCAAAGCCTAAGCTTTGCTTGTCTTTTAACCTTACTTGGTGCTTTGGCCCAAAGTGTGCTGGAGCTTACTGTCCAAAGGAGGAATTCACACATATCTAGTACTCTCTAAGTGCTTGCTTGAATCTAAAAGAACTGCTTTATATACAGAACTGTGTTTGTACAAGTCTAGCTTATCAGCTTCAGTGGCATTGTATCTTGGATTTAAATTCAGTTGTGTATCACTGTATGCAAGGTGCCTACAAGGTCATATATGTTAATTCAGTCCTGTCGTGATTTAACACCAGCTGGCAACTAAGCACCACACAGCCCTGGTGGGATGGGGGAGAGAATCAGAAGGGTAAAAGGGAGAAAACTCATGGGCTGAGAAAAAAACAGTTTAATAATTAGGAAAAAACCCCAAAAACACAACAACAAAAATCTTGTAAGGAAAAGAGAGGGGGGAAATAACAAAGAGAGAGAAAAATAAAACCCAAGAAAGACAAGTGATGTAAATGAAAACAATTGCTCACCACCAACCGATCGACGCCCAGCCAGTCCCCGAGCAGTGGCCCCCTCACCAACCTCCCCCCTAGTTTTATTGCTGAGCGTGGTGTCATATGGTCTGGAATATCCCTTTGGTCAGCTGGGGTCAGCTGTCCCAGCTGTGTCCCCTCCCAACTTTTTGTGCATCTCCAACCTACTTGCTGGCAGGGCAGTGTGAAAAGCAGAGGAGGCCTTGACTCTGTGTAAGCACTGCTCAGCAATAACTAAAACACCTCTATATTATTAACACTGTTTCCAGAACAAATCCAAAACATAGCCCCATACTAGCTACTATGAAGAAAATTAATTCTATCATCCCAGCCAAAACCAGCACATTCTCCACCCCTTATTCCATACCATTTACGTCATGCTCAGGTCCCACCCTATTGCAATACATCCTCATTAACCACCCCTTCCCCTGTAAAATGTTTGTGAAATGTCCATAAATATCCATAAATTGTTCATTGAGTTCATTTGGTCTATGACTTTGGGCTCCATCTGTTATGGTATTCACTCAGGACAGGAGAGGTGATGTGTTGTGTAGAGTTATTGGGCACCAAAGCCAGCTCAGGTCAGGTCACTGCTGCACTTGCACTGCTTCTTGTAAAAGGCTTGTCCTCCATTGGTTCAGGTGGTTCCTGCTATAGTAATTCCTGTAACATGCAACTCAGATCATGAGTTACAACAATTTAAAGGTATTTCCATTACATTCCCCACCCCTGGTCCCTTTGGACTAGGCCTTAAGTTTTAACATTGCAATGAATTCCTCCTCTTGCCTCTAGCTTGGCTAGCAGCGAGAGGTTCCTGCTATAACAACTTTGACATATGGCAGTCACAGCAGTGGTGACATACAACATCATGTAACACTGCCATCATACACCTCAAATCATGGATTATTTTCACCCAGGATTAAATCACCTTCAGGCACATTGGACTCTCCCATCCTTCCGCATCACCCACAAGGTGCACCCAGGTCCTTGAGCAAACACAATCCCACAAATAAGTTTACCTTTGCCTGAGGCAGGAATAACCCAGACTGTTTTTCCCAGCCAGTTCCTTATATGTACTACAGGGACCTTATCACCTTCCAAAGTGTGCAGTGTGCATGCTTTGATTGTGCAGGGCCAGGTCGACTGGCAGATCCTCTAGTGTTAAATAGCCAAGTGGCTTCTGCTAATTGTCTATTCCAGGAGGCTGGTGCATGATAGGGGATGTGATATACCCACTCAATGCCATGCTCTTTGGCCCAGGTGTCTATGAGGTTGTTTCGGAAATGAGTCCCCTTGTCTGACTCAATTCTTTCTGGCGTGCTGTGTCACCATAAAGCTTGCTTTTCAAGGCCCAGGATAGTATTCTGGGAAGTGACATGAGTCACAGGATATGTTTCCAGCCATCCGGTGGTTGCTTCCACCATTGTAAGCACATGGCGCTTGCCTTGGCGCGTTTGTAGGAGTGTGATATAATCAATCTGCCAGGCCTCCCCATATTGATATTTCAGCCATCGTCCTCCATACCAGAGAGGCTCAAACCGCTTGGCTTGCTTGATTGCAGCGCATGTGTCACATTCATGGATAACCTGTGCAATAGTGTCCATGGTCAAGTCCACCCCTCGATCATGAGCCCATCTATATGTTGCATCTCTTCCTTGATGGCCTCAGGTGTCATGGGCCCACCAAGCTAGAAATAATTCACCCTTCTGTTGCCAGTCCAGGTCCACCTGAGCCACTTCAATCTTAGCAGCCTGATCCACCTGCTGGTTGTTTTGATGTTCTTCAGTGGCCCAACTCTTGGGTACGTGAGCATCTACGTGACGTACTTTTACAACCAGGTTCTCTGCCCGGGCAGCAATATCTGGCCACAATGCGGCAGCCCAGATGGGTTTGCCTCTGTGCTGCCAGTTGCTCTGCTTCCATTGCTGCAGCCACCCCCACAGGGCATTTGCCACCATCCATGAGTCAGTACAGAGATAGAGCATTGGCCACTTTTCTCGTTCAGCAATATCCAAAGCCAGCTGGATGGCTTTCACCTCTGCAAACTGACTCGATTCACCTTCTCCTTCAGCAGTTTCTGCAACTTGTCGTACAGGATTCCATACAGCAGCCTTCCACCTCCGATGCTTCCCCACAAGACGACAGGACCCATCCGTGAACAGGGCATATTGCTTCTCATTTTTTGGCAGTTTATTATACAGTGGGGCCTCCTCAGCATGTGTCACCTCCCTCTCTGGCGATATTCCAAAATCTTTGCCTTCTGGCCAGTCCATGATCAGTTCCAAGATTCCTGGGTGACTGGGGTTTCCTATTCGAGCCCGTTGTGTGATGAGTGCGACCCACTTACTCCATGTAGCATCAGTTGCATGATGTGTAGAGGGGATGCTCCCTTTGAAGATCCAGCCCAGCACCGGCAGTCGGGGTGCCAGGAGGAGCTGTGCTTCAGTACCAACCACTTCTGAAGCGGCTCAAATTCCTTCATATGCTGCTAATATTTCTTTTTCCGTTAGAGAATAACGTTAGATCCTCTAGATCTAGATTTCCGTTAGATCCTCTATATCCCCGGCTCCAAAACCCTAGAGGTTGACCTCAGGTGTCTCCAGGTGCTTTCTGCCAGAGGCTCCAGGTAGGGCCATTATCCCTGGCTGAGGTGTAAAGCACATTTTTCGCATCTTGTCCTGCCTGGACTGGCCCAAGGGCTACTGCATGAACTATTTCCCACTTAATTTGTTCAAAGGCTTGCTGCTGCTCAGGGCCCCATTTGAAATCATTCTTCTTCCAGGTCACTTGATAGAGAGGGCTTACAATCAGACTATAACCTGGAATATGTATTCTCCAAAAACCCACGACACCTAAGAAAGCTTGTGCTTCCTTTTTGCTAGTTGGTGGAGACGTGGCTGTTATTTTATTGATCACATCCATTGGGGTCTGATAACGTCCATCTTGCCACTTTATTCCTAAAAACCGGATCTCCTGTGCAGGTCCTTTGACCTTACTTTGTTTTATGGCAAAACCAGCTTTCAAAAGAATCTGGATTATTCTTCTCTGCTTCTCAAACACATCCTCCACTATGTTGCCCCACACGATGATGTCATCGATATACTGCAGGTGTTCAGGAGCTTCACCCTGTTCCAATGCAGTCTGGATTGGTCCATGACAAACGGTAGGACTGTGTTTCACCCCTGGGGCAGTCGATTCCAGGTGTACTAGATACCCCTCGAAGTGAAAGCAAACTGTGGCCTGCACTCCACTGCCAAAGGGATTGAGAAAAACGTGTTAGCAATATCAATTGTTGCATACCACTTGGCTGCCTTTGACTCCAGTTCGTACTGAAGTTCTAGCATGTCCAGCACAGCAGCAGTCAGCGGCAGTGTGACTTTGTTCAGGCCACGATAGTCCACTTTCCATGAGACTTTCGCACTGGCCATATGGGACTGTTAAATGGTGAGCGAGTCTTGCTGATCACTCCTTGACTCTCCAGTCACTGGATCAGCTTATGGATGGGAACCAGGGAGTTTCTGTTGGTGCGATATTGTTGCCGATGCACTGTCATGGTAGCAATTGGCACCTGCTGTTCTTTAACCTGCAGCAACCCCACCACAGACGGATGCTCTGAGAGACCAGGCAAGCTCAACAGCTGTTTAATCTTCTCTGTACTCAAGGCAGCTATGCCAAAAGCCCACCGGTACCCTTTTGGGTCCTTGAAATACCCTCTCCTGAGGTAGTCTATGCCAAGGATGCATGGGGCCTCTGGGCCAGTCACAATGGGGTGCTTTTGCCACTCATTCCCAGTTAGTTCCCTCAGCCTCCAACACAGACAGTTCTTGGGATCTTCCCGTCACTCCAGAAATACAGATGGATTCTACCCCTTTGTAATCTGATGGTATTAGGGTACACTGTGCACCGGTGTCCACCAGAGCTTTATACTCCTGTCCTGGTTTCAGCTGGGATAGAGTTGATTTTTTTCTTCCTAGTAGCTGGTATAGTGCTGTGTTTTGGATTTAGGATGAGAATAATGTTGATAACACACTGATGTTTTAGTTGTTGCTAAGTAGTGCCTACACTGGTCAAGGACTTTTCAGCTTCCCATGCTCTGCCAGGTGCACAAGAAGCTGGGAGGGGGCCCAGCCAGGACAGCTGACCCAGACTGGCCAAAGGGCTATTCCATACCATATGATGTCACGCTCAGTATCTAAACTGGGGGGAGTTGTCCAGTGGGCAGCGATTGCTGCTCGGGAACAGGCTGGGCATCCTTCAGCAGGTGGTGAGCAATTGCATAGTGTATCACTTCCTTTGTATATTATTATTGTATTTTATTATTATTATTATTATTATTACTTTTACTAGTAATACTGCTTTGTATATTATATTATATTATATTATATTATATTATATTATATTATATTATATTATATTATATTATTATTATTATTACTTTTACTACTATTCTATTTCATTTTACTTCAATTATTAAACTGTTCTTATCTCACCCCACGAGTTTTCTGACTTTCACCCTTCCAATTCTCTCCCCCATCCCACTGGGGTGGGGGGAGTGAGCGAGCAGCTGTGTGGTGCTTAGTTGCCAGCTGGGGTTAAACCACGACAACTCCCATGGGGCTGATGTGGCAGGCCATGAAACCACACAGTCCAATAAACCCCGTTGTCCCTTTCCTCTGCCTGGCCAAAGGCAGGGCCCCTCTATTCCTGGTCGGAGTCTTCATTACTTGATTTTTGTAACTGCAAAACAGAACTCCCTTCATCAGGGTCAAAAGTACAATCAGCCCTTCTACTCTGCCCAACTGGAGCAGTAATTTTCCTGGATGGATGCTTTTTGGCTGTTGTTTTTCCTTGCAGTTCCTGTACCCGAGCTTCTAGTCTCCAGATAGGTGGTTCACCATCCCACTTCCTCATGTCCTCCCCCTGGTCATGCAGGAAGGACCACAGGGTTGCACGTGGTGTGTGCCACCAGTACCCTCTCCCTTGAACAGAAAAAGGATGACTCTTAATAGCTGAGGCCTTGGTTGGAGTGCATGAGGAAAACCTATCCTTCTCAGATTGCTCGGACAATTTTTGGGTCAGTTTTTCCACAGATGAGATGCAGGCTGTGTGAGAGTTATCAGTGAGATTATCTTCGTATTCTCAGAGTTGTCTGGCCAATACATCCATAGTTGGTGCCTCCGTGTCTGTCCAGCTCATTATCTCCAGGGTGTTGGCGTATGACATCTGTGCATTTTGTATAAACTTTCGCCACATGGACTGAGTGCACCAGATTTCATCTGGGTCTTTGGATACCTGGTCGCCATCCAGGTTATTATAGATAACCTCTACCACAGCTAATTCCCTCAGATACTGGATAACTCCCTCAATGTTGGTCCATTTGCTTTGGGAATTTGCAAGATCTTCCTTGAAGGGATACCTGTCCTTCACACTTGACAGGAGTCACCGCCAAAGACTGAGGACTCCTGTGTTTTTTCCAATCTCTTTGTCAATAGCCTTAGCCCTAGCAAGGGATCCCAGCTGCCAGGCTTCCTTACCTTCTAAATCCTGACTACTGGCCCCAATATCCCAGCACCAGAGTAACCAGCTGAGAATTTGCTCGCCTGGTTGACGGCTGAAATCTTTTCGCATATCTCGCAGCTCACTTAGGGATAGGGATTGGGTGGTTTCTGTCTCAGTCTCTTCCTCCTCCTGTTCTTGTGACTGCTCTGCTGCAGAACAGGCTGCCTCTTCTGATTCTCTCTCCTGCTCCCTCTTAAGAGAAGCTTTTTCAACCCTTACTAAATGAGTTGACTTCCATTTCAATTGTTTCTTTCTAATTATAGGGGCGACTGATATAGTTGAGGACTGGGTCTCTGGTTTAGCCATAGTGTCTGTTGGTATGTTTTCAGATCCAGAGACCCTCTCTTCTCCTTGAGGGTGCTGAACAGTAATGAGCAATGTTTGGTAGGTGCTGGCCAGGCCCCAGCACACTGCAGTAAGTTGTGCCTCTTTGGAATTGCCAAGGCATCTTTTTTTCAAACATTCTATCACTTCATTAGGATCCTGCAGTCGTTCGGGAGTGAAGTTCCAGACCATTAGAGGTGAGAAGTTCTCTAGATACCTGCCCATATTCCCCCACATGCCTTGCTACCCATGACCATACTGCTGTGGGGCCTGGGTCATATTCCTAAATAGCTTGTTAACCTTAGACAAAACTGAAGCAATATTCCTAAGAAATACCAATAGAAGTATTTTAAATACCCAAGGATGTTCAAGATACTGAAAAGTTGTTGTAATGAAGGAGGAAACATCATAGAAGAAGGCAGCGAAGGTGCCATTCTGTATTTCCTCCACAAAAAACCTCTCAGAGGAAGAAGTAGAATTGCTAATTGTCTCCATGAGGTGGTACCCAAAGTACAGTAATGGCTTCAGTACAGAGCCCAAATACCAGATTAAGCTCAAGGCCAGTGTTTTAATAATAAATCTCCCAGGCAAAAAAACATCAGTAAGCATTACAGAGCACAGCAAACTGCAAAAGCCAACACTAATCTTTAACATGTACTGCAAAATCAAGAGCATGGCGCAGATCAGATAAACTAATATCGAGAACAGATGAATCAATATTGTGACCCACAACTGTTAACAGATATAAATCCCTTCTAATATGCTCTGGTCAAATCTGTTATTATCTCAAACCATTTGTGCTCCACTTTGAGAGCCAAAAAGGACTGTTGTGGTTTAACACCAGCCGGCAAATAAGCACCACACAGCTGCTCGCTCACTCGGTGGGATGGGGAAGAGACTCGGAAGGGTAAAAGGAAGAAAACTCATGGGCTGAGAAAAAAACAGTTTAATAATTAGAAAAAAAGAAATAATAATAATAATAATAATCATAAATTGTAAGGAAAAGAGGGGGAAAAATAACAAAGAGAGAGAGAATTAAAACCCAAAAAAGACAAGTGATGTAAATGAAAACAATTGCTCACCACCAACAGACTGATGCCCATCCAGTCCCCGAGCAGTGGCCCCCTTGCCAACCTCCCCCCTAGTTTTATTGCTGAGCGTGGCGTCATATGGTCTGGAATATCCCTTTGGTCAGCTGGGGTCAGCTGTCCCAGCTGTGTCCCCTCCCAACTTTTTGTGCATCTCCAACCTACTTGCTGGCAGGGCAGTGTGAAAAGCAGAGGAGGCCTTGACTCTGTGTAAGCACTGCTCAGCAGTAACTAAAACATCCCTGAATTATCAACACTGTTTCCAGCACAAATCCCAAACATAGCCCCATACTAGCTACTATGAAGAAAACTAACTCTATCCCAGGCAAAACCAGCACAGATCCATGAGAAATGAATCATAGAATCATAGAATTGTTTAGGTTGGAAAAGACCCTTAAGATCATCGAGTCCAACCATTAACCTAGCACTGCCAAGTCCACCACTAAACCATGTCCCTAAGCACCACATCCACACGTCTTTTAAATACCTCCAGGGATGGGGACTCAACCACTTCCCTGGGCAGCCTGTTCCAGTGCCTGACTACCCTTTCAGTGAAGAAATTTTTCCTAATATCCAACCTAAACCTCCCCTGGCACAACTTGAGGCTGTTTCCTTTTGTCCTATCACTTGTTACTTGGGAGAAGAGACCGACCCCCACCTCGCTACAACCTCCTTTCAGGTAGTTGTAGAGAGCAATAAGGTCTCCCCTCAGCCTCCTCTTCTCCAGGCTAAACAACCCCAGCTCTCTCAGACGCTCCTCAACCAGCTTTGTTGCCTGATACACTATTCCTGATACAAGCCAGGATGCTATTGGCCCTCTTGGCCACCTGGGCACACTGCTGGCTCATGTTCAGCCAGCTGTTGACCACCACCCCCAGGTCCTTTTCCGCCAGGCAGCTCTCCAGCCACTCTTCCCCAAGCCTGTAGCGTTGCATGGGGTTGTTGTGACCCAGGCACAGGACCCAGCACTTAGCCTTGTTGAATCTCATACAACTGGCCTCAGCCCATTGATCCAGCCTGTCCAGATCACTCTGTAGGGCCTTCCTACCCTCCAGCAGATCAACACTCCCACCCAACTTGGTGTCATCTGCAAACTTCCTGAGGGTGCGCTCGATCCCCTCATCCAGATCATTGATATTAAACAGAACTGGCCCCAATACTGAGCCCTGGGGAACACCACTCGTGACCGGACGCCAACTGGATTTGACTCCATTCACCAGAATTCTTTGGGCCCAGCCATCCAGCTAGTTTTTTACCCAGTGAAGCGTATGCCCATCCAAGCCATGAGCAGCCAGTTTCTCCAGGAGAATGCTGTGGGAAACGGTGTCAAAGATTTTACTAAAGTCCAGGCAGACAACATCCACAGCCTTCCCCTCATCCAGTAAGAGGGTCACCTTGTCATAGAAGGAGACCAGGTTAGTCAAGCAGGACCTGCCTTTCATAAACCCATGCTGACTGGGCCCGATCCCCTGGTTGTCCTCTACGTGCCATGTGATGGCACTCAGGATGATCTGCTCCATAACCTTCCTTGGCACTGAGATCAGGCTGACAGGCCTGTAGTTCCCTGGATCCTCCTTCTGGCCCTTCTTGTAGATGGGCATTTGCTAAATTCCAGTCAACTGGGACCTCCCCAGTTGACCAGGACTGCTGGTAAATGATGGAAAGCGGCTTGGTGAGCTCCTCTGCCAGCTCCCTCATTACCCTTGGGTGGATGCCATCCGGTCCCATAGACTTGTGTGTGTCTAATTGGTGTAGCAGGTCACTAACCATTTCTCCTTGGATTATGGGGTCTTCATTCTGCTTCCCATCCCTGTCTTCCAGCTCAGGGGGCTGGGTACCCCGAGAACAACTGGTCTGACTATTAAAGACTGAGGCAAAGAGGGCATTAAGTACCTCAGCCTTTTCCTCGTCCTCTGTCACTATGTTTCCCCCCGCATTCCAATAAAGGATGGAGATTCTCCTTAGCCCTCCTTTTGTTGCTACTGCATTTACAGAAACAGATGACACCAAACTGAGTGGGGAAGTAGACACTCTGGAAGGGAGAGCCACCCTGCAGGAAGATCGGGATAGGCTGGAAGAGTGGGCTAACAAGAACCTTATGAAGTTTAACAAAGACAAGTGTAAGGTCTTGCACCTGGGAAAACATAATCCAGGAGTGCAGCACAGACTGGGATCCACCTGGCTGGAGAGCAGCTCCGTGGAAAGGGACCTGGGGGTCCTGGTGGACAGGAAGCTCAACATGAGTGAACAGTGTGCTGCTGCGGCCAAGAAGGCCAATAGGATGCTGGGTTGCATCAACAAGGGCATCACCAGCGGAGATAAAGAAGTCATTATCCCACTCTACTCAGCACTTGTCAGGCCACACCTGGAATACTGTGTACAGTTCTGGTCCCCGTTATACAAAATAGATGTGGCCAGGCTGGAGGGGGTCCAGAGAAGGGCCACCAAGATGATCAAGGGTCTGGGAAGCCTGCCGTATGAGGATAGGCTGAGAGAGCTGGGTTTGTTCAGCCTTGAGAAAAGGAGGCTTAGAGGTGATCTCATCACCATGTACCAGTACTTAAAGGGGAGCTACAAAGAAGATGGAGACTCCCTTTTTACAAGGAGTCACACGGTGAGGACAAGGGGTAACGGGTACAAGTTACTCCCAGGGAGATTCCGATTGGACACGAGAGGGAAATTTTTCACAATGAGAACAGTCAATCATTGGCATAATCTCCCCAGGGAGGTGGTTGACTCCGCTACGCTGAACACGTTTAAGGCTCAGCTGGACAGGGTGCTGGGCCATCTTGTCTAGATTGTGCTAGAAAGGTTGGACCAGATGATCCTTGAGGTCCCTTCCAACCTGGTATTCTATGATTCTATGATACTATGATTCTATGATTTTTTTTATTGTCTTTTACGGCAGTAGCCAAATTAAGTTCTAGTTGGGCTTTGGCCCTTCTAATTTTCTCCCTGCATAACCTCACAACATCCTTGTAGTCCTCCTGAGTTTCCTGCCCCTTCTTCCAAATGTCGTAAACTCTCCTTTTATTCCTGAGTTCCAGCCAAAGCTCTCTGTTCAGCCAGGCCAGTCTTCTTCCCCACTGGCTCGTCTTTCGGCACATAGGGACGGCCTGCTCCTGTGCCTTTAAGATTTCCTTCTTGAATAACATCCAGCCTTCCTGGACTCCTTTGCCCTTCAGGACTGCCTCCCAAGGCACTCTGTCAACCAGGCTCCTGAACAGGACAAAGTCTGCCTTTCTGAAGTCCAAGGTAGCAGTTCTGCTGACCCCCCTCCTTACTTCTCCAAGAATCGAAAACTCTATCATTTCATGGTCACTATGTCCAAGATGGCCTCCGACTGTTGCATCACCAACCAGTCCTTCTCTGTTCACAAAGAACAGGTCCAGCGGGGCGCCTTCCCTAGCTGGCTCCCTCACCAGCTGTGTCAGGAAGTTATCATCTTCCACACACTCCAGGAACCTCCTAGACTGTTTCCTCTCCACTGTATTGTATTTCCAGCAGGCATCTGGTAAGTTGAAGTCTCCCACGAGAACAAGGGCTAGCGATCGTGAGACTTCTCCCAGCTGCTTATAGAATACTTCGTCTGCCTCTTCATCCTGGTTGGGTGGTCTATAACAGACTCCCACCATGATATCTGCCTTGTTGGCCTTCCCCCTGATTCTTACCCATAAACACTCAACCCTATTGTCACTATCATTAAGCTCTAGACAGTCAAAACAGTCCCTAACGTACAAGGTTACCCCACCACCTCTCCTTCCTTGCCTATCCCTTCTGAAGAGTTTATAGCCGTCCATTGCAGCACTCCAGTTGTGCGAGTCATCCCACCATGTTTCCGTGATGGCAACTATATCTCAGTTTTCCTGATGCACAATGGCTTCCAGCTCCTCCTGTTTGTTGCCCATGCTGCGTGCATTGGTGTAGATCCACTTCAGTTGGGCTATTGATCCCGCTGCCTTTTTTGGGGGAGAAGCCCTAGTTCCTACATGACCATTCTCAGGTGCTTCCGTGGTTTCCAACACATCCATAGCCCTTGCATCTTTGCTGCTGCATGGCTCTCCATCCTCTACCTCCACTGAGATGGTAGACTGAAGGACCTCGCTAGTACACTGTCCCTCAAATATTGGCGTGCTGCCCCTGGGCTTATCTCTAGTGAGCCTGGTTTTCTCTCTTTCCTCCTTCAAATGAAGAGAGTATTCTTTTTACTGCAGATAATAGAAGATGCATCTCTAGTAGAAATTGGGCCTTGTTTTGTCCTAAACCTCATAAAAATCTTCCAAGGTAGCTTTGGAAGACCAACTCTGTATGAAAATCCCCATTATCAGTCCCCAAATATGGTAAGCAGCTTTGTCTTTGTCAAAATCCTCAGTGTAATGCCATCTGTTCAGTGACACGAATTTTGCATTCATTCAATTTTTACACAATTACGCTGTTCTCAAATTGTGATCAGTTAGGGCACTCTTTCCTACACAGGGTTCCAGGGGAAGGCATATGTAGTTCTCCTGCACAGAGAGCTTGCAAGACTGGTCTTCAAATTAGTAGCTAAATGAAAGAGAAGACAATTAAGCAGAGAAATTCCCACCTGTTTCTGTAATACCTGATTTCTTCAATCTTGCATATTTGACACGATGTGATTTAGATTCTTACTTTTATAGCACCGACGGTTGAGAAACAGCAAGTGAAGGAAGTACAAAAGATTAAGAAAAAAGAGAGTAAGGTGCTTATTGAAGAAGATCCCACTGAAGTGGTCTTTGAAACTCCAGCTGAAGAAAAGCCAGTGGAAATACAGCTTGTGAAACCAGAGCCAAAGGCAATTGTAAAAGATAAAAGGAAGCCACACAAAATTCAGAGGAAGAAGCAAAAAAAGCATTTCAGAACTGAAGCATCAGCTTAAATGTTACAAGTGAAGAAACTAAGCAGACTCCAAAGTAATCTGTTAGTCTGGTATAGGTATACCTAGCTATATTGACATAATATTGTAAATACTTGTTTCTACAGGCAAAACTAACTGGACTTCAGTTTTAAGTAAACAAAATATCAATTTCTTTATTAGGATTGAGTTGCTCTCTTTTATTGTCTTCCTGTCTTTGAAAGGATTCTGGGTTTTGAAAAATATTGCAACAAGGAAGGGAGAATAAGACACTCCAAATATTTCTGCTTTTGAGAATTGGCCTTTTACACTTGAATATCTCTGGGAAACAACTCACTGTAACATGTACAAGGAATAAAAATAACTGGGTAGTCATTGGTGCTCATCATTAACTGGAATTCAAAAGTCAGCTTTCCTAGTCTGTGATAGCAGTAGAAAATCCTTTTAAAAAATTTAACTTCATAGGAATTCTCTCTTGGGGGGTGGTGTTAATTTTTTCACCTCATAATCCCTAGGGAATGCAAAGGGTTATGGCTTCTTAATTGCTTTTTTTTTTATTAATAGTAAAAAAGCTGCTACTTTTGCCTGTGGTAGCTCCTGTACCTAATCAGGTTCTTGGGACCTGAAATGTAGCTATGTAATGTAAATGTAGCAGGCTAACTTGGGATTCTAGCCCTTTATACCAAATTAATTGAAAGTTCCCTAAAGGCAAGAGGTATACATGCTACCTGTGATTGAGTATCAAAACCATATGCCTACAGTAGCCTGAATAGATTTGCCAGTGATTCTCTGTTACAGCAACAGTGCTTAGAAGCTTTTATATGCTTACACATGCAAGCAACTTTTTTTTCTTACAAAAATGCTGTCCTCTTGGTTCAATTGTATGTGTTGTTTTGGTCTTGTTTTTCAAAGTGGAGTGAGTCCATATAGATTTTTCCATATAAAATTGGCAAATAAGCTTTCAATATTGCTTAAAAGTTATTACAACCAAAAGCCTTGATTTTGCTCAAGACAATGTCTGTACTTTAAATGCAGCAGTTCATTGCATCTAGCCTGCTACAAACTGATGAGCAGAAACTTTCCTTGACTGATGTTAGCAAATAGTTACAGACCTCTCTGAAGCTATTTCTTCATTACCTTTCTTTAATCTGCTTTCTGGTTCCAGACCTCATGACCTGGTTCTTCCACTGACTCTACAGCTGTCTCCCCATCTGCTCCCCCAGCTTCCCTGTGTTTCAAGGTTTTGTTCATGCCCTGTTTCTATTTGGTTCTTCTGCTGGTTTCAGCCTCTGGCATCTTGGTGCTGAACAGACACTACTGGCATAAGAGGAAGCTGACCTGTTAAGCACTAAATTTTATCCTGCTCAGTAGGGCAAGGGAAATTCAGTGTTACCTTTGTAACTAGGTGGCCCACATATCATCTGATTGGAAAGAAAGACCGGTGAATATAGGCATCCGCTCAGTTTATGCAGTCTAATACACGTCTAATCCAAAACTCAGTTCATGCAGTGCCAGTTGATATGTGTCTAATCCAGACAAGGTGGCTTGGGCCAAACCTGAGATCTTTGAAGAGCACAGGTGTCAAAAAAAAGAGCAACACTGGAAACCTGACACATTGGAGCTGCGTTGGCTGTAGGCTCCTGAACATTCATGAAAATTTTAGCATGAGGCATTTGGTTCCATGAAATCAGGTAAAACCAAAATTCGGCAGTACGGATGGGGATAGCAGCATCCCCGTGTTTCTTCTACAGCTACCACCCAGCAGGGTGACACAACGTGGGCGCTAGCTCCACAGGTCCGCTCGAGCAGAGGCTTTGCACCTTCCCTCCCCATGGTACTGCCACCGCTGCCTCCCCGGCCTGCAGCCGGCGAGACCCGCAGGCTCACCCCGCTTCCCGCCTGCATAGCTCCTCCCGGCGGGGGCCTGTGGAGGCAGCCCGGGTTCTTTATGGCCGCGATGCCGGCCAGCGCTTTCCCCTATGCGGAGCAGCCATCCAGCCGCCATGAAGTGCCACTACGAGGTGCTGGGTGTGAAGCACGACGCCGCCAAGGAGGAGCTGAAGTGGGCGTACCGCCGGCTGACGCTGTGCTGGTACCCGGGTACGGCCGCGCCTCCTGCCCTCCGCGGGCCCGGCCTGGCCGCAGGCCTGAGGAGAGGGCCCGGCCTGCCTCGCCCTCTCTTCGCTCCGCGGGCCTCCACCACAGTGGGGGGCGTTATCTGCAGGGGAAGAAGCACCCTTTTCCTTGGAGTGGCTCTTCCAATGCCTGGCAGGCGGCTGCAGTCAGTGTTCTGCCAGTGGTGTTGTAGTCAGTACCCTGGAACTGACAGAAGTGGTTTAATGAGGAACTAATAATCAGGAACAGTTAACCTTGAAGAAGAAACAAAAGACTGATAAAAAGGAGTCTCCCAGTCATGGGGCTGAGAAGTTGCCACACAAGGATTAAGTCATTGGATTGTTGGAGATACCTGGCCTGAAAGAAGAAACAGGAGGACACCACAAAACAGTCTAGCAAGGAAATACCAAGATAAGCATGAGAAAACAAGGCCGCTGATAAAGCCGAAGTGAGAATCACTTGAACCATGAGTGAACTATTCTAATTAACATAGTAAAAACCACACCTCCAGCAATAAAGCCCCCGGCCCAAGCAAAGACCCCTACCCACTGAGCATGCTCTGTAAATTTAAAACACACTGTACCTTTAAGTAGGAGACGAGGCTTGCGAGAACCAATAGAAACAAGGATGAATAAGCGGAATGGTAAAAATACTGATAACAGCTACTCAGAATGTATAAAATGTATTACAGGAAGAGCTGCAGCAAAGGCAAGGCAACAGAGACTCAGCAGATGGATACAGATATGGATCAAGCTCCTTCTTCAGCTCTTGCTGTTAATGCTGCCCAGAAAGAAGAGATCTCCAGCGATGGGCTAGCAAGGCAGCTGGGGCTGCCACAAGAAGAGCCCAAGGAGTCTGGTACATGAGGGAGGAGAACTGTGCTCTAATTATTATTGTTATACTTCTGCATATAGGACCCAAGGTTTGATCTTCAAACTTTAAGGATAGGACAAGAAATTACTTTGGGTCAGGAGCACTCCTAAATAAAGAATGTGTTTTATAACTGGGAAAAGAGGAGCTAGACTGCTGGTATGAATTAGGCATGTTTTCAGCATGCTGAATGTAGACAGTGTTTCTAGCTACACCAGTGGCACACATGCAGAAGCCTAAGCTTAAGCACCTAGGGAATTTTCAAAATCAAAATACAAGCACCTGCTAGATTTTGCAAATGCTGGATTTATATGCTTTGATTTTGCCTAAGTGCCACACTAGGCACCTACAGACCTCCAGAAATCTCACAGGAGATAGTTCAGAAGATTCTTCCTGTCTAAGGGAATGAAAGGGTTAAGGGCAAGATAGACAAAGCCACTGCATCAAAATGCCTCCTGAAAGAATTAAAGCCTAGGGGCAAGGAGGATATTTTAAATATCTTAGTCACTTAACTAAACAAAAGAAAGGCCTTTGTGATTTAGGGAGTAGTTAGAATGGTTGTAAGATAAGGGGGCTCCGGGATAATCCCATCTCAGACAACTGGGCCTTGGGAAAACAAATGCATGGAAGATAGGAGGTCACAAAAGAATGACAACAACAGCCTTGAAGGACACCGTTTACGGGATCCTAGGACTGAGTTTGCGCAGAAGCAAAGGTCAATCAGCGAACACAGTGAAGAAGACTACGAGCCTTCATCCGAAGACCCCCAAAGACCACCTGAAGACCACCACGGGAGACGACTGCGCATGCGGATCGGACATTTGCATATGTTAATAAATTCCAGGAAATCTCATGTTTATGTAAATGATTTCTCGGAAATCCTGTGAATGTGTAGGATTTTATAGTATATAATCTCTGAAAGTCCACCAGATCGGTGGAGCACTTATGGTGGAGAATCCCCAGTGCTGCCCAGCGCTGCAATACAGAATACCTGCTTAACAGTAACTTTGTTGCTATTGAGTTTCATTTCAGGGACTCTCTGAATACTCCGTTTCTCCCTTGGGGAGATTTGGACTGTGAGGAGAAGCATCTGTGAATTTTTGTATCAGGAACATACCTGACTAGACACATACAGTACTTTGCAGTGTAACTTATATCTGCTGCTTCCTAGTACCTTTCCCAAGCTTGCAATAATCTACTTGCTGGATCTTATTTTTAATTTCAGTACCATATTAATTATGAAATTTAGTGAAAATTTTTTATTATCTTGCCTAAAGTCAATTAATTGGTCTCTGGTAACTCTCTGACATTCCAAATCAAAATTTAAATAGTTATCCTCTTCTGTTCTTCTTGATTATACTGATACCTAATAATGAGATTACCAGGAAAAATATAGATCCTATATCTAAAATATTTATAATTAAGATTGGTGTGATGCAAGATCAGGATATCTGATCTTAGACGAAGACGAAGATTTGAAGGAGGAAAAATTTAATTATGACATTGCTTCACTGAAATGCACACATCTTTAAAATGTCTTAGAGTTTATCTAATATCCTTTTTTTCCAAAAAATAACTGTTATTTAGTAATAGTACATTTAAACAGTGAATAATATTTATTTCCTAATTCTGTATTAAGAATACAGATTCTCCTTCTTGCCCACTCTCTTTCCAATTAAGTTAAATATTACAACCGCTTCTGACAAAAGTAGCGTTGGCTTTGAAGTACTCTTACACCAGAATAGTGGCTCCACAAACTGGTGATCAGACATACTCTAACAGTGATGCTGCAAGAAGCCCGAGTTACCTGTAAGACTACTTCTATAACTTGCAAAACTGTCCGCAGTAACTACTGCTGTCAAAATCAGTGTTACTGAGAATAAAAAATGGCAACTCGAGATGAAATAGGAAAAAAAAATTACTAGCAATATATACAGTGAATATGTATATTCAATTTCTTCAGACCCAGGATGAAACTCTATTAATTACAGAATTATTCCTTCCAAAAAATTGTCACGATGCACTTTAAATGCCAAACACTAAATTCAGTTCTAAAATATTCCATGAATTCTGAAAAGGATCTCCAGCTTGAATTAGAAAATAAAACAAATTCCAAACAAAAGACTTTGGTGTCTTAGTTTTTCCCCTTTTATAGTGCAAAGCATTGATTTGAATTATTTCTCATTTTTAGGTCAATATTTTCAGTGTCTGTGAATGCTAGCTCATGATTTTTCCATTGGTAGAAATAGGATACAGAAATGAAACCAGCAGTTGGCAAGCATAGGCAATTAAGTCAAATAAACTTTGTAAAGAATCTGCAATACTGAACTTACACTGGTTTTAATCAGTCACTTAAGAATACTATGTGGGAAAATAAAAATATTCACATACATTTTTCTTTTGTAAATCACTGCACTTTCTCTAACTGGTTAGACAAAAGCTCATCTGAGCCATTATCTTATCTCTAACAATGACCAGTAATAAAAATATGGCAAGCAGTCCTCTAACTTAAACACTGGGTTATTTAACCTGCTATACCAATCCCATGTACACTTTAATCTCTTCTTTTGCTCTGCATTGTCCACATTCGGACTAGTATATACAGAGAAATCTCACTGAATTTAGCATTAGCTGAAGATACACATAGTACATCTGACTTCCAGCCAGTAGCTTTCTGCTTCATTGGGCAAAATATAAAACCCCCACAAAACTCAAATTAACAGGTTTTCCATGAAATGGAATGCATGGAAAACTTGCATGATTAAAGAAAAAAAAATCATCATGTTTGACAGAAGACCAGGAATATCCCCCTGATCTAACTGCCACTTGTGCCAACTTTAATTGGAATAATTTTAGCATATTAAGTAGGGATACATATTCAAACAAGAGGAAAAATGTAATGCAAGAAAAGAGAACAATTACTCAGTCAGAAATTAGGGAACAAACCATGTGAAGGCTGCACCCATATCAACACATTCAGTGTCATCTTTGAAAGTAAAACTGGAAGTATTTGCTAATTATAGTGGAATTCCAAGCAACTTTTTAGGCTAACCAACCAAGTTCTTTTATATTTTATGGTCAAATCATCAACCTCTTTCATTCTGATGAACCATAATTCATGAAAGTTAACTACGGAGGGATTATTTATGTAAAGATTTACCAAGTGAACAACAGCTTCAGTTCTTTTCTTTCAAGAATGGCAACACTTTGAATATTTGCCGTAGCTGTCTTGCATTTACTTGACAAACAAACTGAAAAATTCATGTCAGTTCAAAGTACCACTATTTGTTTTTCCAGATATTGATTTGTTGTGAGACTTCCCATTTCTTTAATTGTGTTTTTTCACAATTTCAGATATTTTAAATCACAGCACCTTGACACTTGTCATACTGTGGTCCAGGATCAAATTGTATCTCAAATTCAATTACATTTTTCTCTAAAGGTGTAGCTGTCTTCTACTGTAGCCCTGTTGTCCTGTAAACACACTATTGCCATTGCTAGCGATTGGTCGCAGACTGTACTGGCTTTGCAACTCCTCAGGACCAAGTCTTGTCAGGCTTACTTTGAACTTTTCTTGGCCTGCCTGTACCTTTTTTGGGGGCTTGTTTAGGTGTAGCAATATTTTTTCTAATTTATTTTACTTTTACTTATCTTTTTTGTATGGTATAACCATATTTTTTTTTACATGGTAGTAGCACATAATCCGGTACGATGAAATATTTACTAATGACATAATGATACAGTGACACAGGATATAGTGCAGAGGAGTACAGGCATGGGCTGATAAGAAAATGGGGACAAGCTGATGCTAGAGATCCCAGAGCTATAAACAACTCACCAATGGTCAGTTAAAGAATGCCTATACTGAGCTGAGCAAAACGAAGATAATGAAGAACAATATCCAAAATATATAAAACCCACTACGTAGAGTAAACTTGAATGCAATGTAAACTTGCAGACCAATGAATAAATAGCGAGGTGCAGAGCATTAGCAAACATATAAAAACGGCTCAAAGTGTATCCTAAAGAAGGAGAAGAAGAAACTATGAACACCAATATCATATTCTTCCTAGCAAAGATGAGCAGGTAATCCCAGCATCAATATTTCACTCCTCTCGGTGAAAGACTTGGAGGACTGATGATTTCCTGCAATGCTCCCCCTTCCTTTCTGCTTGAGATAGACTAGCGTTGTTGACCTTAGCAGGCAGAGAGGCATCGAAAGGATGAGCATAACAGCAGAGAAAAAGAGAGAGAGATACTAGGAACTGTGTGCACAAAAATTTTCATTATCATTTTTGAGACTTTTTCTGAAATTGTATTCTTTATTTTCTTTTTCTGTAACAATTAGATCTGGACTAGTGTCCTGGTTTCAGCTGGGATAGCGTTGATTTTTCTTCCTAGTAGCTGGTATAGTGCTGTGTTTTGGATTTAGTATGACAATAATGTTGATAACACACTGATGTTTTGGTTCTTGCTAAGTAGTGCTTACACTAGTCAAGGACTTTTCAGCTTCCCATGCTCTGCCAGGTGCACAAGAAGCTGGGAGGGGGCCCAGCCAGGACAGCTGACCCAGACTGGCCAAAGGGCTATTCCATACCATATGATGTCATGCTCAGTATATAAACTGGGGGGAGTTGGCTGGGGGGCAGCGATCACTGCTCAGGGATGTGCTGGGCATTGGTCGGCGGGTGGTGAGCCAATTGCATAGTGCATCACTTGCTTTGTATATTATTATAATATTATATTATATTATATTATATTATATTATAATTATTATTACTTTTATTACTGTTCTATTTCATTTTACTTCAATTATTAAACTGTTCTTATCTCACCCCACGAGTTTTCTGACTTTCACCCTTCCAATTCTCTCCCCCATCCCACTGGGATGGGGGGAGTGTGCGAGCAGCTGTGTGGTGCTTAGTTGCTGGCTGGGGTTAAACCACAACAGTCCCTTTTGGCGCCCAACGTGGGGCACGAAGGGTTTGAGATAATAACAGATTAATCAGAGTGTATTAAGGAATTTGTTAACAGTTGCCAGTCATAATATTGATTAATCTGTCCTCGGTATTAGTCTACCTGATCTGCACCATGCTCTTGATTTTGCAGTACGTGTTAAAGATTGGTGCTGGGTGTTGCAGTTTGCTGTGCTCTGCCGTGATTAGTGATGTTTTGCCTGGGAGATTTGTTATTAAAACACTGACCTTGAGCGCAATCTGGTATTTGGGTTCTGTAGTGAAGCCATTACTGTACTTTGGGTACCACCTCATGGAGACAATTAGCAATTATACCTCTTCCTCTGAGAGGTTTTTTATGGAGGAAATACAGAATGGCACCTTCACTGCCTTCTTCTATGATGTTTCCTCCTTCATTACAACAACTTTTCAGTATCTTGAACATCCTTGGGTAGTTAAGATATATCCATTGATAGTTCTTGGGAATGTTGTTTCAGTTTTTTCTAGGGTTAATAAGCAGCTTAAGAATATCATCCAGAGATCTGCCCCAAGGCTGGATAGTTATGAGTGGCAGGGTGTGTGGGAGAGTATGGGCAAGTACCTAGGACAGTGGGCCCCTCCAGTGTTTTGGAACTTCACCCCTGAACAAGTGCAGAATCCTGAAAAGCTAGTAAAGTATTTGGAAAAAGTATGTTGTCACCCTGGCAACTCCAGAGAGACACAAATCACTGCAACGTGCTGGGGCCTGGCCCATGTGTACCAAGCCCTATTAAACACTATTTAGAACCCTCGAGGGGAAGAGAAGGTCTCTGGATCTGACAACAAAATGACAAACGCTGTGGCTGTGCCAGCCCCTGCGCCAGCCCCCGCAGCTGCTCCAGCCCCTGCGACAGGCACTGCGCCAGCGCCAACCCCCGCAACAGGCACTGTGGCTGCACCAGCCCCCACGACAGGCACTGCGGATGGTCCAGAGAACCAACCCATGCCAGTATCACTTGCCCCTATACAGAAGAAAAAATACACAAGGAAATCAGCTCGTTAAGTAAGGGCTGATGATGAGCCAGGGCCATCAAGAGAACAGGAGGAGGAAGAGGCAGAACCCATAAATGAGATGGTAACCACCCGATCCCTGTCCCTGAGTGAGCTGCGAGATATGCAAAAAGATTTCAGTCATCATCCAGGTGAGCACATCATCACCTTGCTGCTCCAATGCTAGGATAATGGGGCCAGTAGCCTGGAATTAGAGGGTAAGGAAGCCAAGCAGCTGGGATCCCTTTCTAGCGAAGGGGGCATTGACAAAGCGATTGGAAAAGGGGCACAAGCCCTCAGCCTCTGGAGGTGACTCCTATCAGGCGTGAAGGAAAGGCAAGTGGACCACCATGGAGAGAGGTATCCAGTACCTGAGGGAATTAGCTGTGCTGGAAGTGATTTATAATGACCTGGACAACGAGCAGTTACCCAAAGATCCAGATGAAGTCCAATGCACACGATCCATGTGGCAGAAGTTTGTACGGAGCGCACCATCATAGCACGCCAACTCATTCGCAGTAACGACCTGGAAAGATGAAGATGCACCAACGGTGGATGAAATGGCTGGCCAACTCCGACAATATGAGGAAAGGCTCTCTTCCTCCCTATGGGCCTGTGTCTTGGCTGTGGAGAAACTGTCCCGTGAGGTCCAGCAACTCAAAGAGGATATATCCTACTCCTCACCTGTACGGACCAGTATCTCAGCCATTAGGAGAAAGCGTCCCTCTACTCAAGAGAGAAGATATAGTGGATACACACCACGGGCCACCCTGTGGTTTTATCTGTGTGACCATGGAGAGGACATGAGGAAGGGGGATGGAAAATCTACCTTGACCCTAGAGGCACAAGTACATGAGTTGCGAAGAAAAACAATTACAAAAGGGGGTTCTTCCAGGAAAATTGCTGCTCCAGTTTCCAGTGAGCAGTTCCCCAGACAGAGTAGAAGGGCTGATTTTGCTTCCGATCCTAATAAAGGGATTTTTGACTCGCATTTACAAGAAGTGAATAACGAATGCTATGACCAGGACTAGAGGGGCCCTGCCTCCAGCCAGGTGGAGGAAAGGGACAACCGGGTGTACTAGACTGTGTGGATTCGATGGCCTGGCACATCAGCCCCACAAGAGTAGAAGGCTTTAGTAGACACCAGTGCACAGTGTACCCTCATGCCATCAAGCTATGAAGGGGCAGAACCCATCTGTATTTCTGGAGTGACAGGGGGATCCCAAGAGCTGACTGTATTGGAGGCTGAAGTGAGCCTAACCGGGAAGGAGTGGCAGAAGCACCCCATTGTGACTGGCCCAGAGGTCCCGTGCATCCTTGGCATAGACTACCTCAGGAGAGGGTATTTCAAGGACCCAAAAGGGTACCGGTGGGCTTTTGGTATAGCTGCCTTGGAGATGGAGGAAATTAAACAGCTGTCTACCCTGCCTGGTCTCTCAAAGGACCCTTCTGTTGTGGGGTTGCTGAGGGTCAAAGAACAACAGGTGCCAATCGCTACCACAACAGTGCACCGGCGGCAATATCGCACCAACAGAGACTCCCTGATTCCCATCCATAAGCTGATTCGTCAACTGGAGAGCCAAGGAGTGATCAGCAAGACTTGCTCACCTTTTAACAGTCCCATATGGCCAGTGCGAAAGTCTAATGGAGAGTGGAGACTAACAGTAGACTATCGGGGCCTGAATGAAGTCACGCCACCACTGAGCGCTGCCGTGCCGGACATGCTAGAACTTCAATATGAACTGGAGTCAAAGGCAGCCAAGTGGTATGCCACAATTGACATCGCGAATGCGTTTTTCTCAGTCCCTTTGGCAGCAGAGTGCAGGCCACAGTTTGCTTTCACTTGGAGGGGGGTCCAGTACACCTGGAATCAACTGCCCCAGGGGTGGAAACACAGCCCCACCATTTGCCATGGACTGATCCAGACTGCACTGGAACAGGGTGGGGCTCCAGAACACCTGCAATACATTGATGACATCATCATGTGGGGCAACACAGCAGCAGAAGTTTTTGAGAAAGGGAAGCAAATAGTCCAAATCCTTCTGGAGGCTGGCTTTGCCATAAAACAAAGTAAGGTCAAGGGACCTGCACAGGAGGTCCAGTTTTTAGGAATAAAATGGCAAGATGGACGTCATCAGATCCCAATGGATGTAATCAACAAAATAACAGCCATGTCTCCACCAACCAGCAAAAAGGAAACACAAGCTTTCTTGGGCGTTGTGGGTTTTTGGAGAATGCATATTCCAAACTACAGTCTCATCGTAAGCCCTCTCTATCAAGTGACTCAGAAGAAAAACGATTTCAAATGGGGACCTGAGCAACAACAAGCCTTTGAACAAATTGAATGGGAGACAGCTAGCTCATGCAGTTGCCCCTGGGCCAGTCTGGGCAGGGCAAGATGTAAAAAATATGCTCTACACCGCAGCTGGGGAGAATGGCCCTACCTGGAGCCTCCAGCAGAAAGCACCGGGGGAGATTCGAGGTCAACCCCTGGGGTTTTGGAGTCAGGGATACAGAGGATCCGAGGCTGGCTATACTCCAACTGAAAAAGAGATATTGGCAGCATATGAAGGGGTTCGAGCTGCTTTGGAAGTGGTTGGTACTGAAGCACAGCTCCTCCTGGCACCCCGACTGCCGGTGCTGGGCTGGATGTTCAAAGGGAGCATCCCCTCTACACATCATGCAACTGATGCTACATGGAGTAAGTGGGTCGCACTCATCACACAACAGGCTCGAATAGGAAACCCCAGTCACCCAGGAATCTTGGAACTGATCATGGACTGGCCAGAAGGCAAAGATTTTGGAATATCGCCAGAGAGGGAGGTGACACATGCTGAGGAGGCCCCACTGTATAATAAACTGCCAAAAAATGAGAAGCAATATGCCCTGTTCACGGATGGGTCCTGTCGTCTTGTGGGGAAGCATCGGAGGTGGAAGGCTGCTGTATGGAATCCTGTACGACAAGTTGCAGAAACTGCTGAAGGAGAAGGTGAATCGAGTCAGTTTGCAGAGGTGAAAGCCATCCAGCTGGCTTTGGATATTGCTGAACGAGAAAAGTGGCCAATGCTCTATCTCTGTACTGACTCATGGATGGTGGCAAATGCCCTGTGGGGGTGGCTGCAGCAATGGAAGCAGAGCAACTGGCAGCACAGAGGCAAACCCATCTGGGCTGCCGCATTGTGGCCAGATATTGCTGCCCGGGCAGAGAACCTGGTTGTAAAAGTACGTCACGTAGATGCTCACGTACCCAAGAGTTGGGCCACTGAAGAACATCAAAACAACCAGCAGGTGGATCAGGCTGCTAAGATTGAAGTGGCTCAGGTGGACCTGGACTGGCAACAGAAGGGTGAATTATTTCTAGCTTGGTGGGCCCATGACACCTGAGGCCATCAAGGAAGAGATGCAACATATAGATGGGCTCATGATCGAGGGGTGGACTTGACCATGGACACTATTGCACAGGTTATCCATGAATGTGACACATGCGCTGCAATCAAGCAAGCCAAGCGGTTTGAGCCTCTCTGGTATGGAGGACGATGGTTGAAATATCAATATGGGGAGGCCTGGCAGATTGATTATATCACACTCCCACAAACGCGCCAAGGCAAGCGCCATGTGCTTACAATGGTGGAAGCAACCACCGGAGTCAGACAAGGGGACTCATTTCCGAAACAACCTCATAGACACCTGGGCCAAAGACCATGGCATTGAGTGGGTATATCACATCCCCTATCATGCACCAGCCTCCGGGAAAATCGAACGATACAATGGGCTGTTAAAGACTACGCTGAGAGCAATGGGTGGTGGGACATTCAAACACTGGGATACACATTTAGCAAAGGCCACCTGGTTAGTCAACACTAGGGGATCTGCCAATCGAGCTGGCCCTGCCCAGTCAAGACTTTTACGTACTGTAGAGGGGGATAAAGTCCCTGTAGTGCACCTAAAAAATATGATGGGGAAGACAGTCTGGGTTACTCCTGCCTCAGGCAGAGGTAAACCCATCCATGAGATTGCTTTTGCTCAAGGACCTGGGTGCACTTGGTGGGTGATGCGGGAGGATGGGGAAGTCCGATGTGTACCTCAAGGGGATTTGATTTTGGGTGAAAATAGCCAATGAACTGAATTGTATAATGTTAATTGCTATATAATACTGGATGTCATCACTTCAATGGTGGCTATGTGCCATATCAACAGTATACAGTAAGAATCACCCAAATTAATGAAGAATGAACTTTGAGGAAACAGAGCAAAGTGCACTGGTGATGGAACCAGAACTGGCTTCGTCATGCAACAATCCAACACCACACACCATCTCTCCTGCCCTGAAAGACTGTTATGACAGATGGAGCCCAAAATCGTGGACTGAATGAGCTCAACGGACATTTTAGTGGTATGGCCCATAGACTAAGAGAATGCTATCTGTGTCTATATATCAAAAGACAGGGAAATTGGTGGTGATTAATTGGGATGTATTGGAAAGGGTAGGGCCTGGACATGACGTAGATAGTATGGAATAAGGGGTGGATACTGTCCTTGTTTCAGCTGGGATAGAGTTAATTTTCTTCCTAGTAGCTGGTATAGTGCTATGTTTTGGATTTAGTATGAGAATAATGTTGATAACACGCTGATGTTTTAGTTGTTGCTAAGTAGTGCTTACACTAGTCAAGGACTTTTCAGCTTCTCATGCTCTGCCAGGTGCACAAGAAGCTGGGAGGGGGCCCAGCCAGGACAGCTGACCCAGACTGGCCAAAGGGCTATTCCATACCATATGATGTCATGCTCAGTATATTAACTGTGGCGAGTTGGATGGGGGGTGGCAACCACTGGTTGGGAACTGGCTGGGCATCTTTCAGTGGATGGTGAGCAATTGCATTGTGCATCACTTATTTTGTGTTCTTTTATCATTGTTGTTGTTGTTATTATCATCATCATCATCATCATCATCATCATCATCATCATCATCATCATCATCATTTTCCTTCCTCTGTTGTCCTATTAAACTGTCTTCATCTCAACCCATGGGTTTTCCTTTTTTTTTCTGATTGTTTCCCCCATCCCACTGGGGGGCAGGGAGGGTGAGTGAGCAGCTGTGTGGTGCTTAGTTGCTGGCTGGGGTTAAACCTCGACACTGACTTTAGGTGAGCACATCATGAGATGAATTAAAGGCGGGCCTGCAGTGTCCTATAGAAGATAGGGCAGCTCCAAGTGTATATGCTAGAAATAGCAGAGGAAGCAGGTACAGGGCAACAGAACTGGGTTACAGAACATAAGGACTGGAAAGGGGGAAATATGGGTGTTATTCCTGGGTCTCTACTGAGTGTCAGCTTTTATGGAGCTGCTCATTTGCCCTTCACAGAGAAGCAACACAGCAAGCAGGAAAACTCTAGGCAGCAATAAAAATGACTTAGAGAGAAAAAAGAGGAAAAACCCTCCTGACACAAGCTATTGAAGGCAAAAACTCGTTCAGGTACAGCCAAATGTCTTGTGTGCCCCATTAGACTGTGCCTTGGGCAGAGCATTTTCTGAGCTCATATACAAATTAAGGCTATCTAAGCATGAGTGCAAATGTGTGTAAATTCCCAGCAAGTCCTCTTGCTTATCATAAAAAGGCTGAAATAAAACCCAGGAGAAAGCCTTTTGGTTTTTTACTGTGGTGGGTTGATCTTGGTCAGCTGCTAAATGCCCACCCAGCCACTCAACAGGATAGGAGGCAAAAATCAGATGAAAAAAGCTTGTGGGTCAAGATAAAGACAGGGAGATCACCTACCAATTACCATCTTGGGCAAAACAGATTTGACTTGGGGAAAATTAATTTAATTTATTGCCAATTAAATAGATTTGGATGGTGAGAAGAAACAAAGACAAAATTAAAACAACGCCTTTCCCCCACACCCCTTTTTCCCAGGCTCAATTTCACTCCTTCATTCCTGACTCCTCTACTCCCCCCCGCCCAAAGCGGTGCAGAAGTACGGGGAATGGGGGGTTATGGTCAGTACATAACAGGTCATCTCTGCTATTCCTTCCTCCTTGCACTTTTCCCTATACTACTCCCCTGCTCCAGTCCCTCAAGAACTGCTCCAGTGTGGGTCCTCTCCACAGCCTGCAGTCCTTCAGGAAAAAATCTGCTCCTGTGTGGATCCTCCAAGGGCCACAGCTCCTGTCAGGAGAACTAGCTCTTGCATGAGCTCCTCCACAGGCTGCAGTTCCTTCAGGAAATATCCACCTGCTCCAGCATGGGGTTCTCCACAGGCTGCAGTGTGGGTATCATCTGCTCCACCATGGTCTCTTCCACGGGCTGCAAGGGAATACCTGATCCGATGCCTGGAGCACTTCATCCCTTCTTCTCTGACCTTGGTGCTCACACTGTTGTTTCTCACACTTTTTTCCTCACTCCTCACATCATTGCCATGTGATGTTTCATCCTTTCTTAAATATGTTTTCACAGAGGTGCCACCAGCTCCACTGATGGGCTCAGTTGTGTCCTGCGGTGGGTCCATTGTGGAGCCAGCTGGAGCCAGCTGTGTCCGGCACAGGGCAGCCCCTGACCTCTTCTCACAGAGGCCACCCCTGCAGCCCCCTGATGCCAACACCTTGACACCTACACCCAATATATCCACTAATATTTCTGATGTGAGGGCAGCAAAGTCTGTTCTGGCTGGCTGGCTCAACCTCTTTGCTGTCTGTAGCTACGAAAATATGGGGATGGGGAGGTGTGATAAGGAAGATGAAAGAAGAAGAGTTTGCAAGGGGTGAAGGGAGTAGATTTAGAGTCTCAAGACTAGGTAAAAGAAAAGGCAAGAACAGTCATGGTGCTGCAAAACTTAAGCAAGATCTTTTCCTCATAGACTGCTGACTTTGTAACCAAAGTCGTCCTCAGGCTTGGCAACAGCTTAGAAGTGGGCCTGGAGACACAAACAGAAAGGGCCATTGCTCTTTACTGTCCTTTCATGGACTGCACAGTATTCAGCTGCCTTCCAATAATTTTATCCAGGCTTGTATTAAGTTGATTTTATGGACAATACTAGTAGGCCTTAAACCACCTGATAGTGCACTCAGTAGATATCTAATAAGAAGCTGTCATCAGAATAAGGGAACATACCATATGACAGCAGAACTAAGAATAAGTAGTAAGAATCTAGGTCAGAACATTCATGTCTTGACTGTAAATCTCTGCATGGGAACAAGTTAACATCACAGCCTACAGGGAGACTCTGAAGTCCTGAAATACGTGAATCAGTGTTTCACAAAGTATATAATAAAGCTGAACATGAATTGCTTAGAGTAGCTTGTAAGTTTCCAGAGTATGATGCAATGTTGTCAGGAGTTCTCCAGAGAACAGCTATGGTTATATATTTCTCAACAAAACCTCTGGCCCAGCTGGTCATGTTGCCTCCGTGGAAAGCAGCAGTGATGTCAGGACAGCAATGACCAAAGCAATGAAGAGTTAGTGGATGGCCTTGAGCATGTTTGCTACAGGAACAGTTACAGGAACAGAGCTTGCCAACGGTAACATAGCCCCAAATCTTTAATGAGTATGTTGTGGCCAAATTCCAGAAGGTGATGCCTACCAACTTCTGGATCAGTATGGATGCCCAGGAACAGCTCTGAAAAGGCAGAATAGCTAATTTTGAATTAATGAAATAAGGCCCAGAAGGGCCTTCCACATCCTGAAATTAGTATCCCATTATTAATAGTCCAACACTTGAAGAATGATGTGGTCTATTCACAGATGCTAGTATGACATCATTCTACACTTCTGTTGTGTTCTCAGTGAAATGGACAGGAAGCAATTTTGCATTGCTGAGTGGTACTGTCTCAGAGCCACAGAAATATGGAAACTGCCTGACCTTGCATTCAACCAGCCTGCATCTCGTCCTTTTCCAGTTTCACATGTATCAGCTTGTTGACAGCAAGCTGACACAACAAAATCAAATGTGGACATTTAAGGTAGTAAGCAGGGCACCCTATACAGGCTTACGTGCTGAGATTATGAAGTACATCTAGTACAAAGGAGGCAAGTGCTAGGTTTATCTTGCTAGCAGTAATGCAAGATTTCTAGGACAGCTGTTGTGCCTAAAGGCCTCCATCCTGTTTGGATAGAGCTGATGAACTCTGGAGGTGCCTAAGCACCTCTAAACAGCTTAGATTCCAAATGATGAAGCAGTTGTCTCAATAACCAGTAACCACCAGCATCAGCACTGGGAGGTCAGGCAGCAGAGAGAGGCATACATAAGCCCTGGCCTGGGGAGTTTGGAACCAACATATTTGTTATCAAATACAAGGAGCAGGTTCTAGGCCCAGTGGAATGATGATCTCCTTAGGGAAATCAGCGCCTAATTTACTTTCTGGAGTACACAACCTAGGCTCAACATTTTGCAAAGGTGTGCAGTAGTGATTAAATAGCAGCCTGGGTCTTATGGGTTAACAAAAACAAAAACAGTGTGCTCAAGTACAGGAGGAGATTTTGATTTCAAGGAAAAGGTAAGTAAGCCTTTCCATGGCTTCAGCTTTTCCTCTTAGACATTGAGACAGTAGATGCATCCTCTAAAAGCAATGGTTTTGGTGAGCCGTGACTAGACAGCTTCTTTACAGCAATGCGTTATCTTTTGGCTTGCCCCATCCTAAAAAGTCCATTGACACACTTGCTTTCTCTAAGCCCCATCATTCCCTGAGAGCTAGGGAAGGCCTCAACTGCTTTCAGATACCTCCCCAGGACATGGGACTGTTCCAATGAGAACACTGCCTGACAAGTAGACCCTCCCCATTTCTTAATCCAAAAAAGTTTTTTTATTTATTTAGTGTTCTTTTTTCTTATTTTCTTCCCAGCCTTGACTATACAGCTATGGCACTCTGCCAGAATCCTTGAAGTGCATTACTATAAAGGAAGCATGATCCTCAAATGCTTGGTTGGAAGATATTCATTTCAGAGGACACTTAATTGTCTTCAGGTTTATTCTTCTCACAGTTCCTGTAAAGCTTGATGAATGCACACTCACAATAAATTCTTAAAACCCAATCTATAATAATTGCACTTCATGGGCTAAGGCATATGAAGTATCCATAAAGTCATGACATTCTTCTTAGATCATTATTTAGCAGTCCTCTATGTATCACCCTCTTTTCCTGACTGTCCTGGTTTTGGCTGGGATAGAGTTAATTTTCTTCCTAGTAGCTGGTATAGTGCTGTGTTTTGGATTTAGTATGACAATAATGTTGATAACACACTGATGTTTTAGTTGTTGCTAAGTGGTGCTTACACTAGTCAAGGACTTTTCAGCTTCCCATGCTCTGCCAGGTGCACAAGAAGGTGGGAGGGGGCACAGCCAGGACAGCTGACCCAGATTGGCCAAAGGGCTATTCCATACCATATGATGTCATGCTCAGTATATAAACTGGGGAGAGTTGGCTGGGGGGCAGCGATCGCTGCTCAGGGATGTGCTGGGCATTGGTTGGTGGGTGGTGAGCCAATTGCATAGTGCATCACTTGCTTTGTATATTATTATTATATTATGGGTGGTAAGCGGTTGCATCACTTGTTTTTCCTGGGTTTTGTTTCTCTCTCTCTCTCTCTTGTTGTTTTCCTTTTCATTACAATGTATTATTATTATTATTATTATTATTATATTTCAATTATTAAACTGTTCTTATCTCAACCCACGAGTTTTCTTACTTTTGCTCTTCCCATTCTCTCCCCCATCCCACCGGGGGGGGAGGGTGAGTGAACGGCTGTGTGGTGCTTGGTTGCTGACTGGGGTTAAACCATGACACTTGACAAAATAAAACTGGAAACTGGGACACCTCATGCTTACACACAGAAAAGAGGGAGAGTTGCAGACATGGCCAGGGTTGCTGCTGATAAGCTCATGTCAAATCTGAATGTGAATTTAGAGGATGACGGCAATTGGTAGGTATTGGCAATTGCTTGAATTGTAAATACTCTTTAGAAAGGACTCTTTTCTTGTTGTTACTACTATAATACAGAATAAATCTAATCTTGATCATGCTGTTCCAGATCCCCACAAAGATTAGTTTTATCTGAAAGAGTTTATAAAGATTATGATGAAAGATGTTTCACACTTTTTGAATTTTTCTATCCTAACTGACAAAAGCAAAATCAAAGACTTTTTGTACTTCAAAGTGAAAAAAAGTTATTTATTTCATCACTGTAGACTGGAGTGAGTTCAGTTAGACAATGAAAGATAATGAACAAAAACCTTTGATTATTACTTACACGAGGAGGAACAGGAACAGAGAAAAGACTGCAGAAAAACACTTACAGGTTAGCATAGCTCTAATTAGAGGTATTCCTATGGAAATCTGGACAGACATCTTCACCACACTCAGGAGGTCTTGTAATTTTAAGTTTTGCATAAACAGGAGTCTTACAAAACTCAGACTGTCAAAAGCTACATTTGCCCATACATTCAAATCTCATACACAGGGACAGTGAATTTGAAGAGACAAATATGTTTTCATCTTTAGAAGCATAACAGAAAAGTGGATCTATGTTTTAAATTTCATTTAAACTGTCTGATCAAGTTAAAGCAGCCACTGCTAATCTAGTTTCACTGTTCTACCTCTAGCAGGTGACATAATCTTAAACCAAAATTGAGTGACTAAAGCAACAAAATCCCAGTTTGTACAGAAAAATATGGAGAAGGGAATTCCTTTGAAGTACATATATTTGCATATAATTTCTATTTAAATATAATTACAAGAAAGACATATTTTATAAACTTTAAAAAAATTATGAAACCTACAGAATATTTCTTCCTTATAGACATATTTTGATTTTATTCTCTTGTAACAGAAACATCAGCCATTTTCTAATCATAGTGAAAAAAGATTAATCACCTACACATGTAGACTGCTAAGAATGACTCAAGTACAATCTTTCTATTCTCCCATCATAGTAATCTAGCCTTGACTGACTTGCAGGATACTGGAACAGCACATTGTTCTGGAAACAATCTTACTGAACTCAGGACAGCAGGCAGCATGAAGGAAGAATTACATCAGTGATATTCTGTAAGACTAGGTCAAGACTGCTGATGGACAGCCACATAATTATTGACTAAGTGACAACAGTGGGATTTTAAAGCTTTGTCCTTACTTAATGTGAACCAAATACAGTTTTAATATGTTAAAGCAGAATAAATATAAGAAACTCTTCTGTAAAATTAAGTCAGCAGAGAGCTCTGATCACCCAAAGACATTTCAAGAGACCAAGTATATTATTTCAATTTACTTAAGAGAATAATTGCACTGTATTATGATGACAAGTACATTCTTCTTGTAAGGCCAGAACATTTTAAATGTAAGCTGGTTTTAGATAAGATTTTTCTTTAAATATTGTAATGAATTATTGACCATTCATTAACCATGTCATTGTCCCACATATGCTAATTGAGTGCAGGATAGAACCAGAATCTATGAAAAATATGTATTTTCTTGTTTTATACATTGTCATGGTTTAACCCCAGCCGGCAACTAAGCACCACATAGCCACTTGCTCACTCCCCTCACAGTGGGATGGGGGGAGAATGGGAAGAGTAAAAGTGAGAAAACTCATGGGTTGAGATAAAGACAGTTTAATAGGTAAAGCAAAAGCCATGCATGCAAGCAAAGCAAAGCAAGGAATTCATTCACTACTTCCCATGGGCAGGCAGGTGTTCAGCCATCCCCAGGAAAGCAGGGCTCCATCATGCGTAATGGTAACTTGGGAAGACAAACGCCATCACTCTGAATGTCCCCCCTTTCCTTCTTCTTCCCCCAGCTTTATATGCTGAGCATGATGTCATATGGTATGGAATAGCCCTTTGGTCAGTTGGGGTCAGCTGTCCCAGCTGTGTCCCCTCCCAACTTCTTGTGCACCCCCCAGCCTACTCACTGGTGGGGTGATGTGAGAAGCAGAAGAGGCCTTGACTCTGTGTAAGCACTGCTCAGCAATAACAAAAACATCCCTGAATTATCAACACTGTTTTCAGCACAACTCCAAAACATATCCCCATACTAGCTACTATGGAGAAAATTAACTCTATCCCAGCCAAAACCAGCACATACATGTAATTTTTTAAAGGCTTTAGGAGTCTGAATTAGAACCACAGTCCCATATGAATTGCTATAAATTCTGTTGTGTTTGTTTATGTCTGGTTAACAAATATCTGAAAGGGAGGATCCAGGATCCTATAGTCTAGCTTTCCCATTCATAGCTGATACAAAGCAGAGCACAAGCCTTCCCATGGTGCATGCACAGCATAGCTTATCTGTGGGAATTTTCTATTTATTGTGTATGAAAGGAGATACCATAAATGATGCTATGGTCCCTATGCATTGGGTAAATCCAACTGTAAGAAAATGTCTTTCTCCAAACACACCATCTTCTTGTTTCTGGAGAAAGCAAATGGTGTTTAGAGTTGTAATACTATTTGATTCTCTTTCTACACTATGTAGAACATAAAAATCAGATACTGTAGGCACTGGAAGATAAAAAGTTTTGCACCCCCCCACCCCATCAAAACATTTATTACTTCACTGCAGTTCTAGCTCTGAGCTAATGCATGTTTTTATAAAGCTGTCAAAGCTCTGAGCACAGCCCTTCTACCTTCCCCCCTGGCTGGGGGTTTGGTTTCCTGGGCTCAGGGTCAGCTTCAATAATGGTGCAAGTGTCTAGCTTTGCAGACAGCTCTTCCAGAAAGCTCTTCTAAGAAGCCTCATGTGGGTCTCTCTCCCATTTTGCTCTGGAGTGGCTTTTGAGGCCCTCGTACTTGGCCCCCCACCTGAGCTATGCTGCAGCAGTGTTGCAGCTATGCCTGTGCTGGGCCAGGCACCCTGACCCCTGACCTGCCTCATCTCTATGGACTTGTCTGGCCATCTGGGCTTATGGCTGAACCTGGCTACCATCACCAGGCTTACTCGGGCACTGCGGGGCTGAGCCCTTGCTAGATTGGCTGCTACCTGTGCCTGCCCTGCTACCCTTGCTCAGCTCCCAGCTCCCTTTGCAGAGCAGCACCAGTCCTCACTGCCCCCTGACAACAACAAGGTGGACACAGCCTGGCTGATTTACTATTAAAAAGTGCCCTCCTAATACAGCTGATGATTATTATTAAACTGCTCCTGCAGTTTCTCCTAATCTAATGGCTCTCTCTTCAGATCACTATTTAAGTTTTCCACTTACAATTCTATTATGCACAAATTATAAACACACATCTCTCTCACACCTTCACATACTTTTGTCTCTACCTAGTTTCTTGCTGGACAGCATATCATCTGTTTGAGATTGCAGCTGGGGCATTTTGACAACACGGCTGAGCTGGTGGGGAGGTCTCACTTCCCTCACCCTCCTTGCTCCTGGACATGTGCTCCCACTTCTCCATGTGCCATCTCAACTCCAAACTGACAAACAAAAAATTTCTGTCAGTTTAGCAAGTTAAATCAGGTTTATAAGAGGTCCAGTGAGCACCAAAGACAGTGCAAAGGAGGTGGTCCTACCTCCTGGTAGGTAGGAATAAAGGAGCAGAGGGAGGAGTGGGTGAACAGGACCTCCCCTTTTACAGAAGCATTCGCTAGTTTAACTCAGCCACAGCGTCAAACCTCAGTCCTAAAAAGTTATAGCCAGTTGCATGACTGATCACTATAAAATCAAATTCTGCTATGCTAAATTTCTTTAAGAGTTTGTGAAGGGAGACAAAAGAGAGTACAGAAAATAGTTTAGCTCCTTGAATAGCATGCATAAATGTATGTGTTCTCACCAGGCTTTCTAAATAGTTAAATAAGCCTGTAGCTTTGGTAGTATTAAACTCACCCAACCCAAATCCTTCCTGAATTTGCCAGTGCCAAAAAATATCAAACTGCACTCTGCAGAACCCAGGCAAGCTGCCTGACCCACCAAACTACAGGATCTTGCTACATTTTGATGATTAATACTTATACAGTTTTCTTTATTGAAGAAAATTATTACACAAGGGCTCCAAGAGGTCTGTGGGAAGTACATAAACACCAAAAGTGTTTATGTAATTACTACTCCCATGCGAATGCACGTTGCAGGATTCCACAGTGCTGGACAAATGTTACTGGATGCCTGATAAAAAACTGGAGTAAGAAACTAAGAGAACAATGTTAAAAGCTTATCTCCATTGTACAGAGCTGGGCTACAGAAACACATATAGCACTTCTCCTTCATATTCCTCTATTTAGTTTGGCAGCTAAACATGCACGTTCCCTAAGCAAAGCTCCCAAAACCTTTAGCAGGTGTTATATACATGGAAGAAAAGCAACAGTGCATAGAAAGAAAAGTGCATGTTCAAGGCAATTGCCCCACTTACCAATTTGGTAACCTGTACTAATCTAAGCAAGAGGTCAACAAAATAGGGCTTTATAAACTCAGTAACAGTTACCACAAATATGGGCAACAGAGACTCTGAAGAGGCATCTGAAAGGTGGGATTATACCCCTTTGTCTTTTCCCTTTCCGCCCATTTTTTCCAAGGAACTCCCTTCACTTGCACACACCAGGAAAGACAGTCAGGAAAGCTGAGGGAACACCGGCCAGACCTGTCCTGCTGGTGCTGCCCAACAATCATATAGGCAGTGCTTGAAGAGAATATGGCCTCCCCAGCTGGCATAAAGCACTTCCTTCCCACCACAGGCAGCACCTTAGCTTTAGAAAGGCATAATTAAGCCTTTCACATTCTTCACTGATATGTCAAAAGCTCAAGAGTGAGAAAAACTAATACCCATGCATACACGAATCAGCTCTGACCACTGCCTAGACCTGCAATGAAAATATGTGCTGCAGGCAACCAAAATAGTAGCTGAACCAGACAATTCCAAAGAGATGACACTAGCGTCATGGTTCAATCTTCAAAAAATCATTTTTGAGTTAAGGTAGATCTGTAATATATTAGCAACCCATCAGAGTAATTCCACAGACTTCTCTACAGATCCACCCTCACAGAGGCAACAACTGGGAGCAGAGGCTGGAAGAAACTACCTGATTCAGCCAAGCCACCTGCTATTATGAATAACCATATTGCATAAGCCTGTTAATGAACTAATCAAGATACATTTTAAAAGTAGCTACTTCTTTGGTGCTGACTGTTCTTATTGGGAGATGATCCAGTCATTGATCGCTTTAATAGAAAGGAATCATCTTCCAATTTCCCACTTAAGTTTATTCTCTATTTTACATCTCCTTGTTCTTGTGGCTCAGATAGTTCAAAGACTTCTGCATTTTCTTTTCCTCTCTGTCCTTAGTTTTACAGCCTCCCCTTAGCATTCTTCCTCCACTGTGTGACATGTTATGGAGAGATACAATATCCCTTCTCAGACAGCAGACAGCTGGATGGGGCTTTGAGCAACTCAATCTAGTGAAAGATGTCCCTGCCCATGGTAGGAGGGGGTTGGAACTATATGATCTTTAAAGGTCCCTTCCAACCCAAACCATTCTATGGTTCTATGATTCTATGATTCTATGATTCTATGATTCTATGATTTTATTCCTTCTCGGACTTTTTGCTAGGGTAAACAGATTATTTTTGAGGTATCTTCTTGTAAGAAAGGCTACTAGAACAGTAAGAAGAATAAAACCTTTCTTTGCATCTGCTCCAATTTTAATTCATGTTTCCTGAATATGAATGAGTAGAACTTCACAAATTATTTTGATTTCTTCACTAGAACTTTGCATAACATCATTAATGATCCTCTAATCCTGCTAGAAATAATTCAGCTAAGGCAGGCCAAAGCTCCTAGGACTGTACTTGCCAAAGTAATTTGCCTGTGTTTCCAACTAATGAGCTTCTGGCTGAAACAATAATTTTTGTTATTAGTCCACTCTCAATCCTTGCATTCCATTCCATTTGGATTTGCAATTTGTACTACTGAATTTCATCCTGTTTACATTACTTAAGTTCTCAAGGTCACCTAGTTCTTCCCATATAGCACCTTAATATTGACAGTGCACTTTGCATAACTGGGAAATTTCATCACCATATTCCTACCTTTTGTGTCAAAGTGATTAAAACAAATATTAAAGACTCAGATCCAACACTCGCCCTGAGGAATTCCAAAGCTAACCCTCTTCTATACAAAAGTTTTCCTTTCATTACTGCTGTTATTATCTACTGAGGTACAGCTTTACAAATCCTTTACTAAATCCCACAGTTTCCTATATGCCAACAAAAGATATGCTTTACTGAAGTTAGATGAGATTTACTGCACTTCTATGTAGACAGGTATCAGATTAGTCTAGCTCAAACTACTTCAGCATTTCATTCTACTCTCCCTTTATTTCTATATTTGTCTTTTCCTTAAAAAACTGTTCTAAAGTTCTGCATATTTTTTAAATTACTCTGATCAGTGCATAGCTGCCTTCATGTCTTTCTCCCAACCTCCCCTTTAATATAGATTCTATATACACAATATTCTTGAGTCACCTCATAATATCTGAGAACGAACAGACTTTATAATTACATGCTCTGCTTTCTTACACCACTTCTACAAAGCTATGTTCCCCATCCCCCAACATTAGTAGATGACTTGGGAACTCAACAAATCATTTGTAAAAAGAAATCTTGTGTGAAACCTTGAAAAAACAAAGTGATTTATAACTGTACAAATCAATGCTGGAGAAAAGCTAAACATCTACTGAAATCTGTATGAGTTTATGAAATTAAGAACAATGTTGAAATCTGACTCTGTGTGTTGCTGTGTGTTAGCAATTTGGGACACTGTTGTCAGGTCCATAGGTGGTATGTTTTGTATTAGCAGCCTGGCTTTCTGTCACTGTGTCTAAAACACCCTTGTTTTTGTGGTTCTCAGATCTTTAAAATTATATTCTGGTATTTTCTTACAAAGATTGGCTTTAGCCCAGATGTTTGTCAATTCATCATTTCAGCTGCTTCAAAAATGTTCTGCAATTTTAAAAGCAAAGGTTTTTATTTTTTACTGAAATATCTTATTTCTACATATACAGTTTCAAGTTATAAACTCAGGTTTGTTTCTTCTATTCAGGGAATAAAAGTATCACAAAAAATACAAAGTTATACACATTCACATCAAAATGAAAATGCCAAGCAAACACATGAAGCTCTTTTGAGAGCAAATTATTGTAAAAAAAACTCTAGGTTTTTTTCCTGGTGATACTAGTTTCTAAAGAAATACAAAGTTTTCAGATGCCCTTTCAGGGTTTGCTTGTTCAAATTCATTCCATAAACCTGAGGAAAATACCTGAAAAGAAATTACATACATACATAGATGTAGCACTGTGTCTTGCTGAAAGAAAAGAACCCAAATAGCAAAATAACAGATCTAGTCCAAAGCTACAGAGGTGTTTCATTATATTAATTAAAATTGACTTGCTGTGGTGGGTTGACCATGTTTTGCCTGTGATGGTAATTGCTGAGTGATCTCTCCTTGTCCTTATCTCGACCTATGAGCCTTCTGTCGTATTTTTCTCCCCCTGTCCAGCTGAGGAGGGGGAGTGATAGAAGAGCTTGTTGGGTACCTGGCATCCAGCCAAGGTCAACCCACCACAGTCCTTTTTGGCACCCAATGTGGGGCATGAGGAATTCGAGATAAGGATAGTAACTGGGAGAGGTAATGGGCAAAACACAGACTGAACATAGCTAGAGAGTGAAGACTGGAATTATTGTGGGGAATTTTTGTTGTTGTAATTGTGGTGAAGGAATGAGGGGTTGACTGTATGTAAATTGTCCACCATTGTTGGTGTTGTGATGATGTTATTTTGATTTTGCTGTGGGGAATTCTTTTTGTTGATGTAAGTGAAGTTTGTGAAGACTGTAGATAGTGTGATGAATGTGTATTTTAATGATAATTCTTAAATACGTGATTCACGGAGGTGAGGGATGGAATGTATTGGATTTGCGTGGCAAAGTTTTGGTAGCGTAGTTTAGGCTACAGGGGTGGCTTCTGTGAGAAGATTCCAGAAACTTCCCCCATGTCCGACAGAGCCAGTGCCAGCCAGCTCCAAGATGGACCCGCCACTGGCCAAGGCTGAGCCAATCAGCGACAGTGGTAGCACCTCTGTGATAACATATTTAAGAAGGGGAAAAAAACCTGCTGCGCAACAGCAGCTGGAAGAAAGAGGAGTGAGAATATGTGAGAGAAACAACTCTGCAGACACCAAGGTCAGTGAAGAAGGGGGGGGGAGGTGTTCCAGGTGCTGGAGCAGAAATTCCCCTGCAGCCTGTGGTGAAGACCATGGTGAAGCAGGCTGTCCCCCTGCAGCCCATGGAGGTTAATGGTGGAGCAGATAGATATCCACTTGCAGCCCGTGGAGGACCTCACGCTGGAGCAGGTGGATGTGTCCCAAAGGAGGCTGTGACCCCATGGAGAGCCTGCACTGGAGCAGGCTCCTGGCAGGACCTGTGGCCCTGTGGAGAGAGGAGCCCATGCTGGAGCAGGTTTGCTGGCAGGACCCGTGACCCTGTGGGGGACCCACGCTGGAGCAGTCCATTCCTGAAGGACTGCACCCCGTGCAAAGGACCTATTCTGGAGCAGTTCGTGGAGGACTGTCTTCCGTGGGTGGGACCCACGCTGGAGCAAGGGAAGAGTGTGAGGAGGAAGGAGTGGCAGAAACATGTGACGAACTGACTGCAACCCCCATTCCCTGTCCCCCTGCACTGCTTGGAGGGAGGAGGTAGAGAATTTGGGAATGAAGTTCAGCCCAGTAAGAAGGGAAGGGTGGAGAGAAGGTGTTTTAAGATTTGGTTTTATTTCTCATTGCCCTACTCTGATTTTGACTGGCAATAAATTAAATTAATTTCCCTGAGTCGAGTCTGTTTTTTGCCCATGATGGTAATTATTGAGTGATCTCCCTGTCCTTATCTCAACCCACAAGCCTTTTGTTATATTTTCTCCCCCTGTCCAGTTGAGGAGGGGGAGTGACAGAGCAGCTTGGTGAGCACCTGGCATCCAGCCAAGATCACCTCACTACACTTGCAGGTATTCTTTTTAAGTTGCCTTCATCCTAAATTTACTTATTAACAAAGTCTGAAGTATTTTTGCAAGTTTTTCCTCTAAAGTCTTTCCTTTCAGCTCTGGGTCTCTTTTATTAAACACAAAACTTAGTGGATATTTTCTAACATGTACATTGTTTATTTCAATACTTAACTGTAGGGAAGGTACATTATTTAATTTAAAACACTGGGAATTACTTTTCTTGGAGTAATTTTGTATTTAAAACTCAAATTCAAAGATTATATACATTTTTGGTAATAACATGATACAGAAATAGTCTATAACCAAGGCTAATACTGGCCTTCTATGATGGAGTGACTGCATCAGTGGATGAGGGAAGAGCTATGGATGTCATCTATCTGGACTTCTATAAGGCCTTTGACAAGGTCCCCCACAATATCCTTCTCTCTAAATTGGAAGGATATGGATTTGATGGGCAGACTGTTCGGTGGATAAGGAATTGGCTGGATGGTTGCATCCAGAGGGTAGTGGTCAATGGCTCGATGTCCAGATGGAGACCAGTGACGAGTGGTGTCCCTCAAGGGTCCATACTGGGGCCAGTGCTGTTCAATATCTTCATCAATGACATAGACAGTGGGATCGAGTGCACCCTCAGAAAGGTTGCTGATGACACCAAGCTGAGTGGTGCAGTTGACACGCCTGAGGGATGGGATGCCATCCAGAGGCACCTGGACAAGCTGGAGAAATGGGCCTGTGTGAACTTCATGAGGTTCAACAAGGCCAAGTGCAAGGTCCTGCACCTGGGACGGGGCAATCCCTGGTATCAGTACAGGCTGGGGGATGAAGGCATTGAGAGCAGCCCTGAGGAGAAGGACTTGGGGGTACTGATAGACGAAAAGCTGCACATGAGCTGGCAATGTGCTCTTGCAGCCCAGAAAGCCAACCGTATTCTGGGCTGCATCAAAAGAAGCCTGGCCAGCAGGTCGAGGGAGGTGATTCTGCCCCTCTACTCTGCTCTGGTGAGACCCCACCTGGAGCACTGCATCCAGCTCTGGGGTCCTCAGCACAGGAAGGACATGGACCTGTTGGAGAGGGTCCAGAGGAGGGCCACAAAAATGATCAGGGGGCTGGAACACCTCTCCTATGAGGAAAGGCTGAGAGAGCTGGGGTTGTTCAGCCTGGAGAAGAGAAGGCTGCGGGGAGACCTTATTGCGGCCTTTCAATACTTAAAGGGGGCTTATAAGAAAGATGGGGACAGACATTTTAGCAGGGCCTGTTGCAATAGGACAAGGGGTAATGGTTTTAAACTGAAAGAGGGTAGATTTAGACTAGATATAAGGAAGAAATTTTTTTATAATGAGGGTGGTGAAACACTGGAAAAGGTTGCCCAGAGAGGTGGTAGATGCCCCATCCTTGGAAACATTCAAGGACAGGCTGGATGGGGCTCTGAGCAACTTGATCTAGTTGAAGATGTCCCTGCTAATTGCAGGGGGGATGGACTAGATGACCTTTAAATGTCCCTTCCATCCCAAAGCATTTATGATTCTATGATTCTAATAGGAATTTTACGTCAGCAGTAGCTTGCCCATAGCTTAAGTTTCTAATGGGATACTTGCAGCAGGGCTCTATCCCAGTACTCCACATACCCTACTTCTTATTACTTAAGTAATTCCGACATTATTTGCAGACACAGATTTCAAGGAGAAAAGGAAAAAATCAGAACACCTAGTACCATTTGCACATCTGAGGCTAATACATTTCATCCATTTAACCAAATATTTTGAGACAATATGTATCATCCAGAAAAAGGGCAGAAGTAATAGTGTGATTTTACCAGGCACTATTCTCAAGCAGCTTCCACTGATTTCAGAAACCCTCTTTGACTCCAAACCTCCTGTGCAGTGTTGTGGCTTTTCCCCTGTCAATTGACACAAAGAATATGTTGTGTCAGTTTTCAACTTATGCCTCACTTCTCCCTATGAATCCCTAGCATAAAGTTCTTATTTAGACATTATCTCTGATAACTTATCTGGGGGGATAATCATGCTCAGAACTGAAAAGGTATTGTTAACTTTTAAGTTTTTTTGTTTTAGCTTCTGGTAATCAGTTCAAATGACTTTAACCCCCAGATAAAAAGGCTTTTAATAATTTTTCTCTTTATACAATTACTTAGAAATTAATCAACTCACCTATTCTTTCTGAATAACCAGACTGAGTCCCTGATTCTCCTCACACTAAGACACTGAGTTCAGCTCCCCCCACAAACAGTGCAGGTCTCTCTGCACCCTTCTATTTCTTCAGCATTCATAAAATGTAGGAACATACTAAATATACAAGAATGGATTTTGTAATGGTATACAGAGAGATTGTAAACAAAATTACCCTGTTATGGAGGCAACCTTGTTGAGATCTCATGTTAGCCTACAGCATCAAACTGACAGTACCCAAGTTGCTCATCCTCTCTGAAGCTTCAGCAATTTTCGGAATCAGTGATACAGTCTCCACTGTATCAAAAATGACCCTCATTCCTTGCTAATTGCTATCTACCTTTTTGTACCTAACTATGCTTAACACACTGTATGAATGGCTCTAAGCTATCATGTGACCCAAACTGCTGTATATGATCACCACCTTCTCTTCCTTATTTACCTCCATGACAATTGTTGGCCACTTTTTACTCAGGAGTGATTTCATTATTTCTTTCATCACTGAGAATTAAAATAATCAAGGAGAAACAAATACAGTATTGCTTTCTCCAGAGGTCTTCTGGAAATGCCTGTGTTGGAGAAGAGGTCAATAGCCCAACTGAAGTGCATTTACACCAATGCACGCAGCATGGGCAATAAGCAGGAGGAGCTGGAAGCCATTGTGCGCCAGGAAAACTATGATGTGGTTGCCATCACGGAAACATGGTGGGATGACTAGCACAACTGGAGTGCTGCAATGGACGGCTACAAGCTCTTTAGAAGGGACAGGCAAGGAAGGAGAGGTGGTGGGGTAGCCTTGTACGTTAGAGAGTGTTTTGATTGTCTAGAGCTCAACGAAGGTAATGATAAGGTTGAGTGTTTATGGGTAAAGATCAGGGGGAAGGCGAATAAGGCAGATATCCTGGTGGGAGTCTGTTATAGACCACCCAACCAGGATGAGGAAACAGATGAAGTATTCTACAAGCGGTTGGCTGAAGTCTCACAATCCCTAGCCCTTGTTCTCATGGGAGACATCAACTTACCAGATATCTGCTGGAAATACAACACAGCAGAGAGAAAGCTGTCTCGGAGGTTCCTGGAGTGTGTGGAAGATAACTTCCTGATGCAGCTGGTAAGCGAGCCAACTGGGGGGGTGCCCCGCTGGACCTGCTGTTTACGAACAGAGAAGGACTGGTGGGCGATGTGGTGGTCGGAGGCTGTCTTGGGCACAGCGACCATGACATGATAGAGTTTTTGATTCTTGGAGAAGTAAGGAAGGGGGTCAGCAAAATGGCTACCCTGAAAGGCAGACTTTGGATTGTTTAGGAGCCTCGTTGACAGAGTCCCTTGGGAGGCAGTCCTGAAGAGCAAAGGAGTCCAGGAAGGCTGGATGTTCTTCAAAAAGGAAGTCTCAAAGGCGCAGGAGCAGGCCATCCCCATATGCTGTAAGTCGAGCAGGCGGGGAAGAAGACCGGCCTGGCTGAACAGAAAGCTTTGGCTGGAACTCAAGGAAAAAAGGAGAGCTTACCGCCTTTGGAAGAAGGGGCAGGTGACTCAGGAGGACTACAAGGATATTGTTAGGTTATGCAGGGAGAAGATTAGAAAGGCAAAGGCCCAGATAGAACTTAAACTGGCCACTGCTGTTAAAGATAATAAAAAATGTTTTTATAAATATATCAGTGACAAAAGGAGGGACAGGGAGACTCTCCCTCCTTTGTTGGATGAGGAGGGAAACATTGCCACAAAGGATGAGGAGAAGGCTGAGGTACTTAATGCCTTCTTTGCCTCAGTCTTTAATAGTCAGACTGGTCATCCTCGGGGTTTTCAGGCCCCTGAGCTGGGAGATGGAGATAGTACACAAAATGAAGTCCCAGTTGTTGAAGAGGTAGCAGTCACGGAGGTCCCAGATGACTGGAAGCTAGCAAATGTGACGCCCCTCTACAAGAAGGGTCAGAAGGAGGATCCGGGGAACTACAGGCCTGTCAGCCTGACCTCGGTGCCAGGGAAGGTCATGGAGCAGATCATCCTGAGTGCCATCACACGGCAGGTACGGGACAACCAGGGGATCGGGCTCAGCCAGCATGGGTTTATGAAAGGGAGGTCCTGCTTCACTAACCTGGTCTCCTTCTATGACAAGGTGACCCGCTTAGTGGATGAGGGGAAGGCTGTGGATGTTGTCTACTTGGACTTTAGTAAGGCCTTTGACACTGTCGCCCACAGCATTCTCCTGGAGAAGCTGGCTGCTCATGGCTTGGATAAGTGCACTCTGTGCTGGGTTAAAAACTGGCTGAATGGCCGAGCCCAGAGAGTGGTGGTGAATGGAGTCAAATCCAGTTGGCGGCCGGTCACAAGTGGTATTCCCCAGGGCTCAATATTGGGGCCCGTCCTGTTCAACATCTTCATTGATGATCTGGATGAGGGGACTGAGTGCACCCTCAGTAAGTTTGCAGATGACACCAAGTTGGGTGGAAGTGTCGATCTGCTAGAGGGTAGGAAGGCCCTGCAGAGGGACCTGGACAGGCTGGATCGTTGGGCCGAGGCCAACTGTATGAGATTCAACAAGGCTAAGTGCCGGGTCCTGCACTTGGGTCACAACAACCCCATGCAACGCTACAGGCTGGGGGAGGAGTGGCTGGAGAGCTGCCTGGCAGAAAAGGACCTGGGGGTGTTGGTTGACAGCTGCCTGAATATGAGCTGGCAGTGTGCCCAGGTGGCCAAGAAGGCCAATGGCATCCTGGCTTGTATCAGGAATAGTGTGGCCAGCAGGACCAGGGAGGTGATAGTGCCCCTGTACTCGGCACTGGTGAGGCCGCACCTCGAGTACTGTGTTCAGTTTTGGGCCCCTCACTACAAGAAGGACATTGAGGTGCTGGAGCGTGTCCAGAGAAGGGCAACGAAGTTGGTGAAGGGTCTAGAGCACAAGTCTTATGAGGAGAGGCTGAAGGAGCTGGGGTTGTTTAGTCTGGAGAAGAGGAGGCTGAGGGGAGACCTTATTGCTCTCTACAGCTACCTGAAAGGAGGTTGTAGCGAGGTGGGGGTCGGTCTCTTCTCCCTAGTAACAAGTGATAGGACGAGAGGAAATGGCCTCAAGCTGCGCCAAGGGAGGTTTAGGTTGGATATTAGGAAAAACTTCTTCACCGAAAGGGTAGTCGGGCACTGGAACAGGCTGCCCAGGGAAGTGGTTGAGTCCCCATCCCTGGAGGTATTTAAAAGACGGGTAGACGTGGTGCTCGAGGACATGGTTTAGTGGTGGACTTGGCAGTGTTAGGTTAACGGTTGGACTCGATGATCTTAAGGGTCTTTTCCAACCTTAACGATTCTATGATTCTATGATTCTGCCACTCGTTCCCGGTTAGGCTCACTTCAGGCTCCAACACAGTCAGCTGTTGGGATCCCCCTGTCACTCCAGAAATACAGATGGGTTCTGCCCCTTTATAGCTTGATGGCATGAGGGTACACTGTGCACCGGTGTCTACTAAAGCCTTCTGCTCCTGTGGGTCTGATGTGCCAGGCCATCGAATCCACACAGTCCAATACACCCGGTTGTCCCTTTCCTCCACCTGGCTGGAGGCAGGGCCCCTCTAGTCCTGGTCATAGTATCCATTACTCACTTCTTGTAAATATGACTCAAGTGTTCCTTCATTAAAATCAGGAATAAGTTCAGCCCTTCTACTCTGTCTGGGGAACTGCTCATCTGGTGCAAACTCCACTTTTGTTTTGTCCAGCCTGAGAAAATTGCCAAGTAGACAACATCCACAGCCTTCCCCTCATCCACTAAGCGGGTCACCTTGTCATAGAAGGAGACCAGGTTAGTGAAGCAGGACCTCCCTTTCATAAACCCATGCTGGCTGAGCCCGATCCCCCGGTTGTCCCGCACATGCTGCATAATGGCACCCAAGATGATTTGTTCCATGACCTTCCCTGGCACCGAGGTCAGGCTGACAGGCCTGCAGTTCCCCAGATCCTCCTTCCGACCCTTCTTGTAGAGGGGTGTCACATTTGCTAGCTTCCAGTCATCTGGGACCTCCCCGGTTGACCGGGACTGCTGATAAATGATGGAGAGTGGCTTGGCAAGCTCCTCTGCCAGCTCCCTCAGTATCCTCGGGTGGATCCCATCTGGCCCCATGGACTTGTGAACATCCAGGTGGAGGAGCAGGTCAGTGACTGCCACCTCTTCAACAACTGGGACTTCACTCTGCATCCTATCTCCATCTCCCAGCTCAGGGGCCTGAAAAACCCGAGGATGACTAGCTTGACTACTAAAGACTGAGGCAAAGAAGGCATTAAGTACCTCTGCCTTCTCCTCATCCTTCGTGGATTTTCCCTGGCTCTCCTTTTGTCACTGATATATTTATAAAAACTTTTTTTGTTGTCTTTAATGGCGGTGGCCAGTTTAAGTTCCAGCTGGGCCTTTGTGACTGCACCCCATTGTGACTGGCCCAGAGGCCCCGTGCATCCTTGGCATAGACTACCTCAGGAGAGGGTATTTCAAGGACCCAAAAGGGTACCGGTGGGCTTTTGGCATAGCTGCCTTGGAGATGGAGGAAATTAAACAGCTGTCTACCCTGCCCGGTCTCTCAAAGGACCCTTCTATTGTGGGGTTGCTGAGGGTCAAACAACAACAGGTACCAATTGCCACCACAGCAGTGCACCGGCGGCAATATCACACCAACAGAGACTCCCTGATTCCCATCCATAAGCTGATTCATCAACTGGAGAGCCAAGGAGTGATCAGCAAGACTCACTCACCTTTTAACAGTCCCATATGGCCAGTGCAAAAGTCTAATGGAGAGTGGAGACTAACAGTAGACTATCGGGGCCTGAACGAAGTCACGCCACTGCCAAGTGCTGCCATGCCGGACATGCTAGAACTTCAATATGAATTGGAGTCAAAGGCAGCCAAGTGGTATGCCACAATTGACATCGCGAATGCGTTTTTCTCAATCCCTTTGGCAGCAGAGTGCAGGCCACAGTTTGCTTTCACTTGGAGGTGGGTCCAGTACACCTGGAATTGACTGCCCCAGGGGTGGAAACACAGCCCCACCATTTGCCATGGACTGATCCAGACTGCATTGGAACAGGGTGGGGCTCCAGAACACCTGCAATACATTGATGACATCATCGTGTGGGGCAACACAGCAGCAGAAGTTTTTGAGAAAGGGAAGCAAATAGTCCAAATCCTTCTGGAGGCTGGCTTTGCCATAAAACAAAGTAAGGTCAAGGGACCTGCACAGGAGGTCCAGTTTTTAGGAATAAAATGGCAAGATGGGCGTCATCAGATCCCAATGGATGTAATCAATAAAATCACAGCCATGTCCCCACCAACCAGCAAAAAGGAAACACAAGCTTTCTTGGGCGTTGTGGGTTTTTGGAGAATGCATATTCCAAATTACAGTCTCATCGTAAGCCCTCTCTATCAAGTGACTCAGAAGAAAAACGATTTCAAATGGGGCCCTGAGCAATGACATGCCATTGAACAAATTGAATGGGAGATAGTCCATGCAGTAGCCCTTGGGCCAGTCCGGGCAGGACAAGATGTAAAAAATGTGCTCTACACCGCAGCTGGGGAGAATGGCCCTACCTGGAGCCTCCAGCAGAAAGCACCGGGGGAGATTCGAGGTCAACCCCTGGGGTTTTGGAGTCGGGGATACAGAGGATCTGAGGCTGGCTATACTCCAACTGAAAAAGAGATATTGGCAGCCTATGAAGGGGTTCGAGCTGCTTTGGAAGTGGTTGGTACTGAAGCACAGCTCCTCCTGGCACCCCGACTGCCGGTGCTGGGCTGGATGTTCAAAGGGAGCATCCCCTCTACACATCACGCAACTGATGCTACATGGAGTAAAAGTGGGTCGCACTGAACACACAACGGGCTTGAATAGGAAACCCCAGTCGCCCAGGAATCTTGGAACTGATCATGGACTGGCCAGAAGGCAAAGATTTTGGAATATCGCCAGAGAGGGAGGTGACACATGCTGAGGAGGCCCCACTGTATAATAAACTGCCAAAAAATGAGAAGCAATATGCCCTGTTCACGGATGGGTCCTGTTGTCTTGTGGGAAGGCATTTGAGGTGGAAGGCTGCTGTATGGAGTCTTATATGACAAGTTGCAAAAATCACTGAAGGGGAAGGTGAATCGAGTCAGTTTGCAGAGGTGAAAGCCATCCAGCTGGCTTTGGATATTGCTGAACAAGAAAAGTGGCCAATGCTCTATCTCTGTACTGACTCATGGATGGTGGCAAATGCCCTGTGGGGGTGGCTGCAGCAATGGAAGCAGAGCAACTGGCAGCACAGAGGCAAACCCATCTGGGCTGCCGCATTGTGGCCAGATATTGCTGCCCGGGCAGAGAACCTGGTTGTAAAAGTACGTCACATAGATGCTCACGTACCCAAGAGTCGGGCCACTGAAGAACATCAAAACAACCAGCAGGTGGATCAGGCTGCTAAGATTGAAGTGGCTCAGGTGGACCTGGACTGGCAACAGAAGGGTGAATTATTTCTAGCTTGGTGGGCCCATGACACCTGAGGCCATCAAGGAAGAGATGCAACATATAGATGGGCTCATGATCGAGGGGTGGACTTGACCATGGACACTATTGCACAGGTTATCCATGAATGTGACACATGCGCTGCAATCAAGCAAGCCAAGCGGTTTGAGCCTCTCTGGTATGGAGGACGATGGCTGAAATATAAATACGGGGAGGCCTGGCAGATTGATTATATCAGACTCCCACAAACCCGCCAAGGCAAGTGCCATGTGCTTACAATGGTGGAAGCAACCACCAGATGGCTGGAAACATATCCCGTGCCCCATGCCACTGCCCGGAACATTATCCTGGGCCTTGAAAAGCATTGTTAATTGATATATAATGTTAATTGTTAGTTGCTATATAATACTGTATGTCATTACTTCTATGGTGGCTATATGCCATATCAGCTGTACTACAGTAAGAATCACCCAGATGAATGAAGCATGAACTTTGAGGAAACTGAGCAAAGTGCACCGGTGATGGAACTAGAACCGGCTTCAGCATGCAACAATCGAACACCACACAATGCCTGAAAGACTGTTATGACAGATGGAGCCCAAAGTCATGGACTGAATGAACTCAATGGATATTTTAGGGGAATGGCCCATAGACTAAGGGAATGATATCTGTGTGTGTATATCAAAAGACAGGGAAAGTGGTGGTGATTAATTGGGATGTATTGGAAAGGGTAGGACCTTGACATGACGTAGATGGTCTAGAATAAGGGGTGGATACTGTCCTGGTTTTGGCTGGGATAGAGTTAATTTTCTTCCTAGTAGCTGGTAGAGTGCTGTGTTTTGGATTTAGGATGAGAATAATGTTGATAACACACTGATGTTTTAATTGTTGCTAAGTAGTGCTTACACTGGTCAAGGACTTTTCAGCTTCCCATGCTCTGCCAGGTGCACAAGAAGGTGGGAGGGGGCATAGCCAGGACAGCTGACCCAGACTGGCCAAAGGGCTATTCCATACCATATGATGTCATGCTCAGTATATAAACTGGGGGGAGTTGGCTAGGGGGCAGCGATCGCTGCTCGGGGACTGACTGGGCATCAGTCAGCGGGTGGTGAGCAATTGCATTGTCCATCAATTGTTTTGTATATTCTTCATTATTATTATTATTATTATTATTATTATTATTATTATTATTATTTTCTCTCCCTCCGCTGTCCTATTCAACTGTCTTTATCTCAGTCCGGGGGTTTTACTTTTTTTTTCCAATCATCTTCCGCATCCCACTGGGGTTCGGGGAGGGTGAGCGAGTGTTTGTGTGGTGCTTAGTTGCCGACTGGGGTTAAACCACAACATTTTCCAAATCCTTACAGGGCTTGGAGGTTTCACATCCACAGGTCTGACTCTGGCAGTACTGTGGAAGCTGTGGTTATAGCTCTCTATAAACTCCAGTAACACATCGATGTATCAAATGGTATTGCATGCTGTAAAACATCCCCACATCTTGGTTTCTAGCATCCTGTTAAAGCAATCTGTGACAGTGGTCTCTACTTCATTATTAGGAACAAAGTGGTGAAAATTATTCTTCTTTAACAGCTGGTTTAAAAAAAATCCATTCCCTGCTCAGTCTGTAATTTCTGAGGCAGCAAAAACAGTTTTAAAAACCTTAGCTATTTCAGAACCCATTCTTCCTTTTAGACACACAGTCCAGGCACATTTGGATAATACATTCATCACCATTAAAATGGGCTTAACACTGTTATTCTGTTTAGAATATGCCACAAGTACCTGCTACTTCTAAAGCCCTTTTTCACTGCTTTATGTATGTTCTAAGTGTCCTGGTTTACAAGCCATGCGGCCATCTGATTTCTGTTCAGATAAACAGTTCTCCTGACTGTTTCAAAAAGGGGATTTACACCCCCAAAGCTTCCCACTTCCCCAGGAGCTTAATAAATAACTTTTAACAGATGCTGCAGTCTAGTAACATGCTGTTACTACATGCACATAGGAAAACAAACATCAGACAATTGATTTAAGTCATGTTGAATGAAACTTTATGTATTAATAGATTATTGGGGTGATGGTGACCTGTCTCTCATTGTCACTGTTTCTTTTCTTTCAAAGCTGTTGTTCTGTTTTTAAGTAAGTGTTGTCCCTTTTTTTGAATCCTGTGGTCCTAAATGGGAACGAAAACAGTTCACAGAATAATTCTGTCTTCTACTTAATCAGTCAGGATTATGTTTTCAAAAAGTGCTATAAAATCCATGTCAGCATAAGGATAAGGGAACACATGCAGCACAGTCCCTGTTGTAGTATTACAAGTAGCTGTAAGCATGCTGAGATGTAGGCAAAAGTTGCCTCCCACCCTCTCCATTTGACACTTACCACAAACTTTTATTTCCAAAATCCCAGCCCAACCATCTTCTTTCCAATGCACATGGTTTTTTTTAGGAAAACCCTTTGAGGATTTTTCTTAGTGTCCCTACACACATGTTCTATGAAGTTGTTCTTTTGTTCTGGCTTTCTACTTTAGTAAGCAATGTTACCTATATTTTCTAGTACAGGACAAAGTCAAAGGACTGCCTCAGTAATACTGTATGGTGATCTGGTTGGTTTGAAGGTAGGTGAAGGGGGCCTCTTGGTCAGATTTACAGGTCTGGTCTGTTCTTTGGATGAGCTGGGGCTGGGTGGTGGCCTCTTGGTTAGCTTCACAGGCTTAGCCCTTTGCCCAACGCATATTCAAATTTTTTCATGGCCTCCCACTCTGACGCACTCCCACACCCTTCAACTGTACTTTCCTTTTATTTAATTTTCTTTCTATTTGCATTCAATTTTTATTTAATTTCATTATCTCTTATTAAACATTTTTATACACACACTTTATAAATATAGTCCTTATATATTGTATCTTTATATACACACACACATATATGTATGTATGTGTGTACATATATGTATATATGAAGGCCTTTGACATACTTCTGGGGTAAAGAAAAAGACAGGGTTTCAGCTTACAGCAATTACAGGGAGTTCTGAGATCACATGGGGTATGGCCATGACAAAATGGTGACTCTTATGGACAAAGGGAGAACTTACTGGGCCTGAGGGATCTGATACACTTCCGGGCTAAGTGGGTAATATGACTGGAAAAGGGGGAGTGGCTTCCGGGGATAATGGTCATCAGACTTTTGAGGGGCAGGACTTCAAGCAGAAGTCAGGGGGAATGGGGCCTGCATCATCTTGTATCAAAGTTCTTTAACTGATACTAATGACATTACCCTTGGTGGTAGCCTTTCTTCACCCTCTCCCCATCTTTCTGAATCACAATAGACAGCCATGTTGCTACCACTCAAACAAGGAATGAAGCAAGGTATTTGACATAAAATAATCTGTGAAACAGTATATAATAATCATTAGAGAGAGGATTTACATATGAGTAGTATTTTAAAGTATATTAGTAATTATTACAGGCAGTTTGGGTTAATTTGGCATTACTTAGGCTAAGCAGATATATGGTGATTAGGGTATAGTGATGATACAAGACACATGAGGTTGGGCTTTTCCTGGAGAGAAAATTAGAAGAAATATCTTGAATGCCAAGTAGCCAACAAACAATTTTTTATCTTCCTTATATTAAGACAAAATGGTATGATCATACCCAATTACCTCATATAGACAAAGACACTTTATGTTATTACTTAAAACAATAAAAAGGACCACATGAGGATCCTACCTTTGGATGCCCAGACCTTGTAATTGAACCTGGTAGTTTAGTAGTTTAGTTAAACCTGGTAGTTTAGTTAAAACTTCCATCTTAATAGGTAATTTCTCTATTAATATTTTAAAAACTAATCTTTACTCTTAACTTAAAGTATGTACCTTTTATTTTTCATATTTTTAGAAATTTTTTATATTTTTATTCTGTATTCACACAATCATCATTACCTACCTTTCATATCACCACAGCACATGACTTTGCCCTATCATAACTGAAGTGTATTGTTCTTTATTGTATCTTTGCATCACGATTAAGTAAAATTAGTTAATCAAAACCACTTCCATTAAGAAAAAAAGACGGGTCATTGTCATAGGAGACTCTCTTCTGCAGGGAACAGAAGGCTCAATATGCAGACCAGACCCACTTTTGCTGCCTCCCTGGGGCCCAGCTTAAAGATGTGACAAGAAAGCTTCCTACCCTGGTACGGCCCTTGGATTATTATTCATTATTGCTTTTTCATGTAGGCAGCGATGAAGTTGCAATAAGAAGTCCAAGGGCAATCAAGAGAGACTTCAGGGCCTTGGGACGACTGGTTAAGGGATCAGGAGAACAAGTAGTGTTTTCCTCTATCCTTCCAGTTGCACGGAATGACATTGGAAGAAACAAGAAGACCCAGCTGATCAATACCTGGCTCCGTGACTGGCATCACCAACAGAATTTTGGGTTTTTTGATCACGGGTTGGTCTACACGACACCAGGCCTGCTGGTGACAGATGGGGTATACCTTTCTCAAAGGGGGAAAAGGATCTTGGTGCAGGAGTTAGCAGGGCTCATTGAAAGAGCTTTAAACTAGATTTGAAGGGGAAAGGGATAAAACCAGGCTCGCTAGAGATAAGCCTAGGGGCAGCATGCCAATGTTTGAGGGACAGTGTGCTAGCGAGGTCCTTCAGTCTGCTCCACGATGTGCTGAGTTCACTGGAGCACATCGGAAATGTCTAATGCATGCAGCATGAGGAATAAGCAAGAGGAGCTAGAAGCTTTGGCCCAGTGCCAGAGCTATGACATCATTGGCATAAGCAAAACCTGGTGGGATGAGTGCTGTGACTGGAGTGCTGTGATGGACGATTAAAGGCTCCTCAGGAGGGATAGGCAGGACAGGCAAGGTGGGGGGGTGGAGCGGTATGTAAGGGAGGGGTTGGATTGTATGGCGCTTGCAGTTGGCGATGACGCAGTTGAGAGCCCCTGGGTAAGGATGAAGGGGAAAGCAAATAAAGCGGATGTTGTTGTGGGGGTCTACTATTGATCACCCAGGCAGGACGACGACACTGATGAGTTATTCTACAAGCAATTAAGGGATATCTCTAGATCAGCTGCCCTTGTCCTTATGGGTGATTTTAACTTCCCAGACATTAACTGGGAATATCATACAGCGGACACAAGCAGGTCCAGGAAATTCCTGAAGCACACTGAAGATAACTTCTTGGTGCAGGTACTAAGGGAGCCAACTAAGAAAGGTGCCCTGCTAGATTTGTTGTTTGTAAACAGAGAGGGACTCGTGTGGGCAAAGTGGTGATTGGTGGCTGTCTTGGTCACAGTGACCACGAAGTAGTTGAGTTTCAAATTGTTGGCAACAGGAGAAAAACTGCCAGCAAAACTTTGACCCTGGATATGGGGAGAGCAGACTTCAGGCTGCTGAAGGAGCTAGTTAGTAAGGTCCCCTGGGAATGTGCTTTTGAAGGTATTGGGGTCCATGAATGCTGGTCACTTTTTAAGAGCCATCTCTTAAGAGCATGGGAGCAGGCAATTCCAAAGTGTTGGAAGTCAAGCAAGCGGGGCAGAAGGCCGGCTTGGCTGAGCAGGGATCATCATCTAGAACTTAGGCGGAAAAGGAAAGTGTATGGACATTGGAAGCAAGGACAGGCGACACGGGAGGACTAAAGAGATGCTGTTTGCCACTGTAGGGAGAACATTCGTGCGGCCAAAGCTCGATGACAGTTCAAGCTGGCCAGCACTGTGAAGGACAACAAAAAGGGCTTTTTTAAATATGTCAACAGCAAAAGGAGGATCAGAGATTGATAACATTGGTCTGTTACTTGATGAGGTGGTTCACCTCACAAATAGGGACATAGACAAAGCAGAGCCATTTAATGCCTTCTTTGCCTCTGTCTTTAACACCGATGATGGGCCCTGGGACCCCTGGAGCCCTGTGTTGGAAGACTGTGACTGGGGAGATGATAAACACCCAGCCAACCCTGAACTTGTTCGAGACTTGGTGCTCCGGCTGGATGCACATAAGTCTATGGGGCCTGATGCGATTCATCCCAGGGTACTGAAGGAGCTGGCTGATGATATCAGGGGACCTCTGTCCATTATTTTTCAATGGTCTTGGGAGTCTGGAGAGGTCCCAGTTGACTGGAAGCTGGAAAATGTTCCAATTTTCAAGAAGGGTAAAAAGGAAGACCCTGGTAATTACAGGTCTGTCAGTCTCACTTCAGTGCCTGGTAAAATTATGGTGAAGGTTATTTTGGGAGTTATTGAAAAATGCTTGAGAGACAACACAGTCATTGGTCATAGCCAGCACGGGTTCACAAGGGAAAAGTCCTGCTTAACAAACTTGATTTCCTTTTATGACAATGTCACCCATCTAGTTAACCAAGGGAAGCCAGTAGGTGTGGTTTCTTTTTGGATTTTAGCAAAGCTTTTGATACTGTCTCTCATAGTATTCTTCTGGACAAAATGTCCAGCACACAGCTAGAAAAGTCCATAATACGATGGGTGAACAATCGGCTGGTTGGTCGGGCTCAAAGTGTTATAGTAAATGGGGTTACATCAGGCTGGCAGCCAGTCACCAGTGGGGTTCCCCAGGGCTCAATTTTAGGGCCAGTGCTCTTTAATGTTTTTATAAATGATCTGGACACAGGAATCCAACGTACATTAAGTTTGCCAATGATACTAAACTAGGAGGAGCTGTGGACTCCCTCGAGGGTAGAGAGGCCTTACAGAGAGATCTGGATAGACTAGGGAGCTGGGCAATCACCAACCATGTGAGCAAGTGCCGGATTCTCCACCTGGGACGGAGTAATCCTGGTTATATGTACAAATTGGGGGATGAGAGGCTGTAGAGCAGCCCTGCAGAAAGAGATCTGGGGGTTTGGGTGGATGGCAAGTTGAATATGAGCCAACAGTGTGCCCTGGCAGCCAAAAGGGCCAACCGGGTCCTGGGGTGCATCAAGCACAGCATAGATGATAGCCAGTCGAGGGAGGTGACTGTCCCCCTCTACAATGCATTGGTGCGGCCCCACCTCGAGTACTGTGTGCAGTTTTGGGTGCCTCAATATAAGAAGGACATCAAGCTATTAGAGTGTGTCCAGAGGAGGGCGACCAAGATGGTGAAAGGTCTCAAGGGCAAGACTTATGAGGAGCGGCTGAGGTCACTTGGCTTGTTCAGCTTGGAGAAGAGAAGGCTGAGGGGTGACCTCATCACAGTCTACAACTTCCTCAAGGGGGGCAGCAGAGGGGGAGGTGCTGATCTCCTCTCTCTGGTGACCAGCGATAGGACACGAGGAAATGGTTTGAAGCTGCATCAGGGGAAGTTCAGGTTGGACATTAGGAAAAGGTTCTTCACTGAGGGGGTGGTCAGTCACTGGAACAGTCTCCCCAGGGAAGTGGTCACGGCACCAAGCCTGTCAAGAATTCAAGGAGCATCTGGACGATGCTCTTAGTCATATGGTTTAGTGTTAGGTATTCCTGCGAGGAGCTTATGAGTCCCTTCCAACTTGAGATATTCTATGATTCTATGATTCTGTGATAGGACTCACCTAAGTGCAATCCTGAACAGCAGGGATCTTTCAGAAAACTGTGTTTTTAACATTTATTTTAACCTTTCATTCTTTCACATTTTTAATTCAGTGACCTACAGTGGAGCAGAAAGAGAAAACCACAAAAATAAAGCAGAGTGCCTTTGACTCTTCAAAAGACACAAAAAAAAATCTAGTGGTCTCTTAGAAATGTAGAATAATCCTCTAGCTCTTTTTCAGTGCATTATGTCAGCCCACCTGAAAAGGAGTCTAAACAGGCTCCTCTGCTTGGTTAGTCATATGCTGCTGCAAGGTATGGGGGTATATACGGTAGAAGAAAGGTCATCAGGCAGAGCCACAGCTGCACTTGGCAGTTCCATGCTACAGGTAGGGGAATGATGGTTCCTGTGTTAAGAGGTTGTCCGGGTTCGAGCTTCCCCACAGAGCATGTTACAGAGTTCATCCAAAGGCACCAGAGCACCTCACAGGCACCTCACTCATTCTCCACAGGTACAATATGTGGACATGTGTGTGTACATATTCAAGAAGCTTCTAAGTACTTTTCTGAAATGCTCATGTGTTGCAAATACTTCTGGAATACTCCATCCCTCCCAACGCCCATGATATAAGACAAGAAGCCTGGACTATGGAAATGAATAAGTGCTTTGAGATTTACACTTATTTGTATCTTTGCAATTATTTTTTTAAATATTTTTTTTCTTATCTGCCAATTTTACAATTTTCAGTGAAATATGGAAAAATATGCATAATAAAGCAGTTTGCAAAAATGAATCTGCAGTCCCGAAGAGGATTTTCAAAGCTTGAACTACCGCAGATCTCAACTGGAACTGTTCCATGGCAGTGAGCTGTGTTTGTGAATACTATAATTTGAGACACAATTGATTGTTTTGTCTCTCAACTTGTCTCTCTTCTCCCCCTTTTCTAGTCACTTTAAAGTATATCCTTAAGAAATGCTCTTACAGTAAATAAAGTTTGAGTTGAATGTTTGAATTTGATGGAAAAAGGGATATCTATTTTTAAGTAAAAGTAAACTTATTGTACGCTTTCCCAGATTTAACCTCCAGATACATCTTTCAGATGAATCATTGTAGTTACAACTAGACTCCTTAGTCATGCAGTCAGAAACTGATACAAATTTCCTCATGGTTCAATGCTTCCTGATTTCTCATTTTAAGAATTCTGATCCAAACTCTTCTGAATCATCAATCAAAACATCCTACATAGTTAGTTTAGTTTGAAGTAAAGATTAAACAAAGCCTTTGTAAGGTCACCGGCTATCCTGTAACTCAAAATACGAAACTTTTTTACTGCAAGAGAAAAATTCCAAAAGAATACAGCACATATAGAAAACATCATTATTAGTGCAGAATTCTACCAGGCTTCTTCTGAGAATATGAAATTACTTGCTATACACTATGAATTGAATTGTCATTCCTTAAGAAAACTTCTGTTGATCAGCTGTAGAAAACTGCTGTGCAATTTGATTGAACTCCAAAGGACAGTTACAGTTTGTAATTCCTAAATCAAAAATAAGTAGGGTGCAATGTCCCAAGTAAGATGAGATGACTAGATCATTTTGGCGTTTCTCAACATTCACACTTGAAAAAGTGGGAGAAAAATTTTGATGGTGGCTACAACAGCTGCAAGACTCATAAAGTCCTTGTACTTGTGTGATTAGAAGATATTCCTTCTTATAACAGAAAAGCAACAATTTGAAAAGTAGTCACAAGATTCTCAGAATAAAGTTTGTACTAGTCCAGATCGTACTGAAATTGATAGTAAATCTTAGAAAAGGAAAAGCAGAGATTTAATTTATACTGAGCGAAATTTTGGGGTAAAACTTTTATCCAGACACACAAGCCGAAGTGAGCTGAAACATTTAAATAAGTTGTATCAATTTTGATAAAGTGTTTCAGAAGAGAAAGAAAACCTAAGCAATATTCTGAAACACTGAAATCAGTCATCACAGCTTTTTATGAAGAAAACTTTTACATTTTTTAATATGACAGTTTCATAATTCACTTAATTTTATTTCTAAAAAAAAAGCTTTAAAATGAAATGGCTTGCTTTCAGATTAGACAGCATTAGCCGAATGCTTTGTTCAACTTGAAGTTTTGTCTTTTCAATTTGCCAAAAGACAATTAAGAAAACCCGATAATTTCAATTTCTTTAAAGAAAAAATAGTTTTCGGTCTGCCAATGAACTGAAAAATCAGTTATATAAAAGTCCAATTAGATTGTCTGCAAAAATATTCTTATCAACAGGATTACCTGTGGCTCTACTGGAAGTTACCATAAAGGGGACTTTTAGGACTAAAAAGTAATTGTAAAAAAAGTCCACTGGATATGAAAGTTTCTTAGCAAATAAGTTTTTAAAAGGATTAAAGGTCATGTTAAATAGAACCATTACCAACCGGTATCTACCAGAACTGTGCATTACTATTCTTTCAGAGCGAGGTCATGACCTCTTCAGTAGGACCAGGCAATAAAAAAGATAGGAAGGACAAGAAAGTGAGAAACCTTCCTTCTCTCATTATTTAGCTCATGGAAAAATCTGAATCCTTGATTTCATAATGTTTAATTAAATTGCTCCACAGTGATAACTTGGGGTGGGGGGAGGATTGCAGAACAGGTACAGCTATAACTGACCAATCAATAAACGATATTAAAATAACATGAGCTGCTTCTTTAAAAGGGTTAAGATCAGCCTCAAATGAACTAAGGTTAGCCTAGCTGCCCATACAGCAGGAATAAGTACAGACTCATGTGAGAGGATATTTCTAACTCAGAACCAGGCTGAGGGGAAACTTGAGAGCAATCAGAGCTAAACAAGAATGGAGACCAAACCAGGGAATGAAGGCATTCCCCCAAAAGTGTAGGGGACCAGTCAGGAAAAGGTTAATGATAAAGTCTTTGTGAGTGAAGTTATTAGAGCATTAGATTAGCCCAATTAATTAGTCCAACCAAGAACTTCTGGTACAGGTCGAGTTGCCCTTTGATTCTACCTTGTGAAGTCCTACAACCTCTCTGAAAAGCAGCTGTACTGAAGGAATAAATGGGAACCAAAAAATGGCACTGAAGCTGAAGCCACAGAAGACTAAGGTTTTCATGGTGGAGTAGATCTTTGAAAGAAGGGTATTGCATAGCAAGAGTTTGGATCAAAACCCAAACAAAATCCTGCCTGAAGGATAAAAAGTGTACTGATATGTATATATGTATATACAAGTACATAAGTATATAGAAAACATATTAAATTAAAGTTTGTAAATTTGAGTGTCTGGAATTACCAGAATATTAGCTTCAAACAAGACAAAACCAAGAGGTAGTAGGAACAAAGTATTTCTATTGTTTTATGAGTCTCTAATTAACCTGTGTCTAATTCTGGTGAAGAATACAGGCCCGGGAGACTAGAAGTTTGGACTGAAATCCTGATGAAGCTGAAGGAAGTGGCTGAACTCCATTTGCTTCACTGCAGTAAGGAATGTGTAAAAGTTAAACTTCCACAATCTCTAAATGAAGGCCAGAGCTTTCAAAAGCTACCTTTGTTCCTGAGTATCCAGTTTCTAATAGCAGAGCTTCATTTTCTATGGGTGTTAATTCAGCTGGAGCCACAAAAACTCAACACGTTTAAATAAGATCTTTAGCTGGGCAACAAAAAAAGATGATAATCCAATGGAAATAGCTTAAAACCATATAAAGCCCTTCTCAGATTTAAAGATGAAAATTCAGAGACCTGAACTATCCTTCTGAGCTCAGTCCACTGGAAGATGTTGCCCTGTCAAAGCATCACATCTTTCACAAGAAAATTTACTCTGGCAGATTTCCAGTTCAGTTTTAACAACCCAAAAAATGCTAGGATTACCCTATCAATTTTTGCTCCTCGTTGCATTTATACTAACTGCATTTCTCTAGATCTTGTTTTTCTTCAAGATCTGCAAGCTCCATGCCAAATGAGGGCAGATGTTAATCCTTGTGTCAGACTCTCTAACTAGGCTGTACTTCATCACAGAAGACCAATATGCACTCACACCACAGACTTTGTATAAATACTTGGTGCCACGAAAAGTGCATATGGTAAACGGCTGCATTCATTACACAGACATTCAAACATTACTTGTTGCTTAAACTTGTTCACTGCCTAGGCAATTCATCTGCCTGCCTTGGGGAAGGGAGTGCCTAGTTCAGCTCAATAATAGCAAACCAACTCTCAAAAGAACAAAAGACTGATAGCTGCAGCATAGCATTTCTGCAGCAGAAAGCTTATGCTGGTAATGTGGACACAGAATCCATACACTGTCTTGCAGGCTGCTGCACTCTCTAGAGGGAACTCATAGCAAAGAAAACTGCATTTCCCCTTCCCTTCCCAGACTATTAATGAATTCCCAGGTGTCTGTTGGAATAGTGAAAATATTACAGATTATGACGATGCAGTGTTTCAATAGAATGCAGGGAAAATTGGCTAAAAAGATGCTCACAGGATCAAATCACACTGTTTTCTTTACTCCTCGCCAGCTCAGTTATCAGCTTTTCTTTCCCTTCTCTCTGATATCTGTTTCCCTTCAGCCTTCGACTGCCAGTCTATGCTAATACCAAAGAATTCTGAATATAATAACACACAACAGGATCTGGTAACTAGTAAATGTATACGTGAACATAGGAGAGGGTAACACAGGAAGAATAAAATAATAGCTAGGGAACATTAGATAGTGGAAGATATGACGGCAGTTATGGGAGCTCCAGGAGGTTTATTTCCTCAACCAGCTTATTTTCATTAATGAATGACATAAATAAGGTATATTTAGTGAACATAAATGATATAAAGGGGTAATATCATGAGATCAGTACTACTAAATGCATTAAAAATGCTTTCAAAAAATAAATGCAATCCTGAATGTAATTTTAAAAAAACGTATAGAAGGAGTGGCATCTCTGTGTCCAGCTTATTTCAGTATTTTAAAAGAGAGACCACTGACTGACAAGTAAAAATGTTTTTTTTACAGAATGTGAGGCATACAATATTTAGCATACCATATTAAGTTCAACCGATTTTACTTTTTTTGTAGTTTTTTAATTTTTGCTAATAGAACTACAATCTACTCTGTCCTTTATATAACAACACAGAACCCTTTATAGTCAGGTAAACATGCAGTAGGAACAGGTTTAACTGCAGTACTTACTTTTTCCTGGTAACAAAAAGTATGTTGACCCATGTCAATTCATAAATGCTTCCTGAACAAAGACATGAAAATCCAGCATTTGAAAGAGTGTCACATATATTAAAAAAAAAAAAAATCCAGAAAGAAAGAGGGGAAAAAGACCACAAAGTAGAAAGATAAACAAAGAAAAAGCCTGTAAGGTTTACAGCTCTGACTGCAAAATATTCAGCCTGGCAGCTCTAGGAGAAATACAGCTCTGTGTACTTGTACATGCTCTTCCCATTAGAGGAGGAGTCAGTTTTGCAACACTTATGTTCCTTGCTCAAGGCAAAATAGTGATTCTCTTCAGTGCAAGCAATGTTTGGAGTGTCAGAGCTTTAAAGGTGAGAGGTGTACTCTGGAACATAGGAATGCATCGGTAGAAAAAGAATATTTTTAAGCATCAGCTACATACTCTAGAGGTTGTTGTGACTCCTTTTAAATGATTGTTGCCTAAGATTATGTTTTTACAGGGAAAACTAATACCCCTCTGCATCCATAATACCCTTTGTACACCAGTAGTCCATGTTTTGTATTCTAGAATAGCAGAAAAAATAAATTCTTTTAACAACAGAATGAAAGATGTTGGTTTTACATCATCTGCTGACCCAGACTGGCCAAAGGGCTATTCCATACCATGTGACGTCATGCTCAGCAATAAAAAGCTGGGAGAAGAAAAACAAAGGTGGGACGTTTGGAGCAACGGTGATTGTCTTCACAAGTAACCGTTACATGTGATGGAGCCCTGCTTTTCCTGAATATGGCTGAACACCTGCCTGCCAATGGGAAGTAGTGAATGAATTCCTTGCTTTGCTTTGCTTGCATGCGCGGCTTTTGCTTTGCCTATGAAACTGTCTTTATCTCAACCCATGAGTTTTCTCACTTTTACTCTTCCCATTCTCCCCCCATCCCACCGGGGGGGAGTGAGCGAGTGGCTGTGTGGTGCTTAGTTGCCAGCTGGGGTTAAACCATGACACATCAAAAAGCATACTAAAGAGAAGGAAAAAAAAAAGTCTTTTTTTTGTAATTTTGTTAGCTCTTTCCTGTGATTTGAAAAGAGTTTCAGATTATGTAATAGGGCTTTGAATTTTACTAACATACTCAATTATTCACTAGTCAACCACCTCTACTTAATTGAAAGCATTTTTATATATTCTTATTAATGTTTTCATTGACTCACATTTTTATCTTCTCTGTATTCATGCCAGTGAAGTGAATAGAAAATAAAATGCATGCATTTGTAGTGAAAATTCTTTTAAGCAAGAAGATTGAGCAAGAATATTCTTTTTCATAATGAAGCGAGATTTCTGTGGTGTGGATGGTAAGTTGTTATTATAGTCAAATCTCTCTAATCAAGGTCAGAATTGTTCACATCTTGTGACCAAATGGACATTCTGCAGACTATTTCAGACAATCAGTAATCATATGAACAGTTTCTTGGCAAGACAGGCAAACATTTTCAAGTAAGGAACACATACCTTGTGATCTATCCATATAGAGATTATAAAACTTCAGGTGTGTTTCTTCAATATGGTTTGGACTGCACTAACTGCCAGCTGCTGCTGAGAGGAACAGTTTCACTCTGCACCTCCACCTGCATTTCTCCCTTCCATCCATCACGTGTGCTGTGTTATCCATTTGACCCCATGTTAGGATAGTTTAGGGAGCTAAACTGATAGAAGACAATTCCTTTCTTTTCTTCTATTGTAAATTTCTGAACAGGCTCACTCTGAGGTCAAACAAATGCTGGTGACAGGGGAACAGTACGCATAGCTGGCAGTAAAGACTCAGTTGATTGTGTCATATAACTATGCCCTAAAATTGATCTCACGCTCACAGCGTTCAACCAGCTCTGAACAAATTCCATCAGTGACTCTCTGTGTTGAAAGGGATGAAACTGCTCCTGGTAAATAGGGAATGTGTGCTTGAAAAGATGCTATCACCTCAGAAATGAGAAAAGGAACAGAAGGTAGAACCTAAGAGGTATTTCACCAGTCAGAAAAGATATAGCAGTCTGTGGCTGATTGTTTTATTTCTGTATCTGCTTGCCTCTGCATAACACAGGAAGTCAAAAAGGGGGCGGGGGGGGAGAGATAAGATCCTGCCTACGGAAGAGAGTTTCAAAATGAAGGTGAATCAAGGAAGTACTGTCCACACCATCACTATCTTAATTTCTGTAAGAGGAGCGTATAATGTTAAGGTCTGCATGTACATTTTTCCCTAACCAAAATAGGCTTTATACCCCTGGAATCTGGTTGAAGGGAAAAAGAGAACAAAAACTAAATCACTAATGATTTAGTGAAAGACAAGATGAGAGATGAGAGTCAAGAACTATCATTGAGATCTGTAAAAAGGATAACTTTAGACATTTATACCTGTGCTATCTAGTTTATAGCTAGCTGACGTAATGCAACCTTGGTAACTGTGGCAGCAGGCAGTGAAGTGTGAGATAGTTCTTAAATATTTCCCCAGGATTTTGAGTTAGTTTTTTCAACTTTTAATGAGCACTGTGTGCCTGTGGCTACACTACTAGCAATATTCAAGCCAGTCAGGCAAGTCTGTATAAGCACACAGCCTCTGGTGGAATACTGCCAAGAAAAGACAACTGTGATCCTAGAAGTACTGGATTAAGGAGAATATTTTAAGGTAGTAGTAAGATCTCATATGCACAGAACACAGGTCACCCATGTTCAAGAAAGATTCTTTCAAATTAGGACAGATGAAATGAAAGGTCACCAAGATGAGGTAAAGGTTCCAAAGCCTATCTATTAAAAAGTGACTGACAGCACTTGGCTAGTTTAACGTGGCAAAGTAAAGTTTGAGGTGGAAAATGGAACAAGCACTTACATGTCCCTATAAAGATAATGTATGTCTATAAATACAAAAGAGAGTAAGCACTGGAAAAGTCCAGTAGCTGTTTAGGCTAAAGAACAATGCCGGAGCAAAACCAACAGGTAGAAACAGAACAGAAATAAAATCAGGCAGTAAACTAAAAGGATACTAACCATCAGAGTATGAAGAATTGGAGCAGACTTTCAATAGGGAAAAAAAAAGCATAGCTAGTTCTAGAATAGAGCTTGGCCAGTCTCTGAAAAGGATTATCAACTTGACTCATCCCATGTCATGTAACTGGTGTATCCACTTTAGAAATCTGGTTTAGGTCAGGATCTTAAGCTGCCCCTATAGTCAGCAGAGAAAAATTCTTCTGTGGCTGGTCTAGAAGCATAATAATTTCATTTCCAAAGACCGATTTATTTAGAAAAGTTTGTAGGCTTGGAAACTGTTAAAATAAGCTATTAAATTCCAAACAGCAGTCCTTACAGGCATCAACAGATCATTTACGGAAAGGAAGGTTTAGTAAATTAAGAGAGCAAGGGCCTAACTTTATTTTCAATATAATGACATTTGTATCAGTATAACCTCACCAACCTCAGTGAAGTTATTCTGCGTTGGAGCTCTGTCAGACTTCTGACATTTAGGCAAAACAGAATTTCACTGCCCTCAAAAAGAGCAAAATAGTGTCACAACAGCAAGCACATAGGATTGGGAGGAAGGCAGGAAAGAAGATACAAGTTGGAGGAACCAATCAAAGGAAGCAATAAGGTTTCAGGAAAGGGCTTTACAGGTGAGAAAAATGCTAAAAGGAGCATGTCAGGCAGTGAGATTGAAAGGGCATATGAGAGGAGACTGCAATCTGTCTTTCCCACAGCCCTTATCTACAAAAAAACTCCAGCCTGCCTTGGAGAGTAACAGTTTGTATAGGGGTTGTGGCTGTTTGTTCCTGTCCTTCCTCACCCTCTACCCAAAAAAAAAAAAAAAAAGCAGAGGAAAGCAAACAGGGCAAGCCTCTGTTTTTAAATGTAGAGGAAAGAATATAAGAAATAAAATAGGAATAAGAATTCATAGAGCTACAGAGAGAACGATATTTTCTTCTACTGCTGCCTTCTTTCCTTACCATGATCTCCTCTGAAGAAGCAGCAGCCAAAACCCTCTGATGTGAGCCTCTTTAGAGACAGACAAAATGTACTTACAGGACAGTTGTCATACAAGAGAAGACATGGCAGGTGCCATAGAATCATAGAATCGTTAAGGTTGGAAAAGACCCTTAAGATCATCGAGTCCAACCGTTAACCTAACACTGCCAAGTCCACCACTAAACCATGTCCTCGAGCACCACGTCTATCTGTCCTTTAAATACCTCCAGGGATGGAGACTCAATCACTTCCCTGGGCAGCCTGTTCCAATGCCTGACTACCCTTTCGGTGAAGAAGTTCTTCCTAATATCCAACCTAAACCTCCCTTGGCGCAGCTTGAGGCCGTTTCCTCTCGTCCTATCACTTGTTACTTGGGAGAAGAGACGGACCTGTCTCCCACAGCATTCTCCTGGAGAAGCTGGCTGCTCACAGCTTGGATAAGTGCACTCTGCGCTTGGTTAAAAACTGGCTGAATGGCCGAGCCCAGAGAGTGGTGGTTAATGGAGTCAAATCCAGTTGGCGGCCGGTCATGAGTGGTGTTCCCCAGGGTTCAGTATTGGGGCCGGTCTGTTCAATATCTTTATCCATGATCTGGATGAGGGGATTGAGTGCACCCTCAGTAAGTTTGCAGACGACACCAAGTTGGGCGGGAATGTTGATCTACTGGAAGGTAGGAAGGCTCTACAGAGGGATCTGGACAGTCTGGATCGATGGGCCGAGGCCAACTGTATGAGATTCAACAAGGCTAAGTGCCGGGTCCTGCACTTGGGTCACAACAACCCCATACAACACTACAGGCTGGAGGAGGAGTGGCTGGAGAGCTGCCTGGCAGAAAAGGACCTGGGGGTGTTGGTTGACAGCTGCCTGAACATGAGCCAGCAGTGTGCTCAGGTGGCCAAGAGGGCCAATGGCATCCTGGCTTGTATCAGGAATAGTGTGGCCAGCAGTACCAGGGAGGTGATAGTGCCCTTGTACTCGGCTCTGGTGAGGCTGCACCTCAAGTACTCAGTTTTGGGCCCCTCACTACAAGAAGGACATTGAGGTGCTGGAGCATGTCCAAAGAAGGGCAAGGAAGCTGGTGAAGGGTCTAGAGAAGCAGCTGAGGGAGCTGGGGTTGTTTAGCCTGGAGAAGAGGAGGCTGAGGGGAGACCTTATTGCTCTTTACAACTATGGCCGCTCACTCACTCTTACATCACCCATGTGCCTTAGAAGTCCTGCCCAGCAGGTTCACCGCAGAAGTACAGCAAGGACCCCTAGGACCAGGATGTCCTTAGCCCATGGTGGCTACCATTTTGACAGAGCCATAGCCCATGCTATCTGAGAATGGCCTATGATGGGCTGGCAGCTGAAGCCATGGCTTCTTGTTTACCCAGAAGTACCCCAAAGACAGCAAGTCCAGGACATTCTGCATAAAGTCCATGTCATCAAAAATATAGACCTTCCCTGTTTCTGGATTTTTGGTCACGGACAAAAAGCACTGATGATGGCTTATTTTCAAGATCTGTTCATAACACATAACACATTTCCAGCCTTTACATTTGTGAGTCTTTTCCACATATCCTTTGTACCTCTCAAACAAAACCACGATCACTTTAAGAGCCAGGGCCTTGTGCCACTGTAACCATTCCCCAGTCTATACTTAGGGCACCTTATTCTTGCACTCCTGTTCTTGGGATATATGAGATTGCCATTTGCCACAGAAATCCCCAGTCTTTTTTACCCTCAGTCATGGTGATGATCTTTATATTAACATGTAGCAGATGCTCAAACAGATCTCACTCAATGTGACCTTTGTGTGCATGGACCATGCTGGCAAGCAGGCATGGCTTCAGGAGCCAGGCAATCATGAGGAGTCCTGAGATCGCGCAGGGTGTGACTGATGGTGGCAAAGTGGAAGCTGACATGGGCAAAGGAAGGGAGGACTTCCTGGTCCCAAGGAATGTGACACATTTCTGGGGTAAACTTGTCATGTGATTGTGACAGGCAAGACTTTTGCCAGAAGTGAGATCACTTCTTATCTTGTATGAAAGTTGTCCTTTAACTACTAATGAAGTTCCATTTACCACACTTGCTCATGCCTGTAGCCAGTGCAACTCCTTATCTACATTGGTATAATAGAGAAAACTGGGCTCTTAATGAGTTAGGTACAATGCGAAGACTTAACTAGCTAGAACTGTGCTGAAGAAAACTGAAAATCTTATAAGGCCTGAATGAATTAATGAACAAATGAATTAACCAGTTCTTCTAGTTTTACAGAAGTTGTTTCCATATGTTTATTTTTGTTTTGAAATGATAAGCACATCTTTGGTATTTACATAAATGTAAGGAATACGCCTGTCATCACTGAGAGCTGTTCTTCAGGAATCATCCTTGTCTCATGATGTCCAATACACATACGAAATACTTTGATTTTTTTTTTATACAGACTGAATATTAAGTGTAACATTATCTAATTTAGCCTTGTATCACTTGCCCTATAAACCCCTGTAAATTCATATTCAGCTATACAAGGCTGGCATGTTCAGCTGAGTTTATCTGTTGATACAGATAGATAAAATAATTCTTTTTTCTTGGATGAGATCATTGTACGATGTGGCAGCTTCCTACTTCATTAAGCCATGCTTGATCACTTGAGTACTTCCTAAAGAAATTAGTGAAATGTTCCAATCTCTTAATTGTGGACTTGTAACAAACCCATAGCTTTCATGGATGTCTTCGCTGAGTATCTCATTCTGTCACAGTCAGCACATAGTTTAATTATGGTTATTATTAAAACAGAATTGGAACATGGTGGAAGGAATGGAGATCACATCCACTATCTATATTTCAATTAATTATTTCTTATATTTCTGTGTCAAAAACTTTCTCTTTCCCTCCAATTTAATCATGCAGAGAAAGGGAAAAACAGTAAACTCTCTCTATTGTCTACAAATATGTTTTCTTCTCATGGAAGCATTCATGAAATAAAGATGAAATTAATCCTGACTGATTTTTTTTTGTTTAAATTATAAACAAAAATATTTCTATATCACAACAGCTTGGTTGATGTGAGATGCACATATACAAATACTGGTTTAACAACATAAGATCTAACTGATAAACTGTGATGCCGTGAACACAAAGTAGCATTTACACAATAACATGGTGTCTCTCTACTGGTTGTGACAGACCAGCCAACCCTTTTGGAGTTTAATTGTTTTCATCTCTTTGATCTATAACTAAAGTTACACTATCATACAATGAGTCATTTCTTATTGGATATTTTTACTGTTACAAAAAGCCTACTTACTTACATTTCTAAACCAGAATGCATTTCCACAAAACTCTACATCTAATTAACACAGTATGTCCAACAGAATCGCATGTTGTCTGAAAAGAAAAATAGAAAAAGAGGTGATAATAAAACCAGGCTTTCAAAGATCTGTCTCCTAGTTATTTACAATCTCTCTTAAATTCATTCAGTCTCTTAAAATATTCTAAGAAAGGATCCCATCCAGTATTTAAGGGCAGATACAGCTTTTTAAAAGAAATTAAACACAAATAATGCTTAGTTTCTAACTTACACGATTGTCTCAGCAGTAGCTGTAAAAGTGTATTTTATGTATTGTCCTCCTTCTGTTCTTCCTTTTTAGCCTCTTCAAATGTAAAAGTGTTAAAACTCTGTCTTAAGTTGTTTGCTCCCTAAATCAATCAGAAATTATTGAAGTAGATGAGCAGATGTATGTGAAATCAATAAAGTATGTAATATGTAGGAGGCAGAACTATGTAATGATGATGAGATTCCTTCTGACTCTGTAATCTGTTCAATTATTAACTTGGCCTAATGTACTTGTCCATGCTGTTCTATTGATAGCCATCAGTGTAAGCCCTATGGCCATGAGCAGTGCCTCCTGAGTGATGTTTAAATTCAACCCTGACTACACTAGAACGGCTACTCAAACAACACTTCTTTTCCAAAGTGTGCCTGAATGTTCCTTGTTCCAGAACAATCTCAGGTCTCTGCTCTAACTTCTGGGCCTGACAGCTGTGCTGTCCAACAAAGCTGAAAAATCTTTTGCCTTTTTATATTAGGAGTTTTCCAAGTCATATCATATATATCATATAATATGATATATCATATTATGAGATGTATCTATATTAGAAGAAAACTATCCCTTAAGAATGATTTCCAATAAATATACTAAATCCATTAAGAAATAGAAAATAATGCTCACTTCCAAAAAATATTTTGCTATTCAAAATCATGTGATATGATCATGCTGCTGTCTTTCTTACTTAACATCTGAATAATCATTATGTAGAAAAATGTTGTAGGTGAGCAGTATTTCATTGCCTATTGAGTATTCTTTATCTTAACAAGAAAACTGATATATTTTGCCTTAGCTTGAATGATTAATGTGCTACTTTCTAAAACAGAAATATATGTTTGCTTGAGATTATTGTCTTTCCCAAGTAACATTTATTGGCCATGGTTGGAGAAGAGATAGTGAACCAGATGGACTTTTCATTGGACCCAGTATGACTGTTCTTCTAACAGTACTTAGCAAAGTTCAAATCAAAAAGGGCAAGTCCTACCTGACCAACCTAGTGGCCTTCTATGATGGAGTGACTGCATCAGTGGACGAGGGAAGAGCTATGGATGTCATCTATCTGGACTTCTATAAGGCCTTTGACAAGGTCCCCCACAATATCCTTCTCTCTAAATTGGAAGGATATGGATTTGATGGGCAGACTGTTCGGTGGATAAGGAATTGGCTGGATGGTTGCATCCAGAGGGTAGTGGTCAATGGCTCGATGTCCAGATGGAGACCAGTGACGAGTGGTGTCCCTCAAGGGTCCATACTGGGGCCAGTGCTGTTCAATATCTTCATCAATGACATAGACAGTGGGATCGAGTGCACCCTCAGAAAGGTTGCTGATGACACCAAGCTGAGTGGTGCAGTTGACACGCCTGAGGGATGGGATGCCATCCAGAGGCACCTGGACAAGCTGGAGAAATGGGCCTGTGTGAACTTCATGAGGTTCAACAAGGCCAAGTGCAAGGTCCTGCACCTGGGACGGGGCAATCCCTGGTATCAGTACAGGCTGGGGGATGAAGGCATTGAGAGCAGCCCTGAGGAGAAGGACTTGGGGGTACTGATAGACGAAAAGCTGCACATGAGCTGGCAATGTGCTCTTGCAGCCCAGAAAGCCAACCGTATTCTGGGCTGCATCAAAAGAAGCCTGGCCAGCAGGTCAAGGGAGGTGATTCTGCCCCTCTACTCTGCTCTGGTGAGACCCCACCTGGAGCACTGCATCCAGCTCTGGGGTCCTCAGCACAGGAAGGACATGGACCTGTTGGAGAGGGTCCAGAGGAGGGCCACAAAAATGATCAGGGGGCTGGAACACCTCTCCTATGAGGAAAGGCTGAAAGAGCTGGGGTTGTTCAGCCTGGAGAAGAGAAGGCTGCGGGGAGACCTTATTGCGGCCTTTCAATACTTAAAGGGGGCCTACAAGAAAGATGGGGATAGTCTTTTTAGCAAGGCCTGCTACGACAGGACAAGGGGTAATGGTTTTAAACTAAAGGAGGGTAGATTTAGACTAAACAAGGAAAAAATTTTTTCCAATGAGGGTGGTGAAACACTGGAACGGGTTGCCCAGAGAGGTGGTAGATGCCCCATCCTTAGAAACATTCAAGGACAGGCTGGATGGGGCTCTGAGCAACTTGATCTAGTTGTAGATGTCCCTGCCAATTGCAGGGGGGATGGACTAGATGACCTTCAAAGGTCCCTTCCATCCCAAAGCATTCTATGATTCTATGAAATGACAACAACAGGACGTATGATGTATCTGAAGGAAGTCTCTGCCATCGTTAACTACCTGATCTTTCAGAAACCAGTGAAAAAAATAGCTGGACCCCAAAGAGGAAATTTGGAAATAGTTCCCTCCTATCAAGGCTATCCAATTTTCCACTTATATATTTTCAACAAAAATAATTTAATTGTTGTTGAAGATTATTTGGGGGGACTGATTCACCTTTTGTTCAGAATCATACTTTTTAGTTTGAAGAAATCACATAAGGACCATCAGCATACTAAAAGCATTCTAGCTGATCCGTCTAATATTGACATAGTTACTAATAATTAATCTTTACTTAACTATCCTTTTCTTTGTTGTGTTGTGGTTTCATTTTTTTCTTTTTTTTTCCTTCTTTGTGCACTATGAGTGATGGGCATAATTGCAAGAAAAAACAACTTGTCCATAATGATGATAATTGTCTCTCTCCTTGGTAATTAGAAACTTTTCTTGCTAAGATTCCATCAAGTTTTGTATATGATAGTTTGTAAACAAGAAACAAATAGTTACAATGCCTAATTCATGTTTTTAACTGATGCTGTTCTATTGTAGCTCAAAACTGGAAGAATATTTCATTAGAGCGGTATCCCTACTTTGATTTTGAGGTTTTTTTCTGCATATTAATACAAAGAGCTAAATTCTGCAAAGAGACAAAGACAGACAGCCAGACAGTAGAAAACTAGCAATAAAAATATCTGTGACAATTTCTTACAAACCACAGACTGAAAAGAAGGAATTAACACATGGAACTTCACAATGATATGACCTGAAGAGACAGATTCTGGAGACTGGAAAAACAGTAACTTCACATAATTTGCTCAAGCCATTCATGGGACACAACATACTAATCAGAAAAACTTCCATGGAAAGAAAAATAAAAAATAAAACACATGGCAAATAAATGATATAATGTACACTCAAAGCACTCTGAAAAGTAGAACTTGGATATGAATTATGTTTGTTTTCTTGGTACTTGAGCTTTAAAATCCCTGTAAGACTGCCTATCTGCAGGGACAGAAGGTGTTTTTTATATTTTAGTGTTTTCTTTAATCTAAAATAAGAATTTTTATTGAATGTACATGCCTTGCTCTTTGAGCATAACAATAAATGGCTTTTTCAAGACAACTACATATTTGAAAAAACCTCCATAAATAGAATCATAGAATCATAGAATACCAGGTTGGAAGGGACCTCAAGGATCATCTGGTCCAACCTTTCTAGCACAATCTAGACATATAAATACTTAAAAAATTCTGGGCAAAATCATTAAAAATACAAAGCCTTGTAAGATTATTTATTAATCACTCTCAGTTAGAAGCAAAGAGAAAATATAATGCTAATTTTGTCTGCTCATGCTCTTTCTCACAGTATTCCTAGCAAAGAGACTCAAGTACCAGAGTGTCCGTAAGTCTGGGCTGGATACTGAAGAGACCATAGGGGTCTGAGAGTTGGCTACTGGAGAGGCCAGAGGGTTCAAAGCAGCTCATGGAGAGACCATGGAGTCTACCAGAGTTAGTTACCAGTAAGATCATAAGTTTGGACCAGCTTAGTGAAGAGACCCATTTGCATGTGTGTGTCAGTGTGCAAGGCAACTGGGAGACCAGACTAGTCTACCCAGTGGCAACTACAGGGTAGACTAGTTGTCTAAGGCCAGTTACTGGAGGAATCCATAGTATATTTATCTGTGCATGTCTATTTTCATGCCATTGGAAAATCTGTATGTACTACTGTATATTTAGGAAACAGTATTTATATCCCACACTTGACCAGTGCTTTATACTGAATCATGCAACTGTACAATATCTTTCCACAAAACTATTATAGAAAATACCTATAAGGAAAAGTAGGTTTTAAGACATGAAATTTTAAAGCTGTAAAAGAAAATAGTTAACCTCTAAGATATGGTATATAGCTGTATGTAACTGAGAATCCTTTCTGAAAAGCTTTAGCAGGGAAATTATATGAGATGTACTTTTCCTTTATTTAAAGGGATGAGCTGCCAGAATTCTCATTTTTGTAAAGAAAAACAGTTTAAAGTGATTTCAAAGAAGATGCTGGTAAGCCACTTGGGCAGATTGCCTTTTTTAGTTAAAGAACCCAAGAAAAGAAACAGCATAGAACCCAAGTACAGAAGAGAAACAGTATCATTAAAGCAAAGTAGTTTTCTTTCATACAGTCAGACAGCCAAGCAAAGGGCATGTCTACAATACTAGATGAGGCTCATCACATGTCCAGCTGACCTAGAAAGTGGATGGACCACACATAAGCAAAAAGTAGTGTAGTCGCATTAGTGTGACATTGAGTTTGAGTTAATAGGTTCCACTTCTCTGCATGGCCTGTTAACTTGAGCTCAGGATGATGCTTGCAGTTTTGATGTTTGCTATCCTTTACTGGCCAGTTCCAATGATGACTTCCCTTATTCCACCTAAATACCTTTGCTGGTGTCAAGTCTCATTTTGCAGTATACTTAAGTAATACTCTCTCATTTCCATGGTGAAATTTCCAATTTCTGATTGTTTCTTGTCTGATTATTGTGCTCTGATATCTTCTTCTTTGGCAATATGTTATTTTTACCTCTGTTCTCATACTCAATTCTCTATTCTTATCCCATTACTTTTTAGGACTCTTCTGTTCATTGTACTTTGTATGATTTTCCCCTTTGGTTAATTTCTAAAGATTCAGTTCTTCTAGCACCTCTTTCTACCACAAGTTCTGGCTCTCAAACATCATCTACAGCTCTATGTTTGGCTATAACTTAATAACAAAGAAAGTTGGAATTAACAAAATTTGCCATTTCAAAACAAAGCAATTTGCTACATTTAGGAATTATGTATATTTCTGAAATTCTCTATTGAATATAACTGAACAAATTAATCTGCTACTGTGTCCTGGTTTCAGCTGGGATAGAGTTAATTTTCTTCCTAGTAGCTGATATAGTACTGTGTTTTCGATTTAGGATGAGAATAGTGTTGATGATAACACACTGATGTTTTAGTTACTGCAGTGCTTACACAGAGTCAAGGCCTTTTCCTGCTTTTCACACTGCCCCACCAGCGAGTAGGCTGGGAGTGCACAAGAAGTTGGGAGGGGACACAACTGGGACAGCTGACCCCAACTGACCAAAGGGATATTCCATACCATATGATGTCATGCTCAGTATATAAACCAGGGGAAAAGCTGGCCGGGTGTCCGCTGCTCAGGAACTGGCTGGGCATTGGTCAGTTGGTGGTGAGCAATTGCATTGTGCATCACTTGTTTTGTATATTCTTTTATCATTGTTATTATTTTCTTTTCTGTCCTATTAAATTGTCTTTATCTCAACCCACGAGTTTTACCTTTTTTTTTTTTTTATTCTCTCCCCATGCCCCTGAGGCAGGGGAGAGGGAGGTGCTGAGCACTTCTCCTTGGTATCCAGTGATAGGATGCATGGGAATGGTTCAAAGCTGCATCAGGGGAGGTTTAGACTGGACATTAGGAAGCATTTCTTTACTGAGAGGGTGGTCAAACACTGGAACAGGCTTCCTAGAGAGGTGGTCGATGCCCCAAGCCTGTCAGTGTTTAAGAGGCATTTGGACAATGCCCTTAATAATATGCTTTAACTTTTGGTCAGCCTTGAATTGGTCAGGCAGTTGGACTAGATGATTGTTATAGGTCCCTTCCAACTGAAATAGTCTAATCTATTCTATAAAAAAAAATACTAGCATTTAATTCTTGAGTTGCCCACAGCTGGAATTTCAATCCCATTGTTACTGTGCAGCGCAATTTATTGATGTTTGTGACATCTTTAGGATAAAAATTTAACCTATACCTTCTGAGAATAGCAATGACAGATGCTTGATAACTAGTATATGGAAATGTATAGACAGAATTTTTTAAATGGCTTGGGGGGATGGGGGTATGACCCTGACCCCACAGATCCATGTACATTTTCATGTTGACAGTGCTCATTTTAATGCCTTTCATCACAACCTACATCTGCTTGTTTCCTCTCCTCTGATGCCTCTTTAGTTACATCTGCTTATTTATTTTGCAGGATCTATTGTGAACTGGATCTAGGAACTGGTCCACCTGAAAACAACTTGGAAATTTGATCAGACCTTCCACAAAATAAGAGATTTTTAGTTGCTCAATTCAGTTCACAGTCTTGCTCCACAGTCAATTGTGTCAAAACAAAAGAGAGGCAATGCACTCTGACTTGAAATGAGCAGGGAAAAATCAGGGAGGCTTTTCATAATCTATGAAGGATGACTAAAGAAAGTGTAATTTAATGTAGGGAAATGAAGACAATGAAAACATTATAGAGCTTCAAATATTGAAAAGGTTGATGCAAATAGAAAGGTGTTATGCCAGTGCTGCTGTTGAATGTGGAACTTTACTCTAAGAATAACTGCAAAATAGGGTCAGAAACAGCCCTAAGACAGTGTCTGCTCTATCTCCAATACCAAAGCACTTTCTCATTCCTGAAAGACATTTTTGTAACCTACTTTTAATGATTCAGTGATGGATTTTCACAATCTGCCAAGAAATCTAGAAATCTTAAAAAAAATCTGCCTTTTCCATAACCTCTCCTAAACTCTTACATGAAACTCTTCCTAATCTCTCACCTAAATCACCTTTTCTGTGATTTGGAATTATGACTGTTTGCTCTGCGCACCACAGACAGAGAACAGATTAACCTGTTCCTTTTTCCTTTTTGTTCTTATTTTCTCAAGATCAAAGATTTCAAGTTTTTCCATTGTCATAGATTTCTCTGGATTTCTGACAAAGCTTGCTGCTTTCACCTAGGTTCTCTGAAATTATTCTACCTCTTCTTGAAGTAAAACACCCCCAAAATGATGAAGTACTTCAGTTTAGTCATTACCATTGCTGAAGAGTAGAAGGAAAAATACACATCTTACAAACTGTACTCCTCTTTATATCCGACATAATACTTGCCCTTCTCACAAATGATAGTTTTTCCTAGTGAACCAGGAAGTAGCCATATGTCTAACTCAGATAAAATATGTTTATCTGCAAAGAATAACTGAAACATATGTGTCCTGGTTTCAGCTGGGCTAGAGTTAATTTTCTTCCTAGTAGCTGGTATAGTGCTGTGTTTTGGATTTAGGATGAGAATAATGTTGATAACACACTGATGTTTTAGTTGTTGCTAAGTAGTGCTTATACTAGTCAAGGACTTTTCAGCTTCCCATGCTCTGCCAGATGCACAAGAAGCTGGGAGGGAGCATAGCCAGGACAGCTGACCCAGACTGGCCACAGGGCTATGCCATACCATACCGTCGTGCTCAGTACATAAGCTGGGGGGAGTTGGCTGGCAGGGAGGGAACGCTGCTCAGGGATGGGCTGGGCATCGGTCAGCAGGTAGTGAGCAATTGCATTGTGCAACTGTTCTTATCTCAACCCATGAGTTTTTCTCACTTTTACTCTTCCGATTCTCTCCCCCATCCCACCAGGGAGAGGGGAGTGAGCGAGCGGCTGTGTGGTGCTTAGTTGCTGGCTGGGGTTAAACCACAACAATATGACAAAACAGAAAGTCTTCCTTTTGCAAACAAAGCAAATACATTTCATATTCAGATACTTGAAGTGAAACACACCAAACAATATTCCACAGGCTTAACTCTCACTCAGCTTGTGATCTCATATGGATCCCTTTATTTTTTCAGAGCTTGTATTTAGTTGTTCCCCATCCTATTGCTGTGTGGTTATTTTTTCCTACCTAAATTCATAAGTGTCCATCCTTTCTTGTTGTGTTGTCTCTTATTTTTTCATAACATGATTTCAGTTTTTAAAGGCTATTTTGGATTATCTGCCATTTCAGCTCCACCACACCAATTTTCTTTCATTTGTTTACTTATTAAGTAGATGTTTAAGGATGTTAATAAAAATCCTGAATAGTACTGGATACAAGACAGACACATATAGAACTCCACTTGATACAGACTTGTGATGCTGAACCATTAATAACTATCTCTGGTTTGATTTTCCAACTAGTTTTGTTTTCACCCTAACATAAATTCATCTTGACCATGTTTCCCTGCTAGCTTATGAGAATGGCACGTGATACAGCATTGAAAGCTTTATTAAAATCAAGATATCTAATATTTACTGTTTCTCTATCTATAAGGCCTGCTATCCTCTCAGAGAAAGAAATCAAACTGGTTTGGCATCATTTGTTCATTACAAAGCTGTTAAGTTACTCATCTCCTTGTTCCCCTCTTGATGTTTATAGGTAAGTAGTTTGATTATATTGTTCTATTTCTCTCCTTCAAATTAAACAGATTCCATTAGCTCTCCCTTTTGGTATTAACTGCATTCAGCAGCTCGTTGAGACTGACTTCTTCAATGAAAGCTAATTAAAATCTTTGGCCTTTCCACTTTTTAGAGAACTAAAATTCTCTTGGTCTTTCTCTTACTTCTCTTACTGTACCAGAGAGATATTTTGCATTTTTCCTCTGTAAGTCACATCTCATTTCATGTCTTGTGCTTGAGAAAGCTGATAATCTTGATTTATAAGAAAACCAAGAGCCCATTCTGTTAATAAGTCGAGGAAGATTCATTCCTATTCAAAGGCTTTAAACAGGGACTAAACCCAGGAAGAGAAATGTGCTGTATTAAAATGGTCCCTTGAGGGAAAGGATAAGCAGGGCATGTAAGGAACTCCCTAAGGAAAAGAAATATATTCTACAGTAAAATGTGAAAAGGACTCACTGGCAATATTTACTATGGTAAACAAAATAAGGTCATGGCACAAGCTCAAGCTCTGCTTTCTTTGTGCTTACTTCTTATATTTGAGGTCAAACAAGAATTTATGATTTATTTGGGCTGTTGCTTTCTACACTGTATATCCTCTACGTTGGAGGAGTGTGTAGTTAGTATAATAGTATACTGTATTTAAGGTGATACTCGTTTCCCTTTAGTCTTTTCTTAGACTTACCTCCTGTGAAATATTACATATTAATTTTCAGAGCTGAAGTCTGCTAATTTGGAATCTGATGGTTTTATTTTGCTGTATTCCTTTAATCAAAATATATCTGAGTAGTCAAAACCCTTCACTATCACTAGCAATGGTAGATGATTCTACTAGCTGCTCATTAGAAGCTTTGTTTTCTTAATCTTTCTAAGTTAATTGTGTTTACTAGGCCCTCACCATGATAATTGTCTATGTTCTTGTCTCCTTTAACAACTATTCAGAAATTTCAGTACGTTTATCTGCCACTGTATTACAGACTCCAGACTAAGTGTCCAAGCAAACATCACTGAGTCTCTCCTATATCAATTCAGACAGTCGGTACAGAAAGTATTATCAGCCTGTTATGAATTGATATAGCAGAGAATCAGTAGGATAATTAATATGTATTACTATAAAACAGCGTAGCTTCTTTGTGAAGGACAAAGAGGGGTAAAAAGGAGGTGGTGTTTGCTTGGACACTGGAAACAATGCAATCATCAGCTATATACATTTGGAGGAAATGATCTGAAGTGTAAGTTGGAAGAGCATTCGTGGGAAACAAGAATTTTACACATGAGCAACAGTGAAACAGGAGCACATTAGTTTGGAATGCACCAACAGATATAAACACACTTTCTGAAGAGACAGAAAGGAAGGCAGCCTCAGCACGCAAGAACTAATGAATTCTGTTCATTCAAAATCCAACTTACTGAAAGCTTCCAGCAGCTTGTGATAGAACATTCTCATGCCCTGAAGCTCACTGTAACAGAAAGCTGTGAGACAGAGGCTGCAGCCCTCGATGAAAGAAAAGTTCAAATTAAAATGCAGTGGTGCAGGTGCTAAAGAGAAATTGTCTAAATGCAAAAGAGCAAGGAAGGTAAGGATCACAGACAACTCAAGAAGTCTCCATTGTGGTAAAAAGAGCAGGTCTAAGTAATGCAGCAAAATCCAGATGGTTTTAAAATATTTTTAGTATAAAAGAAACATAAAAGCACATTATATATGTATAACAAACTATACTGTTGGAGGAGTATTTCCCTAAATAAAAAATAGTTTCAAAACCATAAGCAAGAAACAGCTAGAACAGCAAAAACATGAAAAGGAAAGGACCCTGATCCATATCTCTCAGTTAACTTCTCAACTGTATGTTTCCTGCTTGCAGCATTAACTCTTCAGCACAGAGATCTCTGTCTCTGAATGTCTAAAAAAATCATAAATTACATCAGTAAATTACACATTCATGTTTTTAAAGTGGTTGTTGATGCTGTGATGGAATCCTGCAGCTCTTGAACTGGAAAAATTACTATTTTTAAAGTTATTGTAGTTATTTTCCATTACAGATCTGCCAAAATGACTAGCCTAGAATTGAATTATTTTACAGGAATATTCCCTGTAAGCTGATAGATATCTATCCTTGACTACATGCTGACTGGTATTAGTTATAACATTGCTTAATATTCACTTTGTTAATGTACAAATCTTCTAAAATAAGTACTGCCAAAACTCAGAGGTCTTATTTTGTTTCTCAGTCAAGATTCAACAGAGGTTGTGATACAGTGCTCAACTACCGAGATGATGATGAAAACAAAACATTTCACAATATATTTACTAATATATTAGAAAGCATCATAGATAGGTAAAATCATTCACACCCATTAAAATGTAAAAGAACATCATACACAAAAAAATTTAGGTGCCATATTTTTTTTCTAAATGTGCCTGTAAAAGTAGTCAATCTGACTCATGTTGAAGGTAGCAAACAGAATATATTAGTTTCTTTTTTCCTCAGAACCTGAAATTATTGTAAAATTCGATAGAGATGGCAACAGCATTCAAAAAGCACACATTACTGTGCTTTAAAACCATATTGCATATTACTCAGATGCTAACAAGGTCACATTGAATTTTACAGTCTGAAACTGCTACGTTAGCTGCAATGGCTACATCCATGCTTGTAAATCAATCTATCTAGGAACATTCCTGGGCATTGGAACCTGACTGCCTATACTGTTAAATTGTTGGAATGGTCCCTGACACAGATTTAGTCCAAGTTATCTATTACTCTCCCAAATAACTGCAGATCTGGATACAGATCTGGAGCTTGCACGAAGGGCCAGTCCCAGTAGGTGGTTTGCATGCAACTACAGAGTTTTGGAGGGCAAGACAATTAAAAAGTATGGACATAGAGGATTTCATGCCAGTTGGCCTCCAAGCCAATATTCCTGGGCACATTTAACTTACTAAAAATGATGTAACCATAATGACTGCCTGGCAGAAAGGAATCTTTTTAATATGCATAGGAAGCCTACTGATATTGTACTTAAAGTATATATAAGAAAGAATAAACAAGTATTTTACTTTTGAAAGTATATGTTATGACTAGTAAGCTGTAAGTGGTGTTTTACACAACATCAAAGCTGCATATGCTAATAAAGTATGATAATCTACAAAACACGGTACTTTACTGCCTGTTATTTTACATATTTCAGCAATGTAACCTTTCTAGCTGCCCAAATGGTTATATGGTAAAACGGAGCAAAACAATTAAGACAGCAGCAGAGAAAAGTGTGTGAATTTTAAGAGTGTCAGTGTTTGGTTTTGGTTTTGGGTTGGGTTTTTTTCCACCTGTAGGCTCAAGCAGTCTCTTCAATTCTAAAGCTGCAGAGGTGGGGGTGGAGAGGAAGTGACTATTCTTTGAGCCTAATGTTCATTACTGCTATTTGCCATATTTTCTGCATGCTAAAGGAATGGGATTAAGGGAGTACCCTCAGAGTATAAAGTATTCTAATGCGAATGAACTAATAATCTGATTACAGAATGAGATGTGCACTGCTCAAGACACACACAGTGAATACAGTATGCATGCAAACATGCACATACATGCATATCATTGTAAGAAAAACTTTGCATCACAATACTTCTGACATCATTTACAATTTCAAGATCATTTACAGCCTAATCTATTCCTACTACATCCTTAATACCCCCTAAAGATTCTTTGGGTCTGACAAACATATCATACTGTCCATTGGATAAAGAAAAACAAGACCCTGATTAATCCCATCTAATTTTAGGCATGTAACACAGACATATACATTATAAGCATACACTTTTCAACAGTAAAGTGGGCAAAATGTTAAAAGGAGCTGAGCCATCCACAGCTTCCTTTAAAATCATTCCAAGAACCAAAACAATGTTCTAGGAAAGACTTGATATTTATTTACATTTATTTAAAGAAAATCTGATTAATTTCTCTCAGAAGAAAAACACAGTTTCCTGAATAGTCTACTTACTTATTAAGTATGCATCCTGTTAGGGTATTAAAAAAAATAATAACAGAAAAGGCCATGGCAAATGCTAAATGTATAATATATGCAAAGGTGTTGGTCAGCCTATTAACAGCTGCAGTGTTGATATAATTGTTATCTGGACTTCTTTACCTACATCATTGTGTCTCTAAGAGCTGAATTTTATGATATTTTGTAAAGGGAAAAAGATTTGGGATTGGATTTTGTTTTGGCTCTTTATGATTTATTGAGAAATTCAGAAGTTCTTTTCTTCCAGTTTAACTTTAAAAGTAAAATTGCAGGCAGTCTCAAATGACACTTGGAAATGATGATATCACATGAGACAAGACAATGAAAGTCAGGGAACTGAAATAAATTTTGTTTGCCTTTTGACATTAGGAGAGCTGGTGATTTTTAAAGAATCCCAACCCCACGTATTAGCTGACTGATGTATGCTAGACAACGTGTCATTTAACATGTATTAACTAATTAAGATAAACACCAGGGAGCTTTGGCATCAATAAGATTACTTAAAAGGTTGAAGTCTTTCTCAGTGGAGTCAAAACTTTCAATAAAGCCATCTTTGTTTGGATAAAAAAAAACTCAATTCAAACTCTTACAGAATATAAAGAGTTGGCTGAGACCGATTTACAGTTATATTAAAGTAACTTCTTATTTCAGTTGGAAAACATGGAAATGGAAAAAAAATGCCTTTAAAATTACTAATGCAGATTCTAAACCAGATTGTGTATTAGAAAGCTTAACTGTTTTAGCTTGTTGAAATAGAAAAGCATGTAGAAAGATTATAAATCCAAGATTTATGCTGAAGAGCATTTGCATGCAATCATCTCATCAACATACACAGGACCTTGGATTTTAATTCCAATCAATCATGAAATTATTTAATTAAAATTAAATGTTGAACTCTTGAGTTTTGCTTAAACTCAAAGTTCCTTCCTATCTACTTAACTTTCCATATGATGAGCTTACTTCTCTGAGCATAACTTTGCTTATAACAATATGTATACCCTCTATGTGCTAGACTGTGCACTGAAGACTTTTCAAGTTTGCTTCTTTTCCTCTCCTGCTACTATTTACCCTCCCTTACAAATCCTGTTATTTGAGTCCACTGGACAATCTCACTCCTTGCAAGCAGTATAAGTGGGTCCAAATCACAGGAATTGCCACCCAGCATAGCTGATATGCATGAGAGACAGTCAACAGCTCTAATGGGTAAGCTCTTCTGGCACTTTCATTTTTCTGTCATGCCAGAAACAAGATGCAGACAGGTCAGTGTTTTCTGTAAAGCCTATTTTGAAGGGAATGTGCTTTTGCAGGGGAAAGCTTGTGGCAGAGGCCCCTGGGCTACTGTATATCGATTTCATTTTAAGTCTTGTCCTATTTTTCTGTTTCAGCATTCCCAGGCAGACAGGTAAGGTGCAGCTTGGCCAGGTTTTCTAAAACCTCTGTAAAAACAGGAACTTTTGTTGAGTTCTTTTGAACTTCTGAGCAGGTAGGCTCAAATGACTGGAACAGCTAATAAGAGTATAACAACATATCCCAGTAATCAGCTGGACCATGAGTCTAAAGTATGAGACCAAAACTATGGATATAGAAGAAAGGACTAAGAGCAAAAAAGCAGTCCCCAGCGTGGAAAATCTCAGAGACAAAAGAGGCTGGGAGGATGTGATGTTCAAATACCTACTTCCACCAATCCTCATTTTAGCTGTTGGATATACAATAGCTCTGTAATACACAATGAGAGAAGTAGAGTGGAAAATCTCTTCTCTGCATTCATAACTACAGTCTCTGCACAACAAAGCTGTGAGAGCAGAAAGGCTTCCAGCAGGAATATATCCTGTCACAGCAGATTTCAACCACCTCTTTAATACTCTTGCATCTATTTCTAATTATGCAAAGGAATTAACACTGTATCCATGTATCTCTAAATGTTTCATTTCTGTATGTTGTTTAATTCTAAAAACAAAGTGTACTTATTCAGAGAAAAAAAATCAATCAAAAGAGTTTAAATGAAGCAGAAAGAACTGACACTTGCACCTTGGAGTTTCTTTTCACCCCTAGAAAAGGACTATTCTCTTTTCTTCCCCCTGCCCCCTCCCCCTTATTTTTTTTGGTTCTGGTTAACTGATTCATCATGTTTCTCTCACAACTAGCTATAATAAATATGTTTTCCATGAATTAAGTAACATGCATGCAGTTTCTGGATAGATAAGAAGTGGAATCAATTTGAACCAGCTCTAACTCATTAGTATCATTGCAGACAAATTTCCTGTTTGAATCACAGAGCAAGACCACTACTGAATCCAGAAATTATAGTGCAAAAGGCTACAGCAAAATGAACAACACTATTTTTTTTTTTCAGACCAAAGCCTCAGCGAGTCTAAAAATTTGTTACTGTAAAAAACACATTGTTTCTGCGCAATGTCTATGACCACCAATGGTGAGACACTGGAACGGGTTGCCCAGAGAGGTGGTAGATGCCCCATCCCTGGAAACATTCAAGGACAGGCTAGATGGGGCTCTGAGCAACCTGATCTAGTTGTAGATGTCCCTGCCAATTGCAGGGGGGATGGACTAGATGACCTTTAAAGGTCCCTTCCATCCCAAAGCATTCTATGATTCTATGATTCTATGATCAATAGGACCCAGAGATAGTACCAGAAAAAAAGACATATATGTCGTCTTTGAGACCTGAAGATAATTTTGTAGAAATATTTCATTACATAGTCACTGTTACCTAACTTTATAGTATTCTCTATTTTGCTAGCACACTGGTGAAACTGAAATTAGAAATTACAAATGTACAACTTTAAGCAAATCAGATGCACTAAAAAAGCTTGCTCAACCAAAAGCCTGTGCACATACCTAGCACCAGTTGCAAATCCTGTATTCTCCACCAAATGCAGAAAAAAAGTATTTCTTTGCAATGGAAACAAACATTTCTGAATTACTGTTAACCTCCTGAAGTCATGCCAAAGAAGCAACAGACAAACTAGTATATAAAAGAAGGAAGGAATTTTCCATGTCACCCGGACAGTTTGTGGGAAAGAACTTCTTTTATTTTACCATGGTTGTGATCAGAAATATTTATTTCTTTGTTGACATTTACAGAGTTTAATATGCAAACATAAAAATCCTACAAAAAAGTAATAGAAACAGTTTTACAATCATATCCTTTCAGAAACAAAATGCACTGTAAGTCATAGGAAAAATATTTATAAAATATGTATAATCACAGGAAAAATACTGCCATCGAGTTTTAGTTATTTCTTACAGTTTTTGTAATTTTAGTCATAGAATCATAGAATCATAGAATATCTGAAGTTGGAAGGGACTCATAAGCTCCTCGCAGGAATACCTAACACTAAACCATATGGCTAAGAGCATCGTCCAGATGCTCCTTGAACTCTGACAGGCTTGGTGCTGTGACCACTTCCCCGGGGAGACTGTTCCAGTGACTGACCACCCCCTCAGTGAAGAACCTTTTCCTAATGTCCAACCTGAACTTCCCCTGATGCAGCTTCATACCATTTCCACGCTGGTCACCAGAGAGAGGAGATCAGCACCTCCCCCTCTGCTGCCCCCCCTTGAGGAAGTTGTAGACTGCGATGAGGTCACCCCTCAGCCTTCTCTTCTCCAAGCTGAACAAGCCAAGTGACCTCAGCCGCTCCTCATAAGTCTTGCCCTTGAGACCTTTCACCATCTTGGTCGCCCTCCTCTGGACACACTCTAATAGCTTGATGTCCTTCTTATATTGAGGCACCCAAAACTGCACACAGTACTCAAGGTGGGGCTGCACCAATGCATTGTAGAGGGGGACAGTCACCTCCCTCGACCGGCTATCATCTATGCTGTGCTTGATGCACCCCAGGACCCGGTTGGCCCTTTTGGCTGCCAGGGCACACTGTTGGCTCATATTCAACTTGCCATCCACCCAAACCCCCAGATCTCTTTCTGCAGGGCTGCTCTACAGCCTCTCGTCTCCCAATTTGTACATATAACCAGGATTATTCCGTCCCAGGTGGAGAATCCGGCACTTGCTCTTGTTAAGTTTCATACAGTTGGTGACTGCCCAGATCTCTAGTCTATCCAGATCTCTCTGTAAGGCCTCTGTCGTGGTTTAACCCCAGCTAGCAACTAAAGCACCACACAGCCGCTCGCTCACTCCCCCACTGGTGGGATGGGGGAGAGAATCAGAAGGGCAAAAGGGGAAAACTCTTGGGTTGAGATAAGAACAGTTTAATAACTAAAGTAAAATAAAAACAGAACAGTAGTAATAGTAATAATAACAATAATAATAAAAACAAGTAATAAGAGTACAGTAGTAATACAAAGCAAGCGATACACTGTGCAATTGCTCACCACCCGCCGACCAATGCCCAGCACGTCCCCAAGCAGCGATCGTTGCCCCTCCCCTGGCCAACTCCCCCAGTTTATATACTGAGCATGACGTTATGTGGTATGGAATAGCCCTTTGGCCAGTCTGGGTCAGCTGTCCTGGCTGTGCCCCCCTCCCATCTTCTTGTGCACCTGGCAGAGCATGGGAAGCTGAAAAGTCCTTGACCAGTGTGAGTGCCACTTAGCAACTACTTAGCACTACTTAGCAAGAAGCAAAACATCAGTGTATCATCGACATTGTTCTCATCTGGTGCAAACTCCAGTGCTCACTGGAAACTGTGCCATGATCTCAGTACAAGGACCAGAACAGCAAGCACTCAGGACTTCAGTGTTTGAACTTTTAGCAGTCCAGACTGCTGAGATTTCATCAGTCAAGCTCTTTTGAAAGTCCAGTCTATAAGCCTATACTGCTTTTAGCTGGCTGCCAACCTGAAATGGAGCAAATGCTGCCATACACAAGCCATTTACTCTTTGCTACAGCAGCAGCAACTCAGTCTGGGAGAGCAGCAGGACGATGTGGAGAAGCAGAAAGAAGATGACAAAAGGAAAAGGAATCAAGGCAGGAATAATTAGACAACATCCCCCCTCCTTTTTTTTTTTTCAGTTTCTTTTATACACCATTTCCCTACTCTCTGTATGGGGAAAGGACAGAAGATCTCAGAACTGAGACAGTCTCATTGGTGTGACCAGGAGGGGGGTGTCAGGACAGGGGGGGCAGGTTCCCATCCTTTTTTCAGAATCAGAAACAGAAGATGACAAGACAAGAAAATTACAAGTTCTTGAGTTCCCAGAAAGTTCCCTGAAGTCATAGCTTGGTCATAAACCAGTATAAATACAAAAAGTAGTAAGCAACTTTCGGTGTAGGTATATACAGACAACAGCTACTAGACCAGTAAATGTTCCAGGATCAGTGAAAAGAAAATACTGTAACACATGTATGCCCTTTAAAGAAAATTAGTGAAATGGTCTCACAGTACAAAAAGAAAGAAATCAAAGGGGGAAAAAGGATATAAGCAGGCCCACAGAGGTTTGAAACAAGGTATGCACAGGAAAGATGCCTGTATGCTGAGTTGTAAGCCATAGAGAAAACAGGGAGAGTCTTTTGCATTTATTCTGGTCCATGTCTCCCCTTCTTGATTTGTTCCTCCCTTCAACCTCCTGGCAATGGGAACTCACATGTTCCCAGCAGCGAGCTGAGCAGTTGCTCCATCCCACAAGTGAGACACAAGAAGCCAAGAGATGCTGCAGTGCTACGGGTGAGAGGGCTATGTGACCCTCCTGGGACAGGCTTTCTCACATTTATAACAGTCTGTCCCAGATCACCATCCTTCCAGAATATTTCAGTTTCCTCCTCTTGAATCCTCTGTCAAACAGAGCTGTATCTAAGGCTGGAGGAGGGGATATGTTCAGGAGCCACAGGGACCTACTGTGGATGTCTGAGAAGAAAGGAGCAGCTCATCTCAGAAAAGACAAGACATGTCAGGGATGCAGGAATGTTGTGGTTTAATCCCAGCCAGCAACTAAGCACACACAGCTGCTCACTCACTCCCCCCCAGTGGGATGGGGGAGAGAATCAGAAGAGTAAAAGTGAGAAAACTCATGGGTTGAGATAAAGACAGTTTAATAGGGAAAGCAAAAGCCGCGCACGCAAGCAAAGCAAAGCAAGGAATTCATTCACTACTTCCCAGCGGCAGGCAGGTGTTCAGCCATCCCCAGGAAAGCAGGGCTCCATCACGCATAATGGTTACTTGGGAAGACAAACGCCATCACTCCGAACGTCTCCCCCTTCCTCCTTCTTCCCCCAGCTTATATGCTGAGCATGAAATCATATGGCATGGAATATCCCTTTGGCCAGTCTGGGTCAGCTGTCCTGGCTATGCCCCCTCCCAGCTTCTTGTGCACCTGGCAGAGCATGGGAAACTGAAAAGTCCTTGACTAGTGTAAGCCCTACTTAGCAACAACTAAAACATCAGTGTGTTATCAACACTATTCTCATACTAAATCCAAAACACAGCACTATACCAGCTACTAAAAAGAAAATTAACTCTATCCCAGCTGAAACCAGGACAAGGAAGAAAAGGGACAGATCTGCAGTGTGGCTGGATGCCAGATCTGCTCTCTGATTATGCTACTGATCCCCTGAGGCTGAGCCTACCAAAGCATTTGGGAATTATTTCTGCAGATTGACTGTAATTGGCATAGTTACTGGAAGCTGCTATTATGGAAAATGAGCATGTTGTTGTGCATACACTTAATCATGGGAACCTACAAAAGGTGGAAGTGAAGTCTTGCTCCTTTAATCATATGATCAGAGTTTCCAAGTGTTCTTCATCATGACGATAAAATAGACATCTGTGTCTATTGAAGCGCTGACTCCTGCATAGTAGATCATGAATTCTTCTGTTGTGACCTGAGACAGAAAGATTTAAAACAGGAAAATGAACCTTTATTTTTTTTAATGTTATAACAAGTCAAAACCACACATTGAGAACAACTGTAAATGAAACTTAACACCTGCTGTTTCATGTTGTTGCTAGTGAAAAGGAATCCAAGAGGAAGAATGAAGACACTGAAAATTTGCATAAGTTCACTTTGCTAGAAATAAGAGCTCTTGTCCTCCAAGAACACTTGGATGGAAATGAAACATGCAGAGTTAAACTAACCTTACCAGGAACTGAAGTTAAAATCAGTTCTGCCCAAAAAGAAAAATGTTTTAATGCATTTTTTTCCAGGGATGCTATAATCTGGCTGTTTATTATCATTAATAAAAGTGGATGGGGTTTTTGGTGCAACCCAGAGACAGCTAGGAGCTTTATATCCATTCACTAGAGAGAACATATCATTGCTCAAAATAGGTCTCACATAAAGAAGTAAACATTCTTTCAAATACCTAAGAGTTTATAATATCTTTCATGGATATTTTGAGGCTGAATTCGTTTAAAAATGGCCATTAAAAAAAAATAATCAGATTAGCAGATACAAACAGTACGTCTCTTGTGATGCCTTAACTCTTGAACCGTATAGGTCATTCTTTGAATAAAACATCACATAGAAAAATATTTGCTCCTACTGTGTTGTGCATTTGAGAGCTAAGTAAAATGTGACAATCGGGAGAAGTGAACCATGTAGACTGTCCTACCATTAGGAACCGATTAGAACCTTCCTTGGCCCTGCCTATTTCAGAGGCACCTGGCAAGATCACAGTGAAGAGGACCTTTCTAGCAGATAGAATCATAGAATAATAGAATTGTTTAGGTTGGAAAAGACCCTTAAGATCATCAAGTCCAACCATTAACCTAGCACTGCTAAGTCCACCACTAAACCATGTCCATCTACACGTCTTTCAAATACCTCCAGGGATGGGGACCCAACCACTTCCCTGGGCAGCCTGTTCCAGTGCCTGACTACCCTTTCGGTGAAGAAATTTTTCCTAATATCCAATCTAAACCTCCCTTGGCGCAACTTGAGGCCATTTTCTCTCATCCTATTGCTTGCTACTTGGGAGAAGAGACCAACACTCACCTCACTACAACCTCCTTTCAGGTAGTTGTAGAGAGCGATAAGGTCTCCCCTCAGCCTCCTCTTCTCCAAACTAAACAACCCCAGCTCCCTCAGCCGCTCCTCATAAGACTTGTGCTCTAGACCCTTCACCAGCTTCATTGCCCTTCTCTGGACACGCTCCAGCACCTCAATGTCCTTCTTGTAGTGAGGGGCTTGGCTTAGTCTTGAGGCATTTCTGCTAAAAACATTTTAGGTGTTCAGCTCATACCAGTGTCATTAGTGACCTCTGATTCAGGCACGGGAAAGTCACAGTCAGTTCTCAGAAGAAACTGCGATCTGGTGGGCTCACGTCAGGATTACTGAACAAGAGGTGGGTGCTCAGAGTAACTTTTCTGTAAGCTCTACTGCAGCGTTTATGAGGTACAAGGCACTGAGCTTGTCAAGGATCATTTTGGGGACTCATTTAATGTGTTCATGTATGACCTCAGCACAAAAAGCAGGAGGTTTGCTAGACATCACCACTGCTGAAGAGAAGGAAGGGGACAACTCACACAACCAGTACCTCTGAGGATGACACGACAGAAAAAAGGATGAAATTCAGCTCTACCAAGTGCAAAGTCATGCCCAAGGGAAATAAAAACCATTACCTCTCTACAAACTGAGAGTCTGTCTGTTGGAAACAAAACAAGTGGAGGATTTGGGTGTAGTAGCCAGCCTTTAGACAGGTAGGAGTCAGCCATGAAAACCCAGGTGCAACCTTAGAAAGACTATTTGGGAAGAGGCAGAGAAGTGTTAAAGACATTGCACAAAGCACTGATGAAACCTTATCTAGTTTGTTATTATGAACAGCTTGGACTGAGAATATTGCCATGTGAACAGTGGAGATCCACAATTGCTCTGAGTTGGTCAGACACATGTAAGTTCAGACCAAAGAACTTTGCAGACACATAATAAGGGGAAATGAAGCATTCCTGGTTTGGCGACAGAGATGGTTACGAAGCAGATGGATGAGAAGTCCATCACAGAGGGTGCCCAGGCTTTGCACTTGCACCAGAGAGTCGAGGCAGAGGGCAGGAAGGCCTCCCAGCCCTGCCCCAGCTAGCGGCTCCTCTGGGCACACGGCTGGTGGCAGCACCCCCCCCAACCCCACCCTCCCTCTGACTCTGTATTGGGTTTATGTGGCAAGGTTTTTTTGGGGGAGGGGGCTGCAGGGTTGGCTTCTGTGAGAAGATACCAGAAGCTGCCCCCATGTCAGACAGAGCCAGTTCCAGCCGGCTCCAAGATGGACCCACTGCTGGCCAAAGCTGAGCCAATCAGCAACGGTGGTAGTGCCTCTGTGATAACATATTTAAGAAGGGGAAAAAACTACTGCATAACAGCAACCGAAAGAGAGGAGTGAGAGTATATGAGAGAAACAACTCTGCAGACACCAAGGTCAACGAAGAAGGAGGGGGAGGTGGTGCTCCAGGCACCGGAGCAGAGATTCCCCTGCAGCCCCTGGTGAAGACCATGGTGAAGCAGGCTGTCCCCCTGCAGCCCATGGAGGTTAACAGCGGAGCAGATATCCACCTGCAGCCTGTGGAGGAGGTGCAGGTGGATGTGCCCACTGGAGCGAGCTCCTGGCAGGACCTGTGACCCCATGGAGAGAGGAGCCCATACTGGAGCAGGTTTGCTGAAGAAGTCGGGAGTGAAGTTGAGTCTGGGAAGAAGGGAGGGGTGAGGTGAAGGTGGTTTTTGATTTGTTCTTATTTCTCATTATCCTACTCTGATCGGTAATAAATTAAATTAATTTGCCCAAGTTGAGTCTGTTTTGCCTGGGATAGTAATTGGTAAGTGATGTCCCTATCCTTATCTAAACCCACGAGCTTTTTGTTGTATTTTCTCCCCCTGTCCTGTTGAGGAGGGAGAGTGATAGAGCGGCTTGGTGGGCACTTGGCATCCAGCCAAGGTCAACCCACCACATCTGTCTCTAATCACCTCCCTGCCTTCCATATGTTTCAACATAGCTTCCAGGAGGATCTGTTCCATGATCTTACCGGGCACGGAGGTGAGGCTGACTTGTCAGTCATTCCCAGGGTCCTTCTTTTTACCTTTTAAAAAAATGGGTGTGATGGTTCCCTTTCTCCAGTCACTGGGGACTTCACCTGACTGCCATGACTTTTCAAATATAATGGAGAGGGGCTTGGCAACTACATCAGCCAATTCCCTAATGACCCTGGGATGCATCTGGTAGAGTTTATGTTCATGTTCCTCAGGTGGTCTTGAACCTGATCTTCTCTTACAATGGGAGGGACTTCATTCCACCAGTCCCTGCCCTGAGGTTCAGGGACTTGAGATGTGGAAAGAGAAATTGCCAGTGAAAACTGAGGCAAAAAAATTGTTGAGTACCTCAGCCTTCTCCATGTTGGTTGTCATCAGCTCTCCTGTCTTATTTATCGGAGGGCTACAATTTCTTTAATCTTCTTTTTCTGGACAATGTACCTGTAGGAGCCCTTCTTACTGTTCTTCACATCCCTTGCCAAATTCAGCTCCAACTGTGCCTTAGCTTTCCTGATCCCATCCCTACACATCCAGGCAGCATCCCTATATTCTTCCCACGATACACGTCCCTGGTTCCACTGCATGTGCATTTCCTTCTTCTTACACTTTAGTTTAACCAAGACATCCTTACTCAGCCACGTCGGTCTCCTGCTTTCCTTGTCTGATTTCTTACACATGGGAATCAAGAGCTCTTGTGCTCTAAGAAAAATGTCCTTAAAGAGTTGCCAGCTCTGTTCAGCTCCTTTATCCCTGAGGGCAGTTTCCCAGGGGGTCTCATCCACTAATTCCTTAAACAACTGAAAGTTTGCTCTCCTAAAATTCAGCATCCTGACTCTACTCTTCACATGGCCCATATCCCTCAAGATGGTGAATTCCAGCAGGACATGATCTCTGCAGCCCAGGCTGCCACCAGTCTTGACATCCTTAATTAGTTCTTCCAAGTTGGTGAGCAATAGGTCCAGTAATGCTTCTCCTCTGGTCGGGCTGTCTATCACCTGGATTAAAAAATTATCCTCGACGCACTCCAAGAGTCTCCTGGACCGCTTACAGCTTGCTGTGCCGCTTTTTCAGCAGATGTCAGGGGGATTGAAGTCCCCCAGCAGGATCAGAGCCTGCGAGCGTGATACTTCCCATAGTTGAAGTAAGAACATTTCATCTACAGGCTCCCCTTGGGCAGGTGGTCCATCTAATTGCTATCACTGAAACTTGGTGGGATGAATCACACAACTGGAGTGCTGCAATCGATGGCTATAAACTGTTTATCATAACTTTCTAGCTGCATAATGGCTTCCAGCTCCTCCTGCTTGTTAGCCATACTGCATGTATTGGTATTGAGGCAATTCGGCTGGGCTATCGACCTTGTCACCTTTTTAGAGGAACATGCCCTAATTCCTCTGAGGCATTTCACACGTGTTTCCCTGTTGGTTCCTAATACATCAGCAGCCCCCGGCTCTTTGTTGCTCAAAACTCCATCCCCTTCCCCCTCTAGATGTAGTTTAAAGCTCTCCGTATAAGTCTGGTCAGCTCATTGGCAATGACCCTCTTGCCCCACTTGGTCAGGTGAATCCCATCAGCTCCCAACAGACCCGGCTTCTCAAAGGTAGATCCATGATCATAGAAGCCAAAACCTTGAGTATGGCACCAGCCACGTAGCCAGGCATTCACCTGTTCAATTCGTCTCCTCCTTCCTAAACCCCTTCCCTTGACTGGGAGGATAGAGGAGACCACCACCTGTGCTCCAGATCCTTTTAACATTGCTCCAAGGGATATATAGTCCCTTTTGATGGTTCTCAGTTGCCTCATTGCAGTATCATTGGACCCTACGTGGAATAGTAGGAGCAGATGATAGTCTGTAGGGTTCACCAGGCTCGGCAGCCTCTCAGTGATGTCGCGAATACGAGCTCCTGGTAGGCAGCAGACTTTAAAAAATGTCACGTCCCACCTGGGGAGGAGGGGGGAGGAGTGACAAAGATTTGCAAATCCTCTCGGTGTGGATTAAGGTGGGCCAACACTCAAGGTCCATACACAAACACCAGCTTTAATAGAAAGCTTCTATAGAGACAAATATTGAGTACAAATATTCGATACCTGCCAACCCTCTCGCAGTTATATTCACCCCAGCTATGCGGTTTTACAGAAAATCAAGGTAGGCTATGCAGTATTTGACTTCAATTTAACAACTTTAACAACTTAATCACCATAGGAAAAGTGAAAGAGAGAGAGAGAGAGAGAGAAAAGAGAATCACCAGTCCTGGATCCAGCGTTGGTCCTGCCAACAAGGGTATTCGGTGAGGGAAGAAAAAGAGTGAGGAGAAGTGAAGGTTCTTATAGAGATGCTGATTCTGCACAGGGTGCTCGGTGATAATAATTCCACAAATCACGCACGCACGAGCATGAGCACAAACATAAACACGAGTACCGGTACACACACGAGCATCAACACACACAACAAACTACAGCACATTTATCAGGCTACATGATTAGTATAAACCCGCCCAAATTTACACTTATTGGTTAGTGGTTAACATTTCGTACACTATTGGTTTACTGTATTTAAATTAGCCTCGCTTGCTATGTAAATTAGCACGCATGCTCCTTTCAGGTGGGGGGGGCAAGTCTTTTCGGTCCTGAATTGAGTCGGTGGTCGTGATCTCCCCTCGCCACATTTACCTTTCACCTACTTTTTGCAGTTTTATCTTCTCTGGCCACTGTCCAGTCTTTGGTGCCAAGATGTTCACTTTTGTCGGCTTGTTAGCTCTTCTTCAAGGTTAGAGCCATTAGTTTTCCACAGTTTGTTATCTTTTAGCTCCCTCCCAAATTCCTTTCCCAAGGCACAAGTGGTTAATAGTTTTGCTAATTGGAAAATTACATCAGCGACCAGTCAAACCAAGAGGAGTGATACCAGGACTGTCCCCCAGGCAGTAGGTGTGGGGGGGGAATAAGATGCTTCACAGACCATGGGGAATGGGGCCGAGGCAAGGCTGTCCTGTCTCCACAGGACTCCCTCCCTCACCCTCAGTCCAGGGTACTGTCTGGTCCTGGGTCCTAGCGACCGTCGCTCTGCATTGTGGTTTTAGCACCAGGCTGTTTGAGACATCTTGTTGTTTTACACTAGTAGTTCTCTACACCACCCCGTGGCTCAAACAGCGGTGCGATTCGAGTTCCGTACTTTACATCTTCATCTTCGGTGTTGATTTGAATATAGCGAAGGAGAAAGAGTGAAGGAGAAAGAGAGGACAGGAGTTTAGAAATCATACACCTAACTACTGCAAGGCCTATTACCACCAACAGAAATATCGTTAAAATCATAATACCAATATCTACAAGCCATTTTCCCCACCCCGTGAGTCCAAGAGACTTCAGGAGAGAGTTGAACCAGGGTCCAGGGCTCCAGCCATTAAACCGGTCCTTTGGTTGCATTGCTCAGAAAAGTTCTCCAGTCTGCTCAGATACCTCTCTCATCTTCTTTCGTGCTTCTTCTATGGTGGTAGTTGCGTTGTGAATGGTGAGACAGCATTCTCCATCGGTGAGATTCAACATTCCACATATACTCCCTGCTCTTTTAACAATAGCATATCTAAAGCTAATCATCTGTTTTGTAAAGTCATTTTAGACACCTGTTGGACTTGCAAATTTAGTTCCCCAAAAGCATGTCTGGTCCAATTACTCAAAACGTGTGCTTGCCAGGTTAGGTTTTCTAAGACAAACTGGTGTTTTTTAAGGGTTACGTATGGAGTAAATACATTTTCTAACATCAAAGATGTTGTCATGCCCCAGGTATAATAATCAGGTATTCGGACTCCCTGCACTGCCCATTCCGGTGCAGTCTGAGGTGCCTGAACATCCCGTTTCCTCCGGTTATATTCAGGGTTGTTAAAGCCAAATGTTTTGGAGGGGCACATTGATGGAACACCGATGGTGCAGTGTAAACCCGCCATTTCATATACATGCAGGTGTGAGTACATTTTCCCATCTGAACATGCCCAGAGGGTACCCTGAGGGGCTGGATACTTAGCAGTGGAGCATGTTGATGGGTCATGGGGTTCGGTTATTGCGACTCCTTCTTCCCACGCAAAATTCCGCTTTGCCTTGTGGGTAAGCGTGACTCCACATTTTGTCACAATTTCTGGATTAGTAATGGTTCCATTACACATGGGATCTCCATTGTCGCTCTGCATTGTGGTTTTAGCACCAGGCTGTTTGAGACATCTTGTTGTTTTACACTAGCAGTTCTCTACAGACTTCTCTAGAGAAATTGTCTGGATGGCAAATGGGTGCTTCGGTGCCTCTCAGTAAGGAATCTCCAATTACTAATACTTTGCACACTTTTCTGGTGGCACTGATTCTAATGCGGGTGGGCAGTTGGATCAACTTTGCATGATCGGCTTCTCCTGGATCCTGTCCATTACTCATGTGCTCTTCATTCTCCATCCCCAGAGCGTCTCATCTGTTACACAGGGGCACTTCAGGGGAAGGAGGAAGGTTCTTCCATCTGCCCCAAGCAGAGACAAGGGTCCAGTCTCCTTCATCTTGCAAGTTACTTGTGTCAGCCAGCTCGAGGTTGAATTCAGGCTTACCTTCCCCTTGTGCAGCCTTAAGACTGGGCTGTCACTCAGCCTGGGACAGCATGCAATACCACATATCAATCTCCCGCGCACATTCCTGGATACTGCACTATCATCTGTTGAGCTCCTCTTGTAACATAGCTATTTGTTTGATGAATTGTTCAAAATGTTGCAATGTATCAGCTTTGTATAATATAGTACGGGAAAAATAAAAATATATTGTTAGCCCTGTATCAGACCATCACACATCTGTAATGCCACATTATATTCTAAAGCTAGTATTTAAAGATGTGAGATAAAACAAGTCACAGAAAGGGCTAAATAAAGATGCCTAAACTATTTCTACAAATTTGTGCATTGCAATGAGATAAAAACACAGACCATTGCTTCTTAGCTATTCCTAGGTAGCGTGCATGACATGGGCATTTCTATAAGAATAGTTGAAAACTCATGATATCCTGATTAGCAGCCTTTAGTGCTTGTTAACATAAATACAGCAAAGATGCTAGGCTTATGCAAAAATGGTCAAAATTTTCAAAAAATATCCTAACACCCCACCATAATGAGAAGGAGGGAGACTCATAAGAAAAGCATGGCATACTCCCTAAGAAAAAGCTGTATCATTTATTTTTTCATAGCCCTATTTCTTCAAATAGCAGCATCCAAATCTTTCTTTTTATCAGTTGAGCACTGATTTGCCAAGAGCCAGACCAACACAGAGAGCAATTACAACACAAATTAATTTATAAGATCAGTTTATGCTTCTGCATGCAGATACGCCAAACTTTCAATTTTTTAACAGAGCCTTTAACTTTTGAAAATTTCCAAAGCAACACTTAAATATAGATTATATGGGGAAAAAAGTGTTTCCTTAAGCATAAGTCTCTAAAGCACAAAATTAGAATTATTCTCCTAAAAAAATTGTAAAATGCCTATGTGGTCACAGGACTCATTGCATTCTCAGAGGCTGATGGTATTTTAAAAGTGCTGTACATGTTATCGTAATAAATGTGAAAATCACAGTATTGAAGTTTCCCTGCTGGATGAGGAGAAGTTATTTAATTTTATTTGAAAACTTCTGATTACACTCAAAGAGGTGCCAGCTCCTTTGGCTGGCTCACAGAAATTGTACCTTCAGTGAAGACAAGATCAGTAAGAGGCAAGAATCCAAAAATGGCTAAATTTCTGCTAAAGTTAGATCCTGTGCTGCTGTAAATCAGTATTACTCCACTGATATCAATGAATCAACTAATTTTGCACCAGCAAGCAATCTAATTTTTTGTTATATTTACTTTTTTCCCCCTCTTCTATTTTTCTTTTACATTTTAAAATTACGAATATGTATACATTATCAGGACAGACACTGAGAAAAGGCCTCAGTTCAGCAAAGTATTTATGGATACTTTTTAAAGTAGCATTTGACATATTTAAGTCAAACTTCAGCAAAATACTTCAAAGGCCAGAGGTCTCAATTAGGAAATATTACTTGTCTTGCTGAGAATGTAAAAGTCATTATCTTGCTAAGTACTGGGCAAGCATTGTTTTTCTACTAATCATGCCCTTCTCCAAAGTCATCAGCCTAGGTCAAACACACATACAAACTGGATATATTTATGTCATAGGAGAAAGCCGTTCCTCTTGTTACTACACTAAAGTAAAATTTCATTTATTCCCCTGATATAATGACAACTCATCAAAAGTTTTACTCTCTTCAAAACCTATTATTGCCCTACTTTCCAAGTGCTCCTAATTTTCCATGCTTGTCATCAGAAGCCATTCCACTCCTGCAAAGTGGCATGAGGAAAAGAATATATACATTGTATATTATATCTGATGGTTGACCTCTGTTAAAACATTTATCTTCATATGCGAAGAGATAACTCAGGAGTGGTATAGCAGCCAATGCTGTTCATGAGTTATCCACTCTTGTGGATACGAAGGGCATAACAGAGATCAGCCATCACACAATGTATTGTTTATATAAAATATTAAGTTTTTGTCTTCAGAGTTGTGCAGGATCTAAGTATGGTGGGGGCTCTATATAATAAAAATTATTATTATTTGGCAAGCAAGGTCTTAGTAAAAAAGACAAGATAGATTCCTACATGAAACTCAAATGTGAAATGATCAAAATTTGAATCAAGTCAAAATGTAAAGACATAAAGTGATATTTTGCAAGTGAGCAATTTTTTTTATTTTGTTGTTTCAGCAAAATTTCCTTTCTAGTCTTGAACAGAATTATTTTTTCTTTTGCCCTTTAAAAAAATAAGAAAAAAGTGCTGTAAGAGGAATGGTCTCTAGAACAATAGAACTAAAGCTATATTCATAAATTAAGCAATTCAGAGAAAGAAGCCAGGACTGATTAAATGGTGAAGTAACCATTATGCACATTTAAGGATTCCAAAATCAATTCCCCATTTTTTGTAGCTTTAGTATTCATTTACTAAGAAGAGTCTGACACTTACAGATATTTACATCTAATGTATTATAGACTATGAAACCTTCAGCATTTTTAACATAAAGACATATTAGTTATAAATTCAGCCACAGTTATACCATGGTAGATTTAGACAAGAATATATGTGATCAATCAATGAAAAAAACATCTAATAAATGGGGTTTTTAATTGTTATGGTCAATTTGATTCCAACAGATCAATTAGTTGTTTATAACTATGGCTTTTAATAAGGGTTCACCTGTAAATCTTCCTTCTGATGTCCCCATGCAAAATATTCCATTGGCTAAAATACAACTTCACATCTACTGATCATACATAGCTCATCACAGGCTTTTTAAACATACATGTTAATAGGCAGTGTGACACATTCGGTTTTTTTACTTTTTCATATTTAAGGGTACAGTTCTTCAACCATACAAGAGGTTTAACCATATTGAAGTTATAGATTCATACAGATGAACATGAAGTAGCAAATAGCTGAAGTGAACTGTTCTTAACTTATAGGCCTTCCTTACATAAGCACATCTTGCAACAAATGCATGTGGCATACATAGCCTAAGACTAACATCAGTTCACAAATAGCAAAATATTTCTACAATTATTATTACCAACAAATAATACATGTTTAAGTAGCAACACTTGAAAAGCTCATAAACATTAATTTTAGAATAATTGAGGCTGGGTAGTTTGGAAGAAAATAATGGCTTAGCTGGAGGTTCTTCTGTTTTGGTTTTGGGTTTTGGGGTTTTTTTTAGTTTTCAAGACTTAAACACTTGCAGCCTTGTCACACACCTGAAGCAGAGAGTCATGGGGAAAAAAAAAAAAAAAAAACAAAAAAACTCATGACCTTTGGAAATTTCTAGCCCAATTTTCCAGACCCTCATTATCTGGTTAAAGGAAAGAAGCACCTGAACTTTCTTTTGCACTGCTGCACCTATAAACGCCTCTGCTATTCTCTGCTGTGCATCTGCCTACGATGTGGCAAGTGAGGGCCTCTTGTGCTCAGAAAGCACCACTATGGGGAGGCCACTCTTCCAAAAAGGAAGCAGGTGCCTGTGACAGCACCAGCAGCAAGTGGAGGCAGATGAGCAGGAGAAACCTGAGTCCTGGCACCCCAGCCACAGCATAGCTGGCAGCTATGCCAGGTAGTGCCAGGGAGGAGCTGCAGCCCAGCCAGCAGCCCTGGGAGAAGGAAGAGGAGGAGGAGGCACGCTAGCTGGCAGGGCTGCACAAGTGGGCAGGAGGGGAGGCAGGCAGAGGAAGAGCAGCAGAGTCAGCCAAGGAGAGCCATTTCTGACATGCCACTTCAGTGGCGCATCAGGCCAAAATATGGAAGAATAATGGGAGACAGACATGCTAAATTTTCGGGCCTCCTGGGGTGATTCAGCCTGGGTCTTTTGGCAGCATTGTCTGAAGAGACAGCTTTATCTCTTTGCTTCACACATTCCATTATCACAAGCATGAGCACATCATAGAATCATAGAATGCTTTGGGATGGAAGGGACCTTTAAAGGTCATCTAGTCCAACCCCCATGCAATTGGCAGGGACTTCTTCAACTAGATCAGGTTGCTCAGAGCCCCATCCAGCCTGTCCTTGAATGCTTCCAAGGATGGGGCATCTACCACCTCTCTGGGCAACCCGTTCCAGTGTTTCACTACCCTTATTGTGAAAAAATTTTTTACTTGTGTTTAGTCTAAATCTACCCTCCTTTAGTTTAAAACCATTACCCCTTGTCCTGTTGCAGCAGGCCTTGCTAAAAAGACTATCCCCATCTTTCTTGTAGGCCCCCTTTAAGTATTGAAAGGCTGCAATAAGGTCTCCCCGCAGCCTTCTCTTCTCCAGGCTGAACAACCCCAGCTCTCTCAGCCTGTCCTCATAGGAGAGGTGTTCCAGCCCCCTGATCATTTTTGTGGCCCTCCTCTGGACCCATTCCAACAGGTCCATGTCCTTCCTGTGCTGAGGACTCGATTTCCTATTCTTAGAGCTCGCGCATGTCATTCTATATATCATAGGCCTCATAAGTTTCTTCCCATGTACTTATCCAAGACTTTCCTTTTAATAGTAACATTTTCTTCTGACAACATTAGCTTGTTCCCGTTACCTTGCACATTCATTTTCTTCTTCGAGAATGCCCATTTCAAGAAAGAAAAATTCATCTGAGCACTATCATTCTCTGTACATATAAGACTGACTTCCTCAGCACTTAGAAACTTTTGTAGTAATATAATCTATTCCACACTTTTTCTCCATACTCTCAGAATTTTCTTGACTTTCAGTGATTATCACAGAGCACTGAAGTGCTTGACTTTAGCTTGACTTTCAGATCCAAATGTTTTACTGCCTTAGATCTTCTGGATCTGCAGGCTTCTAGTATTTTACATCCCACACAAGGTTAATTTGGCTGGGTTGACTCATGGGATATATGGAAAATTTTAAAAGTCAGCTCTGGCTATTCCAGTAGTCTCTCCTTGAGTTCTTTTTGCCTGATCAGAGAACAGAGAGTTAGAGGGATGTGGATTTAGTTGCCTTCCCTCAAACTGGGGTCAGGCTAATTAAGCGAATTTAAAACCCTTCTCTAATTTTTGGACTCAAGTACAAATTATCTTCTCAAATTTCATTATTGCAGGAAGTGCTACAATGCTCAGATTCTTCTAATATAGTTTCATAGTTCATTTCTTTTGACTAGTTAAACTTAACTTCATTGAGAGTATCAGGACATATGATTGTGAGAAAAGGCAATCTTCAGGTGGTCTTTCTTTTCTATGGTATCCACTTCTTGCAGATGCAAAGAGAAATTCTGTGTGTATTTTAGGTCAAGATAAGGACAGGGAGATTACTCACCAATTATTGTCAGGGCAAAACAGACTCGACTTGGGGAAATTAATTTATTGACAGTTAAAAACAGAGTAGGATAGTGAGAAATAAAAATAAAATCAAAAACACCTTTCCCCCACCCTTCCCTTTTTCCTAGGCTCAACTTCACTCCTAACTCTTCTACCGCCTCCCTCCCGAGTGGTGCAGGGCAGATGGGGAATGGGGGTTGCGGTCAGTTCATAACACTTCATCTCTGCCGCTCCTTCCTCCTCACGCTCTTCCCCTGCTTCAGCATGGGGTCCCTTCCACGAGATACAGTCCTTCATGACCTTCTCCAACATGGGTCCTTCCCACAGACTGCAGTTCTTCAAGAACTGCTCCAGTGTGGGTCTTTTCCACAGGGTGCAATCCTTCAGCATCTTACTGCTCCAGCGTGGGCTCCCCACAGGGCCACAGGTCCTGCCAGAAAACCTGCTCCTGCATGGGCTCCTCTCCACAGGCCACAGTTCCTGCCAGGAGCCTGCTCTGGCATGGGGTCTCCATGGGCTGCAGGATGGATATCTGCTCCACCATGGTCCTCCATGGGCTGCAGGGGGACAGCCTGCTTCACCATGGTCTTCACCACAGGCTGCAGGGGAATCTCTGCTCTGGCGCCTGGAGCACCTCCTCCCCCTCCTTCTTCACTGACCTTGGTGTCTGCATAGTTGTTTCTCTCACATTTTGTCACTCCTCTCTCTCCCAGCTGCTGCACAACGTTTTTTACCCTTGTAAAAATATGTTATCACAGAGATGCTACCAATGTCACTGATTGGCTCAGCTTTGGCCAGCAGTGGATCTGTGGCCTAAAATCATCTGGACTCTCTTTCAAGATATCTCAAGAGAATTTTAGCTTTGATGAATGTTTTAGCTATTCTCTCCTTCTGTTTTTTTAAAAATCTACTGACTCTCACTTCTGTCAGTAATCCCTCTTGAGCAAGGTTCCTGGAGAAGAGTCTCTTTACTCAGTTCCCAGCCTCATGTGCATAATATTGCATATGCTTCGTCAATATCCTGGCTTCCAAATTTCTGGTATCTACCAAACCAAAGCACTCAAGAATGCAAATCCCAGTACCACACTTCTCTCCATGCAATCCAAGTTTTTCCAACCACTTGAGCCAAGATGTGTCTTTATCCAATAAAACATAAATCACGACAATTTTATTATTACTTTAGGGCTCGGACATATACAGATGACTTCTGAGTTTGAGAATTAACGTAGGTACAAGGCTACAACAAAGCTCCCTATATCCATAAAGTATTGAAGAGATTAGGTTCTCACACCTAAACACAATCCTTTAAAGCTGACCCTCAGTGCAGCTAAGGTTTTATTACAGAACTGTTTCTTATGACTGCAGGATTTATAAAAATTTTAAATGACCATATAGCTATTAAATTTAAGTGGCCTTAAAGCTCTCTTTTAAATTCATTCAACTATAGTTTGATCAGTTGGGTTGGATTTTTGGAGACTGTGTTTTGGTTAAAATATAAGAAACAAACCAGTTTAAAAAAAATATTTTAAATATTAAATATTTTAATATTTTAATTCAAACTATTAAGTTTGAGCCAATAAGCCCCCCCTACTATATCACCAGTTTTCCAAGGGGGTTCTGCATCTGACAGAAAACAGAGGTCTGCCTATAAGTCATCCCTAAACAAGCCAGTCAAAAGTAAAATTCATGCTACTTAAGACTCAGTAAGCATTCTGATCAAATAAAACATTTGGTTCACAAATGTAAGTAAGTCAGATACTGTAAAGTTTTTCCTTAATATTATCCATTTACAATAAGTTGAGAGACTCATTTTTGCAAATACCTTTATAAATCTTCATGTACCAGATGAAAATGAAGGATTTATTCTACCCCATCTTTTAATTTTGCTCACCAATCTGTGAGTTATTCTTACAGGCATCATTTCAAATGCATTTGTAGAATTTATCACTCAAAGGCTTATGTAAGCCTAAATTACACTAATGAATTGACTATGAATTTGAAGCCTAATATGAGGCCAAATATTTTCTGGCTTTGTTTCTGTATCTCAGCAAATTGCTTAATTTTCTCCTCACTTAGCCATTACTGCTAAATTGTTTTGCTACTGTAAAAAATTGCAGCAAACACTGGCTTGCCCTTAGGCCTAGACTGAATGAAGTAGAAATTAGGATGCCTGCCGTGAGACTGGCAAGGTATGCAACCTGTCATCCACTAATTTTGATGAGCTGAAAGAGCAAGTGGACGATAATACGCAGCCTCTCTTTTTCAATTTTATCAAACAGTTGGTCGATTATTCCAATAGCTGGCATTTCGAATGTTTTAATAGAATTTCTCACTTAAAGACTACATATCTGATATCTGAGAGGACGCCGATTATATTCCAGCTTCAGATTTTATTTAGTTTTTTCATGAGGAGGAAGGGGTGTATGTCAGCAAGCAACTTATTCTTATTCTTATGCATGATTGCAATGCCTGACAGCAATGCTACGGTTAAAAGCCTATATTTTTGCTATCAGAGGGTGTAGGATGTTTTATCTAGAGATGTTAAAAATTCACTAACAACTGCTATTCAAGATCTGCTTCTTGGAGCTAAATTTCTCTCATTAATTAATTCAAATTAATTTTGTTCACCTGTAAACCATAGGCAAACAATTTTTTGTGGTGTTCTTCCAAAAAGACCACATTTTGCACACATTGCATTGCCAGCTTGTTCATTCAGAAGGCATAGAGGTAATTTAAGGGGTTGTTATATGTACATATTAGGTCCAAACTCAAAGCTCTTACACACCCCCTCTAAATACTAAAACACTGGCTGGACATATCCTAAATCTGGGAAAATAATCTACCACACAAATATTTTAATTTTTACCAACTTCTTCATGTGAGTTCTTCTATTAATGGTATAGGAGCTCTGTGTCAGTGCTCGCCTTTGCTCATTCTCTTGCTGTTTGTAACCTCACCATCAGAATCACAGCTATATGTGATGCAGCTACTGTCCTCCACAATTGTCAGCTACAAAACTAACCAGAATCTGGGCTCAGGCTTTGAACACAAAGTGTCAGATAGGCAGATATCTGTAAATATCTGGTTTTCCTGATGGAAAAGATTATAAACAGATTATATACTATCTCTAATAGGGAATTCACCTTCAAAAATGAAAACATTACTACATCAAAAGTAAATGGTATAGGATCACTCCTTATAGAACTCCAAGTAACACCAACAAGGCACAATTCTTACATTCTTACATATTCTAACTGGCATCACTCATTTTCTGTATCTCAATTATCCAGGTCATCATATCAATTTATTTTCCATTCTTTTCTTACTAGCATTTGAGGCCTATGACTTCATTCTCTGTGCTCTTGATCAATGGTCCGAACATTCTTTGTGTCAGTTGAACACATCACATTAGATATAGCAATCTATTTTATATCAAATTGTTTCCTTTTACTTTGCATGCATGTTGAGAGGCCCTCATGAAAATTGAGGTCTTGGAAACATACAGACAGAAGCAGATACTGTCTGTGGTGGGTTAATCTTAGCTGGCTGCCAGGTGCCAAGGTCAACCCACCACACTGTCATAAAGAACATCAGATTGGAGTAGTTTACTTTTTAAAAAAATCTTTCTTATTTGTATCTTTCTTTTTCTATTTTATTATTTACAGGAAATATTTTTTTACTATTGCATTGACTTTGCATATATTTTGAAGATCATAAATACTGAGACAATCAGGGGGTAATTTTCCCCTTCTATACTACCCTACCCCCCCCCCCCCCCCCCAAATAACAATCTGGGCTCTTGTTTCCATTTACATTAAGGAACATAAACCAACATATTGCTAAATTGGTCACAGATAACTCACAAATAGTTCTGTAGTCACACCTATGATATATTGATTCATACCAGTCCAAAAGGAGTATAAAATGCTACTAAATCAGAAGAGGAATTTTCAAACCCATTTTGTACGTTCTTTATTCCGCTAAAATGACTGTGTGCACATGCTTACTTTCTTTTAGCATCCTATCAAAAACAGCAGCAGAGATACAGCTTCATGGCACCAGCACACTTCTGCTGAAGTGTTAGCCATTGCCTTGCTTCAAGCGGTTAACAGAACTGCTTATAAGCATGTGCTTATAAGAGAGAGATGTCTAAGTAGGGTTTTTTTTACTGCAACTACTCACGACAGTTCAGTAGAAGCAAGTTGCAGACCCAGAGAAAGTCTAGCACATACTGCACTGTATTAGCAAAAGCATAGTCAGCATATCAAGGAAAGTGATTATTATCCTCTACTCAGCACTTGTGAGACCACATCTGAACACTGTGCTCAATTTTGGTTCCCCAGCACAAGACAGACATGGACATCCAGAAATAAGTCCAACCACCAAGGGAATTAGGTGGTTGGAGTGCATGACCTATAAGGAGAGGCTCAGAGAGTGGGGTTTGTTCAACCTTTGAAAGAGAATACTCAGAGGACATCTAATTGCTGTCTGCAAGTACCTAATAAGAGTATATAGCAATATTGATAGCAGGTGCATAATGACAGGACAAAAGCCAGCAGGCAGAAGTTGGAACACAGGAAATTTTCATATAAGTAAATTTTTTTCATCATGAGGGCAGTCAAATACTGGATCGGGTGCCCAGAGAGGTTGTGGAATCTCCATCCTTGAAGGTGATCAAAACTCAACTGGACACAGCCGTGAGCAACCTGCTCTAACTGGACCTGCTTCAAGCAGGAGGTTGAACTAGACACCTTCCAGAGGTCCTTTCCAACTTAAATTATTCCATGATAGGGACAACTGAGTGTAAAAGAGAAAACTTGATGGCAATTCACCTGTTAGCTTATACCATAGAGCCAATGATGCTAAAAAGCTACTATCACTACCAACTGTACCTTCATAACAATCATGTAGTGGAGTTGACTGGCAAGTGTTTGGTATATTTTAGGTAGCTCAGCATAATCTCAAAAAGCATCTCTCTGATCACCTTTGTTTTTATTCACATTTTTCTTTTGCAGAATTATATACATCATTCCTTAAGGGGCACCTCTCACCTGTCCTTTCACAGTTTACGCTCTGAATAACCCCATTTATTAATTGATCCAACTTATTATGCCAGACTAACCTATGAAAACTAGTAATTTTTCCCCTTTTCCATCAGACACTTGTGAACTAACTTCTAGGATAATTTAAAGAATAATGCAGTAAGATCATGTATCGGGTTTGCGTGGCAAGGTTTTGGTAGAAGGGGACTTGCAGGGATGGCCTCTGTGAGAAGAGATCAAGAGCTGCCCCCATGTTGGACAGAGCCAGTTCCAGCCAGCTCCAAAACAGACACACTGCTGACCAAAGCTGAGCCAATCAGTGAGGCTGGTGGTGCCTCTGCGATAACATATTTTTACAAGAGTAAAAAATGCTGCACAGCAGTGTGTGAGAGAAAGGAGTGAGAATATATGAAACAACTCCATGGTTATGTCTGTGCCGCAGCAGGTATACCTCTGAAGGGATTGTGGCCCAAGGATAAGTCCACGCTGGAGAAGGTACACCTCAAAGCATCTGTGGCTGTGGATAAGTCCATGCTGCAGCAGGCATACCTTGAAGCATCAGTGGCTATGCATGAGGTCATGCTGGAGCACCTCAAAGCGCGTGGCCATGGGTAAGGCCACGACAGAGCAGGTACACCCCTGGAGGGACTGCAACCATGGGTAAGGCCATGTTGGAGCAGGTTTACTTCTGAAGAGACTGTGGCTGTGGGTAAGGCCACGCTGGAGCAGGTGTATCGCTGAAGGCATTGTGGCCCATGGACAAGGCCACATTGGAACGGGTGCACCTCTAAGCGACTGTGGCTGTGGATAAGTCTATGCCGCAGCAGGTATACCCCTGGAGAGACTGTGGCTCACAGATAAGGCTCCACTTGGAGCGGGTACTCCCCTAAGGGACTGCAGTCTGTGGATAAATCCAAGCCAGAGCAGGGGTAAGGGGAGGAGTTCATTGCAATGTTAAACCCGATGGTCTGGTCCAAAGGGGCCAGGGGTGGAGATTGTAATGGAAATACCTTTAAACTGTTGTAACCCAGGATTTGAGTTGCATGTTATGGGAATTACTATAGCAAGAACCCCTTATTGCTAGCCAGGCTAGGAGCAAGGGGAGGAGTTCATTGCAATGTTAAACCCTATAACCTGGCCCAAAGGGAACAGGGGTGGAGATTGTAATGGAAATACCTTTAAATTGTTGTAACCCATGATCTGAGTTGCATGTTACAGGAATTACCATAGCAGGAACCACCTGAACCAATGGAGGAGAAGCCTTACAAGAAGCAGTGCAGTGCAGCAGTGACCCAACCTGAGCTGGCTTTGGTGCCCAATAACTCCACGCAACACACCACCTCTCCTGTCCTGAGTGACCACCATCACAGATGGAGCCCAAAGTCATGGACTAAATGAACTCAACGGACATTTTACAGACATTTCACAGAGGTGGTCCATAGACTAAGGGAATGATACCTGTGTATTGTATCAAAGGATGGGAAGGGGGGTGGTGGTTAATGAGGATGTATTGGATAGTGTGAGACCTTAGCATGACGTAAATGGTATGGAATAAGGGGTGGAGAACGTACTCGTTTTGGCTGGGATAGAGTTAATGGTCTTCATAGTAGCTAGTATGGGGATATGTTTTGGATTTGTGCTGAAAACAGTGTTGATAATTCAGGGATGTTTTAGTTACTGCTGAGCAGTGCTTACACAGAGTCAAGGCCTTTTCTGCTTCTCACACCACCCCACCAGCAAGCAGGCTGGGGGTGCACAAGAAGTTGGGAGGGGACACAGCTGGGACAGCTGACCCCAACTGACCAAAGGGATATTCCACACCATATGATTTCATGCTCAGCATATAAAGCTGGGGGAAGAAGGAGGAAGGGGGGGACGTTCGGAGTGATGGCGTTTGTCTTCCCAAGTAACCGTTATGCATGATGGAGCCCTGCTTTCCTGGGGATGGCTGAACACCTGCCTGCCGATGGGAAGGAGTGAATGAATTCCTTGCTTTGCTTTGCTTGCGTGCGCGGCTTTTGCTTTCCCTATTAAACTGTCTTTATCTCAACCCATGAGTTTTCTCACTTTTACTCTTCCGATTCTCTCCCCCATCCCACTGTGAGGGGAGTGAGCGAGCGGCTGTGTGGTGCTTAGTTGCTGGCTGGGGTTAAACCATAACAGTGACTTGTATTCTTTTACATGTTTTGAGTCTAGATTATGATTGTTATATTGATACTGCAAGCCAAGTATTAAGATTTGACCCAATCTGCAGAGAGTCCACGTGATTAGGAACCATAAGCTAAGCTGTGCTATAAAATTCTGTGCTACACTATTTTAAAATTGTGCTACACTGATTCTGCTACTCTGATCATAAAATTCTATTAAAAAAAAAAAAGTTTTAATTGCAACTACAACTTAGTGCCATCATCATTCTGCCCAGGATCCCCAAAAGAACTTGTCTGTCCCCATGTCAGGTGACAATTGGGAACCCAAAATAACCATACTCTGCAATCCTTACTCAAGCAAAAGCATACAGTAACCAGTGTAAAACAAAGTCACAACTAGTTTAAATATACCTGAAGATAGATCTTCTGAACCACATAGATTTAGAATTATTTATTTTTACCTGCAGTATAACAGGACAGGGGGTGGCATTAAGAATTTCTGCATTGAGACCTAATGAAAATGAAGACATCTACTGATTCTCACTCATCTGCTCCTATTAGAATTAAAATGCACCTTCCATGATTCTCAGCACTTCTGAAAAATCTTGCTAAATAGGCAGGTGCATCATTATTATTGTTATTTCTTCACAATCGAGGTTGAGATATCTATGATGGTAGGTCCTATAGGACCTACATATAAAGAGATTCCACTCCCAAAGTTCTACATAATCGAAAATATATGAGACAGATGGTCAGGCAACAAAGAGAAGTATAGGGAGAGATGAAGTGATATATTGAAAAGATTAAAGGGCTGGAAATACCAGTCTGCATTAGATCACACTGCAGCTCCATGGAGTTTTAAATAGATGTCTCCTAGTGTTTCATTTCTAAAATCATAATAGGTGTCTAAATAAACAGCGCAATTTTAAAAATTGCTAAGGGCACACCAGATTCCACTAAATTCAGTGAAGTTTTTTCAGTAATTTCTATAGGAGTAAGTTGAAACCCTAAATGGTTTAATGATTAATCCTTCACCACTGAACCCAATGAGAAGTTTGCTATTCAACTGAATAAAAACAGGAATAGAAAGTATTTCACACTTATAGACAGGAAATGCTTTTTCCAATAAATTTTCTTGAGTTGGATAATATAATTGCATAAAAATTGGCTCATCCAGACTAGTCTGTACATATCTTATATGGTATCTAATCCTTAGATCATCACAGTTACAGGACATGAGGCATGAAATATTTGTAGGGAACAATAATATCTTTTATTGGAACAAGGATAAAGTTCAGGGGGAAAGATGGGGTCACATAAGCCTTTATCTTCTAGTTATTGGTGAGTTTTGGTTGCCTACATGCACCACTGATAATCATTTATAGATTCATGTATATTCACTTATTTGTCATTGATTTGAAATAAATTATTGCTTTTGGGAACACCTGCAATCCTAAGAGTATTCTTTGACGGCAGGAGTAGAAATTCCCATCTGAAATATATGGATTCCAGAGATTCCTTCGAAAGTGGAAACACACAAACCACTTCTAAGAGGTTTCTTCACCTCTAAGAATCTATTGAAAATGTATATATGCATACATTTTTAAAGTTTCACTTGCAAAAACAGGTATATTCTAAATAGAATCCTCAATAATATATGTTTTCTTTTACAGTGGAGAAAGTTCTCCTCTCAAGTACACAAGGATTACCCCAAAGGTTTAAGAGAAACTCTCTAAGCAAAATATGTTTGGCTTGCATGAAACATGAAGTAAAATTTACTGAGTCATTTTACTTCCATGCAAATTTTATCACCTAGTAATGACTCTACAGAGATATGAGCCCACACATCAAAACTTCAACTCTTAGGTAAACCAAAAGACCTTTTTATATACAATATAACTATAATATGAATACAATATAAATTAAATGCCATATATATGTATGTACAACATAAATACAGTGTATATTAAAAGTGACAGGCACAATGACTTCCAAGACACTTAAAAAATTAGCTCTTCTTCCCTCCCTCCCACTGACAAAGATGTCCTATATTAGACTACTGTTTTGCTTTTAAGTGCACATGATAATTTTTGGTCTTATGTATATGTATGGATCTCTCTCCCTGACATTCCTGTCTGTCTATCCAAAGGTAGAATTTGGTCCATGATATCCGGTTATCACATCACATGCAACTGTAATATTAGCATCTTCGAACTCCTTGCAGCATCTTTGCATGAAGGAGTGGGGGGAAGCTGAAAAGTATCAAAAGCAAATATCAATCTGGATTTTCTCTGGTAAATCCAAATCAGAAGTTTCAATATATAATCTTCAAGCTTTAAATAAATAAATAAATAAATAAATAAAAAGCATACCAATTTCATCATTTCCTCTTGTGTGTTTACTAAATTTTAGTTGGATGAAGAGAGCGAACAATGAAACTCTGATAAGGTGGGATCTCCACTTCATTTAGCTTGATAATATAACCTCAGCTCAGCTCCACCTTAGAAAACTGTTTCTGCTTCACAGATTTACCTTGTGGTGGTAAGAATTCATATTCAATGGGTACATACTGCCATCTAAAGGCCAGTGTTTGTACTTTTCTAGATCATTTGTGTTCGTTTCTACTGATGCTCCTAGCCATATCAAAACTTGAAATTTGTAAAAACAGAAAGTTGAAATTTTGCAAGAAAATACAAGGAAAATTATATCTGATATTCAAATGGAAAGATGACACCAGTTCAGGCACTTCAGCCCTTTCAAGAACAGCTATATTTCTGAGTAGAGACTTGATGTGACTAACCAGCCCAGCAGCTGCCTCTTGCTAAGCCTGATGTACACATTTTAAATTGAGCCTTTCTGATCAGATAACTCACTGAAACATTACTGAAGTGTAAGATCAAGACCTTACCCTAACCAAGGCTGTCACTAAGGCAGCAAAAAAATAAATGGAAGCCAGAACTACATTTCACAAATCAGAATAAAATATTACAACTTTATACACCACGTGGATAATAGCAGGGTATTCTTCCATGAAAACAGATTATTTTGCCTCTCTAAGCAAATTATTTCCTTTATAAATTGTCATTAAGGGAATACAATAATTTATATTGAATATACTGTTCTCTGGAGCTCTGGTTTTAGCTCTCCTGTGAAATTTTTATATTAAATTTATTCATACTGATCTTCATTAAGAAAATTAAGGAGGAGATGACCATATTCTGGTTCCCAGTAACCTCTCTCCTTCAAAGAAGCACAAGTATATCACACTTCAGGTTTTCTACTGGATGAACACAGCTAACAGTTTTCTTCTTCAGAGCGTAGCTAACAGAGGAAGCCAACAGATGCAGCAGTTTGCACAGCACTCTGGATTCTGCTTTGGGAGAATGCCACCTTCACCTCAGTCTTTACTAGCAAGACCAGCCTTCAGAAATCCCAGGCCCCTGAGACCAGAGGGACAGTCTGGAGCAAAGAAAATGCACCCTTGGTGGAAGAGAATCAGGTCAGGGAATACTTAAGCAAACTAGACATACATAAGTCCATGGGCCCTGATGGGATGCACCCATGAGTACTGAAGGAGCTGGTTAATCATAGAATCGTTAAGGTTGGACCCTTAAGATCATCGAGTCCAACCGTTAACCTAACACTGCCAAGTCCACCACTAAACCATGTCCCTAAGCACCACGTCTACACGTCTTTTAAATACCTCCAGGGATGGGGACTCAACCACTTCCCTGGGCAGCCTGTTCCAGTGCCCGACTACCCTTTCGGTGAAGAAGTTTTTCCTAATATCCAACCTAAACTTCCCCTGGCGCAGCTTGCGGCCATTTCCTCTCGTCCTATCGCTTGTTACTAGGGAAAAGAGACTGACCCCCACCTCACTAGAACCTCCTTTCACGTAGTTGTAGAGAGCAATAAGGTCTCCCCTCAGCCTCCTCTTCTCCAGACTAAACAACCCCAGCTCCCTCAGCCGCTCCTCATAAGACTTGTGCTCTAGACCCTTCACCAACTTCGTTGCCCTTCTCTGGACGCGCTCCAGCACCTCGATGTCCTTCTTGTAGTGAGGGGCCCAAAACTGAACACAGTACTCGAGGTTCGGCCTCACCAATGCCGAGTACAGGGGCACTATCACCTCCCTGGTCCTGCTGGCCACACTATTCCTGATACAAGCCAGGATGCCATTGGCCGCCTTGGCCACCTGAGCACACTGCTGGCTCATGTTCAGGCGGCTGTCAACCAACACCCCCAGGTCCTTTTCTGCCAGGCAGCTCTCCAGGCACTCCTCCCCCAGCCTGTAGCGTTGCATGGGGTTGCTGTGACCCAAGTGCAGGTCCCGGCACTTAGCCTTGTTGAATCTCATACAGTTGGCCCCGGCCCAACGATCCAGCCTGTCCAGGTCCCTCTGCAGGGCCTTCCTACCCTCTAGCAGATCGACACTTCCACCCAACTTGGTGTCATCTGCAAACTTACTGAGGGTGCACTCAATCCTCTCATCCAGATCATCAATGAAGATAGTGAACAGGACCGGCCCCAACACTGAGCCCTGGGGAACACCACTCGTGACTGGCCACCAACTGGATTTGATTCCATTCACCACCACTCTCTGGGCTCGGCCCTCCAGCCAGTTTTTAACCCAGCGTAGAGTGCACTCAATGCAAGGCCACTCTTGATAATCTTTGAATGATCATGGTGACTGAGTGTGACAGATACACCTGACCCCTAGCCGTACTTTGGTTCAGGCTAACTAAGGAGCAACAGGCCTCACACCATGTGGTGAACCTGCGAGCTGGAAAGCTCCTGGCTCACGCACAAGGGAGTGAAGGTGCCTCAGAAAAATATTTTGAAAGGTGGTTTCGAAATGCAAAAATGCAAGATAACCAAAGTACAGAACAAGATACCAGAGCTAAAACAAAGACATCTATCTTGTCTATGCTATTGACTAGCAGCCAACTACTACACTCTATAAATATTACCATCAGGATAGGCCCAATTGGAGCTCTCCCTGAATTGCAACTGGACTGCACAGCAAGTGACCCTCCCCTTGAGCAGGAACGCCTCTCAAGGTTTGAGATTCCTTACCTAAGACTAAGAGATCCTTCCTTACCCAAGGCGGAGAGATCCCTTACCTGCAACAGATCCTCAGTAAGTGACTGATAGCATGCTGAATTAATACTAATGAAATATTACTAATCCATGTAGCTACTCAATATTATTATAAACATTGTATACATAATTCCATTAGGCATAAACCATTGTCCGAGACTAAGATTGGACCTAGCTGCACCTAGGCTCCATAAGGAGTTTAGAAATCAAGGGGATACACTCTGAACCTCGTGACTCAACAGGAGGATCTTCCTTACTCTTTGTGTCTCCAGTCTCCATGTGAATCATTCTAACTCGATTCTAACTCAATTTTCCTTTGTATGTTTCTTCCATGCAGTAATTAATAAGGTGAACCTTGCCATCAAACATTATTGAACCTTGTCAAACCACTGTTAAACTTTTTGTTAAATCCCATTGAATTTATTGAACTCTGTCAAATTATTATTTTACCTCAATAAAACATACTGCTGCTTCTCTCTTTTGAGTGAGGTACATTCCACTCATCCACGACACTGGGAGAGGTGCCCAAGGACTGGAGGAAAGCAAATGTCACTCCTATCTTCAAGGAGGAGGACCCAGGGAACTACAAGCCGGTCAACCTCCCTCCCTGGGAAGGTGATGGAGCAGCTAGTCCTGGGAACCGTTTCCAGGCACATGAAGGACAAGAAGGTCATCAGGAGTAGTCAGCATGGCTTCACCAAGGAAAGTCATATTTGACCAATGATAAACTTCTGTGATGAAATGACTGGCCTGATAGATGAGGGGAGAGCAGTGGATACTGTCTACCTGGACTTCAGGAAGGCTTTGGACACTGTCTCCCATAAGATCCTAGTGAGGTAGATTGAAAACTGGCTGAATGGCCAGGCCCAGAGGGTGGTGATCAGTGGCACAGTCTAGTTGGAGGCCAGTAACTAGCAATGTAGCCCAGGGGTCAATACTGTGTCTAGTCCTGTTTAACATCTTCTTTAATGATCTGGATGATGGGGCAGAGGGTATCCTCAGCAAGTTTGCAATGACTCAAAACTAGGAGGACTGGCTGATATGCCAGAGGGTCGTGCTACCATCCAAAGGGACCTTGACAGTCTGGAGAAATAGACTGACAGGAACCTCATACAGTTCAACAAGGGGAAGTGCAAAGCCTTGCACCTGAGAACAACCCCAGGCATCAATATATGCTGGAGCCTGCCCATCTGGAAAGCTTTGCAGAAACCTGTGGGTCCTGGTGGACGAGCTGAATACGAGCCAGCAATTTGCCCTTGCTGCAAAGAAGGCTAATGGTATCCTGGGCTGCATTAGGAGGAGTGTTGCTGGCACGTCAAGGGAGGTGATCCTTTCCCTCTACTCAGCACTGGTGAGGCCACACCTGGAGTCCTGTGTCCAGTTCTGGGCCCCTCAGTATGAGAGACATGGACATACTGGAGAGAGTCCAATGAAGGGCCACAAAGACGATTAAAGGACTGGAGCATCTCTCCTATGAGGAAACACAGAGAGCTGCAACTGTTTAGCCTAGAGAAGAGAAGGCTCAGGAGGGAATCTTATCAATGTATATAAATACCTGAAGGGAAGGCAGAAAGAGGATGGAGTCAGGATTTTCTCAGTGGTGCCCAGTGACAGGACCAGAGGCAACGGGCACAAAACCACAGGAGTTTCCTTCTGAACATCAGGAAACACATTTTTACTGTGAGGGTGTCATGGTTTAACCCCAGCCAGCAACTAAGCACCACACAGCCGCTCGCTCACTCCCCCCCAGTGGGAGAGAGGAGAGAATCGGAAGAGTAAAAGTGAGAAAACTCATGGGTTGAGATAAAGACAGTTTAATAGGGAAAGCAAAAGCCGCGCGCACAAGCAAAGCAAAGCAAGGAATTCATTCACTACTTCCCAGCGGCAGGCAGGTGTTCAGCCATCCCCAGGAAAGCAGGGCTCCATCATGCGTAACGGTTACTTGGGAAGACAAACGCCATCTCTCCGAACGTCCCCCCTTTCCTTCTTCTTCCCCCAGCTTATATACTGAGCATGATGTCATATGGTATGGAATAGCCCTTTGGCCAGTCTGGGTCAGCTGTCCTGGCTATGCCCCCTCCCAGCTTCTTGTGCACCTGGCAGAGCATGGGAAGCTGAAAAGTCCTTGACTAGTGTAAACTCTGCTCAGCAAGAACCAAAATATCAGTGTGTTATCAACATTATTCTCATCCTAAATCCAAAACATAGCACTATACCAGCTACTAAGAAGAAAATTAACTCTATCCCAGCTGAAACCAGGACAGAGGGTGACTGAGCACTGGCACAGGTTTCCCAGTGAGGTTGTGGAGTCTCCATCCTTGGAGATGCTCAAAAAAAACCACCTGGACATGTTCCTGGGCAACTGACTCTAGGTGGTCCTGCTTGACCAGGGGGCATTGGACCAGATGACCTCCATAGGTTCCCTTCCAACCTCAACCATTCTGTGATTCTGTGTGAAAATGTAATTTATTGCCAATTAAAATAGATTTGGATGGTGAGAAACAATGACAATAACTAAAACATCTTCCCCCCCACTCTCCCCCTTTTCCCAGGCTCAACTTCACTCCTTCATTCCCAACTCCTCTACCTCTGTGACCGGTACTCTGCTCCTGACACCTGGTACAGCACTGTTGCCAGGATATAGTGACACCTGTTACGGAACAGGTTAGTATAACAGCACATGAGAGATTCTGGATGGCAAAACCTGTGATCCCCTGGTGGTCAGGGATGCCTCCTGTGACTGTTCACTCGACTCCTGCTCAGATTTTGGCTAACACACAGCTCATGCTAAGTCCTGATGTATGCTGGGAGTAGCACCATTAGGTCAAAGTGAGAGCAACACATATGCAGGACAATGGACAGAAAGAGACAAAGATCATTATACAACTATTACCACTATTGGCTTGCTGTCTCCTGCAGCCAAAATTCTTGCATATTAATTGTCTGGCAGCCTCTTCAGAATCCACTAACTTATGGAAATGGTAAAGACCAAACTCCCAAACTGAGAGGTATAAATACATTGGCTTATCCAAAAGCAGATCCAACAGCAGCTGGACTGCTAAGGCCTTCGTGCTTCCTGGTGTGATACAGGGGACATCTGCACTGTGACAGAGGGGTAAGGGAGAACACCCTCACCATCAGCTAGAGTACCGTGACACCACCTCTGTCGTTCTTCTTCCTCCGAGGACTGACTCGTGTACTTTTAAAGAGTCTAGATTACGATTATTGTATTGCACACTGATTATTAAGAATTTGACTCGATCTGCAGAGGGTTCAGGTGACTGAAGTCTAGGTAACTGAAATTTTAGGTAATAGGAAAGCTATGCTAATTGCTAGAAATTCTGTGTAACAATAAGCTATGCTGACTGCTAAAACCTTTATATAATAATAAAGCTCTAATTATAACTACAACCCTGTGGCCAGTTCTCATTCTACCAAGGATCATTAAAAGAATGTGCCTGTCCCAGTAGCGTCAGGTGACAACCTCCCTCTCCACACAGCACATGGGTGACAGGGAATGGGGGGTTGCAGTCAGTACATAACACATAACAGTTCCTCTCTGACACTCCTTCCTCCTCACACTTTTCCCCTGCCCCAGCATGGGTCCTCTCCACAGGCTGCAGTTCTTCAAGAAAAACCCGCTCCAGTGTCAATTCTCCATGGACCACAGTTCCTGTCAGGAGAACGTGCTCCTGCATGGGGTCCTCTCCATGGGCCACAGTTCCTTCAGGAAATATCTACCTGCTCTGGCATAGGGTCCTCCACAGGCTGCAGTATAGATATCTGTTCCGGTATGGTCCTCCATGGGCTGCAGGGAAATACCTGCTCCACTGTGGTCTTCTCCACGGGCTGCAGGGGAATATGTGCTCCATCACCTGGAGCACCTCCTCCCCCTCTGTCCTTTGTGTTCGCAGAATAGTTTCTCACACTTTTTTCCCCTCACCCCTCACACTGCTGTGCAGCATTTTACCATTTCTTAAATACGTTTTCACAGAGGCACCACCAACTTTGCTGTCTCCTACTACTTGAAATGGTGGTGGTGGGACTGTTTCAGGGAAAACAGAGCCAGATTCTTCTCAGAGGCACACAAAGAAAGGACAAGAGGCACTGTCACAGGTTGCAACATGGGAAATTCCCATTGGACAAAAAGAAATAATGCTTCACTACAAGGATGATCAGTCACTGGGACAGGCTGCCTAGAGATTGTAATCTCCATCCTTAGAGACTTGAAAACTCAACCAAACAAGGCCCTGAGCAACCTGATCTAATGCTGAAGTTAGCCCTGTATTGAGCAAGTCACTGCACCAGACACCTCCAGAGGTCCTATTTTTTTCTACTGTTCTAAATAACAGTAAATATATTATGTATTTACTTTAGAACTTTACTTGTTCTATTAAGGTGTTTCTGGCATCCCGGATTTCTTGGAACAGGTTGGGATCATCAGCCTCCAGCAGTGGCTTTTGCTCAAAATTTTTTCCATCGTCCAAATCAGAAGTAGGTTTCCAAATTATTTGTTCCTTAGTCACAACATCAGCCAGTCCTCTGAAGGTCTTAGCTTCCCCAATGGGCAACTGCAAATACAATGGAGATTTTAGCTGCAAAAAAATCAAGAAAGGAGTTCCATTCAAAAGAAAGCAGATAATCATTTAATTTCTAAGCTTACCTGTAAAAGCAAAGGTTTTGTCTTCAACTTTTGTTTGATACTCTCAACAGCATATGTAAAACTATATTAAAACAACAGATACTAAGTTACACAAAACTCAATGATATAGTAAAATAGGTTTCCCATTCCTTATTTACTGCAAAAATTACTCCTACAATTATACAAAAATATGCATCTGCATAATCAAAGATGTATATAATAAGTATTCACATAATTGGCTTGCTCTATGCTTAACAGAACAACTTTAACTTGATTAGACACATTCTCTTACAAAGTTTTTAGCAATGATTAAAACTGTCTAAATACCTTGCCCTGTTTTTGTCCATCTTGTTCAAAAAGCAAATTTGTGGTACCTGACGTTTGTCCATTTGTCTCCACACTGTCAGAGTTTGGGCCTAAAGCAAAAGAAAATGGAAACATTAGTGCCGATAACTGAACTATACACTCCCCAATACTGCTGAGGGACAGAGTTCAGAGTACAGAAGGCAACTGTGCTGAATGTGTTGTGACAATCCCATATCTATCAACATAGATTAACTCCACAAGCAGCTTTGTCTCACCTCTTCTCTCAGCTGTCATCGTTCCCCCTCCTCCACTAAGTGCACACACAGGCCTACGGGCAACGAAACATGAAGACTAAGAATTACAGGGGATATATACAGAAAGAACTCAGTAATGTAGAGACTTAAGACTTTATTGCCAAGATACTTAAGCACACATAGCAAGTATTTTTGTGGCTACACATATAACACTAAAAACTACTGTTGTTTTGCTAATAATTTGTGTACTGCTGAGCCATTTCTGATACTCATTTTTATTTGAAAGTTAAAACTGGTATATATGAAAAACAGTTCAGATTCAGAAATAGTCTCTTACCAATACATGGAAAGAATTTCCTACACGTTTTTAAGAAAAAAAACACAAGCAGCTCTAATTGTTTTGTTGTTGGGGGTGGGGGATATTACTCAGTTGAGGTTCATATACCTAATGCTTTCCAATAGCATGTTAAACAACGTGACTCATTGATCAACAGTTCTCTCATCCCTCATCTAGGAAAAAGGGATGTCCTGTGGAACACAGTGATTCCACAACATGTAACTTTTCTACAGGATTGAACTACTCAAGCATCTCATGCTATCTCAAGCATCTCAGCTCATGTCAAATTCCAGCCTGCCTCCACCTTTTATGCACTATGCCCCAAAGGGCATGTTAAATAAGCCACTGGGGAGGGAGAAATTCTGGCTGAAAATGACTCGTTTTCTACATGAAATCTGAAAACAAGAAATGAACAGATATTCATTTCTTTCCACTGGTGGAGCTAGTCAGAAGCATTCATCTCAATCAATGTTTGTAAAGCACAGCAACAAAACAACAACAACAAAAAAACCCCAGACTTGAATGGGAATCCCACTTATTTGCCCCTTATTACCATGAAAATCCCTGTGGGCCACAGGACTTGAAATTAAATGCTCAGTTTCCTGAAGCCAAATTTTGATCAAAGCATCAAAAGAGATAATACAGCAACATCTCTGTATTATTATTATTATTTCAGTCTGATTTAAGTCATTAGACAGAAAAAGCCTACCAGTTATTTTTACCTCAACACCAGCTGAAGCATCAAACACCGCTACTGCTCCATCCAGGACTCTCAAGTAACACTCAACTTCCACTGTAAAGTCCACATGATCTAAAAAACAATCTTCCTTTTATACCGTCATAATTCAAACAGGCAACACCAACAGGCCATTACAATTATTTTATTTTTTCTTTTTTTTTTTTTTTTTTTTAATCATGTCAAAACAACCCTGTCTTCACTTTCAGAGAAATACACTCATCAGGCCTTGAAACACACAAGTTGTTACATTGCAATCCCAGAACTAAGAGCAATTTATCGTGGAAATATCTGAGCTCACTTTAAACAAGCTGGATTAGGCACCAGCAAACAATAATTGGCCAAAGCTGAACAGAGCTCAATATAGGCCTTTTTATTGCAACAATTCAACCAATTAAATATTGCATCATATTTCAAACTAAGACTTACGTTCTATGACACCCCACCTCATCTACTCTCTCCTAATAATGCGAGTACTGCTAAAGCATAGTACCTGGGGTGTCAATCAGATTGATTCTGTAGTCTTTCCAGTCAAACATAACAGCAGCAGACTGAATGGTAATAGCATGTTCTCGCTCTCATACCATAAAAATCTGTCACTGTGTCCCCTCATCAACATCTGTGAACAGGAAGCAGGATTACAGTTGGGTATGTAAATAATTAAAAAGCTGAAGTTGTCTTGCAATAAAGATGCTGAGAGAGATTTGGAAATACTGTCCCTTTTGTATATGTATAAGCTATGAAAACTAGCCTTTTTCAGAAAAATATGTCAGCTAATTTACTCAGGCTCCCTTTCTAGGGAACAAATGCTCTGTAAGTCAAAGACAAGCAATTCCAACAACCTTTTTTGTTGTTCTTAATCCTAGGTAACACTGCAAGAAACTTAAAAACTAAAGCAAAGTCCAAAATCATGAACAAACTACAGTTAAAAAACCTGGCTGCACTCATTGTATGGAATCCGACTGACACTTTAAAATTTAGTAATTAAAAGTTAATTAAGTTAAAACTAAACTTAAGTTAAAAAACCTCAAACAAGTAAGAGGTTTAGTTTTATTAAAAATTAAAAAAAAAAAAAAAACGCAAACAAAAAGAGAAGCAGTTCCACATTTTCAAACAAACAGGCCACCAAGTTCAACTGCTCCACAAACCTAACATCTTCTAACATTCTCATATACAATAGAGAACAGGGAATTAAATTTAAAAGGTCAAAAGGTAGCACAAATGGAGGCTGCTGTGACCCTTTCAATCTTGAAGATTTTTGTGAGAGTTGTTGAAGCAAGGAATTCTTCCTGTGTTATGGCTTTCAAAAGAAATGGTTACTTCTTGTTAATCTGGTTTCTTTACAGGTCAAAAGAGAACTGAAGAAACAGCTTTACCAGAACAGCCAATGAACAATATGTAAAACAAGGAGAACCTCTAGTTAAATGTTAAATAAATCATAATGCACTAAAAGTAAAAGAAAAATATTAATCTATGATCTCTCAAAGTACAACTGCCTTAGAATATAATGTAAAGTGCATTAGAATTTCATTATATTGCAGAACAACTTTGAAACAACTGGCTTCTACACTAAGTATTCTACCAGCAACCTCTAACTGCATTGTATGTTATTGTATACTATTAAATCTCTCAAAGCTACTGAAATACAAAAAGTATTTCTAACCACCAAGTGTTCTTATGTATCCAGAATAATACAGCATTCTCTCTGTCATCGTAGTTTTCCCTACATCAAAGTGGGCCATAATGCCAATGTTACGGATTCTGCATAAAGCAAAAATATTGCCTTTACTGCAAGTAATTTTTTTTATTCAGTGATGTTATTTGCATAAACAATTAATATTCACTGAGAACAGCACACCAGATGAATAACATTTTTCCTCTGTTGCATAACCGATACAGCGTACATTCTGATACTGAATTATGTTAGTACTGAAATGGTGGATTTTCTTCATATCGGTAGTACTCAAAAGTTTTGGAAGAGGTTTCCACGCTTCAGTTCTGGGGAAAGCCACTTCTTGGCCTCATTCTGCACCCATCTGCCCTCCCCGCAGACAAAAACAGCCCCTCCACCCTCTCGTCCATCCCAATCCCTAACCCCTGGTGCCTGAAACAATCCATTGCACATACACCCTTTATGCCCCAAATCTAGCATCCAAGTTCCCACAAAGTTGTCCTTGATTCCGTTCAGCCAAATCTTCCTTTCTGAAGTGCTTCACCCAGAGGCTTCCAAAACTGCTTCACTGGCTTTGCGCATCACAGGCTTGTGATCAGCCCCCATATTCACCATTAATCCTAGCTGAATTTGCCCTCAGGACATAGGTAGTCTTCCAAGGGAACTTCACCCCCATGCCATTCCTTTGGCAGCTCAGCCCCTAATTATCTTGCCCTTGTTACTAAGGCCCTCATCTAACACAGCTGAGAGCCCTGCCCATGGTGGTGGTCTAGTTGCCAAGACATTCCTTCCCCCTCGTTCAGCTCCCAGCAACCACCATGGATTTAGAGCTTCCCTAAGAGGCCAATTTTGGGTCTGATGATGTAAATGAGAGACTTGCATTTTATCAGTCCGAGACCTCTCTTGACACCAACAACTATTCTATATTGAAATGTCAGAAGGGTAAAAGTAAGGAAGTACTAACTTAAATTTAGAGCATGCACATAAACTATGCACGTGATGGGCATAGTAACAACCCATGACTTTTTATCACATCAATTTGTCACAATGACTTTTTCATCACATCAATTGCTCTGACTGACAGTTACATCTGAAAAATAAGCTAGCATGATGTACCTGGATATATGAGGATTAATGACAGAATGTAGAGACTTAACATCTCCTGGAGACAAACAAAACAAAACAACAATTTGTCAGACTGATCCCAATGAAGAAATGATAGATTTTAACAAAATTAAATATATTTAAGAAAACTCCTAAAAAGCTTATCCAAAAAAAGATTCAGAGCCACAACTCATGACAATCTGTAATCCCTATCACCTCAAATTTCTAAAGATATGTACTTCATTTTCAATATATCTCTCTCAAAAAAAGAGAGAAACTCTTCAAAACAGCTGTAATTTAGAAACAATAGGAAAAAGCCATCACAGAAAAGTATCATCAGCACAGTAAAATCTTACTCTGCAGAAGCAATAACAAAACATGCCACAGTTCAAGACAACTGTGATGCTGACATTCATCTGAAATCTGAACTGGCTATTAAATAACAAATTTCAAAAGTAATTTCTCCTTTAAGTACTGAAGCTAGACAGCATAATTCTTGGGGAGAAAATGTAAACTGACCTAGGTTAAGGAAACATGGGACTGAGGAGTTTTAAATTCTTATTTTCTTGAAAGATATTTCCTCTCTCACACCCTATTTAGTTGGAAAATAAGCTGCTAAACTAAAGTTTAATGAAATTAATATATAATTCAGTTACTCAAGCCATTTAAGTTGTGTTTCAGGAACTCACTTTCCTAGTACTTTAGTTTATCTTTGATAGGCCAAACAGAATTCAACAATATTTAAACTAATATTCCTTCACCATCTACAGATCATCTCTTTCATCAGAGAAGCATTAAAGAGGCATCTTATAGGTTAACATCTCGATAAGGAGAAAGACTGATCTTACAAGAAGCAAGGTAGCAGGCTGGAAATTCACCAACACCCCCCACCCACTCCACCCCCCCACCCCCCCCAATAAAAACTCCAACTAACATTGCCTTTTTCCCCTCCAGTTTCTAAAATAACCCACAAAATAACACATTAGCATGTTCAAGATTTCTTGCTTGTCCAAGTCCCAATATCTTCTTGTATAAGGAATGAACCTCTGCCTCTACGTGACACACTGAGGCATTCAGCACAGCAAAACTGGGGATAATACAGTAGGCAGCAGGGGCATTGCATAGACAAGTACACAGAAACAGTAATATGTAGCAACAGAGACTGTATTGACATTAGCAACTAAGAAGAGTAAGTCTTCTTCTCAGGTACATGAGTGCAGGTTAAAGACTTTTGCTAACACACATAGTGCTGAATCCCATTAATGATTTTTTTTTTTTTTTTTAAAGGAAGGTGGTTACCCACCAATTACCAATATTTTCTTCCTATCTCCATCTTGATCGAAAGCATCATGGAAAAAGCAGCCCTGACTCCCATCACTACCTTATGTCAATCGATTTCCACTTAATCTCAGTGCAGCTACTCAAAACCAAGCAAAAATTCCTTTTAATTGAAATTTTGTTTTCCAAGTACCTTATTCTTCTTATTCTCTTTTATCCTGAGTCTGAAAAGAAAATACATTAATGATAACTTAAAACTTCTTTCTATTTAATCAGATTCCTGTCTTTTTCCCCTTGTCCAACATGCTGGCTATCATCAGTTACTTGATAACCAGTTAATACTTCAGGCAACTGGACAGGGGTTCCAGCATGCTTCACAGCTGATCTGACTTCTTATACATCTATATCTTTTCTTTTTCTTATTTCCTAAAGGCTTTATACCATACAGCTACCAAGAAAACAGCAGCAGTACAAAACACTTCAGTCCTTGAACCTTTTAACTGCTCTGTTTGCACTTCATACACCAAATTCTATAAATAGTGACCTAAAAAATACAATAAAACACAATTCAGAAAGTATTCTTACTCATTTTTAGAGTAATCCCTACTATTAAGAAAATAATTTAAACTTATACCTGGTGGAGAACTGTAGTTTCTTAGACTGCAGTTTTGCTGTGTCACACTTATGACTCCCATTTTTGTCTTCCTGAAATATACATGCTTAAAAGGGGGAAAAAAAAATCATATAAGAAAAGTTTTCATTATAAATAATTACTTTGTAAGTATATTTTTGCCAGTTACAGAAAAATAAACTCAAAAAATATCTGCAGGAACTGATACTGTTGTTAGATAATTATATAAGCTCAAAATACCAGCTATTTGGAAGCAGAAGCATGACGATGGTAGCACTGAGGTTTAAACCAAGTCCAATCCCAATATTACTTGGGAAGTCCAGTAAAAATCTATGATAGCATCAAAACAAGTTGTCAGTAACCACAATATTTTAAATGCATCTAAATAGTCATGTAAATAATATAAATTTAACAATGAAAGATGTTAGGCAATCAAAATCACAGGTAACTAAAAAAGTTTACAGAAAAATTACAAACCCAACTTCCATGTTCTGACTTACGTGAAGCCCAATTCCAACATGAAATTATGCATTCTGTTTGGATACAAATTTTTAAACTAAAGAAAAAAAAATGTTTACTCGGAGTAACCCGAGTATTTCTTTTGCTCACAGATAAAGTACCAAAATTTGGGAAAAATTTTACCTCATTGCACAAACTTGATAACCTCAATGTGTTCACTGAAAATTTCCTCATAATTCTCAACATTCTGGCTCCTGTCTCTAAAGCTGTTCCCTGCCAAGATAAGTAAACATTGTACAAAATGTTTATGACAGAAAGCAGGTAACTATACTACTTCCACATAAATCAATCATGAAACTTAATTGTTTTTCAAGTTAGATCACATTACTGTTTTTCAGTTTACTGCTTTACAGGTTAAATCAGTGTCAGATCTGTAAAAATAATGTTATTAAGCCTTAAAAATGCAGCATAACTGTATGCCCACAAAACACTAAATATATTTCTCAAAGAAATTTACAACCAGTAAAGCAGAAAAATTAACATCAGAGTTCACACTCATGCTCAAATAAGCTCTAGAGTCCTGATTACCAATCAGTAAAGCATAAATAGCTTTTCTATTCTTAAAAGAGGTGGGTCAGGGAAAAGTATGTTTTTGGAACAGAAATAAAAGAAAATATTAAATACTACGAGCTTTTAAGCATCGCCAAACCCACTGCGACACAATGCCCAAGTGCAGAAGCTTCAAAAATATTCCTAGCTGATTGCTGCTTAAAGGAGCCAGCAATATACAGCTCTAGTAATTTTATACTTCATGGTAGAGTTTCACGATAAAGGAAACTTGCATACGGCTCACTTCCATCACCTCATCTTATAAGCCAAATATCCGTTTTCTACAGTCACCGCTATAGTTCGCTAAAGAGGAAAACAGAAAAAGAAGTAGTGCTTTCATGCTATCGATTATAAGTCCACCTCAGCGAACTCCACGAGCAGCCCAGGCGGCCGTTCCCCAGTTACACAACCGGTGCCTCGCAAACTGACATTCCCCTGCCTAATGTGTTACGAACCACGTACACGTTACTCAGCTGGCCCCTACATTATCTTCTGCCTCTAGATGAACTTTAAAAAGGCCAAACCTCGGCTTACGGAGCAGAACGGCGCCCAGGAACTGTGACGAGCCCGGGCCCAGCCGGGACAGTCGCAGTACTATGCGCCGCCGGAAGGCGCACTCCTTCCCCACTGGCCCCACCACCTAACTGCCCCGGGTTCCATCTTCCCGTCCCGACCTGACAGATCCAGGCGGCAAAAAGCGCCGTCCCGGCCTCTCCCGTTCTGTTTTTCCCTCTTCCCGGCCCCACCAAGTCGGACACGAAGCCAGGAGGAACTAAAGCACCAAGAGGGAGCGTTTCCAGCTGGGGCCGCTTCTCAGCCGACCTGCCCTTTTCGCTGCGGAGGAGGCTGCTGGGTCAGTGGAGTGTGAGGAGGAACTGCGGGACTGTTGCCATGGTGGGGGCCGGGATGGGGGCGACGGGGTGGGGGAGGGGTGAAGGCAGCTGAGCTGGCCCTGTTGCCCTGTACTAAGGGTGCCGCTGTCGCGTCGCGGCCTGCTCGGACTCCCGCGGTGTGTCCCAACGGCGCGGGGCCTTGGTGATGGGGCAGTGCCGGCCCCGGCCGCCCGATCCTCGGCCGCCGTTACTCGCTTACCACGCTTCCTTGTGCACACAACAGCAGAACGAGTACATCGAGCTGCGCCTTAAGTGCTATGGGTACCGCCTGGACTATCACGAGAGGAGAAGAAGGAAGGCCGCGAGGCTCACGAGCGGTCCGGGAAGGCCAAGAAGATGATCGGGCTGAAGGCCAAGCTCTACCACAAGCAGCAACATGCTGAGAAGATTCAGCTGAAGACGACGTGAGTACCTGCCTCATCTCTGATGCTGTCCAGTCATCCTGACATTTGAAGGATGAAATTAGACGTTAATATATTTACAAAGAGCTACTTATTACTTGAGTCATACATTATACTTTTAAATAGTGCTCAATTTGTAGTAGAAATTGGGTTTTGCCACAATGAAGACACTTCTGACTTCCTCTCTTAACGGATGTTTACCATTAGCAGTTAACGATTCTGTTCCTAAAAGCATTCCTTAAGATAAGTGTTAATTAGCAGTAGAGATAATTGATGTAATTATGACAAAAAATATGAATGCATTTACTTAGAGCTTTTACAGTGACAGCTGTATTAGTGTAGTAAGAAGCAGCAGGCGTTTTTTAAACTATGTTAATGGAAAAAGTACAGAACACACACAGTGTTTGAGCAGAACATGAGGATTGTCTTCCAGGATAAATTACAATATCGAGCACAGATAAACAAAAGCATTTTTCTGAGAATTTTATCTGTTGTTTAGAACTTGAAATCAAAGCTATTAACAATATTTGTTTATTGCTAATGAACTTAATATTTATCCACCCTGTTGTTTTTGTTGTTTTCCAAGAGTAGACAGTTGTTTTTCTCTGCTACTTGTAAAGGTATTGGGTTTGTTAACTAGTTTGTCCGTCTCCCCCCCCCCCCCCCAAATTAATGAAACATGACCCCTTTTACACATATACACACACATTCCTCAGATTTGTAAGCATTGCCATCAAATCTCAGAAGAGTAGTAGTATGTTATTTTTTTCAGAGAGGAAGGCTACTATCTCTCAAAATGCTTGGCTTTGAGAGTTAGGCTGCTTGTTTTAAGCCATTCAGAAATTCCTTAGTAAGATGAATGTCTTGTGTGCCTATCTTGACATGAATTGATGAGCTTTTATGCATTGTATAGTCTGTCAATTGTTATATTAAGTGAAATTACTTGTTTACCTTGAAAAATATTTAGGATTATTCCTTAAGTATAAATATGTACTTGTTTACAAATATCTCTTTTAAAATAAAATTTTGAGCAGGCACAACCTAAGTTAAAAGGATATCGTATCTAAAAATGTGCTTTTTTTTCTACTCTTAATACTGAGTGGGTTTTTAAAAAAAAAAAAAGGTACTGTTTTTCTTTCCTTGCAGCATTAAAATGCATGAAAAGAGAAATACAAAGGAAAAGAATGATGAAAAAACACCTAAAGGAGCTGTACCAGCATACCTGCTGGACAGAGAGGGCCAGTCCCGGGCTGAAGTTCTTTCTAACATGATCAAACAGAAAAGAAAAAGCTGTAAGTAACTGTAATAAAATTCAGATACTTACTATTACTTGTGACAATGACTACTTTGTGTTGCTGATGCTCAGGTGACTTACAGCCTACAAGCAAAGTCTAAATATTGATATTGTACAAAACCTGAAACCTTGAATCATTGTTCAATCTAGGACAAAGTAAGCATATGCAATATCTTGATCTTTCATAACTTTAAATGCTAGTTAAAATAAGTAGCTATGAGTTGTATAAAAAGTATGGTCTATCACTGCTCTTTAGGGAAATTTTATTTTATGCTTTGGTTGCCCCCTTTCATGTAGCAGTGCTGCATGTAAGACTATTGACTTTTTCTTATCCCCCACCTCCCCCTCCAGGGGAAATGGGAGGTTCCTGTGCCAAAGGCCCATGCACAAGGAGAAACAGAAGTTTTAAAAGTGATTAGTACAGGAAAGAGAAAAAAGGCCTGGAAGAGAACGGTTACAAAAGTTTGTTTTATTGGAGATGGCTTTACTAGGAAGCCTCCTAAATATGAACGATTCATTCGACCAAGTTCTTGAGACTTAAAGAACGTTTATGTAATAATTCTTTTGACTTACTGCTTTGAGTTCCTGTGGTAAGGAAACTTTCTTCTATGATAATGCACTTGATTACTACTGATGTAGAACATTCTTATTAGTTTCCTTGCAGAAATCTAAACTTAGAATAGCCTGAGGGTGGGGAGATGCCCCTGCAGTCACAATCTGCATTGAAATATCTCAATTCTTACTCCCATAACTCAGATGATGCCAGTAAGTTAAAGCTACGAGCTGTCAAATTAGCATGGGAAGGTCTTTAGCAGAGGCACTTTGAATAACTTTTAAAATTGGAGGCTTCTGTCTTTTTCAGGCTGCTGTGATTCTGTCAGCTGCAGAAGCCAACTCTGTTCTGGGACTCCAGAACTCCTTCCTTGTGGCTTGTTAGTAAGCTTGAAGCACAGAGGTGACTGTATGCAAGGGAAATGCTATGCCTCCAGCCTGGCCTTTTCTTATACAGCTGCAGGAACAGTGTGTGGGCTCTAGCTGCCTGGCAGTGCACAGGAGGAAAAATTAGATTCACTAAGATAGTGTAGTTTTTCTATAAATACTTGTTCCTGTTTCCTCACAGGAATCAACAGAATCACTATACAGGTTGCCCATTGGATCGTACCTTGTTACCATTTTGACAGTCATCTTTTACACAGAAGCCTTGGATAGATTTTTATTGACACAGAAAAGGTTATGGTACTTAGTGGTAAAGTCCCCTTTACAAATCACAGGTCACTAGATAGAAAGTGTTATAAGTGTTTAATATTTTACAGTATGTGAGAGGTTTTTCAGTTTTACAAGAATAAAGGAAAAATGTCTAGTCTTAAAAACCAGTAGCACTGGTAGCTTTATCATAAACTCCTAATTTCTTCAGAAAGCCATTGGAGGTAGCAAGTATTCTTCTTGTACTACTATTCTTCTTGTACTATTGTACTATTCTTCTTGTACTACTACTACTAGTATTCTTCTTGTACTACTATTAAAATTGGCATCCTGAAAATATACATAGAAAGCTTTATCTTGTCATTAATCAGGTTTTTAAACAAATCTGGTATTCTGTAGTAGGCAGATAGCATTCTGTATTCTAGGTTGTTTCATTCTTCCCAGTCTCTTAAAACATATAAAGCTGAGGACACAATGCTAAAAGTGTTAAGCTTAAAATAAATATTAACTCATTCTAACACTCCTTATGCGACAAGGCTTACATTTCAAGAAGGCACATGTGACACATCCTGAACTTAAAGCTACTTTTTGCCTACCTGTCCTTGGTGTAAAAAAAAAATCCTCCTTCTCCTTTGTATACAACATTGGGTGTAATTACCAAAGGTACCATCATCAAGGTGAACGTGAGTGAGCTTGGCCTTGTGACAGAAGGGGGCAAAGTTATCTGGGGTAAGTAGTTAAACTAGCTCTACTGCAGAACTACTTCAAAAAGTTTTAAGTCTTCATTGTCTGATGTATAAATTGTCGTAATTGATCCATTGTTAAATGTTAGGTTTGGGCTGTAGCAGAAGCAACTCCTAGGCAGCTCTATAAATGCAAGTTTTAAGTTTTAATCTTAGGCTTTCAGTTCACACTTCCAATGTCAAATTAGGTGAAGTTCAGAAAAAGACTTAACTTGCTTGCCTATGTCTCGCATTAAGCAGTGTTACAAGTCTATAAAGACCTGTGAACTATGAACAATCGTATTATGTTTTCAGTGGAAGTTCTGTATAGAAGTATCTTCATAGGATGAGACAGACTTTTTTTTAACAGTGAGGTTGACTTGAACTATAGCAGAACCTATGACTAGATATAAGGAAGAAATTTTTCACGATGAGGATGGTGAAACACTGGAACAGGTTGCCCAGAGAGGCTGTAGATGCCCCATCCCTGGAAACATTCAAGGTCAGGTTGGACGGGGCTCTGAGCAACCTGATCTAGTTGAAGGTGTTCCTGCTTGTTGCAGGGGGGTTGGACTAGATGACCTTTAAAGGTCCCTTCCAACCCAAACTATTCTATGATTCAATGATTCTATGATTTTTTTTTTTTTAATGTACCCATAACTCTAAATGATACATTTATAAAAACAGCCTGAATAAAATATTTTCAGAACCTAAGTTGGCAGCTCAGCAGCAAGTACATTTAGATTTCTGTCCTGGTTTCAGCTGGGATAGAGTTAATTTTCTTCTTAGTAGCTGGTAGAGTGCTGTGTTTTGGATTTAGGATGAGAATAATGTTGATAAGACACTGATGTTTTGGTTCTTGCTGAGTAGAGTTTACACTAGTCAAGGACTTTTTAGCTTCTTGTGCTCTGCCAGGTGCATAAGAAGCTGGGAGGGAGCATAGCTAGGACAGCTGACCCAGACTGGCCAAAGGGCTATTCCATACCATATGACATCATGCTCAGTATATAAGCTGGGGGAAGAAGAAGGAAGGGGGGGACGTTCGGAGTGATGGCGTTTGTCTTCCCAAGTAACCGTTACGCGTGATGGAGCCCTGCTTTCCTGGGGATGGCTGAACACCTGCCTGCCGCTGGGAAGTAGCGAATGAATTCCTTGCTTTGCTTTGCTTGTGCGCGCGGCTTTTGCTTTACCTATTAAACTGTCTTTATCTCAACCCATGAGTTTTCTCACTTTTACTCTTCCGATTCTCTCCCCCATCCCACCGGGGGGGAGTGAGCGAGCGGCTGTGTGGTGCTTAGTTGCTGGCTGGGGTTAAACCACGACAGTCCTTTTTGGCGCCCAACGTGGGGCTCGAAGGGTTCGAGATAATGACAGATTTAATTGGAATGTGCTAGACTGAATTTATAGCTGTTACTGCTGTTTAGGTATTAATCAGCAGGCTTCTGTACTTGCCATGGGGCTTGCTTGCCTTACTGTATATTAGAGTATAGTGCTCGTTAGTGGCTGCTTTTTGCTTTTGCTACTTGCTGAACTGCTTATCATCTTACTGTGCTGTGCCTGGGAACATTTTGATAACAACAATGGCCATGCCCTGGGCTGGCAGATGGCCAGGGCATCGCTGCTGTTTCTGCACTGCTGTACTGGACAGGCTGGAACTCCAGTGTGAACTCGAGTCAAAGGGACTGTGACCTGTGGATGAGTCCATGTGGGAGCAGGACACCCCAAAGCGCCTGTGGACGTGGATAAGCCCATACCAGAGCAGGTATGTCTCGAAGAGTCTGTGGCCATGGTTATGTCTGTGCCACAGCAGGTATACTTCTTGAAGGGATTGTGGCCCAAGGATAAGTCCACGCTGGAGAGGGTACACCTCGAAGCATCTGTGGCTGTGGATAAGTCCGTGCTGCAGCAGGTACACCTTGAAGCATCAGTGGCTGTGCATGAGGTCATGCTGGAGCACCTCAAAGCGTGTGGCCATGGGTAAGGCCATGGTGGAGCAAGTTTACTTCTGAAGAGACTGTGGCTGCGGGTAAGGCCATGGTGGAGCAAGTTTACTTCTGAAGAGACTGTGGCTGCGGGCAAGGCCACGCTGGAGCAGGTATATCTCTGAAAGCATTGTGGCCCATGGAGAAGGTCATGTGGGAACAGGTGCACCTCTAAGTGACTGTGGCTGTGGATAAATCCATGCCACAGCAGGTATACCCCTGGAGAGACTGTGGCTCATAGACAAGGCTCCGCTTGGAGCAGGTAAACCCCTAAGGGACTACAGTCTGTGGATAAGTCCAAGCTGAAGCAGGGGCAAGGGGAGGAGTCCATTGCAGTGTTAAACCCAATGGTCTGGTCCAAAGGGGCCAGGGGTGGAGATTGTAATGGAAATACCTTTAAATTGTTGTAACCCATGATCTGAGTTGCATGTTATAGGAATTACCATAGCAGGAACCACCTGAACAAATGGAGGAGAAGCCTTACAAGAAGCAGTGCAAGTGCAGCAGTAACCCGACCTGAGCTGGCTTTGGTGCCCAATAACTCCACGCAACACACCACCTCTCCTGTCCTGAGTGATCACCATCACCGATGGAGCCCAGTCACGGACTAAATGAACCCAATGGACATTATGTGGACATTTGTGGATGTTTATGGACATTTTACAGACATTTTACAGGAGTGGTCCATAGAATAAGTGGGGTGGTGGTTAATGAGGATGTATTGGATAATGTGGGACCTGAGCATGACGTAAATGGTATGGAATAAGGGGTGGATACTGTCCTGGTTTCAGCTGGGATAGAGTTAATTTTCTTCTTAGTAGCTGGTAGAGTGCTGTGTTTTGGATTTAGGATGAGAATAATGTTGATAAGACACTGATGTTTTGGTTCTTGCTGAGTAGAGTTTACACTAGTCAAGGACTTTTTAGCTTCTTGTGCTCTGCCAGGTGCATAAGAAGCTGGGAGGGAGCATAGCTAGGACAGCTGACCCAGACTGGCCAAAGGGCTATTCCATACCATATGACATCATGCTCAGTATATAAGCTGGGGGAAGAAGAAGGAAGGGGGGGACGTTCGGAGTGATGGCGTTTGTCTTCCCAAGTAACCGTTACGCGTGATGGAGCCCTGCTTTCCTGGGGATGGCTGAACACCTGCCTGCCGCTGGGAAGTAGCGAATGAATTCCTTGCTTTGCTTTGCTTGTGCGCGCGGCTTTTGCTTTACCTATTAAACTGTCTTTATCTCAACCCATGAGTTTTCTCACTTTTACTCTTCCGATTCTCTCCCCCATCCCACCGGGGGGGAGTGAGCGAGCGGCTGTGTGGTGCTTAGTTGCTGGCTGGGGTTAAACCACGACAATTTCAAAATGCATTTCAGTTTTGGAACAGGAATTTCCTACACTTGTAAAGCGACTTGTGGATTGAACTTGCAAACATAGAAAATTCTAATTTATTATTATAAACTACTTCAAGATTTGTAGACATTTAATTCTCTTTTCTCTTTAGGGAAATATGCACAAGTAACAAACAGTCCAGAAAATGATGGCTGTATTAATGCAGTTCTACTTGTCTAAGTTGTGTTTGTTACTAAGCATTGGGCATGGGCTCCTGCAAAATCAGTGCAGTTTCAACAAGTTTGCAAGATCTCTGGAACCTTCAACCATTCAAGAACATTGACCCCACAAGCTGGTGAGGAACTTAAATGTGCCAGAAACAACTTCTTAGATTTTTATATTTATTATGTTTGCTCAGCTGAGCACTGTCCAAATAAAGTGATTCAATTTTCATGTTTTATTAATGTGATATGGATTTGATCTAAACCTTCTTGGTGTTTTTACAGTAGATATATTGTATAAATACTTAAACAGCTCACATTCCTAGTGATGGGAAATACAGCCACTATCTCCCATGATGGCCTACTGTAATAGCTAAAGGTACAGAGGAACATATTAACTTGTATTCTGCTTCTGGGAAAGCAGTAGAGTTGGAAGAATGCAGCTATAATCTTACTGCAGGCTTATATCAGAAATTAAACACTCAGTTTGGTACTTGCCCCTACAGAAGCACAGGCTTGAGATCATATCAGCAGCATGGGGGTGCAGTGGGAAAGGTAACTAGAAGGGCAGCTATTACTTTTTTTTTCTGTTACCTCCTTTCTTTCTCCCCTTTGCCTCTATGACTGCATTAATGGAAAGAATAAGGGCTGTAGGGTGTAGCACTGAGGTTCCATGCAAGAGAAGAAGTTTCAGAAGTTTAAGTTTATAAAGTTGCAGGGGTTTTATGATGTGAAATTTGAGAATGGCATGACAACTCTGATAGCTACAAGTAGCTGTAGCTATCTTGGTTGCTTTAAGAAACATTCAAGAAAAACTAAAGTCACAAGCATCAACTGATCAATGTATATTTAGCTTACATCCTCAAAATGCAAGAAACAAAAGCTGCTTCTAAACTGGAAGCTTTCAGCGATGCTGTATAATTGTCCTTGTTTCAGCTGGGATAGAGTTAATTTTCTTCCTAGTAGCTGGTATAGTGCTGTGTTTTGGATTTAGTATGACAATAATGTTGATAACACCCTGATGTTTTAGTTGTTGCTAAGTAGGGCTTACACTAGTCAAGGACTTTTCAGCTTCCCATGCTCTGCCAGGTGCACAACAAGCTGGGAGGGGGCATAGCCAGGACAGCTGACCCAGACTGGCCAAAGGGCTATTCCATACTATATGACGTCATGCTCAGTATATAAACTGGGGAGAGTTGGCCGGGGGGCAGCGATCGCTGCTCAGGGACGGGCTGGGCATCGGTCGGCAGGTGGTGAGCAATTGCATAGTGTATCACTTGCTTTGTATATTATTACTGTATTATTATTACTATTACTACTATTCTATTTCATTTTACTTCAATTATTAAACTGTTCTTATCTCACCCCACGAGTTTTCTGACTTTCACCCTTCCAATTCTCTCCCCCATCCCACTGGGGAGGGGGGGGTGAGCGAGCAGCTGTGTGGTGCTTAGTTGCTGGCTGGGGTTAAACCACAACAGTCCTTTTTGGCACCCAACGTGGGGCACGAAGGGTTTGAGATAATAACAGATTAACCAGAGTGTATTAAGGAATTTGTATCTGTTAACAGTTGCTGATCATAATATTGATTCATCTGTTCTCGGTATTAGTCTACCTGATTTGCACCATGCACTTGTTTTTGCAGTACATGTTAAAGATTGGTGCTGGGTGTTGCAGTTTGCTGTGCTCTGCAGTGATTAGTGATGTTTTGCCTGGGAGATTTGTTATTAAAACACTGACCTTGAGCTTAATCTGGTTATTTGGGTTCTGTAGTGAAGCCATTACTGTACTTTGGGTACCACCTCATGGAGACAATTAGCAATTAAACCTCTTCCTCTGAGAGGTTTTTTATGGAGGAAATACAGAATGGCACCTTCGCTGCCTTCTTCTATGATGTTTCCTCCTTCATTACAACAACTTTTCATTATCTTGAGCATCCTTGGGTAGTTAAGATATATCCATTGATAGTTCTTGGGAATGTTGTTTCAGTTTTGTCTAGGGTTAATAAGCAGTTTAAGAATATCATCCAGAGATCTGCCCCAAGGCTGGATAGTTACGAGTGGCAGGGTGTGTGGGAGAGCATGGGCAAATGCCTAGGACAGTGGGCCCCTCCAGTGTTTTGGAACTTCACCCCTGAACAAGTGCAGAATCCTGAAAAACTAGTAAAGTATTTGGAAAAAGTATGTTGTCACCCTGGCAACTCCAGAGAGACACAGATCACTGCAACGTGCTGGGGCCTGGCCCATGCCTACCGAGCCCTATTAAACACTATTCAGAACCCGCAAGGGGAAGAGAAGGTCTCTGGATCTGATGACAAAATGCCAGCCCCTGCGGCTGTACCAACCCCTGCAACAGGCACTGTGGCTGCGCCAGCCCCCACGACAGGCACTGCGGCTGAACCAGAGAACCAACCTGTGCCAGTATCAGTCACCCCTATAGAGAAGAAAAAATATACAAGGAAATCAGCTTGTTTAGTAAGGGCTGATGATGAGCCAGGGCCATCAAGAGAACAGGAGGAGGAAGAGGCAGAACCCATAAATGAGATGATAACCACCCGATCCCTGTCCCTGAGTAAGCTGAGAGATATGTGGAAAGATTTCAGTCGTTGTCCAGGCGAGCACATCATCAGCTGGCTGCTCCGATGCTGGGATAATGGGGCCAGTAGCCTGGAATTAGAGGGCAGGGAAGCCAAGCAGCTGGGATCCCTTTCTAGGGGAGGGGGCATTGACAAAGCGATTGGAAAAGGGGCACAAGCCCTCAGCCTCTGGAGGCGACTCCTGTCAGGTGTGAAGGAAAGGTATCCCTTCAAGGAAGATGTTCTATGTCACCCAGGCAAGTGGACCACCATGGAGAGAGGTATCCAGTACCTGAGGGAATTAGCTGTGCTGGAGGTGATTTACGGTGACCTGGACAACGAGCAGTTACCCAAAGATCCAGATGAAGTCCAGTGCACACGACCCACGTGGCGGAAGTTTGTATGGAGCACACCATCATTGTATGCAAACTCTTTGGCAATAATGACCTGGAAAGATGAAGAGGGACCAATGGTGGATGACATGGCTGGACAACTCTGACAATACGAAGAAAGTCTCTCTTCCTCCCTATGGGCCTGCATCTCAGCTGTGGAGAAACTGTCCTGTGAGGTCCAGCAACTCAAAGAGGACATGTCCTACTCCTCACCTGTACGGACCAGTATCTCAGCCATTAGGAGTAAGCATCCCTCTCTTCAAGAGAGAAGATATAGTGGATACACACCACGGGCCACCCTGTGGTTTTATCTGTGTGACCATGGAGAGGACATGAGGAAGTGGGATGGAAAATCTACCTCGACCCTAGAGGCACGAGTACAAGGAAAAACAATTACAAAAGGGGGTTCTTCCAGGAAAATTGCTGCTCCAGTTTCCATTGAGCAGTTACCCAGACAGAGTAGAAGGGCTGATTTTGCTTCCGATCCTAATAAAGGGCCTTTTGATTCGCATTTACAAGAAGTGAGTAACGAATGCTAGGACCAGGACTAGAGGGGCCCTGCCTCCAGCCAGGTGGAGGAAAGGGACAACCGGGTGTACTGGACTGTGTGGATTCGATGGCCTGGCACATCAGCCCCACAGGAGTAGAAGGCTTTAGTAGACACCAGTGCACAGCGTACCCTCATGCCATCAAGCTACGAAGGGGCAGAACCCATCTGTATTTCTGGAGTGACAGGGGGATTCCAACAGTTGACTGTATTGGAGGCTGAAGTGAGCTTAACCGGGAAGGAGTGGCAGAAGCAACCCATTGTGACTGACCCAGAGGCCCCGTGCATCCTTGGCATAGACTACCTCAGGAGAGGGTATTTCAAGGACCCAAAAGGGTACCGGTGGGCTTTTGGCATAGCTGCCTTGGAGATGGAGGAAATTAAACAGCTGTCTACCCTGCCTGGTCTCTCAAAGGACCCTTCTGTTGTGGGGTTGCTGAGGGTCGAAGAACAACAGGTGCCAATTGCAACAGTGCACTGGCAGCAATATCGCACTAACCAAGACTCCCTGATTCCCATCCATAAGCTGATTCATCAACTGGAGAGCCAAGGAGTGATCAGAAAGACTCGCTCACCCTTTAACAGTGCCATATGGCCAGTGCGAAAGTCTAATGGAGAGTGGAGACTAACAGTAGACTATCGGGGCCTGAATGAAGTCACGCCGCCGCTGAGCGCTGCCGTGCCGGACATGCTAGAACTTCAATATGAACTGGAGTCAAAGGCAGCCAAGTGGTATGCCACCACTGACATCGCGAATGCGTTTTTCTCAGTCCCTTTGGCAGCAGAGTGCAGGCCACAGTTTGCTTTCACTTGGAGGGGCGTCCAGTACACCTGGAATTGACTGCCCCAGGGGTGGGAACACAGCTCCACCATTTGCCATGGACTGATCCAGACTGCATTGGAACAGGGTGGGGCTCCAGAACACCTGCAATACATTGATGACATCATCATGTGGGGCAACACAGCAGCAGAAGTTTTTGAGAAAGGGAAGCAAATAGTCCAAATCCTTCTGGAGGCTGGCTTTGCCATAAAACAAAGTAAGGTCAAGGGACCTGCACAGGAGATCCAGTTTTTAGGAATAAAATGGCAAGATGGGCGTCATCAGATCCCAATGGATGTAATCAATAAAATCACAGCCATGTCCCCACCAACCAGCAAAAAGGAAACACAAGCTTTCTTGGGCGTTGTGGGTTTTTGGAGAATGCATATTCCAAATTACAGTCTGATCGTAAGCCCTCTCTATCAAGTGACTCAGAAGAAAAACGATTTCAAATGGGGCCCTGAGCAACGACAAGCCTTTGAACAAATTAAACAGGAGATATAGTTCATGCAGTAGCCCTTGGGCCAGTCCGGGCAGGACGAGATGTAAAAAAATGTGCTCTACACCGCAGCCAGGGAGAATGGCTCCACCTGGAGCCTCTGGCAGAAAGCACCAGGGGAGACTCGAGGTCAACCCTTAAGGTTTTGGAGTCGGGGATACAGAGGATCTGAGGCTGGCTATACTCCAACTGAAAAAAGAGATATTGGCAGCCTATGAAGGGGTTCGAGCTGCTTTGGAAGTGATTGGTACTGAAGCACAGCTCCTCCTGGCACCCCGACTGCTGGTGCTGGGCTGGATCTTCAAAGGGAGCATCCCCTCTACACATCATGCAACTGATGCTACATGGAGTAAGTGGGTCGCACTCATCACACAACAGGCTCGAATAGGAAACCCCAGTCGCCCAGGAATCCTGGAAGTGATCATGGACTGGCCAGAAGGCAAAGATTTTGGAATATCGCCAGAGAGGGAGGTGACGCGTGCTGAGGGGGCCCCACTGTATAATAAACTGCCAGAAAATGAGAAGCAATATGCCCTGTTCACGGATGGGTCCTGTCGTCTTGTGGGAAGGCATTTGAGGTGGAAGGCTGCTGTATGGAATCCTGTACGACAAGTTGCAGAAACTGCTGAAGGAGCAGGTGAATCGAGTCAGTTTGCAGAGGTGAAAGCCATCCAGCTGGCTTTGGATATTGCTGAATGAGAAAAGTGGCCAATGCTCTATCTCTATACTGATTCATGGATGGTGGCAAATGCTCTGTGGGGGTGGTTACGGCAATGGAAGCAGAGCAACTGGCAGCGCAGAGGCAAACCCATCTGGGCTGCCGCATTGTGGCCAGATATTGCTGCCCGGGCAGAGAACCTGGTTGTAAAAGTACGTCACGGAGATGCTCACGTACCCAAGAGTCGGGCCACTGAAGAACATCAAAACAACCAGCAGGTGGATCAGGCTGCTAAGATTCAAGTGGCTCAGGTGGACCTGGACTGGCAACAGAAGGGTGAATTATTTCTAGCTCAGTGGGCCCATGACACCTGAGGCCATCGAGGAAGAGATGCAACATATAGATGGGCTCGTGATCGAGGGGTGGACTTGACCATGGACACTATTGCACAGGTTATCCATGAATGTGACACATGTGCTGCAATCAAGCAAGCCAAGCAGTTCAAGCCTCTCTGGTATGGAGGACGATGGTTGAAATATCAATATGGGGAGGCCTGGCAGATTGATTATATCAGACTCCCACAAAACCGCCAAAAGCAAGCACCATGTGCTTACAATGGTGGAAGCAACCACCGGATGGCTGGAAACATATCCCGTGCCCCATGCCACCGCCCGGAACACTATCCTGGGCCTTGAAAAGCAAGTCCTTTGGCGACATGGCACCCCAGAAAGAATTGAGTCAGACAAGGGGACTCATTTCCAAAACAGCCTCATAGACACCTGGGCCAAAGGGCATGGCACTGAGTGGGTATATCACATCCCCTATCATGTACCAGCCTCCGGGAAAATCAAACGATACAATGGGCTGTTGAAGACTACGCTGAGAGCAATGGGTGGTGGGACATTCAGACATTGGGATACACGTTTAGCAAAGGCCACCTGGTTAGTCAGTGGTAGGGGATCTGCCAATCGAGCTGGCCCTACCCAATCAGAACTTTTACGTACTGTAGAGGGGGATAAAGTCCCTGTAGTGCACCTAAAAAATATGCTGGGGTAGACAGTCTGGGTTACTCCTGCCTCAGGCAGAGGCAAACCCATTCGTGGGATTGCTTTTGCTCAAGGACCTGGGTGCACCTGGTGGATGATGCGGAAGGATGGGGAAGTCCGATGTGTACCTCAAGGGGATTTGATTTTGGGTGAAAATAGCCAATGAACTGAACTGTATAATGTTTGTTGCTATATAATACTGGATGTCATCACTTCTATGGTGGCTATATGCCATATCAACACTACTACAGTAAGAATCACCCAAATTAATGAAGAATGAACTTTGAGGAAACAGAGCCAAGTGCAGCGGTGATGGAACCAGAACTGGCTTCAGCATGCAACAATCCAACACCACACACCATCTCTCCTGCCCTGAAAGACTGTTATGACAGATGGAGCCCAAAGTCATGGACTGAATTAACTCAACGAAGGTTCTAGAGGGATGGCCCATAGACTAAGGGAATGATATCTGTGTGTATATATCAAAAGACAGGAGAGGTACTGGTGATTAACTGGAATGTATTGGAAAGGGTAGCACCTGGGCATGACATATATGGTATGGAATAAGGGGTGCATAGTGTCCTGGTTTCAGCTGGGCTAGAGTTGATTTTCTTCCTAGTAGCTGGCATAGTGCTGTGTTTTGGATTTAGGATGAGAATAATATTGATAACACACTGATCTTCTGGTTCTTGGTAAGTGGCCCTCACACTGGTCAAGAACTTTTCAGCTTCCCATGCTCTGCCAGGTGCACAAGAAGCTGGGAGGGGGCACAGCCACGACAGCTGACCCAGACTGGCCAAAGGGCTATTCCATACCATATGACGTCATGCTCAGTATATAAACTGGGGGGAGTTGGCCAGGGGGCAGCAATCGCTGCTCAGGGAGAGGCTGGGTATCAGTCAGCAGGTGGTGAGCAATTGCATTGTGCATCACTTGTTTTGTATATTCTTTTATTATTATTATAATTTTCTCTTACTCTCCTGTCCTTAGAAACTGTCTTTATCTCAGTCTGCGGGTTTTACTCCCCCCCCCCCCCCACGATTCTCTTCCCCCATCCCACTGGGTGGCTGGGAGGGTGAGCGAGCGGCTTTGTGGTGCTTAGTTGCCAACTGGGGTTAAACCACAACAGTAACTGCATCAGTAATCTTCTAGTTGCGAATTTGGTGGTAAACAAACTTAGCACAGTCTACCACTACAAATATAGACACTCACCGTTTTATGTTCTTACTCTTAAACAATACTTCAGTTCAAGCCACGGAACTTTTAACACAAATTCCAAGTCAAATCCAGTTTATGAAGGCCCTCTTCCCCCTCAACATTGTAAAAGGGAAACTTTCAAACAAAACTTTAAGGTATTTAGAAGCTAGAATCGGAATAGGTTTTGGGTTGTTTTTGGTTTTTTTTTTTTTTTTTTTTTTTTTGCATTAACATAGATATAAGTTTAAGACTAGAGGTGGTCACACATGCAGTAAGCCACAGGGACAGGCACGTTACATAGGCAGGTAATTACAGAATCACGAAGTAGTTAAGATTGGAAGGGACCTCTGGAGATTGTCTAGTTCAAGCCCCCTACTTAAAGCAGAGTCAACTACAGTAGGTGTCTGCGGGCCATGTCCACTCAGGTTTTGAATATCTCTAAGGATAGACTCCACCACCTCTCTGGGCAAACTGATCCAGTGTTTGACCAGTCTTACAGTTTTAAGTGTTTTATGTTTAAATAGAATTTCCTATATTCCAGTTTGTGCCCACTGCTTCTTGTGTCCTGTCACTGGGCACCACTGAGAAGAGGCTTGCTCCATCTTTTTTATACCCTCCCACTAGATATTTGTACACAAGGGTAAGATCTCCCCTGAGCCTTCTCATCTCCAGGTTGAACAACTGCAACTCTCTCAGCCTCTTGCAGGACAGATGCTCTAATCCCTTAATCATCTTCATGACTGTAACGGTATTTTCAGACCTGGAACTCTGGCCAGGAAGTCAAGCCAGCTGCTTTTGTACCAGCTTTGTAACTTCCCTTACATTATCTGATAGAGGCAGTACTTTAACGATACCCAAGTTTTCTCCTCTTACAGGCTATTTTGTTAGTTCAACACATTGCCCTAGTCTAGACTTGGTAACTTACTACGATTTTTACTTATTTGTGTAGTGATAAGTGATTTGAAACTGAGAGAGGATCAGTAGCCAAGTCAATAAGTAATTTGCTTGGAGAGAGGGCATTTTGTCAAAACAGATATAAGCCTCCGTTTAAGTGCCCCCCCCCCCCCCCCCCCGTAAAGTACAGCTGTCTTAAGAACATATTACTACATTTTGTGTTATAAAATACATGACTTGTTGGCTGAATAAAAACTGTTGCACTTAAGACATTTTAATGTACCACACTATAGGGAGTATGTTACAGAATTTCTAGTTGGCTTGTCTATAACAAACTACATCATAAACTTAGCAGTTATTAATACCAACTACACCAGATGATGTAAACAGCAGAATACATATTGTAACATTCAGAACAGTCTATTCTACAGCTTTTTTAAAAAAGTCTGATGCATAAGCTAATTAAGTACAGGAAATCATTTTAATAGGCAAAAGATTTTTCAATTCATAATCTTTGAGCTTTTAAAGCTCCTTGGTAGCAGACAGATTGTGAGATGATGCTAGTTCTAGTGAACTGAACCACTTTAAAACATGCCTCCTGGATAGCAGAAAGGACTCAAATACTAAAAAACAAGAAAAAAAAAAATCACAAATAAAAGTTTAATTACTACTTCAAAACATTTCAAAAGCAGTCAAGACAATACTAAAAAAAAAAGGAAAAAAACTAAAAAACACTGCAACAAGACTTAAGTACAGTACTCTAGAATAGCAACACATCTTTCATAAGATTTATAAACAGGGTATCACTAGTTTAGAAAATATCTAACCACATTTATGAAAATAAATTTAGAATCTTGGAAATAAAATTTTAGAACAATCACAGGGCAGAGAAGCTGAAACTTAGGCTTATTTATTGCTATGTTTAACTTAGTGTTGATGACATTGTAAATGATCAATTTGATTACTGATATCTACAAATGAAATAGTATTTAAAAAAAAAAAAAAGCAACAAACCAAGATCAGACATCATTTAAAATAAGTTAAAAGCACTTTTGAAATAAAAGACATGCATACATTTTCATGTAAAGGGCTATGAAAAATGAGAACAGCAAACAAGAATTCTGCGTGAAATGAAAAGAGACCAAAAGAGAATGTGGGAGAAGCAAAGCAAATCCTGTTAAAAGTTAACAAGCAGTACAAGAGAGACGTTTGAACAAATGTTGGATTCAAATACAAAACCATTTACTGTTTAAGTCCAAGGCTGAAGTCACAAATTAATGTTCTTTAAACTCTATTCCTAGACTAAATAAAGCTCAAAAATAATACTGCTTGCTTTCACTGTACACATGTAGTTCCACAGCATGTTGTAATAGCATTTGGTACAAACTTGTATAAAGTCAATGTTTTAATCATTGGTTGCTGGTGAGATAAGATCTTAAAAATTCTTTAAGAGTTCAATAGTAACAAGACAGACAGTTAACAGACACACAAAAAAATCATCCAAGCCTAAAAAAATGCCAGTTTTCCCAAGGTAAAACACTTCAGTCAATACAGCTGTCAGATATGTTCCCTTGCATTAATGTAACAGAAGGTATAGACTATTAAACTACTGTTCCAATGGGACAATCAGTACAGCAATAAAAACTATTATTTAAAGTCAGTATTTTTATTTTGCTACTCCATATTTACTGCAAGGTGACTGATGCCAAAGAAGTTGTTACAGAAATAAACTGTGCCCTTTAGTTCAAAGTACTGCTGCGATCACAATTAGAACTACATCCAGTTTTCAAGACTGTACTGGTTATTAGAATTGCTAATCGCACCCTGACTGCCCACATTCTGTACATAACAATCTGGCCATCAGGTACTATCTCAGGTACCCCAGATTTACAGAGGTATCTACTCAAATTCATATTTTTAAGTGTACTCTTAAGTTCAGTATTTAAAACTGCCTCACTGAAATTAGATCAGAAATCTGATTGTTCTCAGCAGAAACCAAGATTGACCTAATCTAATAATCCTGTTGTAATACTTATGCATTCAACATACAAATGTTGATACTAATTGAAATCAGTTCCAACTTAGCCATGAAAAGTAAAAGCCAGATGAGTGAAATTACCTTCTCACAAACACTGTTTTCCAACCTCACAGGGAATACAAGTGATAAACATATGTATCAAAAATCCACCTGGAAGTAATTGAAATAACTGGGACTCACTTTTCATAAACAAAAGAATCCTTAACTTATTGAAAGTGGATTCCATTTTTTCAATTGAAGTATTCAGCAGATTAATGTTTAGTAAAGCTTGCTCTAACAAATAGATGAGTCACAATACATTGCATACAACCACCCTTTAAGCCATCAGACCTCACAAATCCCAAATTCTTAGCAATGCAATAGATGTGTTTTCTAGCCACTTTTTTTTTTAACACAATAAATCTTAGCACTAAAAGAGAAGCCATACAGAAGACGAGAGGTTGTCTCATGTGCTTCATAGACAATGGTTGATTAGTTTTAGAAATGCTTACAGTTCACTTGAATATGTTTACAATCATGAAAGATAGTGAACATTTATCAGTCACAGGGTTCATAAATAGTACCTGTATGTACATTGATAGGAAGTTACAGCTATGTGCAATGGTGCAAGAAACCCAGATTTAACTAGTTAATCCCATGCACCCTAAATCTAAAGTTTAGGTAATACATGTTTCTTAAAAACTGCCTTTTTTCCATAAGCTTCTCTTAACAGATTAAAAAGGAGCATGGTACTTTATCAGCTGAAATAAATAGTAAGAATATATCTTATACAGTTAAAATATCTTATAAATACAGTTAAACTGTATAAGCATAAAATCCAAAACCAGATTCTTACATTAGCTTCATAGAGGGATAAAAATTAAGACAGCATTGCAACTATTCAAGTGAAACTTGTACTCAGAAGTCCTGAACAGCAATTTCTAGATACCTTTATTTTTGAGACACTGTAGGAGACTAGTTCATCCATCTTAGAAAAGATATATAGCAGGACAAACAGTCGTGTGATTTTCTGTTCTTAGAACCATTGTTCGTTCTTATTCCTGAGTTTTTAACTCATTATGAGAGGAGCTTCATTTATTGAAAAGAAACACATAGAAAACTAAGGAGTAACTTCTTTAAGTTAATTTTGTCATACATACAATATATGGTTTGCCAGGAGAACCTCTGAAGGGAAACATGCATGAAGAGCCTGTTTATTTCTGTTTGCATACAGCAGTTTGGTTGCTGCTTTTAAGAAAAGCTATGAACTGGGAAGCTACTATCCCAGGAATTACATCCAAGTTAGAAAAAGAAAGTGGGAATCTCAAGTATTTGCAGCAATCACCTGCTAACTCCTAAAGGCATAGAAGTTTGGCAAACAAGTATTTGCTGAAACACCCACTAATATTCACACTAATGAATGTCTCAACCACCTGAAAGGCCAGAGCTCCCAGGAGTCATACACCTGGCAGATACAACATTTTAATAGTTACCCCACAGCACCAGCTGAGTATTTGGAAAACACAAAGCACCACTTCCATTCAGACCAAAACTAGATCAAAAGTTGTCATTATCCTTTTCCTGTAATGTAACAAGTAATCAAGTATCCACGCAACACATGCAAGTAGTTAGGAAGGCAGTTCAAACAATTCCATACATGTACTGGAGTCTACATTCCATGCATTCTGGGAAAAGTTATGCTTAGCGAGACGTTTGCTTTGGAAGCTACAGTACTGTGTAGACATCTCTTAATCTTCACATAAAGAACTTAATTATCAGAGTATGCTATGGTAGATACTGCATTGATGGTGTTTCTGCTGACTCAGCTGTTTCAAGTGATTAGCAAATAGTAGTTGGGAATCAATTCTCTCCAGTCCGATTCTCATGAAAGACAGATGCTGCTTATGTTGTTTTGATCTACTGAGTTATACCTTCTTATATATTTTGAGACCTAGAATTACAGAATCTTACATTCTTTTAATCTCATCTGAGAAAGCCTATGGGGAAGGAACAAGAAGCAAGGAAGGATTTTTCTTGTTCCGCTTCTCCCCACAGTAGAGAACATAAGGTTATTAAACAAATGCTAGAGTGATGTCTGGCCTCGTGGAAGTCTATGGTAATTTAAGGGATCTTAGTAGCTCCAGGATTTCACACTTCATTGTTCTTCCAAGACTGTCACCTCAAATATACAAACTGTTCCCTTTGCTAGCACAACTGTATTTATTCAGCATGTATCCTTTATAAAAGGAGGAGACTGGCTGTTTACTTTCATACTCTGATGAAGCTCAATGTTTAGTGGTTAAAAATTCAAGAAAACTTGAAGAAAGGTGATGAATCCCAAAAGGAAGTCCAACCCAGTATTTTAAATGTGTGCCCCATGTCCCACATGGTTTAGTTTAGTTACCCTAGTGTTTTACACAAAATAATAACTTCCATACAAATAGATGAATTAACAATCAATGTTTCATTTTTAAGCCAGCTTTCCTTTTTTCTTGGGTGGACCTTTGTAACCTTTGGCCTTTCTTCGCAAGTTTCTCCTATCTACAATGGGTACCTCAATTTCTGCTTCCTCAGAGCTGCTGTCAACAGCCCGCTCTGCCACTGTCTGTGTGTACTGATCCATCTGCTCAGCAGACTCTTCTGAGTGTTCTTCCAACTGGTTCTTCTGTACTTCCTGTCCAGAAGGCTGCTGAAAAGAAACACCCTCGAGTTCAACCACTATCAAAGAGCTCCGACTCAAAGCAACAGGGGCTTTCTGTGAGTCATGCCCTGCTTCCTCATTTTGATCTTCCACTGAGGAAGCTGTTTTGGGCAATACATTTTCAGAAACAGATTCTTCTGCTGCTTGAATTACCATAGAGTTGGGCAGGCCACTGTCAGAGGGTTCTTCCTTCCGTGCTGAAGCAGCTGCATTTTCAGTGGATGACAACTTCTTTTCAGATTCTTGGTGGTGTTCTTCAGTGCCCTCCTCCTCTACTGACGTGCTTTCTTCAGTCAGCACTTCTGAATCATTTGCATTTAAAACCTGCAGGGGGAGGGGAAGGGTGCCAAAACAATCAAAGGGACAATTAATTGAAGATACAAGAGGCTGAACAACTATTGCCCCTAGCTAGCAACCTCAGAGTCTATTTTGGCATTCAGCATGACTACATGCACAGTCAACAAACCAGTCCTCTCCTCCTTTTTGCACAAGACTATTTTGTGAACTGCATTTGATATCCAGAGTTGCTCTCCTATTTTCAAATTCAAATTATTCAATGGATTATTCAGGTACAGTAAAGATTCTGAAATTAATCCCGGGGAAAAAAATAAAGGTGTTTTATTTTAGACAGATATAATTATCATTTTGCTACCATATAGCAATCTGCTTTTGCACTATAAACAAAAACCAGTAAAATCTGTGTTCTAGAAGGGTATTTTACCATTAATTAATTGCTTGTACACTTCACCAGTGCAGAATTACTAGACAAAGTAAGGACGTGGCTTTTCACTCATATCCAACTAATATTTTTAGTGAGAAATAGCTGTTTCATTACTGCCAAGGCAAACTGGAGCAACATATCTTTCTTTTCGGTATCACATACTTATATGTCCCACTTCTGCATATTAAAACAGAAACATTAGTATATTCTGTTTATGGATTTACATCATCTGGCCTAATAATTGCTTCTCCCAAGAATTTAGTATGATGGTAGGGGCTACTTTCTATCTGTTACTTAACAAAAGTAAAAACAGCAAGGTATGTACACTCTGAAGGAAAGACGACTTAACATTTTGTTTCAATTCTCTCACCTCTGATACAGCATCTTCCGAAGGTTTTGCTGGAGACTCAAGGATTAATGGAACAAACAGCGTTAAGGGTTCTTCTCCTTGACTCTCAGACTGCAATTTTGATTCACTACCTAGAACTTCATTTGCCGTTTCCTCTTCAGCCATAATTTTACCAATTTCTTCTGTTACCTCACCGTTAAGAGGTTCAGATGGAGTTTCCTAAAAAAAAATCACATTTTTAAGTCAAGATTATACCCAACTATTATTCCCAAACACTAGTGGGTGTATCTGTGATCTAAATTTGCAGCTTATTCTGAGAAGCAGCTAGCTCAGGTACCTAGAAATTACTAAGGTATAGCTTAGCATAGAGTAGCTATCCAGCTACTTAACCAGCATATTAGCTTGGTGTTGTCACCTGCACTAAGTTTCTGACTATGGCTTACACTGTTAGGAGCCAAGCAGAGTAGTTTTTATGCATCTCGCAAGCATACGTGCTGCAGTCCTTCCTTGAAACCATATGTTAACGAACTCAACATAGTGTAAGATCCACTTTCTCAACAATCAGCAAGAACCTAAAACGCTGGAGGTATCGCTAGGCACAGAGGGTACTCCCAGATTTTAATTCAAACTGGTAACAAGTATTTGTAGATAAAAGTTGGATTTAAAAATCAAAGCAGGCAAGCTTTAAGGGGAGAAATAAAGAATCAACAGTAGTCACTGAAACATACCAGCTATTAGCTTCTTCAAAGATTTTTTTTTTTATTTTGTTTTTTAAATTAGAGATACTGGATCAGATCTTGACCCTAAAGGAATATTCCCTGATACCAATTCTATACTAGCTTTAGCTAGTATATAGATATACTTCTCGACAAAGCATCAGTACAAAAAGCAAAGAGTTGATAGTCACATGGATCAAGGCAGCAAGGACCATACTTAACAAACTGTAGTTGTATTCCAAACTTCTTATCTGCTATTGCTATCACATCCAGCTCACCTCCTTCTCACTCCGTTTCTCAGGGGGTGATGCATGTAACTCCATTTCTGATACAGATCGGTCCTCATTTTCAACAATCATTTCCTCATCATTCTCAACAGCATTCTCCTCAGGTTCTTCTACTAAGTCTTCAGAGCTTTCAAATGTGTGGGCAGGAAGTTCTAGCCTGCAGGAGGTATTAAGATATATCCTTTAAAGTCTTTTTTAGATTAATACATAATTTTGGTGATCTCAGCAGCAGGGAAATTCTTTCATGACCAATTTTAAACTGCTATATCACATACTTGCCATAGGAAATATGAATCCAGAAAACTAAATACATCTAAACTCAGCTAAATCCTAATTAGGAAAAATACATTAACTAAACAAAATTGCTGTGACAATTATAAAATGAAAACATCTATCCCACTTCCATTTTATGTGAATAAGAGTCAGAATTATGTTTAAGTTTGTTATTTTAAATTTAGAAAGCAGTAATCAATTACATCTTTGGAAGCCACAAAAGGGTGAGAAAGGAAGCAACTTCTCCCAGCCTCACTGAAGAAACAATTTAAAATTATGGAGCTATATAAGCAAATATGCTTGTATAATCATTGAATATACATATATTACAAAAAGCATGCCTGGAAAAAAATTCAAGGTGATAAACACATCAAGGCTGAAGAAGATTCAATCAGCTAGAGATTAAATTAGCAAAAAGCTAAAGATGAAGCTCTGATGCACCTGATAGGTAGTAACACCATCTCAAACATTCAGTTCTCATTTTGAGATGATAAAACTTAGATGTACTGGAAGTATATACAAGCAAAGAAAAAAGTACACACAATAGATTTGCAGGAGGCTGCTTCACAATCTCATAATAAAGGCAGTATTGGAGGGTTTTATCCCAGGTGCCAGTCTTGAGATGAAGGCATTCCAGAGGAGAAAGTCCCTAACAGAAGACCCCCTGCTGCATTTGCTGATGTGCATGGAAGGGAAGAACCAAGCTGATATCCTGCCCTGTTGCCATCAGGTTTCACTGTAGCTCTGCTCATGAGCACCATGTTACACATCTTGTTCAGAGGAGTAGTGGCACCTTGTTGACTCTACCTTGCAAGGCCCAAAATACTGATGTTCAGGAACAGGCTAATCCTCTCACATACCAACTAGCCAATTAGTAGTAACAGCAAAGTATTTCTCAACCTGTGGCAGAGTCAAACCATGCCATTTGGCCTGTTCTGAACCAGCTTAGGGCAGCACACTGACAGTGCAGGACAACAACAGTGCTGTATCTCTGTAGTTCCACAGAGTGATTTAAATGCAAAAATTAGACTGTAGCTAGCTGAAGAACTAACTCAGCCTCACAGGGAAAAAAAACCCCACACCAAAAACTAATTTTATCTGTTTAAAGAAAGCTAATGGAACAAGTTTGAGGGATTTCCTAGAAAATAATGTCATCTTCAGTTCCCAAAAAGAAGGTTTGTGTTTTTTTGTTAGTTTGTTGTGGGTAAGGGTTATTTTGGGTTTATTTGTTTGTTTGTTTAAGAGAATGAGACACAGAGGAAGAGAAGCAGTGTGTTTCTATGAGTGTACATATACCCATACACAGGAAGGGGGGGGGAAGGAGGTATTTATTTATTTTAAATAGGCACAGCTCTGCTTTCTGGATGGAAGCCAGTGCAAATTAGTACTTCAGGCCCTGTCTTGTATGAACTGTTATAGAACACAAGTGGTACAATTTTTCACATCCCCACTTGACAGTTATTACACAGGATAACATTCTTTAAACTGGAGATGACTGTTTTTTTTAAGGATGTAAGTTTGGATATGATGGTTTTAAATCAGAATTTGTCTAAACAAAGGGTTTTACTTTTAAGACAGGTGGCTCCCTGTAACTCTTTTGTTATTAAGTGACAAGCAGTAACCAGCTCCCAAACTAAACAGTCAGGCTTTATTTTACTGCAATATGCCACCATAACAAGTCAGGAAGGGACCTCTCTCCAAAGATCACACATAGTATTTGTGGATACACGTCCAGTTATATTATTGCAAGAAACTATGCTGTATGAATACAGATCGCTTTACCTTAATGCAGACTCAGTTATAACAGAACACATCCCCTTGTACATACACCCTCAGTCCTCACCATTTTCTTATTGTTATTTCCAATATCTACTGAGCTTTCAGAGACACCAGACATTTTGGTGCAATCACTCTTCAGGTGATGTCTCAATTTCCTTTCTCACACCAGGCTTTATTTTCAGTAATTTTAAAATCAAGCACTTGAACAGAGTAGGAAAAAAGGAGAATAAATACCAATTAGCACACTGAAAGACACTGCTGCAGTTTGTGACTGCCCAAGCAACAAAATAAGAAATAATCAATGAAATATGGGCTCCTTTACCTGCTTTCTGACACATGAAGAACATTTTCCTCATTTCCTTTGGAAGTTTCAGGTTCAGATTCCTGGCTATTTTTTCCTATCCTGGGACGTTTTAAATGACTGCTTCGTATCCGAATGGAAACGGGAGTTATGTCAGGGTCTTAGGTATAAAACAAAGTAAATGCAAGTGAACAAATGCAGTCTGTAAGATCTGCACATATTTCCCCCCTAAGTTTCATTAAAGCGACTGAGTGCAAGTAAAACATTTCACTGTGGTACTTATTTTCTGAATATACATGCATAGTCTCTTTACCAAGACTCATAACAATTTTATCCAAAAACCTCAAAATGTTTATGAGTTGAGCCTCAACACCTTAGAGGAAGGCATGTTTTTTTATACACTTTGCAGATGAATACGCTAAGCTTGAAAGCAGTAAAAGAGCCTGCTAGTCTACTAATCCACAGCAATCACAATACTGATAATATCAAGGTTATTTTTACCTTCAGATGTGCTTGCATGGACATCTATTGATTCTTTACCTTTTTGAGAGTCAGCCTGTGAAGCAAAAGCAAGGCTAACGTTATTCCAAAAACTTCTGAATTGATTGAAATACCTTCATCTCCCTACCTGTGGTTGCATCTTTCTAAAGCATTATTTCATAGTAACGATCCTATGGAAGAGCAGCTATAACCATTCTTAATTTAAGACACTTATATGTATGTATCTTATCTCTCAACAGATAAAATATTTTTTATCATCTTTACTACAAGCATGAATATTTTTTTCTGCATTTTAATTCTGGCCTCAACATAGAAGATAAGACTTGAAAGTAACCTGACATTATAAATGACACTACCAAGTTTTCCCCTAACCATTCAGTTTATAACAGGTGTCCACAGAATTAAATGCTAGAAGTCTTTTTTTTTTTTTTTTTTTCCTTTTTGAATAAACCTAAGGGACTGTACTACAGTAGTTGACAAAATTTATCAGGACAGTTTTATTATTATACTTGTATTCTATTTTGTAGTCTTATTTTTATTGTGGCACACAATAAAATATGGCAGCCCATGGGTTATATTAAAAGAAAAAAAAATCAGACAAGAAAAAAAAAAAACAAAACAGAACTTAGTGATTCAGCAGTAATGCAGGTTACATGCACAGTCAGCACAAGAGGCTGCTTATGTCAGAGCTCCCTAGAGCTCTTTTGCCTCTTTTTCTTCCCCACCACCCCATATTTCCATTTTTTCTGCAAGTTAGCTGAGGACTCAGTGGTCAAGCACTTGATACTCTGAAGTGGGTGCAAGCTATACACATTAAAATAAAAGTATGCACATTGCTCTTTCTTAGCTGCTGTAAGTAATCTAGAACTGGCAATAACCAGCATCCAGGTGTTCTGCCACCTTTTCAGCCTCCCTTCCAGTACTACCCAAGAAGGCCAGAAACAAGTGGCCATATCTACAGTCTGGTGCCTGAAATAGTTTCAAGTAAGCTTTAAATACATAAGAATTTGTAGGCTAATGATAAATCATTCTAGCATCAAAACACACAAAAATAGGGAGCACTAAGTGAAAGGTGAAAATGTAATTTGGGGAATGTTTTTTTCTGGTCTGGGGGAAGGTGAGGTATTTTATTTTGTTTAGTGGTCCAACAATTTTCAAAAAGTGTTGCAGAACTCGTTACAGATAGTGCAGGTGCCAAGAAGAGAGCTGCCAGCAATTCTACCAAGCTATGAGGAGTTGGAGCACTTTGGTGTCTATCATCTTCCTTTTCTGGAAGAAGGCAAGAGACAGGGCTTGAGTTCTTAACAGCCACAAAAATCGTAAGAACTACTAATATCCCTCTGCTATTTTCTCCAAGTATATCCATGTAGCTCTACAACCACAACATGCATTTTTGAGATCGTTTTGCTGATATTATTATTGGAATCTGAATCTAGAACTCAGTGATGATGCTCAAGACACTTTACAAATTAAAGATAACTAAGAGTTGTTGCTTCTGATCATTTAGAGACTAAAAACATCACTACTTTGCTGTCAGTTTTGCTTTGGGAAATGCTAATTTTCTCAACTGGGAAAAGGGACATTTGATTTACATTTCAAATCTAAAGTTTAGATACGAAGAGCTGAGAGTACCGATTCAACCATTATTTCCTATTTTTAATTAAAGCATTGACTTCTATGAGAGTATGGTCATGTCAATACTACAGACAGTCTTGAAGCACACAAATCCATCCTCACTGTATTTGGAGCTACAAGTTTTTTCTCAAGCACATTCTGTGTGGCCTCAGAACACAAATAAGATAGAGGAACAGCTTCATAATATTCTAAGACACAAATATATTCATGACCACATATCCATATGTAGCTGAAATCTGGTTGAGATTTCAAATACATACAAAGAAAGCTTAAGTCCTCCTATACAGTCAATGTATAACTCTGAATGCAAACTAAACACTTTCCATTGTATTAAACTGTGATGTGAATGTGTACTTCTATAAACACTTTTCCTCATTCTCTCCACTCTTACGATGACTCTACTGTTCAACAGCCTTTCTAGACAGTTTAATCTCAGAGCCAGTTGAAATACTCTCCTTCTCTAAGCTGCTAGCAAATAGCTCAAATTACTAGACCCTGACAGGTATGACAGACCCTCTAAATTCATGGGACTCCCCCCTCCCCCCCCCCCCCCCAAGTGTATTTTTAACCCCAGCTTAGTCATCAGTGTTACATCAGTGGGAAGCATAACATCCACCCAAAAAGTAACAAAAGCATTTGTCTTTTATATATAGTGCAGACTTGAGCCAATTCAATTATAATGAGATGGACAAAAAGCATTTCTTATATTTTATGTTTTTTTTAGTAACAAACCAATCAAAAAAAAGAGATATCACTTTTTGGTGATACCTCTGATATAACCATGGGTTCTGTCAGACTGGCTGCTACTTAGACAAAGTGAAGAGATAGATACAAAAAGTACAAGCTCTCTGCATAACCCAGGACTGTTCTTTGAGAACTTGAAATAGAAATATCAAGCAAGCATAATAGAGTTGATCAAACATACTAATCTGCTGAAAACCTACACTTTTTAATTTCAGAAATGTATTCTTTTGTAGAAATTAAAAATATTTACTGAATATAAAGAACAGGTAATTCAAGTCAGAAGAATAAGACAAGATATGTTATATGATTATAGAAAACTTTTAAACGTTCTCAAGCCTTTTTAATATATGGAAAATAGTTTGTGTACCTACACTTAGCTGTGTTTCTAGCTCAGTCTTTTGTCCGCTTTCTTCAGATTCTGCTGCAGACTGTCGAAAATAATCCTCTGCTTGGAAACTTGTATTTTCTTTCTGAGAGACCTCTGCTGTTAAGATTTTAAAAGAGGAAACAGGGAAAAGGAAAATTATAGTACCTTTATATAACAATTAACCATTTCAAATATGATCTCACTGATCTCAGGACAAATAAAAGTCTTTCTGCTAGTTTCCATGGGCAATGTTCACAGAAGTCACTGTTGAACAAACACTCTACAGTACAACTTTTACAAACTGTCAGAAAACAAAGCAAAGCATCCATACCTGCAATTTTGAGTTTTTCCCTTTGCAATACAGTGGTAATAGGTGTTCTCTGGAACCAATGTCCTGCTCCCTCCACTTCCCACAAAAGGTCATGATCCCCAGGGTACTTCTCAAAATAGTGCTTACAAGCTGAACAAACATAAGAAAAAACACACTACTATATATACTATATACTCGCCTGTACCTCAGTTTTTAAAGTTTATCTGAAATCAAATTCATTTGCAATCTTCCATCATACACATAAACCACCACAAAAAGAACTATTCAACAAAACAGTCCAGTCTGAAATAAACTTAATATTGCTTTACCCTACCTAGTCATCCTTCTCAATAAAGCCTTTCTTCAGGTTCAAATGCTTTCCATTATTATCTTAAACTGCAAACAAAGATAGATGGGATTTTTTTTTTCTTCTTCTCTAAGCACCCACTTTGGAGTTTTACAACTTCACTGGTCACTGTCCCTGCCAATCACAAGACCCAACCAGGATGGAAGGGCTCTTAGACAGAGGATGTACTCAAGTGATTTTTGTCACCTCGTGTTATTATAGGCACTTGTGAAAAGCACTCTTTGGGAACATGAACATGTTGCCATTGCATGGTTTATCATCCATTCACTGTTCACTTTTGGAATGTTTTCTTCACTGCTGTCCCTCTACCTCTTTCCTCTCAATACACATACTAAACATCCACGTGGAGAGGAATGCTTTGACATTATTCTGTAGTAGCTACCAGGAAAACTACCATTTTTCACCTGATTCACTACTGATGCATAATCTCAGTGGACGAGATCTCTGCCGTATCATTCCTTGACCAGGGAAATGGATTAGTCATTAAATTCTGCTCAAGATGGTTTGCTGGTTGAAGCTTAACAAACCAGGTCTAAACAGATCCAACAGCAGACAGTGGTACTTGGAAAAGCAGAAAATTTCCAGTGCCTAAGTAAGAAGGCCAGATGAAAGTGTTAATAGAAGGAAGCCTGACAGATGGCCCAAGAGTAGGCCTTGAGAAACTGGACAAAGGAAATGCTTCTTGCCTGAAAACAGTCCCAAGCAACATAGTTTCCAAAATGTGTGTCATTTCCTAGCTGACATAACCTTCTTCGGTTGTTAATGGAAGAGCCATAAGTGTTTTCCTTGTACATTAGAACTGTGCTTTCTTATACCTGAGTTAAAACATAGCCTAGTATGTCCACTTGATGAGAAGTTCTGAGAAAGCATGAATTAAATGACCTTGTGAGGCTTAGGAGTGAGCAAGAAAAAGGTGCTACAAAGAAGATATACATTAGGAGATCATACACAGAAACACCTCAGCCCACTCTGGAGGCTTGGGGGGGGGGGGAAATATAGCGGTAAACTGCACAGTAGCAGAAAGCCAACAGAGATCCAATAATCTAACCTCACACAGAAGATTAAAATCTAATCAGGAAATACTTCATCTTCAACAAATCAGGATTTTTAACCTTCACTGAAGAGCAGGACATTTAATTAATACAAAAAGTGAGGATGCAGCCACAAACACGGAGCTTGAACAACAGCACTCATTTGGACATGTAAAGAAAGCACAAAGAAGATCAGAAGAATAAATCAAAGAGCTTGCCTATGTACATGAAGGATGACAGTGGGTATCGTAGGCCAAGAGTGTCTTCAGTAAAGGAATCCACGAAGTCTTCCAACATGATTAGCCCAAAGTCTTTCCCACGATGTTTCTTTCTTACAAACATTGTGTCTAGCACTGGCAGCTGATAACTCTGAGTAAGAGAAGAGCTACAAATACTTCCTGAAATAATAGGGGGGGAATCCATCAGTACATCAGCATTGACATGTTGCCGCATGGATTTTAGCATATTCAAATAAAGACCTTCATAATTTATAAAAATTATATCAAACTATATAATAAGTCATATAAATATATAAAGTTATATTAAAGTTATAAAAATAATTTATAATATTCATTAAAAATAAATAATTACTATCAGACATTTATTGGCTCTTTGGGCAGGCTTCATAATGTTGCCAAGATATATCATAGATTAATATGTTAGGAGGAGTCTGCTAAAGCAGTCTGGTAGTACCAGAAAAGAATAGCAGAGATAGAGAGGAAAGGCTCACTTTGAAATCTCACTGTACAATTCCATAGGAAAACCACACTAAAAAAAGAAGCTGAAAAAGAGAGGAGGGAAAAGGAGACAATAAAATTCTTGATTTGCACTTTTATGTAGATTATATAACTCCTCGGGACAAATATGAAGACTACAATTCAGCTCTTGCTTAAGGACTGAAACAATAATTCAAATTTTTTAAATTAAACCACAAAAAATCCTAGGATGCTTTACATTGAAATTCTCCCATAAATAATACATTATCCATAATTAAATGAAGATGAAACAGACTGTCACAACACATATGTACTTCAGCATCAGAGAATTCAAAGGGTAGCTATGGACTCAGTGGTGACAAAGTGATGCCATATAATGGCATTAAGACAGCATGTCAACTATCCAATCCATTTTCAGACCCTCATTTTGCCAGTCAGTGCGAATAATGTAAAAAAAAAAACCCAACCAACCAACCAACCAACCAAAATTAAAAATAGCCCTTTCCTCTAACGAGGCCAAAGAGGAGCATACAGTCATCTATACAACATAGTTTGTCTTCGCAACCTTGTACTTTTGAGACCAATGAACATACTTATCTTCATTTTTCAAGCAAGGAAACTATGGGCAGAGAGATTAAATTACTTGGGTAACCTTTGGGATACCAGTCAAACTCCACTACTCCTTCCTAATCATCTGTATCCAGAGCTGTCTTCCTCCACATGGGCTACTCATTTGGAGAATACATCACACAATCAAATATGGGTGAAATATCGATACTGCCTTCAGTGTTTGCTAACTCAGGACAAGTAAATGGGAGAACATAATGAAAACTATAACAAATGAGCATGAATATAGCAAAACTTCGATGCCACATAAACAAGCGTCCCCATTCTAGACTAAAAATAGAACCACTACTCTAATTTCCAGCTTTATAAGGCCACAACAAAAAACACTGCAATGCAAATAATACTTGCCCTCGGTGCCGGGGAAGGTTATGGAGCAAATCATCCTGAGTGCCATCACAAGGCACGTAGAGGACAACCAGGGGATCAGGCCCAGTCAGCACGGGTTTATGAAAGGCAGGTCTTGCTTGACTAACCTGATCTCCTTCAGGTGACTCGCTTAGTGGATGAGGAAAAGGCTGTGGATGTTGTCTACTTGGACTTTAGTAGAGCCTTTGACACTGTTTCCCACAGCATTCTCCTGGAGAAACTGACTGCTCATGGCTTGGACAGGCATACACTTGGCTGGGTAAAAAAAACTGGCTGAATGGCCAGGCCCAAAGAGTTGTGGTGAATGGAGTCAAATCCAGCTGGGAGCCAGTCACAAGTGGTGTTCCCCAGGGTTCAGTATTGGGGCCAGTTCTGTTTAATATCTTTATCAATGATCTGGACAAGGGGATTGAGTGCACCCTCAGTAAGTTTGCAGATGACACCAAGTTGGGGCGAGAGTGTTGATCTGCTGGAGGGTAGGAAGGCCCTGCAGAGGGATCTGGACAGGCTGGATTGATGGGATGAGGCCAACTGTATGAGATTCAACAAGGCTAAGTGCCGGGTCCTGCACTTGGGTCACAGCAACCCCACGCAACGCTACAGGCTGGGGGAGGAGTGCCTGGAGAGCTGCCTGGCAGAAAAGGACCTGGGGGTGTTGGTCGACAGCCGCCTGAACATGAGCCAGCAGTGTGCCCAGGTGGCCAAGAAGGCCAATGGCATCCTGGCTTGTATCAGGAATAGTGTGGCCAGCAGGACTAGGGAAGTGATCGTCCCCTTGTACTCGGCATTGGTGAGGCCACACCTTGAGTACTGTGTTCAGTTTTAGGCCCCTCACTACAAGAAGGACATTGAGGTGCTGGAGCATGTCCAAAGAAGGGCAACGAAGCTGGTGAAGGGTCTGGAGCACAAGTCTTATGAGGAGCGGCTGAGGGAGCTGGGGTTGTTTAGCCTGGAGAAGAGGAGGCTGAGGGGAGACCTTATCGCTCTCTACAACTACCTGAAAGGAGGTTGTAGGGAGGTGGGTGTCAGTCTCTTTGCCCAAGTAACAAGTGATAGGACAAGAGGAAATGGCTTCAAGTTGCGCCAGGGGAGGTTTAGATTGGATATTAGGAAAAATTTCTTCACCGAAAGGGTAGTCGGGCACTGGAACAGGCTGCCCAGGGAAGTGGTTGAGTCCCCATCCCTGGAAGTATTTAAAAGACGGGTAGATGTGGTGCTTAGGGACGTGGTTTAGTGGTGGACTTGGCAGTGCTAGGTTAATGGTTGGACTTGATGATCTTAAAGGTCTTTTCCAACCTAAATGATTCTATGATCGTGACCACCATGCTACAGCATTTTTTTACTTTAAAAATAATACTGAGAATTATACAAATTATGCAATGCATCATTTCTTTAAAAAAAAAAAAAAAAATCCACAAAAAGATAACAAAGACTATCAAAACAAATTAGCTGGTTGCTTTCCTATCTTGATTGCTAGACCAGAATAGGTCAGTGATCCAGACAGTTTACTACTGTATTTTTAACAGTTTGCAAAGGCATATATGTATGTCAGATGGGGGAAGTCTCCAGCGAGCCTCCAGTACTGTCATTAATCCTGAATTCATTAACCCCCTCTAGAGATAAAACAAAAATGACAGATTGTTTCTTCTCGATCCAAAAGGTGATATTCTACAAAGTTCTACCAACGTGCTAAACAGCCTACTCAAATACCAAATTTTATTCAGCAAAAATTGAAAAACACAATTAAGTCCAAAATAACTAAAAGGAAAGTATAATGTTTTAGAAAAACAACAGAAAATCTGTACCATTAATGACATAAACCTGCTAGCTAAACTGTAATCTCTGAGGGAATGCACGTATGGAAGGAAAGGGAATCTCTTTTTGTTACCACCAAGTATAGCTGAATCTTGTGCCTGTGAGTAAAGTTTCTATGTTGTAATGCTATAAAATGTTTAAATGATAATGACATCTGATTCTACAATCATTTCAGATAAACAAAAGCTCTGCATTCTGGAGCTAGGTCAAAAAAACCCAAAAAACAAACAAACAAAAAAAAAAAAAGAAAAACAAAACCCACCAAAACCCAAGCATAACCCAATCTAACAGTAAACAATTGTTCTACAGAAAAATAAAGAGAAGACAAAAAAAAAAGTTTTCAGGTATACCTCATTTCTACAATTTTAAATCTATTTTGTAGAATATGAAGAAATCTAAAAACTTTCTTAGATTACTAAAGGACATAAGTATTTAAGCCAGAAATTTTAACTGCAATCTGACTTCTTATGAATTCAAGAAAACACCAACTCACTAGGCCTGCAAGGCTTGTAAAGTCTACTAAACAATATTCTTCAAATAAGCTTCCTATCTCCCCCCTTCTACCTCCTTCAAATCCCACAATACACAAGTGTTTTACCTGTAGGTTTAACAGAATAGAACCCAATAGCCTCTCCTTTTTTCCACATGATCTTAGCATAGTCGTTGCTACCGTGACAGAGAAATGGGACCTCATTTCTTTCTATTTCTTGTTTCCGATAGATAATTCTATTCAGAACATAAAGAACCACCCTCTCTCCAACAGACTTCACCTAAGGAAACACAGAAAAACATTTTAGAAGAGTGGTCAGTTTAGCTGATACTCACACATCAGAGACCTTATTTTTCAAAGTCACCAACTAACACAGCTGCAGACGGAGTCAAGAGAAGCTGTAAGTGCTAAAGCAGGATGAAACTCTGGGGTTTGTTTGAGGCCTAGGAGATGCTTTGAAGCCATAGCAATAGGTTTATGTATAAAGCACTACCACAGACAGAGGATATTTCACGACTTCAATGTCACTCCCAATCCAATGGGTAAAAGCTGAGAGAAGTGCTGGGAGGTGGGGTAGTGGGGGGAATGTTTTGATTTTAACTCAAAACTATTTTTGGATTTAAGAAACATTCACCACATACAATAGCAGTATGCCAGCCTCAGATTTCTCAGGCTAGCAGGTAACTGGAGTCCTACAAAGAAGAAATGATGAACCTCACAGGGTAGCAGGACTTGGCACACTCAATCACTGATGATAGAGTGGCAAGACAACAGGATATGATGCAGTGGAAGAACTAGTTACAACAGTTTCTGTGGCATGAAACAAGGAATTCAATATCCTTTTCTCCGTTCTGCAGGGTTCCTTTTACATATGAAATTTAAGTTCACCACTATCCTACCCACTGTGAAGGAAGAATGGAGAAACCATGTTCCCTTCCCAAAGCCCAAAGTCTCAGCTACCCTACCTGTAAAAGATTCAGCTTTCCTGATTTACTCACCATCCTACCATTATGAAGCACACAGAAAACAAGGCTACATGCCAAATTCTCTAGAGTAAATTTAAATACAAAAATCAAAGATGAGTGCCCAGATATGAATTACACTCCCAGAAAAATACAGGTTTCCAGTTTTGGAAGAAACCAAAACTCCATACTACATAGGTGTCAGTAATGGTAACACAGCTCAATGATGAGCAGTAAAGCAGATACCAGGCAACTTACTTTCCCAAACCTCATGTATCGCCACTGCAGGCCACCAGCTCCAATTTGCCTCTATCAAACAGGTTCCTTTCAACTTTTTTACCTTACTAGTCTCCTGATAAGACCAATAGGTACTGCTGTGATAGAATGCACCACTCTACTAAGATGTTTCAATACAATCAGACATACTATATTCTAAAGAGTAAGGAAAAAACTCTTTTTAACATCGTTAACATCTAAATAGCTTGCATATGATGCTACTGTACAAGAGTACCTCTTTCTCTAGACAATATCTTCACAACCCTTCCCCCTAGTACTTATTTCCTCTATTCCCATTGACCTTGCTTTTGAAATGAGACAGGTAACTCATTTCTGAATGAAATGAAAACACGTAACATCTCACACACTACCTATTTGCCATTACTTGCCATTATCTTGAAGGATAAGAATAATTGCTAGGTGAATGTTGGAGCAGTTTACCTGCTGAAGCCCCTCTCTAGAAGAGACAGATGTTCTCACAATGTCATCAATTGACCACCACTGGTCAGCAAGATACAGGGCTACAGCTTGAAAGAAACAAGGGGAAATAAGAAGTTAGTGATTCTAAAAAGAAACATATTCATTAAAGCTGCTAAACAATTAGAAATAACGCTGCAGTAACCAAGTTAAGCATCTTCTAGTTGGCACTATATTAATGCAGCTCTTACTACCTTAGCACAACATATGTGGTGCTATACACTCCCCACCCCCCCATATGCAACACTGTATTGGATTTGTGCAGCAAGGTTTTGGTAGCGGGGGGGCAGCTACAGGGGTCGCTTCTGTGAGAAGCTGCTAGAAGTTTCCCCCATGTCCAATAGAGCCAATGCCAGCTGGCTCCAAGACAGACCCACTGCTGACCAAAGCTGAGCCAATCAGCAACAGTGGTAGTGCCTCTGTGATAACATATTTAAGAAGGGGGGGGGGGGGGGGGAATGCACAACAGCAGCCAGAAGAGAGGAGGGAGAACATGTGAGAGAAACAGCCCTGCAGACACCAAGGTCAGTGAAGAAGGAGGGGGAGGAGGTGCTCCAGGTGCCAGAGCAGAGATTCCCCTGCAGCCTGTGGTGAAGACCATGGTGAGGCAGGCTGTCCCCCTGCAGCCCATGGAGGTTAACAGTGGAGCAGATATCCACCTGCAGCCCGTGGAGGACCCCATGCTGGAGCAGGTGGATGTGCCCCGAAGGAGGCAAGTGCCTGGCAGGACCTGTGACACTGTGGAGAGAGAAGCCCATTCTGGAGCAGGTTTGCTGGCAGGACTTGTGACCTCGTGGGGGACCCATGCTGGAGCAGTCTGTTCCTGAAGGACTGCGCCCCATGGAAAGGATCCATGCTGGAGCAGTTCGTGAAGAACTGCAGCTTATGGGAAGGACCCACGTTGGAGAAGTTTGTGGAGAACTGTCTCCTGTGGGCAGGACCCCACGCTGGAGCAGGGGAAGAGTGTGAGGAGGAAGGAGTGGCAGAGACAATGTGTGATGAAATGACTGCAACCCCCATTCCCTATCCCCTCTGCACCACTCAGGGGGAGGAGGTAGAGAAATTGGGAGTGAAGTTGAGCCCGGGAAGAAGGGAGGGGTGGGGAGAAGGTGTTTTGAGTTTTGGTTTTATTTCTCATTACTCTACTTTGATTTTTATTGGCAATAAATTAAATTAATTTCCCCAAGTCGAGTCTGGTTTTTGCCCGTGACCATAATTGCTGAGTGATCTCCCTGTCCTTATCTCAACCCACGAGCCTTTTATATTTTCTCTCCCCTGTCCAGCTGAGGAGGGGCAGTGATAGAGCAGCTTGGTGGGCACCTCGCAGCCAGCCAAGGTCAACACACCACAAATGCTCTCTGGTCCAAAACTCGTTTGAAAACTGAGAACAATAAAACCAAATGCAGATTTTGCGCAGCATGACATACAGGAACTGTGTCACTGTGCTCTAACACCGCCTTCCACTATAAACTGGGCCTGCCAAGAAGAGTCTCATTCACACATGTATTTTATTTTTGGGTTGTTAATGAATATTGATATTGAAACTGTGCAAGTTTTAGGGAGCCAGATGAATGTAAAAAGGCTGATGGCCATGTGATTAGCAATCAGGAAGAGTTTGATCCACGGGCATTTGTGGCAAACTTAGCAATCATATACACGGCATTATATGGAAAGAGAAGGAAACATGAAGGACTGGAAAGGAAGGGAGAAAGGGAGGAAAAAAAAAAAACAAAAAAACAAAAAACCCAGTGAGATGTCACCTTGGCCAGAGCTATATTAGGACCTGAAGGTAAAGACAAATTTACACTTGATGCTGATCAATCACTGCTAATAAAGAGCATCTAAATTCATGGGAAAATAAATAGATTCTACAAATGCTCAATAAATTCCTTTTGGAGAGGTGAGATGTACATAAAATGATCAAGAGACATGTTGTACTTGGATTCAGATGAGCACCATGTTATTTTGTTACATATTTTCTGAAATCAGTAGGTCCAGTTCTACTCTGATTAGCAAGCAAAGTTTTATCACTTGTGTATATGAATCCACAACGAGCAGTATGAGAACAAGAAGGCAGCGAACAACAAATGCAAAAGTGGCAAAGTTATGAGCTACACTAGCATGGAATGAGCAAGGGCCTGGTTACATGTATTTGTCACAGAAAAAGAAACAGCAACACACACACAGATTAGAATCTTAAAATGAAACCTGTGAGCGAGTCCTCTGGTGCAAACAAAGCAAGAACTTTGTGTGTCTGCTCTCCACCATAAAGAGGAACGAAGCCCACAGTTGACAAGCTAATAGGAATCTGAAACAAGAATGTACAATACTTCAATACACTCTTGCTAATACAATATTAGTAAAATATACAGAGAATGTTTAGCAGGGTAAGAAAGACGAATGTTGAAAACCGAGCGCTTAACAGTTAACTGTAAAAGACAAGTATCAGACCTTGGCCCTTACTTTAGATGTTTTCTTCCTAAAGACAGACTACATTATAAAGAGCTCTGACTCTCAAGCTCTGGCAGATTTAGCTACAGCAATTTATACTGTTACAGCTCTCTGCTGTCAGCAGTTTGCATTTATGTGCACAACTGAAGTAAGGTGTGCAAAGAGCCAGCAGTATGATCACTTCAACTGCCACAGCTACACAAGCTGTCAAAGCTGACAGAAGAATGAGGCAGGCAGTCAGGCACAGAAACAAACTGGCACAGCAAAATTGCTGTTTGTTAACATGAGCCCTAACATGCCAAGCTGGGAAGGTTGGATTCAAAAGGGTTTTCTTCCCTTAAGTTGCACATGTTTTAGAAATTCCAAATTTGTCTGCTTGACTTTTCCTCAGGAACGACGTGAGAAGGGTCAAATCAATTCACCTTTCAGGAGTTGAGGACCTTTGTGAAAATGCATTTTGATATTTAAATTTGCACGTTTTCAATATTTAATTAATGCATAAAAACTAGACAGGCATTAATGGTGTGGTAAATAGACTTGCTTACCCAATTTAAGGTTATGATATGCTATGCCACAAACAATGATGTTAATACAGACAAATATTTAGGTATACAGCACCTGCAGAAATGCAGGAAAGTACTCAAGACTCTGCTCCTGCCAAGGAATATGCAGCACTGACCTTTTGTTCCCACAGAGAATCCTCTCAGCTCACTTATTTTTCATTAAAGTTACACACCATTGCTTTTATTGGTATTAGTTCTATTAGAAAGGCTCATCTAGACAAAACCAACATTGACTAACATCATTCAAGGGATAAGTGTTTAAAACATGAAGTGTCACAGCCAGCCTCTACTAGAACTCCCAACAACAACAGGGAATATTTCAGATAAGAAGAAAAGAATCACTTCTAAAATTAGTGAAACTTGCTGATCAAGAATTGAACCCAACCATGAAGATCACTGAAGGACTGAGATACAAAGAGAGCCAGTTAGCTTCAGTAAATCATGAACCCCTTAGTTATGATGATAGATTTTTGTGACTATGTGAGTTAGTGTTTTTAGGGAAGAGTTTGACTCATCAGTTGAGATTTTAAGGGGTTTTTGTTGGTTTTTTTTTTGTTTTGTTTTTGTTTTTTTTTTAATTACTTAATGCATACAGATCCATTGCCTAGAAGCAGCAAATAGTCACTGATGCCCAAATTTAAACCCAATTACAGAATAAAAAAAAAGTAGAGCTTAACACACAAATAGGAATTTGGAAAATATAAAAGCTTTGCTAAAATAATGATGTAATTCAATAGTTATGGACTGGATATTTTAAATATTTTAAATCTACAAGTATATCAAGAAAACTGGGACTAAGGTATTTGCTGGTTCTTACTTTGCCGTGGTCTGGCAGGGACAAGAATTCAGGACAATTTGGATCCCCACACCGAAGGTCAGACAAGTAGTCCTCTGCAGAGCTCTCCAAGTCCTCATGACTGTTCAACATATCCACAGGGAATGCCATCATCTTGAGAAATAACCAACATTATTACTGCAGGTAGTTTGAGAGATATGATGCACAGTTTATTACATATTCCTACTAAACATGTAACTAAGACTGTTGAACACCCCCCTCTGCTGCTCTCTAGAGCCCTCTATGTCCGAGCCAGAAAGGAGAAATGCTCCAGGCATTTGATTAGGATGGTGCCTATTAATGTCCAGTCTGTAAAATGATACACAAACCCAATCTGTGTTTATAAGCAGAAAAGGAAGGGTTTAGCCCATAGATCCCCCTAGACCCAAACGTGGCAGATTTCCAACTCATAACCCCTCTGTTTGCAGCACATTTACAATAGACCTCATGCTGCCTTGAGGTGACAGGCTGTTATCTCCCTCCCAGCTGATGTTTTTAAAGCCACAGATTAAGCAAATAAAAAGTAAAGAGCCCAAAAGATAACAACAGGAAGGAGGAGTTCATTTATTTTGGAGACTTTGCATTGAAATCCATCTCTGAAGAAACAGAAGCATTGTTCAGAACTTCTCTCTACAACTGGCCAGTTAGTGTGCCTACCAGTTGGTTGTTTCCAAAAGCATTTCAACTGTGAACAGGAGATGCTACAAGCTCATTAAAAACAAGAGCCCACAACAGACTAAAGAGACACTTTAAGGAGGTGACAAGACAAAAACTAAAGCATTGAAGACCAACCATAGTGGCAATAGCTCCTTGAAAGCTCTTTGATTCAAATTCTCCTTGTCAGAGCAGTGTCAAGTTAAGATGAACAAGAGCTCCTGGAATCCACTGAGTGCTCTTCAGCTAAGGCTCTTCCAGGTCTATAGAACTATACACAGATACAGACTCCTCAGCCCCTTTCAAGCTACAGCCCAAACTCTCATAAGCACGAGCTACCACAAGTTCACGAGTTCAATCTGTTCTGGAGGAACACTGGGATCTCTTTAGATTGGAAAAGTCCCACTCTGATCTACAGCAGAGCATAAGAGAGTAGTCTAACAGTTCAAAATGCAAGCATCTTCATTTTGAAAGGCAAAGCAACCTAGCAAAGACAAATCAAATGGCTGCCAACAGTAATAAATTAATACATTTCCCTCATAAAAAACACAACCAGTTTGTCAGTGTCTTTAAAAAATTAAAAATACAGATGGGTCCACATCTAGACAGTCTCTTGAGTAATGCCATGAGAGAGAAAGAGGGAGAGAGAAAATAGCTTTTCAGTTTTCCTTGACAAGAGCATTACACATTTTTCTCCACAGAGGCAGCAGGAACAGTACAGGTCTCTGCCATGCAGTCTGTCATGCCCCTTTTTTGTTGCTCTAAGCCTCCACGTGTTCCACAACCGTAAAACTGTCAGGTCAAATCCTTGTCACACACTGCAGGATCGTGCTCTGCTCATGGGGTACCACTCCAATTGGTTAGCTAACAGTCAGGCTGAATGAGCACACATGATGTAGCCTTAAGCAACCAAGCTCATCATGACCATTTGCACAAAAACATATTAGAAGTGTGTGTGTGTTTGGAGGGAGGGAAATTAAATTTATTTTGTTTTTTTAAATGAGGCAAATTATGCTTTTCATGTTTTAACTGAAAGAAAATAAATCTTACACTCTTCATAACCATATCATTTCACATAATAGGATTAAAGATTGTATGTAATAAACTCACATGAGCAACAGTTGCTTTAATGTGGAATTGTATCACTTTCCCCCTTCTCAACATTATGCAAGCTACTATGCGAGAAATGGCACATCCTTTTTTTAGGAACAGCTGCAGCACCAGAGGATAACAGAGATCAATTCAAGGAACACTAACAAAACCCACATTTAACAGGATGAGTGAACACATTCCTGTGCAACTGAGGCAGCTCCTTATTCACAAAATCTTCATTACCGTAAGCATTAAGATAGAAAAAAATAATTTTTCTTAAACAGAGAATAAATGGGCAATGTTGGAAATTGATTTAATTATAAATTATAGCTGCAACCCTTATTTCATCTTAGAAGTGCACAAAGGAGAGATGCACAGTCCATGCAGCTTCCAGGCCACGCAAGGATTTCGGCAGGCTCTTAGAATCAAGAGATCAGGTCGCCCCCCTGCAGACCTTCAATACTGAGTACCACAAAATAACAGAAAGATAAGAAACCAAAAGCTATATTGTTTCTTACAGCATGTCACAGGGCTTAAACACAGCTTGGGGTGCCTTTATCTTAGGGGAACTGAAGCCTAAGTGGTTAGGCTGCCAGCCAAGGATTTAGAGGCACCAGGATGAATTTCCAGCTCTAGCACAGACTGTTGAGGAAATTACACCATCTGCCAGGAATTATGCCACTGTCAACACCCTCGGCACATGTTGAGGGAATTACAGCACCTGCAGGAATTATGCCACCATCAACAGGGCTCAGCCCTAGGTTCCTGCTTGAAGATGACTTGCCAATCCGCTGAGTAAATAAGTGGTTTATTTATCCGACATGCAGAGCAGCTCGAGCTGGGTGCCTCCGGGGAGGGACCCCAAACAAAGAAATCCCTGGGCAATTTTCCCCTTACAATCTAAGTTTCACACCCCTCACACAACAGTTTGGACCAATAGTAATATTAGGGTCTGGGGTCTTCCCATTCTTCATTGGGTCCCTTCATTGTCTCTAGGCAAGCCGTTTCTTCTCTTATCTCTAAGGTTACTGTGTCAGCCGATGATTGTAGCAGCCTTCCTTGGTTCCTTATCTTCCAGCTCGAACCAGCTCTGGGGCCTTCTTTTACTTAACTAGGTAAAAGATCAGCATATCTGGATGAAAGTTCACAGCTTGCGGCCTAAGGTTTCAGCAAATTTAGCTACTAATGCTAAGCAAGTTATGTTAAGCAAGTTCTATATAAGTAGTATACCAAATCGCACAACACAGACATGTTACTTGATCTGCTTGAACTCCTCATCCATAAAATGGGAATAATCATTACCTCAGAGAGACCAGTATGATAAATACTTTACTGAGATCATGAAATACTCAAACACAAATTGTATCAAAACTTTACAAGTACTGGAAGTAGACAATTACTTACACAGCATGACTTAATTGCACAGCTCATTTTTCTTTAAAAAAAAAAATCACAAACAATCCACCAAGGACCTTTCAACATAACTGGCACAGATAAACATGCATGGTATAACAAATATGTGCAAAACTAAATCAACAGCTACATAGCAGGTGATCAATCTCCAGATTTAAATTTGTGTTTAAAAATAAATAAAAATAAATGTAAGTAGTTTTCATTAAAATTTGAAGTTATGAGAACAGACACCAGGGTGCTCAAGCTATGACCTGTAGAACGTTTCTGCTAAACCAGGACAATTAATCCAGCCCCAGCCCTCAGGACATGCACAACAGGTCCAGTCCTGTGATGAAGTACTGGCCTACTCTGACAAAAAGTAAACCGTAATAGTGCCTGACCTAAGGTTTAATCTATTTAAACAAGTGCTGAAGTACTGGATCACAGAACTCCTCAAGGACTGCCATACACTTCTTATGAATCATCATGCACCTTGAACCAAGTTCTATCTTAAAATTACAATCCTACCATAATCTCCCAGACTACCTACACTTGGGGTAGCATTGTAAGAAGAGACTTAAATTACAAATTAAGTATATATCTCCATATATACCCTAGCTGCTGATGTTACAGAGAAAACCAAGCCACAGGACTATGGAAGTCACAAGCTATGCTCCAGAAACAGATCTGACAATGCACCAAACCAGCAATCATCTTCTCAATCAGAGCAGCAGGAACATCATTTCTGTTTTGCTCTGTTAGTTTCCCACCTTGCAACATCCAATTCCTGGTTTGGTGAAAGCTATGAAACCACATAAAAGTTGAAAAAAAAAAATTTTTTTTTCAAGTAATATTTTTACCTTTCTAGCTTCAACTAAGCTTCAACATGACATCTGCTACTTCTAAAATTGTGAAAATTGTGAAGTTCTACTAACACTAATTCTATTAACAGCTAACTTACATAAATGTTTCTTTGCTTAGACTACCAGCTGTCATATACACAAAACATTTTCATCACTTTTGTTTCTTCTTTATTCAACATCAAATACTTCAAATGGGAGGGTGGGGTGTGTGTTTTTAGATGTATTGTGCATTTGAACTTTTTTCTTGTTTCTATCCAAATACAGTCTGAAGCAAATAAGTAAAAAAGTTATCCTTTTCTAATATAAAAATAAATAAATTTTAAACTTATGCTAAGATAATTAATCATTTAAATACTTATAGAGAGTACCTATCTGGTTTATTATGAGTCTTGTAGTTTGAAATACATAGAGAAAACCTGTCCCATAATTAACAATTATTTAAACCACTATTGTAAAAAAAACTTTTATGTTTTATAAATATCCCCATCTCTTTTAAAACTATTTATTTTGAATTTGTAATATAATGTATGTAGACTGAGGGAAGAGGAAGACATTTTAGAAAAGGGAAGTTGTTTTTTAAACAACAGAGTATATATTATGATTTCTTGAAAACCGTACATGCTTTAAGAAGCAACAATAATACAGTATTTGATCTGCCATATTTAACAGACAACTCAAACCCTCCCCACTCAAATAACTACATATTTAAGGGTAGGTTTTCTTGAGGTTTAATTCAAAAAGCTTGCTTTTGTATATTCTTAAGTAGGCTTCAAACCATTATCTGCACCATACCACTGATATAAATATTATTTCCTGCAGTGTGGCTTTTGTTCACATTTTTAGAGAATATAGACGCATCAATCTTAAATACAAGTTCTTGCCAACTCGGATAAATTTGCTCTGGTTTAGGGTTTTGGTATTTCCTAAAAGGAAAAAAGCCTTTTTTTTTTTTTTTAAATAGAAATATAAACCCCCAAATAACATCTACTCATACCCTAGAAAATCCCAAATAGAAAGTTCTTAAGGAAACCAGGACAGTGATCTAGAAATTGTTGTCAATGCCCACCAAGAGTTCTAGATTAATATGCCAACCACATTATCCATAATCTGCTTGAAGCTTAGACAGCTCTGGTTTTCTATCAGAAACACAAATCAAAGCTGTTGGTTTGAATGCAAATAAACAAACAAAAATAATCAATCCTTTCCATTTATTATTTAGCCACCACGATTTATTTTCATTTACTTGTATAACACAGAATTATGAAATCTACATAAAGAATCCAACTCTCCAGTCCTGGCATAAACCACAACTTCAGTGGAGATCAGCAAGAATTATGGTTGAAAGGTCTATGTGACTAGGTTCGACCACTCTCTTGTGGAATGAAACATGAATAAGGAAAGGAGTCATCTTCCATATATTAAAAAAAAAAAACCAACAGTATTTGCATGTGTTTTCTTTTCAATTTAAAAAAAAACAAACACCACCAACAAAGTTTAAATAAATTATATTAATTTCATTTAAAAAAATACAGTCTTAAAAAAGCATTTAAAAGTTCATTTCTACAGTGTATTGGGTTTGCGTGGCAAGGTTTTGGTAGCGGGGGTGGGGGGGTACACTTTTTCTTTCACTTTTCCTATGGTGATTAAGCTGTTAAAGTTGTTAAATTGAAGTCAAGTACTGCATAGCCTACCTTGGCTGTCAACCAACACCCCCAGGTCCTTTTCTGCCAGGCAGCTCTCCAGCCACTCCTCCCCCAGCCTGTAGCGTTGCATGGGGTTGTTGTGATCAAAGTGCAGGACCCGGCACTTAGCCTTGTTGAATCCCATGCAGTTGGCCCCGGCCCAACGATCCAGCCTGTCCAGGTCCCTCTGCAGGGCCTTCCTACCCTCCAGCAGATCGACACTTCCACCCAACTTGGTGTCATCTGCAAACTTACTGAGGGTGCACTCAATCCCCTCATCCAGATCATCAGTGAAGATGTTGAACAGGACCGGCCCCAATACTGAGCCCTGGGGAACACCACTTGTGACTGGCCGCCAACTGGATTTGACTCCATTCACCACCACTCTCTGGGCTCGGCCGTCCAGCCAGTTTTTAACCCAGCGCAGAGTGCACCCATCCAAGCCGTGAGCAGCCAGCTTCTCCAGGAGAATGCTGTGGGCGACAGTGTCAAAGGCCTTACTAAAGTCCAAGCAGACAACATCCACAGCCTTCCCCTCATCCACTAAGCGGGTCACCTTGTCATAGAAGGAGACCAGGTTAGTGAAGCAGGACCTCCCTTTCATAAACCCATGCTGGCTGAGCCTGATCCCCTGGTTGTCCCGCACATGCTGCATAATGGCACCCAAGATGATTTGTTCCATGACCTTCCCTGGCACCGAGGTCAGGCTGACAGGCCTGCAGTTCCCCAGATCCTCCTTCTGACCCTTCTTGTAGAGGGGCGTCACATTTGCTAGCTTCCAGTCATCTGGGACCTCCCCGGTTGATCAGGACTGCTGATAAATGATGGAGAGTGGCTTGGCAAGCTCCTCTGCCAGCTCCCTCAGTATCCTCGGGTGGATCCCATCTGGCCCCATGGACTTGTGAGCATTCAGGTGGAGAAGCAGGTGGGTGACTGCCACCTCTCCAACAACTGGGACTTCACTCTGCATCCTATCTCCATCTCCCAGCTCAGGGGCCTGAAAAACCCGAGGATGACTAGCTTGACTATTAAAGACAGAGGCAAAGTAGGCATTAAGTACCTCTGCCTTCTCCTCATCCTTCGTGGCAAGGTTACCTTCTGCATCCAACAAAGGAGGGAGATTCTCCCTGGCCCTCCTTTTGTCACTGATATATTTATAAAAACTTTTTTTGTTGTCTTTAACGGCGGTGGCCAGTTTAAATGTACTAACACAAAACTAGATACTCTTAACAAAAGTATAAGCAACACCATTAAAGAGTGCTTTTTATTAAATAGCAGTCATATTTTCTGCAAATTTAATCTCTTAACAACTACAAAATTCTATGGCTTTAATGAAAACAGGACAGAAATCTTACCAGTTGTCAAAACTGAGGTGGCAGAGTAGTATTAGGAAAATATATTCTGCAACATCACTCTCAAACCCACCTTAGGTAGGTAAGGTTCCTAAGCATATGCCTGATTAAGCACCTGTGTAACACCACTGATATTTTGCTCAAGTGATTAAAATTAGGCATTTGATTACATAGCCTATTTAATCAAAGGCTAAGTTCTTCGGTATACAAACTACTAACCTGTTATCTACATTTACCTACAGAGTCTCATACTGTAATGAGATCATTTGGTTTTTTGAAGAGCAGGGGAATCTCTGCTCTGGTGCCTGGAGCACCTCCTCCCCCTCCTTCTTCGCTGACCTTGGTGTCTGCAGTTGTTTCTCTCATATACTCTCACTCCTCTTTTCTGGCTGCTGTTGTGCATTTTTTTTCCCCCTTCTTAAATATGTTATCACAGAGGCACTACCACCGTTGCTGATTGGCTCAACTTTGGCCAGCAGTGGGTCCATCTTGGAGCTGGCTGGCATTGGCTCTATCGGACATAAGGGAAGCTTCTAGCAGCTTCTCACAGAAGCCACCCCTGTAGACCCCCCTGCTAACAAAACCTTGCCACACAAACCCAATACACAGGGAAATCAGATAAACAACAGATCCCTGTCAGTCAACCCTAAAACTTTCTTGCAGACCAGCAAGCACACAGAACTGAGAAGTTTGAGTCCTATGGACCATTTACCATAGCTTGAGGATCAGAATCTGGAAGTCAGCACTACAATAAGTATAACATATTTGGAGCAGTAAGAATTTAAACCTTACTGTAGATTAAGAATTGGATTTTTTCAGAAAGGGAATAGGCAGATATCTCCAACCGTTATTACAATTATCTTCAGAAGATGACAGATGGTTAAAAATATGGCATTGAATATGAGCGAATTCTGAATTTTACCTGCTATTTGCACTCAATGTTCTACAGTAGCAAATTATTTCAGCTGCACGCAGCTGAAAGCTTGACAGCGTAAAATAATGAACTTCATGGGCAATGCAGTTTGTGGACTTATCAAAACTGGATGGGATCAAAGAACACGAGGAGAGCTAGGGACACAGATAACTAGAAAGACAAGGTAAAAAAAGTTCTTTCTCAAGAGAAACATAGGGTGAAAGTCAGATGACAAGAATACCACAGACATTAGGAACAATGTTCAAAGCAAGTAATCAGAGCTTTCGGATACTATGCTTGGGCCACAGACATGATGAGGAAATCATTACTGAGTGTCAGTCTGAGCCCAGTCATTTTGTGAAGAGATATTTCAAGCTACCATCCCAGGTGACAGATACCATTCTCGCAAATACAATGGAAGGCGCAAGCATTTTCACATGTCCAACCAAAACAGCACCAATGCTTCCTCACCTTTACAAAGGCCACACAGACTATCCCAACTCCAATCCAGCTCACAGCTGGATTCAGTAGTCAATGTTTGTCTTCCTCATCCCATCTTGAGAAGGATGGAAAAAAGGCACATATGAACTAGAACTAAACTCCATCCTCTGAAAAATAAGCATTTGAGAAATGCAAATTCAAATCTAACATCAATATGACTAAGAAGCTAGCAAAGAGTCAGGCATCTTGTAGGCTGTTCCAGCTAGAAGAAAAAAAAAATAAGTAACAAGGTCTGGTATTTCTTGTTTATGTAAAATTCCTGTTCCCAGAACGAAGAAAGAATAAAACATCAAAAGAATATTTAATTGCTCAGAGCCCTCAAGAATCTCTTCAGACATCAATTGACTTACATCCCTCTTCTCTAAGCTTTTCAATGGGACCACACAAACAGGCAGCATCTCAGGGCACACAGTCTTCCCCAAAATGAATCGCTTCTCCCTGCTGTCCATACCTATTGCCATCAAAACCAGTATTTAGCAAACTCCTCAGCAGACAGAGCACATTCCTGAGCAGCTCTCTGTTTGCCTTTGCTTTCAGCAGTCTCATGCTTGCAGACGGTTCATTTTTGTTCCCCACAATTGTCTGGGTATAACCACTGCTGTTTTAGTTCAACCTATCACAGCTTCATTATAAAAAACATTCGTTAACATGCATTCACTAGCTATCAGTGAACATGTTACCACAGGACTGAAGTTCTACATCTGAGAATGTTAGCAAGAATGTCTCTAATAGCAGAAAGGAATTCACATACAACCTCCTCCCTGGTGTCATCCTGTCCTCATCTCCATCATCAACTATCCTGACATCCATCCAAGAACTTACATGTTTCTGTGAATATACTGCATTTCCCCTGCTTTGCACTGTGATACATGCTTGTGCACTTCAAACTTCTAAGCTATACCTCTTAGTACCCAGGCCATCCTGTCCTGGATGTACTTGAATTTTTGAAAAAATACCTTAAAAGCTTCAATAACTTATTTTCTCTAGAAATACAGATGTTACTTGTTTGTTAGGGGTGTGTTAAGAACAAAGATAAGCAAGTTAATGATACCTCTGAACACATCACCATACCGTATTGTATAAATTACTGGAACAGTATCAGCACTGCTAACTCATGATATTAATCCTAAATTAGTGTTCAGCTTTAAGCCTCAGTTGCAGGAATCAGGTTGTTACCTCCTGCTTCTTCAGAAAACTCATTTCCGCAGCTTCAGAGTAAAGGTTGACAGCATAAACTGTCAATGCTACAGTATCAAAAGAAATAAAATACTCCAACATTTTAAAATCCTTTGTCTGTGCTGCACTGTAATAACATTTACATTGTTATTAACATCCCCAACTATTTTATTATCAACTCACTAATCATTCAAATTCCCCAAAATTATGAATATTCCTGGTTAATTCTACAACAGCTGTGAGAAATGCTATTCAAGCTAGAAAGCCTTTATATTTGCAGGATTTGCTACCTGCAAAAGAGCTAGATAAAAGATTGGTCTTCTAGCAATACATTTGCTAACCTAAACACATTTCACATTTTTACATCTGGTATATGAGAAGTATAAAATCAGTTATGGTTAATGCAGCATTCCATACCATTCGAAGTTCATCGATATTCAGTGCTTGGGAAAGGCCAGTGCAGCAGCAGACTCACAACCATCACTATGCTAGAACTTCTGAACAAGGTGTATTCTTCTAGCACTGCCTCAGGGACTACTGATTTGACAGAGACCACACCTTTACCAATTATTCTTCCTCTTCAGCAATTCCACAGAATTCAAGAAACCTATTTAACCACCCTTACTTTACATGTTTTGATGAAGCCTAGAAGAAAGGATAACGGTGAATTCAATTCACCCTGGCCCATAAACAAGCTCTAACCATAAGCAGAAGAGAGAGACACTGCCACTGTGAATACGCAGGTCCCCTGTTCTACAGTAATAATAAAATCATAGGATAGTATTTTACTACAAAAATAAAGTACAGGACCAAGAGAGGAACAACCCATATTTGAAAACAAATCAAAAATCTAAAATGCTATTTTTGAATAGCTGTACAACAAACAGTTCAGTACACCGACAAATCCATCTTGCTAGATCTGCAACTCAAGGAATCATTTAAGTATATATAGATATATCATTTAGAACATTGGTAGGTTTTTCCAATTAACTTTGAAAACAAAGAAAGAGATATGTTAATCCTGACTATTCTCACTAATTTTAGTGAGATTTTAGGGAAGATTTGAAAGCTCATCCCTCTTTTGAGGAAGGATCCTTTTACATATTTTAGGGAGATATTTAAAAGCTTCTTTGAAATCTCAGGCTCACTAGAGAACACCAACTAAATCTATAATGACTAAATAAATACATGCTGTCACATCCCATTGTTCAAAACAAAAAAGTCAGCAATAGCAAACAAAACTGCAAGAATGCCAGAGAAGAGCTATCAAGACACTGCATATGCCATTTCAGTCATATTTAAAACAATGCAGTAGGGGAAACACATTAAAGCAGGCTTTTCCACTCAGGATTGTTTAATCCATACTGAAACAGCCGGAAGCAGAAGTTTGGGAGGAGGGTTGAATTTTGCTTGATTATTTTTTTTAAAAACCCATTTCTATTGTATGAAAAAGTTTGTTTGTTTGTTTGTTTGTTTGTTATTAAACAGTTTACAAAATGACTATCCAAGAGTCATTCACTGATGAAAACAGTTCCAAAGAAAAGCATGCACCTCTACCATAGCTGCCCCAAACTTTACATTTTACAGATCAAAGGATGACTAAGGCTTTCTGGAATGTATAGCTGATACAATTTGATGACTAGGTTACAACCTTGTAGGGCTGGAGGAAAGAAAGTATTTATCTGTGAGGAAATGAGAAGCTAGTAACTTGAATACAGAAATATTTAAGGAATAGCAATGTGAAAATAAGCATAAGTACATTTCACTTCAGCTCTAAATACTATTTGTATTTGAAGTTTATAAATGTAATTGGTAACACCTTTAAATGATTACTACTACTTGATATTCATTGATTGGTATGAGATATTGATAAACCATGCCTTATTATACCTAAGAACATAAGCAAGTGAAAGGCTCTTCTACTTTGATGAGTTTCTCTAATACCACCGAATTCCATGTTCTTCTCTTAGTGATTTCGTATCAAACATTTCCATTTTTCACATTTAAAAATAAAACCAAAAGCATTATTAAATGCCAGACTTAACACTGAAGTGAACTCCATCCATCTTTCACTGGCAAAGATTCTGCACTGTAATAGGTGTGCAATTACAACTATTTAAACCAACCTGCACAGATAGGATGTTTGGATAAGTAAGGAGAGTTTTAAGTTTGTTCTGAGTTGTGTTATTTTTGCAATACTAATAAGAGTAAAAAAAAAAAAAACTATTTTTAATTATTAATGTTATCTATCTTAATATGCATACAGAAGAAATTAAGAATATTTTACGAGTCCTTTGTCAGAGTAATGCCTCTTTGTAAAGGAGCTAGGTTATGAAACACTCCAAAAAGACTTGGTATTGTGTGTCTTGATCATGCATTGCTGGAGATAGTTCATTGGAAAAGTAGAATAGAATCTCATTTTAATTACTCATCTTCTACAACAGTAAAGAAAGGCACTGTAAAACATTTGCTTCCACACAGAGCAGATGCTAAGTAAGATCAGATTGGGGAAAGGGGAATGGGGAAGCAACTTAAACACCAGTCTGCTATATCAGAGTCCCCATCAGCTTTTCATTCATAAAAGTGTTGAAATTGAGATGATCACTGAGGTTAATAACACTTGAATTTAAACATTTATAGTATAAACATCTCTCTGCCCTGATGTTTTCCTCTATGAAGTAGGTGCTAAGATGTTTTCTTACTAGCCACCGTTAAGACAAGAAGTGAGAAGTTCTTCAATATTTAAATCAAGCAGTCAATTAAACAACAAGAAAGGTGCTGGTGTGGTTAAGGAAACAGAGAGAAGATGCATTCAGTTCCCATAGGAAAAGTTTTGAGGAGAGGAGAGACCACACTCACTCTGATCTGCAGCAATCTTTTATAGGTCCTCCAGTGAAGCAGCACTGATTTTATTATACTGATCATTCTGCCACAATACTTATTCCCCTTAAAAACTGGTGGGTTATATACCAGACTATGACCAATAGCATGGCCCAACACACAAAACAAGTATCTGAACTTAAGCAGGAAGGAGAAAAAGTTCCCTCCTCTCTCTTGCACGCGCAGGCACGCACACACACACACAAAAAACCAAGTATCAGCTGGACAGTGTCTCCACACCAAAGGGTAGTTTTCCAAATTTCTCATTATTAATACTGAAAACACCACAGCCCAAAACAGCTTAAAGATCACTCTTTAATTGCTTCCTCTAAATAGGACACTAATATGTATCTAAACCCAGTGAGTTAGTATATTTTGTTTTCCATTAATGCTAGTAAAACCTTTTGCTCTAGCTCCCAAAGTAACCCACTTTCTCAGGCTGGATTTAACACTCCATAAGCAGGATAGCAATGCTACATCAATGGATATCTTAGGCAAAATGCTTCCCCTTGTTTTAAGAGGGAAGAATCAACCCTACCTCAAAATAAAATTTAAAAAAACCCACACGTCATATAGGAAAACAGGAGAGTGTGTATGTGGGACTATGCGTCCACGTGTATTTTCACACATATGCACACACAGAGCCATCTTTTGTGGGAGGCATCTATTGCAGCATTACAATTTTTATTTTCATATATATGCATAAAGATATATGTATATATAATAGATCTCATATATGTGTGTGGCTATAATACGTAAATTGCAATGCTACAATAGATGCCTCCACAAAAGATGACTGGCCCTACCCAACACGGAGTGGCCTGGGCCAAAACGTGGGCGTTTTCCTGAAAACTCACAGAAAACTTGGCACCACGCAAGCTCCGGCCCGTGCCCCACGGCGCCCGGGCGGAGGCCAGGCGAGGCGAGGGACGGCAGGCCCAGCCGAGGAGGCCAGGACGGGCCACCCCCCGCCGCGAGAGGGCCTGGCTGGCCCCACTGCCCGCCCGAGCCCTGACAGAGCCGCATCTGCCCCCCTCCGCGGCCTCGGCGGCCCCCACGACGACGGGCTCGGCGCGGCCACGCCAGCCTGCCCGGCACCGCGATGGCCGCGGAGGGCGGCGGAGGCCGGGCGTTGCCCCCAGGGAGGGGGCGCAGCACCCGCGGAAGGCGGCGCCGGGGCCTGCCGCGGCGGCGGGCGCGGATGAGGGGCCGCGGGGCAGCGGCCGCTCTGGCCCGCCCACCGGCGCGGCGGGCCGGACCTGCCTCTATTACCCCGGCCGCAGCAGGCGGCCGCCAAGTCCTTCCACTCGCCTAGCCAGGCCCGGCTAGGCTGCGCGGAGAAGCGGTGACGCCCCGGTAGGTTACCCCTCACATCCCCGCCGCCTTACCTCAGCCGGCCAGGCAGCCTCTCGCGGCGGCGGCAGGAGCAGAGGACGAGCGTTCACAGCACTCTCCGGATCACCTCCGGCTTCCCCCGGTCCTGCTGCCCGGCGCCTGATATCATCTCCTCCGGCGGCCTCCCCTCCCGCCCCTCGCCGCTGACGCACTCCCGCTGCAACACCTCGAGCCGCCGCCGCTCGTCCCGCGCCCCCCGACATGGCGGCTGCCGGGGTCCTCACGCCATCGCCCCCCCACCATGGCGGCTCCTGTGGTACCACAGCCGTCGGTAGCAGCGGTGGTACCCGTGTCCCCCACCATGGCGGCAGCGGTGGTGCTACCTGCGCCATCGCCTGCCATGGCGGCAGCCCTGGTATCTGTTCCATGGTTAGCCTCCGTGGCAGTGGTGGTACCCACACCATCGCCTGCCATGGTGGGGGTGGTGGTACCTGCCCCGTAGCCCAGGCATGCAAAGGGAGTCTGGGGCTGCCTCAGAGCTCAGTAGTATCCACAGGGAGGAAGGAGCAAGGCCACGCGTGGTCTCCTAGCGCTAGGCAGGTTGCCATGAGACTAGGGGTGAAATATCCCCTCTGCAAGAAAGGCAGCCCCGCGGCCATGGTCAGTAAGGGCTACCTCCCCATCTCTGACAGACACCCACACCGTGATCCAGCCTGAGGCCTCACCACTATTCCTGTTCACCAAACTGGGGGACCAACTGAATGGAATTACTGGCAGTGTTGTCCCAAAAAAGCAGGGTTCTTTTACCCGGTGTGCAAAAAGCTGAATAACACACAGAGTCGAGATATCAATTTATTCTATGTCTGCAGAAATGGGTGCTAGGTGTTAACTCCACAAAGCTAGTGCACCTTGGTTAACATACAGTGACATTTTATACATTCTGAGTAGCTGTTATCAGTATTTTTACCATTCCGCTTATTCATCCTTGCTTCTATTGGTTCTCGCAAGCCTCGTCTCCTACTTAAAGGTACAGTGTGTTTTAAATTTACAGAGCATGCTCAGTGGGTAGGGGTCTTTGCTTGGGCCGGGGGCTTTATTGCTGGAGGTGTGGTTTTTACTATGTTAATTAGAATAGTTCACTCATGGTTCAAGTGATTCTCACTTCGGCTTTATCAGCGGCCTTGTTTTCTCATGCTTATCTTGGTATTTCCTTGCTAGACTGTTTTGTGGTGTCCTGTTTCTTCTTTCAGGCCAGGTGTCTCCAGCAATCTGCTGGCTTAATTCTTGTGTGGCAACTTCTCAGCCCCATGACCGGGAGACTCCTTTTTATCAGTCTTTTGTTTCTTCTTCAAGGTTAATTGTTCCTGATTAGAAGTTCCTCATTAAATTGCTTCTGTCAGTTCCAGGGTACTGACTACAGCAGGAGCATGTTTTCCAAAGGAAAACAGCCAACAGCCAGCCCTGTTCCCCAACACTGACCACCAATAGGCTGTGGCACCAGAGCATCCACCCCTAAGAAGACCTGCATGCCAGGGAACTGAAGAGCAACAAAACAAAACAAAGGTTCTTGTGGGAGGACAGCACTCATACTTGACTTAGGCTATGCAACGTACCCTTGCTTTGCAGTGTATGATCCTTTGCGCTGAGCTGGGGAAGTACTAGGTGCACAGCTGTGGTGACATCGTTGGGACAGAGGAGACTGAGCACAAAATGAGGTCACTGCCCCATGTGAAGGACAGCAGTCATTTCATTGACTTTGCAATGCTGTTTGCCAAAGATAGGTTTGTTGCTCCAGGGGTCAGAGGAGCAGTGATTCAGTGCATTAATAATGATTACCTACCACATGCTTGTCCAAAATAATGTAACTTTGCTGAAACTATCAGATTACCAGAGGGGTTTTGGGAGACAGCATGAACAGAACTTTTTAAATACAGTGATTACCTTAAAAATCCATTTATGGCCAAGCTTTGACAAAGGTCTGTTGGCTACAGAAAAAGAGATTAATGTAGGAATAACCTTTAGGTCATACTAAAACACACTTATTCCATCAAGAAGCCTTGTGAGCTCAAAGGTCAACTCATACAGCTCTATGTAGCAGGACCAAGGTTTATGTTACCTTATTTTTTTTTATCCTAATTAGAATAATACTGATTATATTTTGCACTTGCCTTTCAAAGAAAGACAGAAAAATTTATTTACGCAGTGTTACATAGTGAAAATTGTTCTGCAATATATAGTAGTAGAAAACAAGACATGTTAATGGGTGAAGACTGGAATTTAAACCTGTCGGGAAATTCTTAAAATTAGTAACTCCACTTCCTGTATTTTTTGCTTTCATGACAAATGAGGAAAGAACCTAGAAATTGGTTGTGGGTTTCTTTCTTCAATTTTGCTGACAGTTTCATGGAAGGACCAAGAACTTCTGGGCCTTTTTTTGTGAAAAATTTTTCATCCGACTTTGTCGTGGTTATTTACCAGGTATTGTAAAGGAGATAAGGAAACTTTAACAATACACAATGTAATTTAATAAAAATATGTCCCTTATTATCTTATTATTCCTTCCTCCAACAAATTATTGCCTTCACAGGTCACCTCCAATATTGTTTAGAAATAGATTTGCATTTCATTTTCTTTTTTTTTATTGTTATTATTTCTTTTATGTCTAGAAGAACCTCCTTGCAAAATCTGCAAAGAAATACCCACTTTCTGATTTCTCTTTAACTTGGGTTGTGAGGCTTATAGAAATCTTGACAAAAGATGCTTGGTCATGGCTAGTGCTTTTTCTGGTAATCATATTAATCTCACTGTGAGTTTGTGTATCCATTTCTTCTCTCCTATATCATGTTTACCTTGCAAATTTTTAAAAGCATGTTCAACCTTACTAATATGACTACTCACACCAATAACATTAAATATATGCAATGGGGGATCTTATAGATTACATTACATAGAACTGGAATGATCCCCTGCATATATATGCAATAGATTATACACACACGCATATTCCCACCTGCCACAAGGGGCCTTTAGCTCTCCTTCAGCATTTTGGGTCGCCATGACAATTTTTACAGTAAAGACCATACCCCATCACAGCCATGGTAGTGTACAAGAAAAGGAGATGCTCCCACAACTAAATACTTTTGTAAAACCTTTGCATTATAGAGAGAATGTAGAAGTGGAAGGTCTAGCATCTTACCCCATATTTTCACATCTTCTCTCTCCAGTCTCTTAGAGTAATTGATACTTTCCAAGAAATGTCAGATTGAAAGGAACCTCAACAAATTATACAGCCCATCTTGCAGTGAGACAAGACCAAGCCTGGGAGATGTTTATCTAAGCTGATATTTTTTTAAATCTCCAGTGAGGGAGATGCTCACAGACTGCCTAGGTAGACTTCTAGATTAAAGGTTTTTCCAAGAAAGAAGGAGTCAAAGGAAAGGTAACAAGTTCTCCTGGTGTCATATTCGTGAGTATCATATGCTAAATGACCTAATATACAAGCATGCTATGTAGCTACAAGATATGCATCTGACCATGCATTTGGTACAGCTTCTGTGAATTGTACTCTAAACATATGTTCCAGTGACATATGATGTACTTAGAATGGTTTGGGTTGGAAGGGACCTTTAAAGATCATCTAGTCCAACCCCCATGCCACGGGCAGGGACATTTTTCACTAAATTGGGTTGCTCAAAGCCCCATCCAACCTGACTTTGAACACTTCTGAAGATGGGGCATCCACAACTTCTCTGGGCAACCTGTTCCAGTGTCTCGCCACACTCATCGTAAAAAATTTTCCTTGAAATATACTTGTTAGCAGATGTTACAGCTAGTGATTCTGGGACTTCTCACTAGAGAAAATCAAGAATTTAACAGGCAAAATACTGGGAGTTACCAGTGAGACACATGGGTTTGACAAATAAAGGACTGGTGGCAGACATCACTGGGGGAGCTCTGATGGCTACACACCTGTTGAAGTGCACAGGTAGGGCCAGCAAGATTTGGCAGCCAAGAAGGAATGAGTAGTTTATCGCTAATGATTCAGGAGTGCCTAACCCATCTGGAAAAAGGGACAATCAATCATCTACTCTTTGCAAGATTTACATAACAGACAAAAGCATAACAAACCAAGCATACAAAACATGTAAAATCACAGCCACTGACCATCTCGCTGTATTTTTTTCCTTTCACTCCTAGAAAAGGGCAAATCTTAAAAGTGAGAGTGTTATTAAATTAGGTATAAAGAAAGGTGTAAAGAAAGAAACGTACATCTTGCAATTCCTTTTACTGACAGTTTCTTTTAGAGCACATCAAACAGCTATGTCAGGTACATCTATCCTCCAGCTTTCTCTTCTTTCACCTCTCCCACCAACCTCCACGGCATGGACAAATACAGCCTTGCCATCCTTTGCAGAGCCACGTTCACTCCAGTAAAAGTGATTTCATCTTGTCATATCTACTGATGAGATATTCAGTCCATCCATGTGACTTATTAGCAAAAGTCTGTGTGTTCCACAATCCCATAACAAAGTTTGTTTCTCTCTTCTTGTATTCCTGTACTAAAGCTAGAAACATCGCCATTTCTGGTCAGCTTATTCCACACACAAAAGGATTTTTCTGTGTCATCAGAACTTTCATTATCCAACAGCATGTAACAGAAATAACAGTTCCTAAGTTAACACCTCCTTTTCAATTTCCAATTTCATAGCCTGAAATCTCCCTTTTTCCTCCAAGTACTGTATGAGTTTTGTTTTCCCACTCAGAACTTATTTTGCTTAGAATCATAGAATCATAGAATATCCTGAGTTGGAAGGGACCCACAAGGATCATCAAGTCCGACTCCTGTCCCTGCATAGGACAACCCCAAAATTCACACCATATGTCTGAGGGCATTGTCCAATTGCTTCTTAAATATGTTGTCAGGCTTGGCGCCATGACTACCTCCCGGGGGAGCTTGTTCCAATGCTGCACTACCCTCTGGGTGAAGAACCTTTTCCTAATGTCCAACCTAAACCTCCCCTGGCATATCTTCCTGCCATTCCCTCGGGTCCTATCATTGGTTGTCAGGGAGAAGAGATCAGCACCTGCCCCTCCTCCTTCCCTTGCGAGGAAGCTGTAGACCGCAATGAGGTCTCCCCTCAGTCTCCTCCAGGCTGAACAGACCAAGTGACTTCAGCCGCTTCTCATACAGTTTCCCCTCTAAACCCTTCAGCATCTTTGTGGCTCTCCTCTGGACACTCTCTAGTAGCTTCGTATCCTTTTTGTACTGTGGCGCCCAAAACTGCACACAGTACTCAGGATGAGGCCGCACCAGTGCAGAGTAGAGCGGGACAATCACCTCCCTCGACTGGCTAGCAATACAGTGCTTGATGCACCCCAGGACATGGTTGGCCCTCCTGGCTGCCAGGGCACACTGTTGGCTCATGTTCAACTTGCCGTCGACCAGAACCCCCAGATCCCTCTCCACGGGGCTGCTCTCCAGCCTCTCGTTCCCCAGTCTGTATGTACGTCCAGGGTTGCCATGTCCCAGGTGCAAAATCCGGCACTTGCCCTTGTTAAACTTCATACGGTTGGTGATTGCCCAGCTCTCTAATTTGTCCAGATCCCTCTGCAGGGCCTCTCTGCCCTCGAGAGTGTCCATGGCTCCTCCCAATTTTGTGTCATCGGCAAACTTTGATAACAAGCCTTCAAGTCCTGCATCCAAGTCATTTATGAAGATATTGAAGAGCACTGGCCCCAAGATGGATCCCTGTGGAACCCTGCTAGTGACTCGTCACCAGCCTGATGTAACCCCATTTACTGTAACCCTTTGAGCCCGACCCGTCAGCCAATTGCTCACCCATTGCATGATGTGTTTATCCAGCTGTGTGCTGGACATTTTGTCCAGGAGGATACTGTGAGAGACAGTATCGAAAGCTTTACTGAAGTCCAAAAAGATTACATCGACTGGCTTCCCTTGGTCAACTAGGTGGGTAACCTTGTCGTAGAAGGAAATCAAGTTGGTCAAGCAGGACTTTCCCCTCGTGAATCCGTGCTGGCTGGGACCAATGACTGCATTGTCTTTCAGGTGTTTTTCAATAACTCCCAGAATAATCTTCTCCATAATTTTACCAGTCACAGAGGTGAGACTGACAGGCCTGTAGTTACCAGGGTCATCCCTGTTGCCCTTCTTGAAGATTGGGACAATGTTTGCCAGCTTCCAGTCAACTGGGACCTCCCCAGATTCCCAAGAGCATTGAAAAATCATTGAGAGAGGTCTTGCTATGACATCAGCCAGTTCTTTCAGTACCCTGGGATGAATCTCATTGGGCCTCATTGACTTATAGGGATCCATCTGGAGTGGCAAATCCCACACAAGTTTGGGGTTGGTTGGGAGTTTATCCTTCTCGCAGTCATGGTTCTCTAGCCCAGGGCTCTGGGGGTCCCAGAGCCCATCATCGGTGTTGAAGACCGAGGAAAAGAAAGCATTAAACGTCTCTGCTTTTTCTATATCCCTGTTTGTGAGGTGACCATGCTCATCAAGTAACAGGCCAATGTTATTTCTGGCCTGCCTTTTGCTGTTTACATATTTAAAAAAGCCCTTTTTATTGTCCTTCACAGTACTGGCCAGCTTCAGCTCTAATTGAGCTTTGGCTGCATGTATTTCCTCCCTACAGTGGCGAACAGCATCTCTGTAGTCCTCCCATGTCGCCTGACCTTGCTTCCACTGGCCATACATTTTCTTTTTTCGCCTTAGTTCTAGAAGAAGATCCCTACTCAGCCAAGCCAGCCTTCTACCTCGCCTGCTTGACTTCCAACATTTTGGAATTGCCTGCTCCTGTGCTCTTAGGAGGTGGTACTTAAAAAGTGACCAGCACTGATGGACCCCAGCACCTTCAAAAGCTTTTTCCCATGGGACCTTACTAAGTAGTTCCCTGAGCAGCCTGAAGTCAGCTCTCCTCATGTCCAGAGTTGAGGTCCTGCTGGCAGTTTTCCTCCTGTTACCATAGATTTTAAACTTGACTGCTTCGTGGTCGTTGTGGCCAAGGCAGCCACTAATCGCCACTTCACCCACAAGACCCTCTCTGTTAGTAAGCAGCAAATCAAGGAAGGCACCTTTCCTGGTTGGTTCTCTTAGTACTTGTACCAAGAAGGTATCATCCAGATGGTTTAGGAATCTTCTGGACCTGCTTGTACCAGCTGTGTGGTATTCCCAGTTGACATCTGGGAAGTTGAAGTCCCCCATAAGGACAAGGGCAGGTGACTTCGAAGCATCCCTTTTAGTTCCTTAAAGAATAACTCGTCTGTGTCGTCATCCTGGCTGGGTGGCCTATAGTAGACTCCCACAACGACATCCGCTTTATTTGTCTGTCCCTTCATCCTTACCCAGGGGCTCTCAACTGTGCCATCGCCAACTGCTACCTCCATGCATTCCAGCCCCTCCGCTGCATACAATGCCACCCCCCCGCCTCGCCTGCCCTGCCTATCCCTCCTGAAGAGCCTGTAACCATCCATCATGGCACACCAGTCACAGGACTCATCCCACCAGGTTTCACTTATGCCTATGATGTCATATGTCTGGGATTGGGCCAAGGCATCTAGCTCCTCTTGCTTGTTCCTCAGGCTGTGTGCATTTATGTAAAAACACTTCAAGTGTGGTTCATTGTGCTTGTTGCCTCGTGGAGCAGTCTGAGGAATCTCACTAGCACGCAGCTCCTCAAACGTTGGCGTGCCATCCCGTTGCTCATCGCTGACTAGCCTGGTATTGTCCCTTTCCTCCTTCCAATCTAGTTTAAAGCTCTGTCAGTCAGCCCTGCTAGCTCCTGGGCAAAAACCCTTTTCCCCTTCCGAGAGAGGTGCATCCCATCGGATGTCATTAGGCCTGGGGATGAATAGACCATCCCATGATCGAAGAACCCAAAGTTCTTCCGATGACACCAGTCTCGGAGCCACGTGTTGATTATCTGGGTCTGCCTGTTCCATTCAATATTCTTTCCTGCTACCGGAAGGATCGAAGAGAACACCACCTGAACACCTGATCCTTCAACTAACTGCCCCAAGGCTCTGAAACCCCTTTTGATTGATTTAGGATTTTTCTTTGTTATCTCTTTGCTGACGATATGGAGAACTAATAGTGGGTAGTAGAACTGCTTGACTCCTACTCTCTAAAGGACTCCATGTTCTGTCTTCTGGTAAGAAAACATTTTTGCGTGGTTATAGTAAGTTTTAACAGGAGATTAAGATTCTTGGAGCATTTCAGAATTATTTCATAAGCTTCTTTCATCTGCATCTTCCATTTCTTGACAAAATTTTCATACTCCCCAAGTACAGAATGGGCATTTATAGATAAACCAAAGGTGCTATAAATGAGCCAAATAGAAAGCTTTCTCCTGTAAAAAATGGGAATGTGAGAATAAGATCTGGATAATTCCTCCTTACATTGTTTTGAGGAGTCATATCACATATATGGGGATCTTTTGACCTCACACAAGTGGAACTGCATTGTAAATCACCAACATAGACCTTCTCTTGCACCGTGTTGATATTGCAGTTAGACGTTTGATTTCCACACAGGCAGACATATTAATGTGCATACAGCATGCAGGCCTTTAACCATGTCAGCTCCGCTCTTCATAGCAAAAGGGCATTAGTAATGCAGAGACCTGTAAGTGTGTTCGGAGAAGATGCCAAGTGGAATTTTAGATTTAGAAAGTCCTCTAGGAGGGCTCTACCATCACAGAGTAACCCAAGAGAGGACACGTCACAAAGGCTGAAAAACAGCTTTACACCATTCTAAGACTGCCCAAATTTGCTTGCTCAAACATATAGGTTCTTTATTGTTTCACCCTCCACATCTTCCACTATTAGAACTGCCTGCAATTAGTAGTCTGGCCTCCGCAGGATGCATATCCCCTACCCCCCCATCTCCCCATACAATGCCCTTATTATGCAGTTAATTTGAAACCTGGCCCTGTGGCCTCTGTCCTCTTGCTGGCCCCATGACTTACTGCTCCTGCTGGCCCCAAGGCTTATGGCCCCTTGCAGCTTTCCTAGTGTGAAATGAAATACCGCAGCAGTCCCATCTGCTCTGTGCACCAAAAAGTCTACCAGGCATTCACTAGTCACAGTCTTTGGGAGTTAGAGAAGCTCTGTGCAGGGCACACATGGGAAAAAGGAGAAAAAGACACAGATGGAAAAATTTGCAATTAAATTGCACTGAAAAACCTAAATCAAATTTACAAGACATTACTTAAACAGTGAAGAGCAGAAAGAGTTAAGGTCAGCAGGCTCAGTTTATCTTATCTCAGTGCATAGTGACAGAACAAGTTAGTGTGAAGCAATTCAGGGTGTGGATTTACAGCATTAACTAATCATCTATAGTAACTACCCATGAGAATACCTTTACCCAATGATGAGTATAAGGTAATTGCAAGGGGGTTATCCCTTTCATTTGTTTAAAACAAAACAAATTTCTACTGCACTTTTACCCTAACTTCTGGCAGACATACACACATTTCCCTTGTACTTAAGAGATTTTTTCAATAAATACCAAAGCAACTCTCAATGGCTCCCTTCAAATCCTTTCTTAAAACTTTTTTTGTCTGTGATAGCTGCAAACACTTGATAGCAGATGGGTAGATGCAGACCACTGATGGGCTTGTCAGGCTGGTCGCTGTTGTGTGTTACCTTGTGCTTCTTCTGTCAGCCCCTAAACCCTCATGATTCCTTTCTTATCATGAGACTGTCAGTTCTCCGAACAGGAACCATCTTCCGGTCATAGATAAGATGATTCCCCATCTATGGCAGGATTAACATTTTATGACAGAGGAGAAAATGGAAGGTCCTAAAATACCACACACAAATTACCACAGACAAGCAGTAATCCTGAAGCCAGGATTTCATCTCATAGCTTCAACATATCCAAAAGAACCATAGTTTGTTTTGCATGTGACAGGAATGTTGCCTATCTTACATTTTTGCAGGTAAAAATGACTCACAGCCTTATCTTTTCACTTGTCTAACACAGTGATTTTTTAACATGTGGATATGTATCCCTGTGGGTTTGTGACAACTTTTAAAGGATTTCTGAAGGATAACTAAAAAAAGGCAAGTTTGCTGTCCTTAAGCTTAATTTTACTATATAGAAATGAACATGGCAAAGCAGAGGTCTGCAACGTGGAAAAGACTGAAAACAATTGTTCTACTTTAACACATTTTTAATGTCAAAGACTTAGAAAACATCTAACTCTCACTTTCATCTTCAGATATCTGTGTCTTTAGTACTGCAAAGCAGGAATTCAGTAATTGTTCTGATTAGTTCTTAGCACTTTATTTGTTCAGGAGTTTTTTCGCTTGAAAAGCAGTGACCTCATCTACTGGACAGTCACATTTTTCAGAAGGAAATTTTTGTCTTTGCTTTTTTACTCCCAACATTCACAGCAAAAATTGCTTTTAAAACTCACTTGCAGCTCTCCCTACGTACCATTTCTTTCTATGTGCTGACTCCCCTGTAGCTGATGCACAGGACAGTGGTGGCATCAGTACTCGCTGCTGTGTGACTGTGCCTACGCTCTCCCACTCCAGAGGAAGTGTCCATGTGAGGAGAGCAGCTGCTGCAGTGTGTTTCTGAAATGAAGTCTTCATTTCTTTCAGTCACTATTGAATAGCATTCTGTGTGAGGAAGAAGAGGGAAGACTTGTTAAAAAGATAGTAGGAAGAACTTCTAAAGTTGTGTCTGGAAACCTAGGGAATCTCCTTCAGCAGCACTCTGAAGAGGGAGCACTTAGATGACAACAGGTAGGGAAGACTGTTTTGCAGAAGGGAAAGTCCCAACAAAGGCCAGAAAATCACCAGTGGGCATGAAGAAACCCACCACAGCTCTAATAATGGACAGGGAGTGGTAAGGTCACAGAGATAAGCATTTAAGACCTTTGTGGGGGTGTAAGAGGGACAGAGAGTCTGTCTGACAACCTAGTATGATTTTTTACATCTTTGTTTTTCTCCATCTAATAGCAGCAAGCCCTCTCTGAGAAATGTGGGACTAGAAGGACCCCCAGTCCACCCCTTTGTACTGAGGGAGGACTGAGCCTGGGCACAACTCCGGCAGATACTTGTCTAAACTTGCTCTTTTAGCCTCCAGTGAAGAAGAATCCACAAAATCAGCCTTGTAGTTTTAAAAAAACCTTTCTTTGATGTCTAACCAAACTTCACATCAACATAAGTTAATTACTTTTTGTCCCTTGTCACTGTGTCCATGAGCATGATTGATCACAGTCCCCTTACAGCCTAAGAGAACATTTTCATGTGCAGTGCTGTACATTGTTTTTTCTTTTCTTCACTAACCACCCCATCCTTTCATGCTTGCCTCAAGGATCATGTTTCCAATCCTCTTTTCACCCTTTATTGTTCTTCTCTCAACACTGCAACACTGCAATGATAATTTATCACAATTATCTGTTTCATGAAGACTGAAGAAAGTAGGCACTGAATACTTTGGTCTCTTCTGTCTCTTGTCATTAGCCCCATAGCCTAACACTACTCTGTAGACCAGACCATCGAGGGCCATCTTGATAGACCTAAGAAGGTCAAGGTCAGTGGGAAGGATCACTCTCAGAAGGTGTCCAAGAGTAATTTTCAGTTATGTTTGCAATATTGTGCCTTGTAACAAATGTTCTTCCTCCTCTTCCTCACCTGTTTGTTCCTCTTACTGTTGTCCGAAAAGAGTATTCTTTGCCCGGTGTGCAATAGGCCAATAATCACACACTCAGGAGAGACACTGATTATTTATTTCAGGTATTTATTTCAGGTTTGTGCAAGCCTGGGTGCTCGGTGGTTTCCCACAAATCAAGCACACGAGATTTCTACCAACAGCCCTTTTAATACAGTACAAACATAACATATGTAATCCATTACATAGCCTTTTTTGCTACCTGATTGGTATATGTTAATATACATTCCTAATTTGGTAACAAGATAAGTACATCTTTACAGAGCATGCTCAGAGAGTAGGAGTCCCCTTAATCAGAGGAGGGTCCCACAGTAGGGGGTGTGATTTTTAGTATTATAATGAGGATAGTTCACAGAAAGGACAGATATGTTGTCCACTGTTTCCATAGTGTCCTTGGTTGGTTTACATCAAAGAATCCAAAATCAATTATTACTGACATTTCAAAGGACATCCTGGTTATATTTAAACTTTCAATATATGAACACCTTCCATCGGACTACACTCCTACAATCTAACTGTCTATCTATCTATTAAGTACATCCTGTTTCCTAATAATGAATTTCCAGTTAACCCTCAACATTACCATCGCTCCCAAAGAGCTCCTCTCTGCCATTTCCTAAATTTGCTGACGTTTGTTTTTTCTGAGGTCCACTGATCACTCTGTTGCTACTATATCTTCTGCTTGTAAGAATCACTCACCAGTTTTTAAGAGCTTTCGCCCATACTGCAGAGCAACTGCTTTTGGCACCACGTTACTTATGACACCTTTTCAAGCTATTTGCTAAGTCAGCTTAGAGAGTCTGGAAGTGTCTGAAGCCCAATGATGGAGGGATACTTCAGCCTGGGATACCCTATGGAGTTTCCTGAGAAGCAGAAGTATCTTCACAGGTAGGTAGGGGCTGTGGGCTCAGTGATCCAGTCTCAAAGGTGACAACTTCAATTCCAGTCTCAAATTGATCTTTATGTTCCATTCTCTTCAAATTACACACATTCTTTGACATTTCCAAATATCAGCCTGAGATTTTTTTACCCCCTCAAAATCCAACATTCAAGAGAATGAGCAAATGTAAATATAGAATGAAACTGCTGGGTAAGTAACTCTGAACACATCTTACCTTAAAATGCTATAAACACTGTAACTTTAATTCAGGTCTTTGTTTTTTAAGGACAAGCTCTTAAGGAAGCTTTGAATAGAACCTCCTCACCTGGGAAAAGGCAGATCTCACCTCCTGCCAAGGAGGATTTTTTAGCTTTCTGAGAGCAGTGATCTGCAAGAAACTTCTGCTTTGGAGCATTTGTGATCAGGAACCCTAAACCTCAATTTATCTACAGACAAAGGACTTAAAGGTTTTATTCCTTAAAACAAGGCTCTTTCTGTGAAAGAAGCCTGTATTGGATTTGTGTGGCAAGGTTTTGGTAGCGGGGGGGGGGCTACAGAGGTGGCTTCTGTGAGAAGCTGCTAGAAGCTTCCCCTAAGTCTGATTGATAGAGCCAATGCCAGCTGGCTCCAAGACAGACCCACCGCTGGATAAAGCTGAGCCAATCAGCAATGGTGGTAGCACCTCTGTGATAACATATTTAAGAAGGAGGAAAAAAAAAACCTGCGCAACACCAGCAGCAGCCAGAAAAGAGGAGGGAGAATATGTGAGAGAAACAGCCCTGCAGACACCAAGGTCAGTGAAGAAGGAAGGGAAGGAGGTGCTCCAGGTGCTGGAGCAGAGATTCCCCTGCAGTCTGTGGTGAAGACCATGGTGAGGCAGGTTGTCCCCCTGCAGCCCATGGAGGTCCACGGTGGAGCAGATATCCACCTGCAGCCTGTTGAGGACCCCACACCAGAGCAGGTGGATGTGCCTCAAAGGAGGCTGTGACCCCGTGGGAAGCCCATGCTGGAGCAGGCTCCTGGTAGGACCTGTGGACCTGTGGAGAGAGGAGCCCACGCTGGAGCAGGTTTGCTGGCAGGACTTGTGACCCCTTGGGGGACCCACGCTGGAGCAGTTCGTGAAGAACTATAGCCCGTGGGAAGGACCCACATTGGAGAAGTTCGTGGAGGACTGTCTCCCGTGGGAGGGACCCCACGCTGGAGCAGGGGAAGAGCGTGAGGAGTCCTCCGCTCCGAGGAGGAAGGAGTGGCAGAGACAACGTGTGATGAACTGGCCACAACCCCAATTCCCCGTCTCCCTGCGCCATTGAGGGGGGAGGAAGTAGAGAAAATTGGGAGTGAAGTTGAGCCTGGGAAGAAGGAAGGGGTGGGGGGAAGGTGTTTTAAGATTTGTTTTCATTTCTCATTATCCTACTCTGATTTGATTGGTAATAAATTAAACTAATTTCCCCAAGTTGAGTCTGTTTTGCCCGTGATGGTAATTGGTGAGTGATCTCTCCCTGCCCTTATCTTGACCCAGGAGCCTTTTGTTATATTTTCTCTCCCCTGTCCAGCTGAGGAGGGGGAGTGATAGAGCAGCTTTGGTAGGCACCTGGCATCCAGCCAGGGTCAACCCGCCACAAATAATCTTTAGGGATATTTGTTCTGTAGTCAATAATCATGGCAAGCCAAACAAAATCAACTTCTTTCTTGATTACTAGGGGCAAATAGAGATTTACTCCCTGTGTTTAGAATTCTACTTGTTCAGAGTGAATAATATTAAGTAATTAAGTACTTGCGTACATTCCTGCAGTACCAGGAGCTATATTTATTTTAATTCTTTTACTCTTTGTACAAATAACAGTTATATCATAGAATCATAGAATGTCCTGAGTTGGAAGGGACCCACAAGGATCATCAAGTCCGACTCCTGTCCCTGCATAGGACAACCCCAAAATTCACACCATATGTCTGAGGGCGCTGTCCAATTGCTTCTTAAATATGTTGTCAGGCTTGGCGCCATGACTACCTCCCGGGGGAGCTTGTTCCAATGCTGCACTACCCTCTGGGTGAAGAACCTTTTCCTAATGTCCAACCTAAACCTCCCCTGGCATATCTTCCTGCCATTCCCTCGGGTCCTATCATTGGTTGTCAGGGAGAAGAGATCAGCACCTGCCCCTCCTCCTTCCCTTGCGAGGAAGCTGTAGACCGCAATGAGGTCTCCCCTCAGTCTCCTCCAGGCTGAACAGACCAAGTGACTTCAGCCGCTTCTCATACAGTTTCCCCTCTAAACCCTTCAGCATCTTTGTGGCTCTCCTCTGGACACTCTCTAGTAGCTTCGTATCCTTTTTGTACTGTGGCGCCCAAAACTGCACACAGTACTCAGGATGAGGCCGCACCAGTGCAGAGTAGAGCGGGACAATCACCTCCCTCGACTGGCTAGCAATACAGTGCTTGATGCACCCCAGGACATGGTTGGCCCTCCTGGCTGCCAGGGCACACTGTTGGCTCATGTTCAACTTGCCGTCGACCAGAACCCCCAGATCCCTCTCCACGGGGCTGCTCTCCAGCCTCTCGTTCCCCAGTCTGTATGTACGTCCAGGGTTGCCATGTCCCAGGTGCAAAATCCGGCACTTGCCCTTGTTAAACTTCATACGGTTGGTGATTGCCCAGCTCTCTAATTTGTCCAGATCCCTCTGCAGGGCCTCTCTGCCCTCGAGAGTGTCCATGGCTCCTCCCAATTTTGTGTCATCGGCAAACTTTGATAACAAGCCTTCAAGTCCTGCATCCAAGTCATTTATGAAGACATTAAAGAGCAGTGGCAATATTAGTTCTTCAGCAATATTTTATTTTAGTTGAGAAATGTTATTTTTTGCATATTTGTCAATTTGACTTTAATTCATGCTATCAGTTACAAAATAGGAAAAATGCTTCAGTGAAAGATATTACCCAGATGAATTCCAAACAGGATCCAAAGCAAGAAAGAGATACTGCTCCATAGAGCTGGCTGACAAAAAACTGCACAGAACTTCTTTTTATTACTGATAAATGCATATTTGTTGGAATTAAAATATTTAACAGTAATACTTTGATGTTTTTGTCAATTTTTTGACATAACCCATAGGTTCCCCCTCCCCAATATCTCAATAAAGTGTAAAAAAAAGTTTTTCCTAGAGCTTTTATTCGATTGATATTTACTGTATGTATTGTTAGGTTACGTGATAAAAGGCACATCTCCATGCACACACAGGAGCACAGAGGCACAGCACCAGTCAGGGGAACCCTAGTAACCCAGTCAGAGAAAGGGGGCCCCTGCCCCATCTCCTCCCAGGGTTGTCCTAGGAGGGACATCAGCCCCATGGGCTGGGGGTGACACCCATCAACGTGAGTCAATGTACAGGCTCTCTGGGGCACCTTTCAGCCTGAGGGGGGTTACTGCCTAGGGCTACACGACTTATGGGATACAGGGAAAAGCATTTGGGGATTGTTTACGACTTATGGAAGGATGTTTAGGGGAGGAACCAAAGGTGGGGAAAGTGAGGGATCAAGGTGGTTTGGGGAGGAACAAGTGTGGGAAATAGAGGGATAAGGGGATAAAAGGGGTAACATGCTGCTGCTCAGCATGCTTGTCTGGCCATGCCCTGCTCATCAGAGTCTGTCCTGTCTTCTCACTAAACTCCATTTCTAAGCAATTTCCTGGGTGAGGGACTCTCTACTCTGCATGCACGTTCATGCATGGTTGTCTGAGTGCCAGCAACCACAGCAGGGGTCACAGGGGCACATGCATCCATGCTGCCAGCCACTGGAGCAAGTGCAAATGAGTGTGTGAGTGCTAGCGAAGATCACGCTGGCCTAGGCGGTGAGCAGAGGTGGCGTGGGAGCCGGGGGTGCACGCATCTCTGAGTGAGCCCACAGCAGGAGCTGACTACTGGAGGGACCAGGGTGTCCAGGCCAGACTGTGGGGGCTGGGGTCAACTGAGACACTCATTTGCATCTGTATGTGTGTATGTCTGTGTGAGGCAACTGGAGACAAGAGGATCCAGGGGACACTTACTGGGGGATCCATAGTGTGCTTATGTCTGTGAGTGTGGCTGCAGGCACTGGGGACTTGTGTGCACAGGTGCCAGCAACTGTGAAGACTGAGGATCCAGAACCAGTCAGTGAGGGTCTCAGCCAGTTACTGGAGCAATCCATATTTTGTTTACACATATAGATATGTTTCCCACCAACAGACCTTCATCTTGATGAGCCAGAGAAGGGAACAAGACACGGCTGTTGGTCTGGTTTGTGTTTGCAGGAGTGGTGCGTTTTCTGTCTGTGTTCATCTGTGTGGCCAGCTATGTGTATATGTATCATCTGTGTATTGTATACATGTGTCTTTGTGTATATCTATTGGGACTACATGCTCAGCCTTGCTCCTGGTTGAACCTGAGTGTGGAGTCGCGATGGCTTCACCTCTGTTGGACTACCAGATGTGTCCTCTCTGTTACAAGGTTTTAACATTGTATGGACAGTGTTTTCATCTCATTGCAACCAAAGAGTTTTTAATTTGTTTCTAATAATAAAATCTTACCTCAGTCTCAAAATGCTTTGACTGCGAGAAAGTTTGGCTTCTCGTTCCAATTCAGAAAAAAAAGAATCTCATATATGGAATTTTTAATGGGGAAAAATAATTCCTAATCACTTGTATCTCTGAGAGACTCTGGCAATTCCAGAAAGGGTAAAAAAATTACTAGAAATTTTGCATTTGTATATGCTTGTTAGGCTATACTTGAAATCAAAAAGAATTGCCATAGATTGAACTGCGCAAACAACCCCATGGTACGGTTATGAAGCACTGGCATCTGTGTATCTGATCATTTCAAAAGGCCCAGGATGACCTGAGGAGAATATCCTCATTTTACCTCAATCAGTTATGCTGCAATTGAAATGTTGTTGTCCTAGTTCCACTGCAATTAAGACTCTGCTCATTAGTCCCAGCAACAATTTCTCCTCTTACAACACCCCTTGTGTACTATAATAAATGAGGAGCAGACTGCTCTGATATTGTATTTCTGTTGAATGGGGACCGATACACAGTGGAATGCCCAATACCCTGCTGCTGGAGCTAGACGATCAGGCCATTGTGAACACAAGCAGCGGTTTAGGACAAGAAGTGTCTAATGTCCTATACAGCTGGAACTGTAGGGGAGAATCTAGATAGGCAGAATTCAGCCATCCAGACTGGTATCGGAGTGGACCAATAAGAAAAAACAGCCTTTTTTTTTCCCCAGGGAAGATCTGGAGACATCTAAAAAGCTTTTGTAAAGATTGCAAAAAAAAAAGTTGAACTTTGTTTCTGCTTTTAGATTTTAGATTTTTCCAAGGACGTTTTAGGTTTCTGAGATACTACACAAACAGATTTTAAAATGAATGCAGGTTTAAAACACAGTAGCTAAAATTTTTGCTTTACCGTTTAATACTACATCTAGAGCTCTTCTGAAAGTCACAGTGGGCTGTCTAAAGAGACTGATTTGAGAAGATGATAGTCATTGTTTCCTTAACTAAAATTGTGTTACAAAACAGATCTCTATCACCTGATAGTTGATAAGCTCTGTGATATGCTTAAATTTAACTCGGAAAGTTCAATGTTGACCAAAATTAATCCTCAAATTAAAAAAATGAAAGGTGAGTATTAATACAAAATATTACTCTTGCTTAACTCCATGTCCAAACATGGTCTTTTAAAGTAGATCAATATTATCTTAATTGATATTTATGGATAGAACACAATAGTAAAATTGTCTTTAACATTACAAACTGAGATCTAAACTGAGGCTTTCAAATACTTACAAGTAAATCTGACATAATGCCTGCACATAGTTTTTGTTGATTTCAGTACTTTGTTGATCATTTCTGACTGCAGTTGAGCTCCCAAGAAATTGCCAGAAGCTTCAGGATACAGCAATGCCTGTCGTGTGTAAACCTTACATGAAAGCAAGATACATCATGTCCCTCCCACCCCCCACCTCTTCAAAGTTACCATTATTTCAGATTACTAGAATTCATATTTGTGAAGTAATATTCCTTATCCTGAGGGAAAGAATGTTACTGGGTGGTGTACATAAACTCAAGGTTTGGGTCCCCGTGCCACATACTTTTTTTTTGTGTGATGTGAAGTCAGTCATTTAGGTGGGCATTCAGACCATCAAACTTAAGTACATGAAAAGGAGCTCAAACTACATATTGTTAATCCACCTTCCAGAAAATAGTCCCATTAAATTGTGTAAACACAGCCTAGTGCTCTTTTTGGGTGGAATCATCTCACCTAACCTTAAGTGTCTACTGTGTAGAGGTCTATACATGAATTACTTCCCATACACTCCTCTTACAGTCAATAGAGAAAAGCAGGTATTATTCTGCCTTAGGATGAAGTGCCCGCTTCTCTCCACTGATTGTAACAGAAGCCAGAAGTGATTAGCATAGAAATGAATGCCTACAGACTGCCCCATGATATTTAAAATATCACAATTCACTTGCTTGTATATGATTTTCAGAAGCCAATTTCTCCAAATGGTATAGAGCAAGAAGAGGTAATGAAAATCCTTCAAGAAATTTGTGTTCCTTTTTAAAAAACAATAATAATCACAACAGTATGTTCCCATATGACTGTCACTCTAATTGTATTTTTCTTTCAGGAGAGGATCTTTCACACCTCGTGTCTTCTGGCAGGCTCTTAGGGCACCAGCAGTGAGAGAAGGATTTTAGGGGAACAAAATAATGCAGGGGAGAAAAGACAGACACCATTTTTCCTATTACTGTAAAATATTCTGAAGAAAAGTTACTAAACAAACTTAATTTTCCTCACTAATCTCATTAAAGTCAGCCAGGTACCACCTAGATTAGGAAGGTCTAGGGAACAGGTTATCATCTGCACTCAAACAGCTGTTTCCTAGAAACAGATATCTCAGTGCCTTGTAGAGTACCTGTTATATCTCAAAATACCTGAACATAAGGCTTAGCAAAAAGTATCTAAATATCTGATACAAACAATTTCCATAGGCTAGGGTTTTTTGCTGTACTCCTGTGTTTTGAACTAAAGGAAACATTTGACCTGTCCACCCAAAGGGGGTTGATACAGACTAAGACATTAGTAAACACTGGTATACTTAAACCTAACTAACTCCTGTGCTGGATTGGTCTTCTTGGGGTCATTGGAGATATGGTTTGAGGTAGGGCTCTTTTTGGTTCTTACTTGGCCCTATAGAATCTGAGCCTAAACCTTTGCTACTGTCCATATCCTCAGGTCCTTCCTCCTCCCCTCTCAGGTGAATTTCCTGAGACATGGCTTGCTGGTCCCTCTCTTCTAAATGTGAAACATCAAATCTATCCAAGTTTCTTCACCTTTACGCTGGAGCTCACAGTGTGCCCTCCAGCCAGAGCTTTCTCTCTGTCTCTTCCAGATGACTCTCACGCTGACCGTTGCTCTCCTCCTACTGCCCCTAAAGCAGTTTGGCTGGCAGAAAGGAAGGATCCTGCAATGTAAATCCAACCAGTTTCACAACTGAAATTGTTAATCGCTATCTTGAAAAGGCAACAGTGGTCCATTATGGCCCTTTACACCAAAACCAAAATAAATACACAGTGAATTGTGAACACCTTCCAGAATTATATAGGTCACTTTACACGATACATAAGTAATGATGTGGGGAGGGAGAAAGAAATTAAAAATGCCACAGAAAGGAGGAAATTGTTTTTTCACATTTCTCCTGCTGATTGCTCCTTTCCATCCCCAGTAGGTGCTGTGGGTACAGGCCTGTTCAACTTATGTTTCTCACTTGACAGCCTTGTGGCTTCACAGTCTGTTTGTCAGCCATCAAGCAGAAAGCACTGTTCTCCATTTATACCACCAGCATTACCAGTGTACTTGGACATGTGTTACACAGTACCTTCCTCTGGACAGCCTTTCATTACTCAAGAGACAAAAAGCCAGCTTGTTTGCCATTTGTCACTGAGACAATCTTTTTTTGCACTGGTCTGAAAAGCAATCGCCTTCCACCCCAGTCCATTGCCTGGGAACAGGAGGGAGCTCCAGGGAGAGGTCTTGTCTGTGAAAGTGCTCAGTTCCCTTAGATAAACTACCTTTCCTTAGTGCATACCAGAACAAGAGGTCTTTGGGAAGGAGGTAGCTTCAACCTTCATTCTGCTTTTCTCCCTGCCTCCCCCAGCTCAGAGCAAGCCAGCTGTATATACCCTGCAAGAGAATTCATGAAGCCAAGAGCATTCAGAGCCCTTAACAGCCAGCACCACTCATCACACCCCTCTGCTTGCTCATCCTCTAGGAATCTCTAATGTACTTCTCTCCATGAGTGATACTCACACTGAAAGGTCCCTAATTGAGAAGAGACAGCCTCAGTGGTTGCTAATGAAAAATGATGGAAGAGGCTACCAATAACAGGCAACACATAATAGCACTTGTTAGCTCCCTGAATATCTTGATGTATGTTGAGGTGACTAGTGTCCCCATTTCAAGTTTCTCTAAGCCTGACCTGGACACATAGCTGTCAGGATGCTCAGGCAGCAGAATGACAAATGCCACGTGGGAAGACACACAGCGCAGACACAGTCAGAGGGACTGTTCTGTCATCTGGGTGCCAACTACACAGGTCACTTTCTGCTATTTAACAACTGTTCTGCAGCCAGGCAGCCACTGCAATTTCTCTCTTGTTTTTTAATAAATATATTTATTTACTTAGTAACTATACATTTAGCCTCCTCAAGAAAGGACAATCATTTCTAGAAAGACTTTGGGCATAGCAACTTGATATGTTTCTTTTAAAATATTTTTGTTTCACCTACAATGAAACTGAGCACAGTCTGAACTCCATGTTCAACCCACTATACATCTGTATATTGTAAAGTGTGGCAAATTATTTTCCATCACCAGTGGAATGCAAAGGGTATTGTTTTATTAAACAATTTATTCTTCATTCTGCAAGCCATGGCTTATTAGCAGAAGCAAGTGTAGCACATATGACTGACAGCAGTGAAAGCATTAGTTGAAATCTGATTGACCCTGGGTTTAGTTTTAACTAGATTTAACAAAGACAGATAGTTTGAGCTTGACTTGGGGAAAAAAAAAAGGATGACACTGATTGGAGTGTTAAATAAAACTGCTTCCCCCATTCCTGAAAGAAAACAAAAGCGAGTTTTGTTGAAAGTCCCTCATTTGTTCTCAATAATGTAACATTTTGTGGGAGAGATGTGAGAGAACAGAATGGAGGTAAAAGTCTTCTGGGAAGGGTCAGGCTGAGATTCACAGAATAAGAAGAATGAGAAACAGAAAGAAGATGTAGTATTGGAGTATGAGGTTGAAAGTTATAGGTATAAGCTGAGATACCACATGAGCCAGTACCCACTTATCAATAATGATTCATGGAAAAAAGTTAGGTTGGGAATTATGCACTCTTCTCTCACCTGTTTTAGAAGAAGCAAAGAGCTGACAGTATTTAATGATAGGCCTTAAGATACAGAAGGATTTTATGTTTTTTCAAGGTACTATTTAAGGCCATGCAAAGCCCACTGTGTGATTTAATACCTGAAACACAGCCTGGTTGATGCACAGGCTGCCCAGGGAAGTGTTTGAGTCTCCGTCCCTGGAGGTATTTAAAAGACGGGTAGACGTGGTGCTTGAGGACATGGTTTAGTGGTGGACTTGGCAGTGATAGGTTAACGGTTGGACTCGATGATCTTAAGGGTCTTTTCCAACCTTAACGATTCTATGATTCTATGATTAAAGCTAACGAAGCAGAGCATTTTGTCCTATCGCTGCTGCCAGCTGCTTCATCTTGAGTCTGGGTTTCATCTGGAGAGAAAAAGATTCAGTCATGTCTCAAGCATTAAAAAGTCTAGTGTGTAATATAAGGAATGGTCTTCAATTCGGAGGGTGAGCAAAGATGTTAAATTAAAAGAATAAGATAACTGCAAAAGAAAAGGCTGTAGCACATCAATTTAATACCAGGAAAATTACTCTTTAGTAGAGAGCAAAGTGTGCATTTAGCTAGCCCTCAATTAAGGCCATATAAATACAAAAGGCAGAATGCAACACTTGACAGGAACAATCTAGGCAATTCTAGATTTCAATAGTAAAATCCTCCAAATTGCCAAGTATAGCATTTCCAATTGTATTATTCCAATTATCCCCACATGTTTAATAATTAACTGGCTATCAGCCAATTTTCAAGAGGTTTGTGTGTGTTTGTATGATAATTTATATGTAATAAAGCACTGGTGTGACAGTTTGCTAGAGGCTTTATCGAAAATATATGACTGTCTAGATTATGTTACCTACTTTCATGTCTGTTCAAGTGAGATAATACTGATGTTCTTTAAGAAAAAACTCTTATTGTGATACAGGATGGGCATGTTCATGCAGCAGTTTGAGTAGATAGAGAAAACACATATCGTGGCTGTATTTATGGCAAGAAATACTTTGTTAACATCTTAAAACTGTTCCTAACAGGAAACATGTAAAGTTTCCAGCTTACTTTCAGCCAAGCCTACAAGCTACATAAAGTTATAATCTCTAGTTACTTGTTAAGTAATTTTGCCATTTGATGTGATTAATACCCTAAAGTTTTAGCTTAGATTGAACCTGTTGTTGCTGTAATTGAAAGCTGCTAAGAGAAGAAATGTGCCTCTGGATGTTGGGTAGTTTGACAGTGCAATGCATTGATTTTGGGACTGTGCTAGACTGTGATGTGAGCAGCACATATAAGGAAGCAATAAGGGAATAATAAATATTCTCCTATACTGGGACAATCCTGGGAGATCTCTGCAGGGTGACATCAACTGTTAATTCCTTTGATCTTTTTTTTTTCTTTGCTACTTTGAGAAAAATCAGCTTTCTGATCAAGAAGAAACATGATTTCTGTACTTTCATTGTGGTGGCAAAAGCTGTAGCTAATGTTTCCATATTATGGGACATTGACCCCACCTTTTGGGTAGCTTCTATCATATCCATTAAGGAGGGATTTTTTAGAGGCAAAAGCACTTTTTTATAGTCCATATTCGCATTTTCAAAGGCTAATTTTAAGAGTAGGACCTCTCTTGCTTCTGCATTTTCGACTTGTTTTTCCAAAGGCTCTTTAAGACGATTTAAGAATGAGATATATCCCTCTCCTGCCCCTTGCTTTATTAATGTAAATGATTTTGTCGCTCTTCCGGCATCCGGCACTCTTAGTAATGCCTGTAAAGCAAGGTCTCTGCCTTGTGCTAATATCTCTGGTCGTAATCGTGCCTGTAACGTTGGGTGATTTAGCGGTGGATCCCCCATAAGTTGTGGGAGTCCTGCCCCTTGTAAGGGGTTGCCTTGTTGTTGCTGCATATTGACAATTGTGGCGTTTTGGCAGGCGGTACGCCAGGTGCTTGCAAAGATCACCTTTTGCGTTGGGGTCAATATAAGATTAGTAAGCATGCATATATCAAATGGTACTATTTCATTTGTAAATATTCCCCGTAGCAGGGATTGTGTAAAAGGAGAACCCAGTCCATGCGCGGCAACTGTTTGTCGTAGATCTTTTAAAACATTATAGCCAAAAGGTTCATGCTCATCGGGGACATTTGCATTGCTGCGTATGATGGGACATGCTATCGCTGAACAAAAAGCTGCATCTCCCACTTGCAATGCTTGGTGTCTAATCTTTTGCCACCTCATAGCAGCAGCTGACACTCCCCATTCCTCGGGCAGCAATTGATTATGGGTTTGTGGAGTATCGGCATTAGAAGCGGTAGAGAAAGGCGGTAAGAGTGCCGACGCAGCAGGGGCCGGGGGCAGGCGGGGAAGTGGAGGAGTACTCGTTGCCGGGATCGGAAGGTCTAGCAGAGGTGTTGAAGCCATAGGAGCAGGTGAATGAGAAAGCGGCGCAGAGGGTAGCGGCGGCGCGGGGGGGGTGGAGAGGTTGTGCAGCCTGAGCACCAGCGAGCAAGGGCATGTCGGAGGACGAACCCGATGTCGGTGTCTCCGGCGTGCCCTGCAGGGTTAGCTCCGGAGTGGTAGTAGAGGCTGCAGCCTTTCGGTCTGACTCTAATTGTTCTAAAGAGTCTTTCAGTAAACGCCATGTCGTCAAAACACTTGTGGCATTACTGTCCCCCCTGGTGGCCGCTTCCCATAACACTTTTCCTGCCTCCTCCCAAGTCTCCACCTGGACCGCGGTCACTGCGTTCGCTTGTTGCCTGTTTTTTCGCAGCCAAGTTAACAACAACCGAACCTTTCCTTCATCATAATTTATGCCCCTTTTTGCAAGGATTCGCAAAAATATACGCAAAATAGATTTTTCTTCCGAGGACATTTGCGCCCCCATTTTCCCGTCCCCAGCTGCTCACCTCTTTTTCCCAAGGCAATTAATTGTCCAGACAAGCAGCTCTCTGGTCTGCTGCAGTAAAGTTCAGCTCTCTGGTCCGCTGCAATATAGTTCAGCTGGGCTTGCCACCAGCCGCTCTCTCGTCTGTGGTTCTTAGGATCGTATCACGTCATAGGACTGAATCACATCGGGGTCACCATTTGTGGCAATTAAACACGGACTCCGCGTATGAGTTTAGGCGAAGCCACTTTATTTTTACAATCTATCCCTTTTATAATATGATCTAGCGTCCACGAGCAAGCAAAGCTTATCTCATTGGTTACTGTCTTGCGTCCACGCGTCTCTTCAGCGTTACTTATTGGTTCTTCAAGTTGGTACACGCGAATTCCTCTTTCAGGGATGTATCCAATCTCATCCTTATTTTTCTGCCTCTGAGTTTCACAAACTTGTTTGTAACAAGCCTCAAGGCCACAGCTGCATTTCTGCGAACCTGTTTGTAACAAGCCTCAAGGGCACAGCTGCATCTCGTCAAAGTAAAACACAATCTCATTTATTCCCACAATGATTCTATTCTATGATTCCATAATTAAAATAACCACCAATTTGACTGGGTTCCTGAATTGCAAGACTGTGTGTTGAAAGGCCCACATCACCAAGTTCCCCTGAAGAGATGCCCTGTGCCATCAGCCTGCTCGGCTGAGGTGCGTGCCTGGGACCAACCAACTTCCTGCACCAACATGAAGGGAATCACTTCGGGTCTCCACCAGAAAAAGGAGACTTAAGGGAATGAGCCTCAGGGTTTTTGTTCTTTGCTTTTCTTCTTCAGAATTAAACCCTTGTGTCTTATTCTAAACAAGAAATTTAAGCCCAGATCCATAATGGAAGTGGGACACTCAGTCTCACAGCACCAAAGCTATAACCACTCACCTCTGCAGAGAAATCCTCAGTTCCCAGTTCAGTTCCCAAATAAACGCCTATGGGAATTGACAGCTTCCAACTGGAAAGCACAGCAGGCAGCGTGCTGGGCAGGGAGCTGCTGAAAATAGCCTGGGAGGTGATGCCGTCCAAAAGAGTGCGTCTCAAAACCTTGCCCACACTGAGCCTTCACAGCCTATGCTGTGCTACGGGTGACTCCTGTGCCTCTAACACAGCTCCTGGAGACTGGGATGCCCTTCCTTTCAATGCCAAATAGCTACCGCTCAGATGAATTGCATGCTGCAGAAGACTTGACTCCTATTCTCGCTTTTGCCTGAAGATATTAAACCACACATCTCTCCAAAAACTGTCCTAGACACCTACTACAGGCTGTTTTTCAGGAAAGAAGATTATTTTCTGTTCCATTTTAACTCAAACAACAGTTGTAACAATGACTAACTATAAAACTAAAGGTTAATGGAAGTCAGCTGGAAATGGGATACTTGGTTATTAAAAATGAACAAGTAGGCTTTGGAGCATGGGTGCCCGTTCCCAAAGAAATACCAAACCACTTAGCTGTAGTCATGCTCCTACTCTCAGCCTACATCAGTCTCTGACTGACTGAATAGAATAGAATAGACTATTTGTGGTGGGTTGACCTTGGCTGGACACCAGGTGCCCACCAAAGCCACTCTATCACTCCCCCTCCTCAGCTGGACAGGGGAGAGAAAATATAACAAAAGGCTCATGGGTCAAGATAAGGACAGGGAGAGATCACTCACCAGTTACCATCATGGGCAAAACAGACTCAATTTGGGGAAATTAGTTTAATTTATTACCAATCAAATCAGAGTAGAATAATGAGAAATAAAAACTAAATCTTAAAACACCTTCCTCCCACCTCTCCCTTCTTCCCGGGCTTAACTTAATTCCTGATTTCTCTACCTCCTCCCCCTGAGCAGCACAGGGGGATGGGGGTTGCGGTCAGTTCATCACACATTGTCTCTGCCACTCCTTCCTCCTCACACTCTTCCCCTGCTCCAGCATGGGGTCCCTCCCATGGGAGACAGTCCTCCACAAACTTCTCCAATGTGGGTCCTTCCCATGGGCTACAGTTCTTCACGAACTGATCCAGCGTGGGTCCTTTCCATGGGGTGCAGTCCTTCAGGAACAGACTGCTCCAGTGTGGGTCCCCTGCGGGGTCACAGGTCCTGCCAGGAACCTGCTCCAGCGTGGGCTTCCCACAGGGTCACAGCTTCCTTCAGGCATCCACCTGCACTGGTGTGGGGTCCTCCATGGGCTGCAGGTGGATATCTGCTCCACCATTAACCTCCATGGGCTGCAGGGGGACAGCCTACTTCACCATGGTCCTCACCAGAGGCTGCAGGGGAATCTCTGCTCCAGTGCCTGGAGCACCTCCTCCCCCTCCTTCACTGACCTTGGTGTCTGCAGAGTTGTTCCTTTCACATATTCTCACTCCTCTCTCTTCCAGCTGCAGTTGCACAGTTTTTTTTTTTCCCCTTCTTAAATATGTTATCACAGAGGCGCTACCACCGTCGCTGAGTGGCTCAGCTTTGGCCAGTGGCAGGTCTGTCTTGGAGCCAGCTGGCGTTGGCTCTATCGGACATGAGGGAAGCTTCTAGCATCTTCTCACAGAAGCCACATCTGTAGCCTCCCTGCTACCAAAACCTTGCCACGCAAACCCAATACACTATTTTAGTTGGAAGGCACCTATAACAATCATCTAGTCCAACTGCCTGATCACTTCAGGGATGACCAAAAGTTAAAGCATGTTATTAAGGGCATTGTCCAAATGCCTCTTAAACAATGACAGGCATGGGGCATCGACCACCTCTCTAGGAAGCCTGTTCCACTGTTTGACCAACTTCTCACAGTAAAGAAATGCTTCCTAATGTCCAGTCTAAACCTCCCCTGGTGCAGCTTTGAACCATTCCCACGCGTCCTGTCACTGGATACCAGGGAGAAGAGATCAGCGCCTCCCTCTCCACTTCTCCTCCTCAGGAAGCTGTAGAGAGCAATGAGGTGCCCCTCACCCTCCTTTTCTCCAAACTAGACAAACCCAAACTCCTTAGCTGCTCCTCATAGGACATTCCTTCCAGCCCTCTCACCAGCTTTGTTGCCCTCCTCTGGATGCATTCAAGGACCTTCACATCCTTCTTTAATTGTGGGGCCCAGAACTGTACACAGTATTCAAGGTGAGGCCGCACCAACGCTGAATACAGTAAGATAATCACCTCTTCTGACCAGCTGTTTATACTGTGTTTAATGCACCCCAGGATGTGGTTTGCCCTCTTGGCTGCCAGGGCACACTGCTGACTCATCTTGAGCCTGCTGTCGACCAGCACCCCCAGGTCCCTTTCTGCAGGGCTGCTCTCCAGCCACTCCTCTCCCCATTTAGACTTGTGCCTGGTGTTACTCCATCCCAGGTGCAGAATCCGGCACTTGGACTTGTTAAATTTCATCCCATTAATCATTGCCCATTGCTCCAATCTATCTAGATCCCTCTGCAAGGTCTCTTGTCCCTCAAGAGAGACAACAGAACCTCCCAGTTTGGTATTGTCAGCAAACTTGCTAATCGTGCCTTCAACTCCTGCATCCAGATCGTTGATGAATATATTGAACAGAACTGGCACTAGAATTGAACCCTGAGGAACACCGTGCTGGCGACCGGTTGCCAGCCAGGTGTAGCCCCATTCACTAGAACCCTTTGAGCCCTGCCCTTCAGCCAGTTCTTCACCCAGCACACTGCATACCTGCTCATCCCACAAGTGGACAACTTGTCTAGAAGGATGCTGTGAGGGACAGTATCAAAAGCCTTACCAAAATCCAGAAAACCCACATCCACCACCTTCCCTTCACCCACTAAGCGGGTGACCTTATGATAGAAGGATATCATCAAATTAGTTAAACAGGACTTTCCCTTTGTGAACCCATGTTGACTGTGCCTGATGATTGAATTGTTCTTTAAATGCCTTTCAGTAGCACCCAGTAGGATGTCCATAATTTTTCCAGGAACTGGGGTTAGACTAACAGGTCTGTAGTTCCTTGGGTCTTCCCTCACATCCTTCTTGCAAACTGGAGTAACATTGGCTAGCTTCCAGTCAGCAGGGACCTCCCCAGACTCCCAAGACCTTGGTAGATGATCGAGAGGGGTCCTGCCATAACATCTACTAGCTCCTTCAGTACTCTGGGATGAATCCCATCAGGCCCCATGGACTTGTGAACATTCAGCTGATCCCTTACAATTTCAGTGTCCACAAATGGAAAGTCACTGTTCCCACACTTGTAGTCCTCTGACTCAGGGGACCAGGCATCCCAAGGTCTATCAGTATTATTAAAGACTGAGGCAAAAAAAGCATTGAAAGCCTCCGCTTTTTCTTCATCCCTATTAGTCAGGTGACCATCTCCAACAAGTATCAGTCCAATGTTTTCTTTAGACATCCTCTTGCTATTAACATACTTAAAAAGCCCTTCTTGTTGTCTGACACAACACTAGTCCATTTCAACTCTAACTGAGCTTTGGCCTTTTGTGTCTTCTCCCTGCATATATGAACTATGGCTCTGTACTCTTCTTGCGAAGCCTGACTTTGCTTCCAGAGATTGTACAATTTCTTTTTCCTCTTGAGCTCCACAAGGAGTTCCCTGTTCAGCCAAGCTGGTCTTCTGCCCTGCTTGCTTGACTTTCAACACAGTGGAATTGCCTGCTCCTGTGCTTCTAAAAGGTGGTTTGCCAGCAGCATAGCTTCAATTGGAGAGCTAGGGAATTTTCCCCAACTTGTGCTTCAAGCCAAAGAGCCTGTGGCTTGGTTGTTAGAGCAAAGTTGCCAGGCAAATGTGAGAACTGAGACCAAACCTCCCGTCTCAGGCCATGAAGAAGGCAAAGGTGTTGCCTCACCCGTTGTTCCAGCAGGAAGAACCCACGTTTTATGTGGAAGCCAATGCAGCAGGTGTCTCTGGGCACACATGAGAAATGCTCCTTAAAAAGTCTGGGTGAGGAAACAGCAAGTTTGTGAATCCCAACAGGCTTAGGCTTGAGGTGCAAGCTGATCCATACAGCAGCAGGAACTGAGCACTTCTGGATGTGCCTGGGAGAAGTCCTTCACTTTGATGATTAGCCAGTTCCCCGATACTTAGGAGAATGGCTAAGCACCATGGCAGCCCAATTTACACACCAAAAGATTTACAGATTTTATAAACGTTCCAGGCACTTTGTCCGTCTCTGGCCATGCTCCTCGTGGAGTCACGGAACCGGAGCCACGGAACCGCAAATCAGGACTCCCACTCACTTCACAGCGATGCTGTGTCTCAAACACACATACACACAAGTTTTCAACATACAATACATACAATACAAACATATAATATATGCAATACCCGGGTAAATGAAACAGATAATTATCGCTCCAGTTGATATCCCTTCAGCAGCTGCAAAGATTTAAATAATTCTTGTGAGAGGTCCGCTTACCCTTCTCCTGCTTCTTATACAGTCATTAGCAGGTACGTCCTGGCTCCCAACACCGGGATGCAGAGGTAACCTCAGATTTGCTCGATTTACCCCCAAGATCGCTAGCAGCCGCTCTATCGGTCAGCAAATCTCTTTGGCCGCTCTATCGGCCAGGGTACCCTCCTCCCTTACGGGGACTATGCTGTACGCCAGACGTCTCTGTGCGGTTTACCAGCAGCCCCGGCCAAGCGTACGACTTACTGGCCCTTCTTGTTAAACATACCGTTTAATCCGCGGCTTCAGGAGGTTGTTGTCTGCTCCCGCGGTGAGCGGCTGGCAGCGGAGGCTCCTCCGAGGAAGGTGCTCGGGGCGCGCCTAGGAGCGTCCGCTCCGCAGTCGATCCTGCGGTCGAGCAGAGACTCCTGCCTGGCTCGCCAAAACTGACGTGCGGAAACAGACTCCACAACCCGTAAGGTTGTAAAGTAGGTATGTTTATTCAGCGCTGGGCAGCACGGGAGGGTCATCCCGCCAAAGTCGTGCGCGCCCACGTGGTAGCTCGTCCTGGATTTATACGACAAAGTGTTACATATACATAAGGTTTCCCAATACGCCTATACATATGCATGACCTGTCCTCGCTTCGAATGAAAATTAGCCCCAAGAGGTCGTTTCCATAAACTCCTCCCAATTGCTCTTGCGCAGTGCTTCCTGGTGGTGGTTGCGGAGGTCGTGGGGATGAAGGCTGATGACTCCTCTTCGTCACCGCTAGTAACCCCTTGTTCTTGCGCAGACTCAGTTGCTCCTTGGCTCTTGTCCAAATCGCAGGGTCGGTTTCAGCTGGTTCTTGAGAAAAGTTTCTGTTCTTATCAGGAACTGTCCTTTGTTGTGAGACTACCAGGCTCCTCGCTTTAATCACCTTGTACAATAGTTAGTTAGATAAGTGTATTTACACTCTAAAGCCCCTTTTCAGGGTAGTATTGATACAAAAATTCACGGATGCTTCTCCTCACAGTCTGAATCTCCCCAAGGGAGAAACGGAGTATTCAGAGAGTCCCTGAAATGAAACTCAATAGCAACGAAGTTACTATTAAGCAGGTATCCTTTATTGCAGCGCTGGGCAGCACTGGGGATTCTCCACCATAAGTGCTCCACCGATTTGGTGGACTTTCAGAGATTATATACTATAAAATCCTACATATTCACAGGATTTCCGAGAAATCATTTACATGAACATGAGATTTCCTGGAACTTATTAACATATGCAAATGTCCGATCCACAAGCACAGTCGTCTCCCGTGGTGGTCTTCAAGTGGTCTTTGGGGGTCTTCAGATGAAGGCTCGTAGTCTTCTTCACTGTGTTCGCTGATTGACCTTTGCTTCTGCGCAAACTCAGTCCGAGGATCACGTAAACGGTGTCCTTCAAGGCTGTTGTTGTCATTCTTTTGTGACCTCCTATCTTCCATGCATTTGTTTTCCCAAGGCCCAGTTGTCTGAGATGGGATTATCCCGGAGCCCCCTTATCTTACAACCATTCTAACTACTCCCTAAATCACAAAGGCCTTTCTTTTGTTTAGTTAAGTGACTAAGATATTTAAAATATCCTCCTTGCCCCTAGGCTTTAATTCTTTCAGGAGGCATTTTGATGCAGTGGCTTTGTCTATCTTGGCTTTAACCCTTTCAGTATAACTAAGAATTGTTTAAGGTATTGCAATAAAAATACAATAATGAATGTTACAAATCTTTACAAAAATAATTTGTGGTCCTGTGCTTAATTTTATAAGAGACAAAATCCTTCCTTCCATTCCACCTCAACAAACAGAGACAAATCAGTCTGGTATGTAAATCCCTGGACTTGGGAACTAGGGTTGGATTTGCTGAAAATAACTTAAAAGTATCCAGAGAGACTGAAAATTTTGAATAGCTTTAAACAGAATAGTCTGAAGATGTTTGTGAACAAAAAGGGCTTTTAGGAGAATGATTTCCAGAAAAACTATTCAATTAAGTCTCATGCTGTTGTTAGTGGAATACACAGGAGGTAATAATTTCGTGATAAAAAATTCTGACAAGTTCAGCTGATTCTTTGTTCAGAATTGAGATGTATTTTTCTCCATCAGAGAAAAGGTCACACATGTTGACAAATGCAGCTCAAAGAGACGTGACACAAGTGCTGTCAAAGGGTGGTGTTATGCTCTGAGCTCTCATTCTCTGGCTAATACAAACCTGCCCTCCCTTTGCTGCACAGACCTCTTCCTGTAGGAAGGAATTGGTCCTGGGCTGTTCAACACTTTTTCCAAAGACATGCTTTGACCAAGTGTCCTGGTTTCAGCTGGGAGAGTTAATTTTCGTCTTGGTAGCCGGTATGGGGCTGTGTTTTGGGTTTAGGATGAGAACAATGTCGATGATTGATACACTGATGCTTTGGTTCTTGCTAAGTAGTGCTAAGCTGTTGCTAAATAGGTGCTAAGTGGCGCTCACACTGGTCAAGGACTTTTCAGCTTCCCCTGCTCTGCCAGGTGCACAAGAAGCTGGGAGGGGGCACAGCCAGGGGGAGTGCTGACCCAGGCTGGCCAAAGGGTTATTCCATACCATATGGCGTCATGCTCAGTATATAAGCTGGGGGAAGAAGAAAGAAGGGGGGATGTTCAGAGTGATGGTGTTTGTCTTTCCAAGTAACTGTTATGCGTGATGGAGCCCTGCTTTCCTGGGGGTGGCTCAACACCTGCCTGATGATGGGAAGTAGTGAATTAATTCCTTGCTTTGCTTTGCTTGCGTGCATGGTTTTTGCTTTACCTGTTTAACTATTCTATTTCATTTTACTTCAGTTATTAAACTGTTCTTATCTTAACCCACGAGTTTTCTCCCTTTTACCCTTACCCTTCTGATTCTCTCCCCCATCCCACGGGGGGGGGGGGGGTGGGGGGGAGTGAGCGAGCGGCTGCGTGGTGCTTAGTTGCTGGCTGGGGTTAAACCACGACACCAAGCGTTGCATTAACTGGTGAAATGTTTCATTGCTCTTTAATGGATGTTTAAACAATGGAGCCTTTGCTAATGTGTTTTGCAACTGCATACTAAGATCAATGCCAAGGCACTACCACAAACATAGTCTGAAACCATCAGATGATAAATAATCTATTGCTGCTCCCATTATAAGATATTGGCTTGCAACCTAATAGCTTTTATGGTTTCCCATTAGACTTGCTAGCCATTCATTTAGTCCCCAGGAAAGAGGTACTGTGCAAAATGAAGGAACAGGGATCATCTGGTCTCAACAATTTCTCTTGTATCAAGGAAGCTTAAGTGGTCAGTCTGACTGGGGGGTTATCGATGAATGGCACTGTCACGGACACCCACTGGGCAGCATTCAAATATGTCAGCGAGACAGAGTGAATAAACACAAAGCACTATTGCCCACCAAAGGGTTCAAGAGTAAAAGCCTATCTGGGCCCTCCTAGTCACAAGAAGAACAGCTTAAAAAAATCATGACATAAAACAACAAAAAGGAATACTTTATGCCTGCTTTCTGGTCTTGGGGCCTTTGTCTTTTCAAATCCTCCCCCACAAGCAAGGAGGTTCCGCACAGCTGCCGCATCTGGGGCTTTAAGGAAAGCAATAAAAGCTCACTTTTGCCATCAGTTTAAATGTAAATTAATGACACTGTCGTGGTTTAACCTAAACACCACACAGCTGCTCGCTCACTCCCTCCACCCCCCCAGTGGGATGGGGGAGAGAATCGGAAGGGTAAAAGTGAGAAAACTCATGGGTTGAGATAAAGACAGTTTAATAATTAAAAAGAAATAATAATAATTAATAATTTGTAAGGAAAAGAGGAAAAAATAACAACAAAGAGAGAGAGAAATAAAACCCAAGAAAGACAAGTGATGCAAATGAAAACAATTGCTCACCACCAATCGACTGATGACCAGCCAGTCCCCAAGCAGTGGCCCCCCTGCCAACCTCCCCCCTAGTTTTATTGCTGAGCATGATGTCATATGGTGTGGAATATCCCTTTGGTCAGTTGGGGTCAGCTGTCCCAACTGTGTCCCCTTCCAACTTCTTGTGCACCCCCAGCCTACTTGCTGGCAGGGCAGTGTGAGGAGCAGAAGAGGCCTTGACTCTAGCCCCATACAAGCTACTATGAAGAAATTTAACTCTATCCCAGCCAAAACCAGTACACACTGCAAAAATTCTTTGAAAATCCTAAGGTACCTTTTTTGTGCTGAGGGCATGCTGATATGTAATCTAAATGAAATCTTAAATTTTACATGAAATATGTTAAAAAAGGATTACTTTTTCTTATAACCATAGTTGTACTGTATGAGCTTAACCCTATGAGACAGATGTTAATGAGCAGGGAATCTCTCCTAGAATCACCATATGACACTGATATTGAGGACAGGGAATTGGCAAGTGCAAGAAATGTGGCTCAAATATTTTCCTGGCCACGTCCCTTGCTCCAGTCCCAGCAGCTCCCCAGCAATTTGTTCTCTGTAAATCCCACACACTCATCTGAGAGCTGCTGCCTCTGAAAACTCATTATTAGATATGATACAAGGCTTATCTCAGTGAAATACTTGATCTTGAAAATGAAACTTAGGTGCCACAGCAATTGATCTTTGATGCTTTCAGAGAGGCCCAAGATGATACTAAAAACTGAGGCAGGGAATGTTCTAGAAATATTGAAAACATTTAGGAGCACAGTCATACACCAGAAAAGGTTTGCTAGTGTAGAGATACTGGTAGGGTCTCCTACTGTAGAAAATTTATATGGCAAAATTTAAAAGATTACCTGGGTCAGTATTGTTTCTATTCATCCTGAATAAAAGAAATTATATCAGCAAGACCTTTATTGCCCCAACAGCATCCATGCAACTTGCTTTCACTGGAATAAAAATGTCTAAATATAAAGTAAAATAATTCCCCTAGCCAACATTTCAATCTGGCTAAAGTCTGGGCTTTTTATGTATAGTTACCCACAAACAGACAATGCTTTTAAATTCCCTTGTGCTTTTGAAAACCTCCACTTCATATAGCCTGTTTGCCTCAGTCCCCCCTTAACATCCTCTTCTAACTCTATTTTAAAGCCATATGCCAATTTCATCCAAGGTTTAAAATGGAGCATAGGTCTATGAAGTTCTTACACATTGCCCCAAAATTAAAAGAATTGAAAAAAACACTGTCTAATCAGTCATGTACAGAAGTACTGCCTATTTGTGCAGCAGTTTTCAAATTAGCCATAGGCAAATCAGAAAGGGACATGAGAAAAAAATGAAGGAGTTAGTTACAGCAGGGTGCAGTGGGAAGAGGGGAAGAAACTGAGGCTGCTCTAGGAGGAACTGAAGGTGCTGGAGCTGGTGAGAAGGTCTAGGAGCATGGGAAGAACCTAACGCTTCCCTGGGAATAGGGTCCCAGGGACATGAGGAGAGCTGGAAAGGGAAAGGGACAGAAATCTGGAGGAAACCAGTCCTCACTAATTCCACTGCTCATGGAATCACTTTATACATATACAACCATTTCAAAAGTTGTTAGGCCATCCTTCAGAGAGACTAATTAACTTTCCATGGTTCCCTGAGACATTTGGACACCTGGAGATACAAATACATTAAATTCAACTATACAAAAATAATGTCTGCAGCATTTTAAAGTTATATTATTTCATCGCTACAAAGGCCACAGAACTGAACATTGTTTATGCCACATAGATGCAGACTGGTGGAAATGAATGTTATTTATTGGTTTTGTACTTCCTGCATGTCCTCCCAGTACTTCTATACAGCTGCTACAATGTGCAGCAATATTAGATGCTGTTAGAAGAGATCTGAAATAAGCTTCCTGACACTCCAGAAAATAAGCATGGGAAGAAGATTGCCTAACTCTGAGATTATTAAGCAGTGCTGTTTCACTGTATTTGGAAGAGACAATGGGAAATAGGCTACAAGAAAAGCACCAACGCAACGAGTTCTTCTCTTCTTGTTCCACACAATCTAACCCTAGAGATACGGTCAGCGACTGGATACACTATATATATGGGGGCGGGGGATACAAGAAAGGTACCAGAGACACCTGAAGGAAGTGTGGGAACTATATATGCACTGAGGTATTGGGAGGCGAGGGGTGTTTATGGAGGAGGAGGAATGAAGGCAGTGGGATGAAAAGGGGACTAGGGGCATGAGGAAGTCCTGGATGTGTTCCTCCTACAAAACATGAGACCTCAGGTTATCCTAGACTACTCTGCCAAATTAAGACAATGATGAACATGTTGGGATGGTGCCAGCATTCTTCATGTCTTTGCAGATATTTATGCTGAGAGCTTTTCCTCTAAGACAAGAAGAAAATGCCTAGAAGACAGAGCCCAGAGGAAATCTCTAATGGTTGACTGTCTTTTGGCATCTGAACACTACTGAATTTTGAACTGTTCAGAATTAATTCACCTTCAGCTGTGAACATCATGATCTATATTTGAGATGCTCTAAAACATTTCTATCAACCAGTCTCATTTGAACAATGAAGCATCATTCTTTTTTTATAGTGCTTAAGGCTTTACTATATATGCAGTGGGTAAGCCTTGGTCTTGACGAATGAATGAAAACAATGACCTTTATTGTAGTAAAAGCCCAAATCCTAAATATAATGATTGTACAATTAAATTCATCCTATTTTGACCTAATGTGAAATCTCAACTTTCTTTCAAGTTAACATTGGGGTTACCTATTTCCCTTATCAACTATTTCATTATAGGAAATATAGTATGAACGATACTAGAAAAGTACTTAAAGTATTAGAAAAATACTTAAAATATTAAGTGGAATATCTCAAGAGATTTTAGCATTAAAAAAAGTATAAAGCCCATATATGCTTTCCTTTAGGCTTTGATTTGACTTACACAAAAGGAAATAAACAGACAGAAAATCTCTTCCATGCGCTATGGCGCAACCTGAGATACACTCAGCCATATCATAATGGTTCATTCATTCCTAACTCTTCCTATATTTTCTTCTGCATCTGCCTCCAAAATCTAATTCCAAATTTCCTGCCTTCTCATCCAATGCCTGCAAGCCTTTCAAACTCCCGATAGACCAATTCTTTAAACAAATTTGTCTTTATCTTTTACCTTCATGGCAAAACTTATGTCAGGTGATCATACCAGAGGAAATTTTGTGCAAGACTCAAGAAAAAGGAGACTGATTTTAGCCTCTCGTTTTATAAACTCTTGGCAGAAACTTTGAGAAAATTCAGAGATTCAAAAATTGCTATGATATGATCTCTTCTACAATACAAGATATAGGATTCCACAAGTAGTTAGCAAAACAAAGATTCCTCATTCAGTTATAGCATATTTTTTCAAAACATTTCCCATCTCAGTGTGAAGCCCACAAATGGGGATAAAAAAATCCTCTGGGAGAGAAAAAGATTACATTAAGTTGTTCAAATAGTTAATTGTTCTCACTGGTAAGAGCAAGCTGGCAACCCTCCCTCCTCCCCACACACCTAGAATTTCTTTGACCCCCCACTTTCATCCCTTGTCATGAGTTAGCTGTTAAACCCCTACCCTGATCTAATTGTTAGACAAATTTGATTATGCCAATCTATTTTCTACCACGTGACTTGTATTACAGGGGTTTACTGCAGTTTTTTACTAAACAACAGACAGAATCCTCCTTATGAAGAGGGAGTTAATTTACCTAGAAACCTGGCATGGGATCTTTAAAGACTTGTAACTCAACTTCTACCTCTCTGCAGTTTCAAAATTAATTTTTTTATGTCCTCAAAACATGAGTCATTACTCAACAGAGGTCAGCCTGTCCCAGTGTCTGAATAATAGTTCTTGTGAAATAGTGAAAATTGTTAATTTCTAAGGATTAAGAAAGGAAAGACTCTGTTAAATAGTTTGCAATGATTCAGCATTATCTCTATTTCAAATGGACCTGAAGTCTTATTATGACTTAACTCATTATGAAGCTTATTCTTACTCAATTGAATTACACAGGTCATTGTGATTGCACTGGATTTATCCAGGCTCAGGAAGCACAGCTAGTTACCATCTGTGTTCAAGACCCACTTCTGGACATACTTTTGATGAAGAGAAATTGAATGAATAAAAATAATTTAGAAAACAGAGAGGAAAATGTAGCTCCAAATCAAATAAAAGCTCTGTGCAGCTTTAAACTGATGGCAGATGGTTTGGGCCAGGCAACTTTTCTCTTTACTACATCAGACACAATAATTTTGTGTCAGCTGTTCTGACACAAGCTCCTCACTGTTTCCAGCAGTTGTGTGTGATTATTTTACCTGCAATCAGTCAGTCATCTGAGATTGCCAGGAGATAAATTCTAAACCCAGAAGTTGTTTTTCTCCTTCTAACAGGATATACAATAGCCATTCGGAGCCCTACTTACAATGTGCATTGACCTGACCGTAGCACAGGTACTCATAGAGAAGAGACAGGTAACTTTTTCTTTTCTGTCTCAAGAGAGGCTGACTTTGGGGAATTCCCATGTAGCAGCAAAGAAATATAGTCCTCCTCAGTCATGTAACTTCTTGAATAATTAACAGGGTCAGTGGGTCAGCACTGAAAGAATTCCTGAGATGTAATCTGCATAATGCAGCTGCAAAGGCCTCAAAGTATTCAGAGGTTTCTGCACGCAACCGATAGATGTAGCTTCTCCCTCTCAGTGGCACAGTCACTGACCTTCTAATACAACTGCCAAGAAGCTCCTTCTTTTTGCCCTGGCCATTTACAGTTTACAGGAGTGAGTTTAAAAGCTAGCTGAAAGATTTAAGGACAGAAGCCCTGTTGACTTCCAGAAGACCTTATGTTCTGATCATAAATCCTCCAGATGCTTCTGAAAGTCTCCCAGTATGCAATTTCTCCATGTATGAAATTTCTCCATGTATGAAATATTGAACCAATGCACTTAGTCCAGAATAGTGTTGACATCAGAAAAAAAATCAGAAAAAATCAGGTCAACACTGAGGCCTCAAACATATTTAGGTATGTAGTTCCCAGCTCCTGATACCCAGCTCCTTGTCTCTGACTTTTCTTTGAATGCTGGCTTCCTCCCACCCTATGGAAGAGCACTGAAATACTGTTTTATAAAAATATCCCCTAGTTCATTCTATCTAGGCATCACATTTATGGATGTGCTTCCCAGAAGGGGCACATCACCTCTGTTGACACAGGACATTGACCTGAGATATGAATGCATCAGGAGGGAGGAGTGCAAGGGCCCTCCTCTCCTCGGAGAGGCTACAGAAAAACATAAGATGGGAGGAGACTGTCAGGGCTATCAAGCCAGTCCCCCACAAGCTTGGGCAAATTTATGAGACAATTCATTCAGAAGGACTACGCCTACTAGATATCCACTATGCCCGTTCCCAGAAAGTCCCAAACACTGCCTAACGCTCTTCAAAGATGACCCACAAGGAACTGAAGCATAGCAGTGTCAAAGTCGGCAGAGTTTAATCTCACACTGAGATCTTGGTTTAATGCTAATAAAGCTGCACAGAAATTATTATCAGCAGCTTTGTATTCCTAGTCTCACAACACTTCACCAGTGCACACAAAACTAATATAGTACTTCTGCAAAGCAGGTAATATGTTTATTTTGAAAATAAATATATTGAGACACTGACAGGCTGTCATTTGCCTATGATGGATCATACCATGATTCACAGAATCACAGAAGGGTTGAGGTTGGAAGGGACCTCTGGAGGTCATCTTGTCCAAACCCCCTGCTCAAGTATGGCCACCTAGAGCCAGTTGCCCAGGACCATGTCCAGACAGCTTTTGAATATCTCCAAGGATGGAGACTCCACAAGCTCTCTGGGAAACCTGTGCCAGTGTTCGGTCACCCTCACAGTAAAAATGTGTTTCCTGATGTTCAGACGGAACCTCCTGTGTTTCAGTTTGTGAATCCTGCCTTGGTGAATCCATGCTGACTACTCGCTTGTCTTTCATGTGCCTGGAAATGGTTTCCAGGATTAGTTGTTCCATCACCTTCCCAGGGATTGAGGAGACGCTGACTGGCCTGTAGTTCCTATTCCTAATGACATCATAGGGCCTCAGTGTCTTCAAAAGGCTTTGGTTCAAGTCACAAAGAAGTTGACAATAGACCAGGAACCTTGCCTTTTAGTGTTAGCCACCAAATGCACCTCTTAATGTTACTGTGGTGGTCCACACTGAGCCAGTACTTGCCTTCTTGACACAGGAGAAGTAGAGCTCATTGTTTGAACAGCCAGAGTAGTGAAGTGCCTTCCAGTATCACTTTTGAGGAAATGAGCAACAAAAAGGATGTACTAAAATAGGCTTACTATGAAAAGGCACAGGACGGCAAGCCTGCCACAGTACATGGTTCAGGGGGATTTCTGTAACTCTCTGGCTAGTATTTAAACTGAGATGTTTCTCTCCAAAGCACAAAAACATCCTCTCTGCAGTTGGCTGGTGTGGTGGGTTGACCTTGGCTACCTGCTGGATATCCACCAAGCTGCTCTATCACTCCCCCTCCTCAACTGGATAGGGGAAAGAAAATGTGATGAAAGGCTCATGGGTCAAGATAAGGACAGGGAGAGATCACTCAGCAGTTACCATCACAGGCAAAACAGACTTGACTTGGGGAAATGAATTTAATTTATTGACAGTCAAATCAGAGTAGGATAATGAGAAATAATAAACCCAAATCTTCAAACAAACACCTTCCCCCCACCCCTCCCTTCTTCCCAGGCTCAACTTCACTCTACCTCCTCCCTCCAAGCGGTGCAGGGGAATGGGGGTTGCGGTCAGTTCATCACACGTTGTCTCTGCCGCTCCTTCCTCCTCACACTCTTCCCCTGCTCCAGCGTGGGGTCCCTCCTACGGGAGACAGTCCTCCACGACTTTCTCCAACATGGGTCCTTCCCACAGGCTGCAGTCCTTCAGGAACGGACTGCTCCAGTGTGGGTCCCCCATGGGGTCACAGGTCTTGCCAGGAGCCTGCTCCAGTGTGGGCTCTCCACAGGGTCACAGCCTCCTTTGGGACACATCCACCTGCTCTGGCATGGGGTCCTCCATGGGCTGCAGGGGGACAGCCTGCCTCACCATGGTCTTCACCACAGGCTGCAGGGGAATCTCTGCTCCGGTGCCTGGAGCACCTCCTCCCCCTCCTTCTTCACTGACCTTGGTGTCTGCAGAGTTGTTTCTCTCACATATTCTCACTCCTCTCTCTTCCAGCTGCTGTTGTGCAGCAGTTTTTTCCCCTTCTTAAATATGTTATCACAGAGGAACTACCACCGTCGCTGATTGGCTCAGCTTTGGCCAGCGGCGGGTCTGTCTTGGATCTAGCTGGTACTGGCTCTGTCGGACATGAGGGAAGCTTCTGGCATCTTCTTACAGAAGCCACCCCTGTAGCCCCCCCGCTGCCAAAACCTTGCCACGCAAACCCAATACAGGTGGCTCTCCAGGGTTTTTTTTTGTCTGATTGCACATTATCTCTCACTTGCGTTCCCTCCTCTTTTTCACAACCCTGCAGTGAACAGGCACGTTGTCCCCTTCATATTCCTTTTCCAGGCCTCCTGGTATTCAACCTCTTCTATTAAAATCTCATCTAACTAACTTCATTATTTTTTAAATATAAAAGGGAAAATCTATTCCCTCCCCATTGCACTAATTTATTTCTTGACTACATGCGTCATTCAAAAACATAGTCCAATTGCAAGAGATGGAAATTCAACTTGCACATCACATCTACAACTTGCACATGAACATCTACAAGGGAGAGGAGTCCATGAAACCTTTAGGAGAGAGAGTTGCTGTGTGTCTCACTACTTCCAGTGACAGGCATGCATGGCAGCGGGCTCTGGTGAGCCTGTCACTGCCAGGGCCGAGGGGCCATGCACAGTCACCTCAGGGCTGCGTGCAGAGCATGCCAGTCACCCTCTGTAGAGCGGGCTCTGGTGAGCCTGTCACTGGAAGTAGTGAGACACACAGCAACTCTCTCTCCTAAAGGTTTCATGGACTCCTCTCCCTTGTAGATGTTCATGTGCAAGTTGTAGATGTGATGTGCAAGTTGAATTTCCATCTCTTGCAATTGGACTATGTTTTTGAATGACGCATGTAGTCAAGAAATAAATTAGTGCAATGGGGAGGGAATAGATTTTCCCTTTTATATTTAAAAAATAATGAAGTTAGTTAGATGAGATTTTAATAGAAGAGGTTGAATACCAGGAGGCCTGGAAAAGGAATATGAAGGGGACAACGTGCCTGTTCACTGCAGGGTTGTGAAAAAGAGGAGGGAACGCAAGTGAGAGATAATGTGCAATCAGACAAAAAAAAACCCTGGAGAGCCACCTGTATTGGGTTTGCGTGGCAAGGTTTTGGCAGCGGGGGGGCTACAGGGGTGGCTTCTGTAAGAAGATGCCAGAAGCTTCCCTCATGTCCGACAGAGCCAGTACCAGCTAGATCCAAGACAGACCCGCCGCTGGCCAAAGCTGAGCCAATCAGCGACGGTGGTAGTTCCTCTGTGATAACATATTTAAGAAGGGGAAAAAACTGCTGCACAACAGCAGCTGGAAGAGAGAGGAGTGAGAATATGTGAGAGAAACAACTCTGCAGACACCAAGGTCAGTGAAGAAGGAGGGGGAGGAGGTGCTCCAGGCACCGGAGCAGAGATTCCCCTGCAGCCTGTGGTGAAGACCATGGTGAGGCAGGCTGTCCCCCTGCAGCCCATGGAGGACCCCATGCCAGAGCAGGTGGATGTGTCCCAAAGGAGGCTGTGACCCTGTGGAGAGCCCACACTGGAGCAGGCTCCTGGCAAGACCTGTGACCCCATGGGGGACCCACACTGGAGCAGTCCGTTCCTGAAGGACTGCAGCCTGTGGGAAGGACCCATGTTGGAGAAAGTCGTGGAGGACTGTCTCCCGTAGGAGGGACCCCACGCTGGAGCAGGGGAAGAGTGTGAGGAGGAAGGAGCGGCAGAGACAACGTGTGATGAACTGACCGCAACCCCCATTCCCCTGCACCGCTTGGAGGGAGGAGGTAGAGTGAAGTTGAGCCTGGGAAGAAGGGAGGGGTGGGGGGAAGGTGTTTGTTTGAAGATTTGGGTTTATTATTTCTCATTATCCTACTCTGATTTGACTGTCAATAAATTAAATTCATTTCCCCAAGTCAAGTCTGTTTTGCCTGTGATGGTAACTGCTGAGTGATCTCTCCCTGTCCTTATCTTGACCCACGAGCCCTGTCCTGTGGAGGAGGGGGAGTGACAGAGCAGCTTGGTGGGCACCTGGTGTCCGGTCAAGGTCAGCCCACCACAAGTTTTCAAGCTGTTAAGTTTTTCTTTGTTTCAGTGGAACATAGAATATGTGAGTAAAGAAAACATAGAGTTTGTGCATAAAGAAAAACAGCATTCCAACAAATGGAAAAGTCGTGGGCCCCAGACCAAAAAAGATACAGCTAAAGTAGTAAAAAATCAGTCCGTTAATATGAAGCACAGCTCACTGCAGAGTTATTTAAAAATCCAAGTGAGGCAATTCACAGTTCAAGAATCCCAAGCAGTATCTTTGTTTACTTTGGTGTGCACTAAAAAGCAGGCTTGCTGACATCTCCCATCCACTTTTCTAAGATAAGAGCAAAAGGCATCATATTTAGACCACAAAGCTTTAGCTGTCTTATCCATATCTCCCATTATGAATTTGTACCAACCCTTCTCTTGTTTCCTTTGCTAGCCCCCTCCTAAAATTGATACTGCCTTCCAGACACTGACTTTACCTTTCTCTTTACCTAATCTCTCCCAGAGGATTATCCACTCACTAGTGTTCCACCAACAAAACTAAATGGTAACTTATCCCTTCTTTCTGATGGCTTGGCTTAAAAAAAAAAAAAAAAAAGAAGCCAGTTGACTTTGACTTCCTAAAATGTGCATTTGAGGTTTCATATTTGGAATGTGAAATTAAAAATTCCCATCGTGGAGCTCTGAGAAATGCCAGGTGAATACCAGCTGAGCCCAAAAAGTAGAAGGGTGTTTCATTTAGACTAGAGGGAATCTTCCAACCAATTGCAATGAGCTGCAGCACCTGAATATAAATATGCCTTTCAGAGAGAAGTACATTTAAGCTCTAATACTAAAATAACTTGTGCATATTGATGGCAGCTTAGCAAAGCAGAAGTTTCCACTGGAGCTTAAAGCATGCTTTGACAAAGTCCCAGCCCAACATAAACATTGCTTGTAAAGGCAACATTGACAATACCCTGTTGATCATTTCTTGACTAGGACTCAGAGGTTACTCCTTATACAGAAACAATAAATATCTATGGCTTTGTCCATCTGTACTCTGTGCCGCACCCTACAAAGAGTCACAGCCTTAGCCTATCTGTCTGCCTCGAGCCCTGGCTTGCCTGGCATCAGCAGTGTCCCCTTCCCAAACTCACGTAGTGAGGAGCTGAGGGAAGAGCCTCTAAATGTCCCTGCACAGAGGGAATTCCCCCGCAGATGCAATTCTGTCCCTGTCTGCTCTTTGTAAATGTTGATCCCTGAAATGAGGTAGGGGATGGAGGAGCTTTGCAGCCGGGTATCTGGAGTGCCTTGCAAGCTTTGGCCACAGTACAGTTTGCGGTGCCAGTCCCCTGACTGCCCACACTGACTTCATGTCAGGGCGAGGCACCCGTGAGCACTGCCTATGCAGGAGCAGGACCATTGGCTGGTGCTGCAGAGCACACAGCTGCTCTTCTCTGCCGTGGTGGGGCCCCAAAACCTCACAGACCCGTCAGGTAACATCAAGGAGCAAATATTTCAGAGGAAGGTGAACAAGACACCTTTGGCTCCCACCACTTCTGATTTCATCAATTTTGTATATATTTTAAAGCTGATTTTAACCACTCTTGTACTCTTGCTTGCTTCTTGCCCTTGTTGTCTAGACCTTGTTTCCATCAAGTTCAATGAAACCCTCATCACTAAACTCAACAGGTCCACTTCACAACCCCCACAACCACCGCCAAATTTCTGATTGCAAAAAGTGCTGTATCTTGGCTTTGTATTTGATCTTGTGTCCCTGTTTTTCCTGATCTTAGCTATAGCACCCTGCTACTCACAGCTAATGGGTCCCCCTTTTAGTTTAATTGATAGATGTCTACCTTTTCAAGCTGATCTTTTCCCACAGCTGCTGTGCTTTACTGTAGGCAAGAAGTTAGTTAGAAAAGCAGGTGGGGAGCTGTACTTTATGAGAATTTTTTTTCATTTAGCCATAGAGATAGTTAGACTAGAGGCACATGGAGATCAAGTAACATGCATAAAGTAATAGTAATTAAAGTTCAAGATCTGTTTCCCAGATCCCTACCCAGAGATAGGAGATGAAAAGCAGGATTTGCAGAGATACTGCGCCCATCTCCTGGTGATGAGGGACACAGACACCAGAGAGAAAAAAGAAGAGAGCTGATAAAACATGGGTAAAGTCCTGTTGTCTTTTTAGAAGACATGAAGATCAATTAAGTGTGGACATTTTTGTTCACTTGGAAAAAAAGTACTGCTGGAAAAGCTTTCATGTACCAAATGAGCTGCTGCTTAACAAACTACAGTGGCTGTTCACCATATTAAGCTTGACTCCTGTTTTTTCTTTTAGCACTAGTAAATGAAAATGATTGTCTGATCAGATTGTCAGATCCAGTGGACCAAGATGATAAGAGACAAAAACCCCAAACAGGCTTGATGTTGGCTGCTCTGCTTGTCTGCTGTCACCCTGAGCAATCTCAAGAGCTGTGTATCTGATGCATATTGCAAGACGAGCCCCCTGCCGGGATGCCTCAGAAGTGAGATGCTGCTGCCCCAACGCTATGGGGAGCTGGCCAGGGGGAGCCCTTCCAGCACACTGCCAGCCCCAAGGAGAGCACTGGTGTGCAAAGGGGTCACTGAAGAGACATCAGAGTAGCTTTTCCCTTTCACCAAAACTTCCTGCACAGCTGAGGAAAGCAGGACTGAGCAAACAGAGAAGGGAACTGACTGAGACATGGGGGGCTTCATTCTGACCTCAGCCACGTGCAGTGGTGACTCCAACATCACATCACTGTTGCCTTTGCTCAAGCAGCACTGCCAGCCCCTGCCAAGGAAAATAATGCAGGAAAACAGCGTTGCTGAGCTCTGTGTCCACACAGCAGCCCCACTGTGCCAAAGACACCCATCCAGGAGAGTCCCGAGCTTTGTTCTCTTCTGCTGAGCTACCTGGGATTTATAGATTACAGCAGGGTTAATGAGCTTTGTTAGTCAATCCCAAAACACACCACATAAAACCCATAAGCTTATAGGGCAGCCTCTCCTCCAGGGCTGGGAAAGACCTAGGGGGGAGCAGAGACCTGAGCAACCAACTTCTGAGGAGAGGAAATCTGATGAATGATGAAAAATGATGAAAAATCCTTCCTTTTTACATTGCTGCCCTCAGGGAGAGATACACACCTGACTCTCTTCAGAAGGGAAAAACTGAAGGTGAATGTGGGGGGTGGTTTGCTTTGGTTTGGTTTTGTCTGCATTGCTGCAGAAACATGAAACTTGCTTGATGAATCATATTCCCTAATCAAGTTACATGTTGTCTGACACTCACATTTACCCACAGCCTCGGCAGTGAGGTATAAAAGCTGTAGGGCATTTTTATGCTTTCCCCCGCACATGGCCATATGGTTGACCTGGTGCCTAGAAAAACTCTGAGAAGCCTCCAGGAGATTGTGCTGTGAGGAGGAGCTTAGACGAGCCTTGCTGCAACTCCTCACGCTCCTCTCCTCACCCTCTCAACGTGAACGGTATGCAAAGAAGCAGGTAGCATGGGCAAGCACAGCTATCATACTGCTCCTGAGGGTCCTTGCACATGACTGGGACTAGCAATTGGCCCTTAAAGCCAGTTTGGCTCAGCACTGCACCTACGAGGTAGCTCAAAGCAGGCTTTGATTTATTTTCCTTGCAGGATCTGTCACCATGTACTTGAGTCCATCTTTTCTTGCTGGCCTCTGTAGCATCTTACACTGGGGTCTTGAGGGCTCAAATCTTCAATCACCCCATCGTTTTCAAGGGTGGTCACGAAGGCCCAGGTGAACTATACCCTACACTTAGGTTTATTACATCTCTGCTCTTTGTTACGGTTAACCAGGGTCCACTGGAGACAGGGTTATCAGAAACAGATATTATCATCTGGATCGGTTTAGGACATCTGATGTCTTCTGATTTTGTCAATGTGAAGAAATTATAATCTCCTTTTGCAGCAGGACCTTAGAAAGGATGGCAAGAAATGGTGGAAGCAGCAGGAGAATCACATGGCTTGTAAGGAGCTGGCACAGCTACACTTGCTTATCTGCTCCAAGTCACCATGCCTCACAAAGACTGGTTCCCATCTGGCTGAGGTAGAAGCCAGCGGAAGAGCCACACCATTTAATTTTTGGAAACAAACACTGCTGTCTAAGTAAGGAGCATTAAGGCTCTCTGATTAGTCAAAGGAGGTCCCTCCAGAAGTGATTCAGTGTTTTATATGGTGTGAAACCTTTTAATGTAATCTAACTTTGTGGCTTTTGTAGCTAGAGTCACAGAAATATGCTTTCCTAATTACTAAGAAAAAACAACTGCAATTTCTGCCCTGCACATGTTCTAACTGCTTTCTGTCCTCACCTCTTCTGAACCAATTTGCCCACACCTTGGTTATAAGATATGTTACCACTTCAATCAGTGGTGAACAGTAAAATTAAAAATAAACAAAAAGCAATGAAATATCACCCTAACGTAATTCTCACCAGAATCTATGTGATAACACTCATAACAGGAGATGCTGCCCTGCTCACTGGAGAAATGAGTCACACATCAGACCACCATATAATGGTATCAGTTCATTGGCATCAGCGCAGAAAATATTGAGAATTAGGCCAGATGTTTCTGTGTCTTGCAGTACTGTAAGAAAAGCAACAATGAAAGAGAAGGGCAAAGCATTAGAGGTGGGGAAACCCTCTTGAGACCCACTGAGTATTAGGGTTAGACATCACAAAACTGGTACATAATCTGATGAGAAGGGACCACAAAGATCACAAAGCAAGTTATGATTATATCAGTCTACAGCATGTTGCAGAACTTGCAATTCTCACCTAAGGGCAGGTAAAATAAGGTTACCTGTAAATGATTTGAGAAGGAACCTAACATGCATCCAGGACATTTCTGTCAATAAAAACAAACTGTTCCAGACTGTTGTCTCTCCTCATTCCCTTTTGTTCCTGATTGTTAGCAAGCATTCTCTACAAGTCAGTACAGAAGCTCCATCAAACACATTTTGGTTTAATCTGGCCACTGGCCAGAAGAGACCAACTTTCTGTTGAATCCCAAGGTAGGCTTTACTCTGGTTGACTGAAACACTTAAGTCATACCTAAATTCTAGGTAGATAGGAAAGCCATCTTCCTAAAGTGAACACCTATGTTCCCTACAGAGAAGGAGACAAGATACAGGGACATACTAGCCTGCCTGAGACTAGTTGTTTAAACAGGATCCAGTAATCCCAAGTGTTTTGTGCTGATGCAGAAGTCACGGACACAGCACACGATCAATATGATCAAGCAAAATGTCGGTTTATTACATACACAGCTTAGTTAATATAGTTTCTGGCCTTCCTGATCATGCATAAACTTATCGTTAATTGGTTAACTATGTTTGGCAATATGCTGTTCATGCGCTACTAGCGATATTCTGATTCGTTCATAACAATAGTTCACGCGCACCGCCCGCTTCTCCCATATCTTGTTTTCAACGTTGCAAGCCAATAGTTTCTTCCTCTTAATCTGCTTGTTTCATGTCTTCCAAACCGCAGTCGACCTTCGCAGCATCCTTGAATTCCTCTTGCGTTAAATGCAGATTACGTCCACATAGTCTGAGTCTGGGTTGCTCACTACATGTCCTTGGCTTTTCAGATATCCCACAAATCCCCCTTTTTGTTTTTGAGCAATCCAGACTCCATTCATCATACGCTCCACGGCTTTCATGAAATATTTAAAAACACATCTTAATATAAGTATAGTTAATAGTAATCCCAATAATAATATAAACCCATGGATAATTAGATCTTTTCCCCAACCTGAAATGCCTAACCCAGCTAACCATGAATTAAAACCTAAAGAGCTAGTCTTTCTACAATTGTTTTATCTGCTGTCCAGAAATCTAAATCTGACTTACAATCCTTTGAATATTTTTCAATACTTCTTCAAGATCTGTGGGTTTGTTTTTTAATATTCAAAATCATTGACGTCGTTAGCTATATCTCTGCATGCATGCCTGATGGTGGAGGAGTTACAAACATACTCCCACTCTTTACCGCCAATCGGAGTCCCCACTAAACATGTCATAAATGGGTTGCCTGCATTTGCTGCCGCTAAACAGATTGAATCTTGCCCTGTTTTATTAGCTAGAGTTACCCAAACATTTCTACGTGGTTGTACTGAAATCCATGAGTGACCACTACCAATGATGGAGAGGAATGACGTGAGAAAACATATCATGGTAACTCCTGTTGTGGTCCCGACTCTTCTCTCCATGGTTTCACCCAGCGGCTAGGCACCCACCTCGGACCTTCGTCTGTCAAAACACAAACATATCCTCGACCTGTCATCTTAATTTCTGCAGGACCCTTCCATTCTCCAGTTTTTAAGTCACGATATCGTACTTTTACCGATACTGAATTGATCTTCTGTATTCCCGATTGAAATGACATATGGTGTATAACAATTGGAGGAGATTCACGGTCCCCTGTTAACCGTAAATAATTTAAAACGTAAATCGCTTTTGCAAGACATTCAGCAGGGGCTATTTCCCCCCCCTTTTGTTTTTGCAACAGCGATTTTAACGTAGCATGTGCGCGTTCCACGATCGCCTGTCCTGTAGGAGAGTGTGGTATGCCTGTGATTCTGCGAATGCCCCACAAGTGGCAGAAATGTTCGAATGTCTTAGAGATATATGCAGGGCCATTATCTGTTTTTATCTCTTGAGGAATCCCCAAAGCAGCGATGGCTGCACACAGATGTTTTACAACATGTTTGGCTGTTTCCCCTGTTTGAGCAGTGGCCCAGATTGCATGCGAATAAGTATCAATGCTAACGTGTACATATTTTTGCCGTCCAAACTCTGTGATGTGGGTGACATCCATTTGCCATAATTGTAGGGCTCCCAGACCTCGAGGGTTGACCCCAAGACCTAAACCGAATCCTGATTTTTGGCAGGCAGGACAGGATTGGACGATGCCTCGGGCATCTGATAGTTTTAAATCAAATATTGTTTCGCCAATACTTTTGCAGATTGAGGTAAAAATTCATGAGATAAACGGGCCTGCTCAAACAGGTTAGTATTTTGATTTTTCCAGATGGTAGCAACCAACTTGTCGGCTACGTTGTTTCCAATCAACAAGCCTTGATCAAATTGATGGCTACGAATATGTGTCACAAAATAGTGTTTAGTGCGTTGATTCAATAAAAATAAAAGTTGCATTAATAACATATATAAGGTGTTATTCTTCAGTGATTTGATCATAGCGCGTTCTAGGCGCTGTACCGTTCCTACTACGTAGAGCGAATCTGAAATTACATTTAGAGGTTTGTCGGGCCAGCGTTGAAAGGCCCATAACACCGCTCTCAGCTCGAGGGTTTGTAAAGAGTCGGCGGTATGACCTGTAAGAAGTTGATGATTCCATTGATTATTGTCATACCAAGCAATAGCAGCTCGTTTCGATTTTCTTCCAGCATCAGTAAATACTGTAAGCCCTTCAACTGGTACTTCTGATCTATAAGGGATGTCTTCAAAGTCCTGATTTTGTAAAAGCGGCAAAATTTTCGTGGAAGGATAGTTATTGGTTACAGTACCTGGATATTCGGCTAAAGCAATTTGAAACATTTCTGATGTTGCTAAAAGCCAATCTAAATAATTCTGTGCTATAGGTACAAACAGGGTTTCAGGTTCTTGTCCTGTCAGATCACAAATCCTTCTTCTACCTTTGATGATCATATTAGCTAATAGTTCAATCCGTGTACAGACGGTATTTTTTGGCTGATAGGATAAAAATACCCACTCTAAAATGTTGATGCGTGGGCTATCTATTTGGATTATCAGTCCTATGAAGTGTTTTTGGTTGGGTGATGAGTTAACAATTAAAAATTGCAAAGGCAAATCACTAATTTTTCTTTGTACAACTGTTGTCAAAACCTTTTTTATAATGTGATCCAATGCCTGCTCTTGTTCCTTCGTCAGGCTTCGTCATTCATCGGCTCTGGTTGAGGTTCCCAACAGAGGCATCAAGGGAGCTAGATCATCATTAGTTATTCCACTAACTGACCTTACCCACTGTAAATCTCCCATTAGTTTTTGAACATCTGAGAGCGTCTTAATGTCTGTTTTGAGTATGATCTTCTGTGGTCTGACTGTGCTCCCAGTAATTGTCCATCCTAAATATTGCCATGGATTTTGTCGTTGTACCTTTTCTGGAGCAATTTTAAGACCTTTCGGTTCTAAGGTTTCTATTAACCTTTGTAAAGTTCCTTCCACATCCATTTTTTCTCCAGCAATTAAGATATCATCCATATAGTGAAAAACTAGTAAAAATGGATGTTTCATTCGGAATGGTTGTAAGGCCCATGCTACAAAATTTTGACACAGAGTAGGTGAGTTTTTCATTCCTTGAGGTAGTACCACCCAATGGTATCTTTTTGCCGGTTCCTGTTTATTGATTGATGGTACTGTAAATGCAAATTTTTCTGCATCTTCAGGATGCAAAGGAATAGTAAAAAAACAATCCTTCAAATCAATGATGAGGAAGTCCCAATTTTCTGGGATCATCACAGGGGAGGGTAATCCTGGCTGTAATGCCCCCATATTTTGCATTACAGCATTCACCGCTTGTAAATCATGCAACAATCGCCATTTTCCAGATTTTTTCAGGATGGTAAAAACGGGTGTGTTCCAAGGGCTTATGGAAGGCACAATGTGACCTGCTTCTAACTGTTCTTTAACTAAATTTTGTAAAATATGCAGCCTCTCCTGTTTCAGCGGCCACTGGTCTACCCACACTGGCGCTGTCGTAGTCCAGGTGAGTTTTAAGATGGGCTGCTCAACCATGGCCGCTCCTAAAAATGCTGGGTTACAAGTTTGGCACCTTCAGCTGGGGCTGCACGGCTAGAAGGCGCGTCCCCTGGGTGGTGCATAGGGGATCCCTCTCTGGAGGGTGCACCGGATAAAATTGAAGAAGGTGCCGCGAACCAACGCAGCCTAAGGGAAGGCCACCCTGACAGAAAAACCACTGGCCCTCCAAGTCACGGGGGTTGGGCAGGAGGCCAACTACCTCCTCCCGGAAAAAAAAAAAATAAAAAGTTGCAGAAACGACGAGCATCAACTTTCAAAAAAAAAACCAAAATGGCGGAGATGGAGAAAATCAGTAATGAAGTGAGGAGGAGGAGATGGAACTGGATCGGTCATGTCTTGAGGAAAAAAACAACAGAAGACTGCGCTGTGGTCCTTGGGACTCCACAGCACGCAGCCACAGACCGATCGAAGTGGAAGAATGATGTTCGCGCCTTGTGTGCCTCCTGGCACTGAGAGAATTCAGATTCAGATTCAGACAAGTTTGGCTCCCATTTGGGATAATATATCCCGACCTATAAGAGCTACAGGCAAGTGCATTACATATGGCCTTGTGGTAACAGTGGCACCGTCTTCAAAATTGAATGCTATCAGTAATTTGCTAATCATCGTGCATTGTGCCTCCCCGACTCCCACAACACTGGTAGCTGCAGGTACCAGTGGCCAATTACGAGGCCATTTTGTGATAGGGACAACAGTTACATCTGCCCCCGTGTCAATTAACATTGACAGTACTAAAGATTGTCCATTAGGATGTCTTAATGTTACCCTTTCTTCAGGTTTTCCCTTGGCAATATCTATTGCTAATAACACATTTGGTACTCCTGTGGATCCAAAACCTCCATGCCCACGTACAATTGAATGCGCTTTAGGGACACACGCATGAAATGGTATTAATTGAGCTATTTTAGACTGTGCTGGTATTGTAAGTGGTGGCGTTAAGGTATATACCATAATCTTTATGGTTCCGCAGAAGTCCGCATCGATGAGTCCTGGTACTATAAATATACCTTTTTGTGATATTGAAGAACGGCCTATGAGCAATGCACTCAACCCATGCCCTAGAGGTCCTTGTTGATCTGAATCAATTAATTTAACCTCAGACGTTGTTAAGGTTATGTCTTCTGCTGTTGCCAGGTCCACTCCGGCGCTACCGGCTGTGGCGGCTGCGCAGAGGTCCAAGCACCCTGCACTTGTGTCTTCACGTGTGGGTGTGGCGCGCTCCGCGCCGTGTTTCCCGATTTTCGACACTCTTGGGTGCCGTGATTATCTTTTTTACAATTCGTACACCATTTTTCTTTCCGACCCTCAGTATTAATTGGACTCCTACATTCTTTTTTAAAATGGCCTAGTTTTCCACAATTAAAGCACTTCTTGTCCTTTTTTCCCCCTTGCTTTTTTGATACCAACGGCTTCACTGCTGCACCTACAGCCGCGGCCATAATCGTAGCCTTTTCTTGTTCTAACATTCGCTCAGCAGCCTCTAGCAACTGTCCTGTGTTGGATCCTCTTGGCAACACACTGAGTGCTCTTCTTGTTTTTTCATTAGCGTTATCAAAAGCAAGCATATCTAAGAACTTTACTTTCATTCCCTCATCCATATCTGGATGAGCCATAATTGCAGCGTGCAAACGATCAATAAACTTGCCGTACGATTCAGTGGGTCCCTGCCTTACAGCGGTAAAAGCAGGTCTAATTTTCTCATCGTGCACGTTAATAAGAGCTTTATAAGCTAACTCCTGACTCAATTGCAATGCCTCGGTAGCAAACTGCGCTTGCCAATCAAGTCGCGTAAAAGGCCCTGCGCCCATTAACATTTGAGCCTGGATTCCGAATAACGGATCGCCTTGTTGTCGAGGTATTGAAGCTGCCCTATCGCAGGCAGTTTGCCAATGTTGGAAAAATTGTAATTGTTGCGATGGTGGTAATAGCATCTGGACAATCATTCTAGAATCATAAGGAGTTAATAACTGTGCTGAAAAAATGTGCTGTAATATAGATTGAGTATATGGTGATTTTAAACCATATTGAGTAACAGCACTTTTCGCTTCTTTCAGTATTTTCCAGTCCAGTGCTTCCCATACACCTCTCCCGTTATTATCAACTACAACAGGAAAAGCCATGGGTAAAAACTGTCCCTCTATCATGGCATCTCGGATAACACCTTTCCATCGCATTGACGGATCCCCAACTCCTCCCACCAACATCCCTTGCCCGAATACCCCCGCCCCCCCCCCGATGGTTGTTGTGGTGGCAAAGACGGAAAAGCACCAGTTTCCACCGGTGTCCTAGTTGGAGCAAAAACGTTGGGTGCTGACCATCCTGGGTATAATGCGGACAATGACGTTGGTGGGTTTTCTGGCGGGGCCGCCAATCGCGCTTCTAAAGTCTCTAGTCTTTTTATCAATTCCTGTAATTCAGCTTTCTCCTCTAGAACACCATTGTTTTCCTCCTCCTCTTCGCCTCCTGGAGGCAAAGGAGGGTAAAGTGAGGTGGTCACCACCGGTGAGGGAGGTCGATTTGGTGGATCGGCCTCATCATAACTCGGAGGGCGATCCGACTGTGGTACATCGGGCGATGGTGGAGTAGCCTCCGCAGCGGTTTTTTCTGGTGACTGCACTTCGGTGGTGGTGGGAGCTGCAGTTGCAGTCCCTGCTAGGATCTGGACCCCTCCTGCAACGCGGGCCGGGGTCGCTGCAGGGATTGTCGGACCCGAAAACAACATACTGGTTGCAGAGGTGGGCCCGTCACCTGGAGTCAAAGCTGCGAATGCCGATGCAGCGACTTGCCGCTCCTCCCCCATGCTTTTTAAAGTTTCATGAATCAGTCTCCACACAGTGGGGAATTTGCTCGCCTCTTTGGATCCTTTACTTATTTCTTCCCACAGTTCTGCCCCTATTTTCTCCCATGTCATAGCATCAAAGGCGACTCCAACCGTGGGGATCAAATCCTTTCCTTTTGCCCAGAGCAATAATGCTTTCAGAGTAGACGAGTCATAACTTACACCTCTCGTTGAGAGGATATGTTGGAGGAGCTTAACCACCGCTGACTCTTCTTTTGTCATGGTAGCCCCCATCTCCTCCCCGGCCGCTCACCTGATCAGGGTGAGATTCCACCTTTCGCGCTAGCGTTTCCCGAGCGCCGGGGCAGCACTCACCTTCGGCCGGCTTCCGCCCCCTCCATTCTCGGTTTCGTCAGAAAATCCAACTCCGATCTGAGGGTCCCTGTTCGGGCGCCACCTGCTGACGCGGAAGTCACGGACACAGCACACGATCAATATGATCAAGCAAAATGTCGGTTTATTACATACACAGCTTAGTTAATATAGTTTCTGGCCTTCCTGATCATGCATAAACTTATCGTTAATTGGTTAATTATGTTTGGCAATATGCTGTTCATGCGCTACTAGCGATATTCTGATTCGTTCATAACAATAGTTCACGCGCACCGCCCGCTTCTCCCATATCTTGTTTTCAACATTGCAAGCCAATAGTTTCTTCCTCTTAATCTGCTTGTTTCATGTCTTCCAAACCGCAGTCGACCTTCGCAGCATCCTTGAATTCCTCTTGCGTTAAATGCAGATTACGTCCACATAGTCTGAGTCTGGGTTGCTCACTACATGTCCTTGGCTTTTCAGATATTCCACATTTTGATTTGGCTCGTTTGGCCGCTGAGCTGAATAGGTCCAGATTTAGCAGGTGAGTTTTATTTGTTGGCAGTGGTAAAGCAAAACAACATGGAATTGTCCCAGAACTGATTGCCCCATTTTGCACCACAGTGTAACATAGGATATCTCTAGACAGTTTGAAAGCAAACACAGCTCCATTTTCCTGGATGCAGCCATCTCCTTGGCTACGGAATTGCTTTGAGCTTGCTGTGCTAATGCGTGTGGGGTTGGATTGCAGAAGACATTGCTGAGTGCTTTGGAAACTTCAGCAATACAAAATATTCATAATAATAGGCAGATTCAGCCTTTCTGATTAACTCAGTGGCCCAGGAATCATGAAGATTTCTCTGTCTGCCTCTCTGACCAGCAGTTACATGGATAACCTTCTTAGAGAGAAGAGTTTCAAAATGACTCCATTTACTGTCCTATATTTCACTTTCTTTTTATCTTCAGAGAACACAAATTTACCCCAGCTCATGCCCAGGAGAAACCGTGCTGCAGGTTCAGATTTGCATTTTTTGCCGCAGAACTGCCTCGAGGCTTGTCTGGCCAGGACTAGACCAAGGTGATGCTGCTGTGCACCCAGGAAGGGAAAAAGTAGTAGAAAAGGGATTGAGGAGAATTAATCTTGCCCTTCCTTTACCATCAGCTGTGGGAGAGTTTAGGAAGAAGAGTGCTGCCACTGGGAGGAGCAAGCTCTGTACACCTCAACCCCTTAGCAGAAGCAGCATCCCCCAGCCCAGTTTCCCAATTATCTGCCCCAGATGAAAATGAGGCCATCACCTTTTTGCTGCCCTGAGCCCTTTCTTTCTTTGACTTGACTATAGCTAGCCCTGTTTTCTCATATGCCCGGGTCGACGATGCAGGTGGCGCTATACAGTATGAGGTTCCAGTGTTGCGGCACTTCTTCATCTGACTGATTTTGTCATTGTGTGTGCCCTGAGCCACAAGTCAAAGTGTGGAAAATCCTCTCTCCCCTTTCTGTCTGATTTCTACCTGCCTCGTGCTTCATACAGAACCATGATAAATATGAATCAGGGTGGTACTAAACGGAGAGTCCCGCCAGCAAAGGGTCACATCCAGCAGATGCATTCTGCTCACTTTAATGGCCTCCCGCTGAATACAGCCATTGAGCGAGAAGGATTTTGTTGTACTTGTTCCTTTGACCAATTAATGTTAGTATGACAGCTTTCAGGAGAAGTCAGACAGCACCTCAGGGAGGTAGCTAAATGCAGAACTACTTTGAGCATGGAGCTGCAGCCCTTAATAAAAAGCTCAGTATATTCAAGCATTGCAAGTAATTAGTATTTTCCCCATTGACAATTGCCTGAGAGTGAGTATGATAATGAACTTTGTTCCTGATAAAGAGTCAAAATGTATTTCGGAAGTTTATGACTATGCAATCAGACAGATATGCAAGTTCTGGAGGCTGAAAATTCATATATCCTAAATTTTCTATTTTTGTGCCTCGTTCCAGTACTCTCTTGGGTCTTGCAAACAGCCGGCATAAACTCTAACATCAAACAATGCACCAAGACCAGGGCTCCAAACCCTTGATATAGCTAGTGATTCTTTTTTGTAGACGTCCAAAAGGATCATGGAAAAACTGTTTCCTATGCAGCATCTGAAGACAAGTCTGTGAAACATTTGTCTGCCCTACTCACACTGGATCGATTGCAATCTGTAGTTACATCTCCATGGACAGAACTGCTCACATTCATACAGAGGCTTAAGTTTCATGTTCTGTCAAATAGACAGCCTGGGCTTTTAATAGGACACAAGCTACAAATGCCTCATTGATTTTCCCCTTCTACATTTTCTCATATGTAGTAGCATTATAATCAGATAGTTTCTTCTTGATTCTGCTTAGTTACTAGCATTTCTACTACCCATACACATACACACTCCGAACAACAAATCTGTTCAAAGCACTGAAAAGAATGTTTTGTGATTTTTCACCCTCTGGTACACATAAGGAGATGATGAATTTTCCAAGGTATTTTGTAGATATTTGTGCATATGGTATTTATGCATCAATGAGCTTACAATCCAATGGCTGCATTTTGTGCTTCTCTGATCCTTTTCCATAGAATTAACTTCTTTTGGCCAGGTTCTTATCTCCAGCACTATGAAAACAGAGCAGATCCGCTAGAGTGAAAAGAGCTACTGTAGATTCCTTTTTGCTGTAAAATACAATCTGAATCACCAATTTCTCTTCAGCTAATTCACACATAAAGCCTGCTCACATCCACAAGACTGTCCTGGTTTCGGCTGAGATGATAGAGTTAATTTTCTTCCTAGTAGCTGGTATAGTGCTGTGTTTTGGATTTAGTATGAGAATAATGTTGATAACACACTGATGTTTTAGTTGTTGCTAAGTAGGGCTTACAGTAGTCAAGGACTTTTCAGCTTCCCATGCTCTGCCAGGTGCACAAGAAGCTGGGAGGGGGCACAGCCAGGACAGCTGACCCAAACTGGCCAAAGGGATATTCAATATCATATGACATCATGCTCAGTATATAAGCTGGGGGGAGTTGGCCAGGAGGGGGAGACTGCTGCTCAGGGACGGGCTGGGCATCGGTCGGTGGGTAGTGGGCAATTGCATTGTGCATCACTTACTTTGTTTATTCTTTTATCATTATTATTATTATTACTGCTACTATTTTAATTTATTTTATTTGAATTATTAAACTGTTCTTATCTAAACCCACGAGTTTTCTCACTTTTACTCTTCCGATTCTCTTCCCCATCCCACTGGGGAGGGGGGAGTGAGCGAGCGGCTGTGTGGTGCTTAGTTGCTGGCTGGGGTTAAACCACAACAGTCCTTTTTGGTGCCCAACGTGGAGCACGAAGGGTTTGAGATAATAACAGATTAACCAGAGTGTATTAGGGAATTTGTATCTGTTAACAATTGCCGGTCACAATATTGATTCCTCTGTTCTCAGTATTAGTCTACCTGATCTGCACCATGCTCTTGTTTTTGCAGTACGTGTTAAAGATTGGTGCTGGGTTTTGCAGGTTGCTGTGCTCTGCAGTGATTAGTGATGTTTTGCCTGGGAGATTTGTTATTAAAACACTGACCTTGAGCGCAATCTGGTATTTGGGTTCTGTAGTGAAGCCATTACTGTACTTTGGGTACCACCTCATGGAGACAATTAGCAATTATACCTCTTCCTCTGAGAGGTTTTTTATGGAGGAAATACAGAATGGCACCTTCACTGCCTTCTTCTATGATGTTTCCTCCTTCATTACGACAACTTCTCAGTATCATCTTGAACATCCTTGGGTAGTTAAGATATATCTATTGGTAGTTCTTGGGAATATTATTCTGGTTTTGTCTAAGGTTAATGAGCAGTTTAAGAATATGATCCAGAGATCTGCCCCAAGGCTGGATAGTTATGAGTGGCAGGGTGTGTGGGAGAGCATGGGCAAATGCCTAGGACAGTGGGCCCCTCCAATATTTTGGAACTTCACCCCTGAACAAGTGCAGGACCCTGAAAAACTAGTAAAGTATTTGGAAAAAGTATGTTGTCACCCTGGCAACTCTAGGGAGACACAGATCACTGCAATGTGCTGGGTCCCAGCCCATGCCTACCGAGCCCTATTCAACCCTATTAAGAACCCTCAAGGGGAAGAGAAGGTCTCTGGATCTGATGACAAAATGACAGGCACTGTGGCTACGCCAGCCCCCAAGACAGGCACTGCAAATACTCCAACCCCCGCAACAGGTACTGCAGATGAACCAGAGAACCAACCTGTGCCAGTATCAGTTGCCCCTATACAGAAGAAAAAATACATGAGAAAATCAACTCGTTTGTTAAGGGCTGATGATGAACCAGAGCCGTCACAAGAACAGGAGGAGGAAGAGGCAGAACCCATAAATGAGATGGTAACCACCCGATCCCTGTCCCTGAGTGAGCTGTGAGATATGCAAAAAGATTTTAGTCATCGTCCAGGCGAGCACATCATCACCTGGCTGCTCCAATGCTGGGATAATGGGGCCAGTAGCCTGGAATTAGAGGGCAGGGAAGCCAAGCAGCTGGGATCCCTTTCTAGGGAAGGGGGCATTGACAAAGTGATTGGAAAAGGGACAAAAGCCTAAGCCTCTGGAGGCGACTCCTGTCAGGTGTGAAGGAAAGGTATCCCTTCAAGGAAGATGTTCTATGTCACCCAGGCAAGTGGACCACCATGGAGAGAGGTATCCAGTACCTGAGGGAATTAGCTGTGCTGGAGGTGATTTATAATGACCTGGACAACGAACAGTTACCCAAAGATCCAGATGAAGTCCAGTGCACACGACCCACATGGCGGAAGTTTGTATGGAGCACACCATCATCGTATGCAAACTCTTTGGCAATAATGACCTGGAAAGATGAAGAGGGACCAACGGTGGATGAATTGGCTGGCCAACTCCAACAATATGAGGAAAGTCTCTCTTCCTCCCTATGGGCCTGCATCTCGGCTGTGGAGAAACTGCCTGACATGCTAGCTGAGAAATTATCCCGGGAGTTCCAGCGATTCAAAGAGGACATGTCCTACTCCTCACCTGTACGGACCAGTATCTCAGCCATTAGGAGTAAGCATCCCTCTCTTCAAGAGAGAAGATATAGTGGATACACACCACGGGCCACCCTGTGGTTTTATCTGCGTGACCACGGAGAGGACATGAGGAAGTGGGATGGAAAATCTACCTCGACCCTAGAGGCACGAGTATAATGTGAGTTGCAAGGAAAAACAATTACAAAAGGGGGTTCTCCCAGGAAAATTGCTTCTCCAGTTTCCATTGAGCAGTTCCCCAGACAGAGTAGAAGGGCTGATTTTGCTTCCGATCCTAATAAAGGGATTTTTGATTCGCATTTACAAGAAGTGAATAACGAATGCTATGACCAGGACTAGAGGGGCCCTGCCTCCAGCCAGGTGGAGGAAAGGGATAACCGGGTGTACTGGACTGTGTGGATTCGATGGCCTGGAACAGGACGTCCAGTTTTTAGGAATAAAATGGCAAGATGGGCGTCATCAGATCCCAATGGATGTAATCAACAAAATCACAGCCATGTCTCCACCAACCAGCAAAAAGGAAACACAGGCTTTCTTGAGCATTGTGGGGTTTTGGAGAATGCATATTCCAAATTACAGTCTCATCGTAAGCCCTCTCTATCAAGTGACCCGGAAGAAGAACGATTTCAAATGGGGCCCTGAGCAACGACAAGCCTTTGAACAAGTTAAACGGGAGATAGTCCATGCAGTAGCTCTTGGGCCAGTCCGGGCAGGACGAGATGTAAAAAAATGTGCCCTACACCGCAGCCAGGGACAATGGCTCCACCTGGAGCCTCTGGCAGAAAGCACCAGGGGAGACTCGAGGTCAACCCTTAAGGTTTTGGAGTCGGGGATACAGAGGATCTGAGGCTGGCTATACTCCAACTGAAAAAAGAGATATTGGCAGCGTACGAAGAGGTTCGAGCCGCTTCGGAAGTGATTGGTGCTGAAGCACAGCTCCTCCTGGCACCCCGACTGCCGGTGCTGGGCTGGATCTTCAAAGGGAGCATCCCCTCTACACATCATGCAACTGATGCTACATGGAGTAAGTGGGTCGCACTCATCACACAACGGGCTCGAATAGGAAACCCCAGTCGCCCAGGAATCCTGGAAGTGATCATGGACTGGCCAGAAGGCAAAGATTTTGGAATATCGCCAGAGGAGGAGGTGACGCGTGCTGAGGGGGCCCCACTGTATAATAAACTGCCAGAAAATGAGAAGCAATATGCCCTGTTCACGGATGGGTCCTGTCGTCTTGTGGGGAAGCATCGGAGGTGGAAGGCTGCTGTATGGAATCCTGTACGACAAGTTGCAGAAACTGCTGAAGGAGCAGGTGAATCGAGTCAGTTTGCAGAGGTGAAAGCCATCCAGCTGGCTTTGGATATTGCTGAATGAGAAAAGTGGCCAATGCTCTATCTCTATACTGATTCATGGATGGTGGCAAATGCTCTGTGGGGGTGGTTACGGCAATGGAAGCAGAGCAACTGGCAGCGCAGAGGCAAATCCATCTGGGCTGCCGCATTGTGGCCAGATATTGCTGCCCGGGCAGAGAACCTGGTTGTAAAAGTACGTCACGGAGATGCTCACGTACCCAAGAGTCGGGCCACTGAAGAACATCAAAACAACCAGCAGGTGGATCAGGCTGCTAAGATTCAAGTGGCTCAGCTGGACCTGGACTGGCAACAGAAGGGTGAATTATTTCTAGCTCAGTGGGCCCATGACACCTGAGGCCATCGAGGAAGAGATGCAACATATAGATGGGCTCGTGATCGAGGGGTGGACTTGACCATGGACACTATTGCACAGGTTATCCATGAATGTGACACATGCGCCACAATCAAGCAAGCCAAGCAGTTCAAGCCTCTCTGGTATGGAGGACGATGGTTGAAATATCAATATGGGGAGGCCTGGCAGATTGATTATATCAGACTCCCACAAACCCGCCAAAAGCAAGCGCCATGTGCTTACAATGGTGGAAGCAACCACCGGATGGCTGGAAACATATCCCGTGCCCCATGCCACCGCCCGGAACACTATCCTGGGCCTTGAAAAGCAAGTCCTATGGCGACATGGCACCCCAGAAAGAATTGAGTCAGATAATGGGACTCATTTCCAAAACAGCCTCATAGACACCTGGGCCAAAGGGCATGGCACTGAGCGGGTATATCACATCCCGTATCACGCACCAGCCTCCGGGAAAATCGAATGATACAATGGGCTGTTAAAGACTACGCTGAGAGCAATGGGTGGTGGGACATTCAGACATTGGGATACACGTTTAGCAAAGGCCACCTGGTTAGTCAGTGGTAGGGGATCTGCCAATCGAGCTGGCCCTGCCCAGTCAGAACTTTTACGTACTGTAGAGGGGGATAAAGTCCCTGTAGTGCACCTAAAAAATATGCTGGGGTAGACAGTCTGGGTTACTCCTGCCTCGGGCAGAGGTAAACCCATTCGTGGGATTGCTTTTGCTCAAGGACCTGGGTGCACTTGGTGGGTGATGCAGGAGGATGGGGAAGTCCGATGTGTACCTCAAGGGCATTTGATTTTGGGTGAAAATAGCCGATGAACTGAACTGTATAATGTTTGTTGCTATATAATACTGGATGTCATCACTTGAATATATGTGCCATATCAGCAGTATACAGTAAGAATCACCCAAATTAATGAGCAATGAACTTTGAGGAAACCGAGCCAAGTGCAGCGGTGATGGAACAACACCACACACCATCTCTCGTGCACTGAATATGACAGATGGAGCCCAAAGTCATGGACTAAATGAACTCAACAAACATGTTAGAGGGATAGCCCATAGACTAAGGAAATTATATCTATGTTTGTATATATCAAAAGACAGGAGAGGTAGTGGTGATTAATTGGAATGTATTGGAAAGTGTAAGACCTGGGCATGATGTATATGGTATAGAATAAGGGGTGGCTGCTGTCCTGGTTTCAGCTGGGATAGAGTTAATTTTCTTCTTGGTAGTCGGTATGGGGCTGTGTTTTGGATTTAGGATGAGAATAATGTTGATAACACCCTGATGTTTTGGTTGTTGCTAAGTAGTGCTTACACTAGTCAAGGACTTTTCAGCTTCCCACGCTCTGCCGGGTGCACAAGCCAGGACAGCTGGCCCAGATTGGCCAAAGGGCTATTCCATACTGTATGACGTCACGTTCAGTATATAAACTGGGGCAAGTTGGCCGGGGGGGCAGCGATCGCTGCTCGGGAACAGGCTGGGCATCGGTCGGCGGGTGGTGAGCAATTGTATAGTGTATCACTTGCTTTGTATATTATTATTGTATTATTATTATATTATTATTACTACTACTACTACTACTACTATTCTATTTCATTTTACTTCAATTATTAAACTGTTCTTATCTCAACCCATGAGTTTTCTGACTTTCACCCTTCCAATTCTCTCCCCCATCCCAGTGGGGTGGGGGGAGTGAGCAAGTGGCTGTGTGGTGCTTAGTTGCCAGCTGGGGTTAAACCACGACACCAGTGATCACACCTTTTCTATTTGGTGCCTCATACAACATGTCACTTACTGTCACTACCAGAAAATCAGTGGCAACAGGACACCAGATTGCTTTTAAGAGCCATCTCTGTGAAAAATGTGAAGTATCATTCATTCTCAACCAGTGAACAGATTTCTGCGTTGGGAAAGAAGAGAGGAGTTGTTGCAAATGTAAGGAATTAAATTCTCATGTTGTTTGACATAAATCTTCTTAATCATTATAAATGTGTATGACTAGTTGGCACATATTACAGCACCCTGTTCTCATTTTAATGTAATTTTTCCTTAAATTAATCATATCTTTCTGGTTCATTTGTTAGAAGTCCTAATTACTGTGGGTTGGATCACACAGAATGGGAAGATTTTCTTAGGTCAATAGTTATCTCTGCAAATAAAAGTGTCCTGAAAACGCTCTACACAATATCTGAATACCTTTTGTATGTAACAAATGGATATTAAAAGCTGGAGCTTAATGTTTGTTTGTGCAATGGCTAATGCAAATGGAATCACATTTTGCTCCCAACTTCCAGGGCTTGCCTACACAAAATGTCCACCATCACAGTGATTTTCCCACTGATTGAGGCAGACTGCACAAGTCTCTCTTTCCTGAAACCATTGCACCCTGGACTGTGAGTCTCGTATTGTATCAGTATTTGAAACAAATGTGTCCTAGGAATAACCAAGTACCACAACAATAACAGTTGGGACCTCAGTAGGTTGCACCTCTTTCCTGTGAGATGGTGCTCATCTTTCCTACTAAAGAAGGTGCAGCAGAGCTGCAGTTGTTCAGGTGAGAAAATCAAACATGTTAGCACTTGCACTCATGAAGGATCCTGTATCTTTTTCACATGGGAGTGTGAGGTAAGCCCTAACGTAATCCCCAGAGAACAGAAAATTAAGAGAGGTTGAGCTCAATACTCTAATTGTGGTGAAAAAGGAGAAAACCAAAAACTTTATATGAATTAAAGTTTTGTCCCTATGTTTATAATTTTTGTGCTTTGCTTAGGGGGCGGCATATTATTATTGTGGTACAGGAAACGTGCTGTGAGGCGAGTGGGTTACACTGAAATTCTGTAGGTAGCAAAAGTGTAAAGGCTCATGTCCATGGAGGCAGAGGAAGGAAGAGGCTCTTCACCAGAGCCAAGGAGATCTGCCAGGGCAGCAGACTGAGCTCTCCCAGGGCCTGGCCTGGCCAGGGTGAGCCCACAGCAAGCCAGACCCACGGCGGAGCGGAGCCGCAGCTGCAGAGCCACTGGGCACCCAATGCATGCTGCACAGCCGGCTGGCTTCGCCAGAGGCAAAGCTCATACCAGGGAGGTATGCGAAGGCACAGGGCCTAGCAGAATAAGTGTCTCTGAATTTGAGCAGCCTGGCCAAGCACAGCCACCCTTTTCCTCCATTTGACAACACCCATAAACACGGCTCTGAGTAGCTGGACGAATGGTGGATATATACATTGATATTTCAGGTGAGCCATAAAGTTTTCAACAAAGCAGCCCTGATGACCAATTTGAGTGGCTATCTCATGTACTGTACAAGGAAACCACAGCCCAAATGGCTGAATTTCAATTTTGCTTAAAAAAAAAAACTGACACACACGGGCACCTTTACCCCTCCCCATCTTGCAGGGAAGCTGCTATAACAAGAACTTTTTTCCCCTTTGCCACAAACTTTGCAGTTACAAACCTTCCTTAAGAATCGCTGTGCAAACCATGCGGGTGCTTTGCACAAGTCACATGTTCACCACTCAGAAGCGGTGCCTTGGGTGTCCAATCCCACTTTTTTTTTTGTCCTTTATGAAGCACTGCCACTCACAAAAGCAAAGGCAGCGATTTTATTAAAAGGAAGGCTCTGTTTCTGAATTGCTTCTGTCACTGGCTGACTCACTGTTTTGAAGGTCACTGTCTGAAAAGATGACTAGATGAGATTTAGGTACCAAAGCTCCTCCCAGAGCTCTCACAAACCATCAACAAAAAATAAAACCATCACTACAACACAGAGTACATAAGTGACCTTCACTATTTGTCTTCTTTGCAATAAGGCCGAGCCTAAAACAATCTTTCAGCAGCTCTTTCAGGTCATTACCACATGCTTTGGGAAGGCATGGTAAGTAACTTTTCCTCAAGTGGTTCTATACAAAATATGACACATCATTGTTTTTCAGGGAGTTTTCCTAATAGCTTTTTATATCAGGGCTGTCTGAGATGAAAAGTTGAACATTAGGCTTGGTAAGTCAGTAAACTGTTCCATGATGCATTTGTTCTACTGCCACTACAGAAGCCAGCAAACTAACTGAATTTTATATATAGTTTCTTACTACAAATTCTACTGCTTGCAGCTTCTGGTTACACAAATTGCCCTGAATGCTGTGTGTCACAGCTTCCCCCTCGTATGAAATTCAACATTATACACAAAACTCAAGTCAGCAATTTTCAAGAATTAAAACTTTCTGATATTTTTTCACTTCTCCTTACTGTTTATCTGTATCATTTTGCGCAGTAATATTTCCAAGATTTGTTTTCACCCCAGTTCCTGGGCCAGCAACCAATGTCACTGCCTGAACTACACGGCTGTATTCTGCGTGCTTGCAGCAGCTAATTTTGCAGCATGACAGACCACTTGATATCAGCAAACACAAAACACACATTTTATTAAACAGTAAAAAAAATCCATTCAATAAGATAGATATTATACTAATTTGAAGGAGAGCACTATATTTCTGTTCAACCCGTACCTCCTAGCCTATAGAACCACGGATAACTTTTATAAGTGCATATGAGTAAGGTGAAAGCAAGCTACTATAGAAAGATAATGAGCAAATCGCCATTAGGAAATTACTTTGGCCATAACTTCGGTAGTTCTCTAAAGACAGTCTCTAGGATCTGCCAGTGCGGTGTGAACAGTTGTAGCAGGATTTAATGCATTTCCTCTCTTTCTTACTTGCATTTCTCAACAGACCTCATGCTCCCAAGTTCTGCTGGCCCCAGATTCTGAAGCATAAAATCATGTTTATTCTAGCCAAGCTCAACCTTATTAGAGTCTGCTGCTCAGCTGCTCTGTCCTCACAAGCAGCACAAGAACTGCTTTGCAGGCTTCTTGATCACTGCAAGAAAATTATGTAGGCTAGAAAGGAAAGAAGCACAAAATAAACAATAGACAGGTCAAATAAGGACAGAAATCCCCCAATCAGGATCTGTGAGATCACAGTGAAAACACACACACACATACACACATTCCTCTATTTATACCCGTCTATATTAACTGGCATAATATACTGAGCAGAGCTTTTTTCTTTAATATTGTGGGAGGAAGCTGGTATAAAGCAATCAGAAAAGGATCCTCAGAATGACCTTCTGGGCTGATGTATGCTGCAGACATTCCCAAAGCTGATGGAGACAGCATGATTCATTTTCATAAATTATTGAACCAAAAACAACTTTCAGCATCCAGAAATAAATATCACATTGGTAACTGTTGTATTATGCAACATACATGGGCTGATTGAAAATCTATGTGCCGAGCAGTGAGTCAAATGTTTATACATGGCAGAGAGGTAACAAGGACATACATACACAGACCTACAGAGTGTTTGCAGGCAGCTTACTTCCTAATAGAGGTACCACGCTTGTTTATCGTTTACTGCTAGCTTGCTTTGCAAGAATCATTTACACTTTTAATACTAAAGGTGACATCAAGTCTCAGAATTTCAGTACATATTCTGAACACTCCAGTTCTGTGCGAGCTGTGTGGGTGGCCAAGTCCAAAGTCTTCGCTCCTGTTCATATTGCTTTCTTACTTCTTTTAGGCCACAGGTTTGAAGAATATGACAAGGAGGTTTTCCTTCCCCCTGTCAAAGTCAGTATACACCTTAGTAATTCATTCTTCTTCAGTTTATCAGGACAAGTGGTATCCCAGACAGGCTGCAGAGTAGAATTTACCCAGCCACAAATGCAGAAAAGAACACCACATAGGACAAGCCAGAAGGGAAAGATGAGAAAAGGAGCCAGCAGAAGGAGGAATATATTTTGGAGGGGATCTGAAGAGTTTCTATATGCCATCAAGTTATTAAGATTTGGTCAAACCGCACCTTGAGATTTGTCTGCATAACTTTCATTATCACTTCTGTTCTTCAACACATTTTGTAAACAGTAACTGTTCGCTTTCAATAGCATGCTACGTATTACAACCTCACAGCAAATAGATGTATTTTTCACTGAGAAAATGTTTCACTGGGAAAATGTTTCAGCTGAAAACCTGAGTTTTTCATATTCAAGCAACAACAAAATCAAGGAGAATCTTTCATAGAATCATAGAACCATTAAGGTTGGAAAAGACCCTTAAGATCATCGAGTCCAACCATTAACCTAACACTGCCAAGTCCACCACTAAACCATGTCCCTAAGCACCACGTCTACCCGTCTTTTAAATACCTCCAGGGATGGGGACTCAACCACTTCCCTGGGCAGCCTGTTCCAGTGCCCGACTACCCTTTCGGTGAAGAAGTTTTTCCTAACATCCAGTCTAAACCTGCTCTGGTGCAACTTGAGGCCGTTTCCTCTCATTCTTTCGCTAGTGACTTGGGAGAAGAGACCGACCCCCACCTCCCTACAACCTCCTTTCACATAGTTGTAGAGAGCGATAAGGTCTCCCCTCAGCCTCCTCTTCTCCAGGCTAAACAACCCCAGCTCCCTCAGCCGCTCCTCATAAGACTTGTGCTCCAGACCCTTCACCAGCTTCGTTGCCCTTCTTTGGACGCGCTCCAGCACCTCGATGTCCTTCTTGTAGCGAGGGGCCCAAAACTGAACACAGTATTCGAGGCACAGCCTCACCAGTGCCGAGTACAGGGGGACGATGACTTCCCTAGTCCTGCTGGCCACACTATTCCTGATGCAAGCCAGGATGCCATTGGCCCTCTTGGCCACCTGGGCACACTGCTGGCTCATGTTCAGGCGGCTGTCAACCAACACCCCCAGGTCCTTTCCTGCCAGGCAGCTCTCCAGCCACTCTTCCCCAAGCCTGTAGCGTTGCATGGGGTTGTTGCGACCCAAGTGCAGGACCCGGCACTTAGCCTTGTTGAATCTCATACAATTGGCCTCAGCCCATCGATCCAGCCTGTCCAGATCCCTCTGTAAATAGAATATATATGCAGAAAATATTCATCAGAGAACAAATAAACCCACTCTTTCTGTTGTTCTGCCAGTTTTTCTGCCAAGCATTTTACCAGGACAGGGTCTACTTTGGAGTCAAACTTATTGGTGAACCAGTGCCCGTAATTCATAAGCCATCTTAATTCTGCAGCCCCATAGATGCAGACACTGCGAAGGTGGGTACCAGTGCATGGAGGATACAAATGGTCTTCAAGATAATTCCATTTCACCAAACGAGTTTTGCTTTGTAGGTCTGTTCTATCCTGGGCCGACCTTGAAATTTCCCCAGGGACCCCAGGAACATGTACCAGAGTGACCCAGAAATGTTCATCTGGAGAGTACATATCCCTTGACCATTCAAAAAAATCTTTTGCAAGAGAGCTTTCAAGAATATATCGAATAAATGCTTGACTTAAAACAAAATAGGCACTGCCTACAAATACCTCAATATTATGAGGTGGCAGATGCTTGGGAATGTTGTTTTTCACAGGCATCTGCATGTATTCATAAGGCACTTTCATAAGTTCATAGTGATAAGTAAATCGTTCTCTTTTGCTACTGCTTGGCTTTACAGTTTCCAGCATGTTTCCTCCACCAAGTTTCTTCAGTTCAGTGACCAACTGGAAATTCGATCTCAAAGGGAAATCTTGGCCTCACAAATTAATAGCATACTTCCAGGGAACTGAAGAGTCCATCAAATCAGACAAACAATTGAAATCTGCTTGCAGCCTTGAAATATGTGCATAGTCCACTGTCTCCAATTTTGATGCAATGAAAATACTAGGGAAACATTTAGCTAGATTGTTCAGATTTGAAACTTTTTACTGCTTTTTGGTCATAATGGATGCAGTAAATATTTTGATGACTGTATAGAGAATGTATGAGCCTTTCTACCATTACTGCATCTTTGTGAACAACCAAGGAATAGGCTATTGGAAAATTCTCTTCCTCTGGAGAAACAGGTTTTAGGTAGCATTTCCTAAGTGAATGATACACGTGGCAATCACTTATCATTGCTACAACATCTTCATCATCTAAATCAATTCTCTCTTTTCTTCTTATCTCTAAACTCTTGCCATTTTCACGGGGATCTTGTTTGTACATAGATGAACAATTAATTTCATACTGGAAGTCATTTCTAAGATAGGAATACCTGTTTCTAACATAAGAAGAAGTGCTCAAGAAGTGCTCAACCAAATAAATGCCCTTAGGTGGAAAAAAGTGTCTTTCGACATGGAGGAGTTTCAGCAGTACAATCAGCCACCCCATAACACACAGGATCAGAATCTTCCTTCTTGCGGGACATTTGCAGGGACACTTACATCTCTTCATTCTGTAAGAAAACAGAGATATGATGGTATTTTAAATCAGGAACAATGCATCAGAGACAATTCCAGCTTCTAACAAAGGCATGTGCACACCTGTCTGGCTACAGCATAAGCACCACCTTACAGAGCACTGTAAATCTGCAGTTTCTTCTTAATCATCATATTAATTCAAAGACAGATTTTGCCACAATAACAGGCAAAGATTTCATTCCCCTGAATTAGATCACTGAAGGCAATAAACCAACTCAAATTTCAGATAATTTTCAGCTAAATAAGAGTGTTGGAACAAGACTCCTACTGTTTATTTTCCAAACCTTTTTTAAATTTCTTATGAGTCACAAACTAAGGTACAGCAACCCCTGCATTGGCAGAAACATGACTATCCTCTAAGTGAGTAGGAAGGAGAGTTTATTTTCCCGAGTAACTCCAGGGAATTCAACGTGAGTAGCAAGGGAATCTCTTGTGAGTCTGCAAAGAATGTGTACTTAGTAGTAGGTATTATTATTTTAAAAAAATTAAGCATTAAACTGAAAGCTTTAGAATTCAGTCAGAGCATCCTCGTTGCCTCTAACACTGGGGCTGGCCCATAAAGATGTCCAAGGGGAAATTAATTTCCTTCCCGCCCTCTCCCAGCAGGGTCTGACATGCCCAAAGTCCTCTCTGTGCCCAGATTTCTTCTGGAAAATACTGCTAACCTGCCTTGAAGAAAGAAACAGGTGAAGACGTAGCACTTCCATCCACTGGATATAAGTATATAATGTAACCTTTTGAAGGCAGGAGGGGGAGCAGTGAGCAATAGCGCACCTATCCTGTTCTCCGCTGTGTGACACAACCTCGGCTGTGACTGCAAAAGCACAGACATGGCCCCTTTTTATGCAACAGGGTATTTAATAACATTCTTGTGTAGCAACTTAACAACTGAGGTATTACCACGATAAAAGCTAAATACAGTGATTCTCTTTCCATATAGCTTTGCTTTACCAGCTGAGTGCAAGCAGCATTGTTGCTATCCCTGAATTAAAATTAGACCGGAGTTGACATTAGTTTAAGCTCTACTTTCTCTCTAAATTGAACAGCTCCCAAAATTTTCTTTTGAGAAGAAGCTGTTCCAGAATGCTTCAGAGTGAAGGAAATGCCTTCCCACTTTGCCAGCTTATGTTCAGACCTGTTATGGGGTTTGAAACTTTGGAAGTGCACAATCAGCAGAAGCATTCATGTAACCTGCTGCAAATGTTATGCAATGCCGTTACAAGGCCAGAGAGGCTTCAACTCAGAACAGAATGCTACAAAACAGTCATTTGCAAATAAAATAGATGGTTCGGGAGGATGGTACGTAGTCTCAATGACAGGAGGTTCCCTGGACAGTGGGCAGCTTGTCTCTAGGTCTCCCCACATCACTCACTCCCTGCCTCCCCCCATGTCAGATGCCGGACAGGGGACACAGGCAAAGCACCATGTGCTCTCTGGTTCCTGAAGCTACGCAACAGGTGATGATGCCATGACAAAACAGTCCCCAGTCAGTCCCAGCATTATAGCAGGGTGGATGGATGACTCAACACAACCCTTCTTCAATTCCTGCAACAAGCGTAAGGCAAATGCATGTAACGCTGTGACTTATTCTCCTCAACTGTACCAACTTCAGCAGGAACTATGCTTCCACATGCAATACCAAAATGAGTCCTTCAAACCAAATGTTGGGGCTTCCCTGCCCCTCTTCCCCAGTTTCCAGGTGCAGTTACTGGCAGGAATAAAATGGTGGGACCACCAGAAGCAGCTCAGATGTCTGCAGATCCCACATACGCGTGTAAAATCAAGTACTGACATGTGCATGCAGCACTTACTGCAAGACTAACTTGGGCATCTTTAGCATTCCCACCAATGTCAGGTCTTGCAAGCAATAGCTTCACAGTCAAAACTCAACTGATTGATACAAAAATTCACAGATGCTTCTCCTCACAGTCCGAATCTCCCCAAGGGAGAAACGGAGTATTCAGAGAGTCCCTGAAATGAAACTCAATAGCAACAAAGTTACTATTAAGCAGGTATTCTTTATTGCAGCACTGGGCAGCACTGGGGATTCTCCACCATAAGTGCTCCAACGAGTTGATGAATTTTAGAAAATATATACTATACAATCATACATATTCATAGGATTTCCAGGAATTCCTTTACATAAACATGATATCCAGGAACTTATTAGCATATGTAAATATCCAATTCGCATGCGCAGTCATCTCTCGTGGTGGTCTTTGGGGGTCTTCAGATGAAGGCTCGTAGTCTTCTTCACTGTGCTCGCTGATTGACCCTTGCTTCTGCGCAAACTCAGTCCTAGGATCACGTAGATGTTGTCCTTCAAGACTGTTGTTGCCATTCTTCTGTTTCTTCCTATCTTCATGGTTCCGTGCATCTGTTCTCCCAAGGCCGAGTTGTCTGTAACGAGATTATCCCGGAGCCCCCCTTATCTTATAACTATTCTTCTAGCTACTCCCTAAACCACATCAAACTGTAAGGCATTCACAACACCCTTAAATCACACCAGGGTGTCTTCTGAGCTAATTAAGTGACTAAGGTATTTACAACATCTTTCTTGCTCTTGTGGTTTTTAACCCTTTCATTCCCCCCTTACCTATTGAGGGTTGCAGCTCTTTAGAGCTCAAGCCTCAATCAACGTTTAGAGAGATTGGAAATACAAGAGCAGCATTGTATCATAACACAGGCTAGGATGCATACACAGATCACCATTATCCCTACTACAAACAGATTCCTTAGCCATGTCCAATTAGGTAGCCATGAGGTAAGATCATGCCATAATTCTTCAAAACCCCAGGATGTGTTGAAAGGAATTGGTATTCCTATTAAGGGCACTCCCTTATTGCCGTGTTCGGGAAAATAAATACACACCCAACAATCATTCTTGTGTAAGGTTTGAGCAATTTCCTGGGTCATAACAAAGCGGAGATTTTTATTCCATTGTGAGTCCGGCCAAATTTGGCCCATGGTTACTATGATTGTCATAGATAAAATGTAAAGTCCAATCATAATCTTTTCAGTTTCAGTTTGAGGGGAGTCTGCTGTTCTACTGTCCATGGAGCGGGAGCCTTTTTAATCCTGGAATAGCGGATCCAGGCAGCGTGCTTCTCTAGCTTGACCGCAGTGTAGGTCGTGAGCAGAACGTGGAAAGGGCCGCTCCATTTTTCTTCGAGGGGATCACCTGAAATATTTTTAACATAAACCCAATCTCCAGCTTTAAACAGATGTATCGGGGAGTCTAAACCCCATGATCTATTGGACATCACTAATTCATTTACTTTTTGTAATTGTTTCCCTAATGCTATCTGGTATTTTAAATTCAGTTTCCCCATTTCTAAATTTTATTTCGGCATTTAGTTGTTCTAATAGGTCCCTCCCCAGTAACGGTCTAGGAGCCTCAGGCAGGTAGAGAAATTTGTGAATCCCCACACTCTTCCCAATTCTAAATTTTAATGGTCTCAAGAAAAAAGCCTTTTCAACCTGCCCAGTTGCTCCCACAACATTAACATTTGGTTTACTTGTAGGTAACAAGGTTTGATTCAATACAGAGAATGTGGCACCTGTGTCTATTAAAAATTCTACAGGTTTCTCTTCTTTCCCTAGCTGAACTTTTACCAAGGGTTCCGCTAGGGAGGATTCCCCTGGTCCCCGTCAATCATTCTCTTGCAATTCTGCCACAGTCTTCAAATTACGTGTCTGCTGGGGGCATTCTTTTTTCCAGTGTCCGAACCCTTTACAATAAGCACATTGATTATATCTCAAACTACCCCTGCCTCTGTTACTCATTCCTCGCCCTACTTGCCCAGCTCCTCCTGTTTGCATTCTTTCCAAATTTTGCTGAGCTAACGCAGCCACTATCTCCTTTCCCAGTTTCCTTCTGTCCTCCCCCTCCCCATTCCGATATACTCTCCACGCTTCCTCCGGCAACTTTTCTAAATTCCTTATATCTGGTTCCCTAAGTTTCTGAAGTTTCTTTCTGGTATCATTAGCGGATTGTCCCAGAAACAGAGATACCAACTGCTGTGTGGCAGCTTCTGACTCCGGTTCCATAGTAGTAAATCTTCTCACAGCAGCCCGTAAGCGATCTAAAAACTCCGTGGGCGTTTCAGTCTGCCCCTGCTTGATAGCATACAGAGCGGACCAGTTAACTGCCTTTGGGATCGCATGTTCTATTCCCAATTTGATCCAGGTTCGGTATTGTTGAAACAAACGGTACTGAGCTGGATCATTAGGGTCCCAACCCGGGTCCCTGGAGGGCACATGATCTTCGACTGTGCCCTGTAAAACTCGTCCCCCAATCTATGTTTCTACATGAGCTCGGGCTGCCTTTAATACAAGCTGCTTCTCAGTTTCAGTCATATCATCTAGCATAAGATCCACATCTTTCCAATCCGGGTCCAAATTCTTAGTAATCCACTCAAACCTTTTCGCAACCCCGCTTGGGTCCTCCCTGTACCCCTTAACTGCATCCTTCCACTTATCCACATCATCCATCTGGAAAGGCACTCTTATTACCGTGGGTCCCCCAGGGCCCATTGCCTGCCTTAAAGGCGCCTCTATAATAGGTCTCATTTTACTGCAGGCCCTGGTCGTAATTGGGGAAACAGAGGGTCCCGCGTCTCCTTCCGAAACCTCCTCCTCACTGTCTGGGACCATTGGAGAGGTTGAAGTTGACGCTGGTCCCGGACCCAGGGGTGCCACATAGTCCTCTATCCTTTCCTCCGCCTTTCTGGGTTTCTCTCTCGCCTTCAAACACCTCTGTCCAAGACTACATGCTGAACAACACCGCTTCAACTTCCCTGACTCTTTCTGATTTTCCTTTTCCAAAGCCAACACCATGGGATCTTGGGGGGCAAAATTAAAACCACAATCTTTCTGCCACTCAGGGTGATTTCGGAGGGTGAAAAACATATCCGCATACATAGCTTCGTCCCATTTTCCCTCCCTCCTTAAAAATAACAGGAGTTGCAACAAGGTATTATACTTCAGAGTCCCATTCACAGGCCACTTCTCTTCATCTTCTAATTTATACAATGGCCACCACTGATTACAATACTTGATTAAAGTTTTCTTATTCACGTTTCCTCCAGGAGGACCCCCTATGTCCTTCCAGTGATATAAAATACAACCTAAGGGGCTTTTCTTTGATATCTCTTTACTTTGCTGTGACCCTCCCATTTTATTGGTCCCAGTTCTCCCCTGTATTCCCGCGGTATCTTAACAGTTAGTTCCACGGTTGTCGTGGTTTAACCCCAGCCAGCAACTAAGCACCACACAGCCGCTCGCTCACTCCCCCCCGGTGGGATGGGGGAGAGAATCGGAAGAGTAAAAGTGAGAAAACTCATGGGTTGAGATAAAGACAGTTTAATAGGTAAAGCAAAAGCCACACGCACAAGCAAAGCAAAGCAAGGAATTCATTCACTACTTCCCAGCGGCAGGCAGGTGTTCAGCCATCTCCAGGAAAGCAGGGCTCCATCACGCGTAACGGTTACTTGGGAAGACAAACGCCATCACACCCAATGTCCCCCCCTTCCTTCTTCTTCCCCCAGCTTATATACTGAGCATGATGTCATATGGTATGGAATAGCCCTTTGGCCAGTCTGGGTCAGCTGTCCTAGCTATGCTCCCTCCCAGCTTCTTATGCACCTGGCAGAGCACAAGAAGCTAAAAAGTCCTTGACTAGTGTAAACTCTGCTCAGCAAGAACCAAAACATCAGTGTGTTATCAACATTATTCTCATCCTAAATCCAAAACACAGCACTCTACCAGCTACTAAGAAGAAAATTAACTCTATCCCAGCTGAAACCAGGACAGTATCCACCCCTTATTCCATACCATTTACATCATGCTCAGGTCCCACATTATCCAATACATCCTCATTAACCACCACCCCACTTATTCTATGGACCACTCCTGTAAAATGTCTGTAAAATGTCCATAAACATCCACAAATGTCCACATAATGTCCATTGGGTTCATTTAGTCCGTGACTGGGCTCCATTGGTGATGGTGATCACTCAGGACAGGAGAGGTGGTGTGTTGCGTGGAGTTATTGGGCACCAAAGCCAGCTCAGGTCGGGTTACTGCTGCACTTGCACTGCTTCTTGTAAGGCTTCTCCTCCATTTGTTCAGGTGGTTCCTGCTATGGTAATTCCTATAACATGCAACTCAGATCATGGGTTACAACAATTTAAAGGTATTTCCATTACAATCTCCACCCCTGGCCACTTTGGGCCAGGATTAACATTGCAATGAACTCCTCCCCTTGCTCCTAGCCTGGCTAGCAACAAGGGGTTCCTGTTATAGTAATTCTCATAACATGCAACTCAAATCCTGGGTTACAACAATTTAAAGGTATTTCCATTACAATCTCTACCCCTGGCCCCTTTGGACCAGACCATTGGGTTTAACACTGCAATGGACTCCTCCCCTTGCCCCTGCTTCGGCTTGGACTTATCCACAGACTGTAGTCCCTTAGGGGTTTACCTGCTCCAAGCGGAGCCTTGTCTATGAGCCACAGTCTCTCCAGGGGTATACCTGCTGTGGCATGGATTTATCCACAGCCACAGTCACTTAGAGGTGCACCTGTTCCCACATGACCTTCTCCATGGGCCACAATGCTTTCAGAGATATACCTGCTCCAGCGTGGCCTTGCCCGCAGCCACAGTCTCTTCAGAAGTAAACTTGCTCCACCATGGCCTTACCCGCAGCCACAGTCTCTTCAGAAGTGAACTTGCTCCACCATGGCCTTACCCATGGCCACACGCTTTGAGGTGCTCCAGCATGACCTCATGCACAGCCACTGATGCTTCAAGGTGTACCTGCTGCAGCACGGACTTATCCACAGCCACAGATGCTTCGAGGTGTACCCTCTCCAGCGTGGACTTATCCTTGGGCCACAATCCCTTCAAGAAGTATACCTGCTGTGGCACAGACATAACCATGGCCACAGACTCTTCGAGACATACCTGCTCTGGTATGGGCTTATCCACGTCCACAGGCGCTTCGGGGTGTCCTGCTCCCACATGGACTCATCCACAGGTCACAGTCCCTTTGACTCGAGTTCACACTGGAGTTCCAGCCTGTCCAGTACAGCAGCGCAGAAACAGCAGCAATGCCCTGGCCATCTGCCAGCCCAGGGCATGGCCGTTGTTGTTATCAAAATGTTCCCAGGCACAGCACAGTAAGATGATAAGCAGTTCAGCAAGTAGCAAAAGCAAAAAGCAGCCACTAACGAGCACTATACTCTAATATACAGTAAAGCAAGCAAGCCCCATGGCAAGTACAGAAGCCTGCTGATTCATACCTAAACAGCACTAACAGCTATAAATTCAGTCTAGCACATTCCAATTAAATCTGTCATTATCTCAAACCCTTCGAGTCCCATCTGGGTCGCCAAAAAGGACTGTCGTGGTTTAACCCCAGCCAGCAACTAAGCACCACACAGCCGCTCGCTCACTCCCCCCCGGTGGGATGGGGGAGAGAATCGGAAGAGTAAAAGTGAGAAAACTCATGGGTTGAGATAAAGACAGTTTAATAGGTAAAGCAAAAGCCACACGCACAAGCAAAGCAAAGCAAGGAATTCATTCACTACTTCCCAGCGGCAGGCAGGTGTTCAGCCATCTCCAGGAAAGCAGGGCTCCATCACGCGTAACGGTTACTTGGGAAGACAAACGCCATCACACCCAATGTCCCCCCCTTCCTTCTTCTTCCCCCAGCTTATATACTGAGCATGATGTCATATGGTATGGAATAGCCCTTTGGCCAGTCTGGGTCAGCTGTCCTAGCTATGCTCCCTCCCAGCTTCTTATGCACCTGGCAGAGCACAAGAAGCTAAAAAGTCCTTGACTAGTGTAAACTCTGCTCAGCAAGAACCAAAACATCAGTGTGTTATCAACATTATTCTCATCCTAAATCCAAAACACAGCACTCTACCAGCTACTAAGAAGAAAATTAACTCTATCCCAGCTGAAACCAGGACAACGGTCCACACTTTACCACTTGGAGGGTTACAGAATTACTGTTTCACATCCATACAACCTTTTTCTTCCGCTTCGTCCGTCTCCGGCCGTTTCCCTCGCGGGACAACGAAACCGCGGATCAGGACTCCGCACTCGCTTCGTACTAAGAGTACGTCTCATTCACACACACACAGGACAGCATACACACTTTTGACGACAAAACACTCAAATTCCAATACAAAGTATGTCTCATTCACACACGCGCAGGACAGTATAGGCACTTTTGACAACAAAAACGCTCACATACCAACACAATGAATGAAAATCCTAAAAGCAAACACAGAGCAACTACTTGTCCTTGTAACATGCCAAACACAATCCCAAAATCAAATAACCGAGTTCCAAAGCCAAATCTTATAACTATTCTTCTAGCTACTCCCTAAATCACATCAAACTGTAAGGCATTCACAACACCCTTAAATCACACCAGGGTGTCTTCTGAGCTAATTAAGTGACTAAGGTATTTACAACATCTTTCTTGCTCTTGTGGTTTTTAACCCTTTCACAACCTGTTCAAGATGGAGCTGCTTCATTAGTCTGTTCTCCCTGCCTTTCCCTGTGCCTCTTTCTCCTTGTTATTTCTCTTCTGGGGGCAACAGAAAGGAGAAGGAAATGCCACCTCCCTGTTCACCCAGGTATGCCAGGTACAGATTGGGGAAGGGAGCGAGGTGAGCCAACACATACCTATTTTGTAGAAGCCAGAGCTCGGCAGCTCTCTGTAGGTTTTTGAACAGCCTCTACGTATGCTAACAAAGAAAGAGAAAAAAAACAGATCTCTCTCCCCATTGCTCCATTATCACAAAGCCAAAATCCCACCTTCCCCCTTAGCCAGCATGTGCTTGCCTTCACTTCTCCAAACTAGCCCCAGCTCAATGTCTAATCCAGGTCTCCCCTTTACCTACTTTCTTCCTGTATCTATGTGCCTGGAGAAAATTCGCTCTCAAAAGCCGCTCCTAACCAAAGCCAGGTTTCAAGCCATGTGACAGAAACCCTACAGAGGGGAACGCGGCTAACCTGCTCCCATTTTTTCTTTGGAGGAAGCAGACCTGTGTGGCGCAATCTCTCTGTGCATCCCACTCTGTGCCTCTGCCTGGTGGTCTCCCTGGCTACTGAGGACAACCTGTATCACTCCTGACTGAACAGGGATCACCTCATTCAGGGAATGAATCTTCCCTTCTTCTCCACCTCCTTCAGAAAGGCAAAAGAGAACCTGGGAAAAAAAAAAAGAAGGGGGGGGGGAGGGGGAAGTAGTGTATCCTCCACTGCTCCAAAACCCCTCTATCTATGGTAGCCCTACCCAGCTACCACCCAGCGTCAAACATTCTGTTTCCAGGCAAACCAACAAAAAAGCCATCACGACATGCTTTCCTGCCTGAAACTACCAATCTAGACCACTGGAGCCCTGTGCGGTCCAGAGTTAGACCAAGACATGCAAGAAATCACCTGGACAGCATAGAGGACTCCCTCTTTGCAGCTGATGAGCAAAGGATCTGCACTCAGCTCCCGGAATATTCCTATGGTTTTCAGCACTGCCAACCACAAGATACTACTGTGCCATATAAAGAGGTCATAGAAATCCAGAAGACTGTGGTCATGTGGTTTGAATTCCCCATGGAGGAAGGAATTAAGGAACACTGGTGAGAAATCTCGGCTCCTCCATCAAATCCCTTGTTTATGGAGGCTCTCCCCCTGATCCTGGCCAGCATCTGGTCAGATGAGAGCATCAGGAGCCAGCAATTATATACACAGCCCCATATGTTTGGGTTTTTTGGGGCTTTTTTTACAACACGCACTATATCACTATCACCACAGTGGTCCAGACAGAATCAGGCCATGTATGACCCTAACCACTCTTAAGCACTCTAACATCTTTCCAGCAGTGCAGTTCACCACTACCAACATCCTGCTGTCCCTCCTGCTCCATCTTTATCACATTAAATTCATACTCTCTGTCCTTACCTCCAAGGCACTCCACGGCTAGGCTCGGTATGTCAGTACAAGGGCAACAGCTTTGCTCTTTAGGCATAAAACGTTTGCCTCTAACCAGGATGAAGTTTAATATCTTTATCAATGATCTGGATGAAGGGATCGAGTGCACCCTCAGTAAGTTTGCAGACAACACCAAGGTGGGCGGGAGTGTTGATCTGCTGGAGGGTAGGAAGGCTCTACAGAGGGATCTGGACAGGCTGGATCGATGGGCCGAGGCCAATTGTATGAGGTTCAACAAGGCTAAGTGCCGGGTCCTGCACTTGGGTCGCAACAACCCCATGCAACGCTACAGGCTTGGGGAAGAGTGGCTGGAGAGCTGCGTGGCGGACAAGGACCTGGGGGTGTTGGTTGACAGCCGGCTGAATATGAGCCAGCAGCGTGCTCAGGTAACCAAGGCCAATAGCATCCTGGCTTGCATCAGAAATAGTGTGGCCAGCAGGACTAGGGAAGTCATCGTCCCCCTGTACTCGGCACTGGTGAGGCTGCGCCTCGAATACTGTGTTCAGTTTTGGGCCCCTCGCTACAAGAAGGACATCGAGGTGCTGGAGCGCGTCCAAAGAAGGGCAACGAAGCTGGTGAAGGGTCTAGAGCACAAGTCTTATGAGGAGCGGCTGAGGGAGCTGGGGTTGTTTAGCCTGGAGAAGAGGAGGCTGAGGGGAGACCTTATCGCTCTCTACAACTATGTGAAAGGAGGTTGTAGGGAGGTGGGTGTCGGTCTCTTCTCCCAAGTCACTAGCGAAAGAATGAGAGGAAACGGCCTCAAGTTGCACCAGAGCAGGTTTAGACTGGATATTAGGAAAAACTTCTTCACCGAAAGGGTAGTCGGGCACTGGAACAGGCTGCCCAGGGAAGTGTTTGAGTCCCCATCCCTGGAAGTATTTAAAAGACGGGTAGATGTGGTGCTTAGGGGCATGGTTTAGTGGTGGACTTGGCAGTGCTAGGTTAACGGTTGAACTCGATGATCTTAAAGGTCTTTTCCAAACTAAACAATTCTATGATTCTATAAGTTAGTTTCTGCAAAAGACCGTAATTTCATAGAATCATAGAATACCAGGTTGGAAGGGACCTCGAGGATCATCTGGTCCAACCTTTCTAGCACAATCTAGACGAGATGGCCCAGCACCATGTCCAGCTGAGCCTTAAACGTGTTCAGCGTAGCGGAGTCAACCACCTCCCTGGGGAGATTATGCCAATGATTGACTGTTCTCATTGTGAAAAATTTCCCTCTCGTGTCCAATCGGAATCTCCCTGGGAGTAACTTGTACCCGTTACCCCTTGTCCTCACCGTGTGACTCCTTGTAAAAAGGGAGTCTCCATCTTCTTTGTAGCTCCCCTTTAAGTACTGGTACATGGTGATGAGATCACCTCTAAGCCTCCTTTTCTCAAGGCTGAACAAACCCAGCGCTCTCAGCCTATCCTCATACGGCAGGCTTCCCAGACCCTTGATCATCTTGGTGGCCCTTCTCTGGACCCCCTCCAGCCTGGCCACATCTATTTTGTATAACGGGGACCAGAACTGTACACAGTATTCCAGGTGTGGCCTGACAAGCGCCGAGTAGAGAGGGATAATGACTTCTTTATCTCCGCTGGTGATGCCCTTGTTGATGCAACCCAGCATCCTATTGGCCTTCTTGGCCGCAGCAGCACACTGTTCACTCATGTTGAGCTTCCTGTCCACCAGGACCCCCAGGTCCCTTTCCACGGAGCTGCTCTCCAGCCAGGTGGATCCCAGTCTGAGCTGCACTCCTGGATTATGTTTTCCCAGGTGCAAGACCTTACACTTATCCTTGTTAAACTTCATAAGGTTCTTGTTAGCCCACTGTCCTGGTTTCAGCTGGGATAGAGTCAATTTTCTTCTTGGTAGCCGGTATGGGGCTGTGTTTTGGGTTTAGGATGAGAACAATGTCGATGATGATACACTGATGTTTTGGTTCTTGCTAAGTAGTGCTAAGTAGTTGCTAAGTGGCACTCACACTGGTCAAGGACTTTTCAGCTTCCCATGCTCTGCCGGGTGCAAAAGAAGATGGGAGGGGGCACAGCCAGGACAGATGACCCAGACTGGCCAAGGGGCTATTCCATACCACATGACATCATGCTCAGTATATGAGAGGGGGGAGTTGGCCGGGGGAGGGGCAACGATCGCTGCTTGGGGGACGTGCTGGGCATTGGTCGGCGGGTGGTGAGCAATTGCACAGTGTATCGCTTGCTTTGTATTACTATTGTACTCTTATTACTTGTTTTTATTATTATTGTTATTATTACTATTACTACTGTTCTGTTTTTATTTTACTTTAGTTATTAAACTGTTCTTATCTCAACCCACGAGTTTTCCCCTTTGGCCGGCTTTGCCATAAAACAAAGTAAGGTCAAGGGACCTGCACAGGAGATCCCGTTTTTAGGAATAAAATGGCAAGATGGACGTCGTCAGATCCCAATGGATGTAATCAATAAAATCACAGCCATGTCTCCACCAACCAGCAAAAAGGAAACACAAGCTTTCTTGGGCATTGTGGGTTTTTGGAGAATGCATATTCCAAATTACAGTCTCATCGTAAGCCCTCTCTATCAAGTGACCCGGAAGAAGAACGATTTCAAATGGGGCCCTGAGCAACGACAAGCCTTTGAACAAATTAAACAGGAGACAGTTCATGCAGTCGCCCTTGGGCCAGTCCGGGCAGGACAAGATGTAAAAAATGTGCCCTACACCGCAGCCAGGGAGAATGGCTCCACCTGGAGCCTCTGGCAGAAAGCACCAGGGGAGACTCGAGGTCGACCCCTAGGGTTTTGGAGTCAGGGATACAGAGGATCTGAGGCTGGCTATACTCCAACTGAAAAAAGAGATATTGGCAGCATACGAAGGGGTTCGAGCCGCTTCGGAAGTGGTTGGTACTGAAGCACAGCTCCTCCTGGCACCCCGACTGCCGGTGCTGGGCTGGATCTTCAAAGGGAGCATCCCCTCTACACATCATGCAACTGATGCTACATGGAGTAAGTGGGTCGCACTCATCACACAACGGGCTCGAATAGGAAACCCCAGTCGCCCAGGAATCCTGGAAGTGATCATGGACTGGCCAGAAGGCAAAGATTTTGGAATATCGCCAGAGGAGGAGGTGACGCGTGCTGAGGGGGCCCCACTGTATAATAAACTGCCAGAAAATGAGAAGCAATATGCCCTGTTCACGGATGGGTCCTGTCGTCTTGTGGGGAAGCATCGGAGGTGGAAGGCTGCTGTATGGAATCCTGTACGACAAGTTGCAGAAACTGCTGAAGGAGCAGGTGAATCGAGTCAGTTTGCAGAGGTGAAAGCCATCCAGCTGGCTTTGGATATTGCTGAATGAGAAAAGTGGCCAATGCTCTATACTGATTCATGGATGGTGGCAAATGCTCTGTGGGGGTGGTTACGGCAATGGAAGCAGAGCAACTGGCTGCGCAGAGGCAAACCCATCTGGGCTGCCGCATTGTGGCCAGATATTGCTGCCCGGGCAGAGAACCTGGTTGTAAAAGTACGTCACGGAGATGCTCACGTACCCAAGAGTCGGGCCACTGAAGAACATCAAAACAACCAGCAGGTGGATCAGGCTGCTAAGATTCAAGTGGCTCAGGTGGACCTGGACTGGCAACAGAAGGGTGAATTATTTCTAGCTCAGTGGGCCCATGACACCTGAGGCCATCGAGGAAGAGATGCAACATATAGATGGGCTCGTGATCGAGGGGTGGACTTGACCATGGACACTATTGCACAGGTTATCCATGAATGTGACACATGCGCCGCAATCAAGCAAGCCAAGCAGTTCAAGCCTCTCTGGTATGGAGGACGATGGTTGAAATATCAATATGGGGAGGCCTGGCAGATTGATTATATCAGACTCCCACAAACCCGCCAAAAGCAAGCGCCATGTGCTTACAATGGTGGAAGCAACCACCGGATGGCTGGAAACGTATCCCGTGCCCCATGCCACCGCCCGGAACACTATCCTGGGCCTTGAAAAGCAAGTCCTATGGCGACATGGCACCCCAGAAAGAATTGAGTCAGATAATGGGACTCATTTCCAAAACAGCCTCATAGACACCTGGGCCAAAGGGCATGGCACTGAGCGGGTATATCACATCCTGTATCACGCACCAGCCTCCGGGAAAATCGAACGATACAATGGGCTGTTAAAGACTACGCTGAGAGCAATGGGTGGTGGGACATTCAGACATTGGGATACACGTTTAGCAAAGGCCACCTGGTTAGTCAGTGGTAGGGGATCTGCCAATCGAGCTGGCCCTGCCCAGTCAGAACTTTTACGTACTGTAGAGGGGGATAAAGTCCCTGTAGTGCACCTAAAAAATATGCTGGGGTAGACAGTCTGGGGTATTCCTGCCTCGGGCAGAGGCAAACCCATTCGTGGGATTGCTTTTGCTCAAGGACCTGGGTGCACTTGGTGGGTGATGCAGGAGGATGGGGAAGTCCGATGTGTACCTCAAGGGCATTTGATTTTGGGTGAAAATAGCCGATGAACTGAATTGCATGATGTTAATTGCTATATAATACCGTATGTCATCACTTCTGTGATTACTATATGCCATATGAACAGTATACAGTAAGAATCACCCAAATTAATGAAGAATGAACTTTGAGGAAACAGAGCCAAGTGCAGCAGTGATGGAACCAGAACTGGCTTCAGCATGCAACAATCCAACACCACACACCACCTCTCCTGCCCAGAAAGACCATTATGAGAGATGAATCCCAAAGTCATAAACTAAATGAACTCAACAAACGTTCTAGAGGGAGAGCATATAGACTAAGGGAATGATACCCGTGTATTGTATCAAAGGAAAGGAAGGGGGTGGTGGTTAATGAGGATGTGTTGGATAATGTGGGACCTGGGCATGACGTAGATGGTATGGAATAAGGGGTGGATAGTGTCCTGGTTTCAGCTGGGACAGAGTTAATTTTCTTCTTGGTAGCCGGTATGGGGCTGTGTTTTGGGTTTAGGATGAGAACAATGTCGATGATACACTGATGTTTTGGTTCTTGCTCAGTAGTGCTAAGTAGTTGCTAAGTGGCACTCACACTGGTCAAGGACTTTTCAGCTTCCCATGCTCTGCTGGGTGCACAAGAAGATGGGAGGGGGCACAGCCAGGACAGATGACCCAGATTGGCCAAGGGGCTATTCCATACCACATGACATCATGCTCAGTATATGAGCGGGGGGAGTTGGCCGGGGGAGGGGCAACGATCGCTGCTTGGGGGACGTGCTGGGCATTGGTCGGCGGGTGGTGAGCAATTGCACAATGTATCGCTTGCTTTGTATTACTATTGTACTCTTATTACTTGTTTTTATTATTATTGTTATTATTACTATTACTACTGTTCTGTTTTTATTTTACTTTAGTTATTAAACTGTTCTTATCTCAACCCACGAGTTTTCCCCTTTTGCCCTTCTGATTCTCTCCCCCATCCCACCAGTGGGGGAGTGAGCGAGCGGCTGCGTGGTACTTAGTTGCTAGCTGGGGTTAAACCATGACACCGGCTCTTCCAGCCTATCCAGATCCTCCTGCAGGGTGGCTCTCCCTTCCAGAGTGTCTACTTCCCCAATCAATTTGGTGTCATCTGCGAACTTCATCAGGCTACACGTGATCCCGTTATCCAGATCGCTTATGAAGATATTGAATAGCGTTGGGCCCAATATCGATCCCTGGGGGACCCAAATTTCTTGAGGATTTCTTGAGGAACAGTGCAAGACCAGGGAATGAAATTGCTTGCGACAGAAGAGCCACCACAAATCTCATCAGGTTTTGATTCAAGTGCAAAACTCTTATTTCTTAGCACATGCAGCACTCAAAGCCCCACTCAAACATAGCAGCGTACTGTACACATGGTCCTCTCTGGAGGAGGAGGGAATGAATGGCACGCGGCAGACGGGAACAGGCACCTAGAGCTATCTGAAGCACCTACCTGGGGTAGCACTGACCAGATGTTATCTACAGTTAACTTGCTCATGAGTATTTTTTTCTCAGGTGCTACCATACTATATGCAGGACCAACGTTCCCTCTTTTGTACAAGAATTTTATACTAGGAAGGGAGCACGGCATTGTCATCTTGCCTTGTTTCGTAAAATGTTTGCACTTTCTCTTCTGCGTGCAAGACGACTCCCAAGGGAATTAATGGAGACTGATCACATCTTGCAACTAACACATATCATGCAGCTGGTCTATATACACATATACACAGTGTCTAACCTGGTCAGGGCACTTACTGGATAGGATGTAAAGTACTGAATGATTCAGAAAAGATAAATGGGTGTTTTTATTTATCCTTTGCATCTGTAATGCAAGAACAAGGGATGTTCAAAGAAAACAGACATGCAGCAAATACAAGGGAGAGACATTTGTGTTGTGTAACCACACACATGTAAGGTAAATTAAAGCCTGCTTTTAGGATTCTTTTGGGAGGGGAAAAAAAGTATTAAAACAATTCTAATTCTAGCTCAGATGATTCCACATTTCTACACACCACCAGATACTTACTCTGTGGACTTCCCTAAGCACGTCTTTGGGGTGTGGCTAGTCTGGATCTGTCGTGAGCAAAGACTGCAGCACGTCACGTGTGTATGTGACCGGGTGCCTCTTTATCGGAAGGAAGCAACACTCACAGCACCCTCCTCCCCTTCTTCCCGCGCTGACCCCGGCGCAGCCCAGGCTCCGGGACTCTGCTCTCAGGAGCCGAGAGGGGGACAGGACAGGAATTGGCACCTGAGGATCAGAACCGAGGCTGCTGGCGTCCTCCTGCTCTGGCTGACCTCCAATGGCTCATATCCACCAGAGTTACAGTGACTTCGGCCCTCTTTGAGGCCACCCTTCTATAAAGGGTTAAGGATGGATTCGAGCAACTCAGAGAAATGGACAGGTTCCCTTCAGCAGCACAGAGAAACTGGCAGGCTTTGGGCTCGTGCTGCCTCTCTGAAGGCATGTTTTCACTTTACTAAGACCCTAATGATTTACATATGGAGAGCCTTTGTTTCTGAGAGAGCCCAGGGCTTTACTGTTGCTCCTTACACTATTATTTCCGCTGTTTCCATAAACCACGTGTACACGGAGTAACAGCAACTCCCAGTCTGTGCAACTCAGCAGTGCCAATGTCATTCTTGTACAGGAGGAGTTTGCAGCTCCCTTCACCCTGAGCAGGAACAAATTACCAACTCTCACCTTCCTCTCATTCTGCACAGCAACTCTTACCTGCAATCTGCACAGTAACTCTTACCTGCAATCTGCACAGTCAACTGCCTCTTGCATCCCTATATCAGCAGTACAAATCAGAAAACACGAAAACTGACTGCCTCTCTTGCTGCAAAAAAAGGTAGCAGACACCCCCCAACACTGAAGAAGCAGCCCCAGCCCCTCCAGAAGCCTCTCTTCCTATTTGGCAAACAACTCATGTATGGCTATTGGAAACAGCCTTCTTGGGAATAAAGCAGTTTCCAAAAAGCTGTTCCTTTAAAGTAATAGATGCATTATTCAAGGTAATTTTCCTTTAGCTCAAAAATCAAAGACCCGTGGGTATTTACATTTTAACATCAACTCTTTTCTCCTTCTCCCCATCTAGCAAAAACTCCTGCGAGGCAAACACAACCATGAAAAACAGTGAAGGTTCAGACAAGCTACTTTTGATAGAGACCATTTGTAACTAAAAAGTACCCAATTAGGAGTTTGCTTTAACCAGTCCAAAAAGGGCAAACGCATCATTGGCCTCATCAAAATCTGTGGTCTTCTTCCAAACTTTCCTATGCACTGCGGAGGTGTTCCCAGTTTGTCTTTATTCAGATTGCACCGATTTATTAACAGCTCATCAACCACTTTGTTTGAGACTACAAGGAATTTTGCAATTCCCCAGCTCGTCCTTCCCTTTCCTCATCGTCTCTTTTCTATTATAGCTTGTGCTTCACTAAACACAAGCGCTTCAGTGATTAAAGGCAGAAGCTGCCAGGTGGATCTACAGAGCCCACAAGCTCCCTGGATGCTGCCCACAGGGAGGAGCTGTCATGAACCACCCAGATCCATCACAGGAAGCCCAGATCCTGGTGAGGCGGAGATGCACCAGAAGCCTCCCTGCAGGCAAAAGGATGAAAATCCTGCTTCAGAGGTTGTTTTTTGTCCAGGGAGGCTGCAGGGATCTCTGCTCAGAGCAGGCTGGCCCCATGGAGAGGAGAAGGAGCTCCAGGCACAGTGCTGAAAACGACGAGGTCAGCAGCAGGACATGCAGGCAGGGGCTACCTGAGGAAGCTTGTAACATGTCTGCCTGCAACAACCAATGCATTGCAACTTTCCTGAGGAACACAAGATATGTATCAGCCAATATCCACTGGCCCTCCTGCTCCACCCTCTGCCAGTCCTACCTGAAGGACCTGTTCAGTAGGTAAGCAAAAGCCCAAGCTCAACCACCAGCTACATGGAGAAACAGAAAAACAAAAGCCATCATCTCCCTTTAACGTGTACCCCTATCTAATTTATACTACTATTTTTCTACTTTAGCATTACCCATCAGAGAGGTCTGTGACTCTACAGTTGGCTACAGATGCCACAAACTATTTTTGGTGTTGTCCTGGTTTCAGCTGGGATAGAGCTAATTTTCGTCTTGGTAGCCGGTATGGGGCTGTGTTTTGGGTTTAGGATGAGAACAATGTCGATGATACACTGATGCTTTGGTTCTTGCTAAGTAGTGCTAAGCTCTCTCTAAATAGGTGCTAAGTGGCGCTCACACTGGTCAAGGACTTTTCAGCTTCCCCTGCTCTGCCGGGGGCACAAGAAGCTGGGAGGGGGCACAGCCAGGGGGAGGGCTGGCCCAGACTGGCCAAAGGGCTATTCCATACCATATGACGTCATGCTCAGTATATAAGCTGGGGGAAGAAGGAGGAAGGAGGGGGACATTGGGCGTGATGGCGTTTGTCTTCCCAAGTAACCGTTACGCGTGATGGAGCCCTGCTTTCCTGGAGATGGCTGAACACCTGCCTGCCGATGGGAAGTAGTGAATGAATTCCTTGTTTTGTTTTGTTTGCGTGCACGGTTTTTGCTTTGCCTATTTAACTGTTCTAATTTATTTTACTTCAATTATTAAACTGTTCTTATCTCAACCCAGGAGTTTCCTCCCTTTTACCCTTCTGATTCTCTCCCCCATCCCACTGGTGGGGAGTGAGCGAGCGGCTGCGTGGTGCTTAGTTGCTGGCTGGGGTTAAACCACGACAGGTGTCATGACAGACGGCCAGCTGGTGGGAACCATCTCTTCATCTGTTGTCACATCAGCTTGGGAATGAACCTAGAGCATGGAGCGGCAAGACATGTTGGCTGCTACCAGAACAAGGATTCTTGGAAAATTCAGGCTGTAAGTAAGCAGTACTCCCTCCTCAGTGGATCTGAAATACATAGTACTCACTATGAATACTGTCATGGGGCAACCCCACTGTGTTGTTCCCTCTCCCATGCAGAAGCCCTTCTGCAGACACACAGCATGAACCAGGCTCCTTGTTCATCACTTAGGTTAAAAAAAAAAAAAGAAAGGAACAGGTGCTGAGAAAAGTAGGAGCAGCAGAACAGAGGTTGGAAAATGATGAAAGAGGAGAATGGAGAGAGGGATCAATGAGGGTAAGTGCTTTTATGTAGGTAGCATTAAAAAAAAAAATCAAACAGAGCAGCAAAACAGGTGCTTTCTCTGACTTGCTACTCCCCCATCCCTCAAAGGCATCCGAGGCAAAACCAGTGTCTACACCTTTCCTTAGAAACCAGATTACAGTGTATTTCAGCACAACCAACACCATTACCATATAATAGCAGGATCTGAATCTGAATTCTCTCAGTGCCAGGAGGCACACAAGGCGCGAACATCGTTCTTCCACTTCGATCGGTCTGCTGCTGCGTGCTCTGGAGTCAAGGGCCACAGCGCAGTCTTCCGTCGGTTTCCCCCTCTGGACGCGACCGATCCAGCTCCATCTCCTCCTCCTCACTTCGTTACCGATTTTCTCCATCCCCGCCATTTCTGATGCTCGTCGTTTCTGCAACTTTTTTTTTTTTTTTTTCCGGGAGGAAGTAGTTGGCCTCCTGCCCAACCCCCATGACTTGGAGGGCCAGTGGTTTTTCTGTCAGGGTGGCCTTCCCTTAGGCTGCGTTGGTTCGTGGCACCTTCTTCAATTTTATCCGGTGCACCCTCCAGAGAGGGATCCCCTATGCACCACCCAGGGGACGCGCCTTCTAGCCGTGCAGCCCCAGCCGAAGGATAATAGCAGGAACATGGGAACAATTCCCTCTCCTCCAGGCAAAAACACTTTGGGAAAAGTTCTCCTCTCTTCTCTCCCTGATAAAAGATCTCTGTTTGCTTAATACACACCTGCTCCCACAGCAATGCAAACTTGGTTGAGTTGTTTGCATTACCAGCTTTGCAGAAAGACACAGTTAGTTCCTTCTGGTTTTCCCTCTACTCTATACAAATCAAGGCACTTGGTGGGTCTCTGGGGAAGGTAGAGGAGATGATGTTCCTGGGAAGCTGGGGAAGGAGAAAAGTAGTGATGTGCTTTGCTAAGTGATTTTTTTTTTTTTAGTAAACTGGCTGAGTTAAACTTTTAACTCTACTTTATTATTCAATGCTGCTAGCTGGGAAAGTTAATTTGTTCATGTGCTAGTATTTACTGCTGCTAGATGGTTATTTTCATCCCAAATTTATCTATTGATAGGGATCGTGGAGCTTCTGTAGGAGTACTTTTTATTGGCATTAAATCTAGATCAGTTGATTCTATCAAGTTTGTCTGGTTTTCCACCCACTTTCCCTGCACTGGAGCCTTAGCCTATGCCCCTGTAACAGATCACGGCACCCACTACCAGCCTCGTTCCATGCAACTCACCCCCTTGTTTTGGCCTGCCTGATGTAATACTTCTATTTCCTCTAAATGATGGACAACCAAAGAGCTAAGTAACTACAATTACTTATGTGCTGCTTTATGGACTTCTAATTGCGAGGTTCAAGATGTGGAAAAATGCACTGTTACTTTTAGACCCAAGCCTAATTAAATGATAAGCCTGCCAATTTTAAGACCCTGAAGACTTAAAACAACATGATGCCCCAAGGAACAACGACAAAAATCTACAGTTTACCACAGCCTGTTTTGTGCTTCTGGAAGAGGAAAGACAGCTTCCCACCAGATACATGGCAAACACAGGTTCAGCAAAGATTTAGCAGTTATGGATATCACACATGACTTTGTCCTGTCTCACAATGATTTTGTTATCCCAGTGCTAAATATGAGGACTCTTTATTGCATGGGATACATAGATTTGCATTTTCTTACAGAACCTGCTGTGCTGACAGTGAGTTGTTTTGCTTGTCTGTCTGCCACTCAGTCCCAACCCTTTATATGTTCTTTAGAAAAGGCTGAATGCTCTTTTCTAGTTGTCTCCAATACATCGGTGATCCCCATAATTACAGTAGACTATAAAACATTATTTCCTGCATGTACATGTCCCAGAGATATATTGAGGTAAGGAAAGTCTGTGTCTCTGCTCTCCAGCCAGGAAAAGAGGCAAGTGACTTCTGCAGGGTGATGCAAGAAGACAGCAGCACAAGAGAGAAGTGAACCTGGCTCTTCTGCATCCCCAACTAATCTGAACTGCTGTGGTGGGTTGACTTTGGCTGGCTGCCAAGTGCTCACCAAGCCACTCTATAAAGAAAAAGCAAAGGCTGCATGCAGAAGCAAAGGAAAACAAAAAGATTTTTTCTCTACTTCCCATCAGCAGGTGCTGTCCAGCCACTTCTTGGGAAGTAGGGCTTCAGTATGCATAGCGGTTGCTCCAGAAGACAAACGCTGTAATAACAAATGCCCCCTCCTCCTCCTCCTCCTCCTTTCTCTTAGCTTTTATTGCTGATCTTGAGGTCATATGGTATGGAATATCTCTTTGGTCAGTTTGGGTCAGCTGTTCTGGCTATGTCCCCTCCCAACCTCTTGCCTACCCCCAGCCAACTGGCCTTTGGGGGAGGGATTGGAGAGACAGCTCAGCAGTAGCCAAAACACTGGTGTGTTATCAACACCTTTCTAGCTACAAAGCACAGCACTATGAAGGGTGCTATGGGGAAAGTTAACTCCATCCCAGCCAGACCCAATACAACTGTTTTACAATAACTTTTGCTGGAAGCTGCTCTGGTGGATGCCTGAAAAGAAAAATCTCTCAGCAAATCCCTTGGTATGTCCCGAACTATTCTGTCCTGCCAGCCAGAGGATTTGGAGCCCTGTTAAAGCAAGGAAGTGTTTAGAAAGCCCAGGGAGAGTCAGCCATGGAAATTCTCAAGCCTGATTGCTTATACATTGAGTATTTAAATTCTCTAAGAGATGGGAGTATCCACGTTTGCCAAGGACTTAATGCACCGTAAAGGCAGGAGTCCAGATAAAAATAAATATTTTTTTTTAAATTAAATTTAAAAAAAAAAACAAACCAAAACCAACCCAGGTAAATAGAGTCTACTGACTTCTAATTTGGGGCAATCTAGAGTTTAACAGCTTCTCTTCGACTCATATGAGAGTTTAAAATAATAATATTATTACGGTGGAGTGAGGGTTAACCTTTACCTCCAAACTACCGCATAACATAAATGTCAGGCCCAAAGGGCTAGAACTTGTGTACATTGGCAAGCAGTATCACCGCAAAAGAGAGTGGAAGTTTCCTGTTAGACAGGGAGGCAGAAGAAACTGCACCATGATACAGAAAAGCTCCAATTAACAGCTGGAAATATTCCTTCCCCTCTCCACCAAGCTGCTTGCAGACTCTCGTCTGTGAGCCCCCACTGTAAATCACCCCCTTCGAGTCAATTCCTCCCAAGTCAGTTTTCACCGCCAAAGTTACAGCTTGTCAAATCAGCAACATCATTTCAAGGAAAGCTGCAGACCCACCTCCTGGACTTTGCTTTGGTCTCTTCCCCTTGCAGAGTTCTTTAGGAGTGCCGGTGCTGCTGGGGAGCTCCGGTAAGAAGTTGCTGTGTGCCTTAAAAGTTAATTATGGGGGGATTTTACGGTTCGGGAACAAAACGAGGCAGCCGTTAACAGGCTGCAGATGTTTGAAGTTAGGGCACACACCTCCCTGCAGCCTGGTTTGCAGTAGGTGTGCCCAGCTGTTGCAGCCACATAAGTTTTTCTTGAGTAGCAACAATTACATCAACTTAACATGTGGTTTGGTAACAGGAACCAGGTTTGTTGTGATGTTGGCTGAAGTCTCTCGTGTTTTGTCATCTGTCAGTAAATTGCTAAAAACATACGTGTTAGCTTGTAGCTGTGTTTAATTTGCCAAGTGCACTTAGTCATTTCTTTAGTATGCAAAGATGTTCTTTTTCCTTGTGGGGAAACAAAAAGTAACAGAACAGTAAAGGATCTGTTAGAAATACATGGTTTTTTTCCTCAAGGAGAGATGGTAGCAGCTTCTCTCTCTTTATGGGGTGAACAGACTTACTAATATTTGAGTAAGGCTTGTGGAGAGAGGCCTTAAAGGGATCTTTCCTTGAGGTTAAAACTCGTCTGCTGTGTTCCACCTGAGGATCTGCTCTGTTGAACATCCTCTGACTTGTTCCAAAGATCTAGTCCATAAACCAGTCTGTTTCATTTTGAGTTAGGCAAATTTCCTTAATAATAACAACATTTTAAAATAAATACATTTCCTTAATAATAACCTTTTTGCATTTGATAGCCTGGGAGAGAAACAGCAGAGTGGTAGATATGGTAGATAAACTTGTGAATGGAGTGGAGGCAGTGAACAGGAGAGTTGCTTGCTGTCTTTCAGACCAAGAACTACAACAGTCGAGTGATGCTGGAAGACTGAAAATGTGAAAGATTGAAAACAAGTAAGAGAAAGTGGATTTTTACACAATACCCAGGTCAGCTGTAGAGTGCTTTGCCCCTCTGGTCTAACTGGATGTCAGAAATTTTACATGGGTTCAAAAACAACCAGACAAACTCATCCAAGAAATTGAAATTTCATGTGAAATGGAAAGTTGTAACCCCTGGCTTTGGAGACTGCTGAGCTGTAGGAAATGGAAACTGAAGGAATATGTGGAAAAGATGTTGCAGAGTATTTGTTCTCCTTCTGCTCTTTCTCCTCCTTCTAAGCATTTGCTTTTGGGTACTCTGAGACAACATCATGGGATGGGATGGGATGGGATGGGATGGGATGGGATGTGTCTGTTCTTCCGTGCACATAGCTTTTCCAAGATGGTCATAGAAAGGGATGTGAGATGCTACTGTATTTGTGCACCTGTGTTTTTTGATCTTATATATATCTGATGCCAGTGGGTTTTGGTCCAGTTCTTGTGCTTTTTTCTGTATGCTGCCCACCTGTAAAGGCATTTAAAGATCACTAACAACACTGGCTAATGCTTTTTGACGCATGATTAATACATACAGTATGATTTCAAGAAGCTTTATGTCCATTAACAGGACAGAAACAGAGCATTTTCAGACTTCAGCAGAAAGATTTCAGGAAAGGGAGATACAGGGATTTTGGAAACACGTTAGCTGTTGATCAGAGCCCTAGCTCCCGAGAGGTGCTGACATACCTGCTAGTCTTGGTGGTTACTGCGTACATACGCAACAAAATGACTTCAGGTAGGAAGTGGGTAAGGAGTGTGGGCTGTCCTGGTGTGTGCTGATGAAGTGAGTTTGGTCTCGCTAACAGATGATGCTAAGAGGACTTCAGCGGGAGCTTACGGTGTTTGCCTAGCTGTTACAGCTATGGAAAGGCGTCAGGAATCATAGGGTGACTCCAGCATTTGAGGTCTCCCAGGAAATATCAATAAAGGAACTAAGAGATAGAGCAGATGAGTCACAAAAAGCTCATTTCTGGAACATAAACTGCAGGGTGCCGAATCCAGCAAGGGAGGTAAGTTTTGTGTAACTCTGTCAACAAGTCAAGCCTCATCGGATCTCTTGCTGAAAAACTTAAAAAGGAAGAAGGGTTTACTGGGATTTGCAATGTGACAAAGTGTGATGTGAAGGTCACTGCTTCGAGTACAAGAGGGACAATTGTGAAGAAAGAGGAGTTCTCAAATCACATAATGCCCAGACAGGTGCATCATTGAGCAGATGATGGGGTACATACCAGCCTGCTGGAGACCCAGACATCATGCTCTGTTGTATTGTTTTAACTGTGATGTGGCTTGCATGGTGTGTCAGGAAGATAGCTGCAGGCCCAGGCAGGATTCCCTAGCGCTAATAAAAGACCTTTTCCTTTTGGATTGACATGTGCACAGCGCAGTTGGCCTGCGTGCGTTTTTGTGGTGCAGCACTGTTTGATGGGAGGGGTTGGTCTTTCTGCATGCTTGTTTTTCAGGCAAGGACAAGTTGGCACCCTAAATCTTGTGCAATAGGTACGAGGCTCTGCAAGTGGAACTGAACAATAATGAGGATGATGGTTCATCTAGGCTGGAGATGTCACCGAGGTTAAGTCGGCCTATGCCCTGCATCAAAATTGCTTCCATAAAGAAAAAAAGATGGGTCGTTGTCATAGGAGACTCTCTCCTGAGGGGAACAGAAGGCCCAATATGCAGACTGGACCCACTTCTTAGGGAAGTCTGCTGCCTCCCTGGGGCCCAGGTTAAAGATGTGAAGCGAAAACTTCCTACCCTGGTCCTGTCCTCGAATTATTATCCATTATTGATTTTTCAGGTAGGCAGTGATGAAGTTGCAATAAGAAGTATACTGTCCTTGTTTCAGCTGGGATAGAGTTAATTTTCTTCCTAGTAGCTGGTAGAGTGCTGTGTTTTGGGTTTAGGATGAGAATAATGTTGATAACACACTGATGTTTTGGTTCTTGCTAAGTAGTGCTTACACCAGTCAAGGACTTTTCAGCTTCCCATGCTCTGCCAGGTGCACAAGAAGCTGGGAGGGGGTACAGCCAGGACAGCTGACCCAGACTGGCCAAAGGGCTATTCCATACCACATGACGTCATGCTCAGTATATAAGCTGGGGGAAGAAGAAGGAAGGGGGGATGTTCGGCGTGATGGCGTTTGTCTTCCCAAGTAACCGTTACGTGTGATGGAGCCCTTCTTTCCTGGGGATGGTTGAACACCTGCCTGCCAATGGGAAGTAGTGAATGAATTCCTTGCTTTGCTTTGCTTGTGCGCGCGGCTTTTGCTTTACCTATTAAACTGTCTTTATCTCAACCCATGAGTTTTCTCACTTTTACTCTTCCGATTCTCTCCCCCACCCCACTGTGAGGGGAGTGAGTGAGTGGCTGTGTGGTGCTTAGTTGCTAGCTGGGGTTAAACCATGACAGAAGTCCAAGGGCAATCAAGAGAGACTTCAGGACCTGGGGCGCCTGGTTAATGGATCAGGAGCACAAGTAGTGTTCTCTTCTGTCCTTCCAGTTGCAGGGAATGATGAGGGCAGAAACAGGAAGAGCCAGCAGATCAATACCTGGCTCTGAGCCTGGTGTCACTGGCAGAATTTTGAGTTTTTTGATCATGGGTCGCTCTACACGACACCAGGCCTGCTGGTGACAGATGGGGTACGCCTGTCTCAAAGGGGGAAAAGGATCTTTGTGCAGGAGTTAGCAAAGCTCATTGAAAGAGCTTTAAACTAGACTGGAAGGGGGAAAGGGATAAAACCAGGCACACTAGAGTTAAGCCTGGGGGCGACATGCCAATGTTTGATGGACACTGTGCTAGCGAGTTCCTTCGGTCTGCCATCTCACTGGAGGTAGGGGATGGAGATCCACACGGCAGCAAAGACACAAGGGTTATTGATGTGTTAGTGTCCTGGTTTCAGCTGGGATAGAGTTAATTTTCTTCCTAGTAGCTGGTATAGTGCTGTATTTTGGATTTAGTTCAAGCTGCTTCGGAAGTGGTTGGTACTGAAGCACAGCTCCTCCTGGCACCCCGACTGCCGGTGCTGGGCTGGATCTTCAAAGGGAGCATCCCCTCTACACATCATGCAACTGATGCTACATGGAGTAAGTGGGTCGCACTCATCACACAACGGGCTCGAATAGGAAACCCCAGTCGGCCAGGAATCCTGGAAGTGATCATGGACTGGCCAGAAGGCAAAGATTTCAGAATATCGCCAGAGGAGGAGGTGACGCGTGCTGAGGGGGCCCCACTGTAAACTACCAGAAAATGAGAAGCAATATGCCCTGTTCACGGATGGGTCCTGTCGTCTTGTGGAGGTGGAGCATCGGAGGTGGAAGGCTGCTGTATGGAGTCCTATACGACAAGTCACAGAAACTGCTGAAGGAGAAGTCTGCAGAGGTGAAAGCCATCCAGCTGGCTTTGGATATTGCTGAATGAGAAAAATAGTCAATACTTTATTTCTATACTGATTCATGGATGGTGGCAAATGCTCTGTGGGGGTGGTTACGGCAATGGAAGCAGAGCAACTGGCTGCGCAGAGGCAAACCCATCTGGGCTGCCGCATTGTGGCCAGATATTGCTGCCTGGGCAGAGAACCTGGTTGTAAAAGTACATCACGTAGATGCTCATGTACCCAAGAGTTGGGCCACTGAAGAACATCAAAACAACCAGCAGGTGGATCAGGCTGCTAAGACTGAAGTGGCTCAGGTGGATCTGAGCAAGCCAAGCAGTTCAAGCCTCTCTGGTATGGAGGACGATGGTTGAAATATCAATATGGGGAGGCCTGGCAGATTGATTATATCACACTCCCACAAAACCGCCAAAAGCAAGCGCCATGTGCTTACAATGGTGGAAGCAACCACCGGATGGCTGGAAACGTATCCCGTGCCCCATGCCACCGTCCGGAACACTATCCTGGGCCTTGGAAAGCAAGTCCTATGGCGACATGGCACCCCAGAAAGAATTGAGTCAGATAATGGGACTCATTTCCGAAACAGCCTCATAGACACCTGGGCCAAAGGGCATGGCACTGAGCAGGTATATCACATCCCCTATCACGCACCAGCCTCTGGGAAAATCGAACGATACAATGGGCTGTTAAAGACTACGCTGAGAGCAATGGGTGGTGGGGCATTCAGACATTGGGATACACGTTTAGCAAAGGCCACCTGGTTAGTCAGTGGTAGGGGATCTGCCAATCGAGCTGGCCCTGCCCAATCAGAACTTTTACGTACTGTAGAGGGGGATAAAGTCCCTGTAGTGCACCTAAAAAATATGCTGGGGTAGACAGTCTGGGGTATTCCTGCCTCGGGCAGAGGCAAACCCATTCGTGGGATTGCTTTTACTCAAGGACCTGGGTGCACTTGGTGGGTGATGCAGGAGGATGGGGAAGTCCGATGTGTACCTCAAGGGCATTTGATTTTGGGTGAAAATAGCCGATGAACTGAATTGCATGATGTTAATTGCTATATAATACCATATGTCATCACTTCTGTGATTACTATATGCCATATGAACAGTATACAGTAAGAATCACCCAAATTAATGAAGAATGAACTTTGAGGAAACAGAGCCAAGTGCAGCGGTGATGGAACCAGAACTGGCTTCAGCATGCAACAGTCCAACACCACACACCATCTCTCCTGCCCAGAAAGACTGTTATGACAGATGGAGCCCAAAGTCATAAACTAAATGAACTCAACGAAGGTTCTAGAGGGATAGCCCATAGACTAAGGAAATGATACGTATGTGTGTATATATATCAAAAGACTGGAAAAGTGGTGGTGATTAATTGGAATGTATTGGAAAGTGTAAGACCTGGGCATGACATAGATGATATGGAATAAGGGGTGGCTGCTGTCCTGGTTTCAGCTGGGCTAGTGTTAATTTTCTTCCTAGTAGCTGGTATGGGGCTGTGTTTTGGATTTAGGATGAGAATAATGTTGATAACACCCTAATGTTTTAGTTGTTGCTAAGTAGTGCTTACACTGGTCAAGGACTTTTCAGCTTCCCATGCTCTGCCAGGTGCACAAGAAGCTGGGAGGGGGCACAGCCAGGACAGCTGACCCAAACTGTCCAAAGGGCTATTCCATACCGTATGACATCATGCTCAGTATATAAACTGGGGGGAGTTGGCCGGGGGGCAGCGATGGCTGCTCGGGGCATCAGTCGGCAGGTGGTGAGCAATTGTATAGTGTATCACTTGCTTTGTATATTATTATTGTATTATTATATTATTATATTATTATATTATTATTATTACTACTGCTATTACTACTATTCTATTTTATTTTACTTCAATTATTAAACTGTTCTTATCTCAACCCTTGAGTTTTCTGACTTTCACCCTTCCAATTCTCTCCCCCATCCCACCGGGGGGGCATGAGCGAGTGGCTGTGTGGTGCTTTTTTGCTGGCTGGGGTTAAGCCACGACAGTCCTTTTTGGTGGTGTGTTTTTGGTTTTGTTTTTGTTTTTTTTTGCTTGGGGGCGACATGCCAATATTTGAGAGAGAGTGTGCCGGTGAGGTCCTTCGGTCTGCCATCTCAGTGGAGGTATGGGATGGAGATCGACACGGCAGCAAAGACACAAGGGTTATTGATGTGTTAGAAACCACAGAAGTGCCTGAGAATGGTCATGTAGGAACCTGGGCTTCTCCCCCAATAAAGGTGGCAGGGTCAGTAGCCCAACTGAAGTGCATCTACACCAATGCACGCAGCATGGGCAACAAACAGGAGGAGCTGGAAGCCATTGCACAGCTGGAAAACTATGATATAGTTGCCATCATGGAAACATGGTGGGATGACTCGCAGAACTGGAGTGCTGCAATGGACGGCTATAAACTCTTCAGAAGGGAAAGGCAAGGAAGGAGAGGTGGTGGAGTAGCCCTGTATGTTAGGAAATGTTTTGACTGTCTAGAGCTTGATGATGGTGATTAAAGGGTCTGGTGTTTATGGGTAAGAATCAGGGGGAAGGCCAACAAGGCAGATATCATGGTGGGAGTCTCTTATAGACCATCCAACCAGGATGAAGAGGCAGATGAAATATTCTATAAGCAGCTGGGAGAAGTCTCACAATTGCTAGCCCTTGTTCTTGTGGGGGAGTTCAACTTACCAGATGCCTGCTGGAAATACAACACAGCAGAGAGGAAACAGTCTAGGAGGTTCCTGGAGTGTGTGGAAGATAACTTCCTGACACAGCTGGTGAGGGAGCCAACTAGGGAAGGCGCCCCGCTGGACCCGTTGTTTGTGAACAGAGAAGGCCTGGTGGGTGATGTGATGGTTGGAGGCTGTGTTGGGCATAGCGATCACGAAATGTTAGCGTTTTCGATTCTTGGAGAAGTAAGGAGGGGGGGTCAGCAGAACTGCTACCTTGGACTTTTGGAGGGCAGACTTTGGCCGGTTCAGGAGCCTGGCTGACAGAGTCCCTTGGGAGGCAGTCCTGAAGGGCAAAGGAGTCCAGGAAGGCTGGACATTCTTCAAGAAGGAAATCTTAAAGGCACAGGAGCAGGCTGTCCCCATGTGCCAAAAGACAAGCCGGTGGGGGAGAAGACTAGTCTGGCTGAACAGAGAGCTTTGGCTGGAACTCAGGAAAAAAAGGAGAGTTTACGATGTTTGGAAGAAGGGGCAGGCCACTCAGGAGGACTACGAAGATATCGTGAGGCTATGCAGGGAGAAAATTAGGAGGGCCAAAGCCCAACTAGAACTTAATCTGGCTACTGCCGTAAAAGACAATAAAAAATGTTTCTATAAATACATTAGCAACAAAAGGAGGGCTAAGGAGAATCTCCATCCTTTATTGGATGCGGGGGGAAACATAGTGACAGAGGACAAGGAAAAGGCTGAGGTACTTAATGCCCTCTTTGCCTCAGTCTTTAATAGTCAGACCAGTTGTTCTGGGGGTACCCAGCCCCCTGAGCTGGAAGACAGGGATGGGGAGCAAAATGAAGCCCCCATAATCCAAGGGGAAATGGTTAGTGACCTGCTATACCACTTAGACCCACACAAGTCTATGGGGCCAGATGGGATCCACCCAAGGGTAATGAGAGAGCTGGCAGAAGTGCTCACCAAGCCACTTTCCATCATCTATCAGCAGTCCTGGCTAACCAGGGAGGTCCCAGTTGACTGGAAGTTAGCAAATGTGATGCCCATCTACAAGAAGGGTTGGAAGGAGGATCTGGGGAACTACAGGCCTGTCAGCCTGACCTTGGTGCCGGGGAAGGTTATGGAGCAGATCATTTTGAGTGCCATCACAAGGCACGTAGAGGACAACCAGGGGATTGGGCCCAGTCAGCATGGGTTTATGAAAGGGAGGTCCTGCTTGACTAACCTGGTCTCCTTCTATGACAAGGTGACCCTCAGTGGATGAGGGAAAGGCTGTGGATGTTGTCTACCTGGTCTTTAGTAAGGCCTTTGACAGTGTGTCCCACAGCATTCTCCTGGAGAAACTGACTGCTCATGGCTTGGATAAGTGCACTCTGTGCTGGGTTAAAAACTGGCTGGACGGCCGAGCCCAGAGAGTGGTGGTGAATGGAGTCAAATCCAGTTGGGAGCCAGTCACAAGTGGTGTTCCCCAGGGCTCAATATTGGGGCCAGTTCTGTTTAATATCTTTATCAATGATCTGGATGAGGGGATCGAGTGCACCCTCAGTAAGTTTGCAGACAACACCAAGTTGGGCGGGAGTGTTGATCTGCTGGAGGATAGGAAGGCCCTACAGAGGGATCTGGACAGGCTGGATCGATGGGCTGAGGCCAATTGTATGAGATTCAACAAGGCTAAGTGCCGGGTCCTGCACTTGGGTCACAACAACCCCATGCAATGCTACAGCCTTGGGGAGGAGTGGCTGGAGAGCTGCCTGGCAGAAAAGGACCTGGGGGTGTTGGTCGACAGCCGCCTGAACATGAGCCAGCAGTGTGCTCAGGTGGCCAAGAGGGCCAATGGCATCCTGGCTTGCATCAGGAATAGTGTGGCCAGCAGGACTAGGGAAGTCATCGTCCCCCTGTACTCGGCACTGGTGAGGCTGCGCCTCGAATACTGTGTTCAGTTTTGGGCCCCTCGCTACAAGAAGGACATCGAGGTGCTGGAGCGTGTCCAAAGAAGGGCAACAAAGCTGGTGAAGGGTCTAGAGCACAAGTCTTATGAGGAGCGGCTGAGGGAGCTGGGGTTGTTTAGCCTGGAGAAGAGGAGGCTGAGGGGAGACCTTATCACTCTCTACAACTGCCTGAAAGGAGGTTGTAGGGAGGTGGGTGTTGGTCTCTTCTCCCTAGTAACAAGTGATAGGACGAGAGGAAATGGCCTCAAGTTGCACCAGGGGAGGTTTAGATTGGATATCAGGAAAAATTTCTTCACCAAAAGGGTTGTCAGGCACTGGAACAGGCTGCCCAGGGAAGTGTTTGAGTCCCCATCCCTGGAGGTATTTAAAAGATGTGTAGATGTAGTTCTTAGGGACATGGTTTAGTAGTGGACTTGGCAGTGTTAGGTTAACGGTTGGACTTGATGATCTTAAGGGTCTTTTCCAACCTAAATGATTCTATAATTCGAAGAGTTATCTGCAGACCTTTTCCAATTTTGCATGTGCTGGGAGGTTTTGTCTCGCAGGAAATTCCTGTAACCTCTAATTTCTATGTTCCTAATTTTTTTATCAATTAATAACATTTGATACCATTGCCTGCTGTACCCCCTATCACGCTGAAAAGGGGCAAAGTTGACCCCAGTCAGCTACTGACTTGCAACAGTGCGTCTTATGCATACAGGGAATGCCAAATATCAAGCGGGGAGTTCGGAGGCTGTTTTTGCTATATGAATTCACTGTTCTGGGCCCATCAAGCTAAGGCAGGACTGTGGGATCCTGTGGATCTGTAGCACCCAGCCCTCTCTTTGGAGCTTATGAGGTTCAGCTGTGTCTGCTCCTGCCACACTGGAGAATGGAGCATAAATAATAAGCTCCATAGTAGAGAGATGTGTGGTTTATAAATCCATATGAACTGGAAGGCTAATGATGAAAAGGAGGCTGGTGTGCACGATAATTTGGTCGAAATGTGGATGGAGAGGAGGAAAATACTACACGTGCCTTAAGAGTACTCTTGTATTTGTTTGTGGTACATGCAAATAGTACAAGGTATAGTTCTTCAAATTTCTTTGTAACCATTACACACATGAAGCGTAGCTATAATAGCACAAAAATATATGTCTTGCCATATAAGAGATGTCGTATACCATACGAGGTATTTATGTATAGGTGAACTCTCAATGCAGATCATCGTGTCTAAACAGAGTTTCAAAAAGTATCACCAGGACTGTGGGGATGATACTAGTAGCCCAAATTTCTGACCTTGTCTCAGTGGCAGAGCTATTTTATCTGTGGAGTGAGCAAGGCCTCCGAGACCTGAAGTCGACAGATGTGTGAAGCTGGAATTGAGCCCTCACGCCAGCGTTGTGGCTGACTCGGGCTCATAGGTAGCAAGCTCGGACTGAATGCGTAGTGCTGGGGATTTCAGCTCCCATGAGTGGAGAGGGGGCTGTCGGCTTTTGCTCTGTTTTGCTCTGTCTGGAGGTGGCCCTGCGGGAGCCATCACAGATCCAGATGAGCTTTCTGGCTTGGGCCCCTGCATCACCTCGCTTCTGCCGGTGTTGCATGTAATTGAGAAAACCCTCCAAAGTCTAGTTTAGGGAGCCGACATTGCTTTATTCTGTGCAGGGTGCTCGGTGGAATTCCACAAATCAAGCATACTGTCATACAAAACTATAACATATTTATCAGGTTACATGATTAGTATAAACCTGCCCAAATTTACACTTATTGGATAGTGATTAACATTTCATACACTATTGGTTTACTGTATTTAAATTAGCCTCACTTGCTATGCAAATTAGCACGCATGCTCCTTTCAGGTGTGGGGGGGCAAGTCTTTTTGGTCCTGAATTGAGTCGGTGGTTGCGATCTCCCCTCACCGGATTTACCTTTCACCCAGTTTCTGCAGTTTTATCAGACTTCATGCTTCACTGGCCACTGCCCAGTCTTTGGTGCCAAGATGTTCCCTTTTATCAGCTTGTTAGCTGTTCTACAAGGTTAGAGCCGTTAATTTTCCACGGTTCATTACTTAAACAAATACTTGCATATCTCTTAGCTCCCTCCCAAATTCCTTTCCCAAGGCACAGGTGGTTAGTAGTTTTGCTAATTGGAAAATTCTTGTTTCTGCAGGACATCACCAGTGCGTCTCAGGGTGGACACAGCTTTGAATGTCTGATGTGCTCCTTGTTTCCTGGCTTGCGAAAATACTGTGTGAGTCTTGAACTCGGCTTTTGACAGAGACTTGTCACATCTGGGTGCTTTCCTTCCTCTCACCAAGTCCTCTTCACCCTGCTGTAGAAAGAAATCAAGTTGCTTTGATGTGATCTGTTCTTTTTTCCCCACCTTCTTGGTGCTTAGAAATGCTATGTGAGTGTCGTGGTTTAACCCCAGCCAGTAACTAAGCACCACACAGCCGCTCACTCACTCCCCCCCCAGTCAGATGGGGGAGAGAATCGGAAGAGTAAAAGTGAGAAAACTCATGGGTTGAGATAAAGACAGTTTAATGGGTACAGCAAAAGCTGCGCGCGCAAGCAAAGCAAGGAATTCATTCACTACTTCCCATGGGCAGGCAGGTATTCAGCCATCTCCAGGAAAGCAGGGCTCCATCACATGTAACAGTTACCTGGGAAGACAAACGCCATCACTCCAAACGTCCCCCCCTTCCTCCTTCTTCCCCCAGCTTATAGACTGAGCATGATGTCATGTGGCATGGAATAGCCCTTTGGCCAGTCTGGGTCAGCTGTCCTAGCTATGCTCCCTCCCAGCTTCTTATGCACCTGGCAGAGCACAAGAAGCTGAAAAGTCCTTGACTAGTGTAAGCACTACTTAGCAAGAACCAAAACATCAGTGTGTTATCAACATTATTCTCATCCTAAATCCAAAACACAGCACTCTACCAGCTACTAAGAAGAAAACTAACTCTATCCCAGCTGAAACCAGGACAGTATCCACCCCTTATTCCATACCATTTACGTCATGCTCAGGTCCCACATTATCCAATACATCCTCATTAACCACCACCCCACTTATTCTATGGACCACTCCTGTAAAATGTCTGTAAAATGTCCATAAACCTCCACAAATGTCCACATAATGTCCATTGAGTTCATTTAGTCCATGACTTTGGGCTCCATCGGTGATGGTGATCACTCAGGACAGGAGAGGTGGTGTGTTGCATGGAGTTATTGGGCACCAAAGCCAGCTCAGGTCTTCTTGCAAGGCTTCTCCTCCATTGGTTCAGGTGGTTCCTGCTATGGTAATTCCTATAACATGCAACTCAGATCATGGGTTACAACAATTTAAAGGTATTTCCATTACAGTCTCCACCCCTGGCCCCTTTGGGACAGGATTAACATTGCAATGAACTCCTTCCCTTGCTCCTAGCCTGGCTAGCAACAAGGGGTTTCTGCTATAGTAATTCCCATAACATGCAACTCAAATCCCGGGTTACAACAATTTAAAGGTATTTCCATTACAATCTCCACCCCTGGCCCCTTTGGACCAGACCATCGGGTTTAACACTGCAATGGACTCCTCCCCTTGCCCCTGCTCCGGCTTGGACTTATCCACAGACTGTAGTCCCTTAGGGGTTTACCTGCTCCAAGTGGAGCCTTGTCTATGAGCCACAGTCTCTCCAGGGGTATACCTGCTGCGGCATGGATTTATCCACAGCCACAGTCACTTAGAGGTGCACCTGTTCCAGCATGGCCTTCTCCATGGGCCACAATGCTTTCAGAGATATACATGCTCCAGCGTGGCCTTACCCACAGCCACAGTCTCTTCGGAAGTAAACTTGCTCCAGCATGGCCTTACCCATGGCCACACGCTTTGAGGTGCTCCAGCATGACCTCATTCACAGCCACTGATGCTTCAAGGTATACCTGCTGCAGCATGGACTTATCCACAGCCACAGATGCTTTGAGGTGTACCTTCTCCAGCGTGGACTTATCCTTGGGCCACAATCCCTTCAAGAGGCATACCTGCTGTGGCACAAACATTACCATGGCCACAGACGCTTCGAGACATAGCTGCTCTCGCATGGGCTTATCCACGTCCACAGACGCTTTGGGGTGTCCTGCTCCCACATGGACTCATCCACAGGTCACAGTCCCTTCGACTCGAGTTCACACTGGAGTTCCAGCCTGTCCAGTACAGCAGCACAGAAACAGCAGCGATGCCCTGGCCATCTGCCAGCCCAGGCACAGGGCTGCTGTTATCAAAATGTTCCCAGGCACAGCAGAGTAAGATGATCAGCAGTACAGCAAGCAGCAAAAGCAAAAAGCAGCCACTAACGAGCACTAGACTCTAACATACAGTAAGGCAAGCAAGCCCCATGGCAAGCACAGAAGCCTGCCGATTAATACCTAAACAGCACTAACAGCTATAAATTCAATCTAGCACATTCTAATTAAATCTGTCATTATCTCGAACCCTTCGTGCCCCACGTTGGGTGCCAAAAAGGACTGTTGTGGTTTAACCCCAGACTCATCTGCTCTATCTCTTAGTTCCTTTATTGATATTTCCTGGGAGACCTCAAATGCTGGAGTCACCCTATGATTCCTGACGCCTTTCCATAGCTGTAACAGCTAGGCAAACACCGTAAGCTCCCGCTGAAGTCCTCTTAGCATCATCTGTTAGCGAGACCAAACTCACTTCATCAGCACACACCAGGACAGCCCACACTCCTTACCCACTTCCTACCTGAAGTCATTTTGTTGCGTATGTACGCAGTAACCACCAAGACTAGCAGGTATGTCAGCACCTCTCGGGAGCTAGGGCTCTGATCAACAGCTAACGTGTTTCCAAAATCCCTGTATCTCCCTTTCCTGAAATCTTTCTGCTGAAGTCTGAAAATGCTCTGTTTCTGTCCTGTTAATGGACATAAAGCTTCTTGAAATCATACTGTATGTATTAATCATGCGTCAAAAAGCATTAGCCAGTGTTGTTAGTGATCTTTAAATGCCTTTACAGGTGGGCAGCATACAGAAAAAAGCACAAGAACTGGACCAAAACCCACTGGCATCAGATATATATAAGATCAAAAAACACAGGTGCACAAATACAGTAGCATCTCACATCCCTTTCTATGACCATCTTGGAAAAGCTATGTGCACGGAAGAACAGACACATCCCATCCCATCCCATCCCATCCCATCCCATCCCATGATGTTGTCTCAGAGTACCCAAAAGCAAATGCTTAGAAGGAGGAGAAAGAGCAGAAGGAGAACAAATACTCTGCAACATCTTTTCCACATATTCCTTCAGTTTCCATTTCCTACAGCTCAGCAGTCTCCAAAGCCAGGGGTTACAACTTTCCATTTCACATGAAATTTCAATTTCTTGGATGAGTTTGTCTGGTTGTTTTTGAACCCATGTAAAATTTCTGACATCCAGTTAGACCAGAGGGGCAAAGCACTCTACAGCTGACCTGGGTATTGTGTAAAAATCCACTTTCTCTTACTTGTTTTCAATCTTTCACATTTTCAGTCTTCCAGCATCACTCGACTGTTGTAGTTCTTGGTCTGAAAGACAGCAAGCAACTCTCCTGTTCACTGCCTCCACTCCATTCACAAGTTTATCTACCATATCTACCACTCTGCTGTTTCTCTCCCAGGCTATCAAATGCAAAAAGGTTATTATTAAGGAAATGTATTTATTTTAAAATGTTGTTATTATTAAGGAAATTTGCCTAACTCAAAATGAAACAGACTGGTTTATGGACTAGATCTTTGGAACAAGTCAGAGGATGTTCAACAGAGCAGATCCTCAGGTGGAACACAGCAGACGAGTTTTAACCTCAAGGAAAGATCCCTTTAAGGCCTCTCTCCACAAGCCTTACTCAAATATTAGTAAGTCTGTTCACCCCATAAAGAGAGAGAAGCTGCTACCATCTCTCCTTGAGGAAAAAAACCATGTATTTCTAACAGATCCTTTACTGTTCTGTTACTTTTTGTTTCCCCACAAGGAAAAAGAACATCTTTGCATACTAAAGAAATGACTAAGTGCACTTGGCAAATTAAACACAGCTACAAGCTAACACGTATGTTTTTAGCAATTTACTGACAGATGACAAAACACGAGAGACTTCAGCCAACATCACAACAAACCTGGTTCCTGTTACCAAACCACATGTTAAGTTGATGTAATTGTTGCTACTCAAGAAAAACTTATGTGGCTGCAACAGCTGGGCACACCTACTGCAAACCAGGCTGCAGGGAGGTGTGTGCCCTAACTTCAAACATCTGCAGCCTGTTAACGGCTGCCTCGTTTTGTTCCCGAACCGTAAAATCCCCCCATAATTAACTTTTAAGGCACACAGCAACTTCTTACCGGAGCTCCCCAGCAGCACCGGCACTCCTAAAGAACTCTGCAAGGGGAAGAGACCAAAGCAAAGTCCAGGAGGTGGGTCTGCAGCTTTCCTTGAAATGATGTTGCTGATTTGACAAGCTGTAACTTTGGCGGTGAAAACTGACTTGGGAGGAATTGACTCGAAGGGGGTGATTTACAGTGGGGGCTCACAGACGAGAGTCTGCAAGCAGCTTGGTGGAGAGGGGAAGGAATATTTCCAGCTGTTAATTGGAGCTTTTCTGTATCATGGTGCAGTTTCTTCTGCCTCCCTGTCTAACAGGAAACTTCCACTCTCTTTTGCGGTGATACTGCTTGCCAATGTACACAAGTTCTAGCCCTTTGGGCCTGACATTTATGTTATGCGGTAGTTTGGAGGTAAAGGTTAACCCTCACTCCACCGTAATAATATTATTATTTTAAACTCTCATATGAGTCGAAGAGAAGCTGTTAAACTCTAGATTGCCCCAAATTAGAAGTCAGTAGACTCTATTTACCTGGGTTGGTTTTGGTTTGTTTTTTTTTTTAAATTTAATTTAAAAAAAAATATTTATTTTTATCTGGACTCCTGCCTTTACGGTGCATTAAGTCCTTGGCAAACGTGGATACTCCCATCTCTTAGAGAATTTAAATACTCAATGTATAAGCAATCAGGCTTGAGAATTTCCATGGCTGACTCTCCCTGGGCTTTCTAAACACTTCCTTGCTTTAACAGGGCTCCAAATCCTCTGGCTGGCAGGACAGAATAGTTCGGGACATACCAAGGGATTTGCTGAGAGATTTTTCTTTTCAGGCATCCACCAGAGCAGCTTCCAGCAAAAGTTATTGTAAAACAGTTGTATTGGGTCTGGCTGGGATGGAGTTAACTTTCCCCATAGCACCCTTCATAGTGCTGTGCTTTGTAGCTAGAAAGGTGTTGATAACACACCAGTGTTTTGGCTACTGCTGAGCTGTCTCTCCAATCCCTCCCCCAAAGGCCAGTTGGCTGGGGGTAGGCAAGAGGTTGGGAGGGGACATAGCCAGAACAGCTGACCCAAACTGACCAAAGAGATATTCCATACCATATGACCTCAAGATCAGCAATAAAAGCTAAGAGAAAGGAGGAGGAGGAGGAGGAGGGGGCATTTGTTATTACAGCGTTTGTCTTCTGGAGCAACCGCTATGCATACTGAAGCCCTACTTCCCAAGAAGTGGCTGGACAGCACCTGCTGATGGGAAGTAGAGAAAAAATCTTTTTGTTTTCCTTTGCTTCTGCATGCAGCCTTTGCTTTTTCTTTATAGAGTGGCTTGGTGAGCACTTGGCAGCCAGCCAAAGTCAACCCACCACAGCAGTTCAGATTAGTTGGGGATGCAGAAGAGCCAGGTTCACTTCTCTCTTGTGCTGCTGTCTTCTTGCATCACCCTGCAGAAGTCACTTGCCTCTTTTCCTGGCTGGAGAGCAGAGACACAGACTTTCCTTACCTCAATATATCTCTGGGACATGTACATGCAGGAAATAATGTTTTATAGTCTACTGTAATTATGGGGATCACCGATGTATTGGAGACAACTAGAAAAGAGCATTCAGCCTTTTCTAAAGAACATATAAAGGGTTGGGACTGAGTGGCAGACAGACAAGCAAAACAACTCACTGTCAGCACAGCAGGTTCTGTAAGAAAATGCAAATCTATGTATCCCATGCAATAAAGAGTCCTCATATTTAGCACTGGGATAACAAAATCATTGTGAGACAGGACAAAGTCATGTGTGATATCCATAACTGCTAAATCTTTGCTGAACCTGTGTTTGCCATGTATCTGGTGGGAAGCTGTCTTTCCTCTTCCAGAAGCACAAAACAGGCTGTGGTAAACTGTAGATTTTTGTCGTTGTTCCTTGGGGCATCATGTTGTTTTAAGTCTTCAGGGTCTTAAAATTGGCAGGCTTATCATTTAATTAGGCTTGGGTCTAAAAGTAACAGTGCATTTTTCCACATCTTGAACCTCGCAATTAGAAGTCCATAAAGCAGCACATAAGTAATTGTAGTTACTTAGCTCTTTGGTTGTCCATCATTTAGAGGAAATAGAAGTATTACATCAGGCAGGCCAAAACAAGGGGGTGAGTTGCATGGAACGAGGCTGGTAGTGGGTGCCGTGATCTGTTACAGGGGCATAGGCTAAGGCTCCAGTGCAGGGAAAGTGGGTGGAAAACCAGACAAACTTGATAGAATCAACTGATCTAGATTTAATGCCAATAAAAAGTACTCCTACAGAAGCTCCACGATCCCTATCAATAGATAAATTTGGGATGAAAATAACCATCTAGCAGCAGTAAATACTAGCACATGAACAAATTAACTTTCCCAGCTAGCAGCATTGAATAATAAAGTAGAGTTAAAAGTTTAACTCAGCCAGTTTACTAAAAAAAAAAAAATCACTTAGCAAAGCACATCACTACTTTTCTCCTTCCCCAGCTTCCCAGGAACATCATCTCCTCTACCTTCCCCAGAGACCCACCAAGTGCCTTGATTTGTATAGAGTAGAGGGAAAACCAGAAGGAACTAACTGTGTCTTTCTGCAAAGCTGGTAATGCAAACAACTCAACCAAGTTTGCATTGCTGTGGGAGCAGGTGTGTATTAAGCAAACAGAGATCTTTTATCAGGGAGAGAAGAGAGGAGAACTTTTCCCAAAGTGTTTTTGCCTGGAGGAGAGGGAATTGTTCCCATGTTCCTGCTATTATCCTTCGGCTGGGGCTGCACGGCTAGAAGGCGCGTCCCCTGGGTGGTGCATAGGGGATCCCTCTCTGGAGGGTGCACCGGATAAAATTGAAGAAGGTGCCACGAACCAACGCAGCCTAAGGGAAGGCCACCCTGACAGAAAAACCACTGGCCCTCCAAGTCATGGGGGTTGGGCAGGAGGCCAACTACTTCCTCCCGGAAAAAAAAAAAAAAAAAGTTGCAGAAACGACGAGCATCAGAAATGGCGGGGATGGAGAAAATCGGTAACGAAGTGAGGAGGAGGAGATGGAGCTGGATCGGTCGCGTCCAGAGGGGGAAACCGACGGAAGACTGCGCTGTGGCCCTTGACTCCAGAGCACGCAGCAGCAGACCGATCGAAGTGGAAGAACGATGTTCGCGCCTTGTGTGCCTCCTGGCACTGAGAGAATTCAGATTCAGATCCTGCTATTATATGGTAATGGTGTTGGTTGTGCTGAAATACACTGTAATCTGGTTTCTAAGGAAAGGTGTAGACACTGGTTTTGCCTCGGATGCCTTTGAGGGATGGGGGAGTAGCAAGTCAGAGAAAGCACCTGTTTTGCTGCTCTGTTTGATTTTTTTTTTTAATGCTACCTACATAAAAGCACTTACCCTCATTGATCCCTCTCTCCATTCTCCTCTTTCATCATTTTCCAACCTCTGTTCTGCTGCTCCTACTTTTCTCAGCACCTGTTCCTTTCTTTTTTTTTTTTTAACCTAAGTGATGAACAAGGAGCCTGGTTCATGCTGTGTGTCTGCAGAAGGGCTTCTGCATGGGAGAGGGAACAACACAGTGGGGTTGCCCCATGACAGTATTCATAGTGAGTACTATGTATTTCAGATCCACTGAGGAGGGAGTACTGCTTACTTACAGCCTGAATTTTCCAAGAATCCTTGTTCTGGTAGCAGCCAACATGTCTTGCCGCTCCATGCTCTAGGTTCATTCCCAAGCTGATGTGACAACAGATGAAGAGATGGTTCCCACCAGCTGGCCGTCTGTCATGACACCTGTCGTGGTTTAACCCCAGCCAGCAACTAAGCACCACGCAGCCGCTCGCTCACTCCCCACCAGTGGGATGGGGGAGAGAATCAGAAGGGTAAAAGGGAGGAAACTCCTGGGTTGAGATAAGAACAGTTTAATAATTGAAGTAAAATAAATTAGAACAGTTAAATAGGCAAAGCAAAAACCGTGCACGCAAACAAAACAAAACAAGGAATTCATTCACTACTTCCCATCGGCAGGCAGGTGTTCAGCCATCTCCAGGAAAGCAGGGCTCCATCACGCGTAACGGTTACTTGGGAAGACAAACGCCATCACGCCCAATGTCCCCCTCCTTCCTCCTTCTTCCCCCAGCTTATATACTGAGCATGACGTCATATGGTATGGAATAGCCCTTTGGCCAGTCTGGGCCAGCCCTCCCCCTGGCTGTGCCCCCTCCCAGCTTCTTGTGCCCCCGGCAGAGCAGGGGAAGCTGAAAAGTCCTTGACCAGTGTGAGCGCCACTTAGCACCTATTTAGAGAGAGCTTAGCACTACTTAGCAAGAACCAAAGCATCAGTGTATCATCGACATTGTTCTCATCCTAAACCCAAAACACAGCCCCATACCGGCTACCAAGACGAAAATTAACTCTATCCCAGCTGAAACCAGGACAACACCAAAAATAGTTTGTGGCATCTGTAGCCAACTGTAGAGTCACAGACCTCTCTGATGGGTAATGCTAAAGTAGAAAAATAGTAGTATAAATTAGATAGGGGTACACGTTAAAGGGAGATGATGGCTTTTGTTTTTCTGTTTCTCCATGTAGCTGGTGGTTGAGCTTGGGCTTTTGCTTACCTACTGAACAGGTCCTTCAGGTAGGACTGGCAGAGGGTGGAGCAGGAGGGCCAGTGGATATTGGCTGATACATATCTTGTGTTCCTCAGGAAAGTTGCAATGCATTGGTTGTTGCAGGCAGACATGTTACAAGCTTCCTCAGGTAGCCCCTGCCTGCATGTCCTGCTGCTGACCTCGTCGTTTTCAGCACTGTGCCTGGAGCTCCTTCTCCTCTCCATGGGGCCAGCCTGCTCTGAGCAGAGATCCCTGCAGCCTCCCTGGACAAAAAACAACCTCTGAAGCAGGATTTTCATCCTTTTGCCTGCAGGGAGGCTTCTGGTGCATCTCCGCCTCACCAGGATCTGGGCTTCCTGTGATGGATCTGGGTGGTTCATGACAGCTCCTCCCTGTGGGCAGCATCCAGGGAGCTTGTGGGCTCTGTAGATCCACCTGGCAGCTTCTGCCTTTAATCACTGAAGCGCTTGTGTTTAGTGAAGCACAAGCTATAATAGAAAAGAGACGATGAGGAAAGGGAAGGACGAGCTGGGGAATTGCAAAATTCCTTGTAGTCTCAAACAAAGTGGTTGATGAGCTGTTAATAAATCGGTGCAATCTGAATAAAGACAAACTGGGAACACCTCCGCAGTGCATAGGAAAGTTTGGAAGAAGACCACAGATTTTGATGAGGCCAATGATGCGTTTGCCCTTTTTGGACTGGTTAAAGCAAACTCCTAATTGGGTACTTTTTAGTTACAAATGGTCTCTATCAAAAGTAGCTTGTCTGAACCTTCACTGTTTTTCATGGTTGTGTTTGCCTCGCAGGAGTTTTTGCTAGATGGGGAGAAGGAGAAAAGAGTTGATGTTAAAATGTAAATACCCACGGGTCTTTGATTTTTGAGCTAAAGGAAAATTACCTTGAATAATGCATCTATTACTTTAAAGGAACAGCTTTTTGGAAACTGCTTTATTCCCAAGAAGGCTGTTTCCAATAGCCATACATGAGTTGTTTGCCAAATAGGAAGAGAGGCTTCTGGAGGGGCTGGGGCTGCTTCTTCAGTGTTGGGGGGTGTCTGCTACCTTTTTTTGCAGCAAGAGAGGCAGTCAGTTTTCGTGTTTTCTGATTTGTACTGCTGATATAGGGATGCAAGAGGCAGTTGACTGTGCAGATTGCAGGTAAGAGTTACTGTGCAGATTGCAGGTAAGAGTTGCTGTGCAGAATGAGAGGAAGGTGAGAGTTGGTAATTTGTTCCTGCTCAGGGTGAAGGGAGCTGCAAACTCCTCCTGTACAAGAATGACATTGGCACTGCTGAGTTGCACAGACTGGGAGTTGCTGTTACTCCGTGTACACGTGGTTTATGGAAACAGCGGAAATAATAGTGTAAGGAGCAACAGTAAAGCCCTGGGCTCTCTCAGAAACCAAGGCTCTCCATATGTAAATCATTAGGGTCTTAGTAAAGTGAAAACATGCCTTCAGAGAGGCAGCACGAGCCCAAAGCCTGCCAGTTTCTCTGTGCTGCTGAAGGGAACCTGTCCATTTCTCTGAGTTGCTCGAATCCATCCTTAACCCTTTATAGAAGGGTGGCCTCAAAGAGGGCCGAAGTCACTGTAACTCTGGTGGATATGAGCCATTGGAGGTCAGCCAGAGCAGGAGGACGCCAGCAGCCTCGGTTCTGATCCTCAGGTGCCAATTCCTGTCCTGTCCCCCTCTCGGCTCCTGAGAGCAGAGTCCCGGAGCCTGGGCTGCGCCGGGGTCAGCGCGGGAAGAAGGGGAGGAGGGTGCTGTGAGTGTTGCTTCCTTCCGATAAAGAGGCACCCGGTCACATACACACGTGACGTGCTGCAGTCTTTGCTCACGACAGATCCAGACTAGCCACACCCCAAAGACGTGCTTAGGGAAGTCCACAGAGTAAGTATCTGGTGGTGTGTAGAAATGTGGAATCATCTGAGCTAGAATTAGAATTGTTTTAATACTTTTTTTCCCCTCCCAAAAGAATCCTAAAAGCAGGCTTTAATTTACCTTACATGTGTGTGGTTACACAACACAAATGTCTCTCCCTTGTATTTGCTGCATGTCTGTTTTCTTTGAACATCCCTTGTTCTTGCATTACAGATGCAAAGGATAAATAAAAACACCCATTTATCTTTTCTGAATCATTCAGTACTTTACATCCTATCCAGTAAGTGCCCTGACCAGGTTAGACACTGTGTATATGTGTATATAGACCAGCTGCATGATATGTGTTAGTTGCAAGATGTGATCAGTCTCCATTAATTCCCTTGGGAGTCGTCTTGCACGCAGAAGAGAAAGTGCAAACATTTTACGAAACAAGGCAAGATGACAATGCCGTGCTCCCTTCCTAGTATAAAATTCTTGTACAAAAGAGGGAACGTTGGTCCTGCATATAGTATGGTAGCACCTGAGAAAAAAATACTCATGAGCAAGTTAACTGTAGATAACATCTGGTCAGTGCTACCCCAGGTAGGTGCTTCAGATAGCTCTAGGTGCCTGTTCCCGTCTGCCGCGTGCCATTCATTCCCTCCTCCTCCAGAGAGGACCATGTGTACAGTACGCTGCTATGTTTGAGTGGGGCTTTGAGTGCTGCATGTGCTAAGAAATAAGAGTTTTGCACTTGAATCAAAACCTGATGAGATTTGTGGTGGCTCTTCTGTCGCAAGCAATTTCATTCCCTGGTCTTGCACTGTTCCTCAAGAAATCCTCAAGAAATTTGGGTCCCCCAGGGATCGATATTGGGCCCAACGCTATTCAATATCTTCATAAGCGATCTGGATAACGGGATCACGTGTAGCCTGATGAAGTTCGCAGATGACACCAAATTGATTGGGGAAGTAGACACTCTGGAAGGGAGAGCCACCCTGCAGGAGGATCTGGATAGGCTGGAAGAGCCGGTGTCATGGTTTAACCCCAGCTAGCAACTAAGTACCACGCAGCCGCTCGCTCACTCCCCCACTGGTGGGATGGGGGAGAGAATCAGAAGGGCAAAAGGGGAAAACTCGTGGGTTGAGATAAGAACAGTTTAATAACTAAAGTAAAATAAAAACAGAACAGTAGTAATAGTAATAATAACAATAATAATAAAAACAAGTAATAAGAGTACAATAGTAATACAAAGCAAGCGATACATTGTGCAATTGCTCACCACCCGCCGACCAATGCCCAGCACGTCCCCCAAGCAGCGATCGTTGCCCCTCCCCCGGCCAACTCCCCCCGCTCATATACTGAGCATGATGTCATGTGGTATGGAATAGCCCCTTGGCCAATCTGGGTCATCTGTCCTGGCTGTGCCCCCTCCCATCTTCTTGTGCACCCAGCAGAGCATGGGAAGCTGAAAAGTCCTTGACCAGTGTGAGTGCCACTTAGCAACTACTTAGCACTACTGAGCAAGAACCAAAACATCAGTGTATCATCGACATTGTTCTCATCCTAAACCCAAAACACAGCCCCATACCGGCTACCAAGAAGAAAATTAACTCTGTCCCAGCTGAAACCAGGACACTATCCACCCCTTATTCCATACCATCTACGTCATGCCCAGGTCCCACATTATCCAACACATCCTCATTAACCACCACCCCCTTCCTTTCCTTTGATACAATACACGGGTATCATTCCCTTAGTCTATATGCTCTCCCTCTAGAACGTTTGTTGAGTTCATTTAGTTTATGACTTTGGGATTCATCTCTCATAATGGTCTTTCTGGGCAGGAGAGGTGGTGTGTGGTGTTGGATTGTTGCATGCTGAAGCCAGTTCTGGTTCCATCACTGCTGCACTTGGCTCTGTTTCCTCAAAGTTCATTCTTCATTAATTTGGGTGATTCTTACTGTATACTGTTCATATGGCATATAGTAATCACAGAAGTGATGACATACGGTATTATATAGCAATTAACATCATGCAATTCAGTTCATCGGCTATTTTCACCCAAAATCAAATGCCCTTGAGGTACACATCGGACTTCCCCATCCTCCTGCATCACCCACCAAGTGCACCCAGGTCCTTGAGCAAAAGCAATCCCACGAATGGGTTTGCCTCTGCCCGAGGCAGGAATACCCCAGACTGTCTACCCCAGCATATTTTTTAGGTGCACTACAGGGACTTTATCCCCCTCTACAGTACGTAAAAGTTCTGACTGGGCAGGGCCAGCTCGATTGGCAGATCCCCTACCACTGACTAACCAGGTGGCCTTTGCTAAACGTGTATCCCAATGTCTGAATGTCCCACCACCCATTGCTCTCAGCGTAGTCTTTAACAGCCCATTGTATCGTTCGATTTTCCCGGAGGCTGGTGCGTGATACGGGATGTGATATACCCGCTCAGTGCCATGCCCTTTGGCCCAGGTGTCTATGAGGCTGTTTTGGAAATGAGTCCCATTATCTGACTCAATTCTTTCTGGGGTGCCATGTCGCCATAGGACTTGCTTTTCAAGGCCCAGGATAGTGTTCCGGGCGGTGGCATGGGGCACGGGATACGTTTCCAGCCATCCGGTGGTTGCTTCCACCATTGTAAGCACATGGCGCTTGCTTTTGGCGGGTTTGTGGGAGTCTGATATAATCAATCTGCCAGGCCTCCCCATATTGATATTTCAACCATCGTCCTCCATACCAGAGAGGCTTGAACTGCTTGGCTTGCTTGATTGTGGCGCATGTGTCACATTCATGGATAACCTGTGCAATAGTGTCCATGGTCAAGTCCACCCCTCGATCACGAGCCCATCTATATGTTGCATCTCTTCCTCGATGGCCTCAGGTGTCATGGGCCCACTGAGCTAGAAATAATTCACCCTTCTGTTGCCAGTCCAGGTCCAGCTGAGCCACTTGAATCTTAGCAGCCTGATCCACCTGCTGGTTGTTTTGATGTTCTTCAGTGGCCCGACTCTTGGGTACGTGAGCATCTCCGTGACGTACTTTTACAACCAGGTTCTCTGCCCGGGCAGCAATATCTGGCCACAATGCGGCAGCCCAGATGGGTTTGCCTCTGCGCAGCCAGTTGCTCTGCTTCCATTGCCGTAACCACCCCCACAGAGCATTTGCCACCATCCATGAATCAGTATAGAGCATTGGCCACTTTTCTCGTTCAGCAATATCCAAAGCCAGCTGGATGGCTTTCACCTCTGCAAACTGACTCGATTCACCTGCTCCTTCAGCAGTTTCTGCAACTTGTCGTACAGGATTCCATACAGCAGCCTTCCACCTCCGATGCTTCCCCACAAGACGACAGGACCCATCCGTGAACAGGGCATATTGCTTCTCATTTTCTGGCAGTTTATTATACAGTGGGGCCCCCTCAGCACGCGTCACCTCCCTCTCTGGCGATATTCCAAAATCTTTGCCTTCTGGCCAGTCCATGATCACTTCCAGGATTCCTGGGCGACTGGGGTTTCCTATTCGAGCCCGTTGTGTGATGAGTGCGACCCACTTACTCCATGTAGCATCAGTTGCATGATGTGTAGAGGGGATGCTCCCTTTGAAGATCCAGCCCAGCACCGGCAGTCGGGGTGCCAGGAGGAGCTGTGCTTCAGTACCAACCACTTCCGAAGCGGCTCGAACCCCTTCGTATGCTGCCAATATCTCTTTTTTCAGTTGGAGTATAGCCAGCCTCAGATCCTCTGTATCCCTGACTCCAAAACCCTAGGGGTCGACCTCGAGTCTTCCCTGGTGCTTTCTGCCAGAGGCTCCAGGTGGAGCCATTCTCCCTGGCTGCGGTGTAGGGCACATTTTTTACATCTTGTCCTGCCCGGACTGGCCCAAGGGCGACTGCATGAACTGTCTCCTGTTTAATTTGTTCAAAGGCTTGTCGTTGCTCAGGGCCCCATTTGAAATCGTTCTTCTTCCGGGTCACTTGATAGAGAGGGCTTACGATGAGACTGTAATTTGGAATATGCATTCTCCAAAAACCCACAACGCCCAAGAAAGCTTGTGTTTCCTTTTTGCTGGTTGGTGGAGACATGGCTGTGATTTTGTTGATTACATCCATTGGGATCTGACGACGTCCATCTTGCCATTTTATTCCTAAAAACGGGATCTCCTGTGCAGGTCCCTTGACCTTACTTTGTTTTATGGCAAAGCCGGCCAAAGGGGAAAACTCGTGGGTTGAGATAAGAACAGTTTAATAACTAAAGTAAAATAAAAACAGAACAGTAGTAATAGTAATAATAACAATAATAATAAAAACAAGTAATAAGAGTACAATAGTAATACAAAGCAAGCGATACACTGTGCAATTGCTCACCACCCGCCGACCAATGCCCAGCACGTCCCCCAAGCAGCGATCGTTGCCCCTCCCCCGGCCAACTCCCCCCTCTCATATACTGAGCATGATGTCATGTGGTATGGAATAGCCCCTTGGCCAGTCTGGGTCATCTGTCCTGGCTGTGCCCCCTCCCATCTTCTTTTGCACCCGGCAGAGCATGGGAAGCTGAAAAGTCCTTGACCAGTGTGAGTGCCACTTAGCAACTACTTAGCACTACTTAGCAAGAACCAAAACATCAGTGTATCATCATCGACATTGTTCTCATCCTAAACCCAAAACACAGCCCCATACCGGCTACCAAGAAGAAAATTGACTCTATCCCAGCTGAAACCAGGACAGTGGGCTAACAAGAACCTTATGAAGTTTAACAAGGATAAGTGTAAGGTCTTGCACCTGGGAAAACATAATCCAGGAGTGCAGCTCAGACTGGGATCCACCTGGCTGGAGAGCAGCTCCGTGGAAAGGGACCTGGGGGTCCTGGTGGACAGGAAGCTCAACATGAGTGAACAGTGTGCTGCTGCGGCCAAGAAGGCCAATAGGATGCTGGGTTGCATCAACAAGGGCATCACCAGCGGAGATAAAGAAGTCATTATCCCTCTCTACTCGGCGCTTGTCAGGCCACACCTGGAATACTGTGTACAGTTCTGGTCCCCGTTATACAAAATAGATGTGGCCAGGCTGGAGGGGGTCCAGAGAAGGGCCACCAAGATGATCAAGGGTCTGGGAAGCCTGCCGTATGAGGATAGGCTGAGAGCGCTGGGTTTGTTCAGCCTTGAGAAAAGGAGGCTTAGAGGTGATCTCATCACCATGTACCAGTACTTAAAGGGGAGCTACAAAGAAGATGGAGACTCCCTTTTTACAAGGAGTCACACGGTGAGGACAAGGGGTAACGGGTACAAGTTACTCCCAGGGAGATTCCGATTGGACACGAGAGGGAAATTTTTCACAATGAGAACAGTCAATCATTGGCATAATCTCCCCAGGGAGGTGGTTGACTCCGCTACGCTGAACACGTTTAAGGCTCAGCTGGACATGGTGCTGGGCCATCTCGTCTAGATTGTGCTAGAAAGGTTGGACCAGATGATCCTCGAGGTCCCTTCCAACCTGGTATTCTATGATTCTATGAAATTACGGTCTTTTGCAGAAACTAACTTATAGAATCATAGAATTGTTTAGTTTGGAAAAGACCTTTAAGATCATCGAGTTCAACCGTTAACCTAGCACTGCCAAGTCCACCACTAAACCATGCCCCTAAGCACCACATCTACCCGTCTTTTAAATACTTCCAGGGATGGGGACTCAAACACTTCCCTGGGCAGCCTGTTCCAGTGCCCGACTACCCTTTCGGTGAAGAAGTTTTTCCTAATATCCAGTCTAAACCTGCTCTGGTGCAACTTGAGGCCGTTTCCTCTCATTCTTTCGCTAGTGACTTGGGAGAAGAGACCGACACCCACCTCCCTACAACCTCCTTTCACATAGTTGTAGAGAGCGATAAGGTCTCCCCTCAGCCTCCTCTTCTCCAGGCTAAACAACCCCAGCTCCCTCAGCCGCTCCTCATAAGACTTGTGCTCTAGACCCTTCACCAGCTTCGTTGCCCTTCTTTGGACGCGCTCCAGCACCTCGATGTCCTTCTTGTAGCGAGGGGCCCAAAACTGAACACAGTATTCGAGGCGCAGCCTCACCAGTGCCGAGTACAGGGGGACGATGACTTCCCTAGTCCTGCTGGCCACACTATTTCTGATGCAAGCCAGGATGCTATTGGCCTTGGTTACCTGAGCACGCTGCTGGCTCATATTCAGCCGGCTGTCAACCAACACCCCCAGGTCCTTGTCCGCCACGCAGCTCTCCAGCCACTCTTCCCCAAGCCTGTAGCGTTGCATGGGGTTGTTGCGACCCAAGTGCAGGACCCGGCACTTAGCCTTGTTGAACCTCATACAATTGGCCTCGGCCCATCGATCCAGCCTGTCCAGATCCCTCTGTAGAGCCTTCCTACCCTCCAGCAGATCAACACTCCCGCCCACCTTGGTGTTGTCTGCAAACTTACTGAGGGTGCACTCGATCCCTTCATCCAGATCATTGATAAAGATATTAAACTTCATCCTGGTTAGAGGCAAACGTTTTATGCCTAAAGAGCAAAGCTGTTGCCCTTGTACTGACATACCGAGCCTAGCCGTGGAGTGCCTTGGAGGTAAGGACAGAGAGTATGAATTTAATGTGATAAAGATGGAGCAGGAGGGACAGCAGGATGTTGGTAGTGGTGAACTGCACTGCTGGAAAGATGTTAGAGTGCTTAAGAGTGGTTAGGGTCATACATGGCCTGATTCTGTCTGGACCACTGTGGTGATAGTGATATAGTGCGTGTTGTAAAAAAAGCCCCAAAAAACCCAAACATATGGGGCTGTGTATATAATTGCTGGCTCCTGATGCTCTCATCTGACCAGATGCTGGCCAGGATCAGGGGGAGAGCCTCCATAAACAAGGGATTTGATGGAGGAGCCGAGATTTCTCACCAGTGTTCCTTAATTCCTTCCTCCATGGGGAATTCAAACCACATGACCACAGTCTTCTGGATTTCTATGACCTCTTTATATGGCACAGTAGTATCTTGTGGTTGGCAGTGCTGAAAACCATAGGAATATTCCGGGAGCTGAGTGCAGATCCTTTGCTCATCAGCTGCAAAGAGGGAGTCCTCTATGCTGTCCAGGTGATTTCTTGCATGTCTTGGTCTAACTCTGGACCGCACAGGGCTCCAGTGGTCTAGATTGGTAGTTTCAGGCAGGAAAGCATGTCGTGATGGCTTTTTTGTTGGTTTGCCTGGAAACAGAATGTTTGACGCTGGGTGGTAGCTGGGTAGGGCTACCATAGATAGAGGGGTTTTGGAGCAGTGGAGGATACACTACTTCCCCCTCCCCCCCCCTTCTTTTTTTTTTTCCCAGGTTCTCTTTTGCCTTTCTGAAGGAGGTGGAGAAGAAGGGAAGATTCATTCCCTGAATGAGGTGATCCCTGTTCAGTCAGGAGTGATACAGGTTGTCCTCAGTAGCCAGGGAGACCACCAGGCAGAGGCACAGAGTGGGATGCACAGAGAGATTGCGCCACACAGGTCTGCTTCCTCCAAAGAAAAAATGGGAGCAGGTTAGCCGCGTTCCCCTCTGTAGGGTTTCTGTCACATGGCTTGAAACCTGGCTTTGGTTAGGAGCGGCTTTTGAGAGCGAATTTTCTCCAGGCACATAGATACAGGAAGAAAGTAGGTAAAGGGGAGACCTGGATTAGACATTGAGCTGGGGCTAGTTTGGAGAAGTGAAGGCAAGCACATGCTGGCTAAGGGGGAAGGTGGGATTTTGGCTTTGTGATAATGGAGCAATGGGGAGAGAGATCTGTTTTTTTTCTCTTTCTTTGTTAGCATACGTAGAGGCTGTTCAAAAACCTACAGAGAGCTGCCGAGCTCTGGCTTCTACAAAATAGGTATGTGTTGGCTCACCTCGCTCCCTTCCCCAATCTGTACCTGGCATACCTGGGTGAACAGGGAGGTGGCATTTCCTTCTCCTTTCTGTTGCCCCCAGAAGAGAAATAACAAGGAGAAAGAGGCACAGGGAAAGGCAGGGAGAACAGACTAATGAAGCAGCTCCATCTTGAACAGGTTGTGAAAGGGTTAAAAACCACAAGAGCAAGAAAGATGTTGTAAATACCTTAGTCACTTAATTAGCTCAGAAGACACCCTGGTGTGATTTAAGGGTGTTGTGAATGCCTTACAGTTTGATGTGATTTAGGGAGTAGCTAGAAGAATAGTTATAAGATTTGGCTTTGGAACTCGGTTATTTGATTTTGGGATTGTGTTTGGCATGTTACAAGGACAAGTAGTTGCTCTGTGTTTGCTTTTAGGATTTTCATTCATTGTGTTGGTATGTGAGCGTTTTTGTTGTCAAAAGTGCCTATACTGTCCTGCGCGTGTGTGAATGAGACATACTTTGTATTGGAATTTGAGTGTTTTGTCGTCAAAAGTGTGTATGCTGTCCTGTGTGTGTGTGAATGAGACGTACTCTTAGTACGAAGCGAGTGCGGAGTCCTGATCCGCGGTTTCGTTGTCCCGCGAGGGAAACGGCCGGAGACGGACGAAGCGGAAGAAAAAGGTTGTATGGATGTGAAACAGTAATTCTGTAACCCTCCAAGTGGTAAAGTGTGGACCGTGGAACTAACTGTTAAGATACCGCGGGAATACAGGGGAGAACTGGGACCAATAAAATGGGAGGGTCACAGCAAAGTAAAGAGATATCAAAGAAAAGCCCCTTAGGTTGTATTTTATATCACTGGAAGGACATAGGGGGTCCTCCTGGAGGAAACGTGAATAAGAAAACTTTAATCAAGTATTGTAATCAGTGGTGGCCATTGTATAAATTAGAAGATGAAGAGAAGTGGCCTGTGAATGGGACTCTGAAGTATAATACCTTGTTGCAACTCCTGTTATTTTTAAGGAGGGAGGGAAAATGGGACGAAGCTATGTATGCGGATATGTTTTTCACCCTCCGAAATCACCCTGAGTGGCAGAAAGATTGTGGTTTTAATTTTGCCCCCCAAGATCCCATGGTGTTGGCTTTGGAAAAGGAAAATCAGAAAGAGTCAGGGAAGTTGAAGCGGTGTTGTTCAGCATGTAGTCTTGGACAGAGGTGTTTGAAGGCGAGAGAGAAACCCAGAAAGGCGGAGGAAAGGATAGAGGACTATGTGGCACCCCTGGGTCCGGGACCAGCGTCAACTTCAACCTCTCCAATGGTCCCAGACAGTGAGGAGGAGGTTTCGGAAGGAGACGCGGGACCCTCTGTTTCCCCAATTACGACCAGGGCCTGCAGTAAAATGAGACCTATTATAGAGGCGCCTTTAAGGCAGGCAATGGGCCCTGGGGGACCCACGGTAATAAGAGTGCCTTTCCAGATGGATGATGTGGATAAGTGGAAGGATGCAGTTAAGGGGTACAGGGAGGACCCAAGCGGGGTTGCGAAAAGGTTTGAGTGGATTACTAAGAATTTGGACCCGGATTGGAAAGATGTGGATCTTATGCTAGATGATATGACTGAAACTGAGAAGCAGCTTGTATTAAAGGCAGCCCGAGCTCATGTAGAAACATAGATTGGGGGACGAGTTTTACAGGGCACAGTCGAAGATCATGTGCCCTCCAGGGACCCGGGTTGGGACCCTAATGATCCAGCTCAGTACCGTTTGTTTCAACAATACCGAACCTGGATCAAATTGGGAATAGAACATGCGATCCCAAAGGCAGTTAACTGGTCCGCTCTGTATGCTATCAAGCAGGGGCAGACTGAAACGCCCACGGAGTTTTTAGATCGCTTACGGGCTGCTGTGAGAAGATTTACTACTATGGAACCGGAGTCAGAAGCTGCCACACAGCAGTTGGTATCTCTGTTTCTGGGACAATCCGCTAATGATACCAGAAAGAAACTTCAGAAACTTAGGGAACCAGATATAAGGAATTTAGAAAAGTTGCCGGAGGAAGCGTGGAGAGTATATCGGAATGGGGAGGGGGAGGACAGAAGGAAACTGGGAAAGGAGATAGTGGCTGCGTTAGCTCAGCAAAATTTGGAAAGAATGCAAACAGGAGGAGCTGGGCAAGTAGGGCGAGGAATGAGTAACAGAGGCAGGGGTAGTTTGAGATATAATCAATGTGCTTATTGTAAAGGGTTCGGACACTGGAAAAAAGAATGCCCCCAGCAGACACGTAATTTGAAGACTGTGGCAGAATTGCAAGAGAATGATTGACGGGGACCAGGGGAATCCTCCCTAGCGGAACCCTTGGTAAAAGTTCAGCTAGGGAAAGAAGAGAAACCTGTAGAATTTTTAATAGACACAGGTGCCACATTCTCTGTATTGAATCAAACCTTGTTACCTACAAGTAAACCAAATGTTAATGTTGTGGGAGCAACTGGGCAGGTTGAAAAGGCTTTTTTCTTGAGACCATTAAAATTTAGAATTGGGAAGAGTGTGGGGATTCACAAATTTCTCTACCTGCCTGAGGCTCCTAGACCGTTACTGGGGAGGGACCTATTAGAACAACTAAATGCCGAAATAAAATTTAGAAATGGGGAAACTGAATTTAAAATACCAGATAGCATTAGGGAAACAATTACAAAAAGTAAATGAATTAGTGATGTCCAATAGATCATGGGGTTTAGACTCCCCGATACATCTGTTTAAAGCTGGAGATTGGGTTTATGTTAAAAATATTTCAGGTGATCCCCTCGAAGAAAAATGGAGCAGCCCTTTCCACGTTCTGCTCACGACCTACACTGCGGTCAAGCTAGAGAAGCACGCTGCCTGGATCCGCTATTCCAGGATTAAAAAGGCTCCCGCTCCATGGACAGTAGAACAGCAGACTCCCCTCAAACTGAAACTGAAAAGATTATGATTGGACTTTACATTTTATCTATGACAATCATAGTAACCATGGGCCAAATTTGGCCGGACTCACAATGGAATAAAAATCTCCGCTTTGTTATGACCCAGGAAATTGCTCAAACCTTACACAAGAATGATTGTTGGGTGTGTATTTATTTTCCCGAACACGGCAATAAGGGAGTGCCCTTAATAGGAATACCAATTCCTTTCAACACATCCTGGGGTTTTGAAGAATTATGGCATGATCTTACCTCATGGCTACCTAATTGGACATGGCTAAGGAATCTGTTTGTAGTAGGGATAATGGTGATCTGTGTATGCATCCTAGCCTGTGTTATGATACAATGCTGCTCTTGTATTTCCAATCTCTCTAAACGTTGATTGAGGCTTGAGCTCTAAAGAGCTGCAACCCTCAATAGGTAAGGGGGGAATGAAAGGGTTAAAAACCACAAGAGCAAGAAAGATGTTGTAAATACCTTAGTCACTTAATTAGCTCAGAAGACACCCTGGTGTGATTTAAGGGTGTTGTGAATGCCTTACAGTTTGATGTGGTTTAGGGAGTAGCTAGAAGAATAGTTATAAGATAAGGGGGGCTCCGGGATAATCTCGTTACAGACAACTCGGCCTTGGGAGAACAGATGCACGGAACCATGAAGATAGGAAGAAACAGAAGAATGGCAACAACAGTCTTGAAGGACAACATCTACGTGATCCTAGGACTGAGTTTGCGCAGAAGCAAGGGTCAATCAGCGAGCACAGTGAAGAAGACTACGAGCCTTCATCTGAAGACCCCCAAAGACCACCACGAGAGATGACTGCGCATGCGAATTGGATATTTACATATGCTAATAAGTTCCTGGATATCATGTTTATGTAAAGGAATTCCTGGAAATCCTATGAATATGTATGATTGTATAGTATATATTTTCTAAAATTCATCAACTCGTTGGAGCACTTATGGTGGAGAATCCCCAGTGCTGCCCAGTGCTGCAATAAAGAATACCTGCTTAATAGTAACTTTGTTGCTATTGAGTTTCATTTCAGGGACTCTCTGAATACTCCGTTTCTCCCTTGGGGAGATTCGGACTGTGAGGAGAAGCATCTGTGAATTTTTGTATCAATCAGTTGAGTTTTGACTGTGAAGCTATTGCTTGCAAGACCTGACATTGGTGGGAATGCTAAAGATGCCCAAGTTAGTCTTGCAGTAAGTGCTGCATGCACATGTCAGTACTTGATTTTACACGCGTATGTGGGATCTGCAGACATCTGAGCTGCTTCTGGTGGTCCCACCATTTTATTCCTGCCAGTAACTGCACCTGGAAACTGGGGAAGAGGGGCAGGGAAGCCCCAACATTTGGTTTGAAGGACTCATTTTGGTATTGCATGTGGAAGCATAGTTCCTGCTGAAGTTGGTACAGTTGAGGAGAATAAGTCACAGCGTTACATGCATTTGCCTTACGCTTGTTGCAGGAATTGAAGAAGGGTTGTGTTGAGTCATCCATCCACCCTGCTATAATGCTGGGACTGACTGGGGACTGTTTTGTCATGGCATCATCACCTGTTGCGTAGCTTCAGGAACCAGAGAGCACATGGTGCTTTGCCTGTGTCCCCTGTCCGGCATCTGACATGGGGGGAGGCAGGGAGTGAGTGATGTGGGGAGACCTAGAGACAAGCTGCCCACTGTCCAGGGAACCTCCTGTCATTGAGACTACGTACCATCCTCCCGAACCATCTATTTTATTTGCAAATGACTGTTTTGTAGCATTCTGTTCTGAGTTGAAGCCTCTCTGGCCTTGTAACGGCATTGCATAACATTTGCAGCAGGTTACATGAATGCTTCTGCTGATTGTGCACTTCCAAAGTTTCAAACCCCATAACAGGTCTGAACATAAGCTGGCAAAGTGGGAAGGCATTTCCTTCACTCTGAAGCATTCTGGAACAGCTTCTTCTCAAAAGAAAATTTTGGGAGCTGTTCAATTTAGAGAGAAAGTAGAGCTTAAACTAATGTCAACTCCGGTCTAATTTTAATTCAGGGATAGCAACAATGCTGCTTGCACTCAGCTGGTAAAGCAAAGCTATATGGAAAGAGAATCACTGTATTTAGCTTTTATCGTGGTAATACCTCAGTTGTTAAGTTGCTACACAAGAATGTTATTAAATACCCTGTTGCATAAAAAGGGGCCATGTCTGTGCTTTTGCAGTCACAGCCGAGGTTGTGTCACACAGCGGAGAACAGGATAGGTGCGCTATTGCTCACTGCTCCCCCTCCTGCCTTCAAAAGGTTACATTATATACTTATATCCAGTGGATGGAAGTGCTACGTCTTCACCTGTTTCTTTCTTCAAGGCAGGTTAGCAGTATTTTCCAGAAGAAATCTGGGCACAGAGAGGACTTTGGGCATGTCAGACCCTGCTGGGAGAGGGCGGGAAGGAAATTAATTTCCCCTTGGACATCTTTATGGGCCAGCCCCAGTGTTAGAGGCAACGAGGATGCTCTGACTGAATTCTAAAGCTTTCAGTTTAATGCTTAATTTTTTTAAAATAATAATACCTACTACTAAGTACACATTCTTTGCAGACTCACAAGAGATTCCCTTGCTACTCACGTTGAATTCCCTGGAGTTACTCGGGAAAATAAACTCTCCTTCCTACTCACTTAGAGGATAGTCATGTTTCTGCCAATGCAGGGGTTGCTGTACCTTAGTTTGTGACTCATAAGAAATTTAAAAAAGGTTTGGAAAATAAACAGTAGGAGTCTTGTTCCAACACTCTTATTTAGCTGAAAATTATCTGAAATTTGAGTTGGTTTATTGCCTTCAGTGATCTAATTCAGGGGAATGAAATCTTTGCCTGTTATTGTGGCAAAATCTGTCTTTGAATTAATATGATGATTAAGAAGAAACTGCAGATTTACAGTGCTCTGTAAGGTGGTGCTTATGCTGTAGCCAGACAGGTGTGCACATGCCTTTGTTAGAAGCTGGAATTGTCTCTGATGCATTGTTCCTGATTTAAAATACCATCATATCTCTGTTTTCTTACAGAATGAAGAGATGTAAGTGTCCCTGCAAATGTCCCGCAAGAAGGAAGATTCTGATCCTGTGTGTTATGGGGTGGCTGATTGTACTGCTGAAACTCCTCCATGTCGAAAGACACTTTTTTCCACCTAAGGGCATTTATTTGGTTGAGCACTTCTTGAGCACTTCTTCTTATGTTAGAAACAGGTATTCCTATCTTAGAAATGACTTCCAGTATGAAATTAATTGTTCATCTATGTACAAACAAGATCCCCGTGAAAATGGCAAGAGTTTAGAGATAAGAAGAAAAGAGAGAATTGATTTAGATGATGAAGATGTTGTAGCAATGATAAGTGATTGCCACGTGTATCATTCACTTAGGAAATGCTACCTAAAACCTGTTTCTCCAGAGGAAGAGAATTTTCCAATAGCCTATTCCTTGGTTGTTCACAAAGATGCAGTAATGGTAGAAAGGCTCATACATTCTCTATACAGTCATCAAAATATTTACTGCATCCATTATGACCAAAAAGCAGTAAAAAGTTTCAAATCTGAACAATCTAGCTAAATGTTTCCCTAGTATTTTCATTGCATCAAAATTGGAGACAGTGGACTATGCACATATTTCAAGGCTGCAAGCAGATTTCAATTGTTTGTCTGATTTGATGGACTCTTCAGTTCCCTGGAAGTATGCTATTAATTTGTGAGGCCAAGATTTCCCTTTGAGATCGAATTTCCAGTTGGTCACTGAACTGAAGAAACTTGGTGGAGGAAACATGCTGGAAACTGTAAAGCCAAGCAGTAGCAAAAGAGAACGATTTACTTATCACTATGAACTTATGAAAGTGCCTTATGAATACATGCAGATGCCTGTGAAAAACAACATTCCCAAGCATCTGCCACCTCATAATATTGAGGTATTTGTAGGCAGTGCCTATTTTGTTTTAAGTCAAGCATTTATTCGATATATTCTTGAAAGCTCTCTTGCAAAAGATTTTTTTGAATGGTCAAGGGATATGTACTCTCCAGATGAACATTTCTGGGTCACTCTGGTACATGTTCCTGGGGTCCCTGGGGAAATTTCAAGGTCGGCCCAGGATAGAACAGACCTACAAAGCAAAACTCGTTTGGTGAAATGGAATTATCTTGAAGACCATTTGTATCCTCCATGCACTGGTACCCACCTTCGCAGTGTCTGCATCTATGGGGCTGCAGAATTAAGATGGCTTATGAATTACGGGCACTGGTTCACCAATAAGTTTGACTCCAAAGTAGACCCTGTCCTGGTAAAATGCTTGGCAGAAAAACTGGCAGAACAACAGAAAGAGTGGGTTTATTTGTTCTCTGATGAATATTTTCTGCATATATATTCTATTTACAGAGGGATCTGGACAGGCTGGATCGATGGGCTGAGGCCAATTGTATGAGATTCAACAAGGCTAAGTGCCGGGTCCTGCACTTGGGTCGCAACAACCCCATGTAACGCTACAGGCTTGGGGAAGAGTGGCTGGAGAGCTGCCTGGCAGGAAAGGACCTGGGGGTGTTGGTTGACAGCCGCCTGAACATGAGCCAGCAGTGTGCCCAGGTGGCCAAGAGGGCCAATGGCATCCTGGCTTGCATCAGGAATAGTGTGGCCAGCAGGACTAGGGAAGTCATCGTCCCCCTGTACTCGGCACTGGTGAGGCTGCGCCTCGAATACTGTGTTCAGTTTTGGGCCCCTCGCTACAAGAAGGACATCGAGGTGCTGGAGCGCGTCCAAAGAAGGGCAACGAAGCTGGTGAAGGGTCTGGAGCACAAGTCTTATGAGGAGCGGCTGAGGGAGCTGGGGTTGTTTAGCCTGGAGAAGAGGAGGCTGAGGGGAGACCTTATCGCTCTCTACAACTATGTGAAAGGAGGTTGTAGGGAGGTGGGGGTCGGTCTCTTCTCCCAAGTCACTAGCGAAAGAATGAGAGGAAACGGCCTCAAGTTGCACCAGAGCAGGTTTAGACTGGATGTTAGGAAAAACTTCTTCACCGAAAGGGTAGTCGGGCACTGGAACAGGCTGCCCAGGGAAGTGGTTGAGTCCCCATCCCTGGAGGTATTTAAAAGACGGGTAGACGTGGTGCTTAGGGACATGGTTTAGTGGTGGACTTGGCAGTGTTAGGTTAATGGTTGGACTCGATGATCTTAAGGGTCTTTTCCAACCTTAATGGTTCTATGATTCTATGAAAGATTCTCCTTGATTTTGTTGTTGCTTGAATATGAAAAACTCAGGTTTTCAGCTGAAACATTTTCCCAGTGAAACATTTTCTCAGTGAAAAATACATCTATTTGCTGTGAGGTTGTAATACGTAGCATGCTATTGAAAGCGAACAGTTACTGTTTACAAAATGTGTTGAAGAACAGAAGTGATAATGAAAGTTATGCAGACAAATCTCAAGGTGCGGTTTGACCAAATCTTAATAACTTGATGGCATATAGAAACTCTTCAGATCCCCTCCAAAATATATTCCTCCTTCTGCTGGCTCCTTTTCTCATCTTTCCCTTCTGGCTTGTCCTATGTGGTGTTCTTTTCTGCATTTGTGGCTGGGTAAATTCTACTCTGCAGCCTGTCTGGGATACCACTTGTCCTGATAAACTGAAGAAGAATGAATTACTAAGGTGTATACTGACTTTGACAGGGGGAAGGAAAACCTCCTTGTCATATTCTTCAAACCTGTGGCCTAAAAGAAGTAAGAAAGCAATATGAACAGGAGCGAAGACTTTGGACTTGGCCACCCACACAGCTCGCACAGAACTGGAGTGTTCAGAATATGTACTGAAATTCTGAGACTTGATGTCACCTTTAGTATTAAAAGTGTAAATGATTCTTGCAAAGCAAGCTAGCAGTAAACGATAAACAAGCGTGGTACCTCTATTAGGAAGTAAGCTGCCTGCAAACACTCTGTAGGTCTGTGTATGTATGTCCTTGTTACCTCTCTGCCATGTATAAACATTTGACTCACTGCTCGGCACATAGATTTTCAATCAGCCCATGTATGTTGCATAATACAACAGTTACCAATGTGATATTTATTTCTGGATGCTGAAAGTTGTTTTTGGTTCAATAATTTATGAAAATGAATCATGCTGTCTCCATCAGCTTTGGGAATGTCTGCAGCATACATCAGCCCAGAAGGTCATTCTGAGGATCCTTTTCTGATTGCTTTATACCAGCTTCCTCCCACAATATTAAAGAAAAAAGCTCTGCTCAGTATATTATGCCAGTTAATATAGACGGGTATAAATAGAGGAATGTGTGTATGTGTGTGTGTGTTTTCACTGTGATCTCACAGATCCTGATTGGGGGATTTCTGTCCTTATTTGACCTGTCTATTGTTTATTTTGTGCTTCTTTCCTTTCTAGCCTACATAATTTTCTTGCAGTGATCAAGAAGCCTGCAAAGCAGTTCTTGTGCTGCTTGTGAGGACAGAGCAGCTGAGCAGCAGACTCTAATAAGGTTGAGCTTGGCTAGAATAAACATGATTTTATGCTTCAGAATCTGGGGCCAGCAGAACTTGGGAGCATGAGGTCTGTTGAGAAATGCAAGTAAGAAAGAGAGGAAATGCATTAAATCCTGCTACAACTGTTCACACTGCACTGGCAGATCCTAGAGACTGTCTTTAGAGAACTACCGAAGTTATGGCCAAAGTAATTTCCTAATGGCGATTTGCTCATTATCTTTCTATAGTAGCTTGCTTTCACCTTACTCATATGCACTTATAAAAGTTATCCGTGGTTCTATAGGCTAGGAGGTACGGGTTGAACAGAAATATAGTGCTCTCCTTCAAATTAGTATAATATCTATCTTATTGAATGGATTTTTTTTACTGTTTAATAAAATGTGTGTTTTGTGTTTGCTGATATCAAGTGGTCTGTCATGCTGCAAAATTAGCTGCTGCAAGCACGCAGAATACAGCCGTGTAGTTCAGGCAGTGACATTGGTTGCTGGCCCAGGAACTGGGGTGAAAACAAATCTTGGAAATATTACTGCGCAAAATGATACAGATAAACAGAGAAGTGAAAAAATATCAGAAAGTTTTAATTCTTGAAAATTGCTGACTTGAGTTTTGTGTATAATGTTGAATTTCATACGAGGGGGAAGCTGTGACACACAGCATTCAGGGCAATTTGTGTAACCAGAAGCTGCAAGCAGTAGAATTTGTAGTAAGAAACTATATATAAAATTCAGTTAGTTTGCTGGCTTCTGTAGTGGCAGTAGAACAAATGCATCATGGAACAGTTTACTGACTTACCAAGCCTAATGTTCAACTTTTCATCTCAGACAGCCCTGATATAAAAAGCTATTAGGAAAACTCCCTGAAAAACAATGATGTGTCATATTTTGTATAGAACCACTTGAGGAAAAGTTACTTACCATGCCTTCCCAAAGCATGTGGTAATGACCTGAAAGAGCTGCTGAAAGATTGTTTTAGGCTCGGCCTTATTGCAAAGAAGACAAATAGTGAAGGTCACTTATGTACTCTGTGTTGTAGTGATGGTTTTATTTTTTGTTGATGGTTTGTGAGAGCTCTGGGAGGAGCTTTGGTACCTAAATCTCATCTAGTCATCTTTTCAGACAGTGACCTTCAAAACAGTGAGTCAGCCAGTGACAGAAGCAATTCAGAAACAGAGCCTTCCTTTTAATAAAATCGCTGCCTTTGCTTTTGTGAGTGGCAGTGCTTCATAAAGGACAAAAAAAAAAGTGGGATTGGACACCCAAGGCACCGCTTCTGAGTGGTGAACATGTGACTTGTGCAAAGCACCCGCATGGTTTGCACAGCGATTCTTAAGGAAGGTTTGTAACTGCAAAGTTTGTGGCAAAGGGGAAAAAAGTTCTTGTTATAGCAGCTTCCCTGCAAGATGGGGAGGGGTAAAGGTGCCCGTGTGTGTCAGTTTTTTTTTTTAAGCAAAATTGAAATTCAGCCATTTGGGCTGTGGTTTCCTTGTACAGTACATGAGATAGCCACTCAAATTGGTCATCAGGGCTGCTTTGTTGAAAACTTTATGGCTCACCTGAAATATCAATGTATATATCCACCATTCGTCCAGCTACTCAGAGCCGTGTTTATGGGTGTTGTCAAATGGAGGAAAAGGGTGGCTGTGCTTGGCCAGGCTGCTCAAATTCAGAGACACTTATTCTGCTAGGCCCTGTGCCTTCGCATACCTCCCTGGTATGAGCTTTGCCTCTGGCGAAGCCAGCCGGCTGTGCAGCATGCATTGGGTGCCCAGTGGCTCTGCAGCTGCGGCTCCGCTCCGCCGCGGGTCTGGCTTGCTGTGGGCTCACCCTGGCCAGGCCAGGCCCTGGGAGAGCTCAGTCTGCTGCCCTGGCAGATCTCCTTGGCTCTGGTGAAGAGCCTCTTCCTTCCTCTGCCTCCATGGACATGAGCCTTTACACTTTTGCTACCTACAGAATTTCAGTGTAACCCACTCGCCTCACAGCACGTTTCCTGTACCACAATAATAATATGCCGCCCCCTAAGCAAAGCACAAAAATTATAAACATAGGGACAAAACTTTAATTCATATAAAGTTTTTGGTTTTCTCCTTTTTCACCACAATTAGAGTATTGAGCTCAACCTCTCTTAATTTTCTGTTCTCTGGGGATTACGTTAGGGCTTACCTCACACTCCCATGTGAAAAAGATACAGGATCCTTCATGAGTGCAAGTGCTAACATGTTTGATTTTCTCACCTGAACAACTGCAGCTCTGCTGCACCTTCTTTAGTAGGAAAGATGAGCACCATCTCACAGGAAAGAGGTGCAACCTACTGAGGTCCCAACTGTTATTGTTGTGGTACTTGGTTATTCCTAGGACACATTTGTTTCAAATACTGATACAATACGAGACTCACAGTCCAGGGTGCAATGGTTTCAGGAAAGAGAGACTTGTGCAGTCTGCCTCAATCAGTGGGAAAATCACTGTGATGGTGGACATTTTGTGTAGGCAAGCCCTGGAAGTTGGGAGCAAAATGTGATTCCATTTGCATTAGCCATTGCACAAACAAACATTAAGCTCCAGCTTTTAATATCCATTTGTTACATACAAAAGGTATTCAGATATTGTGTAGAGCGTTTTCAGGACACTTTTATTTGCAGAGATAACTATTGACCTAAGAAAATCTTCCCATTCTGTGTGATCCAACCCACAGTAATTAGGACTTCTAACAAATGAACCAGAAAGATATGATTAATTTAAGGAAAAATTACATTAAAATGAGAACAGGGTGCTGTAATATGTGCCAACTAGTCATACACATTTATAATGATTAAGAAGATTTATGTCAAACAACATGAGAATTTAATTCCTTACATTTGCAACAACTCCTCTCTTCTTTCCCAACGCAGAAATCTGTTCACTGGTTGAGAATGAATGATACTTCACATTTTTCACAGAGATGGCTCTTAAAAGCAATCTGGTGTCCTGTTGCCACTGATTTTCTGGTAGTGACAGTAAGTGACATGTTGTATGAGGCACCAAATAGAAAAGGTGTGATCACTGGTGTCGTGGTTTAACCCCAGCTGGCAACTAAGCACCACACAGCCGCTTGCTCACTCCCCCCACCCCACTGGGATGGGGGAGAGAATTGGAAGGGTGAAAGTCAGAAAACTCATGGGTTGAGATAAGAACAGTTTAATAATTGAAGTAAAATGAAATAGAATAGTAGTAGTAGTAGTAGTAGTAATAATAATAATATAATAATACAATAATAATATACAAAGCAAGTGATACACTATACAATTGCTCACCACCCGCCGACCGATGCCCAGCCTGTTCCCGAGCAGCGATCGCTGCCCCCCCGGCCAACTTGCCCCAGTTTATATACTGAACGTGACGTCATACAGTATGGAATAGCCCTTTGGCCAATCTGGGCCAGCTGTCCTGGCTTGTGCACCCGGCAGAGCGTGGGAAGCTGAAAAGTCCTTGACTAGTGTAAGCACTACTTAGCAACAACCAAAACATCAGGGTGTTATCAACATTATTCTCATCCTAAATCCAAAACACAGCCCCATACCGACTACCAAGAAGAAAATTAACTCTATCCCAGCTGAAACCAGGACAGCAGCCACCCCTTATTCTATACCATATACATCATGCCCAGGTCTTACACTTTCCAATACATTCCAATTAATCACCACTACCTCTCCTGTCTTTTGATATATACAAACATAGATATAATTTCCTTAGTCTATGGGCTATCCCTCTAACATGTTTGTTGAGTTCATTTAGTCCATGACTTTGGGCTCCATCTGTCATATTCAGTGCACGAGAGATGGTGTGTGGTGTTGTTCCATCACCGCTGCACTTGGCTCGGTTTCCTCAAAGTTCATTGCTCATTAATTTGGGTGATTCTTACTGTATACTGCTGATATGGCACATATATTCAAGTGATGACATCCAGTATTATATAGCAACAAACATTATACAGTTCAGTTCATCGGCTATTTTCACCCAAAATCAAATGCCCTTGAGGTACACATCGGACTTCCCCATCCTCCTGCATCACCCACCAAGTGCACCCAGGTCCTTGAGCAAAAGCAATCCCACGAATGGGTTTACCTCTGCCCGAGGCAGGAGTAACCCAGACTGTCTACCCCAGCATATTTTTTAGGTGCACTACAGGGACTTTATCCCCCTCTACAGTACGTAAAAGTTCTGACTGGGCAGGGCCAGCTCGATTGGCAGATCCCCTACCACTGACTAACCAGGTGGCCTTTGCTAAACGTGTATCCCAATGTCTGAATGTCCCACCACCCATTGCTCTCAGCGTAGTCTTTAACAGCCCATTGTATCGTTCGATTTTCCCGGAGGCTGGTGCGTGATACGGGATGTGATATACCCGCTCAGTGCCATGCCCTTTGGCCCAGGTGTCTATGAGGCTGTTTTGGAAATGAGTCCCATTATCTGACTCAATTCTTTCTGGGGTGCCATGTCGCCATAGGACTTGCTTTTCAAGGCCCAGGATAGTGTTCCGGGCGGTGGCATGGGGCACGGGATACGTTTCCAGCCATCCGGTGGTTGCTTCCACCATTGTAAGCACATGGCACTTGCTTTTGGCGGGTTTGTGGGAGTCTGATATAATCAATCTGCCAGGCCTCCCCATATTGATATTTCAACCATCGTCCTCCATACCAGAGAGGCTTGAACTGCTTGGCTTGCTTGATTGTGGCGCATGTGTCACATTCATGGATAACCTGTGCAATAGTGTCCATGGTCAAGTCCACCCCTCGATCACGAGCCCATCTATATGTTGCATCTCTTCCTCGATGGCCTCAGGTGTCATGGGCCCACTGAGCTAGAAATAATTCACCCTTCTGTTGCCAGTCCAGGTCCAGCTGAGCCACTTGAATCTTAGCAGCCTGATCCACCTGCTGGTTGTTTTGATGTTCTTCAGTGGCCCGACTCTTGGGTACGTGAGCATCTCCGTGACGTACTTTTACAACCAGGTTCTCTGCCCGGGCAGCAATATCTGGCCACAATGCGGCAGCCCAGATGGATTTGCCTCTGTGCTGCCAGTTGCTCTGCTTCCATTGCCGTAACCACCCCCACAGAGCATTTGCCACCATCCATGAATCAGTATAGAGATAGAGCATTGGCCACTTTTCTCATTCAGCAATATCCAAAGCCAGCTGGATGGCTTTCACCTCTGCAAACTGACTCGATTCACCTGCTCCTTCAGCAGTTTCTGCAACTTGTCGTACAGGATTCCATACAGCAGCCTTCCACCTCCGATGCTTCCCCACAAGACGACAGGACCCATCCGTGAACAGGGCATATTGCTTCTCATTTTCTGGCAGTTTATTATACAGTGGGGCCCCCTCAGCACGCGTCACCTCCTCCTCTGGCGATATTCCAAAATCTTTGCCTTCTGGCCAGTCCATGATCACTTCCAGGATTCCTGGGCGACTGGGGTTTCCTATTCGAGCCCGTTGTGTGATGAGTGCGACCCACTTACTCCATGTAGCATCAGTTGCATGATGTGTAGAGGGGATGCTCCCTTTGAAGATCCAGCCCAGCACCGGCAGTCGGGGTGCCAGGAGGAGCTGTGCTTCAGCACCAATCACTTCCGAAGCGGCTCGAACCTCTTCGTACGCTGCCAATATCTCTTTTTTCAGTTGGAGTATAGCCAGCCTCAGATCCTCTGTATCCCCGACTCCAAAACCTTAAGGGTTGACCTCGAGTCTCCCCTGGTGCTTTCTGCCAGAGGCTCCAGGTGGAGCCATTGTCCCTGGCTGCGGTGTAGGGCACATTTTTTTACATCTTGTCCTGCCCGGACTGGCCCAAGAGCTACTGCATGGACTATCTCCCGTTTAACTTGTTCAAAGGCTTGTCGTTGCTCAGGGCCCCATTTGAAATCGTTTTTCTTCTGAGTCACTTGATAGAGAGGGCTTACGATGAGACTGTAATTTGGAATATGCATTCTCCAAAACCCCACAATGCTCAAGAAAGCCTGTGTTTCCTTTTTGCTGGTTGGTGGAGACATGGCTGTGATTTTGTTGATTACATCCATTGGGATCTGATGACGCCCATCTTGCCATTTTATTCCTAAAAACTGGACGTCCTGTTCCAGGCCATCGAATCCACACAGTCCAGTACACCCGGTTGTCCCTTTCCTCCACCTGGCTGGAGGCAGGGCCCCTCTAGTCCTGGTCATAGCATTCGTTATTCACTTCTTGTAAATGCGAATCAAAAATCCCTTTATTAGGATCGGAAGCAAAATCAGCCCTTCTACTCTGTCTGGGGAACTGCTCAATGGAAACTGGAGAAGCAATTTTCCTGGGAGAACCCCCTTTTGTAATTGTTTTTCCTTGCAACTCACATTATACTCGTGCCTCTAGGGTCGAGGTAGATTTTCCATCCCACTTCCTCATGTCCTCTCCGTGGTCACGCAGATAAAACCACAGGGTGGCCCGTGGTGTGTATCCACTATATCTTCTCTCTTGAAGAGAGGGATGCTTACTCCTAATGGCTGAGATACTGGTCCGTACAGGTGAGGAGTAGGACATGTCCTCTTTGAATCGCTGGAACTCCCGGGATAATTTCTCAGCTAGCATGTCAGGCAGTTTCTCCACAGCCGAGATGCAGGCCCATAGGGAGGAAGAGAGACTTTCCTCATATTGTTGGAGTTGGCCAGCCAATTCATCCACCGTTGGTCCCTCTTCATCTTTCCAGGTCATTATTGCCAAAGAGTTTGCATACGATGATGGTGTGCTCCATACAAACTTCCGCCATGTGGGTCGTGTGCACTGGACTTCATCTGGATCTTTGGGTAACTGTTCGTTGTCCAGGTCATTATAAATCACCTCCAGCACAGCTAATTCCCTCAGGTACTGGATACCTCTCTCCATGGTGGTCCACTTGCCTGGGTGACATAGAACATCTTCCTTGAAGGGATACCTTTCCTTCACACCTGACAGGAGTCGCCTCCAGAGGCTTAGGCTTTTGTCCCTTTTCCAATCACTTTGTCAATGCCCTCTTCCCTAGAAAGGGATCCCAGCTGCTTGGCTTCCCTGCCCTCTAATTCCAGGCTACTGGCCCCATTATCCCAGCATTGGAGCAGCCAGGTGATGATGTGCTCGCCTGGACGATGACTAAAATCTTTTTGCATATCTCACAGCTCACTCAGGGACAGGGATCGGGTGGTTACCATCTCATTTGTGGGTTCTGCCTCTTCCTCCTCCTGTTCTTGTGACGGCTCTGGTTCATCATCAGCCCTTAATAAACGAGTTGATTTTCTCATGTATTTTTTCTTCTGTGTAGGAGTGACTGATACTGGTACGGGTTGGTTCTCTGGCATAGCCACAGCGTCTGTTACCTGGACTGGCATAGCCACAGAGCCTGTTACTGGGACTGGCATAGCCGCAGTGCCTGTCGCTGGGGCTGGCATAGCTGCAGCGCCTGTCGCCTGGGCTGGTATAACCACAGCACCTGTCACAGGGGCTGGCGTAGCCGCAGTGCCTGTCATTTTGTCCTCAGATCCAGAGACCTTCTCTTCCCCTTGAGGGTTCTGAATAGTGTTGAATAGGGCTCGGTAGGCATGGGCCAGGCCTCAGCACATTGCAGTGATTTGTGTCTCCCTGGAATTGTCAGGGTGACAGCATACTTTTTCCAAATGTTCTATTAATTTTTCAGGATTCTGCACTTGTTCAGGGGTGAAGTTCCAAAATATTGGAGGGGCCAAGCATCCTAGACATTTGCCCATACTCTCCCACACACCCTGCCACTCATAACTATCCAGCCTTGGGGCAGATCTCTGGATGATATTCTTAAACTGCTTATTAACCCTAGACAAAACCAAAACAATATTCCCAAGAACTATCGATAGATATATCTTAACTACCCAAGGATGTTCAAGATACAGAAAAGTTGTTGCAATGAGGGAGGAAACATCATAGAAGAAGACAGCGAAGGTGCCATTCTGTATTTCCTCCATAAAAAACCTCTCAGAGGAAGAGGTATAATTGCTAATTGTCTCCATGAGGTGGTACCCAAAGTACAGTAATGGCTTCACTACAGAACCCAAATACCAGATAGCGCTCAAGGTCAGTGTTTTAATAATAAGGCTCCAAAGCAAAACATCACTAATCACTGCAGAGCACAGCAAACTGCAAAAACCAACGCCAATCTTTAACACATACTGCAAAAACAGGAGCATGGTGCAGATGAAATAGACTAATACCGAGAACAGATGAATCGAAATTATGACTGGCAATTGTTAACAGATACAAATTCCTTAGTACACTCTGGTTAATCTGTTATTATCTCAAACCCTTCATGCCCCACGTTGGGTGCCAAAAAGGACTGTTGTGGTTTAACCCCAGCCAGCAACTAAGCACCACACAGCTGCTCGCTCACTCCCCCCTCCTCAGTGGGATGGGGGAGAGAATTGGAAGGGTGAAAGTGAGAAAACTCATGGGGTGAGATAAGAACAGTTTAATAATTGAAGTAAAATGAAATAGAATAGTAGTAGTAATAATAATAATATAATAATACAATAATAATATACAAAGCAAGTGATACACAATACAATTGCTCACCACCTGCCGACCAATGTCCAGCATGTCCCCGAGCAGCGATCGCTGCCCCCCGGCCAACTCTCCCCAGTTTATATACTGAGCATGATGTCATGTGGCATGGAATAGCCCTTTGGCCAATCTGGGTCAGCTGTCCTGGCTGTGCGCCCTCCCAGCTTCTTGTGCACTGGACAGAGCATGGGAAGCTGAAAAGTCCTTGACTGGTGTAAGCACTACTTAGCAACATGCAACTCAGATCATGGGTTACAACAATTTAAAGGTATTTATTTCCATTACAATCTCCACCCCTGGCCCCTTTGGGCCACGATTAACACTGCAAGGAACTCCTCCCCTTGCTCCTAGCCTGGCTAGCAACAAGGGGTTCCTGCTATAGTAATTCCCATAACATGCAACTCAAATCCCGGGTTACAACAATTTAAAGGTATTTCCATTACAGTCTCCACCCCTGGCCCCTTTGGACCAGACCATTGGGTTTAACACTGCAATGGACTCCTCCCCTTGCCCCTGCTCTGGCTTGGACTTATCCACAGACTGCAGTCCCTTAGGGGATTACCTGCTCCAAGTGGAGCCTTATCCATGAGCCACAGTCTTTCCAGGGGTATTCCTGCTGCAGCATGGATTTATCCACAGCCACAGTCACTTAGAGGTGCACCTGTTCCAGCATGGCCTTCTCCATGGGCCACAATGCTTTCAGAGATATACATGCTCCAGCGTGGCCTTGCCCGCAGCCACAGTCTCTTCAGAAGTAAACTTGCTCCAGCATGGCCTTACCCGTGGCCACACGCTTTGAGGTGCTCCAGCATGACCTCATGCACAGCCACAGATGCTCCAAGGTGTACCTTCTCCAGCATGGTCTTATCCTTGGGCCACAATCCCTTCAAGAGGTATACATGCTGCGGCACAGACATTACCATGGCCACAGACGCTTCGAGACATAGCTGCTCTGGCATGGGCTTATTCACGTCCACAGACGCTTCGGGGTGTCCTGCTCCCACATGGACTCATCCACAGGCCACAGTCCCTTCGACTCGAGTTCACACTGGAGTTCCAGCCTGTCCAGTACAGCAGCACAGAAACAGCAGCGATGCCCTGGCCCTCTGCCAGCCCAGGCACATGGCAATTGCTGTTATCAAAATGTTCCCAGGCACAGCAGAGTAAGATGATAAGCAGTTCAGCAGTACAGCAAGCAGCAAAAGCAAAAAGCAGCCACTAACGAGCACTAGACTCTAACATACAGTAAGGCAAGCAAGCCCCATGGCAAGCACAGAAGCCTGCCGATTAATACCTAAACAGCACTAACAGCTATAAATTCAATCTAGCACATTCCAATCAAATCTGTCGTTATCTCGAACCCTTCGAGCCCCACGTTGGGTGCCAAAAAGGACTGTCGTGGTTTAACCCCAGCCAGCAACTAAGCACCACACAGCTGCTCACTCACTCCCCCCCAGTGGGAGAGAGGAGAGAATTGGAAGAGTAAAAGGGAAAAAACTCATGGGTTGAGATAAAGACAGTTTAATAGGTACAGCAAAAGCCGCGCACGCAAGCAAAGCAAAGCAAGGAATTCATTCGCTACTTCCCATGGGCAGGCAGGTGTTCAACCATCCCCAGGAAAGCAGGGCTCCATCATGCGTAACGGTTACTTGGGAAGACAAACGCCGTTGTGCCGAACGTCCCCCCCTTCCTTCTTCTTTCCCCAGCTTATATACTGAGCATGATGTCATATGGTATGGAATAGCCCTTTGGCCAGTCTGGGTCAGCTGTCCTGGCTGTGCCCCCTCCCAGCTTCTTGTGCACCTGGCAGAGCATGGGAAGCTGAAAAGTCCTTGACTAGTATAAACACTACTCAGCAGGAACCAAAACATCAGTGTGTTATCAACATTATTCTCATCCTAAATCCAAAACACAGCACTACTATACCATCTGCTAGGAAGAAAACTAACTCTATCCCAGCTGAAACCAGGACATATTAGACGTTTTAACTCTGTGTCTCATGCTTGGTGAGGATTTACCTGCCATTTCCCGATTTCCAGGAACTCACCACCCAAAGCAGTGAAGTGGCAAATTGCTATTAGAAGTGAGGTGTCTGTGTTCAGAATCACAAATACATGGTCTTGCACGTGAGGACGTATGTTGTTCCACACCCATGACATCCACAGCAAAACTTCTGACTTCAGTGAGAACAGGATGCATTCAGTATCTTACATCCTCAGTGCATCTTTGGCTTGCTCATGCCATAACACGTACATAATGGAACAAAAAGCATGATGTGATGTCTAGGATATATTTAAGTATCTTGGACTATGACAAGCAAAGATGGGCAGGCTGAATACAAGTCCCATCCGAGAAGTTATATCACAATACTCCTCACACAGTCATTATCACTTATGAAACAGCAGTCAGTCACACCAGAAGTCATCACTTACATACTCACCTAGAAGTGATGTTTCAAAGAATATAAAAAGGAATGCTTGGATGGGAAGACACAAAATAGTTTTAAGGACAACACCTTGAGGAAAAACTGATCTTAAAAATATGTCTGGGAATTTTTTGATAAAATAAACTGGCAGAAATTGCGCTGAAAGGTTATCATTAATACTGAGTCTACAGTGACAAGACAGGCATGAGTCCATCCTGGTTTCATTTGCTGGAAAAAGCTTTTTCATCCTGAAATGTCCATATTTTGTATGTAAGTACAGGAAAATTTCTTGGCAAAGTCTGAAGTTAATGTAACATCCTGTTCTGAGAGATCATAGTTGGAGAAAAGACATTCCTTTTTTACTTTGGAAATGCTCCTCTCAGCATTCTCACTGCAATATTCTAACTTATTTACTAAAAATTCTCAACTCAAATTTGAAAACGTAATAAAGATATGACCAAATAAATCTATCGAAATAACTTTTTTCAGCAGTTGATGGTTTTCTTTACTTTGGGTCAAATTCATGTTTTACATATTGGATTAAGATTTTGTAAATTAAATATCAACATTCTACCGTAAATACAACTTCACCTGAGTGAATAATTAAAATATCTAATCTCTACTTTTCCGTAATTTTAGATAACAGTCAACAGTTAGCAGAAGCACAGTAATTTATACATCCCAAAGCTGTTCTCCTCAGTTCTGACATCAGTGTTCGATATCAAAGTTTCTCTATCCATATACAATCATTTTTCCCCCAGTAGGGATGGATCAGCATTTGAACATTTAGTCCTTCTTTCTTACTCCATATTCTGACACAGATGACTAACATCCTTCCCATTTAATTTTTCTTCCTCAATTCTTTTTCCCTTTTCTCTCTCTCTTTGCTTACTACTATTTTAAATCTTTTAATACCCACTTTGATGTTTCCTTTCTCGCTTTTGCCCTCTGTTAACTCTCATCCTCTTACAAAAGACCGACAGCTTACAGGCTGTTAGCAGTGGAGAACGGCTCTCATACTGCTATCCAAAACTCAGCTGAGTGCCTTGGGTACAGAAGAAAGCTTAGACAGGTGTTGTAGAAGTCACTTTTTAGCTCAAATAAGGATCCAAAGACCTGCTGAAGCCTTAGACTGCAAGCTGTGAACTTTCACCTAGATACGCTGACCGTATGCTGAACTCTTACCTAGCTACATGAAGGAAGGCCCTGAAACCGGTGCAAACCAGGAAGATAAGGTAGCCGAAACCATCGGCAGAAGCTGCAACTATCCAAGATAAGAAAAGGAATGTCCTGCCTGGAGACAGGGAAAGGATCCAATAAGGAACAAGACGACCCCAGACCCAAATATTACTATTGGACCAAACCGTCGCATGAGGGGAGGGGAATTTAAACTGTAAGGGTATAATTGCCCAGGGATTTCTTTGTTCGGGGTCCCTCTCCAGAGGCACCCAGCTCGAGCTGCTCTTCATTGCTGTACCACTCAATAAATTCGCCTGGCATACGTCATGTCGGAGACTCTGCTTCAGGGAAACCTAGGGTCAAGCCAGAGGGGAGAGAAAGCGCCTGAGGGTGAATGTGTGTGTGAGCGAGGAGTCGAAAAGGGGCACCCGTCAGCTCAGTGGAGCTGCCCGCTGTGAAGGGACTCCAGTCCTAGCAGTCAAAGTCTCGGGTGGTGTGTGTGCGACTCCCTGAATGGTGTGTGAATGCTCGGGCAGCTGCTGCTCCTTTAACACAGGTAAGACGCACACAGGCAAGACGCACACAGGCAGCATCTTTCTCTGCTTTACTACTTTTGCTGCCCTGTTAGTTGCTCTCAGTTTTTTGCCACCTTCATGAACTACAAGATAAAGTATCAATAGGTATCAATATCAGAATGAGCTTTTTTTTCTATAAATCTGGGGAAAACACATCTTCTCTTGGTACTTTTTCCATCCTGCTTACCAATAGCTTCTCTTTGTTAGCATCTGTTTTAGCCTTATAGTTTTGAAACCATTCTAAATGTGTTTCAACTTGTGTTTCCATTTTGTTACAGCTTTACAAGACCTTGTCTCTGTGGCAGATAAGAACCTGAAAATGGTATTTTATTTAAGGAGAATTCCCATTAGTGGCACAAGTATATAAATGTCAGACCAGAATCTCCAGTTGCATAAAGGTTAGTCACCAAAGATTTCCACTTCTGTGCAGAGTCACCATTTTCTGATCATTAAAATAGCCCCTGAAAGATCAGTTTTTAAAAATGGCTATCCTACCAGTATCTTCCTTATTTTTTTCCAAATAAGAAAGTGCTGAAACTATCCAGAGATAGTTAAGCATTTTATAACTATTTTACTGGTGTAAATTATTTGTAAAAGGAATTTAAATGCTCTTGCAGTTTAAGCAACATATTTGAGTCAAGTTACAGGCATCAATAAATCCAGTTTCAATACTTCTGTAATACAGGTAAAGATTATTATCATATCTGAGGGAAAGCCGAACTGATTTGCGATATCTGTGGCAAAGTCACAGGAGATGTTATTCTTCTGACTCAAATGGATCTGGTTCAGTGCAGCTAGTCTAGACATGGGCTACAGATGCATAAGCAAAGAGAAGATCTAAGAACAACACATTTAAAGGCAACAGCATTTGATCTAGAATGCCACAAGAAGTATTTAGAACAAAAAACTGTCTTAAGAGCTTTCAAGTTTCTTGGGCCTTATCCACACTCCTCTCAAGAACTTAGAAACAGAGAAGACCAGCCACAATCCAGGAGTCCCAACAGGCATTGGCCCTTCAGACCAAGTAAGGTCTTGGAAATGACAGCCAGCACCTCGCATAAACAATATTTTTGGATCCTCTGACTCTTAAAAGGCTGCTACTGAATTGAACCACATGAATTCTGCCCATGCTAGTGGTAATTTTGAAAATAACTTTTCTTTCAGCTGATCAAGACCTGGTATCTTGGAAAAAGAGATGTCTGTGGACAGATCATCACTGTAAGACTAGATCTTTCTCTGACAAAATATGATGCTTCCCTGGTAACTTTTTTTAATTTTCTTTTCCTCAAAATGCCTTTGCTTTTCTCCAGGTCTCTCCACAGTTCTTGATTCACTTCATGTGATGCAGATCTTCATTCTTTTTTCCTCCTGTGAATGCTGGAGTCCAAGGTCTCTGCCTTTACAAACCAATTGGTAAGGAGTGATCTTTTTCTAACAAGCAATCAGATACGCCATGCCAGTCAGACACCTGAAGGCCAAGCAGGGATTTTGGCTAATTGCATTGTGAACCTCTGTGTCCACTCCCATCCCCAAAAACTAATTTATAAAGTGATCCTAAATTACACATGCTATGTTTTTTACATTAGTAGTTACTACCCTTTGAAAAAAAATTGAAGGTTATTTATAACATCTTATGAAATAAATAAATCATTTCAGTTTGGAAGCTACCTAGTGGACTATAATGACCAGATACTTTCTAGCACAGATAAATTGTGCCAGGAGGACTCAGAGCATCTTCTGTTAGTCACTCAGCCTATAGTTCTTTCCTTCACATATCAGACATGACTCACCATGGATGATCTGTAGGTTCAGTTCATCATTTGCCTATAACTAGAATTCATATAGCAATAACTTGGAATTTAATTCATACTTTCAAAAATCATTATTCTATTCTGTTGCTTCTAGATAAAATGCTAGATTTGAGAAAGTAAAGTTTCTTCCTCTACTCAATAAAGAATAGTATTCCTCAGAACTTCATTCTTTCTTTTTGTCCTCCAGTGAGATTGACAAAAGCAATGTCATAAAGCAGAAAAAAAGATTAGGTATCTAGAATCATTCTTCTTTGAAAGTATTTCATAACAGTGGCCTTTCTTGTTACACTCTATATCTGCATGGAAAAAGGACTTGCAGGCATGATTAAAGATCAAGAATTCATGCCTTTTATTCTAAAGCATCAGTTTCAAGGTTTATGCTGAAATCTCTAATTATTTTTATGTTTCATGTAGCAGGAAGTATTGTTCCCACAACACGGACCTGAAGATGTTATACTTTTTTGAGAGATACAGTTCATAGAGTAAATCGTTCTGTTTCTAAATGTCTGAAAAATGTACAATATTAATACTGTATAGTTTTCTTGCAAGCAATGCCTAGAAAAGTGATATAAATACAACATGTTATTCCCCATTAAAACTTTTTCCTACATCATAATCTTATACAGTAACTGTTTTTTTCTCTTCTCTCAGATACATTGGGTATATGCCTGTTAGCCAGTAACAAATACTTTATATGATATGATACATTCTGAAATATTTTTCTTCAGGGTCCTTGGATTATTGTATTAAGATATTATAAGCTTTTATTTAGCAATGTGGGGAACTCAAAACCTCCAATCTATTACAAAAATCCATCAATGTTACAATAACCTATCAATCAGGGAAATGAGAGAACAATTTAAATCTCAGTGGCTCTTACCTTCTTACCTGATTTTTCCTGAAAGGTGAGAGAGGTATGATTGACATATACATGCAAATACCAATCTGTAAATGTATACAGCCTCCCATAAAAGAATCTATATTCAAGACTGAATTTATAAAGAAATAAAATATAGTAAAATAAGTACTTTTAAAATAAAACATAATGGCCGATTCAATTTTTCGCACACAAATATTTTTATACAGCTGTCCAGATGACCTTTCAGTTTCTGGATTAAGTCAATCACTCTATTTAAATATCAAATTACTGAGCTCAACAACAACAAAAAATGCATTTGCTAGTATCCTTTATTAAAAGGCACTAAGATGGCTTTAAAAGGATTCACAGGAGACTTTCTTGGTATGACTAGCAGGGTGCAGGTTCCCATCATGCATTTCTTTCTTTTTAAACTTCTTATTTTGAGTTATTATTGTACACTTGATTATACAATGATTCACTTGTATACTCATGTGGAAGGAAAATACACGGTTCTCTAAAATTATTTCTAACCATTTTAGAAAACCTGAATTTAATGTGCCAAGATAGTGGATAAGAAGCAGTTCCAGGGCCAACCTTGGGTAATTAGAAAAAGAACACTAAAATTCTTGCAGTTTATAGCACACTGAGATGCAGATTGGAAGAAGCAGAAGACAAAGTATAAATCAAGTTTCAGCTCAGGTTAGAACAGCTATTTGATAGAAAAACCAATAGCTCATGTTTTTCATGCACTGGCAAAATCTACAGGAGCTGTGACTCATTCGGTGGGTTTTATGTGCCGCTTCAGAACAACTTCTAGAGCCTTCTCCTAGGCTATTATCGTGTGGTGATTTAAAGATTGAATTTTGTTTTGAAGCTTTGTCCCAACTTTGTTAAATGTCACTCCTGAAAAAAAAAATAGAAGTGTGATATCATCTGAATGCTCACCAAGGTAAGATCATCAGGTAGTTTCATAAATACTTTCATTTGACACTACCAGAGTGTGGTGTCAAAAAAGTCTGTCTTCTCTCTGTTTCAAGCAATGCAGTAGCTGAAGCCACTACCTCCTGAAGTTTGCTGTTTATCATATTGACTTTCATTTATTGCTTTCATAAGTAAGACAGAAAAAGACAGATGTGTTCTAGGTAGATTATCTACAACAGTTCTGTGTCTTAGTCTTCTCTCAGTCTCCACAGGACCACTAAAGCAGATGAAAACATTATAGTGCAGCTGATGAATTAAGATGGGTCAGTTATCAAAGGATATTTTTTACAACTTGTTTCACAAAGTAAAAAGGCCAGAAAGCCAGTGTTTAAAGTTCTTGACTAGGAGTCAGTTTACTTACTTTTAGCCAGTTTTCCTAAGGAAACAAGGTTTCTGTACACAACAAAAAGAGGCAACGGTCACAAGTTTTAACAAGCAAGATTCCAACTAGATATATGGGGGGAAAAAAATTCACCATGAGCATGGTTAAGCACAGGAACAGGTTGTACAGAGATATTGTGGAATGTCCATCCTTGAAGATATTCAGAATTTGACTGGACTGGTTGTCCCCTGCAACCTTATCTAACTTGGAAGTTAGTCCTACTTTGAACAGGAGGTTGGACTAGAGACCTCCAGAGGTCCCACCTAACCTACATTAGTCTATGGTTCAGTGCGATCACTGTCACCTAGTTATTTTTGAAGTGATATGCCAGTTTCAGAAAAACCTGACTGACAGATAAGAAATACAGACATTAAATTCTTAGGATTGGCTTCCATGACATGTAGTCCTTGAGAGCTTCTTTTTTTCTTTCTTTTTTGGCCTCCTAAAAAGTGAATTTTGTTTGGTTCTTGCTAGCTAATTAGCTCAGCTCCAAGTTAGACATGCAACATTCTACCTTTTACCTTGCTGATGGTCAAATACGAGCAGGGAGAGGATTTTGGAAAGGAAGAGTGTGTAGATGGAGGAAGCCTATACTTCAGTCATGGTATGCAAAGTTACTGGAAAATATAGCTTTGTAAATTCTGCTGACTATTGCAACTATTTGCTTCTTTTTAAAGTGTATAACTACCTAAAGCAAATATCTGGAACTTAAAAGTACTGGAAAATACTTTTAAATGTTTCATCTGCAAGCCATAAAGAAGAGAAAACAGTATAATAGCTGCACCTTGAGATACTTCTGAGATGGAAAAATATTATGGATAGAAGTATTTGTCTACAATCTTACTTTGCTTCCAAAGTACAAAATAGCAAGAATATATAGTTCATCTCCCTGTCTTTTACAGTCACATAAATGGAGACATTGTACAGTTAATGAATAGTCTGCTATAGGTAAAAAGGAACACAGATTTAGTAGATGCTTTTTTTTGGGGGAGCATTGGGGCTTTGGGGGGAGGGTGTTGGGTTTTGGGGTTTTTTTTGGGGGGGTGGAATTTTTTTGCACTTCCAAGTACTTCTCTTCCACATTATTATTGATGGTCATGATGGGCCACTACTTCAATAACACCCAACCCAAAAAATTCAGATATACAGAGTCAAGCTCCTTTAAATCATGACATTTTGTTAAAAAAATAAAAAAATAAAATTAAAGTTGGGGTTCTCAGTTTACATTCTGATTTTTTAATCACTAAACGACATTTATCATCTTTTCAAGCTTTCCTCCAAAAACACTAAGATAAGAATATTAGAGTTTTCCAGTGAAAGTAATTTCCGACATAATTGTCTGAGCCTGAGCAGAATCTAGGGCTCTGAATTGGAGCTCTATGCAGCACAAAAAATATTGCAAGCTTTCAAGAACAGGTAACATTTCTTTGCATTATAATTACATAAAGATTTAAATATATTGCAGGAAAACTACACTATAATGGGCCAGATTTGTTGTTTGGACTAATACCGAAGTAATATCTTCAACCAGTTCAAAGACGCAAAAGAGATCCCTCTTCTGAGGAGTTTGCAATTTAAAGTCTAGTGGAAGATTCTTGCAAATATGCACATGCGATGTTTACTAGTAGCCTAATGTTACACCTATGTAGGAGGTATTGAAATACTTAATAGCTTTGGTTTCATTCTACTGGAGCAATTCATCTGGATTTAAATATTCTCCTGCCAAGTCAGCAGTTTCAGAATCACAACTTTGTACTGGTGCACAAGAACAAGAAGGTAAGATTGACTAGCAAGAAAACTGAAAATAATTACTCTTCTATCATTTTCCAGGACTAGCAAAGCCCCAAAACTAAACTAGTTAAAAGCCAATTTATACAGCTGAGCTTTACATTCAGAATTTATTTAGCATGAAGTAAAGAAGCAATGGCATTATGTATCTGACTGGTTCTTAGGAAACAAATGTAAAGGGCAAACAATACAGAGAATCGATCTTTGGGCTATGGGCGTTCTCATGGCACTTCCAAAGCTTCATTTAAGAGATTCAATGAAATGCTCACCCTGAGACACTTGTTTTTAAAGGAATTTCCTTCCTAAGTAGGAGTTTGATTTTCATAGTTTGCTTTCAAAAATATTTTTGGTCAGACTATGAAACCTGAAAAGGTTCTCAGAACTGGATGCAAAAGGTTTGGGTTCCATAACCTAGAGATGTGGAAACATTTATGTAAATTTCCAAGTTATTCATTTTTGTTGTATTATGAATCTTTAATTTTGCATAATCCCCACATGTTTGTTAGAGGTTACCTTTGTCTACAAAATGACTCTACTCTCCTGCTCTAACAGTTTCCGGACAGGATTGAGCACTCAGATAACAGGGTGGCAAGGCCCATTGTCCTGGTTTTGGCTGGGATAGAGTTAATTTTCTTCCTGGCAGCTGGTATAGTGCTGTGTTTTGGATTTAGGATGAGAATAATGTTAATAACACCCTGACGTTTTAGTTGTTGCTGAGCAGTGCTTACACTAAGTCAAGGACTTTTCAGCTTCTCATACTGCCCTGCCAGCGAGGAGTCTGGGGGTGCACAAGAAGTTTGAAGGGGACACAGCCAAGACAGCTGACCCAAATTGGCCAAAGGGATATTCCATACCATATGACGTCATGCTGAACAAAAAACTGGGGGGAGTCGGCTGGGGGGCACGGCTGCTGCTCGGGAACTGGGTATCGGTCAGCGGGTGGTGAGCAATTGCATTGTGCCTCACTTGATTTGTATATTCTGTTATCATTATTATTATTTTCCCTTCCTTTTCTGTCCTATTAAATTGTCTTTATCTCAACCCACAAGTTTTACCTTTTTTTCCCGATTCTCTCCCCCATCCTACTGGGGGGGGGGGGGGCGAGCGAACAGCTGTGTGGTGTTTAGCTGCCTGCCGGATTAAACCACTACAGTCCTTTTTGGCGCCCAATATGGGGCTCGAAGGGTTGAGACAATGACAGATCTGACCAGAGCGTGTTAAAACAAATGTTATAAGCATTCGTTATTAGGTTAATAGTTGCCAGTCACAATGTTGATTTATTTGCTCTCATAGTTGTTGTGCTTGTTCTGAGAGTTGTGTTATGTAACACCTTACTTGCTGCATATGTTTCCTGTTGTGCTGTTTATCACCTCTGGGGGCTGGATTAAAGTTATCATTTTGCTGTATTGTGTAACACTGGTTTATGATATGATAAAATTACTGGTCATGAGACTAATCTGGTATTTGTACTCAGCATTGCCGTCATCTCCATACTTCAGGAGCCATCTCTCAGAAACTATTAATAATTATGCTCTTTACCTTTTTTCCTCGGAGAGCCAATTTTTGGGGGAGACAAGGGGGAACACTTTTCCTGCTCCTTCACCTTCCCCTTCTCCTCCAGGCTAGTTACAACAGGTCTTGAGAATTTTGAATATCCTTGGGATGTTCAAACTGGTATGTTCCTATTGCTATGTCTCCTGAATGTGTTTCAGGTCTTGTTTAAGGTTAAACAACTACTTAAGAATACCACCCAGAGATCTGCCCCAAGGCTGGATAGTTATGAGTGGCAGGGTGTATGGGAGAGCATGGGCAAATGCCTAGGACAGTGGGCACCTCCAATGTTTTGGAACTTCACCCCTGAACAAGTGCAGAATCCTGAAAAACTAGTAAAAAGTATTTGGAAAAAGTATGCTGTCACCCTGGCAACTCCAGAAAGACACAGATCACTGCAACGCGCTGGGGCCTGGCCCATGCCTACTGAGCCCTATTCAAACCTATTCAGTACCCTCAAGGGGAAGAGAAGGTCTCTGGATCTGACGACAAAACAACAGGCACTGCAGCTACTCCAACCCCGGCGGCAGGCACTGCAGCTACTCCAACCCTGGCGGCAGGCACTGCAGCTGAACCAGAGAACCAACCTGTGCCGGTATCAGTTACCCCTACACACAAGAACAAATCTTGGAAGCGGAAGTCAGCTTGTTTAGTAAGGGAAGAAACTCCTACTAAGAAGGGGAAGGAGGAAGAAGTGGACGAGGCAGGATACTCCGAAGCAGGGCCATCATGAGAAGAGGCAGAGGAAGAGACAGAATTCATAAACGAGGCAGTAACTACCCGATCCCTATCCCTGAGTGAGCTGTGAGATATGCAAAAAGATTTTAGTCATCGTCCAGGCAAGCACATCATCACCTGGCTGCTCCAATGCTGGGATAATGGGGCCAGTAGCCTGGAATTAGAGGGCAGGGAAGCCAAGCAGCTGGGATCCCTTTCTAGGGAAGAGGGCATTGACAAAGCGATTGGAAAAGGGGCACAAGCCCTCAGCCTCTGGAGGCGACTCCTGTCAGGTGTGAAGGAAAGGTATCCCTTAAAGGAAGATGTTATATGTCACTGTTGTGGTTTAACCCCAGCCAGCAACTAAGCTGAGTTCATTTAGTCCATGACTTTGGGCTCCATCTGTGATGGTAGTCACTCAGGACAGGAGAGGTGGTGTGTTGCATGGAGTTATTGGGCACCAAAGCCAGCTCAGGTCTTCTTGCAAGGCTTCTCCTCCATTGGTTCAGGTGGTTCCTGCTATGGTAATTCCTATAACATGCAACTCAGATCATGGGTTACAACAATTTAAAGGTATTTCCATTACAATCTCCACCCCTGGCCCCTTTGGGCCATGTTAAAAGGTTTAACATTGCAATGAACCCCTCCCCTTGCCCCTGCTCTGGCTTGGACTTATCCACAGACTGTAGTCCCTTAGGGGTTTACCTGCTCCAAGTGAAGCCTTATCCATGAGCCACAGTCTTTCCAGGGGTATACCTGCTGCGGCATAGAATTGTCCACAGCCACAGTCACTTAGAGATGCACCTGTTCCAGCATGGCCTTCTCCATGGGCCGCAAGGCCTTCAGAGATATACCTGCTCCAGCATGGCCTTACCCATGGCCACACGCTTTGAGGTGCTCCAGCATGACCTCATTCACAGCCACTGATGCTTCAACGTGTACCTGCTGCAGCATGGATTTATCCACAGCCACAGATGCTCCAAGGTGTACCTTCTCCAGCATGGACTTATCCTTGGGCCACAATCCCTTCAAGAGGTATACCTGCTGCGGCACAGACATAAGCATGGCCACAGACGCTTCGAGACATAGCTGCTCTGGCATGGGCTTATCCACGTCCACAGACGCTTTGGGGTGTCCTGCTCCCACATGGACTCATCCACAGGCCACAGTCCCTTCGACTCGAGTTCACACTGGAGTTCCAGCCTGTCCAGTACAGCAGCACAGAAACAGCAGCGATGCCCTGGCCCTCTGCCAGCCCAGGCACAGGGCTGCTGTTATCAAAATGTTCCCAGGCACAGCAGAGTAAGATGATCAGCAGTACAGCAAGCAGCAAAAGCAAAAAGCAGCCACTAACGAGCACTAGACTCTAACATACAGTAAGGCAAGCAAGCCCCATGGCAAGCACAGAAGCCTGCCGATTAATACCTAAACAGCACTAACAGCTATAAATTCAATCTAGCACATTCCAATCAAATCTGTCGTTATCTCGAACCCTTCGAGCCCCACGTTGGGTGCCAAAAAGGACTGTCGTGGTTTAACCCCAGCCAGCAACTAAGCACCACACAGCTGCTCACTCACTCCCCCCCAGTGGGAGAGAGGAGAGAATTGGAAGAGTAAAAGGGAAAAAACTCATGGGTTGAGATAAAGACAGTTTAATAGGTACAGCAAAAGCCGCGCACGCAAGCAAAGCAAAGCAAAGCAAGGAATTCATTCGCTACTTCCCATGGGCAGGCAGGTGTTCAGCCATCTCCAGGAAAGCAGGGCTCCATCATGCGTAACGGTTACTTGGGAAGACAAACGCCGTTGTGCCGAACGTCCCCCCCTTCCTTCTTCTTTCCCCAGCTTAATACTGAGCATGACGTCATATAGTATGGAATAGCCCTTTGGCCAGTCTGGGTCAGCTGTCCTGGCTGTGCCCCCTCCCAGCTTCTTGTGCACCTGGCAGAGCATGGGAAGCTGAAAAGTCCTTGACTAGTATAAACACTACTCAGCAGGAACCAAAACATCAGTGTGTTATCAACATTATTCTCATCCTAAATCCAAAACTCAGCACTATACCAGCTACTAGGAAGAAAATTAACTCTATCCCAGCTGAAACCAGGACAATCTCAACCCACAAATTTTACTTCCCCCCCCCCGATTCTTTCCCCCATCCCACTGGGGGGAAGTGAGCGAACAGTTGTGTGATGTTTAGCTGCCTGCCAGGTTAAACCACAACAAAAATGAATGTACATATCATGCTTACTGTAAAAACTGGATATGCTTTTATTTTAAGCCACTTCACTGGAATTTCAGTGTGAAATATCTGACACCAACATCTGCTGTGCAATGGACATCCACTCTTCAGCTGACATCTGCCTCTGAATCCTTGTTTATTCTTGGCCATTTTTGGTAAACATTGTCATCATTACATGTATCAGAAAGCACAGAGGAATAAATTCCAAGCCATATAATCTCTGTTTCTTCTGCTTTCCTACATACAGACAGTCTAGAAGCATTGTTTATTTTCTTAATGTTTAGTTCTCACTCAGACTTGAACACAGTAATTCCTGCTTTCTACTAGCATGATCCTAGAAGAGACTAAAGGCTCAGACTTAAAGAAGGGACATAAAGAAAAATTTAGTTAGGATTTAGATGACTAATTCCAAAATTGTAATCTTTAAAGCTTCTGTTAAATATATGCCCTGGTCTGGGACTGCTTTACTTAATGGACTCTTCAAGTTTTTTGCATTAACATTCCTCAGGTGCCTAAAATTCTGCTGCTATACAAACCTGGAAACACCTTAATCTCAACAGAGCTGAAAAGCTGGGACCTTTCTTATGCTGACAGCAGCTACAGAATAGCAACTCCTTCACTTGTCTTGCCTAAAGACCTTGATTTGGTAGAGGTTCTTAGGACATGCTTCCTAAATTGGGCTCTATACAAAAATTCAGTGGTAGCTACTTCTTTCTGTTAAAAGATGGCTAGATACAGCCACTGCCTGTATTATTTTCTTCCCACTTCCCCATCCTCTTCATACAGTAACCCAATGAACACTGAGCTAAGGTACAGGAAGCTGGAAGGAGTGTGGGAGAAGGCTATTTAAAATAATAGCATTCTCCTCCTAAAATGCTCAAATTATCAGGCCCCAGTCTTCTTTTTTAACGATGCTCTGGGATGCATAGAAAAAAATTAAATTCATTAATACAGAAAGAAAAAGAGAAGATAGATTGATTCTTTAAAAAAGCAGGATAAACTTCTACTATAAAATACACACAGGCTGTAAGTATATTAGAAAATAAAAGAGTGCCTGGGAATGTCCCCAGGCAAGCGGCACAGAAAAGCTCACATCCACGCTAGCAAACTTTCCTGTGCTTTTGAGCAGGCTGGCTGCAGGCTAAGTGCACCTTGGGAACAGCCCTTGGAACAAGCTAACTCCCGAACTGGGCCTGAAAACCGTTTGGGAGCTGCCCAATGTCCGCGACTGTTCTCACAATACAATGGTGCAGGTTAATCATCTTCTGGAACGTTTTAAGGCACTGTTTAATTTCCTAGGAAATATCTGGCCATATAGTATCTGAAATGGAACTGAAACCAAGAACACTTTGGCCTCAATTTCTCACCTAGGGCTAATGATTAAGCATTACTGTGATCTTAAATTACACACGAGAACAAAACTTCTTTACATACTCTTTCCTAGATTACCCTGGGCTATATGTGAAAAACAGGGGAAAAAAAAACCATTTACTGATCATCAGGCTGATTTCTGTTTGTCAAGTAAGAGTATTCTTTGAAGAAGTGGATTTCTCTGTTTTAGAAGTTACAATATTTTTCATAAATTGTCCACAAGAGGAATAATTTACAAGAACTAGTGAAATATTCAAAAGCCTATAAAAAAGTTAGGAGACTAAATCCATTTTTAAGTCACTTATACCTGATATAAACTTAAGTTACTGAAGCAGGGCAATGTAAACTCATAATCTGAATGCTCTTAGCCTGAAGCAAATACCAGTAGAACATGGTAGTTTGAATATCAAATTAGTTATTTTAAATTAATATCTTTTAATTTATTTTTAGTATGTTAAGGATGGACCAAGCCTGGTATCCCAGTTCACATGAAGTGCAGTGTCTCATCAAATTAACAGAACCAATCACAAAAGCCCAAAAGTTTTTTAGACTCCCAAGTGCAACTGGCTGTCAAAGGGACTCAGATTTCCCTGGGAACATATTATTTATCAAAATTAGGCTGAAGTTCTTAAGTCTGCTGGGCAGTTCTTGAAAAAATTGTTCAATGTCATTTTGTCATATCAATGCACTCTGTTTCATATGACTGTTTATTTTTAGAGAATAAAATATCTCCCTAGTTATTACTGTTGCTTGGGCATACCAGGATTTCCACCAAAACAGATTATTTAATGTGATTTTAAGATGTACATGTGATTAAAAGTTATGCTACTGTATCTGAGTATCCAACAGAATAAAAAAAAGTATTAAATTAGCTTATTAAAAACTTTACTTTCTCTATTAAATATTTTTATGTAAAATTTTACATATTTTTTTTTTACATAGCAACCAAGTCATTAGTAAATATTCTCTTCACGCAACCACTTTTTGGAAAAAAAGAAACATGCACTTCTTTAGAGATCATGTATAAGTTCTGGCACTATTTATTTTTCAAGCCCAGAATCTGTGACAAGCATGTAGCCCAGAAAAAAATCAGAAAGCAATAGAGGAATTTTGGAATTTAAACTCTTTAGAAATCACTTTCTGCTGCTTTCAGTCATGGTGAATATTAGATTTTAAGTGGCTCAAAGGCTCTCTTTAAGTGGCTCAAAGGCTCTCTTTCTTGTGATGATAATTCCAGGTCATTAGAAACAGACACTTCAACAAGAAATTTTGACAACTGTGTCCCAAGATATGTAACCTGTACAAACAAATGTAAATGGATATCTGGTCATTTTAATTAGTGTTTATTCTGATAGGTGTAAAAATTTCACTTTTCTTATAAAATGGAGTTTATGCACTTAACAGTCTAATCTGTGTCTGTCAAGATCAAGTAGAAATTCTGCTAATTTGAATTCTGAATGAAAAAATGTTTTGCATATCTGCAAAGCCCTCTAAACTCTGCCAGTATTTTTGCAACATTTGCCCCTGACACCCTGACATTTCAGTAACTTGCTCCTTTTTATTATCTTAACTACTTTTCATCTTTTTCTGTCAGTCTCTTAATCATCTTTAAAACTACTCTTTCAAAGCACTGATAGCTTACAGAGTGGGCATTCCACAGTCTCTCAACACTTGTGACTAGTTCATCACTGTACAGCTACAGCTATATAGCCCTTTCTTTGCTGCTTATTAAGAGTAAGACTTTTTAAAATTTAGGCTTGTACCCTCTTTTGCTTTAAGAACTGTAAGGAGATACAAGTTTGTGAAATTTGTTATTCCCATTTATTATTACCATTTTGGGGAGTAAAATAAGGCCTACCTTATTCCACGCATATTTCCATGTCACAGAAATATCACTTCCTAGTAAGTCTTTAACCCACTGAACTGGATTCTGAAGTATTTGTCTCTTACTGGTTCTGATCTTGCTGTTCTTTAAGAGCATAGCTTTATGACTAAATTCCTAACAAAGAAAACTAAGAAATCATTTTCAACTCATAAATTAACAAATCTGAATTAACATCCTTAAAACATTAAAAAATTATGAAGGACTGTATAACTGAAAAGTTGGAGTTAATTCTGTTTTTCTCTGAAAAAATTAAGGAATTCAATGCCAGTATCATAAAGTGTAATATGTAAGATAAAAGGATTTATTCCACCAGAATAAGATGTTTTAGCCACACAGATACCACTGTCAGAGGACAAATCTCCCTATGTGTGTTTATCAGAACTGTATTTGCATCTTAGTTCCTCTTAGAGATAATAGAGCTGTAAAATAAATTTGCAACAGTGAACTCAGGAACTCACAGGAGACAAGTCTGTGCACCAAGAAACTGTTACTCAAACCCAATCTGTCTTATGCGTGTGGAACAAATGCATGTCACAGTGTATTTATTTCCAGCAATGATTCAAAGATTAAACATATTTGCATAAAAACTTCACTTACATGAAGGGACGTTAAAATCAGGATTCCCAATTCAGTAGTTGCAACAATTATTAAGCATAATGACTTAAACGTTTGAGAAGGAACCTGGCAGCCTTATCTTATGCAAAATTAAGTATAAAAGGATTTATTAATAGAATCATAGAATCATAGAATACCAGGTTGGAAGGGACCTCAAGGATCATCTGGTCCAACCTTTCTTGTTACTGCCTCTTTGACAACACTAATAAAGCCCAGTTCTGCAAACATATATGCACCTCCAGAAGCATGGCTTATAGTTGTTTACAGTTTAGTAAATTATGGTTTTTTTATACTTGCCTCAATTAGGCTAACACAGCTAAATAGTGCAAAAATTAGTTGTTGATAAACTATGTTAGAACTTAGTAAGTTTGCTTAACATGCATGAGGTTAAACAATCAGAAGAGAATGATCCACCAGCAAATATTGAACCATCTCCTACCATATCCACTGGCTTGGCTCTGTGTCTATAAGAATCTAAACTAAGATGTTTAACCCAAACATTTTGATGAACACTAAATCTAGTTCACAGTTTCATAGCTTGGGTTTACAGCATTCAAAAACTGCATTCTGCCTGCTCAAAGCTAACCTTAAATAAGGACTCTCTACTAGCTGTATATTGTTAGCAAGTAGATATCAATAACGATAAAGAAGGAAACTTTATCGATCACCTCCTCTATGCAATGCAACAGATATTGGCCTCTAAACTTCAATCTCTACAGCACTGTCTTCCAAGACATAAATGAGTGCCATTTTCATTCTAGTAAAAATCACTGACTTCTGTACACCCCAAACATGAACATTTCAATACAGGGTTATAATTCCTTAAGATCCACATGCATCAAGCTGATATTACAGATAACAGTCTTGAGAGACAACAATAAGCATACTGAAGTCTTCATCCTTCCATTTAGTCATCTTGGGGTTTGGAGGAATATTACATGTCCTTTAAAGAAAAGAAGCATGTGTATACATCTATGACACGACCCAGCACGGAGCTTGTGACTTACACTGTCTTATGTTACAAGACCATGTGAAATGGCTGTTCTCACCAGAAAAGCATTCCTAAGAAGATTATAGGTGCAGAAAAAGGAGTCTTTTCTACATTAACTACACCTGGTGAGTTGGCTGAAAAGAACCTTTCATGTTTTAATCAATATGTTGCTCTGGAAATTAACTAGCTCACAGCTGGGAATTCAGTCAATAATTCCATCATTTGCTCAATACCAAGCCAGTCCCCTAGCAGCTGCCTTGCAAATCTGCTCTGTATTTGGAAGCACATGGACATGTTTTCGTATTAAAAAGAGGTTGATATTTTTTTTTAAATGTGGTTCATACCAGACTGTAAACTATAGAACCAGTTGGCATGTAAGCAAGCAATTTTTCATATATTCACGTCTACCATGGCACTATGAAATCCTTAATGTCACATTTCTTTATTTGAGAGACTTGATAGTTGCTTCCAAGAATCACATTAAGTCATAAAAACCTTAACATTCCCCCTCCTTCCAATATAAAATCAGGTATTACACAATGTAGACCAACCAACAATTCCACTGTGGTTGTAGCAACAGGAAATGTTAACACACCAATAACGCAAAGTTAAACACAAATTTTACATATGCAATATTGTGGGTGTTAAAATTATGGGCTGACAGAAGACATCATCCATAGCATTTTCCTTTAAAACTCATAAAAGATTATCTGTAACCAATGAATTAAAATTTTCAATACTAAGTGCTGAAGATGCAGACTAAACCATGAGAACTGCTGTTTCCCCATTTTAGTGTTTTGGTTTTTTTCATTATTTGCTAATATTAACATTATTATATCTCAACAATTACCTGCAGTTTGAATTCTAAAACATTTTCTCCTGGCTTAATCCTTCCCAATTCAAGTAGCTCTACCAACTGAAGCTTTTTTCTATTTTTTCTTCTGTACCTCACTTGTTTTTGTTCACATTCCTGATTACTCTGGGAAGATTTCTCACTGAGGTTTACTGGATAATCTGTATTTGAGATAAGATTTGTAAGCACTGAGTTGGCATTAAATGAGTTCTCACTATTCCGAAAGATCATTTGCTGCAGAGTATTAGGAAAGTTCTCTGTAGATGTTGACAAAATTACTTACTGCTGCTGCTGGAAAGCTTCTTTCTTATTTACATATCCGTGTAAATCCTCATCTATAGATAAGGTTCTTATAAGAACCTGCTGGCAGTCACTGCCTGGCTGACAGACATTGTTATTGACAACAGTGCTTTGGGCTTCTGAAATATTTAATGTGTTAAGTCACTGAGGTGGGATTTAAAGACTTGTTTCCTTGTTCTGTGATTGCTACACAATCAATGTCTTTTTGCTGTGAGCACTTTGTTTTAGCAGTGGAAACAGTAGGTTCTGAAGGCAACATCATCACTTCTACAGCATTTGTCAGCTTTGACATGTTATCGAAGGGATATTCTCTTACCCTGTTTTTAGATGCCAAAGCATGATCAGAAGCCTCTCTGCTTCTAATTGCTTCTTTATTTGCTCCTGTCTCAGCCAAGCAGATGTGTGGATGTTGGCTGCATTCCTGAGCTGAAAATCTATTTTCTAAAGAGAGATGTGCTTCTACTCTGTTTCCATTAGGCATGCTGGCACCAAACCCCATACTAAATGTAACTACATCAGGACACATGATTTCATCAGCAGTTAAACTTTGTCCTTTATCATTTCCATAGGAAATAACTAAGTTTGAGATTTGCTTCTCTGAACATGTTGCACTGAACACTTGCTTTGTTTTCCTGTAATTTTGTATTTTCTGGACTAATTCCTTCTGGTTTTGAGCAACAGTCAACAGGCTCTTTTGCCTAGAAGCAAGGTTAACTAATTGTTCCCTCAGTGCTCCTTTTTTAAAAGATTCCACTGAAGCCCTATAGAAAATTTTAAAAAGTAATAATAAAGACAACAGAGTTACTGTGAACACAAAATAAAAACAGTTTAATAGATGTAACCCACTAAGAACATGAATATGTTTCAAAGGATTTTGCCAACATCTAAAATTTGAACAAACTTTTTATCACGTATAAAGTTTATAGTTCAAATCCTATGTTTATGCACAACAAACTGCAGAACCCCGTCTAGAAATAGGATGCAAAGGATCAAAACTACAGTAATAGCCTTGTCCTCCTATACCATCCTTAATTCATAGAATCGAAACTGGGTCTGTATTATCACTGGCTGGTCTTTTATCACCACAAATCACAATAGTCCATTGAATTCAATACCTTTGCAGCTCTAATTTGGAGCCATAAAAGGTTCCAAATGAGCTCAGGATGACCTACTAAAGGATGATACTATCAGAAATTTTTTACGGTGTTCGCACCACAAGACATTTTGTGAATCCACAGCTGTAATAATACCACATGACCATTAAGACAAGAGGACAGAACAGTTTAGGATGTTGTATGTTAGTTTGGGAATGTCTCTCCCTTCATCAGACCCTGCTCCTTAGCTAAGCTGGTCTCCCTGTGAGACTTTCCCTGAGGGACTTCACCTCCTGCTGGAAGGGAGTTCCTTATTTTCCCCACTTCCTTTGGCACAAGAGCCACCAGCCTGGCATAATACTCTTTTCTCTTAATCCCCCTTCATGGGGCAAGTGATTGCACCACTGCTCTGGCACCCTGCTGAAAAGACAGAGGAGTACCACAAGGTGTGGGAAAAGGAACAGCAGCATTGTTTGCTTTTATCTCCACCTACAGCAGAGATGCCATGCAAGTAACACTATCCCAATCTGGGAAGAGAGAGACTGTTGAGGGGATCAGGACAGAGGTACAGCAAGACTAGTTGGTGCAGAACAAGGACAGCCAAATCACAGCATGATAGTATTGGTGTCCAATTCTGTACTGTGATATTGCTTGCTATCACGTGTGTTTAGAATCCATGATACGATCAGCGTATCAGCATATAGTTGATCACTGATATGAGTAAGCCTTGACAACTATGGATTCCTACAGAGGCCAGCGAGGCTCCACAAACACTTTTCTAGCAGTGTTTCTTCAGGGAAGTTTTGTTGCTTTATTGCTATACAGGTACAGAAGAACCTGCAACTGAAGAGAAAGTATGAGGCAAAGATAGCATGACTAGAATGACAAAGGCAAAGTAACTTACAGTCACTAATAAATATGATGGGGTTTTTTTGCTCATTTTTCTTAAGTGAGAGATACATTTTAATGTCTTCAAAGGAACAGATAGAAATGGAAAAGTATTAGTAGTATTTCTCCCTGGGCCAACTAACTGAACAACAGAAAGATGGAAAATGTGATGATGCCTACTGATCTTCTGTACATTCATGTATCATGTGACAAAAGCTTATACGCTAAATAGTTTAAAATAAAATGATCACCATATAAATAATAAAAAGGAAATTGAATGTAATTTGGCATGTAGCTCATTACCGTTGATGGATAGCTGTTGCATTAGATACAGGATATCTGCAATACCCTCACAATGATGAGGATGATGGTTCACCTAGATTGGAAGTGTTGCCAAGGTTAAGTCAGCCTACACCCTATGTCAAAACAGCTTCCATAAAGAAAAAAAGATAGGTCATTGTCATAGGAGACTCTCTCCTGAAGGGAACAGAAGGCCCAATATATAGACTGGACCCACTTCTTAGGGAAGTCTGCTGCCTCCCTGGAGCCTGGGTTAAAGATGTGAAGCGAAAACTTCCTACCCTGGTACGGCCCTCGGATTACTATCCATTATTGATTTTTTCAGGTAGGCAGCGATGAAGTTGCAATAAGAAGTCCGAGGGCAATCAAGAGAGACTTCAGGGCATTGGGATGACTGGTTAAGGGATCAGGAGCACAGGAGAGTTTATGACATTTGGAAGAAGGGGCAGGCCACTCAGGAGGACTACAAGGATGTCATGAGGCTATGCAGGGAGAAAATTAGGAGGGCCAAAGCCCAACTAGAACTTAATCTGGCTACTGCTGTAAAAGACAATAAAAAATGTTCCTACAAATACATTAGCAACAAGAGGAGGGCTAAGGAGAATCTCCATCCTTTATTGGATGCGGGGGGAAACATAGTGACAGAGGACAAGGAAAAGGCTGAGGTACTTAATGCCCTCTTTGCCTCAGTCTTTAATAGTCAGACCAGTTGTTCTGGGGGCACCCAGCCCCCTGAGCTGGAAGACAGGGACAGGGAGCAGAATGAAGCCCCCATAATCCAAGGGGAAATGGTTAGTGACCTGCTACACCACTTAGACCCACACAAGTCTATGGGGCCAGATGGGATCCACCCAAGGGTACCAAGGGAGCTGGCAGAAGTGCTCACCAAGCCACTTTAAAACATCTATCAGCAGTCCCGGCAAACCAGGGAGGTCCCAGTTGACTGGAGGTTAACAAGTGTGACGCCCATCTACAAGAAGGCCAGAAGGAGGATCCGGGAAACTACAGGCCTGTCAGCCTGACCCCGGTGCCGGGGAAGGTTATGGAGCAGATAATCTTGAGTGCCATCACAAGGCATGTAGAGGACAACCAGGGGATCAGGCCCAGTCAGCATGGGTTTATGAAAGGGAGGTCCTGCTTGACTAACCTGATCTCCTTCTATGACAAGGTGACCTGCTTAGTGGATGAGGGGAAGGCTGTGGATGTTGTCTGCCTGGAGTTTAGTAGAGCCTTTGACACCATTTCCCACAGCATTCTCCTGGAGAAACTGGCTGCTCATGGCTTGGACGGGCATACTCTTCGCTGGGTAAAAACTTGCTGAATAGCTGGGCCCAAAGAGTTGTGGTGAATGGAGTTAAATCCAGTTGGCGGCCAGTCACAAGTGGTGTTTGTTCCCCAGGGCTCAGTATTGAGGCTGGTCCTGTTCAATATCTTTATCGATGATCTGGATGAGGGGATCGAGTGCACCCTCAGTAAGTTTGCAGACAACACCAAGTTGGGCGGGAGTGTTGATCTGCTGGAGGATAGGAAGGCCCTACAGAGGGATCTGGACAGGCTGGATCGATGGGCCGGGGCCAACTGTATGAGATTCAACAAGGCTAAGTGCCGGGTCCTGCACTTGGGTCACAACAACCCCATGCAATGCTACAGGCTTGGGGGAAGAGTGGCTGGAGAGCTGCCTGGCAGAAAAGGACCTGGGGGTGTTGGTCGACAGCCGCCTGAACATGAGCTGGCAGTGTGCCCAGGTGGCCAAGAAGGCCAATAGCATCCTGGCTTGTATCAGGAATAGTGTGGCCAGCAGGACTAGGGAAGTCATCGTCCCCCTGTACTCGGCACTGGTGAGACCGCACCTCGAGTACTGTGTTCAGTTTTGGGCCCCTCGCTACAAGAAGGACATCGAGGTGCTGGAGCACGTCCAGAGAAGGGCAACGAAGCTGGTGAAGGGTCTAGAGCACAAGTCTTATGAGGAGTGGCTGAGGGAGCTGGGGTTGTTTAGTTTGGAAAAGAGGAGGCTGAGGGGAGACCTTATCACTCTCTACAACTACCTGAAAGGAGGTTGTAGGGAGGTGGGTGTTGGTCTCTTCTCCCTAGTAACAAGTGATAGGACGAGAGGAAATGGCCGCAAGCTGCGCCAGGGGAAGTTTAGGTTGGATATTAGGAAAAACTTCTTCACTGAAAGGGTAGTCAGGCACTGGAACAGGCTGCTCAGGGAAGTGTTTGAGTCCCCATCCCTGGAGGTATTTAAAAGATGTGTAGATGTGGTGCTTAGGGACATGGTTTAGTGGTGGACTTGGCAGTGTTAGGTTAATGGTTGGACTCGATGATCTTGAAGGTCTTTTCCAACCTACACGATTCTATGATTCTATGGATTATTTAGGACTGATTTAAACTGGCCATCATCTAAGAGTACAGAAGGCAGGCATACTAGTCAGCTTAATTTTACTCTCAAACCTACAGGCACTAGCCTTGCAGTGTGTACTAGGCATATAAGGGATCACTCAATTACTATTTATAGCAGTGTTTTAACATATTGTCACTGGTTTCTCTACATAACATTGTTGTGCTAACTTATGCAGTCTATTGCTTTGTACCTTTGAATGCCTTCAGACTGAGATTCAGGATGAGGTGACTTCCAAAGGAAATATGTTGGTATGAGCCAAGAGATGCCCTAGCTGAACTGCCCAGCACAGATGTCATGACCGAGATACACTACAAAGAACTATGAGATTTCCTTGAAGAGATCAAATCATCCATGAGCTGCCTTGCTAGCAGTCATGTCTTTCTGATCCCAGCTCCTTGCTCCCTTTGTGACTGATTTCTGCATAGATGCTGGACTTCTAATTCAGTGAATTTTCTGAGTGCCTATAGAAATCCCCCAGCTTTTAATGTAGGAAATACATATCAGATGTAGTGTTTATTTATAGCAGTGATTTTCTCTCATTCTTTTGCTAATATAATTTTGTCATGTTCTCACTGAAATGAAGGACAATCCAAACTACATACAGCTGAAAGACACCATCAGTAAGACTCTGCCATGTAAAGTTACCTTTTTATGGGAACTGTTCCCAGAAATATTTTTTACAGTTGGCTCTTTAAAAACAGCCACTCACAATCCTGTGAGCAGCCACTGGCAGGTGACTGCTCTTTGATCCATGCAATCTTAAGTGCTCTTAGAAATTTATTCCTTCCTTTGACTGTTGAAAAGACTTCACCATCTCTCCCACACTCATAAAATAAAATTTGAGATGGATTTCCTTAACAGTAAATTGAAATATTTTTAAATAGGAATGAAGAAAACATTTATGGTTCAGAAATATTTACAAAAGGGAAAAAATTATGACTGAATGTATTTTTTAAATATTAGATCTGATATTTTATTTGGTTATTATAGCTTCTTTTCTGGTAGATAGGGAGGATTCTAAACACATATTGGATGTTCATTAGGAACAACAAAAAACGTTTCATTATAAACAAGGAATTAAGCTTCATAACTCATTTGAACTAATGTAAATGTGTGCAATACTGTTGCCTTAATTATTCAACAACATTAATTAACTACATCAAAAGGTTAGAAGGTACTGCATAACAGATAACAAATAGACCCTGCTCAGATTACAAATAGACTCTATGCAAAAGAATTTACAGTTCAAATCTAGACGACTTAACAAGGGTACAATGGATTACGGATCAATGGAAAAGGTAACAAGGTTGAACAGTTTTATACTGTATAGAGATAGGGAGTATGTCACATTTCTCCATAGACTGCTTTTAAGTTATCAGGCGTGCCTTCTAAATATATAAAGTATACACATAAAGGTATTTAAGAAACTATAAAAAAGTGAAGATTTGACCATCATCTCTTTTCCATTCCTGATTTTGTATCAGGAGAGAGAGACATTTCTACATAAGGTATTTTTACACCTGTGGTATGAAAAAGTCCTGTAGACTGATTACAAATCTTTGACGAGTGACATAGCTGAACTGCCTTTTAATTAAACCTGTGCAGGATTGGACTCATGATTGTAAATAAACTTGATTTAATCCTTCTCTTATTGGTTCACAAAACAAACAACATCCGCTTTAAATTTTATCATGTGATTATCAGACAGGTCCTAATTCTGAGGCTTCAGGTAACAGATGTATCAAATTGTAAAAGATACAAAGAAAAAACAGATTTAAAAAGCACTGATTCTGCATATAGAGTAAGGACAACCCCCTCACCCAAACTGCTACCAAAAAGACAGTGTGTATAAATCTTCAAAAGCTCTACCATACGTTTTTCACTCCTGTTCCTGCTGTTATAATACTGTGCTATCAGATTTTTTTAAAAAATTCACTAGGTTCTTTCTCTAATTTCTTGAAAATCTGTAATTTATCCAAAAAAGGTAAGTGTAAGGTTTTAAATAAGCATTTTGCAACTCTTATCCATTTTTTTTTAATTATTCATATGAACAATTAGTTACTGCATCCCAAGCATTTCCTCTTCTCATCAGACAAGCTGTCTTCTCAAATATTTCCAGTTATCAGTATCCATTGCTATCAAACATCTTCCATGATTTGACAGCTGCCTTTTTTTGGGCTCCTTCTGCCTTCTGGAAAATCTGCTTTTCCAAGGTTTCCTTTAAGGTAAACTACTGAGTCTGTCATCCAAGACTGTTTGGAAGAATATGAAAGACATACTGCAACTATATTAAAGACAGACATATAGTGAGGATATATCCATACTAATTTTAAACTAGCTTGTTCAGGTACTGCTGCAGCCAGACCATGGCAGCATGGAGCTCACCATAGGCTATTCTAACCCGTCAGAAAGCATTCAGGCAGCCCTCGCTGCACTGGGGGTGCTTGGCCCACACTGTATTGGCAACCGGAAGAGCTAAAGACTTTCTTTTTTAAATGAAAACTGAGATTCTAGAGCACATAGAGGGATCACATTATTGAAATACTCTTCCAATCTGAGACCTACTTTTTCTGTAAGATAATGTAGAGTTTTGTCTAAAAGCTTCTGGGTCTGAACTCCCAAAGCAATCATCCACTTTCTAGTTCTTGCTTTTTTTCCCCCTTTGATTCATGGGAGAATGTCTTAGGGACTCTTTAGAGATGTAGGAGGAAAAAAAAAGGCACACAACAGCCCATTAAGCTAATGACCCTTAGCAATATCAGCTGCAAGTAAACAGAAATAATTGCAAAGTTTTCCAGTTAATTTGTCATGCACAAAATTTTTCTTCATACTTGTTAGGAAACATTTGCAAAAGCATAATGGAACACTGGTATGTGAATCACAAAATACTGGTTCTCTGTGGAGTGCATTGCCAGGTGGGTCATGAGCAGTAAAGATCAGGAACTTGGCAAATACAAAATCCAGTCAGTGCACGTACAAAGATAAGGTGGAGAGATTACAGTAACCAGCAGTTAGACTAGATTAGGCTGCCATACTTCAACAACTTCAAGGACATCCTCCTTCAGACATTTGAATACTTCATCATTGGTCTATGAGTAATTCTTTTCACACATCGAACTATAAGAAAAGAAGCAAGCTGTTCATACCTTCATTCTATATAAGCAGAATAGGAATGTTGAGAGCCTAGTAAGTGACTGATTGTAGGTTAAAGTGACACTGCATCATTTAGGAAGAAAAGATTTTTATTCAAGAATAGAATAATATAAGGAAGACCACTGGGACACGGGAACAATCAGATGAGATACAAAAGCCAGTTAATGAAGAAGAGGCATGAGACAGCAAAAAATCTGAAAACCCCACAAGCCAGAAAACATTATCCCATCTTCTACTTTTTTCTGCTGCAATCTGAATGCCATTGTCCTGGTCTCCAAAGCTATTAATGTCTTCAGCTATACAAAGGGCTATACTTTCTCCCATCATCTCTCAAACAGCAACATTCTCTTGGGATGAAAGAAATAATTAAATTTTAGCTGAATAAAATATTACCTGAAGAATCTTTTTTGGAGGAAAAAGTGATCTGTGAAATGTTATTCCAGAGGAGACCAAAATGTAAGACACATTTTGGGATAAAGTTGGTTTGTTTTTTTTTTTTAATCATAATTGTATATATAGGAGGCAAAAAATATAAAGGAAAAAAACCAAAAATGTATTAATGCACATAGACCTTATTATAAAGATCGAGCAGGAATATAGGAGCTGCAAAAAAGGACATCTGTAGGGAAAGGAATAATTTCTATGTATGTTCAATGTTTATTCTTAGCACTGGATTATGACATGTATCAGATATACCATGGTTGTTTTTTTCTCAGAATGAAGTAAAAAGGGATTCCTACAACAGGAGGAACCAATTTGGAGATAGGAAAGCTAAGTACTGACACTGCCAAATACTGGAGAACAGTAAGTAACAAGAAGCACCTACGCCTTTCCTTCTCCCCTCCACTTCCAAAAGAAAACAGGAGCTTGCAGTCCAGAAACTCAAGAGAGCAGGAACCTAAGATGGGTTGAAAACTAGCAACCATCTGAGATGGGAAGAGGAAACAGCATTCTGTACAGCTGAAGGCAGAAGAGGACAAGAAGATTGTGACGATCAAAGAGAAAAGGATCAGCAAGAACTTCACATAATTTCCTGAATGTTTTTTGTCATGACATGATGAGTGTTACAGGACATTGCAGAGATTGGCTGATGACTCCTTAATTCAACATATAAGACTAGTGAGCATCCAGTCAAAAGTCTCCAAAGAGAACTCAGTCCTTGCCAGAGAAGACAGAAAGAGAAATAATATTCTGCAAGACACAACAGTTTTTCATAGATGTCAAGCCAAGTATAGTTATGCAAGACAGGTTTCTGAAATCAACGCGAACACTCTACTGATGTTACTTGCAATAACAACTTTGCATTATGGGACTCTTCTTAAATCAAAGACAACTTCAAATAGTTTGAAAAATGAAAATGCTGAAAGAAGAGGATGTCCAAATAATCTTGCAACAAATCCTTTCTGTCCTGCAAGCAAAATAAGTGGTGTCCCATCTATAGAATAGTAAGCCACCACCACCTATGAAACAAGACACTTATACAGACAGATGGTCTCTGTCTCAAGAAAAAAGTCCAATCCTCTATGGATCAGTCAGGAGGGTACTAAGCAAACAACAAAAAGAGGTAAACAAACAAATGAGTATGTTGATAGTATGTGTGCAGATGTATTTGTCCATATTGTGTGTGTATATTTGTTATAAATATTATTTTAAGTATGCACACTGTTATATACACTGGTTTTAAAAGCATTTAATGGATGTAGGAGCATGAATCCCCTTGATTTTCAAAATATATATGATCTACTTAATGCTAGCATTTATTTATATCCCACTCAAAGGTAACCAAAGTTTGACCAATAGACCACAGCAACACATAACTGCAGTCCAAGGAAGAAACTAAAAATTTTTGCTGCACACACTTGGGGGGAAAAAAAAATCAGATGTTATATCCACACACATATACACATGCATTCACACATACTTCTATAAACCTATACATATAAAATACACCTTTTCCTATGTATACAGAGTATACATTTACACTGACACAGGAGTTATTTGAAAGGGACAGTTTCACAGAGCTGGAAACAATTATAAATAAAAACCAGTTTGAAGAAAAAATCTCAACAAAAAAATATAAATAATAGCTAGGAAGTATTTCACAACATATCCCACACTCAAGATGAAAAGCTGCACCAATTCAGAAATTAACCTGGCTTAGGAAGCAATAGTTAATGAGAAATTAACTATTTCTAGAAATTAGAAAATTCTAGAAATTCTAGAAATTTAACTAGAAATTAATTGCTACAGAGCAATAGTTAATGAGAAATGAAAAAAAAGGGAAGTGAATAGTAGCAAATATAAATAAGAAGTTGTAGAAAACTGCTATGAAAAACAAAAGATTACAAGGTTGCAGCCAGCTAAGGTCCTAAGAAGGCAGAATTTTAAAATTGATCAAAACTGAAAAAAATTCCCCAAACTCTCAATTACTTGAGAGAAATGACAAAATTGTTTAAGATAATCAGAAAAGACAAATACTCTATTCTGTATCAAGGCAAAGCTACACAAGAAATTCCTATCATCTAATGACACAGTTCATTTCAACCTAAGTTAAGAAGAATGCCAAATAATACGAGGATAAACATTTTTGAATCAGTGGTCCAGATATATTACATTTAAAAGTTTTAAGAGAGGAGGGATTCCATCTGAACCATGGGTTTTGGTTTTATTAAGTCTTGAGTGCTATGGAGGTTCCAGAAAGAACCAGACTACGTAAGATGACTGTCAGCTTATCAAAAAAGCAGTAAGTGAAAAATACTTGGGGGTTATGATGAGTAATCAGTTGGACCAGAGCTTTATTGTGATCATAAGGCTACAAGATAAATGCAAGTCTTTTAGACATGGGATGAAACTGCTAAACAGAAAGCTGTATGTGCAGGCAGAAGAGAATATACTTGTTGGAGGACACTAGATCCTTATCCTCTCATAAGTAGGTTTGTTTATATACTACAGCTAAAACCAAATGTACCAGTACAATCAGAGCCTATGCTGATTTGTGCCTGATGAGGATATAGCCTATAAAATATAAGTGAATATATATGTGTCAAATATACAGAAATCCAGGTTTTATTCTTTAATCTGTGATACATAAAATAATTAACTGAGGATCAATTTAGTGTTATTTTAAGGTCTCAGTTATGATTCTGTATCCCCTCAATTACAGTGCTGAAAAGACTAATGAATGTAACATAAACAAAACAGAGTAAGTATGTGCATTGTGTAAAATAGAGTACAGAAGTTCTGGAAATATTTCAAGTATTTGGAACTCTCTAGAGTATTTGCTCAATATGTTATATATATATTTCCAAACTTTCCCTCGTGTATTACAAAAAGTCTTCTTCCTATATGTCTGGAAAAAAAAAAAAAAACACTTTTTATAAAATATTATTAACATTTCACCTGATTTCTTGGATGTTTGCTGTTCTGATGCTTGACTGAATTGTGATTGATCAGATGAAAGCTTGTTTTTATTGCTACTGGAACATGAATCTGTCTTTTGGTTTGTCTCCTGAGAGTCTAATCTTACTCTTAGTTTGGACTTCTGTTTCAGTAAACTGTGAGAGCATGTTGCTCTTTGCATTTCCTCCTCCTTCATTTTTTTCAGTGCCTTCTGTTCTACTTACTCCAGCAAACACTTCATCTGTTAGTTTAACAAAAGATCTTAGTATCTATGGCATAATTTCAGAAATTTTAACTGATGTTAGAATGAATGTCAAAATGACCACCTAGTCTAGGTTAAAAAATACCTGCAGTAACTCACTCCATTTTTGAAAATATTTTAAGATAATAAATACTTTATCCACTATTCACCATGTTAATGTATTGAGATTGAATCCAAAACAGTTCAAAGATTCTTTTGTGAAAATATGGCCTTTATTGATTCTTAAATATTAAAAAATTATGTACTTTTAATAATTTCATTCTAATTATTATAATGAACACTGCAGTCACATTTTGATAAATACAATGGGGACTTGGATATAAAATATCCCCCAAAAATACAAAGCAAAAATGACTAAATAGTTAATCTGGCATGGTGGACTGTACCACAACACATTCCATGTGTCTGCTATTTATTTATGGCAATATACATACTCTGGAGATCCACAGCTTTTTTTTTTTAATAAAATATACAGAATGCTTACAACAAACTCATAAAATAATTATTTTCAAACAAAACATGGCACCTGTTTTCTGGGAGGTTTCTTTCTGCATATTTTGCACAATCTGAAATGAATAAGGAGACTTCTTGTCTGCATTAACATCAAAATGCAAATCTGCTTTTGAGTTGGTCTCCCGAAGATCCTCTCGCTTTCATTTAATTTGAAGTGCTTCCTTTTCAGGTAGTTGTAAAGCTATAGGCTCGATCTCTAAACTACTAGCATTTTCAGTTTCATATTTCAGTTTAAATGTGACATCATTCAGCACTTTCTTCTGCATTAAGCAGGATCCTCCCTCCTTTCTCTGGTTGCGGAGCCTTTTGTTCAATGGTGCTTAGTACACCACTGGTAGAATTATAAGGACTTCCAGAAACACTTTCTCCATTAGTAGCTGCTAAAAGCTCATATGCTAACAGTGTTTCTGCATTTGTTTGAAGTGTCTGTTCAGTGCAGCTGGTTCCATCTTCAGATATATTAGTATAAATGTTTTGCACCTCTTTTACAATAGTCTGTTGCAATGTGTCCGTTCTGTCTGAATCAGTAAGATTTGCACATGCTGGTTCTGACTCATTTGTCTGTAAGGAAATCTGTTCAATGGCAAAGAGAATTTAAAATTAATGGAGAGGCTCTAAGTTTAGTTTCCATCAACATCAGATTTAACTTGGTTTGTCAAGTTTTGCAAAGAAATAATTTGTTCTGAAGGTATTCTCATATCAGTATTTAGATTCCTGTCACTCAAACTATTACTGTTGCTCTGCTTGAGACTATATGTTGATCACTGTCATAACTCTTGATTTCCTGTTGTAACTTTAAAACAGGTACATTATGAGAGGAAGTCAAAGCAAGTATTGACTGAAAATCAAGTCCTGTTAAATCAGTAGTCTGAGAATGCCGTGCAGACTTTTTCCTCCAGAAACCAATAATGTGAGGCAATGCAAACTGGTGATCTCCTCCCCTGTTGACAGAAGTTGCTGAGCTTCCACCAGTTCTGTCCTTTTCTTCTGTAAATGCATTTTCACTGTTACCACTGTTGAATTCACATTCCTGTTACAATTCTGTCTGATTTAGCAAGCTCAGTTTTCCTATAACATTAACTAGGATGCAACAATTACGATTAGAAACAGCAACAGTGTAAAGGAAATCAGGGAAAGATGTTTTCTGTAATTTAATTGTTCCTTGGTTTGTAGATGGACCTGAGGTCCATCTAACATGAGACATTATTTCTGAATAGTTTTACTCTTGGTTGTAAGCCTCTTCTATATGAATAGCAGAACTATTTGTCCTTTTTGAACTTGTATTTTTTTTTTCATTTGGTTTTCTGCCTTCAGAATCCTGAATAACTTTATTTTTTGTATATTTCACCAAATTTGTTTTTCTGCTTTGTTCATTTTTTGCAAAACTTCCTTTGATGCTTTAGTATTATCATGTTGAACTGTGCCATCTGCATTTAATTCTATCTACAAAACAGGCCATATACTTCATTTCACTTTCTGATAAATTGCTTTATTATATACTAAAAGAAAACTGTACTATTATAAAATTAACTAATTTCCTCTGCTTGTGCAGCTTTTTAAGGCAGCAGAACAGAGAAATTAAGGAACTAAGAAATATGTATATAAAAGTGTAAAAATTAATGGGTGAAATCAAATGATAAATATTACTGAAGTGCTTTACACTTGTATTTATTTATGAAAATTGAACTGGTTTCAAACTGATGTTCTGCCTTTAAAGAATTAAATCTACATTGCTCCTGTGGTCATATGCCAGAGTTACAGTTTCATATTTCTGGCAAATTTGTCTGCAATGATTCTAGGAAATTATAAAGAAAGGGAAATAACATAGCAAAACCACTCAGAATTAACTCATGGCAATTTCGTAACAGAACTACTCCAAAGGCCGATGACTAACTAGAATTATCCTGTTGATTACTTCATATCTGGAGATAGAATCAGAACACAAACACTGCAACAACTCACACAACTGTTAAAATCATCAGTTATACAGCCATAGTAATAGGTACTCACAATGAAAAGTTTACAACACCTTCTACTTTGAGAATATTCATCATCAATCAACTAATGCTATAAACATCATGAATTCTGTTATAGCACAACATTTCTGTGTACATTTCATGTGTCTGTGTACTGCATTATGTTTTGGATATTACCAGTTATCAGTGTTCAAAGGGGAGAAAACGAGAGGAGGAGACTACAGCTTTTAATGCCAAAAGCTGTTGTGCTCTATGCAAACAAACTATGACCCAAGTGACTGATCATGGTGTCTTGTCTTCATGTGAGGCACCAGCTTCTACATCTTACTGAGGTCTCACAGCATATCCGTGCAACCCCTGTGCAAGACAATGGCTCCCTAGCCCTTTCCTATCGAAATCCAACACAAACAACTTACTGCACAGAGGCAAGAAGCAGCTATCCTACTACTACAAGCCAGGCAACATCTCACAGTTTCAGTCAGGTTCTGCAAGTACAAAGAAGCACTGATGTACCATGCTTGTTGTAAATTACCTCTGCAACACTTGCAAAAACTCAGCAAGAACCACTGTCCGTGAGAAGCAGCTGATTGCCTCTGCCTTACACCTTCATGAGGCTGCAGTTTATCCCAAGTACCAGTAGGAATCAGCAACTGTTTGCCAAAGAATTGGCATAACATTGAATATCACTCTGTTTCAGTCCTTGCTAGATATGAAGCATCTAGTACATTATGTGCTGGTTTTGAAACACATTACAGAAATAGTTGTCTGCTTCAGTTTACTGAAGACTGCTAGCAAGCCCTTAACAGTTCAACATCAAATTAACATCAGGATTCTTTGTAAAGATGTACCTAGTGCAGGTTTGTATCCTCTACACTTTGAGTATTTAACATATTCTCTGAATTATCTCCACCTGAAATGAAAATGAAAGACAGAAAGAAATCATAATTGAAAAGACACCATAATTCTTTGCTTTGCCTATATAACATCTTGTGTCCAGAATCTTGTGCGTAACAATACTTACCACATTTAGCTATCCAGAAAAAATATAAAGCCATAAGGGTTTTATTAGAATATAAAACATATCAATATATAAAATATTAAAATCTTGGAGCCTGATCTTTGTTGCAGACGGGATCTTGTACAAACCAGGACAGGTGAGAGTAAAGTATGACATTATGCTTCCAAATTTTTCTGAAGATTAGTGACCTAGGCAATTCTTTCTGAAACTTAGAGGAGCTACTACATTTACCTAACTTATAATAGGCTTCCCTGATCTCCAAGAGACTTTTCTGAAGCCAGTGACGGTGGAATGATAGCCTAGCTTATGTCTTTCCCTGTTCAGCATACTTGGGCAGGGAAAGGGATGGAGTAGCTAAAGCCAAGTCATTGGTATAAAAATAAGTGGGGATATTCCCCAGCACCAATTCAGTGCAATTCAGTTTGCTTTAGCTTTCCAGCTACCCAATGGCCCAGCTATTGAGCACTGATTAAGCCAAACCCTAATCCAAACCATAATTTTGAACATACTTTTAGCCCACCAATATTTGTAAGGCTCAGAATATCTTGATGACCTTTGGAGGCTGCAGCCCTAACATCTAATTATGGGACCTCTCAAATACAGCAGTCCCTGCCAGGCTAATCCCTTACAGTAGCATTAACCTTGGTTTCACTCACATTTGAAGCCAGTAACTCCTGCCCACTCCTACAGCCCTGACTCTAAACCTATCCTGGGGACTCCTTCCAGACTTAAACATGCCACAGCCCACACTAGCTCATCAGTGTCCAATAACCCTAATTCTAACTCTAATCAAGGCTTACCTTGTGGCACTTCTTTGTACCTGCCCCTGACCAAGCAGCCTCTTCTGAACCTTCTTCTCAACTTAGCTCCTAAGACTGTACAAGATGCAACTCTCGCCTTAGCTGAAATGTTCACCTACCAACCCCTTGCAAACTCAGCCTTTACCTTAGCTTAGCTACAGTAATATTATCCTGGTCCTGGCCCTAAGACTAGCAGTTAAGGATAAGCCATTAAGGCTTGGCAACCCCTAAGATCTAGATCTAATCCTAGATCCTCCATTTTTAATCTTATGGATTGTTCTAAATTCAGCCTCCAGGCCAGTTTAGAACCAAATCTTATCCCTAGCTCTAAGCCATACCACAGCCGTATCTCAGCAAGTCCTTCCATGCCCCATCTTACATTTAGATAGGTAACACCTGTTGTGCTTCAAATATTCATTTCAAATTCAAAGGTAGCTCCAGCCCACTAAAAAGCTGGACACCATTATCTTTTATACTTTGCCAATGTACAGTAATTGTGCTGGGTAAGGAGTGCTCACTGGAACTCAGCAAAGCCCATGGAATTACTAGCAGTAATTAAGGAAATATAGTGCAACAGATGTTCTGAATTTCTCCAATTAATAGTGACAATATGTCAGAAGAATTCTCTCCTACCTGATACTGAATCTCTTCTGGATTTTGCTACATAGTTTTTAAGCAGTTTCCTCATAGATGGATCAAAAGCTTCTTCTAATGTACACCTTCCCATCTCATTTTTTAATAAGGGATCAGCTCCATACCAAAGTAATAACTCTGCCATCTAGAAAAACGTTTTTCAGATTGTTTCTCTTCTGACAGTATTTTTCATACTCCTTCCTTATACAGGCTTCTCTCTGATGTACTCGACAACATGAACAACTAAAACCAAATCTAAGGCCTCTGCCAAATATTCCCTCTATACTAGTTAATTCCCTCTATGCTACTCCAAGCATTCCCCGAGATGCATCATTATCCTATAGCCTTATTATTTTTATTTTTATAAATTGGTTCCAGTGATTAACCTGATGCCATTAAGCCAAGGTCTCCCAAAATATAGGGTAGGATTCGTCTCCCCTAAACTCTTAATTGGTGGAAAATAACAGGTGATTTTAGGGTATGAGTCAGCTTACCTATTTAAGACATCTACTTTAGGAGAAAATAAATTGTGCTCTAGGTGTGTCTATTGTGACTCCTGTGACTGCAAAGAGTTTTGACAGCTATTTCAGATGTACAATGTACATCTAGTCAAATGAAACCCACTCAGGTGCTGTCTTACCGACATGATTTCTGTACAAATGTAAAGCCTGATTCTGTTGTTATTCAAGAAACACTCACTTCAGCAAAATGTTCCATCTACCTTTGCAGAATACTTTTTTAAGACATGGAAAATTTACAATCTGATTATTTCCTTTCTGTGGCTAACCCTGCAATCTTATTCCAGCACTAGTGTGGTTTTACTTGTACCTCTGCCTTAGGTACTTTCACAGAACTCAGAAATATTTCATGAACCCCAAGAGTCTGCGATCCACAAGCTGAAAACCAAGCTTGGGGCTCTCAAGTCTCAGGGAAAATTATTAACCAAAAGTCCACCCTTCCTCTTTGCTCCAGGGAGACTTGGGGAGAAACAGATTAAGTCTAATCTCAGCTGTGAAACAGAAAGAGAGCAAATGTTTAGGGACAAAACTTGTTATATCCCACAAAAGTTTTTTAAAAATTTTGGAAATTAATAAATATTAGGCAGTGTATGTGTATTTCTAGAGAAAGAAACAGCAAGCAGGTAAAAGGGACATGCAGAACTCCTACATAAATCTGGGCCACCCTAGGAATGTGCACAAACAGGTGGAGGCAACCACTGCCAGACTGAAAGAGGATCCAAAATTCAGACACAGGCTATGAAACCACAGCAACTGGCAACAAAAGTTATAATTAATTCACATTGACTATTCAGTTGACTTTCTGTTCAAGACAATACAAAATATAAAGCCATGTCTTCATAACTCTTCAAATATTGTAAAGCATGGAATGGTTTGAACAGAAATTGGGTAGAAAGGACTTGCAAGCTCCTGAATTTACTCATAATCTGAAAAGATCGGCCCACATGTAATAAGACTATGTGACTTTCTGGACCCAACAACAATCATTTCTATTCCTAAACGATAATTTGTGTTCAATTTGGAATATACTTCATAATGGCCTTCTTTAACTGCATCTTGCAATGGTGTTATTTGTTCACTTCCTCTGGCATTAACATCAGCTCCTGCTTTCAAAAGCTCATTTGCTATCCTATAAAAGCCTTCCACACTTGCTTCATCTAGTGCAGTCCAGCCTATGAAGAAAAAAAACTGGCAACTGAAACCTGTATTTCACATTTCAGTAAAATAATTTATAAAAATTTATGTCAGTTTTAGGTTATCTATTTGATAAATATTTCAAAAAGATATACTGAAAAGGTAAAAACTGACACTTTACAATAAGTTATATGAAGAAATGTTTATGAAAAAGTCACAAGGGTTGGGAGATCTCATTCTTTTGTCAAAATTTGCACTTACTGAAGAACCAGGTGCTGCTGTAACAATATTAGTTTTAGATTTGATAATTCTGTTATGAAAGAAAAGAAGAAGAATTATTCCACCCACACCTTAGTAATTTGTCCCTGAATAAAATGTATGTGCTATTTTAAGAACAAGATAATTTTTTATGACGGCCTTTTATTTATATGGCCATGCTGAAGAGGATAAAAAAGAAGAGACAAAATAAAGACCTGGAGTCTTTATTGCCAAACAAAAATGGTTTTTAAGACTATCCAAGAATGGTTCAAGTTTCCAAAGAAAGCAATGAAAAATCTTTACTGAAATTCCATATCCATTCCCAGCTATATGGAATAAACCAAGATATGAGCTTCATGACCCACAGAACAATTCTTCTCCATGAAGGAGGTGTTGAAGAAAAATGAAAGATGGAATGTAAGTCTTTGAATTGCGTTTAGTATAGCTTTTTATCAGCTCCTTAAACATTCATTACGTGACAGTTTTTTGTAGAGTGAGAAAAGTAAGGGGAAAAGACAGAGGATCTTCCACTTTCTATCTTCCAGGTCTCAAACCAGTATTCCCTCCAGAAGACCGTTTTGATGGATAGCCTTACTCTTCAACCATCTCCCATTACCAGAAGGTTGTCTGGGCCTAATTCACGCACTAAATATAAATTGCTTATTAAGACTGTCCTGCTCTCATTAAGCAAATTTCTCTTAATTTCATTGGAAAGAGAAACTCTTGAAGCTCTCTTATACACCACCCAACCCAGAATATTGTATATTTGTACAGAATTGGATTTATTATGGGGACAGGATGTTGCATCAGGTTGCCCAAAAACTTTGTCCTATTAAACTTTGTTCCCGAATGCCTGAAACTCAACAAAGTTTTAACTACATTGCCTAATAAGGACATAAGGAAGACTTAAGGAAGAAATTCTTCAACAATGGGGGTAATGAAACACTGGAACAGGTTGCCCAGAGAAGCTGTGGATGCCCCATCATTGGAAGTGTTCAAGGCCAGGTTGGATGGGGCTTTGAGCAATCTCATCTAGTGAAAGATGTCCCTGCCCATGGCAGGGGGGATGGACTAGATGATCTTTAAAGGTCCCTTCCAACCCAAACCATTCTATGATTCTATAATAATGTTGACAGTGCTTCAAGATGAATTATTTTTAACAGTATCATCTGTACATTTTACTTGCATTTTATAGAGCCTATTTCATTAAGAAACTCTAGTAACTCCATATTCTGGAGCAAAAGCTTGAAATGTGTTAAGGGGAGGAGAAAAAAGGTTCACTTAGGTAAAGGTATCTACTTCACCCTCAGTAAAAAGTATCCTCTATCTGATATACTAGTAAGCCCCTGAAAAATTGCACCTGGAACATGTTTAATTGATAATCATTAGTTTAGCAACATGATTCTCTAAGGACCCTGTGCATGCTTGTCGTGGTTTAACTCCAGCTAGCAACTAAGCACTATACAGCCTCTCGCTCACTCCCCCCCCCCCGGTCGGATGGGGGAGAGAATCGGAAGAGTAAAAGTGAGAAAACTCATGGGTTGAGATAAAGACAGTTTAATAGGTAAAACAAAAGCCACGCACGCAAACAAAGCAAAACAAGAAATTCATTCACCACTTCCCATCGGCAGGCAGGCGTTCAGCCATCCCCAGGAAAGCAGGGCTCCATCACGCGTAACGGTTACTTGGGAAAACAAACACCATCACTCCAAACACCCCCCCCTCCTTCTTTTTCCCCCAGCTTATATACTGAGCATGATGTCATATGGTATGGAATAGCCCTTTGGCCAGTCTGGGTCAGCTGTCCTGGCTGTGCCCCCTCCCAGCTTCTTATGCACCTGACAGAGCATGGGAAGCTGAAAAGTCCTTGACTAGTGTAAACTCTACTCAGCAACAACCAAAACATCAGTGTGTTATCAACATTATTCTCATCCTAAATCCAAAACACAGCACTATACCAGCTACTAGGAAGGAAATTAACTCTATCCCAGCTGAAACCAGGACAATGCTCCAGATCAAAGAGAAGCACAAGTTCATTGCAACTGTTTTTCAGCTCCCCCAAGGCACTGTGAATCAAGACTCAAAACTGAGAGCATAGACAGTGTCTCTCCCATGCTCTCTATATCCCTTCATGCTCATGTCCAGGACATAAAAAAAAAAAATAAAAAAACAAACTAAGAACTCGGTAAGGTACTGAAGCAGAGTACTGAAGCACAGGAGGAAGGAAAAAGACCACGGTAAGATATGGATGATTACTGGTGGAGGGCTTTAAAGGAAGAGACAAGACACAGGGGCAGAATATAATCATCAGAACAGTGATTCCCAAAGAGAGTGAGATGAAAGTGCATTTCAAAATGGCACAAGACTGGCAACTCTACTTCTTTCTGATTACACCTCCCTCACTAGAAAAGAATGAACTAGGGCCAGGTCAGCCTCTCATCTCTTCAAGGAGTTCAACTAAAACACATTTTGTGCAGGTGTGCTCCTTTTGCACCAAAAAATAGCATCCAGAGTCTGGGGGATGAAGAAACAGTGGTCTGGCAAAAGGCGCAAAGGCAGAAAAAGGAAGCAGCAGTGAGGCTGAAAATTGGAAACACTGCACTTCAGTACGCTTGCCCACAGAGGCTGCAGCTGAACCCACACTATTAATGTTTCTCTGTTGTCAGCAGGTGGCTTTGAAACCCACCAACAAAATATTTTCTCATCTACCTCTAGCACAAGTTAACACATATTATGAGTCACTCTGTTAACTCAAATGCCAGAGTCCTATGCTGTAAAAGTCCAAAATCTGCTGCTGACCCAATCTATTGGTCAGTATATTCAAGAAGACAGAATTTCTACCTTAATATCGGTCTGTTACATGCCTGCATCATGCAATAGCCTTTAACCACAGAACATATTTTTTTTGAACCCACATAACAGTTGTGAACTCCTAGCCACTGTGCAGGATGGAAATGATCTAAGAACGAATCAAAGTTTTGTACCAAATGAGCCAGCTGTCTGTGAAACCATTTTCTCCTTTGTTATGGAAGTTTATCAGAGCCTAATGGATGAGGCAGGGAACTACAAAATAAGGAAGGACAATCTTATGTTTGAAACACCTGATTGATACTTTAGGGTGTGGCAATGCCTTTGACACAGAGTATCACACATAAAGTTGGATAAGGTCAATTGCTTAAATCAAAACATTCACAGCTGGCCACTATTTGTCGTTCTTTTTTTTGTGTGTGCCCAAGATAAAATAAAAATGCAAAATAACAAGCACTCACAACTTTACCAAATCAAAGCAGTGCTAAGCTATGAAGCTACAACTTCCTTTAAGATGCAAGGGGCACAATCACAGTCCCTGAAAAATTAAACTGGAAAATCTAAATCTTGGGGTCTCAAGTTGACCACTGAAATAGACAAAAAAAAAAATCTTTAAAAAACATTATGTTGATTATTTAATTAAGGGACTGTTTTGTGATAAGCATGCACAGATTGTTGAATTAAGGCTAAGTAAACTTAATTGCATAATTTTGTAAGTTTTTGAGTGCTTACTTTTCAGCAAAACTTTCTTTTTGAATATACTTTTATACATAGGTCTATATATTTTCTCATGAACAATTACCAAGTTAAATCAACAAAAATTCAGTAATCTACTGACTAGTCACAAACAGTCTCTTTCACTGCACAAACTCATAATATGTACTTTTATAAGGTACAGGTAGATACTTGTTTTGAAAATAGTATTTTAATACAACTGCAACTTACCAGCATAATCCTGAACATTTACATTTCCACCAGCTTTTATTATGTTACGTACAAGGTCCACATCTTCATCAGCAACAGCTCTATGCAGTAAGGTCTCACCAAAAATATTCCTCCTATTGATTCTTGAAAGTGAAATGGGGCAAACAGGATTTACAGAATTCCTACCAAAGGCTTCTTGTCCTGAAAAATAATGTAAAAGATCTGTTGAACAGAAAAATATCTTTCCTCTCTTACTTTGGCTTCGCTTTGCATTACAGTTAGTGGATAAGTTTTCTGGAGAAAAAATGCTCATTCAATCTAGTAGAAATTAATATATCAAAAGACACATTACCAATTAAATAATAACCCCATTCAATAAAAGATGCCATAGTGAATTCCATAACAGAACTCCAACTGAAATTCAACACATCATAGAAATATGACTCTGTAAAAGTGTGTTAAGTTTAGACTTTTTGCTTTTAAATGACACTTTTGCAAAGTGCATTGTTTCCCACTGGATGATAAAAATGCTATTCTAGGTTACAATTTATCACAAAATGAGCATTTCATTAGCTAGTCAGTTATTCAATAATTTCTCTTTTCTTAAAAGCCAAATTTATCAGCAGTTCTTTTGTACTCATTTATGTTTTAAAACCTCTGGTTCATGAGCAAGGATTTACACTAGGATAGTGAATGAGATGAACTCCCTCAGATTACTTTTCTCCATTACTTCACAACCAGCTCAGCTACTTGTGCAATGAGGAAAAGGTGAACAGTTGGGACAAAAACCTCATTAGCTATCCCACTGAAAATTATCCCTGCTTGGGAGTCTGAGGCCTAAATGTAAAAAATAAAATATAAAAGATACCATTTTTAAATTTTAGTTTATTATTTTCCAAAAAAAATGCTGTCTCCCATTATGCACCCATTACAGTTTTCGGCTTGGGTGAAATGATTTCCAATATATAGATGAGCTGTCCTATACTTCATCAGCAGTGCCATCCCAGCATCCCTTCACACTATGGAGAAGAGCATCCTGGCTACAGCCTCTTCTGAAAAACAGGGAGGAAAGGTCAGGAGGATGGCCTGCAGGAAAGCACAATGCATGGGCCAGGCCATTAATTGATCTACTAATGAAAAACCTTGGGTTTGCAGGGACAATAGGCTATATCCACTGCTCCTCTCCACAAGCTGTAGCAGATGTGGCTCACTGGCCCTAAAACTCCACCTGGGTGTCAGGAATAGACATTTTAAATATGACCTTAAAAAACATAGTTCTCTTAGATCTGTAACTCACAAAGCCTGATGTCTCTGCTGTTTTGTGCACTGTGATATACTGTGAGCTCAGATTAAATTGTTCCCAACCTTAAGTTCTTGACTCTGTGTAGATTTTTAGAATCCAGTAGATGTGGATTTACTCAGCACCTTTCCTCAGCTGAGCACATGTAGAGTCCCTCTACTCTACCTGTCCAGCCCTGCAAGACCTTAATCATTTATGATACTGCAGTCCCTAGTCAAAGCTGGTTTAAATCAGCCAAGCAGTTCAGAAGGGATTAAACCACACAGACATACAGAGAACAAGGTGCAGTTTTATGTTACATTTAACCCAATTTAACTTGTTACTTCAAGAGGACCTATTTACTGTCACTTCTACCTTGCCTTCCCTACCATCTTCCTTGTGTCTGACCTTATGCAAAACAAGTGATGCTTGCTGATCCAAAATGAAACTTTTTGTGGGGCTGTTTTTCAGTGAATTGCCAAACTAAGATGACTCACAGACTCGACTGCTAGGTCTGATACAAAAGGGAGGTAAACTTGCTAGATCGGATTAACATGAAGCTACCTCTATAGGCAGTGCAACTCTTTCTGCAAAAATCATGCTAAAAAAACAACAGCTTGTTTCTTGAGTGGAAGCTAGTAAGTAAATTTGAAATAGCTGAGCAGTTAGTCATACAACTTTAAATCTCATAAAAATGGTGCTTCCACTGGGAATAATGAAAACCCTGCAAGAGAGAAGGGTTGTTGATTGGTGGTAGAATTATTCATATTTTATAAGATCTATAATGTAGCTGTTACAGTTCAAATACTTCCAAACTTTATAAGCTGTTTAAACGATTGTAGGTGCACAGATAAATCCAGACTGAGTGGGCTTAAACAAAAAAAAAAACAAAAAAAAAACCACCACAACCCTTTTAAGACCCCAATCTTAAAGGTGCTGGAGTGAGCACATAAGTGAGGAAATTCTGTATTCTCCTACACACTTCCTCTGCGAGCCAAAGAACTTCTCTGCATACATCTTCAAAGGATGAAAAATAGCAATCTTTGACAAGGCACATTGCAAGGAAAAATACTTCAAAGAGTGCTCCGTGATTGTGGTAGTGAAGGCCCTATAATCCTATATTTAAAACAGACAGGATAACAACAGCAGGCATTTAAAATAAACTGCTTTGTATAGGTCAATTCTTGGGGATGGCATTGCCTTCAGAATGATATTGCACATAGAATACTAGATTATAGAATCAGGACCTACATTTTCACTCTGCATGAAAACATTTTTCTTCTGCTTTTCAGAATACATCATAAATTTTTCATATATAACACTGTGATAAAAATTGCATCCTGAAAAAAATCTCATGATTCTTAATGAGTTTATGCAAACAAGGCAACTGTTAGGTTGAAAACTGTTATCTTAAGATAATTTCTTTCAATACATTTTTAGACTCTTGCTGCCAGCAAATGTCAATACTGCACAGTGCAAGAATCCTTTAACCACTGGTAACATAATTTTGATAAAGCTAACACACAATAAAACAGAAAGGGCAGAAATTTGGCAGCATTGACTCACGTTCAGTTTGTAAGCCATTATAAATCCCCAATCCTTTGTTGAAAAATTATTCCCTAGTCTGCTGTTTCCCATCCTGTACTTGTGCAGCTAATTGTTCCTTTTTAAGCACTGACTACTTTTTACTTTGCTGTATCTAATTACAGTTTCTTTTTAGACCACTTCTATAATTTGTGAAGACTTTAAACAACTGGGAAAAAAACACTGGCATAACATTCTGTACTTGAAGAACTGTGGTATAAACAGCGTGTATGTACATTATAAATTTCCTACAAAAAAGGCTTGGTGCACCTGTTGAAGGGCAGGTGAAACTTAGATTTATATTAATGGAGAAGGATCAGGCAGGCATAAATGGTTCATTTTGCAAGATCCTAAACACTCAAATGACAACTGAAATCCAACACTTAAATGTGACTGGTGTTCACAAAACCCCCATCCAACTACAGGTGCCTAAATTTCTTTAGCATTCATTTCTGCTGGCAAAATCCTGTGGGACTTGCTCTACATGTAATTAAAATCTGCAGAACATAACAAAAGTCCAAACTTTCCCTCCTCAAAACCCATCCTCAGCTGCCACTTATCCATAAAGACACTTAAAGCCCCAATGCCTAAGGTCCCTATACCTCCAATTGTCTATTGAAAAGGAACGGAGAAGCTGATGAAGGAGCATGGCTGAGCAAGCTGGGAATTGAACTGAAGCATCAGCAGATTCTGAAACAGGGAATTCTCTTTCTTGTGGACCCCAGTCTGGTAAATATGGTCTGAATACACATTTCACTCAAAGGAAGAGCAGCATTCCCCCTCAGTCAGTAGCTCAGCAGTAAAATATCAACATTGTTGTAAATGCAGGTTCAGGGCCATCCTTCACCAAAAGAGCTATGCTTCAAGCAACTCATTTCAAAAAGAGGTTCCTATGTAAGAATACCAAAGAGAAAAAGGTCTCTCTTTGGCATTAAGTTGTTAATTCTTTTTAGGGTTTGAATGCCAATCATCTCATGGCATCTGTGAATCTCTTCCACTGAGCATGAGCACACTACTTCGAAAGCCTTGGTTCAAATCCCACTATCTTCATGTCTGAATAATTCCCAGTACAAATCCAAATCAAGGTGCTCCTTAATCCAGGCACAAATCCTGCTGACCTTCTAGCATCAGCCCAGAATCTGTTGTCTCCCCATCTTACCCAGGAAGCACACACTGGGTAACAGCTGAGCATGGCCACAGTCAACTCCAGCTTCAGCCAATTCAGAACCTCGCACCGGAGGAAGCAGAAGGACAGGGAAATCAAGCAGAGGTCTCATCTAAAAAAAAAAAACCACCTTACTTGACTGTGGATATAAAAACTGTGGGTTAATAAATTCACTACACTGAAGGCCAGTGAGCCAGCCAGGCTTAGCCAAGCCTTAGATGTCTAACTCTCCCTGTGCACTACATGAGCAAGCTTAAATCTGGCCTGTCAGTTCCAGCAGATGGCAGTGCATTCACATCACCTTTGTGAATCTTGACATGCAAGGATTTTTTTTTTTTGTGTTTGAGAATAATTAAAAAGTTGTCGAGAAATTGGTGGCTATTTGGTGTCACAGATTGTGTCTTGCAAATGTTACAAAATATAAAAGCGGACTGAATAATACTGAAGCATAAATAATGAAGGTGGAGTGGAAATGTTAAGTGGACTCCTGTATCTGCTAGCTCCGAGTCAAACAATAGCAGAGAAGTTCAGCCTTTCAAAACATACATACAAGAGAATCACTATAAAAGAGTTAAGGCTTCAGAAGGATCAATACTACCAGCTTTTATGAGAATGCTGAGCTGAAGATTATTGCAATATACTAGGACATGAGAGATGCACAAAGAGAATCACAGAATGGTTGAGGTTGGAAGGGACCTCTTGAGATCATCTAGTCCAACCTCACTGCTCAAGCAATGTCAGCTGCAGCAGGTTGCCCAGGACCATATCCAGTCAGGTTTTGAGTATCTACACAGGTGGAGACTCCACAACCTCTCTGGGCAACCTGTTCCAGTGTTTGACCACCCTCACAGTTGAAAAGTGTTGTCTTGTGTTCAGATGGGATTTCTTTCTTTTTAATTTGTACCCATTTCCTCTTGTCCTATCAGTGGGCACTACTGAGAAGTCTGGCTCCCTCATCTTCATTCCTTCCCGTCAGGTATTTATACACATCAGTAAGATCCCCCTGAGCCTTCTCTTCTCCAGGCTGAATAGTCCCAGCTCTCTCAGCTCAATCATCTCTGTGGCCCTGTGCTGGACTCACTCCAGTATGTCCATATCTTTCTTGTACTGAGGACCCAGAACTGGACACAGTACTCTAGAGGTGGCCTTACCAGTGCTGAGTAGAGGAAGGATCACCTCCCTTGACCTGCTGGCAACACTCTTTCTAATGCAGCCCAGGATATTGTTTGCCTTCTTTGCCGCAAGGGTGTATTGCTGGTTCGTGACCAGCTTATTGTCCACCAGGATCCCTGGGTCCTTCTCTGCAGAGCTACTTTCCAGCCAGTTGGTCCCCAGCATGTACTGATGCCTGGGGTTATTCCTCCCCAGATGCAGGACTTTGCATTTCCCCTTGTTGAACTTCATGAGGTTCCTCTCTGCCCGGTTCTCCAGCCTGTCCAAGTCCCTCCGAGCGGCAACACAACTATCTGGTGTATCAGTCACTGCTCCCAGTACCATCTCTGAACTTGCTGAGGGTGCACTCTTCCATTTCTCAGGTCATTAATGAAGATGTTGAACAGTATTGGCCCCACTATTGACAGACTAACCACAACAGAAATGAGCTGCTACTTCATCAAAATCAAGAAAATCCAGCAAGACTCATTTTATGGTGTCAGGATTTCTATGCAGAGATTATGTTAATTAATGAATTCCTCTTGTATTTTCAGGAATAGATACACAAAACTAACATGCCCAATGACTCACTGCTGGTTGTCAAGGTGTCTGCCGTGCCCTTTCTTCAAATCAGTACATGGAAGCCTATAATAGCCATAGGTTCCTCTCACAAGAGGTCTTCCTGCAGCACTCAGATCTTGGCAGTGCCAACATCAGCCAATATGCAAAAAGTATAATTCACTGTAGTGATTAATTCCAACCTTCTTAACCAGGCTTCTAAAATATCCTCTCTGGAGATCTTCTCAATGCACTTGATCTGACCATTCTCCAGAGGCTATTAATCACAGGTAATCTTTGTTTCAAGGCATTTAGATTTTGTTCTATTTAACCAATTCTGCACAATGGGAATGCTTCCTTTAATCAACTTGGTATTATAGTTGTATATTGGTAGTTGTATATTTTTCAAAAATGAATAGCCCAGGGGATTTCAGTTTTTTTCTTTGTTCTGAGACAAGGGATAGTTGACCATGTAATCATATTTGCTACAAGATATGTACAATTTGCCATACTAGTCTCAAAATTGTCTTTGGTGAATTTTAGCAAGTATTGTTTTTTTCCCCAACATTAACCTTAATCAGGCTCCCTTAAAAGAGAAAAATAAAATTGATTTATATAGAATTCTAACTTTTTTTTATAGGTACAAACCTATGGCATTAGATAAAACAGTCATAATGCTATGGTCTCTGCATTAAGCAGGTTATTTCAGCAGATAATTACTCTGCATATTGATGTAAATTGCTCCACACTGGAATGTCAAAGAAATACTGGAACTGGTATCCTGCTGTAAGTTAAATGGAGGTTTCCTAAGAATCTGCAGATGGCAGCAAGCATTACATGTACCCAGTAAGATCCTCTCATTTCTCTAGGACCCATGCAGTTCATGTCACCAGTGCTGCAGAAATCCTCACAACTGTCCATGACATTGCAATAGGAGTTGGTAATAGCAGTTACCTTTTGCTGCAGAAACAGCAACAGAGCAAATGTCAATGAGAGTTTCTTTGTCCAACATCCATGGACCTGAAAGCAATAAATTGGTCAGGGATGAACTGAGACTAAAAATCAAAAAGCACAGAGGGCACTGTGCCTCAGAAGAGCGACAGAAGCAGATAACAATGCAGAGGTAGCAGAGCAGACACAAGTAACATCGTGGTTGCAGACGATAGCATACAGACAGACGATACAGAGACAAAGGCCAAGAACCCCTTCATGAAATGCTGCCAGCGCTTCCTCTCCTAACCAGAGAGAAATCTGCTCAAGTCCTTCACTGCTGCTTGGACTTTACTGACTGCAGACCAAGGTTGAAGAGAGTGCTGGAAGGAAAAAGGGGAGAGGGGAAGTGGAGGGGAATCAAGGGAACATTTGACCACTGGATGTTTATGTCGGTGGCTGCAGAACCTTAAACTCTTGCTCAATATATTTTTGGGTTGGATGTTTCACATTAATATATTGTTTAATTTTTGCTACTGTGTTTTCTGAAAGCTGTCAGGGAATTCCCTCGTCCTTCCCTCCAAGGTTTTCTTTCTTTTACATGCAAAAGCAGTGCTTGCAAGCAGATAATTACCAAAATAATCAGTATTGTTTGTGAGCTACATTCGTAACATTCAGATTGCATTAAGCTTATCTAAATTAGTCTTGGTACAGTCCCCGTCCTTCCACTTGCCTTCAGCTATGCATTTCCACATCCTCTCTTGCACTGCATTGGCACTTATCTAATCTTCTGGGGAGCTGGCTTGAAAAGATAACCTGGCTGAAAACTAAGCCAACTGAAAAAAATTGAACAGTGTCTGACAGTTGTTCCCCAAAACTGGCTTCACAGTGGGGGTAAAACAAGTGCTAGTGCTGGCCCAAAGGAAGCAGCAGAAACACCTGTCAAGGAAAATGGGCAGTACCTTGCAATACTCAATTAGACAGGTTCACACTGGAGTGGAATCATCCCCAATTCAAAATCACCAAGAAAGGAGCTGACAAATAGGGAAAAAGGCAGCTCCAAAGCTATTCCCTCACTTTTTCCTGATCAGAAGTGACACCTGTCACTCATGAGCAGCTTTAGGATTACCAAACAGATGTAACACAGGACTGGTACTACCTATTTTTGGCCACAAGTGAGTCATTAGTTCCAAGCAGGACAGTCACAGATACTCTGTTCCTCCTTAGAGACCTTCCTAATGCCTCTCCCATAATTTTCATTGATGGGAAATGTGTTTTAAGCTACTAAAAGTCTTCTCTACTTTAGCTTAAGTCACAGCCCTTATAGATTCTGTGCCATGGTGATGTCTTTCATACTTCACTGTTACTGCTATGCTTCTACCCTTGTGCCCTGCAAGCTTAATAACTGTAGTTCCTACTCAAAAAACAGAAAACTGAATAAAGGTTAGCTCTTAAGTTGTTTTCAACTAATGCGCTCAGTGTTGGTTTCAACAGCTATGTGCCTGCTTTTTAAAATGAAAGAACCTGGTATTTTTCAGTAAAATATTCTCTAATGCTAATTCAATTAAATTATATTTTATATACACTCAGTTGTAAAAATACACTAACCTTCTCTTCTGATTCTTTCTGAAATCCAGTCACTTTGATATCTAAATCTAAGAGAGTAAACAAATATTTCAGTCATACTATCACTAAATTTCACTTCTGGAAGTTCTCATCATCTCCAATAAAACAGCCTCACTTTCTGATTAAGGCTGAAGTTTCAAACATTCTTAAAAATGACTATATTCATGTTCCCTAAGTGGAACTGACAATAAGTTTTCTAGTTAGGCTCTGTTAGTCAACAAATTATATTCCAGGGCTATTTTGTCACATTTCTTGACTATGATTTAGAGCCCTGTGTTTTCAAAGATTATCAGCAGATGGAATTGCCACCCATTCCAGAGGATGAGACCTATCCCCTGACCTCTGTAATTACAATATAATTAGGCAATATAGCTAATACAATCCAATAATTTACTGCCTCTGAAAAGGGCTGGTCCCACACTCCCTTCTCCCATCACCCTGTTTTGACATTCATGGGACTCCCTGGGAAACTGATTTGATGCACAGCTTAATGAAAACTAACCAGAAATAAAGTGAATGGTTCTCTATCGGGTTAGCAAAAATTTGCTCAAACAGGGAGCCAGCAAAACAGATGGGGCAGTCCTGCATTGCTGGGAGCACAGATAAACAGAAGTACAACTGAAGTAGCAGCAGGTGACAGGCAGCTGTGGGGAAGGACCAGTAGCATTTTTTCTTCTCCTTTCTTAGACACATCTTTGATTCTTGGATATGTTAGTAAGAAGCATGTAATGCTATGAAAACTAAACAACTGTTATAAAGGCCTGTGCTGGTTTTGGCTGGGGTAGAGTTAGTTTTCTTCATAGTAGCTGGTATGGGGCTATGTTTTGGATTTGTACTGAAAACAGTGTTGAGAATACAGGGATGTTTTAGTTATTGCTGAGCAGTGCTTACACAGAATCAAGGCCTTTTCTGCTTCTCACACCACCCCACCAGCGAGTAGGCTGGGGGTGCACAAGAAGTTGGGAGGGGACACAGTTGGGACAGCTGACCCCAACTGACCAAAGGGATATTCCATACCATATGATTTCATGCTCAGCATATAAGCTGGGGGAAGAAGGAGGAAGGGGGGGACGTTCGGCACAACGGCGTTTGTCTTCCCAAGTAACCGTTATGCGTGATGGAGCCCTGCTTTCCTGGAGATGGCTGAACACCTGCCTGTCAATGGGAAGTAGTGAATGAATTCCTTGCTTTGCTTTGCTTGCATGTGTGGGTTTTGCTTTACCTATTAAACTGTCTTTATCTCAACCCATGAGTTTTCTCACTTTCACCCTTCCAATTCTCTCCCCCATCCCACTGGGGAAGGGGGAGTGAGCGAGCGGCTGTGTGGTGCTTAATTGCCGACGGGTTAAACCACAACAAGGCCACATATAGTCAAATTGTAAATAAAATTATACAGATACTCATCTTCAGCTTCTCAAATGATTTTGCCACAGCTAGAGCAACTTTCAGTTTTGTAAAAAATACAACATACTTAGAGAATTATTTTGCTGTCCCTCTACTGTAGCATTTAGTGAAAAAACAGGCTTAGAAATATTTTCAGTAAGTGATGGACAGTTTATCCAACCCCTAGGATTTAATAATACAATAAAAAGTTCTTATTCAGAAAGAATTGTAATCTGCTCAGCTTAAGAAAATTTCTGAAGTAGTTTGAATTTATTTATGCAGTTTTGTACTTACAATTATTTGTGGAAACAACTGCAGTTATTTTAGAAGCATACTTCTCCAATTTACAAGGATATGCAGTAACTAGGACTTCCAGATTTCCTAAGTTGAGCTAGCTATGTTTGTACATTCATTCTCTAAGTTAAAAAAATACCCCTTCCTATTTTTATTATTTATTTCTGTATTTCTCTTATAAATCTATCTTCTACTGAAATCCTTCCATAGTTTCTAAGAACAAAAGGTCTAATAATTATTTTTATAATTACAAATTTTTGTTTATTTGTCTAATGGTTTTCCCTGAGCAGTTTACTGTCATTCTGTTGCTTATGTCCTTATACCGTTAAAGGTAATATCATCAATGAAAACAAATACAGGTACAGTTTGACCCATACTGAACACAGAATTACCTCTGACATAAATATACATCCTTCACTAAGCAAACAAGAAAACTGCTTCTCAATAGAACACTGGGAATAAAATAACATACAAATGGAGATATAAGGGAATTGTTTAATTACAGTATGCCTGACTGGAATTCCTGTGTAATGTATTATACTCACTGCAGCAGAGACCGAGACTGGTCAGATGCATATGTCTCTTGAGGTGTCTATCTGAATGGAAAAAAATGTTTAACAAGTTAGTAAACAAGGTACTTCATTATTTATTTTCTCAGCATTACTACATGCTTATCTTCTTCCTTCTGTAATTGAGTTGGGAAATGACATTTTTAGATCAGATCTTTACATACTTTTTACTAATATGATACAAAAGCCATTCCACTTAAATCTTTTTTTTTTATTTGCGCTATTTGAAAAAAAATGTTGGGGAAAAAAAAAATCAAGATTAGGAAAGACAACACTCACCCAGAAAGAAAACATACCTATGAAAGTAAGATATGATTGCTTTAAATTTCAGGTGTTTTATACATCAAAAGACCAAAACACAAGGTATTTTTATTTTATTTCAACTCCCAGTTTTAATCTTTTTTTGTAACAATTCCCTCTTTTAATTAAACACATCAGGGTGCTACTCCAGAGACTGTAGAGTTTAGTACACAGCTCTCAATATCCCTGGAAAAGGAAGAATCAAGGAACGTCTTAGCTGACAAGACCAGCACATCAGCAAGCTCTAAGTGGCATGACAAGTCAGGGCCATAGGAAAGGGCACGTGGGTAAGGAGAGAGATAACGTCAGAGCAGGAGCCAAATTGACACTCTTTAGTAAAAGGAGCTTGGATTCGCTTTTTGTGCCTCTGACTGTACTTTGAGGAAAGGGAGAGATCTCCTCAAGTTTGGAAAAAGGAGGCTTTATGCACAGTCTAAGGCAACCTAGGAATGATTAAGATAGATGATAGGCAAGTGAACTGCAGAACGGTTCTCTTTCAGATGAGCTGACGACTGGGGATTACTAGTGGACTATCATCATACTGGCTGCAATTTCAAACAAATCATTGACAGACAGTGGAGAACATGCATAGCATTTTGAAAACACTGGGAAAGAACATCTTGGTGTGGACACAAAATGATGACTTATTTGGCTTGCACAAGGTATTAGCCACACAATAAGAACAACCATTTTAGCAATGACCTGAAGAGCAACAGGTGGAGATTGCTCAGTAGGAAGGACTGCTTAAAGGTTCCCTGGAACAGAACAGATTCTTTAGAAACAGTTTGTGCAACAATTATTGACTGATCTAGTTCCAAAATATGGCAATGGGATAGTTGGCAGAAAGTTATTGACTTTGCTAAATACACCCTTTGTACGAATCAGCCTGGGTATTTACACAACATTATCCAAAGACCAAGCAAGGTCAGGAGGATAGCAGAACAACTACTAAATCTCTTTGCTTGGGTAACATTGCTCAGAGAGATGAAAAAAAAGCTCAGTGAACTACCTTCATATCTCAGAAGAAGGAGAAGCTATGTAGTCTGCTAAAAAATTAGGTTCTAAGTAAAATGAGCATATTGCTCATACCAACAGACTGGTTGAGAGGTTTTCTCAAATCAAAAAAGTTACACAAGCCATGGAATAGGGTGTTAACAGATAACAGAAACGACTTGCCAGTTGGAAAGGACCTGAAGGCTACAAAATCTGTTACCTGTATATCTACTGCATCTCTGGTGGAAGAAAAGTCTTACTGACAATCTCTTACATAGTAGAATCAAAGATAGGACTCCATATCCCAAGCGCCCCCCAACCCACCTGAAGTGCGAGGCAAGCCAAGACTCCTTGGCACAACTGGAACAGAGGTTACATTTCCTGAAAAAATTCACAGCCACTCTGGGCTGCACGACCCTCATATCACGTTGCATCAAGATGATGTATTCACATAAGATCATTTCTGAGGATGAAGTAGAAGGAAAAGCTTCTGTGTAATCACATTCCATGTTGGCTCTCAGAGTGGTTGAAGAGCCACACTGGTGCAATCCACACATGCAAGTATCAAGGATGATAGGCCAATATTGTTCTTCACAGCCTTCAGTAAAGATTTAAATTTGATACTGTCTCCATACAGTAAATGACCAAGCTGCCAGTGGCACATTCTATAGGTCTCTCAAAAAAAAACAACAGTGAGAGTTACCCAAAGTATTTGGTGAAAAGTACTAGGGGGTTCTTTGCTTTTTTGTCTCTTCCTTTTGGGGACAGGAGGTTTGTCCTTAGGCTTGGAAGAATCCCTTACTGGGATTGCAGACTGGCTACTCTGGCAAGAGCCACAAAGCCAAAGACTTAGGTCAGGCAGTAGATAGTTGGATCAGCTCCCAGAGGAGAAAGGGAGAGAGTAAATGGGCATTCTTCTCCTTCCCTCTGTCCTTAGAAAACTCTGATAAACTTCAGTCAAGACAACCCTGGTACATGCAAAAAGCAGAATAAACTTATGGAGAAAAGCCTTTGAAATAACAGCATCTTTTTGATTTTGTTCGGTTTCCCACACTGTCAGTTGAGCCAAATTTATTTGCAATTCTGTAACCCTCTTGCTGACATGGAAGTCACGGACACAGCACACGATCAATATGATCAAGCAAAATGTCGGTTTATTACATACACAGCTTAGTTAATATAGTTTCTGGCCTTCCTGATCATGCATAAACTTATCGTTAATTGGTTAACTATGTTTGGCAATATGCTGTTCATGCGCTACTAGCGATATTCTGATTCGTTCATAACAATAGTTCACGCGCACCGCCCGCTTCTCCCATATCTTGTTTTCAACGTTGCAAGCCAATAGTTTCTTCCTCTTAATCTGCTTGTTTCATGTCTTCCAAACCGCAGTCGACCTTCGCAGCATCCTTGAATTCCTCTTGCGTTAAATGCAGATTAAGTCCACATAGTCTGAGTCTGGGTTGCTCACTACATGTCCTTGGCTTTTCAGATATCCCACAAATCCCCCTTTTTGTTTTTGAGCAATCCAGACTCCATTCATCATACGCTCCACGGCTTTCATGAAATATTTAAAAACACATCTTAATATAAGTATAGTTAATAGTAATCCCAATAATAATATAAACCCATGGATAATTAGATCTTTTCCCCAACCTGAAATGCCTAACCCAGCTAACCATGAATTAAAACCTAAAGAGCTAGTCTTTCTACAATTGTTTTATCTGCTGTCCAGAAATCTAAATCTGACTTACAATCCTTTGAATATTTTTCAATACTTCTTCAAGATCTGTGGGTTTGTTTTTTAATATTCAAAATCATTGACGTCGTTAGCTATATCTCTGCATGCATGCCTGATGGTGGAGGAGTTACAAACATACTCCCACTCTTTACCGCCAATCGGAGTCCCCACTAAACATGTCATAAATGGGTTGCCTGCATTTGCTGCCGCTAAACAGATTGAATCTTGCCCTGTTTTATTAGCTAGAGTTACCCAAACATTTCTACGTGGTTGTACTGAAATCCATGAGTGACCACTACCAATGATGGAGAGGAATGACGTGAGAAAACATATCATGGTAACTCCTGTTGTGGTCCCGACTCTTCTCTCCATGGTTTCACCCAGCGGCTAGGCACCCACCTCGGACCTTCGTCTGTCAAAACACAAACATATCCTCGACCTGTCATCTTAATTTCTGCAGGACCCTTCCATTCTCCAGTTTTTAAGTCACGATATCGTACTTTTACCGATACTGAATCGATCTTCTGTATTCCTGATTGAAATGACATATGGTGTATAACAATTGGAGGAGATTCACGGTCCCCTGTTAACCGTAAATAATTTAAAACGTAAATCGCTTTTGCAAGACGTTCAGCAGGGGCTATTTCCCCCCCCTTTTGTTTTTGCAACAGCGATTTTAACGTAGCATGTGCGCGTTCCACGATCGCCTGTCCTGTAGGAGAGTGTGGTATGCCTGTGATTCTGCGAATGCCCCACAAGTGGCAGAAATGTTCGAATGTCTTAGAGATATATGCAGGGCCATTATCTGTTTTTATCTCTTGAGGAATCCCCAAAGCAGCGATGGCTGCACACAGATGTTTTACAACATGTTTGGCTGTTTCCCCTGTTTGAGCAGTGGCCCAGATTGCATGCGAATAAGTATCAATGCTAACGTGTACATATTTTTGCCGTCCAAACTCTGTGATGTGGGTGACATCCATTTGCCATAATTGTAGGGCTCCCAGACCTCGAGGGTTGACCCCAAGACCTAAACCGAATCCTGATTTTTGGCAGGCAGGACAGGATTGGACGATGCCTTGGGCATCTGATAGTTTTAAATCAAATATTGTTTCGCCAATACTTTTGCAGATTGAGGTAAAAATTCATGAGATAAACGGGCCTGCTCAAACAGGTTAGTATTTTGATTTTTCCAGATGGTAGCAACCAACTTGTCGGCTACGTTGTTTCCAATCGACAAGCCTTGATCAAATTGATGGCTACGAATATGTGTCACAAAATAGTGTTTAGTGCGTTGATTCAATAAAAATAAAAGTTGCATTAATAACATATATAAGGTGTTATTCTTCAGTGATTTGATCATAGCGCGTTCTAGGCGCTGTACCGTTCCTACTACGTAGAGCGAATCTGAAATTACATTTAGAGGTTTGTCGGGCCAGCGTTGAAAGGCCCATAACACCGCTCTCAGCTCGAGGGTTTGTAAAGAGTCGGCGGTATGACCTGTAAGAAGTTGATGATTCCATTGATTATTGTCATACCAAGCAATAGCAGCTCGTTTCGATTTTCTTCCAGCATCAGTAAATACTGTAAGCCCTTCAACTGGTACTTCTGATCTATAAGGGATGTCTTCAAAGTCCTGATTTTGTAAAAGCGGCAAAATTTTCGTGGAAGGATAGTTATTGGTTACAGTACCTGGATATTCGGCTAAAGCAATTTGAAACATTTCTGATGTTGCTAAAAGCCAATCTAAATAATTCTGTGCTATAGGTACAAACAGGGTTTCAGGTTCTTGTCCTGTCAGATCACAAATCCTTCTTCTACCTTTGATGATCATATTAGCTAATAGTTCAATCCGTGTACAGACGGTATTTTTTTGCTGATAGGATAAAAATACCCACTCTAAAATGTTGATGCGTGGGCTATCTATTTGGATTATCAGTCCTATGAAGTGTTTTTGGTTGGGTGATGAGTTAACAATTAAAAATTGCAAAGGCAAATCACTAATTTTTCTTTGTACAACTGTTGTCAAAACCTTTTTTATAATGTGATCCAATGCCTGCTCTTGTTCCTTCGTCAGGCTTCGTCATTCATCGGCTCTGGTTGAGGTTCCCAACAGAGGCATCAAGGGAGCTAGATCATCATTAGTTATTCCACTAACTGACCTTACCCACTGTAAATCTCCCATTAGTTTTTGAACATCTGAGAGCGTCTTAATGTCTGTTTTGAGTATGATCTTCTGTGGTCTGACTGTGCTCCCAGTAATTGTCCATCCTAAATATTGCCATGGATTTTGTCGTTGTACCTTTTCTGGAGCAATTTTAAGACCTTTCGGTTCTAAGGTTTCTATTAACCTTTGTAAAGTTCCTTCCACATCCATTTTTTCTCCAGCAATTAAGATATCATCCATATAGTGAAAAACTAGTAAAAATGGATGTTTCATTCGGAATGGTTGTAAGGCCCATGCTACAAAATTTTGACACAGAGTAGGTGAGTTTTTCATTCCTTGAGGTAGTACCACCCAATGGTATCTTTTTGCCGGTTCCTGTTTATTGATTGATGGTACTGTAAATGCAAATTTTTCTGCATCTTCAGGATGCAAAGGAATAGTAAAAAAACAATCCTTCAAATCAATGATGAGGAAGTCCCAATTTTCTGGGATCATCACAGGGGAGGGTAATCCTGGCTGTAATGCCCCCATATTTTGCATTACAGCATTCACCGCTTGTAAATCATGCAACAATCGCCATTTTCCAGATTTTTTCAGGATGGTAAAAACGGGTGTGTTCCAAGGGCTTATGGAAGGCACAATGTGACCTGCTTCTAACTGTTCTTTAACTAAATTTTGTAAAATATGCAGCCTCTCCTGTTTCAGCGGCCACTGGTCTACCCACACTGGCGCTGTCGTAGTCCAGGTGAGTTTTAAGATGGGCTGCTCAACCATGGCCGCTCCTAAAAATGCTGGGTTACAAGTTTGGCACCTTCAGCTGGGGCTGCACGGCTAGAAGGCGCGTCCCCTGGGTGGTGCATAGGGGATCCCTCTCTGGAGGGTGCACCGGATAAAATTGAAGAAGGTGCCGCGAACCAACGCAGCCTAAGGGAAGGCCACCCTGACAGAAAAACCACTGGCCCTCCAAGTCACGGGGGTTGGGCAGGAGGCCAACTACCTCCTCCCGGAAAAAAAAAAAATAAAAAGTTGCAGAAACGACGAGCATCAACTTTCAAAAAAAAAACCAAAATGGCGGAGATGGAGAAAATCAGTAATGAAGTGAGGAGGAGGAGATGGAACTGGATCGGTCATGTCTTGAGGAAAAAAACAACAGAAGACTGCGCTGTGGTCCTTGGGACTCCACAGCACGCAGCCACAGACCGATCGAAGTGGAAGAATGATGTTCGCGCCTTGTGTGCCTCCTGGCACTGAGAGAATTCAGATTCAGATTCAGACAAGTTTGGCTCCCATTTGGGATAATATATCCCGACCTATAAGAGCTACAGGCAAGTGCATTACATATGGCCTTGTGGTAACAGTGGCACCGTCTTCAAAATTGAATGCTATCAGTAATTTGCTAATCATCGTGCATTGTGCCCCCCCGACTCCCACAACACTGGTAGCTGCAGGTACCAGTGGCCAATTACGAGGCCATTTTGTGATAGGGACAACAGTTACATCTGCCCCCGTGTCAATTAACATTGACAGTACTAAAGATTGTCCATTAGGATGTCTTAATGTTACCCTTTCTTCAGGTTTTCCCTTGGCAATATCTATTGCTAATAACACATTTGGTACTCCTGTGGATCCAAAACCTCCATGCCCACGTACAATTGAATGCGCTTTAGGGACACACGCATGAAATGGTATTAATTGAGCTATTTTAGACTGTGCTGGTATTGTAAGTGGTGGCGTTAAGGTATATACCATAATCTTTATGGTTCCGCAGAAGTCCGCATCGATGAGTCCTGGTACTATAAATATACCTTTTTGTGATATTGAAGAACAGCCTATGAGCAATGCACTCAACCCATGCCCTAGAGGTCCTTGTTGATCTGAATCAATTAATTTAACCTCAGACGTTGTTAAGGTTATGTCTACTGCTGTTGCCAGGTCCACTCCGGCGCTACCGGCTGTGGCGGCTGCGCAGCGGTCCAAGCACCCTGCACTTGTGTCTTCACGTGTGGGTGTGGCGCGCTCCGCGCCGTGTTTCCCGATTTTCGACACTCTTGGGTGCCGTGATTATCTTTTTTACAATTCGTACACCATTTTTCTTTCCGACCCTCAGTATTAATTGGACTCCTACATTCTTTTTTAAAATGGCCTAGTTTTCCACAATTAAAGCACTTCTTGTCCTTTTTTCCCCCTTGCTTTTTTGATACCAACGGCTTCACTGCTGCACCTACAGCTGCGGCCATAATCGTAGCCTTTTCTTGTTCTAACATTCGCTCAGCAGCCTCTAGCAACTGTCCTGTGTTGGATCCTCTTGGCAACACACTGAGCGCTCTTCTTGTTTTTTCATTAGCGTTATCAAAAGCAAGCATATCTAAGAACTTTACTTTCATTCCCTCATCCATATCTGGATGAGCCATAATTGCAGCGTGCAAACGATCAATAAACTTGCCGTATGATTCAGTGGGTCCCTGCCTTACAGCGGTAAAAGCAGGTCTAATTTTCTCATCGTGCACGTTAATAAGAGCTTTATAAGCTAACTCCTGACTCAATTGCAATGCCTCGGTAGCAAACTGCGCTTGCCAATCAGGTCGCGTAAAAGGCCCTGCGCCCATTAACATTTGAGCCTGGATTCCGAATAACGGATCGCCTTGTTGTCGAGGTATTGAAGCTGCCCTATCGCAGGCAGTTTGCCAATGTTGGAAAAATTGTAATTGTTGCGATGGTGGTAATAGCATCTGGACAATCATTCTAGAATCATAAGGAGTTAATAACTGTGCTGAAAAAATGTGCTGTAATATAGATTGAGTATATGGTGATTTTAAACCATATTGAGTAACAGCACTTTTCGCTTCTTTCAGTATTTTCCAGTCCAGTGCTTCCCATACACCTCTCCCGTTATTATCAACTACAACAGGAAAAGCCATGGGTAAAAACTGTCCCTCTATCATGGCATCTCGGATAACACCTTTCCATCGCATTGACGGATCCCCAACTCCTCCCACCAACATCCCTTGCCCGAATACCCCCGCCCCCCCCCGATGGTTGTTGTGGTGGCAAAGACGGAAAAGCACCAGTTTCCACCGGTGTCCTAGTTGGAGCAAAAACGTTGGGTGCTGACCATCCTGGGTATAATGCGGACAATGACGTTGGTGGGTTTTCTGGCGGGGCCGCCAATCGCGCTTCTAAAGTCTCTAGTCTTTTTATCAATTCCTGTAATTCAGCTTTCTCCTTGTCACGTCCCACCTGGGGAGGAGGGGGGAGGAGTGACAAAGATTCGCAAATCCTCTCGGTGTGGATTAAGGTGGGCCAACACTCAAGGTCCGTACACAAACACCAGCTTTAATAGAAAGCTTCTATAGAGACAAATATTGAGTACAAATATTCGATACCCGCCAACCCTCACAGTTATATTCACCCCAGCTATGCGGTTTTACAGAAAATCAAGGTAGGCTATGCAGTACTTGACTTCAATTTAACAACTTTAACAACTTAATCGCCTTAGGAAAAGTGAAAAAGAGAGAGAGAGAGAGAGAGAAAGAGAATCACCAGTCCTGGATCCAGCGTTGGTCCTGCCAACAAGGGTATTCGGTGAGGGAAGGAAAAGAGTGAGGAGAAGTGAAGGTTCTTATAGAGATGTTGATTCTGCGCAGGATGCTCGGTGATAATAATTCCACAAATCGCGCACGCACGAGCATGAGCACGAACGTAAACACGAGTACCGGTACACACATGAGCGCACACACACACACACAAACTGTAGCACATTTATCGGGCTACATTATTAGTATAAACCCGCCTAAATTTACACTTATTGGTTAGTGATTAACATTCCGTATACTATTGGTTTACTGTATTTAAATTAGCCTCGCTTGCTATGTAAATTAGCACGCATGCTCCTTTCAGGTGGGGGGGGGCAAGTCTTTTCGGTCCTGAATTGAGTCGGTGGTCGTGATCTCCCCTCGCCACATTTACCTTTCACCTACTTTCTGCAGTTTTATCTTCTTTGGCCACTGTCCAGTCTTTGGTGCCAAGATGTTCACTTTTGTCGGCTTGTTAGCTCTTCTTCAAGGTTAGAGCTGTTAGTTTTCCACAGTTTGTTATCTTTTAGCTCCCTCCCAAATTCCTTTCCCAAGGCACAAGTGGTTAGTAGTTTTGCTAATTGGAAGATTACATCAGCGACCAGTCAAACCAAGAGGAGCGATACTAGGGCTGTCCCCCAGGCAGTAGGTGGGGGGGGGATAAGACGCTTCACAGACCATGGGGAATGGGGCCGAGGCAAGGCCGCCCTGTCTCCACAGGACTCCCTCCCTCACCCTCACTCCAGGGTACTGTCCGGTCCTGGGTCCTAGCGACCGTCGCTCTGCATTGTGGTTTTAGCACCAGGCTGTTTGAGACATCTTGTTGTTTTACATTAGCAGTTCTCTACACCACCCCGTGGCTCAAACAGTGGTGCAATTCGAGTTCCGTATTTTACATCTTCATCTTCGGTGGTGATTTGAATATAGCGGACAGAAGGAGAAAGAGAGGACAGGAGTTTAGAAATCATACACCTAACTACTGCAAGGCCTATTACCACTGACAGAAATATCGTTAAAATCATAATACCAATATCTACAAGCCATTTTCCCCACCCCGTGAGTCCAAGAGACTTCAGGAGAGAGTTGAACCAGGGTCCAGGGCTCCAGCCGTTAAACCGGTCCTTTGGTTGCATTGCTCGGAAAAGTTCTCCAGTCTGCTCAGATACCTCTCTCATCTTCTTTCGTGCTTCTTCTATGGTGGTAGTTGCGTTGTGAATGGTGAGACAGCATTCTCCATCGGTGAGATTCAACATTCCACATACTCCCTGCTCTTTTAACAATAGCATATCTAAAGCTAATCTGTTTTGTAAAGTCATTTTAGACACCTGTTGGACTTGCAAATTTAGTTCCCCAAAAGCATGTCTGGTCCAATTACTCAAAACATGTGCTTGCCAGGTTAGGTTTTCTAAGACAAACTGGTGTCTTTTAAGGGTTACGTATGGAGTAAATATATTTTCTAACATCAAAGATGTTGTCATGCCCCAGGTATAATAATCAGGTATTCGGACTCCCTGCACTGCCCATTCCGGTGCAGTCTGAGGTGCCTGAACATCCCGTTTCCTCCGGTTATATTCAGGGTTGTTAAAGCCAAATGTTTTGGAGGGGCACATTGATGGAACACCGATGGTGCAGTGTAAACCCGCCATTTCATATACATGCAGGTGTGAGTACATTTTCCCATCTGAACATGCCCAGAGGGTACCCTGAGGGGCTGGATACTTAGCAGTGGAGCATGTTGATGGGTCATGGGGTTCGGTTATTGCAACTCCTTCTTCCCACGCAAAATTCCGCTTTGCCTCGTGGGTAAGCGTGACTCCACATTTAATCGCAATTTCTGGATTAGTAATGGTTCCATTACACATGGGATCTCCACGTTTAAACCCTGTTACCGGAAAACCCCAACAAATGTACATATCCCGAATAAAGACTCGCAGTTCGGGGATATACCATGTTTCTACGGGGTCCCACGTTAGCAATCCACAACTAACTGTTCGTGAACACGTCATTAGAGGGGTATCCTCATAGGGTAGGGGATTTATTTCTTGTGCATCAATTGTACTATCTGGGTTGGACAAAAAATGCTTAAGGGACCAAGCATATTCATAACGAGAGCGGCTATGGTGAGCATAGCCACCCCGTTTGTTAGGAATCTGAATACACCAACCCGGGGAAAACGGGACATTATATTCATGTTGCAAGGGTTCACCGTGAGAGGGAGGGTCCCACCAACGTACAAGATTGCAAGGGATCTCCACCTCCCGGGGACACCATGTCCAATTCAGTACAAGATTACAAGGGATCTCCACCTCCCGGGGACACAATGTCCAATTTTTTCGGGCTGCAAGGGTGGCACTCATAGTTCCCCTGCAGAGCTGTTGCTTCCAACAGGTGGCATTCCACATATCTCTCCAGGGTATATTAACCGGAAATCGATAGGCCACTGGAGAGGGTTGGTACCAAGTTGTCCCGCTATACTCTTGGAATGGGAGTGAGTCAGTTCCCCACAAACATTTTCCTTTCCAGTGTGTATTTTGAATACATTTTTGGTTTAATGTTTCTAGCTTTGAATTTAGAATTCGTGAGAAATTTAACCAAATGATGGCGAATTTAAAGCCCTCCGACGCGGATGTGGGGAGGTCTACACAAAGACCTTGGTCTGTTCGATTCCAGATCCGGATGAAACCTGTAATTAGTTCCCATGCCAAATTGGGTTGGTTATTCAAATTCCCAGTTGACTGAGACAAGACTATACATGCACAAAGCAAGAATATAAACTTCTCCCACACCATTTATCCCTAGTAAAGAAGAAAAATATGCTTAATAAAATCAGACCAACAACACAAAAAATGACCCATCCAACAACAGAAAACATAAGTCCCACGGTGAGCTTCTGACAACCTGTAAAACATATACATAAAGATGAACAATGATTAATAGGATGGGACAATCCATCGGGTATGAATTCGGTGATTCTTCCCGCGGGCGTCAGTAGCTTCCCAGGTATACATTCCAAGAAGTTTCGTTAAAACCAGTGGAACTGTACCCACAGTGGGAAGCTCCACCAGCACGGGTTGTCCTGGGTAATGACGTGTGTGAATGGGGTCCTTGGTTCCTCTTCTTCCTGGAAGTATGGTGGGAGGTTGGGGACAGAAAGCGGTGAGTCGTGGACATCCATTTATCCCCCAGCGACTGTTCACTTTATAAACTGCATCCGGCAGTCTCTCTGCCCACCTAGGATCGTGAGGCCTCAGGGCACGTTTCAAAAGCCCATTTGTGCGTTCAACAATTCCATTCGCTTGAGGGTGATAAGGGGTGTGGAAGATCCACTGAATCCCTTCTCTCTGCGCCCACTCCTTAACTATTCCTGCAGTAAAATGACTTCCGTTATCTGATTGGATCGATTGGGGCTTGGGTAGGTAACTGAACCAGAGTTTTAAACCTTTTACCGTGCTTTCCCCAGTAGCTCGCTGCACCGCTTCTGCTTGTGTCAGTCCTGATACCACTTCTACCCCTACTAATACATACCTTTTCCCATTTGAAAGTCGAAAGGGACCGATATAATCTACTTGCCATGTCTCCCACAGCCACTTCTTATCTCGTAAGTGTAAGGGTGGGTCTTTCAGAGGGTCATGTTCTAATCCTATACGGCATTGACTACAAGCAGAAATGATCCTGTTACACAGTTCTCGGGTTACCGGCCAGCCCCTGCCGCCGGCTTCTTTGAAGAGGTCTTTAACCCCTGAATGGCCGCGTTTCACATGTAACCACTCTAACAGATGTTCCCATTTCTCCCCTTCACTTTCTACAGCTATATTTGCTAGGCGGGTCAGCGAGTCTACTTGGTTGTTCAGAAGGTGAGCTGGATTGTCTCCTGCTTGATGTGCAGCAACCCATCCTACCAGAAAGGATTTTTGTTTGGAAATATTCAGAATTTCCTCCCACTTTTCCCGCTGCCATACTGGTATTCGGTTTACCTCCCATCCATTTTGTTCCCAAAAAGGGAGCCACTCTGTACAGCCCTTGAACACAGCATATGAGTCTGTATAAATATATACTGGTTCTCTGGTCTCAGCTTCCCTGATGACCACACTCCACACAGCAACTAATTCACCCACTTGGGCACTTCCCTCACCCTCCGTTATGATTTGGTCCCCAGAGTCAACATGTAATGCTACTGCTCGGTACTTCCACACCTTTCCCTCCCTCCTAGAGGATGCATCAGTGAACCATACATTTTTCAGATGGGGCTCAAATGGAGGAGCAGGTTTTATGCATGAGGGAGGGGGTTCTGTGTCTGGGTGATCGGTGGGTGGATCTTGTATTTGGAGTATTTTGGGGGTTCCTTCCTCTATTTTCCGTGTGTGGTAATAGTGATCCAACTGCGCATACCACTTCCTTACTGTTTCTCGCTGTGCCACCCCAATGGGAGGTGGGGTTCCAGACAACACTGGCTTCAAAACCTTAAAGGGCCCTCGTAAGATGATTGGTTGCTGCCGTATGATTCTTTCGGCTTCCTGCAACGCTAGACTAACCACAAAAAGGCCCTTCTCCCAAACTGAGTAACGTTTTTCTGCATCTTTAAAACTACGTGAGTAGAATCCTATGGGACGAGTTGGACCTTCAGGCCCACGTTGCCACATATGTATGGGTAGCCCGTGAATTGCAAAACCCCATTCAATGTGGAGTGGATCTGTTGGGTGTATTGGCCCTAAAGCCTGATACATGCCTGCTTCAAAAATCAACAACTTTAAGGCTTCTTCATGGATAGGGGTCCAATCCCAGGTGACTCTTTTGCGTGTTAGATCATATAAGGGACGGGCTATGATTGATAGAAAAATCTGGAATGTGTTTTCTCCAAAATACCAGCAGTCCTAGGGCATGTTGCAGTTCTTTTTTATTACCAGGCATTTTTACTTGTTCAAGAGCAGTTAGAGTTTCAGGGGGAATGCACGCCATTCCTCCCCTCCACCAAATGCCTAGGAATTTTACCTCGGAAGAGGGAAGCTGTACCTTTTCTGCTGGGATTTGGAGTCCTAAATTCTCTAGGTGATTGATTATCTCCGTCTGGGCCTGTCCTACTGCAGCAGCATCAGGGCCGCCTATCAACACATCATCGATGTATTGATATACCTTGACGCCCTCTCCAGGAGTGACTTGAGCAAGCTCTTGTGCTAGAGCGTAGTGCGCAATGGTCGGTGAATGACGGTATCCCTGGGGAAGACGTGTGAAAGTGAATTGCACACCCTCCCACATGAAGGCAAAGCGGTCTCTGTCAGCTTCCTGTAAGGGAACCATAAAAAACATATCCTTCACGTCAATGGTTGCTAAAATCTGATGTGCTTGCTCCTATATGGTCGCGAGCAATTCGGCTATGTTAGGCACCGCAGCTGTCAAGGGGCCTGTGTTGGCATTTAGGCGCCGATAGTCAATTGTTAGTCGCCATTTTCCATTTGGTTTGCGGACTGGCCATACTGGGGAGTTGTAAGGTGAGTGAGTTGGGATAATTATCCCTTGCTCTCGCAACTCCATTATCACAGGGGTTATACCCTCCCAAGCCCCTAAGGGAAGAGGGTACGGTTTGACATCATTAACAATTTTGGAAGGAGGGAGCATGGGTGCCAATTGTAGAAGTCTTACAGAAACCATGGGGAGTCTGAATTTCCACTCCCTTCCTTTTGAGTCTGTCCATGCTCTCCCCTTCAATAAATCAAGTCCTAAAATGTTCATAGGCAAAGTACCCAATATCATCGTGGTCTCAACAGGAGATGTGTCTCCCGGTAACCAGCATCTGACTCGAGCCGTTGGCTGTGGCTTAGAGTTTCCAAAAGCATCTGTGATCCAAATTTGTTTTTTATCAGCAACTATGCCATTGCGATTAGCAACATCCGCCTGAAGTGCTGATATCTGAGCACCCGTGTCAACTAAGAAAGTAACTGGGGTTTTAAAGGGACCAAGGGGAAAAGTAATTAACAGGTCCCCTTTATTATTTTCTGTGAGCCTTCTCAAATGGACCCACTGACCGTCCCCCGGCTCACTTACTGGGGACGGCGTGTCCAGTTTTCCGTCCCAAGATCAATCAAATCCTTTTCAGGGGCGTTAGGTACCTTAGAGGTAACTCCCGCAATGTCATTAGATCGGGGCTCCGCCCTCATACTCTCTCGAGCGTGCTGGTCAATTTGGAGGGGTACTTTCTGTTTGTTTTTCCACGCTCGAATGAGCTTCTCTAAGGTTATGGTAGGCATACCATCCATTAACTCCCGGGGAATCCCCTTCTCGATTCCCTCTGCCCACAATAGGTTTCTCCTCACCCCTGAGGCCTGAGGAGGGGGCCGATTTTCTCGCTGTTCCATTCTCCTTACAGCAGTTCTTGATTTTATAGCCCCCCTAGTGAGACCTATTCTCCTACCATAATTTATCAGTTCCTGGGCTACCTCCCCCCAAGTCATGGCCCCTCTCTCTCGTTGGTCTCGTCTCCCTCCTCCCCTCGGAGCCAGGATATCCCTTAGATGGTCCTGCAGCTGTACTGCGTACAGCTTCAGTGAGTCCGGAAGACCCCGGATCAGGGGAGTCATTCTATCAGGGTGTGCATTTAACAACATCGGGGAAGGCTGTTGAGGGACTAAACGCCTGTCATGCATCAACTGGAGACAAGCAGCCTTTTGTAAGCTTTCGGTTAAGTGATTTATATCAGGGGTCTCAATATATGCCGGGTCTCCTCGTTCCAGGGGGTCTAAACCTCCTGCCCAATATGCGGCTCGTTGAGTTAACGACCATGGCTCTCTTTGATCATCAGTGGTTAAAAATACACCAGGCCCCCAGTATCCCTGTGCCTCATCTTCTGACAATAAAATTCGGTCTCCGCCAGACAATGACACCCTCCATACATACTCAGTCTCAGATTCTTGAGCCCGTCTAGTATATTTTTCCTGGATTTTTGTTAGTTCGGTTGCCGAATACGGCACCATCCGGGTGGTGACTTGCGGAGCTCCTCCACCTTGGCCTTCGGTGGTCTCCGTTTTGATTAATGGTCTCAGAATTGCCTGCTCTTTTTCGGCTTCAGGGTAAAAAATTTCTTGACTAATTTCCAATTCCTTGAGCGGGTATAGAGGTTTTGAATTGGATGCCGACTTTTCGGCTAACTTTGCCAAACTTGAAAATCCCGGCTCACTATCCGGAATTGAGTCACAATCTGTTTGATTGTAAACCTCCCGCTCATTCTCTACTAATTCAGACCGTAAGATTTTTTCTCGGTCCAATGCATCCGCTAGAGCCGCGCAAGCCCTCTGAGTGGCATTACGCTCCACAGTTAGCTGTTTCTGTAAGCTCTCCAGCTGTTTTTGTAGACTCTCGCTTTTCTCACGTTCTGCTGTTAATTGGTCCTGTAAAGACCTAATTGTATCTCCTTCCGCCTGCCTCGCCAAATGCCTTTCCTTTTGTGCCGCCGTCAGCGCAGCTCCTAATACAGCACACACCAGAGCCTTTCCTTTACCCGCTCGCCACTTCTGCTCCTTCGCAAGGGTAACTATACGATTTACTACTGTCTCAGGGTCGTGCCAATTATCATGAGCCCAAGCTATTCCAGGTGGCGTAGGGCACGCTTTGTACTCCTTCAACTTCTCAAAGATTGGGGAGCAGTCAAGCATCGACATTTCCCGGGCAGTCATGACTTGCCACTGCTCGAACCTCTCCCGGCCTATGGCTGAGAGGTCACTTCCCGATTCTTCCTGTCCGTGTTCACCGGATGGAGAATCGGTATCCCCTTAGGACCTTCCAACACCGAGGGGATCCTGTCCGTGATGCCAATTTAAAAAATGTCACGTCCCACCTGGGGAGGAGGGGGGAGGAGTGACAAAGATTCGCAAATCCTCTCGGTGTGGATTAAGGTGGGCCAACACTCAAGGTCCGTACACAAACACCAGCTTTAATAGAAAGCTTCTATAGAGACAAATATTGAGTACAAATATTCGATACCCGCCAACCCTCACAGTTATATTCACCCCAGCTATGCGGTTTTACAGAAAATCAAGGTAGGCTATGCAGTACTTGACTTCAATTTAACAACTTTAACAACTTAATCGCCTTAGGAAAAGTGAAAAAGAGAGAGAGAGAGAGAGAGAGAAAGAGAATCACCAGTCCTGGATCCAGCGTTGGTCCTGCCAACAAGGGTATTCGGTGAGGGAAGGAAAAGAGTGAGGAGAAGTGAAGGTTCTTATAGAGATGTTGATTCTGCGCAGGATGCTCGGTGATAATAATTCCACAAATCGCGCACGCACGAGCATGAGCACGAACGTAAACACGAGTACCGGTACACACATGAGCGCACACACACACACACAAACTGTAGCACATTTATCGGGCTACATTATTAGTATAAACCCGCCTAAATTTACACTTATTGGTTAGTGGTTAACATTTCGTATACTATTGGTTTACTGTATTTAAATTAGCCTCGCTTGCTATGTAAATTAGCATGCATGCTCCTTTCAGGTGTGGGGGGGCAAGTCTTTTCGGTCCTGAATTGAGTCGGTGGTCGTGATCTCCCCTCGCCACATTTACCTTTCACCTACTTTCTGCAGTTTTATCTTCTTTGGCCACTGTCCAGTCTTTGGTGCCAAGATGTTCACTTTTGTCGGCTTGTTAGCTCTTCTTCAAGGTTAGAGCTGTTAGTTTTCCACAGTTTGTTATCTTTTAGCTCCCTCCCAAATTCCTTTCCCAAGGCACAAGTGGTTAGTAGTTTTGCTAATTGGAAGATTACATCAGCGACCAGTCAAACCAAGAGGAGTGATACCAGGACTGTCCCCCAGGCAGTAGGTGTGGGGGGGGATAAGACGCTTCACAGACCATGGGGAATGGGGCCGAGGCAAGGCCGCCCTGTCTCCACAGGACTCCCTCCCTCACCCTCACTCCAGGGTACTGTCCGGTCCTGGGTCCTAGCGACCGTCGCTCTGCATTGTGGTTTTAGCACCAGGCTGTTTGAGACATCTTGTTCTTTTACATTAGCAGTTCTCTACACTCCTCTAGAACACCATTGTTTTCCTCCTCCTCTTTGCCTCCTGGAGGCAAAGGAGGGGTAAAGTGAGGTGGTCACCACCGGTGAGGGAGGTCGATTTGGTGGATCGGCCTCATCATAACTCGGAGGGCGATCCGACTGTGGTACATCGGGCGATGGTGGAGTAGCCTCCGCAGCGGTTTTTTCTGGTGACTGCACTTCGGTGGTGGTGGGAGCTGCAGTTGCAGTCCCTGCTAGGATCCGGACCCCTCCTGCAACGCGGGCCGGGGTCGCTGCAGGGATTGTCAGACCCGAAAACAACATACTGGTTGCAGAGGTGGGCCCGTCACCTGGAGTCAAAGACGCGAATGCTGATGCAGCGACTTGCCGCTCCTCCCCCATGCTTTTTAAAGTTTCATTAATCAGTCTCCACACAGTGGGGAATTTGCTCGCCTCTTTGGATCCTTTACTTATTTCTTCCCACAGTTCTGCCCCTATTTTCTCCCATGTCATAGCATCAAAGGCGACTCCAACCGTGGGGATCAAATCCTTTCCTTTTGCCCAGAGCAATAATGCTTTCAGAGTAGACGAGTCATAACTTACACCTCTCGTTGAGAGGATATGTTGGAGGAGCTTAACCACCGCTGACTCTTCTTTTGTCATGGTAGCCCCCATCTCCTCCCCGGCCGCTCACCTGATCAGGGTGAGGTTCTGCCTTTCGCGCTAGCGTTTCCCGAGTGCCGGGGCAGCACTCACCTTCGGCCGGCTTCCGCCCCCTCCGTGCTCGGTTTCGTCAGAAAATCCAACTCCGATCTGAGGGTCCCTGTTCGGGCGCCACCTGCTGACGCGGAAGTCACGGACACAGCACACGATCAATATGATCAAGCAAAATGTCGGTTTATTACATACACAGCTTAGTTAATATAGTTTCTGGCCTTCCTGATCATGCATAAACTTATCGTTAATTGGTTAACTATGTTTGGCAATATGCTGTTCATGCGCTACTAGCGATATTCTGATTCGTTCATAACAATAGTTCACACGCACCGCCCGCTTCTCCCATATCTTGTTTTCAACATTGCAAGCCAATAGTTTCTTCCTCTTAATCTGCTTGTTTCATGTCTTCCAAACCGCAGTCGACCTTCGCAGCATCCTTGAATTCCTCTTGCGTTAAATGCAGATTAAGTCCACATAGTCTGAGTCTGGGTTGCTCACTACATGTCCTTGGCTTTTCAGATATTCCACGCCCTCTATAAAAACATTCACTTCAGTAGATGGAGTGTCTTTTTTCAATGTAGTTTTTGTCATTTAGGAAGCAGTTTAATTCTTTAATAAAAAAAACCCACAAAAACAAAAAAACCCTCTTATACTGGAATAAGGATACATACATAGTGGTCTTGGAACTGGTGAATCCATAGCACTATAGACAGTATAATAGTCACAGGTTTTAAAACAATGTCAGTTAAAGAGTAGGAATGTGTTTGTTTCTAATTATGTCATGAGCATGTCATATGCAGGTGGAAAGCTGATTGCTCAATTGAACAGAACTTTATGGGCTAGCTAACAACTGTGGCAAATATATTAAAAGGTAGGCTAATTAGTAGATTAGGGAACTCAGAATTATCCATAGAGTAGAATAATTACCCCATCATCATGCAAACAGACATTTTATTCTGCATTTCAGATTATTATCTCTTTTTTAAAGAAACAATTGTCCAATCGTTGGATCACAGCTAATCTCATCATGAGTAACCAAGAGTATATTCTGGCATGGTTAACCCAGGTGGTTATCTTTCGGCTCCTGAAGGGGACATACATACTAAAAAGTTTGTGCTCCATGACTTCTTCATCTTTGTCATGGGCTTGTTCCTCAAATTTGAAAGGTTATACCCTCATGAAATACCAGGGAAGACTTTGATACATTCCTAGAGAGAATGTGCTACACATGTGACAACTGTCTTGCCATAAAATTCATTTCAGCTGCAAGCCACCAGGCTCTTTTGCACATACATAAAGAATGGAAGGCCCAGTGAGTTTATTAATAATTAATAGCTAGATATGTGTAGCAGGAGATGTATCATTTCTATACCTACTGGATTTATCTGTTTTTCCTTCAGACATATGTGTGATCACAAAATTTCTGTATAAAACAGATTTCTGGAGAGGGAGCTCCTAGAAAGAAAAAAAAAAAACAAACAGAAGAAAAATACAGTAATTAAAAGCAGTTTTGATTGCCTTAATTTCTACATAACTTTCCATAACTCCATAAGTTTCTACATAAATTTTTACATAACTCAGTAATTGAGGTATACGTATCAAAGCTTCTGATATGCAATGGACTTAAGTGGTTAATCAGTCTATCCAACTAGATTTTGAAACTACAATATAGGAGAGGTCAGAAATTAATAAAACCAGCTCTGAGGGAAGAAGAAAAAAACAAAAAAAAGAGAAGCCCTTAAGGTTGGATCCTTAGGCTTCAAAACTAAAACATTGTTACTGACATTAATAAAATACCCATCAAATTAATCTTTATGGTATGTACCTCATCACCAAATTGCTACTATACGGGTATGCACAAATGCATGAATAATGAAATACTAATTCCAACTTAGTGAATATAAAATACCACAAGTAGAATGCTAAAAATACCATAATCTATTACATTTACAGAAACAAAAAAACCCCTAACTCTCAGACAAATCCCCACTCCACAAACTGAACAATTAGTCATATAAACATGCCTTAAACCATGTATGTTGAATGTTGCCAGGTTTTAATTCCAGTGGATAACCACAGGTAAGTTCAAAAGGGAATTATGCTTCTCTCCTCAGACAGAACTATTGAGCAACTATGAAAGGTTCAAAATCAGGAAATGACAGCGATAGGAAAAATTTCCAAAGATTTCAATGGGCTGTAGATAAGATTTATATTAACTCAGAGTATGAGCATTACTGCCTGTTTGCCACTGTCGAAATCAGCCAAAGAACCAATTGAGTGGGGAGTAATAACTAACTCAAGTGACATCTAGCCATGCTGAGCAATTGGACCAGAGAACAAGCTATGAAAGACCTTCCCCTTACAAAGTGGAAAGGACCATTAGGAGATAAATGGAAATGCATAAATGATAATACTTGGTGTTTTGAATAGAAAGGAGAAATAGGATCGCCAGAGGCAAGCACCTACCAAGGAGTAATTACTCACCCTAAACCAGGAAATTTCACCTCTAAATGGAATTGCTCTTGGGTATATAATTGTACTCATTTAGGTGTGTTACAGGATATACAGGGAGTATATGATGCGGATGCAATTGGCTACACATGTAGAAATTTAAGATGTGATGTGGATTTGCAGGAAAAGTCCCACGCCACACAGTTACTTTACTTGCACCAGGATACACTGTATGGGTCTTAAGCGATGGAACGTGGACTAATCGATTACCAATGAATATACCAGATCACCAAATCACTTTAGGGGCACCTACCTTATGTCCTTTATGGAAAAATAGTCCTTTAAGTGCTAGTTGGTGGGGAAAGACAAAGAGGGAAATAGATGAGCCATGGCAGCCGAGAACTGCAACCAGAGTAGGATGGGGTTTCCAGGTGTTCTTTGCCCAGGGTACAATGGCCTACAGGAATCATATGATGTTAACCAATTGTCTTTTAGTTTCAGCCAGGATAGAGTTAATTTTCTTCTTCTTGGTAGCTGGTATGGGCTGTGTTTTGGGTTTAGGATGAGAACAATGTCGATGATACACTGATGTTTTGGTTCTTGCTAAGTAGTGCTAAGTAGTTGCTAAGTGGCACTCACACTGGTCAAGGACTTTTCAGCTTCCCATGCTCTGCCCGGTGCACAAGAAGATGGGAGGGGGCACAGCCAGGACAGATGACCCAGACTGGCCAAAGGGATATTCCATACCACATGATGTCATGCTCAGTATATGAGCGGGGGGAGTTGGCCGGGAGAGGGGCAACGATCGCTGCTTGGGGGACGTGCTGGGCATCGGTCGGCGGGTGGTGAGCCAATTGCATAGTGTATTGCTTGCTTTGTATTACTATTGTACTCTTATTACTTGTTTTTTATTATTGTTGTTATTATTATTATTACTATTACTACTGTTCTATTTTTTTTTTACTTTAGTTATTAAACTGTTCTTATCTCAACCCACGAGTTTTCCCCTTTTGCCCTTCTGATTCTCTCCCCCATCCCACCAGTGGGGGAGTGAGCGAGCGGCTGCATGGTGCTTAGTTGCTAGCTGGGGTTAAACCATGACACCAATCTAACATGGCAAGTTGAAACCTTAGCAAATGCTACGGAGCATGGGCTATTGGCAGTGAATAAGTAAGTACAAGCCAACTCGGAAATGGCGATGCAAAACAGATTAGCTTTAGATTTACTCTTAGCTCAAGAACGTGGACTGTGTGGATATCTTAAACTGGATTTGGAATATTGTTGTGTACATATCCCTAATGTAACTGAAGATCTACAGACTCAAATCGACAAAATAAGGAACGTGGCAAGGAGTAGTAAGGAACTACGGAAATCCGCAGAAACCAATTGGATAAACAAAATTTTACAACATCTGGGAGGATGGTCTTTAATGGGATGACTGGCAAGTCTGGTACAAAGCTTTATAATTATAATCGTGACCACCATTACAGTTTTGATAATTGGATGTTTAAAACAGTCAATAATACAAACTTTGTTTGCGAGAAGAATAATGACACTCCAGGAATATGGAAGTATCAAATAATGATATTTGAAACTTCTAAAGGAGGGAAATGATGTCCTGCAGTACATCATTAATTTTCCAATTAGCAAAACTACTAACCACCTATGCCTTGGGAAAGGAATTTGGGAGGGAGCTAAAAGATATGGAAGTGTTTGTATAAGTAACGAACTGTGGAAAATTAATGGCTCTAACCTTGAAGAAGAGCTAACAAGCTGATAAAAGGGAACATCTTGGCACCAAAGACTGGACCACGGCCAGTGAAGCATGAAGTCTGATAAAACTGCAGAAACCTGTGTGAAAGATAAATCCTGCGAGGGGAGATCGCGACCACCGACTCAATTCAGGACCAAAAAGACTTGCCCACCACACACCCTAAATGTGTGCTGATTTACATAGCAAGCGAGACTCATTTAAATACAGTTAACCAATAGCATGTGAAATGTTAATCACCAAGTGTAGATTTAGGCGTGTTTATACTAATCATTTAACCTGATAAATATGTTGTAGCTTTGTATGACAGTGTACTTGATTTGTGGAATTTCCACTGAGCACCCTGTGTAGAATAAAGCAATGTTGGCTCTCTGTCCTGGTTTCAGCTGGGATAGAGTTAATTTTCTTCTTAGTAGCTGGTATAGTGCTGTGTTTTGGGTTTAGCATGAGAATAATGTTGATAACACACTGATGTTTTAGTTCTTGCTAAGTAGGGCTTACACCAGTCAAGGACTTTTTAGCTTCCCATGCTCTGCCAGGTGCACAAGAAGCTGGGAGGGGGCACAGCCAGGACAGCTGACCCAGACTGGCCAAAGGGCTATTCCATACCATATGACATCATGCTCAGCATGTAAAACAGGGGGAAGAAGAAGGAAGGGGGGGACGTTCGGAGTGATGGCGTTTGTCTTCCCAAGTAACCGTTACACATGGTGGAGCCCTGCTTTCCTGGAGATGGCTGAACACCTGCCTGCCCATAGGAAACAGTGAATGTATTCCTTGCTTTGCTTTGCTTGCTTGCATGCATGGCTTTTGCTTTACCTATTAAACTGTCTTTATCTCAACCCATGAGTTTTCTCACTTTTACTCTTCTGATTCTCTCCCCCATCCCACTGTGAGGGGAGTGAGTGAGTGGCTGCGTGGTGCTTAATTGCTAGCTGGGGTTAAACCATGACACTCTCTAAACCAGACTTTGTCTTTCGTTTGGAGGGTTTTTCTCAATTACGAGCAATACTTCCGTGGCCACATTTAAGCGGCTAACTTCATCTGTTGTCCTGAGCACAATGCTCATGTGTTCAAGAGCAGGAATGTGTTTGAGATAAATTATTAGTTGCCAATATTTTCACAGTATTTACAATAGCACTCTTGTACATAACCCTGCAATCATCTGTTAATAACAGCAATGTTTTCCTCGGACAGACCATTCTTCCTCAGCTTTGCCTTCCATCTCTGCAGCAGTGGGGACAATGCTGCTCCTATGGCCTCTGTCAGCATGAAGCTGGGCTGCGGGCAGGCTACAGAGAGAGCTACAGATATGAATTTTTTTGATGGCAGAAAGCATCATTCCATATCCTTGCACAGACTGCAAACTCCAAATAATCATAATGACTCCTGCTCCCAGTGAACTTGATAAAATTAGCATTTTTATTACTCGCGAGATTATATTCCATCACAGAAAATAAAAAACAACACTGCTACAGAAAGAGTAATAAAAACAGAGCAAGATACTAAAGGTCATCTTAAATTATGTATCAACTATACATAATTGTTGCAACTGTGTATAAATTGCTATTTTGCTTTGACTTAGTCATATCCATATGCAATTATAGCAATTGCTGTGCATATTATCAAATTACTCCAGAAATTTTCTTGGTAATATTTTACTCTTTTCAGGTAATGAAGGTGAGATACTCAAGAAAACAAAAGTGTTAAGAAAGAAGCTAGCAGGGAAGATGGATACACAGTAGTAAGTTATCAGGATTTATATGCATCCCATTGAAGATGAGAATGAAGTATATTTACATGCTAAACGACTGAGGTGGCATGATTTCATCATTGACAACTACTTTGGGTGGAGTTCTTAGGAAGCCTTTTTCATCAGCATATACTTTTTTGAGAATCACATTAACACTTCACAGCACAGTACCATGTGGAGCTACTTGAAACATTTCTAAATGAAATGGTGCATGCAAAACAGTTTTAGAAAAGCTGGAGTGTAAATCATCTGCAGTAAAATCCTTGCAGATTATATTTTGTTTGTATTTAAACCCATTAGCCTGGAATTGCTCAGACCCAGCAAACACAAAATGGCCACACAAAACGGGAACAATGTATTTTAATCAAGAATAGTATGTCACACCTGAGTCAGAGTGGGCAATGCCTGCCCAAAGAGACTAAGGAGCCTCCTATGCTTCACAAGCAAAGAAAAATCGACCATGCATAGCTGCATCCCAGAAAGTATTTCCTCTTTGGCCGAAAGCCACAAATGTAAGTATATTGCATTTTTTCTGGATGTCAGGGGGCACCACTGCTTTCCATAAGAGAGCTGTGAATTATTATGGTACTTCTGAATGCCTTGGTAAAGTGCATCCGGGCAGTACTACAGGCCCACAGCATGGGTTAGCATCGGTATGAGCCATAGATGTACCACGACAGTAAGAGCTTACAAACGGCGCCCCGCTTGCTTGCTTGCTTGCTTGCTTGCTTGCTTTGCCCGGAACGATACGGGTACCAACCTACCAACAGGAGATAAAGCAGAGCAGGGCTCCCGTGGGCAGCAAGAAGGAGTCTGAGCGCTGGATGTACAGCTTGGAGCAGCTAACTTGTCGGTCGATCAGCATATGTAAATAAGCCGCATCCTGCCGCCCAATCAGGAAATAAGAAGAGGGGAGCGCGGTGGCCCATTGGCGGATAGTCCATGGTGAGATGGCGTGTTCCTCGCTCATGATCGAGTCTTGAGCTATACGGCGTTCACCGGGTGGTTGCCCCGGCGCCGCAGCGAGTGACGCGGCGCGGGCTGGGCGTGCTGGGCCTTCGCCATTGGCTGCGCGATCGGGCGATGGCGGCGGCTGGCGTGTCGTGCCGTGCCCCGGGTGTCCTTGCTCAGAGAGGAGCGGCAGCCTCAGTCCGCAGCATGGCGGGAAGGAAGAAGGTGTAGCCTGTGTGCGGTGGTGCAGTACCAGGGTGGTGAGCGTGGACCAGCAGGGCAGGGAAGGGCATGAGGGCCGCGTTTGGGTCAGGCGCGGTGCGGACAGCCCGCCGTTTCGTCACGGGTTCTCCGTGGCCGGGGGACGGGCTGCGGCTCTGGGCTCCGGGCTCCGGGCTCCGAGCGGCTCCTCGGAGATCGGCCGGATAATGGGGGCGCGGGGGGGGGTAATGTCGCTATCGCTGCCCCTAGGGAGCAGCGGCGGCGGCCCTGCGTCCCGGCCTGCCTTACCTGCTGCCCTGAGTGGCGGGCGGGAAAGGTCAGAGCTGCTGTCCCTGTGCTTTCTCCTTGACGTTGGAGGGCGTGTCCCCGCGGGGTGGGCCGCGGAGCCGAGGAAGGCTGCGGTGCCTGCCACCTGCAGCGCCCCTGGGCGGGCTGCCGTTGCGCGAGCCTCGCCAGCTCTCTGCCCGGCAACGCGCGGGGACTCTGCGGCTGTAGGGAAAAACCCTGTGCCCCCCCTCCGGCCCCTGTGCTGGCTTCCAGCGGGCTGCGGACGGCCCTGCTCTGCGGGCGGCCCAGCCTAGGTCACACTGGAGGGCTGTATCCCCAGCCTTTCGCAAGGGGTTTGAGGGGCTACAGTGATGGGCCTGCGTGAGTGTGGTTTCCATTTTTAAAAAACAAACAACGCTACCTGACAGTTTGACACGGTCTGTGTGGTGTCATATGCTTTTCAGGTGGGCTCCGCACAGGTTTTTGCTCAGCTATTTTTGCTACTCGATTCCTTTATAATACTGCAGATATTGCTGAGTCAGCCAACAAGAGATGGGAAATTTGTGCTGAACTAATAGATGGTGTTGCAAAGGATTGCTCTGAGGTTAGTGAGAGCTGTGTGATAAATCTTAGCTATTTAAGCTGAATAGTCATACAGTTAAGTGGCAGATTAATGCTCTATAAGCATTACATACAATCAATCTAGTTTGCTTTTTACACTCTGGTTAGGTTTTTGAAGGGGTTGCAGTTGGTGTTTTTTTGTTTGTATTTTGTTTTGATTCCCAGAATGGATTGCTTTATGTAAGTCTCCTGGAAATTTTTGATTGAAAACAAAGGCAAGCAGGAAATGGATAGGATTTATAAAGTATCCCTTTTGAACCACCATTTTGAAATTTAACAAATTATATTAATGATAAACTTCAGCTTTAAATATAAAGTTATGTCTTGCTAATGTCAAGCTATAAGTCAGTGTAGCTATAAAAATATTTTTAAAGAGAATTAGGAATATGAGCTGATAATATGCACTGAATTTTTATTTTACAGCACTCAGTAGAGCAGAATCAGTGTATGAAATCTTCATCAATATTTTCTAGAAATGCCAATTGCATAGCAAAAAAATAAAAGATGCACTTCAGGCAGGTTAAATGAACATGAAGGCTTTAAAGAACCCTTTTAGATTAGGAGTTACTGCTACTCAGTTAACCCCAGGATCAGCAGTGAGGCATCCTGTATTTCATAGCAGCAGTTAATTATAAAACATTGGCTAATAATAGATATTATGGAGAGTTACTTTCATAATCAAATGAATGTATTTTTCCATAACTGATTTTTGTGAAGCCATTTTACACTTACTAGTTTTGCTTAGAAATGTGAGAAGTAATATCTGAAGAAAGATTTTGGAATCTTTCTAGATCTAATAACTGTTAATTGCCTAGATAATAATTCCAACTGTCAGAATTTAGGAATTGTATTACTAATTTTAGGACTGGTAGGACCCCATATAGTCATGTAGTACTAATTCTGATTTTCCTGAAACAGTGTGGTATTCAAAAGTATTAGTGTTTTCATACGATATTGCTATGCCTTTTCTATTTTTTGCTTTGTTTCAGAATCTTTGGCACTAAGGTATTCCTCTGGCTATGTCTTATTTTAGTTCTCCTAATTAAAAGATACCTTCTATGCTGCTAAGGAAAAACCATAATGCCACTTTGGAACAGAACATAAATTTGCAAAACAGTATGTAGATTATACTACACAGGGAAAAACTAAGGATAATGTTGACTTTAAAAGGAGTTTTTTTGTTGTTTTGTTCTGTTTGTTGTTGGGGGGTGGTGGTTTGGTTGGGTTTTTTGTTTGTTTGTTTGGTTTTTTTTTTTTTTTTTTTTTTTTTTGAAAAAAGCCTTCTGTCAGGAAATGAAAGAATTTGTTCATAAGGAAGGCAGTCCTCTCAATGATTTTCCCCAGTTGGTTCCATCAGCCATGAAAATCCTGCCACGCCTTCACCATGGAAGGACAAAAAAAATATATTGGTGCTATTGATGCTCATATGATCAAGATTGGCATTGATAGGGAATCAAGATGATTCTGGTATTTTCAGTAACACTAAGCAGATAGATTTGCCCTGTCTATTATTTTCTCCATTGAATGACAGCTTCATTTATGATGTCCAAGCAAAAGAAGTAATACTAGAAAGACTGTCTTCCCAGAAGCCTGATTGTTACTTTTAAGGCACTTTGAAGTGACAGTGTGTAGAGCCCTCAGTCCTCTATGGAAATCTCCGCAGTGCTAGGTTTGTACATGTAAATACTGAACTACAGAATGTCTCTATAAGTCAGACTACTATTTAAGCATCTTTTGAACTCTAGGATATAGTTATATAGTTAACATTGATCAGAGAGTCTTATAAGTTGTTGAATTTGTGCAATGAGAAAAGCAAAGTCCCAGTACTAATGTATTTAAGAGAGTGTTTTATGGCATTTTGTTTCTATCTATGTTTCATGAGTAAACATCCTTGATGAACTTGTCTAAAGGTGCAACACAGAGCAAATAGACTAGGATGCAGTTTTTGTACAGAATATCCATGCTCTCAGTTATGTGAGAGAAAGGTGTGAGAGTTTCTGTTGAATGTTATCTATTTAAATCAAAGGGGATGATGAAATGCATCAGTAACCTGGGAATTAGTTATGGGTACAAGAGAACTGTCACAGAATACTATATGTGAGAAGGATTCATGTGTTTCAGATGAAGAAAGAACTGTTTTAAATGTGATTACCTTGAACCACTGAAGAATATTGAGCAGAAAGTAGAGAAGACACAATTAGAGGAAGATAACATTGCAATTCCTGCTGTTGAAGTTGAGCATTATCAACAATGGTTTGTTGGTAATTTATATAGTCAAAATAAAGTTAATCAATATTTTTGATAGGAAGAATGAGTAGAAAGAAGTAACAGAATTTAGTGAGTGCTTACATAAAGAGGTGGTAAAAACAAGAAGTTGGAGTCGAAGTGATATTATCAAAATTGTGTGACAGGAAGATACTAAGAGATGTCATGAAAGTGGTGGAGTCTTGTTAGTAAAACTTTTTGAAGAAACAAGGGAGATGTGTATTAAAAAAAAAAGGATTGAGAAGGCAGGAGCAGATCATATTGTATTTCAGAAGATTACAAACTAATGTGTTTTACATGGAGAGTTGAAAGGTGAAGATGAGTTTCCTTACTCATCTGTTACTTAACCGTTTTTGGTTTATTTATTTGTTTGTTTGTTTTTCTCTGAGATGACTTGCAAGAATTCATATAGCTCTATCCTTTTTCCCTGAATCTCATACTTGCTTATATGAAATATTCTTTTGTTGCAGGTTTGCTAAGTATAGAAAAATAGTCTTGAAAATGTTGTCCAGACTCTTTCGAATGCATGGCCTTTTTGTAGCCTCTCACCCATGGGAAGTCATTGTGGGAACAGTGACTCTCACCATCTGTATGATGTCCATGAAGATGTTCACTGGGAATGATAAGATATGTGGCTGGAATTATGAGTGCCCCAGACTTGAAGAAGTAAGAATTTAAATTCATGTTATAGTACTTACTGTTAATCTGTAGATTAAGGGTTTTCTGTAGAATAAGATCAGGTTGTGATGTATTAGGAGGAAAATAGCTATACAGGAACTTCTTTATTGCCTTCTTTTCACATGCTGGATATTAAAGCTGGATGCAAGCAGTGATGTGCCTACAGAAGGAAAACTAAATCACTTTGTATTTCAAACAGAATGTTCTGAGCAGTGACGTCATCATCCTGACAATCACGCGCTGTATAGCAATCCTTTATATATATTTCCAGTTTCAGAACCTGAGGCAGCTTGGATCAAAATACATTTTAGGTACTGTATCTGTTTTGGTTTTTTTTTTTTTTTATTTGCTGTATGCATTTTAGTTGTTTTTTTAGATATAAATTAGTAATAAATATGAGAGTTTTAATACTTATGTACAGAACAGGGTTATTTTAATTCTTTGCTAGATAGCAGAATAAATGTTCTGCACAGATCAAAGTGCAATTTTTTTTTTTTAAGAGAGATTGTGTAGGATTATATAAACATTGGAAATGTAATTATTGAAATAATTGTTTATTGTGTGAAACTCTAAAAATATAGAGCTGTTTAAGCCAGTTTTCATTTTTGCTGATAAATGAGAAGATTTGTGGCTTTTATTTCTCACAGTCTTACTTTGAATGCAGTACAAATTTTAGATTTAAATATCTGTATAAAAATAGCATCCTCATCAGTTTGTATCTCAACTGCTGTTTATGCACTCTGAGAATTGTCATTTGTTTGCTTCAGAATTGATCTAAAGGCATAGCATTATTTTTACCTTTTTTCTTTTTTTTTTTTTTTTTCCTTTCTCTCCCAATATATATAAAAAAGAATTTTCCAATTTTTTTTTTTAAAGGTATTGCTGGCCTCTTCACAATCTTCTCAAGTTTTGTTTTTAGTACAGTGGTAATTCACTTCTTGGATAAAGAATTGACAGGTTTAAAGTAAGTAATGAATTGTTATTCTGGATTTCTTGCTTGAATTTTTTTTCTCTTGTACAGTAAACCTTGAATTTTACTCTTAACATATGCCTCTCTCTTTCAGTGAAGCTTTACCATTCTTCCTGCTTCTGATTGATCTTTCAAGAGCAAGTGCATTAGCCAAATTTGCGCTCAGTTCCAACTCACAGGTCATGGATTTCTTTGTTTGGTTTTTTGTTTCTTTAGTTGGGTTTTTTGTTTGGTTGGTATTTGCAATGGAGCTTTTGAATTTAATATTCAAAGATGAATAATCCAGGTGGAGACACATACAGGTGAATAATGTATTGGCGATACATAAAAAGGATCAGATTTAATCCATATTCTATATTCTGTATTGTCTTTTATTCAGATCGGTGTTCAAGTGAATAACAACACTGTAAAATTAGTGTGCATAATCATGTGAGCCAAGTTAATTACACGTATGAGTACTTTATAGGTTCAGAACTTTAAACAGCAATGCTTATAAGCTCTATTAAGGAGGCTAGAGTTCCTAGACCTGTCTTCCATTTATTGATAGAAAAAAGTTAATTTGTAGGGCTCAGGAGCAGTATATAAATAGACGTTTAATGTTATAATGCCGATGATACAGAAAAAAGCATATTTTCTAGACAAAAGTCTTAGCAGAACAAACATGGCATATGTGTAGATAGATACATATTCATGCTCTAATGCAATTAACACAGCACAGCATGAAGGATCGACAGTATATCTTGCCCATCATACATTGGAATGGTCATCTAATATTCCAAGTTCTGAAAAGTATTTTTAGTGAAATTCATTTATACCTACAAAATACTGTACATGGTAATTGAGCATAATAATTGTGACAAAAAATACAATATAACATACAATAATATACTATAACATATTGTATATATGAGTATATTGTACATTCTCTATATATGCGATATTATAGTGTGTTGTATATTATTATATAATAATATACGAGTACAGAATTTTTAATTAATTTTCAAGGAAGTATTTCACAAATAGGTTTTCACCATAGCTTCTGTCCTCCTCCTCCCCCCCCCCCCCAAAACCACCACCAACAACAAAACAGCAGCAGACCTCTAGAATTTTCCATGCCTGGCTTCTGGAGGAAATCCCTTTCTCCCCAGGGGAAAGTTTTAGTGTCTTTTATGTCCTCTTTTCTGACAGCTGAGTCTAGAGAGTTAAATAATTAAAAAAAAAATAAATAAAAGTTAGGGTACAGACATGTGGTTGCAAGAACTTTTGAGATGCCATGACATAAGTGGCTTCTATTTTATATCTTAAAGTGTAGAAGTCCTATTCTTCTGAATGTACTTTAATTAAAGTCTGTGCACATCAGTGTTGTAGGAGCTTAGAATACTGATGAGCCAAAGGTGGAGACTTTCAAAATTAAATAATCTTGTTGTGTAAATAAAGACTGTCAAAGTATAATAGCTTATGGGAAATGAAGCAATTAATGTGTTCTCTCATAATAGTTCATTTTCCACGTCTGTTTTGTAAGGCCTTATCACCATAATACTACTCAATTTACTAATCATGTACTAATCATGTTATGTGCACTCCCTTTGATCTTTGTCTTTATGCTAATGTACAGAAATTTTTATTTTTAGGATGAAGTAAGAGAAAATATTTCACGTGGAATGGCAATTTTAGGCCCTACGTTTACACTGGATGCACTTGTGGAATGTCTTGTGATTGGTGTTGGTACTATGTCAGGTGAGACCTTGTATCATTCCCATCGTTCCTGTTAACATCTTAAAGCAGGTGCTAAAATTTTCTCTTGGGCATTCTTAAAAATGAATGACACTTTCAGTACATGCGCACCTATTTCATGTTCTTGCAAAAACTAGTGTTTCTAAAAATGACTCCAGGTGAAGGAAAGTTATTCTAGTTCAATTAAAAATAACCAACCTTACTGTGTTGCTGTTCCTTCCCCCCCCCCATCTTTGATCTTCATCAGTTCTGTATCCGGTAGCAGTTGTCTTTCCTTAAAAAGAGAACAGTTAAATGTAATAAGCAAAGGATTTTCATGTGCAAATAACTAATTTCTTTGTAAAATAAATTGCAGTTCCATAGTAAGTACTAAATTGGGGGGGGGTTTGTTTGTTTGTCTGTGTGTGTTTTGGTTTTTTGTTTGTTTTTTAAACCACCTTGCATACCTTAAAGGCATCTTTCAAAGCATTTGCTTTTTAAATTCTTTTGGACCTTTGGGGGGGAAATGTGTGTTAATAAGCTGTTTTCCTGTTTACATCTAGAGGAAAAAAAACCCTTGTTTTGGTGTAGCATGTAGCTGATTTTTTTTTTTTAATTATTTATACTGTTAGCTCTTTCATCTTTATTAAGGGGCTTCTGTAATGCATGTGCAACATGGCATATTGACTTTTTCTGGATACCAGACTTGTGAAAGAGTAGGTGGGGTATATACTGTTTTATTCCCTGAACGTTTAATTGGCCATCTTTCACAAGGGATTTCAATACATAATGTTGGCTAATTGTTCTTTGCTTAGATAAGGAGGGAGTTTCAAGCTTTCATTGTGAAGCTTTACAATCTTAGTAAACTGTAATTATTTTATATTTATTTAGATTTACACTTTAAAAATTTTCCGTAGATACTATACCATAAATACATATTGTGCTTGGAATAAGCTAATACAAAAGGACTAGGGCTTAACATGCTTGTTTTTCTTTAATCTAGACAGTTCCCTCTATAGTCTGCAGTGTCAGTTTAATGGTTTCTTTCTTCCTTCTGCAACACTTCTTCAAGTATATAGAAAGCCTGATGCATATTCAAATGTTTAAAACTTTTTTTTCTTAATGTAGGTGTACGACAACTTGAAATTATGTGCTGCTTTGGCTGTATGTCTGTTCTTGCCAACTACTTTGTCTTTATGACCTTCTTTCCAGCTTGTGTGTCCTTGGTATTAGAGGTAAGACCAACTTTGAGACATCATCAAGCTTATTCAGACCCTGTGCTTGTAGGCTATGCATTTCTTCACTGAGGTATACATCAGCATGTTTGTCTTCATTTTGAGGTGAACAGAGGGAATGCACAGAAAGAGTTATGGTGGCTCAGCTGACAGTAACTTGTTAATGCCACTGTAAATGAGTCACATGCAATAGTATGAGTTCTGATCTAAAGCAGAGTAAATAAATTCTATTTTAAATTAATGGCTGTCCAGGGTTTTTCACTAAAGTCTAACATAGGCTAAACAGTAGACTGTAGGCTGACTCTTTTGTTGGTAATTTCTTAATGATCAAATAAAAATACAGCGTTGAAGCTCACTTGTTGGTTCTTCTAATACGTACTAAATAGGACCTATTTTTTAATTTTGTTATTTTTGCAGCTTTCGAGAGAGAGTCGTGAAGGGCATCCTATATGGCAGCTTAGCCATTTTGCTCGTGTTCTGGAAGAAGAAGAAAATAAACCAAATCCTGTAACACAGAGGGTCAAAATGATTATGGTTTGTGGCTTTTTTCACCTGTAGTTATGCAATCAGTAAGGTGTCCTGGTGCAATGAATAAAGCTTTTGTTTTCTATAGACTTGTGTTCTGCATCCCATTAGTCTAGGTTACCATGGTAATTTTTAGTAACATCCCCTGTATCTACACCTAAAGACTTCCTGTGTATGCCATTTCTGTGCAAAACGCTCGTGGCTTTTTCATGTGTACTAATTCTTTCCCTCTTAGCCCTACAGTGCCCTCAGCTTCCTCTGCTTATTACTTGAGCCAAGAGGAAGGATGTAGTGGGACAGGTTCAAAGCTATGAGTGTTATGATAGGCCAAAAATGGTGTTGATGAGAGGTGTGGAAAATCAGCCTTTAGGTTTAGACTTTCGAGGCATGGGAAACAAAACAAACAAACAACAAAACCCCAAAAGTTTAATCTTGGTAGGTTAGATACCTAGTTACAGTTGAAAAATTAATATTTGTTTTGTGTTTTTAATACAGTCGCTGGGTTTGGTTCTTGTTCATGCCCACAGTCGCTGGATAGCGGAACCAGCTGCTCAAAACAGTACTGTAGAAAATGCAGTGGGATTGGATGAGAATGCACCGAAGAGAATTGAACCTAATGTTTCATTATGGCAGTTCTACCTTTCTCGGTAGGCAACTTCACAGAAGAGAAGTGTATTTCCTTGATTAGGGTCTGTTCTCCAGTGCTGCTAAGCTGTGGTCCTAGGGTACAACACTTGTAAACTTGCAGATCTGACCACTGTAAGATTTCTTGGAACCAGAGATGGCATTTCATAAGAAATATTTCAATATTGTGCCATTTGTTCAATCTCCTTGAAGTAATAAGAACATGATCAGAAGCCAGCTGTCCTGTATGCATCATAATGCTATCTTTTCCCACTAGCACTGACACCTTTCAGAGCACACTGGAAAATAAATTTTCTGACTGCACTAATCATTTATGCAGAGCTTCTGACCATTCACATACAAGTGCAAAAGCCATGTCATTATTGCTTTTCCTTCAGCACAACTGAAGTTAGTGGCAGCTGTGGTTCCATGTTACTTCTGAAAACTCAGAACTGTCTTTTAGGTGTGTCCCGTCCCGTCCCCCAGCAGTTCAACTTCCATCATAGTAGTCATTATTGGTAGAAGATGATAATTGAAACTTTCTACTTTATTGTTGGGAGATAGATGTTAAATCAATTTGATGTAGCTGTTAAATAGTGAATATTTTTCAGTCATTTCTCTTACTGGGACTGGTTTTTAATTAAGATTTAGAAAATAGTTAATGAAATCTAAAAATACTTAATACAAAGAATGACTTCTCTACCCTACCCTAACCTAGCATATTTTTGAATGTCCTTTTGACAGGAATTTCAGTAACTGTATAAATGATGATCAAACTATTACCCTTTCTAAAGCAAAGGGATGTCAGAATGTTGTTATAAACAAACAAATTGTATATACCATGTATTTACTTCTTAATTTGTCTTTTTTTAGAATGGCCAGTATGGATATTGAACAAGTAATCACTCTTGGATTAGCCCTTCTCCTTGCTGTGAAATATATTTTCTTTGAGCAAGCAGAGACTGAATCCACACTCTCACTGAAGAATCCCATAACATCTCCAGTGATGGTCCAGAAAAAGATCCCTGAGAACTGTTGTAGGAAGCAATCTGGACTTCTGAAAAACAATCAGATATCTAACACAGTAGAAGAAGCTTTAGTTCCCAAAGACAGAAATGGTAATTTTTGGCATTTTAAAATCTGAACCTATTCCTGAATATTTGGAACAAATAGCGAAATCTGTGTTTGCATGTTGTATTTGGAATCAAAATTTAAGATTTTTGTAAACCAAAGTTCATTTTAATTGTTTTTATGCAGCTGAAGTTATAAAACCTGTATTAGCAGAGTCATCAACCAAGGCTACATTTGTAGTTGGCAGTTGCAATCCTGTGGAAACTTCTTCATTTCTTAATAGAAAAGAGGAAGAAGTTGAGTTACCTAAAGAACTACGTTCTATTGCGGAATGTGTTTGCATACTTGAAAATGCAGAGGTATGAAAAATAACTTTTTTTGTTTTTAACCTCTACTGCAACATCTGATTTAAAAATTCTTACAGTTCATTTTCCAGCTTTTAAATGATCCTATTGACCGTAATTTCATTTTTCAGAGAATTATATGGCTTTAATAATGGGGGGGGGGGGGGGGGAGGGGGGGAAGGGGAAGAGAACAACAAAACAACACCCTTTCATAAGTCACTTCTGCTCTAGACAGTTTCTGTTGCGTTTTTTTCTTCAATACAGATGAGAAAAACAGATAGATGTATGTTTTTGAAGTTGTAAGGAAATAATCTTTTATTATGAGTCTCCCTCTGTCCCCAAGATTGGGGGGGAGCAGCTTCATCATTCATGATGTACCAAGTAACTGAAGCTTCATCATGTATGCATATAAGTTGGTGTCTGAGTAAAAATTTTTTTATCATATCCTGTCCTACTATAAAACCTGACATTGGCAGTTGGTTCCTTTAGATGTTCTCTGATATTGTCAAAGTGAAGTTGTTACCCTTTTTCATTTGGAAACATTTAAAAGGATTTTCACCAAGACAATCTATACTTTTTCTCCCCACCCTTTACATTTCCAGAAGGGAGCAAAATTCCTCACTGATGCTGAGGTCATCAGCTTAGTTAATGCTAAGCATATTCCTGCATACAAACTGGAAACTGTGATGGAAACTCAGGAGCGAGGTGTGTCCATTCGCAGACAGATGTTATCTGAGAAACTCCCTGAACCTTCATCTTTGCAATATCTTCCTTATAGGAATTACAATTATTCTTTGGTAAGTAAAAGGCATACAAGCAAAACTCACTGTAAAACCATTTTCCAAATCTATGAAATATCTGCTCGAAGTGATGTATATGAATTAACAATGAGCTTGGTCAAAACTGATGTAGAAGGGGGGGGAAGCAAACATAAGGCACTACCTTTTATTGTTTTTGAGGTTTTTAAACCTAGAGAGGTAGGTAAGTTTTGTAGCTTACCCAAAAAATATTTCCTACCAAGGTATGCAGTTGCCTTATCTCCTAAATGCAGAATTCTACTCATACTGAGCCTGAGTTCAGCTGAATGAAAATATTACCTTGAGCTTAAGTTAAAATGGAAGTTTATTTAAAATTAATTTAACATTAAAATTTTTTAAAATAAAATTAATTTAAAATTAATTTTATTTAATAGTGTTTAAGACTTAATAAGATTCAATAGGTCTGCCAAATACTAGACTTCAGCAGTATTAGCTGTTGATAGCTGTAGCTGTAACTTTTTGAGGTGGCAATTGGTTGCTTTATGGGTAGGGTTGTGGGTTTTTTGCTAAGATACCTTTTTGTCACGTGCATAGTATGTAGCATGCTGTACTGTATCACTGTACATGTAACCTTAATGATACCTTTTCTATTATTTTTGTAAGGTTATGGGAGCTTGCTGTGAAAATGTGATTGGATATATGCCTATTCCTGTAGGTGTAGCAGGACCACTATTTCTGGATAACAAAGAGTTTCACGTTCCAATGGCAACAACAGAAGGATGTCTTGTAGCAAGCACAAACAGAGGATGTAGAGCAATATGTGTAAGTATTGTTTGACTAGCTTGAAAAAATTTCTATATTATAAAACATATTTGGGGGTGATACAAGGTGTGGGTTTTTTTGACTTCCTAAAAAATAAAATTTACTTTCAGTAATCTTACTTTGTTTCCCTTCTGCTTTGATTTTTAGCTTGGTGGAGGAGCAAGTAGCCGCATTCTGGCAGATGGAATGACTCGAGGACCTGTTGTAAGGCTGCCCACTGCTTGCCAGGCTGCAGAAGTGAAAGTTTGGCTTGAAAGCCCTGAAGGCTTTAAAATAATGAAGGAAGCTTTTGACAACACAAGTAGGTTAGTACAATGGCTATTCCAGCCTTATTTCCTGATATAAGACTTCTGTGGATGGTAGAAAGCTCCTAATTGTATTTCTGCGTACTGCAGTACAGGAAAATACATGCTCATTTGAGCTATCCCATATAGTGTGAATCTAAGAAAACAAAAGTCACTCTGGCTATATACCAAGACTAGTAATAAACATTTTCCAATGATAAGTGGTAAACAACTAGATCATAGCAACAAATACATTTGCATTGTGTAATATTAATTCATAATTTTATCTAAGCATTTAAAAATAAACATAAAAGCTTTTTTGGATTTTTAGTAGTTATTATGCAAAAAGTAATTATTAACATTAGTAATATCATCTGAAAGGCTAGATTCCAAACTTTGAATTAATTTGTGAGATTCCAGAGAATACAGGATAAACTAATGCTAGAACTGAAATGCTTAAAAAATGTAAAACAGTATTAAGAGTAAGTTTATTTTAAGCCCTAGAGTTTCTTCTAAGACTTAAGATTACCTGCTTTCTTTAGGAAGATTTGGAAAGAGAATTCCTTATCAGTTATGTTTCTTACCAATTTTACAAGTGGCACCCAAGGACATATGTATATTTTGGCGAGAATCAAGTCCTGCTGCTTAAATGCAGTGTTTCCTGTTTTTTGTTTGACTCTTACTCTGTATGAATAAAGCTTTGACTTGTGGAGCTTGCACTGTTGTTGAAGATAGCATGGGTTTTGCCTTGTTGTAAAACTGACATAAGAATTTCCAAAGGCCTCATTTTTAGTTTATACCTGGTAGTCAGATGTTTTGGGGAATACAAAGGAGTTAAATTTATGTTAGCATTTTGGGATATTTTATTTCATGAAGTCCAGGGATAGAAAACATAAAAAGGCAGTGAACACTTTTAAAGTGAACATTTTAAAGTATTTACTTGAGAGAACTATGTGCATGGTAGCTGTGACATTGTTTTCCTGCACTGAGGGAGGAGTACAGATAGCACAGTGTAGTTAACAGTGATATCTGCAATGATTTACTGTCATTTTGCCACTTAAAACTAATTTAATCTTTTTCCTTGAGGACTGAAGTAATTAAATTTCCTTGCAGGTTTGCCCGCCTACAAAAACTTATCATCAGTTTGGCTGGTCGTAACCTTTATATCCGTTTTCAGTCTGGAACAGGGGATGCAATGGGAATGAATATGATTTCAAAAGTAAGGTCCAGTTCCCTTAACTCTCTCTAAAAATTTGTATTTCTTTTAAAAATAAATAAATTGTATCCTACCAATCTGTGACTACCTGGCATGTGAAGATGGAAAGACAAGACAATAGCGCTGTTTGCAGTACTATAAAATAATAGTGTTTGACCTTGTCAGGTATAAACAAGAATACGATGAGAACAATGAAAGAAAAAAGGTTAAAGTAACTTTGTATTTTAATTTTTTTTATTTGTTAAACAAAGTATTCTTGATAATATGGAAGTTAAGGTGTTTGCTCTGTTGCTTTGGGCCAAAGATTTTTATCCAGCAGTAATTAATCTGTTACTGTGTTTATCACTCCTTGTAAATAAGGGATTAGAAATCTGGTGAGTGGCAGTAGGGGGATGTTCTCTAGTTTTGTTTGTTTGGTTGTTTTTGTTTTTTATGCAAACATGTGGAAGAACCTGAGACATGACCCATAGACTGGGGGGTGCTTTGTGCTGTTTGAGATGATAAATTATAAATAGAATAGGCAATCAGTATTAAAGTTTATCAGAACCATTACATAAATGGGTCTGGCTATAGAAAGGTAATAAATATAGCAGACCTTTTGTCTGACTTCCTAGTGTGGAGAAGCTCTTTCCACTACGTTCAAAGTGAATTCATTTCATGCCTGTAGTGTCTGCCTTGGTTCATGTTGTATCTTCAGTATGGTAAGCATATGTCTGTTCACCTAGAACATATCCAGAGAGTCCATATGTACTGGGAAGAACCAATTATTCCCCATATAATTCCCAAAGTGGTTAGAAAAAGGGTAGTGATAGATTTCCCCCCCTGTTTCAGGTTCCTTCCTGAAATCATGTTCTTTTCTTTAGCTGTAACTGATGATCTGATTAGACTTAATCTAATCTTGCTGTTCCACTGTCCTTGAGTAGCTTGTTTTACAACCATAATGATATATTAGCCCTATATCTGTTTCTCTTTTAACAGGGTACTGAAAAAGCACTGGAAAGGCTGAATGAAGAGTTTCCTGATCTCCAGGTTATAGCTATTAGTGGTAACTATTGTACAGACAAAAAACCTGCTGCTATAAATTGGATAGAAGGAAGAGGGAAGTCTGTTGTCTGTGAAGCAGTTGTTCCAGCTAAGGTTGTTAGAGAAGTAAGTATCTGCTTTATTTTACTTAATTTGTTTATAAAAATGTATACATTTTACATCACAGATATTAACTGTAAGTTGTGTTCCATGTAAGGATGATCCCTACATGTATTTTTAGACTACTGCTGCAGGATAAGTAATTTTTCCTGAGAACCTCTTGATACAAAAATTCACGGATGCTTCTCCTCACAGTCTGAATCCCCCCAAGGGAGAAATGGAGTATTCAGAGAGTCCCTGAAATGAAACTCAATAGCAACGAAGTTACTATTAAGCAGGTATCCTTTATTGCAGCGCTGGGCAGCACTGGGGATTCTCCACCATGAGTGCTCCACCGATTTGGTGGACTTTCAGAGATTGTATACTATAAAATCCTACACATTCACAGGATTTCCGAGAAATCATTTACATGAACATGAGATTTCCTGGAACTTATTAACATATGCAAATGTCCGATCCGCATGCGCGGTCGTCTCCCGTGGTGGTCTTCAGGTGGTCTTTGGGGGTCTTCGGATGAAGGCTCGTAGTCTTCTTCACTGTGTTCACTGATTGACCTCTGCTTCTGCGCAAACTCAGTCCTAGGATCACGTAAATGGTGTCCTTCAAGGCTGCTGTTGTCATTCTTTTGTGACCTCCTATCTTCCATGCATTTGTTCTCCCAAGGCCCAGTTGTCTGAGATGGGATTATCCCGGAGCCCCCTTATCTTACAACCATTCTAACTACTCCCTAAATCACAAAGGCCTTCCTTTTGTTTAGTTAAGTGACTTAAGATATTTAAAATGTCCTCCTTGCCCCTAGGCTTTAATTCTTTCAGGAGGCATTTTGATGCAGTGGCTTTGTCTATCTTGGCTTTAACCCTTTCAGTCCAGAGTTGGACACAGTATTCAAAGTGTGTGTGTGCAGGCTGGATTTATACATTGGCATAATTATGTGTTTTGGTTTTGCTTCCTAGTAGTTTCCTAACTTTCAGATTGTTTGCATTTTTGATGCTGATTCAGTGGCAATATCTATTATAACCCCAAGACTTCATCCCAGAGTAATAATGGGGAGCCCATCCTTTGGTAATTGGCACTGATAGTTTTTAAGTAAACTTGGGATGGTTTTTTCCCACCCCCCAACTATGTACATCACTGAACTTAATTACATTGAACTCTAATATATTAAACTTTATATTTTTGTAAGTATTGTAGACTTTGTACAGATCTCTGTCATCAGTCGCTATTCCTACTGCATTGGAATATCTTAAATTTTGTTCGCAGCACTATCTTGTTTGTTCTCTTTGATCATTTTTATACTAAATTCAATGTAAATATCTTATCTGAAGGTTTCAAAATACAGTCAGTATAGTATAAATATGTCAATTTGATATTACTGTGCACAATGTTTATTTAGCAGTGTTGTGTTTAAGCTCTTCAGTTTAGCTCTGTATTCTTATACAGAGCAAAACTGGGGAAGGTTTACTGTCTGGAGCAACTTGGGAGGAAAGTCACTATCATGTCAAGGTGAATTAATGGGATGTTTCTGCCAAGTTGGTTTTGTTTGTTTCATACTGAAGATAAATGAGAATTTGAAACTGAGAAGGTAGCTGATGAATTTTTCTTAAAGGCATGTGCAAGTTCAAACCCTTTGCACTGACTTTTCCATTGTTACTTGGATGATGCAGTCTGCATTTGAAAGGGCTCCTTTTGAACAAACATAAAAGTAGATATCTAGGACCATGATTGAGCCAAATACTATATAGAAGCAAACAAGGGGCGGGGGCTTATTAAACATGAAATGAGGTATTTCTGTTCCTGCCTAAGGAATGGTGTAGTAAAAGTGTATCACTCTGCCTAGGTATTGAAGACCACTACAGAAGATATAGTTGAAGTCAATATAAACAAAAATTTAGTGGGTTCTGCAATGGCTGGTAGCATAGGTGGCTACAATGCACATGCAGCAAACATTGTGACAGCTATCTACATTGCCTGTGGTCAGGTAGGTTTGTTTTACACCAACTCAACTTTTCTTAAATTCAGTAATTCTTAACAAAACACTTAGCTGAGTTTTTTGTTTTGTTTATTCTTCCTGATCTAAAGGATGCTGCACAGAACGTGGGCAGCTCTAATTGCATCACTTTGATGGAGCGAACTGGTTTCACCAACGAAGACCTGTACATCAGCTGCACAATGCCTTCTATAGAAATAGGAACTGTTGGTGGAGGCACCAACTTGCTTCCGCAGCAGGCCTGTTTGCAGGTATAAAGTAGAAAGTTTAAAGCAATTTAACTTCCTAAATCAAAGCTCGCTTTCATGTTGTGTATGTTGTGTCTGAGTAATGTGGGAATGGGGCTTCTTGAAACTTGGTGGATTTGATATGAACATTTTAGAATTATCTAATTGTCTTCATATATCTAGTTTTTAAAGCTCAAGATCTTTAAAGAGACTTAAAGCTAGTTGATTGGATATAATTTGGAAAGACTTACTTTAAAATTTAGCATAAATTTACTTAGATTTCATAGCATAATATTGCATATTTTTCTCTTCAGATGTTAGGGGTTCAAGGTGCAAGCCAAGATAACCCTGGTGAAAATGCCCGTCAGCTTGCTAAAATTGTATGTGCTACAGTGATGGCAGGGGAATTATCACTAATGGCAGCTCTTGCAGCTGGGCATCTAGTTAAAAGCCACATGATTCACAACAGGTAAGAAATGGAAAAATTCATATCTTTCTCTGCAGTTCTGCCCTTCTTCCAAGTAAACAAGATTCAATAATAATTACATGAATAGCTGTAAAATATAATAGCAGTGTATCATTTTAACTATCTATCTAATGTAGTTATCTTACTGTTTTTCTTAGGTCAAAAATAAATCTACAAGATCTTCAAGGAACCTGCGCTAAGAAGGCAGCTTGAATACTAAAGCAGCTTTGAAATGAAGAATTGTTCTAGCAACTGACCAGGGGGAAGGATTGAGGATCTGTGAAGTCTAGAATGAAAATCACCTTCAACTCAATGATTTCTGTGGAAGATAAACTGAGATATCAATGGACTTGTGTGAGACTACTTATGCCTTTGACCTTCTTCAGTGGTTAGAGATGACTTCATGAAAGAAGTCCTGTCAGATGTCTTGAACACGGCTTTGGAATTCTTACTCTTGCGCATAATTTTCTGAAGGGTTTGTCTTATGTTTTTACAGGTTGAAATTATTTTGACTAGTAAGCTCCTGGTAACTACCAAGGTGAAAAGTGATGTAATGTGCTTTGTACATTTGGGGAAAAAAAAAAATTGGTCTAAACTTGGCTTGAATGCATTAGTCCTTGCCATCTTTATTTTCTGGTTAGCCAAGTATATTTTTTAAAGTGATGGCAATCCTAATCACTTTCCATGAACTCCCAATTTTAATTTTGTTTGCATGTAAAACTTAGGTCTTGGGCTTTGAGACAATTTTATTGAGTCATATTAGTTTTATAGAAACCTCTATCTATATATAGTACTTAAATTGCTGCTGCTTCAGCTAAGTAGCATTCAGTGTTTTAACTCCACAATTTAGGTTATTCCTTCATGGAAAACTTGTGACCTACAAAGTGCTAAACTGTTAAATATAATCTGTACTGAAGTAGGGAAAAACAGTGTCTTCAACTTCTTTTGTCATTTTGTTCAGGTATAAATAACAGATTTTGAAACTATTAACTCCAAAACCAATTACAGGTCAGACAGCTTAGTAATTTAAGCAAATGAAGTTTCTCAAAATTGTTTGAATGCACTCCTATAAAAAAAAAAAAAAAAAAAAAAAAGGAATCAAGAACAGATGTTTACACTTCTATTAAAAGAAGTCTCTTAAGGTACAGTGTGTTTGTATATTCCTAATTTTTTTTTTTTTAACTGTTTGACACTTATTCCCCAGGAATAAGTGTGTATCCACTGCTTAAGCTGAGATAAAATGAAGCCAGAAAATCATACTGTTCTTTAAAAGGAATTAAAACATAAAAAAAAAATAGTGTTAAACTTTCTTTTTTAGGGGGGAGTATTTATGTGAAGAAGAAATCTTATCTTTTTTTTTTTTTTTTTTCAATGAAAAGTACTAATTAAGGGAATTCAGTGAAATTACATGTTAATGCAACAAGCAGTTTTTGTATTAAAATACTGTACTTGGACCACTGAAGCAGTCTCAGGTGTTCTTAATGTAATATAGAAAACCCATTCTGGTTTGATTCACCTTTGGGAAGATTGCTAAATGCATCACCCTGCCTAGTTAATTACAGGAGGAAAATTGTTAATATGCTTGATGATGGGTTGGTTTTTTTTGTTTTTTTTTTTTTTTTGTTTGTTTTGGGGTTTGTTTGGGGGGGAGGGAATTAGTGGATTGGACTGGGTTTCTTATAGGAATGCAGTAGCATTCCTAAAGGGGTGACTAGCAGAGGTGCTCTTCTAATGTGCAAATTTGATATAAATCATGATGGGTTGTTTTGTAGTACATCAACACACTAATACCACTGTAATGAGCTCATAAAGCTAATGTGCAAGCATGAAGACATACTACATGCTGGATATGTTATGACAGCATGTAAATATCATTAATGTTTATCTTCCTGAAGTATTGTTGCTAATAGCTACCATTTTATTTAATTTGGAGCTACTTTGTTTCTATGTTCATTCAGTGATCTTATTTAAAGTAACACTGTACTAGCAATAAATGGTGGTTCAGTGTTCATTTTGGTGGATTTAACTGACATTCTGTCTTGCAGAATTAACATTTTGTATTATTACTAAATTGTGTACATTTTGGTACAGATCTACTTTTTCAGTTTCAGTAAAACAATGGAAAACATATTGGCTTAATTGTGATATTTTAAGCTTACTTCATGGCTTAGTGAAATATCTTAACATAAAATAGGAAGGTTAAGGAAAATTATTAGCATACAGTACTAAATGCAGCAGGGTTATGATACCAGAACCTCTCACCTTGTTTGCAGAAGCCTGTACACATTTATTCTCCTCGAAGCTGAATTATGCACTTTGCCCAAATGGGAGAACTAATTCACTTCACCATTAGTGATACCTTCTGTTGAGGCCTATTTGAGCATTTCTCCTATCTTCCAGAAAATTGTTGAATTATACTTTTGGTAGTTTCTCACATGTCCGCCAAAACCAAAGTTTCAAAGGTGCTTTTTAATCTGTTAACTTGCTACCTGAATTTTAAACACTGCTTTCACCAGGAAAATGTAATTTTATCAAAATACACAGTACTATGTATTCTTGCAAGACAGGTTAAGCTGGAAGAGTAAAAGAACCTGTTAGTACCATATCAAGAACTGTTTGAAATTCTTATCAGAACTTTTAATATCATAGTGCACACTAGCAGTGATGTGGTTAAGCTTTTAGTCAGTACCCCACTACAAATCCTGGAAGCTATCAAAAATTTGGAGCTGTAATCCAGGATAGAGATTCACCAGCCTGTAACTGTGCATTTCCTGTAAAAGGTTAAAAGAACAAATATGACTCTTCCCCTGCCCCCCCCCCCCCTTTTTTTTTCCCTCTTCTCCTTGCCTGTAGTTCAACTCCCATGTTTGATCCTGGTAATGTCCATCAGTCTGTAATCTGACATACAATGCAGTCTGCATTCTTTCTCAGTCTCCTCAGCACTACAGGTTTTATACCAGAATCGGACTTTACCGTTTCATATGTGTTTGTTAGAAAGTTCAGGGAGCTGAAGGGTTCTTATTTCCCTGCATATACTCCAGTAGAGTATTTCAACATCACTGCAAAATTTGTGTAGCAAGACTGTTTCAGTACAAGAAGTCCTGTTTGGTTTGAGTCCTTGGCAAAACCAAACCAGCTGTCTGGAATCAAATTTCTAGAGCTGCAGCACCCTAAATGCTATACTACTACAATTGATTGATATAGTTTTTCAAATATTTTAAAACTGTAAAAAATGGTATACTTGATTCTGGTAACTAGTTTGCTTCTCTCTCTACCTAGATTACCTCCTTTCTTTGGTGTCCTGAATCTACTTCCCCCCTGCTACACACCAGTCCTAGTCTTGCTGTCTGATGTGAAAGTTTCAGAGTTGTGAGGCTTGGAAGTTATGCAGCTCCAGCTGTATCTAATTACACAATTTTGGTCCACTTTGATTTCTCTCAGCCAGCTTTCTTATAGAAGCGTTCAAGTATATGCAAGCTCTGGGTATGTCTATCCATAGCACTGTTTGGATGATTTTCATTCTTGGCATAAACCCTGCTCATAAGGCAAATACAGCGCTCAGAAAATCTGTAGTACGTGGCCCATCCTCCCACTCCTTTCAGCTGCCTTTTGGGGTGGAGTGAGAGCTCTTAATACTCGTAGTGCTTTTAAGATATGTCATCATCTTATCTCCATCTCTTCTGGGACATGGCTTACCATCTTTGAGGTTCTGTGCTTTTTCCCTTGCTCCCTTTGGCTTTAGTTAGGGAAGGCTTACACTGCACAATGACACCTGCTGAAACAAGAAGATGATGGTTTGGGCTTCAGGTGGTGTCCTTGTGTCGTGGTTTAACCCCAGCCAGCAACTAAGCACCACACAGCCGCTCGCTCACTCCTCCCCAGTGGGATGGGGGAGAGAATGGGAAGAGTAAAAGTGAGAAAACTCATGGGTTGAGATAAAGACAGTTTAATAGGTACAGCAAAAGCCATGCATGCAAGCAAAGCAAAGCAAGGAATTCATTCACTACTTCCCATTGGCAGGCAGGTGTTCAGTCATCCCCAGGAAAGCAGGGCTCCATCATGCGTAACGGTTACTTGGGAAGACAAACGCCATCACGCCCAATGTCCCCCCCTTCCTCCTTCTTCCCCCAGCTTATAGACTGAGCATGATGTCATATGGTATGGAATAGCCCTTTGGCCAGTCTGGGTCAGCTGTCCTAGCTATGCTCCCTCCCAGCTTCTTATGCACCTGGCAGAGCACAAGAAGCTAAAAAGTCCTTGACTAGTGTAAACTCTGCTCAGCAAGAACCAAAACATCAGTGTGTTATCATCAACATCATTATTCTCATCTTAAATCCAAAACACAGCACTCTAACAGCTACTAAGAAGAAAATTAACTCTATCCCAGCTGAAACCAGGACACCTTGTTATAGCAACAGTTTCTCTGCTCCACAGATCCTCTCTATTGCCTTGGGGGAAGCTCATATTACTGGCAGATGCATCTTGCCTTAGACAGCAAATACAGTGCTGTGCATCCAGTGAAGCTCCTAGTACTGACAGTTCTGTATCTTGTCTTCCTGGCTAGAAATTACTGCTGGCCCCAGAGTCACCTTGTACCATCCTCTGGGAGGAAGCCTGCCTCTGAAGCTAACCTTCTCTCTACAGTGCTCTAGGGATTTTGCAGTCAACACAAAATTTACTGCTGTTCTATCTTCACCACTGGTTTATGTTCAGTCAGCTTAGTCTACTCAGGGGGGCAAGAGGGGCTTTTTAGCCCCAGCTTTTATAGGTTCTTCCCCAATTACAGAACCCAACAGCATTCCCACTAGGACTCTTAAGCTATCTAGAAAAATGTGGTAGGTTGATCTGGCTGCTTGCTCACCCCTACCCCAGCAGGATGGGGGAGAGAATTGGAAAGGTAAAAGCAAGAAAACTCATGGACCGAGATAAAGACAGTTAATAGGTAAAATAAAGCTGTGCACACAAAGAAAAATAAGGAATTTATTCACTACTTCCCATCAGCAGGCAGGGCCTCAACACACTAACAGTTACGTGAAAAGACAAATGCCATAACCCGCCCCTTCACCATTCTTTCCCTGAGCTTTTAGTGCTGAGCACAAGGTCATATGGTGTGGTGGGTTTGACCCTGGCTGAATGCCAGGTGACCACCAAAGCTGCTCTATCACTCCCCCTCCTCAGCTGGACAGGGGAGAGAAAATATAACAAAAGGCTCCTGGGTCAAGATAAGGGCAGGGAGAGCTCACTCACCAGTTACCATCATGGGCAAAACAGATTTGCCTTGGGGAAATTAATTTAATTTATTACCAATCAAATCAGGGTAGAATAATGAGAAATAAAAACTAAATCTTAAAACACCTTCCCCCCACCCCTCCCTTCTTCCCAGGATCAGCTTCACTCCCGATTTTCTCTGCCTCCTACCTCCAAGCGGCACAGGGGGACAGGGAATGGGGGTTCATTACATGTTGTCTCTGCTACTCCTTCCTCCTCACATTCTTCCCCTGCTCCAGTGTGGGGTCCCTCCCATGGGAGACAGTCCTCCACAAACTTCTCCAATGTGAGTCCTTCCCATGGGCTGCAGTTCTTCACGAAATGCTCCAGCGTGGGTCCTTTCCACGGGGTGCAGTCCTTCAGGAACAGACTGCTCCAGCGTGGGTCCCCCATGGGGTCACAAGTCCTGCCAGCAAACCTGCTCCAGCATGGGCTCCTCTCTCCACAGGTCCATGGGTCCACAGGTCCTGCCAGGAGCCTGCTCCAGCATGGGCTCTCCACAGGGTCACAGCCTCCATCAAGGCACATCCACCTGCTCTGGTGTGGGGTCCTCCACGGGCTGCAGGTGGATATCTGCTCCACCACTAACCTCCATGGGCTGCAGGGGGACAGCCTGCATCACAATGGTCTTTACCACAGGCTGCAGGGGAATCTCTGCTCTGGTGCCTGGAGCACCTCCTCCCCTTCTTCTTCACTGACCTTGGTGTCTGCAGAGTTGTTTCTCTCACATATTCTCACTCCTCTCTCTTTCAGCTGCTGCTGTGCAGCAGTTTTCCCCACCTTCTTAAGTATGTCATCACAGAGGTGCTACCACCATTGCTGATTGGCTCAGCTTTGGCCAGTGGCGGGTCCATCTTGGAGCCGGCTGGCACTGGCTCTATCGGACATAGGGGAAGCTTCTGGTATCTTCTCACAGAAGCCACCCCTGTAGTCCCCCCAGTACCAAAACCTTGCCATGCCATTCAAACCCAATACATATGGTATGGAATAACCCTTTAGTCAGTCTGGGTCAGCTGTCCCAGCTGTATCCCTGCTCCTCCACCGGCCCACAAGTCTATGGGGTCAGATGGGATCCACCCGAGGATACTGAGGGAGCTGGCAGAGGAGCTTGCCAAGCCACTCTCCATCATTTATCAGCAGTCCTGGTCAACCAGGGAGGTCCCAGCTGACGGGAAGTTAGCTAATGTGATGCCCATCTACAAGAAGGGTCGGAAGGAGGATCCGGGGAACTACAGGCCTGTCAGACTGACCTCGGTGCCAGGGAAGGTCATGGAGCAGATCATCTTGGGTGCCATTATGCGGCACGTGCGGGACAACTGGGGGATCAGGCTCAGCCAGCATGGGTTTATGAAAGAGAGGTCCTGCTTGACTAACCTGATCTCCTTCTATGACAAGGTGACCCTCTTAGTGGACGAGGGAAAGGCTGTGGATGTTGTCTACTTGGACTTTAGTAAGGCCTTTGACACTGTCTCCCACAGTGAGCTTCTCCTGGAGAAGCTGGCTGCTCACAGCTTGGATAAGTGCACTCTCTGCTGGGTTAAAAACTGGCTGGATGGCCGAGCCCAGAGAGTGGTGGTGAATGGAGTCAAATCCAGTTGGCGGCCAGTCACAAGTGGTGTTCCCCAGGGCTCAGTGTTGGGGCCGGTCCTGTTCAATATCTTTATCAATGATGATCTGGACGAGGGGACTGAGTGCACCCTCAGTAAGTTTGCAGATGACACCAAGTTGGGTGGAAGTGTCGATCTGCTGGAGGGTAGGAAGGCCCTACAGAGGGATCTGGACAGGCTGGATCGATGGGCCAGGGCCAGCTGTATGAGGTTCAACAAGGCTAAGTGCCGGGTCCTGCATTTAGGTCACAACAACCCCATGCAACGCTACAGGCTGGGGGAGGAGTGGCTGGAGAGCTGCCTGGTAGAAAAGGACCTGGGGGTGTTGGTCGACAGCTGGCTGAACATGAGCCAGCAGTGTGCTCAGGTGGCCAAGAGGGCCAATGGCATCCTGGCTTGTATCAAAAATAGGGTGGCCAGCAGGACCAGGGAGGTGATTGTCCCCTTGTACTCAGCCCTGGTGAGGCCGCACCTCGAGTACTGTGTTCAGTTTTGGGCCCCTCACTACAAGAAGGACATTGAGGTGCTGGAGCATGTCCAGAGAAGGGCAACGAAGCTGGTGAAGGGTCTAGAGCACAAGTCTTATGAGGAGAGGCTGAGGGAGCTGGGGTTGTTTAGCCTGAGAAGAGGAGGCTGAGGGGAGACCTTATCGCTCTCTACAGCTATGTGAAAGGAGGTTGTAGGGAGGTGGGTGTTGGTCTCTTCTCCCTAGTAACAAGTGATAGGACAAGAGGAAATGGCCTCAAGTTGCACCAGGGGAAGTTTAGGTTGGATATTAGGGAAAATTTCTTCACTGAAGGGGTTGTCAGGCACTGGAAGAGGCTGCTCAGGGAAGTGGTTGATTCCCCGTCCCTGGAGGCATTTAAAAGATGTGTAGATGTGGTGCTTAGGGACATGGTTTAGTAGTGGACTTGGCAGTGTTAGGTTAACGGTTGGACTTGATGATCTTTCTTGAAGGTCTTTTCCAACCTAAATAATTCTGTGAATACTCCTTCCCAGGTGCAGAATCTGGCATTTGTTCTTTTTCCCCAAAATGAGGATTTGGACCCAAAGCCTGTGAGATGAGTAGAAAAAAAATCTAAGTTTTAATAAAAAGGAAGAAAAACCTTTACATACGGTTTATACCTAACTGTCCCTCCCTACTGTTCATGCTATTTCAATGTGTAAACATGGCCGGATCGCACATTTCAGCAGACATTTCCCTGCAGGAGCTCTGCAGGGAGGGCTCTGCTCTGTGCACTTGAAATGTTATGATACAGAGCTGACCTGTGATATAGGCCTGACCCCGTGCATGCATCCAGTTTTCCTAACATAGGCAGATGTATAAGAAGGGATTTAAATGAAGTTGAACAGAACTTAGTTAGGTGGCTAGGAAGAACATGTTTACCCTCCATTTCTGTCTTTATTTCTCTCCATCTCCTCCATCTGTCTGACCAAATGTATTTTGTGTCTGCTGTGTCTTATCTTCAACAAGTGCAGAAAAAAGTTCTTTTTAAGATATCTTTAAGGTATGAAGGTGCACTCACTATAGAGCCCAAGGTGCCAAGCAGCTCAGTAGCTTCAGGACTGTGTCATCGCTGCCTTTTACATGACTGGTGAGGGGATTTGGGGATGGTCAGGGCCGGGGGGAAGGATGAAGTCACTTTTGCTCACCTATTTTGTCCAGTCCTACAGGGAGTTTTCCCAGTTTAGGGTAATGGTTTTTTTCTGCCTTCCACTACTGTGTAGCACCTCAGACTATGGGGCAGAACTACTTGAGGTAGCTACAACTGGGGAATTTCAAAGAATTTGCATTTCAAAACAGAAAGGTAGACACTCTCTTCTACCTTTTTTCAAGCATCTGTAGTAATGCTACCATGCACCTCAGCTAAAAAGAAAAGCTAATCTGTATCACCACAGTGGTGAAGTGAAGCCTTAGAAACTACCCCTTGTGAAATGCTAAAGTGCATTTTTGACTCATTTTTACTTTTCCTAGCTATCTTTCTCAATATATATTCTTTCATTCTAACTAACTGCATTATGATCATCTGTATACAAGAAAAAAACTAATTTTTTCTCTTAGACGCATAAGGAAGCTTTTAAACCATTACCAAAACATTTTGTTGACTATTTTCTTCCTTTATTTCAACACAAGACTCTTCTCTACAATTGGGGAAGCATGTACAATGTGTACATACTATGGCAGCTACCTGGGGTGTGGTTCCAGCTTCAGCAACAGTCAGGCCCCTGCTGGATCATACTGTGCCCCTTAAGTCTTTCCAGTTCAACTGCATGTCTGTATTCCAAGCTAGCTCTGATATATCAGGTCTTTTAAACAAATTATTACTACGCTGGGAGAGTACGCTTATGCCATTTCTCATTTGCAGGCATTTGGCTTATACTAATATTTATATAATTTATTTGGGAGAGGCAAGGGACACCACCACTGTGTGGGGATACTGATAAAGGAAAGAAAGACATATTGTTTACTTTCCATGCAGCATGAAGGCTTGTTATAAAAATAGCTAAGGAAAAAATAAAAATAATTCCAGGTTTGGGAATTGCAATACCAAATTTAACTGGTACATACTGGACAGTTCTGCTTCTTTTTCAAAACGGAGGCTTTTGCATCTAGAAATAAGGGTGCAAAACCTGCACCATTCAGATGAGAAACCTGTCAGGCTGGATTTCTGCCTTTCCAAATTGATGTCCAATTGAAATTCCCATTTCACCCCCGCTAACAACTTGTTATCCTACATAAGGAATAAACCAGGATATTCCTGACAGATTTTACACAAAATTTTACCGTTCATTGTGTAAGAAACCAGAGGGGAGGCACTGCACTGTAGATACAACTAAAGCGGTGACTGCTCCCGCTCCATCAGACCGACCAGCTCCAGTCCACAGCTCGACTAAAATAGCGGTTACTCCCACACGGCCGGTCCCGCCCGCCGGCTCCCCGCCCCGCTGCCGAGACCACTCGCGCTAAGGTGAGGCGTCCCCAACAGCTGCGCAGGGCTGCCCGCCGCCGGGACTCCACGCGGCCCTCAGCCCACCTGGGGCCCCCGGCCCACCCACGACGGCACTCGGCCCACCCGTGGCGGCCCCCGACGGGAAGGCCGGCCTTCACTCCCCGCTCCCAGCCCGTCGGAGGCGCCTCGCACCTCACCGCCCCTCAGCGGGCAGGGCCCGTGCGGCACCGCCAGGCCGCAGGGTGGCGCTGCCGCCTACGGCGCGGCCGCGCCGCTCCCTCCACCGCTTGCCCTCAGCCCTCCGCTCGGGGCTGCGCGCAGCAGATCACGCTATGGAGGCGCCCCCTGTTACCATGATGCCCGTCACGGGCGGCACCATCGATAGGATGGAGTACCTGCTCCAAGGTAAGCGGCGGGTGGGCTGCGGGCCGGCAGGCAGCTCCCTCCCGCCGCCTCGGAGAGCGCCCAGCGGGCCGCAGGCCTGCCTGCCTGCCGCTGCGAGGCCGCCGCTGCCTCGGCCGCCGGCTGAAGGGCTGACCCTAGAGACCAGGGGTCTTCGGGCGACAGAAGGGAGTCGGACACAGGTGGTCTAAGCGGGGGGGGGCGCTGTGATCGCCCGAGGCCACGCTGTGGAGAAAGCCCCAGTCACCCGGGAGGGGAGGGGGTAACTGAGGCGCTCTTTCTGCCCGCCGCAGGAAGCGTTTTGGATCAGAGCCTGGAGAGCGCCTGCTGCACCGGCTGCGCAGCCTGTGTGACAACATGGAGCCAGAGATCTTTCTGGACCACGAGATGGTTTTCCTCCTGAAGGGGCAGCAAGCCAGCCCCTTTGCGCTGCAGGCACAGCTGTCCATAGATAAAAGGGAAATGCCTTGGCATTTGCACTATCTGGGCCAGCCAGAAACAGGACAAGAACCATCATGCACTGGCATGCAACTGCATAGACATCACTACTTCAGATGACTTGATGGACTTTCTGGTGGAGATGGGCTTCCGTATGGACCACTAGTTTGTGGCCAAAGGGCATGTGTTCCGCAAGGGCATCACGAAGATTGTGGTGTACAAGATCTTTTGCATCCTGATACCAGGAAACACGGATAGCATTGAGCCACTCTCCCTCTCCTACCTTGTAGAGCTTAATGTGGTAGCGCCAGCAGGACAGGATATAGTTTCTGATGACAAGAGGAACTTTGCTGAGCAACTAAAGCCTCTAGTGCACCTGGAAAAAATTGACCCCAAAAGGTTAATGTGATTGAAAAGCTGGGCAGTTAAGGCATTAGTTTTGTTAGTGTTTTTCTAAAATGCCTTTTGAGGGCAAATCAAAACAGGGAGAGGGGAATAAAGGACTACATATCAGTGTTTTGTCAATTGCAATTAGTATTTTTTCCTTCACTTGTGGATGTGAATAAAAGTGGACACTTCTTTAAATTAATGCCATTTAAAACATCAATAAATGCTAATATTGGTAATTTTCCTCCTCCCGTTGGGGAAATATCTGTTAGAAAACATATTACCTAACAATCCAAAAACATCAGGCTTACTGGAATTCATCCTTCTGTGTACCCACATCTCAATACTGCTCTTTTTTTTTTTTTAAGCACCATTCTTGTATCATACCTAGTAATCCTTTTTTCTTTTAAGTTATACATGAAGTTAATATCCTTTACTGCAGGAGGTGTTGTTTAACACAAGCATAAAACCAGGAACTGTATACAGTATAAAAGAGCAAATATATACCTATTTACAACAGAACAGTAAAGTAATAGTATATGTAACAGGAACAACTAGGACACAAGATACCTTATAGTGGAATTATTTGTGATATAACCAAAGTTAGAATTAGAAAACAATTTAGAATAGAATAAAATAGTTCCGTTAGAAAGGACCTACAATGATCATTTAGTCCAACTGCCTGACCACTTTAGGGCTGACCAAAAGTTAAAGCATGTTATTAAGGACATTGTCCAAATGCCTCTTAAACACCAACAGGCATGGGGCATCAACCACCTCTCTAGGAAGCCTGTTCCAGTGTTTGACCAACTTCTCACAGTAAAGAAATGTTTCCTAATGTCAAGTCTGAACCTCCCTTGATGCAGCTTTGAACTGTTCCCACGTGTCCTATCACTGGATACCAGGGAGAAGAAATCGGCACCTCCCTCTCCACTTCCCCTCCTCAGGAAGCTGTAGAGAGCAATGAGGGCTCCCCTTAGCCTCCTTTTCTCCAAACTAGACAAACCCAGATTCCTTAGCTGCTCCTCATAGGACATTCCTTCCAGCCCTCTCACCAGCTTTGTTGCCTTCCTCTGGATGCATTCAAGGACCTTCACATCCTTCTTAAATTGTGGGACCCAGAACTGCACACAATACTCAAGGTGAGGCCGCACGAATGCTAAATATAGCAGGATAATCATCACCTCTTTTGACCGACTGGTTATGCTGTGTTTAATGCACCCCAGGATGCAGTTTGCCCTCTTGGCTGCCAGGGCACACTGCTGACTCATCTTGAGCCTGCTGTCAACCAGCACCCCCAGGTCCCTTTCTGCAGGGCTGCTCTCCAGCCACTCCTCTCCCAATTTGTTTGATGTCTGTTTGACATCAGATTTGACATCTGTTGGAGGGACAATACAGCAGGCCATAAGCAATACAGGAGGTTCCTGGAATGCACTGATGATAACTTCCTTCTCCAAGTGATAGAGGAGCCAACAAGGAAAGGTGATATGCTGGATCTTGTTCTCACCAACAAGGAGGGGCTGGTGGGGAATGTGAAGCTCAAGGGCAGCCTTGGCTGCAGTGACCATGAAATGGTGGAGTTCAAGATCCTTAGGGCACCGAGGAGGGCACATAGCAAGCTCACTGCCGTGAACTTCAGGAGAGCAGACTTTGGCCTCTTCAGGGGTCTGCTTGGTAGAGTACCATGGGATAAAGCCCTGGAGGGAAGAGGGGCCCAAGAAAGCTGATTAATATTCAAGGATCACCTCTTCCAAGCTCAGGAGCGATGCATCCCAACAAAGAGGAAGTCAGGCAAAAATGCCAGGAGGCCTGCTTGGATGAACAAGGAGCTCCTGGACAAACTCAAACTCAAAAAGGAAGCCTACAGAGGGTGGAAGCAAGGACAGGTAGCCTGGGAGGAATACAGAGAAATTGTCTGAGCAGCCAGGGATCAGGTTAGGAAAGCTAAAGTCCTGATAGAATTAAATCTGGCCAGGGATGTCAAGAGCAACAAGAAAAGCTTCTATAAGTATGTCAGTGATAAAAGGAACACTAGGGAAAATGTGGGTCCTCTCCAGAAGGAAATGGGAGACCTGATTACCCGGGATATGGAGAAGGCGAGGTACTCAATGACTTTTTTGCCTCAGTCTTCACTGACAAGTGCTCAAGCCATACCACCCAAGTCACAGAATGTAAAGGCAGGGACTGGGAGAATGAAGAACCACCCACTGTAGGAGAAGATCAGGTTCGAGACCATCTAAGTGTTGTAGAAGTCATTTTTTAGCTCAAATAAGGATCCAAAGACCTGTTGAAGCCTTAGACTGCAAGCTGTGAACTTTCACCTAGATACGCTGACCGTATGCTGAACTCTTACCTAGCTACATGAAGGAAGGCCCTGAAACCAGTGCAAACCAGAAAGATAAGGTAGCCGAAACAATCAGCAGAAGCTGCAGCTAATCAAGATAAGAGAAGGAATGACCTGCCTGGAGACAGGGAAAGGGTCCAATAAGGAACAAGAAGACCCCAGACCCAAATATTACTATTGGACCAAACCGTCGCATGAGGGGAGGGGAACTTAGACTGTAAGGGTATAATTGCCCAGGGATTTCTTTGTTTGGGGTCCCTCCCCGGAGGCACCCAGCTCGAGCTGCTCTTCATTGCTGTACCACTCAATAAATTCGCCTGGCGTACGTCATGTCGGAGACCCTGCTTTGGGGAAACCTAGGGTCAAGCCTGAAGGGAGAAGCAGCGCCCGAGGGTGAGTGTGTGTGTGAGCGAGGAGTTGAAAAGGGGCACCCGTCAGCTCAGTGGAGCTGCCCGCTGTGAAGGGACTCCGGTCCTAGCAGTCAAAGTCTCGGGTGGTGTGTGTGCGACTCCCTGGATGGTGTGTGAATGCTCAGGCGGTTGCTGCTCCCTTAACATAAGGAACCTGAAGGTGCACAACTCCATGGGATCTGATGAGATGCATCCACGGGTCCTGAGGGAACTGGCGGATGAAGTTCTAAGCCACTATCCATCATATCTGAGAAGTCATGGCAGTTCGGTGAAGTTCCCACTGACTGGAAAAGGGGAAACATAACCCCCATTTTTAAAAAGGGAAAAAAGAAAGACCCAGGGAACTACAGGCCAGTCAGCCTCACCTCTGCCTGGCAAGATCATGGAGCAGATTCTCCTGGAAACTATGCTAAGGCACATGGAAAATGAGGAGGTGATTGGTGACAGCCAACATGGCTTCACTAAGGGCAAATCATGCCTAACAAATTTGGTGGCCTTCTATGACAGGGTTACAGTGTTGGTGGATAAGGGAAGAGCAACGGATGTCATCTACCTGGACTTGTGCAAAGCATTTGACACTGTCCCGCACAACATCCTTGTCTCTAAATTGGAGAGACACGGATTCGACGGATGGACCACTCAGTGGATAAGGAATTGGCTGGATGGTCGCACTCAGAGAGTTGCAGTCAACGGCTTGATGTCCAAGTGGAGATCAGTGCAGAGTGGCGTTCCTCAGGGGTCAGTATTGGGACTGGTACTGTTTAACATCTTTGTTGGTGACATGGACAGCGGGATTGAGTGCAACCTCAGCAAGTTTGCCAATGACACCAAGCTGTGTGGTGCGGTCGACATGCTGGAGGGTAGGGATCCAGAGGGACCTTGACAGGCTGGAGAGGTGGGCCCTTGCGAACCTCACGAAGTTCAACAAGGCCAAACGCAAGGTCCTGCACGTGGGTCAGGGCAATCCCAAGCACAAATACAGCCTGGGCAGAGAATGGATTGAGAGCAGCCCTGAGGAGAAGGACTTGGGGGTGTTGGTTGATGAGAAACTCAACATGACCTGGCAATGTGCGCTTGCAGCCCAGAAAGCCAACCGTATTCTGGGCTGCATCAAAAGAAGCATGACCAGCAGGTCAAGGGAGGTGATTCTGCCCCTCTACTCCACTCTGGTGAGACCCCACCTGGAGTACTGCGTCCAGCTCTGGGGCCCCCGCATAAGAAGGACATGGACCTGTTGGAGCAAGTCCAGAGGAGGGCCACAAAGATGATCAGGGGGCTGGAGCACCTCTCCTATGAGGACAGGCTGAGAGAGTTGGGGTTGTTCAGCCTGGAGAAGAGAAGGCTCCGGGGAGACCTTATAGCAGCCTTCCAGTACCTGAAGGGGGCCTACAAGAAAGCTGGAGATGGACTTTTTACAAGGGCGCATAGTGATAGGACAAGGGGTAATGGCTTTAAACTGAAAGAGGGTAGATGTAGATTAGATAGAAGGAAGAAATTCTTCACCATGAGGGTAGTGAGTCACTGGAACAGGTTGCCCAGAGAAGTTGTGGATGCCCCCTCCCTGGAAATGTTCAAGGCCAGGTTGGATGGGGCTTTGAGCAACCTGGTCTAGTGGAAGGTGTCTCCGCCCATGGCAAGGGGGTTGGAGTTAGATGATCTTTAAGGTCCCTTCCAACCCAAACCATTCTATGATTCTATGAATTTATATTTGTGCCTGGCATTACTCCATCCCAGGTGCATAATCTGGCATTTGTTCTTGTTAAATTTCATCCCATTAATCATTGCCCAATGCTCCAATCTATCTATCTAGACCCCTCTTCAAGGCCTCTCGCCCCTCGAGAGAGTCAAAAGCACCTCACAGTTTGGTATCATCAGCAAATTTGCTAATTGTGGCAATTAATCACGGACTCCACATATGAGTTTAGGCGAATACAAGCAAAGACAAGTGAAGACAAGCGAAGACGACACTTTATTTTTACAATCTATCCCTTTTATAATATGATCTAGTGTTCACAAGCAAGCAAAACTTATTTCATTGGTTACTGTCTTGCGTCCACGTGTCTCTTCAGCGTTACTTATTGGTTCTTCAAGTTGGTGCATGCGAATTCCTCTTTCAGGGATGTATCCATTCTCATCCTTATTTTTCTGCCTCTGAGTTTCACAAACTTGTTTGTAACAAGCCTCAAGGCCACAGCTGCATTCCTGTGAACCTGTTTGTAACAAGCCTCAAGGGCACAGCTGCATCTCGTCAAAGTAAAACACAATCTCATTTATTCCCACAATTCCCCTTTTTGTTTTTCTATCACAAAAGCTTGTTTAATCATATTCTATAGCATTTTCTGTACCCAAGACACTAGACAAGAAACTATCATTATTATAGTGCAAAATATTAGTAACAAGAAAAGACCCATTTTGATTAGAGACATTATCCACCCGCCAATTCCCCAACTTGTTAGTAAGTGATTCAGCCAACCAAATCCATCACTGACTTGTAATTTGCTAACCCCCTCCTTCAAATCTTTGATTGCTTTATGGACTGATTTGGAGTTATCAGATAAGTCATTCCCCATCAGTCTTCTCAGAGTTCAGTGTCTTCTGCTGCTTGTTCCTGTTATCTGATGCAAGAGCCGGTCTTACGCACCTTGCAGGTACCCACTTAGGTCCTACATCGAGACATAAGCATACCCTCTGCCCCAGGTTAGTAGATCAAAAGGACCTTCCCAATTACCTGTTTGTAGCGATTTTGTAAAAACTCGGGCCTTCTGTGGTGTGGCTGTTAAATCTTTTGATTGAAGAGACAGAAAATGAGAGATAATAACAGGAATATTATTTTCAGACATGTTCAGGTAGTTTAACACATATACGGCTTTACTTAGTCTGTCTGCTGGAGTGGCTCCTGGCATTCCCCCTTTTTGTTTTTGCAGGTTCAATTGTTTGTTGCAAGATTTTCCAGCCCAGATATTTCCAAGGCTCAGTTTTTTGCACTTTTTCAGGGGCTATTTCAAGTCCATATCTGTTTAGAGCTCGTCATATCTCTTTTTCTTAGTTGTGGGCAATCTCTTTTAAAATGTTCAGTTTTACCACAGGAGAAAGAAACATGATTTCTGTACTTTCATTGCGGTGGCAAAAGCTGTAGCTAATGTTTCCATATTATGGGACACTGACCCCACCTTCTGGGTAGCTTCTATCATATCCATTAAGGAGGGATTTTTTAGAGGCAAAAGCACTTTTTTATAGTCCATATTCGCATTTTCAAAGGCTAATTTTAAGAGTAGGACCTCTCTTGCTTCTGCATTTTCGACTTGTTTTTCCAAAGCCTCTTTAAGACGATTTAAGAATGATATATCCCTCTCCTGCCCCTTGCTTTATTAATGTAAATGATTTTGTCGCTCTTCCGACATCCGGCACTCTTAGTAATGCCTGTAAAGCAAGGTCTCTGCCTTGTGCTAATATCTCTGGTCGTAATCGTGCCTGTAACGTTGGGTGATTTAGCGGCGGATCCCCCATAAGTTGTGGGAGTCCTGCCCCTTGTAAGGGGTCGCCTTGTTGTCGCTGCATATTGATAATTGTAGTGTTTTGGCAGGCGGTACGCCAGGTGCTTTCAAAGATCACCTTTTGTGTTGGGGTCAATATAAGATTAGTAAGCGTGCATATATCAAATGGTACTATTTCATTTGTAAATATTCCCCGTAGCAGGGATTGTGTAAAAGGAGAACCCAGTCCATGCGCGGCAAGTGTTTGTCGTAGATCTTTTAAAACATTATAGCCAAAAGGTTCATGCTCATCGGGGACATTTCCATTGCTGCGTATGACGGGACACGCTATCGCTGAACAAAAAGCTGCATCTCCCACTTGCAATGCTTGGTGTCTAATCTTTTGCCACCTCATAGCAGCGGCTGACGCCCCCCATTCCTTGGGCAGCAATTGATTATGGGTTTGTGGAGTATCGGCATTAGAAGCAGTAGAGTAAGGCAGTAAGAGTGCCGACGCAGCAGGGGCCGGGGGTGGGCGGGGGAGTGGAGGGGTACTGATTGCAGGGATCGGAAGGTCTAGCAGAGGTGTTGAAGCCATAGGAGCAGGTGAAAGAGAAAGCAGCACAGAGGGTAGCGGCAGCGCGGGGGGTGTGGAGAGGTTGTGCAGCCTGAGCACCCGCGAGCAAGGGCATGTCGGAGGACGAACCCGATGTCGGTGTTTCTGGCGTGCCCTGCAGGGTTAGCTCCGGAGTGGTAGCAGAGGCTGCAGCCTTTCGGTCTGACTCTAATTGTTCTAAAGAGTCTTTCAGTAAACGCCATGTCGTCAAAACACTTGTGGCATTACTGTCCCCCCTGGTGGCCGCTTCCCATAACACTTTTCCTGCCTCCTCCCAAGTCTCCACCTGGACCGCGGTCACTGCGTTCGCTTGTTGCCCGTTTTTTCGCAGCCAAGTTAACAACAACCGAACCTTTGCTTCATCATAATTTATGCCCCTTTTTGCAAGGATTCGCAAAAATATACGCAAAATAGATTTTTCTTCCGAGGACATTTGCGCCCCCATTTTCCCGTCCCCAGCTGCTCACCTCTTTTTCCCGAGGCGATTAATTGTCGACAAGCAGCTCTCTGGTCCGCTGCAGTAGAGTTCAGCTCTCTGGTCCGCTGCAGTAAAGTTCAGCTCTATGGTCCGCTGCAATAAAGTTCAGCTGGGCTTGCCACTGGCCGCTCTCTCGTCTGCAGTTCTTAGGACCGAATCATGTCATAGGACCGAATCACGTCGGGGTCACCATTTGTGGCAATTAATCACGGACTCCGCGTATGAGTTTAGGCGAAGACAAGCGAAGACAAATGAAAAGTGAAGACAAGTGAAGACAAGCGAAGACAACACTTTATTTTTACAATCTATCCCTTTTATAATATGATCTAGTGTTCACAAGCAAGCAAAACTTATTTCATTGGTTACTGTCTTGCGTCCACGTGTCTCTTCAGCGTTACTTATTGGTTCTTCAAGTTGGTGCACGCGAATTCCTCTTTCAGGGATGTATCCATTCTCATCCTTATTTTTCTGCCTCTGAGTTTCACAAACTTGTTTGTAACAAGCCTCAAGGCCACAGCTGCATTCCTGTGAATCTGTTTGTAACAAGCCTCAAGGGCACAGCTGCATCTCGTCAAAGTAAAACACAATCATCTCATTTATTCCCACAGCTAATGGTGCATTCAACTCCTGCATCCAGATCATTGATAAATATATTGAACAGAACTGGCACTAGAATTGAGCCCTGAGGAACACCGTGCTGGTGACCGGTTGCCAGCCAGGTGTAGCCCCATTCACTAGAACCCTTTGAGCCCTGCCCTTCAGCCAGTTCTTCACCCAGTGCACTGCATACCCACTCAGCCCACAGTTGGACAACTTGTCCAGAAGGATGCTGTGAGGGACAGTATCAAAAGCCTTACCAAAATCCAGAAAAACCCACATCCACCACCTTCCCTTCAACCACTAGGCGGATGGCCTCCGTTTTTTCTTCATCCCTATTAGTCAGGTGACCATCTTCAACAAGCATCAGTCCAATGTTTTCTTTACACCTCCTCTTGCTATTAACATGCTTTAAAAAGCCTTTCTTGTTGTCTGACACAACACTGGCCAGTTTCAACTCTAGTTCAGCTTTGGCCTTTTGTGTCTTCTCCCTGCATATATGAACCACAGCTCTGTAATCTTCCTGCAAAGCCTGACTTTGCTTCCAGAGATCATACAATTTCTTTTTCCTCCTGAGTTCCAAGAGGAGTTCCCTGTTCAGCCAAGCTGGTCTTCTGCCCCGCTTGCTTGACTTTCGACACAATGGGATTGCCTACTCCTGCACTTTTAAAAGGTGGTTCTTAAAGACTGACCAGCACTCGTGGACTCCTAAGCCCTCAAAAGCAGATTCCCAGGGTACTCTGCTAAGTAGCTCCCTGAATAGCTTAGTTTGCGCTCTTGAAGTCCAGGGTAGCAACTTTTTTTCCTTTTTTTGTAGTTATACAGACAGCTCCAGAAATGCTCAACCTCTCCTTACTGGAAAGTACATATTTTTAAAACAAACACAAGCATAACTTATGGGACCAAGAATGTGACTGTATCCTTTTTATTTTATTTTGGGATGATTTCTTTTTGCCAGCTAAAATAGCTGCATTCTTCAAGGGCAGGGCTTGCCTAAGGACTCTGTATTTGCTGCATTATATTTACCTGAGGCCTGATGCAGCTGAGCTTAAGGTAAGTTTTCTTTTTGTGCAAGTAATGCCTTCTATAATTTCAAGCTGTTCCTCCAGTCTTGCATACTTGTAAGGTTTCTACAACTTTATTGAGTACTATATAAAAAGTAGAAATCCCTGCATAACAAATAAAGGTAGGATTGTTATTGATCCATTAGGCACTGGCTATTCCTGCTGTTAAGAAAGCTTGCTCTACGGAAGCTCATCTCAGTTCTTAAAAATTCTTCATAATTTAGAAAAAACAAGTTTATCCTCTGGCACACCTCAGTCCTGGATCTTCATTCTTCCCATGGAAATTTCCATAATGTTGTTAATTCTCTACAAATGGAGACAAAAGCTTAAATACAACTTTGGAAGTGCTCTGTGTTAAGACTATACTGTACAGGAACATCTTGTAACATGCCTCTGATATGGTAGCACAAAATGAGGTTTTTGATATATAAACTAATGTGGCATTCAAGTTTTCATCTCCATAACGTCAGTAATACAAGCAAACTGCTTTCCTGTTAAATGTTTTCCATACATTATAGTATTGTATGTAACTTTATACACGATCTAAAAGTTGGTTAAAAGGTAAATTGTTTTAAATAAGTTTCTCCAAAGCGCTGAAAGTTAAAAATAACTACAAACCAGGATTTTTCTTCATAATTTTTAATAGTTTTCACTTTTAAATACTGGTTTAAGATTTGGATTGTAACATGGAAGAGCCAACTTATTTTAATTTTTTAAAACTTATCATTAGGATCATAAAGCTATTATAGAACAGTTACACTCTATACACTCAAGGTACTCAAAAATATGATTCATGTTGTGAGTCTGTAGATGAACAGTGGCAATTCAAATACAGAGTTATTTGTACAACTTGACAAAAATACAGGTGGTCAATCTGATTAGTTTAAGAAGAATCTGCACAACTTCAGATAAGCCAGCTCAGCCTAATTAAGTAAAAGGTAATTTTTTTTTTTCCAAAGTGCATCACATTTTTCACAGATAAATTTGTCAAAATAAGATGTTCAGGTTCTCAGACAGGATAACAATGACCATCTCTCATCCTCATTCCCAATACAAGTTCTACCAAGTCATTTCCTTCAGATCTAGTTCAGCAACATCCCAATTCTCCAAATGGACACAGATATTCCGAGAACAATATCTGATGGAGAAGATAGCTGTGTTCTCAGCCCTTCAGATTGGTTCAGCTTATAAAAACAGCCATTTTAGAGTCATGGGCTGCTTCTGCAAAGACCACAGCTGTATAAATACTACAGATCCATTGACAGGAAGAAGAGAACTCAGAATGCACAGATATGTGGCAGTGACTGGAAAGAGGGGTGGGCTCAAGAGACAGGGGAAATTTTATAAAACCATAAAAGGAAGATCCCTTCTGGAAGAAAAGACCTAATGGCTACTTGCTCACAGACAATCTGAGAGGCCGACAGAGAACTGCCTTTTTTCATTTGTTTTTAAAGAGGTCAATTAATACCCATTTCTCAATCTTGCATCTCCTTCCGTATTCTTTAAGAAGCCTCTTACAACTCTGATTGGGCAGGGCTAGCTGTAGTGAAGTACCAGTGCCTTTATCTAAAAGTAAAATATTCTTTACAAAAAGTATCTGTAGTTTAATTTTATTTACAGAATAAATTGCAAAAGTACATCACATTTAGTGCAAATGCAACTAATGATATAAGATTTATATACTGCTTTGTAAACTTTCCATACCTTTGTAAAATAAAGCCATTCAATTAAATTAATAAACAGTTACTTGCCTGTGTTCAGCAATTACCAGAAATTTATATTTTGGACTTTTTTTTTTACATTCCCATCAGTGGCTATGGTGGAATGAACCATTGCTTGGTTGACTGTAAAATGATGAAGTACATTTGAGATAAGTTGGGTTTTTTTTAACATCACTGTATAAAATGTTCAGTAGTGATATAGTAAACATGTACAAATTTTCATCTTATTTGCCTTACTAGCATTAACATATAGGCACTTTTCTACATATTCAAATTAACAGAATAACTCTGTAATAAGGCATATTCCATGCACACCATGGAAAAAGGCAAATAAAAAGGGAAGAGTTATGGAGCATGAAATCCGCGTGCATGAGTAATCATGTGTTATGTATGATTTCATCTCTATAGAGAAGATGAACAGATAAAGTAGTTTTTTCAACACTGTGCAGATCACATTTAATCATTCACCAAATATTCATGAAGTTACTATCTTTTATTTATTTTCAGGCACCTACCATACTATATCAAATAAAGACTTTCAGCTTTCTTTTGAAAAAAAAAAAAATATATCTGAAACTTTTTTCTTGAGATACCCAGGTCAGTGAAACACCCAGCAGTCTCTGAAGATTTTCCAACTACAGGACATGGATAAAAGACCTCAAAGTCAGTACCAGTCTGCCAGAGTCCTCTCTTAATGAGCATCTCCAGAATCAAAGGCAGGCAAATATCTGACACTTAAATTCTCACAGCAACTAGAGGGAACTTTCCAATAAGAACTACACATCCTTATAGCTCTGATGGGTTTTTGATCAAGAGGCAAGTATCAGCGCAACTCATTTTCTACACGAACCTCATAGCATGGCTTTATTAAGATGAGGAAAACACGTGCAGGATCTGAAAATAATGTACTCATCCTCATTCTAGGCTGGGAATGCTGTCCTATGTAGTCCAAACTACTTCAATAAATAAATATTATAGTGTACCTTCTCACAGCTTTGGGAAAGCCCCAGATATCATGCAAGAAAGCAGTCCACATATACCATGGACAGATGACTTCTAGCTTTCAGGCAGTCTCTTGCCCTCTCATACAGAATCTTCCTAGAAATTTCTGGATCATGTTTAATAACAAAAATTCTGTAGCACATATTACATAACTAAAAAATACAATAGAAATATAAAGATATCTGGGAAAAAATAAAGCTTTTCACACTCTTACTCCTTCAGAGCCAAAGAAAGATCTTCATAAGAGTAAGACAATAGAAAAGGCAAAGTCATAAGGATATTGACAGCCCTCAATTATTAACTGACATTTTATGTAACAAGATGATTCATTATAGAAACAAGCAGCAATGAACTATGATCATACAAAGCAAAACAAAACCTGCTAATAAGTCACTTACTTAGGCTTTACTGAACTCCCTCCCTCCCCCCCAAAATACCACATAGATTTTTGTGCATATAAAATACATAACAGTATGCTATATGTGCATTTGTCTTTTGTGCTTTTTAGACATGCACAAAAACTGCACAAATATCTTAGGAATGTTGACAGTGAAATTCTGCAAGTTGTTTAAAATTAAAGCAGTAACCCATGTTGGTGATTCAAAGTTGTACACGTTCTTTCTCTTCTAAAGCAAGCAAATAAAATAGCCATATAAATGTTATCAATACATCTATTTATAATTACACACTGATTCCGCAAGAAAATTTAGGAGAAAGCTAGTGTTAAATATTCAGCCTCATGGTGTTGCAACACTTCTTTACTTCAGTATACAAAGCCTAGAACTTCAGCCATAAAGACTGTAGATCCTTCGTCCCAGCATGGAGTGCTCTATGCATGGTCACTTCAACATGGAATGCTCACTCAGTCTTGTTCTGATCACTGCAGGTAAGCAAAGACAAAATACAGTACTGAAAATTTTGAACACTAATAGGAAACAAGAACTTGTTAAACCCCTTAAATAGTATCAGCACTGCTATTATCACATTTGAACTGTTGGCTCATGACAGCCATGTTTTAAATGGTTCACTTTTACACTAGTTCTCTAACAATATACAATTAAAAATGTCAACAGGGCTACCTGTTACAGAAGGATCAAATTACTAAGACTTTTGGAGTCTGAAAAAATAAATAGAACCTAAAAATAGAGGTAGCCTATGTCATGCATAGAAAAATGATAAAAACTCATTTTCAGATCATGCTCTAATAGTCAAGCTAGCAAATGCTACTTTGTAGCTGGAATTCGGTGGTTTGACACTATATTTATACGTAATGAAGTATATACGGCCAGAGTCTACACTAACAAAAATTAAGCAAAGCCTTACTTAGCACAAAGGCTTACGTCTGACAGATTCAGACATCCCCAAAAGTGATCGAGAAATTATTTTCTAATGTCACATCACCATTTAAACATTAAAATAATTTTAGATTAGCCCAATGACCTATACCATTAAAATACATCCATTAACTTCAGAAAGCATCTGTAAATCCCTTTTCTTTCTTAGGCTCATCAGAAAGAGTAAACATTTAAGTCACAGTCTTTTAAATACTCCAGTAATTGACACTGGTTTGTCAGAAAAGTTCCATTAATAAAAATCCTAGATCTAAACTGTTCTGTCAATATAAAAGAATACTTTGATCTTCATAATATTCTATCAATCAGATATGCAATTATAACTAGAATTTAAGATATCAAAATCTCATGAGGCTCTAGAGAAACTTCAGTATGTATTCTTTCCACAAGTGTAAAATGCCTGTGATAGCTGAGAAAAAAAATACTTAATCCTTTTATACTTCTACATAAATTAAACATGCATGCGAAAACTTGCAAGACGAACTAGTAAAAGTCTACAAAAACTAATGCTTGATAACTTGTGCAGCCCTTATTTTTCATGCTAATAATACACATGAATTACATGAATGTTTTAAAAAGTATATTGCATATATATATTAAAACTAAGCACTGAATTCATGTTAAGTATAAGACATTTCTAGATTGCATACTTCTGTTTGGCCTTAAATATTTAGAACAGTGAATCAAGAATAAAAAAAATGAATGTATACCTGCTAATACTAGAATAAAATAGGCTTTCCTGCTGTTTTCTCTTGCACGTATGATGTAAAACGCTTTAAGAATTTTGGATATTCTCGTTTTGCCACTGCCCGTAACACTGATGCTGGTGCCCATCCTCCTGGGTTCACTAGAAGTAGACAGGAAGCCAGACACTGAAATACAGCAAATCTGCTAAAAGCTAGAAAAGAAAATTTAAGTTTGTATTCCTGCAACTCTTTCTGAAGTAACAGAAAAGAATAATCAGCAGAATTTACGCCCTTACAGCTTGCATTGCAGCACTTTATACTCTTAATACTCTAATTCAGTCCAGTTCTATGATGTCACTATTCAGAAAACATTAAACATGATGTGTTGTCTTTGGGGAACGCCCAAATGAAAGATGATATTCTTTAAGTACTTCCAAGAAACAACAGAAAAAGAGACTGAAGTTACTTCTTATTTCATAGAAAACAGAAGTCAGTCTTAACTTTTCAATAACTGCTGCATTTGCCTGCAGAATTGCTACATAGCCAATGTCTTACAAATTATTTTTAAAGCACTTTAAACAAAATTTGAACTGATTCTAAAATATGCTTAAATTCACAGGTCAAGTACTTTGCTGAAAAAGCTGCCACTTCCCATATAAGCACAGTTCAGAATTTGTCAATGAAAATGTATTTTTTAAATAATTGGGAAACTTCTAAACAGGAAACAAAGCAGCTTACCCCAGAGTTTAACATCATATAGTATTATTTGTACAGGATTTAATACAAGTTGCATCACTCCTATATGGCAAAGATTTACTGAACCCATTTTTCAGACTTTAGTAAGTCGTGTAATAGGTGGTCAAAAATAATAAGCACATGAGATACTCAAAGTGTTTTGTAGCTGCAGGAGAGGAGCTAATAGGTATGTGGTTCCAATACAATAATACACTGCTAAATACTGGGTACAGTAACAATACAGTTTGGCTTTGCTAACTTTGCAGTCAATACCAAAGATTCTATCAGTTAAAAAAAATTAAAAATATGCAGACTAGATTATACAGCTTGCAAACATCCTCATACAAAATTTATTTGTCCCTTCTTAATACTGAGGGTAAGAACTGTATCTTTACTATCAGCAGCTTTTCAGCCTAACAAGATGAACTGGGGAAAAAAATTTACAGCAATACATGAATAAAAAACCAGACTATTACTGAAACTAATAGCTTATGCCAAGTCATCCCAGTTGTAGACATTTCTTCTGCCCACCCCCCTCCACTCCAAGGTACTTTACTTAGGACTGAGCTACACATTACTTTCATTTATTCCTCCCAGAATGCCACACAATGAAAGATCCCATTCACTGATTGATGTAGCACATGAATTCGAGTCTTTTTGACCATGAAGACCACAAGTGTGATCCTATATATAAATTTAACAGAAAACTGCATCAACCTTTTTTTTGCCAGTATTCAGCTCCCCAGAATTAGCACATATCATGAATCTCATACTGAAAAATTTTAAGACTTACCATTAGCTACATATGTAATCTTGCATAGGATATTGTCCCTGCTTATTTCCTTGTTCCCCTCTGGTGGGCTTACTAATGTCTGACAAATCATAGCAATATTTATTTTGGCACGGACACAACGATTGTTCAGCTGCCAAAAAAAAAAAGAAACATTTGTAAGCTTCAAACTAAGTTTATCTCACCATACTTGACTGCTAACATTTTAATTTAGTATAAAGTCTAAGACACTCCAAAAGTTGTGTTTTGGGGAGTTTGCATTCTAGCACTACGTGGATGTAACATGAATGTGAATGAAATAAAAGGTACATGGTGAATAAGGAAAGGGTTAAACTGAAATGCCTGAATCTCAGGTTTCTGTTTGCTTAATACAGTGAATTATTTCAATTATTGTGACAAGTAAGGAAATATCTAAAGAATAACTCATCAGCATTTACAAATATCAGTTAGTAACTTTTCCCTTGTAAGCAGGCAATGGCATAGCAATCAGCACAGAAATACTCCAAAGGAAACAATCATTGCTACTATCTGACAGAACCAAGGCAGAACTGTGTAAGCTGGAGGTTTAACAGATTCCATATCTACAGTTATACAAGCCTATTCCCATGTCTGACACTACTGAAGAGTTATTGATTTGATTCCATACAAAGTAACCTCAATTCTTTAAAATGTTTTCACATCTCCAGAAATTTTGCTTCCATTTTTCTGCAACACCTTAGATCTGCCAACTCTTGAGATAAGGTAAGAAAGCTTTTGGCTCAGAATGCCTTCATCAGGTCATTGTATCATCTGGTTTAAACAAACTGTATTTTTGCATACCTCCCCCCTCCTTACACTAGTGTTGCAAGACCATCACCACATAATAGAAAAATGGTATCTTAAAAGCAGAACTTGATAGAATGAAAATAACACTTACAGGAGCACTGTCATGTTCCACAGAGAAATTGCACACAATCCATGTTTCAGGATCATTTTCACTGAATGCTGGTATCTTTCTGATGGCAGACAAATACAGCACATCCCTTTGAGAAGCCGGCCACACCCTCTGCAGAGAAACACCTGAATATAAGCTTTTCCAGTTTTGCAAATTAAGTACTTACTATCCTTAGATAAAGGAAACAAACAAACAAACAAACAAGGCAAAACAGGTCAGTCATGTTATTTAAGTAAAAAAGTTTCTTCAAGTTAGTAATTTCATGCAATTTTCAAAACTGAAACAGAACATAGGCGTTGTACAGATGTGTATCAGGTTATATGGCTACACTTCATTTTAAAAAAATTAAGGCAAAAGTTTAAGGCCTTTGAAAGGCAGGGAGCCAAGCTGCAATGACTTCTTCAGTAGACAACCAGGAAGAGGCGCTTCCCCTCCTGTTCTCTCAACCTCAGGTTTACATTTTAGTTAATACTTGTAAGTTACAAACTGAACTACTGGTTAAATATAAATAGATGCATCTACAGTTATGTATGTCTCCATAAATATGGAGAGAGAGAAAAAGAGAGCAAGAAATATTTATAACATATTATTTCAAGAAGCTACTACTTTAGTGAGACAGATATGGTAAACTGGTATTATTTAAGAGAAAGTTTCAGAAGCAAAGCGTCTGATAAAATAAAGTAAAACTATACAGAAGCCATTTTCCTGACACTCAATAGGGGAAAAAAGTCTAGCTTTTACCACAACACTATACAGTTCACACAACTGCCTTATTCAAAAATCAGAGTCTGCTGTTACGGCAATTTTAAGGTAACCACATTACTAGCAAAATTGTAAAAATCATAGATTTGTTTTAATATTTGAGTATACTAATACTTGGAATCATGCAAGATTAAAGATGAATTTGTACACTTCATTCCCAGTTTTTTTTGAATCTGTTTGTTAGGTTACAGTTATTGGGTTATAAGTCAAATGAACATTTTAGTAAAGCTACATCAGAACTGGTTGGGGTGAAAAACCATAATGAAGTTAAAAGAACAACTGTTGTACCAGCAATTATACCACCTCATAATGCAAATGCATGTCAACTAATCATGGTCAACAATAGCTGCATTATTGCAACAAAACATATGATACAGTGGTATGGGTTTCTTCCTTGTAGTCAGTGTCAATTTATTGCTTCAGTTTGCTTTAGATGACCCTTGCCTTGCTGGCAGTAATATACTAAGAGATTAAAAACAGTCCTCATTTGTTATTACAAGCCCTATCAGACACATACACAACCAATTATGCTATCAAGCCAAGTTTGAAAAATTGACAAAGTTGCAGTTTAATAGAGAACTTGTTCTGAACTGTTGTTTTGAACAGTATTTTAAGTTGTTAAGATGTTAAAGTATTTCAGAATATATTAGAACACATATGTCCCAGACTGTCTCATTACGGTGTGTATACAGGTGAAGTGTTATTACCTTATGCATTTGGTAAATGATGATTGCATTATCAGATAAATTTTCCACAACATGGAAATTTTCAATTGTTGCTAAATAGAGGGGGGGAAAAAAAATCCATCAGTAAACAAGCACAGATATTAGGTCAATGCTATAAATAATATGCTTGCTGATAAACATGCAAAGCTTAAGAACTGATTCCTTACTTTCCCAGTCATTACGAACATCGACATTCCAGAAGTAGTGGCAAACTTCATGCCCTGTTACCCCTTTAACGGCATGCGTTGCTTTCAAAGGATCTAAAACTATTCCATTCTCTTCCACCTCTCTTCTGTACACCTATGGCCAAATACAAAGAAATAAATGCAGAACAGAAATTGTCAAAACTGTTCATGTTTTAATTGTTTAAAGTTTCATCAGCTTTGATAAAAACTTACCTAGAAGACTAATACATGAATAAATTGCCATGTCAGTGTTCTCTGGTAACTACCAATGCAGATGTTCTTACATGGCACTTCACATTAAAATACCAGTATTTTGAGAATCTCTACTCCAAAAATGATTAAGCTATCTTATTTATCACTATGCACAAGAATGCATACAAGCACAGTGGAGTAGCCAACAGTAACTTCCTACCATATAACATTTTCATACATTGAATTTACACACCATTTTGATACCAAGTTTTAAGTAGGAAAAAATGAGAAAGGAATCTGCAAAGACAAAGCTATTGCAAGAGTTGCATAAGATTTTGCATGAATAAATATATTAGAAGCTGCAGCTCTTGTGGACTCCAGTCCTAACTTAAACAACGCTATTCTCAGAGAGAAGTTTTAACAGCATAACTTGCTGAGTGATAGTATTCAAAGAGAATAAAAATATCTGTCTTCACAGCATATCATCTTATATCAATTAAGCAAAAAACCAAATGCTTACTTTCATTTCTCCTTCTTCTACCACTAGCTGCCAATTGGCATCTCCTCCTACATCTTGCAAGGAATAGGTCATATGGTTTTGTACCATCTCTTCCACCTTTAAAGGAAAAAATACACATTTTAAAATCATTCCTTCCATCTTCTTGGGCAGGGGACTGTACAGTATTGGAAGCCACAAGTCAATACTTCAAATCTTGTGCAAGAGCTGAACTTGGACAACAGAGCCTTCTATCACAGGTTAAGAACAAGCAGATACTTCTGGCCTTCAGAAACAAAAGCCAAAATCTTGATTCAACTTCCAACTTCATTCTTTATGGGTACTTCCCTATCCTTCCTTTGCACCTCTAAACTGTCAAAACTCACTATTTCTACCTAAGACAGTTTTATTTCAGCCTGTAGGAAATTACTTCAGGTATCTCCAAATAGAATTACAATGCATTGTAAGACTTGAAAGCCAGTATTCACTGAAGAGCATTTAAAAAGCTGAACAAAGAGGGGGAAGAGAGACACAGACAAGCTCTAAAAAAGTGAATGCATATCAAAAGACATATTGAAACAGCAGTGAAGGAAACAGTCATGAGCAAAGCATGCCTATTCTGTTTCATTGGCATCTTTGTACAGTTGTCAGCTAGAAAAACAGAACAGAAATGCTTACATTCCAAAAAATTATGATGATGCAGAGACTCCACTATTATAAAATACTCATTTAAAAATTAGCTAGACAGTTGCATGCTTTTCTTAAAGGCCAAATATTTGATACATTTTTATCAAGCTATGTGAATACTTCATTTTTTTTGTTCCAAATAATGTGCATGAAAATGGGTGGTGGGACAGGAAATGGATTTTTATTTTAAATCTACAGTCTTATTCTATGTTTCTTTTGTGTCCGTCCCCCCCATTTCCAAATCCCACTCTCCCCCAAATAAAAATAGAGACAAAAATATAAAGTATCCATTGCTGTGTAATGTTTACAAGTGCTGGAAACAATAACTTTTTCCACCTAAAAGGTAGGTGACTACTAAAACTCATCACAGCAAATAAGTCCATGTAATTGACACTATTTTCCTGAATTAGTAGAAATACCTTTTTTAAAAAGGAAAAGCACTGCAAGCAAAGGTTAGTCAATTGACCAACATACAGATTAGTCTAAGAAGTGTACAATCACAAGATTAATAGCCTGAACCTATAAGTGGTTTTTGCACAACTTACAAAAATATTTTATATGCACACTAGGCTTCATAACCTATAAAACATAACTGAGCAAGTAGTACAAGTATAAAGCAAAATTAAAGAATACTTAATGACCTTTTTCTGATATGATATAGAATTGAAAGATGCTATTTACTTTTAATTTAAAGCAATAATTTTGTTTGTACAACGTACTCTTTGGGCAATACACTTAAGACCAGGAAGAAAAAAAGTAATTGAATCAAGTCAAAATCCTCAAAGTACAACATAAAAATAAAATCCTTTCAATAGAAATTCTACTTTATCTTATTTTAACTATAGACTTCTCTACAGAAACACAAGTTATCAGTCCAATTTTGGGGGGTTTCTTTGATTTTTTTTTTTTTTTTTTTTTGTTATAATGAACTATAAACACCCACAAGATTTGTGTTTCTGCTTTTAGACAGGCAATCTTTTCCTGCCACTTACCAACAGGCTTCCTACAAAATATTCTTCCAATAATTTTTTTCCAGTGACACAATGACGGTACAATCCAAGCCAGGTAAGAATGTGGGCTATTTAAATATTCAATTTACTAGCTCTAGGTCACACTTCTTTCAGAAAGGAATCCTCGCCATGCTCCCAACCTTTACCTGCAACACCTTCAGGTCCCCATCTCTCTTCTCCCCTAGCTCCTAAAATATTAAGGACAAAGCTGGCCTTTATATGTTTGTTTTGTATTTTGCTGCTTTTTGCTTTATGCTAAATGCAGAGGGAGGAGGGGAATAGCAAAGAAAGAAGAGAATGAGGCATCCACAGGAGTGCAATCTAAACAGTTTAAGGCCTTTGGAATTGTTCAGCATTTTGCCCCCTGACTTCCTCTGAAAACTTGAAAGGCATTTTTAGTTTGGTTCTCTCCCTCTCTCTCCCAATAAAGTTTCATTCCTGCTAATACAACATCTTTCAGACAGCTTCCCCTTAATTTTGGGGAAGGAGAGGTATCATCATTGCAGCTTTCAGAGGAGAGTGAATGCTGTTTTTCGCTAACAAGCAATTACTTCTACTTGACCAAGTAATTGCAGTGCCTACAACTGCCTTGTGCATGCTACCTGTCCAAACTGCGATCTACCTGCTGGTCACTGTCTGTCAGCCTGCACCTATTTCAGGTACCACATTAGGCACAGAGTCAAGATTCACAGCTTCTTTCCCACTGGAAAGGCCACACTATTACCTCTGGGTTCCTGGCAGACTACAGGAATGGTCTGCAAAAATACTTGCAACCTCTATCCCATGCAACCTTGGCCTGAACGTTAAGTAGGCAGTTCACTTAAAAGGCCCTCAGAACAGCTCAATCTATTTTAAAATCTGATGATAGTCCTTTAAAAGAGGAGAAAGTGATCTGCAAAACATCTGCAGCGTTTTAAGCCCACAACCTCCCACTCAACTGGCAGAGACAAATCAATGCCTTTCTGAAGGCACACTGAAGAACCAGCTCCTGTCAGAATACATGTTTACACTTCTCAATCTTAAAAACAAAGCTGCAAGTTTCTACTTGACCTTTTACTAATACCAAAATTCCCTTGGTATGAATGAAGTCTAGAAACAAGTCCCATTTATTCAGAATCAAGATATTAGTTTGCCTTTCCAAAAGCCAAATCCTCAGCCTGGGGAAAGAGGCCAATTTCCTATTAATAAGGTCCACAGCAGGTTGTCACCTAAAGGTGTGCTGCTTTTCTCTTCATGCTCTCAGTTGTCTTTCACCTGCTTGTTCACTAGCAATGAAGCTCCAGAGCAGGTGGACCGACTTACTGATCTGCCAAAAGTTTGTTCTAGGGAAAATATGGGGGAAGGAGGGGGCAGAGAGGAATAGGTTTCTTGCAAGTTAGCAAGATCATCCTTTCTGCAGTGAGTCAGTTAACTTGAAACCACATCCTAAGACACTGGGTAGTAGCTTCTATGTAGTATAATCCCTGCAGCTGCTGAAAAAGAGCAATACCTTGACCCCATAATCCAGTCCATTTGACCCTGATCTTTAACGTCAATTTGCATTATTCTGATAAGGACCTTGTCAACCTCAGATTTGTTTTTAAATGGTTAGGTTTTCAGCTACACTAGTGCTCTGATACTCAGGTTTACCATATGGATCCACAAATTTTATCACAGGTATAAGAGATGAAAATGAGAAGGTTTGCATATTTTAGTGACTATGAGTTTCCCTTACATTGAACTGGCCATGTACCCATAGCCTGATAGACAACCAATTCTATCTTTGGAATTAAACTTGCTTTCTATTACTTGATTTCCCCCCTCTTCCCAAACAAAACCAAACTTGAATTACTAATGTGACTACTGGAGTACCAGTAGATGAGCCTATCAGTGTCATGCAATATGACCTGCATACGTTTTCCCCTTGCGAAAGTTCAAATTCCAGAAATTAACTGACTGCAATAGGTCGAGGCAAGTGTTGGGATTTCAGTCCAATAATTAAGTCCTTAAGTGTTAGGGTTCTGCTCACAAAGCTGGTGGTAAGGTCTGCAGATAGTATGATTCCAGGCTCTGTTAATCAAAAGAAAATCCATTCCTTCTATTTGAAAAAGCAGGCTGTTTGCAGTGTTAGTTAATAATTTAAAAAACAAACAAACCCCAAAAAAACAGATCCCAGAAGGAAGCCCCATATTCACAATCATATATGGACCACAGCAGAAGGAAACTAATGGCATGAATGCTATGTCTGAACAAATTTTTTTTGAGAATAAAGACCAAACACATGAACTCACTTATCTAATTCAACTCTAAACTACGATCTTCAGAGCAAGCACCTAGAGTAATTTTGTACATTACTGGAATATGTCGCTACGACTACATTCACATATTCAGGATGTCAGACATTTTCTGAAGGATAATTGAATATATTGGAATTCTTCAGTAAAAATTCTCATACCCACAATGTCATTTGTTAACAACATACTTTATGACCTTTCAGTAATAAAACTAGTTGTAGAGGTAAAAAATGATAATAGAGAACCTTAACATTTAGTATCTTAATGTCATTACAAGTGACAAACAAATTTTAAAGACAAAATTAAACCTTTGATTTAAAAGCAAGAAAAACTATTCAATTTGAAGCAAAGACCATCTCCAGCCCACACAAAACAGGTGTTATTTTATTATTTTTATTATAATCAGAAATGCAAAATTTTCAAGTTGTAGGCATTTTTATTAAAGCTACTGAAATCAATCCATCAGTTTCACAAGATTTGGGCCTCTGCACAAGTGATATGCATGCAAGCAGAACGTAGAAAGATAACTATTTAGTATAGGAATAGAGAACAATTTTTTTATCTCAACATACTAGTTTAAAGCAAGCAGTGATTTATGTAACAAAAAAAACAGGTTCTAGAGAAGAGGATGAAATATGGCAAAGATATGCAACCCCCACTCTACACATTAATACAGTACCTGGGCGCTGAATCTGTGAACATCAGAGGGACTGACTAGATCAATGGAAGACATGGAGGAAGAGCGACTATAGGGCTACCAGAGACAGACAAAGAAAAAACCAAGTAATCAGAACAAAGGCACAACAGAGCATTCAGTACCAACTTGCAAGCACAAGATAATGAAGAAAAGGAAAACAAAAGCACCATAAGCAGCAAGCACAGCAGTGAATGCTGATTTCATGCACATATTATGTATTATGCTCCCAGTGTAGCCCTAAGAAGAGCATTGTGTTTCCAGTAACACTAAAAAAAGTCAACTGATCCGAATACAGGAGACTGGATTTTTTTAATTTTTTTTTTTAATCAATTAAATGAATTTTGGTGAAGGTATCTTAAAAACACTGAGGTTAGCAAGTTGGGATTTTTTTTCCTTTAATATAATCTCTAACTGACAAGCCAGATACAAGTCAAGAGTATTTTAAATAGATACTGAAATCAGTATTTTTTTGAGCCAAGACAGAAAACAGTCCTTCTCCAATTCCAGCTACTTCAACTGAAAATGAGTAAACCATTGAAAGTTATACTAGAAACACCTAAAAAAATAATAAAATAATAATAATAAAAAAAACAGTCTTACCTATCCATATAAAATATTATATAGAAATATAAGCCAGCCCATTATTCAGAGGAGATCATGAGAAATATCTTACCTTTTGGACAAATCTATGAGTCCCCACAGCAGAATATGCGTCTCCAGAAGGTAAGGATGCTGGCCAGTGTAATCTGACCTTTTCACTTTGGGACTGCAACAAAATAGGTTTAATTATTGGTAGTCAGCTGCTACTGGGTGGACTATGAAACGGAGTGAGGCATCCTCAATCTATATAGTGGCTACAACAACTAACACTTTCCATGACAGACATGAAGTTGTCATCCTGCTAGAGTTCTCAGGAAGTGAATGGGCCTGGAGACTGAATTACCCATTCATCTATACTTCAAGGCGCATTTCCAGGTTAAGCAAAATAGATTGGCAGCATTAAGGATGTTGCATCCATGTAGTAGTACAACAGTCACTCAAAACTTTTACTCTCCACTAAGAGACCCCAACATAGATAAATTCTGTTGGGTACTATAGTCCACTAGAAAGTCTTATAATTCTTAACCAAGTCATTGTATTCACTATATTCATAAGCCTAAACACTTTTAAGACAAAGGAGGCACCACTTTGTTATTCCCTCTCATTTTATACACTACTATATGTTCTCATATTCTATATATTTCATCACATGCATCTTATCCCTTTTTGATCCTTATCACTGAAGTGTATTCAAGAAACGAGTTAGAGAAATAGCAGAGCCTACACAATTTTTTAATAAAAACAAACACCAACAGAACTATGTCTTTCCTATTTTACATACTGCTACAGTCAAAAGAAACTTCAGAGCAATAATTAGGTTTTGAAAAATAGATGCAGTATTTGATATTCTTATTTGCACAGGGCATCAGTTACATATAAAGATAAGCTTTATACAGGACTAATACACTTATTTAGGAATTAGACACCAGAGACATTCAATTAGCTTAACACTTATACTATCCTTTTCTATGCAAGCTGTGAAGTCACTTTCTCAAAATTAGTGTTAAGCAATGATATTTAACTGTACAAATATTAAGAAGTGAATTCCACTTATAAGTGTCAGTATAAAATATCTAGAGTTTCAGGACATGCACCCCAGGACTAAGTCACAGAAGTCTTCCATGAAGTGCTCATCATTAACACATTTTTCAAGTATCAATACCTGTTCTTCCATTTTATCCTGTCTATCGAGAGCAGCTTCAACAGCATCAAAGAATTCTTCTTCATTAATCAGACTATTAGGACCCTCCTAGAGCATAAGAAACAAAACTAGTTCAAAATTTTGGAGACACAAGAGCTCCACTTAAGTTTAATATTAGAAATAGATATTTATATATTATGCATATAACTGACAGAAGGAAATTTCTTCCATAGACCTCAAATATTTTCACCAATATTCTTAGATTACAATTAATCTGAAAACCCTACTTGTTAAAGGACGTTATTTCCTTTAACTACAATTTAGGGGTAGTTTTATAAACAAGCAAAAAACCAGGAAACTGAAGACTGAGTAACAGTGTCAATATGCTTTGACATCAGATTTAGGTTTTAATTAACATATATCTTCTCTTAAAAATGTTTACAGTGTGTCAGTAAAGTAAACATTAACATAATTGTATAGTTAGACTCCTTCCAAGTATTCCAGTACCTTAGGGTAGATTTCAGCTATGTGCTCAAAGCACAACAAGACAAGACAAAATCCTGGGGATCACTATCGAAAATTCTTGGAAAGAACAGTTTAACAATAAACAGCAGGTAGAGTTGAGTCAACTATTAAAAACTTGTGTCCACTAAGTAAAATGGTAATTTAAGAAAACTAGGTTTACTGCTTTTATTGTATTGTAAAACAAACTGGTCCAGCAAATTTCAAAAACCTACTTTACAACAGGGATATCTGGGAGAAGCAGCTGGGTTCATAACCAGGTAGACAAAGTCCAACTTCCTATCCATCTTTTTCTTTTACAGTGCCTCAGTCACAATGGAGAACCTAAGCTCAAGTATCTTTTAAATATTCCAACATATTTCTCAGGCTATGATTTATAAGTAGAAATCTGCTTGATTAACATAAATGAAAGGGTCAAGTTCTTAAAAATTATCCAAACTGCATTATAGGTGCATTAGCTTACATTATTCTTCAGAAAGTAGTTTAAGAGCCTTAGAATTTGACTAAATAACCAAGCAGAGGAGGAAGCTGCTAAAACATGCAATTTAACAGATGAAGCAGAACCTAAAATCATTTAATTTATCAACACATTTCAAGTGGCAGTGAGAAATTAAAAAAACAATTCAAGTTAAACTTCAGATTCTAGGACTGCCTCTGCAGTCAGGGTTTTCATATTTGCATTACATATCTATACAGCTGACTCATTAAAAAGTAAGAGTACAAAACTTGCATATGAACAGTATCAAATGTACAAGAAAAAAAATAAAAAGTCAGCAGAAATATCTGTAAGCAAAATGCTTTAGACAAAAGCAGAATAATCATAGAATCATAGAATCATAGAATGGCTTGGGCTGGAAGGGACCTTAAAGATCATCTGGTTCCAACCCCCCTGCCATGGGCAGGGACATCTTTCACTACACCAGGTTGCTCAGGGCCCCATCCAACCTGGCGTTGAACACTGCCAGGGACGGGGCATCCACAACCTCTCTGGGCAACCTGTTCCAGTGCCTCACCACCCTCTGAGTAAAGAATTTTTTCCTAACATCTAATCTAAATCTCCCCTCTTTCAGTTTGAAACCATTCCCCCTTGTCCTATCACTATCTGCCCTTATAAAGAGTCTCTCCCCCTCTTTTATATAAGCCCCCTTTAAGTATTGGAAGGCCACTATAAGGTCTCCCTGGAGCCTTCTCTTCTCCAGGCTGAACAACCCCAACTATCTCAGCCTGTCTTCATAGCAGAGGTGCTCCAGCCCTCTGATCATCTTAGTGGCCCTCCTCTGGATCCGTTCTAAAAGGTCCACATCTTTCTTATGTTGAGGGCTCCAGAGCTGGATGCAGTACTCTAGGTGGGGTCTCACCAGGGCAGAGTAGAGGGGGAGAATCACCTCCCTCGACCTGCTGGCCACGCCTCTTCTGATGCAGCCCAGGATACGGTTGGCTTTCTGGGCTGCTAGTGCACATTGCTGGCTCATATCCAGCTTTTCGTCCACCAGGACCCCCAAGTCCTTCTCTGCGTGGCTGCTCTCAATGAGTTCTTCTCCCAGTCTGTACTCATGTCTGGGATTTCCTCGACCCAGGTGCAGGACCTTACACTTAGACTTGTTGAACCTCATTCAGTTCATATGGGCCCACTTCTCAAGCTTGTCCAGGTCCCCCTGCATGGCATCCCGTCCTTCAGGTGTGTCAACTGCACTGCTCAGCTCCGTGTCATCCGCAAACTTGCTGACGGTGCACTCGATCTCACTGTCTATGTCATTGATAAAGATACTGATAAGCACCAGTCCCAAGACAGAGCCCTGAGGGACACCACTCATCACCAGTCTCCACCTGGACATAGAGCCACTGACTGCAACTCTCTGAATGCGTCCATCCAGCCAATTTCTTATCCATCGAATAGTTCATCCTTCAAATCCATATCTCTCTAATTTAGAAATAAGGATGTCGTGTGGGACTGTGTCAAAGGCTTTACAGAAGTCTAGGTAGATGACATCGATCGGTCTTCCCTTATCGACTGTTGCAGTCACTCCATCATAGAAGGCCACCAGATTGGTCAGGCATGATTTGCCCTTAGTGAATCCGTGCTGGCTTACTCGGATCACCTGCTTGTCTTGCATGTGCCTTAACATTGCTTCCATGAGGATCCGTTCCATGATCTTCCCAGGCACAGAGGTGAGACTCACCGGTCTGTAATTCCCCGGGTCCTCCTTCCTATCCTTTTTAAAAATAGAGGTGATGTTACCCTTTTTCCAGTCACTGGGGACCTCACCTGACCGCCATGACTTTTCAAATATGACGGAGAGTGGTCTTGCAACTACATCAGCCAGTTCCTTTAGGACCCTGGGATGTATGTCATCAGGTCCCATAGACTTCTGTTTGTTTAGTTTTATCAGGTGGTCTCGAACTTGCTCTTCGCTTACAGTGGGAGGGCCTTCGCTCCCCCAGCCCTCTCCTAGAGGTTCCGGTACTTGGTAGGTGCAGGAAGCCTGGCTGCCAGTGAAGACTGAGACGAAGAACTCGTTGAGCACCTCAGCCTTCTCCATATCCATTGTCACCAGTTCCCCATTCATGTTTATCAGAGGGAGGACACTGTCCTTGGCCTTTCTTTTCTGACTAATGTACTTATAGAACCCCTTCTTATTATTCTTCACATCCCTTGCCAATTTCTGTTCCATCTGTGCCTTGGCCTTCCTGATCCCATCCCTACATGTCCTAGCCATTTCCCTGTACTCTCCCCAGGCTACGTGTTCCTGCTTCCACTGGCTGTGCATTTCCTTCTCACACCTTAGATTGAGGAGGAGGTCCTTGCTCAGCCACGCCAGTTTCCTTCTTGCCCTGCCTGATTTCTTACACAGGGGGATGGAGAGCTCTTGCACTCTAAGAAAAGTGTCCTTAAAGAGTTGCCAGCTCTGTTCCATTCCTTTGTCCTTAAGGACAGTTTCCCAGGGGATCTCATCCACTAAATCTTTGAACAGCTGAAAGTTCACTTTTCTAAAGTTCAGGGTCCTGACTTTGCTCTTTGCCAGGCCCATGTTTCTTGAGATCACGAACTGAACCAGGGTGTGGTTGCTACAGCCTAAACTGCCTCTAATCTTTACCTCTTTAATGAGTTCCTCTGCATTGGTGAGCACCAGGTCCAGCAATGCTTCTTCTCTGGTTGGTTTGTCTAATGCCTGGACCAGAAAGTTATCTTCAGCAGACTCCAGGAGTCTCCTGGATTGCTTGCAGCCTGCTGTATTGCTTTCCCAGCAGATATCTGGGTGGTTGAAATTACCCATCAGGATGAGTGCTGGCGAGTGCGATGCTTCCTGCATCTGAAGCAAGAAGGTCTCATCAACAGGCTCCTCTTGATCAGGCGGTCTATAGTAGACCCCAACCACAAGGTGACCTTTATTGGTCTGATCCTTAAGTTTTACCCACAAGCTCTCAACTAGCTCATGGTTGGTTCTCAGAGGCAGCTCTTCGGAGTCTATCCATTTCTTAACATACAGGGCAACACCCTCTTCCCCTCCTTCCCAGTCTGTCTCTTCTGAATAGCTTGTAGTCTTCGATTGCTGTGTTCCAGTTGTATGAATCATCCCACCATGTTTCTGTGATAGCAATCAGGTCATAGTTATCTGATTGCACCATGGTCTCCAACTCCTCTTGCTTGTTATCCATGCTGCGTGCATTAGTGTAGAGGCACTTCAGCTGGGCTGCCAGCCTTGCCACCTTTTGGGAGGAGCCTTCACTAGTTCCTTTGGGATGATTTACAGGCGTTTCCCTGCTGCCTCCTGAGGTGTTCCCTCATTCTTCCCTGTTCCTCTGAAGTACATCCCCTCCCCCCGCTGAATCTAGTTTAAAGGAAAGGAAACCCGAGGTGAAGACAGACTTCTATTCTCAAAAAATTAAGGATTTAGATTCTTCATTCAGTTTCCAAGGCAGAAAAAGAAAAGTGGCATGTACATGCTTGCACAGCCAAAGACCTTGATTTACACACACACACACACACACACACTCTCTCTCTCTCTCCTTTGAGAAACAAACCAATCTTTAAAAGCCTTAGCATTTTTAAAAATTTCAGAAGCAGAATTTGTACCTCGTAGTCTGGCCCTCCAAAGTGGGACTTTTTCTTCAGTTCTGTCACAGCATTTTTGTATGCTTCTTCAATTCTTCTCCTTTTCTCTATCTCCTGTAAAATTACATGATCAATTTGATGCAGCAAGAATGAATTGGCTGATAATAGTCAGCATGCCAGTAAATGGAATGACCAGTATAGGGGTTTTTCCCAAGTAACAATTGCAAAGCTGCTGATTTTTATTTTATTTGCATGCATGCATTATATGTGCCCATATACATGCATATATAATACAAAGCTTGGGGAGCTAGCTACCTTGAGCATACCTTCTTTAAGTCATGTGGAAGAAACTAGATCAGCAAGCAAAATCTGATATCTAGTTTAAGCATAGCTATTCCTGGTTTGTTGAGGGTCAGACTTGGTATCTGACAGTTTATATAAACTCCTTGACACAGATGCTTGGGCAGTGATAACAAAGGCTGAAAAGTAAGACTGGTAGAAAGCTAACTTGTTGAATGGGGTGAGATACTAGTGAATCATAGCATGTAAGCTTGTATCTATAATTAGCTGGCATAGGATCCACAAGAATCATTTTGTGAACTCCATGCAGAGACTAACAACTCAAGATCATTCTCCCATAATAGGTGTGTGACTGTACTAGAGCCACTAATGATGTCTATGTCATTGTATATTTTGAATAAAGAAGTAGTAATGCTGGAATCAGATTGAGCCTAGTATTTCCTCTGCAAATTCTACATACTGCCAGATATTCCCAGAGAAAGCGCTATAAACACTTCTGAAATTCTTGCAGAATTCAGCTTTAGTACATAAGATGTTTCTCTGTTCCCTTTCGGCAACTGGACACCACACACTACTTCTTGCAGATATGAGTATAATTATTCAGCAACCCAATTTGAACTTTAATGATTCGGTGGAAAACCCTTAACAACACTGAAAGGCTGAGTTTACCAACTGTGAATTTGGTGGTAATGTTCACTCTGGAACACATACTTTCCAGTTTCTAAAGAAAAGTTTGAAAAGTAAAGCAACAGTTTTGATGCAAAACAAAGTAGCATAGTTTTCCACGGGAAAATTCTTAGGAAAAAAGCAGCACTTAGATGAAGACAGTATTGCCTTTATCTGTGAATGTAGGCTTTTCCCTTCCTGAAACTATCACAAACAGGCGATAACTGCTAACACTTAGGTTTCACAAAATTTTGCAAGTTTACCTGTTTTGAAAGTAACTGGAGAGTCCTGAAGATGCATAAAGCATGACTTGAATGTAAGTAAGTCATTGAGAGAAAGCATAGAAGTTTTACCAGAACACTTGGAATGAAAAACAGAAAAACAAACAAACAAACAAACAAAAACCCAAAAAACAAAAAACAATTCCCCCTCCCCAATCCCCACACTTTCTGTACTTCAATCTGCAAATTAGTGATAATTCACATGTGCCAAAAGACAACTCTCCAAATCTGCCAGCTTCTCTTGGCAACAACATTAAATAAGGCAGAAATTGGGAAATTGTTTGATTGCACAGCAGAAAAATTACTGGTGTATTAAAACTCTGTAAAATTTAATGAGACATTTAAGTTACAATTGTGAAAGGTGAACAAAATAAACTACCCAAACATGTTGGGTATACCTGGAGGTATTTAAAAGACGGGTAGACGTGGTGCTTGAGGACATGGTTTAGTGGTGGACTTGGCAGTGTTAGGTTAACGGTTGGACTCAATGATCTTAAGGGTCTTTTCCAACCTTAACGATTCTATGATTCTATGATTCTATGATTAAATTTAACATTCAGAAGATAAGTTTGCACATTAATACCAATTATTAAGACCAAATGAAACAAGAATAGAAAAATGTTGCTGCAGTCAAGACAAGAAAAGCACCATTCACAAGGATTTTGTTGCAAATAAAACAATGGACCAAATACTAGAGATTAAATCCTTTCCCTGTTTATCCATTTTCTTTAAAAAAAGTCTATTTTAAAAATACATTCATTCAAGAGGCTCATACTGAAAAATATACTGCACTGGAAAAATAAAAAAGTCAAGCTCAAGATTTTAACAGCTAAGAATAAAAGGTCAAAAGCAAAGCTGTAACTACAATTACCTTAGATAACATTACATGGTTTTGTATTAATTTTATTCTGGCTGTCTGACTGTTTTGGTAACAGAAAGAAAACTAAGTATAGAATTATAAAATTACAATCACTAAGTGCACTTTTTAGCAGTCGTCTCCTTCAAAATTAAAAGATGCTTTTATAATGATTTCTTGCTTTCAAAGGTTTAAAAATAAAGTTTCCAACTTTCAGAATGTAACTTAAAAACCTTTCATTTATTTAAAAAACAGGGTTTCTAGAGAAAGATATTCACTTCATAACACTGTACTAAAGTCAAATTGTAGTCAGCTCCGGATTCAACAAGTTCTGATGAACTTGAGCTTTTTAGTATTAGAAATATTTTAGGACAGCTATAATTTGGAAATATATTTGCTTCAAGTTCAGCAGACAAATCTCTCTTGCATCTTTAGGCTAAACTGGCCCCCTACAAGATGAAGGCTGCATAGTTTTGTGAAGTAGTAGGACTCTCACTAATCACATTTATGTTTTGCTGTCAAGTAAAACGTGGTTCTGAAGCTAGTGGAGTGAGGAGGCTGGAGAGGGAAGGAGAACAAGCTGGATTACAACGGTACTTACACTACTTGTAAAACACTCATTGCTTTTAGCCACTGACAGAGATCCTGTTCTTCCTGTGACAAACCTGCACAGCACAGAGCCTGCAGAGTTATTCTGCTGATATACAAAGGACAAATTTGACACTGCACTTTTCAGTTCTTCTAGCTAGTCTTTTACAGGCACTGGACAGACTTACAAGAGCTTTAAACCCCCCCTAGCTAGAGCAAACACAAATGGCTGCCCAATTTCATATAATTTTCCCATCTAATCTCTCAAAGAAGATATTCTGAACTTTATCATCTCCCAATATTTACTTTGTTTTCAGAGCAGTGTAAGCATCTATGCAAGAAACCAAGAGTACAGAGATTAACATCATTCTCCTCCTACATCTATTTATCAGATGACAAGGCAATGTTTTTTTTGCTCAAGCCCATAGTTATAGAAGAGACTTTTACAGAGCCATGTTTAGCCACTAAAACAACAAGGTAAGAAAAACAACAAAAGAAGCCCTACAACTGAAGTGGAATAAATAGTGTTAGCAAAGGTCTGAATACAGTCAGCTACTGTCTTTAAATTCTTGTGCAGGGTGTAGGTGTCAAGGTGTTGGTTGTGGGGAGCTGCAGGAGTGGCCTCTGTGGGAGGCGGCCAGGGGCTGCCCTGTGTCAGACACAGCTGGTTCCAGCCAGCTCCAAAACAGACCCCCCCCAGGACACAGCTGAGCCCATCCGCCACATGTGTGGCGCCTCTGTGAAAAAGTATTTAAGAGCAAAAGACACTCCAGGGAGAGAGGAGGGGGGAACAAAAAGTGAGAAAAAGAGGGAATGCCAAGGCCAGAAGAGGATGAGGAGCTCCAGGGCAGAGAACATATCCACACTGCAGCCCATGGAGGACCTCATGCCGGAGCAGAGGGACATTTCCTGAAGGAACCATGTTCCATGGAGGACCCCCACTGGAGCAGATTTTCCCCAGAGGACTGCAGCCCTGGAAAGGACCCGTGCTGGAGCAGTGGAAAACTGTGAGGGGGAAGGAGTGGCAGAGACTAAGTGTTTTGAACTGACCTCCAACCCCCCATTCCCCCCCCCCCCCCCCCCTTGGGGCTAGCAAGCAGGGGATAGAGGGGCCTGCAGTGAAAGAGTGAAGTTGAGACTGGGTAATGGGGGAAGAAAGCTGTTTTAGTGTTCGTCTTTTTGTTTCCCACTAACTGTACCTATTTTAATCAGCAACAAATTGATTTTCCCCAAGTCGAGACTGTTCTTCATGACAAGAACTGGTAAGCAATCTCCCTGTCTTTCTCTTGACCCATGAGCTTTCTCATCCTATTTTTTTCCCCTGGTCCTGCTGGATGGGGTGGTAAGTGAGCAGCTGGGTGGGCATTTGGCTGTTAGCCAAGGCTAATACACCACAATTCTATATTATTTAATTCAATCAAAATCTCCTCTTCTAAAAGGCTAGCAATTAGAGGAATCCAAATAAAAAAGGTTATTTTATATTAGAATTACAGTACTTCACCACGAGTGTGCTGTAAACCCCAGAAAATTTCACTGACAAGTGTGACAAAGTTGCAGATCTACCAAAGCAGAGAAACTTAAAATCTCCAAGTTTTTAGTAGCTTTTGCTATTTTAATTTCTGGGAAACCAAGTCCAAATAAGCTTGTGACCCCCTTTAAAATGTATTTACTCATGCTGTATGAGGTGGTATGTTGCTGTATGAGGTATCAGTCACATGAGACTCAAAGCGAAATTTAGGTTTGAATTTGTTAACCGCTTGCAGCTAAAAACAATTGCTTTAAAGTTAGTCCACAGAAGAAGAAAAACGTGACAAATAATAACTAATCTAAACCAATTCAAATTCTATATTAACATATTATTCTGTATTAACATATACTAACCTACTGACAAGAAAATATTCACTTCATCCATGCTCTAAACAAAGTCTGATCAGCAAGAGTGAACTGTGTTTGCTCAGCCCAGAGAAGGCTTTTGTGGGGGGACTTAATAGTAGCCTTCCAATACCTCCTAGGAGGTCATCAAGAAACTGAGCCAGGCTCTTCACAGCAGTCTACAGTAGGAAGATGAAAAACAATAGGCAGATACTGAAATAAGAGCTACTCAAACTGGATATAATGAAAAGCTTTTTCACTATAACAACAGTTGAGCAGCAGAACAGGCTGCCCAGAAAGGCTGTGTGGTCTCCAGCCTTGAAGACTTGAAACCAGACTTGATAAAGCCCTGAGCAACCCAGTCTGATCTCAAACTGTACTTCCTTTAAGCAGGAGGTTGGAGTAGAGACCTCTTGAGGTCTCTACTCCAACCTGAATTACCCTATGATCCTATGAACAAGCTTCAAGTCTTAGGTCTGCTATAATTCCTCCAACTACCTAGATGAAGCAATAATAAATTGTTGACAGAAGTTGCAATACAGTTAGATAGAACCAGGCCTTTGACATACAGACAACGAAGAGCCAGGAGACAGGAGCAAGGATTCAAACGTGGATGCATTCTGTCTGAATGACTTCATTCTTTGAATTGTGTACCACTAACACATATGGAGTAAGATTTGAAGTGTGATATATACCATATGGAAACATGTTAAATTATAAACAAGACAACAATGGCTAAATAACTATACAGGACACCAGCCAGTGATGGCAGGATTCTAGAAATCAAAGCCTGAAGTACAACCTAGCCATGCTTCTAGCACATCTCATCTGAAGAGAGAACACGCTGACCCTTTCGAGTTGCTATAGTGGTTGAGTACCATGAACTATCACTGCCATTAGAATAACAGATATTATAATACCACACACACCCCTAAAAAATTAACCAATTGGTATAAAACATGACTTAAATTAATCTCTTCAATCTCCTAAAGGTAAGTGAAATAATTGTATCTTAGACCTCTGAAGTTAGAACTGGTTGTTCTCCTCAGTACTGTAACCATCTCTTATAACTATTAAAACATTTCAGAGATTTGCACATCATTTTGCAAGCATGGATAATTAGATCTCTCTTTATAGAAGGCTGCAAACAATACACTTATTACTGTAGAATACTATCAGGCTCTTTATAGATAAAAAAAAAAAAAAAAAAGTTCAGGAGCCTGGTTGACAGAGTCCCTTGGGAGGCAGTCCTGAAGGGCAAAGGAGTCCAGGAAGGCTGGACATTCTTCAAGAAGGAAATCTTAAAGGCACAGGAGCAGGCCGTCCTCATGTGCCAAAAGACAAGCCGGTGGGGAAGAAGACTGGCCTGGCTGAACAGAGAGCTTTGGCTGGAACTCAGGAAAAAAAGGAGAGTTTACGACCTTTGGAAGAAGGGGCAGGCCACTCAGGAGGACTACAAGGATGTCGTGAGGTTATGCAAGGAGAAAATTAGAAGGGCCAAAGCCCGACTTGAACTTAATCTGGCTACTGCTGTAAAAGACAATAAAAAATGTTTCTACAAATACATTAGCAACAAAAGGAGGGCTAAGGAGAATCTCCATCCTTTATTGGATGTGGGGGGAAACATAGTGAAAAAGGATGAGGAAAAGGCTGAGGTACTTAATGCCTTCTTTGACTCAGTCTTTAATAGTCAGACCAATTGTTCTTGGGGTACCCAGCCCCCTGAGCTGGATAACAGGGACAGCATGGGTTTATGAAAGACAGGTCCTGCTTGACTAACCTGATCTCCTTCTATGACAAGGTGACCTGCTTAGTGGACGAGGGGAAGGCTGTGGATGTTGTCTACCTGGACTTTAGTAAGGCCTTTGACACAGTCTCCCACAGCATTCTCCTGGAGAAACTGACTGCTCATGGCCTGGACGAGTGTACTCTTCGCTGGGTAAAAATCTGGCTGGATGGCCGGGCCCAAAGAATAGTGGTGAATGGAGTTAAATCCAGTTGGCGGCCGGTCACAAGTGGTGTTCCCCAGGGCTCAGTATTGGGGCCAGTTCTGTTTAATATCTTTATCAATGATCTGGATGAGGGGATCGAGTGTACCCTCAGTAAGTTTGCAGATGACACCAAGTTGGGGCGAGAGTGTTGATCTGCTGGAGGGTAGGAAGGCCCTACAGAGGGATCTGGACAGGCTGGATCGATGGGCTGAGGCCAACTGTATGAGGGTATGGCTAAGTTCTGGGTCCTGCACTTGGGTCACAACAACCCCATGCAACGCTACAGGCTTGGGGAAGAGTGGCTGGAAAGCTACCCAGCGGAAAAGGACTTGGGGGTGTTGGTCAACAGCTGGCTGAATATAAGCCAGCAATGTGCCCAGGTGGCCAAGAAGGCCAATAGCATCCTGGCTTGTATCAGGAATAGTGTGGCCAGCAGGACCAGGGAGGTGATAGTGCCCCTGTACTCAGCACTGGTGAGGCCGCACCTCGAATACTGTCTTCAGTTTTGGGCCCCTCACTACAAGAAGGACATCGAGGTGCTGGAGCGTGTCCAAAGAAGGGCAATGAGGCTACTGAAGGGTCTAGAGAACAGGTCTTATGAGGAGCGGCTAAGGGAACTGGGGTTGTTTAGCCTGGAGGAGGCTGAGGGGAGACCTTATCGCTCTCTACAACTACCTGAAAGGAGGTTGTAGTGAGGTGGGTGTTGGTCTCTTCTCCCAAGTATCAAGTGAAAGAATGAGAGGAAACGGCCTCAAGTTGCGCCAGGAGAGGTTTAGATTGGATATTGGGAAAAATTTCTTCACCGAAAGAGTGGTCAGACACTGGAAGAGGCTGCCCAGGGAAGTGGTTGAGTCCCCATCCCTGGAGGTATTTAAAAGATGTGTAGACGTGGTGCTTAGGGACATGGTTTAGTGGTGGACTTGGCAGTGCTAGGTTAACGGTTGGACTCGATGATCTTAAAGGTCTTTTCCAACCTAAAGGATTCTATGATTCTAATATAGGAATACTATCTGAACAAGGGGAGGGAAAAGATAGAATATGATGAATAACGCTACTGTATCACCAACAGTCAGGATGAGGTTTTAACATTTTATAGGAGTAATAAATAATGAAAGCACCTAAAATTAATAAATGCTGTACATAAAAATAAAAGCAATACCTGGAATTAAAAAGTTAAAACAGCTAATTTGAAATTTCAATTTCAAGCTAAAGAAACAATTTTTTCAACAAAAGTAAAAGGAAAATGATCTTACCTTATCTAGTCTTTTTTGCCAGCTTTCTTCACGTTTTACCATGAGTTCAATACAATGAGAGAGTGTAGCAAGGATTCCAGCAGTAGTTGCCTTGAAAGTTATAGCTTCTCCTTTAAAGTCTATGCCATTAATTCCTTTGGGTGTCACATGTGGAAACACTAAAAACAAATATGAATCATTCACTGATAGCTGCCTTTAACTCAAACAAGCATTTTACATGTATGCTGTATATTATACCTGCCTGAAGAAAATAGACTGGCTAGAAAGTTAATTTAAAAATAAAAATCAAAAGTGCTAATACTTTTCAGCTATCCACAGGAAAGAGATTCAAAAGGAGGAACGCATTCCTTCAGCTTCATCTTGCTATACCGTATTTCAAGTCTGCTTGTAATGCTGTATTACTCTGCACTCTGCAAATCATGTGGGTGGAGGGAGTGGGAATACTTTGTAACAATAGCAGTTTGACAGCTTGAAATGGGGCCTGATTAACACAGAGCAACCTTAAAACATATCTGATACAGCACTAAGAAAGGAACAATTTCAAAATGCAATCAAACCCAAAAGATAACATGTCAAGGTTGCTTTAAGCAGGTAATTATAGATTTAAAAATCTCAACATAAAAAGGTAGGATATAAAAGTATCAAATGTGTTGAATTACCCAATACTGTGGGGTTTTGCAGTTCCAACAACTATTTCATGCTGTCAACCAGGCCATCTGTTGCTAAGGTTATTTAAACAAATCACTTAAAATGTGTGACAAAAAAGTACCTATTCTATGTCAAACTCTTATGTAGGCTGACAGAATAACAAATCAAACACTACACATTAATGTCAGAAAATATTAGAAAGCAGAAGTAGCACCCATGTTGAAGCTGACTGAGCCCAGCAAGTTAAAGTAACTCCTCCTATGCCATGGGGCAAGCTAATGACTTATCACCCAGTGATTGCCCCTTTGTACTCAGCACTGGTGAGGCCACACCTCGAATACTGTCTTCAGTTTTGGGTCCCTCACTACAAGAAGGACATCGAGGTGCTGGAGTGCGTCCAAAGAAAAGGAATGAAGCTGGTGAAGGGTCTAGAGCACAAGTCTTATGAGGAGCGGCTGAGGGAGCTGGGATTGTTTAGTCTGGAGAAGAGGAGGCTGAGGGGAGACCTTATTGCTCTCTACAACTACCTGAAAGGAGGTTGTAGCGAGGTGGGCATTGGTCTCTTCTCCCTAGTAACAAGTGATAGGATGAGAGGAAATGGCCTCAAGCTGCGCCAGGGGAGGTTTAGATTGGATATTAGGAAAAACTTCTTCACCGAAAGGGTTGTCAAGCATTGGAACAGGCTGCCCAGGGAAGTGGTTGAGTCCCCATCCCTGGAGGTATTTAAAAGATGGGTAGATGTAGTGGTTAGGGACATGGTTTAGTGGTGGACTTGGCAGTGTTAGGTTAACCGTTGGACTCAATGATCTTAAGGGTCTTTTCCAACCTAAATGATTCTATGATTCTCAGCTACAGTTAAAAAGATTGTTCCAGTCTTTCCAGGACTGGATAGAGACTTCAAGAAGGGAACTTGAGAAACCAAAGAATCTTAACAGCTCCTCTGAGGCAAAGCTTCAGGAAAGGGTAAAGTTAAATAAATCTTTCATTATCAGTTAGCCGGAGTAGTTTTCTGCTCAATACACAGCATGGGTGTCTCAACCTGAGACACCTACTTCTCCCACTGCATCACTTACGACTTATGATTTCACTTTAGGGCATAGAGTCTAATTTTTCATTTCTAATTAAGCTTTGCAGCACTCAGCTACTAAATCTTTAACGGATTTAGCCCTTAGAAATCAGAGGCATAGAAAAACTAAAATGAATGAAAGGGTTAAATCCAAGATAGACAAAGCCACTGCATCAAAATGCCTCCTGAAAAGCCTAGGGGCAAGGAGGATATTTAAATATCTTAGTCACTTAACTAAACAAAAGGAAGGCCTTTGTGATTTAGGGAGTAGTTAGAATGGTTGTAAGATAAGGGGGCTCCGGGATAATCCCATCTCAGACAACTGGGCCTTGGGAGAACAAATGCATGGAAGATAGGAAGTCACAAAAGAATGACGACAGCCTTGAAGGACACCGTTTAGGTGATCCTAGGACTGAGTTTGCGCAGAAGCAAAGGTCAATCAGCGAACACAGTGAAGAAGACTACGAGCCTTCATCCGAAGACCCCCAAAGACCACCTGAAGACCACCACGGGAGACGACTGCGCATGCGGATCGGACATTTGCATATGTTAATAAGTTCCAGGAAATCTCATGTTTATGTAAATGATTTCTCAGAAATCCTGTGAATATGTAGGATTTTATAGTATATAATCTCTGAAAGTCCACCAAATCGGTGGAGCATTTATGGTAGAGAATCCCCAGTGCTGCCCAGCGCTGCAATAAAGAATACCTGCTTAATAGTAACTTCGTTGCTATTGAGTTTCATTTCAGGGACTCTCTGAATACTCCGTTTCTCCCTTGGGGAGATTCGGACTGTGAGGAGAAGCATCCGTGAATTTTTGTATCGGTTTTGGCACCCCAGGTGGGACCCTCTCCGCTCAGCTGCAGGACCCGTTGAGAACGGGACTCCCTAGGGTACCCCTGGAAAATTTCCGGAGGGACTCCTTGCCTCAATCGGGTCGCTGCGGGAGCAGACAAGGACCATCTTCAGAAAAAGGTATTCTTTCTTAAATTTGGTTTGGGACTAGTCATTTGTTGGAAACCCCTGTAAGCCGTGAGTGGTTCACGCTTGGTGGAGTATACCAGGCTGCTAGCGCCTTAAAAGTATACAACTGGGAGCACTTCGGTGCTCACTTGGGGGCACTTCAGTGCCCATTTGGAACTCTTGCATTTGGGTATATTGGATCTTGGCTTTAGAACTCGGTTATTTGATTTTGGGATTGTGTTTGGCATGTTATAAGGACAAGTAGTTGCTCTGTGTTTGCTTTTAGGATTTTTGTTCATTGTATTGGTATGTGAGCTTTTTGTTGTCAAAAGTGTCTATACTGTCCTGCGCATGTGTGAATGAGACGTACTTTGTATTGGAATTTGAGTGTTTTGTCGTCAAAAGTGTGTATGCTGTCCTGTGCGTGTGTGAATGAGACGTACTCTTAGTACGAAGCGAGTGCGGAGTCCTGATCCGCGGTTTCGTTGTCCCGCGAGGGAAACGGCCGGAGACGGACGAAGCGGAAGAAAAAGGTTGTAAGGATGTAAAACCCTGTAACCCTCTAAGTGGTAAAGTGTGGACCGTGGAACTAACAGTTAAGATACTGCGGGAATACAGGAAAGAACTGGGACCAATAAAATGGGAGGGTCACAGCAAAGTAAAGAGATATCAAAGAAAAGCCCCTTAGGTTGTATTTTATATCACTGGAAGGACATAGGGGGTCCTCCTGGAGGAAATGTGAATAAGAAAACTTTAATCAAGTATTGTAATCAGTGGTGGCCATTGTATAAATTAGAAGATGAAGAGAAGTGGCCTGTGAATGGGACTCTGAAGTATAATACCTTGTTGCAACTCCTGTTATTTTTAAGGAGGGAGGGAAAATGGGACGAAGCTATGTATGCGGATATGTTTTTCACCCTCCGAAATCACCCTGAGTGGCAGAAAGATTGTGGTTTTAATTTTGCCCCCCAAGATCCCATGGTGTTGGCTTTGGAAAAGGAAAATCAGAAAGAGTCAGGGAAGTTGAAGCAGTGTTGTTCAGCATGTAGTATTGGACAGAGGTGTTTGAAGGTGAAAGAGAAACCCAGAAAGGCGGAAGAAAAGTGCCCTTTCCAGATGGATGATGTGGATAAGTGGAAGGATGCAGTTAAGGGGTACAGGGAGGACCCAAGCGGGATTGCAAAAAAGGTTTGAGTGGATTACTAAGAATTTAGACCCGGATTGGAAAGATGTGGATCTTATGCTAGATGATATGACTGAAACTGAGAAGCAGCTTGTATTAAAGGCAGCCCGAGCTCATGTAGAAACATAGATTGGGGGACGAGTGTTACAGGGCACGGCCGAAGATCCTGTGCCCTCCAGAGACCCGGGTTGGGACCCTAATGATCCAGCTCAGTACCGTTTGTTGCAATGATACCAAACCTGGATCAAATTGGGAATAGAACATGCGATCCCAAAGGCAGTTAACTGGTCTGCTCTGTATGCTATCAAGCAGGGGCAGACTGAAATGCCCACGGAGTTTTTAGATCGCTTACGGGCTGCTGTGAGAAGATTTACTACTATGGAACCGGAGTCAGAAGCTGCCACACAGCAGTTGGTATCTCTGTTTCTGGGACAATCCGCTAATGATACCAGAAAGAAACTTCAGAAACTTAGGGAACCAGATATAAGGAATTTAGAAAAGTTGCTGGAGGAAGCGTGGAGAGTATATCGGAATGGGGAGGGGGAGGACAGAAGGAAACTGGGAAAGGAGATAGTGGCTGCATTAGCCACATTCTCTGTATTGAATCAAACCTTGTTACCTATAAGTAAACAAAATGTTAATGTTGTGGGAGCAACTGGGCAGGTTGAAAAAGCTTTTTTCTTGACACCATTAAAATTTAGAATTGGGAAGAGTGTGGGGATTCACGAATTTCTCTACCTGCCTGAGGCTCCTAGACCATTACTGGGAAGGGACCTATTAGAACAACTATAATCCCGAAATAAAATTTAGAAATGAGGAAACTGAATTTAAAATACCAGACAAAAATCACATTGGAATTTTAAGTTTGGTTCTTACTGAACCCCAAATTAGAGAAGAAGAAATTATACAAGAAATAAAAGACCAGGTATACCCAGGAGCGTGGGCCTCAGGAATACCTGGAAAGGCTAAAAATCCTGAATTGGTTGTTGTTAAACTCAAAGAAGGGGCACGACCTGTTAGGATAAAGCAATACCCCTTGAAATTGGAAGATAGGGGAGGGGTAAAAAGTATTATAGAAGAGTTTATAAAATTTGGACTATTAATTGAATGCTCTTCAGAATGTAACACTCCCATTCTGCCTGTCAAAAAGCCTGATGGCAAAACTTATCGATGGGTGCAAGATTTGTGGGTAATAAATAGTTGAAGATTTGTATCTGGTAGTGGCAAACCCATATACTCTGCTGACTGGTTTAAAGGAAACCTATGAATGGTTTACTGTGTTAGATTTAAAGGATGCATTCTTTTGCCTTACCTTGGCTCCAGAAAACTGCAATTTATTTGCCTTTGAATGGGAAAACCCCGATACAGGACGAAAAACCCAACCGACCTGGACAGTGTTACCCCAAGGATTTAAAAACAGCCCTACCATTTTTGGAAATCAATTAGCTAAGGAATTAGAGACCTGGGAGAGACCCCCAGGAAATGGGATTCTTTTGCAATATGTGGATGATATATTAATAGCCACAGAAAGGGATGAAGAGTGTAAGGAATGGACTGTGAGCTTGTTGAATTTTCTGGGATTAAGTGGTTATCAAGTCTCATTACAGAAAGCCCAAATCTTGAAGAAGGAAGTAATATATACCTGGGATTCGTGATTTCTAAGGGACAAAGACAGCTCGGGAATGACCGAAAGGAAGCTATCTGCAGAACTCCAGAACCGACCACGGTAAAAGAGCTTGGAACCTTTTGGGGAATGACAGATGAGAAACTATTGAAACTGTATGTGCAAGCAGACCAGACTTGAAGGAGGAGCCGCGGGAGGAAGCCTACCGAATGTGGTGTACTGATGGGAGCAGTTTCGTAAAGAATGGAGTTCGAATGGCAGGATATGCTGTGACCACCACAGACCAACTGGTGGAAGCAAAGTCACTCCCTAAGGGAACATCTGCACAACCCAGCTGAAATAATTGCCCTAGTGAGAGCAATTGCCCTAGTAAGATAAGGGGGCTCCAGGATAATCCCATCTCAGACAACTGGGCCTTGGGAGAACAAATGCATGGAAGATAGGAAGTCACAAAAGAATGACAACAACAGCCTTGAAGGACACCGTTTAGGTGATCCTAGGACTGAGTTTGCGCAGAAGCAGAGGTCAATCAGGGAACACAGTGAAGAAGACTACGAGCCTTCATCCGAAGACCCCCAAAGACCACCTGAAGACCACCACGGGAGACGACTGTGCTTGCGGATCGGACATTTGCATATGTTAATAAGTTCCAGGAAATCTCATGTTTATGTAAATGATTTCTCGGAAATCCTGTGAATATGTAGGATTTTATAGTATATAATCTCTGAAAGTCCACCAGATCGGTGGAGCACTCATGGTGGAGAATCCCCAGTGCTGCCCAGCGCTGCAATAAAGGATACCTGCTTAATAGTAACTTCGTTGCTATTGAGTTTCATTTCAGGGACTCTCTGAATACTCCGTTTCTCCCTTGGGGAGATTCGGACTGTGAGGAGAAGCATCTGTGAATTTTTGTATCATGAAGATAAAGCTTTTAATAGAAATAACTGATGGAAAGTTAATGTAATGGAATCAGGATTCATAAGAACTGGAATTAGAAGTTTTGCATAAAGCAAAGGGTGAGCTATAGTAAGTGAGTTTATATACAGGTACCCATAACACATAGGAATTTCTTAGCACATACGTTCTCAAAGACTTGATACAGAATTTTTTACAAGAGGAGATATCACTTCAAATTCCTGTTAAACACGTGATAAAAAGAATGAAGTGACTTTGCATTTAAATGTTCTAAAATGACCAGATGTACTAAAGATACAGACTTTCCTAATGACATTCCACGTATCAAATCTGTATATATAGCGGCTACACCACAAGAAGGTAGATATGAAGAAATGTTCTAAAGGTAAATTAAGCTGAAACTCCTACAGCATTCTACAAAAATTAAGTTTGACAAAGACATATTTTTCAAAATGAATCATGGAGCGAAATTAAATTCTCATTTAACATTTTTTAAAGGAGGCTTTTTCAGTTTTCTGAAGTTTGTTCTGACTTAACAGTCTTCAAAAATGTAGACTTTTATATATAAAATAGGGTTAGTGGAACTGTGGACTTGCTTACAGGTGAGTGTTGCAAGCTTGCTTATCTTTGCTGATAAGAGGCAAGAAAGACTTATTCAGAACTTCAGAGTTATGCACTACTTAATCTCTGAAATCAGCACTACAATTAATTCCTAGAAGAGCAAACACTTTGTATCATTTAAAAAATCTACTCATATGATTTATTCACTGGAAGTACACTGAAAGCTCCTTCCATTTCCTTTCCTCATAACAGTTTTGGCAACAATCTAGAAAGAGCACTTAAATACAGCAAGGAAACACCCAACATAAGGGGAACTAGAGCCAGTGTCCTGGTTTCAGCTGGGATGGAGTTAATTTTCTTCTTGGTAGCCAGTATGGGGCTGTGTTTTGGGTTTAGGATGAGAACAATGTCGATGATACACTGATGTTTTGGTAGTGCTAACCTGTTGCTAAGTGGCGCTTACACTGGTCAAGGACTTTTCAGCTTCCCATGCTCTGCCAGGTGCACAAGAAGATGGGAGGGGGCACAGCCAGGACAGCTGACCCAGACTGGCCAAAGGGATATTCCATACCGTATGATGTCATGCTCAGTATATGAGTGGGGGGAGTTGGCCGGGGTGATAAAAAAATCCACGGATGCTTCTCCTCACAGTCCGAATCCCCCCAAGGGAGAAACGGAGTATTCAGAGAGTCCCCGAAATGAAACTCAATAGCAACGAAGTTACTATTAAGCAGGTATTCTTTATTGCAGCGCTGGGCAGCACTGGGGATTCTCCACCATAAGTGCTCCACCGATCTGGTAGACTTTCAGAGATTATATACTATAAAATCCTACATATTCACAGGATTTCCGAGAAATCATTTACATAAACATGAGATTTCCTGGAACTTATTAACATATGCAAATGTCCGATCCGCAAGCACAGTCGTCTCCCGTGGTGGTCTTCAGGTGGTCTTTGGGGGTCTTCGGATGAAGGCTCGTAGTCTTCTTCACTGTGTTCCCTGATTGACCTCTGCTTCTGCGCAAACTCAGTCCTAGGATCACCTAAACGGTGTCCTTCAAGGCTGTTGTTGTCATTCTTTTGTGACTTCCTATCTTCCATGCATTTGTTCTCCCAAGGCCCAGTTGTCTGAGATGGGATTATCCTGGAGCCCCCTTATCTTACAACCATTCTAACTACTCTCTAAATCACAAAGGCCTTCCTTTTGTTTAGTTAAGTGACTAAGATATTTAAATATCCTCCCTGCCCCTAGGCTTTTCAGGAGGCATTTTGATGCAGTGGCTTTGTCTATCCTTGTCAGCAAGGATCACTATATGCTGGGCAGTAGCTATGTGCTGAGCATCAGTCGGCAGGTGGTGAGCAATTTTAGAGTGTATGGCTTGCTTTGTATTACTATTGTACTCTTCTTACTTGTTTCTATTATTGTTGTTATTACTATTACTACTGTTCTGGTTTTATTTTACTTTAGTTATTAAGCTGTTCTTATCTCAACCCACGAGTTTTCCCCTTTTCCCCTTCCAATTCTCTCCCCCATCCCACCAGTGGGGGAGTGAGTGAGCGGATGCATGGTGCTTAGTTGCAAGCTGGGGTTAAACTACACAGTCCTTTTTGGTGCCCAACGTGGGACACGAAGGGTTTGAGATAATAACAGATTAACTAGAGTTTATTAAGGAATTTGTATCTGTTAACAGTTATCAGTCGTAATACTGATTCATCCATTCTCAGTACTAGTCTACCTGATCTGCACCATGCTCTTGTTTTTGCTGTACATGTTGAAGATTGGTGTGAGTTTTTTCAGTTTGCTGTGCTTTGCTGTAATAAGTGATGTTTTGCCTGGAAGACTGGTTATTAAAACACTGACCTTGAATGCTATCTGGTATCTTGGTTCTGTAGTGAAGCCATTACTGTACTTCGGGTACGACCTCATGGAGACAATTAGCAATTATACCTCTTCTTCTGAGAGTTTTTTTATGGAGGAAATACAGAATGGCACCTTTGTTGCTTTCTTCTATGATGTTTCCTCCTTCATTACAACAACTTTTCATTATCTTGAGCACCCTTGGGTAGTTAAGATATATCCATTGGTAGTTCTTGGGAATTTTGTTTCAGTTTTATCTAAGGTTAATAAGCAGCTTAAGAATATCATCCAGAGATCTCCTCCGAGGCTGGATAGTTATGAGTGGCAGGGTGTGTGGGAGAGTATGGGCAAGTACGTAGGACAATGGGCACCTCCAGTGGTCTGGAACTTCACCCCCGAACAAGTGCAGAAACCTGAAAACCTAGTAAAGTATTTGGAAAAAGTATGTTGTCACCCTGGCAACTCCAGAGAGACACAGATCACTGCAACGTGCTGGGGCCTGGCCCATGCCTACCGAGCCCTATTCAACACTATTCAGTACCCTCAAGGGAAAGAGAAGGTCTCTGGATCGGACGACAAAATGACGGCCCCCGTGGCTGCGCCGGCCCCCGTGGCTGCGCCAGCCCCTGCCACAGGCACTGCGGCTGCATCAGCCCCTGTGCCAGCCCCCGTGCCAGCCGCCGTGGCTGCGCCAGCCCCCGTGATAGGTGCTGCGGCTGAACCAGAGAACCAACCCATGCCAGTATCACTTGCCCCTATACAGAAGAAAAAATACACAAGGAAATCAGCTCATTTAGTAAGGGCTGATGATGAACCAGGGCCATCAAGAGAACAGGAGGAGGAAGAGGCAGAACCCACAAATGAGATGGTAACCACCCAATCTCTGTCCCTGAGTGAGCTGAGAGATATGCAAAAAGATTTCGGTCGTCGTCCAGGCGAGCACATCGTCACCTGGCTGCTCCAATGCTGGGATAATGGGGCCAGTAGCCTGGAATTAGAGGGTAGGGAAGCCAAGCAGCTGGGATCCCTTTCTAGGGAAGGGGGCATTGACAAAGAGATTGGAAAAGGGGCAAAAGCCCTCAGCCTCTGGAGGCAACTCTGTCAGGTATGAAGGAAAGGTATCCCTTCAAGGAAGATGTTCTATGTCACCCAGGCAAGTGGACCACCATGGAGAGAGGTATCCAGTACCTGAGGGAAGTGATTTATAATGACCTGGACAATGAGCAGTTATCCAAAGATCCAGATGAAGTCCAGTGCACATGACCCATGTGGCAGAAGTTTGTACGGAGCGCACCATCATAGCACGCCAACTCATTGGCAATAATGACCTGGAAAGATGAAGAGGCACCAACGGTGGATGAAATGGCTGGACAACTCTGACAATACGAAGAAAGTCTCTCTTCCTCCCTACAGGCCTGCGTCTCAGCTGTGGAGAAACTGTCCCAGAAGGTCCAGCAACTCGAAGAGGATATATCCTACTCCTCACCTGTACGGACCAGTATCTCAGCCATTAGGAGTAAGCATCCCTCTCTTCAAGAGAGAAGATATAGTGGATACACACCACGGGCCACCCTGTGGTTTTATCTGTGTGACCATGGAGAGGACATGAGGAAGTGGGATGGAAAATCTACCTCGACCCTAGAGGCACAGGTATGTGAGTTGCAAGGAAAAACAACTACAAAAGGTGGTTCTCCCAGGAAAACTTGCTCCAGTTTCCAGTGAGCAGTTCCCCAGACAGAGTAGAAGGGCTGATTTTGTTTCCGATCCTAATAAAGGGACTTTTGATTTGCATTTACAAGAAGTGAGTAACGAATGCTAGGACCAGGACTAGAGGGGCCCTGCCTCCAGCCAGGTGGAGGAAAGGGACAACCCGGTCTACTGGACTGTGTGGATTCGATGGCCTGGCACATCAGACCCACAGAAGCATAAGGCTTTAGTAGACACCGGTGCACAGTGTACCTTAATGCCATCAAGCTATAAAGGGGCAGAACCCATCTGTGTTTCTGGAGTGACAGGGGGATCCCAAGAGCTGACTGTATTGGAGGCTGAAGTGAGCCTAACTGGGAAGGAGTGGCAGAAGCACCCCATTGTGACTGACCCAGAGGCCCCGTGCATCCTTGGCATAGACTACCTCAGGAGAGGGTATTTCAAGGACCCAAAAGGGTACCGGTGGGCTTTTGCTATAGCTGCCTTGGAGACGGAGGAAATTAAACAGCTGTCTACCCTGCCCAGTCTCTCAAAGGACTCTTCTGTTGTGGGGTTGCTGAGGGTCAAAGAACAACAGGTACCAATTGCTACCACAACAGTGCAGCGGCGGCAATATCGCACCAACAGAGACTCCCTGATTCCCATCCGTAAGCTGATTCGTCGACTGGAGAGCCAAGGAGTGATCAGCAAGACTTGCTCACCTTTTAACAGTCCCATATGGCCAGTGCAAAAGTCTTATGGAGAGTGGAGACTAGCAGTAGACTATCGGGGCCTGAACGAAGTCACGCCACCACTGAGCGCTGCTGTGCCGGACATGCTAGAACTTCAATATGAATTGGAGTCAAAGGCAGCCAAGTGGTATGCCACCACTGACATCGCTAATGCGTTTTTCTCAATGCCTTTGGCAGCAGAGTGCAGGCCACAGTTTGCTTTCACTTGGAGGGGGATCCAGTACACCTGGAATTGGCTGCCCCAGGGGTGGAAACACAGCCCTACCATTTGCCATGGACTGATCCAGACTGCATTGGAACAGGGTAAAGCTCTGGAACACCTGCAATACATTGATGACATCATCATTGTGTGGGGCAACACAGCAGCAGAAGTTTTTGAGAAAGGGAAGAAAATATAGTCCAAATCCTTCTGGAAGCTGGCTTTGCCATAAAACAAAGTAAGGTCAAGGGACCTGCACAGGAGGTCCAGTTTTTACCAGTTCTTAGGAATAAAATGGCAAGATGGATGTCGTCAGATCCCAATGGATGTGATCAACAAAATAACAGCCATGTCTCCACCAACTAGCAAAAAGGAAACACAAGCTTTCTTGGGCATTGTGGGTTTTTGGAGAATGCATATTCCAAATTACAGTCTCATCGAAAGCCCTCTCTATCAAGTGACCCGGAAGAAGAATGATTTCAAATGGGGCCCTGAGCAACGACAAACCTTTGAACAAGATAAACAGGAGACAGTTCATGCAGTCGCCCTTGGGCCAGTCCGGGCAGGACAAGATGTAAGAAACGTGCTCTACACTGCAGCCAGGGAGAATGGCCCTACCTGGAGCCTCCAGCAGAAAGCACCAGGGGAGACTCGAGGTCGACCCCTGGGGTTTTGGAGTCAGGGATACAGAGGATCCGAGGCTGGCTATACTCCAACTGAAAAAAGAGATATTGGCAGCATATGAAGGGGTTCGAGCTGCTTCAGAAGTGGTTGGTACTGAAGCACAGCTCCTTCTGGCACCTTGATTGCGTATGCTGGGCTGGATGTTCAAAGGGAGGATCCCCCTGTACACATCATGCAACTGATGCTACGTGGAGTAAATGGGTCGCACTCATCACACAACGGGCTCGAATAGGAAACCCCAGTTGCCCAGGAATCTTGGAAGTGATCATGGACTGGCCAGAAGGCAAAGATTTCGGAATATCGCCGGAGAAGGAGGTGACGCATGCTGAAGAGGCCCCACTGTATAATAAACTGCCAGAAAATGAGAAGCAATATGCCCTGTTCACGGATGGGTCCTGTCGTCTTGTGGGGAAGCATCGGAGGTGGAAGGCTGCTGTATGGAATCCTGTACGACAAGTTGCAGAAACTGCTGAAGGAGCAGGTGAATCGAGTCAGTTTGCAGAGGTGAAAGCCATCCAGCTGGCTTTGGATATTGCTGAACGAGAAAAGTGGCCAGCGTTCTATCTCTATACTGACTCATGGATGGTGGCAAATGCCCTGTGGGGGTGGTTACAGCAATGGAAGCAGAGCAACTGGCAGCGCAGAGGCAAACCCATCTGGGCTGCCACACTGTGGCAAGATATTGCTGCCCGGGCAGAGAACCTGGTTGTAAAAGTACGTCACGTAGATGCTCACTTCAGTCTTTCCAACTCTGCTGTCTTGGATTTTGGTTTCTTTCCAGAAATAATTCTTTGTGCTGCTTGGGTTGGGTTCAGTTTCTTTAGTGATTGTGCTCATTGATCTTAGTACTTCCTAAAGAATGGTCAGAATGGAGACTCGCTGGCTGAGGAAAGGCTAGATCATTTAGTGGTAACTTGGTTGATAGCTGAGCTTGCTTGTTATTCTGTTGGGAGCTGCTTATCTGAGTCTGAAGTGGTATACTGTGCTGGTTTTGGCTGGGATAGAGTTAGTTTTCTTCATAGTAGCTAGTATGGGGCTATGTTTTGGATTTGTGCTGAAAACAGTGTTGATAATAAAGGGATGTTTTAGTTATTGCTGAGCAGTGCTTACACAGTGTCAAGGCCTTTTCTGCTCTGCATACTGCCCCGCCAGCAAGTAGGCTGGGGGTGAACAAGAAGTTGGGAGGGGACACAGCTGGGACAGCTGACCCCAACTGACCAAAGGGATATTCCATACCGTATGACGTCATGCTCAGCAATAAAACTAGGGGGGGAGGTTGGCGGGGGGGGCCGCTGCTCAGGGACTGGCTGGGCATCAGTTGGTTGGTGGTGAGCAATTGTTTTCATCTGCATTACTTGTCTTTCTTGGGTTTTACTTCTCTCTCTCTGTTATTTTCCGGTTAGTTACAAATTATTATTGTTGTTGTTTTCATTATTATTTTACCTCAATTATTAATCTGTTTTTATCTCAACCCACCAGTTTTCTCCCTTTTACCCTTCCGATTCTCTCCCCCATCCTACCGGTGGGGGGGAGTGAGCGAGCAAGCGGCTGTGTGGTGCTTAGTTGCTGGCTGGGGTTAAACCACGACAGTCTTTTTTGGCACCCAACGTGGGGCTCGAAGGGTTTGAGAGAATAATATATTGACCAGAGCATATTAGAAGGGATTTATATCTGTTAACAGTTGCTGGTCATAATATTGATTCATCTGTTCTCGATCTTAGTTTATCTGATCTGCACCATGCTCTTTTTTTTTTTTTTTTTTTTTTTTTGCTGTACATGTTAAAGATTGGTGTTGGGTTTTGCAGTTTGCTGTGCTCTGCAGTGATTAGTGATGTTTTGCCTGGGAGATTTGTTATTAAAACACTGACCTTGAGCGCTATCTGGTATTTGGGTTCTGTAGTGAAGCCATTACTGTACTTCGGGTACCACCTCATGGAGACAATTAGCAATTATACCTCTTCTTCTGAGAGGTTTTTTATGGAGGAAATACAGAATGGCACCTTCACTACCTTCTTCTGTGATGTTTTCTTCCTCATTAGAATAACTTTTCAGTATCTTGAACATCCTTGGGTAGTTAAGATACTTCTATTGGTATTTCTTAGGAATATTGCTTCCGTTTTGTCTAAGGTTAACAGGCAATTTAGGAATATGACCCAGGCTCCACGAGAGTATAGTCATGGGTGGCACGGCATGTGGGAGAATACGGGCAGGTATCTAGAGAACTTCTCACCTCCAGTGGTCTGGAACTTCACTCCTGAACAACTACAGGATCCTGATGAAGTGATAGAATGTTTGGGGAGGGGGAAGCCGTGGCTATGCCAGAAAGGCACAACTTACCGCACTGTGCTGGGGCCTGGCCAGCATCTACCAAACACTGCTCAATATTACGCGGCACCCTCAGGAAGAAGAGAGGGAAAACATACCAACAGACACTATGGCTAAACCAGACACTATATCAGTTGCCCCTATAACTAAAAAGAAACAATGGAAGCAGAAGTCAGCTTGTTTAGTAAGGGATGAAGAAGCTTTTCCTAAGAGGGAGCAGGAGAAAGAATCAGAAGAGGCAGCCTGCTCTGCAGCAGAGCAGTCACAAGAACAGGAGGAGGAAGAGACTGAAATCATAAATGAGACAGAAACCACCCAATCCCTATCCCTAAGTGAGTTGAGAGATATGCGAAAAGATTTTAGCCATCAACCAGGTGAGCTAATTCTCCGCTGTTTACTCCAATGCTGGGATACTGGGGCCAGGAATTAGAGGGTAAGGAAGCCTGGCAGCTGGAATCCCTTGCTAGGGCTAAGGCTATTGACAAAGGGATTGGAAAAAGGGCAGTCGTCCTCAGTCTTTGGTGGCAACTCCTGTCAAGTGTGAAGGACGGGTATCCCTTCAAGGAAGAACTTGTAAATTCCCGAAGCAAATGGACCAGCATTGAGGGAGGTATCCAGTATCTGAGGGAATTGGCTGTGGTGGAGGTGATCTATAATAACCTGGATGATGACCAGGTATCCAAAGACCCGGATGAAATCTGGTGCACACGGTCTATGTGGCGAAAGTTTATACAAAATGCACAGATGTCATACGCCAACACTCTGGTGATAATGAACTGGACAGACGCAGAGGCACCAACTATAGATGGACTGGCCAGACAACTCTGAGAATACGAAGATAATCTCGCTTCCTCCCTACAGGCCTGTGTCTCGACTGTGGACAGACTGACCCAAAAAATGTCCGAGCAAGCCAAGAAGGATAGGTCTTCCTCATGCACTCCAGCCAAGGCGTCAGCTATTAAGAGTCAGCCTTTTTCTGTTCAAGGGAAAGGGTACCGGTGGCACACACCACGTGCAACCCTGTGGTCCTTCCTGCATGACCAGGGGGAGGACATGAGGAAGTGGGATGGTGAACCACCCACCTGGAGACTATAAGCTCGGGTACAGGAACTGCAAGGAAAAACAACAGCCAAAAAGCATCCATCCAGGAAAATTACTGCTCCAGTGTCTGTTGGGCAGAGTAGAAGGGCTGATTGTACTTTTGACCCTGATGAAGGGACTTCTGTTTTGCAGTTACAAAAATCAAGTAACAAAGACTCCGACCAGGAATAGAGGGGCCCTGCCTTTGGCCAGGCAGAGGAAAGGGACAACCGGGTTTATTGGACTGTGTGGGTTTGATGGCCTGCCACATCAGACCCACAGGAGTAGAAGGCTCTAGTGGACACCAGTGCACAGTGTACTCTAATACCATCAGATTACAAAGGGGCAGAATCCATCTGTATTTCTGGAGTGATGGGAGGATCCCAAGAACTGTCTGTGTTAGAGGCTGAGGTAAGCCTGACTGGGCATGAGTGGCAAAAGCATCCTATTGTGACTGGTCTGGAGGCTCTGTGCATCCTTGGCATAGACTACCTCAGGAGAGGGTATTTCAAGGACCCAAAAGGGTACCGGTGGGCTTTTGCTATAGCTGCCTTGGAGACGGAGGAAATTAAACAGCTGTCTAGCTTGCCTGGTGTCTCACAGAATCTGTCTGTGGTGGGGTTGCTGAGGGTCAAAGAACAGCAGGTGCCAATTGCTACCATGACAGTGCACTGGCGGCAATATCGCACCAACAGAGACTCCCTGATTCCCATCCATAAGCTGATCCAGTGACTGGAGAGTCAAGGAGTGATCAGTAACATTCATTCACTCTTTAACAGTCCCATATGGCCAGTGCAAAAATCTCATGAAAAGTTGAGGCTAACAGTGGACTATCGAGGCCTGAACAAAGTCACACCACTGCTGAGTGCTGCCGTACCAGACATGCTAGAACTCCAACATGAACTGGAGTCAAAGGCCACCAAATGGTATGCAACAATTGATATTGCTAACGCATTTTTCTCGATCCCTTTGGCAGTGGAGTGCAGGCCACAGTTTGCTTTCACTTGGAGGGGCGTCCAGTACACCTGGCATCGACTACCCCAGGGGTGGAAACACAGTCCTACCATTTGTCATGGACTGATCCAGACTGCATTGGAACAGGGTAAAGCTCTGGAACACCTGCAATACATTGATGACATCATTGTGTGGGGCAACACAGCAGAAGAAGCTTTTGAGAAAGGGAGGAGAATAATCCAGATTCTTTTGAAAGCTGGTTTTGCCATAAAACAAAGTAAGGTCAAGGGACCTGCACAGGAGGTCCAGTTTTTACCAGTTTTTAGGAATAAAATGGCAAGATGGATGTCGTCACATCCCAATGGATGTGATCAACAAAATAACAGCCATGTCTCCACCAACTAGCAAAAAGGAAACACAAGCTTTCTTGGGCGTTGTGGGTTTTTGGAGAATGCATATTCCAGATTATAGTCTGATCGTAAGCCCTCTCTATCGAGTGACCTGGGAGAAGAATGACTTTGAATGGGGCCCTGAGCAGCAGCAAGCCTTTGAACAAATTAAGTGGGAGACAGTTCGTGCAGTAGCCCTTGGGCATGTCTGGACAAATGTAAAATACGTGCTTTACACCTCAGCCAGGGATAATGGCTCCACCTGGAGCCTCTGGCAGAAAGCACCAGGGGAGACTCGAGGTTGACCCCTAGGGTTTTGGAGCCAGGGATACAGAGGATCTGAAGCCCATTACACTCCAGCTGAAAAAGAGATATTGGCAGCATATGAAGGGGATCGAGCTGCTTCGGAAGTGGTTGGTACTGAAGCACAGCTCCTTCTGGCACCTTGATTGCGTATGCTGGGCTGGATGTTCAAAGGGAGGATCCCCCTGTACACATCATGCAACTGATGCTACGTGGAGTAAATGGGTCGCACTCATCACACAATGGGCTCGAATAGGAAACCCCAGTCACCCAGGAATCTTGGAAGTGATCATGGACTGGCCAGAAGGCAAAGATTTCGGAATATCGCCAGAGGAGGAGGTGACGCGTGCTGAGGGGGCCCTACTGTATAATAAACTGCCAGAAAATGAGAAGCAATATGCCCTGTTCACGGATGGGTCCTGTCGTCTTGTGGGAAGGCATTTGAGGTGGAAGGCTGCTGTATGGAGTCCTATACGACAAGTCGCAGAAACTGCTGAAGGAGCAGGTGAATCGAGTCAGTTTGCAGAGGTGAAAGCCATCCAGCTGGCTTTGGATATTGCTGAATGAGAAAAATAGTCAATACTTTATTTCTATACTGACTCATGGATGGTGGCAAATGCTCTGTGGGGGTGGTTACGGCAATGGAAGCAGAGCAACTGGCAGCGCAGAGGCAAACCCATCTGGGCTGCCGCATTGTGGCCAGATATTGCTGCCCGGGCAGAGAACCTGGTTGTAAAAGTACGTCACGTAGATGCTCACGTACCCAAGAGTCGGGCCACTGAAGAACATCAAAACAACCAGCAGGTGGATCAGGCTGCTAAGATTCAAGTGGCTCAGCTGGACCTGGACTGGCAACAGAAGGGTGAATTATTTCTAGCTTGGTGGGCCCATGACACCTCAGGCCATCAGGGAAGAGATGCAACATATAGATGGGCTTGTGATCAAGGGGTGGACTTGACCATGGACACTATTGCACAGGTTATCCATGGATGTGACACATGCGCTGCAATCAAGCGAGCCAAGCAGTTCAAGCCTCTCTGGTATGGAGGACGATGGTTGAAATATCAATATGGGGAGGCCTGGCAGATTGATTATATCAGACTCCCACAAACCCGCCAAAAGCAAGCGCCATGTGCTTACAATGGTGGAAGCAACCACCGGATGGCTGGAAACATATCCTGTGCCCCATGCCACCGCCCGGAACACTATCCTGGGCCTTGAAAAGCAAGTCCTTTGGCGACATGGCACCCCAGAAAGAATTGAGTCAGATAACGGGACTCATTTCCGAAACAGCCTCATAGACACCTGGGCCAAAGAGCATGGCATTGAGCGGGTATATAACATCCCCTATCATGCACCACCTTCAGCTGAGGCTGCACGGCTAGAAGGCGCGTCCCCTGGGTGGTGGATAGGGGATCCCTCTCTGGAGGGTGCACTGGATAAAATTGAAGAAGGTGCCGCGAACCAACGCAGCCTAAGGGAAGGCCACCCTGACAGAAAAACCACTGGCCCTCCAAGTCATGGGGGTTGGGCAGGAGGCCAACTACCTCCTCCCGGAAAAAAAAATAAAAAGTTGCAGAAACGACGAGCATCAACTCGGAGATGGAGAAAATCAGTAATGAAGTGAGGAGGAGGAGATGGAACTGGATCGGTCATGTCTTGAGGAAAAAACCAACAGAAGACTGCGCTGTGGCCCTTGGGACTCCAGAGCACGCAGCCGCAGACCGATCGAAGTGGAAGAACGATGTTCGCGCCTTCTGTGCCTCCTGGCACTGAGAGAATTTAGATTCAGAGATCATGCACCAGCCTCTGGGAAAATCGAACGATACAATGGGCTGTTAAAGACTACGCTGAGAGGAATGGGTGCTGGGACATTCAAACATTGGGATACACATTTAGCAAAGGCCACCTGGTTAGTCAATGGTAGGGGATCTGCCAATCGAGCTGGCCCTGCCCAGTCAGAACTTTTACGTACTGTAGAGGGGGATAAAGTCCCTGTAGTACACCTAAAAAATATGCTGGGGAAGACAGTCTGGGTTACTCCTGCCTCAGGCAGAGGTAAACCCATTCGTGGGATTGCTTTTGCTCAAGGACCTGGGTGCACTTGGTGGGTGATGCAGGAGGATGGGGAAGTCCGATGTGTACCTCAAGGGCATTTGATTTTGGGTGAAAATAGCCGATGAACTGAATTATATAATGTTTGTTGCTATATAATACTGTATGTCGTCACTTCTGTGATTACTATATGACGTATCAGCAGTATACAGTAAGAATCACCCAAATTAATGAGCAATGAACTCTGAGGAAACCGAGCCAAGTGCAGAGGTGATAGAACTAGAACTGGCTTCAGCATGCAACAATCCAACACCACACACCATCTCTCCTGCCCAGAAAGACCATTATGAGAGATGAATCCCAAAGTCATAAACTAAATGAACTCAACAAACGTTCTAGAGGGATAGCATATAGACTAAGGGAATGATACCCGTGTATTGTATCAAAGGAAAGGAAGGGGGTGGTGGTTAATGAGGATGTGTTGGATAATGTGGGACCTGGGCATGACGTAGATGGTATGGAATAAGGGGTGGATAGTGTCCTGGTTTCAGCTGGGACAGAGTTAATTTTCTTCTTGGTAGCCAGTATGGGGCTGTGTTTTGGGTTTAGGATGAGAACAATGTCGATGATACACTGATGTTTTGGTTCTTGCTCAGTAGTGCTAAGTAGTTGCTAAGTGGCACTCACACTGGTCAAGGACTTTTCAGCTTCCCATGCTCTGCCGGGTGCACAAGAAGATGGGAGGGGGCACAGCCAGGACAGATGACCCAGACTGGCCAAGGGGCTATTCCATACCATATGACATCATGCTCAGTATATGAGCGGGGGGAGTTGGCCGGGGGAGGGGCAACGATCGCTGCTTGGGGGACGTGCTGGGCATCGGTTGGCGGGTGGTGAGCAATTGCACAGTGTATTGCTTGCTTTGTATTACTATTGTACTCTTATTACTTGTTTTTATTATTATTGTTATTATTACTATTACTACTGTTCTGTTTTTATTTTACTTTAGTTATTAAACTGTTCTTATCTCAACCCACGAGTTTTCCCCTTTTGCCCTTCTGATTCTCTCCCCCATCCCACCAGTGGGGGAGTGAGCGAGCGGCTGCATGGTGCTTAGTTGCTAGCTGGGGTTAAACCACGACAGCCAGTTAAAAAGAAAACAGAAGACAGAAAAGGCTTATTTTGCCCATATATTTTCCAGGTTCTTGAAGAAAGTGTCTACATTTTTAAAAATGCTTTAGGTAAGTACTTCTTTTGGAGATTCCATCAGATTTGAAACTGGACTGCTTCAAAGTTTTGTGAACCAAAGTCTAACAAATACTGAATTGTCAACAACTAGAGGATGTAAATACTGAAATAATTTCAGTCAAGAAACAAAAGAAAGTATAAGAAGAATGCAAATAGATTTTAAATGCATACACAACTTCTGGCAGGCCAGAAGTATCAGATTCCTAAAACAGCAAGACTTGCGAGAGTTCTTCACATTTACTGCATGGATGCAGTAAGTACAATGACTATAACCAGATCATTTAAGATAAGAATAAAAATCAGAATTCTGTTCATCATAACATTGGAAAATACAGTTTAAAAAAGTGCTAAAATTGTGATGAGTGAGAATCAGTAACAATGTTGACTTAACCATTACGTAGCCATAGATCTTTAGAAAAACCATAATGGAACTAACTGGAAAAGCATTGTGCTCCGCCACACTGCTAAAGCAGATAACTCAAGAAAAACTGCAATTGCCTGTTACAAATCTCAGTTCCCAGTATCCGAATGATGCAGCTGTTTCAAGAGAATTTTGTAGTGGAAATGGCTTTGGACACAGAATAGGAAATTCCAGTTTGACAGGCTTGCATTAATATTTGTGTGAATTAAGAATAACTCAGATTATCACTCCTTAGCTGCTTTTCATGATTATCTTAACACGAATAAGAACTTCCTGTCACATATATTGAAATGACTATTCTTGTCGTTTTCTGCTTAGAAAAGAGCATAAATACCCATCTTATATCAGGCTTATCATACTGTTCATATGAATTTTCAGTGAAAATGTTGACACACTTACATTTTTCCTTACTGCTGTTACTGTTATGTAAAAAATCCCCATCAGAACGCATTGTAGGGAAATCATCTTCATCATCTTCTACCACTAAATTTGAAAGAGAGAGTGTGTTTTATGGGAGTGAGAAAGCTTTCCCAGTTCTTCAGTGTGCAAGAAAGAATCAATACCATCTTCATGGCTATGCAGCATTTAAGATTTTTTCCTATAACAACAGTCATGAACCCCCCCCCCCCCTCCCTTTTTTTTGACCTGAGACCACTATCAACATTACTGTCAGAAACCATCAGGAGACTAACATTTGCTCAGTGTTGAAATTTAGCACTTGACTCAATGGTAAGAAGAACATTATCTCAGTGTTACAACTGGATAAGCAGAGAGCCACAACTGAGCAACTATCTACTCTTTTACACTAGAAAGTTCTCAAAGAAGTGGAATGGTACTTATCTACTGTTTTCTCACTACTAAAAGTTTCAGGCTGCCAAAACAAACATGGGGATGAATATAAATGCCTCAGGAGAGTGCATGAATATGACAACAAGCTGTGCTCTGGGAAGAACAATTCAGAGATATGTAGACATCCACATCTGAGTCTACTAGGACCTCAAATGTGCACTCAGTGCTCTAGCTGCAGCCAATACATCTCAGGACTATTCATTATGGCAGAACCTTTGCCTTTTTTAAAGAATGTATTGTTCCTATCAAAACTAATATCCTATTGTTTTTCAAAATAAAGGTAAGAGACGCAGTGGTAAACTAACTTGAATTCATCTTATGGTGGTAAACAATTATTGTTCTATAACATCAAATGCTTAAAAGAACATTTCTTTTATACAGTTGATAGCTACAGGTTAATATTTAAGTTAAGCAGATTTTTATGGGAATCCAACTTCTGAAGTGAAAATAGTTAACACTTTATGCAGAAATATCTATGATTGATCCTATTACTAAAGAGTAAATTTAAGATACATATTTTATTTATATGGTATCAAATGCTATAGCAACTATTTCAAGGGCTATTACTGTGTAAAAAGTTAAATTCTATGGACATAAGAGTTTTCAATTACAGTTTTACCTTTATCCCTCTGGAGTTCATCTTTGGAAACTGCATCTGCACAGGCATCAAAGTATTTCTGTAAAGTATCAACTTGTCTACACAAGATGTCTCTAAAGGTTTCCATTTCTGCAAGCTTCTCACGTAAACTATGGCCCTTCTGAAAATACAAGAGAAAAAAAGGCTCAAATGCTTCTACATACTCAGAAATATTACAATGCCAAAAAAAAAAAAAAGATTTCTGCAATTATGAAGAACAAATTCTTCAAGTACACTAAAGACATTTCAGATATCAGCAGCTATGAAATACTGTTAATGTTAGAACAACATAAGAAACTGTATAGAAGTGTTTCTTACTCATTTTGTCCACTGGTCTTAATTTTTCTTCTTGACTGCATCTGCTACTTTAGAGCATTCAATAAAAGCTTATTAAAAACACGATTTTGCATGCTACCAGTTTTACACCTATTTGCCTGAAAACAGTCAGTTGTAGTTCAAGATCTTTGTTCTAATCTTTACTCCCCCCTTTCTTGTGCTGCTCCTCTTCTGCTCTCCCAGAAGTACAGCCCACCCAAGTTCAAATGTTAAATATTTATACACATGAAACAAGGAAAGCCATAATTTGTTAATTAATTAATCAAATTTGTTAAGTCACAGAATCAGCATTTCCTTTCATTTAGAAGCCCTGATATTCTCAGAAGTACACTAGGAAAGGTTAATAAATCCTCCCACAGGTTTGATTTTCTTGCCATTCAAAAATGACACCATAGTTTAAGAGGGACAACTGCACAGAGGCATGAAAAAGCTTCCTGTATGATCTGTTCATCATCACATGCTGAATTACTAACACTTGTAATAAACCAAAGATTTGTGTGAATAAGTCTTCACATAGCTTATTTCCTTTCCAGTTGTGTGTATTATTTACACACCAATACTAAGAAAATGTTATTCACTAACCTTGAATGAAGAGGTGGATGTTGCAGAGTATCCACTTGCTCCAGAAACAAGAGACACCATGGAGCCATGACGTCGTAAACTTGACTCTGATCCATAGCCAGATTCAGTCTAAAAACCAAACCACACACAAAACTAGAGCACTGAGGCTTTTAATAAAAAAAGAAATAATGAAAGCAAGTTTAATGTCATCTCCTCTAAAACCAGCCCATTTGTTTCTTGTCAGGAAGCAGCAGGGGCTTAATAACTCAGATTGTGTCTGCAAGTTTAAGATGTTGATGTAGCATTTGTAAAGTTACTATGAATCTATTTTTTGTTATCATAATGATCTGGAAAAAGTAATCTGCAACTTATTATGTGCCCCCAAAAGAGCAAGACAACATATATTTAAGGGTTCAGAAAAGGGGTAATGTTTCCATTATTTTGGTATATGTAATCCCTACCAAGCAATTTTGACATAGCATTCAAAAAACCTACAGTACTCTACAATTAATCAAGGGATTAACACGGTTCAGTTTGAAGACAATCAATCAACAGCCTCAGTTAATCCTTCCAATCATTCAAATAGTGCCATTTTAGTTTTAAAAGCAACAAAATAAGTAGAGATCATAGAAAAACAGATAATTACTGCTATCAATTTTTTTGCTTGTTTCAGACTTCTTTAGCAATATTTTTTATACTAGACTGAAATTATTTTTGACAAAGAACAAAAGTCTACATAAAACAAGATGAGATACTGAAAGCAAGAGGGAGAAGACAATAATAGTAACTAATTAAATAATGCAAAAAATGAAAAACATCTCTTGATTAAAATAGCATGAAAAAGATCTCAAAATATTAAGTTTGACAGATGTCCTCACAAGTGAAACAGAAGCAGATACTGAGGAACTGGAAGAAAAATATTTCCCTATAGGTTAACACAAAACGGCCCGTGCATGGCAAAGGAGAAGAAAAACCCTGAAAGAGAACATAAGACAGTGTTGGAAAATCTCATTCCCTAACTATTGTACCAATTAGTCTTTATAGTATGAAATTGTATGAACTTTCTTAGGATATATAGTTTACATTGTATACTGTATAGTCATGGTTAAGTAAGCATGACTAAAGGACCCCAGCTCATTGCAAGAAGGACAGCCCCCACCCTGAAGAATAAAGGATACCCCTGGACTATCGAGATAACACTAGCATCCTAGCCCCTCTAACACCTCTGTGAAGCCCTCCCATTATCTGGCATCATAGACAAGTAACTGTAGCAAGGGACATCTAGATCAAGAAAAAAAGCAGATGGATGATGATGCCATAGAATTATAGCTGCTTTGAAAAACAGTAGTATATGTGTGTTAAGTAGTGATTGGTCAAATCATGTTGTATCTGAACACTTAAAAGGTATAAGAATCATGTGTAAAATTGCATTCAGTGTGCCCCAATTAGAATGAGACACCTCATGAGCATGAATAAAGAATTACTCTTGTAATTCTATACTTTGCATCCTAGCCTCTCCTCTCTGTTGGCATGGGCCAGTTACGAAATTTTTGTGACAAAAGGAACAGATGGTTCAGAGTAATATCTGAAATACTGCTAATAGATGAACTTGATCAAGTAGACAGAGAATATTGTGAAGGATCTTTGACAGGAATAAGAAATTCTGTAGTGGCAGAGAAATTCAGATGGGGCAGGGAGAAGGGGAGACAGAACAAATGACATGGAACAAGCAAGAAGCAACGATGAAATTCTAGCTGTTGTATTTTTGTGGAAAAATTGAAAATGGCATAGGCTTTGGGAAGGCAGGAAAGTGCTGATAAATTAAGATGCAAATGAACTTAAAGAGTATTAAAAGCAAGGAGAAAGGACAAAATGTTGTAGTTGGTTGAAACAGGACAATTTGGACAATACTGCAAGTGTGCAGGACAAAGTATGTATGTTTGGGTTACAAAGGAGCAGTGGCAGAGAAACACAGTTTTGGAGAAATGAAGGTATGACTGAAAAGAAAAACGTGAGTTCCAGAGTTGTTAACATAATTCCTGAATGAACATGACTGAATGAGATTACCCAGCAAAAACAAGTAAGAAGGAGCCAAGAGTCAGTTTCTATCTGGCCCATTTAAAGAATGAGGTAGAAGACAACAAAGCATTGAGGAAATGGAAGAAAGAGAAACAGGATGAGTATCAAAAGTAGAAGCAAAGTAGAAAAATGAATATGACCAAGAAATGCAACTGTAGTTAGAAAAAGGTACTCCAAGTCTTAGTGGAAGATGGCTAAGTGATCATCAACTTAAAATTTAAAACAAAAAAAAAAAGGGCACTCGTAAGTTCGAAAGATTTAATAAGGCACATCTTAAGTTCATTGCTTAATTTAGCAAACAAATAGAAAAATTGTAACTTATCTGAAATAGCAGAAATAGAAGTTTTTTTAATGACAGCTTAGAGTGAAATGATAGAAGTCAAGACGCATTTAGAAATTTCTGCTGTAAATCATGCATTTAAAGCTATTTTATACAGAGCAAGAGTCCTAGAAAAATAGCTACATAAGTGTAGCAACAGAAGTAAGTTAAAAAGTAAGCTAAAAGCTCATTTTTTTAAGAATTAGTCCTACTATTTGTTTTAAAGCATAGCTTTAAAATATCTATCGGAATAGGCTTTTTATTAAAAACATTCACATTGGATGCACAGGGCTCTTCCAGAATATCAGTTCAAGTGTTAAGCAGTATACCTGGCTTTGGTAACATATTTGGTATACTGGACCACGTTTTGAATTGCAATGCACTTGTGTTACAGTGCAAAGATTATACCTTAATTCACTGGATTTTAATTTTAAGTATAATAAATCAAATAATGAAGTTTTGATTAGGTTTTTTGCAAATACTCAAGTAAGGGCTTTTGGCTCTTTAAGTCTTTTTGGACTTTAAGTCCTCCAAAGGCTTGGCAAGTGAAAACAAAGCAGGTAAGGGAATAAAAGGATTTTTAAAAGAACAATTAAGAGTTTTAGGCATATAATACTATAATTTAATTTCAGAAGTGTTTAATAAGCATAAACCTCAAGAGAGCATTTTATGAGTCACACAACACCTCGAAGCATCATAAAACATTTCTGTTTAGATTTCCTCTAAATGCAAATCTAAACCAAACTTCACCGTTTTCCTGGTAACTTCAATGTTTATTTAATCATACGCTACAAATATTAAGATGACTTTGAATGTGCTTTTACTACTGTCAGTTTGGCAGTGGGGACTTATTCTATTTTCTGTTTAAGTTGTACACACTAGAAAGAACGTAAAATTTCATTTCAACAGGATATGACTTAATGAAGAGATCAATTTTAAAATGTAGCCAAAATATCCATTGAATTGAGGTCAGAGCATTTTAACTAAGGACAGCAAATGTTTTCCGATTTTCTCCTTTAAGTGAGCAAGACATATCTAGGCAAAATCTGGATTTAAGCTTAGGAAGTGAAATTTCTGAATGTCCCTATTTGAAGATTTAATCAAAGTCACATCTTAATAGCACTACTCTAGTACTTACAAGAATAGATGTAATCTTAGAAGTAGAAAATCTCGTTACTTATATTCTGCATTTGAATTAAATCCTTTTCTTCCGACATTACCCTTATAGTCAATGCTCAGTTAATTTAGTTCACAAAATAAAAGCTGAGGGGTGAAAGAAAAAAGCCTTCTTTCCATATCAATATGTAAGCTCGATTTTTTTTTAAAGGCACCTTTCAGCAGTATGTTTATTTGACTGTCATTTACAGATCATGTTCGCATGTTCAAATGTGTGCATTTAAAGATCACAAAACTGTCTCAGACAATTATGGTTTAGTAGCCAAAGGGAAAAAAAATGAAAATTACATCAAGAATACTTATTTGTCAGAAGAACCAGAAAACAAGTATTGCTTTATAACTGATGCAGAGACAAGTCATCCAGCTCACAGCAGGCACATGCAAGCAGCTTAACACAAACAATGAAAGCATACATCATGCAAAGCCCCACCATTCTACTACCACAGAGAGCAGGTCACTGTCACATTTGTCTTACAAAGCATATTATCATTAATTATTCACTGCAGAAATATTCAATTACATTGAGAAGAGGAATGTTGACACAAGCTTCTTCTGTTTACGCAATTTTTCATTTCCCAAGATAAAAATTGGAAAGGCAGGTAGAGTCCACATGATAGAAGCCAACAGTTTCTGCTTGAAAACAAAATAACTTGCAGAGGTTGTATCAATTCATAGCATCAAGCACTAATGCTAAATTACCATGCTCAGTATATAGATGCAGTTCTTTGAAATTCCATACATACATCATAGCTTCAAAGCTACACTCAAAACTGGCATTTGTTAGTACGTTGCAACACCTTCAGCTTTCTAAGGCGGTGCATGAAATCCATTAATCCTTTCAAAATGCTTTTTCATTATGATAGACAAGAGGAAAGAGCCACATGATCCAAAGCTTCATGTGATTCTTTACTGGAGCAGGTGCTGGTATCAACAACAAGGCAGTACATCAGAAAAACTGCTTTCAGTAAAATAGCTAAGTATTTGCAGAATCATATTGCAGACCTCCATTATGGCTCACACTGATCCGCCAGTTAAGGATTTCCTCAAGTGGGTAAATAATACTCTGGAGTAAAGCAAAGACTCACTGAAAAGCTCCCCCACTTAAAAAAAAAATCAAATAAAGCAAAATATTCTTCCACATCTTAAAGGAATTATTTTGATTATGTCTCAATTTAGTGCCTGTCAAGCACTTCCATGTATGTTTGTCCACCAAAGCAGATATTTTCAGTTAGCATAATAAATTATTTATTATTTTACATAACACAAGCAGCAGGCAGCTCCTCCCAGACATGCAGCTCACCCTAGGAGGTGATGAAACAGACGTTAGGATACAGTGACTCTAATCATGTTCTCTGCAGTATATCTCCCAAGCACAGTGCAGGAGACTACTTTGAAAGCAAAAAAGCTTCTAACGTGACCTTTCTTTGCAACTGCAAGAACAGGTAAAGAAATGTAGACATATTTTTCCTCCAACAGTGATAAATGTTGCAACTCCACAGTAAATAAGCATACTACACACACAGGAGCAAAAACAGGAATTCTGAGTTGAAAAATAAGCATAATAAGACAACTGAAAAACAAAGACTATAGCAATACAGCACTAAGATTATCATAACTGCTATGCTCACTCGTCCAATCTAAGTAACATCATCTTTTGGGTCTTTACTTCTCAAACACCATACACTTTTCGTAAGTCACCATGTGTTGCCTGCAGATAATAAGCGCCTTTAATAGCTGCATGAGCTAGAGTGGTGCACAGGTTAATAAGCCCTGGAACCACATATTGCTTTCTAAAGAAAGGGAAAGGGCCAAGAAGTAGTACCAATAAGACAAAATATTGCAGAGAGAAGAGAACGCAGGTTGACAAAGAGGCAACCAAAGGCAAATGACCGGCCTTTGATAATCTTTATCCACACGGTTCACACCCATGTTTAATTACATGGATGTATACTGTTTTTCCATGATTTCTCTTAACTGTTAATGTGCACAGGAAAACTATTCACCAAATATTATTCAGCATCTTTAAATGCTAAGATTCCACACAAGCTGAACAGGAAGGGTCAAGCACTCAAGGAGAATGAAGAACGGCCAGGACACTGAGCAGGAAGACACTCAAGAGCCCACAGAGAAAGTCCTGCTTCTCAGGCTCGGGAACTGCTGTGGAAAAGCGTGATTTACAGAATAAAACTCTTTCCTGAGCAAAGGTGCCAAAAACCAATCTGACAATAACTGCTTCCTTCTGTATACTGACTTAATAATAAATCTAAAGCAGCTTGTACCGCTGGGCTACCAGGCTATAGCAAGTCTGGGAGAGGGCTACATTTGTCCCTCCTGTGAATCTGGGCTGTCAGGAGGGGGACAAGTAAGATCTGCGAGAGCTACACAAGAACCAGAAATCTCCATTCTGTCGTTAGACATTATCAGGAAAAGCACTGATGTTCTGGCCTCAGCTATCAATGCACTAAAGTTCACCTACTGCAGTTAACCATTATCTTGTCACTGCCACATACAGGAACAGATTTCTTTTCTCTCCACTCAATCCTCAGACATTCACTTAGCCATCAGAATAGAAATTTATTAAATGCTCGGCATATCCTGGAGTATGCAACAGGTAGCAAGCACTGGAGCATAAAGTTGGAATTGTCAAAGATTGAAAAGTCCATATTATATCTGACAGGATTTAAGAAAAAAATGATCTTACACCCAAAGGAAAATTATGAGAATACATCATTCAGTTTAAACTGCAATTTTACAACAGTAATTTGGGGAAAAAAGAGGGGGGAGAAAGGAGTTTTGCTTTCAGCAGTGCTTGTTTTGCATCTCACACCTCATCAAATCTAACACATTTTTCTTGGCTTTCAAAACCTATTCCTTATTCTTCCTACTTCCTTCTTGCTGTAGCCCTTGTTTTTATCAGGTCTCAACACTCACTTCCCTCAAAACTCCCCAAGGAAGGCTCACTGCACCAATTACAGAGCTGAACAAAAAAGGTTATACGAACTAAGGGACTCCCCAGGACATGCATCTTTTTGTCATGTTCCTGATATAACTTCAGATTCCTGAAGTTGGCCAGGGTTGAAGTTTCATAAAAACAGTCCTTCTATTTGTGTCAAGATTATGTTTGTTTAGAAACAAAGCCCAGTCTGGTCAAACACCTGATACACAATGGATGTACCAACATTTTAAAAAAGTTAAATGAAAACATGAATTGGTTTACAAAGACTAGCCCTACCTGATTCTTTAATTCTCATATTAGTCTGTGGGTCAAGAACAAGTCTAACATGATAAAAACAAAATGCTAAAGTGATAAATTATCTTAACACTTAAGTATTTAGACATAACACCTAGTCCCAGATACAGAAAGGAAAAAGATATGCATATAGTGCAGCTCTCACCTCAAAAGGCTCAAAGCACTTTAGAAGCAAATTTAGATTATGCTAAGAGCTCTGTGCAATTGAGTTTCAAGGAAAGGGCACATTTGGATATCCAAAAGGATAAAAATTCAGATCATCTCCAAAAACTTGTTGAACCACCAACCTGAAGCATGAGAGTATGCCCTCCCATCACAGAATATCATGACACGCTGCTTTCTAACAGGTCTGGACTGGACAAATTAAGTTTCCATACACCCCCATATTACTTCTGTGTTAGTTTATTTATGTACAAGTATTTGAAAAGATACCAGTTCATGTATTTAACCTCCCCAAGTCAATATCCTGTGTGACCACTAGAGGGAAATATCAAAAAGGAAACAGCCATGTCTAAAGGTTACTATTGGTCAAAGCCCAACAGTAACCCTTATCCTGTTTCTGCTTCAGTCCCTGGGCATATAAACCTCCTTTTCTTGGCAGACAATTAAAAACAGAGCAGTTTTACCTTTAGTCTTTATAATTACATTTGAGACACATTGCTAAGTGAGGATAAAGTTTTCCGCACAGTATGCAAGAAGTAACAATGACATCTATCACTGAAAGAATGACAGCAAATTACAAGTTTTAATAGAGATTAATGAAATTATTCTGAAGTCACACCTCTCAGTCAGTTCAAAACAGTGAACCAACTAACAACATGCTAATTTCCAGTTAAGATTGTCCAAAGTCATTAGCACCAAATTAAGCACTTCAACAAATGTTTAGACACAGATTTCTTAAAACTTCATCTAACATTAAGTAGTTAGGCTCAACATAATTTAGCTTTAAAAAAGAACACTTAACATGTGATACACAAGACTGGACACCTCTGTCTCAAGTACCATGTCCAAGTAGAAGACTTTTCTTCACATTCAACAGCTCTGCCATTAGTCTGCAACTGTAAAACATAGAGCTCATCGTGAAAAGGAGTTTTATATACCAGCCAGATGAACAGGCACAGGATTTCTTCATGTACAGAGTATGCATTAAGTAGGTTCTCACCAAAATAGTTTTTCCCTGTATGCATATGCACTTTGAGAAGCATCAGAAGAAACAAAGTTCTGGTCAAACCCTTCCAAACCTGTAAGAAGTCATGCAGTAGTAATACAGAGACATTGCATTTGAAATAAGTTATTTACTCCATTTATAACACTTAAGTTTAAGCAGGCTTACTTAGGTGCTTGTAGGGCTGTTTTATGCAATGCAACTTTCAGAAATCTAATCTTTGATAATTAAAAATGTTATCTGACATTATACACAGTATCAGTAAATTTATCAGTAAAAATATTAAATTCAACTTAATCTGCCAATACAAAACACCCCACACACTATCATTACTCATTCATGCAAAAAGAAACAGACTGCTTTTATTTGCTGAAAGCCAACACTCTCTGTGCAAGACAACAGCAAAAACAACTTCAAGCACACCACAGGTCTCTACAGTAAGCTGACCTATCCTGCCCTTAAAGGAAAACCTCGGAACTGGTAGAAAAAAAAAGCTCACAAAAGGCTGCTTTCTAGTGCACCAGAAGCAAGCAAACCAAAGCATTTAGGTTCTAAAATGCTCCAGACTTTGAAGATAAGCATTATCACCCATTTTATACAGGATTGTAAATACTGTTGGCCATCATTAGGTTGTGCATTAAGCTGTGGGTCACTTTTTTTGTTCTTATTGCTTTCCAGAGAGGTAAAAAGTTTGAACAAGACAAAGGATGCCAGTGCAGTGCCAGGTACCAATACAAAAACCTCCCTGCAATAAGCATAAGCTAGAGAATAGTGTACTACTGATAAAACAAACAGTTCAGTAGCCTATTCTAACTCAGTCTTCTAGTAACTAAACTGTCCTGTTTCATTACAGCACCACTGTGTTTTGTACAAACCATAGGAACACTTTCTGCAAGAACTTGCACCTTAACTGCACACTGTACTATTAAAAGTCCAGGCAACTGCAGAAACATACTATATGTATGTCCTCAGAATAAATTATTTTGTAGACCCATATATTCTTTACATACTGCTAAAGTCCAATCCCATTGCTGGTTCCCTTACAGTGGTATATCCCTGCAGAATTCATCATGAGAAAACTACCTGTGTGTTAAGAGCTCAGGAACTGCTCAAAACACTGATGCCATTGCCTGCAGACACCAGAGTGTGTGTATGGGGGGTGTGGCGTAAGACTTAAGGAGAATGGCCATATTCATGCTGTTATCTGCTTTGAATTGCAACACATTAAAAGCTGACTTCCCTCCATTGCTAAAGCGAGGGGAGGGAGACTCCAACTTGATGGTAGGCAAGCAAGGTGTTCCCTGTCCATTCTGCACAACAGTGACAAAATGCATATACTGCCACCAGATCTTCATATTCGGACAGATCTGCATATAGTCCAGTTCAGGCATGATAAAGTAACAGCTATAAAAATGGCAGAAAGGTGAAGCTATGGTATTTTCATCCAAAAGCACTGCAGACTCAAAGCTCCCCCACAGTCTAGGATAGTAAAGGAAAACTTTGCAGACTGCCTGTGTATCATAGGGATCTAAAAAGATAAGACCTTTCTTGAAGTGTTTTATAGTGAGACACTATAAATCAATGAGGCTGGCAGAAAACCTTTTCAGCCAGGTGACACACAAGTTTTGCTTCTAATTGCAGCCTCAGGTCACATATTGCAGACTTCCTTTTCATGTGACCAAGCTCAAACACATAATGGAGCATGGGTTTACTCCATGTGCATCACCTGTCTACTCACATGGATACTCCAAAAAGAGGCTATGTATGACTGGTATTGCTGACTTAACATACTTGATCTATTAAAGAAATTAGTCTAGCAGCCATGATGGCCTCTTTTCAAGAATTAAAACACAAGCCAGCCCAATAAGTCTCTGAAGATCAATTAGATACACTTGTACAAACCTTAAATGCTATGTATTGTTTGATTAGATTATGGAAAGCGCAATCTAATTAACTGTTGTTGCTTATCTTTGCACTTTCTTTTTACATTTCAAAATGGTAGGTTTACCTAACAGATTTCCTCAAACCTACTAATACCACTAAACAACACACAAAACTGATATTTTAATTCCTGCTTAGCCTTGTTTAGCATATTTGGGGGCAGGTATAAACAAGAATGGAAATAAGTAGAAGCTGCACCTTCATAACAAGTGATAGGACAAGAGGAAATGGGCTCAAGTTGTGCCAAGGGAGATTTAGATTAGATATTAGGAAAAATTTCTTCACAGAGAGAGTGGTTAGGCATTGGAACAGACTGCCCAGGGAAGTGGTACAATCGCAGTCCCTGGAAGTATTCAAAAAAAGTGTGGATGCAGTGTTTAGGGACATGGTTTAGAGGTGGACCAGGCAGTTAGGTTAAGGGTTGGACTCGATGATCCTTTCCAACCTTAATGATTCTATTCTATGATAAGCCTGCGTTGGAGCAGGCTCCTAGCAGGACCGGTGGACCCGTGGAGACAGAGGAGCCCATGCTGGAGCAGGTTTGCTGGCAGAACTTGTGACCCCTTGGACCCACGCTGGAGCAGTCTGTTCCTGAAGGACTGCACCCTGTGGAAAGGACCCACGCTGGAGCATTTTGTGAAGAACTGCAGCCCATGGGAAGGACTCACATTGGATAAGTTCGTGGAGGACTGTCTCCCATGGGAGGGACCCCACGCTGGAGCAGGGGAAGAGTGTGAGGAGTCCTCCCCCTGAGGAGGAAGGAGCAGCAGAGACAACACAATTCTATGACTTGAACAGTGCAAGAATAAAGCAAAACTTCAAGGAGGCAGTTAAACCATCTCTTTTATTTACAAAGTCTGAAAACTAGCAAGTTTGAGGCAATAAAACTTCCCTGTTTGTTAAAAAAAGGGATCATTTCAAGACAGGAAGGAGGAGTCCTTTTGCTGTGAAGTAGAAAATATTATGACATGAGCAAGGAAGAATTTAACTGCTATAAGCAATAGGGTTTTATCATAGAATCAGAATAACTTAGGTTGCAAAGGATCTCTAGTACCACCCTCCTGCTCAAAGCATATCCAATTAGATATCCAGGCCTCTGCTCCATAAGGATCTATTCTTCAGAGAATTATAATATCTACCTTCAAAGGCAAAGAGACTGTTATGAAACATAACTGGAACACACATGCAAAGAAACACTGGATTGATCAAAGTGAAACAACCTGCATTGTTTATAATTAATCAAGTGTGTTGGGCTAGAATTGACTGCAAACTTGTATTGGGTTTGCATCGCAAGGTTTTAGTAGCAGGGGGGCTACAAGGGTGACTTCTGTGAGAAGATGCAAGAAGCTTCCCCTATGTCCAATAGAGCCAATGCCAGCCAGCTCCAAGATGGACCTGCTGCTGGCCAAGGTTGAGCCAATCAGCAATGGTGGTAACGCCTCTGTGGTGACATACTTAAGAAGTGGAAAAAAAAGTTCTATGCAACAGCAGTTGCAGCCAGAGAGAGGAGTGAGAATATGTGAGAGAAACAACTCTGCAGACACCAATGTCAGTGAAGAAGGAGGGGGAGGAGGTGCTCCAGGCACTGGAGCAGAGATTCCCCTGCAGCCTGTGGTAAAGACCATGGTGAGGCAGGCTGTCCCCCTGCAGCCCATGGAGGTTAATGGTGGAGCAGATATCCACCTGCAGCCTGTGGAGGATCCCACACCAGAGCAGGTGGATGTGCCTTGAAGGAGGCTGTGACCCTGTGGGAAGCTTACAGAGGCTCTACAGAAGGATCTGGACAGGCTGGATCGATGGGCCAGGGCCAACTGTATGAGATTCAACAAGGCTAAGTGCCGGGTCCTGCACTTGGGTCACAACAACCCCATGCAACGCTACAGGCTGGGGGAAGAGTGGCTGGAGAGCTGCCTGGCAGAAAAGGACCTGGGGGTGTTGGTTGACAGCCGCCTGAACATGAGCCAGCAGCGTGCCCAGGTGGCCACGAAGGCCAATAGCATCCTGGCTTGTATCAGGAATAGTGTGGCCAGCAGGACTAGGGAAGTGATCGTCCCCTTGTACTCAGCACTGGTGAGGCCGCACCTCGAATACTGTGTTCAGTTTTGGGCCCCTCACTACAAGAAGGACATCAAGGTACTAGAGTGCGCCCAAAGAAGGGCAACAAAGCTGGTGAAGGGTCTAGAGCACGTGTCTTATGAGGAGCGGCTGAGGGAGCTGGGGTTGTTTAGTTTGGAAAAGAGGAGGCTGAGGGGAGACCTTATTGCTCTCTACAACTACCTGAAAGGAGGTTGTAGCAAGGTGGGGGTCAGTCTCTTCTCCCTAGTAACAAGTGAAAGGATGAGAGGAAACGGCCTCAAGTTGTGCCAGGGGAGATTTAGATTAGATATTAGGAAAAATTTCTTCACAGAGAGAGTGGTTAGGCATTGGAACAGACTGCCCAGGGAACTGGTGCAATCGCAGTCCCTGGAAGCATTCAGAAAACGCGTGGATGTGGTGCTTAGGGACATGGTTTAGAGGTGGACCAGGCAGTTAGGTTAAGGGTTGGACTCGATGATCCTTTCCAACCTTAATGATTCTATTCTATGATAAGCCTGCGTTGGAGCAGGCTCCTAGCAGGACCGGTGGACCCGTGGAGACAGAGGAGCCCATGCTGGAGCAGGTTTGCTGGCAGAACTTGTGACCCCTTGGACCCACGCTGGAGCAGTCTGTTCCTGAAGGACTGCACCCTGTGGAAAGGACCCACGCTGGAGCATTTTGTGAAGAACTGCAGCCCATGGGAAGGACTCACATTGGAGAAGTTCATGGAGGACTGTCTCCCATGGGAGGGACCCCACACTGGAGCAGGGGAAGAGTGTGAGGAGTCCTCCCCCTGAGGAGGAAGGAGCAGCAGAGACAACACATAATGAACTGACCGCAACCTCCATTCCCCATCCTCCTGCATCACTCAAAGGAAGGAGGTAGAGAACTCAGGAATTAAGTCAAGCCCGGGAAGAAGGGAGGGGTGGGGGGAAGGTGTTTTGAGATTTAGTTTTTTATTTCTCATTATCCTACTCCGATTTGATCAGTAATAAATTAAACTAATTTCCCCAAGTTGAGTCTGTTTTGCCCGTGATGGTAACAGGTGAATGATCTTTCCTTGTCCTTATCTCGACCCAGGAGCTTTTTGTTTTATTTTTCTCTCCCCTGTCCAGCTGAGGAGGGGGAGTGATAGAGCAGCTTTGGTGGGCACCTGGCGTCCAACCAGGGTCCAACCCACCACAAAGCTTTAGTCCAGCTTTAAACAGTCTCAACTGTAACTTCTTTTTAATAAAGCTGCAACTTACTGCTGCACTGCAGTTGGAACATGGACCCAAGAGTGGCAAAAGGGTGCCAAGAGAGACAAAGAACTATTTTTTTCCTCTCCTGAAAGGGAAGTTTCAACAGTTTGGAAGTGACAGCATTAAGGTTTGCTGCAGCATGTGCTTATGTAGTCAACTGAAACTGCTGATTCACTGGCTTTCCCTTAAAGTCTTTTTTCAGGAAATATACAATGTCCAGCAATAAGTGCACTTCGCAAATTTAGTAACCTTAAATGACAAGCAATATCATATGTATTAAGAGTTCCTGATGATATCAGTACTAAAATAATGGACTGTGTAAGACATACCCAACCTTAGTTTTCCTCCTTGAAAGGGCATATTTGATTCAATTTTAAAAGAAAGAAACTTTTGGTATTTCCAGTAAAGTACTAATAACTTGAGCAATCCATCTAATCTTCCCCTAAAAGCACGGCTTCTCTACAACATCTACAAGTTTCATTATCAGCATCATAACATACATCAGGGCAAGTAGTACATATCAGCTAAGCAGCCCCAGCTATACTTGCTTACTCAAACCAGCAATTTTAAAGTAATACAAAAATCCCCACAAGTTATTTCAGATTACCGGAGGAAGATGGACACCTCTCTCTCTATTCCCCTCCTCCCAAACCCCAACATATTCTAATGCCCATGTTCATACCAATCAATATATCTGACATTTAAATATTACAAGTTAAATATTAAACCTTTCTTCCTCCCCTCCCATTTAAAACAGATATGTTCAAGACACCAGAATTTTGATTCCTCTGCACTAAGTCCATTCACCTAGATGACACTAAAGAGAAAGCAAATGCATATTTTCAAGTTTTATTTGTTTACACAGAGAGGGAAAAAAAAAAAATCTCTTTTTATTCTTCTACAATAGAAACTGTATTAGGAGAACTACCTTCAAAGCTTCCAGTAAAGGCAAACGGACATTGAATTAAAGAAGCAGAAGATGTCCCAAGTCTTCTTGTTCTGTTTTGAAAAGAATTCCCCTTTTCAAAGTCTCCCTCAGCTCTTCAGAGTCACGTTAGCTCCTGCAGCTATTCTCTTTTTTGGGAGGAGCATGAAGGGGTGTGACAAAAGATCCAAAAAGCCACGAAGGACTTTGAACAACATTACCTCTGTTAAATGTAACTGAATATATCTCTCTCATTGCTCCTTGTGCACCCCACCCATGTGGCTGAGCAGCATCTACTCCCTATGACTAGGGTATAACTGGTCTGTTAATATCAACTCAGTAAGTTTCACTCTAATGAAAGCTCACTGAAGAAAACTCACCCCTTACAAAGTTTTGTTTTGTTGTTTTGTTTTTTTTTTCCTAAAAAGAAGACTGCATTTGGTAGATGAGGCAGAGTATCCAAGATTTTTCTATTAAACTGTTAATGCACAGTACTGTTAGAGCTGATGAGTAATACTTCTGAGCAAACAGCATGCAGATCTATTCGGTAAGTGCCAATTTTTAACTGTTTAACCACTCACTACTTCCACATTGCAGCTCTGTACTTTCTGTTCTTAATACCGAGAACAGCGCTTACCCTGATTTGAAGAGGCATTTACCACTAAAGTCAAGCTTGACACAGGTGTCTCAACAAATGATACTGTTTTCAGGAAGACCGTACAAAAACGTGCTGCCGCTCTGCCACAGAGAGCTTGACTCCTAGAGCTACCATGTATCATTCTGCCAGTTACAAGCACTGACATTCACCTTATTTCTATGAAATGAAAGTATACACTATCAAAACGATCTACCACAGTTGTTTTCACAAAGTGAATTAATAACACCTTTGAGTTTACTACTAGAATCCCATTTGTTTATAGAAATGAGACTGATGGCCAGCTGCATGTTGAGTCTGGTAGCATAGTTCCGGTCACCTCAAGACTCAACATTAGACTTGGCACCAAGTTTACTTCAGCCATGTACATCATCTTTCATTAAATAGCATTACAAAAATATTGATCAACATACTCTTAACAGCTTAGCAGTACTGTCATAAGCTTTCCATGCTATCTGATATTGAGTTAGCACTTAACAAAGTGGGTTTTGCTTTGGTTTTGGGTTTTGTTTCCCCCCCCACATGGTATTGCACCCACAAGGCAATGCTCTGCTTATATGCATTTTGGCCTGTAATTTTCAAGCATTCTTTAGACATTTCAGAACACCCTGGGTCACCAATCTATATGGTGATCAAAAAGTTACTTTAACCTTTAAATGTATTTGAATCTTCAGTCAATTCATATATTTAACTAATTCAAGGGAAAGATAAAAGTAAAGTATCTTAAGTTCACTACTGTTTGGGGGCAGGGGTTTGAAAGGAAAGTTCAAAACCTCTACTGAGATTATGAAGACTACCTATTAATGCTCTGATTAGATGGAGGAGAAAACTTTTTAATTAGGAACATATGGCAGACTGATCACAGCTTTCATGGATACAAAGATTTAAGATTATCTTAAGTCCACATTCTCCACCCCTTATTCCATTCCATTTACATCATGCTCAGGTCCCACATTATCCAATACATTCTCATTAACCACCACCCCCCTTCCCATCCTTTGATACAATACACAGATATCATTGCCTCAGTCTATGGACCACCTCTGCGAAATGTCCATAAATTCCCACAAATGTCCATTGAGTTCATTTAGTCCATGACTTTGGGCTCCATCTGTGATGGTGGTCGCTCAGGACAGGAGAGGTGGTGTGTTGCGTGGAGTTATTGGGCACCAAAGCCAGCACAGGTCGGGTCACTGCTGCACTTGCACTGCTTCTTGTAAGGCCTGTCCTCCATTGGTTCAGGTGGTTCCTGCTGTAGTAATTCCTATAACATGCAACTCAAACCATGGGTTAAAACAATTTAAAGGTATATCCATTACAATCTCTACTCCTGGTCCCTTTGGGCCAGGTTATAGGGTTTAACATTGCAATAAACTCCTCCCCTTTGCTCCTAGCCTGGCTAGAAGCAAGAGGTTCCTGCTATAGTAATTCCCATAATAAGTAAATCAAATCACGGATTATTTTCACCCAGGATTAAATCACCTTGAGGTACACATTGGACTCCCCCATCATTCTGCATTAGGCACCAAGTGGAGCCAGGTCCCTGAGCAAAAAGAATCCCACGAATACATTTACACTTTCTTGATGAAGGAATAACCCAGACTTTTTTCCCAACAAGTTCCTTATATGTACTACAGGGATCTTACCTCCTTCCACAGTGCACAGGGGTTTTGACTGGGCAGGACCAGGTCGACTGGCAAATCCTCTAGTGTTAACTAGTAAGTGGCTTCTGCTAAATGTGTATGCCAATGCTTGAATGTCTGTGGTGGGTTGACCCTGGCTGGATGACAGATGACCACCAAAGCCGCTCTATCACTCCCCCTCCTCAGCTGGACAAGGGAGAGAAAATATAACAAAAGGCTCCTGGGTCAAGATAAGGACAGGGAGAGAGCATTCACCAATTACTGTCACGGGCAAAACAGACTCGACTTGGGGAAAAATTAATTTAATTTATTGCCAATCAAATCAGAGTAGAATAATGAGAAATAAAAACTAAATCTTAAAACACCTTTCCCCCACCCCTCCCTTCTTCCCAGGCTCAACTTCACTCCCAATTTTCTTTACCTCCTCCCCCTCTGAGCAGCACAGGGGGACAGGGAATGGAGGTTGTGGTCAGTTTATCATACATTGTCTCTGCCACTCCTTCCTCCTCACATTCTTCCCCTCCTCCAGTGTGGGGTCCCTCCCACGGGAGACAGTCCTCCACAAACTTCTCCATCATGAGTCCTTCCCATGGGCTGCAGTTCTTCACAAAATGCTCCAGCATGGGTCCCTTCCACGGGGTGCAGTCCTTCAGGAACAGACTGCTCCAGCGTGGGTCCCCCAAGGGGTTACAAGTCCTGCCCACAAACCTGCTCCAGCATGGGCTCCTCTCTCCACGGGTTAACAGTTCCTGCCAGGAGCCTGCTCCAGCACAGGCTTCCCACAGGGTCACAGCCTCCATCAAGGCACATCCACCTGCTCTGGTGCGGGGTCCTCCATGGGCTGCAGGTGGATATCTGCTCCACCATTAACCTCCATGGGCTGCAGGGGGACAGCCTGCCTCACAAAGGTCTTCACCAGAGGCTGCAGGGGAATCTCTGTTCCGGCACCTGGAGCACCTCCTCCCCCTCCTTCTTCACTGACATTGGTGTCTGTAGAGTTGTTTCTCTCACATATTCTCACTCCTCTCTCTGGCTGCAACTGCTGTTGCACAGAACTTTTTTTCCCACTTCTTAAGTATGTCATCACAAAGGTACTACCACCACTGCTGATTGGCTCGGCCTTGGCCAGCGGCAGGTCCATCTTGGAGCTGGCTGGCATTGGCTCTATTGGACACAGGGGAAGCTTCTTGCATCTTCTCACAGAAGTCACCCTTGTAGCCCCCCTGCTACCAAAACCTTGCCACACAAACCCAATACAATATCCCAGCACCCATTGCTCTCAGTGTAGTTTTTAACAGCCCATTGTATCGTTCAATTTTCCCGGAGGCTGGTGCATGATAGGGGATGTCATATACCCACTCAATGCCATGCTCTTTGGCCCAGGTGTCTATGAGGTTGTTTCGGAAATGAGTCCCGTTGTCTGACTCAATTCTTTCTGGGGTGCCATGTCGCCATAGGACTTGCTTTTCAAGGCCCAGGATAGTGTTCCGGGCGGTGGCATGGGGCATGGGATACGTTTCCAGCCATCCGGTGGTTGCTTCCACCATTGTAAGCACATGGCGCTTGCTTTTGGCGGGTTTGTGGGAGTCTGATATAATCAATCTGCCAGGCCTCCCCATATTGATATTTCAACCATCGTCCTCCATACCAGAGAGGCTTGAACTGCTTGGCTCGCTTGATTGCAGCGCATGTGTCACATCCATGGATAACCTGTGCAATAGTGTCCATGGTCAAGTCCACCCCTCGATCACAAGCCCATCTATATGTTGCATCTCTTCCCTGATGGCCTGAGGTGTCATGGGCCCACCAAGCTAGAAATAATTCACCCTTCTGTTGCCAGTCCAGGTCCAGCTGAGCCACTTGAATCTTAGCAGCCTGATCCACCTGCTGGTTGTTTTGATGTTCTTCAGTGGCCCGACTCTTGGGTACGTGAGCATCTACGTGACGTACTTTTACAACCAGGTTCTCTGCCCGGGCAGCAATATCTGGCCACAATGCGGCAGCCCAGATGGGTTTGCCTCTGCGCTGCCAGTTGCTCTGCTTCCATTGCCGTAACCACCCCCACAGAGCATTTGCCACCATCCATGAGTCAGTATAGAAATAAAGTATTGACTATTTTTCTCATTCAGCAATATCCAAAGCCAGCTGGATGGCTTTCACCTCTGCAAACTGACTCGATTCACCTGCTCCTTCAGCAGTTTCTGCGACTTGTCGTATAGGACTCCATACAGCAGCCTTCCACCTCAAATGCCTTCCCACAAGACGACAGGACCCATCCGTGAACAGGGCATATTGCTTCTCATTTTCTGGCAGTTTATTATACAGTAGGGCCCCCTCAGCATGCGTCACCTCCTCCTCTGGCGATATTCCGAAATCTTTGCCTTCTGGCCAGTCCATGATCACTTCCAAGATTCCTGGGTGACTGGGGTTTCCTATTCGAGCCCATTGTGTGATGAGTGCGACCCATTTACTCCACGTAGCATCAGTTGCATGATGTGTACAGGGGGATCCTCCCTTTGAACATCCAGCCCAGCATACGCAATCAAGGTGCCAGAAGGAGCTGTGCTTCAGTACCAACCACTTCCGAAGCAGCTCGATCCCCTTCATATGCTGCCAATATCTCTTTTTCAGCTGGAGTGTAATGGGCTTCAGATCCTCTGTATCCCTGGCTCCAAAACCCTAGGGGTCAACCTCGAGTCTCCCCTGGTGCTTTCTGCCAGAGGCTCCAGGTGGAGCCATTATCCCTGGCTGAGGTGTAAAGCACGTATTTTACATTTGTCCAGACATGCCCAAGGGCTACTGCACGAACTGTCTCCCACTTAATTTGTTCAAAGGCTTGCTGCTGCTCAGGGCCCCATTCAAAGTCATTCTTCTCCCAGGTCACTCGATAGAGAGGGCTTACGATCAGACTATAATCTGGAATATGCATTCTCCAAAAACCCACAACGCCCAAGAAAGCTTGTGTTTCCTTTTTGCTAGTTGGTGGAGACATGGCTGTTATTTTGTTGATCACATCCATTGGGATGTGACGACATCCATCTTGCCATTTTATTCCTAAAAACTGGTAAAAACTGGACCTCCTGTGCAGGTCCCTTGACCTTACTTTGTTTTATGGCAAAACCAGCTTTCAAAAGAATCTGGATTATTCTCCTCCCTTTCTCAAAAGCTTCTTCTGCTGTGTTGCCCCACACAATTATGTCATCAATGTATTGCAGGTGTTCCAGAGCTTTACCCTGTTCCAATGCAGTCTGGATCAGTCCATGACAAATGGTAGGACTGTGTTTCCACCCCTGGGGTAGTCGATGCCAGGTGTACTGGACGCCCCTCCAAGTGAAAGCAAACTGTGGCCTGCACTCCACTGCCAAAGGGATCGAGAAAAATGCGTTAGCAATATCAATTGTTGCATACCATTTGGTGGCCTTTGACTCCAGTTCATGTTGGAGTTCTAGCATGTCTGGTACGGCAGCACTCAGCAGTGGTGTGACTTTGTTCAGGCCTCGATAGTCCACTGTTAGCCTCAACTTTTCATGAGATTTTTGCACTGGCCATATGGGACTGTTAAAGAGTGAATGAATGTTACTGATCACTCCTTGACTCTCCAGTCACTGGATCAGCTTATGGATGGGAATCAGGGAGTCTCTGTTGGTGCGATATTGCCGCCAGTGCACTGTCATGGTAGCAATTGGCACCTGCTGTTCTTTGACCCTCAGCAACCCCACCACAGACAGATTCTGTGAGACACCAGGCAAGCTAGACAGCTGTTTAATTTCCTCCGTCTCCAAGGCAGCTATAGCAAAAGCCCACCGGTACCCTTTTGGGTCCTTGAAATACCCTCTCCTGAGGTAGTCTATGCCAAGGATGCACAGAGCCTCCAGACCAGTCACAATAGGATGCTTTTGCCACTCATGCCCAGTCAGGCTTACCTCAGCCTCTAACACAGACAGTTCTTGGGATCCTCCCATCACTCCAGAAATACAGATGGATTCTGCCCCTTTGTAATCTGATGGTATTAGAGTACACTGTGCACTGGTGTCCACTAGAGCCTTCTACTCCTGTGGGTCTGATGTGGCAGGCCATCAAACCCACACAGTCCAATAAACCCGGTTGTCCCTTTCCTCTGCCTGGCCAAAGGCAGGGCCCCTCTATTCCTGGTCGGAGTCTTTGTTACTTGATTTTTGTAACTGCAAAACAGAAGTCCCTTCATCAGGGTCAAAAGTACAATCAGCCCTTCTACTCTGCCCAACAGACACTGGAGCAGTAATTTTCCTGGATGGATGCTTTTTGGCTGTTGTTTTTCCTTGCAGTTCCTGTACCCGAGCTTATAGTCTCCAGGTGGGTGGTTCACCATCCCACTTCCTCATGTCCTCCCCCTGGTCATGCAGGAAGGACCACAGGGTTGCACGTGGTGTGTGCCACCGGTACCCTTTCCCTTGAACAGAAAAAGGCTGACTCTTAATAGCTGACGCCTTGGCTGGAGTGCATGAGGAAGACCTATCCTTCTTGGCTTGCTCGGACATTTTTTGGGTCAGTCTGTCCACAGTCGAGACACAGGCCTGTAGGGAGGAAGCGAGATTATCTTCGTATTCTCAGAGTTGTCTGGCCAGTCCATCTATAGTTGGTGCCTCTGCGTCTGTCCAGTTCATTATCACCAGAGTGTTGGCGTATGACATCTGTGCATTTTGTATAAACTTTCGCCACATAGACCGTGTGCACCAGATTTCATCCGGGTCTTTGGATACCTGGTCATCATCCAGGTTATTATAGATCACCTCCACCACAGCCAATTCCCTCAGATACTGGATACCTCCCTCAATGCTGGTCCATTTGCTTCGGGAATTTACAAGTTCTTCCTTGAAGGGATACCCGTCCTTCACACTTGACAGGAGTTGCCACCAAAGACTGAGGACGACTGCCCTTTTTCCAATCCCTTTGTCAATAGCCTTAGCCCTAGCAAGGGATTCCAGCTGCCAGGCTTCCTTACCCTCTAATTCCTGGCCCCAGTATCCCAGCATTGGAGTAAACAGCGGAGAATTAGCTCACCTGGTTGATGGCTAAAATCTTTTCGCATATCTCTCAACTCACTTAGGGATAGGGATTGGGTGGTTTCTGTCTCATTTATGATTTCAGTCTCTTCCTCCTCCTGTTCTTGTGACTGCTCTGCTGCAGAGCAGGCTGCCTCTTCTGATTCTTTCTCCTGCTCCCTCTTAGGAAAAGCTTCTTCATCCCTTACTAAACAAGCTGACTTCTGCTTCCATTGTTTCTTTTTAGTTATAGGGGCAACTGATATAGTGTCTGGTTTAGCCATAGTGTCTGTTGGTATGTTTTCCCTCTCTTCTTCCTGAGGGTGCCGCGTAATATTGAGCAGTGTTTGGTAGATGCTGGCCAGGCCCCAGCACAGTGCGGTAAGTTGTGCCTTTCTGGCATAGCCACGGCTTCCCCCTCCCCAAACATTCTATCACTTCATCAGGATCCTGTAGTTGTTCAGGAGTGAAGTTCCAGACCACTGGAGGTGAGAAGTTCTCTAGATACCTGCCCGTATTCTCCCACATGCCGTGCCACCCATGACTATACTCTCGTGGAGCCTGGGTCATATTCCTAAATTGCCTGTTAACCTTAGACAAAACGGAAGCAATATTCCTAAGAAATACCAATAGAAGTATCTTAACTACCCAAGGATGTTCAAGATACTGAAAAGTTATTCTAATGAGGAAGAAAACATCACAGAAGAAGGTAGTGAAGGTGCCATTCTGTATTTCCTCCATAAAAAACCTCTCAGAAGAAGAGGTATAATTGCTAATTGTCTCCATGAGGTGGTACCCGAAGTACAGTAATGGCTTCACTACAGAACCCAAATACCAGATAGCGCTCAAGGTCAGTGTTTTAATAACAAATCTCCCAGGCAAAACATCACTAATCACTGCAGAGCACAGCAAACTGCAAAACCCAACACCAATCTTTAACATGTACAGCAAAAAAAAAAAAAAAAAAAAAAAAGAGCATGGTGCAGATCAGATAAACTAAGATCGAGAACAGATGAATCAATATTATGACCAGCAACTGTTAACAGATATAAATCCCTTCTAATATGCTCTGGTCAATATATTATTCTCTCAAACCCTTCGAGCCCCACGTTGGGTGCCAAAAAAGACTGTCGTGGTTTAACCCCAGCCAGCAACTAAGCACCACACAGCCGCTCGCTCGCTCACTCCCCCCCACCGGTAGGATGGGGGAGAGAATCGGAAGGGTAAAAGGGAGAAAACTGGTGGGTTGAGATAAAAACAGATTAATAATTGAGGTAAAATAATAATGAAAACAACAACAATAATAATTTGTAACTAACCGGAAAATAACAGAGAGAGAGAAGTAAAACCCAAGAAAGACAAGTAATGCAGATGAAAACAATTGCTCACCACCAACCAACTGATGCCCAGCCAGTCCCTGAGCAGCGGCCCCCCCCGCCAACCTCCCCCCCTAGTTTTATTGCTGAGCATGACGTCATACGGTATGGAATATCCCTTTGGTCAGTTGGGGTCAGCTGTCCCAGCTGTGTCCCCTCCCAACTTCTTGTTCACCCCCAGCCTACTTGCTGGCGGGGCAGTATGCAGAGCAGAAAAGGCCTTGACACTGTGTAAGCACTGCTCAGCAATAACTAAAACATCCCTTTATTATCAACACTGTTTTCAGCACAAATCCAAAACATAGCCCCATACTAGCTACTATGAAGAAAACTAACTCTATCCCAGCCAAAACCAGCACAGTATACCACTTCAGACTCAGATAAGCAGCTCCCAACAGAATAACAAGCAAGCTCAGCTATCAACCAAGTTACCACTAAATGATCTAGCCTTTCCTCAGCCAGCGAGTCTCCATTCTGACCATTCTTTAGGAAGTACTAAGATCAATGAGCACAATCACTAAAGAAACTGAACCCAACCCAAGCAGCACAAAGAATTATTTCTGGAAAGAAACCAAAATCCAAGACAGCAGAGTTGGAAAGACTGAAGTTAATGGAAGAGAAGCAAAAGCTTAACACTTGTGTACACTGGAGAAAAATGAAGTTCAAGATTTTCTTGGTTATAGGAAATACTGTACTGCACAAGTACAGGACAAGTAACAATCTGCAGATAGTTCTAGACATGAATCAGATTTAGTGGTTCTCAAGCTGAATAATAAAAAAAAAAAAAAAAAAAAAAAACAAAAAAAAACCCAAACATGGTGTTGCAATACAGGGTAGTCTACAAGACCCACAAAATAATCCTACGTTCTATTCAACATCCATAAGATCCTCTGTAGGAATACTGAGTCCAGCTTTGGTGCTGTACCTCAAAGAAAGATGAGGACTGAGTTTGGAGGAGAGCCATACAAGGTAGCAGTTGTAAAACATGCCCACATGAACAACAATTAAGGAATGGGGAGCTGTTCTGTCTAACAGAAAAGACAAGAAATCTTAAGTGGTGCAAAGATGAAGGGAATAATCTCCTCTCCAGACTGACTGTGAATACGACTACTCTATAAAGGAAAACTCAGATTAGATGAGGACAGCAAGAAGAAACATCTGTAACAGCAGAAACAGGCTAAAATGATTCCACATCCCCTCACTGTTACAACACTTATCAGTCTAACTTATAATAAGACATGGCATCTGATAAGAATGACTTTAGCTCACATGGTCTTTCACAAATACAGTTATTTTAAAACCTCTTTAAACAACCAACCTTTTGTACTTGCATGCAAGATACAGTTCACTCCAGTATCTGGCATCCTGTATGAATATAAGCTATATTAGTACTAGTTGTTAAAGTCATCACAGAAACTAACAGGGTATGCGATACAATCCAAACTGTCAGCATAAAAAAAAAAAAAAATTGGGACTTTGTTGATGTGCTGCAGAGCCTCAGGCAACAGAACATGGCAACCCAAATCAGTCTGATAGGAAACAGTAGCTGACACCAAAACTACTTAAGAAACTTGTTCCAACACTTAGGCCACCAATATCAGAGAAAAAGGAGGCCTCATCATCACTCTCTTACAATCCTCACTATGAATTTGAGAAATAAAAACAAAGTTAATCAGTATTTACCTATTCCCATAACTCCTCTGCTTTCCTCTGTCTGCACTGTTGCTTCTGCTCAGGTGCTCAGGCCAGTCTTATTTGTGAACGGTTGGGGTGAGGGTGGTGGAATAGGGACAGAGGAACTGGTGTTAGGATGAAATACCACATTTTTTCCCCCTCTTCAGACCTCAGCAACCACCGCTGAGAAAGCAAATCATTCAAAAAAAAAAAAAAAAAAAAAAAAAAAAAAAAAAGAAAAATCACACATTGCTGAAACACCTGAATTCCAAGAGAAAAAGTAGAAGAGAGTAGAATAGTTCCTTTGGAAGGTACCTATGCTATACTGTGTTTAATGCACCCCAGGATGCAGTTTGCCCTCTTGGCTGCCAGGGCACGCTGCTGACTCATCTTGAGCCTGCTGTCGACCAGCACCCCCAGGTCCCTTTCTGCAGGGCTGCTCTCCAGCCACTCCTCTCCCCATTTAGACTTGTGCCTGGTGTTACTCCATCCCAGGTGCAGAATCTGGCACTTGGACTTGTTAAATTTCATCCCATTAATCATTGCTCATTGCTCCAATCTATCTAGATCCCTCTGCAAGGCCTCTCGCCCCTCGAGAGAGTCAACAGCACCTCCCAGTTTGGTATTGTCAGCAAACTTGCTAATGATGCATTCAACTCCTGCATCCAGATCGTTGATAAATATATTGAACAGAACTGGCACTAGAATTGAACCCTGAGGAACACCGTGCTGGTGACCGGTTGCCAGCCAGGTGTAGCCCCATTCACTAGAACCCTTTGAGCCCTGCCCTTCAGCCAGTTCTTCACCCAGCACACTGCATACCCACTCAGCCCACAGTTGGACAACTTGTCCAGAAGGATGCTGTGAGGGACAGTATCAAAAGCCTTACCAAAATCCAGAAAACCCACATCCACCACCTTCCCTTCACCCACTAGGCAGGTGACCTTATGATAGAAGGATATAAAATTAGTTAAACAGGACTTTCCCTTTGTGAACCCATGTTGACTGTGCCTGATGATTGAATTGTTCTTTAAATGCCTTTCAGTAGCACCCAGTAGGATGTCCATAATTTTTCCAGGTACTGAGGTTAGACTAACAGGTCTGTAGTTTTCTGGGTCTTCCCTCACACCCTTCTTGTAAATTGGAATAACATTGGCTAGCTTCCAGTCAGCAAGGAAGTAGTGGAAGATAACTTCTTGTCACACTACTACATCATACTACTCCACAGGTAGCATTTTACCTTATGTCCTTCATACTGTTTACCCAGAAGCTGATTTGTATCAACAATTGATTTAAGCAATTGACATTAGCTCAACCTTTTAGAATTGGAAGAATTAAAATGGTTTGAGAGGGCTCCTTTTAAGAGTATTCTGTGGTGTTTGGGGTTTGGTTTTTTTTGTTGTTGTTGTTTTTTAAATATATTTAAGATGCTTCTCTAGTGCATAACACTATGATGCTCTGTTTTTAGCCATTGGGAGTTTTACTTTTGTATAGTGTTGCACTCATGTTTGACTAGCAAAAGCCCACCCTCTACCTCTTGTCCTCTCTTCAGATACCTACCTACTGCCTTTTCTGGCTTCAACATCACAATTACTGTTAGCAGTAATATTTTTTCAGCGCCTAACAGCACATTCAATACCTCCTTCAGAACAGTACTTTGACAAGAGAAAACACAACATGCAGATGACCTTAAGAGTGAAATTAATGACTTAATGCTTTGTGTATAAGGTAATGGTCTTTTTTTTTTTTCTTTTAAGATTAGGTGGAACATACATTTTACATGCTTAACAAGCATTTTGTGAAAATTTCAAGCTGATTTTTTTTTTCCACAACAATATTCTAAAGCACCCTTATTAATTGCAATCAGAATTGAGCTGTTTAAAGCTTGGTCTGCAGTTTTCTAAATGAATCTATGAGCTAGGATCCACATTCAGAAAAGAATCTTTTCAAAACTAAATGTCCCAATTCTAGTTTACTTGTTTGGAAATGTATCAGTGAACAAAGAAAGTAAATTAACTGTTTTAATACTTATGCCTAAATTTGACTTTATTAGCCTGCCAAATCCAACTTTTTGGTTGTTCACCATCTTACCTAGATCCATAGGTAAAGCAATACCAAAAAAAAAAAAAAAATCAGGATGTAAAGTACCTTGCTGAGTTTGTTTTGACAACTGATAATTTAAAAAAAAAATCCAAAACATGTTATACTATATTAAGAATCTCACAAAATTAGAACTACTTACAAGCTAAATTATCTTTGACCTGCTGAGGCTACCACACCCCCTCCCCCCAAGCTATTTGGGGGAAAAAAGTTCCTAGAAGAGAGACACTAAGTTTTTCTCTTCCCGATTTTTCTGTATAACCCTTATTCTAAGTAGCTGACTCCTCTCCCAGTGTCTAATCAACAGTAAAAACAGTGAAGTAGTCGCTCTTTCAAGGTAGCCACATAAGAATGCCTTTCACAATCAGACTTTGAAATTCATGCCTCTGGCTCTAGATATAAACACCTTGTATATCATCACTTCAAAATGAAAAAGGGAACCTATCTACTCCTCACATGCCAAAATTATTTGATATATAGATATCCCTCTGGAGAATGATCTCTTCCAATTTTACACACCAAAGACAGGAATTGTAAGAAGTTCAACAAGACATAAAACAATATTTCAGTTTGATAAACACAAGATTTTGAAAATCCAAGACTTAAAACACTGTCAATTTATTTTGCTGAAGAGTCACAAAGTCAATAATGAACACATGCAGAATCTGTGTGGAAAAAATTAAACTAAGATGGAACAAAATAGGACAAACATAAGTTGATGCAGAGTTTCTCATGAAACATTCATTTCTAAACAAATTCTCAGCAAGTTTTCAACTCTGGTGTTAGATCAATGTTACAAAAAAATCATCTGGATTTCAAGAGTTCAAAAAAACCCCATTTAAGTTAATTTGCTCAAAATAAGTTTATTTATTTAAATAGTTCTCACAGCAAACAGCAATTCACCCCCTCATCTATACCTTTGGGAAGTAATACAAGTTTGTAAGTTAACATATCAACTCTACCAGAGTGGAGGATAAAGAATGAAAACTTTGGATAAGTTTAATATATGTAAAGAAACACTTTCTACTTCAATGAAAAAGTAAATCTTTTATTCATACTACATAGAACACATTCATTTTATTTGTTACAAGTTACATGATGCAGGAGTCCATGTCCTCTACATGTTAACCCAGACATTTTCCTCACAGTTTCTCACAGCACAAAATTAACAACATTTAAGTTGGTTTCTCTAATCGTAAGTTAGAAATTCCATATTCCATTTTCAAACCACAGTAGAGATCAGGAGTCAGTCCTTGAATTTATTATTTGAGAGCAACTTTTCAAAAGCATCAATACCTTGGTGCTCATGCACCATCAATATTTTTACACCGGGGAAATAAGGAAATCAAGTCTGGTCTTGAGTTTCTCAGCAATATACATTGCCATTAGATCCATCTAAGATAAAGGTCATCAGCCATCCTAGACCTGACTATCTGTTAGGGTAGGAGAACAGAGAAGCTTCCTAATGAGATACACCCTTACAACCAGATATTTTATAGATAAATATCTGCTCAATATGTTTAATGAAACATTTAAGTAGAAGAAAGGACTCCTGGTTACACATGAACTATTTCCTCATTTGCCTCACTGATGGTCTTATCACTGTCTTAGACTTTTCCCTCTGTATTGGGTTTGCATGGCAAGGTTTTGGTAGCCGGGGGGGGGCTACAGGGGTGGCTTCTGTGAGAAGATGCCAGAAACTTCCCTTATGTCCGATAGAGCCAGTGCCAGCCGGCTCCAAGATGGACCTGCCGCTGGCCAAGGCTGAGCCAATCAGCAACAATGGTAGCACCTCTGTGATAACATATTTAAGAAGGGGGGGGGGGGGGGGGAACCTGTGCAACAGCAGCTGGGGACTGAGAATATGTAAGGAACAACTCTGCAGACAGCAAGGTCAGTGAAGGAGGAGGGGGAGAAGGTGCTCCAGGCACCAGAGCAGAGATTCCCCTGCAGCCCGTGGTGAAGGCCATGGTGACACAGGTTGTCCCCCTGCAGTCCATGTAGGTCCACAGTGGAGCAGATATCCCCCTGCAGCCTGTGGAGGACCCCACGCCAGAGCAGGCAGAGGCACCCGAAGGAGGCTGCGACCCCATGGGGAAGCCCGTGCTGGAGCAGGCTCCTGGCAAGACCTGTGACCCCGTGGAGAGAGGGGAGCCCATGCTGGAGCAGGTTTGCTGGCAGGACTTGTGACCCCTTGGGGGACCCATGCTGGAACAGTCTGTTCCTGAAGGACTGCACCCTGTGAAAAAAAACCCATGTTGGAGAAGTTCATGGAGGACTGTCTCCCATGGGAGGGACCCCACACTGGAGCAGGGAAAGAGCATGAGGAAGAAGGAACGGCAGAGACAACACATAATGAACTGACCGCATGCCCCCATTCCCCATCCCCCTGTGCTGCTGGGGGGGGGGGTGGGGTGGGGGGTGTGTGGTAGAGAAAATCAGGAGTGAAGTTGAGCCTGGGAAGAAGGGAGGGGAAGGTGTTTTAAGATTTAGTTTTTTATTTCTCATTATCCTACTCTGACTTTTCATTGGCAATAAATTAATTTTCCCAAGTCAAGTCTGTTTTACCCGTGATGGTAACTGTTGAGTGATCTCTCCCTGTCCTTATCTCAACCCACAAGCCTTTTGCCATATTTTCTCATTTTCTCTCCCCCTGTCTATTTGAGGAGGGGGAGTGATAGAGCAGCTTGGTGGGTACCTGGTGGCCAGCCAGGGTCAACCCACCACTACGCCTTCCTTCAGTTCAGGGAGATTAATAAGCATTTTAGAAGCTGTACTTGAGACACATTTAATCTGGTCAGCATTCAGGAACCTCAGTACAAGAAAAGGCTAATGCAATGTTAATAACAAAGAGCAGCAAATTCTAACAGTTTTTATGCTTGAACATTAGATGTTTAACATTTCTCAGCTACCAGCTACTCACTGGTGTTGCTAATCTGTAAGTTTTTCTAAGTCTGCTCATACTCAAACTTAATATAAAGTTTAGTTTAAATCAGTGTTTTCTCTGTTCAGAGCACAATGAAACAGTCAAAGTTTCAGTCTGTCTTTCATACTCTAAAGATAAATCACCTTGTGACATTCTACAGTAAATCTCAAACATACTTTTGTTAGCAAACAGCTTAAGCAGCCTACCAGAACTACCTACCCACTCAGTAAGCAACAAAGAGCTTAAAAACCAAAATAAACCCAGTACTTCATATAGCAATAGACTCAAGTTAATCAAAATTACTACTTAGTACAGGAAATAGTTTCCTCTCTCAATTTTATTCAAATTATTATGTATTAGTTCAAGAACCTAGTTCTGAAACAAAATTAATTTTTATCTGACAACAATAGCTTGTCAAGGAACTTTTGCTTGAGTTACAGTAATCTGACCAGGAAAGTTGCTTCAGAAAATTTCAGAATAAGCAGATAAAAATCTGAACTTTTCAGTGAAACAGGATATTTTGCTTCACAGAAGTCCAACTTATACTCTCAATCAAGTGTTTAAATATAAAGCTTCCACAAGAGCTGAAGAGAAATTAAAGGATGGGTGAAAATTTACTTCAAACTAAGGATCATTGAAGTGTTCTTCATACAAATTCAATGAAAAATGGGATGAACTTCCAGCCTCCAAGAAAATATATTTTTCAGATCCTATCAATGTTATTAAGCAGCAGCACATTTTTCCCTACAAACATGTATATAAATTATAGGAAAACATAGCACTAACCACCCAATCTGGAAAATATCTTATTGAAACAAGACATTTGGAGACACTTTTTCTAAGAAACATTAATGATAATCAGACTGAAAACTGGATTTAAACATTTCTGGTTTATGTTTAATTACATCAAACACCTATTTATGTGCATACAGCACTTCCAAGGCTTCTGGTGTTCAGATTCCTCCAGTGGAATTATCCAAGAAACCTCTCATTGCACTCAAATGTGAAGACAGATCTGGTACAAACTATTATTATTTTTTAAGAACCACCAAATTTTTGCAAAGTATGAAAGCTTAAACTGTCCAAACAAAAATCAATATTAAAATAAGCCTTTTAAGTGGAAAAACTGCATAATTAATCAGGCTTCTCCACAAAAGAAGGTCATTTTTGGAATGCTAGAACTCATGCTCCTCAACACTCATTAACGATTTGAAATGAAGGTTGAATAAGATGACTTAAGTTTACCAATAATACCAGAGAGAAAAACAGATACCTCATGATCGTGGCTGGGCAGTAAAGCAGGAGAAGAAAATTCAATGGTGATGCATGCAAGATTTTTTTTTTTTTTTTTTTTTGCAAGTGACACAGAAAAACAATTCCAAAATTACACGTACAATGGCAAACTCTAAACTATTACCACGCGATACTTCCATATTATAAATAGGTGGTTCCATAAAATTGCCAGCTCAGAACTCAGCAACAGTTAAGGACAGCCTTAGAAGAGGAAAAAGAACAGCATGAGGAAGACTCCCCTTTGAGGTCATGCAGAGTTCAAGAAAAGGATATGGTTATTTTCCTCATTCATTCCTTCATAGTAGCATGCAATGACCCAGCCTGCATCTCTGCTTAGCCAGACTTCTGGTTAAGTTCTGCAGTTCACTAGCTAAATCATTCACCAAACCTAGTCGAATTGCAGCCCAGGGTTATCAAGTTCCACATCCCCATCACTGCATGCCTGAAGACCCCCATGCCTGTAGAACAGTTTTTGAAATGCCAGCTCTACAGATGTGTAATCCAGCAACTTGTTCGGTGTATCCTCTTGAGACATTTCTGAGGTACTGCAAGAGTAACAAATTGCAGTATTTTTGTCTCAAAAACACTCCATGGTTAACTTTGTATTTTCTCACTAGACTACAGAAAAGAATCCTGGTTTTGAAACTTAGTTTAGTATGTTTTAATGTTACCTCTGTACCAAAGTTAATGCAAAATGCCAAGCTATAAATGGACTAATACTGTAATTGAGATTATTTTTTTAGAGGACCATTATCAAAGACAGTACTTAAACAGCATCTCCTGCTTATTATAAGGACGGTCCAATAAAAGGTGAAAATTCCTAATTACAGATAGTACTTATATAAGCAATACTTGAAGAAGCTCAAGGTAAAAATATGTACCTACTTAGATATCTATTTTACTTTGTCTTCCTGTAACACTGATGAATTATTCTACAAGGAATTAAGGGATATCTCTAGATCAGCTGACCTTGTCCTTATGGGAGATTTTAACTTCCCAGATGTCAGCTGGGAATATCATACAGCAGACACAAGCAGGTCCAGGAAATTCCTGAAGCACACTGAAGATAACTTCTTGGTGCAGGTACTAAGGGAGCCAACTAGGAAAGGTGCCCTGCTAGATTTGTTGCTTGTAAACAGAGAGGGACTCGTGTGGGCAAAGTGGTGATTGGTGGCCTGTCTTGGTCATAGTGACCGTGAAGTAGTTGAGTTTCAAATTGCTGGAGACAGGAGAAAAACTGCCAGCAAAACTTTGACCCTGGATATGGGGAGATGCTGTTCACTACCGTAGGGAGAAAATTTGTGCGGCCAAAGCTCGATTAGAGTTCAAGCTGGCCAGCACTGTGAAGGACAACAAAAAGGGCTTTTTTAAATATGTCAACAGCAAAAGGAGGATCAGAGATAACATTGGTCTGTTGCTTGATGAGGTCAGTCACCTCACAAATAGGGACATAGACAAAGCAGAGCCATTTAATGCCTTCTTCACCTCTGTCTTTAACATGGATGATGGGGCCTGGGACTCCTGGAGCCCTGTGTTGGAAGACCGTGACTGGGGGAACTATAAACTCCCAGCTGACCCTGAACTTGTTCGAGACTTGCTGCTCCGGCTGGATGCACATAAGTCTATGGGGCCCAATGGGATTCATCCCAGGGTACTGAAAGAGCTGGCTGATGATATCACAGGACCTCTGTCCATTATTTTTCAATGGTCTTGGGAGTCTGGAGAGGTCCCAGTTGACTGGAAGCTGGCAAATGTTGTCCCAGATTTCAAGGAGGTTAAGAAGGAAGACCCTGGTAATTACAGGCCTGTCAGTCTCACTTCGGTGCCTGGTAAAATTATGGAGAAGGTTATTCTGGGAGTTATTGAAAAACACTTGAGAGACAACACAGCCATTGGTCACAGCCAGCACGGGTTCACGAGGGAAGAGTCCTGCTTAACAAACTTGATTTCCTTTTATGACAAGGTCACCCATCTAGTTGACCAAGGGAAGCCAGTAGGTGTGGTTTCTTTTTTGATTTTAGCAAAACTTTTGATACTGTCTCTCACAGTGTCGAGGACTGTTATGGAACCAGAATTGTCTCGACATTGCCGTTCTACCGCCATCTTCTGGTTTTGACATCCAGCCCCCGACGAAACCTCCACAGGATGCCCATGCAGAGACCAGGACACGAAAGGCGGAACCATGAACTGCACACACGCCTGCACAGAGGCCAGGACGCGAAAGGCGGGGCTATGGACTGCACGCACGCCTGCGCAGACACCAGGGTGCAAAAAGCGGAGGCCAGGACGCGAAAGGCGGGGCTATGGACTGCACGCACGCCTGCGCAGACACCAGGACGCGAAAAGCAGAAGCGCAAACTGCATGTACGCAGACCCGTTCTGCGCATGTGCATGGCCATATAAAAGGACCGTGTGCGCCTTTTGAGGTCCTCTCTTCGCCCTCTGCTCTCTCTCTCTTGCTCTTCTCGTCCTACCCCGCGCACCTCCTTGGAAGCTGCTCCTGCGGACACAGAGACTGGACCTTTGATCAACGGGACAACGCCGGACTCGGAGTGGCGGTAGCTAGTTCCCCTACGTGGCTCTTTTCTCACCCGCCTGAGCACACTCTTTCTATTTTTCTCTCTTTTTCTCTCTTTTTTCTTTTTTTCCCCCCATCTCCCTACCCGGTCCTCACCCCTTCATTCGCCAAAATAAAGTCAAAAGGTTGTACGGCATTTGACCTCGTTTGCGTCTTAATCTTGTCCTTGGGATCGTATCGAAACCTCTCCCGACATTGGATCAGGACACACAGTATCCTTCTGGACAAAATATCCAGCACACAGCTAGAAAAGTCCAATATGATGGGTGAACAACTGGCTGACAGGTTGGGCTCAAAGAGTTTTAGTAAATGGGGTTACATCAGGCTGGCCGCCAGTCACCAGTGGGGTTCCCCAGGGCTCAATTTTAGGGCCAGTGCTCTTTAATGTTTTTTTAAATGATCTGGGCACAGGAATCCAATGTACATTAAGTTTGCTGATGATACTAAACTAGGAGGAGCTGTGGACTCCCTCGAGGGTAGAGAGGCCTTACAGAGAGATCTGGATAGACTAAGGAGTTGGGCAATCACCAACCGTATGAAATTTAACAAGAGCAAGTGCTGGATTCTCCACCTGGGACAGGGTAATCCTGGTTATACATACAAATTGGGGGACGAGAGGCTGGAGAGCAGCCCCGCAGAAAGAGATCTGGGGGTTTGGGTGGATGGCAAGTTGAACATGAGTCAACAGTGTGCCCTGGCAGCCAAAAGGGCCAACCGGGTCCTGGGGTGCATCAAGCACAGCATAGCTAGCCACTCGAGGGAGGTGATTGTCCCCCTCTACAATGCACTGGTGGGGCTCCACCTCGAGTACTGTGTGCAGTTTTGGGTGCCTCAGTATAAGAAGGACATCAAACTATTAGAGTGTGTCCAGAGGAGGGCGACCAAGATGGTGAAAGGTCTCGAGGGCAAGACTTATGAGGAGTGGCTGAGGTCACTTGGCTTGTTCAGCTTGGAGAAGAGAAGGCTGAGGGGTGATCTCATCATAGTCTACAACTTCCTCAAGGGGGGCAGCAAAGGAGGAGGCGCTGATCTCCTCTCTCTGGTGACCAGCGATAGGACACATGGAAATGGAATGAAGCTGCATCAGGGGAAGTTCAGATTGGACATTAGGAAAAGGTTCTTCACTGAGAGGGTGGTCAGTCACTGGAACAGTCTCCCCGGGGAAGTGGTCACAGCACCAAGCCCGTCAGAGTTCAAGGAGCATCTGGACGATGCTCTTAGTCATATGGTTTAGTGTTAGGTAGTCCTGCAAGCAGGGAGTTAGACTCAATGATCCTTCTGGGTCCCTTCCAACTTGGGATAATCTATGATTCTACCTGTATAACCCAGATGCAGAAGTTGCATTGTGCTAGGTACTGTAGTTAAACTCAACACCTTGGAGCAGTGCCTATCTTGTATCTGAAAACATAACAGATGTTTTGTGTGCTACATACTTTAAAAATACCTGACCTTCAAGCCCTTTAGGTAAAATCAAAGTAATGGAGTTCATTAGAAGAGATGAGGCATAGATCAGGAAAGCTGAACCAAAATGCTGATGAACAGTAGGGCCTTAAAAGACAAGGAGACAAAAGCCAGTAATCAAATACAGTAAAAGCAGCCAAGTAATGAAAGAGATGAGCCTAAAAACCAGAATGATAACTTAGGGGAATGGACTCTAAGACTAACAAGTTTAACATCTGGGACATCTAGATAAGAACCAATTCAATAATCAGTGAGAGAGGATGGACAAAACCATTAAGAAGTCACTCAAACATAATGCAAGCTTTTTTTCTTTTTCAAGCTAGAGAGCTCAAGAAAGGTTCACAGTTGTTAGCTCCCAGTTCTCTAAACTCTTATATAGGAAGGATAAGCAAATCAATTCCTTTGGAACATATTTAACACACTGCTTCAATCTGGCAGCTTTTATCTGTCATAAATACCTTAAGTACTTTAATGACTGTACAGTGAAGCTTACAACTCTCCACAAGCACCATCAGCTCTAATGAGGGAGTGAGAAAGGAAAGCAGAAAAAAACATACCTTGTGTTGTTCTATTGCATCTACCCACTGTTGTCTGTGGTTTGGGTCCTGAGCTCGGAGGTACCAAACACTATCGTTTACACTAATATCAAATCTGCATTCGTCAAAGTCGTGAGGCTGTGAAAGAAAAGAGTGTAAGAATAGCTAAAATTATCAACATGATCAACAATATCTCACACTCTAAAATACTGTAATTAGAAAAACTGATCGATATTGCCTTGAATTCATCCTAGATTCTAAACTCCGTTTTATGTAGCTGTCTCAAATAATGAACTAGCATACACTTCCATAATGAAAAATGCCAGTCTTCTGAAACAGAAAAGCCTGTTTAGTACATTCTTATTAAACAAAATTGTCACAAAAAAGTTCCACACAAACCTTCATACTTCCAAAGGAATCCTTTAGCAAAATAACTGGTGGACACAGCCAGGAAAATACACCTTTTTTTAAAATTTCAAAGCAGGAAAGAGAAATTAAGGTTATTGCTATCAATAATGATTTTAGATGGAAGGAATACATACAGCGTAGCAAAAAGCACCAGGATAGAACCATAAAAGCAGACTACAGCAAAGTGAGAAGGAAGGCAGGCAACTAAAGGAAGCTGTGGCACCCTCTGCCTCATCTCACTAAGACAGGATTATCAGATAATTGGGAGCAACATGCAATCCCATCCCATATCACCACTCAAATGCACATAACTTTCAATTCACATGCCTCAAATACTAAAAAGCTTTTACTAGCATTACAGTGAAGCTGGTAAGGAAAGTACAAAGGAACAAAACAACGATCTAATCTGCCCTGTGCCCTGACACTGTCAGTTCAAAGTTACTCCCTAGCAAACATCCAACACAGCACAACTTTTTTTCCCCTTCATTGAAAACTATTCTTAACAAAACATAACACAGGTATAGCTGAACACCTTTTTTTGAATTTGAATACAAAGAAAAGTTACACATACAAGCAACCACAGGAAGATAACAGGCTGTAAGGTTAAGGCAAATGATGCCATCTGAAAGACCATAAATATTGATTCCTGATGCCAAAGACAAGACTACACACGTTAATATCCTTGACAACATAAGAACTGCTCTGTGAATACATTCATCATGCAGACAACTAAAGCACTGTGGATCACTCATGAAACACTCCACAAAAGAAAACCTAAAAGCAAGCCTCATTTGTTGTGTCATGCACAACAGTTCAGTGTCAGTAAGACTTATTTTCTAAGGATCTGGAAATCAGAAGCTACTTACACATAATGCACAATCTTTCTTGTTTAAATATACTAAGGAGGAAGAAAAGTACAACAGAAGCCAACTAGCAAATAAAAAATGAGCTAGGAAGAGTTTAACAAAAGTACTTGAAGCTTCACTTTTTTTTTTTTTTAATAGCTTCACATATTTGGTCAAGCATCTTAACCTAAGTTCAATTTAAAGAAATTTAAACTTCCCACAGAAAAAAAAATCCAGCAACTGACAAAGCTGACAATCAAGTGAATCAACTGCAGCTACTAATTCCCTTAATACCTGATCATCTCAACTTAATTCAATTCAAGCAACTTTCAAAACTGGTTATATATGCTGCTTTGCCTTCACTGAACCACAGAACATCGGGACATAAGGGACATCAAGTCTTCTAGCCCAGGCCCCTCTTTTTCAAACTACATTTGCTACATTATTATTACTATATACAAGAAAGATGTTTATTTGCTTTAGGGTAGCAAGCCTGCCACATCAATGTGTCAGGCTTATAAGCCTGTTCCCAGCCATCCCTCTGCCAGGACCTCCTTTAGCCATGTGGTGGGGGATATGCACCTACAACAATGGAAGATTCTCCCAAAAATCAAGTGTATAAGAATTGGCTATCAAAGTTTTTCCCGCCATGACAGTATTCCTCTACTCGATCTCTCTGAGGCCCTTTGGGAGGGGTTAAAAGCAATTACATGCTACACAGTTAGAAAGACTTGCCAAAACTAATCTTAAAAGCCTGATTCCACGCTGTCATACACAACTTATTCCAGTGCACAACCATCCTTTCTGTCAGGTTTTTTTTTTTTCCTCCATCTCTAACCTAAACATCTTTTATTATGTTTTAAGACCATTACTTCTCTGCCCTTTTCAAAGGCAGGTTTACATATTCCCTTTCTTTGCATAGCAACTTTTAATATATTTGAAAAACTATGCCCTGTTGCTATGACAAGGAACAGAAATGTTTTCCTTGAGGTTTAGCTAAAACTTTTCAACACCTTTCTGGGCCATTCACTGTGTGCACACTTCTGCATTACCAATAGTTAAAAGACTAGGCCACAAAAATCAGGTCTAGGGTTATCCTCAGCTCACTGTGCAATTTCATATTACAAAAAAGCCAGCTGAACAGGTGGTCCTGTTAGACAAGTTGCTTAAATATAAGAAATCTCCACTAGCAATGCTAAATACTGCTTGAAAAGGAAGTTAGGTAGGAGATACATGATTTACTCTTGACAAATGCATGTTATTTATTTACCATCTTATAGTACTTATTAATTGCATATTTTCCATATTTTTCTGGCAACTGAAGTCAGACCCTTTATTTCCCTCCTTTTCCTCTGCTTTTTTTTAAAGACAGGCTCCACCATACGAACCCTGAATTCACTGAACATGAAAGTCAAGTTCTCTAATATGCATTTCACCAAGAGCAAATAAAACATCTGAATCACATGACCTGTTCTTTTCTTAACCCAGAACAAGTCAAGTTGTTGCCGATTAATCATTTTCTCAACCAAGAATGAGTTCATATTTCATTTTCATTGATAACTTGGCAGACAAATACATAATTTTTTTAATATCATATCTGTTACATTCTCCTCCCCACTGAGCTCTGGACAAACTTCCTTGGTTTCCCTCTTGCTATAAGTGCTTTTATTGTTTTCTGTAGCTGCATCTAGCAGAGACCACGAAGCATTATTCACCACTTCTCAGGTCTGTCCTTTATTCTTCTAACATCCTCCTCAGACTAGTTTGAGCCTCTCCTTATACTTGCTTCAAGTTTTTCCATTTCTCTTCTCTTTACTTTCTTCCTGTAGATCTCGTCTCATTTCAGTTATATCTCCTTTTATCTGAAGTTCACGGTTTCTAGCCTAGTGTTCACTTTCCTCCATATGCTCAGAAGGGATTATAAAACAGTATAGTTCTTAGCCAGTCACCTGACAAGACGTTGCAGGAAAAACAGCGATTTTCAAGCGTAACAAGCTAAGGACCTGTGCTGAAGCCAGGATGTGTCCTACTGCCTTTTCACAAGAAAAAGAGGAATGTTTTAGTCACACAGGAAAGCAGAATGCAAGTAGGAGTCACTATCTATCCTCAGGACCTAAAGCAGGTTGGAGAACTTCAGCTGCTTTTTCCTAATGCCCCTATCCCTCAGCAGTCTCAAGCAGCATACACAAATTGAGAGGGCACTGGGGAACCAAACCCAGACTTACATGACACTGTGAATGGTAGCACTTGAAAACCTTTATAGAGTTTTCAAAGGTGAGTTTGGCAGACTTTAAGAGTCTGTGGCAGAGGTAGCCTGTATGCACGCCAAGGGCTTCTTCTAGAGCCAGCATTTCAAAGAAAAACAGCTAAATCATAATTCCATGCAAGAATACACTGCAAGAAATAGGCCTCCAGCATTGCCAAACATCCTTTCTGTATGCCTCCCAAAGCTTTCTTCCAAGGCACCTGCAGAGAATCCTGCTGAAATAAAGGCAATTGCAAGTATTCGTGTCCCAGAATTTTCTGTATAAAACCAACTGATACTAGCTCTTAAATTCTAAACAAGCAGTTTACACAAAGAAACATTTACTTGGCTACAGTTACTGAGGAAGTCCATCGCCAGCTCAGGTCTCATGAGTCATAGCTGACTGCCATTGCCACAAAATCCTTCCTGCTATACAGCTCTCAAGCCTGAGGTATTAATGAAATAAGCTTCAGAGCAGTATCTGCTTGAAAAATACTGGTTCAAGTGCTTAAGGCAAAAAACACAGGGAGATTTAAGTGTTTTTATAAGCTTCATAACCTTCAAGCATACTCCATGGGGAGGGGGGGGACACTTGAAGAAACTTTTGCTTGCTAAACCAATCTCACTACTATAAAAGGTATTTCTTCTTTTCTCTACAGAAGAAAGCCAGGGCAGTTCATAGCAAGTCTGACTCAAGTCTGTACATCACAACTATTAAGGGTGCTTGTGCTGCTATTCCCATTGCAGAACTAAAACTTATCTACAGGGAAGTTATTTTAAAATTCTGAAGGTGGTGGGTTTTATTTTTTTATTAAGAAAATACTGAGCAGGGCACTAGGACACAAGACAAACAGTACAGGCCTACAGAAAACAAGAATCACCATTCTTTAATTCTCTCTCAGGCAGGAACAGCACAAGCATAAATGTGACAGAGGCTGTTATCTATCCTAGCTCCACTGGTTCGCAGTTATTAACAAAACAATATGATATATTGTTATGAAGATAACTGCAGCTTACAACACACCAGTGTTATACACTGTAATAACATATACAAACCAAGTGAAGACAAACATTGTGCTCACTTAATTCAGCAGTACAAAACTATTTATCCCTGAAGCTTTGACATACCAGTTTTTATTGGTTTGGTTTTTTTTTTTTTGTGATGCCAAGAAGTCATTTTTTAAATACAAAAAAAAAATTTAGTATAGCTGCATATTGATTTTGCCCCCGGCTAAGTGTGCAAGCCTGTTCAGCTGCTGAATATAATTCTTGATATTTCACTATATTCTTGAATTTCTAAATTCCAGTCATATTTAAGCCATATCCCATGAAACTTCTAATGCTAATTTTCACATTCATCCTGCTAGAACACCAAATTATTTACTTTCCTGTAGACTGAATTATCACAGCCATAAGATCTCATAAGAGAGCTATATTCATAAAAGTAATTTTACAATGAAAGAAAATATTAATTACTACCTGTTTTATTTCCTCTAATAGAACTATTGCAAAATTGTGAGAAATCATTGCTTTAGAAAAGGCGTTTTGTAAAGCAATGCATTTTGGTTTACTTCGGTTCTATAAAATTCTCTTAAGGGAAAAAAGCTATCTGTGTTTTACCAATTAATACTATGCTTGGTAAGAATTTTACCAGACAAGATAGGTCTAAAAACACGGTCTCTCGTGCCCTATTAAATACTAAGGAGAAGTATTTAGTCAAGTTAGTGTATTTCTTTCTGAAGTCACTGCTCATTTTCAGAATACAGCCTGAACACTGCTCATCCAAATGGTCTACTCCGTGTTGTATCCTCCCTTAACATTATTTCCTCTGAACGAGCATCATCACTGTATTTTCCTTTAGAGATCTCTTCCTTCCCCAAAGTTGGAGTACATGCAGCAAAATCTTGCCTCTGCTTAGGAACAATCCTTGTCCCTTCTTATTGTTTCAAGCAAGTACATTAATCACAAGCTATATCTCTGACTACTCTCTAGATTAATGTGGTGGGTATGCCCTAGCTGGCTGCCAGACCCCCACCCAGCTGCTCTCTCACTCCCCCTCCCCCCCCCCCCCCCAACTGTACAGGGAGAGGAAATAAGATGAAAAGCTGTGGGTCAAGATAAAGACAGGGATATCACTTAACAATTGCCATCATGGGCAAACCACACTCGACTTGGTGAAAATTAATTTAATTTATTGCCAATTAAAAATAAAGTTGGATGGTGAGAAACAAAGACAAAACTAAAAATACAGGTGCAGGGGGATGGAGAGCTGCAGTCAGTTCAGAACACTTCAACTCTGCCACTCCTTCCTCACATTTTTCCCCTGCTCCAGCATGGTTCCTCTCCATGGCTGCAGTCCTTCACAATAAACCTGCTCCAGCATTGGCTCTCCACAGGCTGCAGCTTCCTTCAGTGCTTATCCAGATGCTGCTGTGTAGGATCCTCCACAGGCTGCAGTGTGGATATCCACTCCGGCGTGGTCCTCTCCACAGGCTGCAAGGAAATGCCTGCTGCGCGGTGGTCTCCTCCAGGGGCTGCAGGGGATCTCTGCTCCACGCATGGAGCTCCTCCTCCTGCTCTCACCGCAGGGCTGTTTCTCACACTTTTTTCCTCACTCCTCTTACTCTCACACTGCTGCACAGTGTTTTTGCCCTTTATTAACTGTTTACCCCGAGGCACCACCACAGTGGCTGAGGTGCTCAGCTGTGCCCTGCAGTGGGTCCACTGGAGCCAGCTGGAACTGGCTGTGTCTAGCGCACGGCAGCCCCCACCCTTGCCACATACACCCAATGCAATTATAAAAGTGCATAAAGATCCTTTTTTCTCTACGAATTATTTTTGAAGACACTTGGCTTTGGAAGTATAAACATTAAAGTTACTAGAGTCATTAATTTTGCAAGTTTGTGTGGGTTTTTTTTAAATATCATTAACTATCCTAGATCTAACTGTCAGAGTGGAGCAACTTAGAGAAAGCATTATACTTCATTGTTTATCATACATTTTATTCAAAATGTACTGAAAACCCAAGAGATGTGGCAAGTTCTAATTCACTTAATTTACAATACTTCCCCCCCCCCCCCCCCCCGAAACAAAATCCAAGTAGATCCACAAACATGGGGAATTAGGGTCAACCAAAATTCACAAAATTCTAGTTTCCCTTTCTGAATTCCAAAATCCAGGCAAAACCTAGTAGAAACTTTAGACTAGGATGTCTTGTCTTTCCTTGCTGTTATTCTTAAGCAATAAGAATCCACTTTTTAGTTATATCAGCTGGCTGTATTTTTTACAGGATATAGGAAAACATTATTGCAAACAATTAAATGAGACCATTTTATGTCTACTGAAACAGTGATGATCCTTTTATGTGGCAAAACATGGCACATCTAATCATTCTATGATTTGTTCATTACTACATTAAAAAGAAAAACTTTCTCATAATGGCACATTTACATGTATAGAAAAATCTTATCAAGAAAATAGGCTTAAAAATATAAAAGCCTGTTAAGTGTTTTTACATTCTTTGCTACTACCCAAATATTTCACTTCAGATCTTATGTTAGAATATTTGCCTTTCAAAATACAACACACACTGCTTTTTCTTTTAAACAATAATTATCTTGTCTTTTCAAACCTTGGCTGAAGTAGAGGCCCACTGCACCCATGAAAGCAGAAGCACACCAAGCAGAATTTAACATTAGCTTGCTAGCACGCTATGCAAACTTTAAAATTAGCTTGGGTTTGGTTTAATCCATTGCAAAAAAGCCCTCTCATCTGAGAATCGCCTTTTTAAGTCTGGAACAAACATATATTGTATGTGTTACTTTTGCAGTTAAACCACATTTTAAACTTGAAACCCCCGGTTCTCAAGAATGAACCTGGTGAATCTGGTTTTCTGCACATTCAGCAGAGATGTTCAGATGCAGAAGTGATCATATAAAAAAGATTTTTTAGTAATTTTTGTGTGGAATCAACTATTCTATAGTCTTATAGTACCCAATTTGTTAATGAATATTTTATCCAATTATTTTCCTGTTAATAATGTGGAATTACTATGTAGTATCAAGTCATGCTGTATTGGTTTCTATGTGAACACACCTCTGACACATGCTATTCCCAACTGCCTACTGAAAAACCAATGACTTGCAATAGCAAAATCTATAATATAGAAAATGTGCATTTGAAATATCAGCTAAACTTTGATCAAAGACATGGAATTGCACTGTGTTATTAGAAGAAATAAGGGCAAGACTGAAGTAGTTGTAAAACAGCATGTGCACACAGCCACTGCCTGAAGTGATCTACCATTGACTGTGGATACCCTATGTAAAAGCTACATGGATTACTGAAGGGGTGTTAACAGATTTAGATACACACTGTGCGAAATGAGGATATAACCAATGGACCTGTCATGTTTGAACACAGTCTGAAGAACCCTAAGCTTTAATAAAGTCATAATTGTGTTTAGTGCTAACTATCAGTTAATGACTTCAGGATATAAGATGCTGGAAATGGAGGCGTGCATGTTGTCACCTTGGTGGGAATTAAACCAGAGAACCAAGTCCCCTGCAGAAAAATGCAAATGATACTTCTCAGGTATCCCACGACGGGATGACGACGACCAACAACCACCATACCCAAAAACCAAAACAGCTGAGCAACAGGGCAATGCACCTGCTGCAGCCTGGGAAAGTAACACTCTGCCCTGCCCTGCCCCGCCCCCCCCCAGCATTACACAGCATGTAGTCCAGGAGCAGGAGCTAAGGATTAGAAAAAAAAAATCACCTAGAAACTCATTTTATAAAAGATGGTTATAAGAGATCCCAAATTGGGGCAGGGTTGGCAGAAGATGCCTACTTCAATTCTGTCCCTGTCCTGTCATCTGTGTCCCATCCATTCTCCCCACCCATTAAGGAGCTCTCCAGTCATGTCACCTTGACCTCAGCAACTAGGACCATCAAGAACAAAGATATCAAGCTAGCTATATGTCATTGGCTCCATGGTACTGCATATTTGCAGCTAATTTAGGATATAAGTGTTAAAGACTGACTGCTTTGAATACATAATGTAAGAACTCATGTACAGTGATAATTATTAAGCACAAGGTATGTTGCTAACAAATGTCAGCCTAAAAGCTTTCATTCTAAAGTTTAAAATTTACCTGATATCAGTCTAAACTCTCTCATCACAACTATCTCTAATTCCTTGAGATTATATATATATAAAAAATTATATTTGTGTACATAGATATCTATATATGCACACATATTTAGTTGCGAAACAACTTTTCTCCTGCAACTTAAAGTTTGAAGAACATATTAGACACTAGTCGCAATGCAATCTGGATTCTTAAGTGTCTGGAGACATGGGGTAGCAAATTCTGCTCAACTGGCCCTCTTAACTGGGGAATGGTAGACTTCAACTGAGTGGAAAGACATGCCAAACAGACTAAGAAGTGGCTGAAGCTTGCCAGAAGAATCAATCTAAACCACATTGATTAGAATTCATGAGGAACATGGCAAAAGCAGCAACTGAAGTTTATGTCTAAAGGAGGAGGCAAAAATATGAACTCTGAGAAGCAGAAACAACACTGAAGTCATCTGTGAAGAACTACCGTGTGTATGAACAGAAGTGAAAGGCTGATGAGCTAGCAATTTTAGGAGGCAGCAAAACAGGAGATGGCCTGGTGCAGCTGCATATTAATATATATAAAAGAGTATTCTGACCCTTTTACTTTGCATTCCAGGAATGCATATCAAAGTGAGGTCTGGTATTACACAAATCCTCAGTAGAGATGTTAAAAACGTCATTAATGGCTATCACAAGACAGATCAGATAATCAACAGCAGGTTGCCTAGCAGGACTGTTGAGCAACACTACAACCCTGGAGGGGGGTGACACATGAACAAACCATATCCACTAACAATAAATCAATCTTAGGAAGATTCATAGAAATTCAGATTGAGCAAGAATAAGAACTGCAAATATCACAGAAAAATTTGCTGAGGTATATAACCATAGCTTTAACACCAAATGCAAACACTGGAATTATTTAAAGCTTGGTATAGCATCTGTGAGAAATGTTCCACAGCATGAAAATGCTCGCATATAACCCACGGGCAGGAATTATGATCCTGAAGTAGATGTCAAATCATGAATACTGTAAAAACTTAATTCTTTTAATAAAAAAAAGTCAAGTGGGGGAATGATATTCTAATTGATAATAAAAAGTTGACAGAAGTACTGTTGGATTACAGCCCTAATTTCAAGTGTGTGGTAACATACGATTACATTCAAGTACTAAAGCTGAATTCTTCAGCAATATTAAAATATCTGGTTATTTAATATACTTTTTTTTTTCCCACATCTTCTTCATACTATGATGAAGAATTCCATAATGATTAACAGTCTCACTTAAGCTGATCTAAACGCATATTTTTCCACTTATGACTTAATTTCCTCAATACATACTAAGGAAGAAATCTTCCATTTCTCCACCCAGCAAAATAATTGCTTTTTGCTTGCCAAGGATATTAGCACTCTATAGCACTTTGATAAATACAGGACAACATTCTGACATTTTCACTTTGAACATCGACCCATCCATTGCTAGTTCAGATAACTCAAAGACTGTAAGATTAATAAGATTTGTACAGAGGATGCAAATGCTAAAAATAATTGTCCAGGAGAATCCCACGTTCCAAGCAACTTCTGCCTGCCTCACCAACACCAGCCCCATCTCATTATCTCCTAGGCATCAACTCTTTCTCTCCCTCACTCTTCTGTTGCTCTTTGGCATTTTCCTCTCCAGAATACAATCACCTCAGGCCTTTCACATATGAGTAAGCATTCCTGACTACACTTGCCTCTGTAGGGTTTTTTGGATGCGCTGTCTAGAATCTCCATTCAGATTTCTCTCCCATTTAGCCAAGATTTTTCCACCAATCTGGATGTAACTATTTGATTATTTAAGGCACACACCAAAGCCTAAAAGTACTAATTGCCTTGTGCCCTAAATAAACCCCTATCTAGTTAGGGCTTGTGTTCTGTGTCTTAGTTTACTCAGGTCATCTTTTTAGTAGCAATTAAGGCTGAGGAAGCACTTTATCAAGTTACAGAAAATGAATTATTTAATTAAATGCTCATCACTTCATACTAAAACAGATTGTTTTCCAACCTCAGACAGCTGGAAACAATATTTCCCCATGCAATTAGCAATTATTACAAATTTACTGCCATGGTATTTCTGCTCAGGGCATGGATTTATAGCTTAGCTTTTTTTAATAAAAGCTTTCACCAATTAAAAGCTATCGGTTCCCATTCAACTTAACAGCAGCTGACAGAATCAAACCTATCAGTAGATAAAAATCGCAATGACATCATTCTTTTATCATAAGCAGGTCTGTTAGCAAGATCAAAGTTCAGAGCAGTAGCTAGGAAAAGCTAATCCAAAGTTTACCCACATTAGTTCTCCAAGTGGGTCCACTTCTATATGCTACCACTCCAACTGCTTCTGAAATTCTTTTAAATTGTGTAAAATATGAAATCTAACAGACACCCATGTACTATTAATGTCACGGTAAATTTTTGAAAATCTATTTTGCAAGACATGATTCTTCATGCTAGAAGTGCAGATAAACTGGAAAGGACCTCTTGAGGTTAAGTTATTCTATGCATACCGTGTTACTTCTTGATATATCACACTGTCACTGAATGAGATAGTACAAGTCCCTCTGTACAAAAGCAGCAATGGCACTATCAGAATAGACAGTAATCAAGGCAAAGACAGTACAAGCTGAAAGGCGAGTTTCCCTGGAAGTTGGACTTCAAACTCTACAAAGCATTCCTGTGTGTTCTTTTAATGACAGACCCTAGACCTTCTAACTCCAAAGCTGAATCCCAAAGATCTACCACTACAGGACTGCCATCAACATCCACTCCCAACCATGTACATTCAAGTCCCCATTGAAAGCTTGACTTCAGGAATGAAAGAACTACAGTTTTACAGTAATGAAGGATATCTTTAATAAACGTTATCTGTCTCTGACAATCAACTGCAGCAGTAATTTAGGATGTCCAAGCTAAAGTAATAGAACAAAGTTTAAAGCTGTGCATATATCAACTTTTTATAATACCCATAATTTCTTCTCATCCCTTGACCACATAGCAGAACTTTTAACTTGAGTTCAAGCCTCCACTCTATTATAAACTGGTTAAACACCTTCAAGGTGTTTTTCATTATCTGGCTAAAAACAACTCAGCATCATGTATTGACTTTCACCATCCTCCTTCATAACTTAATTCACATGGCTAGTTCTCAACAGTTCATTACTTGATGTAATCCAGTGAGTATACAATAAATATTCATCGTTTAATCCTCTATTCCAGAGAAATCAGCTTTTCTCAGTCCCAGTGGTTATTATACCAAGTAGCCCAAACAGACCCCATGTTTTCCATTCAATTAAAGACTATTGTCACAGGAACCTACCTGTTTTGGAGATATGACATTATAATTCTACATTTAAGATACCTAAAGAAGCTACTTCAATGAGGTAATTTAACAAGTCTTCCTCTCATTAAAGAGGGGAGAGACAAGTGTAATTTTATAAAATAATCCCTGTAGAATTATCTACCGATCTCTGCCCAGTGTGATAATGATAAAACAAGATCAGAAAGGACTGTGGTTTTCTGAATGCAGCATTCATGTCTCTTAATTCATACTATGACTTATCATTAGGCTTATCTTCATTGCTGGAAGTACAGTAAGACTACTCAGTGAGAGCAGCTTTCCAAATTTATGCTTATACATCAATGAAATATGGACATTTGTCCTGGTTTTGGCTGGGATAGAGTTAATTTTCTTCCTGGTAGCTGGTATAGTGCTGTGTTTTGGATTTAGGATGAGAATAATGTTAATAACACCCTGATGTTTTAGTTGTTGCTGAGCAGTGCTTACACTAAGTCAAGGACTTTTCAGCTTCTCATACTGCCCTGCCAGCAAGAAGGCTGGAGGTGCACAAGAAGCTGAGAGGGGACACAACCAGGACAGCTGACCCAAACTGGCTAAAGGGATATTCCACACCATATGATGTCATGCTGAACAAAAAAACTGAGGGGAGTTGGCCCAGAGGGGCGCAGCCACTGCTCAGGGACAGGCTGGGCATCAGTCAGCAGGTGGTGAGCAACTGCATTGTGCATCACTTGTTTTGTATATTCTTTTATCATTATTATTATTTTCCCTTCCTTTTCTGTCCTATTAAATTGTCTTTATCTCAACCCACAAGTTTTATCCCCCCCCCCCCAATTCTCTCCCCCATCCCACTGCAGGGGAGTGAGCAAACAGCTGTATGGTGTTTAGCTGCCTGCCAGGTTAAACCACAACAGTCCTATACTACTAGTAGCATTAATTACACACAGAAAATCATTACGTCCCCCATTGAAGACAAACATGCATACCTAATCTGAGCACCTAAAAGAAAGGTTCATGAGAATCCAACCCCCCCCCCCCCTTTCCTACAAGGAAACATTACAGCTATCAACACCATCTCATACCACTCATGCTCTGCTTTGTACTTAAGGAAAACTTCCTGCAATACACCAGGTTAGGTGATAGGCAGTTACTATGCCTGACTTTGGATTAGCAAGATCAAAGAAAACTAAACTTACAGTATAGTGAGAGACTGTCGAAAAATATTCAAGATGAAGATCCCAACTACATCAGATCAGTGCTACTGAACATTAAGTCAGTAAGAAACCTGACTTCCCTTCTCTACCAAAGTAATCACAAGACATACAGTAACAAATAAGTTCCATTGATAGCAAAGTAGCTTTCCATTATCATCTTAACATTTATTTTATCAATTATTGGTGTTCACCTATGCATTTAAATACATGCTAACAAGCTTATAGTTAGTAAGACATTACAAGGACATGAAAATAAATATTAATTATGTACCTCGGGAAGAATATTTTAAACAATTATCTTTGAGCATAATTCGTTTTCTATTGAAAACATAGGTTTTTAAAAAAACTATTCAATTTGCTACCAAATAACTATCAAACCAGAAGCATTCATTCTAAAACTCTGGCCTAGAAGAATAACTTCTGAAAAATGATAAAATAATCACATAGCAGTTTCAGAAGTAAATTTCTATATCCGAGACACATGAAATGATCCAATAGTATTCCTGAAGCTCTAATACTTACACAGCAATCACTAACTGCACCTAGAAATAATTAACAGGAGTTTACCAGGTTTCAAAGATGTCATTTCAAACTATAATCAAGCAATTAAACTGTCAAATACCACTCACAATGCATGATCCTGAATAAAAGCGGAACAGCTAAAATATCAGATTAATTTTTAGAACTATGCCCACTTTTTATTCTTTCTCAAAAAGCTCAAGAACTGGAAAAGAAAAAAAATATGCAACAATTCAACTCCAAGTTACCAGATGTAACAAGTGCCAGATAGAAGAGAGGAAAAAAAGCTATCTGCAAGAAGTTTCAGCATTACGCACTTCCTAGTCAAAAGATAAGAAGCTCACCAACTTCCCCTCACAAATTGTAATACACCTAAACATTCCAGAAGCAATATGAGCATCACTATAATCTCTCCACCACCACAACTGGAATTCAAGCTGCTGAGATGTGCTCTACAGCACACTTCCAAACATCCCTTGGTCTACCTCCTTGCCACCACCTTCCTGTCTCTGCCTGGTTGGCATGTTAAGCCTCTTACTAGTGAATGAGACACCTTTTTGGAAGTCCTGATCAGAGGCTGGTACCTCTACAGACCACCAGAAGTACACTTAAATGAGCACTTCTAGATGCTGTTGCTGTGCACCATATATTCCTGAATAAGTCAAATCTTGAGCAAGTTTTAAAAGTTTAAGCAGTTTTAAAAAGAGCTTTAAAATAAATGAGGTAATCTGTTTTAATTTTTAGATGACTGCAATACCTGTCAGACATCTAAATGTAAAAATCTGCTTTTTCTTCACAATCTTTTTTCCAAAATACATACAGTTGATGTAATCAATCCAGTCTTCTTCCAAACCAAAATGTGTTTAAAAAAACTCTATTTGTAAGCTGAATATTAGTAAGAAAAGGAAACTTCTTATCTGTCATCCTCAATTCAGTTTGAAAGCAAAACATTTGGCGGAATAAGAACATAAATAGTAAGATTTAACACTACTGCTCTAGGAAGTTATGTGCTACACAAGTCCAGCTTCCCCCCCCCCCAGTCAAATAACTGGACTGACTATTTAACAGTAACACAGAAAAGCTACAGCATGCTTTTTGGCAAGCATTAGTCATAATTAATACATATCATAGTTCTGAAAGCTACAAAAAGATTTTTTTTTTCTTTATCTTCTAAGGCCAATTCATCTTTATGAGATTTCACTTATATGTGTAGGCTCTTTATTCTTACCAGCATAATACTGATCTTTTAACATTAGGCAAAAACAGCACCACACTTGTTTAGAGAAGGAAACGCATAGTAGAATGTTTTTTTTCCAGAAATGTTGTAGAGAGTCATGTTCAGAAAGTACAGTCAAAGAAATACTACCCTCTCTCTCTAGTGCTAAGTGTAAGGACTGTGATGGATGCTGCCTCCTTTGGGAAGTTGGTCCAGGATCTTCAGCTGACTCCTGGGAAAACTCTGCCTCCTCCACAAACAAACTGTATCCCTACCCACAGAAACCTCTAAGATAAAAGATGAAAAGCTGCTTACTGCAGTCTCAAATGAGAACAGCTTGTTTTCTTATTAGTAACTCCTTGCCCTGCTCCAGTGTTGCACTAATATCACTAACTTTTAATATTAAACAACCTAACAGAATTTGCCATATATGTATTTGCTTTCACCAGACATTAGCCTACCAATATGTAACACCCCAAAACATTAAAAGATGGCAATACTGAAATAGCACTTACCGTAATCACAGCCTTGCTCAGACAGATAGAGCCTCTGCAGCCATACTCCGTTTCATCTTCAGACTTGTAATAACTGAGTGTGTTGCTTTTCAGAACTACCCATCGATCCTGCCACCCATGAATGTAGTTGGTCCACTGTAAATAACAATAACAATAAAAATAGTTTGGCTGATATTTCTCAGGCTTTCAAGCACCAGGAGAAAAAAAAAAAAAAAAGCAACTTCTATAAGAGTTCTTCCCAATTGAGAACTTTTATTCCTCTTCTGACCAGAGCTCCTAAAATCATTTTACAAACTCCTGAAGGTACTAAAAATCAGTTGTTTCAAGTAAACAATAAGATAACATATCTTAACTGCAACTGCATTGCCAAGGCCAGTTAAAATAAAGGTAATAAAAATACTGATGAAAAATTGAGGGGGGGAATAAAACATTAATCACTAAGGTGAGTTTAGTCATTTGATTTAAAATCTGGAGTTAGACCAAAAGCCAAGCTTAAGCAGAACATGAAACAATTTATTTCATATAAAAGTTAATTTCTACAAAAATGAGTTTACTAATCTAGTTCTCTTCATATAAATAAAAACATGCCATTATCTCACCAGCACAGTATATAACTACTATAGCACCTAGAGCAATCACTTCTTTATCAATTTAATATTGTCCATAGATATTGCTTTAGGTTTTAATTCCTTATCAGCAGACATCCAATCATCCTTTTGTTATTCAGATTTTTCTAGGGACTCCACATCCACACATGGAATGAAAGTGATATTCCAGGAACAAGTTCTGGATTCATCCTACAAAGATCTAGTTAGAAGTGACTAAAAGTTCTGATTATTAATCTTATTATATGCAACATCTTCTCAGCAATACTGAACTGCACTTTGTAGAATCATGTGACACTGATCAGGACTGTTCTATAACTCTGGCTACGCATTGGTGCTTGGCCTTCAATCACAGTGCAAAAATTATAAATTAGATAAAAATGGAAACAAAAGCACTGAAAAATTTTATCATGCAAGCACTTCTTTGATCATGACAACCATTCTTTGACAAAAAGCTCCAAGAAATAAGTTTAAAATGTCTCTTTTTAGCATTTCATTCCAACCATTATTCACCATTTTTATAACATATAAATAGGGGGAAGGAAGTGGACTAACAGGCTCATTTCTACATTATACTATACATATTAGTTAATACATGTCCCATAACAGCATGTTAATTCTATTAATAAACAAGAGGTCATCTACGGAAAACAAATTCTATAGCTGAGAAATTCCTAACAATTTTCAAGTGTAGGTAAGACCTAATTTGCTCTCCAAAGATAAAGCTCTTTATGATCTCTTACTAAACTTAGCATTTTGATGTATTATTTCTTAAAGAAAGCCTCAGCTGTGCTTAGTACATGAACTGGTAGCACAAGCTGTCATGGAGGTATATTATTTCCTGCTTTCCTCCTTCTCCCAACTCCTCCCAGATGCGAAAGGCAGAGTCCAAGGTTATCTTGGGCAAAAGAGCAAGGGACAGGGAGGAAAGCACCTTTCCTTTTTTGACACAGTTAAGTGAAGTAAATATAGCAGTCAATCGTGCATTTGCTGTTGCAATCAAAGTGTGCCATGAATTAAAAGACTACTTAAAATATACAGGGTAGAAACAAGGTTTTGGCAAAGAAAAGACCACTGGTTCAAGCATCTAGATTCTTGTGCTTCAAGACAGACACTTCCACATCGAAGTTCTTTCTTTGTATCCACCTTAAAATGGTAAGCAGGAAATACAATGGAAAAAAAAAAACCAACTAGAGTTCTGAAACATTTAAAGAGACCAGCAGGACATACTTTAATAAGATTCTCTTACCAAATTACTCAGTTTCCTTCAAAGCTTCTCTCTTTACCAAAGGGCAGAACAACTGAAATACTACTAAGCACACAGAGAACTACAGCCTACTTTTATTGATTTAAAATGTAATCATACACAATAAGTTATTATAAATATTTCTTTAGTAGAAAGTTTGGTATGCTACCATTTCATTTTAATTAGTTTGTCTCAAGTATTGTTGAGGCATCAACTAGCAAAAGGTAAACTTATCCCTCAAGCATATTCACTGCAACAGGTTTCACCATACTTGACTATTCTGATTACATCCTGTGTTCTCACAGGAAAGGCAGTGTCAACTACACTCAGCATCCAGAAACGTTTGCACATACCTAAGCTACAGAATGTCAGAAGAAGCCATGGCTTCACCTGCTACACCAGTAAAAAACAGCACTGGGACTTAATAAAGTATTTAATTTGCCAACATAAAAATCAATTACATCCCACAAATATTAAAGTTTCTAATGACGGGAAGCATCTAATCAAACAAAAACTTTGCAATGGGAGAAAAAAAAACAGTAAAACTATACAACTAAATCAAAACCTCACATTTTAACTGCTGTAATATCTCACATCCATCTCATCTTCCCCCTCCCCCATCCACTATTACATCATAATATCTTACAGATGAGAGCCAAGGCCCTTCTTTTCTCCTAACCATTCCTCCCATCTCTGAGCTTTGAAACATTTTCAACACTGGAAGCAGTTCACAGAGTCCCTCACAAAAAGCAGAGTACTGGCCCCATTATGGTTGTTTTCTCAGCATCCAGGGCCTGTTTATGATCTCAGTATTCCATGACCTGTGCCTTCCACACTGGCCTGTGCCTGGCCTTATTATGTAGGAAAGGAAAGAAATTCAAAACATAGTGCTTTAATTCTAAAGATATTTTAACGTTATTCTGAATGTACTCTCAGTTAAAAAAAATCTGCTTTCAAACTTAGTAATTCGAATATTCAACTTTAAAGCACTCCTAAAGTTTCCCAGTATCATCCAACGCATACTTGCAAGTCATCTTGTTTTCAGTGATAAAAGAGCAAAAAGTGATATGTATTTTTAAAAGGGAAAAACAAGCTTTAGTGCTATTTTCCTTCCGCTCCTCCCCACCTCCCGTATCTCTTGCTGCAGGGGTATTTTATTACGCTGTTTTGATACTTGGACTAAAGGCTGGGCCGCTCCTGTGCTGGGACCTGCTCCTGGGAAGTGACCACGGGTTGCGTGCCTTCAGGAGCTCCGGGCAGGGGAGCGGGATGCCGCGGCCCCAGGCCGCACCCGGGCCCGCCATCAGCTTCGGCCAGGAGCCTGAGGAATGGGAGAGACACCATGCCCTCGCGGGCCTCACTCTCCAGAAGCTCACGCCAGGCAGCCAGCAGGCTTGGTACAGGGGCAGGGGGCGGCATGGGCTCCCGGGCCGGGCGCCGACGCCTCCCTCAGCCTCCCGGCCGGAGCTGAAACCGCACCCACGGCTCCTCCCGAGGAAGTGTTTCTTCACACCGCCTCTCAGTGGTGGGGAGAGCGGGCGCTTGCGCAGATGAGGGATAAATACGCGAGGCCCCCCCCCCCCCCCCCCCCCCCCCCCCCCCCCCAGCCCGGCGGTGCCCCCGGCTGAGGGAGGGGGCGCGGGCGGTTCGCGCCGGGTACCGGAGCAGCTGCCTAGTAGGCTCCCTACAATCAGGTGGCGGCTGCCTCGGCCATGCCAGCGCCTTCTGCGCCCCCACCAGGCCCCTCCACCAGCGCCGGGGGAGGCAGGAGCTTCGGCCTGATCGTCCGGAGCAGTAGGGCAGGGAGGAGACAGGCGAAAAGGGCTGAGAGCACTCGGCCAGCAGGGGGGGGGGGGCGCACGTAATGCGGCGCGGAGAGGGGAAACAAGAGGCCACCAGGCACAGGCTGCGGGGAGGAGGAAAGGCAGCTTACCTTGCTGAGCACCCCACAGAGCTCAACAGGCAGACCGAGCTCGGTCTCAGGGTCCTCTTCGGAGCCGGAGGAATTCCAACTCTGATTGTCTGACATGGCCGAGCAGGGAAGAGCCAAGCAGACCCCCGCCCACAGCAGCCTCAGCTTTCTCCAGCTGAAGGGACGGGAGCAGTGGGCTCTACCTGAGCAGCACTGCTCCGCGCCCGCGGTGCCACCAGTGCCACCCGCCCGTGTCAGCGACTGTCCGGCGCCGAGACACACAAACTCGGGCTTCCCCCGCACCGTAAATCCACGGCTCCTACCCGTAGCAAGAGCCACAACATAGAGGTGGCGAGAAGAGGAAGCACAAGTATGCGTCTGCCTGCCGCGCACTCCACTTAGACCGCGACCACCACCACCATCTTACGCGAGGCGGGTGCTCTGTGCCACTATTTATCAGCTCCGCCCCCTCGCCATCCCTCCCAGCTCCGCTAGCTGGGCCGCGCGGCACCTGCCGGGAGTTGTAGTCTTCTTTCGTGCAGCGGTAAACTTAGACACAGTTGGCTTCAGAGATGTAGTTCGCTGCAGTGGCTGTTTCCCTCTCGTCAGCAGTTAGCCGCCATCTTGGTTTCGTCATTTCTGTGGTGCTAGCGGTAGGTTTTGCTTCCGTAGCCCAATGAAGTGGGGAACTCCGTGTTAGGGTGGCGTTTAGTTTTGTTTATTTTGTTTGGGGTTTTTTTTGGGGGGGGGGGATGAGGGAGGACTATTTCTTTAGTAAGGTGAAGCGTCTCTCCGGCCCTGCTCGCTTTCTAGCGTGAGAGAAGTAGTATTGCCTTCCCTACCCCAAGCCGGCAGGACTTGGGGGGTGAGCGGCAAACCTTTCTTTAACAAAAACGGTGGCCACGGCAGCTGCAGGAAGGGGTGGGAGATGCTGCCGGCTCCCGGGTGAGACATGAGGGGGGGTGGGGCGGGTCGCCCCGCTGCAGGTAACGGATCTGCTGTAAGCGCGGGGCTGGCGGGCACCTGTGCTGCTCCCTGGGGACGCGGGGCGAAGAGGCCGTTGAGGCCTTCGCTCTGCGGGCGGCGGCGATTGCAGGTTAGGTATGGCGTGCCAAGTAACCGCGCTGTACGGCTGCGGTTGGGCTCAGCACCCCGCTCATTCCTGGCTGTTGGGGCGCCTCTGCGCCGCCCGCTTTCGTTCTGCTTCACTGGCTCAGCCCGGAGGCGTGTTATGAGCAGAGCAGAAAGTGACGGTCAGCAGTCTGCCTCAGCCGTGAGGTAGCGGTGTCCTTTTATTTGCCTAATGTTTTCACAGTTTAGGGAACGAAACAATAAATACTTTTTTCTTCAGAACTCTGTTTGAGATATGTATCCTTGCCGATATTTATGGGTGAAGAAATATTTGCAGAAAGGGAAGAAAAAAAAAAGAGGCAGTTGAACGTATCACTTAACAATTTATGAACAATGTAGTGGGTTGGGAAGGACTGGTCCATCTCCTTTCTCGTGATTTCTTGGAAAAAAAAAGTGTTGAATAGTGTTAGTTGAGGAAACTTCAGTTTTGGAACACACACATCTGGTTTTATTGTAAGAGCAATGTTATAAAATTGTATTTTCTCTGAGTTCTTCCTTGTGACAAATCGTTGTGTAATTTTTCGATGTTATGCTGCTTGAAAGTTTCCATTGAGGGATTATTATTTTGTTAATGAGCTCTTAGCATCGATATAACTATTTATATGTATTTTCCATTTATGTGGCAGCTAAAAGCTAAATGATATTAGTACCAGCTAAGTCTCTGGTATAAAGATATTTAGAATTAATGCAGCACTGAGAGCGAGTGGTAAAGCAGCATCATTGTCTTAAACAATTAGAAATAAAGGAGAGTCACAGACATCTTAATACTTGCGTAATCACTGGAATGCCCAGAAATTTCCTTATAGAAGTCTACTGTGGGCACTATTTTTGATAACTTTCTAACATATAAAAAGTTGTTGAGAAACTATGTTCTTTGATTCACCAGCTGTTTGGAAAGCGAGGGTTTTTTTTTAATTCCTTGTTTTGCCTTGCTGGTGTGCGGCTTTTGCTTTACCTATTAAACCGTCTTTATCTCAACCCATGAGTTTTCTCACTTTTACTTTTCTGTTTTTCTCCCCCATCCCACCGGGGGGGAGTGAGCGGGCAGCTGTGTGGTGCTTAGTTGCCAGCTGGGGTTAAACCATGACAATCTGCCACATCCTCTTAATATGTCTTATTTTTTCTGTAATGGCACCAGCGAATCATAGAATCGTTAAGGTTGGAAAAGACCCTTAAGATCATCGAGTCCAACCGTTAACCTATCACTGCCAAGTCCACCACTAAACCATGTCCTCAAGCACCACTTCTACCCGTCTTTTAAATACCTCCAGGGATGGAGAGACAACCACTTCCCTGGGCAGCCCGTTCCAAATGTTCTTCTAATGAGTGTAGAGAACTGCTAGTGTAAAACAACGAGATGTCTCAAACAGCCTTAGTGCTAAAACCACAATGCAGAGCGACGGTCGCTAGGACCCAGGACCGGACAGGACCCTGGAGTGAGGGTGAGGGAGGGAGTCCTGTGGAGACAGGACAGCCTTGCCTCCGCCCCATTTCCCATGGTCTGTGAAGCGGCTTATTCCCCCCCACACCTACTGCCTGGGGGACAGTCCTGGTATTATTTCTCTTGGTTTGACTGGTCGCGCCTCTTAATTCGACTGGTATCTCTGATGTAATTTTCCAGTTAACAAAACTACTAACCACTTGTGCCTTGGAAAAGGAGTTTGGGAGGGAGCTAAAAGATAATGAACTGTGGAAAACTAACGGCTCTAGCCTTGAAGAAGAGCTAACAGACCGATAAAAGGGAACATCTTGGCACCAAAGACTGGGCAGGGGCCAGAGAAGCACGAAGTTTGATAAAACTGCAGAAACTGGGTGAAAGGTAGATGCAGCGAGGGGAGATCGCGACCACCGACTCAATTCAGGACCGAAAAGACTTGCCCCCCCACACACCTGAAAGGAGCATGCATGCTAATTTACATAGCAAGCAAGGCTAATTTAAATACAGTAAACCAATAGTGTATTAAATGTTAATCACTAACCAATAAGTGTAAATTTGGGCAGGTTTATACTAATCATGTAGCCTGATAAATGTGCTGTAGTTTGTATGATGGTGTGTGCTTGATTTGTGGAATTATCATCGAGCACCCTGCGCAGAATTGACATCTCTATAAAAACCTTCACTTCTCCTCGCTCTTCTCCTTTTTCCTCACCGAATACCCCTATTGGCAGGACCAACACTGGATCCAGAACTGGTGATTATCTTTTCCTTATCTCTCTCTCTATCTCTCTATCTCTCACTTTTCCTAAGATGATTAAGTTGTTAAAGTTGTTAAATTGTAGTCAAGTATTGCATGGCCTACGTTGACTTTCCATAAAGCCGCATAGCTGGGGTAGATATAACCGTGAGAGGGTTGGTGGGTATTGAATATTTGTACTCAATATTTGTCTCTATCAAAGCTGGTGTTTGTGTACAGACCTTGAGTGTTGGCCCACCTTAATCCGCACCAAGAGGATTTGTGAATCTTAGTCCTCCTCAGCTGGACAAGGGAGAGAAAATATAACAAAAGGCTCCTGGGTCAAGATAAGGACAGGGAGAGAGCATTCACCAATTACTGTCACAGACAAAACAGACTCGACTTGGGGAAAAATTAATTTAATTTATTGCCAATCAAATCAGAGTAGAATAATGAGAAATAAAAACTAAATCTTAAAACACCTTTCCCCCACCCCTCCCTTCTTCCCAGGCTCAACTTCACTCCCAATTTTCTTTACCTCCTCCCCCTCTGAGCAGCACAGGGGGACAGGGAATGGAGGTTGTGGTCAGTTTATCATACATTGTCTCTGCCACTCCTTCCTCCTCACATTCTTCCCCTCCTCCAGTGTGGGGTCCCTCCCACGGGAGACAGTCCTCCACAAACTTCTCCATCATAAGTCCTTCCCATGGGCTGCAGTTCTTCACAAAATGCTCCAGCATGGGTCCTTTCCACGGGGTGCAGTCCTTCAGGAACAGACTGCTCCAGCGTGGGTCCCCCATGGGGTCACAAGTCCTGCCAGCAAACCTGCTCCAGCGTGGGCTCCTCTGTCCATGGGGCCACAAGTCCTGCCAGGAGCCTGCTCTGGAGTGGGGTCCTCCAGTAATCTAGAAGTATTAGGAAACCTTGGTGAGAAACTTGAGATAAATCTTTCAGTTTAAAAGGTCTTGTAAAATGCTGAATAGAGACAGGAGAAGATATCATGGTTCTTTCCTCTCAAATAGACTTTGAAGTTTTTAAGTCATGAGTTTTTCTAGACAGAGTTACAGAGGAGCTGAAAGCAGGATTTAGAACAGAATTGTACCACATCTTGCCTGCAGAAGATTAATAGAGGATGGGTACTCCACTTGTTTCACTTTGCTCTTCACATAAGCAAAGAATTATTTAAACAGTTTGATGAATGGCATAAAATATATATATTTTGATGTTTCATTTTGGGCATTGTCAGAAGCAGTCTATTATCTGTTTACTTTGCAGTGTGAATTATTTACTTTTTAAAAGGTTTGAATTGTCTGTAATTTGTTATATCTTAAAGCCAGTTATTTCAGAAAAGACATAAATCTAGGGCTTTACTTTTTGAAGGCTAATTCTAGGTACTTGGTTGGGGTCTAAGTTTTTGTAAAATGCTGGGTCAGCTGCTACTTGAAAAATAGTCCCACTCAGCTGTGTCAGCTTGGGCACTTGGAATTTTCACTTCTGTGAATCCTGGCCCAGTTTTCTGTTCAATATTAATTTATCGTGTACCTTGGCTTAGTACATTTATAAAAATACTTAAATCTTTCTTAGGAGAGTCTGTATTTTAGGGAACTAGGTTTTATTACATAGTGAGAGAGAGAGAGAATAGTGAAACAGTAGCAGTTTTGAATGCGCTAGTAGGTGGCTAACACTGTGTATATTTACATGCTAATAACACTGTTGTACAGTTCCTCCTGCTAGCTCTGTTCCTGTAAATTACTACAGGATTAAAACTGACAGGAGTCCTCTTCCCCTGGGCTATTCGGAAACTAGGGCTCTAGTAAATATCACCTCCCCTGTGGCTGAGAAGAATTGAGCAGATAGTTCAGAAGGACAGTCTGATGTGCTTGCTTGCACATGTCTTTGCTGGTGGTTTATCCTGCTGAGAAGCAGAGACTTTAGAGCAGCTGATACTTAAATCATTATCGAAGGAACATGTTTTTACAAGGAAATGAGAGTTAAGGAGTTTGTTAAATTTGATCCCATCAGCCAGAATGTTTCCTTGCCAAATGAATACTTGGAAAAGACAGGTGCACTTCTTGTTGGAAAATATGTAATATAACATTACTGTTTTGGGATAAAATCCTTAACTCATTCAAGTAATGGATAAATCGGGTAATATGAAATCAAATGCACTACTGGACTTTGTAGTGTAAGCTTTTAAATATCAGAGATGTTAAAAATATTCTAGCAGGGTTGAATTTTCCTAGTTTCTTGAATATATGTTTGTTCTTGTCTTAGAAATTCAAGAAATAAAGCAATGCATTTGTGTGAAACCCATTGTTCAAATGGCCTGGCTCTATTGATACATTAATTTCTATACCAAGGTGTGTTAGCTGGATTTTAGTTCTTTTAACAATGATGACTCGAACAGTTGCATGCACATCCTAGAAGAAGATACTTCTGTGCAGTGAGTGGAATAAGAAGCGTAGCTGCATGGCCATCAGTTCAATCTTAATTAGCAATTGGAGTAAAAACAAAGTGATGTCTATTAAAAATGTTGATTTAGATGAGTTGTCTTATTGGGAAGGTTTGGTATAGTCTGGTTTATTTATTACTTATAGTATTGCTTCAGTAGTACCCAGAGGCTTTGTTTTGAGGTGGTCTGTGATGTGGTTTCCAGCTGTAATAATTTCCAGTGCAAGGGAGACATTTGAAAGGTTGGGACTGAGAGTTACTCTTGAATCGGTCTGCTTGGCTTGTTTGTTCTGCGTTTGCTCTTCAATTCTTTAAAAAAAAAATAAAAAAGGATTCCTTATCCTTTGATTCAGTATGTATATAACTTTCTACATGACTTCTCTGAAGTATATTTTATATTTTACATTTATATAAACTGAAAGTTTTTGCAAATAGATGAATACGAGTTGTCCTGTCTGAGATTTAGAACAGTAACTGCTCGTTAGTTTATGGTTTCTGATAGAGGAAGCTGCTTACAACACTAAGCTTAATTCCATCTCAATACAAAAGAAAGTGACTGCAAAGGATGGTTATCAGTGACTTTTTTTGGTAGCATTCTCACTAGGGAGACACACTTATCCAGCTTGCTTATTTTCATTCATGTTGCTTGCCTTGGCTTATGAGGTTTTTGGTTGGCTTATGTGTGTATTATGGTGAGGTGGTGGCCCAGCAAAGTTTTATGACAAGTGACTGAAGTAACTGAAATTGCTTCTTTTAGAGTCTTAAAATGCTGAATTACAATGTTACTGAAGATGTGTTAAAGCTGGATATTTGACTTACGATCTTATGAACACTTATGAAGTGTTCTAGGAGTTTCATATTATTCACAACCATCTTCTACACAGACGTGATTATTTTAATAATTGTTTTATGGAAGAAATTTTTCCATCCCACGCTTGCACTGAGTGCTCCGAACTTTAGTAGTATTTGATAATGGGTCACTTGTAAAGTTTTCATAAGAAAAATAAAAGACCAGGGATCTCATGTATATTTGAATATTTGATATTTCAAAGAATTTTTTTTTTTTGTCTTTTTCTTATCTTTTTGTTTTTAGTATAGTACTAACTTCAGAGGCATTTATCTTTTGAACATAGAGTGATCTGTACTATACCACACTTGATTTTAGCCAAAAGCCTGAGGAGTGATCCTTTGTGGTCAAAACTGGATTAATTAAATCCTTCATCTTTGTTATTTATTGTGCTTTCAGTGCTTTTACGCAACTCCTATTAACATCTCGACCTTGTCATTGAAATTAAGGGTAATATTTATTTTCTTCTGATGCAGCCTACGTAATGACAGGATTCCTGAAGTTATCCCTTCACTCATTCTCAACATTTGCATGTGAAGGTAGCTGTTATAATTTTGTTTTGTTCTTGCTAAAATAAGAATAAAATAGTTTAAATAAAGGAATGTCTAAAAGCTTTTAATTGAGGAAAAATAGGAAATTTATTTTGGGCTTATACTATAATAAATGAGGTGTCAGATTTTGATGAAATGGTATTGGAGGCTTTTATGAGTTTCACAGAAATTGCAGAAACTATTTAATTTAGGTCCTTGTTTTAACCATCCTAAAATAATAATAAAAAAATCATATAGAAAGGAGTCTTTAATAATTGTGTTGCTATTTGCAACATTAGTATTTTTTATTTTTTTTACACACTATGGAGACTCACTCAGGGCTATTGAGATGTAAAAGATGGTCACTTATATCTGTAATATATGTCTTGATTCCCATGTTCAGCTTTTGAGGTATGGGGGAAGTAAGCAGTTGTGTTACTTGCATCTCGCTATTTCTTTTATTGGCATGAGCATCTGTGATAGCAAAGATGTCAGAATTTGTTTTTCTTTATGACTGGTACACACTTTACATGCATCAAATCATAATTCAGTATGTAAATAAATTCTTTTTCAAGCTTTTCCATACAGGTGTCATTTTCCAGTCCTAATACTTCTTCACAACAAGTTGTTACACTATCAATAAAAGGCAAACTGTTAACATACTTTGTGAGTGTTATTACCTTGCATAATAACAGTGTCCACTGAACTGAATATTCTTAGAAATATTTTTATCTTTCATTTTCTCATGTATTATTTTATTACATGAAAATAATAATATGAAGGCATTTAAGTTTTCACATAACACACAGGGTTTCTGTTGCTGGAATTGCAGGATTTTTACTGAAGACAGGATAAAGGCAGGACAGGATAAAGACAGGATATAGGGATAAAGACACTTTTTCAGGAATGTGGAACAGCTAAAAATGTTGCAGAGACTGGAATAGGAAATGGAAGCAATATCTTGTGTTCATTACAGCTTCTTGAAGGGAAAGAGTGATAAAAGAACCAGGGGGAATAGTGGAGGAGCATTTACCTTGATGAAAGTATTTATTGGGAATTGTGCCCATTACTTATCAGACATTTCCAGTAACAATGGAATTATTGTGGAGCTAATTGACATGGGGGTGATTATGAGCTTGAGATGAAACTTGGAATGATGTGTGGGATGCAGTGCTTTTTCCTGTGGTTGAAGTCTAGCAAAGCTGTTCTGGTAAATGTGTATGTTAACTGTAGGAGATTGTTCTACTGTAAGTGGAAAATTTATGAAAATGTTCATCATCGTGATCTTTTATTTGATAGATACACACAAGAGCTATGAAGCTGCTCCCATTCCCAGTTGCCATTATAGTAGCTCTAGTGCTACTAAAGGGTCAAGAGAAGAGTTCTGGTCTCTACGTTGCCAAGTATCTTTTCTTTGAAACGCAACAAGCTGGAGATAAATACAGCATTACTTACCTGATCTTTCATCTTCAGAAGACATAATAAATAATCATATTTAATAATCAATAACAATAATTTATAATAATATTATAATCATAGAATCATTACGGTTGGAAAAGACCCTTAAGATCATCGAGTCCAACCGTTAACCTATCACTGCCAAGTCCACCACGAAACCATGTCCTCAAGCATCACATCTACCCTTCTTTTAAATACCTCCAGGGATGGGGACTCAACCACTTCCCTGGGCAGCCTGTTCCAGTGCCTGACTACCCTTTCGGTGAAGAAGTTTTTCCTAATATCTAACCTAAACTTCCCCTGGCACAGCTTGAGGCCATTTCCTCTCGTCCTATCACTTGTTACAAGGGAGAAGAGACTGACCCCCACCTCACTAGAACTTCCTTTCAAGTAGTTGTAGAGAGCAATAAGGTCACCCCTCAGCCTCCTCTTCTCCAAACTAAACAACCCCAGCTCCCTCAGCCGCTCCTCATAAGACTTGTGCTCCAGACCCTTCACCAGCTTTGTTGCCCTTCTTTGGGCGCACTCTAGTACCTTGATGTCCTTCTTGTAGTGAGGGGCCCAAAACTGAACACAGTATTCGAGGTGTGGCCTCACCAGTGCCGAGTACAGGGGCACTATCACCTCCCTGGTCCTGCTGGCCACACTACTCTTGATACAGGCCAGGATGCCATTGGCCCTCTTGGCCACCTGAGCACACTGCTGGCTCATGTTCCGGCGGCTGTCAACCAACACCCCCAGGTCCTTTTCTGCCAGGCAGCTCTCCAGCCACTCCTCCCCCAGCCTGTAGCGTTGCATGGGGTTGTTGTGACCCAAGTGCAGGACCCGGCACTTAGCCTTGTTGAATCTCATGCAGTTGGCCCCGGCCCATCGGTCCAGCCTGTCCAGGTCCCTCTGTAGGGCCTTCCTACCCTCCAGCAGATCGACACTCCCACCCAACTTGGTGTCATCTGCAAACTTACTGAGGGTGCACTCAGTCCCCTCATCCAGATCATCAATGAAGATATTGAGCAATTTATAATATAATTATATACTAATATAATTGTGTTTATAATTTCTAATAATTATAGTATATTTATAATAATTTATTATAATAATGATTAAATAATAATATTTAATGATTAATTCAGATTACTAAAATTGGGATTTTTTGTCAGAACTTTTTTTTTTTTAAGGATGGCTTTCTTTAATATCTGACTTCAGTTGGCAAGTATATTTCAGGAGATCTTCAGGAAAATAAGAACATTGCCACCATTCATTTTAAAGTGTCACCCATGTGGTTCTTTAATAGCAAAAATTCAGCTCTAAATGGAAAAATAGATAATTACCTTCTTCAGTTTGGTTGCTATTGAGTCCCACTTAAGTCCTGGAGTGGGAAAGTGGCATTTAAAGAAAAATTTTAACACTCTTAGATATGTGTAGTTTGTGGTTGTGTTTAATAGAGCTGCTGTATGTGCCTGAAAGGGTGTGGCTCCTCCAAACAGGAAGGGCTCCTGTCACAGGGAACAGCTCAAAGGGGAAGTTTAAGAGTGAATGTGCTTCCTGCATGAGAGTAAAGCTGAAGTTGTTTATGAATCAGCAGCTTGGGGTAAGAAGAAAGTACCTCTGTATGCTTTTCCAATAATAAATACATGTTAAGTAATTTATACCAGTATTACACTTGGATTTTGCTTGTTTTAATCTGGCAAAAGTAAGACCACAGGATCATGCTACAGAGGGTAAAATTTGCTTTGTTTAGTTTTTTAAGATCAATTTAATATCTAGACAATTTACCATATAATTAGAGTCTATTGAAGGATTCAGCTATTTACTTTCATAAGCAATAAGGGAAGATGTCAGAAATTCACATATCAGAAGTACCTGCATGTATAAGAAATTACTGACGGCAGTAATTGAGTAGTAAAAGCTTGGTAAGTACTATTAGTTGGATGCCATGGCTCTACAAATTAATGGGGAGAAAAAAAAAAAACATAAATTTTACCCTGAATAAAAAATAGGTGTTTATTCAAAGCTTTTAATTGAAGCCATCTTTTAAAAAAAGATGAGCTTTAACTCAAACAGAAGTTTTGAATTTGAGCTAGAAGTTACTGTCAAAGATTCTATGGCTTGTCTCAAGCAGGAATGAGGACTAAACTAACAACAGTCTTCTGCAATTTAAAAATCATTCAATTTCTTTTAATGTGATAGTCTAGTGAGCAGTATTTTGTGTTTAAGGCAGTATTGTTTCATCTGACAGGATAACATACAGGCATAAATCTAATGTGCATGTGTAAGGTACTAGCCTTTACCTGAAGCTGGTGGTGTTCAATTATTTCTGTAAGGGAGCTTTTAAAAAGAGTATGTTTTTAAGTTAATAAAAAAGTAAAATTTTACTGTCTCCAAACACTGATAAAGTTACAGGTGACTTTATTTTGTGAGTGTGGACGGTCAACCACTTTACAGGAATACAAATCTTCACATTTGTGATAAGTATGTTGTTTTCTGAATAAGTATAAAATAGTTATTTAATAAATACAGCAAATGAATTCCACAAATTATTTTTGTATTGTTCAGATGGAACTTAGAAACAAATATATGATTTAAATTCTTTTTTTCAGGTATTAAGTCCTACAAGAGGTACTTGTTTTCAAGAAGTACTATGGACAACATGAAAAAAGTTGATAACAGCTCTTGTAATGATGGAGTTCTACTTAGAATGGGCCTCAATGATAACAAAGCTGGAATGCAAGGTTTGGATAAAGAGAAAGTCAATAAAATCATCATGGAAGCTACCAAGGTTGGTTTGATTATTTTTTTTTTTTCCTGGTGCTCTATCTGTTGCCTGGTATCATAAGGCTCCCCTCCTCCCTTCCCCAAATTTTATCCCTCACATGTGTAAATGGAGAGCAGCTTTTAAGAAGAAATATATGTGTGGGGAGGAAAGGGAGGGACTATAGGTTAAGGTACCATAGGGTACCGTTGGATTCATCCACAGGAACGTGGAGGAACCAACTGAATAGGTTCTTAGATGCACCCTTTTTGCCTGAAGCAGTACATAAATAGCACTGCATTGTTCAGAGGTAATTGTGAAGGTTTCCGTTTTCCCCCTTTGCATTCATTTTCCTGCCCCATCTTTAATCAGCCAAGCAGAGCTACCTCTATTGGTCACCTTCCCATAACTGATGACGTTGATGTGATCACATTTTTCTAATACTTTCAGTAGAATTCCTTTGTGCTGACTGCTTGTTGTCTTGTCTGTCTTCTCAAATGGTATTCAGGAGAGGTGGCTGGTAGTGTGCAACTTTGTACCAAAGATCCACAGAGGACCCCACAAATCTACAAAGCATTGAAACATACTAGGTATAGCTTGAGAAATCTGAAAAGAAGCTTTGGTTCTTTTTCTTAAACTTTTCTTCTTTTTTTTTTTGTCCTTTCAAAGTTACACCTACAAACACTACCCACAATTGTATTACAAGATCTTATAGCATTTCAACTGTGAAATATTGCACGAGATGTGTAAAACAAAAAAAAAAAACCAAACCCCAACCAAACAAAAAAAAAAACCAACCCACCAAACTTCAAACAAAAAAAACCCTAACAAAACAAAAAACCAACCTAGCTTAATAACAATCTTAAATATTGGGTTGCTTCCTGCACCAACATTTTGGTACTTATTTCTTTCAACAAGTCTCAACAAATCATGTTTGGTTGCAGAGGGGAGAAAAGATGAAATGCATGTCTGATATTGAAAGAAAACATACCCTAATTTCTTCTAATTAGATATTTCTTCTAAGCAATGAGACATGATGTTATAGTATTTACATTAATCCTTTTTATCATTATTCTAAAACTGGATATTTTTGCTTTTTATATAAATACCTGATTCTTATTTGACTATGGCTGAATTCTTGGCATCAGTGCCAGTTTGGTAGTCAGAGGCTTGAACTAAAAATTTGTCTACTTTTGCCAATTTCTATCAGCTGGTTCAATAAAAGACATTACCTCTTTCTACAAATGTCATTTCTCTTGTAAGCTAAGCGGATGTTGCAAGAAAAATATTTTATTACCTGGTTTTGAATTTTGTTCTTTTCCATTTCATTGTATGCCTTCTTTTCTTTGTTATGAGTCAGGAAGGGAAGTCACAGTACGTGTTCTCTACATCATTGTCATCTTTGTATGTTTTCATTACATCTACTTTTATTCATTCCTTTTTTGAAGGAGCAATTACATACTTGAGAGCAAGAGGGCTTTTTTATGCCTATTTGCTTTTCATGATCCTCTTACAAATAGCTTCTAATTCTGCAATATCCTTCAACATTAAATGTTCAATGAAATACTCAACATTACAAGTGAATTTGACTTTCATAATGTCATTGTTTTTTTCCATGTAGATTAAACTACATGGAAGTCTGGCAAAATGCTTAAGGCTTTTTTTCTTTTTTTTTTGAGTTTTATACTCCTTATCTTGGAGGTAGTACAAAGAATAGTTTGACTTTTATCTACTATTTTGGAATTTTTATTGTGAAATGTTAGAATGAGTTGTTTTCTGTAAACATAGCAAGTTCTCTAAATAGTTCTCTATACTCATCTGAGTATAGGGGATCTGAGAAGGAGGAATATTATATTTGTGTCAGTTGAGGGAAGAGAGAGATGTAAAGCACCACTGGTCTCTCTTGATTATCAGTTATATGAAAATCCAAAGTATGCATTAGAAACTGTTACTGTGTTTTACATTTTCTGTATTTAAAGATCAAATGTGGTTATTTATAGGAAAAGGCAAATAAAAACCTTAGTGTTTTTGCAATTTTCTTCCAGGGTTCTAAATTTTATGAAAATGAACTTTAAAAAGATCAACAAGTTAACCAATGAAATGAAAAAATTATGCAGCTAAAAGAGAAAATTACAAGACAACATCTCTTGAAAGCACAGCTGCAGGTTCTAATCTTGGAAAGACTTTTTGGAGTAAATGGCAAATAATAAACATTTTGGTGTGTTCTAGTTTATTGTATTAAATTCTGGTAAGCATAATGTTAACTGCTGTTTTGATATTAGTCATGCAAGTAAAAGTGCACAATGTTTTGATGATGTAACCTTAATAAAAAATTGCTACAAAATTTTACAATTATAAAATCACTCTGAAATGTTCCCTATATGAGTAAAATGAAGCAAAGTAATTCCTGTTCTTCTAAGTCTGATCAGTTTAAAGGGATGTCATTATGGTTTATGTAAAAGTTATATTAAATACCTTGTTAATAAGTATCATAGCAGTCTTGAGTTTACTTTATGTTTTTATAATATATGTATATTCGTGTTAAATGGCCTGCAATGGGATGAGGGGGATCAGAGTTCTCAGCTCTTCTGGATATAATTTATTCCTTATTTATGCTAATTAATGAAAAAATCATCATGGCAAGCAGTCACAAGAAATACAAGTGTCCTGAACTAGAAAGATGAAGAGACTATTTCTCTTCTCAAATGTTAACGATAGATAATAGTATCCAAAATATTACTGTGTATGAAAGGTTATTAAAAGAAAACTACAACACCAAGGTTGCACACTAAGCATTCTTAGGCACAACAGAATTAAAGTTGCTTGTAGAGGTTTAATTCGTTTCCTTTTTCATTTGTACTGTGATTCAGTCTTTAATTACATGATTTCTTGCTATTTTTCCCCGAACAGGATTCCTGCTTCATTCAGTGCACAGTTCAGATGGTGTTCACTGAGTGGGCAGTTATTCAGTATTTACTGTTGTCCTCATTGTTCAATGGATAGCCCCAAGCCTTGTTATACACTAATCTAATCCAGTTTTGAACGCAGAATTACTGACTTCCTCATAGGCTTTTCTATGTCGTACACCACATACATAGTGAGAATTCTCTAAATTATTCTTGCAATACTCCAGCAAAGTAGAGTGATTGTTTAGTAGATGAGGAGCTGAGGAATATAAAGATTAAACACATCCATTAATTTTGAATGCTATTGTGAGGATTATAGGTCCTGAGCTTTTGTGTACAATCTTTTTTTTGTTCATTGCAGATTTGCAAAACACTTCTGTAAATTAGATGCCAGTGTCTCAAATTTGGGCCCAGAAAAGCTTGCAATTACTGAGTACCTCTGAAAAGTTTATTATAAGCCTGTATGCCTCAACTGTTTTTAGTTAATCTTTAACATGAATCAGTTATGTCTCTGCTTATCAGGTTTTTTTAGTTTTCTAGGGTAGCATTTAAGTCATTTAATTATGAAAACATACTTCCAATTTCATCCTTCTTCACTACAGAACTTCTCGTTTACAGAAAAGTCTTTCTTATAAAATGAATGACACAGATCATATAAAATTACTGTATGGGTTATGTAATTAAAGACTAAATCGTGTACAGTGAAAGCCAACAAATTTGAATTGCTTTGACTACCTTCATGCTGTCTTTTTCTGAACTTGATTCTTTGATCTTGCAACATTGTTGTTTTCTTAAAATGTTTTGTATGAATATTGCTTTCTTTAAAAGAAAAAAGCAGCTTAAAAAAAGAGATAAATTCTTTCATGTGGGTCTTACTAAGACCTGCATTTCAAACGCCATGTTTGAAATCTTTATGCTGATACAAAAATTCACAGATGCTTCTCCTCACAGTCCGAATCCCCCCAAGGGAGAAACGGAGTATTCAGAGAGTCCCTGAAATGAAACTCAATAGCAACGAAGTTACTATTAAGCAGGTATTCTTTATTGCAGCGCTGGGCAAGGTGTTCGGCCATCCCCAGGAAAGCAGGGCTCCATCACGCGTAATAGTTACTTGGGAAGACAAACACCATTGCGCTGAACGTCCCCCCTCTTCCTTCTTCTTCCCCCAGCTTAATACTGAGCATAACATCATGGTATGGAATAACCCTTTGGCCAGTTTGGGTCAGCTGTCCTGGCTGCGCTCCCTCCCAGCTTCTTGCACCCAGCAGAGCATGGGAAGCTGAAAAGTCCTTGACCAGTGTAAGCACTACTTAGCAACTATTTAGCAACAGCTTAGCACTACTTAGCAAGAACCAAAGCATCAGTGTATCATCGACATTATTCTCATCCTAAACCCAAAACACAGCACTATACCAGCTACTAAGAAGAAAATTAACTCTATCCCAGCTGAAACTAGGACAGTGGTCCTGATGAGGAGTATTTATGTGCAATCTGCACATAATAATTAAAACTTGAAGACAGTTTCTCTCTTTTTCCCCTCAACAGAGCTGCTTAATAAAAGCCATCAAAACCTTATTCAGAAACCCATCCTTGAAGGTGAAGATACTTGAACAAAGGCAGGTGGCTATGAACGTTCCAACTGAATTGCTAAGTAATGATTTACAAAGCCTCTTCTCTGGTTTGTTCCAAGTTCATTTGAGGGATGAAAGATTAGAATGGGGCCTCCAACTAGGCTATTCCATATAGAAGAGCACAGTATGCTCCCTGAGGCCAAGAAAACTGGTTTAGACAAATTAAGAGCATGAGGGGAAAGTGTTGCAGGCAAGCCATTCAAACAACCACACCCAAAAGTAGCGGGGAATTTACATGATGCAACGTATGGAAGACAGACAGACAGTTTCATTTAAATCCTTCTGAACTAAGCTTATTTTCATTACACTACTCATTCAGCAAGGGTTCAAGTCACTCTATCATCATGAAAAGCATCCTTTTTTTAAAGAACTATATTTTGCAAATCATTTTAAGGTTACTCAAATTCAAATTGCTTAATAACTTTAATGAATACTATCAATTGCCCATCTAGTTACATAACGTCTGTAGTTCAATTTATTGAAAAGGGGCTTTAGGGCGTAACTACGCTTATCTAACTATTGTGCAAGGTGATTAAAGCGAGGAGCCTGGTAGTCTCACAACAAAGGACAGTTCCTGATAAGAACAGAAACTTGTCTCAAGAACCAGCTGAAACCGACCCTGCGATTTGGACAAGAGCCAAGGAGCAACTGAGTCTGCGCAAGAACAAGGGGTTACTAGCGGTGACGAAGAGGAGTCATCAGCCTTCATCCCCATGACCCCCGCGACAACCACCAGGAAGCACTGCGCAAGCGCAGTTGGGAGGAGTTTATGGAAACGACCTCTTGGGGCTAATTTTAATACGAAGCGGGGACAGGTCATGCATATGTATAGGCGTATTGGGAAACCTTATGTATATGTAACACTTTGTCGTATAAATCCAGGACGAGCTACCACGTGGGCGCGCACGACTTTGGCGGGATGACCCTCCCGTGCTGCCCAGCGCTGAATAAACATACCTACTTTACAACCTTACGGGTTGTGGAGTCTGTTTCCGCACGTCATTATCATATTTATAAAAAACTTCTTTTTGCTTTTCCTCCTCAAATGTATTTCTAACACGATACTTACTGATCACCTAACATAAACATCTAAAGAATGAAGTAAAATTAAATTAAACTAATCAGAAATATAAAAAGAGAACTCTTTAGCAAAAGCAACTGATACAAATAATATGACAAAACAAAACACACCCAGACTTGCACCTACAAATGATTCCTTAGTAAGATAAGGAAAGTTACAGAATAGTTTCATAGAGGCAAGCCAGGTTGAGAAGTTTTTAAAAGCTGCTTTCAATTTTCCTTTGAAGATAAAAAGAGATACCAAGTTTTTTTATTTCTAAGCTAGATGAAAGAATGTAAAAAGTACAGATTGTAATCAGAAGTTTAATTTTGCTTATAGTGACTTTTAGACAGTTTAAAGAATAACCTCTCATTCTTTCTTATCCCATGATGCAAAATAGAAGTTTTCTATCTTAAATTGCTTTGTCAAAGTAAGATATGAAAAAATTATTCAAAAATCTCTTTTATATTTGTAAAAGCATCTGACAAGGTGAAGAGATAATAAACAGTGATACCACTTTTTAAGACAATAGTAACCATTTACAGAATAAACATCTGGGATAAAACTCACATGAATAAAAAACCCAAACATCAGTAGAACAGTTTGCAAATCTGGTAACAGTTGGATACTTTTTAAAGTATCCTTAATTACTGCTGAACTTCAAGCAATTCCACTCTAGGTTGCTAGGATAATCTAACTCTATTACAGACAAGTTTTAAAAAATTAAGAATTACATGATAGTGTACAACATATAATTTCCCATATAAGACAACAGTGGCATTCATTAGGAAAACTTCAAACTACCTTTGACATTTCAGATGATTATTTTAAAAATAAATAAATACATTTTTACATGGAAATGGCAGTTTTTAGAAAGTACTTGTGCATCATCTTATCTCCAGCATTCACAAAATCAATTGTGGTAAGTGCCCTTCTGCAAAGAAGGCCTTCTAAGGAAAACTGTAAAAATATGAGAAATACCCTCACAAATTTCTTGGCGTACACACACTCTAGTGGCAAGAAAGACAGCATTACATTGCAGATTCTATGTTTTATTTATATTATTGTTTCCATCATGTAACCACGATTTTGTCCAACAAATCCAGTAAGCGGGGATTTTTTTTGTTGGTTTGTTTTTACATTACAGCACTTGTATCGACTGTCAGCTTACGAAGCCGTATTTCAGCCTCTAACTATCCTACAAACAAGACTTGATCTGAAAATGAGAACTTGCAGCATTCACGGAAGCAAATATATATGGATACCTTTATAATTCCGGAGTACCTCCCACTTACTTACAAATTCTAGGAGAATAAATTATCTCATGGTATATCAGAATGTAGTACTAACAAGAGGAAGAGTTAAAGAACTCGATAGACAACAACAACAAAGAAGAAAAGGTAATGAGAGCCAACTATATCCATATGTGAAGACCTAGAGTGTTACCGCAAACCAGTCCATAAAACTTTCTAACACCAATTTGGCATTTAGAAAGTAGGCATTCTTTATTGCAGCGCTGGATGCATGGGGGATATCTCCACCTAATGTGCATACCGTCATACAAAACCACAGCACATTTATCAGGTTACATGATTAGTATAAACCTGCCTAAATTTACACTTATTGGTTAGTGATTAACATTGCATACACTACTGGTTTACTGTATTTAAAGTAGCCTCGCTTGCTATGTAAATTAGCACGCATGCTCCTTTGGGGGGGGGGGGCAAATCTTTTCGGTCCTGAATTCATAGAATCATAGAATCATAGAATCGTCAAGGTTGGAAAAGACCCTTAAGATCATCGAGTCCAACCGTTAACCTATCACTGCCAAGTCCGTCCATCTATACCATGTCTTCCAGCACCGTATCTATCCGTTCTTTAAATACCTCCAGGGATGGGGACTCAACCACTTCCCTGGGCAGCCTGTTCCAATGCTTGACCACCCTCTCAGTGAAGAAGTTTTTCCTAATATCTAACCTAAACCTCCCTTGGCGCAGCTTGAGGCCGTTTCCTCTCGTTCTATTGATACAAAAATTCACGGATGCTTCTCCTCACAGTCCGAATCCCCCCAAGGGAGAAACGGAGTATTCAGAGAGTCCCTGAAATGAAACTCAATAGCAACGAAGTTACTATTAAGCAGGTATTCTTTATTGCAGCGCTGGGCAGCACTGGGGATTCTCCACCATGAGTGCTCCACCGATCTGGTGGACTTTCAGAGATTATATACTATAAAATCCTACATATTCACAGGATTTCCAAGAAATCATTTACATAAACATGAGGTTTCCTGGAACTTATTAACATATGCAAATGTCCGATCCGCATGCGCAGTCGTCTCCCGTGGTGGTCTTCAGGTGGTCTTTGGGGGTCTTCGGATGAAGGCTCGTAGTCTTCTTCACTGTGTTCGCTGATTGACCTCTGCTTCTGCGCAAACTCAGTCCGAGGATCACGTAAATGGTGTCCTTCAAGGCTGCTGTTGTCATTCTTTTGTGACCTCCTATCTTCCATGCATTTGTTCTCCCAAGGCCCAGTTGTCTGAGATGGGATTATCCCGGAGCCCCCTTATCTTACAACCATTCTAACTACTCTCTAAATCACAAAGGCCTTCCTTTTGTTTAGTTAAGTGACTAAGATATTTAAATATCCTCCTTACCCCTAGGCTTTTCAGGAGGCATTTTGATGCAGTGGCTTTGTCTATCTTGGCTTTAACCCCTTCATTCCCCCCTTTTCTTTAAACTTTGTAAATTTCTTTACAAAGGTCTTAAGTTTTCATATTTTATCACCTTAGGCAAGGCCCAAACTCTCATAGCCAATTTCTTCAGCTTATACCACAAAAGGCAATTGACAACTTTTAGTATAATAACAAACACCAATAATATCAAGAGTGGGTGGGCTAGAACATTCAAAGTTTTCTCTGCAGAGGGTGAGTATCCCAAAAGATATCCCACCAATGATGGGCGGTATCATCTTTAATTTGACTAGACAGTCCAACAAGTTTGTCCTTAGTTATTATTGGTTCAAGATTTTGTTTAATTTTTCCAGAGATATGTTTGCACGACTTATATTTAAGCCAAAACATTGCCACTTGTTCTTCTGTATATGCGAACACATAAAGGGAGTGATTAGGTGATATTCTGCAACTACCGATGAGTTATTAGTCACTAAACACACACGTCTGGCATTAATTTCTACAAACATGTCAAACACATCAGGAGACAGGATCATCCATTTGCAACTGTTAACAGAATGTTCTAATAAGCATGGTTAGACTGTTGTCCACATAAGATACCGTCAGAGGTGGTTTCACAAAGATCTAAATCATATGCTTGTCTCGGGTAGTGGCAAAGATTTTTCAGGAATTATACTTAATACCTCACCTTGTTCCGCAGCTCGCCTTGCCTCGTGATCAGCCAATTTATTTCCCACTTCCCTGTCAGCGTTACCTCTCTGATGCCCTTTGCAGTGCATAATCGCCACTGCTGATGGAAGTTGTACAGCATCTAAAAGTCGCAAAATTATATCAGCATGTTTTGTACCTTTCCCTTGAGCAGTTAAGAGTCCTCGTTCCTTCCAAATTGCTCCACGGGCATGGACTGCACCAAAGGCATACTTTGAATCTGTTCGCAGTCCTTTGGCAAGCTCCAACGCCCTCACTAGAGCAATTATTTCAGCTCGGTTGTGCAGATGTGCCCTTAGGGAGTGACTTTGCTTCCACCAGTTGGTCTGTGGTGGTCACAGCATATCCTGCCATTCGAACTCCATTCTTTACGAAACTGCTCCCATCAGTACACCACATTCGGTAGGCTTCCTCCTGCGGCTCCTCCTTCAAGTCTGGTCTGCTTGCATATACAGTTTCAATAGTTTCTATACAATCATGCCTGTTTATTGCTTAAAAAGGAAGCAGGGTTGATAATTGTAGATGTGACGATTTCTATATCATTCTGTTCCATCAAAACTGCAAGAATCTTGATGGTGAAAGCCAGTGTCCCCCTTTTTGTTCTAAAACGGAGGTTACAGTGTGGGAAGTGTGCACAATCATCTTTTGTCCCAAAGTAAATTTTCAAGCTTCTTGGATAATCAAAACAATGGCGGCCACTGCCCGGAGGCATCCCGGCCATCCTTTGCTTACTTCATCCAATTGTTCAGAGAAGTATGCTACAGCTCGTTTATAAGGACCCAGCTTCTGGGCCAGAATTCCCAGAGCCACTCCTTGCCTTTCATACGAGAACAGCCAGAAAGGTTTCGTTACATCTGGTAGGCCCAAAGCTGGAGCCTTCATTAGCTCCAGTTTCGCTTCCTTGAATGCCCTCTTAGCTTCATCAGTCCATATTAATTGTGTCTGGCTATTTTCAACAGTTCATATAGAGGTTTAACGAAAAGTCCATAATTATAGATCCATAATTGGCACCAACCTGTCATTTCCCAAAAGGTTCGAAGCTCTTTTACCGTGGTTGGTTCTGGAGTTCTGCAGATAGCTTCCTTTCGGTCATTCCCGAGCTGTCTTTGTCCCTTAGAAATCACGAATCCCAGGTATATATTACTTCCTTCTTCAAGATTTGGGCTTTCTGTAATGAGACTCGGTAACCACTTAATCCCAGAAAATTCAACAAGCTCACAGTCCATTCCTTACACTCTTCATCCCTTTCTGTGGCTATTAATATATCATCCACATATTGCAAAAGAATCCCATTTCCTGGGGGCCTCTCCCAGGTCTCTAATTCCTTAGCTAATTGATTTCCAAAAATGGTAGGGCTGTTTTTAAATCCTTGGGGTAACACTGTCCAGGTCGGTTGGGTTTTTCGTCCTGTATCGGGGTTTTCCCATTCAAAGGCAAATAAATCGCGGCTTTCTGGAGCCAAGGTAAGGCAAAAGAACGCATCCTTTAAATCTAATACAGTAAACCATTCAGAGTATATGGGTTTGCCACTATCAGATACAAATCTTCAACTATTTGATTTATTGCCTGCAAATCTTGCACCCATCGATAAGTTTTGCCATCAGGCTTTTTGACAGGCAGAATGGGAGTGTTATATTCTGAAGAGCATTCAATTAATAGTCCAAATTTTATAAACTCTTCTATAATACTTTTTACCCCTCGCCTATCTTCCAATTTCAAGGGGTATTGCTTTATCCTAACAGGTCGTGCCCCTTCTTTGAGTTTAACAACAACCAATTCAGGATTTTTAGCCTTTCCAGGTATGCCTGAGGCCCACGCTCCTGGGTATACCTGGTCTTTTATTTCTTGTATAAACCCTTTCACTGTCTCTCATTACTAGGGAGAAGAGACTGACCCCCACCTCACTAGAACTTCCTTTCAAGTAGTTGTAGAGAGCAATAAGGTCACCCCTCAGCCTCCTCTTCTCCAAACTAAACAACCCCAGCTCCCTCAGACGCTCCTCATAAGACTTGTGCTCCATACCCTTCACCAGCTTCGTTGCCCTCCTCTGGACACACTCCAGCACCTCGATGTCCTTCTTGTAGTGAGGGGCCCAAAACTGAACACAGTATTCGAGGTGCGGCCTCACCAGTGCCGAGTACAGGGGCACTATCACCTCCCTGGTCCTGCTGGCCACACTACTCTTGATACAGGCCAGGATGCCATTGGCCCTCTTGGCCACCTGGGCACACTGCTGGCTCATGTTCCGGCGGCTGTCAACCAACACCCCCAGGTCCTTTTCCGCCAGGCAGCTCTCCAGCCACTCCTCCCCAAGCCTGTAGCATTGCATGGGGTTGTTGTGACCCAAGTGCAGGACCCGGCACTTAGCCTTGTTGAATCTCATGCAGTTGGCCCCGGCCCATCAGTCCAGCCTGTCCAGGTCCCTCTGTAGGGCCTTCCTACCCTCCAGCAGATCGACACTCCCACCCAACTTGGTGTCATCTGCAAACTTACTGAGGGTGCACTCGATCCCCTCATCCAGATCATCAATGAAGATATTGAACAGGACCGGCCCCAGTATTGAGCCCTGGGGAACACCGCTCATGACTGGCCGCCAACTGAATTTGACTCCATTCACCACCACTCTCTGGGCTCGGCCGTCCAGCCAGTTTTTAACCCAGCGGAGAGTGCACCCATCCAAGCCGTGTGCAGCCAGCTTCTCCAGGAGAATGCTGTGGGCGACAGTGTCAAAGGCCTTACTAAAGTCCAAGCAGACAACATCCACAGCCTTCCCCTCATCCACTAAGCGGGTCAAGAATATTACATTGAGTCGGTTGTCGCGATCTCCCCTCACCGCATTTACATTTCACCCAGTTTCTGCAGTTTTATCAAACTTCATGCTTCTCTGGCCCCTGCCCAGTCTTTGGTGCCAAGATGTTCCCTTTTATCAGTCTGTTAGCTCTTCTTCAAGGCTGGAGCCATTAGTTTTCCACAGTTCGTTACTTATACAAACACCTTCATATCTTTTAGCTCCCTCCCAAATTCCTTTCCCAAGGCACAAGTGGTTAGTAGTTTTGCTAATTGGAAAATTACTGTTTCTGCTTAGCTTTAGAAACTATTTACAACAGCATATGGTTTGCGTGGTACATTCTGCATATGCATGCACCATGTGTGCTCTATGTGTGGGTGCACGCAGTGTCTGTGAGCACTCTGCATCTATGTACATGATACCCTAACAACTAGGGTATCAGGAGAAGCTGATTAAACAATACACAGCACATATTAAGAAAACCAAACAGAACAAACAAGACTTACAATGTTAAAGGTGGAGATAATGGCCTGGGGAAGAGGAGTTGGTGGGTAAGTCACAGGAAATGGAGGAAGCATTTAGGATATCAGACATAGATAAAGACTGGCTGGGCCAGGAGACTGGGGACTTCAATGGGGACCCTGGGGGCATAGACAAGGACTGCTTTGGAAAGAGAACTGATGATAATCTGGGGATATGAGACAAGAAGAGGAAAATTCAGGATAGGATAATTTGAAAGAAAGATGGGAAAGAGCAAAAGGGTCAGAACTTGTGATGAAGAAATGAGAGCAACAACAATCACAGACCAGAGCTCATCTGCATACAGAGGATGGAACCAAAATTCAATTTTTCCTTTTTGGAAAAGGAAAATCAGAAAGAGTTAGGGAAGTCGAAGCAGTGTTGTTCAGCATGTAGTATTGGACAGAGGTGTTTGAAGGTGAAAGAGAAACCCAGAAAGGCAGAAGAAAAGTGCCTTTCCAGATGGATGATGTGGATAAGTGGAAGGATGCAGTTAAGGGGTACAGGGAGGACCCAAGTGGGATTGCAAAAAGGTTTGAGTGGATTACTAAGAATTTGGACCCAGATTGGAAAGATGTGGATCTTATGCTAGATGATATGACTGAAACTGAGAAGCAGCATAAGATATAAGGAATTCAGAAAAGTTGCTGGAGGAAGCGTGGAGAGTATATCGGAATGGGGAGGGGGAGGACAGAAGGAAACTGGGAAAGGAGATAGCGGCTGCGTTAGCCACATTCTCTGTATTGAATCAAACCTTGTTACCTATAAGTAAACAAAATGTTAATGTTGTGGGAGCAACTGGGCAGGTTGAAAAAGCTTTTTTCTTGACACCATTAAAATTTAGAATTGGGAAGAGTGTGGGGATTCACGAATTTCTCTACCTGCCTGAGGCTCCTAGACCATTACTGGGAAGGGACCTATTAGAACAACTATAATCCCGAAATAAAATTTAGAAATGAGGAAACTGAATTTAAAATACCAGACAAAAATCACATTGGAATTTTAAGTTTGGTTCTTACTGAACCCCAAATTAGAGAAGAAGAAATTATACAAGAAATAAAAGACCAGGTATACCCAGGAGCGTGGGCCTCAGGCATACCTGGAAAGGCTAAAAATCCTGAATTGGTTGTTGTTAAACTCAAAGAAGGGGCACGACCTGTTAGGATAAAGCAATACCCCTTGAAATTGGAAGATAGGCGAGGGGTAAAAAGTATTATAGAAGAGTTTATAAAATTTGGACTATTAATTGAATGCTCTTCAGAATATAACACTCCCATTCTGCCTGTCAAAAAGCCTGATGGCAAAACTTATCGATGGGTGCAAGATTTGCAGGCAATAAATCAAATAGTTGAAGATTTGTATCTGATAGTGGCAAACCCATATACTCTGAATGGTTTACTGTATTAGATTTAAAGGATGCGTTCTTTTGCCTTACCTTGGCTCCAGAAAGCCGCGATTTATTTGCCTTTGAATGGGAAAACCCCGATACAGGACGAAAAACCCAACCGACCTGGACAGTGTTACCCCAAGGATTTAAAAACAGCCCTACCATTTTGGAAATCAATTAGCTAAGGAATTAGAGACCTGGGAGAGGCCCCCAGGAAATGGGATTCTTTTGCAATATGTGGATGATATATTAATAGCCACAGAAAGGGATGAAGAGTGTAAGGAATGGACTGTGAGCTTGTTGAATTTTCTGGGATTAAGTGGTTACCGAGTCTCATTACAGAAAGCCCAAATCTTGAAGAAGGAAGTAATATATACCTGGGATTCGTGATTTCTAAGGGACAAAGACAGCTCGGGAATGACCGAAAGGAAGCTATCTGCAGAACTCCAGAACCAACCACGGTAAAAGAGCTTCGAACCTTTTGGGAAATGACAGGTTGGTGCCAATTATGGATCTATAATTATGGACTTTTCGTTAAACCTCTATATGAACTGTTGAAAATAGCCAGACACAATTAATATGGACTGATGAAGCTAAGAGGGCATTCAAGGAAGCGAAACTGGAGCTAATGAAGGCTCCAGCTTTGGGCCTACCAGATGTAACGAAACCTTTCTGGCTGTTCTCGTATGAAAGGCAAGGAGTGGCTCTGGGAATTCTGGCCCAGAAGCTGGGTCCTTATAAACGAGCTGTAGCATACTTCTCTGAACAATTGGATGAAGTAAGCAAAGGATGGCCGGGATGCCTCCGGGCAGTGGCCGCCATTGTTTTGATTATCCAAGAAGCTTGAAAATTTACTTTGGGACAAAAGATGATTGTGCACACTTCCCACACTGTAACCTCCGTTTTAGAACAAAAAGGGGGACACTGGCTTTCACCATCAAGATTCTTGCAGTTTTGATGGAACAGAATGATATAGAAATCGTCACATCTACAATTATCAACCCTGCTTCCTTTTTAAGCAATAAACAGGCATGATTGTATAGAAACTATTGAAACTGTATATGCAAGCAGACCAGACTTGAAGGAGGAGCCGCAGGAGGAAGCCTACCGAATGTGGTGTACTGATGGGAGCAGTTTCGTAAAGAATGGAGTTCGAATGGCAGGATATGCTGTGACCACCACAGACCAACTGGTGGAAGCAAAGTCACTCCCTAAGGGCACATCTGCACAACCGAGCTGAAATAATTGCTCTAGTGAGGGCGTTGGAGCTTGCCAAAGGACTGCGAACAGATTCAAAGTATGCCTTTGGTGCAGTCCATGCCCGTGGAGCAATTTGGAAGGAACGAGGACTCTTAACTGCTCAAGGGAAAGGTACAAAACATGCTGATATAATTTTGCGACTTTTAGATGCTGTACAACTTCCATCAGCAGTGGCGATTATGCACTGCAAAGGGCATCAGAGAGGTAACGCTGACAGGGAAGTGGGAAATAAATTGGCTGATCACGAGGCAAGGCGAGCTGCGGAACAAGGTGAGGTATTAAGTATAATTCCTGAAAAATCTTTGCCACTACCCGAGACAAGCATATGATTTAGATCTTTGTGAAACCACCTCTGACGGTATCTTATGTGGACAACAGTCTAACCATGCTTATTAGAACATTCTGTTAACAGTTGCAAATGGATGATCCTGTCTCCTGATGTGTTTGACATGTTTGTAGAAATTAATGCCAGACGTGTGTGTTTAGTGACTAATAACTCATCGGTAGTTGCAGAATATCACCTAATCACTCCCTTTATGTGTTCGCATATACAGAAGAACAAGTGGCAATGTTTTGGCTTAAATATAAGTCGTGCAAACATATCTCTGGAAAAATTAAACAAAATCTTGAACCAATAATAACTAAGGACAAACTTGTTGGACTGTCTAGTCAAATTAAAGATGATACCGCCCATCATTGGTGGGATATCTTTTGGGATACTCACCCTCTGCAGAGAAAACTTTGAATGTTCTAGCCCACCCACTCTTGATATTATTGGTGTTTGTTATTATACTAAAAGTTGTCAATTGCCTTTTGTGGTATAAGCTGAAGAAATTGGCTATGAGAGTTTGGGCCTTGCCTAAGGTGATAAAATATGAAAACTTAAGACCTTTGTAAAGAAATTTACAAAGTTTAAAGAAAAGGGGGGAATGAAGGGGTTAAAGCCAAGATAGACAAAGCCACTGCATCAAAATGCCTCCTGAAAAGCCTAGGGGTAAGGAGGATATTTAAATATCTTAGTCACTTAACTAAACAAAAGGAAGGCCTTTGTGATTTAGAGAGTAGTTAGAATGGTTGTAAGATAAGGGGGCTCCGGGATAATCCCATCTCAGACAACTGGGCCTTGGGAGAACAAATGCATGGAAGATAGGAGGTCACAAAAGAATGACAACAGCAGCCTTGAAGGACACCATTTACGTGATCCTCGGACTGAGTTTGCGCAGAAGCAGAGGTCAATCAGCGAACACAGTGAAGAAGACTACGAGCCTTCATCCGAAGACCCCCAAAGACCACCTGAAGACCACCACGGGAGACGACTGCGCATGCGGATCGGACATTTGCATATGTTAATAAGTTCCAGGAAACCTCATGTTTATGTAAATGATTTCTTGGAAATCCTGTGAATATGTAGGATTTTATAGTATATAATCTCTGAAAGTCCACCAGATCGGTGGAGCACTCATGGTGGAGAATCCCCAGTGCTGCCCAGCGCTGCAATAAAGAATACCTGCTTAATAGTAACTTCGTTGCTATTGAGTTTCATTTCAGGGACTCTCTGAA